>NW_027363048.1:0-2443153 GCF_046119375.1 Phyllobates terribilis
GCAACAAAGTCCTTAAATAATGCAGCAAAGTCCTTAAATAATGCAGCAGAGTCCTTAAATAATGCAGCAAAGTCCTTAAATGATGCAGCAGAGTCCTTAAATAATACAACAAAGTCATTAAATAATGCAGCAGAGTCCTTAAATAATCCAGCCAAGTCTTTAAATAATGCAGCAGAGTCCTTAAATAATGCAGCAAAGTCCTTAAATAATGCAACAAAGTGCTTAAATAATGCAGCAGAGTACTTAAATAATGCAACAAAGTCCTTAAATAATGCAGCAAAGTCCTTAAATAATGCAGCAGAGTCCTTAAATAATGCAGCAAAGTCCTTAAATGATGCAGCAGAGTCCTTAAATAATGCAACAAAGTACTTAAATAATGCAGCAGAGTCCTTAAGTACCGTAACAGAGTCCTTAAATAATGCAGTCAAGTCCTTAAATAATGCAGCAGATTACTGAAATACCACAGCAGGGTCCTTAAATAATGCAGCAGAGTCCTTAAATAATGCAACAAAGTCCTTAAATAATGCAGCAGAGTCCTTAAATAATCCAGACAAGTCCTTAAATAATGCAGCAGAGTCCTTAAATAATGCAGCAAATTCCTTAAATGATGCAGCAGAGTCATTAAATAATGCAGCAAAGTCCTTAAATAATGCAGCAGAGTCCTTAAATAATGCAACAAAGTCCTTAAATAATGCAGCAGAGTCCTTAAATAATCCAGACAAGTCCTTAAATAATGCAGCAGAGTCCTTAAATAATGCAGCAAATTCCTTAAATGATGCAGCAGAGTCATTAAATAATGCAGCAAAGTCCTTAAATAATGCAGCAGAGTCCTTAAATAATGCAACAAAGTAATTAAATAATGCAGCAGAGTCCTTAAATAATGCAACAAAGTCCATAAATAATGCAGAAGAGTCCTTAAATAATCCAGACAAGTCTTTAAATAATGCAGCAGAGTCCTTAAATAATGCAGCAGAGTCCTTAAATAATGCAGCAGATTACTGAAATACCGCAGCAGGGTCCTTAAATAATGCAGCAGAGTCCTTAAATAATGCAACAAAGTCCTTAAATAATGCAGCAGAGTCCTTAAATAATGC
This sequence comes from Phyllobates terribilis, assembly GCF_046119375.1. Classification (NCBI taxonomy): domain Eukaryota; kingdom Metazoa; phylum Chordata; class Amphibia; order Anura; family Dendrobatidae; genus Phyllobates; species Phyllobates terribilis. The sequence continues at coordinate 1,095 of NW_027363048.1, forward strand.
AACAAAGTCCTTAAATAATGCAACAAAGTAATTAAATAATGCAGCAGAGTCCTTAAATAATGCAACAAAGTCCATAAATAATGCAGAAGAGTCCTTAAATAATCCAGACAAGTCCTTAAATAATGCAGCAGAGTCCTTAAAAATGCAGCAGAGTCCTTAAATAATGCAGCAGATTACTGAAATACCGCAGCAGGGTCCTTAAATAATGCAGCAGAGTCCTTAAATAATGCAACAAAGTCCTTAAATAATGCAGCAGAGTCCTTAAATAATGCAACAAAGTCCTTAAATAATGCAGCAGAGTCCTTAAATAATGCAGCAAAGTCCTTAAATAATGCAACAAAGTAATTAAATAATGCAGCAGAGTCCTTAAATAATGCAACAAAGTCCATAAATAATGCAGAAGAGTCCTTAAATAATCTAGACAAGTCCTTAAATAATGCAGCAGAGCCCTTAAATAATGCAACAAAGTGCTTAAATAATGCAGCAGAGTCCTTAAATAATGCAACAAAGTCCATAAATAATGCAGAAGAGTCCTTAAATAATCCAGACAAGTCCTTAAATAATGCAGCAGAGTCCTTAAAAATGCAGCAGAGTCCTTAAATAATGCAGCAGATTACTGAAATACCGCAGCAGGGTCCTTAAATAATGCAGCAGAGTCCTTAAATAATGCAACAAAGTCCTTAAATAATGCAGCAGAGTCCTTAAATAATGCAACAAAGTCCTTAAATAATGCAGCAGAGTCCTTAAATAATGCAGCAAAGTCCTTAAATAATGCAGCAGAGTCCTTAAATAATCCAGCCAAGTCTTTAAATAATGCAGCAGAGTCCTTAAATAATGCAGCAAAGTCCTTAAATAATGCAACAAAGTGCTTAAATAATGCAGCAGAGTCCTTAAATAATGCAACAAAGTCCTTAAATAATGCAGCAAAGTCCTTAAATAATGCAGCAGAGTCCTTAAATAATGCAGCAAAGTCCTTAAATGATGCAGCAGAGTCCTTAAATAATACAACAAAGTCATTAAATAATGCAGCAGAGTCCTTAAATAATCCAGCCAAGTCTTTAAATAATGCAGCAGAGTCCTTAAATAATGCAGCAAAGTCCTTAAATAATGCAACAAAGTGCTTAAATAATGCAGCAGAGTACTTAAATAATGCAACAAAGTCCTTAAATAATGCAGCAAAGTCCTTAAATAATGCAGCAGAGTCCTTAAATAATGCAGCAAAGTCCTTAAATGATGCAGCAGAGTCCTTAAATAATGCAACAAAGTACTTAAATAATGCAGCAGAGTCCTTAAGTACCGTAACAGAGTCCTTAAATAATGCAGTCAAGTCCTTAAATAATGCAGCAGATTACTGAAATACCACAGCAGGGTCCTTAAATAATGCAGCAGAGTCCTTAAATAATGCAACAAAGTCCTTAAATAATGCAGCAGAGTCCTTAAATAATCCAGACAAGTCCTTAAATAATGCAGCAGAGTCCTTAAATAATGCAGCAAATTCCTTAAATGATGCAGCAGAGTCATTAAATAATGCAGCAAAGTCCTTAAATAATGCAGCAGAGTCCTTAAATAATGCAACAAAGTCCTTAAATAATGCAGCAGAGTCCTTAAATAATCCAGACAAGTCCTTAAATAATGCAGCAGAGTCCTTAAATAATGCAGCAGAGTCCTTAAATAATGCAGCAGATTACTGAAATACCGCAGCAGGGTCCTTAAATAATGCAGCAGAGTCCTTAAATAATGCAACAAAGTCCTTAAATAATGCAGCAGAGTCCTTAAATAATGCAACAAAGTCCTTAAATAATGCAACAAAGTAATTAAATAATGCAGCAGAGTCCTTAAATAATGCAACAAAGTCCATAAATAATGCAGAAGAGTCCTTAAATAATCCAGACAAGTCCTTAAATAATGCAGCAGAGTCCTTAAAAATGCAGCAGAGTCCTTAAATAATGCAGCAGATTACTGAAATACCGCAACAGGGTCCTTAAATAATGCAGCAGAGTCCTTAAATAATGCAACAAAGTCCTTAAATAATGCAGCAGAGTCCTTAAATAATGCAACAAAGTCCTTAAATAATGCAGCAGAGTCCTTAAATAATGCAGCAAAGTCCTTAAATAATGCAACAAAGTAATTAAATAATGCAGCAGAGTCCTTAAATAATGCAACAAAGTCCATAAATAATGCAGAAGAGTCCTTAAATAATCTAGACAAGTCCTTAAATAATGCAGCAGAGCCCTTAAATAATGCAACAAAGTGCTTAAATAATGCAGCAGAGTCCTTAAATAATGCAACAAAGTCCATAAATAATGCAGAAGAGTCCTTAAATAATCCAGACAAGTCCTTAAATAATGCAGCAGAGTCCTTAAAAATGCAGCAGAGTCCTTAAATAATGCAGCAGATTACTGAAATACCGCAGCAGGGTCCTTAAATAATGCAGCAGAGTCCTTAAATAATGCAACAAAGTCCTTAAATAATGCAGCAGAGTCCTTAAATAATGCAACAAAGTCCTTAAATAATGCAGCAGAGTCCTTAAATAATGCAGCAAAGTCCTTAAATAATGCAACAAAGTAATTAAATAATGCAGCAGAGTCCTTAAATAATGCAACAAAGTCCATAAATAATGCAGAAGAGTCCTTAAATAATCTAGACAAGTCCTTAAATAATGCAGCAGAGTCCTTAAATAATGCAGCAAATTCCTTAAATGATGCAGCAGAGTCCTTAAATAATGCAGCAAAGTCCTTAAATAATGCAGCAGAGTACTGAAATACCGCAGCAGGGTCCTTAAATAATGCAGCAGAGTCCTTAAATAATGCAACAAAGTCCTTAAATAATGCAGCAGAGTCCTTAAATAATGCAACAAAGTAATTAAATAATGCAGCAGAGTCCTTAAATAATGCAACAAAGTCCATAAATAATGCAGAAGAGTCCTTAAATAATCCAGACAAGTCCTTAAATAATGCAGCAGAGTCCTTAAAAATGCAGCAGAGTCCTTAAATAATGCAGCAGATTACTGAAATACCGCAGCAGGGTCCTTAAATAATGCAGCAGAGTCCTTAAATAATGCAACAAAGTCCTTAAATAATGCAGCAGAGTCCTTAAATAATGCAACAAAGTCCTTAAATAATGCAGCAGAGTCCTTAAATAATGCAGCAAAGTCCTTAAATAATGCAGCAGAGTCCTTAAATAATCCAGCCAAGTCTTTAAATAATGCAGCAGAGTCCTTAAATAATGCAGCAAAGTCCTTAAATAATGCAACAAAGTGCTTAAATAATGCAGCAGAGTCCTTAAATAATGCAACAAAGTCCTTAAATAATGCAGCAAAGTCCTTAAATAATGCAGCAGAGTCCTTAAATAATGCAGCAAAGTCCTTAAATGATGCAGCAGAGTCCTTAAATAATACAACAAAGTCATTAAATAATGCAGCAGAGTCCTTAAATAATCCAGCCAAGTCTTTAAATAATGCAGCAGAGTCCTTAAATAATGCAGCAAAGTCCTTAAATAATGCAACAAAGTGCTTAAATAATGCAGCAGAGTACTTAAATAATGCAACAAAGTCCTTAAATAATGCAGCAAAGTCCTTAAATAATGCAGCAGAGTCCTTAAATAATGCAGCAAAGTCCTTAAATGATGCAGCAGAGTCCTTAAATAATGCAACAAAGTACTTAAATAATGCAGCAGAGTCCTTAAGTACCGTAACAGAGTCCTTAAATAATGCAGTCAAGTCCTTAAATAATGCAGCAGATTACTGAAATACCACAGCAGGGTCCTTAAATAATGCAGCAGAGTCCTTAAATAATGCAACAAAGTCCTTAAATAATGCAGCAGAGTCCTTAAATAATCCAGACAAGTCCTTAAATAATGCAGCAGAGTCCTTAAATAATGCAGCAAATTCCTTAAATGATGCAGCAGAGTCATTAAATAATGCAGCAAAGTCCTTAAATAATGCAGCAGAGTCCTTAAATAATGCAACAAAGTCCTTAAATAATGCAGCAGAGTCCTTAAATAATCCAGACAAGTCCTTAAATAATGCAGCAGAGTCCTTAAATAATGCAGCAAATTCCTTAAATGATGCAGCAGAGTCATTAAATAATGCAGCAAAGTCCTTAAATAATGCAGCAGAGTCCTTAAATAATGCAACAAAGTAATTAAATAATGCAGCAGAGTCCTTAAATAATGCAACAAAGTCCATAAATAATGCAGAAGAGTCCTTAAATAATCCAGACAAGTCTTTAAATAATGCAGCAGAGTCCTTAAATAATGCAGCAGAGTCCTTAAATAATGCAGCAGATTACTGAAATACCGCAGCAGGGTCCTTAAATAATGCAGCAGAGTCCTTAAATAATGCAACAAAGTCCTTAAATAATGCAGCAGAGTCCTTAAATAATGCAACAAAGTCCTTAAATAATGCAACAAAGTAATTAAATAATGCAGCAGAGTCCTTAAATAATGCAGCAAAGTCCATAAATAATGCAGAAGAGTCCTTAAATAATCCAGACAAGTCCTTAAATAATGCAGCAGAGTCCTTAAAAATGCAGCAGAGTCCTTAAATTATGCAGCAGATTACTGAAATACCGCAGCAGGGTCCTTAAATAATGCAGCAGAGTCCTTAAATAATGCAACAAAGTCCTTAAATAATGCAGCAGAGTCCTTAAATAATGCAACAAAGTCCTTAAATAATGCAGCAGAGTCCTTAAATAATGCAGCAAAGTCCTTAAATAATGCAACAAAGTAATTAAATAATGCAGCAGAGTCCTTAAATAATGCAACAAAGTCCATAAATAATGCAGAAGAGTCCTTAAATAATCTAGACAAGTCCTTAAATAATGCAGCAGAGTCCTTAAATAATGCAACAAAGTGCTTAAATAATGCAGCAGAGTCCTTAAATAATGCAACAAAGTCCTTAAATAATGCAACAAAGTCCTTAAATAATGCAGCAGAGTCCTTAAATAATGCAGCAAAGTCCTTAAATAATGCAGCAGAGTCCTTAAATAATCCAGCCAAGTCTTTAAATAATGCAGCAGAGTCCTTAAATAATGCAGCAAAGTCCTTAAATAATGCAACAAAGTGCTTAAATAATGCAGCAGAGTCCTTAAATAATGCAACAAAGTCATTAAATAATGCAGCAAAGTCCTTAAATAATGCAGCAGAGTCCTTAAATAATGCAGCAAAGTCCTAAAATGATGCAGCAGAGTCCTTAAATAATACAACAAAGTCATTAAATAATGCAGCAGAGTCCTTAAATAATCCAGCCAAGTCTTTAAATAATGCAGCAGAGTCCTTAAATAATGCAGCAAAGTCCTTAAATAATGCAACAAAGTGCTTAAATAATGCAGCAGAGTACTTAAATAATGCAACAAAGTCCTTAAATAATGCAGCAAAGTCCTTAAATAATGCAGCAGAGTCCTTAAATAATGCAGCAAAGTCCTTAAATGATGCAGCAGAGTCCTTAAATAATGCAACAAAGTACTTAAATAATGCAGCAGAGTCCTTAAGTACCGTAACAGAGTCCTTAAATAATGCAGTCAAGTCCTTAAATAATGCAGCAGATTACTGAAATACCACAGCAGGGTCCTTAAATAATGCAGCAGAGTCCTTAAATAATGCAACAAAGTCCTTAAATAATGCAGCAGAGTCCTTAAATAATCCAGACAAGTCCTTAAATAATGCAGCAGAGTCCTTAAATAATGCAGCAAATTCCTTAAATGATGCAGCAGAGTCATTAAATAATGCAGCAAAGTCCTTAAATAATGCAGCAGAGTCCTTAAATAATGCAACAAAGTCCTTAAATAATGCAGCAGAGTCCTTAAATAATCCAGACAAGTCCTTAAATAATGCAGCAGAGTCCTTAAATAATGCAGCAAATTCCTTAAATGATGCAGCAGAGTCATTAAATAATGCAGCAAAGTCCTTAAATAATGCAGCAGAGTCCTTAAATAATGCAACAAAGTAATTAAATAATGCAGCAGAGTCCTTAAATAATGCAACAAAGTCCATAAATAATGCAGAAGAGTCCTTAAATAATCCAGACAAGTCTTTAAATAATGCAGCAGAGTCCTTAAATAATGCAGCAGAGTCCTTAAATAATGCAGCAGATTACTGAAATACCGCAGCAGGGTCCTTAAATAATGCAGCAGAGTCCTTAAATAATGCAACAAAGTCCTTAAATAATGCAGCAGAGTCCTTAAATAATGCAACAAAGTCCTTAAATAATGCAGCAGAGTCCTTAAATAATGCAGCAAAGTCCTTAAATAATGCAACAAAGTAATTAAATAATGCAGCAGAGTCCTTAAATAATGCAACAAAGTCCATAAATAATGCAGAAGAGTCCTTAAATAATCTAGACAAGTCCTTAAATAATGCAGCAGAGTCCTTAAATAATGCAACAAAGTGCTTAAATAATGCAGCAGAGTCCTTAAATAATGCAACAAAGTCCTTAAATAATGCAGCAAAGTCCTTAAATAATGCAGCAGAGTCCTTAAATAATGCAGCAAAGTCCTTAAATGATGCAGCAGAGTCCTTAAATAATGCAACAAAGTACTTAAATAATGCAGCAGAGTCCTTAAGTACCGTAACAGAGTCCTTAAATAATGCAGTCAAGTCCTTAAATAATGCAGCAGATTACTGAAATACCACAGCAGGGTCCTTAAATAATGCAGCAGAGTCCTTAAATAATGCAACAAAGTCCTTAAATAATGCAGCAGAGTCCTTAAATAATCCAGACAAGTCCTTAAATAATGCAGCAGAGTCCTTAAATAATGCAGCAAATTCCTTAAATGATGCAGCAGAGTCATTAAATAATGCAGCAAAGTCCTTAAATAATGCAGCAGAGTCCTTAAATAATGCAACAAAGTAATTAAATAATGCAGCAGAGTCCTTAAATAATGCAACAAAGTCCATAAATAATGCAGAAGAGTCCTTAAATAATCCAGACAAGTCTTTAAATAATGCAGCAGAGTCCTTAAATAATGCAGCAGAGTCCTTAAATAATGCAGCAGATTACTGAAATACCGCAGCAGGGTCCTTAAATAATGCAGCAGAATCCTTAAATAATGCAACAAAGTCCTTAAATAATGCAGAAGAGTCCTTAAATAATGCAGCAGAGTACTGAAATACCGCAGCAGGGTCCTTAAATAATGCAGCAGAGTCCTTAAATAATGCAACAAAGTCCTTAAATAATGCAGTAGATTACTAAAATACCGCAGCAGGGTCCTTAAATAATGCAGCAGAGTCCTTAAATAATGCAACAAAGTACTTAAATAATGCAGCAGAGTCCTTAAATAATGCAACAAAGTCCTTAAATAATGCAGCAAAGTCCTTAAATAATGCAGCAGTCCTTAAATAATGCAACAAAGTCCTTAAATAATGCAGCATAGTCCTTAAATAATGCTGCAAAGTCCTTAAATAATGCAGCACAGTCCTTAAATAATCCAGCCAAGTCCTTAAATAATGCAGCAAATTCCTTAAATAATGCAGCAAAGTCTTTAAATAATGCAATAAAGTCCATAAATAATGCAGCAAAGTCCTTAAATAATGCAGCAGAGTACTGAAATACCGCAGCAGGGTCCTTAAATAATGCAGCAGAGTCCTTAAATAATGCAACAAAGTCCTTAAATAATGCAGTAGATTACTGAAATACCGCAGCAGGGTCCTTAAATAATGCAGCAGAGTCCTTAAATAATGCAACAAAGTCCTTAAATAATGCAGCAGAGTCCTTACATAATGCAACATAGTCCTTAAATAATGCAGCAAAGTCCTTAAATAATGCAGCAGAGTCCTTAAATAATGCAAGAAAGTCCTTAAATAATGCAGCAGAGTCCTTAAATAATGCAGCAAAGTCCTTAAATAATGCAGAAGAGTCCTTAAATAATGCAATAAAGTCCTTAAATAATGCAGCAAAGTCCTTAAATAATCCAGCCAAGTCCTTAAATAATGCAGCAGAGTCCTTAAATAATGCAGCAAAGTCCTTAAATGATGCAGCAGAGTCCTTAAATAATGCAGCAAAGTCCTTAAATAATCCAGCCAAGTCCTTAAATAATGCAGCAGAGTCCTTAAATAATGCAGCAAAGTCCTTAAATAATGCAGCAGAGTCCTTAAATAATGCAACAAAGTAATTAAATAATGCAGCAGAGTCCTTAAATAATGCAACACAGTCCATAAATAATGCAGAAGAGTCCTTAAATAATCCAGACAAGTCCTTAAATAATGCAGCAGAGTCCTTAAATAATGCAGCAGATTACTGAAATACCGCAGCAGGGTCCTTAAATAATGCAGCAGAGTCCTTAAATAATGCAGCAAAGTCCTTAAATAATGCAGCAGAGTCCTTAAATAATGCAGCAAAGTCCTTAAATAATGCAGCAGAGTCCTTAAATAATGCAGCAAAGTCCTTAAATAATGCAACAAAGTCCTTAAATAATGCAGAAGAGTCCTTAAATAATGCAACAAAGTCCTTAAATAATGCAGCAGAGCCCTTAAATAATGCAACAAAGTACTTAAATAATGCAGCAGAGTCCTTAAGTACCGTATCAGAGTCCTTAAATAAAGCAGCAAAGTCCTTAAATAATGCAGCAGAGTCCTTAAATAATGCAGCAAAGTCATTAAATAATGCTGCAGAGTACTTAAATTCCGCAGCAAAGTCCTTAAATAATGCAGCAGAGTCCTTAAATAATGCTGCAAAGTCCTTAAATAATGCAACAAAGTCCTTAAATAATGCAGAAGAGTCCTTAAATAATGCAACAAAGTCCTTAAATAATGCAGCAGAGTCCTTAAATAATGCAACAAAGTACTTAAATAATGCAGCAGAGTCCTTAAGTACCGTAACAGAGTCCTTAAATAATGCAGCAAAGTCCTTAAATAATGCAGCAGATTACTGAAATACCACAGCAGGGTCCTTAAATAATGCAGCAGAGTCCTTAAATAATGCAACAAAGTCCTTAAATAATGCAGCAGAGTCCTTAAATAATGCAACAAAGTCCTTAAAAAATGCAGCAGAATCCTTAAATAATGCAGCAAATTCCTTAAATAATGCAGCAGAGTCCTTAAATAATCCAGCCAAGTCTTTAAATAATGCAGCAGAGTACTTACATAATGCAGCAGAGTCCTTAAATAATGCAGCAAAGTCCTTAAATAATGCAACAAAGTCCTTAAATAATGCAGAAGAGTCCTTAAATAATGCAGCAGAGTACTGAAATACCGCAGCAGGGTCCTTAAATAATGCAGCAGAGTCCTTAAATAATGCAACAAAGTCCTTAAATAATGCAGTAGATTACTAAAATACCGCAGCAGGGTCCTTAAATAATGCAGCAGAGTCCTTAAATAATGCAACAAAGTACTTAAATAATGCAGCAGAGTCCTTAAATAATGCAACAAAGTCCTTAAATAATGCAGCAAAGTCCTTAAATAATGCAGCAGTCCTTAAATAATGCAACAAAGTCCTTAAATAATGCAGCATAGTCCTTAAATAATGCTGCAAAGTCCTTAAATAATGCAGCACAGTCCTTAAATAATCCAGCCAAGTCCTTAAATAATGCAGCAAATTCCTTAAATAATGCAGCAAAGTCTTTAAATAATGCAATAAAGTCCATAAATAATGCAGCAAAGTCCTTAAATAATGCAGCAGAGTACTGAAATACCGCAGCAGGGTCCTTAAATAATGCAGCAGAGTCCTTAAATAATGCAACAAAGTCCTTAAATAATGCAGTAGATTACTGAAATACCGCAGCAGGGTCCTTAAATAATGCAGCAGAGTCCTTAAATAATGCAACAAAGTCCTTAAATAATGCAGCAGAGTCCTTACATAATGCAACATAGTCCTTAAATAATGCAGCAAAGTCCTTAAATAATGCAGCAGAGTCCTTAAATAATGCAAGAAAGTCCTTAAATAATGCAGCAGAGTCCTTAAATAATGCAGCAAAGTCCTTAAATAATGCAGAAGAGTCCTTAAATAATGCAATAAAGTCCTTAAATAATGCAGCAAAGTCCTTAAATAATCCAGCCAAGTCCTTAAATAATGCAGCAGAGTCCTTAAATAATGCAGCAAAGTCCTTAAATGATGCAGCAGAGTCCTTAAATAATGCAGCAAAGTCCTTAAATAATCCAGCCAAGTCCTTAAATAATGCAGCAGAGTCCTTAAATAATGCAGCAAAGTCCTTAAATAATGCAGCAGAGTCCTTAAATAATGCAACAAAGTAATTAAATAATGCAACAGAGTCCTTAAATAATGCAACAAAGTCCATAAATAATGCAGAAGAGTCCTTAAATAATCCAGACAAGTCCTTAAATAATGCAGCAGAGTCCTTAAATAATGCAGCAGATTACTGAAATACCGCAGCAGGGTCCTTAAATAATGCAGCAGAGTCCTTAAATAATGCAGCAAAGTCCTTAAATAATGCAGCAGAGTCCTTAAATAATGCAGCAAAGTCCTTAAATAATGCAACAAAGTCCTTAAATAATGCAGAAGAGTCCTTAAATAATGCAACAAAGTCCTTAAATAATGCAGCAGAGTCCTTAAATAATGCAACAAAGTACTTAAATAATGCAGCAGAGTCCTTAAGTACCGTATCAGAGTCCTTAAATAAAGCAGCAAAGTCCTTAAATAATGCAGCAGAGTCCTTAAATAATGCAGCAAAGTCATTAAATAATGCTGCAGAGTACTTAAATTCCGCAGCAAAGTCCTTAAATAATGCAGCAGAGTCCTTAAATAATGCTGCAAAGTCCTTAAATAATGCAACAAAGTCCTTAAATAATGCAGAAGAGTCCTTAAATAATGCAACAAAGTCCTTAAATAATGCAGCAGAGTCCTTAAATAATGCAACAAAGTACTTAAATAATGCAGCAGAGTCCTTAAGTACCGTAACAGAGTCCTTAAATAATGCAGCAAAGTCCTTAAATAATGCAGCAGATTACTGAAATACCACAGCAGGGTCCTTAAATAATGCAGCAGAGTCCTTAAATAATGCAACAAAGTCCTTAAATAATGCAGCAGAGTCCTTAAATAATGCAACAAAGTCCTTAAAAAATGCAGCAGAATCCTTAAATAATGCAGCAAATTCCTTAAATAATGCAGCAGAGTCCTTAAATAATCCAGCCAAGTCTTTAAATAATGCAGCAGAGTACTTACATAATGCAGCAGAGTCCTTAAATAATGCAGCAAAGTCCTTAAATAATGCAACAAAGTCCTTAAATAATGCAGAAGAGTCCTTAAATAATGCAGCAGAGTACTGAAATACCGCAGCAGGGTCCTTAAATAATGCAGCAGAGTCCTTAAATAATGCAACAAAGTCCTTAAATAATGCAGTAGATTACTAAAATACCGCAGCAGGGTCCTTAAATAATACAGCAGAGTCCTTAAATAATGCAACAAAGTACTTAAATAATGCAGCAGAGTCCTTAAATAATGCAACAAAGTCCTTAAATAATGCAGCAAAGTCCTTAAATAATGCAGCAGTCCTTAAATAATGCAACAAAGTCCTTAAATAATGCAGCATAGTCCTTAAATAATGCTGCAAAGTCCTTAAATAATGCAGCACAGTCCTTAAATAATCCAGCCAAGTCCTTAAATAATGCAGCAAATTCCTTAAATAATGCAGCAAAGTCTTTAAATAATGCAATAAAGTCCATAAATAATGCAGCAAAGTCCTTAAATAATGCAGCAGAGTACTGAAATACCGCAGCAGGGTCCTTAAATAATGCAGCAGAGTCCTTAAATAATGCAACAAAGTCCTTAAATAATGCAGTAGATTACTGAAATACCGCAGCAGGGTCCTTAAATAATGCAGCAGAGTCCTTAAATAATGCAACAAAGTCCTTAAATAATGCAGCAGAGTCCTTACATAATGCAACATAGTCCTTAAATAATGCAGCAAAGTCCTTAAATAATGCAGCAGAGTCCTTAAATAATGCAAGAAAGTCCTTAAATAATGCAGCAGAGTCCTTAAATAATGCAGCAAAGTCCTTAAATAATGCAGAAGAGTCCTTAAATAATGCAATAAAGTCCTTAAATAATGCAGCAGAGTCCTTAAATAATGCAGCAAAGTACTTAAATGATGCAGCAGAGTCCTTAAATAATGCAGCAGTCCTTAAATAATGCAACAAAGTCCTTAAATAATGCAGCATAGTCCTTAAATAATGCTGCAAAGTCCTTAAATAATGCAGCACAGTCCTTAAATAATCCAGCCAAGTCCTTAAATAATGCAGCAAATTCCTTAAATAATGCAGCAAAGTCTTTAAATAATGCAATAAAGTCCATAAATAATGCAGCAAAGTCCTTAAATAATGCAGCAGAGTACTGAAATACCGCAGCAGGGTCCTTAAATAATGCAGCAGAGTCCTTAAATAATGCAACAAAGTCCTTAAATAATGCAGTAGATTACTGAAATACCGCAGCAGGGTCCTTAAATAATGCAGCAGAGTCCTTAAATAATGCAACAAAGTCCTTAAATAATGCAGCAGAGTCCTTACATAATGCAACATAGTCCTTAAATAATGCAGCAAAGTCCTTAAATAATGCAGCAGAGTCCTTAAATAATGCAAGAAAGTCCTTAAATAATGCAGCAGAGTCCTTAAATAATGCAGCAAAGTCCTTAAATAATGCAGAAGAGTCCTTAAATAATGCAATAAAGTCCTTAAATAATGCAGCAAAGTCCTTAAATAATCCAGCCAAGTCCTTAAATAATGCAGCAGAGTCCTTAAATAATGCAGCAAAGTACTTAAATGATGCAGCAGAGTCCTTAAATAATGCAGCAAAGTCCTTAAATAATGCAGCAGAGTCCTTAAATAATGCAGCAGTCCTTAAATAATGCAACAAAGTCCTTAAATAATGCAGCATAGTCCTTAAATAATGCTGCAAAGTCCTTAAATAATGCAGCACAGTCCTTATATAATCCAGCCAAGTCCTTAAATAATGCAGCAAATTCCTTAAATAATGCAGCAAAGTCTTTAAATAATGCAATAAAGTCCATAAATAATGCAGCAAAGTCCTTAAATAATGCAGCAGAGTACTGAAATACCGCAGCAGGGTCCTTAAATAATGCAGCAGAGTCCTTAAATAATGCAACAAAGTCCTTAAATAATGCAGTAGATTACTGAAATACCGCAGCAGGGTCCTTAAATAATGCAGCAGAGTCCTTAAATAATGCAACAAAGTCCTTAAATAATGCAGCAGAGTCCTTACATAATGCAACATAGTCCTTAAATAATGCAGCAAAGTCCTTAAATAATGCAGCAGAGTCCTTAAATAATGCAAGAAAGTCCTTAAATAATGCAGCAGAGTCCTTAAATAATGCAGCAAAGTCCTTAAATAATGCAGAAGAGTCCTTAAATAATGCAATAAAGTCCTTAAATAATGCAGCAAAGTCCTTAAATAATCCAGCCAAGTCCTTAAATAATGCAGCAGAGTCCTTAAATAATGCAGCAAAGTACTTAAATGATGCAGCAGAGTCCTTAAATAATGCAGCAAAGTCCTTAAATAATCCAGCCAAGTCCTTAAATAATGCAGCAGAGTCCTTAAATAATGCAGCAAAGTCCTTAAATAATGCAGCAGAGTCCTTAAATAATGCAACAAAGTAATTAAATAATGCAGCAGAGTCCTTAAATAATGCAACAAAGTCCATAAATAATGCAGAAGAGTCCTTAAATAATCCAGACAAGTCCTTAAATAATGCAGCAGAGTCCTTAAATAATGCAGCAGATTACTGAAATACCGCAGCAGGGTCCTTAAATAATGCAGCAGAGTCCTTAAATAATGCAGCAAAGTCCTTAAATAATGCAGCAGAGTCCTTAAATAATGCAGCAAAGTCCTTAAATAATGCAGCAGAGTCCTTAAATAATGCAGCAAAGTCCTTAAATAATGCAACAAAGTCCTTAAATAATGCAGAAGAGTCCTTAAATAATGCAACAAAGTCCTTAAATAATGCAGCAGAGTCCTTAAATAATGCAACAAAGTACTTAAATAATGCAGCAGAGTCCTTAAGTACCGTATCAGAGTCCTTAAATAAAGCAGCAAATTCCTTAAATAATGCAGCAAAGTCTTTAAATAATGCAATAAAGTCCATAAATAATGCAGAAAAGTCCTTAAATAATGCAGCAGAGTACTGAAATACCGCAGCAGGGTCCATAAATAATGCAGCAGAGTCCTTAAATAATGCAACAAAGTCCTTAAATAATGCAGTAGATTACTGAAATACCGCAGCAGGGTCCTTAAATAATGCAGCAGAGTCCTTAAATAATGCAACAAAGTCCTTAAATAATGCAGCAGAGTCCTTACATAATGCAACATAGTCCTTAAATAATGCAGCAAAGTCCTTAAATAATGCAGCAGAGTCCTTAAATAATGCAAGAAAGTCCTTAAATAATGCAGCAGAGTCCTTAAATAATCCAGCCAAGTCTTTAAATAATGCAGCAGAGTCCTTAAATAATGCAGCAAAGTCCTTAAATAATGCAACAAAGTGCTTAAATAATGCAGCAGAGTCCTTAAATAATGCAACAAAGTCCTTAAATAATGCAGCAAAGTCCTTAAATAATGCAGCAGAGTCCTTAAATAATGCAGCAAAGTCCTTAAATGATGCAGCAGAGTCCTTAAATAATACAACAAAGTCATTAAATAATGCAGCAGAGTCCTTAAATAATCCAGCCAAGTCTTTAAATAATGCAGCAGAGTCCTTAAATAATGCAGCAAAGTCCTTAAATAATGCAACAAAGTGCTTAAATAATGCAGCAGTGTACTTAAATAATGCAACAAAGTCCTTAAATAATGCAGCGAAGTCCTTAAATAATGCAGCAGAGTCCTTAAATAATGCAGCAAAGTCCTTAAATGATGCAGCAGAGTCCTTAAATAATGCAACAAAGTACTTAAATAATGCAGCAGAGTCCTTAAGTACCGTAACAGAGTCCTTAAATAATGCAGTCAAGTCCTTAAATAATGCAGCAGATTACTGAAATACCACAGCAGGGTCCTTAAATAATGCAGCAGAGTCCTTAAATAATGCAACAAAGTCCTTAAATAATGCAGCAGAGTCCTTAAATAATCCAGACAAGTCCTTAAATAATGCAGCAGAGTCCTTAAATAATGCAGCAAATTCCTTAAATGATGCAGCAGAGTCATTAAATAATGCAGCAAAGTCCTTAAATAATGCAGCAGAGTCCTTAAATAATGCAACAAAGTCCTTAAATAATGCAGCAGAGTCCTTAAATAATCCAGACAAGTCCTTAAATAATGCAGCAGAGTCCTTAAATAATGCAGCAAATTCCTTAAATGATGCAGCAGAGTCATTAAATAATGCAGCAAAGTAATTAAATAATGCAGCAGAGTCCTTAAATAATGCAACAAAGTAATTAAATAATGCAGCAGAGTCCTTAAATAATGCAACAAAGTCCATAAATAATGCAGAAGAGTCCTTAAATAATCCAGACAAGTCTTTAAATAATGCAGCAGAGTCCTTAAATAATGCAGCAGAGTCCTTAAATAATGCAGCAGATTACTGAAATACCGCAGCAGGGTCCTTAAATAATGCAGCAGAGTCCTTAAATAATGCAACAAAGTCCTTAAATAATGCAGCAGAGTCCTTAAATAATGCAACAAAGTCCTTAAATAATGCAACAAAGTAATTAAATAATGCAGCAGAGTCCTTAAATAATGCAACAAAGTCCATAAATAATGCAGAAGAGTCCTTAAATAATCCAGACAAGTCCTTAAATAATGCAGCAGAGTCCTTAAAAATGCAGCAGAGTCCTTAAATAATGCAGCAGATTACTGAAATACCGCAGCAGGGTCCTTAAATAATGCAGCAGAGTCCTTAAATAATGCAACAAAGTCCTTAAATAATGCAGCAGAGTCCTTAAATAATGCAACAAAGTCCTTAAATAATGCAGCAGAGTCCTTAAATAATGCAGCAAAGTCCTTAAATAATGCAACAAAGTAATTAAATAATGCAGCAGAGTCCTTAAATAATGCAACAAAGTCCATAAATAATGCAGAAGAGTCCTTAAATAATCTAGACAAGTCCTTAAATAATGCAGCAGAGTCCTTAAATAATGCAACAAAGTGCTTAAATAATGCAGCAGAGTCCTTAAATAATGCAACAAAGTCCTTAAATAATGCAGCAGAGTCCTTAAATAATGCAGCAAAGTCCTTAAATAATGCAGCAGAGTCCTTAAATAATCCAGCCAAGTCTTTAAATAATGCAGCAGAGTCCTTAAATAATGCAGCAAAGTCCTTAAATAATGCAACAAAGTGCTTAAATAATGCAGCAGAGTCCTTAAATAATGCAACAAAGTCCTTAAATAATGCAGCAAAGTCCTTAAATAATGCAGCAGAGTCCTTAAATAATGCAGCAAAGTCCTTAAATAATGCAGCAGAGTCCTTAAATAATACAACAAAGTCATTAAATAATGCAGCAGAGTCCTTAAATAATCCAGCCAAGTCTTTAAATAATGCAGCAGAGTCCTTAAATAATGCAGCAAAGTCCTTAAATAATGCAACAAAGTGCTTAAATAATGCAGCAGAGTACTTAAATAATGCAACAAAGTCCTTAAATAATGCAGCAAAGTCCTTAAATAATGCAGCAGAGTCCTTAAATAATGCAGCAAAGTCCTTAAATGATGCAGCAGAGTCCTTAAATAATGCAACAAAGTACTTAAATAATGCAGCAGAGTCCTTAAGTACCGTAACAGAGTCCTTAAATAATGCAGTCAAGTCCTTAAATAATGCAGCAGATTACTGAAATACCACAGCAGGGTCCTTAAATAATGCAGCAGAGTCCTTAAATAATGCAACAAAGTCCTTAAATAATGCAGCAGAGTCCTTAAATAATCCAGACAAGTCCTTAAATAATGCAGCAGAGTCCTTAAATAATGCAGCAAATTCCTTAAATGATGCAGCAGAGTCATTAAATAATGCAGCAAAGTCCTTAAATAATGCAGCAGAGTCCTTAAATAATGCAACAAAGTCCTTAAATAATGCAGCAGAGTCCTTAAATAATCCAGACAAGTCCTTAAATAATGCAGCAGAGTCCTTAAATAATGCAGCAAATTCCTTAAATGATGCAGCAGAGTCATTAAATAATGCAGCAAAGTCCTTAAATAATGCAGCAGAGTCCTTAAATAATGCAACAAAGTAATTAAATAATGCAGCAGAGTCCTTAAATAATGCAACAAAGTCCATAAATAATGCAGAAGAGTCCTTAAATAATCCAGACAAGTCTTTAAATAATGCAGCAGAGTCCTTAAATAATGCAGCAGAGTCCTTAAATAATGCAACAAAGTCCTTAAATAATGCAGCAGAGTCCTTAAATAATGCAACAAAGTCCTTAAATAATGCAACAAAGTAATTAAATAATGCAGCAGAGTCCTTAAATAATGCAACAAAGTCCATAAATAATGCAGAAGAGTCCTTAAATAATCCAGACAAGTCCTTAAATAATGCAGCAGAGTCCTTAAAAATGCAGCAGAGTCCTTAAATAATGCAGCAGATTACTGAAATACCGCAGCAGGGTCCTTAAATAATGCAGCAGAGTCCTTAAATAATGCAACAAAGTCCTTAAATAATGCAGCAGAGTCCTTAAATAATGCAACAAAGTCCTTAAATAATGCAGCAGAGTCCTTAAATAATGCAGCAAAGTCCTTAAATAATGCAACAAAGTAATTAAATAATGCAGCAGAGTCCTTAAATAATGCAACAAAGTCCATAAATAATGCAGAAGAGTCCTTAAATAATCTAGACAAGTCCTTAAATAATGCAGCAGAGTCCTTAAATAATGCAACAAAGTGCTTAAATAATGCAGCAGAGTCCTTAAATAATGCAACAAAGTCCTTAAATAATGCAGCAAAGTCCTTAAATAATGCAGCAGAGTCCTTAAATAATGCAGCAAAGTCCTTAAATGATGCAGCAGAGTCCTTAAATAATGCAACAAAGTACTTAAATAATGCAGCAGAGTCCTTAAGTACCGTAACAGAGTCCTTAAATAATGCAGTCAAGTCCTTAAATAATGCAGCAGATTACTGAAATACCACAGCAGGGTCCTTAAATAATGCAGCAGAGTCCTTAAATAATGCAACAAAGTCCTTAAATAATGCAGCAGAGTCCTTAAATAATCCAGACAAGTCCTTAAATAATGCAGCAGAGTCCTTAAATAATGCAGCAAATTCCTTAAATGATGCAGCAGAGTCATTAAATAATGCAGCAAAGTCCTTAAATAATGCAGCAGAGTCCTTAAATAATGCAACAAAGTAATTAAATAATGCAGCAGAGTCCTTAAATAATGCAACAAAGTCCATAAATAATGCAGAAGAGTCCTTAAATAATCCAGACAAGTCTTTAAATAATGCAGCAGAGTCCTTAAATAATGCAGCAGAGTCCTTAAATAATGCAGCAGATTACTGAAATACCGCAGCAGGGTCCTTAAATAATGCAGCAGAATCCTTAAATAATGCAACAAAGTCCTTAAATAATGCAGAAGAGTCCTTAAATAATGCAGCAGAGTACTGAAATACCGCAGCAGGGTCCTTAAATAATGCAGCAGAGTCCTTAAATAATGCAACAAAGTCCTTAAATAATGCAGTAGATTACTAAAATACCGCAGCAGGGTCCTTAAATAATGCAGCAGAGTCCTTAAATAATGCAACAAAGTACTTAAATAATGCAGCAGAGTCCTTAAATAATGCAACAAAGTCCTTAAATAATGCAGCAAAGTCCTTAAATAATGCAGCAGTCCTTAAATAATGCAACAAAGTCCTTAAATAATGCAGCATAGTCCTTAAATAATGCTGCAAAGTCCTTAAATAATGCAGCACAGTCCTTAAATAATCCAGCCAAGTCCTTAAATAATGCAGCAAATTCCTTAAATAATGCAGCAAAGTCTTTAAATAATGCAATAAAGTCCATAAATAATGCAGCAAAGTCCTTAAATAATGCAGCAGAGTACTGAAATACCGCAGCAGGGTCCTTAAATAATGCAGCAGAGTCCTTAAATAATGCAACAAAGTCCTTAAATAATGCAGTAGATTACTGAAATACCGCAGCAGGGTCCTTAAATAATGCAGCAGAGTCCTTAAATAATGCAACAAAGTCCTTAAATAATGCAGCAGAGTCCTTACATAATGCAACATAGTCCTTAAATAATGCAGCAAAGTCCTTAAATAATGCAGCAGAGTCCTTAAATAATGCAAGAAAGTCCTTAAATAATGCAGCAGAGTCCTTAAATAATGCAGCAAAGTCCTTAAATAATGCAGAAGAGTCCTTAAATAATGCAATAAAGTCCTTAAATAATGCAGCAAAGTCCTTAAATAATCCAGCCAAGTCCTTAAATAATGCAGCAGAGTCCTTAAATAATGCAGCAAAGTCCTTAAATGATGCAGCAGAGTCCTTAAATAATGCAGCAAAGTCCTTAAATAATCCAGCCAAGTCCTTAAATAATGCAGCAGAGTCCTTAAATAATGCAGCAAAGTCCTTAAATAATGCAGCAGAGTCCTTAAATAATGCAACAAAGTAATTAAATAATGCAGCAGAGTCCTTAAATAATGCAACACAGTCCATAAATAATGCAGAAGAGTCCTTAAATAATCCAGACAAGTCCTTAAATAATGCAGCAGAGTCCTTAAATAATGCAGCAGATTACTGAAATACCGCAGCAGGGTCCTTAAATAATGCAGCAGAGTCCTTAAATAATGCAGCAAAGTCCTTAAATAATGCAGCAGAGTCCTTAAATAATGCAGCAAAGTCCTTAAATAATGCAGCAGAGTCCTTAAATAATGCAGCAAAGTCCTTAAATAATGCAACAAAGTCCTTAAATAATGCAGAAGAGTCCTTAAATAATGCAACAAAGTCCTTAAATAATGCAGCAGAGCCCTTAAATAATGCAACAAAGTACTTAAATAATGCAGCAGAGTCCTTAAGTACCGTATCAGAGTCCTTAAATAAAGCAGCAAAGTCCTTAAATAATGCAGCAGAGTCCTTAAATAATGCAGCAAAGTCATTAAATAATGCTGCAGAGTACTTAAATTCCGCAGCAAAGTCCTTAAATAATGCAGCAGAGTCCTTAAATAATGCTGCAAAGTCCTTAAATAATGCAACAAAGTCCTTAAATAATGCAGAAGAGTCCTTAAATAATGCAACAAAGTCCTTAAATAATGCAGCAGAGTCCTTAAATAATGCAACAAAGTACTTAAATAATGCAGCAGAGTCCTTAAGTACCGTAACAGAGTCCTTAAATAATGCAGCAAAGTCCTTAAATAATGCAGCAGATTACTGAAATACCACAGCAGGGTCCTTAAATAATGCAGCAGAGTCCTTAAATAATGCAACAAAGTCCTTAAATAATGCAGCAGAGTCCTTAAATAATGCAACAAAGTCCTTAAAAAATGCAGCAGAATCCTTAAATAATGCAGCAAATTCCTTAAATAATGCAGCAGAGTCCTTAAATAATCCAGCCAAGTCTTTAAATAATGCAGCAGAGTACTTACATAATGCAGCAGAGTCCTTAAATAATGCAGCAAAGTCCTTAAATAATGCAACAAAGTCCTTAAATAATGCAGAAGAGTCCTTAAATAATGCAGCAGAGTACTGAAATACCGCAGCAGGGTCCTTAAATAATGCAGCAGAGTCCTTAAATAATGCAACAAAGTCCTTAAATAATGCAGTAGATTACTAAAATACCGCAGCAGGGTCCTTAAATAATGCAGCAGAGTCCTTAAATAATGCAACAAAGTACTTAAATAATGCAGCAGAGTCCTTAAATAATGCAACAAAGTCCTTAAATAATGCAGCAAAGTCCTTAAATAATGCAGCAGTCCTTAAATAATGCAACAAAGTCCTTAAATAATGCAGCATAGTCCTTAAATAATGCTGCAAAGTCCTTAAATAATGCAGCACAGTCCTTAAATAATCCAGCCAAGTCCTTAAATAATGCAGCAAATTCCTTAAATAATGCAGCAAAGTCTTTAAATAATGCAATAAAGTCCATAAATAATGCAGCAAAGTCCTTAAATAATGCAGCAGAGTACTGAAATACCGCAGCAGGGTCCTTAAATAATGCAGCAGAGTCCTTAAATAATGCAACAAAGTCCTTAAATAATGCAGTAGATTACTGAAATACCGCAGCAGGGTCCTTAAATAATGCAGCAGAGTCCTTAAATAATGCAACAAAGTCCTTAAATAATGCAGCAGAGTCCTTACATAATGCAACATAGTCCTTAAATAATGCAGCAAAGTCCTTAAATAATGCAGCAGAGTCCTTAAATAATGCAAGAAAGTCCTTAAATAATGCAGCAGAGTCCTTAAATAATGCAGCAAAGTCCTTAAATAATGCAGAAGAGTCCTTAAATAATGCAATAAAGTCCTTAAATAATGCAGCAAAGTCCTTAAATAATCCAGCCAAGTCCTTAAATAATGCAGCAGAGTCCTTAAATAATGCAGCAAAGTCCTTAAATGATGCAGCAGAGTCCTTAAATAATGCAGCAAAGTCCTTAAATAATCCAGCCAAGTCCTTAAATAATGCAGCAGAGTCCTTAAATAATGCAGCAAAGTCCTTAAATAATGCAGCAGAGTCCTTAAATAATGCAACAAAGTAATTAAATAATGCAACAGAGTCCTTAAATAATGCAACAAAGTCCATAAATAATGCAGAAGAGTCCTTAAATAATCCAGACAAGTCCTTAAATAATGCAGCAGAGTCCTTAAATAATGCAGCAGATTACTGAAATACCGCAGCAGGGTCCTTAAATAATGCAGCAGAGTCCTTAAATAATGCAGCAAAGTCCTTAAATAATGCAGCAGAGTCCTTAAATAATGCAGCAAAGTCCTTAAATAATGCAACAAAGTCCTTAAATAATGCAGAAGAGTCCTTAAATAATGCAACAAAGTCCTTAAATAATGCAGCAGAGTCCTTAAATAATGCAACAAAGTACTTAAATAATGCAGCAGAGTCCTTAAGTACCGTATCAGAGTCCTTAAATAAAGCAGCAAAGTCCTTAAATAATGCAGCAGAGTCCTTAAATAATGCAGCAAAGTCATTAAATAATGCTGCAGAGTACTTAAATTCCGCAGCAAAGTCCTTAAATAATGCAGCAGAGTCCTTAAATAATGCTGCAAAGTCCTTAAATAATGCAACAAAGTCCTTAAATAATGCAGAAGAGTCCTTAAATAATGCAACAAAGTCCTTAAATAATGCAGCAGAGTCCTTAAATAATGCAACAAAGTACTTAAATAATGCAGCAGAGTCCTTAAGTACCGTAACAGAGTCCTTAAATAATGCAGCAAAGTCCTTAAATAATGCAGCAGATTACTGAAATACCACAGCAGGGTCCTTAAATAATGCAGCAGAGTCCTTAAATAATGCAACAAAGTCCTTAAATAATGCAGCAGAGTCCTTAAATAATGCAACAAAGTCCTTAAAAAATGCAGCAGAATCCTTAAATAATGCAGCAAATTCCTTAAATAATGCAGCAGAGTCCTTAAATAATCCAGCCAAGTCTTTAAATAATGCAGCAGAGTACTTACATAATGCAGCAGAGTCCTTAAATAATGCAGCAAAGTCCTTAAATAATGCAACAAAGTCCTTAAATAATGCAGAAGAGTCCTTAAATAATGCAGCAGAGTACTGAAATACCGCAGCAGGGTCCTTAAATAATGCAGCAGAGTCCTTAAATAATGCAACAAAGTCCTTAAATAATGCAGTAGATTACTAAAATACCGCAGCAGGGTCCTTAAATAATACAGCAGAGTCCTTAAATAATGCAACAAAGTACTTAAATAATGCAGCAGAGTCCTTAAATAATGCAACAAAGTCCTTAAATAATGCAGCAAAGTCCTTAAATAATGCAGCAGTCCTTAAATAATGCAACAAAGTCCTTAAATAATGCAGCATAGTCCTTAAATAATGCTGCAAAGTCCTTAAATAATGCAGCACAGTCCTTAAATAATCCAGCCAAGTCCTTAAATAATGCAGCAAATTCCTTAAATAATGCAGCAAAGTCTTTAAATAATGCAATAAAGTCCATAAATAATGCAGCAAAGTCCTTAAATAATGCAGCAGAGTACTGAAATACCGCAGCAGGGTCCTTAAATAATGCAGCAGAGTCCTTAAATAATGCAACAAAGTCCTTAAATAATGCAGTAGATTACTGAAATACCGCAGCAGGGTCCTTAAATAATGCAGCAGAGTCCTTAAATAATGCAACAAAGTCCTTAAATAATGCAGCAGAGTCCTTACATAATGCAACATAGTCCTTAAATAATGCAGCAAAGTCCTTAAATAATGCAGCAGAGTCCTTAAATAATGCAAGAAAGTCCTTAAATAATGCAGCAGAGTCCTTAAATAATGCAGCAAAGTCCTTAAATAATGCAGAAGAGTCCTTAAATAATGCAATAAAGTCCTTAAATAATGCAGCAGAGTCCTTAAATAATGCAGCAAAGTACTTAAATGATGCAGCAGAGTCCTTAAATAATGCAGCAGTCCTTAAATAATGCAACAAAGTCCTTAAATAATGCAGCATAGTCCTTAAATAATGCTGCAAAGTCCTTAAATAATGCAGCACAGTCCTTAAATAATCCAGCCAAGTCCTTAAATAATGCAGCAAATTCCTTAAATAATGCAGCAAAGTCTTTAAATAATGCAATAAAGTCCATAAATAATGCAGCAAAGTCCTTAAATAATGCAGCAGAGTACTGAAATACCGCAGCAGGGTCCTTAAATAATGCAGCAGAGTCCTTAAATAATGCAACAAAGTCCTTAAATAATGCAGTAGATTACTGAAATACCGCAGCAGGGTCCTTAAATAATGCAGCAGAGTCCTTAAATAATGCAACAAAGTCCTTAAATAATGCAGCAGAGTCCTTACATAATGCAACATAGTCCTTAAATAATGCAGCAAAGTCCTTAAATAATGCAGCAGAGTCCTTAAATAATGCAAGAAAGTCCTTAAATAATGCAGCAGAGTCCTTAAATAATGCAGCAAAGTCCTTAAATAATGCAGAAGAGTCCTTAAATAATGCAATAAAGTCCTTAAATAATGCAGCAAAGTCCTTAAATAATCCAGCCAAGTCCTTAAATAATGCAGCAGAGTCCTTAAATAATGCAGCAAAGTACTTAAATGATGCAGCAGAGTCCTTAAATAATGCAGCAAAGTCCTTAAATAATGCAGCAGAGTCCTTAAATAATGCAGCAGTCCTTAAATAATGCAACAAAGTCCTTAAATAATGCAGCATAGTCCTTAAATAATGCTGCAAAGTCCTTAAATAATGCAGCACAGTCCTTATATAATCCAGCCAAGTCCTTAAATAATGCAGCAAATTCCTTAAATAATGCAGCAAAGTCTTTAAATAATGCAATAAAGTCCATAAATAATGCAGCAAAGTCCTTAAATAATGCAGCAGAGTACTGAAATACCGCAGCAGGGTCCTTAAATAATGCAGCAGAGTCCTTAAATAATGCAACAAAGTCCTTAAATAATGCAGTAGATTACTGAAATACCGCAGCAGGGTCCTTAAATAATGCAGCAGAGTCCTTAAATAATGCAACAAAGTCCTTAAATAATGCAGCAGAGTCCTTACATAATGCAACATAGTCCTTAAATAATGCAGCAAAGTCCTTAAATAATGCAGCAGAGTCCTTAAATAATGCAAGAAAGTCCTTAAATAATGCAGCAGAGTCCTTAAATAATGCAGCAAAGTCCTTAAATAATGCAGAAGAGTCCTTAAATAATGCAATAAAGTCCTTAAATAATGCAGCAAAGTCCTTAAATAATCCAGCCAAGTCCTTAAATAATGCAGCAGAGTCCTTAAATAATGCAGCAAAGTACTTAAATGATGCAGCAGAGTCCTTAAATAATGCAGCAAAGTCCTTAAATAATCCAGCCAAGTCCTTAAATAATGCAGCAGAGTCCTTAAATAATGCAGCAAAGTCCTTAAATAATGCAGCAGAGTCCTTAAATAATGCAACAAAGTAATTAAATAATGCAGCAGAGTCCTTAAATAATGCAACAAAGTCCATAAATAATGCAGAAGAGTCCTTAAATAATCCAGACAAGTCCTTAAATAATGCAGCAGAGTCCTTAAATAATGCAGCAGATTACTGAAATACCGCAGCAGGGTCCTTAAATAATGCAGCAGAGTCCTTAAATAATGCAGCAAAGTCCTTAAATAATGCAGCAGAGTCCTTAAATAATGCAGCAAAGTCCTTAAATAATGCAGCAGAGTCCTTAAATAATGCAGCAAAGTCCTTAAATAATGCAACAAAGTCCTTAAATAATGCAGAAGAGTCCTTAAATAATGCAACAAAGTCCTTAAATAATGCAGCAGAGTCCTTAAATAATGCAACAAAGTACTTAAATAATGCAGCAGAGTCCTTAAGTACCGTATCAGAGTCCTTAAATAAAGCAGCAAATTCCTTAAATAATGCAGCAAAGTCTTTAAATAATGCAATAAAGTCCATAAATAATGCAGAAAAGTCCTTAAATAATGCAGCAGAGTACTGAAATACCGCAGCAGGGTCCATAAATAATGCAGCAGAGTCCTTAAATAATGCAACAAAGTCCTTAAATAATGCAGTAGATTACTGAAATACCGCAGCAGGGTCCTTAAATAATGCAGCAGAGTCCTTAAATAATGCAACAAAGTCCTTAAATAATGCAGCAGAGTCCTTACATAATGCAACATAGTCCTTAAATAATGCAGCAAAGTCCTTAAATAATGCAGCAGAGTCCTTAAATAATGCAAGAAAGTCCTTAAATAATGCAGCAGAGTCCTTAAATAATCCAGCCAAGTCTTTAAATAATGCAGCAGAGTCCTTAAATAATGCAGCAAAGTCCTTAAATAATGCAACAAAGTGCTTAAATAATGCAGCAGAGTCCTTAAATAATGCAACAAAGTCCTTAAATAATGCAGCAAAGTCCTTAAATAATGCAGCAGAGTCCTTAAATAATGCAGCAAAGTCCTTAAATGATGCAGCAGAGTCCTTAAATAATACAACAAAGTCATTAAATAATGCAGCAGAGTCCTTAAATAATCCAGCCAAGTCTTTAAATAATGCAGCAGAGTCCTTAAATAATGCAGCAAAGTCCTTAAATAATGCAACAAAGTGCTTAAATAATGCAGCAGTGTACTTAAATAATGCAACAAAGTCCTTAAATAATGCAGCGAAGTCCTTAAATAATGCAGCAGAGTCCTTAAATAATGCAGCAAAGTCCTTAAATGATGCAGCAGAGTCCTTAAATAATGCAACAAAGTACTTAAATAATGCAGCAGAGTCCTTAAGTACCGTAACAGAGTCCTTAAATAATGCAGTCAAGTCCTTAAATAATGCAGCAGATTACTGAAATACCACAGCAGGGTCCTTAAATAATGCAGCAGAGTCCTTAAATAATGCAACAAAGTCCTTAAATAATGCAGCAGAGTCCTTAAATAATCCAGACAAGTCCTTAAATAATGCAGCAGAGTCCTTAAATAATGCAGCAAATTCCTTAAATGATGCAGCAGAGTCATTAAATAATGCAGCAAAGTCCTTAAATAATGCAGCAGAGTCCTTAAATAATGCAACAAAGTCCTTAAATAATGCAGCAGAGTCCTTAAATAATCCAGACAAGTCCTTAAATAATGCAGCAGAGTCCTTAAATAATGCAGCAAATTCCTTAAATGATGCAGCAGAGTCATTAAATAATGCAGCAAAGTAATTAAATAATGCAGCAGAGTCCTTAAATAATGCAACAAAGTAATTAAATAATGCAGCAGAGTCCTTAAATAATGCAACAAAGTCCATAAATAATGCAGAAGAGTCCTTAAATAATCCAGACAAGTCTTTAAATAATGCAGCAGAGTCCTTAAATAATGCAGCAGAGTCCTTAAATAATGCAGCAGATTACTGAAATACCGCAGCAGGGTCCTTAAATAATGCAGCAGAGTCCTTAAATAATGCAACAAAGTCCTTAAATAATGCAGCAGAGTCCTTAAATAATGCAACAAAGTCCTTAAATAATGCAACAAAGTAATTAAATAATGCAGCAGAGTCCTTAAATAATGCAACAAAGTCCATAAATAATGCAGAAGAGTCCTTAAATAATCCAGACAAGTCCTTAAATAATGCAGCAGAGTCCTTAAAAATGCAGCAGAGTCCTTAAATAATGCAGCAGATTACTGAAATACCGCAGCAGGGTCCTTAAATAATGCAGCAGAGTCCTTAAATAATGCAACAAAGTCCTTAAATAATGCAGCAGAGTCCTTAAATAATGCAACAAAGTCCTTAAATAATGCAGCAGAGTCCTTAAATAATGCAGCAAAGTCCTTAAATAATGCAACAAAGTAATTAAATAATGCAGCAGAGTCCTTAAATAATGCAACAAAGTCCATAAATAATGCAGAAGAGTCCTTAAATAATCTAGACAAGTCCTTAAATAATGCAGCAGAGTCCTTAAATAATGCAACAAAGTGCTTAAATAATGCAGCAGAGTCCTTAAATAATGCAACAAAGTCCTTAAATAATGCAACAAAGTCCTTAAATAATGCAGCAGAGTCCTTAAATAATGCAGCAAAGTCCTTAAATAATGCAGCAGAGTCCTTAAATAATCCAGCCAAGTCTTTAAATAATGCAGCAGAGTCCTTAAATAATGCAGCAAAGTCCTTAAATAATGCAACAAAGTGCTTAAATAATGCAGCAGAGTCCTTAAATAATGCAACAAAGTCCTTAAATAATGCAGCAAAGTCCTTAAATAATGCAGCAGAGTCCTTAAATAATGCAGCAAAGTCCTTAAATAATGCAGCAGAGTCCTTAAATAATACAACAAAGTCATTAAATAATGCAGCAGAGTCCTTAAATAATCCAGCCAAGTCTTTAAATAATGCAGCAGAGTCCTTAAATAATGCAGCAAAGTCCTTAAATAATGCAACAAAGTGCTTAAATAATGCAGCAGAGTACTTAAATAATGCAACAAAGTCCTTAAATAATGCAGCAAAGTCCTTAAATAATGCAGCAGAGTCCTTAAATAATGCAGCAAAGTCCTTAAATGATGCAGCAGAGTCCTTAAATAATGCAACAAAGTACTTAAATAATGCAGCAGAGTCCTTAAGTACCGTAACAGAGTCCTTAAATAATGCAGTCAAGTCCTTAAATAATGCAGCAGATTACTGAAATACCACAGCAGGGTCCTTAAATAATGCAGCAGAGTCCTTAAATAATGCAACAAAGTCCTTAAATAATGCAGCAGAGTCCTTAAATAATCCAGACAAGTCCTTAAATAATGCAGCAGAGTCCTTAAATAATGCAGCAAATTCCTTAAATGATGCAGCAGAGTCATTAAATAATGCAGCAAAGTCCTTAAATAATGCAGCAGAGTCCTTAAATAATGCAACAAAGTCCTTAAATAATGCAGCAGAGTCCTTAAATAATCCAGACAAGTCCTTAAATAATGCAGCAGAGTCCTTAAATAATGCAGCAAATTCCTTAAATGATGCAGCAGAGTCATTAAATAATGCAGCAAAGTCCTTAAATAATGCAGCAGAGTCCTTAAATAATGCAACAAAGTAATTAAATAATGCAGCAGAGTCCTTAAATAATGCAACAAAGTCCATAAATAATGCAGAAGAGTCCTTAAATAATCCAGACAAGTCTTTAAATAATGCAGCAGAGTCCTTAAATAATGCAGCAGAGTCCTTAAATAATGCAACAAAGTCCTTAAATAATGCAGCAGAGTCCTTAAATAATGCAACAAAGTCCTTAAATAATGCAACAAAGTAATTAAATAATGCAGCAGAGTCCTTAAATAATGCAACAAAGTCCATAAATAATGCAGAAGAGTCCTTAAATAATCCAGACAAGTCCTTAAATAATGCAGCAGAGTCCTTAAAAATGCAGCAGAGTCCTTAAATAATGCAGCAGATTACTGAAATACCGCAGCAGGGTCCTTAAATAATGCAGCAGAGTCCTTAAATAATGCAACAAAGTCCTTAAATAATGCAGCAGAGTCCTTAAATAATGCAACAAAGTCCTTAAATAATGCAGCAGAGTCCTTAAATAATGCAGCAAAGTCCTTAAATAATGCAACAAAGTAATTAAATAATGCAGCAGAGTCCTTAAATAATGCAACAAAGTCCATAAATAATGCAGAAGAGTCCTTAAATAATCTAGACAAGTCCTTAAATAATGCAGCAGAGTCCTTAAATAATGCAACAAAGTGCTTAAATAATGCAGCAGAGTCCTTAAATAATGCAACAAAGTCCTTAAATAATGCAGCAAAGTCCTTAAATAATGCAGCAGAGTCCTTAAATAATGCAGCAAAGTCCTTAAATGATGCAGCAGAGTCCTTAAATAATGCAACAAAGTACTTAAATAATGCAGCAGAGTCCTTAAGTACCGTAACAGAGTCCTTAAATAATGCAGTCAAGTCCTTAAATAATGCAGCAGATTACTGAAATACCACAGCAGGGTCCTTAAATAATGCAGCAGAGTCCTTAAATAATGCAACAAAGTCCTTAAATAATGCAGCAGAGTCCTTAAATAATCCAGACAAGTCCTTAAATAATGCAGCAGAGTCCTTAAATAATGCAGCAAATTCCTTAAATGATGCAGCAGAGTCATTAAATAATGCAGCAAAGTCCTTAAATAATGCAGCAGAGTCCTTAAATAATGCAACAAAGTAATTAAATAATGCAGCAGAGTCCTTAAATAATGCAACAAAGTCCATAAATAATGCAGAAGAGTCCTTAAATAATCCAGACAAGTCTTTAAATAATGCAGCAGAGTCCTTAAATAATGCAGCAGAGTCCTTAAATAATGCAGCAGATTACTGAAATACCGCAGCAGGGTCCTTAAATAATGCAGCAGAATCCTTAAATAATGCAACAAAGTCCTTAAATAATGCAGAAGAGTCCTTAAATAATGCAGCAGAGTACTGAAATACCGCAGCAGGGTCCTTAAATAATGCAGCAGAGTCCTTAAATAATGCAACAAAGTCCTTAAATAATGCAGTAGATTACTAAAATACCGCAGCAGGGTCCTTAAATAATGCAGCAGAGTCCTTAAATAATGCAACAAAGTACTTAAATAATGCAGCAGAGTCCTTAAATAATGCAACAAAGTCCTTAAATAATGCAGCAAAGTCCTTAAATAATGCAGCAGTCCTTAAATAATGCAACAAAGTCCTTAAATAATGCAGCATAGTCCTTAAATAATGCTGCAAAGTCCTTAAATAATGCAGCACAGTCCTTAAATAATCCAGCCAAGTCCTTAAATAATGCAGCAAATTCCTTAAATAATGCAGCAAAGTCTTTAAATAATGCAATAAAGTCCATAAATAATGCAGCAAAGTCCTTAAATAATGCAGCAGAGTACTGAAATACCGCAGCAGGGTCCTTAAATAATGCAGCAGAGTCCTTAAATAATGCAACAAAGTCCTTAAATAATGCAGTAGATTACTGAAATACCGCAGCAGGGTCCTTAAATAATGCAGCAGAGTCCTTAAATAATGCAACAAAGTCCTTAAATAATGCAGCAGAGTCCTTACATAATGCAACATAGTCCTTAAATAATGCAGCAAAGTCCTTAAATAATGCAGCAGAGTCCTTAAATAATGCAAGAAAGTCCTTAAATAATGCAGCAGAGTCCTTAAATAATGCAGCAAAGTCCTTAAATAATGCAGAAGAGTCCTTAAATAATGCAATAAAGTCCTTAAATAATGCAGCAAAGTCCTTAAATAATCCAGCCAAGTCCTTAAATAATGCAGCAGAGTCCTTAAATAATGCAGCAAAGTCCTTAAATGATGCAGCAGAGTCCTTAAATAATGCAGCAAAGTCCTTAAATAATCCAGCCAAGTCCTTAAATAATGCAGCAGAGTCCTTAAATAATGCAGCAAAGTCCTTAAATAATGCAGCAGAGTCCTTAAATAATGCAACAAAGTAATTAAATAATGCAGCAGAGTCCTTAAATAATGCAACACAGTCCATAAATAATGCAGAAGAGTCCTTAAATAATCCAGACAAGTCCTTAAATAATGCAGCAGAGTCCTTAAATAATGCAGCAGATTACTGAAATACCGCAGCAGGGTCCTTAAATAATGCAGCAGAGTCCTTAAATAATGCAGCAAAGTCCTTAAATAATGCAGCAGAGTCCTTAAATAATGCAGCAAAGTCCTTAAATAATGCAGCAGAGTCCTTAAATAATGCAGCAAAGTCCTTAAATAATGCAACAAAGTCCTTAAATAATGCAGAAGAGTCCTTAAATAATGCAACAAAGTCCTTAAATAATGCAGCAGAGCCCTTAAATAATGCAACAAAGTACTTAAATAATGCAGCAGAGTCCTTAAGTACCGTATCAGAGTCCTTAAATAAAGCAGCAAAGTCCTTAAATAATGCAGCAGAGTCCTTAAATAATGCAGCAAAGTCATTAAATAATGCTGCAGAGTACTTAAATTCCGCAGCAAAGTCCTTAAATAATGCAGCAGAGTCCTTAAATAATGCTGCAAAGTCCTTAAATAATGCAACAAAGTCCTTAAATAATGCAGAAGAGTCCTTAAATAATGCAACAAAGTCCTTAAATAATGCAGCAGAGTCCTTAAATAATGCAACAAAGTACTTAAATAATGCAGCAGAGTCCTTAAGTACCGTAACAGAGTCCTTAAATAATGCAGCAAAGTCCTTAAATAATGCAGCAGATTACTGAAATACCACAGCAGGGTCCTTAAATAATGCAGCAGAGTCCTTAAATAATGCAACAAAGTCCTTAAATAATGCAGCAGAGTCCTTAAATAATGCAACAAAGTCCTTAAAAAATGCAGCAGAATCCTTAAATAATGCAGCAAATTCCTTAAATAATGCAGCAGAGTCCTTAAATAATCCAGCCAAGTCTTTAAATAATGCAGCAGAGTACTTACATAATGCAGCAGAGTCCTTAAATAATGCAGCAAAGTCCTTAAATAATGCAACAAAGTCCTTAAATAATGCAGAAGAGTCCTTAAATAATGCAGCAGAGTACTGAAATACCGCAGCAGGGTCCTTAAATAATGCAGCAGAGTCCTTAAATAATGCAACAAAGTCCTTAAATAATGCAGTAGATTACTAAAATACCGCAGCAGGGTCCTTAAATAATGCAGCAGAGTCCTTAAATAATGCAACAAAGTACTTAAATAATGCAGCAGAGTCCTTAAATAATGCAACAAAGTCCTTAAATAATGCAGCAAAGTCCTTAAATAATGCAGCAGTCCTTAAATAATGCAACAAAGTCCTTAAATAATGCAGCATAGTCCTTAAATAATGCTGCAAAGTCCTTAAATAATGCAGCACAGTCCTTAAATAATCCAGCCAAGTCCTTAAATAATGCAGCAAATTCCTTAAATAATGCAGCAAAGTCTTTAAATAATGCAATAAAGTCCATAAATAATGCAGCAAAGTCCTTAAATAATGCAGCAGAGTACTGAAATACCGCAGCAGGGTCCTTAAATAATGCAGCAGAGTCCTTAAATAATGCAACAAAGTCCTTAAATAATGCAGTAGATTACTGAAATACCGCAGCAGGGTCCTTAAATAATGCAGCAGAGTCCTTAAATAATGCAACAAAGTCCTTAAATAATGCAGCAGAGTCCTTACATAATGCAACATAGTCCTTAAATAATGCAGCAAAGTCCTTAAATAATGCAGCAGAGTCCTTAAATAATGCAAGAAAGTCCTTAAATAATGCAGCAGAGTCCTTAAATAATGCAGCAAAGTCCTTAAATAATGCAGAAGAGTCCTTAAATAATGCAATAAAGTCCTTAAATAATGCAGCAAAGTCCTTAAATAATCCAGCCAAGTCCTTAAATAATGCAGCAGAGTCCTTAAATAATGCAGCAAAGTCCTTAAATGATGCAGCAGAGTCCTTAAATAATGCAGCAAAGTCCTTAAATAATCCAGCCAAGTCCTTAAATAATGCAGCAGAGTCCTTAAATAATGCAGCAAAGTCCTTAAATAATGCAGCAGAGTCCTTAAATAATGCAACAAAGTAATTAAATAATGCAACAGAGTCCTTAAATAATGCAACAAAGTCCATAAATAATGCAGAAGAGTCCTTAAATAATCCAGACAAGTCCTTAAATAATGCAGCAGAGTCCTTAAATAATGCAGCAGATTACTGAAATACCGCAGCAGGGTCCTTAAATAATGCAGCAGAGTCCTTAAATAATGCAGCAAAGTCCTTAAATAATGCAGCAGAGTCCTTAAATAATGCAGCAAAGTCCTTAAATAATGCAACAAAGTCCTTAAATAATGCAGAAGAGTCCTTAAATAATGCAACAAAGTCCTTAAATAATGCAGCAGAGTCCTTAAATAATGCAACAAAGTACTTAAATAATGCAGCAGAGTCCTTAAGTACCGTATCAGAGTCCTTAAATAAAGCAGCAAAGTCCTTAAATAATGCAGCAGAGTCCTTAAATAATGCAGCAAAGTCATTAAATAATGCTGCAGAGTACTTAAATTCCGCAGCAAAGTCCTTAAATAATGCAGCAGAGTCCTTAAATAATGCTGCAAAGTCCTTAAATAATGCAACAAAGTCCTTAAATAATGCAGAAGAGTCCTTAAATAATGCAACAAAGTCCTTAAATAATGCAGCAGAGTCCTTAAATAATGCAACAAAGTACTTAAATAATGCAGCAGAGTCCTTAAGTACCGTAACAGAGTCCTTAAATAATGCAGCAAAGTCCTTAAATAATGCAGCAGATTACTGAAATACCACAGCAGGGTCCTTAAATAATGCAGCAGAGTCCTTAAATAATGCAACAAAGTCCTTAAATAATGCAGCAGAGTCCTTAAATAATGCAACAAAGTCCTTAAAAAATGCAGCAGAATCCTTAAATAATGCAGCAAATTCCTTAAATAATGCAGCAGAGTCCTTAAATAATCCAGCCAAGTCTTTAAATAATGCAGCAGAGTACTTACATAATGCAGCAGAGTCCTTAAATAATGCAGCAAAGTCCTTAAATAATGCAACAAAGTCCTTAAATAATGCAGAAGAGTCCTTAAATAATGCAGCAGAGTACTGAAATACCGCAGCAGGGTCCTTAAATAATGCAGCAGAGTCCTTAAATAATGCAACAAAGTCCTTAAATAATGCAGTAGATTACTAAAATACCGCAGCAGGGTCCTTAAATAATACAGCAGAGTCCTTAAATAATGCAACAAAGTACTTAAATAATGCAGCAGAGTCCTTAAATAATGCAACAAAGTCCTTAAATAATGCAGCAAAGTCCTTAAATAATGCAGCAGTCCTTAAATAATGCAACAAAGTCCTTAAATAATGCAGCATAGTCCTTAAATAATGCTGCAAAGTCCTTAAATAATGCAGCACAGTCCTTAAATAATCCAGCCAAGTCCTTAAATAATGCAGCAAATTCCTTAAATAATGCAGCAAAGTCTTTAAATAATGCAATAAAGTCCATAAA
Organism: Phyllobates terribilis; assembly: GCF_046119375.1. Classification (NCBI taxonomy): domain Eukaryota; kingdom Metazoa; phylum Chordata; class Amphibia; order Anura; family Dendrobatidae; genus Phyllobates; species Phyllobates terribilis. The sequence continues at coordinate 35,472 of NW_027363048.1, forward strand.
TAATGCAGCAAAGTCCTTAAATAATGCAGCAGAGTACTGAAATACCGCAGCAGGGTCCTTAAATAATGCAGCAGAGTCCTTAAATAATGCAACAAAGTCCTTAAATAATGCAGTAGATTACTGAAATACCGCAGCAGGGTCCTTAAATAATGCAGCAGAGTCCTTAAATAATGCAACAAAGTCCTTAAATAATGCAGCAGAGTCCTTACATAATGCAACATAGTCCTTAAATAATGCAGCAAAGTCCTTAAATAATGCAGCAGAGTCCTTAAATAATGCAAGAAAGTCCTTAAATAATGCAGCAGAGTCCTTAAATAATGCAGCAAAGTCCTTAAATAATGCAGAAGAGTCCTTAAATAATGCAATAAAGTCCTTAAATAATGCAGCAGAGTCCTTAAATAATGCAGCAAAGTACTTAAATGATGCAGCAGAGTCCTTAAATAATGCAGCAGTCCTTAAATAATGCAACAAAGTCCTTAAATAATGCAGCATAGTCCTTAAATAATGCTGCAAAGTCCTTAAATAATGCAGCACAGTCCTTAAATAATCCAGCCAAGTCCTTAAATAATGCAGCAAATTCCTTAAATAATGCAGCAAAGTCTTTAAATAATGCAATAAAGTCCATAAATAATGCAGCAAAGTCCTTAAATAATGCAGCAGAGTACTGAAATACCGCAGCAGGGTCCTTAAATAATGCAGCAGAGTCCTTAAATAATGCAACAAAGTCCTTAAATAATGCAGTAGATTACTGAAATACCGCAGCAGGGTCCTTAAATAATGCAGCAGAGTCCTTAAATAATGCAACAAAGTCCTTAAATAATGCAGCAGAGTCCTTACATAATGCAACATAGTCCTTAAATAATGCAGCAAAGTCCTTAAATAATGCAGCAGAGTCCTTAAATAATGCAAGAAAGTCCTTAAATAATGCAGCAGAGTCCTTAAATAATGCAGCAAAGTCCTTAAATAATGCAGAAGAGTCCTTAAATAATGCAATAAAGTCCTTAAATAATGCAGCAAAGTCCTTAAATAATCCAGCCAAGTCCTTAAATAATGCAGCAGAGTCCTTAAATAATGCAGCAAAGTACTTAAATGATGCAGCAGAGTCCTTAAATAATGCAGCAAAGTCCTTAAATAATGCAGCAGAGTCCTTAAATAATGCAGCAGTCCTTAAATAATGCAACAAAGTCCTTAAATAATGCAGCATAGTCCTTAAATAATGCTGCAAAGTCCTTAAATAATGCAGCACAGTCCTTAAATAATCCAGCCAAGTCCTTAAATAATGCAGCAAATTCCTTAAATAATGCAGCAAAGTCTTTAAATAATGCAATAAAGTCCATAAATAATGCAGCAAAGTCCTTAAATAATGCAGCAGAGTACTGAAATACCGCAGCAGGGTCCTTAAATAATGCAGCAGAGTCCTTAAATAATGCAACAAAGTCCTTAAATAATGCAGTAGATTACTGAAATACCGCAGCAGGGTCCTTAAATAATGCAGCAGAGTCCTTAAATAATGCAACAAAGTCCTTAAATAATGCAGCAGAGTCCTTACATAATGCAACATAGTCCTTAAATAATGCAGCAAAGTCCTTAAATAATGCAGCAGAGTCCTTAAATAATGCAAGAAAGTCCTTAAATAATGCAGCAGAGTCCTTAAATAATGCAGCAAAGTCCTTAAATAATGCAGAAGAGTCCTTAAATAATGCAATAAAGTCCTTAAATAATGCAGCAAAGTCCTTAAATAATCCAGCCAAGTCCTTAAATAATGCAGCAGAGTCCTTAAATAATGCAGCAAAGTACTTAAATGATGCAGCAGAGTCCTTAAATAATGCAGCAAAGTCCTTAAATAATCCAGCCAAGTCCTTAAATAATGCAGCAGAGTCCTTAAATAATGCAGCAAAGTCCTTAAATAATGCAGCAGAGTCCTTAAATAATGCAACAAAGTAATTAAATAATGCAGCAGAGTCCTTAAATAATGCAACAAAGTCCATAAATAATGCAGAAGAGTCCTTAAATAATCCAGACAAGTCCTTAAATAATGCAGCAGAGTCCTTAAATAATGCAGCAGATTACTGAAATACCGCAGCAGGGTCCTTAAATAATGCAGCAGAGTCCTTAAATAATGCAGCAAAGTCCTTAAATAATGCAGCAGAGTCCTTAAATAATGCAGCAAAGTCCTTAAATAATGCAGCAGAGTCCTTAAATAATGCAGCAAAGTCCTTAAATAATGCAACAAAGTCCTTAAATAATGCAGAAGAGTCCTTAAATAATGCAACAAAGTCCTTAAATAATGCAGCAGAGTCCTTAAATAATGCAACAAAGTACTTAAATAATGCAGCAGAGTCCTTAAGTACCGTATCAGAGTCCTTAAATAAAGCAGCAAATTCCTTAAATAATGCAGCAAAGTCTTTAAATAATGCAATAAAGTCCATAAATAATGCAGAAAAGTCCTTAAATAATGCAGCAGAGTACTGAAATACCGCAGCAGGGTCCATAAATAATGCAGCAGAGTCCTTAAATAATGCAACAAAGTCCTTAAATAATGCAGTAGATTACTGAAATACCGCAGCAGGGTCCTTAAATAATGCAGCAGAGTCCTTAAATAATGCAACAAAGTCCTTAAATAATGCAGCAGAGTCCTTACATAATGCAACATAGTCCTTAAATAATGCAGCAAAGTCCTTAAATAATGCAGCAGAGTCCTTAAATAATGCAAGAAAGTCCTTAAATAATGCAGCAGAGTCCTTAAATAATCCAGCCAAGTCTTTAAATAATGCAGCAGAGTCCTTAAATAATGCAGCAAAGTCCTTAAATAATGCAACAAAGTGCTTAAATAATGCAGCAGAGTCCTTAAATAATGCAACAAAGTCCTTAAATAATGCAGCAAAGTCCTTAAATAATGCAGCAGAGTCCTTATGTAATGCAGCAAAGTCCTTAAATGATGCAGCAGAGTCCTTAAATAATACAACAAAGTCATTAAATAATGCAGCAGAGTCCTTAAATAATCCAGCCAAGTCTTTAAATAATGCAGCAGAGTCCTTAAATAATGCAGCAAAGTCCTTAAATAATGCAACAAAGTGCTTAAATAATGCAGCAGTGTACTTAAATAATGCAACAAAGTCCTTAAATAATGCAGCGAAGTCCTTAAATAATGCAGCAGAGTCCTTAAATAATGCAGCAAAGTCCTTAAATGATGCAGCAGAGTCCTTAAATAATGCAACAAAGTACTTAAATAATGCAGCAGAGTCCTTAAGTACCGTAACAGAGTCCTTAAATAATGCAGTCAAGTCCTTAAATAATGCAGCAGATTACTGAAATACCACAGCAGGGTCCTTAAATAATGCAGCAGAGTCCTTAAATAATGCAACAAAGTCCTTAAATAATGCAGCAGAGTCCTTAAATAATGCAACAAAGTCCTTAAATAATGCAGCAGAGTCCTTAAATAATCCAGACAAGTCCTTAAATAATGCAGCAGAGTCCTTAAATAATGCAGCAAATTCCTTAAATGATGCAGCAGAGTCATTAAATAATGCAGCAAAGTAATTAAATAATGCAGCAGAGTCCTTAAATAATGCAACAAAGTAATTAAATAATGCAGCAGAGTCCTTAAATAATGCAACAAAGTCCATAAATAATGCAGAAGAGTCCTTAAATAATCCAGACAAGTCTTTAAATAATGCAGCAGAGTCCTTAAATAATGCAGCAGAGTCCTTAAATAATGCAGCAGATTACTGAAATACCGCAGCAGGGTCCTTAAATAATGCAGCAGAGTCCTTAAATAATGCAAGAAAGTCCTTAAATAATGCAGCAGAGTCCTTAAATAATCCAGCCAAGTCTTTAAATAATGCAGCAGAGTCCTTAAATAATGCAGCAAAGTCCTTAAATAATGCAACAAAGTGCTTAAATAATGCAGCAGAGTCCTTAAATAATGCAACAAAGTCCTTAAATAATGCAGCAAAGTCCTTAAATAATGCAGCAGAGTCCTTATGTAATGCAGCAAAGTCCTTAAATGATGCAGCAGAGTCCTTAAATAATACAACAAAGTCATTAAATAATGCAGCAGAGTCCTTAAATAATCCAGCCAAGTCTTTAAATAATGCAGCAGAGTCCTTAAATAATGCAGCAAAGTCCTTAAATAATGCAACAAAGTGCTTAAATAATGCAGCAGTGTACTTAAATAATGCAACAAAGTCCTTAAATAATGCAGCGAAGTCCTTAAATAATGCAGCAGAGTCCTTAAATAATGCAGCAAAGTCCTTAAATGATGCAGCAGAGTCCTTAAATAATGCAACAAAGTACTTAAATAATGCAGCAGAGTCCTTAAGTACCGTAACAGAGTCCTTAAATAATGCAGTCAAGTCCTTAAATAATGCAGCAGATTACTGAAATACCACAGCAGGGTCCTTAAATAATGCAGCAGAGTCCTTAAATAATGCAACAAAGTCCTTAAATAATGCAGCAGAGTCCTTAAATAATGCAACAAAGTCCTTAAATAATGCAGCAGAGTCCTTAAATAATCCAGACAAGTCCTTAAATAATGCAGCAGAGTCCTTAAATAATGCAGCAAATTCCTTAAATGATGCAGCAGAGTCATTAAATAATGCAGCAAAGTAATTAAATAATGCAGCAGAGTCCTTAAATAATGCAACAAAGTAATTAAATAATGCAGCAGAGTCCTTAAATAATGCAACAAAGTCCATAAATAATGCAGAAGAGTCCTTAAATAATCCAGACAAGTCTTTAAATAATGCAGCAGAGTCCTTAAATAATGCAGCAGAGTCCTTAAATAATGCAGCAGATTACTGAAATACCGCAGCAGGGTCCTTAAATAATGCAGCAGAGTCCTTAAATAATGCAACAAAGTCCTTAAATAATGCAGCAGAGTCCTTAAATAATGCAACAAAGTCCTTAAATAATGCAACAAAGTAATTAAATAATGCAGCAGAGTCCTTAAATAATGCAACAAAGTCCATAAATAATGCAGAAGAGTCCTTAAATAATCCAGACAAGTCCTTAAATAATGCAGCAGAGTCCTTAAAAATGCAGCAGAGTCCTTAAATAATGCAGCAGATTACTGAAATACCGCAGCAGGGTCCTTAAATAATGCAGCAGAGTCCTTAAATAATGCAACAAAGTCCTTAAATAATGCAGCAGAGTCCTTAAATAATGCAACAAAGTCCTTAAATAATGCAGCAGAGTCCTTAAATAATGCAGCAAAGTCCTTAAATAATGCAACAAAGTAATTAAATAATGCAGCAGAGTCCTTAAATAATGCAACAAAGTCCATAAATAATGCAGAAGAGTCCTTAAATAATCTAGACAAGTCCTTAAATAATGCAGCAGAGTCCTTAAATAATGCAACAAAGTGCTTAAATAATGCAGCAGAGTCCTTAAATAATGCAACAAAGTCCTTAAATAATGCAACAAAGTCCTTAAATAATGCAGCAGAGTCCTTAAATAATGCAGCAAAGTCCTTAAATAATGCAGCAGAGTCCTTAAATAATCCAGCCAAGTCTTTAAATAATGCAGCAGAGTCCTTAAATAATGCAGCAAAGTCCTTAAATAATGCAACAAAGTGCTTAAATAATGCAGCAGAGTCCTTAAATAATGCAACAAAGTCCTTAAATAATGCAGCAAAGTCCTTAAATAATGCAGCAGAGTCCTTAAATAATGCAGCAAAGTCCTTAAATAATGCAGCAGAGTCCTTAAATAATACAACAAAGTCATTAAATAATGCAGCAGAGTCCTTAAATAATCCAGCCAAGTCTTTAAATAATGCAGCAGAGTCCTTAAATAATGCAGCAAAGTCCTTAAATAATGCAACAAAGTGCTTAAATAATGCAGCAGAGTACTTAAATAATGCAACAAAGTCCTTAAATAATGCAGCAAAGTCCTTAAATAATGCAGCAGAGTCCTTAAATAATGCAGCAAAGTCCTTAAATGATGCAGCAGAGTCCTTAAATAATGCAACAAAGTACTTAAATAATGCAGCAGAGTCCTTAAGTACCGTAACAGAGTCCTTAAATAATGCAGTCAAGTCCTTAAATAATGCAGCAGATTACTGAAATACCACAGCAGGGTCCTTAAATAATGCAGCAGAGTCCTTAAATAATGCAACAAAGTCCTTAAATAATGCAGCAGAGTCCTTAAATAATCCAGACAAGTCCTTAAATAATGCAGCAGAGTCCTTAAATAATGCAGCAAATTCCTTAAATGATGCAGCAGAGTCATTAAATAATGCAGCAAAGTCCTTAAATAATGCAGCAGAGTCCTTAAATAATGCAACAAAGTCCTTAAATAATGCAGCAGAGTCCTTAAATAATCCAGACAAGTCCTTAAATAATGCAGCAGAGTCCTTAAATAATGCAGCAAATTCCTTAAATGATGCAGCAGAGTCATTAAATAATGCAGCAAAGTCCTTAAATAATGCAGCAGAGTCCTTAAATAATGCAACAAAGTAATTAAATAATGCAGCAGAGTCCTTAAATAATGCAACAAAGTCCATAAATAATGCAGAAGAGTCCTTAAATAATCCAGACAAGTCTTTAAATAATGCAGCAGAGTCCTTAAATAATGCAGCAGAGTCCTTAAATAATGCAACAAAGTCCTTAAATAATGCAGCAGAGTCCTTAAATAATGCAACAAAGTCCTTAAATAATGCAACAAAGTAATTAAATAATGCAGCAGAGTCCTTAAATAATGCAACAAAGTCCATAAATAATGCAGAAGAGTCCTTAAATAATCCAGACAAGTCCTTAAATAATGCAGCAGAGTCCTTAAAAATGCAGCAGAGTCCTTAAATAATGCAGCAGATTACTGAAATACCGCAGCAGGGTCCTTAAATAATGCAGCAGAGTCCTTAAATAATGCAACAAAGTCCTTAAATAATGCAGCAGAGTCCTTAAATAATGCAACAAAGTCCTTAAATAATGCAGCAGAGTCCTTAAATAATGCAGCAAAGTCCTTAAATAATGCAACAAAGTAATTAAATAATGCAGCAGAGTCCTTAAATAATGCAACAAAGTCCATAAATAATGCAGAAGAGTCCTTAAATAATCTAGACAAGTCCTTAAATAATGCAGCAGAGTCCTTAAATAATGCAACAAAGTGCTTAAATAATGCAGCAGAGTCCTTAAATAATGCAACAAAGTCCTTAAATAATGCAGCAAAGTCCTTAAATAATGCAGCAGAGTCCTTAAATAATGCAGCAAAGTCCTTAAATGATGCAGCAGAGTCCTTAAATAATGCAACAAAGTACTTAAATAATGCAGCAGAGTCCTTAAGTACCGTAACAGAGTCCTTAAATAATGCAGTCAAGTCCTTAAATAATGCAGCAGATTACTGAAATACCACAGCAGGGTCCTTAAATAATGCAGCAGAGTCCTTAAATAATGCAACAAAGTCCTTAAATAATGCAGCAGAGTCCTTAAATAATCCAGACAAGTCCTTAAATAATGCAGCAGAGTCCTTAAATAATGCAGCAAATTCCTTAAATGATGCAGCAGAGTCATTAAATAATGCAGCAAAGTCCTTAAATAATGCAGCAGAGTCCTTAAATAATGCAACAAAGTAATTAAATAATGCAGCAGAGTCCTTAAATAATGCAACAAAGTCCATAAATAATGCAGAAGAGTCCTTAAATAATCCAGACAAGTCTTTAAATAATGCAGCAGAGTCCTTAAATAATGCAGCAGAGTCCTTAAATAATGCAGCAGATTACTGAAATACCGCAGCAGGGTCCTTAAATAATGCAGCAGAATCCTTAAATAATGCAACAAAGTCCTTAAATAATGCAGAAGAGTCCTTAAATAATGCAGCAGAGTACTGAAATACCGCAGCAGGGTCCTTAAATAATGCAGCAGAGTCCTTAAATAATGCAACAAAGTCCTTAAATAATGCAGTAGATTACTAAAATACCGCAGCAGGGTCCTTAAATAATGCAGCAGAGTCCTTAAATAATGCAACAAAGTACTTAAATAATGCAGCAGAGTCCTTAAATAATGCAACAAAGTCCTTAAATAATGCAGCAAAGTCCTTAAATAATGCAGCAGTCCTTAAATAATGCAACAAAGTCCTTAAATAATGCAGCATAGTCCTTAAATAATGCTGCAAAGTCCTTAAATAATGCAGCACAGTCCTTAAATAATCCAGCCAAGTCCTTAAATAATGCAGCAAATTCCTTAAATAATGCAGCAAAGTCTTTAAATAATGCAATAAAGTCCATAAATAATGCAGCAAAGTCCTTAAATAATGCAGCAGAGTACTGAAATACCGCAGCAGGGTCCTTAAATAATGCAGCAGAGTCCTTAAATAATGCAACAAAGTCCTTAAATAATGCAGTAGATTACTGAAATACCGCAGCAGGGTCCTTAAATAATGCAGCAGAGTCCTTAAATAATGCAACAAAGTCCTTAAATAATGCAGCAGAGTCCTTACATAATGCAACATAGTCCTTAAATAATGCAGCAAAGTCCTTAAATAATGCAGCAGAGTCCTTAAATAATGCAAGAAAGTCCTTAAATAATGCAGCAGAGTCCTTAAATAATGCAGCAAAGTCCTTAAATAATGCAGAAGAGTCCTTAAATAATGCAATAAAGTCCTTAAATAATGCAGCAAAGTCCTTAAATAATCCAGCCAAGTCCTTAAATAATGCAGCAGAGTCCTTAAATAATGCAGCAAAGTCCTTAAATGATGCAGCAGAGTCCTTAAATAATGCAGCAAAGTCCTTAAATAATCCAGCCAAGTCCTTAAATAATGCAGCAGAGTCCTTAAATAATGCAGCAAAGTCCTTAAATAATGCAGCAGAGTCCTTAAATAATGCAACAAAGTAATTAAATAATGCAGCAGAGTCCTTAAATAATGCAACACAGTCCATAAATAATGCAGAAGAGTCCTTAAATAATCCAGACAAGTCCTTAAATAATGCAGCAGAGTCCTTAAATAATGCAGCAGATTACTGAAATACCGCAGCAGGGTCCTTAAATAATGCAGCAGAGTCCTTAAATAATGCAGCAAAGTCCTTAAATAATGCAGCAGAGTCCTTAAATAATGCAGCAAAGTCCTTAAATAATGCAGCAGAGTCCTTAAATAATGCAGCAAAGTCCTTAAATAATGCAACAAAGTCCTTAAATAATGCAGAAGAGTCCTTAAATAATGCAACAAAGTCCTTAAATAATGCAGCAGAGCCCTTAAATAATGCAACAAAGTACTTAAATAATGCAGCAGAGTCCTTAAGTACCGTATCAGAGTCCTTAAATAAAGCAGCAAAGTCCTTAAATAATGCAGCAGAGTCCTTAAATAATGCAGCAAAGTCATTAAATAATGCTGCAGAGTACTTAAATTCCGCAGCAAAGTCCTTAAATAATGCAGCAGAGTCCTTAAATAATGCTGCAAAGTCCTTAAATAATGCAACAAAGTCCTTAAATAATGCAGAAGAGTCCTTAAATAATGCAACAAAGTCCTTAAATAATGCAGCAGAGTCCTTAAATAATGCAACAAAGTACTTAAATAATGCAGCAGAGTCCTTAAGTACCGTAACAGAGTCCTTAAATAATGCAGCAAAGTCCTTAAATAATGCAGCAGATTACTGAAATACCACAGCAGGGTCCTTAAATAATGCAGCAGAGTCCTTAAATAATGCAACAAAGTCCTTAAATAATGCAGCAGAGTCCTTAAATAATGCAACAAAGTCCTTAAAAAATGCAGCAGAATCCTTAAATAATGCAGCAAATTCCTTAAATAATGCAGCAGAGTCCTTAAATAATCCAGCCAAGTCTTTAAATAATGCAGCAGAGTACTTACATAATGCAGCAGAGTCCTTAAATAATGCAGCAAAGTCCTTAAATAATGCAACAAAGTCCTTAAATAATGCAGAAGAGTCCTTAAATAATGCAGCAGAGTACTGAAATACCGCAGCAGGGTCCTTAAATAATGCAGCAGAGTCCTTAAATAATGCAACAAAGTCCTTAAATAATGCAGTAGATTACTAAAATACCGCAGCAGGGTCCTTAAATAATGCAAGAAAGTCCTTAAATAATGCAGCAGAGTCCTTAAATAATGCAGCAAAGTCCTTAAATAATGCAGAAGAGTCCTTAAATAATGCAATAAAGTCCTTAAATAATGCAGCAAAGTCCTTAAATAATCCAGCCAAGTCCTTAAATAATGCAGCAGAGTCCTTAAATAATGCAGCAAAGTCCTTAAATGATGCAGCAGAGTCCTTAAATAATGCAGCAAAGTCCTTAAATAATCCAGCCAAGTCCTTAAATAATGCAGCAGAGTCCTTAAATAATGCAGCAAAGTCCTTAAATAATGCAGCAGAGTCCTTAAATAATGCAACAAAGTAATTAAATAATGCAACAGAGTCCTTAAATAATGCAACAAAGTCCATAAATAATGCAGAAGAGTCCTTAAATAATCCAGACAAGTCCTTAAATAATGCAGCAGAGTCCTTAAATAATGCAGCAGATTACTGAAATACCGCAGCAGGGTCCTTAAATAATGCAGCAGAGTCCTTAAATAATGCAGCAAAGTCCTTAAATAATGCAGCAGAGTCCTTAAATAATGCAGCAAAGTCCTTAAATAATGCAACAAAGTCCTTAAATAATGCAGAAGAGTCCTTAAATAATGCAACAAAGTCCTTAAATAATGCAGCAGAGTCCTTAAATAATGCAACAAAGTACTTAAATAATGCAGCAGAGTCCTTAAGTACCGTATCAGAGTCCTTAAATAAAGCAGCAAAGTCCTTAAATAATGCAGCAGAGTCCTTAAATAATGCAGCAAAGTCATTAAATAATGCTGCAGAGTACTTAAATTCCGCAGCAAAGTCCTTAAATAATGCAGCAGAGTCCTTAAATAATGCTGCAAAGTCCTTAAATAATGCAACAAAGTCCTTAAATAATGCAGAAGAGTCCTTAAATAATGCAACAAAGTCCTTAAATAATGCAGCAGAGTCCTTAAATAATGCAACAAAGTACTTAAATAATGCAGCAGAGTCCTTAAGTACCGTAACAGAGTCCTTAAATAATGCAGCAAAGTCCTTAAATAATGCAGCAGATTACTGAAATACCACAGCAGGGTCCTTAAATAATGCAGCAGAGTCCTTAAATAATGCAACAAAGTCCTTAAATAATGCAGCAGAGTCCTTAAATAATGCAACAAAGTCCTTAAAAAATGCAGCAGAATCCTTAAATAATGCAGCAAATTCCTTAAATAATGCAGCAGAGTCCTTAAATAATCCAGCCAAGTCTTTAAATAATGCAGCAGAGTACTTACATAATGCAGCAGAGTCCTTAAATAATGCAGCAAAGTCCTTAAATAATGCAACAAAGTCCTTAAATAATGCAGAAGAGTCCTTAAATAATGCAGCAGAGTACTGAAATACCGCAGCAGGGTCCTTAAATAATGCAGCAGAGTCCTTAAATAATGCAACAAAGTCCTTAAATAATGCAGTAGATTACTAAAATACCGCAGCAGGGTCCTTAAATAATACAGCAGAGTCCTTAAATAATGCAACAAAGTAATAAATAATGCAGCAGAGTCCTTAAATAATGCAACAAAGTCCTTAAATAATGCAGCAAAGTCCTTAAATAATGCAGCAGTCCTTAAATAATGCAACAAAGTCCTTAAATAATGCAGCATAGTCCTTAAATAATGCTGCAAAGTCCTTAAATAATGCAGCACAGTCCTTAAATAATCCAGCCAAGTCCTTAAATAATGCAGCAAATTCCTTAAATAATGCAGCAAAGTCTTTAAATAATGCAATAAAGTCCATAAATAATGCAGCAAAGTCCTTAAATAATGCAGCAGAGTACTGAAATACCGCAGCAGGGTCCTTAAATAATGCAGCAGAGTCCTTAAATAATGCAACAAAGTCCTTAAATAATGCAGTAGATTACTGAAATACCGCAGCAGGGTCCTTAAATAATGCAGCAGAGTCCTTAAATAATGCAACAAAGTCCTTAAATAATGCAGCAGAGTCCTTACATAATGCAACATAGTCCTTAAATAATGCAGCAAAGTCCTTAAATAATGCAGCAGAGTCCTTAAATAATGCAAGAAAGTCCTTAAATAATGCAGCAGAGTCCTTAAATAATGCAGCAAAGTCCTTAAATAATGCAGAAGAGTCCTTAAATAATGCAATAAAGTCCTTAAATAATGCAGCAGAGTCCTTAAATAATGCAGCAAAGTACTTAAATGATGCAGCAGAGTCCTTAAATAATGCAGCAGTCCTTAAATAATGCAACAAAGTCCTTAAATAATGCAGCATAGTCCTTAAATAATGCTGCAAAGTCCTTAAATAATGCAGCACAGTCCTTAAATAATCCAGCCAAGTCCTTAAATAATGCAGCAAATTCCTTAAATAATGCAGCAAAGTCTTTAAATAATGCAATAAAGTCCATAAATAATGCAGCAAAGTCCTTAAATCATGCAGCAGAGTACTGAAATACCGCAGCAGGGTCCTTAAATAATGCAGCAGAGTCCTTAAATAATGCAACAAAGTCCTTAAATAATGCAGTAGATTACTGAAATACCGCAGCAGGGTCCTTAAATAATGCAGCAGAGTCCTTAAATAATGCAACAAAGTCCTTAAATAATGCAGCAGAGTCCTTACATAATGCAACATAGTCCTTAAATAATGCAGCAAAGTCCTTAAATAATGCAGCAGAGTCCTTAAATAATGCAAGAAAGTCCTTAAATAATGCAGCAGAGTCCTTAAATAATGCAGCAAAGTCCTTAAATAATGCAGAAGAGTCCTTAAATAATGCAATAAAGTCCTTAAATAATGCAGCAAAGTCCTTAAATAATCCAGCCAAGTCCTTAAATAATGCAGCAGAGTCCTTAAATAATGCAGCAAAGTACTTAAATGATGCAGCAGAGTCCTTAAATAATGCAGCAAAGTCCTTAAATAATGCAGCAGAGTCCTTAAATAATGCAGCAGTCCTTAAATAATGCAACAAAGTCCTTAAATAATGCAGCATAGTCCTTAAATAATGCTGCAAAGTCCTTAAATAATGCAGCACAGTCCTTAAATAATCCAGCCAAGTCCTTAAATAATGCAGCAAATTCCTTAAATAATGCAGCAAAGTCTTTAAATAATGCAATAAAGTCCATAAATAATGCAGCAAAGTCCTTAAATAATGCAGCAGAGTACTGAAATACCGCAGCAGGGTCCTTAAATAATGCAGCAGAGTCCTTAAATAATGCAACAAAGTCCTTAAATAATGCAGTAGATTACTGAAATACCGCAGCAGGGTCCTTAAATAATGCAGCAGAGTCCTTAAATAATGCAACAAAGTCCTTAAATAATGCAGCAGAGTCCTTACATAATGCAACATAGTCCTTAAATAATGCAGCAAAGTCCTTAAATAATGCAGCAGAGTCCTTAAATAATGCAAGAAAGTCCTTAAATAATGCAGCAGAGTCCTTAAATAATGCAGCAAAGTCCTTAAATAATGCAGAAGAGTCCTTAAATAATGCAATAAAGTCCTTAAATAATGCAGCAAAGTCCTTAAATAATCCAGCCAAGTCCTTAAATAATGCAGCAGAGTCCTTAAATAATGCAGCAAAGTACTTAAATGATGCAGCAGAGTCCTTAAATAATGCAGCAAAGTCCTTAAATAATCCAGCCAAGTCCTTAAATAATGCAGCAGAGTCCTTAAATAATGCAGCAAAGTCCTTAAATAATGCAGCAGAGTCCTTAAATAATGCAACAAAGTAATTAAATAATGCAGCAGAGTCCTTAAATAATGCAACAAAGTCCATAAATAATGCAGAAGAGTCCTTAAATAATCCAGACAAGTCCTTAAATAATGCAGCAGAGTCCTTAAATAATGCAGCAGATTACTGAAATACCGCAGCAGGGTCCTTAAATAATGCAGCAGAGTCCTTAAATAATGCAGCAAAGTCCTTAAATAATGCAGCAGAGTCCTTAAATAATGCAGCAAAGTCCTTAAATAATGCAGCAGAGTCCTTAAATAATGCAGCAAAGTCCTTAAATAATGCAACAAAGTCCTTAAATAATGCAGAAGAGTCCTTAAATAATGCAACAAAGTCCTTAAATAATGCAGCAGAGTCCTTAAATAATGCAACAAAGTACTTAAATAATGCAGCAGAGTCCTTAAGTACCGTATCAGAGTCCTTAAATAAAGCAGCAAATTCCTTAAATAATGCAGCAAAGTCTTTAAATAATGCAATAAAGTCCATAAATAATGCAGAAAAGTCCTTAAATAATGCAGCAGAGTACTGAAATACCGCAGCAGGGTCCATAAATAATGCAGCAGAGTCCTTAAATAATGCAACAAAGTCCTTAAATAATGCAGTAGATTACTGAAATACCGCAGCAGGGTCCTTAAATAATGCAGCAGAGTCCTTAAATAATGCAACAAAGTCCTTAAATAATGCAGCAGAGTCCTTACATAATGCAACATAGTCCTTAAATAATGCAGCAAAGTCCTTAAATAATGCAGCAGAGTCCTTAAATAATGCAAGAAAGTCCTTAAATAATGCAGCAGAGTCCTTAAATAATCCAGCCAAGTCTTTAAATAATGCAGCAGAGTCCTTAAATAATGCAGCAAAGTCCTTAAATAATGCAACAAAGTGCTTAAATAATGCAGCAGAGTCCTTAAATAATGCAACAAAGTCCTTAAATAATGCAGCAAAGTCCTTAAATAATGCAGCAGAGTCCTTATGTAATGCAGCAAAGTCCTTAAATGATGCAGCAGAGTCCTTAAATAATACAACAAAGTCATTAAATAATGCAGCAGAGTCCTTAAATAATCCAGCCAAGTCTTTAAATAATGCAGCAGAGTCCTTAAATAATGCAGCAAAGTCCTTAAATAATGCAACAAAGTGCTTAAATAATGCAGCAGTGTACTTAAATAATGCAACAAAGTCCTTAAATAATGCAGCAAAGTCCTTAAATAATGCAGCAGAGTCCTTAAATAATGCAGCAAAGTCCTTAAATGATGCAGCAGAGTCCTTAAATAATGCAACAAAGTACTTAAATAATGCAGCAGAGTCCTTAAGTACCGTAACAGAGTCCTTAAATAATGCAGTCAAGTCCTTAAATAATGCAGCAGATTACTGAAATACCACAGCAGGGTCCTTAAATAATGCAGCAGAGTCCTTAAATAATGCAACAAAGTCCTTAAATAATGCAGCAGAGTCCTTAAATAATCCAGACAAGTCCTTAAATAATGCAGCAGAGTCCTTAAATAATGCAGCAAATTCCTTAAATGATGCAGCAGAGTCATTAAATAATGCAGCAAAGTCCTTAAATAATGCAGCAGAGTCCTTAAATAATGCAACAAAGTCCTTAAATAATGCAGCAGAGTCCTTAAATAATCCAGACAAGTCCTTAAATAATGCAGCAGAGTCCTTAAATAATGCAGCAAATTCCTTAAATGATGCAGCAGAGTCATTAAATAATGCAGCAAAGTAATTAAATAATGCAGCAGAGTCCTTAAATAATGCAACAAAGTAATTAAATAATGCAGCAGAGTCCTTAAATAATGCAACAAAGTCCATAAATAATGCAGAAGAGTCCTTAAATAATCCAGACAAGTCTTTAAATAATGCAGCAGAGTCCTTAAATAATGCAGCAGAGTCCTTAAATAATGCAGCAGATTACTGAAATACCGCAGCAGGGTCCTTAAATAATGCAGCAGAGTCCTTAAATAATGCAACAAAGTCCTTAAATAATGCAGCAGAGTCCTTAAATAATGCAACAAAGTCCTTAAATAATGCAACAAAGTAATTAAATAATGCAGCAGAGTCCTTAAATAATGCAACAAAGTCCATAAATAATGCAGAAGAGTCCTTAAATAATCCAGACAAGTCCTTAAATAATGCAGCAGAGTCCTTAAAAATGCAGCAGAGTCCTTAAATAATGCAGCAGATTACTGAAATACCGCAGCAGGGTCCTTAAATAATGCAGCAGAGTCCTTAAATAATGCAACAAAGTCCTTAAATAATGCAGCAGAGTCCTTAAATAATGCAACAAAGTCCTTAAATAATGCAGCAGAGTCCTTAAATAATGCAGCAAAGTCCTTAAATAATGCAACAAAGTAATTAAATAATGCAGCAGAGTCCTTAAATAATGCAACAAAGTCCATAAATAATGCAGAAGAGTCCTTAAATAATCTAGACAAGTCCTTAAATAATGCAGCAGAGTCCTTAAATAATGCAACAAAGTGCTTAAATAATGCAGCAGAGTCCTTAAATAATGCAACAAAGTCCTTAAATAATGCAACAAAGTCCTTAAATAATGCAGCAGAGTCCTTAAATAATGCAGCAAAGTCCTTAAATAATGCAGCAGAGTCCTTAAATAATCCAGCCAAGTCTTTAAATAATGCAGCAGAGTCCTTAAATAATGCAGCAAAGTCCTTAAATAATGCAACAAAGTGCTTAAATAATGCAGCAGAGTCCTTAAATAATGCAACAAAGTCCTTAAATAATGCAGCAAAGTCCTTAAATAATGCAGCAGAGTCCTTAAATAATGCAGCAAAGTCCTTAAATAATGCAGCAGAGTCCTTAAATAATACAACAAAGTCATTAAATAATGCAGCAGAGTCCTTAAATAATCCAGCCAAGTCTTTAAATAATGCAGCAGAGTCCTTAAATAATGCAGCAAAGTCCTTAAATAATGCAACAAAGTGCTTAAATAATGCAGCAGAGTACTTAAATAATGCAACAAAGTCCTTAAATAATGCAGCAAAGTCCTTAAATAATGCAGCAGAGTCCTTAAATAATGCAGCAAAGTCCTTAAATGATGCAGCAGAGTCCTTAAATAATGCAACAAAGTACTTAAATAATGCAGCAGAGTCCTTAAGTACCGTAACAGAGTCCTTAAATAATGCAGTCAAGTCCTTAAATAATGCAGCAGATTACTGAAATACCACAGCAGGGTCCTTAAATAATGCAGCAGAGTCCTTAAATAATGCAACAAAGTCCTTAAATAATGCAGCAGAGTCCTTAAATAATCCAGACAAGTCCTTAAATAATGCAGCAGAGTCCTTAAATAATGCAGCAAATTCCTTAAATGATGCAGCAGAGTCATTAAATAATGCAGCAAAGTCCTTAAATAATGCAGCAGAGTCCTTAAATAATGCAACAAAGTCCTTAAATAATGCAGCAGAGTCCTTAAATAATCCAGACAAGTCCTTAAATAATGCAGCAGAGTCCTTAAATAATGCAGCAAATTCCTTAAATGATGCAGCAGAGTCATTAAATAATGCAGCAAAGTCCTTAAATAATGCAGCAGAGTCCTTAAATAATGCAACAAAGTAATTAAATAATGCAGCAGAGTCCTTAAATAATGCAACAAAGTCCATAAATAATGCAGAAGAGTCCTTAAATAATCCAGACAAGTCTTTAAATAATGCAGCAGAGTCCTTAAATAATGCAGCAGAGTCCTTAAATAATGCAACAAAGTCCTTAAATAATGCAGCAGAGTCCTTAAATAATGCAACAAAGTCCTTAAATAATGCAACAAAGTAATTAAATAATGCAGCAGAGTCCTTAAATAATGCAACAAAGTCCATAAATAATGCAGAAGAGTCCTTAAATAATCCAGACAAGTCCTTAAATAATGCAGCAGAGTCCTTAAAAATGCAGCAGAGTCCTTAAATAATGCAGCAGATTACTGAAATACCGCAGCAGGGTCCTTAAATAATGCAGCAGAGTCCTTAAATAATGCAACAAAGTCCTTAAATAATGCAGCAGAGTCCTTAAATAATGCAACAAAGTCCTTAAATAATGCAGCAGAGTCCTTAAATAATGCAGCAAAGTCCTTAAATAATGCAACAAAGTAATTAAATAATGCAGCAGAGTCCTTAAATAATGCAACAAAGTCCATAAATAATGCAGAAGAGTCCTTAAATAATCTAGACAAGTCCTTAAATAATGCAGCAGAGTCCTTAAATAATGCAACAAAGTGCTTAAATAATGCAGCAGAGTCCTTAAATAATGCAACAAAGTCCTTAAATAATGCAGCAAAGTCCTTAAATAATGCAGCAGAGTCCTTAAATAATGCAGCAAAGTCCTTAAATGATGCAGCAGAGTCCTTAAATAATGCAACAAAGTACTTAAATAATGCAGCAGAGTCCTTAAGTACCGTAACAGAGTCCTTAAATAATGCAGTCAAGTCCTTAAATAATGCAGCAGATTACTGAAATACCACAGCAGGGTCCTTAAATAATGCAGCAGAGTCCTTAAATAATGCAACAAAGTCCTTAAATAATGCAGCAGAGTCCTTAAATAATCCAGACAAGTCCTTAAATAATGCAGCAGAGTCCTTAAATAATGCAGCAAATTCCTTAAATGATGCAGCAGAGTCATTAAATAATGCAGCAAAGTCCTTAAATAATGCAGCAGAGTCCTTAAATAATGCAACAAAGTAATTAAATAATGCAGCAGAGTCCTTAAATAATGCAACAAAGTCCATAAATAATGCAGAAGAGTCCTTAAATAATCCAGACAAGTCTTTAAATAATGCAGCAGAGTCCTTAAATAATGCAGCAGAGTCCTTAAATAATGCAGCAGATTACTGAAATACCGCAGCAGGGTCCTTAAATAATGCAGCAGAATCCTTAAATAATGCAACAAAGTCCTTAAATAATGCAGAAGAGTCCTTAAATAATGCAGCAGAGTACTGAAATACCGCAGCAGGGTCCTTAAATAATGCAGCAGAGTCCTTAAATAATGCAACAAAGTCCTTAAATAATGCAGTAGATTACTAAAATACCGCAGCAGGGTCCTTAAATAATGCAGCAGAGTCCTTAAATAATGCAACAAAGTACTTAAATAATGCAGCAGAGTCCTTAAATAATGCAACAAAGTCCTTAAATAATGCAGCAAAGTCCTTAAATAATGCAGCAGTCCTTAAATAATGCAACAAAGTCCTTAAATAATGCAGCATAGTCCTTAAATAATGCTGCAAAGTCCTTAAATAATGCAGCACAGTCCTTAAATAATCCAGCCAAGTCCTTAAATAATGCAGCAAATTCCTTAAATAATGCAGCAAAGTCTTTAAATAATGCAATAAAGTCCATAAATAATGCAGCAAAGTCCTTAAATAATGCAGCAGAGTACTGAAATACCGCAGCAGGGTCCTTAAATAATGCAGCAGAGTCCTTAAATAATGCAACAAAGTCCTTAAATAATGCAGTAGATTACTGAAATACCGCAGCAGGGTCCTTAAATAATGCAGCAGAGTCCTTAAATAATGCAACAAAGTCCTTAAATAATGCAGCAGAGTCCTTACATAATGCAACATAGTCCTTAAATAATGCAGCAAAGTCCTTAAATAATGCAGCAGAGTCCTTAAATAATGCAAGAAAGTCCTTAAATAATGCAGCAGAGTCCTTAAATAATGCAGCAAAGTCCTTAAATAATGCAGAAGAGTCCTTAAATAATGCAATAAAGTCCTTAAATAATGCAGCAAAGTCCTTAAATAATCCAGCCAAGTCCTTAAATAATGCAGCAGAGTCCTTAAATAATGCAGCAAAGTCCTTAAATGATGCAGCAGAGTCCTTAAATAATGCAGCAAAGTCCTTAAATAATCCAGCCAAGTCCTTAAATAATGCAGCAGAGTCCTTAAATAATGCAGCAAAGTCCTTAAATAATGCAGCAGAGTCCTTAAATAATGCAACAAAGTAATTAAATAATGCAGCAGAGTCCTTAAATAATGCAACACAGTCCATAAATAATGCAGAAGAGTCCTTAAATAATCCAGACAAGTCCTTAAATAATGCAGCAGAGTCCTTAAATAATGCAGCAGATTACTGAAATACCGCAGCAGGGTCCTTAAATAATGCAGCAGAGTCCTTAAATAATGCAGCAAAGTCCTTAAATAATGCAGCAGAGTCCTTAAATAATGCAGCAAAGTCCTTAAATAATGCAGCAGAGTCCTTAAATAATGCAGCAAAGTCCTTAAATAATGCAACAAAGTCCTTAAATAATGCAGAAGAGTCCTTAAATAATGCAACAAAGTCCTTAAATAATGCAGCAGAGCCCTTAAATAATGCAACAAAGTACTTAAATAATGCAGCAGAGTCCTTAAGTACCGTATCAGAGTCCTTAAATAAAGCAGCAAAGTCCTTAAATAATGCAGCAGAGTCCTTAAATAATGCAGCAAAGTCATTAAATAATGCTGCAGAGTACTTAAATTCCGCAGCAAAGTCCTTAAATAATGCAGCAGAGTCCTTAAATAATGCTGCAAAGTCCTTAAATAATGCAACAAAGTCCTTAAATAATGCAGAAGAGTCCTTAAATAATGCAACAAAGTCCTTAAATAATGCAGCAGAGTCCTTAAATAATGCAACAAAGTACTTAAATAATGCAGCAGAGTCCTTAAGTACCGTAACAGAGTCCTTAAATAATGCAGCAAAGTCCTTAAATAATGCAGCAGATTACTGAAATACCACAGCAGGGTCCTTAAATAATGCAGCAGAGTCCTTAAATAATGCAACAAAGTCCTTAAATAATGCAGCAGAGTCCTTAAATAATGCAACAAAGTCCTTAAAAAATGCAGCAGAATCCTTAAATAATGCAGCAAATTCCTTAAATAATGCAGCAGAGTCCTTAAATAATCCAGCCAAGTCTTTAAATAATGCAGCAGAGTACTTACATAATGCAGCAGAGTCCTTAAATAATGCAGCAAAGTCCTTAAATAATGCAACAAAGTCCTTAAATAATGCAGAAGAGTCCTTAAATAATGCAGCAGAGTACTGAAATACCGCAGCAGGGTCCTTAAATAATGCAGCAGAGTCCTTAAATAATGCAACAAAGTCCTTAAATAATGCAGTAGATTACTAAAATACCGCAGCAGGGTCCTTAAATAATGCAGCAGAGTCCTTAAATAATGCAACAAAGTACTTAAATAATGCAGCAGAGTCCTTAAATAATGCAACAAAGTCCTTAAATAATGCAGCAAAGTCCTTAAATAATGCAGCAGTCCTTAAATAATGCAACAAAGTCCTTAAATAATGCAGCATAGTCCTTAAATAATGCTGCAAAGTCCTTAAATAATGCAGCACAGTCCTTAAATAATCCAGCCAAGTCCTTAAATAATGCAGCAAATTCCTTAAATAATGCAGCAAAGTCTTTAAATAATGCAATAAAGTCCATAAATAATGCAGCAAAGTCCTTAAATAATGCAGCAGAGTACTGAAATACCGCAGCAGGGTCCTTAAATAATGCAGCAGAGTCCTTAAATAATGCAACAAAGTCCTTAAATAATGCAGTAGATTACTGAAATACCGCAGCAGGGTCCTTAAATAATGCAGCAGAGTCCTTAAATAATGCAACAAAGTCCTTAAATAATGCAGCAGAGTCCTTACATAATGCAACATAGTCCTTAAATAATGCAGCAAAGTCCTTAAATAATGCAGCAGAGTCCTTAAATAATGCAAGAAAGTCCTTAAATAATGCAGCAGAGTCCTTAAATAATGCAGCAAAGTCCTTAAATAATGCAGAAGAGTCCTTAAATAATGCAATAAAGTCCTTAAATAATGCAGCAAAGTCCTTAAATAATCCAGCCAAGTCCTTAAATAATGCAGCAGAGTCCTTAAATAATGCAGCAAAGTCCTTAAATGATGCAGCAGAGTCCTTAAATAATGCAGCAAAGTCCTTAAATAATCCAGCCAAGTCCTTAAATAATGCAGCAGAGTCCTTAAATAATCCAGACAAGTCCTTAAATAATGCAGCAGAGTCCTTAAATAATGCAGCAAATTCCTTAAATGATGCAGCAGAGTCATTAAATAATGCAGCAAAGTCCTTAAATAATGCAGCAGAGTCCTTAAATAATGCAACAAAGTAATTAAATAATGCAGCAGAGTCCTTAAATAATGCAACAAAGTCCATAAATAATGCAGAAGAGTCCTTAAATAATCCAGACAAGTCTTTAAATAATGCAGCAGAGTCCTTAAATAATGCAGCAGAGTCCTTAAATAATGCAACAAAGTCCTTAAATAATGCAGCAGAGTCCTTAAATAATGCAACAAAGTCCTTAAATAATGCAACAAAGTAATTAAATAATGCAGCAGAGTCCTTAAATAATGCAACAAAGTCCATAAATAATGCAGAAGAGTCCTTAAATAATCCAGACAAGTCCTTAAATAATGCAGCAGAGTCCTTAAAAATGCAGCAGAGTCCTTAAATAATGCAGCAGATTACTGAAATACCGCAGCAGGGTCCTTAAATAATGCAGCAGAGTCCTTAAATAATGCAACAAAGTCCTTAAATAATGCAGCAGAGTCCTTAAATAATGCAACAAAGTCCTTAAATAATGCAGCAGAGTCCTTAAATAATGCAGCAAAGTCCTTAAATAATGCAACAAAGTAATTAAATAATGCAGCAGAGTCCTTAAATAATGCAACAAAGTCCATAAATAATGCAGAAGAGTCCTTAAATAATCTAGACAAGTCCTTAAATAATGCAGCAGAGTCCTTAAATAATGCAACAAAGTGCTTAAATAATGCAGCAGAGTCCTTAAATAATGCAACAAAGTCCTTAAATAATGCAGCAAAGTCCTTAAATAATGCAGCAGAGTCCTTAAATAATGCAGCAAAGTCCTTAAATGATGCAGCAGAGTCCTTAAATAATGCAACAAAGTACTTAAATAATGCAGCAGAGTCCTTAAGTACCGTAACAGAGTCCTTAAATAATGCAGTCAAGTCCTTAAATAATGCAGCAGATTACTGAAATACCACAGCAGGGTCCTTAAATAATGCAGCAGAGTCCTTAAATAATGCAACAAAGTCCTTAAATAATGCAGCAGAGTCCTTAAATAATCCAGACAAGTCCTTAAATAATGCAGCAGAGTCCTTAAATAATGCAGCAAATTCCTTAAATGATGCAGCAGAGTCATTAAATAATGCAGCAAAGTCCTTAAATAATGCAGCAGAGTACTGAAATACCGCAGCAGGGTCCTTAAATAATGCAGCAGAGTCCTTAAATAATGCAACAAAGTCCTTAAATAATGCAGTAGATTACTGAAATACCGCAGCAGGGTCCTTAAATAATGCAGCAGAGTCCTTAAATAATGCAACAAAGTCCTTAAATAATGCAGCAGAGTCCTTACATAATGCAACATAGTCCTTAAATAATGCAGCAAAGTCCTTAAATAATGCAGCAGAGTCCTTAAATAATGCAAGAAAGTCCTTAAATAATGCAGCAGAGTCCTTAAATAATGCAGCAAAGTCCTTAAATAATGCAGAAGAGTCCTTAAATAATGCAATAAAGTCCTTAAATAATGCAGCAAAGTCCTTAAATAATCCAGCCAAGTCCTTAAATAATGCAGCAGAGTCCTTAAATAATGCAGCAAAGTACTTAAATGATGCAGCAGAGTCCTTAAATAATGCAGCAAAGTCCTTAAATAATCCAGCCAAGTCCTTAAATAATGCAGCAGAGTCCTTAAATAATGCAGCAAAGTCCTTAAATAATGCAGCAGAGTCCTTAAATAATGCAACAAAGTCCTTAAATAATGCAGCAGAGTCCTTACATAATGCAACATAGTCCTTAAATAATGCAGCAAAGTCCTTAAATAATGCAGCAGAGTCCTTAAATAATGCAAGAAAGTCCTTAAATAATGCAGCAGAGTCCTTAAATAATCCAGCCAAGTCTTTAAATAATGCAGCAGAGTCCTTAAATAATGCAGCAAAGTCCTTAAATAATGCAACAAAGTGCTTAAATAATGCAGCAGAGTCCTTAAATAATGCAACAAAGTCCTTAAATAATGCAGCAAAGTCCTTAAATAATGCAGCAGAGTCCTTATGTAATGCAGCAAAGTCCTTAAATGATGCAGCAGAGTCCTTAAATAATACAACAAAGTCATTAAATAATGCAGCAGAGTCCTTAAATAATCCAGCCAAGTCTTTAAATAATGCAGCAGAGTCCTTAAATAATGCAGCAAAGTCCTTAAATAATGCAACAAAGTGCTTAAATAATGCAGCAGTGTACTTAAATAATGCAACAAAGTCCTTAAATAATGCAGCGAAGTCCTTAAATAATGCAGCAGAGTCCTTAAATAATGCAGCAAAGTCCTTAAATGATGCAGCAGAGTCCTTAAATAATGCAACAAAGTACTTAAATAATGCAGCAGAGTCCTTAAGTACCGTAACAGAGTCCTTAAATAATGCAGTCAAGTCCTTAAATAATGCAGCAGATTACTGAAATACCACAGCAGGGTCCTTAAATAATGCAGCAGAGTCCTTAAATAATGCAACAAAGTCCTTAAATAATGCAGCAGAGTCCTTAAATAATCCAGACAAGTCCTTAAATAATGCAGCAGAGTCCTTAAATAATGCAGCAAATTCCTTAAATGATGCAGCAGAGTCATTAAATAATGCAGCAAAGTCCTTAAATAATGCAGCAGAGTCCTTAAATAATGCAACAAAGTCCTTAAATAATGCAGCAGAGTCCTTAAATAATCCAGACAAGTCCTTAAATAATGCAGCAGAGTCCTTAAATAATGCAGCAAATTCCTTAAATGATGCAGCAGAGTCATTAAATAATGCAGCAAAGTAATTAAATAATGCAGCAGAGTCCTTAAATAATGCAACAAAGTAATTAAATAATGCAGCAGAGTCCTTAAATAATGCAACAAAGTCCATAAATAATGCAGAAGAGTCCTTAAATAATCCAGACAAGTCTTTAAATAATGCAGCAGAGTCCTTAAATAATGCAGCAGAGTCCTTAAATAATGCAGCAGATTACTGAAATACCGCAGCAGGGTCCTTAAATAATGCAGCAGAGTCCTTAAATAATGCAACAAAGTCCTTAAATAATGCAGCAGAGTCCTTAAATAATGCAACAAAGTCCTTAAATAATGCAACAAAGTAATTAAATAATGCAGCAGAGTCCTTAAATAATGCAACAAAGTCCATAAATAATGCAGAAGAGTCCTTAAATAATCCAGACAAGTCCTTAAATAATGCAGCAGAGTCCTTAAAAATGCAGCAGAGTCCTTAAATAATGCAGCAGATTACTGAAATACCGCAGCAGGGTCCTTAAATAATGCAGCAGAGTCCTTAAATAATGCAACAAAGTCCTTAAATAATGCAGCAGAGTCCTTAAATAATGCAACAAAGTCCTTAAATAATGCAGCAGAGTCCTTAAATAATGCAGCAAAGTCCTTAAATAATGCAACAAAGTAATTAAATAATGCAGCAGAGTCCTTAAATAATGCAACAAAGTCCATAAATAATGCAGAAGAGTCCTTAAATAATCTAGACAAGTCCTTAAATAATGCAGCAGAGTCCTTAAATAATGCAACAAAGTGCTTAAATAATGCAGCAGAGTCCTTAAATAATGCAACAAAGTCCTTAAATAATGCAACAAAGTCCTTAAATAATGCAGCAGAGTCCTTAAATAATGCAGCAAAGTCCTTAAATAATGCAGCAGAGTCCTTAAATAATCCAGCCAAGTCTTTAAATAATGCAGCAGAGTCCTTAAATAATGCAGCAAAGTCCTTAAATAATGCAACAAAGTGCTTAAATAATGCAGCAGAGTCCTTAAATAATGCAACAAAGTCCTTAAATAATGCAGCAAAGTCCTTAAATAATGCAGCAGAGTCCTTAAATAATGCAGCAAAGTCCTTAAATAATGCAGCAGAGTCCTTAAATAATACAACAAAGTCATTAAATAATGCAGCAGAGTCCTTAAATAATCCAGCCAAGTCTTTAAATAATGCAGCAGAGTCCTTAAATAATGCAGCAAAGTCCTTAAATAATGCAACAAAGTGCTTAAATAATGCAGCAGAGTACTTAAATAATGCAACAAAGTCCTTAAATAATGCAGCAAAGTCCTTAAATAATGCAGCAGAGTCCTTAAATAATGCAGCAAAGTCCTTAAATGATGCAGCAGAGTCCTTAAATAATGCAACAAAGTACTTAAATAATGCAGCAGAGTCCTTAAGTACCGTAACAGAGTCCTTAAATAATGCAGTCAAGTCCTTAAATAATGCAGCAGATTACTGAAATACCACAGCAGGGTCCTTAAATAATGCAGCAGAGTCCTTAAATAATGCAACAAAGTCCTTAAATAATGCAGCAGAGTCCTTAAATAATCCAGACAAGTCCTTAAATAATGCAGCAGAGTCCTTAAATAATGCAGCAAATTCCTTAAATGATGCAGCAGAGTCATTAAATAATGCAGCAAAGTCCTTAAATAATGCAGCAGAGTCCTTAAATAATGCAACAAAGTCCTTAAATAATGCAGCAGAGTCCTTAAATAATCCAGACAAGTCCTTAAATAATGCAGCAGAGTCCTTAAATAATGCAGCAAATTCCTTAAATGATGCAGCAGAGTCATTAAATAATGCAGCAAAGTCCTTAAATAATGCAGCAGAGTCCTTAAATAATGCAACAAAGTAATTAAATAATGCAGCAGAGTCCTTAAATAATGCAACAAAGTCCATAAATAATGCAGAAGAGTCCTTAAATAATCCAGACAAGTCTTTAAATAATGCAGCAGAGTCCTTAAATAATGCAGCAGAGTCCTTAAATAATGCAACAAAGTCCTTAAATAATGCAGCAGAGTCCTTAAATAATGCAACAAAGTCCTTAAATAATGCAACAAAGTAATTAAATAATGCAGCAGAGTCCTTAAATAATGCAACAAAGTCCATAAATAATGCAGAAGAGTCCTTAAATAATCCAGACAAGTCCTTAAATAATGCAGCAGAGTCCTTAAAAATGCAGCAGAGTCCTTAAATAATGCAGCAGATTACTGAAATACCGCAGCAGGGTCCTTAAATAATGCAGCAGAGTCCTTAAATAATGCAACAAAGTCCTTAAATAATGCAGCAGAGTCCTTAAATAATGCAACAAAGTCCTTAAATAATGCAGCAGAGTCCTTAAATAATGCAGCAAAGTCCTTAAATAATGCAACAAAGTAATTAAATAATGCAGCAGAGTCCTTAAATAATGCAACAAAGTCCATAAATAATGCAGAAGAGTCCTTAAATAATCTAGACAAGTCCTTAAATAATGCAGCAGAGTCCTTAAATAATGCAACAAAGTGCTTAAATAATGCAGCAGAGTCCTTAAATAATGCAACAAAGTCCTTAAATAATGCAGCAAAGTCCTTAAATAATGCAGCAGAGTCCTTAAATAATGCAGCAAAGTCCTTAAATGATGCAGCAGAGTCCTTAAATAATGCAACAAAGTACTTAAATAATGCAGCAGAGTCCTTAAGTACCGTAACAGAGTCCTTAAATAATGCAGTCAAGTCCTTAAATAATGCAGCAGATTACTGAAATACCACAGCAGGGTCCTTAAATAATGCAGCAGAGTCCTTAAATAATGCAACAAAGTCCTTAAATAATGCAGCAGAGTCCTTAAATAATCCAGACAAGTCCTTAAATAATGCAGCAGAGTCCTTAAATAATGCAGCAAATTCCTTAAATGATGCAGCAGAGTCATTAAATAATGCAGCAAAGTCCTTAAATAATGCAGCAGAGTCCTTAAATAATGCAACAAAGTAATTAAATAATGCAGCAGAGTCCTTAAATAATGCAACAAAGTCCATAAATAATGCAGAAGAGTCCTTAAATAATCCAGACAAGTCTTTAAATAATGCAGCAGAGTCCTTAAATAATGCAGCAGAGTCCTTAAATAATGCAGCAGATTACTGAAATACCGCAGCAGGGTCCTTAAATAATGCAGCAGAATCCTTAAATAATGCAACAAAGTCCTTAAATAATGCAGAAGAGTCCTTAAATAATGCAGCAGAGTACTGAAATACCGCAGCAGGGTCCTTAAATAATGCAGCAGAGTCCTTAAATAATGCAACAAAGTCCTTAAATAATGCAGTAGATTACTAAAATACCGCAGCAGGGTCCTTAAATAATGCAGCAGAGTCCTTAAATAATGCAACAAAGTACTTAAATAATGCAGCAGAGTCCTTAAATAATGCAACAAAGTCCTTAAATAATGCAGCAAAGTCCTTAAATAATGCAGCAGTCCTTAAATAATGCAACAAAGTCCTTAAATAATGCAGCATAGTCCTTAAATAATGCTGCAAAGTCCTTAAATAATGCAGCACAGTCCTTAAATAATCCAGCCAAGTCCTTAAATAATGCAGCAAATTCCTTAAATAATGCAGCAAAGTCTTTAAATAATGCAATAAAGTCCATAAATAATGCAGCAAAGTCCTTAAATAATGCAGCAGAGTACTGAAATACCGCAGCAGGGTCCTTAAATAATGCAGCAGAGTCCTTAAATAATGCAACAAAGTCCTTAAATAATGCAGTAGATTACTGAAATACCGCAGCAGGGTCCTTAAATAATGCAGCAGAGTCCTTAAATAATGCAACAAAGTCCTTAAATAATGCAGCAGAGTCCTTACATAATGCAACATAGTCCTTAAATAATGCAGCAAAGTCCTTAAATAATGCAGCAGAGTCCTTAAATAATGCAAGAAAGTCCTTAAATAATGCAGCAGAGTCCTTAAATAATGCAGCAAAGTCCTTAAATAATGCAGAAGAGTCCTTAAATAATGCAATAAAGTCCTTAAATAATGCAGCAAAGTCCTTAAATAATCCAGCCAAGTCCTTAAATAATGCAGCAGAGTCCTTAAATAATGCAGCAAAGTCCTTAAATGATGCAGCAGAGTCCTTAAATAATGCAGCAAAGTCCTTAAATAATCCAGCCAAGTCCTTAAATAATGCAGCAGAGTCCTTAAATAATGCAGCAAAGTCCTTAAATAATGCAGCAGAGTCCTTAAATAATGCAACAAAGTAATTAAATAATGCAGCAGAGTCCTTAAATAATGCAACACAGTCCATAAATAATGCAGAAGAGTCCTTAAATAATCCAGACAAGTCCTTAAATAATGCAGCAGAGTCCTTAAATAATGCAGCAGATTACTGAAATACCGCAGCAGGGTCCTTAAATAATGCAGCAGAGTCCTTAAATAATGCAGCAAAGTCCTTAAATAATGCAGCAGAGTCCTTAAATAATGCAGCAAAGTCCTTAAATAATGCAGCAGAGTCCTTAAATAATGCAGCAAAGTCCTTAAATAATGCAACAAAGTCCTTAAATAATGCAGAAGAGTCCTTAAATAATGCAACAAAGTCCTTAAATAATGCAGCAGAGCCCTTAAATAATGCAACAAAGTACTTAAATAATGCAGCAGAGTCCTTAAGTACCGTATCAGAGTCCTTAAATAAAGCAGCAAAGTCCTTAAATAATGCAGCAGAGTCCTTAAATAATGCAGCAAAGTCATTAAATAATGCTGCAGAGTACTTAAATTCCGCAGCAAAGTCCTTAAATAATGCAGCAGAGTCCTTAAATAATGCTGCAAAGTCCTTAAATAATGCAACAAAGTCCTTAAATAATGCAGAAGAGTCCTTAAATAATGCAACAAAGTCCTTAAATAATGCAGCAGAGTCCTTAAATAATGCAACAAAGTACTTAAATAATGCAGCAGAGTCCTTAAGTACCGTAACAGAGTCCTTAAATAATGCAGCAAAGTCCTTAAATAATGCAGCAGATTACTGAAATACCACAGCAGGGTCCTTAAATAATGCAGCAGAGTCCTTAAATAATGCAACAAAGTCCTTAAATAATGCAGCAGAGTCCTTAAATAATGCAACAAAGTCCTTAAAAAATGCAGCAGAATCCTTAAATAATGCAGCAAATTCCTTAAATAATGCAGCAGAGTCCTTAAATAATCCAGCCAAGTCTTTAAATAATGCAGCAGAGTACTTACATAATGCAGCAGAGTCCTTAAATAATGCAGCAAAGTCCTTAAATAATGCAACAAAGTCCTTAAATAATGCAGAAGAGTCCTTAAATAATGCAGCAGAGTACTGAAATACCGCAGCAGGGTCCTTAAATAATGCAGCAGAGTCCTTAAATAATGCAACAAAGTCCTTAAATAATGCAGTAGATTACTAAAATACCGCAGCAGGGTCCTTAAATAATGCAGCAGAGTCCTTAAATAATGCAACAAAGTACTTAAATAATGCAGCAGAGTCCTTAAATAATGCAACAAAGTCCTTAAATAATGCAGCAAAGTCCTTAAATAATGCAGCAGTCCTTAAATAATGCAACAAAGTCCTTAAATAATGCAGCATAGTCCTTAAATAATGCTGCAAAGTCCTTAAATAATGCAGCACAGTCCTTAAATAATCCAGCCAAGTCCTTAAATAATGCAGCAAATTCCTTAAATAATGCAGCAAAGTCTTTAAATAATGCAATAAAGTCCATAAATAATGCAGCAAAGTCCTTAAATAATGCAGCAGAGTACTGAAATACCGCAGCAGGGTCCTTAAATAATGCAGCAGAGTCCTTAAATAATGCAACAAAGTCCTTAAATAATGCAGTAGATTACTGAAATACCGCAGCAGGGTCCTTAAATAATGCAGCAGAGTCCTTAAATAATGCAACAAAGTCCTTAAATAATGCAGCAGAGTCCTTACATAATGCAACATAGTCCTTAAATAATGCAGCAAAGTCCTTAAATAATGCAGCAGAGTCCTTAAATAATGCAAGAAAGTCCTTAAATAATGCAGCAGAGTCCTTAAATAATGCAGCAAAGTCCTTAAATAATGCAGAAGAGTCCTTAAATAATGCAATAAAGTCCTTAAATAATGCAGCAAAGTCCTTAAATAATCCAGCCAAGTCCTTAAATAATGCAGCAGAGTCCTTAAATAATGCAGCAAAGTCCTTAAATGATGCAGCAGAGTCCTTAAATAATGCAGCAAAGTCCTTAAATAATCCAGCCAAGTCCTTAAATAATGCAGCAGAGTCCTTAAATAATGCAGCAAAGTCCTTAAATAATGCAGCAGAGTCCTTAAATAATGCAACAAAGTAATTAAATAATGCAACAGAGTCCTTAAATAATGCAACAAAGTCCATAAATAATGCAGAAGAGTCCTTAAATAATCCAGACAAGTCCTTAAATAATGCAGCAGAGTCCTTAAATAATGCAGCAGATTACTGAAATACCGCAGCAGGGTCCTTAAATAATGCAGCAGAGTCCTTAAATAATGCAGCAAAGTCCTTAAATAATGCAGCAGAGTCCTTAAATAATGCAGCAAAGTCCTTAAATAATGCAACAAAGTCCTTAAATAATGCAGAAGAGTCCTTAAATAATGCAACAAAGTCCTTAAATAATGCAGCAGAGTCCTTAAATAATGCAACAAAGTACTTAAATAATGCAGCAGAGTCCTTAAGTACCGTATCAGAGTCCTTAAATAAAGCAGCAAAGTCCTTAAATAATGCAGCAGAGTCCTTAAATAATGCAGCAAAGTCATTAAATAATGCTGCAGAGTACTTAAATTCCGCAGCAAAGTCCTTAAATAATGCAGCAGAGTCCTTAAATAATGCTGCAAAGTCCTTAAATAATGCAACAAAGTCCTTAAATAATGCAGAAGAGTCCTTAAATAATGCAACAAAGTCCTTAAATAATGCAGCAGAGTCCTTAAATAATGCAACAAAGTACTTAAATAATGCAGCAGAGTCCTTAAGTACCGTAACAGAGTCCTTAAATAATGCAGCAAAGTCCTTAAATAATGCAGCAGATTACTGAAATACCACAGCAGGGTCCTTAAATAATGCAGCAGAGTCCTTAAATAATGCAACAAAGTCCTTAAATAATGCAGCAGAGTCCTTAAATAATGCAACAAAGTCCTTAAAAAATGCAGCAGAATCCTTAAATAATGCAGCAAATTCCTTAAATAATGCAGCAGAGTCCTTAAATAATCCAGCCAAGTCTTTAAATAATGCAGCAGAGTACTTACATAATGCAGCAGAGTCCTTAAATAATGCAGCAAAGTCCTTAAATAATGCAACAAAGTCCTTAAATAATGCAGAAGAGTCCTTAAATAATGCAGCAGAGTACTGAAATACCGCAGCAGGGTCCTTAAATAATGCAGCAGAGTCCTTAAATAATGCAACAAAGTCCTTAAATAATGCAGTAGATTACTAAAATACCGCAGCAGGGTCCTTAAATAATACAGCAGAGTCCTTAAATAATGCAACAAAGTACTTAAATAATGCAGCAGAGTCCTTAAATAATGCAACAAAGTCCTTAAATAATGCAGCAAAGTCCTTAAATAATGCAGCAGTCCTTAAATAATGCAACAAAGTCCTTAAATAATGCAGCATAGTCCTTAAATAATGCTGCAAAGTCCTTAAATAATGCAGCACAGTCCTTAAATAATCCAGCCAAGACCTTAAATAATGCAGCAAATTCCTTAAATAATGCAGCAAAGTCTTTAAATAATGCAATAAAGTCCATAAATAATGCAGCAAAGTCCTTAAATAATGCAGCAGAGTACTGAAATACCGCAGCAGGGTCCTTAAATAATGCAGCAGAGTCCTTAAATAATGCAACAAAGTCCTTAAATAATGCAGTAGATTACTGAAATACCGCAGCAGGGTCCTTAAATAATGCAGCAGAGTCCTTAAATAATGCAACAAAGTCCTTAAATAATGCAGCAGAGTCCTTACATAATGCAACATAGTCCTTAAATAATGCAGCAAAGTCCTTAAATAATGCAGCAGAGTCCTTAAATAATGCAAGAAAGTCCTTAAATAATGCAGCAGAGTCCTTAAATAATGCAGCAAAGTCCTTAAATAATGCAGAAGAGTCCTTAAATAATGCAATAAAGTCCTTAAATAATGCAGCAAAGTCCTTAAATAATCCAGCCAAGTCCTTAAATAATGCAGCAGAGTCCTTAAATAATGCAGCAAAGTACTTAAATGATGCAGCAGAGTCCTTAAATAATGCAGCAAAGTCCTTAAATAATCCAGCCAAGTCCTTAAATAATGCAGCAGAGTCCTTAAATAATGCAGCAAAGTCCTTAAATAATGCAGCAGAGTCCTTAAATAATGCAACAAAGTAATTAAATAATGCAGCAGAGTCCTTAAATAATGCAACAAAGTCCATAAATAATGCAGAAGAGTCCTTAAATAATCCAGACAAGTCCTTAAATAATGCAGCAGAGTCCTTAAATAATGCAGCAGATTACTGAAATACCGCAGCAGGGTCCTTAAATAATGCAGCAGAGTCCTTAAATAATGCAGCAAAGTCCTTAAATAATGCAGCAGAGTCCTTAAATAATGCAGCAAAGTCCTTAAATAATGCAGCAGAGTCCTTAAATAATGCAGCAAAGTCCTTAAATAATGCAACAAAGTCCTTAAATAATGCAGAAGAGTCCTTAAATAATGCAACAAAGTCCTTAAATAATGCAGCAGAGTCCTTAAATAATGCAACAAAGTACTTAAATAATGCAGCAGAGTCCTTAAGTACCGTATCAGAGTCCTTAAATAAAGCAGCAAATTCCTTAAATAATGCAGCAAAGTCTTTAAATAATGCAATAAAGTCCATAAATAATGCAGAAAAGTCCTTAAATAATGCAGCAGAGTACTGAAATACCGCAGCAGGGTCCATAAATAATGCAGCAGAGTCCTTAAATAATGCAACAAAGTCCTTAAATAATGCAGTAGATTACTGAAATACCGCAGCAGGGTCCTTAAATAATGCAGCAGAGTCCTTAAATAATGCAACAAAGTCCTTAAATAATGCAGCAGAGTCCTTACATAATGCAACATAGTCCTTAAATAATGCAGCAAAGTCCTTAAATAATGCAGCAGAGTCCTTAAATAATGCAAGAAAGTCCTTAAATAATGCAGCAGAGTCCTTAAATAATGCAGCAAAGTCCTTAAATAATGCAGAAGAGTCCTTAAATAATGCAATAAAGTCCTTAAATAATGCAGCAAAGTCCTTAAATAATCCAGCCAAGTCCTTAAATAATGCAGCAGAGTCCTTAAATAATGCAGCAAAGTCCTTAAATGATGCAGCAGAGTCCTTAAATAATGCAGCAAAGTCCTTAAATAATCCAGCCAAGTCCTTAAATAATGCAGCAGAGTCCTTAAATAATGCAGCAAAGTCCTTAAATAATGCAGCAGAGTCCTTAAATAATGCAACAAAGTAATTAAATAATGCAGCAGAGTCCTTAAATAATGCAACAAAGTCCATAAATAATGCAGAAGAGTCCTTAAATAATCCAGACAAGTCCTTAAATAATGCAGCAGAGTCCTTAAATAATGCAGCAGATTACTGAAATACCGCAGCAGGGTCCTTAAATAATGCAGCAGAGTCCTTAAATAATGCAGCAAAGTCCTTAAATAATGCAGCAGAGTCCTTAAATAATGCAGCAAAGTCCTTAAATAATGCAACAAAGGCCTTAAATAATGCAGAAGAGTCCTTAAATAATGCAACAAAGTCCTTAAATAATGCAGCAGAGTCCTTAAATAATGCAACAAAGTACTTAAATAATGCAGCAGATTACTGAAATACCGCAGCAGGGTCCTTAAATAATGCAGCAGAGTCCTTAAATAATGCAACAAAGTCCTTAAATAATGCAGCAGAGTCCTTAAATAATGCAACAAAGTCCTTAAATAATGCAGCAAATTCCTTAAATAATGCAGCAGAGTCCTTAAATAATCCAGCCAAGTCTTTAAATAATGCAGCAGAGTCCTTAAATAATGCAGCAAAGTCCTTAAATAATGCAACAAAGTCCTTAAATAATGCAGCAGAGTCCTTAAATAATGCAACAAAGTCCTTAAATAATGCAACAGAGTCCTTAAATAATGCAACAAAGTCCTTAAATAATGCAGCAGAGTCCTTAAATAATGCAGCAAAGTCCTTAAATAATGCAACAGAGTCCTTAAATAATGCAACAAAGTCCTTAAATAATGCAGCAGAGTCCTTAAATAATGCAGCAAAGTCCTTAAATAATGCAGCACAGTCCTTAAATAATCCAGCCAAGTCCTTAAATAATGCAGCAAATTCCTTAAATAATGCAGCAAAGTCTTTAAATAATGCAATAAAGTCCATAAATAATGCAGCAAAGTCCTTAAATAATGCAGCAGAGTACTGAAATACCGCAGCAGGGTCCTTAAATAATGCAGCAGAGTCCTTAAATAATGCAACAAAGTCCTTAAATAATGCAGCATAGTCCTTAAATAATGCAACAAAGTCCTTAAATAATGCAGCAGAGTCCTTAAATAATGCAGCAAATTCATTAAATAATGCAGCAGAGTCCTTAAATACTCCAGCCAAGTCTTTAAATAATGCAGCAGAGTCCTTAAATAATGCAGCAAAGTCCTTAAATAATGCAGCAGAGTCCTTAAATAATGCAGCAAAGTCCTTAAATAATGCAACAAAGTCCTTAAATAATGCAGAAGAGTCCTTAAATAATGCAACAAAGTCCTTAAATAATGCAGCAGAGTCCTTAAATAATGCAACAAAGTACTTAAATAATGCAGCAGAGTCCTTAAGTACCGTATCAGAGTCCTTAAATAAAGCAGCAAAGTCCTTAAATAATGCAGCAGAGTCCTTAAATAATGCAGCAAAGTCATTAAATAATGCTGCAGAGTACTTAAATTCCGCAGCAAAGTCCTTAAATAATGCAGCAGAGTCCTTAAATAATGCTGCAAAGTCCTTAAATAATGCAACAAAGTCCTTAAATAATGCAGAAGAGTCCTTAAATAATGCAACAAAGTCCTTAAATAATGCAGCAGAGTCCTTAAATAATGCAACAAAGTACTTAAATAATGCAGCAGAGTCCTTAAGTACCGTAACAGAGTCCTTAAATAATGCAGCAAAGTCCTTAAATAATGCAGCAGATTACTGAAATACCACAGCAGGGTCCTTAAATAATGCAGCAGAGTCCTTAAATAATGCAACAAAGTCCTTAAATAATGCAGCAGAGTCCTTAAATAATGCAACAAAGTCCTTAAAAAATGCAGCAGAATCCTTAAATAATGCAGCAAATTCCTTAAATAATGCAGCAGAGTCCTTAAATAATCCAGCCAAGTCTTTAAATAATGCAGCAGAGTACTTACATAATGCAGCAGAGTCCTTAAATAATGCAGCAAAGTCCTTAAATAATGCAACAAAGTCCTTAAATAATGCAGAAGAGTCCTTAAATAATGCAGCAGAGTACTGAAATACCGCAGCAGGGTCCTTAAATAATGCAGCAGAGTCCTTAAATAATGCAACAAAGTCCTTAAATAATGCAGTAGATTACTAAAATACCGCAGCAGGGTCCTTAAATAATACAGCAGAGTCCTTAAATAATGCAACAAAGTCCTTAAATAATGCAGCAGAGTCCTTACATAATGCAACATAGTCCTTAAATAATGCAGCAAAGTCCTTAAATAATGCAGCAGAGTCCTTAAATAATGCAAGAAAGTCCTTAAATAATGCAGCAGAGTCCTTAAATAATGCAGCAAAGTCCTTAAATAATGCAGAAGAGTCCTTAAATAATGCAATAAAGTCCTTAAATAATGCAGCAAAGTCCTTAAATAATCCAGCCAAGTCCTTAAATAATGCAGCAGAGTCCTTAAATAATGCAGCAAAGTACTTAAATGATGCAGCAGAGTCCTTAAATAATGCAGCAAAGTCCTTAAATAATCCAGCCAAGTCCTTAAATAATGCAGCAGAGTCCTTAAATAATGCAGCAAAGTCCTTAAATAATGCAGCAGAGTCCTTAAATAATGCAACAAAGTAATTAAATAATGCAGCAGAGTCCTTAAATAATGCAACAAAGTCCATAAATAATGCAGAAGAGTCCTTAAATAATCCAGACAAGTCCTTAAATAATGCAGCAGAGTCCTTAAATAATGCAGCAGATTACTGAAATACCGCAGCAGGGTCCTTAAATAATGCAGCAGAGTCCTTAAATAATGCAGCAAAGTCCTTAAATAATGCAGCAGAGTCCTTAAATAATGCAGCAAAGTCCTTAAATAATGCAGCAGAGTCCTTAAATAATGCAGCAAAGTCCTTAAATAATGCAACAAAGTCCTTAAATAATGCAGAAGAGTCCTTAAATAATGCAACAAAGTCCTTAAATAATGCAGCAGAGTCCTTAAATAATGCAACAAAGTACTTAAATAATGCAGCAGAGTCCTTAAGTACCGTATCAGAGTCCTTAAATAAAGCAGCAAATTCCTTAAATAATGCAGCAAAGTCTTTAAATAATGCAATAAAGTCCATAAATAATGCAGAAAAGTCCTTAAATAATGCAGCAGAGTACTGAAATACCGCAGCAGGGTCCATAAATAATGCAGCAGAGTCCTTAAATAATGCAACAAAGTCCTTAAATAATGCAGTAGATTACTGAAATACCGCAGCAGGGTCCTTAAATAATGCAGCAGAGTCCTTAAATAATGCAACAAAGTCCTTAAATAATGCAGCAGAGTCCTTACATAATGCAACATAGTCCTTAAATAATGCAGCAAAGTCCTTAAATAATGCAGCAGAGTCCTTAAATAATGCAAGAAAGTCCTTAAATAATGCAGCAGAGTCCTTAAATAATGCAGCAAAGTCCTTAAATAATGCAGAAGAGTCCTTAAATAATGCAATAAAGTCCTTAAATAATGCAGCAAAGTCCTTAAATAATCCAGCCAAGTCCTTAAATAATGCAGCAGAGTCCTTAAATAATGCAGCAAAGTCCTTAAATGATGCAGCAGAGTCCTTAAATAATGCAGCAAAGTCCTTAAATAATCCAGCCAAGTCCTTAAATAATGCAGCAGAGTCCTTAAATAATGCAGCAAAGTCCTTAAATAATGCAGCAGAGTCCTTAAATAATGCAACAAAGTAATTAAATAATGCAGCAGAGTCCTTAAATAATGCAACAAAGTCCATAAATAATGCAGAAGAGTCCTTAAATAATCCAGACAAGTCCTTAAATAATGCAGCAGAGTCCTTAAATAATGCAGCAGATTACTGAAATACCGCAGCAGGGTCCTTAAATAATGCAGCAGAGTCCTTAAATAATGCAGCAAAGTCCTTAAATAATGCAGCAGAGTCCTTAAATAATGCAGCAAAGTCCTTAAATAATGCAACAAAGGCCTTAAATAATGCAGAAGAGTCCTTAAATAATGCAACAAAGTCCTTAAATAATGCAGCAGAGTCCTTAATAATGCAACAAAGTACTTAAATAATGCAGCAGATTACTGAAATACCGCAGCAGGGTCCTTAAATAATGCAGCAGAGTCCTTAAATAATGCAACAAAGTCCTTAAATAATGCAGCAGAGTCCTTAAATAATGCAACAAAGTCCTTAAATAATGCAGCAAATTCCTTAAATAATGCAGCAGAGTCCTTAAATAATCCAGCCAAGTCTTTAAATAATGCAGCAGAGTCCTTAAATAATGCAGCAAAGTCCTTAAATAATGCAACAAAGTCCTTAAATAATGCAGCAGAGTCCTTAAATAATGCAACAAAGTCCTTAAATAATGCAACAGAGTCCTTAAATAATGCAACAAAGTCCTTAAATAATGCAGCAGAGTCCTTAAATAATGCAGCAAAGTCCTTAAATAATGCAACAGAGTCCTTAAATAATGCAACAAAGTCCTTAAATAATGCAGCAGAGTCCTTAAATAATGCAGCAAAGTCCTTAAATAATGCAGCACAGTCCTTAAATAATCCAGCCAAGTCCTTAAATAATGCAGCAAATTCCTTAAATAATGCAGCAAAGTCTTTAAATAATGCAATAAAGTCCATAAATAATGCAGCAAAGTCCTTAAATAATGCAGCAGAGTACTGAAATACCGCAGCAGGGTCCTTAAATAATGCAGCAGAGTCCTTAAATAATGCAACAAAGTCCTTAAATAATGCAGCATAGTCCTTAAATAATGCAACAAAGTCCTTAAATAATGCAGCAGAGTCCTTAAATAATGCAGCAAATTCATTAAATAATGCAGCAGAGTCCTTAAATACTCCAGCCAAGTCTTTAAATAATGCAGCAGAGTCCTTAAATAATGCAGCAAAGTCCTTAAATAATGCAGCAGAGTCCTTAAATAATGCAGCAAAGTCCTTAAATAATGCAACAAAGTCCTTAAATAATGCAGAAGAGTCCTTAAATAATGCAACAAAGTCCTTAAATAATGCAGCAGAGTCCTTAAATAATGCAACAAAGTACTTAAATAATGCAGCAGAGTCCTTAAGTACCGTATCAGAGTCCTTAAATAAAGCAGCAAAGTCCTTAAATAATGCAGCAGAGTCCTTAAATAATGCAGCAAAGTCATTAAATAATGCTGCAGAGTACTTAAATTCCGCAGCAAAGTCCTTAAATAATGCAGCAGAGTCCTTAAATAATGCTGCAAAGTCCTTAAATAATGCAACAAAGTCCTTAAATAATGCAGAAGAGTCCTTAAATAATGCAACAAAGTCCTTAAATAATGCAGCAGAGTCCTTAAATAATGCAACAAAGTACTTAAATAATGCAGCAGAGTCCTTAAGTACCGTAACAGAGTCCTTAAATAATGCAGCAAAGTCCTTAAATAATGCAGCAGATTACTGAAATACCACAGCAGGGTCCTTAAATAATGCAGCAGAGTCCTTAAATAATGCAACAAAGTCCTTAAATAATGCAGCAGAGTCCTTAAATATTGCAACAAAGTCCTTAAAAAATGCAGCAGAATCCTTAAATAATGCAGCAAATTCCTTAAATAATGCAGCAGAGTCCTTAAATAATCCAGCCAAGTCTTTAAATAATGCAGCAGAGTACTTACATAATGCAGCAGAGTCCTTAAATAATGCAGCAAAGTCCTTAAATAATGCAACAAAGTCCTTAAATAATGCAGAAGAGTCCTTAAATAATGCAGCAGAGTACTGAAATACCGCAGCAGGGTCCTTAAATAATGCAGCAGAGTCCTTAAATAATGCAACAAAGTCCTTAAATAATGCAGTAGATTACTAAAATACCGCAGCAGGGTCCTTAAATAATACAGCAGAGTCCTTAAATAATGCAACAAAGTACTTAAATAATGCAGCAGAGTCCTTAAATAATGCAACAAAGTCCTTAAATAATGCAGCAAAGTCCTTAAATAATGCAGCAGTCCTTAAATAATGCAACAAAGTCCTTAAATAATGCAGCATAGTCCTTAAATAATGCTGCAAAGTCCTTAAATAATGCAGCACAGTCCTTAAATAATCCAGCCAAGTCCTTAAATAATGCAGCAAATTCCTTAAATAATGCAGCAAAGTCTTTAAATAATGCAATAAAGTCCATAAATAATGCAGCAAAGTCCTTAAATAATGCAGCAGAGTACTGAAATACCGCAGCAGGGTCCTTAAATAATGCAGCAGAGTCCTTAAATAATGCAACAAAGTCCTTAAATAATGCAGTAGATTACTGAAATACCGCAGCAGGGTCCTTAAATAATGCAGCAGAGTCCTTAAATAATGCAACAAAGTCCTTAAATAATGCAGCAGAGTCCTTACATAATGCAACATAGTCCTTAAATAATGCAGCAAAGTCCTTAAATAATGCAGCAGAGTCCTTAAATAATGCAAGAAAGTCCTTAAATAATGCAGCAGAGTCCTTAAATAATGCAGCAAAGTCCTTAAATAATGCAGAAGAGTCCTTAAATAATGCAATAAAGTCCTTAAATAATGCAGCAAAGTCCTTAAATAATCCAGCCAAGTCCTTAAATAATGCAGCAGAGTCCTTAAATAATGCAGCAAAGTACTTAAATGATGCAGCAGAGTCCTTAAATAATGCAGCAAAGTCCTTAAATAATCCAGCCAAGTCCTTAAATAATGCAGCAGAGTCCTTAAATAATGCAGCAAAGTCCTTAAATAATGCAGCAGAGTCCTTAAATAATGCAACAAAGTAATTAAATAATGCAGCAGAGTCCTTAAATAATGCAACAAAGTCCATAAATAATGCAGAAGAGTCCTTAAATAATCCAGACAAGTCCTTAAATAATGCAGCAGAGTCCTTAAATAATGCAGCAGATTACTGAAATACCGCAGCAGGGTCCTTAAATAATGCAGCAGAGTCCTTAAATAATGCAGCAAAGTCCTTAAATAATGCAGCAGAGTCCTTAAATAATGCAGCAAAGTCCTTAAATAATGCAGCAGAGTCCTTAAATAATGCAGCAAAGTCCTTAAATAATGCAACAAAGTCCTTAAATAATGCAGAAGAGTCCTTAAATAATGCAACAAAGTCCTTAAATAATGCAGCAGAGTCCTTAAATAATGCAACAAAGTACTTAAATAATGCAGCAGAGTCCTTAAGTACCGTATCAGAGTCCTTAAATAAAGCAGCAAATTCCTTAAATAATGCAGCAAAGTCTTTAAATAATGCAATAAAGTCCATAAATAATGCAGAAAAGTCCTTAAATAATGCAGCAGAGTACTGAAATACCGCAGCAGGGTCCATAAATAATGCAGCAGAGTCCTTAAATAATGCAACAAAGTCCTTAAATAATGCAGTAGATTACTGAAATACCGCAGCAGGGTCCTTAAATAATGCAGCAGAGTCCTTAAATAATGCAACAAAGTCCTTAAATAATGCAGCAGAGTCCTTACATAATGCAACATAGTCCTTAAATAATGCAGCAAAGTCCTTAAATAATGCAGCAGAGTCCTTAAATAATGCAAGAAAGTCCTTAAATAATGCAGCAGAGTCCTTAAATAATGCAGCAAAGTCCTTAAATAATGCAGAAGAGTCCTTAAATAATGCAATAAAGTCCTTAAATAATGCAGCAAAGTCCTTAAATAATCCAGCCAAGTCCTTAAATAATGCAGCAGAGTCCTTAAATAATGCAGCAAAGTCCTTAAATGATGCAGCAGAGTCCTTAAATAATGCAGCAAAGTCCTTAAATAATCCAGCCAAGTCCTTAAATAATGCAGCAGAGTCCTTAAATAATGCAGCAAAGTCCTTAAATAATGCAGCAGAGTCCTTAAATAATGCAACAAAGTAATTAAATAATGCAGCAGAGTCCTTAAATAATGCAACAAAGTCCATAAATAATGCAGAAGAGTCCTTAAATAATCCAGACAAGTCCTTAAATAATGCAGCAGAGTCCTTAAATAATGCAGCAGATTACTGAAATACCGCAGCAGGGTCCTTAAATAATGCAGCAGAGTCCTTAAATAATGCAGCAAAGTCCTTAAATAATGCAGCAGAGTCCTTAAATAATGCAGCAAAGTCCTTAAATAATGCAACAAAGGCCTTAAATAATGCAGAAGAGTCCTTAAATAATGCAACAAAGTCCTTAAATAATGCAGCAGAGTCCTTAAATAATGCAACAAAGTACTTAAATAATGCAGCAGATTACTGAAATACCGCAGCAGGGTCCTTAAATAATGCAGCAGAGTCCTTAAATAATGCAACAAAGTCCTTAAATAATGCAGCAGAGTCCTTAAATAATGCAACAAAGTCCTTAAATAATGCAGCAAATTCCTTAAATAATGCAGCAGAGTCCTTAAATAATCCAGCCAAGTCTTTAAATAATGCAGCAGAGTCCTTAAATAATGCAGCAAAGTCCTTAAATAATGCAACAAAGTCCTTAAATAATGCAGCAGAGTCCTTAAATAATGCAATAAAGTCCTTAAATAATGCAACAGAGTCCTTAAATAATGCAACAAAGTCCTTAAATAATGCAGCAGAGTCCTTAAATAATGCAGCAAAGTCCTTAAATAATGCAACAGAGTCCTTAAATAATGCAACAAAGTCCTTAAATAATGCAGCAGAGTCCTTAAATAATGCAGCAAAGTCCTTAAATAATGCAACAGAGTCCTTAAATAATGCAACAAAGTCCTTAAATAATGCAGCAGAGTCCTTAAATAATGCAACAAAGTCCTTAAATAATGCAGCAGAGCCCTTAAATAATGCAACAAAGTACTTAAATAATGCAGCAGAGTCCTTAAGTACCGTATCAGAGTCCTTAAATAAAGCAGCAAAGTCCTTAAATAATGCAGCAGAGTCCTTAAATAATGCAGCAAAGTCATTAAATAATGCTGCAGAGTACTTAAATTCCGCAGCAAAGTCCTTAAATAATGCAGCAGAGTCCTTAAATAATGCTGCAAAGTCCTTAAATAATGCA
Organism: Phyllobates terribilis; assembly: GCF_046119375.1. Taxonomy (NCBI): domain Eukaryota; kingdom Metazoa; phylum Chordata; class Amphibia; order Anura; family Dendrobatidae; genus Phyllobates; species Phyllobates terribilis. The sequence goes on from NW_027363048.1 coordinate 78,328, forward strand.
ACAAAGTCCTTAAATAATGCAGAAGAGTCCTTAAATAATGCAACAAAGTCCTTAAATAATGCAGCAGAGTCCTTAAATAATGCAACAAAGTACTTAAATAATGCAGCAGAGTCCTTAAGTACCGTAACAGAGTCCTTAAATAATGCAGCAAAGTCCTTAAATAATGCAGCAGATTACTGAAATACCACAGCAGGGTCCTTAAATAATGCAGCAGAGTCCTTAAATAATGCAACAAAGTCCTTAAATAATGCAGCAGAGTCCTTAAATAATGCAACAAAGTCCTTAAAAAATGCAGCAGAATCCTTAAATAATGCAGCAAATTCCTTAAATAATGCAGCAGAGTCCTTAAATAATCCAGCCAAGTCTTTAAATAATGCAGCAGAGTACTTACATAATGCAGCAGAGTCCTTAAATAATGCAGCAAAGTCCTTAAATAATGCAACAAAGTCCTTAAATAATGCAGAAGAGTCCTTAAATAATGCAGCAGAGTACTGAAATACCGCAGCAGGGTCCTTAAATAATGCAGCAGAGTCCTTAAATAATGCAACAAAGTCCTTAAATAATGCAGTAGATTACTAAAATACCGCAGCAGGGTCCTTAAATAATGCAGCAGAGTCCTTAAATAATGCAACAAAGTACTTAAATAATGCAGCAGAGTCCTTAAATAATGCAACAAAGTCCTTAAATAATGCAGCAAAGTCCTTAAATAATGCAGCAGTCCTTAAATAATGCAACAAAGTCCTTAAATAATGCAGCATAGTCCTTAAATAATGCTGCAAAGTCCTTAAATAATGCAGCACAGTCCTTAAATAATCCAGCCAAGTCCTTAAATAATGCAGCAAATTCCTTAAATAATGCAGCAAAGTCTTTAAATAATGCAATAAAGTCCATAAATAATGCAGCAAAGTCCTTAAATAATGCAGCAGAGTACTGAAATACCGCAGCAGGGTCCTTAAATAATGCAGCAGAGTCCTTAAATAATGCAACAAAGTCCTTAAATAATGCAGTAGATTACTGAAATACCGCAGCAGGGTCCTTAAATAATGCAGCAGAGTCCTTAAATAATGCAACAAAGTCCTTAAATAATGCAGCAGAGTCCTTACATAATGCAACATAGTCCTTAAATAATGCAGCAAAGTCCTTAAATAATGCAGCAGAGTCCTTAAATAATGCAAGAAAGTCCTTAAATAATGCAGCAGAGTCCTTAAATAATGCAGCAAAGTCCTTAAATAATGCAGAAGAGTCCTTAAATAATGCAATAAAGTCCTTAAATAATGCAGCAAAGTCCTTAAATAATCCAGCCAAGTCCTTAAATAATGCAGCAGAGTCCTTAAATAATGCAGCAAAGTCCTTAAATGATGCAGCAGAGTCCTTAAATAATGCAGCAAAGTCCTTAAATAATCCAGCCAAGTCCTTAAATAATGCAGCAGAGTCCTTAAATAATGCAGCAAAGTCCTTAAATAATGCAGCAGAGTCCTTAAATAATGCAACAAAGTAATTAAATAATGCAACAGAGTCCTTAAATAATGCAACAAAGTCCATAAATAATGCAGAAGAGTCCTTAAATAATCCAGACAAGTCCTTAAATAATGCAGCAGAGTCCTTAAATAATGCAGCAGATTACTGAAATACCGCAGCAGGGTCCTTAAATAATGCAGCAGAGTCCTTAAATAATGCAGCAAAGTCCTTAAATAATGCAGCAGAGTCCTTAAATAATGCAGCAAAGTCCTTAAATAATGCAACAAAGTCCTTAAATAATGCAGAAGAGTCCTTAAATAATGCAACAAAGTCCTTAAATAATGCAGCAGAGTCCTTAAATAATGCAACAAAGTACTTAAATAATGCAGCAGAGTCCTTAAGTACCGTATCAGAGTCCTTAAATAAAGCAGCAAAGTCCTTAAATAATGCAGCAGAGTCCTTAAATAATGCAGCAAAGTCATTAAATAATGCTGCAGAGTACTTAAATTCCGCAGCAAAGTCCTTAAATAATGCAGCAGAGTCCTTAAATAATGCTGCAAAGTCCTTAAATAATGCAACAAAGTCCTTAAATAATGCAGAAGAGTCCTTAAATAATGCAACAAAGTCCTTAAATAATGCAGCAGAGTCCTTAAATAATGCAACAAAGTACTTAAATAATGCAGCAGAGTCCTTAAGTACCGTAACAGAGTCCTTAAATAATGCAGCAAAGTCCTTAAATAATGCAGCAGATTACTGAAATACCACAGCAGGGTCCTTAAATAATGCAGCAGAGTCCTTAAATAATGCAACAAAGTCCTTAAATAATGCAGCAGAGTCCTTAAATAATGCAACAAAGTCCTTAAAAAATGCAGCAGAATCCTTAAATAATGCAGCAAATTCCTTAAATAATGCAGCAGAGTCCTTAAATAATCCAGCCAAGTCTTTAAATAATGCAGCAGAGTACTTACATAATGCAGCAGAGTCCTTAAATAATGCAGCAAAGTCCTTAAATAATGCAACAAAGTCCTTAAATAATGCAGAAGAGTCCTTAAATAATGCAGCAGAGTACTGAAATACCGCAGCAGGGTCCTTAAATAATGCAGCAGAGTCCTTAAATAATGCAACAAAGTCCTTAAATAATGCAGTAGATTACTAAAATACCGCAGCAGGGTCCTTAAATAATACAGCAGAGTCCTTAAATAATGCAACAAAGTACTTAAATAATGCAGCAGAGTCCTTAAATAATGCAACAAAGTCCTTAAATAATGCAGCAAAGTCCTTAAATAATGCAGCAGTCCTTAAATAATGCAACAAAGTCCTTAAATAATGCAGCATAGTCCTTAAATAATGCTGCAAAGTCCTTAAATAATGCAGCACAGTCCTTAAATAATCCAGCCAAGACCTTAAATAATGCAGCAAATTCCTTAAATAATGCAGCAAAGTCTTTAAATAATGCAATAAAGTCCATAAATAATGCAGCAAAGTCCTTAAATAATGCAGCAGAGTACTGAAATACCGCAGCAGGGTCCTTAAATAATGCAGCAGAGTCCTTAAATAATGCAACAAAGTCCTTAAATAATGCAGTAGATTACTGAAATACCGCAGCAGGGTCCTTAAATAATGCAGCAGAGTCCTTAAATAATGCAACAAAGTCCTTAAATAATGCAGCAGAGTCCTTACATAATGCAACATAGTCCTTAAATAATGCAGCAAAGTCCTTAAATAATGCAGCAGAGTCCTTAAATAATGCAAGAAAGTCCTTAAATAATGCAGCAGAGTCCTTAAATAATGCAGCAAAGTCCTTAAATAATGCAGAAGAGTCCTTAAATAATGCAATAAAGTCCTTAAATAATGCAGCAAAGTCCTTAAATAATCCAGCCAAGTCCTTAAATAATGCAGCAGAGTCCTTAAATAATGCAGCAAAGTACTTAAATGATGCAGCAGAGTCCTTAAATAATGCAGCAAAGTCCTTAAATAATCCAGCCAAGTCCTTAAATAATGCAGCAGAGTCCTTAAATAATGCAGCAAAGTCCTTAAATAATGCAGCAGAGTCCTTAAATAATGCAACAAAGTAATTAAATAATGCAGCAGAGTCCTTAAATAATGCAACAAAGTCCATAAATAATGCAGAAGAGTCCTTAAATAATCCAGACAAGTCCTTAAATAATGCAGCAGAGTCCTTAAATAATGCAGCAGATTACTGAAATACCGCAGCAGGGTCCTTAAATAATGCAGCAGAGTCCTTAAATAATGCAGCAAAGTCCTTAAATAATGCAGCAGAGTCCTTAAATAATGCAGCAAAGTCCTTAAATAATGCAGCAGAGTCCTTAAATAATGCAGCAAAGTCCTTAAATAATGCAACAAAGTCCTTAAATAATGCAGAAGAGTCCTTAAATAATGCAACAAAGTCCTTAAATAATGCAGCAGAGTCCTTAAATAATGCAACAAAGTACTTAAATAATGCAGCAGAGTCCTTAAGTACCGTATCAGAGTCCTTAAATAAAGCAGCAAATTCCTTAAATAATGCAGCAAAGTCTTTAAATAATGCAATAAAGTCCATAAATAATGCAGAAAAGTCCTTAAATAATGCAGCAGAGTACTGAAATACCGCAGCAGGGTCCATAAATAATGCAGCAGAGTCCTTAAATAATGCAACAAAGTCCTTAAATAATGCAGTAGATTACTGAAATACCGCAGCAGGGTCCTTAAATAATGCAGCAGAGTCCTTAAATAATGCAACAAAGTCCTTAAATAATGCAGCAGAGTCCTTACATAATGCAACATAGTCCTTAAATAATGCAGCAAAGTCCTTAAATAATGCAGCAGAGTCCTTAAATAATGCAAGAAAGTCCTTAAATAATGCAGCAGAGTCCTTAAATAATGCAGCAAAGTACTTAAATAATGCAGAAGAGTCCTTAAATAATGCAATAAAGTCCTTAAATAATGCAGCAAAGTCCTTAAATAATCCAGCCAAGTCCTTAAATAATGCAGCAGAGTCCTTAAATAATGCAGCAAAGTCCTTAAATGATGCAGCAGAGTCCTTAAATAATGCAGCAAAGTCCTTAAATAATCCAGCCAAGTCCTTAAATAATGCAGCAGAGTCCTTAAATAATGCAGCAAAGTCCTTAAATAATGCAGCAGAGTCCTTAAATAATGCAACAAAGTAATTAAATAATGCAGCAGAGTCCTTAAATAATGCAACAAAGTCCATAAATAATGCAGAAGAGTCCTTAAATAATCCAGACAAGTCCTTAAATAATGCAGCAGAGTCCTTAAATAATGCAGCAGATTACTGAAATACCGCAGCAGGGTCCTTAAATAATGCAGCAGAGTCCTTAAATAATGCAGCAAAGTCCTTAAATAATGCAGCAGAGTCCTTAAATAATGCAGCAAAGTCCTTAAATAATGCAACAAAGGCCTTAAATAATGCAGAAGAGTCCTTAAATAATGCAACAAAGTCCTTAAATAATGCAGCAGAGTCCTTAAATAATGCAACAAAGTACTTAAATAATGCAGCAGATTACTGAAATACCGCAGCAGGGTCCTTAAATAATGCAGCAGAGTCCTTAAATAATGCAACAAAGTCCTTAAATAATGCAGCAGAGTCCTTAAATAATGCAACAAAGTCCTTAAATAATGCAGCAAATTCCTTAAATAATGCAGCAGAGTCCTTAAATAATCCAGCCAAGTCTTTAAATAATGCAGCAGAGTCCTTAAATAATGCAGCAAAGTCCTTAAATAATGCAACAAAGTCCTTAAATAATGCAGCAGAGTCCTTAAATAATGCAACAAAGTCCTTAAATAATGCAACAGAGTCCTTAAATAATGCAACAAAGTCCTTAAATAATGCAGCAGAGTCCTTAAATAATGCAGCAAAGTCCTTAAATAATGCAACAGAGTCCTTAAATAATGCAACAAAGTCCTTAAATAATGCAGCAGAGTCCTTAAATAATGCAGCAAAGTCCTTAAATAATGCAGCACAGTCCTTAAATAATCCAGCCAAGTCCTTAAATAATGCAGCAAATTCCTTAAATAATGCAGCAAAGTCTTTAAATAATGCAATAAAGTCCATAAATAATGCAGCAAAGTCCTTAAATAATGCAGCAGAGTACTGAAATACCGCAGCAGGGTCCTTAAATAATGCAGCAGAGTCCTTAAATAATGCAACAAAGTCCTTAAATAATGCAGCATAGTCCTTAAATAATGCAACAAAGTCCTTAAATAATGCAGCAGAGTCCTTAAATAATGCAGCAAATTCATTAAATAATGCAGCAGAGTCCTTAAATACTCCAGCCAAGTCTTTAAATAATGCAGCAGAGTCCTTAAATAATGCAGCAAAGTCCTTAAATAATGCAGCAGAGTCCTTAAATAATGCAGCAAAGTCCTTAAATAATGCAACAAAGTCCTTAAATAATGCAGAAGAGTCCTTAAATAATGCAACAAAGTCCTTAAATAATGCAGCAGAGTCCTTAAATAATGCAACAAAGTACTTAAATAATGCAGCAGAGTCCTTAAGTACCGTATCAGAGTCCTTAAATAAAGCAGCAAAGTCCTTAAATAATGCAGCAGAGTCCTTAAATAATGCAGCAAAGTCATTAAATAATGCTGCAGAGTACTTAAATTCCGCAGCAAAGTCCTTAAATAATGCAGCAGAGTCCTTAAATAATGCTGCAAAGTCCTTAAATAATGCAACAAAGTCCTTAAATAATGCAGAAGAGTCCTTAAATAATGCAACAAAGTCCTTAAATAATGCAGCAGAGTCCTTAAATAATGCAACAAAGTACTTAAATAATGCAGCAGAGTCCTTAAGTACCGTAACAGAGTCCTTAAATAATGCAGCAAAGTCCTTAAATAATGCAGCAGATTACTGAAATACCACAGCAGGGTCTTTAAATAATGCAGCAGAGTCCTTAAATAATGCAACAAAGTCCTTAAATAATGCAGCAGAGTCCTTAAATAATGCAACAAAGTCCTTAAAAAATGCAGCAGAATCCTTAAATAATGCAGCAAATTCCTTAAATAATGCAGCAGAGTCCTTAAATAATCCAGCCAAGTCTTTAAATAATGCAGCAGAGTACTTACATAATGCAGCAGAGTCCTTAAATAATGCAGCAAAGTCCTTAAATAATGCAACAAAGTCCTTAAATAATGCAGAAGAGTCCTTAAATAATGCAGCAGAGTACTGAAATACCGCAGCAGGGTCCTTAAATAATGCAGCAGAGTCCTTAAATAATGCAACAAAGTCCTTAAATAATGCAGTAGATTACTAAAATACCGCAGCAGGGTCCTTAAATAATACAGCAGAGTCCTTAAATAATGCAACAAAGTCCTTAAATAATGCAGCAGAGTCCTTACATAATGCAACATAGTCCTTAAATAATGCAGCAAAGTCCTTAAATAATGCAGCAGAGTCCTTAAATAATGCAAGAAAGTCCTTAAATAATGCAGCAGAGTCCTTAAATAATGCAGCAAAGTCCTTAAATAATGCAGAAGAGTCCTTAAATAATGCAATAAAGTCCTTAAATAATGCAGCAAAGTCCTTAAATAATCCAGCCAAGTCCTTAAATAATGCAGCAGAGTCCTTAAATAATGCAGCAAAGTACTTAAATGATGCAGCAGAGTCCTTAAATAATGCAGCAAATTCCTTAAATAATCCAGCCAAGTCCTTAAATAATGCAGCAGAGTCCTTAAATAATGCAGCAAAGTCCTTAAATAATGCAGCAGAGTCCTTAAATAATGCAACAAAGTAATTAAATAATGCAGCAGAGTCCTTAAATAATGCAACAAAGTCCATAAATAATGCAGAAGAGTCCTTAAATAATCCAGACAAGTCCTTAAATAATGCAGCAGAGTCCTTAAATAATGCAGCAGATTACTGAAATACCGCAGCAGGGTCCTTAAATAATGCAGCAGAGTCCTTAAATAATGCAGCAAAGTCCTTAAATAATGCAGCAGAGTCCTTAAATAATGCAGCAAAGTCCTTAAATAATGCAGCAGAGTCCTTAAATAATGCAGCAAAGTCCTTAAATAATGCAACAAAGTCCTTAAATAATGCAGAAGAGTCCTTAAATAATGCAACAAAGTCCTTAAATAATGCAGCAGAGTCCTTAAATAATGCAACAAAGTACTTAAATAATGCAGCAGAGTCCTTAAGTACCGTATCAGAGTCCTTAAATAAAGCAGCAAATTCCTTAAATAATGCAGCAAAGTCTTTAAATAATGCAATAAAGTCCATAAATAATGCAGAAAAGTCCTTAAATAATGCAGCAGAGTACTGAAATACCGCAGCAGGGTCCATAAATAATGCAGCAGAGTCCTTAAATAATGCAACAAAGTCCTTAAATAATGCAGTAGATTACTGAAATACCGCAGCAGGGTCCTTAAATAATGCAGCAGAGTCCTTAAATAATGCAACAAAGTCCTTAAATAATGCAGCAGAGTCCTTACATAATGCAACATAGTCCTTAAATAATGCAGCAAAGTCCTTAAATAATGCAGCAGAGTCCTTAAATAATGCAAGAAAGTCCTTAAATAATGCAGCAGAGTCCTTAAATAATGCAGCAAAGTCCTTAAATAATGCAGAAGAGTCCTTAAATAATGCAATAAAGTCCTTAAATAATGCAGCAAAGTCCTTAAATAATCCAGCCAAGTCCTTAAATAATGCAGCAGAGTCCTTAAATAATGCAGCAAAGTCCTTAAATGATGCAGCAGAGTCCTTAAATAATGCAGCAAAGTCCTTAAATAATCCAGCCAAGTCCTTAAATAATGCAGCAGAGTCCTTAAATAATGCAGCAAAGTCCTTAAATAATGCAGCAGAGTCCTTAAATAATGCAACAAAGTAATTAAATAATGCAGCAGAGTCCTTAAATAATGCAACAAAGTCCATAAATAATGCAGAAGAGTCCTTAAATAATCCAGACAAGTCCTTAAATAATGCAGCAGAGTCCTTAAATAATGCAGCAGATTACTGAAATACCGCAGCAGGGTCCTTAAATAATGCAGCAGAGTCCTTAAATAATGCAGCAAAGTCCTTAAATAATGCAGCAGAGTCCTTAAATAATGCAGCAAAGTCCTTAAATAATGCAACAAAGGCCTTAAATAATGCAGAAGAGTCCTTAAATAATGCAACAAAGTCCTTAAATAATGCAGCAGAGTCCTTAAATAATGCAACAAAGTACTTAAATAATGCAGCAGATTACTGAAATACCGCAGCAGGGTCCTTAAATAATGCAGCAGAGTCCTTAAATAATGCAACAAAGTCCTTAAATAATGCAGCAGAGTCCTTAAATAATGCAACAAAGTCCTTAAATAATGCAGCAAATTCCTTAAATAATGCAGCAGAGTCCTTAAATAATCCAGCCAAGTCTTTAAATAATGCAGCAGAGTCCTTAAATAATGCAGCAAAGTCCTTAAATAATGCAACAAAGTCCTTAAATAATGCAGCAGAGTCCTTAAATAATGCAACAAAGTCCTTAAATAATGCAACAGAGTCCTTAAATAATGCAACAAAGTCCTTAAATAATGCAGCAGAGTCCTTAAATAATGCAGCAAAGTCCTTAAATAATGCAACAGAGTCCTTAAATAATGCAACAAAGTCCTTAAATAATGCAGCAGAGTCCTTAAATAATGCAGCAAAGTCCTTAAATAATGCAGCACAGTCCTTAAATAATCCAGCCAAGTCCTTAAATAATGCAGCAAATTCCTTAAATAATGCAGCAAAGTCTTTAAATAATGCAATAAAGTCCATAAATAATGCAGCAAAGTCCTTAAATAATGCAGCAGAGTACTGAAATACCGCAGCAGGGTCCTTAAATAATGCAGCAGAGTCCTTAAATAATGCAACAAAGTCCTTAAATAATGCAGCATAGTCCTTAAATAATGCAACAAAGTCCTTAAATAATGCAGCAGAGTCCTTAAATAATGCAGCAAATTCATTAAATAATGCAGCAGAGTCCTTAAATACTCCAGCCAAGTCTTTAAATAATGCAGCAGAGTCCTTAAATAATGCAGCAAAGTCCTTAAATAATGCAGCAGAGTCCTTAAATAATGCAGCAAAGTCCTTAAATAATGCAACAAAGTCCTTAAATAATGCAGAAGAGTCCTTAAATAATGCAACAAAGTCCTTAAATAATGCAGCAGAGTCCTTAAATAATGCAACAAAGTACTTAAATAATGCAGCAGAGTCCTTAAGTACCGTATCAGAGTCCTTAAATAAAGCAGCAAAGTCCTTAAATAATGCAGCAGAGTCCTTAAATAATGCAGCAAAGTCATTAAATAATGCTGCAGAGTACTTAAATTCCGCAGCAAAGTCCTTAAATAATGCAGCAGAGTCCTTAAATAATGCTGCAAAGTCCTTAAATAATGCAACAAAGTCCTTAAATAATGCAGAAGAGTCCTTAAATAATGCAACAAAGTCCTTAAATAATGCAGCAGAGTCCTTAAATAATGCAACAAAGTACTTAAATAATGCAGCAGAGTCCTTAAGTACCGTAACAGAGTCCTTAAATAATGCAGCAAAGTCCTTAAATAATGCAGCAGATTACTGAAATACCACAGCAGGGTCCTTAAATAATGCAGCAGAGTCCTTAAATAATGCAACAAAGTCCTTAAATAATGCAGCAGAGTCCTTAAATAATGCAACAAAGTCCTTAAAAAATGCAGCAGAATCCTTAAATAATGCAGCAAATTCCTTAAATAATGCAGCAGAGTCCTTAAATAATCCAGCCAAGTCTTTAAATAATGCAGCAGAGTACTTACATAATGCAGCAGAGTCCTTAAATAATGCAGCAAAGTCCTTAAATAATGCAACAAAGTCCTTAAATAATGCAGAAGAGTCCTTAAATAATGCAGCAGAGTACTGAAATACCGCAGCAGGGTCCTTAAATAATGCAGCAGAGTCCTTAAATAATGCAACAAAGTCCTTAAATAATGCAGTAGATTACTAAAATACCGCAGCAGGGTCCTTAAATAATACAGCAGAGTCCTTAAATAATGCAACAAAGTACTTAAATAATGCAGCAGAGTCCTTAAATAATGCAACAAAGTCCTTAAATAATGCAGCAAAGTCCTTAAATAATGCAGCAGTCCTTAAATAATGCAACAAAGTCCTTAAATAATGCAGCATAGTCCTTAAATAATGCTGCAAAGTCCTTAAATAATGCAGCACAGTCCTTAAATAATCCAGCCAAGTCCTTAAATAATGCAGCAAATTCCTTAAATAATGCAGCAAAGTCTTTAAATAATGCAATAAAGTCCATAAATAATGCAGCAAAGTCCTTAAATAATGCAGCAGAGTACTGAAATACCGCAGCAGGGTCCTTAAATAATGCAGCAGAGTCCTTAAATAATGCAACAAAGTCCTTAAATAATGCAGTAGATTACTGAAATACCGCAGCAGGGTCCTTAAATAATGCAGCAGAGTCCTTAAATAATGCAACAAAGTCCTTAAATAATGCAGCAGAGTCCTTACATAATGCAACATAGTCCTTAAATAATGCAGCAAAGTCCTTAAATAATGCAGCAGAGTCCTTAAATAATGCAAGAAAGTCCTTAAATAATGCAGCAGAGTCCTTAAATAATGCAGCAAAGTCCTTAAATAATGCAGAAGAGTCCTTAAATAATGCAATAAAGTCCTTAAATAATGCAGCAAAGTCCTTAAATAATCCAGCCAAGTCCTTAAATAATGCAGCAGAGTCCTTAAATAATGCAGCAAAGTACTTAAATGATGCAGCAGAGTCCTTAAATAATGCAGCAAAGTCCTTAAATAATCCAGCCAAGTCCTTAAATAATGCAGCAGAGTCCTTAAATAATGCAGCAAAGTCCTTAAATAATGCAGCAGAGTCCTTAAATAATGCAACAAAGTAATTAAATAATGCAGCAGAGTCCTTAAATAATGCAACAAAGTCCATAAATAATGCAGAAGAGTCCTTAAATAATCCAGACAAGTCCTTAAATAATGCAGCAGAGTCCTTAAATAATGCAGCAGATTACTGAAATACCGCAGCAGGGTCCTTAAATAATGCAGCAGAGTCCTTAAATAATGCAGCAAAGTCCTTAAATAATGCAGCAGAGTCCTTAAATAATGCAGCAAAGTCCTTAAATAATGCAGCAGAGTCCTTAAATAATGCAGCAAAGTCCTTAAATAATGCAACAAAGTCCTTAAATAATGCAGAAGAGTCCTTAAATAATGCAACAAAGTCCTTAAATAATGCAGCAGAGTCCTTAAATAATGCAACAAAGTACTTAAATAATGCAGCAGAGTCCTTAAGTACCGTATCAGAGTCCTTAAATAAAGCAGCAAATTCCTTAAATAATGCAGCAAAGTCTTTAAATAATGCAATAAAGTCCATAAATAATGCAGAAAAGTCCTTAAATAATGCAGCAGAGTACTGAAATACCGCAGCAGGGTCCATAAATAATGCAGCAGAGTCCTTAAATAATGCAACAAAGTCCTTAAATAATGCAGTAGATTACTGAAATACCGCAGCAGGGTCCTTAAATAATGCAGCAGAGTCCTTAAATAATGCAACAAAGTCCTTAAATAATGCAGCAGAGTCCTTACATAATGCAACATAGTCCTTAAATAATGCAGCAAAGTCCTTAAATAATGCAGCAGAGTCCTTAAATAATGCAAGAAAGTCCTTAAATAATGCAGCAGAGTCCTTAAATAATGCAGCAAAGTCCTTAAATAATGCAGAAGAGTCCTTAAATAATGCAATAAAGTCCTTAAATAATGCAGCAAAGTCCTTAAATAATCCAGCCAAGTCCTTAAATAATGCAGCAGAGTCCTTAAATAATGCAGCAAAGTCCTTAAATGATGCAGCAGAGTCCTTAAATAATGCAGCAAAGTCCTTAAATAATCCAGCCAAGTCCTTAAATAATGCAGCAGAGTCCTTAAATAATGCAGCAAAGTCCTTAAATAATGCAGCAGAGTCCTTAAATAATGCAACAAAGTAATTAAATAATGCAGCAGAGTCCTTAAATAATGCAACAAAGTCCATAAATAATGCAGAAGAGTCCTTAAATAATCCAGACAAGTCCTTAAATAATGCAGCAGAGTCCTTAAATAATGCAGCAGATTACTGAAATACCGCAGCAGGGTCCTTAAATAATGCAGCAGAGTCCTTAAATAATGCAGCAAAGTCCTTAAATAATGCAGCAGAGTCCTTAAATAATGCAGCAAAGTCCTTAAATAATGCAACAAAGGCCTTAAATAATGCAGAAGAGTCCTTAAATAATGCAACAAAGTCCTTAAATAATGCAGCAGAGTCCTTAAATAATGCAACAAAGTACTTAAATAATGCAGCAGATTACTGAAATACCGCAGCAGGGTCCTTAAATAATGCAGCAGAGTCCTTAAATAATGCAACAAAGTCCTTAAATAATGCAGCAGAGTCCTTAAATAATGCAACAAAGTCCTTAAATAATGCAGCAAATTCCTTAAATAATGCAGCAGAGTCCTTAAATAATCCAGCCAAGTCTTTAAATAATGCAGCAGAGTCCTTAAATAATGCAGCAAAGTCCTTAAATAATGCAAGAAAGTCCTTAAATAATGCAGCAGAGTCCTTAAATAATGCAATAAAGTCCTTAAATAATGCAACAGAGTCCTTAAATAATGCAACAAAGTCCTTAAATAATGCAGCAGAGTCCTTAAATAATGCAGCAAAGTCCTTAAATAATGCAACAGAGTCCTTAAATAATGCAACAAAGTCCTTAAATAATGCAGCAGAGTCCTTAAATAATGCAGCAAAGTCCTTAAATAATGCAGCACAGTCCTTAAATAATCCAGCCAAGTCCTTAAATAATGCAGCAAATTCCTTAAATAATGCAGCAAAGTCTTTAAATAATGCAATAAAGTCCATAAATAATGCAGCAAAGTCCTTAAATAATGCAGCAGAGTACTGAAATACCGCAGCAGGGTCCTTAAATAATGCAGCAGAGTCCTTAAATAATGCAACAAAGTCCTTAAATAATGCAGCATAGTCCTTAAATAATGCAACAAAGTCCTTAAATAATGCAGCAGAGTCCTTAAATAATGCAGCAAATTCATTAAATAATGCAGCAGAGTCCTTAAATACTCCAGCCAAGTCTTTAAATAATGCAGCAGAGTCCTTAAATAATGCAGCAAAGTCCTTAAATAATGCAGCAGAGTCCTTAAATAATGCAGCAAAGTCCTTAAATAATGCAACAAAGTCCTTAAATAATGCAGAAGAGTCCTTAAATAATGCAACAAAGTCCTTAAATAATGCAGCAGAGTCCTTAAATAATGCAACAAAGTACTTAAATAATGCAGCAGAGTCCTTAAGTACCGTATCAGAGTCCTTAAATAAAGCAGCAAAGTCCTTAAATAATGCAGCAGAGTCCTTAAATAATGCAGCAAAGTCATTAAATAATGCTGCAGAGTACTTAAATTCCGCAGCAAAGTCCTTAAATAATGCAGCAGAGTCCTTAAATAATGCTGCAAAGTCCTTAAATAATGCAACAAAGTCCTTAAATAATGCAGAAGAGTCCTTAAATAATGCAACAAAGTCCTTAAATAATGCAGCAGAGTCCTTAAATAATGCAACAAAGTACTTAAATAATGCAGCAGAGTCCTTAAGTACCGTAACAGAGTCCTTAAATAATGCAGCAAAGTCCTTAAATAATGCAGCAGATTACTGAAATACCACAGCAGGGTCCTTAAATAATGCAGCAGAGTCCTTAAATAATGCAACAAAGTCCTTAAATAATGCAGCAGAGTCCTTAAATAATGCAACAAAGTCCTTAAAAAATGCAGCAGAATCCTTAAATAATGCAGCAAATTCCTTAAATAATGCAGCAGAGTCCTTAAATAATCCAGCCAAGTCTTTAAATAATGCAGCAGAGTACTTACATAATGCAGCAGAGTCCTTAAATAATGCAGCAAAGTCCTTAAATAATGCAACAAAGTACTTAAATAATGCAGCAGATTACTGAAATACCGCAGCAGGGTCCTTAAATAATGCAGCAGAGTCCTTAAATAATGCAACAAAGTCCTTAAATAATGCAGCAGAGTCCTTACATAATGCAACATAGTCCTTAAATAATGCAGCAAAGTCCTTAAATAATGCAGCAGAGTCCTTAAATAATGCAAGAAAGTCCTTAAATAATGCAGCAAAGTCCTTAAATAATCCAGCCAAGTCCTTAAATAATGCAGCAGAGTCCTTAAATAATGCAGCAAAGTCCTTAAATGATGCAGCAGAGTCCTTAAATAATGCAGCAAAGTCCTTAAATAATCCAGCCAAGTCCTTAAATAATGCAGCAGAGTCCTTAAATAATGCAGCAAAGTCCATAAATAATGCAGCAGAGTCCTTAAATAATGCTACAAAGTAATTAAATAATGCAGCAGAGTCCTTAAATAATGCAACACAGTCCATAAATAATGCAGAAGAGTCCTTAAATAATCCAGACAAGTCCTTAAATAATGCAGCAGAGTCCTTAAATAATGCAGCAGATTACTGAAATACCGCAGCAGGGTCCTTAAATAATGCAGCAGAGTCCTTAAATAATGCAGCAAAGTCCTTAAATAATGCAGCAGAGTCCTTAAATAATGCAGCAAAGTCCTTAAATAATGCAGCAGAGTCCTTAAATAATGCAGCAAAGTCCTTAAATAATGCAACAAAGTCCTTAAATAATGCAGAAGAGTCCTTAAATAATGCAACAAAGTCCTTAAATAATGCAGCAGAGCCCTTAAATAATGCAACAAAGTACTTAAATAATGCAGCAGAGTCCTTAAGTACCGTATCAGAGTCCTTAAATAAAGCAGCAAAGTCCTTAAATAATGCAGCAGAGTCCTTAAATAATGCAGCAAAGTCATTAAATAATGCTGCAGAGTACTTAAATTCCGCAGCAAAGTCCTTAAATAATGCAGCAGAGTCCTTAAATAATGCTGCAAAGTCCTTAAATAATGCAACAAAGTCCTTAAATAATGCAGAAGAGTCCTTAAATAATGCAACAAAGTCCTTAAATAATGCAGCAGAGTCCTTAAATAATGCAACAAAGTACTTAAATAATGCAGCAGAGTCCTTAAGTACCGTAACAGAGTCCTTAAATAATGCAGCAAAGTCCTTAAATAATGCAGCAGATTACTGAAATACCACAGCAGGGTCCTTAAATAATGCAGCAGAGTCCTTAAATAATGCAACAAAGTCCTTAAATAATGCAGCAGAGTCCTTAAATAATGCAACAAAGTCCTTAAAAAATGCAGCAGAATCCTTAAATAATGCAGCAAATTCCTTAAATAATGCAGCAGAGTCCTTAAATAATCCAGCCAAGTCTTTAAATAATGCAGCAGAGTACTTACATAATGCAGCAGAGTCCTTAAATAATGCAGCAAAGTCCTTAAATAATGCAACAAAGTCCTTAAATAATGCAGAAGAGTCCTTAAATAATGCAGCAGAGTACTGAAATACCGCAGCAGGGTCCTTAAATAATGCAGCAGAGTCCTTAAATAATGCAACAAAGTCCTTAAATAATGCAGTAGATTACTAAAATACCGCAGCAGGGTCCTTAAATAATGCAGCAGAGTCCTTAAATAATGCAACAAAGTACTTAAATAATGCAGCAGAGTCCTTAAATAATGCAACAAAGTCCTTAAATAATGCAGCAAAGTCCTTAAATAATGCAGCAGTCATTAAATAATGCAACAAAGTCCTTAAATAATGCAGCATAGTCCTTAAATAATGCTGCAAAGTCCTTAAATAATGCAGCACAGTCCTTAAATAATCCAGCCAAGTCCTTAAATAATGCAGCAAATTCCTTAAATAATGCAGCAAAGTCTTTAAATAATGCAATAAAGTCCATAAATAATGCAGCAAAGTCCTTAAATAATGCAGCAGAGTACTGAAATACCGCAGCAGGGTCCTTAAATAATGCAGCAGAGTCCTTAAATAATGCAACAAAGTCCTTAAATAATGCAGTAGATTACTGAAATACCGCAGCAGGGTCCTTAAATAATGCAGCAGAGTCCTTAAATAATGCAACAAAGTCCTTAAATAATGCAGCAGAGTCCTTACATAATGCAACATAGTCCTTAAATAATGCAGCAAAGTCCTTAAATAATGCAGCAGAGTCCTTAAATAATGCAAGAAAGTCCTTAAATAATGCAGCAGAGTCCTTAAATAATGCAGCAAAGTCCTTAAATAATGCAGAAGAGTCCTTAAATAATGCAATAAAGTCCTTAAATAATGCAGCAAAGTCCTTAAATAATCCAGCCAAGTCCTTAAATAATGCAGCAGAGTCCTTAAATAATGCAGCAAAGTCCTTAAATGATGCAGCAGAGTCCTTAAATAATGCAGCAAAGTCCTTAAATAATCCAGCCAAGTCCTTAAATAATGCAGCAGAGTCCTTAAATAATGCAGCAAAGTCCTTAAATAATGCAGCAGAGTCCTTAAATAATGCAACAAAGTAATTAAATAATGCAACAGAGTCCTTAAATAATGCAACAAAGTCCATAAATAATGCAGAAGAGTCCTTAAATAATCCAGACAAGTCCTTAAATAATGCAGCAGAGTCCTTAAATAATGCAGCAGATTACTGAAATACCGCAGCAGGGTCCTTAAATAATGCAGCAGAGTCCTTAAATAATGCAGCAAAGTCCTTAAATAATGCAGCAGAGTCCTTAAATAATGCAGCAAAGTCCTTAAATAATGCAGCAGAGTCCTTAAATAATGCAGCAAAGTCCTTAAATAATGCAACAAAGTCCTTAAATAATGCAGAAGAGTCCTTAAATAATGCAACAAAGTCCTTAAATAATGCAGCAGAGTCCTTAAATAATGCAACAAAGTACTTAAATAATGCAGCAGAGTCCTTAAGTACCGTATCAGAGTCCTTAAATAAAGCAGCAAAGTCCTTAAATAATGCAGCAGAGTCCTTAAATAATGCAGCAAAGTCATTAAATAATGCTGCAGAGTACTTAAATTCCGCAGCAAAGTCCTTAAATAATGCAGCAGAGTCCTTAAATAATGCTGCAAAGTCCTTAAATAATGCAACAAAGTCCTTAAATAATGCAGAAGAGTCCTTAAATAATGCAACAAAGTCCTTAAATAATGCAGCAGAGTCCTTAAATAATGCAACAAAGTACTTAAATAATGCAGCAGAGTCCTTAAGTACCGTAACAGAGTCCTTAAATAATGCAGCAAAGTCCTTAAATAATGCAGCAGATTACTGAAATACCACAGCAGGGTCCTTAAATAATGCAGCAGAGTCCTTAAATAATGCAACAAAGTCCTTAAATAATGCAGCAGAGTCCTTAAATAATGCAACAAAGTCCTTAAAAAATGCAGCAGAATCCTTAAATAATGCAGCAAATTCCTTAAATAATGCAGCAGAGTCCTTAAATAATCCAGCCAAGTCTTTAAATAATGCAGCAGAGTACTTACATAATGCAGCAGAGTCCTTAAATAATGCAGCAAAGTCCTTAAATAATGCAACAAAGTCCTTAAATAATGCAGAAGAGTCCTTAAATAATGCAGCAGAGTACTGAAATACCGCAGCAGGGTCCTTAAATAATGCAGCAGAGTCCTTAAATAATGCAACAAAGTCCTTAAATAATGCAGTAGATTACTAAAATACCGCAGCAGGGTCCTTAAATAATACAGCAGAGTCCTTAAATAATGCAACAAAGTACTTAAATAATGCAGCAGAGTCCTTAAATAATGCAACAAAGTCCTTAAATAATGCAGCAAAGTCCTTAAATAATGCAGCAGTCCTTAAATAATGCAACAAAGTCCTTAAATAATGCAGCATAGTCCTTAAATAATGCTGCAAAGTCCTTAAATAATGCAGCACAGTCCTTAAATAATCCAGCCAAGTCCTTAAATAATGCAGCAAATTCCTTAAATAATGCAGCAAAGTCTTTAAATAATGCAATAAAGTCCATAAATAATGCAGCAAAGTCCTTAAATAATGCAGCAGAGTACTGAAATACCGCAGCAGGGTCCTTAAATAATGCAGCAGAGTCCTTAAATAATGCAACAAAGTCCTTAAATAATGCAGTAGATTACTGAAATACCGCAGCAGGGTCCTTAAATAATGCAGCAGAGTCCTTAAATAATGCAACAAAGTCCTTAAATAATGCAGCAGAGTCCTTACATAATGCAACATAGTCCTTAAATAATGCAGCAAAGTCCTTAAATAATGCAGCAGAGTCCTTAAATAATGCAAGAAAGTCCTTAAATAATGCAGCAGAGTCCTTAAATAATGCAGCAAAGTCCTTAAATAATGCAGAAGAGTCCTTAAATAATGCAATAAAGTCCTTAAATAATGCAGCAAAGTCCTTAAATAATCCAGCCAAGTCCTTAAATAATGCAGCAGAGTCCTTAAATAATGCAGCAAAGTCCTTAAATGATGCAGCAGAGTCCTTAAATAATGCAGCAAAGTCCTTAAATAATCCAGCCAAGTCCTTAAATAATGCAGCAGAGTCCTTAAATAATGCAGCAGAGTCCTTAAATAATGCAACAAAGTAATTAAATAATGCAGCAGAGTCCTTAAATAATGCAACAAAGTCCATAAATAATGCAGAAGAGTCCTTAAATAATCCAGACAAGTCCTTAAATAATGCAGCAGAGTCCTTAAATAATGCAGCAGATTACTGAAATACCGCAGCAGGGTCCTTAAATAATGCAGCAGAGTCCTTAAATAATGCAGCAAAGTCCTTAAATAATGCAGCAGAGTCCTTAAATAATGCAGCAAAGTCCTTAAATAATGCAGCAGAGTCCTTAAATAATGCAGCAAAGTCCTTAAATAATGCAACAAAGTCCTTAAATAATGCAGAAGAGTCCTTAAATAATGCAACAAAGTCCTTAAATAATGCAGCAGAGTCCTTAAATAATGCAACAAAGTACTTAAATAATGCAGCAGAGTCCTTAAGTACCGTATCAGAGTCCTTAAATAAAGCAGCAAATTCCTTAAATAATGCAGCAAAGTCTTTAAATAATGCAATAAAGTCCATAAATAATGCAGAAAAGTCCTTAAATAATGCAGCAGAGTACTGAAATACCGCAGCAGCGTCCTTAAATAATGCAGCAGAGTCCTTAAATAATGCAACAAAGTCCTTAAATAATGCAGTAGATTACTGAAATACCGCAGCAGGGTCCTTAAATAATGCAGCAGAGTCCTTAAATAATGCAACAAAGTCCTTAAATAATGCAGCAGAGTCCTTACATAATGCAACATAGTCCTTAAATAATGCAGCAAAGTCCTTAAATAATGCAGCAGAGTCCTTAAATAATGCAAGAAAGTCCTTAAATAATGCAGCAGAGTCCTTAAATAATGCAGCAAAGTCCTTAAATAATGCAGAAGAGTCCTTAAATAATGCAATAAAGTCCTTAAATAATGCAGCAAAGTCCTTAAATAATCCAGCCAAGTCCTTAAATAATGCAGCAGAGTCCTTAAATAATGCAGCAAAGTCCTTAAATGATGCAGCAGAGTCCTTAAATAATGCAGCAAAGTCCTTAAATAATCCAGCCAAGTCCTTAAATAATGCAGCAGAGTCCTTAAATAATGCAGCAAAGTCCTTAAATAATGCAGCAGAGTCCTTAAATAATGCAACAAAGTAATTAAATTATGCAGCAGAGTCCTTAAATAATGCAACAAAGTCCATAAATAATGCAGAAGAGTCCTTAAATAATCCAGACAAGTCCTTAAATAATGCAGCAGAGTCCTTAAATAATGCAGCAGATTACTGAAATACCGCAGCAGGGTCCTTAAATAATGCAGCAGAGTCCTTAAATAATGCAGCAAAGTCCTTAAATAATGCAGCAGAGTCCTTAAATAATGCAGCAAAGTCCTTAAATAATGCAACAAAGGCCTTAAATAATGCAGAAGAGTCCTTAAATAATGCAACAAAGTCCTTAAATAATGCAGCAGAGTCCTTAAATAATGCAACAAAGTACTTAAATAATGCAGCAGATTACTGAAATACCGCAGCAGGGTCCTTAAATAATGCAGCAGAGTCCTTAAATAATGCAACAAAGTCCTTAAATAATGCAGCAGAGTCCTTAAATAATGCAACAAAGTCCTTAAATAATGCAGCAAATTCCTTAAATAATGCAGCAGAGTCCTTAAATAATCCAGCCAAGTCTTTAAATAATGCAGCAGAGTCCTTAAATAATGCAGCAAAGTCCTTAAATAATGCAACAAAGTCCTTAAATAATGCAGCAGAGTCCTTAAGTAATGCAACAAAGTCCTTAAATAATGCAACAGAGTCCTTAAATAATGCAACAAAGTCCTTAAATAATGCAGCAGAGTCCTTAAATAATGCAGCAAAGTCCTTAAATAATGCAACAGAGTCCTTAAATAATGCAACAAAGTCCTTAAATAATGCAGCAGAGTCCTTAAATAATGCAGCAAAGTCCTTAAATAATGCAGCACAGTCCTTAAATAATCCAGCCAAGTCCTTAAATAATGCAGCAAATTCCTTAAATAATGCAGCAAAGTCTTTAAATAATGCAATAAAGTCCATAAATAATGCAGCAAAGTCCTTAAATAATGCAGCAGAGTACTGAAATACCGCAGCAGGGTCCTTAAATAATGCAGCAGAGTCCTTAAATAATGCAACAAAGTCCTTAAATAATGCAGCATAGTCCTTAAATAATGCAACAAAGTCCTTAAATAATGCAGCAGAGTCCTTAAATAATGCAGCAAATTCATTAAATAATGCAGCAGAGTCCTTAAATACTCCAGCCAAGTCTTTAAATAATGCAGCAGACTCCTTAAATAATGCAGCAAAGTCCTTAAATAATGCAGCAGAGTCCTTAAATAATGCAGCAAAGTCCTTAAATAATGCAACAAAGTCCTTAAATAATGCAGAAGAGTCCTTAAATAATGCAACAAAGTCCTTAAATAATGCAGCAGAGTCCTTAAATAATGCAACAAAGTACTTAAATAATGCAGCAGAGTCCTTAAGTACCGTATCAGAGTCCTTAAATAAAGCAGCAAAGTCCTTAAATAATGCAGCAGAGTCCTTAAATAATGCAGCAAAGTCATTAAATAATGCTGCAGAGTACTTAAATTCCGCAGCAAAGTCCTTAAATAATGCAGCAGAGTCCTTAAATAATGCTGCAAAGTCCTTAAATAATGCAACAAAGTCCTTAAATAATGCAGAAGAGTCCTTAAATAATGCAACAAAGTCCTTAAATAATGCAGCAGAGTCCTTAAATAATGCAACAAAGTACTTAAATAATGCAGCAGAGTCCTTAAGTACCGTAACAGAGTCCTTAAATAATGCAGCAAAGTCCTTAAATAATGCAGCAGATTACTGAAATACCACAGCAGGGTCCTTAAATAATGCAGCAGAGTCCTTAAATAATGCAACAAAGTCCTTAAATAATGCAGCAGAGTCCTTAAATAATGCAACAAAGTCCTTAAAAAATGCAGCAGAATCCTTAAATAATGCAGCAAATTCCTTAAATAATGCAGCAGAGTCCTTAAATAATCCAGCCAAGTCTTTAAATAATGCAGCAGAGTACTTACATAATGCAGCAGAGTCCTTAAATAATGCAGCAAAGTCCTTAAATAATGCAACAAAGTACTTAAATAATGCAGCAGATTACTGAAATACCGCAGCAGGGTCCTTAAATAATGCAGCAGAGTCCTTAAATAATGCAACAAAGTCCTTAAATAATGCAGCAGAGTCCTTACATAATGCAATATAGTCCTTAAATAATGCAGCAAAGTCCTTAAATAATGCAGCAGAGTCCTTAAATAATGCAAGAAAGTCCTTAAATAATGCAGCAAAGTCCTTAAATAATCCAGCCAAGTCCTTAAATAATGCAGCAGAGTACTTACATAATGCAGCAGAGTCCTTAAATAATGCAGCAAAGTCCTTAAATAATGCAACAAAGTCCTTAAATAATGCAGAAGAGTCCTTAAATAATGCAGCAGAGTACTGAAATACCGCAGCAGGGTCCTTAAATAATGCAGCAGAGTCCTTAAATAATGCAACAAAGTCCTTAAATAATGCAGTAGATTACTAAAATACCGCAGCAGGGTCCTTAAATAATGCAGCAGAGTCCTTAAATAATGCAACAAAGTACTTAAATAATGCAGCAGAGTCCTTAAATAATGCAACAAAGTCCTTAAATAATGCAGCAAAGTCCTTAAATAATGCAGCAGTCATTAAATAATGCAACAAAGTCCTTAAATAATGCAGCATAGTCCTTAAATAATGCTGCAAAGTCCTTAAATAATGCAGCACAGTCCTTAAATAATCCAGCCAAGTCCTTAAATAATGCAGCAAATTCCTTAAATAATGCAGCAAAGTCTTTAAATAATGCAATAAAGTCCATAAATAATGCAGCAAAGTCCTTAAATAATGCAGCAGAGTACTGAAATACCGCAGCAGGGTCCTTAAATAATGCAGCAGAGTCCTTAAATAATGCAACAAAGTCCTTAAATAATGCAGTAGATTACTGAAATACCGCAGCAGGGTCCTTAAATAATGCAGCAGAGTCCTTAAATAATGCAACAAAGTCCTTAAATAATGCAGCAGAGTCCTTACATAATGCAACATAGTCCTTAAATAATGCAGCAAAGTCCTTAAATAATGCAGCAGAGTCCTTAAATAATGCAAGAAAGTCCTTAAATAATGCAGCAGAGTCCTTAAATAATGCAGCAAAGTCCTTAAATAATGCAGAAGAGTCCTTAAATAATGCAATAAAGTCCTTAAATAATGCAGCAAAGTCCTTAAATAATCCAGCCAAGTCCTTAAATAATGCAGCAGAGTCCTTAAATAATGCAGCAAAGTCCTTAAATGATGCAGCAGAGTCCTTAAATAATGCAGCAAAGTCCTTAAATAATCCAGCCAAGTCCTTAAATAATGCAGCAGAGTCCTTAAATAATGCAGCAAAGTCCTTAAATAATGCAGCAGAGTCCTTAAATAATGCAACAAAGTAATTAAATAATGCAACAGAGTCCTTAAATAATGCAACAAAGTCCATAAATAATGCAGAAGAGTCCTTAAATAATCCAGACAAGTCCTTAAATAATGCAGCAGAGTCCTTAAATAATGCAGCAGATTACTGAAATACCGCAGCAGGGTCCTTAAATAATGCAGCAGAGTCCTTAAATAATGCAGCAAAGTCCTTAAATAATGCAGCAGAGTCCTTAAATAATGCAGCAAAGTCCTTAAATAATGCAGCAGAGTCCTTAAATAATGCAGCAAAGTCCTTAAATAATGCAACAAAGTCCTTAAATAATGCAGAAGAGTCCTTAAATAATGCAACAAAGTCCTTAAATAATGCAGCAGAGTCCTTAAATAATGCAACAAAGTACTTAAATAATGCAGCAGAGTCCTTAAGTACCGTATCAGAGTCCTTAAATAAAGCAGCAAAGTCCTTAAATAATGCAGCAGAGTCCTTAAATAATGCAGCAAAGTCATTAAATAATGCTGCAGAGTACTTAAATTCCGCAGCAAAGTCCTTAAATAATGCAGCAGAGTCCTTAAATAATGCTGCAAAGTCCTTAAATAATGCAACAAAGTCCTTAAATAATGCAGAAGAGTCCTTAAATAATGCAACAAAGTCCTTAAATAATGCAGCAGAGTCCTTAAATAATGCAACAAAGTACTTAAATAATGCAGCAGAGTCCTTAAGTACCGTAACAGAGTCCTTAAATAATGCAGCAAAGTCCTTAAATAATGCAGCAGATTACTGAAATACCACAGCAGGGTCCTTAAATAATGCAGCAGAGTCCTTAAATAATGCAACAAAGTCCTTAAATAATGCAGCAGAGTCCTTAAATAATGCAACAAAGTCCTTAAAAAATGCAGCAGAATCCTTAAATAATGCAGCAAATTCCTTAAATAATGCAGCAGAGTCCTTAAATAATCCAGCCAAGTCTTTAAATAATGCAGCAGAGTACTTACATAATGCAGCAGAGTCCTTAAATAATGCAGCAAAGTCCTTAAATAATGCAACAAAGTCCTTAAATAATGCAGAAGAGTCCTTAAATAATGCAGCAGAGTACTGAAATACCGCAGCAGGGTCCTTAAATAATGCAGCAGAGTCCTTAAATAATGCAACAAAGTCCTTAAATAATGCAGTAGATTACTAAAATACCGCAGCAGGGTCCTTAAATAATACAGCAGAGTCCTTAAATAATGCAACAAAGTACTTAAATAATGCAGCAGAGTCCTTAAATAATGCAACAAAGTCCTTAAATAATGCAGCAAAGTCCTTAAATAATGCAGCAGTCCTTAAATAATGCAACAAAGTCCTTAAATAATGCAGCATAGTCCTTAAATAATGCTGCAAAGTCCTTAAATAATGCAGCACAGTCCTTAAATAATCCAGCCAAGTCCTTAAATAATGCAGCAAATTCCTTAAATAATGCAGCAAAGTCTTTAAATAATGCAATAAAGTCCATAAATAATGCAGCAAAGTCCTTAAATAATGCAGCAGAGTACTGAAATACCGCAGCAGGGTCCTTAAATAATGCAGCAGAGTCCTTAAATAATGCAACAAAGTCCTTAAATAATGCAGCATAGTCCTTAAATAATGCAACAAAGTCCTTAAATAATGCAGCAGAGTCCTTAAATAATGCAGCAAATTCATTAAATAATGCAGCAGAGTCCTTAAATACTCCAGCCAAGTCTTTAAATAATGCAGCAGACTCCTTAAATAATGCAGCAAAGTCCTTAAATAATGCAGCAGAGTCCTTAAATAATGCAGCAAAGTCCTTAAATAATGCAACAAAGTCCTTAAATAATGCAGAAGAGTCCTTAAATAATGCAACAAAGTCCTTAAATAATGCAGCAGAGTCCTTAAATAATGCAACAAAGTACTTAAATAATGCAGCAGAGTCCTTAAGTACCGTATCAGAGTCCTTAAATAAAGCAGCAAAGTCCTTAAATAATGCAGCAGAGTCCTTAAATAATGCAGCAAAGTCATTAAATAATGCTGCAGAGTACTTAAATTCCGCAGCAAAGTCCTTAAATAATGCAGCAGAGTCCTTAAATAATGCTGCAAAGTCCTTAAATAATGCAACAAAGTCCTTAAATAATGCAGAAGAGTCCTTAAATAATGCAACAAAGTCCTTAAATAATGCAGCAGAGTCCTTAAATAATGCAACAAAGTACTTAAATAATGCAGCAGAGTCCTTAAGTACCGTAACAGAGTCCTTAAATAATGCAGCAAAGTCCTTAAATAATGCAGCAGATTACTGAAATACCACAGCAGGGTCCTTAAATAATGCAGCAGAGTCCTTAAATAATGCAACAAAGTCCTTAAATAATGCAGCAGAGTCCTTAAATAATGCAACAAAGTCCTTAAAAAATGCAGCAGAATCCTTAAATAATGCAGCAAATTCCTTAAATAATGCAGCAGAGTCCTTAAATAATCCAGCCAAGTCTTTAAATAATGCAGCAGAGTACTTACATAATGCAGCAGAGTCCTTAAATAATGCAGCAAAGTCCTTAAATAATGCAACAAAGTACTTAAATAATGCAGCAGATTACTGAAATACCGCAGCAGGGTCCTTAAATAATGCAGCAGAGTCCTTAAATAATGCAACAAAGTCCTTAAATAATGCAGCAGAGTCCTTACATAATGCAATATAGTCCTTAAATAATGCAGCAAAGTCCTTAAATAATGCAGCAGAGTCCTTAAATAATGCAAGAAAGTCCTTAAATAATGCAGCAAAGTCCTTAAATAATCCAGCCAAGTCCTTAAATAATGCAGCAGAGTACTTACATAATGCAGCAGAGTCCTTAAATAATGCAGCAAAGTCCTTAAATAATGCAACAAAGTCCTTAAATAATGCAGAAGAGTCCTTAAATAATGCAGCAGAGTACTGAAATACCGCAGCAGGGTCCTTAAATAATGCAGCAGAGTCCTTAAATAATGCAACAAAGTCCTTAAATAATGCAGTAGATTACTAAAATACCGCAGCAGGGTCCTTAAATAATGCAGCAGAGTCCTTAAATAATGCAACAAAGTACTTAAATAATGCAGCAGAGTCCTTAAATAATGCAACAAAGTCCTTAAATAATGCAGCAAAGTCCTTAAATAATGCAGCAGTCATTAAATAATGCAACAAAGTCCTTAAATAATGCAGCATAGTCCTTAAATAATGCTGCAAAGTCCTTAAATAATGCAGCACAGTCCTTAAATAATCCAGCCAAGTCCTTAAATAATGCAGCAAATTCCTTAAATAATGCAGCAAAGTCTTTAAATAATGCAATAAAGTCCATAAATAATGCAGCAAAGTCCTTAAATAATGCAGCAGAGTACTGAAATACCGCAGCAGGGTCCTTAAATAATGCAGCAGAGTCCTTAAATAATGCAACAAAGTCCTTAAATAATGCAGTAGATTACTGAAATACCGCAGCAGGGTCCTTAAATAATGCAGCAGAGTCCTTAAATAATGCAACAAAGTCCTTAAATAATGCAGCAGAGTCCTTACATAATGCAACATAGTCCTTAAATAATGCAGCAAAGTCCTTAAATAATGCAGCAGAGTCCTTAAATAATGCAAGAAAGTCCTTAAATAATGCAGCAGAGTCCTTAAATAATGCAGCAAAGTCCTTAAATAATGCAGAAGAGTCCTTAAATAATGCAATAAAGTCCTTAAATAATGCAGCAAAGTCCTTAAATAATCCAGCCAAGTCCTTAAATAATGCAGCAGAGTCCTTAAATAATGCAGCAAAGTCCTTAAATGATGCAGCAGAGTCCTTAAATAATGCAGCAAAGTCCTTAAATAATCCAGCCAAGTCCTTAAATAATGCAGCAGAGTCCTTAAATAATGCAGCAAAGTCCTTAAATAATGCAGCAGAGTCCTTAAATAATGCAACAAAGTAATTAAATAATGCAACAGAGTCCTTAAATAATGCAACAAAGTCCATAAATAATGCAGAAGAGTCCTTAAATAATCCAGACAAGTCCTTAAATAATGCAGCAGAGTCCTTAAATAATGCAGCAGATTACTGAAATACCGCAGCAGGGTCCTTAAATAATGCAGCAGAGTCCTTAAATAATGCAGCAAAGTCCTTAAATAATGCAGCAGAGTCCTTAAATAATGCAGCAAAGTCCTTAAATAATGCAGCAGAGTCCTTAAATAATGCAGCAAAGTCCTTAAATAATGCAACAAAGTCCTTAAATAATGCAGAAGAGTCCTTAAATAATGCAACAAAGTCCTTAAATAATGCAGCAGAGTCCTTAAATAATGCAACAAAGTACTTAAATAATGCAGCAGAGTCCTTAAGTACCGTATCAGAGTCCTTAAATAAAGCAGCAAAGTCCTTAAATAATGCAGCAGAGTCCTTAAATAATGCAGCAAAGTCATTAAATAATGCTGCAGAGTACTTAAATTCCGCAGCAAAGTCCTTAAATAATGCAGCAGAGTCCTTAAATAATGCTGCAAAGTCCTTAAATAATGCAACAAAGTCCTTAAATAATGCAGAAGAGTCCTTAAATAATGCAACAAAGTCCTTAAATAATGCAGCAGAGTCCTTAAATAATGCAACAAAGTACTTAAATAATGCAGCAGAGTCCTTAAGTACCGTAACAGAGTCCTTAAATAATGCAGCAAAGTCCTTAAATAATGCAGCAGATTACTGAAATACCACAGCAGGGTCCTTAAATAATGCAGCAGAGTCCTTAAATAATGCAACAAAGTCCTTAAATAATGCAGCAGAGTCCTTAAATAATGCAACAAAGTCCTTAAAAAATGCAGCAGAATCCTTAAATAATGCAGCAAATTCCTTAAATAATGCAGCAGAGTCCTTAAATAATCCAGCCAAGTCTTTAAATAATGCAGCAGAGTACTTACATAATGCAGCAGAGTCCTTAAATAATGCAGCAAAGTCCTTAAATAATGCAACAAAGTCCTTAAATAATGCAGAAGAGTCCTTAAATAATGCAGCAGAGTACTGAAATACCGCAGCAGGGTCCTTAAATAATGCAGCAGAGTCCTTAAATAATGCAACAAAGTCCTTAAATAATGCAGTAGATTACTAAAATACCGCAGCAGGGTCCTTAAATAATACAGCAGAGTCCTTAAATAATGCAACAAAGTACTTAAATAATGCAGCAGAGTCCTTAAATAATGCAACAAAGTCCTTAAATAATGCAGCAAAGTCCTTAAATAATGCAGCAGTCCTTAAATAATGCAACAAAGTCCTTAAATAATGCAGCATAGTCCTTAAATAATGCTGCAAAGTCCTTAAATAATGCAGCACAGTCCTTAAATAATCCAGCCAAGTCCTTAAATAATGCAGCAAATTCCTTAAATAATGCAGCAAAGTCTTTAAATAATGCAATAAAGTCCATAAATAATGCAGCAAAGTCCTTAAATAATGCAGCAGAGTACTGAAATACCGCAGCAGGGTCCTTAAATAATGCAGCAGAGTCCTTAAATAATGCAACAAAGTCCTTAAATAATGCAGTAGATTACTGAAATACCGCAGCAGGGTCCTTAAATAATGCAGCAGAGTCCTTAAATAATGCAACAAAGTCCTTAAATAATGCAGCAGAGTCCTTACATAATGCAACATAGTCCTTAAATAATGCAGCAAAGTCCTTAAATAATGCAGCAGAGTCCTTAAATAATGCAAGAAAGTCCTTAAATAATGCAGCAGAGTCCTTAAATAATGCAGCAAAGTCCTTAAATAATGCAGAAGAGTCCTTAAATAATGCAATAAAGTCCTTAAATAATGCAGCAAAGTCCTTAAATAATCCAGCCAAGTCCTTAAATAATGCAGCAGAGTCCTTAAATAATGCAGCAAAGTCCTTAAATGATGCAGCAGAGTCCTTAAATAATGCAGCAAAGTCCTTAAATAATCCAGCCAAGTCCTTAAATAATGCAGCAGAGTCCTTAAATAATGCAGCAGAGTCCTTAAATAATGCAACAAAGTAATTAAATAATGCAGCAGAGTCCTTAAATAATGCAACAAAGTCCATAAATAATGCAGAAGAGTCCTTAAATAATCCAGACAAGTCCTTAAATAATGCAGCAGAGTCCTTAAATAATGCAGCAGATTACTGAAATACCGCAGCAGGGTCCTTAAATAATGCAGCAGAGTCCTTAAATAATGCAGCAAAGTCCTTAAATAATGCAGCAGAGTCCTTAAATAATGCAGCAAAGTCCTTAAATAATGCAGCAGAGTCCTTAAATAATGCAGCAAAGTCCTTAAATAATGCAACAAAGTCCTTAAATAATGCAGAAGAGTCCTTAAATAATGCAACAAAGTCCTTAAATAATGCAGCAGAGTCCTTAAATAATGCAACAAAGTACTTAAATAATGCAGCAGAGTCCTTAAGTACCGTATCAGAGTCCTTAAATAAAGCAGCAAATTCCTTAAATAATGCAGCAAAGTCTTTAAATAATGCAATAAAGTCCATAAATAATGCAGAAAAGTCCTTAAATAATGCAGCAGAGTACTGAAATACCGCAGCAGCGTCCTTAAATAATGCAGCAGAGTCCTTAAAAAATGCAACAAAGTCCTTAAATAATGCAGTAGATTACTGAAATACCGCAGCAGGGTCCTTAAATAATGCAGCAGAGTCCTTAAATAATGCAACAAAGTCCTTAAATAATGCAGCAGAGTCCTTACATAATGCAACATAGTCCTTAAATAATGCAGCAAAGTCCTTAAATAATGCAGCAGAGTCCTTAAATAATGCAAGAAAGTCCTTAAATAATGCAGCAGAGTCCTTAAATAATGCAGCAAAGTCCTTAAATAATGCAGAAGAGTCCTTAAATAATGCAATAAAGTCCTTAAATAATGCAGCAAAGTCCTTAAATAATCCAGCCAAGTCCTTAAATAATGCAGCAGAGTCCTTAAATAATGCAGCAAAGTCCTTAAATGATGCAGCAGAGTCCTTAAATAATGCAGCAAAGTCCTTAAATAATCCAGCCAAGTCCTTAAATAATGCAGCAGAGTCCTTAAATAATGCAGCAAAGTCCTTAAATAATGCAGCAGAGTCCTTAAATAATGCAACAAAGTAATTAAATTATGCAGCAGAGTCCTTAAATAATGCAACAAAGTCCATAAATAATGCAGAAGAGTCCTTAAATAATCCAGACAAGTCCTTAAATAATGCAGCAGAGTCCTTAAATAATGCAGCAGATTACTGAAATACCGCAGCAGGGTCCTTAAATAATGCAGCAGAGTCCTTAAATAATGCAGCAAAGTCCTTAAATAATGCAGCAGAGTCCTTAAATAATGCAGCAAAGTCCTTAAATAATGCAACAAAGGCCTTAAATAATGCAGAAGAGTCCTTAAATAATGCAACAAAGTCCTTAAATAATGCAGCAGAGTCCTTAAATAATGCAACAAAGTACTTAAATAATGCAGCAGATTACTGAAATACCGCAGCAGGGTCCTTAAATAATGCAGCAGAGTCCTTAAATAATGCAACAAAGTCCTTAAATAATGCAGCAGAGTCCTTAAATAATGCAACAAAGTCCTTAAATAATGCAGCAAATTCCTTAAATAATGCAGCAGAGTCCTTAAATAATCCAGCCAAGTCTTTAAATAATGCAGCAGAGTCCTTAAATAATGCAGCAAAGTCCTTAAATAATGCAACAAAGTCCTTAAATAATGCAGCAGAGTCCTTAAGTAATGCAACAAAGTCCTTAAATAATGCAACAGAGTCCTTAAATAATGCAACAAAGTCCTTAAATAATGCAGCAGAGTCCTTAAATAATGCAGCAAAGTCCTTAAATAATGCAACAGAGTCCTTAAATAATGCAACAAAGTCCTTAAATAATGCAGCAGAGTCCTTAAATAATGCAGCAAAGTCCTTAAATAATGCAGCACAGTCCTTAAATAATCCAGCCAAGTCCTTAAATAATGCAGCAAATTCCTTAAATAATGCAGCAAAGTCTTTAAATAATGCAATAAAGTCCATAAATAATGCAGCAAAGTCCTTAAATAATGCAGCAGAGTACTGAAATACCGCAGCAGGGTCCTTAAATAATGCAGCAGAGTCCTTAAATAATGCAACAAAGTCCTTAAATAATGCAGCATAGTCCTTAAATAATGCAACAAAGTCCTTAAATAATGCAGCAGAGTCCTTAAATAATGCAGCAAATTCATTAAATAATGCAGCAGAGTCCTTAAATACTCCAGCCAAGTCTTTAAATAATGCAGCAGACTCCTTAAATAATGCAGCAAAGTCCTTAAATAATGCAGCAGAGTCCTTAAATAATGCAGCAAAGTCCTTAAATAATGCAACAAAGTCCTTAAATAATGCAGAAGAGTCCTTAAATAATGCAACAAAGTCCTTAAATAATGCAGCAGAGTCCTTAAATAATGCAACAAAGTACTTAAATAATGCAGCAGAGTCCTTAAGTACCGTATCAGAGTCCTTAAATAAAGCAGCAAAGTCCTTAAATAATGCAGCAGAGTCCTTAAATAATGCAGCAAAGTCATTAAATAATGCTGCAGAGTACTTAAATTCCGCAGCAAAGTCCTTAAATAATGCAGCAGAGTCCTTAAATAATGCTGCAAAGTCCTTAAATAATGCAACAAAGTCCTTAAATAATGCAGAAGAGTCCTTAAATAATGCAACAAAGTCCTTAAATAATGCAGCAGAGTCCTTAAATAATGCAACAAAGTACTTAAATAATGCAGCAGAGTCCTTAAGTACCGTAACAGAGTCCTTAAATAATGCAGCAAAGTCCTTAAATAATGCAGCAGATTACTGAAATACCACAGCAGGGTCCTTAAATAATGCAGCAGAGTCCTTAAATAATGCAACAAAGTCCTTAAATAATGCAGCAGAGTCCTTAAATAATGCAACAAAGTCCTTAAAAAATGCAGCAGAATCCTTAAATAATGCAGCAAATTCCTTAAATAATGCAGCAGAGTCCTTAAATAATCCAGCCAAGTCTTTAAATAATGCAGCAGAGTACTTACATAATGCAGCAGAGTCCTTAAATAATGCAGCAAAGTCCTTAAATAATGCAACAAAGTACTTAAATAATGCAGCAGATTACTGAAATACCGCAGCAGGGTCCTTAAATAATGCAGCAGAGTCCTTAAATAATGCAACAAAGTCCTTAAATAATGCAGCAGAGTCCTTACATAATGCAATATAGTCCTTAAATAATGCAGCAAAGTCCTTAAATAATGCAGCAGAGTCCTTAAATAATGCAAGAAAGTCCTTAAATAATGCAGCAAAGTCCTTAAATAATCCAGCCAAGTCCTTAAATAATGCAGCAGAGTCCTTAAATAATGCAGCAAAGTCCTTAAATGATGCAGCAGAGTCCTTAAATAATGCAGCAAAGTCCTTAAATAATCCAGCCAAGTCCTTAAATAATGCAGCAGAGTCCTTAAATAATGCAGCAAAGTCCTTAAATAATGCAGCAGAGTCCTTAAATAATGCAACAAAGTAATTAAATAATGCAGCAGAGTCCTTAAATAATGCAACACAGTCCATAAATAATGCAGAAGAGTCCTTAAATAATCCAGACAAGTCCTTAAATAATGCAGCAGAGTCCTTAAATAATGCAGCAGATTACTGAAATACCGCAGCAGAGTCCTTAAATAATGCAGCAAAGTCCTTAAATAATGCAGCAGAGTCCTTAAATAATGCAGCAAAGTCCTTAAATAATGCAGCAGAGTCCTTAAATAATGCAGCAAAGTCCTTAAATAATGCAACAAAGTCCTTAAATAATGCAGAAGAGTCCTTAAATAATGCAACAAAGTCCTTAAATAATGCAGCAGAGCCCTTAAATAATGCAACAAAGTACTTAAATAATGCAGCAGAGTCCTTAAGTACCGTATCAGAGTCCTTAAATAAAGCAGCAAAGTCCTTAAATAATGCAGCAGAGTCCTTAAATAATGCAGCAAAGTCATTAAATAATGCTGCAGAGTACTTAAATTCCGCAGCAAAGTCCTTAAATAATGCAGCAGAGTCCTTAAATAATGCTGCAAAGTCCTTAAATAATGCAACAAAGTCCTTAAATAATGCAGAAGAGTCCTTAAATAATGCAACAAAGTCCTTAAATAATGCAGCAGAGTCCTTAAATAATGCAACAAAGTACTTAAATAATGCAGCAGAGTCCTTAAGTACCGTAACAGAGTCCTTAAATAATGCAGCAAAGTCCTTAAATAATGCAGCAGATTACTGAAATACCACAGCAGGGTCCTTAAATAATGCAGCAGAGTCCTTAAATAATGCAACAAAGTCCTTAAATAATGCAGCAGAGTCCTTAAATAATGCAACAAAGTCCTTAAAAAATGCAGCAGAATCCTTAAATAATGCAACAAATTCCTTAAATAATGCAGCAGAGTCCTTAAATAATCCAGCCAAGTCTTTAAATAATGCAGCAGAGTACTTACATAATGCAGCAGAGTCCTTAAATAATGCAGCAAAGTCCTTAAATAATGCAACAAAGTCCTTAAATAATGCAGAAGAGTCCTTAAATAATGCAGCAGAGTACTGAAATACCGCAGCAGGGTCCTTAAATAATGCAGCAGAGTCCTTAAATAATGCAACAAAGTCCTTAAATAATGCAGTAGATTACTAAAATACCGCAGCAGGGTCCTTAAATAATGCAGCAGAGTCCTTAAATAATGCAACAAAGTACTTAAATAATGCAGCAGAGTCCTTAAATAATGCAACAAAGTCCTTAAATAATGCAGCAAAGTCCTTAAATAATGCAGCAGTCCTTAAATAATGCAACAAAGTCCTTAAATAATGCAGCATAGTCCTTAAATAATGCTGCAAAGTCCTTAAATAATGCAGCACAGTCCTTAAATAATCCAGCCAAGTCCTTAAATAATGCAGCAAATTCCTTAAATAATGCAGCAAAGTCTTTAAATAATGCAATAAAGTCCATAAATAATGCAGCAAAGTCCTTAAATAATGCAGCAGAGTACTGAAATACCGCAGCAGGGTCCTTAAATAATGCAGCAGAGTCCTTAAATAATGCAACAAAGTCCTTAAATAATGCAGTAGATTACTGAAATACCGCAGCAGGGTCCTTAAATAATGCAGCAGAGTCCTTAAATAATGCAACAAAGTCCTTAAATAATGCAGCAGAGTCCTTACATAATGCAACATAGTCCTTAAATAATGCAGCAAAGTCCTTAAATAATGCAGCAGAGTCCTTAAATAATGCAAGAAAGTCCTTAAATAATGCAGCAGAGTCCTTAAATAATGCAGCAAAGTCCTTAAATAATGCAGAAGAGTCCTTAAATAATGCAATAAAGTCCTTAAATAATGCAGCAAAGTCCTTAAATAATCCAGCCAAGTCCTTAAATAATGCAGCAGAGTCCTTAAATAATGCAGCAAAGTCCTTAAATTATGCAGCAGAGTCCTTAAATAATGCAGCAAAGTCCTTAAATAATCCAGCCAAGTCCTTAAATAATGCAGCAGAGTCCTTAAATAATGCAGCAAAGTCCTTAAATAATGCAGCAGAGTCCTTAAATAATGCAACAAAGTAATTAAATAATGCAACAGAGTCCTTAAATAATGCAACAAAGTCCATAAATAATGCAGAAGAGTCCTTAAATAATCCAGACAAGTCCTTAAATAATGCAGCAGAGTCCTTAAATAATGCAGCAGATTACTGAAATACCGCAGCAGGGTCCTTAAATAATGCAGCAGAGTCCTTAAATAATGCAGCAAAGTCCTTAAATAATGCAGCAGAGTCCTTAAATAATGCAGCAAAGTCCTTAAATAATGCAGCAGAGTCCTTAAATAATGCAGCAAAGTCCTTAAATAATGCAACAAAGTCCTTAAATAATGCAGAAGAGTCCTTAAATAATGCAACAAAGTCCTTAAATAATGCAGCAGAGTCCTTAAATAATGCAACAAAGTACTTAAATAATGCAGCAGAGTCCTTAAGTACCGTATCAGAGTCCTTAAATAAAGCAGCAAAGTCCTTAAATAATGCAGCAGAGTCCTTAAATAATGCAGCAAAGTCATTAAATAATGCTGCAGAGTACTTAAATTCCGCAGCAAAGTCCTTAAATAATGCAGCAGAGTCCTTAAATAATGCTGCAAAGTCCTTAAATAATGCAACAAAGTCCTTAAATAATGCAGAAGAGTCCTTAAATAATGCAACAAAGTCCTTAAATAATGCAGCAGAGTCCTTAAATAATGCAACAAAGTACTTAAATAATGCAGCAGAGTCCTTAAGTACCGTAACAGAGTCCTTAAATAATGCAGCAAAGTCCTTAAATAATGCAGCAGATTACTGAAATACCACAGCAGGGTCCTTAAATAATGCAGCAGAGTCCTTAAATAATGCAACAAAGTCCTTAAATAATGCAGCAGAGTCCTTAAATAATGCAACAAAGTCCTTAAAAAATGCAGCAGAATCCTTAAATAATGCAGCAAATTCCTTAAATAATGCAGCAGAGTCCTTAAATAATCCAGCCAAGTCTTTAAATAATGCAGCAGAGTACTTACATAATGCAGCAGAGTCCTTAAATAATGCAGCAAAGTCCTTAAATAATGCAACAAAGTCCTTAAATAATGCAGAAGAGTCCTTAAATAATGCAGCAGAGTACTGAAATACCGCAGCAGGGTCCTTAAATAATGCAGCAGAGTCCTTAAATAATGCAACAAAGTCCTTAAATAATGCAGTAGATTACTAAAATACCGCAGCAGGGTCCTTAAATAATACAGCAGAGTCCTTAAATAATGCAACAAAGTACTTAAATAATGCAGCAGAGTCCTTAAATAATGCAACAAAGTCCTTAAATAATGCAGCAAAGTCCTTAAATAATGCAGCAGTCCTTAAATAATGCAACAAAGTCCTTAAATAATGCAGCATAGTCCTTAAATAATGCTGCAAAGTCCTTAAATAATGCAGCACAGTCCTTAAATAATCCAGCCAAGTCCTTAAATAATGCAGCAAATTCCTTAAATAATGCAGCAAAGTCTTTAAATAATGCAATAAAGTCCATAAATAATGCAGCAAAGTCCTTAAATAATGCAGCAGAGTACTGAAATACCGCAGCAGGGTCCTTAAATAATGCAGCAGAGTCCTTAAATAATGCAACAAAGTCCTTAAATAATGCAGTAGATTACTGAAATACCGCAGCAGGGTCCTTAAATAATGCAGCAGAGTCCTTAAATAATGCAACAAAGTCCTTAAATAATGCAGCAGAGTCCTTACATAATGCAACATAGTCCTTAAATAATGCAGCAAAGTCCTTAAATAATGCAGCAGAGTCCTTAAATAATGCAAGAAAGTCCTTAAATAATGCAGCAGAGTCCTTAAATAATGCAGCAAAGTCCTTAAATAATGCAGAAGAGTCCTTAAATAATGCAATAAAGTCCTTAAATAATGCAGCAA
This sequence comes from Phyllobates terribilis, assembly GCF_046119375.1. NCBI lineage: Eukaryota > Metazoa > Chordata > Amphibia > Anura > Dendrobatidae > Phyllobates > Phyllobates terribilis. The sequence continues at coordinate 115,060 of NW_027363048.1, forward strand.
AGTCCTTAAATAATCCAGCCAAGTCCTTAAATAATGCAGCAGAGTCCTTAAATAATGCAGCAAAGTCCTTAAATGATGCAGCAGAGTCATTAAATAATGCAGCAAAGTCCTTAAATAATCCAGCCAAGTCCTTAAATAATGCAGCAGAGTCCTTAAATAATGCAGCAAAGTCCTTAAATAATGCAGCAGAGTCCTTAAATAATGCAACAAAGTAATTAAATAATGCAGCAGAGTCCTTAAATAATGCAACAAAGTCCATAAATAATGCAGAAGAGTCCTTAAATAATCCAGACAAGTCCTTAAATAATGCAGCAGAGTCCTTAAATAATTCAGCAGATTACTGAAATACCGCAGCAGGGTCCTTAAATAATGCAGCAGAGTCCTTAAATAATGCAGCAAAGTCCTTAAATAATGCAGCAGAGTCCTTAAATAATGCAGCAAAGTCCTTAAATAATGCAGCAGAGTCCTTAAATAATGCAGCAAAGTCCTTAAATAATGCAACAAAGTCCTTAAATAATGCAGAAGAGTCCTTAAATAATGCAACAAAGTCCTTAAATAATGCAGCAGAGTCCTTAAATAATGCAACAAAGTACTTAAATAATGCAGCAGAGTCCTTAAGTACCGTATCAGAGTCCTTAAATAAAGCAGCAAATTCCTTAAATAATGCAGCAAAGTCTTTAAATAATGCAATAAAGTCCATAAATAATGCAGAAAAGTCCTTAAATAATGCAGCAGAGTACTGAAATACCGCAGCAGCGTCCTTAAATAATGCAGCAGAGTCCTTAAATAATGCAACAAAGTCCTTAAATAATGCAGTAGATTACTGAAATACCGCAGCAGGGTCCTTAAATAATGCAGCAGAGTCCTTAAATAATGCAACAAAGTCCTTAAATAATGCAGCAGAGTCCTTACATAATGCAACATAGTCCTTAAATAATGCAGCAAAGTCCTTAAATAATGCAGCAGAGTCCTTAAATAATGCAAGAAAGTCCTTAAATAATGCAGCAGAGTCCTTAAATAATGCAGCAAAGTCCTTAAATAATGCAGAAGAGTCCTTAAATAATGCAATAAAGTCCTTAAATAATGCAGCAAAGTCCTTAAATAATCCAGCCAAGTCCTTAAATAATGCAGCAGAGTCCTTAAATAATGCAGCAAAGTCCTTAAATGATGCAGCAGAGTCCTTAAATAATGCAGCAAAGTCCTTAAATAATCCAGCCAAGTCCTTAAATAATGCAGCAGAGTCCTTAAATAATGCAGCAAAGTCCTTAAATAATGCAGCAGAGTCCTTAAATAATGCAACAAAGTAATTAAATAATGCAGCAGAGTCCTTAAATAATGCAACAAAGTCCATAAATAATGCAGAAGAGTCCTTAAATAATCCAGACAAGTCCTTAAATAATGCAGCAGAGTCCTTAAATAATGCAGCAGATTACTGAAATACCGCAGCAGGGTCCTTAAATAATGCAGCAGAGTCCTTAAATAATGCAGCAAAGTCCTTAAATAATGCAACAAAGGCCTTAAATAATGCAGAAGAGTCCTTAAATAATGCAACAAAGTCCTTAAATAATGCAGCAGAGTCCTTAAATAATGCAACAAAGTACTTAAATAATGCAGCATATTACTGAAATACCGCAGCAGGGTCCTTAAATAATGCAGCAGAGTCCTTAAATAATGCAACAAAGTCCTTAAATAATGCAGCAGAGTCCTTAAATAATGCAACAAAGTCCTTAAATAATGCAGCAAATTCCTTAAATAATGCAGCAGAGTCCTTAAATAATCCAGCCAAGTCTTTAAATAATGCAGCAGAGTCCTTAAATAATGCAGCAAAGTCCTTAAATAATGCAGCAGAGTCCTTAAATAATGCAACAAAGTCCTTAAATAATGCAACAGAGTCCTTAAATAATGCAACAAAGTCCTTAAATAATGCAGCAGAGTCCTTAAATAATGCAGCAAAGTCCTTAAATAATGCAACAGAGTCCTTAAATAATGCAACAAAGTCCTTAAATAATGCAGCAGAGTCCTTAAATAATGCAGCAAAGTCCTTAAATAATGCAGCACAGTCCTTAAATAATCCAGCCAAGTCCTTAAATAATGCAGCAAATTCCTTAAATAATGCAGCAAAGTCTTTAAATAATGCAATAAAGTCCATAAATAATGCAGCAAAGTCCTTAAATAATGCAGCAGAGTACTGAAATACCGCAGCAGGGTCCTTAAATAATGCAGCAGAGTCCTTAAATAATGCAACAAAGTCCTTAAATAATGCAGCATAGTCCTTAAATAATGCAACAAAGTCCTTAAATAATGCAGCAGAGTCCTTAAATAATGCAGCAAATTCATTAAATAATGCAGCAGAGTCCTTAAATACTCCAGCCAAGTCTTTAAATAATGCAGCAGAGTCCTTAAATAATGCAGCAAAGTCCTTAAATAATGCAGCAGAGTCCTTAAATAATGCAGCAAAGTCATTAAATAATGCAACAAAGTCCTTAAATAATGCAGAAGAGTCCTTAAATAATGCAACAAAGTCCTTAAATAATGCAGCAGAGTCCTTAAATAATGCAACAAAGTACTTAAATAATGCAGCAGAGTCCTTAAGTGCCGTATCAGAGTCCTTAAATAAAGCAGCAAAGTCCTTAAATAATGCAGCAGAGTCCTTAAATAATGCAGCAAAGTCATTAAATAATGCTGCAGAGTACTTAAATTCCGCAGCAAAGTCCTTAAATAATGCAGCAGAGTCCTTAAATAATGCTGCAAAGTCCTTAAATAATGCAACAAAGTCCTTAAATAATGCAGAAGAGTCCTTAAATAATGCAACAAAGTCCTTAAATAATGCAGCAGAGTCCTTAAATAATGCAACAAAGTACTTAAATAATGCAGCAGAGTCCTTAAGTACCGTAACAGAGTCCTTAAATAATGCAGCAAAGTCCTTAAATAATGCAGCAGATTACTGAAATACCACAGCAGGGTCCTTAAATAATGCAGCAGAGTCCTTAAATAATGCAACAAAGTCCTTAAATAATGCAGCAGAGTCCTTAAATAATGCAACAAAGTCCTTAAAAAATGCAGCAGAATCCTTAAATAATGCAGCAAATTCCTTAAATAATGCAGCAGAGTCCTTAAATAATCCAGCCAAGTCTTTAAATAATGCAGCAGAGTACTTACATAATGCAGCAGAGTCCTTAAATAATGCAGCAAAGTCCTTAAATAATGCAACAAAGTACTTAAATAATGCAGCAGATTACTGAAATACCGCAGCAGGGTCCTTAAATAATGCAGCAGAGTCCTTAAATAATGCAACAAAGTCCTTAAATAATGCAGCAGAGTCCTTAAATAATGCAGCAAATTCCTTAAATAATGCAGCAGAGTCCTTAAATAATCCAGCCAAGTCTTTAAATAATGCAGCAGAGTCCTTAAATAATGCAGCAAAGTCCTTAAATAATGCAACAAAGTCCTTAAATAATGCAGCAGAGTCCTTAAATAATGCAACAAAGTCCTTAAATAATGCAACAGAGTCCTTAAATAATGCAACAAAGTCCTTAAATAATGCAGCAGAGTCCTTAAATAATGCAGCAAAGTCCTTAAATAATGCAACAGAGTCCTTAAATAATGCAACAAAGTCCTTAAATAATGCAGCAGAGTCCTTAAATAATGCAGCAAAGTCCTTAAATAATGCAGCACAGTCCTTAAATAATCCAGCCAAGTCCTTAAATAATGCAGCAAATTCCTTAAATAATGCAGCAAAGTCTTTAAATAATGCAATAAAGTCCATAAATAATGCAGCAAAGTCCTTAAATAATGCAGCAGAGTACTGAAATACCGCAGCAGGGTCCTTAAATAATGCAGCAGAGTCCTTAAATAATGCAACAAAGTCCTTAAATAATGCAGCATAGTCCTTAAATAATGCAACAAAGTCCTTAAATAATGCAGCAGAGTCCTTAAATAATGCAGCAAATTCATTAAATAATGCAGCAGAGTCCTTAAATACTCCAGCCAAGTCTTTAAATAATGCAGCAGAGTCCTTAAATAATGCAGCAAAGTCCTTAAATAATGCAGCAGAGTCCTTAAATAATGCAGCAAAGTCCTTAAATAATGCAACAAAGTCCTTAAATAATGCAGAAGAGTCCTTAAATAATGCAACAAAGTCCTTAAATAATGCAGCAGAGTCCTTAAATAATGCAACAAAGTACTTAAATAATGCAGCAGAGTCCTTAAGTACCGTATCAGAGTCCTTAAATAAAGCAGCAAAGTCCTTAAATAATGCAGCAGAGTCCTTAAATAATGCAGCAAAGTCATTAAATAATGCTGCAGAGTACTTAAATTCCGCAGCAAAGTCCTTAAATAATGCAGCAGAGTCCTTAAATAATGCTGCAAAGTCCTTAAATAATGCAACAAAGTCCTTAAATAATGCAGAAGAGTCCTTAAATAATGCAACAAAGTCCTTAAATAATGCAGCAGAGTCCTTAAATAATGCAACAAAGTACTTAAATAATGCAGCAGAGTCCTTAAGTACCGTAACAGAGTCCTTAAATAATGCAGCAAAGTCCTTAAATAATGCAGCAGATTACTGAAATACCACAGCAGGGTCCTTAAATAATGCAGCAGAGTCCTTAAATAATGCAACAAAGTCCTTAAATAATGCAGCAGAGTCCTTAAATAATGCAACAAAGTCCTTAAAAAATGCAGCAGAATCCTTAAATAATGCAGCAAATTCCTTAAATAATGCAGCAGAGTCCTTAAATAATCCAGCCAAGTCTTTAAATAATGCAGCAGAGTACTTACATAATGCAGCAGAGTCCTTAAATAATGCAGCAAAGTCCTTAAATAATACAACAAAGTCCTTAAATAATGCAGAAGAGTCCTTAAATAATGCAGCAGAGTACTGAAATACCGCAGCAGGGTCCTTAAATAATGCAGCAGAGTCCTTAAATAATGCAACAAAGTCCTTAAATAATGCAGTAGATTACTAAAATACCGCAGCAGGGTCCTTAAATAATGCAGCAGAGTCCTTAAATAATGCAACAAAGTACTTAAATAATGCAGCAGAGTCCTTAAATAATGCAACAAAGTCCTTAAATAATGCAGCAAAGTCCTTAAATAATGCAGCAGTCCTTAAATAATGCAACAAAGTCCTTAAATAATGCAGCATAGTCCTTAAATAATGCTGCAAAGTCCTTAAATAATGCAGCACAGTCCTTAAATAATCCAGCCAAGTCCTTAAATAATGCAGCAAATTCCTTATATAATGCAGCAAAGTCTTTAAATAATGCAATAAAGTCCATAAATAATGCAGCAAAGTCCTTAAATAATGCAGCAGAGTACTGAAATACCGCAGCAGGGTCCTTAAATAATGCAGCAGAGTCCTTAAATAATGCAACAAAGTCCTTAAATAATGCAGTAGATTACTGAAATACCGCAGCAGGGTCCTTAAATAATGCAGCAGAGTCCTTAAATAATGCAACAAAGTCCTTAAATAATGCAGCAGAGTCCTTACATAATGCAACATAGTCCTTAAATAATGCAGCAAAGTCCTTAAATAATGCAGCAGAGTCCTTAAATAATGCAAGAAAGTCCTTAAATAATGCAGCAGAGTCCTTAAATAATGCAGCAAAGTCCTTAAATAATGCAGAAGAGTCCTTAAATAATGCAATAAAGTCATTAAATAATGCAGCAAAGTCCTTAAATAATCCAGCCAAGTCCTTAAATAATGCAGCAGAGTCCTTAAATAATGCAGCAAAGTCCTTAAATGATGCAGCAGAGTCCTTAAATAATGCAGCAAAGTCCTTAAATAATCCAGCCAAGTCCTTAAATAATGCAGCAGAGTCCTTAAATAATGCAGCAAAGTCCTTAAATAATGCAGCAGAGTCCTTAAATAATGCAACAAAGTAATTAAATAATGCAGCAGAGTCCTTAAATAATGCAACAAAGTCCATAAATAATGCAGAAGAGTCCTTAAATAATCCAGACAAGTCCTTAAATAATGCAGCAGAGTCCTTAAATAATGCAGCAGATTACTGAAATACCGCAGCAGGGTCCTTAAATAATGCAGCAGAGTCCTTAAATAATGCAGCAAAGTCCTTAAATAATGCAGCAGAGTCCTTAAATAATGCAGCAAAGTCCTTAAATAATGCAGCAGAGTCCTTAAATAATGCAGCAAAGTCCTTAAATAATGCAACAAAGTCCTTAAATAATGCAGAAGAGTCCTTAAATAATGCAACAAAGTCCTTAAATAATGCAGCAGAGCCCTTAAATAATGCAACAAAGTACTTAAATAATGCAGCAGAGTCCTTAAGTACCGTATCAGAGTCCTTAAATAAAGCAGCAAAGTCCTTAAATAATGCAGCAGAGTCCTTAAATAATGCAGCAAAGTCATTAAATAATGCAGCAAAGTCCTTAAATAATGCAGCAGAGTCCTTAAATAATGCAGCAAAGTCCTTAAATAATGCAACAAAGTCCTTAAATAATGCAACAAAGTCCTTAAATAATGCAGCAGAGTCCTTAAATAATGCAGCAAAGTCCTTAAATAATGCAACAAAGTCCTTAAATAATGCAGAAGAGTCCTTAAATAATGCAACAAAGTCCTTAAATAATGCAGCAGAGTCCTTAAATAATGCAACAAAGTACTTAAATAATGCAGCAGAGTCCTTAAGTACCGTATCAGAGTCCTTAAATAAAGCAGCAAAGTCCTTAAATAATGCAGCAGAGTCCTTAAATAATGCAGCAAAGTCATTAAATAATGCTGCAGAGTACTTAAATTCCGCAGCAAAGTCATTAAATAATGCAGCAGAGTCCTTAAATAATGCTGCAAAGTCCTTAAATAATGCAACAAAGTCCTTAAATAATGCAGAAGAGTCCTTAAATAATGCAACAAAGTCCTTAAATAATGCAGCAGAGTCCTTAAATAATGCAACAAAGTACTTAAATAATGCAGCAGAGTCCTTAAGTACCGTAACAGAGTCCTTAAATAATGCAGCAAAGTCCTTAAATAATGCAGCAGATTACTGAAATACCACAGCAGGGTCCTTAAATAATGCAGCAGAGTCCTTAAATAATGCAACAAAGTCCTTAAATAATGCAGCAGAGTCCTTAAATAATGCAACAAAGTCCTTAAAAAATGCAGCAGAATCCTTAAATAATGCAGCAAATTCCTTAAATAATGCAGCAGAGTCCTTAAATAATCCAGCCAAGTCTTTAAATAATGCAGCAGAGTACTTACATAATGCAGCAGAGTCCTTAAATAATGCAGCAAAGTCCTTAAATAATGCAACAAAGTCCTTAAATAATGCAGAAGAGTCCTTAAATAATGCAGCAGAGTACTGAAATACCGCAGCAGGGTCCTTAAATAATGCAGCAGAGTCCTTAAATAATGCAACAAAGTCCTTAAATAATGCAGTAGATTACTAAAATACCGCAGCAGGGTCCTTAAATAATACAGCAGAGTCCTTAAATAATGCAACAAAGTACTTAAATAATGCAGCAGAGTCCTTAAATAATGCAACAAAGTCCTTAAATAATGCAGCAAAGTCCTTAAATAATGCAGCAGTCCTTAAATAATGCAACAAAGTCCTTAAATAATGCAGCATAGTCCTTAAATAATGCTGCAAAGTCCTTAAATAATGCAGCACAGTCCTTAAATAATCCAGCCAAGTCCTTAAATAATGCAGCAAATTCCTTAAATAATGCAGCAAAGTCTTTAAATAATGCAATAAAGTCCATAAATAATGCAGCAAAGTCCTTAAATAATGCAGCAGAGTACTGAAATACCGCAGCAGGGTCCTTAAATAATGCAGCAGAGTCCTTAAATAATGCAACAAAGTCCTTAAATAATGCAGTAGATTACTGAAATACCGCAGCAGGGTCCTTAAATAATGCAGCAGAGTCCTTAAATAATGCAACAAAGTCCTTAAATAATGCAGCAGAGTCCTTACATAATGCAACATAGTCCTTAAATAATGCAGCAAAGTCCTTAAATAATGCAGCAGAGTCCTTAAATAATGCAAGAAAGTCCTTAAATAATGCAGCAGAGTCCTTAAATAATGCAGCAAAGTCCTTAAATAATGCAGAAGAGTCCTTAAATAATGCAATAAAGTCCTTAAATAATGCAGCAAAGTCCTTAAATAATCCAGCCAAGTCCTTAAATAATGCAGCAGAGTCCTTAAATAATGCAGCAAAGTCCTTAAATGATGCAGCAGAGTCCTTAAATAATGCAGCAAAGTCCTTAAATAATCCAGCCAAGTCCTTAAATAATGCAGCAGAGTCCTTAAATAATGCAGCAAAGTCCTTAAATAATGCAGCAGAGTCCTTAAATAATGCAACAAAGTAATTAAATAATGCAGCAGAGTCCTTAAATAATGCAACAAAGTCCATAAATAATGCAGAAGAGTCCTTAAATAATCCAGACAAGTCCTTAAATAATGCAGCAGAGTCCTTAAATAATGCAGCAGATTACTGAAATACCGCAGCAGGGTCCTTAAATAATGCAGCAGAGTCCTTAAATAATGCAGCAAAGTCCTTAAATAATGCAGCAGAGTCCTTAAATAATGCAGCAAAGTCCTTAAATAATGCAGCAGAGTCCTTAAATAATGCAGCAAAGTCCTTAAATAATGCAACAAAGTCCTTAAATAATGCAGAAGAGTCCTTAAATAATGCAACAAAGTCCTTAAATAATGCAGCAGATTACTGAAATACCACAGCAGGGTCCTTAAATAATGCAGCAGAGTCCTTAAATAATGCAACAAAGTCCTTAAATAATGCAGCAGAGTCCTTAAATAATGCAACAAAGTCCTTAAAAAATGCAGCAGAATCCTTAAATAATGCAGCAAATTCCTTAAATAATGCAGCAGAGTCCTTAAATAATCCAGCCAAGTCTTTAAATAATGCAGCAGAGTACTTACATAATGCAGCAGAGTCCTTAAATAATGCAGCAAAGTCCTTAAATAATGCAACAAAGTCCTTAAATAATGCAGAAGAGTCCTTAAATAATGCAGCAGAGTACTGAAATACCGCAGCAGGGTCCTTAAATAATGCAGCAGAGTCCTTAAATAATGCAACAAAGTCCTTAAATAATGCAGTAGATTACTAAAATACCGCAGCAGGGTCCTTAAATAATGCAGCAGAGTCCTTAAATAATGCAACAAAGTACTTAAATAATGCAGCAGAGTCCTTAAATAATGCAACAAAGTCCTTAAATAATGCAGCAAAGTCCTTAAATAATGCAGCAGTCCTTAAATAATGCAACAAAGTCCTTAAATAATGCAGCATAGTCCTTAAATAATGCTGCAAAGTCCTTAAATAATGCAGCACAGTCCTTAAATAATCCAGCCAAGTCCTTAAATAATGCAGCAAATTCCTTATATAATGCAGCAAAGTCTTTAAATAATGCAATAAAGTCCATAAATAATGCAGCAAAGTCCTTAAATAATGCAGCAGAGTACTGAAATACCGCAGCAGGGTCCTTAAATAATGCAGCAGAGTCCTTAAATAATGCAACAAAGTCCTTAAATAATGCAGTAGATTACTGAAATACCGCAGCAGGGTCCTTAAATAATGCAGCAGAGTCCTTAAATAATGCAACAAAGTCCTTAAATAATGCAGCAGAGTCCTTACATAATGCAACATAGTCCTTAAATAATGCAGCAAAGTCCTTAAATAATGCAGCAGAGTCTTAAATAATGCAAGAAAGTCCTTAAATAATGCAGCAGAGTCCTTAAATAATGCAGCAAAGTCCTTAAATAATGCAGAAGAGTCCTTAAATAATGCAATAAAGTCATTAAATAATGCAGCAAAGTCCTTAAATAATCCAGCCAAGTCCTTAAATAATGCAGCAGAGTCCTTAAATAATGCAGCAAAGTCCTTAAATGATGCAGCAGAGTCCTTAAATAATGCAGCAAAGTCCTTAAATAATCCAGCCAAGTCCTTAAATAATGCAGCAGAGTCCTTAAATAATGCAGCAAAGTCCTTAAATAATGCAGCAGAGTCCTTAAATAATGCAACAAAGTAATTAAATAATGCAGCAGAGTCCTTAAATAATGCAACAAAGTCCATAAATAATGCAGAAGAGTCCTTAAATAATCCAGACAAGTCCTTAAATAATGCAGCAGAGTCCTTAAATAATGCAGCAGATTACTGAAATACCGCAGCAGGGTCCTTAAATAATGCAGCAGAGTCCTTAAATAATGCAGCAAAGTCCTTAAATAATGCAGCAGAGTCCTTAAATAATGCAGCAAAGTCCTTAAATAATGCAGCAGAGTCCTTAAATAATGCAGCAAAGTCCTTAAATAATGCAACAAAGTCCTTAAATAATGCAGAAGAGTCCTTAAATAATGCAACAAAGTCCTTAAATAATGCAGCAGAGCCCTTAAATAATGCAACAAAGTACTTAAATAATGCAGCAGAGTCCTTAAGTACCGTATCAGAGTCCTTAAATAAAGCAGCAAAGTCCTTAAATAATGCAGCAGAGTCCTTAAATAATGCAGCAAAGTCATTAAATAATGCAGCAAAGTCCTTAAATAATGCAGCAGAGTCCTTAAATAATGCAGCAAAGTCCTTAAATAATGCAACAAAGTCCTTAAATAATGCAACAAAGTCCTTAAATAATGCAGCAGAGTCCTTAAATAATGCAGCAAAGTCCTTAAATAATGCAACAAAGTCCTTAAATAATGCAGAAGAGTCCTTAAATAATGCAACAAAGTCCTTAAATAATGCAGCAGAGTCCTTAAATAATGCAACAAAGTACTTAAATAATGCAGCAGAGTCCTTAAGTACCGTATCAGAGTCCTTAAATAAAGCAGCAAAGTCCTTAAATAATGCAGCAGAGTCCTTAAATAATGCAGCAAAGTCATTAAATAATGCTGCAGAGTACTTAAATTCCGCAGCAAAGTCCTTAAATAATGCAGCAGAGTCCTTAAATAATGCTGCAAAGTCCTTAAATAATGCAACAAAGTCCTTAAATAATGCAGAAGAGTCCTTAAATAATGCAACAAAGTCCTTAAATAATGCAGCAGAGTCCTTAAATAATGCAACAAAGTACTTAAATAATGCAGCAGAGTCCTTAAGTACCGTAACAGAGTCCTTAAATAATGCAGCAAAGTCCTTAAATAATGCAGCAGATTACTGAAATACCACAGCAGGGTCCTTAAATAATGCAGCAGAGTCCTTAAATAATGCAACAAAGTCCTTAAATAATGCAGCAGAGTCCTTAAATAATGCAACAAAGTCCTTAAAAAATGCAGCAGAATCCTTAAATAATGCAGCAAATTCCTTAAATAATGCAGCAGAGTCCTTAAATAATCCAGCCAAGTCTTTAAATAATGCAGCAGAGTACTTACATAATGCAGCAGAGTCCTTAAATAATGCAGCAAAGTCCTTAAATAATGCAACAAAGTCCTTAAATAATGCAGAAGAGTCCTTAAATAATGCAGCAGAGTACTGAAATACCGCAGCAGGGTCCTTAAATAATGCAGCAGAGTCCTTAAATAATGCAACAAAGTCCTTAAATAATGCAGTAGATTACTAAAATACCGCAGCAGGGTCCTTAAATAATACAGCAGAGTCCTTAAATAATGCAACAAAGTACTTAAATAATGCAGCAGAGTCCTTAAATAATGCAACAAAGTCCTTAAATAATGCAGCAAAGTCCTTAAATAATGCAGCAGTCCTTAAATAATGCAACAAAGTCCTTAAATAATGCAACATAGTCCTTAAATAATGCAGCAAAGTCCTTAAATAATGCAGCAGAGTCCTTAAATAATGCAAGAAAGTCCTTAAATAATGCAGCAGAGTCCTTAAATAATGCAGCAAAGTCCTTAAATAATGCAGAAGAGTCCTTAAATAATGCAATAAAGTCCTTAAATAATGCAGCAAAGTCCTTAAATAATCCAGCCAAGTCCTTAAATAATGCAGCAGAGTCCTTAAATAATGCAGCAAAGTCCTTAAATGATGCAGCAGAGTCCTTAAATAATGCAGCAAAGTCCTTAAATAATCCAGCCAAGTCCTTAAATAATGCAGCAGAGTCCTTAAATAATGCAGCAAAGTCCTTAAATAATGCAGCAGAGTCCTTAAATAATGCAACAAAGTAATTAAATAATGCAGCAGAGTCCTTAAATAATGCAACAAAGTCCATAAATAATGCAGAAGAGTCCTTAAATAATCCAGACAAGTCCTTAAATAATGCAGCAGAGTCCTTAAATAATGCAGCAGATTACTGAAATACCGCAGCAGGGTCCTTAAATAATGCAGCAGAGTCCTTAAATAATGCAGCAAAGTCCTTAAATAATGCAGCAGAGTCCTTAAATAATGCAGCAAAGTCCTTAAATAATGCAGCAGAGTCCTTAAATAATGCAACAAAGTCCTTAAATAATGCAGAAGAGTCCTTAAATAATGCAACAAAGTCCTTAAATAATGCAGCAGAGTCCTTAAATAATGCAACAAAGTACTTAAATAATGCAGCAGAGTCCTTAAGTACCGTATCAGAGTCCTTAAATAAAGCAGCAAATTCCTTAAATAATGCAGCAAAGTCTTTAAATAATGCAATAAAGTCCATAAATAATGCAGAAAAGTCCTTAAATAATGCAGCAGAGTACTGAAATACCGCAGCAGGGTCCTTAAATAATGCAGCAGAGTCCTTAAATAATGCAACAAAGTCCTTAAATAATGCAGTAGATTACTGAAATACCGCAGCAGGGTCCTTAAATAATGCAGCAGAGTCCTTAAATAATGCAACAAAGTCCTTAAATAATGCAGCAGAGTCCTTACATAATGCAACATAGTCCTTAAATAATGCAGCAAAGTCCTTAAATAATGCAGCAGAGTCCTTAAATAATGCAAGAAAGTCCTTAAATAATGCAGCAGAGTCCTTAAATAATGCAGCAAAGTCCTTAAATAATGCAGAAGAGTCCTTAAATAATGCAATAAAGTCCTTAAATAATGCAGCAAAGTCCTTAAATAATCCAGCCAAGTCCTTAAATAATGCAGCAGAGTCCTTAAATAATGCAGCAAAGTCCTTAAATGATGCAGCAGAGTCCTTAAATAATGCAGCAAAGTCCTTAAATAATCCAGCCAAGTCCTTAAATAATGCAGCAGAGTCCTTAAATAATGCAGCAAAGTCCTTAAATAATGCAGCAGAGTCCTTAAATAATGCAACAAAGTAATTAAATAATGCAGCAGAGTCCTTAAATAATGCAACAAAGTCCATAAATAATGCAGAAGAGTCCTTAAATAATCCAGACAAGTCCTTAAATAATGCAGCAGAGTCCTTAAATAATGCAGCAGATTACTGAAATACCGCAGCAGGGTCCTTAAATAATGCAGCAGAGTCCTTAAATAATGCAGCAAAGTCCTTAAATAATGCAGCAGAGTCCTTAAATAATCCAGCCAAGTCCTTAAATAATGCAGCAAATTCCTTATATAATGCAGCAAAGTCTTTAAATAATGCAATAAAGTCCATAAATAATGCAGCAAAGTCCTTAAATAATGCAGCAGAGTACTGAAATACCGCAGCAGGGTCCTTAAATAATGCAGCAGAGTCCTTAAATAATGCAACAAAGTCCTTAAATAATGCAGTAGATTACTGAAATACCGCAGCAGGGTCCTTAAATAATGCAGCAGAGTCCTTAAATAATGCAACAAAGTCCTTAAATAATGCAGCAGAGTCCTTACATAATGCAACATAGTCCTTAAATAATGCAGCAAAGTCCTTAAATAATGCAGCAGAGTCCTTAAATAATGCAAGAAAGTCCTTAAATAATGCAGCAGAGTCCTTAAATAATGCAGCAAAGTCCTTAAATAATGCAGAAGAGTCCTTAAATAATGCAATAAAGTCATTAAATAATGCAGCAAAGTCCTTAAATAATCCAGCCAAGTCCTTAAATAATGCAGCAGAGTCCTTAAATAATGCAGCAAAGTCCTTAAATGATGCAGCAGAGTCCTTAAATAATGCAGCAAAGTCCTTAAATAATCCAGCCAAGTCCTTAAATAATGCAGCAGAGTCCTTAAATAATGCAGCAAAGTCCTTAAATAATGCAGCAGAGTCCTTAAATAATGCAACAAAGTAATTAAATAATGCAGCAGAGTCCTTAAATAATGCAACAAAGTCCATAAATAATGCAGAAGAGTCCTTAAATAATCCAGACAAGTCCTTAAATAATGCAGCAGAGTCCTTAAATAATGCAGCAGATTACTGAAATACCGCAGCAGGGTCCTTAAATAATGCAGCAGAGTCCTTAAATAATGCAGCAAAGTCCTTAAATAATGCAGCAGAGTCCTTAAATAATGCAGCAAAGTCCTTAAATAATGCAGCAGAGTCCTTAAATAATGCAGCAAAGTCCTTAAATAATGCAACAAAGTCCTTAAATAATGCAGAAGAGTCCTTAAATAATGCAACAAAGTCCTTAAATAATGCAGCAGAGCCCTTAAATAATGCAACAAAGTACTTAAATAATGCAGCAGAGTCCTTAAGTACCGTATCAGAGTCCTTAAATAAAGCAGCAAAGTCCTTAAATAATGCAGCAGAGTCCTTAAATAATGCAGCAAAGTCATTAAATAATGCAGCAAAGTCCTTAAATAATGCAGCAGAGTCCTTAAATAATGCAACAAAGTCCTTAAATAATGCAACAAAGTCCTTAAATAATGCAGCAGAGTCCTTAAATAATGCAGCAAAGTCCTTAAATAATGCAACAAAGTCCTTAAATAATGCAGAAGAGTCCTTAAATAATGCAACAAAGTCCTTAAATAATGCAGCAGAGTCCTTAAATAATGCAACAAAGTACTTAAATAATGCAGCAGAGTCCTTAAGTACCGTATCAGAGTCCTTAAATAAAGCAGCAAAGTCCTTAAATAATGCAGCAGAGTCCTTAAATAATGCAGCAAAGTCATTAAATAATGCTGCAGAGTACTTAAATTCCGCAGCAAAGTCCTTAAATAATGCAGCAGAGTCCTTAAATAATGCTGCAAAGTCCTTAAATAATGCAACAAAGTCCTTAAATAATGCAGAAGAGTCCTTAAATAATGCAACAAAGTCCTTAAATAATGCAGCAGAGTCCTTAAATAATGCAACAAAGTACTTAAATAATGCAGCAGAGTCCTTAAGTACCGTAACAGAGTCCTTAAATAATGCAGCAAAGTCCTTAAATAATGCAGCAGATTACTGAAATACCACAGCAGGGTCCTTAAATAATGCAGCAGAGTCCTTAAATAATGCAACAAAGTCCTTAAATAATGCAGCAGAGTCCTTAAATAATGCAACAAAGTCCTTAAAAAATGCAGCAGAATCCTTAAATAATGCAGCAAATTCCTTAAATAATGCAGCAGAGTCCTTAAATAATCCAGCCAAGTCTTTAAATAATGCAGCAGAGTACTTACATAATGCAGCAGAGTCCTTAAATAATGCAGCAAAGTCCTTAAATAATGCAACAAAGTCCTTAAATAATGCAGAAGAGTCCTTAAATAATGCAGCAGAGTACTGAAATACCGCAGCAGGGTCCTTAAATAATGCAGCAGAGTCCTTAAATAATGCAACAAAGTCCTTAAATAATGCAGTAGATTACTGAAATACCGCAGCAGGGTCCTTAAATAATGCAGCAGAGTCCTTAAATAATGCAACAAAGTCCTTAAATAATGCAGTAGATTACTAAAATACCGCAGCAGGGTCCTTAAATAATACAGCAGAGTCCTTAAATAATGCAACAAAGTACTTAAATAATGCAGCAGAGTCCTTAAATAATGCAACAAAGTCCTTAAATAATGCAGCATAGTCCTTAAATAATGCTGCAAAGTCCTTAAATAATGCAGCACAGTCCTTAAATAATCCAGCCAAGTCCTTAAATAATGCAGCAAATTCCTTAAATAATGCAGCAAAGTCTTTAAATAATGCAATAAAGTCCATAAATAATGCAGCAAAGTCCTTAAATAATGCAGCAGAGTACTGAAATACCGCAGCAGGGTCCTTAAATAATGCAGCAGAGTCCTTAAATAATGCAACAAAGTCCTTAAATAATGCAGTAGATTACTGAAATACCGCAGCAGGGTCCTTAAATAATGCAGCAGAGTCCTTAAATAATGCAACAAAGTCCTTAAATAATGCAGCAGAGTCCTTACATAATGCAACATAGTCCTTAAATAATGCAGCAAAGTCCTTAAATAATGCAGCAGAGTCCTTAAATAATGCAAGAAAGTCCTTAAATAATGCAGCAGAGTCCTTAAATAATGCAGCAAAGTCCTTAAATAATGCAGAAGAGTCCTTAAATAATGCAATAAAGTCCTTAAATAATGCAGCAAAGTCCTTAAATAATCCAGCCAAGTCCTTAAATAATGCAGCAGAGTCCTTAAATAATGCAGCAGAGTCCTTAAATAATGCAGCAAAGTCATTAAATAATGCTGCAGAGTACTTAAATTCCGCAGCAAAGTCCTTAAATAATGCAGCAGAGTCCTTAAATAATGCTGCAAAGTCCTTAAATAATGCAACAAAGTCCTTAAATAATGCAGAAGAGTCCTTAAATAATGCAACAAAGTCCTTAAATAATGCAGCAGAGTCCTTAAATAATGCAACAAAGTACTTAAATAATGCAGCAGAGTCCTTAAGTACCGTAACAGAGTCCTTAAATAATGCAGCAAAGTCCTTAAATAATGCAGCAGATTACTGAAATACCACAGCAGGGTCCTTAAATAATGCAGCAGAGTCCTTAAATAATGCAACAAAGTCCTTAAATAATGCAGCAGAGTCCTTAAATAATGCAGCAAAGTCATTAAATAATGCAGCAAAGTCCTTAAATAATGCAGCAGAGTCCTTAAATAATGCAGCAAAGTCCTTAAATAATGCAACAAAGTCCTTAAATAATGCAACAAAGTCCTTAAATAATGCAGCAGAGTCCTTAAATAATGCAGCAAAGTCCTTAAATAATGCAACAAAGTCCTTAAATAATGCAGAAGAGTCCTTAAATAATGCAACAAAGTCCTTAAATAATGCAGCAGAGTCCTTAAATAATGCAACAAAGTACTTAAATAATGCAGCAGAGTCCTTAAGTACCGTATCAGAGTCCTTAAATAAAGCAGCAAAGTCCTTAAATAATGCAGCAGAGTCCTTAAATAATGCAGCAAAGTCATTAAATAATGCTGCAGAGTACTTAAATTCCGCAGCAAAGTCCTTAAATAATGCAGCAGAGTCCTTAAATAATGCTGCAAAGTCCTTAAATAATGCAACAAAGTCCTTAAATAATGCAGAAGAGTCCTTAAATAATGCAACAAAGTCCTTAAATAATGCAGCAGAGTCCTTAAATAATGCAACAAAGTACTTAAATAATGCAGCAGAGTCCTTAAGTACCGTAACAGAGTCCTTAAATAATGCAGCAAAGTCCTTAAATAATGCAGCAGATTACTGAAATACCACAGCAGGGTCCTTAAATAATGCAGCAGAGTCCTTAAATAATGCAACAAAGTCCTTAAATAATGCAGCAGAGTCCTTAAATAATGCAACAAAGTCCTTAAAAAATGCAGCAGAATCCTTAAATAATGCAGCAAATTCCTTAAATAATGCAGCAGAGTCCTTAAATAATCCAGCCAAGTCTTTAAATAATGCAGCAGAGTACTTACATAATGCAGCAGAGTCCTTAAATAATGCAGCAAAGTCCTTAAATAATGCAACAAAGTCCTTAAATAATGCAGAAGAGTCCTTAAATAATGCAGCAGAGTACTGAAATACCGCAGCAGGGTCCTTAAATAATGCAGCAGAGTCCTTAAATAATGCAACAAAGTCCTTAAATAATGCAGTAGATTACTAAAATACCGCAGCAGGGTCCTTAAATAATACAGCAGAGTCCTTAAATAATGCAACAAAGTACTTAAATAATGCAGCAGAGTCCTTAAATAATGCAACAAAGTCCTTAAATAATGCAGCAAAGTCCTTAAATAATGCAGCAGTCCTTAAATAATGCAACAAAGTCCTTAAATAATGCAACATAGTCCTTAAATAATGCAGCAAAGTCCTTAAATAATGCAGCAGAGTCCTTAAATAATGCAAGAAAGTCCTTAAATAATGCAGCAGAGTCCTTAAATAATGCAGCAAAGTCCTTAAATAATGCAGAAGAGTCCTTAAATAATGCAATAAAGTCCTTAAATAATGCAGCAAAGTCCTTAAATAATCCAGCCAAGTCCTTAAATAATGCAGCAGAGTCCTTAAATAATGCAGCAAAGTCCTTAAATGATGCAGCAGAGTCCTTAAATAATGCAGCAAAGTCCTTAAATAATCCAGCCAAGTCCTTAAATAATGCAGCAGAGTCCTTAAATAATGCAGCAAAGTCCTTAAATAATGCAGCAGAGTCCTTAAATAATGCAACAAAGTAATTAAATAATGCAGCAGAGTCCTTAAATAATGCAACAAAGTCCATAAATAATGCAGAAGAGTCCTTAAATAATCCAGACAAGTCCTTAAATAATGCAGCAGAGTCCTTAAATAATGCAGCAGATTACTGAAATACCGCAGCAGGGTCCTTAAATAATGCAGCAGAGTCCTTAAATAATGCAGCAAAGTCCTTAAATAATGCAGCAGAGTCCTTAAATAATGCAGCAAAGTCCTTAAATAATGCAGCAGAGTCCTTAAATAATGCAACAAAGTCCTTAAATAATGCAGAAGAGTCCTTAAATAATGCAACAAAGTCCTTAAATAATGCAGCAGAGTCCTTAAATAATGCAACAAAGTACTTAAATAATGCAGCAGAGTCCTTAAGTACCGTATCAGAGTCCTTAAATAAAGCAGCAAATTCCTTAAATAATGCAGCAAAGTCTTTAAATAATGCAATAAAGTCCATAAATAATGCAGAAAAGTCCTTAAATAATGCAGCAGAGTACTGAAATACCGCAGCAGGGTCCTTAAATAATGCAGCAGAGTCCTTAAATAATGCAACAAAGTCCTTAAATAATGCAGTAGATTACTGAAATACCGCAGCAGGGTCCTTAAATAATGCAGCAGAGTCCTTAAATAATGCAACAAAGTCCTTAAATAATGCAGCAGAGTCCTTACATAATGCAACATAGTCCTTAAATAATGCAGCAAAGTCCTTAAATAATGCAGCAGAGTCCTTAAATAATGCAAGAAAGTCCTTAAATAATGCAGCAGAGTCCTTAAATAATGCAGCAAAGTCCTTAAATAATGCAGAAGAGTCCTTAAATAATGCAATAAAGTCCTTAAATAATGCAGCAAAGTCCTTAAATAATCCAGCCAAGTCCTTAAATAATGCAGCAGAGTCCTTAAATAATGCAGCAAAGTCCTTAAATGATGCAGCAGAGTCC
Organism: Phyllobates terribilis; assembly: GCF_046119375.1. Lineage (NCBI taxonomy): Eukaryota > Metazoa > Chordata > Amphibia > Anura > Dendrobatidae > Phyllobates > Phyllobates terribilis. Next base: position 134,332 of record NW_027363048.1, read on the forward strand.
TTAAATAATGCAGCAAAGTCCTTAAATAATCCAGCCAAGTCCTTAAATAATGCAGCAGAGTCCTTAAATAATGCAGCAAAGTCCTTAAATAATGCAGCAGAGTCCTTAAATAATGCAACAAAGTAATTAAATAATGCAGCAGAGTCCTTAAATAATGCAACAAAGTCCATAAATAATGCAGAAGAGTCCTTAAATAATCCAGACAAGTCCTTAAATAATGCAGCAGAGTCCTTAAATAATGCAGCAGATTACTGAAATACCGCAGCAGGGTCCTTAAATAATGCAGCAGAGTCCTTAAATAATGCAGCAAAGTCCTTAAATAATGCAGCAGAGTCCTTAAATAATCCAGCCAAGTCCTTAAATAATGCAGCAAATTCCTTATATAATGCAGCAAAGTCTTTAAATAATGCAATAAAGTCCATAAATAATGCAGCAAAGTCCTTAAATAATGCAGCAGAGTACTGAAATACCGCAGCAGGGTCCTTAAATAATGCAGCAGAGTCCTTAAATAATGCAACAAAGTCCTTAAATAATGCAGTAGATTACTGAAATACCGCAGCAGGGTCCTTAAATAATGCAGCAGAGTCCTTAAATAATGCAACAAAGTCCTTAAATAATGCAGCAGAGTCCTTACATAATGCAACATAGTCCTTAAATAATGCAGCAAAGTCCTTAAATAATGCAGCAGAGTCCTTAAATAATGCAAGAAAGTCCTTAAATAATGCAGCAGAGTCCTTAAATAATGCAGCAAAGTCCTTAAATAATGCAGAAGAGTCCTTAAATAATGCAATAAAGTCATTAAATAATGCAGCAAAGTCCTTAAATAATCCAGCCAAGTCCTTAAATAATGCAGCAGAGTCCTTAAATAATGCAGCAAAGTCCTTAAATGATGCAGCAGAGTCCTTAAATAATGCAGCAAAGTCCTTAAATAATCCAGCCAAGTCCTTAAATAATGCAGCAGAGTCCTTAAATAATGCAGCAAAGTCCTTAAATAATGCAGCAGAGTCCTTAAATAATGCAACAAAGTAATTAAATAATGCAGCAGAGTCCTTAAATAATGCAACAAAGTCCATAAATAATGCAGAAGAGTCCTTAAATAATCCAGACAAGTCCTTAAATAATGCAGCAGAGTCCTTAAATAATGCAGCAGATTACTGAAATACCGCAGCAGGGTCCTTAAATAATGCAGCAGAGTCCTTAAATAATGCAGCAAAGTCCTTAAATAATGCAGCAGAGTCCTTAAATAATGCAGCAAAGTCCTTAAATAATGCAGCAGAGTCCTTAAATAATGCAGCAAAGTCCTTAAATAATGCAACAAAGTCCTTAAATAATGCAGAAGAGTCCTTAAATAATGCAACAAAGTCCTTAAATAATGCAGCAGAGCCCTTAAATAATGCAACAAAGTACTTAAATAATGCAGCAGAGTCCTTAAGTACCGTATCAGAGTCCTTAAATAAAGCAGCAAAGTCCTTAAATAATGCAGCAGAGTCCTTAAATAATGCAGCAAAGTCATTAAATAATGCAGCAAAGTCCTTAAATAATGCAGCAGAGTCCTTAAATAATGCAACAAAGTCCTTAAATAATGCAACAAAGTCCTTAAATAATGCAGCAGAGTCCTTAAATAATGCAGCAAAGTCCTTAAATAATGCAACAAAGTCCTTAAATAATGCAGAAGAGTCCTTAAATAATGCAACAAAGTCCTTAAATAATGCAGCAGAGTCCTTAAATAATGCAACAAAGTACTTAAATAATGCAGCAGAGTCCTTAAGTACCGTATCAGAGTCCTTAAATAAAGCAGCAAAGTCCTTAAATAATGCAGCAGAGTCCTTAAATAATGCAGCAAAGTCATTAAATAATGCTGCAGAGTACTTAAATTCCGCAGCAAAGTCCTTAAATAATGCAGCAGAGTCCTTAAATAATGCTGCAAAGTCCTTAAATAATGCAACAAAGTCCTTAAATAATGCAGAAGAGTCCTTAAATAATGCAACAAAGTCCTTAAATAATGCAGCAGAGTCCTTAAATAATGCAACAAAGTACTTAAATAATGCAGCAGAGTCCTTAAGTACCGTAACAGAGTCCTTAAATAATGCAGCAAAGTCCTTAAATAATGCAGCAGATTACTGAAATACCACAGCAGGGTCCTTAAATAATGCAGCAGAGTCCTTAAATAATGCAACAAAGTCCTTAAATAATGCAGCAGAGTCCTTAAATAATGCAACAAAGTCCTTAAAAAATGCAGCAGAATCCTTAAATAATGCAGCAAATTCCTTAAATAATGCAGCAGAGTCCTTAAATAATCCAGCCAAGTCTTTAAATAATGCAGCAGAGTACTTACATAATGCAGCAGAGTCCTTAAATAATGCAGCAAAGTCCTTAAATAATGCAACAAAGTCCTTAAATAATGCAGAAGAGTCCTTAAATAATGCAGCAGAGTACTGAAATACCGCAGCAGGGTCCTTAAATAATGCAGCAGAGTCCTTAAATAATGCAACAAAGTCCTTAAATAATGCAGTAGATTACTAAAATACCGCAGCAGGGTCCTTAAATAATACAGCAGAGTCCTTAAATAATGCAACAAAGTACTTAAATAATGCAGCAGAGTCCTTAAATAATGCAACAAAGTCCTTAAATAATGCAGCAAAGTCCTTAAATAATGCAGCAGTCCTTAAATAATGCAACAAAGTCCTTAAATAATGCAGCATAGTCCTTAAATAATGCTGCAAAGTCCTTAAATAATGCAGCACAGTCCTTAAATAATCCAGCCAAGTCCTTAAATAATGCAGCAAATTCCTTAAATAATGCAGCAAAGTCTTTAAATAATGCAATAAAGTCCATAAATAATGCAGCAAAGTCCTTAAATAATGCAGCAGAGTACTGAAATACCGCAGCAGGGTCCTTAAATAATGCAGCAGAGTCCTTAAATAATGCAACAAAGTCCTTAAATAATGCAGTAGATTACTGAAATACCGCAGCAGGGTCCTTAAATAATGCAGCAGAGTCCTTAAATAATGCAACAAAGTCCTTAAATAATGCAGCAGAGTCCTTACATAATGCAACATAGTCCTTAAATAATGCAGCAAAGTCCTTAAATAATGCAGCAGAGTCCTTAAATAATGCAAGAAAGTCCTTAAATAATGCAGCAGAGTCCTTAAATAATGCAGCAAAGTCCTTAAATAATGCAGAAGAGTCCTTAAATAATGCAATAAAGTCCTTAAATAATGCAGCAAAGTCCTTAAATAATCCAGCCAAGTCCTTAAATAATGCAGCAGAGTCCTTAAATAATGCAGCAGAGTCCTTAAATAATGCAGCAAAGTCATTAAATAATGCTGCAGAGTACTTAAATTCCGCAGCAAAGTCCTTAAATAATGCAGCAGAGTCCTTAAATAATGCTGCAAAGTCCTTAAATAATGCAACAAAGTCCTTAAATAATGCAGAAGAGTCCTTAAATAATGCAACAAAGTCCTTAAATAATGCAGCAGAGTCCTTAAATAATGCAACAAAGTACTTAAATAATGCAGCAGAGTCCTTAAGTACCGTAACAGAGTCCTTAAATAATGCAGCAAAGTCCTTAAATAATGCAGCAGATTACTGAAATACCACAGCAGGGTCCTTAAATAATGCAGCAGAGTCCTTAAATAATGCAACAAAGTCCTTAAATAATGCAGCAGAGTCCTTAAATAATGCAACAAAGTCCTTAAAAAATGCAGCAGAATCCTTAAATAATGCAGCAAATTCCTTAAATAATGCAGCAGAGTCCTTAAATAATCCAGCCAAGTCTTTAAATAATGCAGCAGAATACTTACATAATGCAGCAGAGTCCTTAAATAATGCAGCAAAGTCCTTAAATAATGCAACAAAGTCCTTAAATAATGCAGAAGAGTCCTTAAATAATGCAGCAGAGTACTGAAATACCGCAGCAGGGTCCTTAAATAATGCAGCAGAGTCCTTAAATAATGCAACAAAGTCCTTAAATAATGCAGTAGATTACTAAAATACCGCAGCAGGGTCCTTAAATAATACAGCAGAGTCCTTAAATAATGCAACAAAGTACTTAAATAATGCAGCAGAGTCCTTAAATAATGCAACAAAGTCCTTAAATAATGCAGCAAAGTCCTTAAATAATGCAGCAGTCCTTAAATAATGCAACAAAGTCCTTAAATAATGCAGCATAGTCCTTAAATAATGCTGCAAAGTCCTTAAATAATGCAGCACAGTCCTTAAATAATCCAGCCAAGTCCTTAAATAATGCAGCAAATTCCTTAAATAATGCAGCAAAGTCTTTAAATAATGCAATAAAGTCCATAAATAATGCAGCAAAGTCCTTAAATAATGCAGCAGAGTACTGAAATACCGCAGCAGGGTCCTTAAATAATGCAGCAGAGTCCTTAAATAATGCAACAAAGTCCTTAAATAATGCAGTAGATTACTGAAATACCGCAGCAGGGTCCTTAAATAATGCAGCAGAGTCCTTAAATAATGCAACAAAGTCCTTAAATAATGCAGCAGAGTCCTTACATAATGCAACATAGTCCTTAAATAATGCAGCAAAGTCCTTAAATAATGCAGCAGAGTCCTTAAATAATGCAAGAAAGTCCTTAAATAATGCAGCAGAGTCCTTAAATAATGCAGCAAAGTCCTTAAATAATGCAGAAGAGTCCTTAAATAATGCAATAAAGTCCTTAAATAATGCAGCAAAGTCCTTAAATAATCCAGCCAAGTCCTTAAATAATGCAGCAGAGTCCTTAAATAATGCAGCAAAGTCCTTAAATGATGCAGCAGAGTCATTAAATAATGCAGCAAAGTCCTTAAATAATCCAGCCAAGTCCTTAAATAATGCAGCAGAGTCCTTAAATAATGCAGCAAAGTCCTTAAATAATGCAGCAGAGTCCTTAAATAATGCAACAAAGTAATTAAATAATGCAGCAGAGTCCTTAAATAATGCAACAAAGTCCATAAATAATGCAGAAGAGTCCTTAAATAATCCAGACAAGTCCTTAAATAATGCAGCAGAGTCCTTAAATAATGCAGCAGATTACTGAAATACCGCAGCAGGGTCCTTAAATAATGCAGCAGAGTCCTTAAATAATGCAGCAAAGTCCTTAAATAATGCAGCAGAGTCCTTAAATAATGCAGCAAAGTCCTTAAATAATGCAGCAGAGTCCTTAAATAATGCAGCAAAGTCCTTAAATAATGCAACAAAGTCCTTAAATAATGCAGAAGAGTCCTTAAATAATGCAACAAAGTCCTTAAATAATGCAGCAGAGTCCTTAAATAATGCAACAAAGTACTTAAATAATGCAGCAGAGTCCTTAAGTACCGTATCAGAGGCCTTAAATAAAGCAGCAAATTCCTTAAATAATGCAGCAAAGTCTTTAAATAATGCAATAAAGTCCATAAATAATGCAGAAAAGTCCTTAAATAATGCAGCAGAGTACTGAAATACCGCAGCAGCGTCCTTAAATAATGCAGCAGAGTCCTTAAATAATGCAACAAAGTCCTTAAATAATGCAGTAGATTACTGAAATACCGCAGCAGGGTCCTTAAATAATGCAGCAGAGTCCTTAAATAATGCAACAAAGTCCTTAAATAATGCAGCAGAGTCCTTACATAATGCAACATATTCCTTAAATAATGCAGCAAAGTCCTTAAATAATGCAGCAGAGTCCTTAAATAATGCAAGAAAGTCCTTAAATAATGCAGCAGAGTCCTTAAATAATGCAGCAAAGTCCTTAAATAATGCAGAAGAGTCCTTAAATAATGCAATAAAGTCCTTAAATAATGCAGCAAAGTCCTTAAATAATCCAGCCAAGTCCTTAAATAATGCAGCAGAGTCCTTAAATAATGCAGCAAAGTCCTTAAATGATGCAGCAGAGTCCTTAAATAATGCAGCAAAGTCCTTAAATAATCCAGCCAAGTCCTTAAATAATGCAGCAGAGTCCTTAAATAATGCAGCAAAGTCCTTAAATAATGCAGCAGAGTCCTTAAATAATGCAACAAAGTAATTAAATAATGCAGCAGAGTCCTTAAATAATGCAACAAAGTCCATAAATAATGCAGAAGAGTCCTTAAATAATCCAGACAAGTCCTTAAATAATGCAGCAGAGTCCTTAAATAATGCAGCAGATTACTGAAATACCGCAGCAGGGTCCTTAAATAATGCAGCAGAGTCCTTAAATAATGCAGCAAAGTCCTTAAATAATGCAGCAGAGTCCTTAAATAATGCAGCAAAGTCCTTAAATAATGCAACAAAGGCCTTAAATAATGCAGAAGAGTCCTTAAATAATGCAACAAAGTCCTTAAATAATGCAGCAGAGTCCTTAAATAATGCAACAAAGTACTTAAATAATGCAGCAGATTACTGAAATACCGCAGCAGGGTCCTTAAATAATGCAGCAGAGTCCTTAAATAATGCAACAAAGTCCTTAAATAATGCAGCAGAGTCCTTAAATAATGCAACAAAGTCCTTAAATAATGCAGCAAATTCCTTAAATAATGCAGCAGAGTCCTTAAATAATCCAGCCAAGTCTTTAAATAATGCAGCAGAGTCCTTAAATAATGCAGCAAAGTCCTTAAATAATGCAACAAAGTCCTTAAATAATGCAGCAGAGTCCTTAAATAATGCAACAAAGTCCTTAAATAATGCAACAGAGTCCTTAAATAATGCAACAAAGTCCTTAAATAATGCAGCAGAGTCCTTAAATAATGCAGCAAAGTCCTTAAATAATGCAACAGAGTCCTTAAATAATGCAACAAAGTCCTTAAATAATGCAGCAGAGTCCTTAAATAATGCAGCAAAGTCCTTAAATAATGCAGCACAGTCCTTAAATAATCCAGCCAAGTCCTTAAATAATGCAGCAAATTCCTTAAATAATGCAGCAAAGTCTTTAAATAATGCAATAAAGTCCATAAATAATGCAGCAAAGTCCTTAAATAATGCAGCAGAGTACTGAAATACCGCAGCAGGGTCCTTAAATAATGCAGCAGAGTCCTTAAATAATGCAACAAAGTCCTTAAATAATGCAGCATAGTCCTTAAATAATGCAACAAAGTCCTTAAATAATGCAGCAGAGTCCTTAAATAATGCAGCAAATTCATTAAATAATGCAGCAGAGTCCTTAAATACTCCAGCCAAGTCTTTAAATAATGCAGCAGAGTCCTTAAATAATGCAGCAAAGTCCTTAAATAATGCAGCAGAGTCCTTAAATAATGCAGCAAAGTCCTTAAATAATGCAACAAAGTCCTTAAATAATGCAGAAGAGTCCTTAAATAATGCAACAAAGTCCTTAAATAATGCAGCAGAGTCCTTAAATAATGCAACAAAGTACTTAAATAATGCAGCAGAGTCCTTAAGTACCGTATCAGAGTCCTTAAATAAAGCAGCAAAGTCCTTAAATAATGCAGCAGAGTCCTTAAATAATGCAGCAAAGTCATTAAATAATGCTGCAGAGTACTTAAATTCCGCAGCAAAGTCCTTAAATAATGCAGCAGAGTCCTTAAATAATGCTGCAAAGTCCTTAAATAATGCAACAAAGTCCTTAAATAATGCAGAAGAGTCCTTAAATAATGCAACAAAGTCCTTAAATAATGCAGCAGAGTCCTTAAATAATGCAACAAAGTACTTAAATAATGCAGCAGAGTCCTTAAGTACCGTAACAGAGTCCTTAAATAATGCAGCAAAGTCCTTAAATAATGCAGCAGATTACTGAAATACCACAGCAGGGTCCTTAAATAATGCAGCAGAGTCCTTAAATAATGCAACAAAGTCCTTAAATAATGCAGCAGAGTCCTTAAATAATGCAACAAAGTCCTTAAAAAATGCAGCAGAATCCTTAAATAATGCAGCAAATTCCTTAAATAATGCAGCAGAGTCCTTAAATAATCCAGCCAAGTCTTTAAATAATGCAGCAGAGTACTTACATAATGCAGCAGAGTCCTTAAATAATGCAGCAAAGTCCTTAAATAATGCAACAAAGTACTTAAATAATGCAGCAGATTACTGAAATACCGCAGCAGGGTCCTTAAATAATGCAGCAGAGTCCTTAAATAATGCAACAAAGTCCTTAAATAATGCAGCAGAGTCCTTAAATAATGCAGCAAATTCCTTAAATAATGCAGCAGAGTCCTTAAATAATCCAGCCAAGTCTTTAAATAATGCAGCAGAGTCCTTAAATAATGCAGCAAAGTCCTTAAATAATGCAACAAAGTCCTTAAATAATGCAGCAGAGTCCTTAAATAATGCAACAAAGTCCTTAAATAATGCAACAGAGTCCTTAAATAATGCAACAAAGTCCTTAAATAATGCAGAAGAGTCCTTAAATAATGCAACAAAGTCCTTAAATAATGCAGCAGAGTCCTTAAATAATGCAACAAAGTACTTAAATAATGCAGCAGAGTCCTTAAGTACCGTATCAGAGTCCTTAAATAAAGCAGCAAATTCCTTAAATAATGCAGCAAAGTCTTTAAATAATGCAATAAAGTCCATAAATAATGCAGAAAAGTCCTTAAATAATGCAGCAGAGTACTGAAATACCGCAGCAGGGTCCTTAAATAATGCAGCAGAGTCCTTAAATAATGCAACAAAGTCCTTAAATAATGCAGTAGATTACTGAAATACCGCAGCAGGGTCCTTAAATAATGCAGCAGAGTCCTTAAATAATGCAACAAAGTCCTTAAATAATGCAGCAGAGTCCTTACATAATGCAACATAGTCCTTAAATAATGCAGCAAAGTCCTTAAATAATGCAGCAGAGTCCTTAAATAATGCAAGAAAGTCCTTAAATAATGCAGCAGAGTCCTTAAATAATGCAGCAAAGTCCTTAAATAATGCAGAAGAGTCCTTAAATAATGCAATAAAGTCCTTAAATAATGCAGCAAAGTCCTTAAATAATCCAGCCAAGTCCTTAAATAATGCAGCAGAGTCCTTAAATAATGCAGCAAAGTCCTTAAATGATGCAGCAGAGTCCTTAAATAATGCAGCAAAGTCCTTAAATAATCCAGCCAAGTCCTTAAATAATGCAGCAGAGTCCTTAAATAATGCAGCAAAGTCCTTAAATAATGCAGCAGAGTCCTTAAATAATGCAACAAAGTAATTAAATAATGCAGCAGAGTCCTTAAATAATGCAACAAAGTCCATAAATAATGCAGAAGAGTCCTTAAATAATCCAGACAAGTCCTTAAATAATGCAGCAGAGTCCTTAAATAATGCAGCAGATTACTGAAATACCGCAGCAGGGTCCTTAAATAATGCAGCAGAGTCCTTAAATAATGCAGCAAAGTCCTTAAATAATGCAGCAGAGTCCTTAAATAATCCAGCCAAGTCCTTAAATAATGCAGCAAATTCCTTATATAATGCAGCAAAGTCTTTAAATAATGCAATAAAGTCCATAAATAATGCAGCAAAGTCCTTAAATAATGCAGCAGAGTACTGAAATACCGCAGCAGGGTCCTTAAATAATGCAGCAGAGTCCTTAAATAATGCAACAAAGTCCTTAAATAATGCAGTAGATTACTGAAATACCGCAGCAGGGTCCTTAAATAATGCAGCAGAGTCCTTAAATAATGCAACAAAGTCCTTAAATAATGCAGCAGAGTCCTTACATAATGCAACATAGTCCTTAAATAATGCAGCAAAGTCCTTAAATAATGCAGCAGAGTCCTTAAATAATGCAAGAAAGTCCTTAAATAATGCAGCAGAGTCCTTAAATAATGCAGCAAAGTCCTTAAATAATGCAGAAGAGTCCTTAAATAATGCAATAAAGTCATTAAATAATGCAGCAAAGTCCTTAAATAATCCAGCCAAGTCCTTAAATAATGCAGCAGAGTCCTTAAATAATGCAGCAAAGTCCTTAAATGATGCAGCAGAGTCCTTAAATAATGCAGCAAAGTCCTTAAATAATCCAGCCAAGTCCTTAAATAATGCAGCAGAGTCCTTAAATAATGCAGCAAAGTCCTTAAATAATGCAGCAGAGTCCTTAAATAATGCAACAAAGTAATTAAATAATGCAGCAGAGTCCTTAAATAATGCAACAAAGTCCATAAATAATGCAGAAGAGTCCTTAAATAATCCAGACAAGTCCTTAAATAATGCAGCAGAGTCCTTAAATAATGCAGCAGATTACTGAAATACCGCAGCAGGGTCCTTAAATAATGCAGCAGAGTCCTTAAATAATGCAGCAAAGTCCTTAAATAATGCAGCAGAGTCCTTAAATAATGCAGCAAAGTCCTTAAATAATGCAGCAGAGTCCTTAAATAATGCAGCAAAGTCCTTAAATAATGCAACAAAGTCCTTAAATAATGCAGAAGAGTCCTTAAATAATGCAACAAAGTCCTTAAATAATGCAGCAGAGCCCTTAAATAATGCAACAAAGTACTTAAATAATGCAGCAGAGTCCTTAAGTACCGTATCAGAGTCCTTAAATAAAGCAGCAAAGTCCTTAAATAATGCAGCAGAGTCCTTAAATAATGCAGCAAAGTCATTAAATAATGCAGCAAAGTCCTTAAATAATGCAGCAGAGTCCTTAAATAATGCAACAAAGTCCTTAAATAATGCAACAAAGTCCTTAAATAATGCAGCAGAGTCCTTAAATAATGCAGCAAAGTCCTTAAATAATGCAACAAAGTCCTTAAATAATGCAGAAGAGTCCTTAAATAATGCAACAAAGTCCTTAAATAATGCAGCAGAGTCCTTAAATAATGCAACAAAGTACTTAAATAATGCAGCAGAGTCCTTAAGTACCGTATCAGAGTCCTTAAATAAAGCAGCAAAGTCCTTAAATAATGCAGCAGAGTCCTTAAATAATGCAGCAAAGTCATTAAATAATGCTGCAGAGTACTTAAATTCCGCAGCAAAGTCCTTAAATAATGCAGCAGAGTCCTTAAATAATGCTGCAAAGTCCTTAAATAATGCAACAAAGTCCTTAAATAATGCAGAAGAGTCCTTAAATAATGCAACAAAGTCCTTAAATAATGCAGCAGAGTCCTTAAATAATGCAACAAAGTACTTAAATAATGCAGCAGAGTCCTTAAGTACCGTAACAGAGTCCTTAAATAATGCAGCAAAGTCCTTAAATAATGCAGCAGATTACTGAAATACCACAGCAGGGTCCTTAAATAATGCAGCAGAGTCCTTAAATAATGCAACAAAGTCCTTAAATAATGCAGCAGAGTCCTTAAATAATGCAACAAAGTCCTTAAAAAATGCAGCAGAATCCTTAAATAATGCAGCAAATTCCTTAAATAATGCAGCAGAGTCCTTAAATAATCCAGCCAAGTCTTTAAATAATGCAGCAGAGTACTTACATAATGCAGCAGAGTCCTTAAATAATGCAGCAAAGTCCTTAAATAATGCAACAAAGTCCTTAAATAATGCAGAAGAGTCCTTAAATAATGCAGCAGAGTACTGAAATACCGCAGCAGGGTCCTTAAATAATGCAGCAGAGTCCTTAAATAATGCAACAAAGTCCTTAAATAATGCAGTAGATTACTAAAATACCGCAGCAGGGTCCTTAAATAATACAGCAGAGTCCTTAAATAATGCAACAAAGTACTTAAATAATGCAGCAGAGTCCTTAAATAATGCAACAAAGTCCTTAAATAATGCAGCAAAGTCCTTAAATAATGCAGCAGTCCTTAAATAATGCAACAAAGTCCTTAAATAATGCAGCATAGTCCTTAAATAATGCTGCAAAGTCCTTAAATAATGCAGCACAGTCCTTAAATAATCCAGCCAAGTCCTTAAATAATGCAGCAAATTCCTTAAATAATGCAGCAAAGTCTTTAAATAATGCAATAAAGTCCATAAATAATGCAGCAAAGTCCTTAAATAATGCAGCAGAGTACTGAAATACCGCAGCAGGGTCCTTAAATAATGCAGCAGAGTCCTTAAATAATGCAACAAAGTCCTTAAATAATGCAGTAGATTACTGAAATACCGCAGCAGGGTCCTTAAATAATGCAGCAGAGTCCTTAAATAATGCAACAAAGTCCTTAAATAATGCAGCAGAGTCCTTACATAATGCAACATAGTCCTTAAATAATGCAGCAAAGTCCTTAAATAATGCAGCAGAGTCCTTAAATAATGCAAGAAAGTCCTTAAATAATGCAGCAGAGTCCTTAAATAATGCAGCAAAGTCCTTAAATAATGCAGAAGAGTCCTTAAATAATGCAATAAAGTCCTTAAATAATGCAGCAAAGTCCTTAAATAATCCAGCCAAGTCCTTAAATAATGCAGCAGAGTCCTTAAATAATGCAGCAAAGTCCTTAAATGATGCAGCAGAGTCATTAAATAATGCAGCAAAGTCCTTAAATAATCCAGCCAAGTCCTTAAATAATGCAGCAGAGTCCTTAAATAATGCAGCAAAGTCCTTAAATAATGCAGCAGAGTCCTTAAATAATGCAACAAAGTAATTAAATAATGCAGCAGAGTCCTTAAATAATGCAACAAAGTCCATAAATAATGCAGAAGAGTCCTTAAATAATCCAGACAAGTCCTTAAATAATGCAGCAGAGTCCTTAAATAATGCAGCAGATTACTGAAATACCGCAGCAGGGTCCTTAAATAATGCAGCAGAGTCCTTAAATAATGCAGCAAAGTCCTTAAATAATGCAGCAGAGTCCTTAAATAATGCAGCAAAGTCCTTAAATAATGCAGCAGAGTCCTTAAATAATGCAGCAAAGTCCTTAAATAATGCAACAAAGTCCTTAAATAATGCAGAAGAGTCCTTAAATAATGCAACAAAGTCCTTAAATAATGCAGCAGAGTCCTTAAATAATGCAACAAAGTACTTAAATAATGCAGCAGAGTCCTTAAGTACCGTATCAGAGTCCTTAAATAAAGCAGCAAATTCCTTAAATAATGCAGCAAAGTCTTTAAATAATGCAATAAAGTCCATAAATAATGCAGAAAAGTCCTTAAATAATGCAGCAGAGTACTGAAATACCGCAGCAGCGTCCTTAAATAATGCAGCAGAGTCCTTAAATAATGCAACAAAGTCCTTAAATAATGCAGTAGATTACTGAAATACCGCAGCAGGGTCCTTAAATAATGCAGCAGAGTCCTTAAATAATGCAACAAAGTCCTTAAATAATGCAGCAGAGTCCTTACATAATGCAACATAGTCCTTAAATAATGCAGCAAAGTCCTTAAATAATGCAGCAGAGTCCTTAAATAATGCAAGAAAGTCCTTAAATAATGCAGCAGAGTCCTTAAATAATGCAGCAAAGTCCTTAAATAATGCAGAAGAGTCCTTAAATAATGCAATAAAGTCCTTAAATAATGCAGCAAAGTCCTTAAATAATCCAGCCAAGTCCTTAAATAATGCAGCAGAGTCCTTAAATAATGCAGCAAAGTCCTTAAATGATGCAGCAGAGTCCTTAAATAATGCAGCAAATTCCTTAAATAATCCAGCCAAGTCCTTAAATAATGCAGCAGAGTCCTTAAATAATGCAGCAAAGTCCTTAAATAATGCAGCAGAGTCCTTAAATAATGCAACAAAGTAATTAAATAATGCAGCAGAGTCCTTAAATAATGCAACAAAGTCCATAAATAATGCAGAAGAGTCCTTAAATAATCCAGACAAGTCCTTAAATAATGCAGCAGAGTCCTTAAATAATGCAGCAGATTACTGAAATACCGCAGCAGGGTCCTTAAATAATGCAGCAGAGTCCTTAAATAATGCAGCAAAGTCCTTAAATAATGCAGCAGAGTCCTTAAATAATGCAGCAAAGTCCTTAAATAATGCAACAAAGGCCTTAAATAATGCAGAAGAGTCCTTAAATAATGCAACAAAGTCCTTAAATAATGCAGCAGAGTCCTTAAATAATGCAACAAAGTACTTAAATAATGCAGCAGATTACTGAAATACCGCAGCAGGGTCCTTAAATAATGCAGCAGAGTCCTTAAATAATGCAACAAAGTCCTTAAATAATGCAGCAGAGTCCTTAAATAATGCAACAAAGTCCTTAAATAATGCAGCAAATTCCTTAAATAATGCAGCAGAGTCCTTAAATAATCCAGCCAAGTCTTTAAATAATGCAGCAGAGTCCTTAAATAATGCAGCAAAGTCCTTAAATAATGCAACAAAGTCCTTAAATAATGCAGCAGAGTCCTTAAATAATGCAACAAAGTCCTTAAATAATGCAACAGAGTCCTTAAATAATGCAACAAAGTCCTTAAATAATGCAGCAGAGTCCTTAAATAATGCAGCAAAGTCCTTAAATAATGCAACAGAGTCCTTAAATAATGCAACAAAGTCCTTAAATAATGCAGCAGAGTCCTTAAATAATGCAGCAAAGTCCTTAAATAATGCAGCACAGTCCTTAAATAATCCAGCCAAGTCCTTAAATAATGCAGCAAATTCCTTAAATAATGCAGCAAAGTCTTTAAATAATGCAATAAAGTCCATAAATAATGCAGCAAAGTCCTTAAATAATGCAGCAGAGTACTGAAATACCGCAGCAGGGTCCTTAAATAATGCAGCAGAGTCCTTAAATAATGCAACAAAGTCCTTAAATAATGCAGCATAGTCCTTAAATAATGCAACAAAGTCCTTAAATAATGCAGCAGAGTCCTTAAATAATGCAGCAAATTCATTAAATAATGCAGCAGAGTCCTTAAATACTCCAGCCAAGTCTTTAAATAATGCAGCAGAGTCCTTAAATAATGCAGCAAAGTCCTTAAATAATGCAGCAGAGTCCTTAAATAATGCAGCAAAGTCCTTAAATAATGCAACAAAGTCCTTAAATAATGCAGAAGAGTCCTTAAATAATGCAACAAAGTCCTTAAATAATGCAGCAGAGTCCTTAAATAATGCAACAAAGTACTTAAATAATGCAGCAGAGTCCTTAAGTACCGTATCAGAGTCCTTAAATAAAGCAGCAAATTCCTTAAATAATGCAGCAAAGTCTTTAAATAATGCAATAAAGTCCATAAATAATGCAGAAAAGTCCTTAAATAATGCAGCAGAGTACTGAAATACCGCAGCAGCGTCCTTAAATAATGCAGCAGAGTCCTTAAATAATGCAACAAAGTCCTTAAATAATGCAGTAGATTACTGAAATACCGCAGCAGGGTCCTTAAATAATGCAGCAGAGTCCTTAAATAATGCAACAAAGTCCTTAAATAATGCAGCAGAGTCCTTACATAATGCAACATAGTCCTTAAATAATGCAGCAAAGTCCTTAAATAATGCAGCAGAGTCCTTAAATAATGCAAGAAAGTCCTTAAATAATGCAGCAGAGTCCTTAAATAATGCAGCAAAGTCCTTAAATAATGCAGAAGAGTCCTTAAATAATGCAATAAAGTCCTTAAATAATGCAGCAAAGTCCTTAAATAATCCAGCCAAGTCCTTAAATAATGCAGCAGAGTCCTTAAATAATGCAGCAAAGTCCTTAAATGATGCAGCAGAGTCCTTAAATAATGCAGCAAATTCCTTAAATAATCCAGCCAAGTCCTTAAATAATGCAGCAGAGTCCTTAAATAATGCAGCAAAGTCCTTAAATAATGCAGCAGAGTCCTTAAATAATGCAACAAAGTAATTAAATAATGCAGCAGAGTCCTTAAATAATGCAACAAAGTCCATAAATAATGCAGAAGAGTCCTTAAATAATCCAGACAAGTCCTTAAATAATGCAGCAGAGTCCTTAAATAATGCAGCAGATTACTGAAATACCGCAGCAGGGTCCTTAAATAATGCAGCAGAGTCCTTAAATAATGCAGCAAAGTCCTTAAATAATGCAGCAGAGTCCTTAAATAATGCAGCAAAGTCCTTAAATAATGCAACAAAGGCCTTAAATAATGCAGAAGAGTCCTTAAATAATGCAACAAAGTCCTTAAATAATGCAGCAGAGTCCTTAAATAATGCAACAAAGTACTTAAATAATGCAGCAGATTACTGAAATACCGCAGCAGGGTCCTTAAATAATGCAGCAGAGTCCTTAAATAATGCAACAAAGTCCTTAAATAATGCAGCAGAGTCCTTAAATAATGCAACAAAGTCCTTAAATAATGCAGCAAATTCCTTAAATAATGCAGCAGAGTCCTTAAATAATCCAGCCAAGTCTTTAAATAATGCAGCAGAGTCCTTAAATAATGCAGCAAAGTCCTTAAATAATGCAACAAAGTCCTTAAATAATGCAGCAGAGTCCTTAAATAATGCAACAAAGTCCTTAAATAATGCAACAGAGTCCTTAAATAATGCAACAAAGTCCTTAAATAATGCAGCAGAGTCCTTAAATAATGCAGCAAAGTCCTTAAATAATGCAACAGAGTCCTTAAATAATGCAACAAAGTCCTTAAATAATGCAGCAGAGTCCTTAAATAATGCAGCAAAGTCCTTAAATAATGCAGCACAGTCCTTAAATAATCCAGCCAAGTCCTTAAATAATGCAGCAAATTCCTTAAATAATGCAGCAAAGTCTTTAAATAATGCAATAAAGTCCATAAATAATGCAGCAAAGTCCTTAAATAATGCAGCAGAGTACTGAAATACCGCAGCAGGGTCCTTAAATAATGCAGCAGAGTCCTTAAATAATGCAACAAAGTCCTTAAATAATGCAGCATAGTCCTTAAATAATGCAACAAAGTCCTTAAATAATGCAGCAGAGTCCTTAAATAATGCAGCAAATTCATTAAATAATGCAGCAGAGTCCTTAAATACTCCAGCCAAGTCTTTAAATAATGCAGCAGAGTCCTTAAATAATGCAGCAAAGTCCTTAAATAATGCAGCAGAGTCCTTAAATAATGCAGCAAAGTCCTTAAATAATGCAACAAAGTCCTTAAATAATGCAGAAGAGTCCTTAAATAATGCAACAAAGTCCTTAAATAATGCAGCAGAGTCCTTAAATAATGCAACAAAGTACTTAAATAATGCAGCAGAGTCCTTAAGTACCGTATCAGAGTCCTTAAATAAAGCAGCAAAGTCCTTAAATAATGCAGCAGAGTCCTTAAATAATGCAGCAAAGTCATTAAATAATGCTGCAGAGTACTTAAATTCCGCAGCAAAGTCCTTAAATAATGCAGCAGAGTCCTTAAATAATGCTGCAAAGTCCTTAAATAATGCAACAAAGTCCTTAAATAATGCAGAAGAGTCCTTAAATAATGCAACAAAGTCCTTAAATAATGCAGCAGAGTCCTTAAATAATGCAACAAAGTACTTAAATAATGCAGCAGAGTCCTTAAGTACCGTAACAGAGTCCTTAAATAATGCAGCAAAGTCCTTAAATAATGCAGCAGATTACTGAAATACCACAGCAGGGTCCTTAAATAATGCAGCAGAGTCCTTAAATAATGCAACAAAGTCCTTAAATAATGCAGCAGAGTCCTTAAATAATGCAACAAAGTCCTTAAAAAATGCAGCAGAATCCTTAAATAATGCAGCAAATTCCTTAAATAATGCAGCAGAGTCCTTAAATAATCCAGCCAAGTCTTTAAATAATGCAGCAGAGTACTTACATAATGCAGCAGAGTCCTTAAATAATGCAGCAAAGTCCTTAAATAATGCAACAAAGTACTTAAATAATGCAGCAGATTACTGAAATACCGCAGCAGGGTCCTTAAATAATGCAGCAGAGTCCTTAAATAATGCAACAAAGTCCTTAAATAATGCAGCAGAGTCCTTAAATAATGCAGCAAATTCCTTAAATAATGCAGCAGAGTCCTTAAATAATCCAGCCAAGTCTTTAAATAATGCAGCAGAGTCCTTAAATAATGCAGCAAAGTCCTTAAATAATGCAACAAAGTCCTTAAATAATGCAGCAGAGTCCTTAAATAATGCAACAAAGTCCTTAAATAATGCAACAGAGTCCTTAAATAATGCAACAAAGTCCTTAAATAATGCAGCAGAGTCCTTAAATAATGCAGCAAAGTCCTTAAATAATGCAACAGAGTCCTTAAATAATGCAACAAAGTCCTTAAATAATGCAGCAGAGTCCTTAAATAATGCAGCAAAGTCCTTAAATAATGCAGCACAGTCCTTAAATAATCCAGCCAAGTCCTTAAATAATGCAGCAAATTCCTTAAATAATGCAGCAAAGTCTTTAAATAATGCAATAAAGTCCATAAATAATGCAGCAAAGTCCTTAAATAATGCAGCAGAGTACTGAAATACCGCAGCAGGGTCCTTAAATAATGCAGCAGAGTCCTTAAATAATGCAACAAAGTCCTTAAATAATGCAGCATAGTCCTTAAATAATGCAACAAAGTCCTTAAATAATGCAGCAGAGTCCTTAAATAATGCAGCAAATTCATTAAATAATGCAGCAGAGTCCTTAAATACTCCAGCCAAGTCTTTAAATAATGCAGCAGAGTCCTTAAATAATGCAGCAAAGTCCTTAAATAATGCAGCAGAGTCCTTAAATAATGCAGCAAAGTCCTTAAATAATGCAGCAGAGTCCTTAAATAATGCAACAAAGTCCTTAAATAATGCAACAAAGTCCTTAAATAATGCAGCAGAGTCCTTAAATAATGCAGCAAAGTCCTTAAATAATGCAACAAAGTCCTTAAATAATGCAGAAGAGTCCTTAAATAATGCAACAAAGTCCTTAAATAATGCAGCAGAGTCCTTAAATAATGCAACAAAGTACTTAAATAATGCAGCAGAGTCCTTAAGTACCGTATCAGAGTCCTTAAATAAAGCAGCAAAGTCCTTAAATAATGCAGCAGAGTCCTTAAATAATGCAGCAAAGTCATTAAATAATGCTGCAGAGTACTTAAATTCCGCAGCAAAGTCCTTAAATAATGCAGCAGAGTCCTTAAATAATGCTGCAAAGTCCTTAAATAATGCAACAAAGTCCTTAAATAATGCAGAAGAGTCCTTAAATAATGCAACAAAGTCCTTAAATAATGCAGCAGAGTCCTTAAATAATGCAACAAAGTACTTAAATAATGCAGCAGAGTCCTTAAGTACCGTAACAGAGTCCTTAAATAATGCAGCAAAGTCCTTAAATAATGCAGCAGATTACTGAAATACCACAGCAGGGTCCTTAAATAATGCAGCAGAGTCCTTAAATAATGCAACAAAGTCCTTAAATAATGCAGCAGAGTCCTTAAATAATGCAACAAAGTCCTTAAAAAATGCAGCAGAATCCTTAAATAATGCAGCAAATTCCTTAAATAATGCAGCAGAGTCCTTAAATAATCCAGCCAAGTCTTTAAATAATGCAGCAGAGTACTTACATAATGCAGCAGAGTCCTTAAATAATGCAGCAAAGTCCTTAAATAATGCAACAAAGTCCTTAAATAATGCAGAAGAGTCCTTAAATAATGCAGCAGAGTACTGAAATACCGCAGCAGGGTCCTTAAATAATGCAGCAGAGTCCTTAAATAATGCAACAAAGTCCTTAAATAATGCAGTAGATTACTAAAATACCGCAGCAGGGTCCTTAAATAATACAGCAGAGTCCTTAAATAATGCAACAAAGTACTTAAATAATGCAGCAGAGTCCTTAAATAATGCAACAAAGTCCTTAAATAATGCAGCAAAGTCCTTAAATAATGCAGCAGTCCTTAAATAATGCAACAAAGTCCTTAAATAATGCAGCATAGTCCTTAAATAATGCTGCAAAGTCCTTAAATAATGCAGCACAGTCCTTAAATAATCCAGCCAAGTCCTTAAATAATGCAGCAAATTCCTTAAATAATGCAGCAAAGTCTTTAAATAATGCAATAAAGTCCATAAATAATGCAGCAAAGTCCTTAAATAATGCAGCAGAGTACTGAAATACCGCAGCAGGGTCCTTAAATAATGCAGCAGAGTCCTTAAATAATGCAACAAAGTCCTTAAATAATGCAGTAGATTACTGAAATACCGCAGCAGGGTCCTTAAATAATGCAGCAGAGTCCTTAAATAATGCAACAAAGTCCTTAAATAATGCAGCAGAGTCCTTACATAATGCAACATAGTCGTTAAATAATGCAGCAAAGTCCTTAAATAATGCAGCAGAGTCCTTAAATAATGCAAGAAAGTCCTTAAATAATGCAGCAGAGTCCTTAAATAATGCAGCAAAGTCCTTAAATAATGCAGAAGAGTCCTTAAATAATGCAATAAAGTCCTTAAATAATGCAGCAAAGTCCTTAAATAATCCAGCCAAGTCCTTAAATAATGCAGCAGAGTCCTTAAATAATGCAGCAAAGTCCTTAAATGATGCAGCAGAGTCATTAAATAATGCAGCAAAGTCCTTAAATAATCCAGCCAAGTCCTTAAATAATGCAGCAGAGTCCTTAAATAATGCAGCAAAGTCCTTAAATAATGCAGCAGAGTCCTTAAATAATGCAACAAAGTAATTAAATAATGCAGCAGAGTCCTTAAATAATGCAACAAAGTCCATAAATAATGCAGAAGAGTCCTTAAATAATCCAGACAAGTCCTTAAATAATGCAGCAGAGTCCTTAAATAATGCAGCAGATTACTGAAATACCGCAGCAGGGTCCTTAAATAATGCAGCAGAGTCCTTAAATAATGCAGCAAAGTCCTTAAATAATGCAGCAGAGTCCTTAAATAATGCAGCAAAGTCCTTAAATAATGCAGCAGAGTCCTTAAATAATGCAGCAAAGTCCTTAAATAATGCAACAAAGTCCTTAAATAATGCAGAAGAGTCCTTAAATAATGCAACAAAGTCCTTAAATAATGCAGCAGAGTCCTTAAATAATGCAACAAAGTACTTAAATAATGCAGCAGAGTCCTTAAGTACCGTATCAGAGTCCTTAAATAAAGCAGCAAATTCCTTAAATAATGCAGCAAAGTCTTTAAATAATGCAATAAAGTCCATAAATAATGCAGAAAAGTCCTTAAATAATGCAGCAGAGTACTGAAATACCGCAGCAGCGTCCTTAAATAATGCAGCAGAGTCCTTAAATAATGCAACAAAGTCCTTAAATAATGCAGTAGATTACTGAAATACCGCAGCAGGGTCCTTAAATAATGCAGCAGAGTCCTTAAATAATGCAACAAAGTCCTTAAATAATGCAGCAGAGTCCTTACATAATGCAACATAGTCCTTAAATAATGCAGCAAAGTCCTTAAATAATGCAGCAGAGTCCTTAAATAATGCAAGAAAGTCCTTAAATAATGCAGCAGAGTCCTTAAATAATGCAGCAAAGTCCTTAAATAATGCAGAAGAGTCCTTAAATAATGCAATAAAGTCCTTAAATAATGCAGCAAAGTCCTTAAATAATCCAGCCAAGTCCTTAAATAATGCAGCAGAGTCCTTAAATAATGCAGCAAAGTCCTTAAATGATGCAGCAGAGTCCTTAAATAATGCAGCAAAGTCCTTAAATAATCCAGCCAAGTCCTTAAATAATGCAGCAGAGTCCTTAAATAATGCAGCAAAGTCCTTAAATAATGCAGCAGAGTCCTTAAATAATGCAACAAAGTAATTAAATAATGCAGCAGAGTCCTTAAATAATGCAACAAAGTCCATAAATAATGCAGAAGAGTCCTTAAATAATCCAGACAAGTCCTTAAATAATGCAGCAGAGTCCTTAAATAATGCAGCAGATTACTGAAATACCGCAGCAGGGTCCTTAAATAATGCAGCAGAGTCCTTAAATAATGCAGCAAAGTCCTTAAATAATGCAGCAGAGTCCTTAAATAATGCAGCAAAGTCCTTAAATAATGCAACAAAGGCCTTAAATAATGCAGAAGAGTCCTTAAATAATGCAACAAAGTCCTTAAATAATGCAGCAGAGTCCTTAAATAATGCAACAAAGTACTTAAATAATGCAGCAGATTACTGAAATACCGCAGCAGGGTCCTTAAATAATGCAGCAGAGTCCTTAAATAATGCAACAAAGTCCTTAAATAATGCAGCAGAGTCCTTAAATAATGCAACAAAGTCCTTAAATAATGCAGCAAATTCCTTAAATAATGCAGCAGAGTCCTTAAATAATCCAGCCAAGTCTTTAAATAATGCAGCAGAGTCATTAAATAATGCAGCAAAGTCCTTAAATAATGCAACAAAGTCCTTAAATAATGCAGCAGAGTCCTTAAATAATGCAACAAAGTCCTTAAATAATGCAACAGAGTCCTTAAATAATGCAACAAAGTCCTTAAATAATGCAGCAGAGTCCTTAAATAATGCAGCAAAGTCCTTAAATAATGCAACAGAGTCCTTAAATAATGCAACAAAGTCCTTAAATAATGCAGCAGAGTCCTTAAATAATGCAGCAAAGTCCTTAAATAATGCAGCACAGTCCTTAAATAATCCAGCCAAGTCCTTAAATAATGCAGCAAATTCCTTAAATAATGCAGCAAAGTCTTTAAATAATGCAATAAAGTCCATAAATAATGCAGCAAAGTCCTTAAATAATGCAGCAGAGTACTGAAATACCGCAGCAGGGTCCTTAAATAATGCAGCAGAGTCCTTAAATAATGCAACAAAGTCCTTAAATAATGCAGCATAGTCCTTAAATAATGCAACAAAGTCCTTAAATAATGCAGCAGAGTCCTTAAATAATGCAGCAAATTCATTAAATAATGCAGCAGAGTCCTTAAATACTCCAGCCAAGTCTTTAAATAATGCAGCAGAGTCCTTAAATAATGCAGCAAAGTCCTTAAATAATGCAGCAGAGTCCTTAAATAATGCAGCAAAGTCCTTAAATAATGCAACAAAGTCCTTAAATAATGCAGAAGAGTCCTTAAATAATGCAACAAAGTCCTTAAATAATGCAGCAGAGTCCTTAAATAATGCAACAAAGTACTTAAATAATGCAGCAGAGTCCTTAAGTACCGTATCAGAGTCCTTAAATAAAGCAGCAAAGTCCTTAAATAATGCAGCAGAGTCCTTAAATAATGCAGCAAAGTCATTAAATAATGCTGCAGAGTACTTAAATTCCGCAGCAAAGTCCTTAAATAATGCAGCAGAGTCCTTAAATAATGCTGCAAAGTCCTTAAATAATGCAACAAAGTCCTTAAATAATGCAGAAGAGTCCTTAAATAATGCAACAAAGTCCTTAAATAATGCAGCAGAGTCCTTAAATAATGCAACAAAGTACTTAAATAATGCAGCAGAGTCCTTAAGTACCGTAACAGAGTCCTTAAATAATGCAGCAAAGTCCTTAAATAATGCAGCAGATTACTGAAATACCACAGCAGGGTCCTTAAATAATGCAGCAGAGTCCTTAAATAATGCAACAAAGTCCTTAAATAATGCAGCAGAGTCCTTAAATAATGCAACAAAGTCCTTAAAAAATGCAGCCGAATCCTTAAATAATGCAGCAAATTCCTTAAATAATGCAGCAGAGTCCTTAAATAATCCAGCCAAGTCTTTAAATAATGCAGCAGAGTACTTACATAATGCAGCAGAGTCCTTAAATAATGCAGCAAAGTCCTTAAATAATGCAACAAAGTACTTAAATAATGCAGCAGATTACTGAAATACCGCAGCAGGGTCCTTAAATAATGCAGCAGAGTCCTTAAATAATGCAACAAAGTCCTTAAATAATGCAGCAGAGTCCTTAAATAATGCAGCAAATTCCTTAAATAATGCAGCAGAGTCCTTAAATAATCCAGCCAAGTCTTTAAATAATGCAGCAGAGTCCTTAAATAATGCAGCAAAGTCCTTAAATAATGCAACAAAGTCCTTAAATAATGCAGCAGAGTCCTTAAATAATGCAACAAAGTCCTTAAATAATGCAACAGAGTCCTTAAATAATGCAACAAAGTCCTTAAATAATGCAGCAGAGTCCTTAAATAATGCAGCAAAGTCCTTAAATAATGCAACAGAGTCCTTAAATAATGCAACAAAGTCCTTAAATAATGCAGCAGAGTCCTTAAATAATGCAGCAAAGTCCTTAAATAATGCAGCACAGTCCTTAAATAATCCAGCCAAGTCCTTAAATAATGCAGCAAATTCCTTAAATAATGCAGCAAAGTCTTTAAATAATGCAATAAAGTCCATAAATAATGCAGCAAAGTCCTTAAATAATGCAGCAGAGTACTGAAATACCGCAGCAGGGTCCTTAAATAATGCAGCAGAGTCCTTAAATAATGCAACAAAGTCCTTAAATAATGCAGCATAGTCCTTAAATAATGCAACAAAGTCCTTAAATAATGCAGCAGAGTCCTTAAATAATGCAGCAAATTCATTAAATAATGCAGCAGAGTCCTTAAATACTCCAGCCAAGTCTTTAAATAATGCAGCAGAGTCCTTAAATAATGCAGCAAAGTCCTTAAATAATGCAGCAGAGTCCTTAAATAATGCAGCAAAGTCCTTAAATAATGCAACAAAGTCCTTAAATAATGCAGAAGAGTCCTTAAATAATGCAACAAAGTCCTTAAATAATGCAGCAGAGTCCTTAAATAATGCAACAAAGTACTTAAATAATGCAGCAGAGTCCTTAAGTACCGTATCAGAGTCCTTAAATAAAGCAGCAAAGTCCTTAAATAATGCAGCAGAGTCCTTAAATAATGCAGCAAAGTCATTAAATAATGCTGCAGAGTACTTAAATTCCGCAGCAAAGTCCTTAAATAATGCAGCAGAGTCCTTAAATAATGCTGCAAAGTCCTTAAATAATGCAACAAAGTCCTTAAATAATGCAGAAGAGTCCTTAAATAATGCAACAAAGTCCTTAAATAATGCAGCAGAGTCCTTAAATAATGCAACAAAGTACTTAAATAATGCAGCAGAGTCCTTAAGTACCGTAACAGAGTCCTTAAATAATGCAGCAAAGTCCTTAAATAATGCAGCAGATTACTGAAATACCACAGCAGGGTCCTTAAATAATGCAGCAGAGTCCTTAAATAATGCAACAAAGTCCTTAAATAATGCAGCAGAGTCCTTAAATAATGCAACAAAGTCCTTAAAAAATGCAGCAGAATCCTTAAATAATGCAGCAAATTCCTTAAATAATGCAGCAGAGTCCTTAAATAATCCAGCCAAGTCTTTAAATAATGCAGCAGAGTACTTACATAATGCAGCAGAGTCCTTAAATAATGCAGCAAAGTCCTTAAATAATGCAACAAAGTCCTTAAATAATGCAGAAGAGTCCTTAAATAATGCAGCAGAGTACTGAAATACCGCAGCAGGGTCCTTAAATAATGCAGCAGAGTCCTTAAATAATGCAACAAAGTCCTTAAATAATGCAGTAGATTACTAAAATACCGCAGCAGGGTCCTTAAATAATGCAGCAGAGTCCTTAAATAATGCAACAAAGTACTTAAATAATGCAGCAGAGTCCTTAAATAATGCAACAAAGTCCTTAAATAATGCAGCAAAGTCCTTAAATAATGCAGCAGTCCTTAAATAATGCAACAAAGTCCTTAAATAATGCAGCATAGTCCTTAAATAATGCTGCAAAGTCCTTAAATAATGCAGCACAGTCCTTAAATAATCCAGCCAAGTCCTTAAATAATGCAGCAAATTCCTTATATAATGCAGCAAAGTCTTTAAATAATGCAATAAAGTCCATAAATAATGCAGCAAAGTCCTTAAATAATGCAGCAGAGTACTGAAATACCGCAGCAGGGTCCTTAAATAATGCAGCAGAGTCCTTAAATAATGCAACAAAGTCCTTAAATAATGCAGTAGATTACTGAAATACCGCAGCAGGGTCCTTAAATAATGCAGCAGAGTCCTTAAATAATGCAACAAAGTCCTTAAATAATGCAGCAGAGTCCTTACATAATGCAACATAGTCCTTAAATAATGCAGCAAAGTCCTTAAATAATGCAGCAGAGTCCTTAAATAATGCAAGAAAGTCCTTAAATAATGCAGCAGAGTCCTTAAATAATGCAGCAAAGTCCTTAAATAATGCAGAAGAGTCCTTAAATAATGCAATAAAGTCATTAAATAATGCAGCAAAGTCCTTAAATAATCCAGCCAAGTCCTTAAATAATGCAGCAGAGTCCTTAAATAATGCAGCAAAGTCCTTAAATGATGCAGCAGAGTCCTTAAATAATGCAGCAAAGTCCTTAAATAATCCAGCCAAGTCCTTAAATAATGCAGCAGAGTCCTTAAATAATGCAGCAAAGTCCTTAAATAATGCAGCAGAGTCCTTAAATAATGCAACAAAGTAATTAAATAATGCAGCAGAGTCCTTAAATAATGCAACAAAGTCCATAAATAATGCAGAAGAGTCCTTAAATAATCCAGACAAGTCCTTAAATAATGCAGCAGAGTCCTTAAATAATGCAGCAGATTACTGAAATACCGCAGCAGGGTCCTTAAATAATGCAGCAGAGTCCTTAAATAATGCAGCAAAGTCCTTAAATAATGCAGCAGAGTCCTTAAATAATGCAGCAAAGTCCTTAAATAATGCAGCAGAGTCCTTAAATAATGCAGCAAAGTCCTTAAATAATGCAACAAAGTCCTTAAAAAATGCAGAAGAGTCCTTAAATAATGCAACAAAGTCCTTAAATAATGCAGCAGAGCCCTTAAATAATGCAACAAAGTACTTAAATAATGCAGCAGAGTCCTTAAGTACCGTATCAGAGTCCTTAAATAAAGCAGCAAAGTCCTTAAATAATGCAGCAGAGTCCTTAAATAATGCAGCAAAGTCATTAAATAATGCAGCAAAGTCCTTAAATAATGCAGCAGAGTCCTTAAATAATGCAGCAAAGTCCTTAAATAATGCAACAAAGTCCTTAAATAATGCAACAAAGTCCTTATATAATGCAGCAGAGTCCTTAAATAATGCAGCAAAGTCCTTAAATAATGCAACAAAGTCCTTAAATAATGCAGAAGAGTCCTTAAATAATGCAACAAAGTCCTTAAATAATGCAGCAGAGTCCTTAAATAATGCAACAAAGTACTTAAATAATGCAGCAGAGTCCTTAAGTACCGTATCAGAGTCCTTAAATAAAGCAGCAAAGTCCTTAAATAATGCAGCAGAGTCCTTAAATAATGCAGCAAAGTCATTAAATAATGCTGCAGAGTACTTAAATTCCGCAGCAAAGTCATTAAATAATGCAGCAGAGTCCTTAAATAATGCTGCAAAGTCCTTAAATAATGCAACAAAGTCCTTAAATAATGCAGAAGAGTCCTTAAATAATGCAACAAAGTCCTTAAATAATGCAGCAGAGTCCTTAAATAATGCAACAAAGTACTTAAATAATGCAGCAGAGTCCTTAAGTACCGTAACAGAGTCCTTAAATAATGCAGCAAAGTCCTTAAATAATGCAGCAGATTACTGAAATACCACAGCAGGGTCCTTAAATAATGCAGCAGAGTCCTTAAATAATGCAACAAAGTCCTTAAATAATGCAGCAGAGTCCTTAAATAATGCAACAAAGTCCTTAAAAAATGCAGCAGAATCCTTAAATAATGCAGCAAATTCCTTAAATAATGCAGCAGAGTCCTTAAATAATCCAGCCAAGTCTTTAAATAATGCAGCAGAGTACTTACATAATGCAGCAGAGTCCTTAAATAATGCAGCAAAGTCCTTAAATAATGCAACAAAGTCCTTAAATAATGCAGAAGAGTCCTTAAATAATGCAGCAGAGTACTGAAATACCGCAGCAGGGTCCTTAAATAATGCAGCAGAGTCCTTAAATAATGCAACAAAGTCCTTAAATAATGCAGTAGATTACTAAAATACCGCAGCAGGGTCCTTAAATAATACAGCAGAGTCCTTACATAATGCAACAAAGTACTTAAATAATGCAGCAGAGTCCTTAAATAATGCAACAAAGTCCTTAAATAATGCAGCAAAGTCCTTAAATAATGCAGCAGTCCTTAAATAATGCAACAAAGTCCTTAAATAATGCAGCATAGTCCTTAAATAATGCTGCAAAGTCCTTAAATAATGCAGCACAGTCCTTAAATAATCCAGCCAAGTCCTTAAATAATGCAGCAAATTCCTTAAATAATGCAGCAAAGTCTTTAAATAATGCAATAAAGTCCATAAATAATGCAGCAAAGTCCTTAAATAATGCAGCAGAGTACTGAAATACCGCAGCAGGGTCCTTAAATAATGCAGCAGAGTCCTTAAATAATGCAACAAAGTCCTTAAATAATGCAGTAGATTACTGAAATACCGCAGCAGGGTCCTTAAATAATGCAGCAGATTCCTTAAATAATGCAACAAAGTCCTTAAATAATGCAGCAGAGTCCTTACATAATGCAACATAGTCCTTAAATAATGCAGCAAAGTCCTTAAATAATGCAGCAGAGTCCTTAAATAATGCAAGAAAGTCCTTAAATAATGCAGCAGAGTCCTTAAATAATGCAGCAAAGTCCTTAAATAATGCAGAAGAGTCCTTAAATAATGCAATAAAGTCCTTAAATAATGCAGCAAAGTCCTTAAATAATCCAGCCAAGTCCTTAAATAATGCAGCAGAGTCCTTAAATAATGCAGCAAAGTCCTTAAATGATGCAGCAGAGTCCTTAAATAATGCAGCAAAGTCCTTAAATAATCCAGCCAAGTCCTTAAATAATGCAGCAGAGTCCTTAAATAATGCAGCAAAGTCCTTAAATAATGCAGCAGAGTCCTTAAATAATGCAACAAAGTAATTAAATAATGCAGCAGAGTCCTTAAATAATGCAACAAAGTCCATAAATAATGCAGAAGAGTCCTTAAATAATCCAGACAAGTCCTTAAATAATGCAGCAGAGTCCTTAAATAATGCAGCAGATTACTGAAATACCGCAGCAGGGTCCTTAAATAATGCAGCAGAGTCCTTAAATAATGCAGCAAAGTCCTTAAATAATGCAGCAGAGTCCTTAAATAATGCAGCAAAGTCCTTAAATAATGCAGCAGAGTCCTTAAATAATGCAGCAAAGTCCTTAAATAATGCAACAAAGTCCTTAAATAATGCAGAAGAGTCCTTAAATAATGCAACAAAGTCCTTAAATAATGCAGCAGAGTCCTTAAATAATGCAACAAAGTACTTAAATAATGCAGCAGAGTCCTTAAGTACCGTATCAGAGTCCTTAAATAAAGCAGCAAATTCCTTAAATAATGCAGCAAAGTCTTTAAATAATGCAATAAAGTCCATAAATAATGCAGAAAAGTCCTTAAATAATGCAGCAGAGTACTGAAATACCGCAGCAGCGTCCTTAAATAATGCAGCAGAGTCCTTAAATAATGCAACAAAGTCCTTAAATAATGCAGTAGATTACTGAAATACCGCAGCAGGGTCCTTAAATAATGCAGCAGAGTCCTTAAATAATGCAACAAAGTCCTTAAATAATGCAGCAGAGTCCTTACATAATGCAACATAGTCCTTAAATAATGCAGCAAAGTCCTTAAATAATGCAGCAGAGTCCTTAAATAATGCAAGAAAGTCCTTAAATAATGCAGCAGAGTCCTTAAATAATGCAGCAAAGTCCTTAAATAATGCAGAAGAGTCCTTAAATAATGCAATAAAGTCCTTAAATAATGCAGCAAAGTCCTTAAATAATCCAGCCAAGTCCTTAAATAATGCAGCAGAGTCCTTAAATAATGCAGCAAAGTCCTTAAATGATGCAGCAGAGTCCTTAAATAATGCAGCAAATTCCTTAAATAATCCAGCCAAGTCCTTAAATAATGCAGCAGAGTCCTTAAATAATGCAGCAAAGTCCTTAAATAATGCAGCAGAGTCCTTAAATAATGCAACAAAGTAATTAAATAATGCAGCAGAGTCCTTAAATAATGCAACAAAGTCCATAAATAATGCAGAAGAGTCCTTAAATAATCCAGACAAGTCCTTAAATAATGCAGCAGAGTCCTTAAATAATGCAGCAGATTACTGAAATACCGCAGCAGGGTCCTTAAATAATGCAGCAGAGTCCTTAAATAATGCAGCAAAGTCCTTAAATAATGCAGCAGAGTCCTTAAATAATGCAGCAAAGTCCTTAAATAATGCAACAAAGGCCTTAAATAATGCAGAAGAGTCCTTAAATAATGCAACAAAGTCCTTAAATAATGCAGCAGAGTCCTTAAATAATGCAACAAAGTACTTAAATAATGCAGCAGATTACTGAAATACCGCAGCAGGGTCCTTAAATAATGCAGCAGAGTCCTTAAATAATGCAACAAAGTCCTTAAATAATGCAGCAGAGTCCTTAAATAATGCAACAAAGTCCTTAAATAATGCAGCAAATTCCTTAAATAATGCAGCAGAGTCCTTAAATAATCCAGCCAAGTCTTTAAATAATGCAGCAGAGTCCTTAAATAATGCAGCAAAGTCCTTAAATAATGCAACAAAGTCCTTAAATAATGCAGCAGAGTCCTTAAATAATGCAACAAAGTCCTTAAATAATGCAACAGAGTCCTTAAATAATGCAACAAAGTCCTTAAATAATGCAGCAGAGTCCTTAAATAATGCAGCAAAGTCCTTAAATAATGCAACAGAGTCCTTAAATAATGCAACAAAGTCCTTAAATAATGCAGCAGAGTCCTTAAATAATGCAGCAAAGTCCTTAAATAATGCAGCACAGTCCTTAAATAATCCAGCCAAGTCCTTAAATAATGCAGCAAATTCCTTAAATAATGCAGCAAAGTCTTTAAATAATGCAATAAAGTCCATAAATAATGCAGCAAAGTCCTTAAATAATGCAGCAGAGTACTGAAATACCGCAGCAGGGTCCTTAAATAATGCAGCAGAGTCCTTAAATAATGCAACAAAGTCCTTAAATAATGCAGCATAGTCCTTAAATAATGCAACAAAGTCCTTAAATAATGCAGCAGAGTCCTTAAATAATGCAGCAAATTCATTAAATAATGCAGCAGAGTCCTTAAATACTCCAGCCAAGTCTTTAAATAATGCAGCAGAGTCCTTAAATAATGCAGCAAAGTCCTTAAATAATGCAGCAGAGTCCTTAAATAATGCAGCAAAGTCCTTAAATAATGCAACAAAGTCCTTAAATAATGCAGAAGAGTCCTTAAATAATGCAACAAAGTCCTTAAATAATGCAGCAGAGTCCTTAAATAATGCAACAAAGTACTTAAATAATGCAGCAGAGTCCTTAAGTACCGTATCAGAGTCCTTAAATAAAGCAGCAAAGTCCTTAAATAATGCAGCAGAGTCCTTAAATAATGCAGCAAAGTCATTAAATAATGCTGCAGAGTACTTAAATTCCGCAGCAAAGTCCTTAAATAATGCAGCAGAGTCCTTAAATAATGCTGCAAAGTCCTTAAATAATGCAACAAAGTCCTTAAATAATGCAGAAGAGTCCTTAAATAATGCAACAAAGTCCTTAAATAATGCAGCAGAGTCCTTAAATAATGCAACAAAGTACTTAAATAATGCAGCAGAGTCCTTAAGTACCGTAACAGAGTCCTTAAATAATGCAGCAAAGTCCTTAAATAATGCAGCAGATTACTGAAATACCACAGCAGGGTCCTTAAATAATGCAGCAGAGTCCTTAAATAATGCAACAAAGTCCTTAAATAATGCAGCAGAGTCCTTAAATAATGCAACAAAGTCCTTAAAAAATGCAGCAGAATCCTTAAATAATGCAGCAAATTCCTTAAATAATGCAGCAGAGTCCTTAAATAATCCAGCCAAGTCTTTAAATAATGCAGCAGAGTACTTACATAATGCAGCAGAGTCCTTAAATAATGCAGCAAAGTCCTTAAATAATGCAACAAAGTACTTAAATAATGCAGCAGATTACTGAAATACCGCAGCAGGGTCCTTAAATAATGCAGCAGAGTCCTTAAATAATGCAACAAAGTCCTTAAATAATGCAGCAGAGTCCTTAAATAATGCAGCAAATTCCTTAAATAATGCAGCAGAGTCCTTAAATAATCCAGCCAAGTCTTTAAATAATGCAGCAGAGTCCTTAAATAATGCAGCAAAGTCCTTAAATAATGCAACAAAGTCCTTAAATAATGCAGCAGAGTCCTTAAATAATGCAACAAAGTCCTTAAATAATGCAACAGAGTCCTTAAATAATGCAACAAAGTCCTTAAATAATGCAGCAGAGTCCTTAAATAATGCAGCAAAGTCCTTAAATAATGCAACAGAGTCCTTAAATAATGCAACAAAGTCCTTAAATAATGCAGCAGAGTCCTTAAATAATGCAGCAAAGTCCTTAAATAATGCAGCACAGTCCTTAAATAATCCAGCCAAGTCCTTAAATAATGCAGCAAATTCCTTAAATAATGCAGCAAAGTCTTTAAATAATGCAATAAAGTCCATAAATAATGCAGCAAAGTCCTTAAATAATGCAGCAGAGTACTGAAATACCGCAGCAGGGTCCTTAAATAATGCAGCAGAGTCCTTAAATAATGCAACAAAGTCCTTAAATAATGCAGCATAGTCCTTAAATAATGCAACAAAGTCCTTAAATAATGCAGCAGAGTCCTTAAATAATGCAGCAAATTCATTAAATAATGCAGCAGAGTCCTTAAATACTCCAGCCAAGTCTTTAAATAATGCAGCAGAGTCCTTAAATAATGCAGCAAAGTCCTTAAATAATGCAGCAGAGTCCTTAAATAATGCAGCAAAGTCCTTAAATAATGCAGCAGAGTCCTTAAATAATGCAACAAAGTCCTTAAATAATGCAACAAAGTCCTTAAATAATGCAGCAGAGTCCTTAAATAATGCAGCAAAGTCCTTAAATAATGCAACAAAGTCCTTAAATAATGCAGAAGAGTCCTTAAATAATGCAACAAAGTCCTTAAATAATGCAGCAGAGTCCTTAAATAATGCAACAAAGTACTTAAATAATGCAGCAGAGTCCTTAAGTACCGTATCAGAGTCCTTAAATAAAGCAGCAAAGTCCTTAAATAATGCAGCAGAGTCCTTAAATAATGCAGCAAAGTCATTAAATAATGCTGCAGAGTACTTAAATTCCGCAGCAAAGTCCTTAAATAATGCAGCAGAGTCCTTAAATAATGCTGCAAAGTCCTTAAATAATGCAACAAAGTCCTTAAATAATGCAGAAGAGTCCTTAAATAATGCAACAAAGTCCTTAAATAATGCAGCAGAGTCCTTAAATAATGCAACAAAGTACTTAAATAATGCAGCAGAGTCCTTAAGTACCGTAACAGAGTCCTTAAATAATGCAGCAAAGTCCTTAAATAATGCAGCAGATTACTGAAATACCACAGCAGGGTCCTTAAATAATGCAGCAGAGTCCTTAAATAATGCAACAAAGTCCTTAAATAATGCAGCAGAGTCCTTAAATAATGCAACAAAGTCCTTAAAAAATGCAGCAGAATCCTTAAATAATGCAGCAAATTCCTTAAATAATGCAGCAGAGTCCTTAAATAATCCAGCCAAGTCTTTAAATAATGCAGCAGAGTACTTACATAATGCAGCAGAGTCCTTAAATAATGCAGCAAAGTCCTTAAATAATGCAACAAAGTCCTTAAATAATGCAGAAGAGTCCTTAAATAATGCAGCAGAGTACTGAAATACCGCAGCAGGGTCCTTAAATAATGCAGCAGAGTCCTTAAATAATGCAACAAAGTCCTTAAATAATGCAGTAGATTACTAAAATACCGCAGCAGGGTCCTTAAATAATACAGCAGAGTCCTTAAATAATGCAACAAAGTACTTAAATAATGCAGCAGAGTCCTTAAATAATGCAACAAAGTCCTTAAATAATGCAGCAAAGTCCTTAAATAATGCAGCAGTCCTTAAATAATGCAACAAAGTCCTTAAATAATGCAGCATAGTCCTTAAATAATGCTGCAAAGTCCTTAAATAATGCAGCACAGTCCTTAAATAATCCAGCCAAGTCCTTAAATAATGCAGCAAATTCCTTAAATAATGCAGCAAAGTCTTTAAATAATGCAATAAAGTCCATAAATAATGCAGCAAAGTCCTTAAATAATGCAGCAGAGTACTGAAATACCGCAGCAGGGTCCTTAAATAATGCAGCAGAGTCCTTAAATAATGCAACAAAGTCCTTAAATAATGCAGTAGATTACTGAAATACCGCAGCAGGGTCCTTAAATAATGCAGCAGAGTCCTTAAATAATGCAACAAAGTCCTTAAATAATGCAGCAGAGTCCTTACATAATGCAACATAGTCGTTAAATAATGCAGCAAAGTCCTTAAATAATGCAGCAGAGTCCTTAAATAATGCAAGAAAGTCCTTAAATAATGCAGCAGAGTCCTTAAATAATGCAGCAAAGTCCTTAAATAATGCAGAAGAGTCCTTAAATAATGCAATAAAGTCCTTAAATAATGCAGCAAAGTCCTTAAATAATCCAGCCAAGTCCTTAAATAATGCAGCAGAGTCCTTAAATAATGCAGCAAAGTCCTTAAATGATGCAGCAGAGTCATTAAATAATGCAGCAAAGTCCTTAAATAATCCAGCCAAGTCCTTAAATAATGCAGCAGAGTCCTTAAATAATGCAGCAAAGTCCTTAAATAATGCAGCAGAGTCCTTAAATAATGCAACAAAGTAATTAAATAATGCAGCAGAGTCCTTAAATAATGCAACAAAGTCCATAAATAATGCAGAAGAGTCCTTAAATAATCCAGACAAGTCCTTAAATAATGCAGCAGAGTCCTTAAATAATGCAGCAGATTACTGAAATACCGCAGCAGGGTCCTTAAATAATGCAGCAGAGTCCTTAAATAATGCAGCAAAGTCCTTAAATAATGCAGCAGAGTCCTTAAATAATGCAGCAAAGTCCTTAAATAATGCAGCAGAGTCCTTAAATAATGCAGCAAAGTCCTTAAATAATGCAACAAAGTCCTTAAATAATGCAGAAGAGTCCTTAAATAATGCAACAAAGTCCTTAAATAATGCAGCAGAGTCCTTAAATAATGCAACAAAGTACTTAAATAATGCAGCAGAGTCCTTAAGTACCGTATCAGAGTCCTTAAATAAAGCAGCAAATTCCTTAAATAATGCAGCAAAGTCTTTAAATAATGCAATAAAGTCCATAAATAATGCAGAAAAGTCCTTAAATAATGCAGCAGAGTACTGAAATACCGCAGCAGCGTCCTTAAATAATGCAGCAGAGTCCTTAAATAATGCAACAAAGTCCTTAAATAATGCAGTAGATTACTGAAATACCGCAGCAGGGTCCTTAAATAATGCAGCAGAGTCCTTAAATAATGCAACAAAGTCCTTAAATAATGCAGCAGAGTCCTTACATAATGCAACATAGTCCTTAAATAATGCAGCAAAGTCCTTAAATAATGCAGCAGAGTCCTTAAATAATGCAAGAAAGTCCTTAAATAATGCAGCAGAGTCCTTAAATAATGCAGCAAAGTCCTTAAATAATGCAGAAGAGTCCTTAAATAATGCAATAAAGTCCTTAAATAATGCAGCAAAGTCCTTAAATAATCCAGCCAAGTCCTTAAATAATGCAGCAGAGTCCTTAAATAATGCAGCAAAGTCCTTAAATGATGCAGCAGAGTCCTTAAATAATGCAGCAAAGTCCTTAAATAATCCAGCCAAGTCCTTAAATAATGCAGCAGAGTCCTTAAATAATGCAGCAAAGTCCTTAAATAATGCAGCAGAGTCCTTAAATAATGCAACAAAGTAATTAAATAATGCAGCAGAGTCCTTAAATAATGCAACAAAGTCCATAAATAATGCAGAAGAGTCCTTAAATAATCCAGACAAGTCCTTAAATAATGCAGCAGAGTCCTTAAATAATGCAGCAGATTACTGAAATACCGCAGCAGGGTCCTTAAATAATGCAGCAGAGTCCTTAAATAATGCAGCAAAGTCCTTAAATAATGCAGCAGAGTCCTTAAATAATGCAGCAAAGTCCTTAAATAATGCAACAAAGGCCTTAAATAATGCAGAAGAGTCCTTAAATAATGCAACAAAGTCCTTAAATAATGCAGCAGAGTCCTTAAATAATGCAACAAAGTACTTAAATAATGCAGCAGATTACTGAAATACCGCAGCAGGGTCCTTAAATAATGCAGCAGAGTCCTTAAATAATGCAACAAAGTCCTTAAATAATGCAGCAGAGTCCTTAAATAATGCAACAAAGTCCTTAAATAATGCAGCAAATTCCTTAAATAATGCAGCAGAGTCCTTAAATAATCCAGCCAAGTCTTTAAATAATGCAGCAGAGTCATTAAATAATGCAGCAAAGTCCTTAAATAATGCAACAAAGTCCTTAAATAATGCAGCAGAGTCCTTAAATAATGCAACAAAGTCCTTAAATAATGCAACAGAGTCCTTAAATAATGCAACAAAGTCCTTAAATAATGCAGCAGAGTCCTTAAATAATGCAGCAAAGTCCTTAAATAATGCAACAGAGTCCTTAAATAATGCAACAAAGTCCTTAAATAATGCAGCAGAGTCCTTAAATAATGCAGCAAAGTCCTTAAATAATGCAGCACAGTCCTTAAATAATCCAGCCAAGTCCTTAAATAATGCAGCAAATTCCTTAAATAATGCAGCAAAGTCTTTAAATAATGCAATAAAGTCCATAAATAATGCAGCAAAGTCCTTAAATAATGCAGCAGAGTACTGAAATACCGCAGCAGGGTCCTTAAATAATGCAGCAGAGTCCTTAAATAATGCAACAAAGTCCTTAAATAATGCAGCATAGTCCTTAAATAATGCAACAAAGTCCTTAAATAATGCAGCAGAGTCCTTAAATAATGCAGCAAATTCATTAAATAATGCAGCAGAGTCCTTAAATACTCCAGCCAAGTCTTTAAATAATGCAGCAGAGTCCTTAAATAATGCAGCAAAGTCCTTAAATAATGCAGCAGAGTCCTTAAATAATGCAGCAAAGTCCTTAAATAATGCAACAAAGTCCTTAAATAATGCAGAAGAGTCCTTAAATAATGCAACAAAGTCCTTAAATAATGCAGCAGAGTCCTTAAATAATGCAACAAAGTACTTAAATAATGCAGCAGAGTCCTTAAGTACCGTATCAGAGTCCTTAAATAAAGCAGCAAAGTCCTTAAATAATGCAGCAGAGTCCTTAAATAATGCAGCAAAGTCATTAAATAATGCTGCAGAGTACTTAAATTCCGCAGCAAAGTCCTTAAATAATGCAGCAGAGTCCTTAAATAATGCTGCAAAGTCCTTAAATAATGCAACAAAGTCCTTAAATAATGCAGAAGAGTCCTTAAATAATGCAACAAAGTCCTTAAATAATGCAGCAGAGTCCTTAAATAATGCAACAAAGTACTTAAATAATGCAGCAGAGTCCTTAAGTACCGTAACAGAGTCCTTAAATAATGCAGCAAAGTCCTTAAATAATGCAGCAGATTACTGAAATACCACAGCAGGGTCCTTAAATAATGCAGCAGAGTCCTTAAATAATGCAACAAAGTCCTTAAATAATGCAGCAGAGTCCTTAAATAATGCAACAAAGTCCTTAAAAAATGCAGCCGAATCCTTAAATAATGCAGCAAATTCCTTAAATAATGCAGCAGAGTCCTTAAATAATCCAGCCAAGTCTTTAAATAATGCAGCAGAGTACTTACATAATGCAGCAGAGTCCTTAAATAATGCAGCAAAGTCCTTAAATAATGCAACAAAGTACTTAAATAATGCAGCAGATTACTGAAATACCGCAGCAGGGTCCTTAAATAATGCAGCAGAGTCCTTAAATAATGCAACAAAGTCCTTAAATAATGCAGCAGAGTCCTTAAATAATGCAGCAAATTCCTTAAATAATGCAGCAGAGTCCTTAAATAATCCAGCCAAGTCTTTAAATAATGCAGCAGAGTCCTTAAATAATGCAGCAAAGTCCTTAAATAATGCAACAAAGTCCTTAAATAATGCAGCAGAGTCCTTAAATAATGCAACAAAGTCCTTAAATAATGCAACAGAGTCCTTAAATAATGCAACAAAGTCCTTAAATAATGCAGCAGAGTCCTTAAATAATGCAGCAAAGTCCTTAAATAATGCAACAGAGTCCTTAAATAATGCAACAAAGTCCTTAAATAATGCAGCAGAGTCCTTAAATAATGCAGCAAAGTCCTTAAATAATGCAGCACAGTCCTTAAATAATCCAGCCAAGTCCTTAAATAATGCAGCAAATTCCTTAAATAATGCAGCAAAGTCTTTAAATAATGCAATAAAGTCCATAAATAATGCAGCAAAGTCCTTAAATAATGCAGCAGAGTACTGAAATACCGCAGCAGGGTCCTTAAATAATGCAGCAGAGTCCTTAAATAATGCAACAAAGTCCTTAAATAATGCAGCATAGTCCTTAAATAATGCAACAAAGTCCTTAAATAATGCAGCAGAGTCCTTAAATAATGCAGCAAATTCATTAAAT
The DNA here is from genome assembly GCF_046119375.1 of Phyllobates terribilis. Lineage (NCBI taxonomy): Eukaryota > Metazoa > Chordata > Amphibia > Anura > Dendrobatidae > Phyllobates > Phyllobates terribilis. The sequence goes on from NW_027363048.1 coordinate 172,418, forward strand.
AATGCAGCAGAGTCCTTAAATACTCCAGCCAAGTCTTTAAATAATGCAGCAGAGTCCTTAAATAATGCAGCAAAGTCCTTAAATAATGCAGCAGAGTCCTTAAATAATGCAGCAAAGTCCTTAAATAATGCAACAAAGTCCTTAAATAATGCAGAAGAGTCCTTAAATAATGCAACAAAGTCCTTAAATAATGCAGCAGAGTCCTTAAATAATGCAACAAAGTACTTAAATAATGCAGCAGAGTCCTTAAGTACCGTATCAGAGTCCTTAAATAAAGCAGCAAAGTCCTTAAATAATGCAGCAGAGTCCTTAAATAATGCAGCAAAGTCATTAAATAATGCTGCAGAGTACTTAAATTCCGCAGCAAAGTCCTTAAATAATGCAGCAGAGTCCTTAAATAATGCTGCAAAGTCCTTAAATAATGCAACAAAGTCCTTAAATAATGCAGAAGAGTCCTTAAATAATGCAACAAAGTCCTTAAATAATGCAGCAGAGTCCTTAAATAATGCAACAAAGTACTTAAATAATGCAGCAGAGTCCTTAAGTACCGTAACAGAGTCCTTAAATAATGCAGCAAAGTCCTTAAATAATGCAGCAGATTACTGAAATACCACAGCAGGGTCCTTAAATAATGCAGCAGAGTCCTTAAATAATGCAACAAAGTCCTTAAATAATGCAGCAGAGTCCTTAAATAATGCAACAAAGTCCTTAAAAAATGCAGCAGAATCCTTAAATAATGCAGCAAATTCCTTAAATAATGCAGCAGAGTCCTTAAATAATCCAGCCAAGTCTTTAAATAATGCAGCAGAGTACTTACATAATGCAGCAGAGTCCTTAAATAATGCAGCAAAGTCCTTAAATAATGCAACAAAGTCCTTAAATAATGCAGAAGAGTCCTTAAATAATGCAGCAGAGTACTGAAATACCGCAGCAGGGTCCTTAAATAATGCAGCAGAGTCCTTAAATAATGCAACAAAGTCCTTAAATAATGCAGTAGATTACTAAAATACCGCAGCAGGGTCCTTAAATAATGCAGCAGAGTCCTTAAATAATGCAACAAAGTACTTAAATAATGCAGCAGAGTCCTTAAATAATGCAACAAAGTCCTTAAATAATGCAGCAAAGTCCTTAAATAATGCAGCAGTCCTTAAATAATGCAACAAAGTCCTTAAATAATGCAGCATAGTCCTTAAATAATGCTGCAAAGTCCTTAAATAATGCAGCACAGTCCTTAAATAATCCAGCCAAGTCCTTAAATAATGCAGCAAATTCCTTATATAATGCAGCAAAGTCTTTAAATAATGCAATAAAGTCCATAAATAATGCAGCAAAGTCCTTAAATAATGCAGCAGAGTACTGAAATACCGCAGCAGGGTCCTTAAATAATGCAGCAGAGTCCTTAAATAATGCAACAAAGTCCTTAAATAATGCAGTAGATTACTGAAATACCGCAGCAGGGTCCTTAAATAATGCAGCAGAGTCCTTAAATAATGCAACAAAGTCCTTAAATAATGCAGCAGAGTCCTTACATAATGCAACATAGTCCTTAAATAATGCAGCAAAGTCCTTAAATAATGCAGCAGAGTCCTTAAATAATGCAAGAAAGTCCTTAAATAATGCAGCAGAGTCCTTAAATAATGCAGCAAAGTCCTTAAATAATGCAGAAGAGTCCTTAAATAATGCAATAAAGTCATTAAATAATGCAGCAAAGTCCTTAAATAATCCAGCCAAGTCCTTAAATAATGCAGCAGAGTCCTTAAATAATGCAGCAAAGTCCTTAAATGATGCAGCAGAGTCCTTAAATAATGCAGCAAAGTCCTTAAATAATCCAGCCAAGTCCTTAAATAATGCAGCAGAGTCCTTAAATAATGCAGCAAAGTCCTTAAATAATGCAGCAGAGTCCTTAAATAATGCAACAAAGTAATTAAATAATGCAGCAGAGTCCTTAAATAATGCAACAAAGTCCATAAATAATGCAGAAGAGTCCTTAAATAATCCAGACAAGTCCTTAAATAATGCAGCAGAGTCCTTAAATAATGCAGCAGATTACTGAAATACCGCAGCAGGGTCCTTAAATAATGCAGCAGAGTCCTTAAATAATGCAGCAAAGTCCTTAAATAATGCAGCAGAGTCCTTAAATAATGCAGCAAAGTCCTTAAATAATGCAGCAGAGTCCTTAAATAATGCAGCAAAGTCCTTAAATAATGCAACAAAGTCCTTAAAAAATGCAGAAGAGTCCTTAAATAATGCAACAAAGTCCTTAAATAATGCAGCAGAGCCCTTAAATAATGCAACAAAGTACTTAAATAATGCAGCAGAGTCCTTAAGTACCGTATCAGAGTCCTTAAATAAAGCAGCAAAGTCCTTAAATAATGCAGCAGAGTCCTTAAATAATGCAGCAAAGTCATTAAATAATGCAGCAAAGTCCTTAAATAATGCAGCAGAGTCCTTAAATAATGCAGCAAAGTCCTTAAATAATGCAACAAAGTCCTTAAATAATGCAACAAAGTCCTTATATAATGCAGCAGAGTCCTTAAATAATGCAGCAAAGTCCTTAAATAATGCAACAAAGTCCTTAAATAATGCAGAAGAGTCCTTAAATAATGCAACAAAGTCCTTAAATAATGCAGCAGAGTCCTTAAATAATGCAACAAAGTACTTAAATAATGCAGCAGAGTCCTTAAGTACCGTATCAGAGTCCTTAAATAAAGCAGCAAAGTCCTTAAATAATGCAGCAGAGTCCTTAAATAATGCAGCAAAGTCATTAAATAATGCTGCAGAGTACTTAAATTCCGCAGCAAAGTCATTAAATAATGCAGCAGAGTCCTTAAATAATGCTGCAAAGTCCTTAAATAATGCAACAAAGTCCTTAAATAATGCAGAAGAGTCCTTAAATAATGCAACAAAGTCCTTAAATAATGCAGCAGAGTCCTTAAATAATGCAACAAAGTACTTAAATAATGCAGCAGAGTCCTTAAGTACCGTAACAGAGTCCTTAAATAATGCAGCAAAGTCCTTAAATAATGCAGCAGATTACTGAAATACCACAGCAGGGTCCTTAAATAATGCAGCAGAGTCCTTAAATAATGCAACAAAGTCCTTAAATAATGCAGCAGAGTCCTTAAATAATGCAACAAAGTCCTTAAAAAATGCAGCAGAATCCTTAAATAATGCAGCAAATTCCTTAAATAATGCAGCAGAGTCCTTAAATAATCCAGCCAAGTCTTTAAATAATGCAGCAGAGTACTTACATAATGCAGCAGAGTCCTTAAATAATGCAGCAAAGTCCTTAAATAATGCAACAAAGTCCTTAAATAATGCAGAAGAGTCCTTAAATAATGCAGCAGAGTACTGAAATACCGCAGCAGGGTCCTTAAATAATGCAGCAGAGTCCTTAAATAATGCAACAAAGTCCTTAAATAATGCAGTAGATTACTAAAATACCGCAGCAGGGTCCTTAAATAATACAGCAGAGTCCTTACATAATGCAACAAAGTACTTAAATAATGCAGCAGAGTCCTTAAATAATGCAACAAAGTCCTTAAATAATGCAGCAAAGTCCTTAAATAATGCAGCAGTCCTTAAATAATGCAACAAAGTCCTTAAATAATGCAGCATAGTCCTTAAATAATGCTGCAAAGTCCTTAAATAATGCAGCACAGTCCTTAAATAATCCAGCCAAGTCCTTAAATAATGCAGCAAATTCCTTAAATAATGCAGCAAAGTCTTTAAATAATGCAATAAAGTCCATAAATAATGCAGCAAAGTCCTTAAATAATGCAGCAGAGTACTGAAATACCGCAGCAGGGTCCTTAAATAATGCAGCAGAGTCCTTAAATAATGCAACAAAGTCCTTAAATAATGCAGTAGATTACTGAAATACCGCAGCAGGGTCCTTAAATAATGCAGCAGATTCCTTAAATAATGCAACAAAGTCCTTAAATAATGCAGCAGAGTCCTTACATAATGCAACATAGTCCTTAAATAATGCAGCAAAGTCCTTAAATAATGCAGCAGAGTCCTTAAATAATGCAAGAAAGTCCTTAAATAATGCAGCAGAGTCCTTAAATAATGCAGCAAAGTCCTTAAATAATGCAGAAGAGTCCTTAAATAATGCAATAAAGTCCTTAAATAATGCAGCAAAGTCCTTAAATAATCCAGCCAAGTCCTTAAATAATGCAGCAGAGTCCTTAAATAATGCAGCAAAGTCCTTAAATGATGCAGCAGAGTCCTTAAATAATGCAGCAAAGTCCTTAAATAATCCAGCCAAGTCCTTAAATAATGCAGCAGAGTCCTTAAATAATGCAGCAAAGTCCTTAAATAATGCAGCAGAGTCCTTAAATAATGCAACAAAGTAATTAAATAATGCAGCAGAGTCCTTAAATAATGCAACAAAGTCCATAAATAATGCAGAAGAGTCCTTAAATAATCCAGACAAGTCCTTAAATAATGCAGCAGAGTCCTTAAATAATGCAGCAGATTACTGAAATACCGCAGCAGGGTCCTTAAATAATGCAGCAGAGTCCTTAAATAATGCAGCAAAGTCCTTAAATAATGCAGCAGAGTCCTTAAATAATGCAGCAAAGTCCTTAAATAATGCAGCAGAGTCCTTAAATAATGCAGCAAAGTCCTTAAATAATGCAACAAAGTCCTTAAATAATGCAGAAGAGTCCTTAAATAATGCAACAAAGTCCTTAAATAATGCAGCAGATTACTGAAATACCACAGCAGGGTCCTTAAATAATGCAGCAGAGTCCTTAAATAATGCAACAAAGTCCTTAAATAATGCAGCAGAGTCCTTAAATAATGCAACAAAGTCCTTAAAAAATGCAGCAGAATCCTTAAATAATGCAGCAAATTCCTTAAATAATGCAGCAGAGTCCTTAAATAATCCAGCCAAGTCTTTAAATAATGCAGCAGAGTACTTACATAATGCAGCAGAGTCCTTAAATAATGCAGCAAAGTCCTTAAATAATGCAACAAAGTCCTTAAATAATGCAGAAGAGTCCTTAAATAATGCAGCAGAGTACTGAAATACCGCAGCAGGGTCCTTAAATAATGCAGCAGAGTCCTTAAATAATGCAACAAAGTCCTTAAATAATGCAGTAGATTACTAAAATACCGCAGCAGGGTCCTTAAATAATGCAGCAGAGTCCTTAAATAATGCAACAAAGTACTTAAATAATGCAGCAGAGTCCTTAAATAATGCAACAAAGTCCTTAAATAATGCAGCAAAGTCCTTAAATAATGCAGCAGTCCTTAAATAATGCAACAAAGTCCTTAAATAATGCAGCATAGTCCTTAAATAATGCTGCAAAGTCCTTAAATAATGCAGCACAGTCCTTAAATAATCCAGCCAAGTCCTTAAATAATGCAGCAAATTCCTTATATAATGCAGCAAAGTCTTTAAATAATGCAATAAAGTCCATAAATAATGCAGCAAAGTCCTTAAATAATGCAGCAGAGTACTGAAATACCGCAGCAGGGTCCTTAAATAATGCAGCAGAGTCCTTAAATAATGCAACAAAGTCCTTAAATAATGCAGTAGATTACTGAAATACCGCAGCAGGGTCCTTAAATAATGCAGCAGAGTCCTTAAATAATGCAACAAAGTCCTTAAATAATGCAGCAGAGTCCTTACATAATGCAACATAGTCCTTAAATAATGCAGCAAAGTCCTTAAATAATGCAGCAGAGTCTTAAATAATGCAAGAAAGTCCTTAAATAATGCAGCAGAGTCCTTAAATAATGCAGCAAAGTCCTTAAATAATGCAGAAGAGTCCTTAAATAATGCAATAAAGTCATTAAATAATGCAGCAAAGTCCTTAAATAATCCAGCCAAGTCCTTAAATAATGCAGCAGAGTCCTTAAATAATGCAGCAAAGTCCTTAAATGATGCAGCAGAGTCCTTAAATAATGCAGCAAAGTCCTTAAATAATCCAGCCAAGTCCTTAAATAATGCAGCAGAGTCCTTAAATAATGCAGCAAAGTCCTTAAATAATGCAGCAGAGTCCTTAAATAATGCAACAAAGTAATTAAATAATGCAGCAGAGTCCTTAAATAATGCAACAAAGTCCATAAATAATGCAGAAGAGTCCTTAAATAATCCAGACAAGTCCTTAAATAATGCAGCAGAGTCCTTAAATAATGCAGCAGATTACTGAAATACCGCAGCAGGGTCCTTAAATAATGCAGCAGAGTCCTTAAATAATGCAGCAAAGTCCTTAAATAATGCAGCAGAGTCCTTAAATAATGCAGCAAAGTCCTTAAATAATGCAGCAGAGTCCTTAAATAATGCAGCAAAGTCCTTAAATAATGCAACAAAGTCCTTAAATAATGCAGAAGAGTCCTTAAATAATGCAACAAAGTCCTTAAATAATGCAGCAGAGCCCTTAAATAATGCAACAAAGTACTTAAATAATGCAGCAGAGTCCTTAAGTACCGTATCAGAGTCCTTAAATAAAGCAGCAAAGTCCTTAAATAATGCAGCAGAGTCCTTAAATAATGCAGCAAAGTCATTAAATAATGCAGCAAAGTCCTTAAATAATGCAGCAGAGTCCTTAAATAATGCAGCAAAGTCCTTAAATAATGCAACAAAGTCCTTAAATAATGCAACAAAGTCCTTAAATAATGCAGCAGAGTCCTTAAATAATGCAGCAAAGTCCTTAAATAATGCAACAAAGTCCTTAAATAATGCAGAAGAGTCCTTAAATAATGCAACAAAGTCCTTAAATAATGCAGCAGAGTCCTTAAATAATGCAACAAAGTACTTAAATAATGCAGCAGAGTCCTTAAGTACCGTATCAGAGTCCTTAAATAAAGCAGCAAAGTCCTTAAATAATGCAGCAGAGTCCTTAAATAATGCAGCAAAGTCATTAAATAATGCTGCAGAGGACTTAAATTCCGCAGCAAAGTCCATAAATAATGCAGAAGAGTCCTTAAATAATCCAGACAAGTCCTTAAATAATGCAGCAGAGTCCTTAAATAATGCAGCAGATTACTGAAATACCGCAGCAGGGTCCTTAAATAATGCAGCAGAGTCCTTAAATAATGCAGCAAAGTCCTTAAATAATGCAGCAGAGTCCTTAAATAATGCAGCAAAGTCCTTAAATAATGCAGCAGAGTCCTTAAATAATGCAGCAAAGTCCTTAAATAATGCAACAAAGTCCTTAAAAAATGCAGAAGAGTCCTTAAATAATGCAACAAAGTCCTTAAATAATGCAGCAGAGCCCTTAAATAATGCAACAAAGTACTTAAATAATGCAGCAGAGTCCTTAAGTACCGTATCAGAGTCCTTAAATAAAGCAGCAAAGTCCTTAAATAATGCAGCAGAGTCCTTAAATAATGCAGCAAAGTCATTAAATAATGCAGCAAAGTCCTTAAATAATGCAGCAGAGTCCTTAAATAATGCAGCAAAGTCCTTAAATAATGCAACAAAGTCCTTAAATAATGCAACAAAGTCCTTATATAATGCAGCAGAGTCCTTAAATAATGCAGCAAAGTCCTTAAATAATGCAACAAAGTCCTTAAATAATGCAGAAGAGTCCTTAAATAATGCAACAAAGTCCTTAAATAATGCAGCAGAGTCCTTAAATAATGCAACAAAGTACTTAAATAATGCAGCAGAGTCCTTAAGTACCGTATCAGAGTCCTTAAATAAAGCAGCAAAGTCCTTAAATAATGCAGCAGAGTCCTTAAATAATGCAGCAAAGTCATTAAATAATGCTGCAGAGTACTTAAATTCCGCAGCAAAGTCATTAAATAATGCAGCAGAGTCCTTAAATAATGCTGCAAAGTCCTTAAATAATGCAACAAAGTCCTTAAATAATGCAGAAGAGTCCTTAAATAATGCAACAAAGTCCTTAAATAATGCAGCAGAGTCCTTAAATAATGCAACAAAGTACTTAAATAATGCAGCAGAGTCCTTAAGTACCGTAACAGAGTCCTTAAATAATGCAGCAAAGTCCTTAAATAATGCAGCAGATTACTGAAATACCACAGCAGGGTCCTTAAATAATGCAGCAGAGTCCTTAAATAATGCAACAAAGTCCTTAAATAATGCAGCAGAGTCCTTAAATAATGCAACAAAGTCCTTAAAAAATGCAGCAGAATCCTTAAATAATGCAGCAAATTCCTTAAATAATGCAGCAGAGTCCTTAAATAATCCAGCCAAGTCTTTAAATAATGCAGCAGAGTACTTACATAATGCAGCAGAGTCCTTAAATAATGCAGCAAAGTCCTTAAATAATGCAACAAAGTCCTTAAATAATGCAGAAGAGTCCTTAAATAATGCAGCAGAGTACTGAAATACCGCAGCAGGGTCCTTAAATAATGCAGCAGAGTCCTTAAATAATGCAACAAAGTCCTTAAATAATGCAGTAGATTACTAAAATACCGCAGCAGGGTCCTTAAATAATACAGCAGAGTCCTTACATAATGCAACAAAGTACTTAAATAATGCAGCAGAGTCCTTAAATAATGCAACAAAGTCCTTAAATAATGCAGCAAAGTCCTTAAATAATGCAGCAGTCCTTAAATAATGCAACAAAGTCCTTAAATAATGCAGCATAGTCCTTAAATAATGCTGCAAAGTCCTTAAATAATGCAGCACAGTCCTTAAATAATCCAGCCAAGTCCTTAAATAATGCAGCAAATTCCTTAAATAATGCAGCAAAGTCTTTAAATAATGCAATAAAGTCCATAAATAATGCAGCAAAGTCCTTAAATAATGCAGCAGAGTACTGAAATACCGCAGCAGGGTCCTTAAATAATGCAGCAGAGTCCTTAAATAATGCAACAAAGTCCTTAAATAATGCAGTAGATTACTGAAATACCGCAGCAGGGTCCTTAAATAATGCAGCAGATTCCTTAAATAATGCAACAAAGTCCTTAAATAATGCAGCAGAGTCCTTACATAATGCAACATAGTCCTTAAATAATGCAGCAAAGTCCTTAAATAATGCAGCAGAGTCCTTAAATAATGCAAGAAAGTCCTTAAATAATGCAGCAGAGTCCTTAAATAATGCAGCAAAGTCCTTAAATAATGCAGAAGAGTCCTTAAATAATGCAATAAAGTCCTTAAATAATGCAGCAAAGTCCTTAAATAATCCAGCCAAGTCCTTAAATAATGCAGCAGAGTCCTTAAATAATGCAGCAAAGTCCTTAAATGATGCAGCAGAGTCCTTAAATAATGCAGCAAAGTCCTTAAATAATCCAGCCAAGTCCTTAAATAATGCAGCAGAGTCCTTAAATAATGCAGCAAAGTCCTTAAATAATGCAGCAGAGTCCTTAAATAATGCAACAAAGTAATTAAATAATGCAGCAGAGTCCTTAAATAATGCAACAAAGTCCATAAATAATGCAGAAGAGTCCTTAAATAATCCAGACAAGTCCTTAAATAATGCAGCAGAGTCCTTAAATAATGCAGCAGATTACTGAAATACCGCAGCAGGGTCCTTAAATAATGCAGCAGAGTCCTTAAATAATGCAGCAAAGTCCTTAAATAATGCAGCAGAGTCCTTAAATAATGCAGCAAAGTCCTTAAATAATGCAGCAGAGTCCTTAAATAATGCAGCAAAGTCCTTAAATAATGCAACAAAGTCCTTAAATAATGCAGAAGAGTCCTTAAATAATGCAACAAAGTCCTTAAATAATGCAGCAGATTACTGAAATACCACAGCAGGGTCCTTAAATAATGCAGCAGAGTCCTTAAATAATGCAACAAAGTCCTTAAATAATGCAGCAGAGTCCTTAAATAATGCAACAAAGTCCTTAAAAAATGCAGCAGAATCCTTAAATAATGCAGCAAATTCCTTAAATAATGCAGCAGAGTCCTTAAATAATCCAGCCAAGTCTTTAAATAATGCAGCAGAGTACTTACATAATGCAGCAGAGTCCTTAAATAATGCAGCAAAGTCCTTAAATAATGCAACAAAGTCCTTAAATAATGCAGAAGAGTCCTTAAATAATGCAGCAGAGTACTGAAATACCGCAGCAGGGTCCTTAAATAATGCAGCAGAGTCCTTAAATAATGCAACAAAGTCCTTAAATAATGCAGTAGATTACTAAAATACCGCAGCAGGGTCCTTAAATAATGCAGCAGAGTCCTTAAATAATGCAACAAAGTACTTAAATAATGCAGCAGAGTCCTTAAATAATGCAACAAAGTCCTTAAATAATGCAGCAAAGTCCTTAAATAATGCAGCAGTCCTTAAATAATGCAACAAAGTCCTTAAATAATGCAGCATAGTCCTTAAATAATGCTGCAAAGTCCTTAAATAATGCAGCACAGTCCTTAAATAATCCAGCCAAGTCCTTAAATAATGCAGCAAATTCCTTATATAATGCAGCAAAGTCTTTAAATAATGCAATAAAGTCCATAAATAATGCAGCAAAGTCCTTAAATAATGCAGCAGAGTACTGAAATACCGCAGCAGGGTCCTTAAATAATGCAGCAGAGTCCTTAAATAATGCAACAAAGTCCTTAAATAATGCAGTAGATTACTGAAATACCGCAGCAGGGTCCTTAAATAATGCAGCAGAGTCCTTAAATAATGCAACAAAGTCCTTAAATAATGCAGCAGAGTCCTTACATAATGCAACATAGTCCTTAAATAATGCAGCAAAGTCCTTAAATAATGCAGCAGAGTCTTAAATAATGCAAGAAAGTCCTTAAATAATGCAGCAGAGTCCTTAAATAATGCAGCAAAGTCCTTAAATAATGCAGAAGAGTCCTTAAATAATGCAATAAAGTCATTAAATAATGCAGCAAAGTCCTTAAATAATCCAGCCAAGTCCTTAAATAATGCAGCAGAGTCCTTAAATAATGCAGCAAAGTCCTTAAATGATGCAGCAGAGTCCTTAAATAATGCAGCAAAGTCCTTAAATAATCCAGCCAAGTCCTTAAATAATGCAGCAGAGTCCTTAAATAATGCAGCAAAGTCCTTAAATAATGCAGCAGAGTTCTTAAATAATGCAACAAAGTAATTAAATAATGCAGCAGAGTCCTTAAATAATGCAACAAAGTCCATAAATAATGCAGAAGAGTCCTTAAATAATCCAGACAAGTCCTTAAATAATGCAGCAGAGTCCTTAAATAATGCAGCAGATTACTGAAATACCGCAGCAGGGTCCTTAAATAATGCAGCAGAGTCCTTAAATAATGCAGCAAAGTCCTTAAATAATGCAGCAGAGTCCTTAAATAATGCAGCAAAGTCCTTAAATAATGCAGCAGAGTCCTTAAATAATGCAGCAAAGTCCTTAAATAATGCAACAAAGTCCTTAAATAATGCAGAAGAGTCCTTAAATAATGCAACAAAGTCCTTAAATAATGCAGCAGAGCCCTTAAATAATGCAACAAAGTACTTAAATAATGCAGCAGAGTCCTTAAGTACCGTATCAGAGTCCTTAAATAAAGCAGCAAAGTCCTTAAATAATGCAGCAGAGTCCTTAAATAATGCAGCAAAGTCATTAAATAATGCAGCAAAGTCCTTAAATAATGCAGCAGAGTCCTTAAATAATGCAGCAAAGTCCTTAAATAATGCAACAAAGTCCTTAAATAATGCAACAAAGTCCTTAAATAATGCAGCAGAGTCCTTAAATAATGCAGCAAAGTCCTTAAATAATGCAACAAAGTCCTTAAATAATGCAGAAGAGTCCTTAAATAATGCAACAAAGTCCTTAAATAATGCAGCAGAGTCCTTAAATAATGCAACAAAGTACTTAAATAATGCAGCAGAGTCCTTAAGTACCGTATCAGAGTCCTTAAATAAAGCAGCAAAGTCCTTAAATAATGCAGCAGAGTCCTTAAATAATGCAGCAAAGTCATTAAATAATGCTGCAGAGGACTTAAATTCCGCAGCAAAGTCCTTAAATAATGCAGCAGAGTCCTTAAATAATGCTGCAAAGTCCTTAAATAATGCAACAAAGTCCTTAAATAATGCAGAAGAGTCCTTAAATAATGCAACAAAGTCCTTAAATAATGCAGCAGAGTCCTTAAATAATGCAACAAAGTACTTAAATAATGCAGCAGAGTCCTTAAGTACCGTAACAGAGTCCTTAAATAATGCAGCAAAGTCCTTAAATAATGCAGCAGATTACTGAAATACCACAGCAGGGTCCTTAAATAATGCAGCAGAGTCCTTAAATAATGCAACAAAGTCCTTAAATAATGCAGCAGAGTCCTTAAATAATGCAACAAAGTCCTTAAAAAATGCAGCAGAATCCTTAAATAATGCAGCAAATTCCTTAAATAATGCAGCAGAGTCCTTAAATAATCCAGCCAAGTCTTTAAATAATGCAGCAGAGTACTTACATAATGCAGCAGAGTCCTTAAATAATGCAGCAAAGTCCTTAAATAATGCAACAAAGTCCTTAAATAATGCAGAAGAGTCCTTAAATAATGCAGCAGAGTACTGAAATACCGCAGCAGGGTCCTTAAATAATGCAGCAGAGTCCTTAAATAATGCAACAAAGTCCTTAAATAATGCAGTAGATTACTAAAATACCGCAGCAGGGTCCTTAAATAATACAGCAGAGTCCTTAAATAATGCAACAAAGTACTTAAATAATGCAGCAGAGTCCTTAAATAATGCAACAAAGTCCTTAAATAATGCAGCAAAGTCCTTAAATAATGCAGCAGTCCTTAAATAATGCAACAAAGTCCTTAAATAATGCAACATAGTCCTTAAATAATGCAGCAAAGTCCTTAAATAATGCAGCAGAGTCCTTAAATAATGCAAGAAAGTCCTTAAATAATGCAGCAGAGTCCTTAAATAATGCAGCAAAGTCCTTAAATAATGCAGAAGAGTCCTTAAATAATGCAATAAAGTCCTTAAATAATGCAGCAAAGTCCTTAAATAATCCAGCCAAGTCCTTAAATAATGCAGCAGAGTCCTTAAATAATGCAGCAAAGTCCTTAAATGATGCAGCAGAGTCCTTAAATAATGCAGCACAGTCCTTAAATAATCCAGCCAAGTCCTTAAATAATGCAGCAGAGTCCTTAAATAATGCAGCAAAGTCCTTAAATAATGCAGCAGAGTCCTTAAATAATGCAACAAAGTAATTAAATAATGCAGCAGAGTCCTTAAATAATGCAACAAAGTCCATAAATAATGCAGAAGAGTCCTTAAATAATCCAGACAAGTCCTTAAATAATGCAGCAGAGTCCTTAAATAATGCAGCAGATTACTGAAATACCGCAGCAGGGTCCTTAAATAATGCAGCAGAGTCCTTAAATAATGCAGCAAAGTCCTTAAATAATGCAGCAGAGTCCTTAAATAATGCAGCAAAGTCCTTAAATAATGCAGCAGAGTCCTTAAATAATGCAACAAAGTCCTTAAATAATGCAGAAGAGTCCTTAAATAATGCAACAAAGTCCTTAAATAATGCAGCAGAGTCCTTAAATAATGCAACAAAGTACTTAAATAATGCAGCAGAGTCCTTAAGTACCGTATCAGAGTCCTTAAATAAAGCAGCAAATTCCTTAAATAATGCAGCAAAGTCTTTAAATAATGCAATAAAGTCCATAAATAATGCAGAAAAGTCCTTAAATAATGCAGCAGAGTACTGAAATACCGCAGCAGGGTCCTTAAATAATGCAGCAGAGTCCTTAAATAATGCAACAAAGTCCTTAAATAATGCAGTAGATTACTGAAATACCGCAGCAGGGTCCTTAAATAATGCAGCAGAGTCCTTAAATAATGCAACAAAGTCCTTAAATAATGCAGCAGAGTCCTTACATAATGCAACATAGTCCTTAAATAATGCAGCAAAGTCCTTAAATAATGCAGCAGAGTCCTTAAATAATGCAAGAAAGTCCTTAAATAATGCAGCAGAGTCCTTAAATAATGCAGCAAAGTCCTTAAATAATGCAGAAGAGTCCTTAAATAATGCAATAAAGTCCTTAAATAATGCAGCAAAGTCCTTAAATAATCCAGCCAAGTCCTTAAATAATGCAGCAGAGTCCTTAAATAATGCAGCAAAGTCCTTAAATGATGCAGCAGAGTCCTTAAATAATGCAGCAAAGTCCTTAAATAATCCAGCCAAGTCCTTAAATAATGCAGCAGAGTCCTTAAATAATGCAGCAAAGTCCTTAAATAATGCAGCAGAGTCCTTAAATAATGCAACAAAGTAATTAAATAATGCAGCAGAGTCCTTAAATAATGCAACAAAGTCCATAAATAATGCAGAAGAGTCCTTAAATAATCCAGACAAGTCCTTAAATAATGCAGCAGAGTCCTTAAATAATGCAGCAGATTACTGAAATACCGCAGCAGGGTCCTTAAATAATGCAGCAGAGTCCTTAAATAATGCAGCAAAGTCCTTAAATAATGCAGCAGAGTCCTTAAATAATCCAGCCAAGTCCTTAAATAATGCAGCAAATTCCTTATATAATGCAGCAAAGTCTTTAAATAATGCAATAAAGTCCATAAATAATGCAGCAAAGTCCTTAAATAATGCAGCAGAGTACTGAAATACCGCAGCAGGGTCCTTAAATAATGCAGCAGAGTCCTTAAATAATGCAACAAAGTCCTTAAATAATGCAGTAGATTACTGAAATACCGCAGCAGGGTCCTTAAATAATGCAGCAGAGTCCTTAAATAATGCAACAAAGTCCTTAAATAATGCAGCAGAGTCCTTACATAATGCAACATAGTCCTTAAATAATGCAGCAAAGTCCTTAAATAATGCAGCAGAGTCCTTAAATAATGCAAGAAAGTCCTTAAATAATGCAGCAGAGTCCTTAAATAATGCAGCAAAGTCCTTAAATAATGCAGAAGAGTCCTTAAATAATGCAATAAAGTCATTAAATAATGCAGCAAAGTCCTTAAATAATCCAGCCAAGTCCTTAAATAATGCAGCAGAGTCCTTAAATAATGCAGCAAAGTCCTTAAATGATGCAGCAGAGTCCTTAAATAATGCAGCAAAGTCCTTAAATAATCCAGCCAAGTCCTTAAATAATGCAGCAGAGTCCTTAAATAATGCAGCAAAGTCCTTAAATAATGCAGCAGAGTCCTTAAATAATGCAACAAAGTAATTAAATAATGCAGCAGAGTCCTTAAATAATGCAACAAAGTCCATAAATAATGCAGAAGAGTCCTTAAATAATCCAGACAAGTCCTTAAATAATGCAGCAGAGTCCTTAAATAATGCAGCAGATTACTGAAATACCGCAGCAGGGTCCTTAAATAATGCAGCAGAGTCCTTAAATAATGCAGCAAAGTCCTTAAATAATGCAGCAGAGTCCTTAAATAATGCAGCAAAGTCCTTAAATAATGCAGCAGAGTCCTTAAATAATGCAGCAAAGTCCTTAAATAATGCAACAAAGTCCTTAAATAATGCAGAAGAGTCCTTAAATAATGCAACAAAGTCCTTAAATAATGCAGCAGAGCCCTTAAATAATGCAACAAAGTACTTAAATAATGCAGCAGAGTCCTTAAGTACCGTATCAGAGTCCTTAAATAAAGCAGCAAAGTCCTTAAATAATGCAGCAGAGTCCTTAAATAATGCAGCAAAGTCATTAAATAATGCAGCAAAGTCCTTAAATAATGCAGCAGAGTCCTTAAATAATGCAACAAAGTCCTTAAATAATGCAACAAAGTCCTTAAATAATGCAGCAGAGTCCTTAAATAATGCAGCAAAGTCCTTAAATAATGCAACAAAGTCCTTAAATAATGCAGAAGAGTCCTTAAATAATGCAACAAAGTCCTTAAATAATGCAGCAGAGTCCTTAAATAATGCAACAAAGTACTTAAATAATGCAGCAGAGTCCTTAAGTACCGTATCAGAGTCCTTAAATAAAGCAGCAAAGTCCTTAAATAATGCAGCAGAGTCCTTAAATAATGCAGCAAAGTCATTAAATAATGCTGCAGAGTACTTAAATTCCGCAGCAAAGTCCTTAAATAATGCAGCAGAGTCCTTAAATAATGCTGCAAAGTCCTTAAATAATGCAACAAAGTCCTTAAATAATGCAGAAGAGTCCTTAAATAATGCAACAAAGTCCTTAAATAATGCAGCAGAGTCCTTAAATAATGCAACAAAGTACTTAAATAATGCAGCAGAGTCCTTAAGTACCGTAACAGAGTCCTTAAATAATGCAGCAAAGTCCTTAAATAATGCAGCAGATTACTGAAATACCACAGCAGGGTCCTTAAATAATGCAGCAGAGTCCTTAAATAATGCAACAAAGTCCTTAAATAATGCAGCAGAGTCCTTAAATAATGCAACAAAGTCCTTAAAAAATGCAGCAGAATCCTTAAATAATGCAGCAAATTCCTTAAATAATGCAGCAGAGTCCTTAAATAATCCAGCCAAGTCTTTAAATAATGCAGCAGAGTACTTACATAATGCAGCAGAGTCCTTAAATAATGCAGCAAAGTCCTTAAATAATGCAACAAAGTCCTTAAATAATGCAGAAGAGTCCTTAAATAATGCAGCAGAGTACTGAAATACCGCAGCAGGGTCCTTAAATAATGCAGCAGAGTCCTTAAATAATGCAACAAAGTCCTTAAATAATGCAGTAGATTACTAAAATACCGCAGCAGGGTCCTTAAATAATACAGCAGAGTCCTTAAATAATGCAACAAAGTACTTAAATAATGCAGCAGAGTCCTTAAATAATGCAACAAAGTCCTTAAATAATGCAGCAAAGTCCTTAAATAATGCAGCAGTCCTTAAATAATGCAACAAAGTCCTTAAATAATGCAGCATAGTCCTTAAATAATGCTGCAAAGTCCTTAAATAATGCAGCACAGTCCTTAAATAATCCAGCCAAGTCCTTAAATAATGCAGCAAATTCCTTAAATAATGCAGCAAAGTCTTTAAATAATGCAATAAAGTCCATAAATAATGCAGCAAAGTCCTTAAATAATGCAGCAGAGTACTGAAATACCGCAGCAGGGTCCTTAAATAATGCAGCAGAGTCCTTAAATAATGCAACAAAGTCCTTAAATAATGCAGTAGATTACTGAAATACCGCAGCAGGGTCCTTAAATAATGCAGCAGAGTCCTTAAATAATGCAACAAAGTCCTTAAATAATGCAGCAGAGTCCTTACATAATGCAACATAGTCCTTAAATAATGCAGCAAAGTCCTTAAATAATGCAGCAGAGTCCTTAAATAATGCAAGAAAGTCCTTAAATAATGCAGCAGAGTCCTTAAATAATGCAGCAAAGTCCTTAAATAATGCAGAAGAGTCCTTAAATAATGCAATAAAGTCCTTAAATAATGCAGCAAAGTCCTTAAATAATCCAGCCAAGTCCTTAAATAATGCAGCAGAGTCCTTAAATAATGCAGCAAAGTCCTTAAATGATGCAGCAGAGTCCTTAAATAATGCAGCAAAGTCCTTAAATAATCCAGCCAAGTCCTTAAATAATGCAGCAGAGTCCTTAAATAATGCAGCAAAGTCCTTAAATAATGCAGCAGAGTCCTTAAATAATGCAACAAAGTAATTAAATAATGCAGCAGAGTCCTTAAATAATGCAACAAAGTCCATAAATAATGCAGAAGAGTCCTTAAATAATCCAGACAAGTCCTTAAATAATGCAGCAGAGTCCTTAAATAATGCAGCAGATTACTGAAATACCGCAGCAGGGTCCTTAAATAATGCAGCAGAGTCCTTAAATAATGCAGCAAAGTCCTTAAATAATGCAGCAGAGTCCTTAAATAATGCAGCAAAGTCCTTAAATAATGCAGCAAAGTCCTTAAATAATGCAGCAAAGTCCTTAAATAATGCAACAAAGTCCTTAAATAATGCAGAAGAGTCCTTAAATAATGCAACAAAGTCCTTAAATAATGCAGCAGAGTCCTTAAATAATGCAACAAAGTACTTAAATAATGCAGCAGAGTCCTTAAGTACCGTATCAGAGTCCTTAAATAAAGCAGCAAATTCCTTAAATAATGCAGCAAAGTCTTTAAATAATGCAATAAAGTCCATAAATAATGCAGAAAAGTCCTTAAATAATGCAGCAGAGTACTGAAATACCGCAGCAGGGTCCTTAAATAATGCAGCAGAGTCCTTAAATAATGCAACAAAGTCCTTAAATAATGCAGTAGATTACTAAAATACCGCAGCAGGGTCCTTAAATAATACAGCAGAGTCCTTAAATAATGCAACAAAGTACTTAAATAATGCAGCAGAGTCCTTAAATAATGCAACAAAGTCCTTAAATAATGCAGCAAAGTCCTTAAATAATGCAGCAGTCCTTAAATAATGCAACAAAGTCCTTAAATAATGCAACATAGTCCTTAAATAATGCAGCAAAGTCCTTAAATAATGCAGCAGAGTCCTTAAATAATGCAAGAAAGTCCTTAAATAATGCAGCAGAGTCCTTAAATAATGCAGCAAAGTCCTTAAATAATGCAGAAGAGTCCTTAAATAATGCAATAAAGTCCTTAAATAATGCAGCAAAGTCCTTAAATAATCCAGCCAAGTCCTTAAATAATGCAGCAGAGTCCTTAAATAATGCAGCAAAGTCCTTAAATGATGCAGCAGAGTCCTTAAATAATGCAGCAAAGTCCTTAAATAATCCAGCCAAGTCCTTAAATAATGCAGCAGAGTCCTTAAATAATGCAGCAAAGTCCTTAAATAATGCAGCAGAGTCCTTAAATAATGCAACAAAGTAATTAAATAATGCAGCAGAGTCCTTAAATAATGCAACAAAGTCCATAAATAATGCAGAAGAGTCCTTAAATAATCCAGACAAGTCCTTAAATAATGCAGCAGAGTCCTTAAATAATGCAGCAGATTACTGAAATACCGCAGCAGGGTCCTTAAATAATGCAGCAGAGTCCTTAAATAATGCAGCAAAGTCCTTAAATAATGCAGCAGAGTCCTTAAATAATGCAGCAAAGTCCTTAAATAATGCAGCAGAGTCCTTAAATAATGCAACAAAGTCCTTAAATAATGCAGAAGAGTCCTTAAATAATGCAACAAAGTCCTTAAATAATGCAGCAGAGTCCTTAAATAATGCAACAAAGTACTTAAATAATGCAGCAGAGTCCTTAAGTACCGTATCAGAGTCCTTAAATAAAGCAGCAAATTCCTTAAATAATGCAGCAAAGTCTTTAAATAATGCAATAAAGTCCATAAATAATGCAGAAAAGTCCTTAAATAATGCAGCAGAGTACTGAAATACCGCAGCAGGGTCCTTAAATAATGCAGCAGAGTCCTTAAATAATGCAACAAAGTCCTTAAATAATGCAGTAGATTACTGAAATACCGCAGCAGGGTCCTTAAATAATGCAGCAGAGTCCTTAAATAATGCAACAAAGTCCTTAAATAATGCAGCAGAGTCCTTACATAATGCAACATAGTCCTTAAATAATGCAGCAAAGTCCTTAAATAATGCAGCAGAGTCCTTAAATAATGCAAGAAAGTCCTTAAATAATGCAGCAGAGTCCTTAAATAATGCAGCAAAGTCCTTAAATAATGCAGAAGAGTCCTTAAATAATGCAATAAAGTCCTTAAATAATGCAGCAAAGTCCTTAAATAATCCAGCCAAGTCCTTAAATAATGCAGCAGAGTCCTTAAATAATGCAGCAAAGTCCTTAAATGATGCAGCAGAGTCCTTAAATAATGCAGCAAAGTCCTTAAATAATCCAGCCAAGTCCTTAAATAATGCAGCAGAGTCCTTAAATAATGCAGCAAAGTCCTTAAATAATGCAGCAGAGTCCTTAAATAATGCAACAAAGTAATTAAATAATGCAGCAGAGTCCTTAAATAATGCAACAAAGTCCATAAATAATGCAGAAGAGTCCTTAAATAATCCAGACAAGTCCTTAAATAATGCAGCAGAGTCCTTAAATAATGCAGCAGATTACTGAAATACCGCAGCAGGGTCCTTAAATAATGCAGCAGAGTCCTTAAATAATGCAGCAAAGTCCTTAAATAATGCAGCAGAGTCCTTAAATAATCCAGCCAAGTCCTTAAATAATGCAGCAAATTCCTTATATAATGCAGCAAAGTCTTTAAATAATGCAATAAAGTCCATAAATAATGCAGCAAAGTCCTTAAATAATGCAGCAGAGTACTGAAATACCGCAGCAGGGTCCTTAAATAATGCAGCAGAGTCCTTAAATAATGCAACAAAGTCCTTAAATAATGCAGTAGATTACTGAAATACCGCAGCAGGGTCCTTAAATAATGCAGCAGAGTCCTTAAATAATGCAACAAAGTCCTTAAATAATGCAGCAGAGTCCTTACATAATGCAACATAGTCCTTAAATAATGCAGCAAAGTCCTTAAATAATGCAGCAGAGTCCTTAAATAATGCAAGAAAGTCCTTAAATAATGCAGCAGAGTCCTTAAATAATGCAGCAAAGTCCTTAAATAATGCAGAAGAGTCCTTAAATAATGCAATAAAGTCATTAAATAATGCAGCAAAGTCCTTAAATAATCCAGCCAAGTCCTTAAATAATGCAGCAGAGTCCTTAAATAATGCAGCAAAGTCCTTAAATGATGCAGCAGAGTCCTTAAATAATGCAGCAAAGTCCTTAAATAATCCAGCCAAGTCCTTAAATAATGCAGCAGAGTCCTTAAATAATGCAGCAAAGTCCTTAAATAATGCAGCAGAGTCCTTAAATAATGCAACAAAGTAATTAAATAATGCAGCAGAGTCCTTAAATAATGCAACAAAGTCCATAAATAATGCAGAAGAGTCCTTAAATAATCCAGACAAGTCCTTAAATAATGCAGCAGAGTCCTTAAATAATGCAGCAGATTACTGAAATACCGCAGCAGGGTCCTTAAATAATGCAGCAGAGTCCTTAAATAATGCAGCAAAGTCCTTAAATAATGCAGCAGAGTCCTTAAATAATGCAGCAAAGTCCTTAAATAATGCAGCAGAGTCCTTAAATAATGCAGCAAAGTCCTTAAATAATGCAACAAAGTCCTTAAATAATGCAGAAGAGTCCTTAAATAATGCAACAAAGTCCTTAAATAATGCAGCAGAGCCCTTAAATAATGCAACAAAGTACTTAAATAATGCAGCAGAGTCCTTAAGTACCGTATCAGAGTCCTTAAATAAAGCAGCAAAGTCCTTAAATAATGCAGCAGAGTCCTTAAATAATGCAGCAAAGTCATTAAATAATGCAGCAAAGTCCTTAAATAATGCAGCAGAGTCCTTAAATAATGCAACAAAGTCCTTAAATAATGCAACAAAGTCCTTAAATAATGCAGCAGAGTCCTTAAATAATGCAGCAAAGTCCTTAAATAATGCAACAAAGTCCTTAAATAATGCAGAAGAGTCCTTAAATAATGCAACAAAGTCCTTAAATAATGCAGCAGAGTCCTTAAATAATGCAACAAAGTACTTAAATAATGCAGCAGAGTCCTTAAGTACCGTATCAGAGTCCTTAAATAAAGCAGCAAAGTCCTTAAATAATGCAGCAGAGTCCTTAAATAATGCAGCAAAGTCATTAAATAATGCTGCAGAGTACTTAAATTCCGCAGCAAAGTCCTTAAATAATGCAGCAGAGTCCTTAAATAATGCTGCAAAGTCCTTAAATAATGCAACAAAGTCCTTAAATAATGCAGAAGAGTCCTTAAATAATGCAACAAAGTCCTTAAATAATGCAGCAGAGTCCTTAAATAATGCAACAAAGTACTTAAATAATGCAGCAGAGTCCTTAAGTACCGTAACAGAGTCCTTAAATAATGCAGCAAAGTCCTTAAATAATGCAGCAGATTACTGAAATACCACAGCAGGGTCCTTAAATAATGCAGCAGAGTCCTTAAATAATGCAACAAAGTCCTTAAATAATGCAGCAGAGTCCTTAAATAATGCAACAAAGTCCTTAAAAAATGCAGCAGAATCCTTAAATAATGCAGCAAATTCCTTAAATAATGCAGCAGAGTCCTTAAATAATCCAGCCAAGTCTTTAAATAATGCAGCAGAGTACTTACATAATGCAGCAGAGTCCTTAAATAATGCAGCAAAGTCCTTAAATAATGCAACAAAGTCCTTAAATAATGCAGAAGAGTCCTTAAATAATGCAGCAGAGTACTGAAATACCGCAGCAGGGTCCTTAAATAATGCAGCAGAGTCCTTAAATAATGCAACAAAGTCCTTAAATAATGCAGTAGATTACTAAAATACCGCAGCAGGGTCCTTAAATAATACAGCAGAGTCCTTAAATAATGCAACAAAGTACTTAAATAATGCAGCAGAGTCCTTAAATAATGCAACAAAGTCCTTAAATAATGCAGCAAAGTCCTTAAATAATGCAGCAGTCCTTAAATAATGCAACAAAGTCCTTAAATAATGCAGCATAGTCCTTAAATAATGCTGCAAAGTCCTTAAATAATGCAGCACAGTCCTTAAATAATCCAGCCAAGTCCTTAAATAATGCAGCAAATTCCTTAAATAATGCAGCAAAGTCTTTAAATAATGCAATAAAGTCCATAAATAATGCAGCAAAGTCCTTAAATAATGCAGCAGAGTACTGAAATACCGCAGCAGGGTCCTTAAATAATGCAGCAGAGTCCTTAAATAATGCAACAAAGTCCTTAAATAATGCAGTAGATTACTGAAATACCGCAGCAGGGTCCTTAAATAATGCAGCAGAGTCCTTAAATAATGCAACAAAGTCCTTAAATAATGCAGCAGAGTCCTTACATAATGCAACATAGTCCTTAAATAATGCAGCAAAGTCCTTAAATAATGCAGCAGAGTCCTTAAATAATGCAAGAAAGTCCTTAAATAATGCAGCAGAGTCCTTAAATAATGCAGCAAAGTCCTTAAATAATGCAGAAGAGTCCTTAAATAATGCAATAAAGTCCTTAAATAATGCAGCAAAGTCCTTAAATAATCCAGCCAAGTCCTTAAATAATGCAGCAGAGTCCTTAAATAATGCAGCAAAGTCCTTAAATGATGCAGCAGAGTCCTTAAATAATGCAGCAAAGTCCTTAAATAATCCAGCCAAGTCCTTAAATAATGCAGCAGAGTCCTTAAATAATGCAGCAAAGTCCTTAAATAATGCAGCAGAGTCCTTAAATAATGCAACAAAGTAATTAAATAATGCAGCAGAGTCCTTAAATAATGCAACAAAGTCCATAAATAATGCAGAAGAGTCCTTAAATAATCCAGACAAGTCCTTAAATAATGCAGCAGAGTCCTTAAATAATGCAGCAGATTACTGAAATACCGCAGCAGGGTCCTTAAATAATGCAGCAGAGTCCTTAAATAATGCAGCAAAGTCCTTAAATAATGCAGCAGAGTCCTTAAATAATGCAGCAAAGTCCTTAAATAATGCAGCAAAGTCCTTAAATAATGCAGCAAAGTCCTTAAATAATGCAACAAAGTCCTTAAATAATGCAGAAGAGTCCTTAAATAATGCAACAAAGTCCTTAAATAATGCAGCAGAGTCCTTAAATAATGCAACAAAGTACTTAAATAATGCAGCAGAGTCCTTAAGTACCGTATCAGAGTCCTTAAATAAAGCAGCAAATTCCTTAAATAATGCAGCAAAGTCTTTAAATAATGCAATAAAGTCCATAAATAATGCAGAAAAGTCCTTAAATAATGCAGCAGAGTACTGAAATACCGCAGCAGGGTCCTTAAATAATGCAGCAGAGTCCTTAAATAATGCAACAAAGTCCTTAAATAATGCAGTAGATTACTGAAATACCGCAGCAGGGTCCTTAAATAATGCAGCAGAGTCCTTAAATAATGCAACAAAGTCCTTAAATAATGCAGCAGAGTCCTTACATAATGCAACATAGTCCTTAAATAATGCAGCAAAGTCCTTAAATAATGCAGCAGAGTCCTTAAATAATGCAAGAAAGTCCTTAAATAATGCAGCAGAGTCCTTAAATAATGCAGCAAAGTCCTTAAATAATGCAGAAGAGTCCTTAAATAATGCAATAAAGTCCTTAAATAATGCAGCAAAGTCCTTAAATAATCCAGCCAAGTCCTTAAATAATGCAGCAGAGTCCTTAAATAATGCAGCAAAGTCCTTAAATGATGCAGCAGAGTCCTTAAATAATGCAGCAAAGTCCTTAAATAATCCAGCCAAGTCCTTAAATAATGCAGCAGAGTCCTTAAATAATGCAGCAAAGTCCTTAAATAATGCAGCAGAGTCCTTAAATAATGCAACAAAGTAATTAAATAATGCAGCAGAGTCCTTAAATAATGCAACAAAGTCCATAAATAATGCAGAAGAGTCCTTAAATAATCCAGACAAGTCCTTAAATAATGCAGCAGAGTCCTTAAATAATGCAGCAGATTACTGAAATACCGCAGCAGGGTCCTTAAATAATGCAGCAGAGTCCTTAAATAATGCAGCAAAGTCCTTAAATAATGCAGCAGAGTCCTTAAATAATGCAGCAAAGTCCTTAAATAATGCAACAAAGGCCTTAAATAATGCAGAAGAGTCCTTAAATAATGCAACAAAGTCCTTAAATAATGCAGCAGAGTCCTTAAATAATGCAACAAAGTACTTAAATAATGCAGCAGAGTACTGAAATACCGCAGCAGGGTCCTTAAATAATGCAGCAGAGTCCTTAAATAATGCAACAAAGTCCTTAAATAATGCAGTAGATTACTAAAATACCGCAGCAGGGTCCTTAAATAATACAGCAGAGTCCTTAAATAATGCAACAAAGTACTTAAATAATGCAGCAGAGTCCTTAAATAATGCAACAAAGTCCTTAAATAATGCAGCAAAGTCCTTAAATAATGCAGCAGTCCTTAAATAATGCAACAAAGTCCTTAAATAATGCAACATAGTCCTTAAATAATGCAGCAAAGTCCTTAAATAATGCAGCAGAGTCCTTAAATAATGCAAGAAAGTCCTTAAATAATGCAGCAGAGTCCTTAAATAATGCAGCAAAGTCCTTAAATAATGCAGAAGAGTCCTTAAATAATGCAATAAAGTCCTTAAATAATGCAGCAAAGTCCTTAAATAATCCAGCCAAGTCCTTAAATAATGCAGCAGAGTCCTTAAATAATGCAGCAAAGTCCTTAAATGATGCAGCAGAGTCCTTAAATAATGCAGCAAAGTCCTTAAATAATCCAGCCAAGTCCTTAAATAATGCAGCAGAGTCCTTAAATAATGCAGCAAAGTCCTTAAATAATGCAGCAGAGTCCTTAAATAATGCAACAAAGTAATTAAATAATGCAGCAGAGTCCTTAAATAATGCAACAAAGTCCATAAATAATGCAGAAGAGTCCTTAAATAATCCAGACAAGTCCTTAAATAATGCAGCAGAGTCCTTAAATAATGCAGCAGATTACTGAAATACCGCAGCAGGGTCCTTAAATAATGCAGCAGAGTCCTTAAATAATGCAGCAAAGTCCTTAAATAATGCAGCAGAGTCCTTAAATAATGCAGCAAAGTCCTTAAATAATGCAGCAGAGTCCTTAAATAATGCAACAAAGTCCTTAAATAATGCAGAAGAGTCCTTAAATAATGCAACAAAGTCCTTAAATAATGCAGCAGAGTCCTTAAATAATGCAACAAAGTACTTAAATAATGCAGCAGAGTCCTTAAGTACCGTATCAGAGTCCTTAAATAAAGCAGCAAATTCCTTAAATAATGCAGCAAAGTCTTTAAATAATGCAATAAAGTCCATAAATAATGCAGAAAAGTCCTTAAATAATGCAGCAGAGTACTGAAATACCGCAGCAGGGTCCTTAAATAATGCAGCAGAGTCCTTAAATAATGCAACAAAGTCCTTAAATAATGCAGTAGATTACTGAAATACCGCAGCAGGGTCCTTAAATAATGCAGCAGAGTCCTTAAATAATGCAACAAAGTCCTTAAATAATGCAGCAGAGTCCTTACATAATGCAACATAGTCCTTAAATAATGCAGCAAAGTCCTTAAATAATGCAGCAGAGTCCTTAAATAATGCAAGAAAGTCCTTAAATAATGCAGCAGAGTCCTTAAATAATGCAGCAAAGTCCTTAAATAATGCAGAAGAGTCCTTAAATAATGCAATAAAGTCCTTAAATAATGCAGCAAAGTCCTTAAATAATCCAGCCAAGTCCTTAAATAATGCAGCAGAGTCCTTAAATAATGCAGCAAAGTCCTTAAATGATGCAGCAGAGTCCTTAAATAATGCAGCAAAGTCCTTAAATAATCCAGCCAAGTCCTTAAATAATGCAGCAGAGTCCTTAAATAATGCAGCAAAGTCCTTAAATAATGCAGCAGAGTCCTTAAATAATGCAACAAAGTAATTAAATAATGCAGCAGAGTCCTTAAATAATGCAACAAAGTCCATAAATAATGCAGAAGAGTCCTTAAATAATCCAGACAAGTCCTTAAATAATGCAGCAGAGTCCTTAAATAATGCAGCAGATTACTGAAATACCGCAGCAGGGTCCTTAAATAATGCAGCAGAGTCCTTAAATAATGCAGCAAAGTCCTTAAATAATGCAGCAGAGTCCTTAAATAATCCAGCCAAGTCCTTAAATAATGCAGCAAATTCCTTATATAATGCAGCAAAGTCTTTAAATAATGCAATAAAGTCCATAAATAATGCAGCAAAGTCCTTAAATAATGCAGCAGAGTACTGAAATACCGCAGCAGGGTCCTTAAATAATGCAGCAGAGTCCTTAAATAATGCAACAAAGTCCTTAAATAATGCAGTAGATTACTGAAATACCGCAGCAGGGTCCTTAAATAATGCAGCAGAGTCCTTAAATAATGCAACAAAGTCCTTAAATAATGCAGCAGAGTCCTTACATAATGCAACATAGTCCTTAAATAATGCAGCAAAGTCCTTAAATAATGCAGCAGAGTCCTTAAATAATGCAAGAAAGTCCTTAAATAATGCAGCAGAGTCCTTAAATAATGCAGCAAAGTCCTTAAATAATGCAGAAGAGTCCTTAAATAATGCAATAAAGTCATTAAATAATGCAGCAAAGTCCTTAAATAATCCAGCCAAGTCCTTAAATAATGCAGCAGAGTCCTTAAATAATGCAGCAAAGTCCTTAAATGATGCAGCAGAGTCCTTAAATAATGCAGCAAAGTCCTTAAATAATCCAGCCAAGTCCTTAAATAATGCAGCAGAGTCCTTAAATAATGCAGCAAAGTCCTTAAATAATGCAGCAGAGTCCTTAAATAATGCAACAAAGTAATTAAATAATGCAGCAGAGTCCTTAAATAATGCAACAAAGTCCATAAATAATGCAGAAGAGTCCTTAAATAATCCAGACAAGTCCTTAAATAATGCAGCAGAGTCCTTAAATAATGCAGCAGATTACTGAAATACCGCAGCAGGGTCCTTAAATAATGCAGCAGAGTCCTTAAATAATGCAGCAAAGTCCTTAAATAATGCAGCAGAGTCCTTAAATAATGCAGCAAAGTCCTTAAATAATGCAGCAGAGTCCTTAAATAATGCAGCAAAGTCCTTAAATAATGCAACAAAGTCCTTAAATAATGCAGAAGAGTCCTTAAATAATGCAACAAAGTCCTTAAATAATGCAGCAGAGCCCTTAAATAATGCAACAAAGTACTTAAATAATGCAGCAGAGTCCTTAAGTACCGTATCAGAGTCCTTAAATAAAGCAGCAAAGTCCTTAAATAATGCAGCAGAGTCCTTAAATAATGCAGCAAAGTCATTAAATAATGCAGCAAAGTCCTTAAATAATGCAGCAGAGTCCTTAAATAATGCAACAAAGTCCTTAAATAATGCAACAAAGTCCTTAAATAATGCAGCAGAGTCCTTAAATAATGCAGCAAAGTCCTTAAATAATGCAACAAAGTCCTTAAATAATGCAGAAGAGTCCTTAAATAATGCAACAAAGTCCTTAAATAATGCAGCAGAGTCCTTAAATAATGCAACAAAGTACTTAAATAATGCAGCAGAGTCCTTAAGTACCGTATCAGAGTCCTTAAATAAAGCAGCAAAGTCCTTAAATAATGCAGCAGAGTCCTTAAATAATGCAGCAAAGTCATTAAATAATGCTGCAGAGTACTTAAATTCCGCAGCAAAGTCCTTAAATAATGCAGCAGAGTCCTTAAATAATGCTGCAAAGTCCTTAAATAATGCAACAAAGTCCTTAAATAATGCAGAAGAGTCCTTAAATAATGCAACAAAGTCCTTAAATAATGCAGCAGAGTCCTTAAATAATGCAACAAAGTCCTTAAATAATGCAGCAGAGTCCTTACATAATGCAACATAGTCCTTAAATAATGCAGCAAAGTCCTTAAATAATGCAGCAGAGTCCTTAAATAATGCAAGAAAGTCCTTAAATAATGCAGCAGAGTCCTTAAATAATGCAGCAAAGTCCTTAAATAATGCAGAAGAGTCCTTAAATAATGCAATAAAGTCCTTAAATAATGCAGCAAAGTCCTTAAATAATCCAGCCAAGTCCTTAAATAATGCAGCAGAGTCCTTAAATAATGCAGCAAAGTCCTTAAATGATGCAGCAGAGTCCTTAAATAATGCAGCAAAGTCCTTAAATAATCCAGCCAAGTCCTTAAATAATGCAGCAGAGTCCTTAAATAATGCAGCAAAGTCCTTAAATAATGCAGCAGAGTCCTTAAATAATGCAACAAAGTAATTAAATAATGCAGCAGAGTCCTTAAATAATGCAACAAAGTCCATAAATAATGCAGAAGAGTCCTTAAATAATCCAGACAAGTCCTTAAATAATGCAGCAGAGTCCTTAAATAATGCAGCAGATTACTGAAATACCGCAGCAGGGTCCTTAAATAATGCAGCAGAGTCCTTAAATAATGCAGCAAAGTCCTTAAATAATGCAGCAGAGTCCTTAAATAATGCAGCAAAGTCCTTAAATAATGCAGCAAAGTCCTTAAATAATGCAGCAAAGTCCTTAAATAATGCAACAAAGTCCTTAAATAATGCAGAAGAGTCCTTAAATAATGCAACAAAGTCCTTAAATAATGCAGCAGAGTCCTTAAATAATGCAACAAAGTACTTAAATAATGCAGCAGAGTCCTTAAGTACCGTATCAGAGTCCTTAAATAAAGCAGCAAATTCCTTAAATAATGCAGCAAAGTCTTTAAATAATGCAATAAAGTCCATAAATAATGCAGAAAAGTCCTTAAATAATGCAGCAGAGTACTGAAATACCGCAGCAGGGTCCTTAAATAATGCAGCAGAGTCCTTAAATAATGCAACAAAGTCCTTAAATAATGCAGTAGATTACTGAAATACCGCAGCAGGGTCCTTAAATAATGCAGCAGAGTCCTTAAATAATGCAACAAAGTCCTTAAATAATGCAGCAGAGTCCTTACATAATGCAACATAGTCCTTAAATAATGCAGCAAAGTCCTTAAATAATGCAGCAGAGTCCTTAAATAATGCAAGAAAGTCCTTAAATAATGCAGCAGAGTCCTTAAATAATGCAGCAAAGTCCTTAAATAATGCAGAAGAGTCCTTAAATAATGCAATAAAGTCCTTAAATAATGCAGCAAAGTCCTTAAATAATCCAGCCAAGTCCTTAAATAATGCAGCAGAGTCCTTAAATAATGCAGCAAAGTCCTTAAATGATGCAGCAGAGTCCTTAAATAATGCAGCAAAGTCCTTAAATAATCCAGCCAAGTCCTTAAATAATGCAGCAGAGTCCTTAAATAATGCAGCAAAGTCCTTAAATAATGCAGCAGAGTCCTTAAATAATGCAACAAAGTAATTAAATAATGCAGCAGAGTCCTTAAATAATGCAACAAAGTCCATAAATAATGCAGAAGAGTCCTTAAATAATCCAGACAAGTCCTTAAATAATGCAGCAGAGTCCTTAAATAATGCAGCAGATTACTGAAATACCGCAGCAGGGTCCTTAAATAATGCAGCAGAGTCCTTAAATAATGCAGCAAAGTCCTTAAATAATGCAGCAGAGTCCTTAAATAATGCAGCAAAGTCCTTAAATAATGCAACAAAGGCCTTAAATAATGCAGAAGAGTCCTTAAATAATGCAACAAAGTCCTTAAATAATGCAGCAGAGTCCTTAAATAATGCAACAAAGTACTTAAATAATGCAGCAGAGTACTGAAATACCGCAGCAGGGTCCTTAAATAATGCAGCAGAGTCCTTAAATAATGCAACAAAGTCCTTAAATAATGCAGTAGATTACTAAAATACCGCAGCAGGGTCCTTAAATAATACAGCAGAGTCCTTAAATAATGCAACAAAGTACTTAAATAATGCAGCAGAGTCCTTAAATAATGCAACAAAGTCCTTAAATAATGCAGCAAAGTCCTTAAATAATGCAGCAGTCCTTAAATAATGCAACAAAGTCCTTAAATAATGCAACATAGTCCTTAAATAATGCAGCAAAGTCCTTAAATAATGCAGCAGAGTCCTTAAATAATGCAAGAAAGTCCTTAAATAATGCAGCAGAGTCCTTAAATAATGCAGCAAAGTCCTTAAATAATGCAGAAGAGTCCTTAAATAATGCAATAAAGTCCTTAAATAATGCAGCAAAGTCCTTAAATAATCCAGCCAAGTCCTTAAATAATGCAGCAGAGTCCTTAAATAATGCAGCAAAGTCCTTAAATGATGCAGCAGAGTCCTTAAATAATGCAGCAAAGTCCTTAAATAATCCAGCCAAGTCCTTAAATAATGCAGCAGAGTCCTTAAATAATGCAGCAAAGTCCTTAAATAATGCAGCAGAGTCCTTAAATAATGCAACAAAGTAATTAAATAATGCAGCAGAGTCCTTAAATAATGCAACAAAGTCCATAAATAATGCAGAAGAGTCCTTAAATAATCCAGACAAGTCCTTAAATAATGCAGCAGAGTCCTTAAATAATGCAGCAGATTACTGAAATACCGCAGCAGGGTCCTTAAATAATGCAGCAGAGTCCTTAAATAATGCAGCAAAGTCCTTAAATAATGCAGCAGAGTCCTTAAATAATGCAGCAAAGTCCTTAAATAATGCAGCAGAGTCCTTAAATAATGCAACAAAGTCCTTAAATAATGCAGAAGAGTCCTTAAATAATGCAACAAAGTCCTTAAATAATGCAGCAGAGTCCTTAAATAATGCAACAAAGTACTTAAATAATGCAGCAGAGTCCTTAAGTACCGTATCAGAGTCCTTAAATAAAGCAGCAAATTCCTTAAATAATGCAGCAAAGTCTTTAAATAATGCAATAAAGTCCATAAATAATGCAGAAAAGTCCTTAAATAATGCAGCAGAGTACTGAAATACCGCAGCAGGGTCCTTAAATAATGCAGCAGAGTCCTTAAATAATGCAACAAAGTCCTTAAATAATGCAGTAGATTACTGAAATACCGCAGCAGGGTCCTTAAATAATGCAGCAGAGTCCTTAAATAATGCAACAAAGTCCTTAAATAATGCAGCAGAGTCCTTACATAATGCAACATAGTCCTTAAATAATGCAGCAAAGTCCTTAAATAATGCAGCAGAGTCCTTAAATAATGCAAGAAAGTCCTTAAATAATGCAGCAGAGTCCTTAAATAATGCAGCAAAGTCCTTAAATAATGCAGAAGAGTCCTTAAATAATGCAATAAAGTCCTTAAATAATGCAGCAAAGTCCTTAAATAATCCAGCCAAGTCCTTAAATAATGCAGCAGAGTCCTTAAATAATGCAGCAAAGTCCTTAAATGATGCAGCAGAGTCCTTAAATAATGCAGCAAAGTCCTTAAATAATCCAGCCAAGTCCTTAAATAATGCAGCAGAGTCCTTAAATAATGCAGCAAAGTCCTTAAATAATGCAGCAGAGTCCTTAAATAATGCAACAAAGTAATTAAATAATGCAGCAGAGTCCTTAAATAATGCAACAAAGTCCATAAATAATGCAGAAGAGTCCTTAAATAATCCAGACAAGTCCTTAAATAATGCAGCAGAGTCCTTAAATAATGCAGCAGATTACTGAAATACCGCAGCAGGGTCCTTAAATAATGCAGCAGAGTCCTTAAATAATGCAGCAAAGTCCTTAAATAATGCAGCAGAGTCCTTAAATAATCCAGCCAAGTCCTTAAATAATGCAGCAAATTCCTTATATAATGCAGCAAAGTCTTTAAATAATGCAATAAAGTCCATAAATAATGCAGCAAAGTCCTTAAATAATGCAGCAGAGTACTGAAATACCGCAGCAGGGTCCTTAAATAATGCAGCAGAGTCCTTAAATAATGCAACAAAGTCCTTAAATAATGCAGTAGATTACTGAAATACCGCAGCAGGGTCCTTAAATAATGCAGCAGAGTCCTTAAATAATGCAACAAAGTCCTTAAATAATGCAGCAGAGTCCTTACATAATGCAACATAGTCCTTAAATAATGCAGCAAAGTCCTTAAATAATGCAGCAGAGTCCTTAAATAATGCAAGAAAGTCCTTAAATAATGCAGCAGAGTCCTTAAATAATGCAGCAAAGTCCTTAAATAATGCAGAAGAGTCCTTAAATAATGCAATAAAGTCATTAAATAATGCAGCAAAGTCCTTAAATAATCCAGCCAAGTCCTTAAATAATGCAGCAGAGTCCTTAAATAATGCAGCAAAGTCCTTAAATGATGCAGCAGAGTCCTTAAATAATGCAGCAAAGTCCTTAAATAATCCAGCCAAGTCCTTAAATAATGCAGCAGAGTCCTTAAATAATGCAGCAAAGTCCTTAAATAATGCAGCAGAGTCCTTAAATAATGCAACAAAGTAATTAAATAATGCAGCAGAGTCCTTAAATAATGCAACAAAGTCCATAAATAATGCAGAAGAGTCCTTAAATAATCCAGACAAGTCCTTAAATAATGCAGCAGAGTCCTTAAATAATGCAGCAGATTACTGAAATACCGCAGCAGGGTCCTTAAATAATGCAGCAGAGTCCTTAAATAATGCAGCAAAGTCCTTAAATAATGCAGCAGAGTCCTTAAATAATGCAGCAAAGTCCTTAAATAATGCAGCAGAGTCCTTAAATAATGCAGCAAAGTCCTTAAATAATGCAACAAAGTCCTTAAATAATGCAGAAGAGTCCTTAAATAATGCAACAAAGTCCTTAAATAATGCAGCAGAGCCCTTAAATAATGCAACAAAGTACTTAAATAATGCAGCAGAGTCCTTAAGTACCGTATCAGAGTCCTTAAATAAAGCAGCAAAGTCCTTAAATAATGCAGCAGAGTCCTTAAATAATGCAGCAAAGTCATTAAATAATGCAGCAAAGTCCTTAAATAATGCAGCAGAGTCCTTAAATAATGCAACAAAGTCCTTAAATAATGCAACAAAGTCCTTAAATAATGCAGCAGAGTCCTTAAATAATGCAGCAAAGTCCTTAAATAATGCAACAAAGTCCTTAAATAATGCAGAAGAGTCCTTAAATAATGCAACAAAGTCCTTAAATAATGCAGCAGAGTCCTTAAATAATGCAACAAAGTACTTAAATAATGCAGCAGAGTCCTTAAGTACCGTATCAGAGTCCTTAAATAAAGCAGCAAAGTCCTTAAATAATGCAGCAGAGTCCTTAAATAATGCAGCAAAGTCATTAAATAATGCTGCAGAGTACTTAAATTCCGCAGCAAAGTCCTTAAATAATGCAGCAGAGTCCTTAAATAATGCTGCAAAGTCCTTAAATAATGCAACAAAGTCCTTAAATAATGCAGAAGAGTCCTTAAATAATGCAACAAAGTCCTTAAATAATGCAGCAGAGTCCTTAAATAATGCAACAAAGTACTTAAATAATGCAGCAGAGTCCTTAAGTACCGTAACAGAGTCCTTAAATAATGCAGCAAAGTCCTTAAATAATGCAGCAGATTACTGAAATACCACAGCAGGGTCCTTAAATAATGCAGCAGAGTCCTTAAATAATGCAACAAAGTCCTTAAATAATGCAGCAGAGTCCTTAAATAATGCAACAAAGTCCTTAAAAAATGCAGCAGAATCCTTAAATAATGCAGCAAATTCCTTAAATAATGCAGCAGAGTCCTTAAATAATCCAGCCAAGTCTTTAAATAATGCAGCAGAGTACTTACATAATGCAGCAGAGTCCTTAAATAATGCAGCAAAGTCCTTAAATAATGCAACAAAGTCCTTAAATAATGCAGAAGAGTCCTTAAATAATGCAGCAGAGTACTGAAATACCGCAGCAGGGTCCTTAAATAATGCAGCAGAGTCCTTAAATAATGCAACAAAGTCCTTAAATAATGCAGTAGATTACTAAAATACCGCAGCAGGGTCCTTAAATAATACAGCAGAGTCCTTAAATAATGCAACAAAGTACTTAAATAATGCAGCAGAGTCCTTAAATAATGCAACAAAGTCCTTAAATAATGCAGCAAAGTCCTTAAATAATGCAGCAGTCCTTAAATAATGCAACAAAGTCCTTAAATAATGCAGCATAGTCCTTAAATAATGCTGCAAAGTCCTTAAATAATGCAGCACAGTCCTTAAATAATCCAGCCAAGTCCTTAAATAATGCAGCAAATTCCTTAAATAATGCAGCAAAGTCTTTAAATAATGCAATAAAGTCCATAAATAATGCAGCAAAGTCCTTAAATAATGCAGCAGAGTACTGAAATACCGCAGCAGGGTCCTTAAATAATGCAGCAGAGTCCTTAAATAATGCAACAAAGTCCTTAAATAATGCAGTAGATTACTGAAATACCGCAGCAGGGTCCTTAAATAATGCAGCAGAGTCCTTAAATAATGCAACAAAGTCCTTAAATAATGCAGCAGAGTCCTTACATAATGCAACATAGTCCTTAAATAATGCAGCAAAGTCCTTAAATAATGCAGCAGAGTCCTTAAATAATGCAAGAAAGTCCTTAAATAATGCAGCAGAGTCCTTAAATAATGCAGCAAAGTCCTTAAATAATGCAGAAGAGTCCTTAAATAATGCAATAAAGTCCTTAAATAATGCAGCAAAGTCCTTAAATAATCCAGCCAAGTCCTTAAATAATGCAGCAGAGTCCTTAAATAATGCAGCAAAGTCCTTAAATGATGCAGCAGAGTCCTTAAATAATGCAGCAAAGTCCTTAAATAATCCAGCCAAGTCCTTAAATAATGCAGCAGAGTCCTTAAATAATGCAGCAAAGTCCTTAAATAATGCAGCAGAGTCCTTAAATAATGCAACAAAGTAATTAAATAATGCAGCAGAGTCCTTAAATAATGCAACAAAGTCCATAAATAATGCAGAAGAGTCCTTAAATAATCCAGACAAGTCCTTAAATAATGCAGCAGAGTCCTTAAATAATGCAGCAGATTACTGAAATACCGCAGCAGGGTCCTTAAATAATGCAGCAGAGTCCTTAAATAATGCAGCAAAGTCCTTAAATAATGCAGCAGAGTCCTTAAATAATGCAGCAAAGTCCTTAAATAATGCAGCAAAGTCCTTAAATAATGCAGCAAAGTCCTTAAATAATGCAACAAAGTCCTTAAATAATGCAGAAGAGTCCTTAAATAATGCAACAAAGTCCTTAAATAATGCAGCAGAGTCCTTAAATAATGCAACAAAGTACTTAAATAATGCAGCAGAGTCCTTAAGTACCGTATCAGAGTCCTTAAATAAAGCAGCAAATTCCTTAAATAATGCAGCAAAGTCTTTAAATAATGCAATAAAGTCCATAAATAATGCAGAAAAGTCCTTAAATAATGCAGCAGAGTACTGAAATACCGCAGCAGGGTCCTTAAATAATGCAGCAGAGTCCTTAAATAATGCAACAAAGTCCTTAAATAATGCAGTAGATTACTGAAATACCGCAGCAGGGTCCTTAAATAATGCAGCAGAGTCCTTAAATAATGCAACAAAGTCCTTAAATAATGCAGCAGAGTCCTTACATAATGCAACATAGTCCTTAAATAATGCAGCAAAGTCCTTAAATAATGCAGCAGAGTCCTTAAATAATGCAAGAAAGTCCTTAAATAATGCAGCAGAGTCCTTAAATAATGCAGCAAAGTCCTTAAATAATGCAGAAGAGTCCTTAAATAATGCAATAAAGTCCTTAAATAATGCAGCAAAGTCCTTAAATAATCCAGCCAAGTCCTTAAATAATGCAGCAGAGTCCTTAAATAATGCAGCAAAGTCCTTAAATGATGCAGCAGAGTCCTTAAATAATGCAGCAAAGTCCTTAAATAATCCAGCCAAGTCCTTAAATAATGCAGCAGAGTCCTTAAATAATGCAGCAAAGTCCTTAAATAATGCAGCAGAGTCCTTAAATAATGCAACAAAGTAATTAAATAATGCAGCAGAGTCCTTAAATAATGCAACAAAGTCCATAAATAATGCAGAAGAGTCCTTAAATAATCCAGACAAGTCCTTAAATAATGCAGCAGAGTCCTTAAATAATGCAGCAGATTACTGAAATACCGCAGCAGGGTCCTTAAATAATGCAGCAGAGTCCTTAAATAATGCAGCAAAGTCCTTAAATAATGCAGCAGAGTCCTTAAATAATGCAGCAAAGTCCTTAAATAATGCAACAAAGGCCTTAAATAATGCAGAAGAGTCCTTAAATAATGCAACAAAGTCCTTAAATAATGCAGCAGAGTCCTTAAATAATGCAACAAAGTACTTAAATAATGCAGCAGATTACTGAAATACCGCAGCAGGGTCCTTAAATAATGCAGCAGAGTCCTTAAATAATGCAACAAAGTCCTTAAATAATGCAGCAGAGTCCTTAAATAATGCAACAAAGTCCTTAAATAATGCAGCAAATTCCTTAAATAATGCAGCAGAGTCCTTAAATAATCCAGCCAAGTCTTTAAATAATGCAGCAGAGTCCTTAAATAATGCAGCAAAGTCCTTAAATAATGCAACAAAGTCCTTAAATAATGCAGCAGAGTCCTTAAATAATGCAACAAAGTCCTTAAATAATGCAACAGAGTCCTTAAATAATGCAACAAAGTCCTTAAATAATGCAGCAGAGTCCTTAAATAATGCAGCAAAGTCCTTAAATAATGCAACAGAGTCCTTAAATAATGCAACAAAGTCCTTAAATAATGCAGCAGAGTCCTTAAATAATGCAGCAAAGTCCTTAAATAATGCAGCACAGTCCTTAAATAATCCAGCCAAGTCCTTAAATAATGCAGCAAATTCCTTAAATAATGCAGCAAAGTCTTTAAATAATGCAATAAAGTCCATAAATAATGCAGCAAAGTCCTTAAATAATGCAGCAGAGTACTGAAATACCGCAGCAGGGTCCTTAAATAATGCAGCAGAGTCCTTAAATAATGCAACAAAGTCCTTAAATAATGCAGCATAGTCCTTAAATAATGCAACAAAGTCCTTAAATAATGCAGCAGAGTCCTTAAATAATGCAGCAAATTCATTAAATAATGCAGCAGAGTCCTTAAATACTCCAGCCAAGTCTTTAAATAATGCAGCAGAGTCCTTAAATAATGCAGCAAAGTCCTTAAATAATGCAGCAGAGTCCTTAAATAATGCAGCAAAGTCCTTAAATAATGCAACAAAGTCCTTAAATAATGCAGAAGAGTCCTTAAATAATGCAACAAAGTCCTTAAATAATGCAGCAGAGTCCTTAAATAATGCAACAAAGTACTTAAATAATGCAGCAGAGTCCTTAAGTACCGTATCAGAGTCCTTAAATAAAGCAGCAAAGTCCTTAAATAATGCAGCAGAGTCCTTAAATAATGCAGCAAAGTCATTAAATAATGCTGCAGAGTACTTAAATTCCGCAGCAAAGTCCTTAAATAATGCAGCAGAGTCCTTAAATAATGCTGCAAAGTCCTTAAATAATGCAACAAAGTCCTT
Organism: Phyllobates terribilis; assembly: GCF_046119375.1. Taxonomy (NCBI): domain Eukaryota; kingdom Metazoa; phylum Chordata; class Amphibia; order Anura; family Dendrobatidae; genus Phyllobates; species Phyllobates terribilis. The sequence goes on from NW_027363048.1 coordinate 210,041, forward strand.
AAATAATGCAGAAGAGTCCTTAAATAATGCAACAAAGTCCTTAAATAATGCAGCAGAGTCCTTAAATAATGCAACAAAGTACTTAAATAATGCAGCAGAGTCCTTAAGTACCGTAACAGAGTCCTTAAATAATGCAGCAAAGTCCTTAAATAATGCAGCAGATTACTGAAATACCACAGCAGGGTCCTTAAATAATGCAGCAGAGTCCTTAAATAATGCAACAAAGTCCTTAAATAATGCAGCAGAGTCCTTAAATAATGCAACAAAGTCCTTAAAAAATGCAGCAGAATCCTTAAATAATGCAGCAAATTCCTTAAATAATGCAGCAGAGTCCTTAAATAATCCAGCCAAGTCTTTAAATAATGCAGCAGAGTACTTACATAATGCAGCAGAGTCCTTAAATAATGCAGCAAAGTCCTTAAATAATGCAACAAAGTACTTAAATAATGCAGCAGATTACTGAAATACCGCAGCAGGGTCCTTAAATAATGCAGCAGAGTCCTTAAATAATGCAACAAAGTCCTTAAATAATGCAGCAGAGTCCTTAAATAATGCAACAAAGTCCTTAAATAATGCAGCAAATTCCTTAAATAATGCAGCAGAGTCCTTAAATAATCCAGCCAAGTCTTTAAATAATGCAGCAGAGTCCTTAAATAATGCAGCAAAGTCCTTAAATAATGCAACAAAGTCCTTAAATAATGCAGCAGAGTCCTTAAATAATGCAACAAAGTCCTTAAATAATGCAACAGAGTCCTTAAATAATGCAACAAAGTCCTTAAATAATGCGGCAGAGTCCTTAAATAATGCAGCAAAGTCCTTAAATAATGCAACAGAGTCCTTAAATAATGCAACAAAGTCCTTAAATAATGCAGCAGAGTCCTTAAATAATGCAGCAAAGTCCTTAAATAATGCAGCACAGTCCTTAAATAATCCAGCCAAGTCCTTAAATAATGCAGCAAATTCCTTAAATAATGCAGCAAAGTCTTTAAATAATGCAATAAAGTCCATAAATAATGCAGCAAAGTCCTTAAATAATGCAGCAGAGTACTGAAATACCGCAGCAGGGTCCTTAAATAATGCAGCAGAGTCCTTAAATAATGCAACAAAGTCCTTAAATAATGCAGCATAGTCCTTAAATAATGCAACAAAGTCCTTAAATAATGCAGCAGAGTCCTTAAATAATGCAGCAAATTCATTAAATAATGCAGCAGAGTCCTTAAATACTCCAGCCAAGTCTTTAAATAATGCAGCAGAGTCCTTAAATAATGCAGCAAAGTCCTTAAATAATGCAGCAGAGTCCTTAAATAATGCAGCAAAGTCCTTAAATAATGCAACAAAGTCCTTAAATAATGCAGCAGAGTCCTTAAATAATGCAGCAAAGTCCTTAAATAATGCAGAAGAGTCCTTAAATAATGCAATAAAGTCATTAAATAATGCAGCAAAGTCCTTAAATAATCCAGCCAAGTCCTTAAATAATGCAGCAGAGTCCTTAAATAATGCAGCAAAGTCCTTAAATGATGCAGCAGAGTCCTTAAATAATGCAGCAAAGTCCTTAAATAATCCAGCCAAGTCCTTAAATAATGCAGCAGAGTCCTTAAATAATGCAGCAAAGTCCTTAAATAATGCAGCAGAGTCCTTAAATAATGCAACAAAGTAATTAAATAATGCAGCAGAGTCCTTAAATAATGCAACAAAGTCCATAAATAATGCAGAAGAGTCCTTAAATAATCCAGACAAGTCCTTAAATAATGCAGCAGAGTCCTTAAATAATGCAGCAGATTACTGAAATACCGCAGCAGGGTCCTTAAATAATGCAGCAGAGTCCTTAAATAATGCAGCAAAGTCCTTAAATAATGCAGCAGAGTCCTTAAATAATGCAGCAAAGTCCTTAAATAATGCAGCAGAGTCCTTAAATAATGCAGCAAAGTCCTTAAATAATGCAACAAAGTCCTTAAATAATGCAGAAGAGTCCTTAAATAATGCAACAAAGTCCTTAAATAATGCAGCAGAGCCCTTAAATAATGCAACAAAGTACTTAAATAATGCAGCAGAGTCCTTAAGTACCGTATCAGAGTCCTTAAATAAAGCAGCAAAGTCCTTAAATAATGCAGCAGAGTCCTTAAATAATGCAGCAAAGTCATTAAATAATGCAGCAAAGTCCTTAAATAATGCAGCAGAGTCCTTAAATAATGCAACAAAGTCCTTAAATAATGCAACAAAGTCCTTAAATAATGCAGCAGAGTCCTTAAATAATGCAGCAAAGTCCTTAAATAATGCAACAAAGTCCTTAAATAATGCAGAAGAGTCCTTAAATAATGCAACAAAGTCCTTAAATAATGCAGCAGAGTCCTTAAATAATGCAACAAAGTACTTAAATAATGCAGCAGAGTCCTTAAGTACCGTATCAGAGTCCTTAAATAAAGCAGCAAAGTCCTTAAATAATGCAGCAGAGTCCTTAAATAATGCAGCAAAGTCATTAAATAATGCTGCAGAGTACTTAAATTCCGCAGCAAAGTCCTTAAATAATGCAGCAGAGTCCTTAAATAATGCTGCAAAGTCCTTAAATAATGCAACAAAGTCCTTAAATAATGCAGAAGAGTCCTTAAATAATGCAACAAAGTCCTTAAATAATGCAGCAGAGTCCTTAAATAATGCAACAAAGTACTTAAATAATGCAGCAGAGTCCTTAAGTACCGTAACAGAGTCCTTAAATAATGCAGCAAAGTCCTTAAATAATGCAGCAGATTACTGAAATACCACAGCAGGGTCCTTAAATAATGCAGCAGAGTCCTTAAATAATGCAACAAAGTCCTTAAATAATGCAGCAGAGTCCTTAAATAATGCAACAAAGTCCTTAAAAAATGCAGCAGAATCCTTAAATAATGCAGCAAATTCCTTAAATAATGCAGCAGAGTCCTTAAATAATCCAGCCAAGTCTTTAAATAATGCAGCAGAGTACTTACATAATGCAGCAGAGTCCTTAAATAATGCAGCAAAGTCCTTAAATAATGCAACAAAGTCCTTAAATAATGCAGAAGAGTCCTTAAATAATGCAGCAGAGTACTGAAATACCGCAGCAGGGTCCTTAAATAATGCAGCAGAGTCCTTAAATAATGCAACAAAGTCCTTAAATAATGCAGTAGATTACTAAAATACCGCAGCAGGGTCCTTAAATAATACAGCAGAGTCCTTAAATAATGCAACAAAGTACTTAAATAATGCAGCAGAGTCCTTAAATAATGCAACAAAGTCCTTAAATAATGCAGCAAAGTCCTTAAATAATGCAGCAGTCCTTAAATAATGCAACAAAGTCCTTAAATAATGCAGCATAGTCCTTAAATAATGCTGCAAAGTCCTTAAATAATGCAGCACAGTCCTTAAATAATCCAGCCAAGTCCTTAAATAATGCAGCAAATTCCTTAAATAATGCAGCAAAGTCTTTAAATAATGCAATAAAGTCCATAAATAATGCAGCAAAGTCCTTAAATAATGCAGCAGAGTACTGAAATACCGCAGCAGGGTCCTTAAATAATGCAGCAGAGTCCTTAAATAATGCAACAAAGTCCTTAAATAATGCAGTAGATTACTGAAATACCGCAGCAGGGTCCTTAAATAATGCAGCAGAGTCCTTAAATAATGCAACAAAGTCCTTAAATAATGCAGCAGAGTCCTTACATAATGCAACATAGTCCTTAAATAATGCAGCAAAGTCCTTAAATAATGCAGCAGAGTCCTTAAATAATGCAAGAAAGTCCTTAAATAATGCAGCAGAGTCCTTAAATAATGCAGCAAAGTCCTTAAATAATGCAGAAGAGTCCTTAAATAATGCAATAAAGTCCTTAAATAATGCAGCAAAGTCCTTAAATAATCCAGCCAAGTCCTTAAATAATGCAGCAGAGTCCTTAAATAATGCAGCAAAGTCCTTAAATGATGCAGCAGAGTCCTTAAATAATGCAGCAAAGTCCTTAAATAATCCAGCCAAGTCCTTAAATAATGCAGCAGAGTCCTTAAATAATGCAGCAAAGTCCTTAAATAATGCAGCAGAGTCCTTAAATAATGCAACAAAGTAATTAAATAATGCAGCAGAGTCCTTAAATAATGCAACAAAGTCCATAAATAATGCAGAAGAGTCCTTAAATAATCCAGACAAGTCCTTAAATAATGCAGCAGAGTCCTTAAATAATGCAGCAGATTACTGAAATACCGCAGCAGGGTCCTTAAATAATGCAGCAGAGTCCTTAAATAATGCAGCAAAGTCCTTAAATAATGCAGCAGAGTCCTTAAATAATGCAGCAAAGTCCTTAAATAATGCAGCAAAGTCCTTAAATAATGCAGCAAAGTCCTTAAATAATGCAACAAAGTCCTTAAATAATGCAGAAGAGTCCTTAAATAATGCAACAAAGTCCTTAAATAATGCAGCAGAGTCCTTAAATAATGCAACAAAGTACTTAAATAATGCAGCAGAGTCCTTAAGTACCGTATCAGAGTCCTTAAATAAAGCAGCAAATTCCTTAAATAATGCAGCAAAGTCTTTAAATAATGCAATAAAGTCCATAAATAATGCAGAAAAGTCCTTAAATAATGCAGCAGAGTACTGAAATACCGCAGCAGGGTCCTTAAATAATGCAGCAGAGTCCTTAAATAATGCAACAAAGTCCTTAAATAATGCAGTAGATTACTGAAATACCGCAGCAGGGTCCTTAAATAATGCAGCAGAGTCCTTAAATAATGCAACAAAGTCCTTAAATAATGCAGCAGAGTCCTTACATAATGCAACATAGTCCTTAAATAATGCAGCAAAGTCCTTAAATAATGCAGCAGAGTCCTTAAATAATGCAAGAAAGTCCTTAAATAATGCAGCAGAGTCCTTAAATAATGCAGCAAAGTCCTTAAATAATGCAGAAGAGTCCTTAAATAATGCAATAAAGTCCTTAAATAATGCAGCAAAGTCCTTAAATAATCCAGCCAAGTCCTTAAATAATGCAGCAGAGTCCTTAAATAATGCAGCAAAGTCCTTAAATGATGCAGCAGAGTCCTTAAATAATGCAGCAAAGTCCTTAAATAATCCAGCCAAGTCCTTAAATAATGCAGCAGAGTCCTTAAATAATGCAGCAAAGTCCTTAAATAATGCAGCAGAGTCCTTAAATAATGCAACAAAGTAATTAAATAATGCAGCAGAGTCCTTAAATAATGCAACAAAGTCCATAAATAATGCAGAAGAGTCCTTAAATAATCCAGACAAGTCCTTAAATAATGCAGCAGAGTCCTTAAATAATGCAGCAGATTACTGAAATACCGCAGCAGGGTCCTTAAATAATGCAGCAGAGTCCTTAAATAATGCAGCAAAGTCCTTAAATAATGCAGCAGAGTCCTTAAATAATGCAGCAAAGTCCTTAAATAATGCAACAAAGGCCTTAAATAATGCAGAAGAGTCCTTAAATAATGCAACAAAGTCCTTAAATAATGCAGCAGAGTCCTTAAATAATGCAACAAAGTACTTAAATAATGCAGCAGATTACTGAAATACCGCAGCAGGGTCCTTAAATAATGCAGCAGAGTCCTTAAATAATGCAACAAAGTCCTTAAATAATGCAGCAGAATCCTTAAATAATGCAACAAAGTCCTTAAATAATGCAGCAAATTCCTTAAATAATGCAGCAGAGTCCTTAAATAATCCAGCCAAGTCTTTAAATAATGCAGCAGAGTCCTTAAATAATGCAGCAAAGTCCTTAAATAATGCAACAAAGTCCTTAAATAATGCAGCAGAGTCCTTAAATAATGCAACAAAGTCCTTAAATAATGCAACAGAGTCCTTAAATAATGCAACAAAGTCCTTAAATAATGCAGCAGAGTCCTTAAATAATGCAGCAAAGTCCTTAAATAATGCAACAGAGTCCTTAAATAATGCAACAAAGTCCTTAAATAATGCAGCAGAGTCCTTAAATAATGCAGCAAAGTCCTTAAATAATGCAGCACAGTCCTTAAATAATCCAGCCAAGTCCTTAAATAATGCAGCAAATTCCTTAAATAATGCAGCAAAGTCTTTAAATAATGCAATAAAGTCCATAAATAATGCAGCAAAGTCCTTAAATAATGCAGCAGAGTACTGAAATACCGCAGCAGGGTCCTTAAATAATGCAGCAGAGTCCTTAAATAATGCAACAAAGTCCTTAAATAATGCAGCATAGTCCTTAAATAATGCAACAAAGTCCTTAAATAATGCAGCAGAGTCCTTAAATAATGCAGCAAATTCATTAAATAATGCAGCAGAGTCCTTAAATACTCCAGCCAAGTCTTTAAATAATGCAGCAGAGTCCTTAAATAATGCAGCAAAGTCCTTAAATAATGCAGCAGAGTCCTTAAATAATGCAGCAAAGTCCTTAAATAATGCAACAAAGTCCTTAAATAATGCAGAAGAGTCCTTAAATAATGCAACAAAGTCCTTAAATAATGCAGCAGAGTCCTTAAATAATGCAACAAAGTACTTAAATAATGCAGCAGAGTCCTTAAGTACCGTATCAGAGTCCTTAAATAAAGCAGCAAAGTCCTTAAATAATGCAGCAGAGTCCTTAAATAATGCAGCAAAGTCATTAAATAATGCTGCAGAGTACTTAAATTCCGCAGCAAAGTCCTTAAATAATGCAGCAGAGTCCTTAAATAATGCTGCAAAGTCCTTAAATAATGCAACAAAGTCCTTAAATAATGCAGAAGAGTCCTTAAATAATGCAACAAAGTCCTTAAATAATGCAGCAGAGTCCTTAAATAATGCAACAAAGTACTTAAATAATGCAGCAGAGTCCTTAAGTACCGTAACAGAGTCCTTAAATAATGCAGCAAAGTCCTTAAATAATGCAGCAGATTACTGAAATACCACAGCAGGGTCCTTAAATAATGCAGCAGAGTCCTTAAATAATGCAACAAAGTCCTTAAATAATGCAGCAGAGTCCTTAAATAATGCAACAAAGTCCTTAAAAAATGCAGCAGAATCCTTAAATAATGCAGCAAATTCCTTAAATAATGCAGCAGAGTCCTTAAATAATCCAGCCAAGTCTTTAAATAATGCAGCAGAGTACTTACATAATGCAGCAGAGTCCTTAAATAATGCAGCAAAGTCCTTAAATAATGCAACAAAGTACTTAAATAATGCAGCAGATTACTGAAATACCGCAGCAGGGTCCTTAAATAATGCAGCAGAGTCCTTAAATAATGCAACAAAGTCCTTAAATAATGCAGCAGAGTCCTTAAATAATGCAACAAAGTCCTTAAATAATGCAGCAAATTCCTTAAATAATGCAGCAGAGTCCTTAAATAATCCAGCCAAGTCTTTAAATAATGCAGCAGAGTCCTTAAATAATGCAGCAAAGTCCTTAAATAATGCAACAAAGTCCTTAAATAATGCAGCAGAGTCCTTAAATAATGCAACAAAGTCCTTAAATAATGCAACAGAGTCCTTAAATAATGCAACAAAGTCCTTAAATAATGCGGCAGAGTCCTTAAATAATGCAGCAAAGTCCTTAAATAATGCAACAGAGTCCTTAAATAATGCAACAAAGTCCTTAAATAATGCAGCAGAGTCCTTAAATAATGCAGCAAAGTCCTTAAATAATGCAGCACAGTCCTTAAATAATCCAGCCAAGTCCTTAAATAATGCAGCAAATTCCTTAAATAATGCAGCAAAGTCTTTAAATAATGCAATAAAGTCCATAAATAATGCAGCAAAGTCCTTAAATAATGCAGCAGAGTACTGAAATACCGCAGCAGGGTCCTTAAATAATGCAGCAGAGTCCTTAAATAATGCAACAAAGTCCTTAAATAATGCAGCATAGTCCTTAAATAATGCAACAAAGTCCTTAAATAATGCAGCAGAGTCCTTAAATAATGCAGCAAATTCATTAAATAATGCAGCAGAGTCCTTAAATACTCCAGCCAAGTCTTTAAATAATGCAGCAGAGTCCTTAAATAATGCAGCAAAGTCCTTAAATAATGCAGCAGAGTCCTTAAATAATGCAGCAAAGTCCTTAAATAATGCAACAAAGTCCTTAAATAATGCAGAAGAGTCCTTAAATAATGCAACAAAGTCCTTAAATAATGCAGCAGAGTCCTTAAATAATGCAACAAAGTACTTAAATAATGCAGCAGAGTCCTTAAGTACCGTATCAGAGTCCTTAAATAAAGCAGCAAAGTCCTTAAATAATGCAGCAGAGTCCTTAAATAATGCAGCAAAGTCATTAAATAATGCTGCAGAGTACTTAAATTCCGCAGCAAAGTCCTTAAATAATGCAGCAGAGTCCTTAAATAATGCTGCAAAGTCCTTAAATAATGCAACAAAGTCCTTAAATAATGCAGAAGAGTCCTTAAATAATGCAACAAAGTCCTTAAATAATGCAGCAGAGTCCTTAAATAATGCAACAAAGTACTTAAATAATGCAGCAGAGTCCTTAAGTACCGTAACAGAGTCCTTAAATAATGCAGCAAAGTCCTTAAATAATGCAGCAGATTACTGAAATACCACAGCAGGGTCCTTAAATAATGCAGCAGAGTCCTTAAATAATGCAACAAAGTCCTTAAATAATGCAGCAGAGTCCTTAAATAATGCAACAAAGTCCTTAAAAAATGCAGCAGAATCCTTAAATAATGCAGCAAATTCCTTAAATAATGCAGCAGAGTCCTTAAATAATCCAGCCAAGTCTTTAAATAATGCAGCAGAGTACTTACATAATGCAGCAGAGTCCTTAAATAATGCAGCAAAGTCCTTAAATAATGCAACAAAGTCCTTAAATAATGCAGAAGAGTCCTTAAATAATGCAGCAGAGTACTGAAATACCGCAGCAGGGTCCTTAAATAATGCAGCAGAGTCCTTAAATAATGCAACAAAGTCCTTAAATAATGCAGTAGATTACTAAAATACCGCAGCAGGGTCCTTAAATAATGCAGCAGAGTCCTTAAATAATGCAACAAAGTACTTAAATAATGCAGCAGAGTCCTTAAATAATGCAACAAAGTCCTTAAATAATGCAGCAAAGTCCTTAAATAATGCAGCAGTCCTTAAATAATGCAACAAAGTCCTTAAATAATGCAGCATAGTCCTTAAATAATGCTGCAAAGTCCTTAAATAATGCAGCACAGTCCTTAAATAATCCAGCCAAGTCCTTAAATAATGCAGCAAATTCCTTATATAATGCAGCAAAGTCTTTAAATAATGCAATAAAGTCCATAAATAATGCAGCAAAGTCCTTAAATAATGCAGCAGAGTACTGAAATACCGCAGCAGGGTCCTTAAATAATGCAGCAGAGTCCTTAAATAATGCAACAAAGTCCTTAAATAATGCAGTAGATTACTGAAATACCGCAGCAGGGTCCTTAAATAATGCAGCAGAGTCCTTAAATAATGCAACAAAGTCCTTAAATAATGCAGCAGAGTCCTTACATAATGCAACATAGTCCTTAAATAATGCAGCAAAGTCCTTAAATAATGCAGCAGAGTCCTTAAATAATGCAAGAAAGTCCTTAAATAATGCAGCAGAGTCCTTAAATAATGCAGCAAAGTCCTTAAATAATGCAGAAGAGTCCTTAAATAATGCAATAAAGTCATTAAATAATGCAGCAAAGTCCTTAAATAATCCAGCCAAGTCCTTAAATAATGCAGCAGAGTCCTTAAATAATGCAGCAAAGTCCTTAAATGATGCAGCAGAGTCCTTAAATAATGCAGCAAAGTCCTTAAATAATCCAGCCAAGTCCTTAAATAATGCAGCAGAGTCCTTAAATAATGCAGCAAAGTCCTTAAATAATGCAGCAGAGTCCTTAAATAATGCAACAAAGTAATTAAATAATGCAGCAGAGTCCTTAAATAATGCAACAAAGTCCATAAATAATGCAGAAGAGTCCTTAAATAATCCAGACAAGTCCTTAAATAATGCAGCAGAGTCCTTAAATAATGCAGCAGATTACTGAAATACCGCAGCAGGGTCCTTAAATAATGCAGCAGAGTCCTTAAATAATGCAGCAAAGTCCTTAAATAATGCAGCAGAGTCCTTAAATAATGCAGCAAAGTCCTTAAATAATGCAGCAGAGTCCTTAAATAATGCAGCAAAGTCCTTAAATAATGCAACAAAGTCCTTAAATAATGCAGAAGAGTCCTTAAATAATGCAACAAAGTCCTTAAATAATGCAGCAGAGCCCTTAAATAATGCAACAAAGTACTTAAATAATGCAGCAGAGTCCTTAAGTACCGTATCAGAGTCCTTAAATAAAGCAGCAAAGTCCTTAAATAATGCAGCAGAGTCCTTAAATAATGCAGCAAAGTCATTAAATAATGCTGCAGAGTACTTAAATTCCGCAACAAAGTCCTTAAATAATGCAGCAGAGTCCTTAAATAATGCAACAAAGTCCTTAAATAATGCAGCAAATTCCTTAAATAATGCAGCAGAGTCCTTAAATAATCCAGCCAAGTCTTTAAATAATGCAGCAGAGTCCTTAAATAATGCAGCAAAGTCCTTAAATAATGCAACAAAGTCCTTAAATAATGCAGCAGAGTCCTTAAATAATGCAACAAAGTCCTTAAATAATGCAACAGAGTCCTTAAATAATGCAACAAAGTCCTTAAATAATGCAGCAGAGTCCTTAAATAATGCAGCAAAGTCCTTAAATAATGCAACAGAGTCCTTAAATAATGCAACAAAGTCCTTAAATAATGCAGCAGAGTCCTTAAATAATGCAGCAAAGTCCTTAAATAATGCAGCACAGTCCTTAAATAATCCAGCCAAGTCCTTAAATAATGCAGCAAATTCCTTAAATAATGCAGCAAAGTCTTTAAATAATGCAATAAAGTCCATAAATAATGCAGCAAAGTCCTTAAATAATGCAGCAGAGTACTGAAATACCGCAGCAGGGTCCTTAAATAATGCAGCAGAGTCCTTAAATAATGCAACAAAGTCCTTAAATAATGCAGCAGAGCCCTTAAATAATGCAACAAAGTACTTAAATAATGCAGCAGAGTCCTTAAGTACCGTATCAGAGTCCTTAAATAAAGCAGCAAAGTCCTTAAATAATGCAGCAGAGTCCTTAAATAATGCAGCAAAGTCATTAAATAATGCTGCAGAGTACTTAAATTCCGCAGCAAAGTCCTTAAATAATGCAGCAGAGTCCTTAAATAATGCTGCAAAGTCCTTAAATAATGCAACAAAGTCCTTAAATAATGCAGAAGAGTCCTTAAATAATGCAACAAAGTCCTTAAATAATGCAGCAGAGTCCTTAAATAATGCAACAAAGTACTTAAATAATGCAGCAGAGTCCTTAAGTACCGTAACAGAGTCCTTAAATAATGCAGCAAAGTCCTTAAATAATGCAGCAGATTACTGAAATACCACAGCAGGGTCCTTAAATAATGCAGCAGAGTCCTTAAATAATGCAACAAAGTCCTTAAATAATGCAGCAGAGTCCTTAAATAATGCAACAAAGTACTTAAATAATGCAGCAGAGTCCTTAAGTACCGTATCAGAGTCCTTAAATAAAGCAGCAAAGTCCTTAAATAATGCAGCAGAGTCCTTAAATAATGCAGCAAAGTCATTAAATAATGCTGCAGAGTACTTAAATTCCGCAGCAAAGTCCTTAAATAATGCAGCAGAGTCCTTAAATAATGCTGCAAAGTCCTTAAATAATGCAACAAAGTCCTTAAATAATGCAGAAGAGTCCTTAAATAATGCAACAAAGTCCTTAAATAATGCAGCAGAGTCCTTAAATAATGCAACAAAGTACTTAAATAATGCAGCAGAGTCCTTAAGTACCGTAACAGAGTCCTTAAATAATGCAGCAAAGTCCTTAAATAATGCAGCAGATTACTGAAATACCACAGCAGGGTCCTTAAATAATGCAGCAGAGTCCTTAAATAATGCAACAAAGTCCTTAAATAATGCAGCAGAGTCCTTAAATAATGCAACAAAGTCCTTAAAAAATGCAGCAGAATCCTTAAATAATGCAGCAAATTCCTTAAATAATGCAGCAGAGTCCTTAAATAATCCAGCCAAGTCTTTAAATAATGCAGCAGAGTACTTACATAATGCAGCAGAGTCCTTAAATAATGCAGCAAAGTCCTTAAATAATGCAACAAAGTCCTTAAATAATGCAGAAGAGTCCTTAAATAATGCAGCAGAGTACTGAAATACCGCAGCAGGGTCCTTAAATAATGCAGCAGAGTCCTTAAATAATGCAACAAAGTCCTTAAATAATGCAGTAGATTACTAAAATACCGCAGCAGGGTCCTTAAATAATACAGCAGAGTCCTTAAATAATGCAACAAAGTACTTAAATAATGCAGCAGAGTCCTTAAATAATGCAACAAAGTCCTTAAATAATGCAGCAAAGTCCTTAAATAATGCAGCAGAGTCCTTAAATAATGCAGCAAAGTCCTTAAATAATGCAACAAAGTCCTTAAATAATGCAGAAGAGTCCTTAAATAATGCAACAAAGTCCTTAAATAATGCAGCAGAGTCCTTAAATAATGCAACAAAGTACTTAAATAATGCAGCAGAGTCCTTAAGTACCGTATCAGAGTCCTTAAATAAAGCAGCAAAGTCCTTAAATAATGCAGCAGAGTCCTTAAATAATGCAGCAAAGTTATTAAATAATGCTGCAGAGTACTTAAATTCCGCAGCAAAGTCCTTAAATAATGCAGCAGAGTCCTTAAATAATGCTGCAAAGTCCTTAAATAATGCAACAAAGTCCTTAAATAATGCAGAAGAGTCCTTAAATAATGCAACAAAGTCCTTAAATAATGCAGCAGAGTCCTTAAATAATGCAACAAAGTACTTAAATAATGCAGCAGAGTCCTTAAGTACCATAACAGAGTCCTTAAATAATGCAGCAAAGTCCTTAAATAATGCAGCAGATTACTGAAATACCACAGCAGGGTCCTTAAATAATGCAGCAGAGTCCTTAAATAATGCAACAAAGTCCTTAAATAATGCAGCAGAGTCCTTAAATAATGCAACAAAGTCCTTAAAAAATGCAGCAGAATCCTTAAATAATGCAGCAAATTCCTTAAATAATGCAGCAGAGTCCTTAAATAATCCAGCCAAGTCTTTAAATAATGCAGCAGAGTACTTACATAATGCAGCAGAGTCCTTAAATAATGCAGCAAAGTCCTTAAATAATGCAACAAAGTCCTTAAATAATGCAGAAGAGTCCTTAAATAATGCAGCAGAGTACTGAAATACCGCAGCAGGGTCCTTAAATAATGCAGCAGAGTCCTTAAATAATGCAACAAAGTCCTTAAATAATGCAGTAGATTACTAAAATACCGCAGCAGGGTCCTTAAATAATGCAGCAGAGTCCTTAAATAATGCAACAAAGTACTTAAATAATGCAGCAGAGTCCTTAAATAATGCAACAAAGTCCTTAAATAATGCAGCAAAGTCCTTAAATAATGCAGCAGTCCTTAAATAATGCAACAAAGTCCTTAAATAATGCAGCATAGTCCTTAAATAATGCTGCAAAGTCCTTAAATAATGCAGCACAGTCCTTAAATAATCCAGCCAAGTCCTTAAATAATGCAGCAAATTCCTTATATAATGCAGCAAAGTCTTTAAATAATGCAATAAAGTCCATAAATAATGCAGCAAAGTCCTTAAATAATGCAGCAGAGTACTGAAATACCGCAGCAGGGTCCTTAAATAATGCAGCAGAGTCCTTAAATAATGCAACAAAGTCCTTAAATAATGCAGTAGATTACTGAAATACCGCAGCAGGGTCCTTAAATAATGCAGCAGAGTCCTTAAATAATGCAACAAAGTCCTTAAATAATGCAGCAGAGTCCTTACATAATGCAACATAGTCCTTAAATAATGCAGCAAAGTCCTTAAATAATGCAGCAGAGTCCTTAAATAATGCAAGAAAGTCCTTAAATAATGCAGCAGAGTCCTTAAATAATGCAGCAAAGTCCTTAAATAATGCAGAAGAGTCCTTAAATAATGCAATAAAGTCATTAAATAATGCAGCAAAGTCCTTAAATAATCCAGCCAAGTCCTTAAATAATGCAGCAGAGTCCTTAAATAATGCAGCAAAGTCCTTAAATGATGCAGCAGAGTCCTTAAATAATGCAGCAAAGTCCTTAAATAATCCAGCCAAGTCCTTAAATAATGCAGCAGAGTCCTTAAATAATGCAGCAAAGTCCTTAAATAATGCAGCAGAGTCCTTAAATAATGCAACAAAGTAATTAAATAATGCAGCAGAGTCCTTAAATAATGCAACAAAGTCCATAAATAATGCAGAAGAGTCCTTAAATAATCCAGACAAGTCCTTAAATAATGCAGCAGAGTCCTTAAATAATGCAGCAGATTACTGAAATACCGCAGCAGGGTCCTTAAATAATGCAGCAGAGTCCTTAAATAATGCAGCAAAGTCCTTAAATAATGCAGCAGAGTCCTTAAATAATGCAGCAAAGTCCTTAAATAATGCAGCAGAGTCCTTAAATAATGCAGCAAAGTCCTTAAATAATGCAACAAAGTCCTTAAATAATGCAGAAGAGTCCTTAAATAATGCAACAAAGTCCTTAAATAATGCAGCAGAGCCCTTAAATAATGCAACAAAGTACTTAAATAATGCAGCAGAGTCCTTAAGTACCGTATCAAAGTCCTTAAATAAAGCAGCAAAGTCCTTAAATAATGCAGCAGAGTCCTTAAATAATGCAGCAAAGTCATTAAATAATGCTGCAGAGTACTTAAATTCCGCAACAAAGTCCTTAAATAATGCAGCAGAGTCCTTAAATAATGCAACAAAGTCCTTAAATAATGCAGCAAATTCCTTAAATAATGCAGCAGAGTCCTTAAATAATCCAGCCAAGTCTTTAAATAATGCAGCAGAGTCCTTAAATAATGCAGCAAAGTCCTTAAATAATGCAACAAAGTCCTTAAATAATGCAGCAGAGTCCTTAAATAATGCAACAAAGTCCTTAAATAATGCAACAGAGTCCTTAAATAATGCAACAAAGTCCTTAAATAATGCAGCAGAGTCCTTAAATAATGCAGCAAAGTCCTTAAATAATGCAACAGAGTCCTTAAATAATGCAACAAAGTCCTTAAATAATGCAGCAGAGTCCTTAAATAATGCAGCAAAGTCCTTAAATAATGCAGCACAGTCCTTAAATAATCCAGCCAAGTCCTTAAATAATGCAGCAAATTCCTTAAATAATGCAGCAAAGTCTTTAAATAATGCAATAAAGTCCATAAATAATGCAGCAAAGTCCTTAAATAATGCAGCAGAGTACTGAAATACCGCAGCAGGGTCCTTAAATAATGCAGCAGAGTCCTTAAATAATGCAACAAAGTCCTTAAATAATGCAGCAGAGCCCTTAAATAATGCAACAAAGTACTTAAATAATGCAGCAGAGTCCTTAAGTACCATATCAGAGTCCTTAAATAAAGCAGCAAAGTCCTTAAATAATGCAGCAGAGTCCTTAAATAATGCAGCAAAGTCATTAAATAATGCTGCAGAGTACTTAAATTCCGCAGCAAAGTCCTTAAATAATGCAGCAGAGTCCTTAAATAATGCTGCAAAGTCCTTAAATAATGCAACAAAGTCCTTAAATAATGCAGAAGAGTCCTTAAATAATGCAACAAAGTCCTTAAATAATGCAGCAGAGTCCTTAAATAATGCAACAAAGTACTTAAATAATGCAGCAGAGTCCTTAAGTACCGTAACAGAGTCCTTAAATAATGCAGCAAAGTCCTTAAATAATGCAGCAGATTACTGAAATACCACAGCAGGGTCCTTAAATAATGCAGCAGAGTCCTTAAATAATGCAACAAAGTACTTAAATAATGCAGCAGAGTCCTTAAGTACCGTATCAGAGTCCTTAAATAAAGCAGCAAAGTCCTTAAATAATGCAGCAGAGTCCTTAAATAATGCAGCAAAGTCATTAAATAATGCTGCAGAGTACTTAAATTCCGCAGCAAAGTCCTTAAATAATGCAGCAGAGTCCTTAAATAATGCTGCAAAGTCCTTAAATAATGCAACAAAGTCCTTAAATAATGCAGAAGAGTCCTTAAATAATGCAACAAAGTCCTTAAATAATGCAGCAGAGTCCTTAAATAATGCAACAAAGTACTTAAATAATGCAGCAGAGTCCTTAAGTACCGTAACAGAGTCCTTAAATAATGCAGCAAAGTCCTTAAATAATGCAGCAGATTACTGAAATACCACAGCAGGGTCCTTAAATAATGCAGCAGAGTCCTTAAATAATGCAACAAAGTCCTTAAATAATGCAGCAGAGTCCTTAAATAATGCAACAAAGTCCTTAAAAAATGCAGCAGAATCCTTAAATAATGCAGCAAATTCCTTAAATAATGCAGCAGAGTCCTTAAATAATCCAGCCAAGTCTTTAAATAATGCAGCAGAGTACTTACATAATGCAGCAGAGTCCTTAAATAATGCAGCAAAGTCCTTAAATAATGCAACAAAGTCCTTAAATAATGCAGAAGAGTCCTTAAATAATGCAGCAGAGTACTGAAATACCGCAGCAGGGTCCTTAAATAATGCAGCAGAGTCCTTAAATAATGCAACAAAGTCCTTAAATAATGCAGTAGATTACTAAAATACCGCAGCAGGGTCCTTAAATAATACAGCAGAGTCCTTAAATAATGCAACAAAGTACTTAAATAATGCAGCAGAGTCCTTAAATAATGCAACAAAGTCCTTAAATAATGCAGCAAAGTCCTTAAATAATGCAGCAGTCCTTAAATAATGCAACAAAGTCCTTAAATAATGCAGCATAGTCCTTAAATAATGCTGCAAAGTCCTTAAATAATGCAGCACAGTCCTTAAATAATCCAGCCAAGTCCTTAAATAATGCAGCAAATTCCTTAAATAATGCAGCAAAGTCTTTAAATAATGCAATAAAGTCCATAAATAATGCAGCAAAGTCCTTAAATAATGCAGCAGAGTACTGAAATACCGCAGCAGGGTCCTTAAATAATGCAGCAGAGTCCTTAAATAATGCAACAAAGTCCTTAAATAATGCAGTAGATTACTGAAATACCGCAGCAGGGTCCTTAAATAATGCAGCAGAGTCCTTAAATAATGCAACAAACTCCTTAAATAATGCAGCAGAGTCCTTACATAATGCAACATAGTCCTTAAATAATGCAGCAAAGTCCTTAAATAATGCAGCAGAGTCCTTAAATAATGCAAGAAAGTCCTTAAATAATGCAGCAGAGTCCTTAAATAATGCAGCAAAGTCCTTAAATAATGCAGAAGAGTCCTTAAATAATGCAATAAAGTCCTTAAATAATGCAGCAAAGTCCTTAAATAATCCAGCCAAGTCCTTAAATAATGCAGCAGAGTCCTTAAATAATGCAGCAAAGTCCTTAAATGATGCAGCAGAGTCCTTAAATAATGCAGCAAAGTCCTTAAATAATCCAGCCAAGTCCTTAAATAATGCAGCAGAGTCCTTAAATAATGCAGCAAAGTCCTTAAATAATGCAGCAGAGTCCTTAAATAATGCAACAAAGTAATTAAATAATGCAGCAGAGTCCTTAAATAATGCAACAAAGTCCATAAATAATGCAGAAGAGTCCTTAAATAATCCAGACAAGTCCTTAAATAATGCAGCAGAGTCCTTAAATAATGCAGCAGATTACTGAAATACCGCAGCAGGGTCCTTAAATAATGCAGCAGAGTCCTTAAATAATGCAGCAAAGTCCTTAAATAATGCAGCAGAGTCCTTAAATAATGCAGCAAAGTCCTTAAATAATGCAGCAGAGTCCTTAAATAATGCAGCAAAGTCCTTAAATAATGCAACAAAGTCCTTAAATAATGCAGAAGAGTCCTTAAATAATGCAACAAAGTCCTTAAATAATGCAGCAGAGTCCTTAAATAATGCAACAAAGTACTTAAATAATGCAGCAGAGTCCTTAAGTACCGTATCAGAGTCCTTAAATAAAGCAGCAAATTCCTTAAATAATGCAGCAAAGTCTTTAAATAATGCAATAAAGTCCATAAATAATGCAGAAAAGTCCTTAAATAATGCAGCAGAGTACTGAAATACCGCAGCAGGGTCCTTAAATAATGCAGCAGAGTCCTTAAATAATGCAACAAAGTCCTTAAATAATGCAGTAGATTACTGAAATACCGCAGCAGGGTCCTTAAATAATGCAGCAGAGTCCTTAAATAATGCAACAAAGTCCTTAAATAATGCAGCAGAGTCCTTACATAATGCAACATAGTCCTTAAATAATGCAGCAAAGTCCTTAAATAATGCAGCAGAGTCCTTAAATAATGCAAGAAAGTCCTTAAATAATGCAGCAGAGTCCTTAAATAATGCAGCAAAGTCCTTAAATAATGCAGAAAAGTCCTTAAATAATGCAATAAAGTCCTTAAATAATGCAGCAAAGTCCTTAAATAATCCAGCCAAGTCCTTAAATAATGCAGCAGAGTCCTTAAATAATGCAGCAAAGTCCTTAAATGATGCAGCAGAGTCCTTAAATAATGCAGCAAAGTCCTTAAATAATCCAGCCAAGTCCTTAAATAATGCAGCAGAGTCCTTAAATAATGCAGCAAAGTCCTTAAATAATGCAGCAGAGTCCTTAAATAATGCAACAAAGTAATTAAATAATGCAGCAGAGTCCTTAAATAATGCAACAAAGTCCATAAATAATGCAGAAGAGTCCTTAAATAATCCAGACAAGTCCTTAAATAATGCAGCAGAGTCCTTAAATAATGCAGCAGATTACTGAAATACCGCAGCAGGGTCCTTAAATAATGCAGCAGAGTCCTTAAATAATGCAGCAAAGTCCTTAAATAATGCAGCAGAGTCCTTAAATAATGCAGCAAAGTCCTTAAATAATGCAACAAAGGCCTTAAATAATGCAGAAGAGTCCTTAAATAATGCAACAAAGTCCTTAAATAATGCAGCAGAGTCCTTAAATAATGCAACAAAGTACTTAAATAATGCAGCAGATTACTGAAATACCGCAGCAGGGTCCTTAAATAATGCAGCAGAGTCCTTAAATAATGCAACAAAGTCCTTAAATAATGCAGCAGAGTCCTTAAATAATGCAACAAAGTCCTTAAATAATGCAGCAAATTCCTTAAATAATGCAGCAGAGTCCTTAAATAATCCAGCCAAGTCTTTAAATAATGCAGCAGAGTCCTTAAATAATGCAGCAAAGTCCTTAAATAATGCAACAAAGTCCTTAAATAATGCAGCAGAGTCCTTAAATAATGCAACAAAGTCCTTAAATAATGCAACAGAGTCCTTAAATAATGCAACAAAGTCCTTAAATAATGCAGCAGAGTCCTTAAATAATGCAGCAAAGTCCTTAAATAATGCAACAGAGTCCTTAAATAATGCAACAAAGTCCTTAAATAATGCAGCAGAGTCCTTAAATAATGCAGCAAAGTCCTTAAATAATGCAGCACAGTCCTTAAATAATCCAGCCAAGTCCTTAAATAATGCAGCAAATTCCTTAAATAATGCAGCAAAGTCTTTAAATAATGCAATAAAGTCCATAAATAATGCAGCAAAGTCCTTAAATAATGCAGCAGAGTACTGAAATACCGCAGCAGGGTCCTTAAATAATGCAGCAGAGTCCTTAAATAATGCAACAAAGTCCTTAAATAATGCAGCATAGTCCTTAAATAATGCAACAAAGTCCTTAAATAATGCAGCAGAGTCCTTAAATAATGCAGCAAATTCATTAAATAATGCAGCAGAGTCCTTAAATACTCCAGCCAAGTCTTTAAATAATGCAGCAGAGTCCTTAAATAATGCAGCAAAGTCCTTAAATAATGCAGCAGAGTCCTTAAATAATGCAGCAAAGTCCTTAAATAATGCAACAAAGTCCTTAAATAATGCAGAAGAGTCCTTAAATAATGCAACAAAGTCCTTAAATAATGCAGCAGAGTCCTTAAATAATGCAACAAAGTACTTAAATAATGCAGCAGAGTCCTTAAGTACCGTATCAGAGTCCTTAAATAAAGCAGCAAAGTCCTTAAATAATGCAGCAGAGTCCTTAAATAATGCAGCAAAGTCATTAAATAATGCTGCAGAGTACTTAAATTCCGCAGCAAAGTCCTTAAATAATGCAGCAGAGTCCTTAAATAATGCTGCAAAGTCCTTAAATAATGCAACAAAGTCCTTAAATAATGCAGAAGAGTCCTTAAATAATGCAACAAAGTCCTTAAATAATGCAGCAGAGTCCTTAAATAATGCAACAAAGTACTTAAATAATGCAGCAGAGTCCTTAAGTACCGTAACAGAGTCCTTAAATAATGCAGCAAAGTCCTTAAATAATGCAGCAGATTACTGAAATACCACAGCAGGGTCCTTAAATAATGCAGCAGAGTCCTTAAATAATGCAACAAAGTCCTTAAATAATGCAGCAGAGTCCTTAAATAATGCAACAAAGTCCTTAAAAAATGCAGCAGAATCCTTAAATAATGCAGCAAATTCCTTAAATAATGCAGCAGAGTCCTTAAATAATCCAGCCAAGTCTTTAAATAATGCAGCAGAGTACTTACATAATGCAGCAGAGTCCTTAAATAATGCAGCAAAGTCCTTAAATAATGCAACAAAGTCCTTAAATAATGCAGAAGAGTCCTTAAATAATGCAGCAGAGTACTGAAATACCGCAGCAGGGTCCTTAAATAATGCAGCAGAGTCCTTAAATAATGCAACAAAGTCCTTAAATAATGCAGTAGATTACTAAAATACCGCAGCAGGGTCCTTAAATAATGCAGCAGAGTCCTTAAATAATGCAACAAAGTACTTAAATAATGCAGCAGAGTCCTTAAATAATGCAACAAAGTCCTTAAATAATGCAGCAAAGTCCTTAAATAATGCAGCAGTCCTTAAATAATGCAACAAAGTCCTTAAATAATGCAGCATAGTCCTTAAATAATGCTGCAAAGTCCTTAAATAATGCAGCACAGTCCTTAAATAATCCAGCCAAGTCCTTAAATAATGCAGCAAATTCCTTAAATAATGCAGCAAAGTCTTTAAATAATGCAATAAAGTCCATAAATAATGCAGCAAAGTCCTTAAATAATGCAGCAGAGTACTGAAATGCCGCAGCAGGGTCCTTAAATAATGCAGCAGAGTCCTTAAATAATGCAACAAAGTCCTTAAATAATGCAGTAGATTACTGAAATACCGCAGCAGGGTCCTTAAATAATGCAGCAGAGTCCTTAAATAATGCAACAAAGTCCTTAAATAATGCAGCAGAGTCCTTACATAATGCAACATAGTCCTTAAATAATGCAGCAGAGTCCTTAAATAATGCAGCAAAGTCCTTAAATAATGCAGAAGAGTCCTTAAATAATGCAATAAAGTCCTTAAATAATGCAGCAAAGTCCTTAAATAATCCAGCCAAGTCCTTAAATAATGCAGCAGAGTCCTTAAATAATGCAGCAAAGTCCTTAAATGATGCAGCAGAGTCCTTAAATAATGCAGCAAAGTCCTTAAATAATCCAGCCAAGTCCTTAAATAATGCAGCAGAGTCCTTAAATAATGCAGCAAAGTCCTTAAATAATGCAGCAGAGTCCTTAAATAATGCAACAAAGTAATTAAATAATGCAGCAGAGTCCTTAAATAATGCAACAAAGTCCATAAATAATGCAGAAGAGTCCTTAAATAATCCAGACAAGTCCTTAAATAATGCAGCAGAGTCCTTAAATAATGCAGCAGATTACTGAAATACCGCAGCAGGGTCCTTAAATAATGCAGCAGAGTCCTTAAATAATGCAGCAAAGTCCTTAAATAATGCAGCAGAGTCCTTAAATAATGCAGCAAAGTCCTTAAATAATGCAGCAGAGTCCTTAAATAATGCAGCAAAGTCCTTAAATAATGCAACAAAGTCCTTAAATAATGCAGAAGAGTCCTTAAATAATGCAACAAAGTCCTTAAATAATGCAGCAGAGTCCTTAAATAATGCAACAAAGTACTTAAATAATGCAGCAGAGTCCTTAAGTACCGTATCAGAGTCCTTAAATAAAGCAGCAAATTCCTTAAATAATGCAGCAAAGTCTTTAAATAATGCAATAAAGTCCATAAATAATGCAGAAAAGTCCTTAAATAATGCAGCAGAGTACTGAAATACCGCAGCAGGGTCCTTAAATAATGCAGCAGAGTCCTTAAATAATGCAACAAAGTCCTTAAATAATGCAGTAGATTACTGAAATACCGCAGCAGGGTCCTTAAATAATGCAGCAGAGTCCTTAAATAATGCAACAAAGTCCTTAAATAATGCAGCAGAGTCCTTACATAATGCAACATAGTCCTTAAATAATGCAGCAAAGTCCTTAAATAATGCAGCAGAGTCCTTAAATAATGCAAGAAAGTCCTTAAATAATGCAGCAGAGTCCTTAAATAATGCAGCAAAGTCCTTAAATAATGCAGAAAAGTCCTTAAATAATGCAATAAAGTCCTTAAATAATGCAGCAAAGTCCTTAAATAATCCAGCCAAGTCCTTAAATAATGCAGCAGAGTCCTTAAATAATGCAGCAAAGTCCTTAAATGATGCAGCAGAGTCCTTAAATAATGCAGCAAAGTCCTTAAATAATCCAGCCAAGTCCTTAAATAATGCAGCAGAGTCCTTAAATAATGCAGCAAAGTCCTTAAATAATGCAGCAGAGTCCTTAAATAATGCAACAAAGTAATTAAATAATGCAGCAGAGTCCTTAAATAATGCAACAAAGTCCATAAATAATGCAGAAGAGTCCTTAAATAATCCAGACAAGTCCTTAAATAATGCAGCAGAGTCCTTAAATAATGCAGCAGATTACTGAAATACCGCAGCAGGGTCCTTAAATAATGCAGCAGAGTCCTTAAATAATGCAGCAAAGTCCTTAAATAATGCAGCAGAGTCCTTAAATAATGCAGCAAAGTCCTTAAATAATGCAACAAAGGCCTTAAATAATGCAGAAGAGTCCTTAAATAATGCAACAAAGTCCTTAAATAATGCAGCAGAGTCCTTAAATAATGCAACAAAGTACTTAAATAATGCAGCAGATTACTGAAATACCGCAGCAGGGTCCTTAAATAATGCAGCAGAGTCCTTAAATAATGCAACAAAGTCCTTAAATAATGCAGCAGAGTCCTTAAATAATGCAACAAAGTCCTTAAATAATGCAGCAAATTCCTTAAATAATGCAGCAGAGTCCTTAAATAATCCAGCCAAGTCTTTAAATAATGCAGCAGAGTCCTTAAATAATGCAGCAAAGTCCTTAAATAATGCAACAAAGTCCTTAAATAATGCAGCAGAGTCCTTAAATAATGCAACAAAGTCCTTAAATAATGCAACAGAGTCCTTAAATAATGCAACAAAGTCCTTAAATAATGCAGCAGAGTCCTTAAATAATGCAGCAAAGTCCTTAAATAATGCAACAGAGTCCTTAAATAATGCAACAAAGTCCTTAAATAATGCAGCAGAGTCCTTAAATAATGCAGCAAAGTCCTTAAATAATGCAGCACAGTCCTTAAATAATCCAGCCAAGTCCTTAAATAATGCAGCAAATTCCTTAAATAATGCAGCAAAGTCTTTAAATAATGCAATAAAGTCCATAAATAATGCAGCAAAGTCCTTAAATAATGCAGCAGAGTACTGAAATACCGCAGCAGGGTCCTTAAATAATGCAGCAGAGTCCTTAAATAATGCAACAAAGTCCTTAAATAATGCAGCATAGTCCTTAAATAATGCAACAAAGTCCTTAAATAATGCAGCAGAGTCCTTAAATAATGCAGCAAATTCA
Organism: Phyllobates terribilis; assembly: GCF_046119375.1. Lineage (NCBI taxonomy): Eukaryota > Metazoa > Chordata > Amphibia > Anura > Dendrobatidae > Phyllobates > Phyllobates terribilis. The sequence continues at coordinate 233,780 of NW_027363048.1, forward strand.
TTAAATAATGCAGCAGAGTCCTTAAATACTCCAGCCAAGTCTTTAAATAATGCAGCAGAGTCCTTAAATAATGCAGCAAAGTCCTTAAATAATGCAGCAGAGTCCTTAAATAATGCAGCAAAGTCCTTAAATAATGCAACAAAGTCCTTAAATAATGCAGAAGAGTCCTTAAATAATGCAACAAAGTCCTTAAATAATGCAGCAGAGTCCTTAAATAATGCAACAAAGTACTTAAATAATGCAGCAGAGTCCTTAAGTACCGTATCAGAGTCCTTAAATAAAGCAGCAAAGTCCTTAAATAATGCAGCAGAGTCCTTAAATAATGCAGCAAAGTCATTAAATAATGCTGCAGAGTACTTAAATTCCGCAGCAAAGTCCTTAAATAATGCAGCAGAGTCCTTAAATAATGCTGCAAAGTCCTTAAATAATGCAACAAAGTCCTTAAATAATGCAGAAGAGTCCTTAAATAATGCAACAAAGTCCTTAAATAATGCAGCAGAGTCCTTAAATAATGCAACAAAGTACTTAAATAATGCAGCAGAGTCCTTAAGTACCGTAACAGAGTCCTTAAATAATGCAGCAAAGTCCTTAAATAATGCAGCAGATTACTGAAATACCACAGCAGGGTCCTTAAATAATGCAGCAGAGTCCTTAAATAATGCAACAAAGTCCTTAAATAATGCAGCAGAGTCCTTAAATAATGCAACAAAGTCCTTAAAAAATGCAGCAGAATCCTTAAATAATGCAGCAAATTCCTTAAATAATGCAGCAGAGTCCTTAAATAATCCAGCCAAGTCTTTAAATAATGCAGCAGAGTACTTACATAATGCAGCAGAGTCCTTAAATAATGCAGCAAAGTCCTTAAATAATGCAACAAAGTCCTTAAATAATGCAGAAGAGTCCTTAAATAATGCAGCAGAGTACTGAAATACCGCAGCAGGGTCCTTAAATAATGCAGCAGAGTCCTTAAATAATGCAACAAAGTCCTTAAATAATGCAGTAGATTACTAAAATACCGCAGCAGGGTCCTTAAATAATGCAGCAGAGTCCTTAAATAATGCAACAAAGTACTTAAATAATGCAGCAGAGTCCTTAAATAATGCAACAAAGTCCTTAAATAATGCAGCAAAGTCCTTAAATAATGCAGCAGTCCTTAAATAATGCAACAAAGTCCTTAAATAATGCAGCATAGTCCTTAAATAATGCTGCAAAGTCCTTAAATAATGCAGCACAGTCCTTAAATAATCCAGCCAAGTCCTTAAATAATGCAGCAAATTCCTTAAATAATGCAGCAAAGTCTTTAAATAATGCAATAAAGTCCATAAATAATGCAGCAAAGTCCTTAAATAATGCAGCAGAGTACTGAAATGCCGCAGCAGGGTCCTTAAATAATGCAGCAGAGTCCTTAAATAATGCAACAAAGTCCTTAAATAATGCAGTAGATTACTGAAATACCGCAGCAGGGTCCTTAAATAATGCAGCAGAGTCCTTAAATAATGCAACAAAGTCCTTAAATAATGCAGCAGAGTCCTTACATAATGCAACATAGTCCTTAAATAATGCAGCAGAGTCCTTAAATAATGCAGCAAAGTCCTTAAATAATGCAGCAGAGTCCTTAAATAATGCAAGAAAGTCCTTAAATAATGCAGCAGAGTCCTTAAATAATGCAGCAAAGTCCTTAAATAATGCAGAAAAGTCCTTAAATAATGCAATAAAGTCCTTAAATAATGCAGCAAAGTCCTTAAATAATCCAGCCAAGTCCTTAAATAATGCAGCAGAGTCCTTAAATAATGCAGCAAAGTCCTTAAATGATGCAGCAGAGTCCTTAAATAATGCAGCAAAGTCCTTAAATAATCCAGCCAAGTCCTTAAATAATGCAGCAGAGTCCTTAAATAATGCAGCAAAGTCCTTAAATAATGCAGCAGAGTCCTTAAATAATGCAACAAAGTAATTAAATAATGCAGCAGAGTCCTTAAATAATGCAACAAAGTCCATAAATAATGCAGAAGAGTCCTTAAATAATCCAGACAAGTCCTTAAATAATGCAGCAGAGTCCTTAAATAATGCAGCAGATTACTGAAATACCGCAGCAGGGTCCTTAAATAATGCAGCAGAGTCCTTAAATAATGCAGCAAAGTCCTTAAATAATGCAGCAGAGTCCTTAAATAATGCAGCAAAGTCCTTAAATAATGCAACAAAGGCCTTAAATAATGCAGAAGAGTCCTTAAATAATGCAACAAAGTCCTTAAATAATGCAGCAGAGTCCTTAAATAATGCAACAAAGTACTTAAATAATGCAGCAGATTACTGAAATACCGCAGCAGGGTCCTTAAATAATGCAGCAGAGTCCTTAAATAATGCAACAAAGTCCTTAAATAATGCAGCAGAGTCCTTAAATAATGCAACAAAGTCCTTAAATAATGCAGCAAATTCCTTAAATAATGCAGCAGAGTCCTTAAATAATCCAGCCAAGTCTTTAAATAATGCAGCAGAGTCCTTAAATAATGCAGCAAAGTCCTTAAATAATGCAACAAAGTCCTTAAATAATGCAGCAGAGTCCTTAAATAATGCAACAAAGTCCTTAAATAATGCAACAGAGTCCTTAAATAATGCAACAAAGTCCTTAAATAATGCAGCAGAGTCCTTAAATAATGCAGCAAAGTCCTTAAATAATGCAACAGAGTCCTTAAATAATGCAACAAAGTCCTTAAATAATGCAGCAGAGTCCTTAAATAATGCAGCAAAGTCCTTAAATAATGCAGCACAGTCCTTAAATAATCCAGCCAAGTCCTTAAATAATGCAGCAAATTCCTTAAATAATGCAGCAAAGTCTTTAAATAATGCAATAAAGTCCATAAATAATGCAGCAAAGTCCTTAAATAATGCAGCAGAGTACTGAAATACCGCAGCAGGGTCCTTAAATAATGCAGCAGAGTCCTTAAATAATGCAACAAAGTCCTTAAATAATGCAGCATAGTCCTTAAATAATGCAACAAAGTCCTTAAATAATGCAGCAGAGTCCTTAAATAATGCAGCAAATTCATTAAATAATGCAGCAGAGTCCTTAAATACTCCAGCCAAGTCTTTAAATAATGCAGCAGAGTCCTTAAATAATGCAGCAAAGTCCTTAAATAATGCAGCAGAGTCCTTAAATAATGCAGCAAAGTCCTTAAATAATGCAACAAAGTCCTTAAATAATGCAGAAGAGTCCTTAAATAATGCAACAAAGTCCTTAAATAATGCAGCAGAGTCCTTAAATAATGCAACAAAGTACTTAAATAATGCAGCAGAGTCCTTAAGTACCGTATCAGAGTCCTTAAATAAAGCAGCAAAGTCCTTAAATAATGCAGCAGAGTCCTTAAATAATGCAGCAAAGTCATTAAATAATGCTGCAGAGTACTTAAATTCCGCAGCAAAGTCCTTAAATAATGCAGCAGAGTCCTTAAATAATGCTGCAAAGTCCTTAAATAATGCAACAAAGTCCTTAAATAATGCAGAAGAGTCCTTAAATAATGCAACAAAGTCCTTAAATAATGCAGCAGAGTCCTTAAATAATGCAACAAAGTACTTAAATAATGCAGCAGAGTCCTTAAGTACCGTAACAGAGTCCTTAAATAATGCAGCAAAGTCCTTAAATAATGCAGCAGATTACTGAAATACCACAGCAGGGTCCTTAAATAATGCAGCAGAGTCCTTAAATAATGCAACAAAGTCCTTAAATAATGCAGCAGAGTCCTTAAATAATGCAACAAAGTCCTTAAAAAATGCAGCAGAATCCTTAAATAATGCAGCAAATTCCTTAAATAATGCAGCAGAGTCCTTAAATAATCCAGCCAAGTCTTTAAATAATGCAGCAGAGTACTTACATAATGCAGCAGAGTCCTTAAATAATGCAGCAAAGTCCTTAAATAATGCAACAAAGTCCTTAAATAATGCAGAAGAGTCCTTAAATAATGCAGCAGAGTACTGAAATACCGCAGCAGGGTCCTTAAATAATGCAGCAGAGTCCTTAAATAATGCAACAAAGTCCTTAAATAATGCAGTAGATTACTAAAATACCGCAGCAGGGTCCTTAAATAATGCAGCAGAGTCCTTAAATAATGCAACAAAGTACTTAAATAATGCAGCAGAGTCCTTAAATAATGCAACAAAGTCCTTAAATAATGCAGCAAAGTCCTTAAATAATGCAGCAGTCCTTAAATAATGCAACAAAGTCCTTAAATAATGCAGCATAGTCCTTAAATAATGCTGCAAAGTCCTTAAATAATGCAGCACAGTCCTTAAATAATCCAGCCAAGTCCTTAAATAATGCAGCAAATTCCTTAAATAATGCAGCAAAGTCTTTAAATAATGCAATAAAGTCCATAAATAATGCAGCAAAGTCCTTAAATAATGCAGCAGAGTACTGAAATGCCGCAGCAGGGTCCTTAAATAATGCAGCAGAGTCCTTAAATAATGCAACAAAGTCCTTAAATAATGCAGTAGATTACTGAAATACCGCAGCAGGGTCCTTAAATAATGCAGCAGAGTCCTTAAATAATGCAACAAAGTCCTTAAATAATGCAGCAGAGTCCTTACATAATGCAACATAGTCCTTAAATAATGCAGCAGAGTCCTTAAATAATGCAGCAAAGTCCTTAAATAATGCAGCAGAGTCCTTAAATAATGCAAGAAAGTCCTTAAATAATGCAGCAGAGTCCTTAAATAATGCAGCAAAGTCCTTAAATAATGCAGAAAAGTCCTTAAATAATGCAATAAAGTCCTTAAATAATGCAGCAAAGTCCTTAAATAATCCAGCCAAGTCCTTAAATAATGCAGCAGAGTCCTTAAATAATGCAGCAAAGTCCTTAAATGATGCAGCAGAGTCCTTAAATAATGCAGCAAAGTCCTTAAATAATCCAGCCAAGTCCTTAAATAATGCAGCAGAGTCCTTAAATAATGCAGCAAAGTCCTTAAATAATGCAGCAGAGTCCTTAAATAATGCAACAAAGTAATTAAATAATGCAGCAGAGTCCTTAAATAATGCAACAAAGTCCATAAATAATGCAGAAGAGTCCTTAAATAATCCAGACAAGTCCTTAAATAATGCAGCAGAGTCCTTAAATAATGCAGCAGATTACTGAAATACCGCAGCAGGGTCCTTAAATAATGCAGCAGAGTCCTTAAATAATGCAGCAAAGTCCTTAAATAATGCAGCAGAGTCCTTAAATAATGCAGCAAAGTCCTTAAATAATGCAACAAAGGCCTTAAATAATGCAGAAGAGTCCTTAAATAATGCAACAAAGTCCTTAAATAATGCAGCAGAGTCCTTAAATAATGCAACAAAGTACTTAAATAATGCAGCAGATTACTGAAATACCGCAGCAGGGTCCTTAAATAATGCAGCAGAGTCCTTAAATAATGCAACAAAGTCCTTAAATAATGCAGCAGAGTCCTTAAATAATGCAACAAAGTCCTTAAATAATGCAGCAAATTCCTTAAATAATGCAGCAGAGTCCTTAAATAATCCAGCCAAGTCTTTAAATAATGCAGCAGAGTCCTTAAATAATGCAGCAAAGTCCTTAAATAATGCAACAAAGTCCTTAAATAATGCAGCAGAGTCCTTAAATAATGCAACAAAGTCCTTAAATAATGCAACAGAGTCCTTAAATAATGCAACAAAGTCCTTAAATAATGCAGCAGAGTCCTTAAATAATGCAGCAAAGTCCTTAAATAATGCAACAGAGTCCTTAAATAATGCAACAAAGTCCTTAAATAATGCAGCAGAGTCCTTAAATAATGCAGCAAAGTCCTTAAATAATGCAGCACAGTCCTTAAATAATCCAGCCAAGTCCTTAAATAATGCAGCAAATTCCTTAAATAATGCAGCAAAGTCTTTAAATAATGCAATAAAGTCCATAAATAATGCAGCAAAGTCCTTAAATAATGCAGCAGAGTACTGAAATACCGCAGCAGGGTCCTTAAATAATGCAGCAGAGTCCTTAAATAATGCAACAAAGTCCTTAAATAATGCAGCATAGTCCTTAAATAATGCAACAAAGTCCTTAAATAATGCAGCAGAGTCCTTAAATAATGCAGCAAATTCATTAAATAATGCAGCAGAGTCCTTAAATACTCCAGCCAAGTCTTTAAATAATGCAGCAGAGTCCTTAAATAATGCAGCAAAGTCCTTAAATAATGCAGCAGAGTCCTTAAATAATGCAGCAAAGTCCTTAAATAATGCAACAAAGTCCTTAAATAATGCAGAAGAGTCCTTAAATAATGCAACAAAGTCCTTAAATAATGCAGCAGAGTCCTTAAATAATGCAACAAAGTACTTAAATAATGCAGCAGAGTCCTTAAGTACCGTATCAGAGTCCTTAAATAAAGCAGCAAAGTCCTTAAATAATGCAGCAGAGTCCTTAAATAATGCAGCAAAGTCATTAAATAATGCTGCAGAGTACTTAAATTCCGCAGCAAAGTCCTTAAATAATGCAGCAGAGTCCTTAAATAATGCTGCAAAGTCCTTAAATAATGCAACAAAGTCCTTAAATAATGCAGAAGAGTCCTTAAATAATGCAACAAAGTCCTTAAATAATGCAGCAGAGTCCTTAAATAATGCAACAAAGTACTTAAATAATGCAGCAGAGTCCTTAAGTACCGTAACAGAGTCCTTAAATAATGCAGCAAAGTCCTTAAATAATGCAGCAGATTACTGAAATACCACAGCAGGGTCCTTAAATAATGCAGCAGAGTCCTTAAATAATGCAACAAAGTCCTTAAATAATGCAGCAGAGTCCTTAAATAATGCAACAAAGTCCTTAAAAAATGCAGCAGAATCCTTAAATAATGCAGCAAATTCCTTAAATAATGCAGCAGAGTCCTTAAATAATCCAGCCAAGTCTTTAAATAATGCAGCAGAGTCCTTAAATAATGCAGCAAAGTCCTTAAATAATGCAACAAAGTCCTTAAATAATGCAGCAGAGTCCTTAAATAATGCAACAAAGTCCTTAAATAATGCAACAGAGTCCTTAAATAATGCAACAAAGTCCTTAAATAATGCAGCAGAGTCCTTAAATAATGCAGCAAAGTCCTTAAATAATGCAACAGAGTCCTTAAATAATGCAACAAAGTCCTTAAATAATGCAGCAGAGTCCTTAAATAATGCAGCAAAGTCCTTAAATAATGCAGCACAGTCCTTAAATAATCCAGCCAAGTCCTTAAATAATGCAGCAAATTCCTTAAATAATGCAGCAAAGTCTTTAAATAATGCAATAAAGTCCATAAATAATGCAGCAAAGTCCTTAAATAATGCAGCAGAGTACTGAAATACCGCAGCAGGGTCCTTAAATAATGCAGCAGAGTCCTTAAATAATGCAACAAAGTCCTTAAATAATGCAGCATAGTCCTTAAATAATGCAACAAAGTCCTTAAATAATGCAGCAGAGTCCTTAAATAATGCAGCAAATTCATTAAATAATGCAGCAGAGTCCTTAAATACTCCAGCCAAGTCTTTAAATAATGCAGCAGAGTCCTTAAATAATGCAGCAAAGTCCTTAAATAATGCAGCAGAGTCCTTAAATAATGCAGCAAAGTCCTTAAATAATGCAACAAAGTCCTTAAATAATGCAGAAGAGTCCTTAAATAATGCAACAAAGTCCTTAAATAATGCAGCAGAGTCCTTAAATAATGCAACAAAGTACTTAAATAATGCAGCAGAGTCCTTAAGTACCGTATCAGAGTCCTTAAATAAAGCAGCAAAGTCCTTAAATAATGCAGCAGAGTCCTTAAATAATGCAGCAAAGTCATTAAATAATGCTGCAGAGTACTTAAATTCCGCAGCAAAGTCCTTAAATAATGCAGCAGAGTCCTTAAATAATGCTGCAAAGTCCTTAAATAATGCAACAAAGTCCTTAAATAATGCAGAAGAGTCCTTAAATAATGCAACAAAGTCCTTAAATAATGCAGCAGAGTCCTTAAATAATGCAACAAAGTACTTAAATAATGCAGCAGAGTCCTTAAGTACCGTAACAGAGTCCTTAAATAATGCAGCAAAGTCCTTAAATAATGCAGCAGATTACTGAAATACCACAGCAGGGTCCTTAAATAATGCAGCAGAGTCCTTAAATAATGCAACAAAGTCCTTAAATAATGCAGCAGAGTCCTTAAATAATGCAACAAAGTCCTTAAAAAATGCAGCAGAATCCTTAAATAATGCAGCAAATTCCTTAAATAATGCAGCAGAGTCCTTAAATAATCCAGCCAAGTCTTTAAATAATGCAGCAGAGTACTTACATAATGCAGCAGAGTCCTTAAATAATGCAGCAAAGTCCTTAAATAATGCAACAAAGTCCTTAAATAATGCAGAAGAGTCCTTAAATAATGCAGCAGAGTACTGAAATACCGCAGCAGGGTCCTTAAATAATGCAGCAGAGTCCTTAAATAATGCAACAAAGTCCTTAAATAATGCAGTAGATTACTAAAATACCGCAGCAGGGTCCTTAAATAATGCAGCAGAGTCCTTAAATAATGCAACAAAGTACTTAAATAATGCAGCAGAGTCCTTAAATAATGCAACAAAGTCCTTAAATAATGCAGCAAAGTCCTTAAATAATGCAGCAGTCCTTAAATAATGCAACAAAGTCCTTAAATAATGCAGCATAGTCCTTAAATAATGCTGCAAAGTCCTTAAATAATGCAGCACAGTCCTTAAATAATCCAGCCAAGTCCTTAAATAATGCAGCAAATTCCTTAAATAATGCAGCAAAGTCTTTAAATAATGCAATAAAGTCCATAAATAATGCAGCAAAGTCCTTAAATAATGCAGCAGAGTACTGAAATGCCGCAGCAGGGTCCTTAAATAATGCAGCAGAGTCCTTAAATAATGCAACAAAGTCCTTAAATAATGCAGTAGATTACTGAAATACCGCAGCAGGGTCCTTAAATAATGCAGCAGAGTCCTTAAATAATGCAACAAAGTCCTTAAATAATGCAGCAGAGTCCTTACATAATGCAACATAGTCCTTAAATAATGCAGCAGAGTCCTTAAATAATGCAGCAAAGTCCTTAAATAATGCAGAAGAGTCCTTAAATAATGCAATAAAGTCCTTAAATAATGCAGCAAAGTCCTTAAATAATCCAGCCAAGTCCTTAAATAATGCAGCAGAGTCCTTAAATAATGCAGCAAAGTCCTTAAATGATGCAGCAGAGTCCTTAAATAATGCAGCAAAGTCCTTAAATAATCCAGCCAAGTCCTTAAATAATGCAGCAGAGTCCTTAAATAATGCAGCAAAGTCCTTAAATAATGCAGCAGAGTCCTTAAATAATGCAACAAAGTAATTAAATAATGCAGCAGAGTCCTTAAATAATGCAACAAAGTCCATAAATAATGCAGAAGAGTCCTTAAATAATCCAGACAAGTCCTTAAATAATGCAGCAGAGTCCTTAAATAATGCAGCAGATTACTGAAATACCGCAGCAGGGTCCTTAAATAATGCAGCAGAGTCCTTAAATAATGCAGCAAAGTCCTTAAATAATGCAGCAGAGTCCTTAAATAATGCAGCAAAGTCCTTAAATAATGCAGCAGAGTCCTTAAATAATGCAGCAAAGTCCTTAAATAATGCAACAAAGTCCTTAAATAATGCAGAAGAGTCCTTAAATAATGCAACAAAGTCCTTAAATAATGCAGCAGAGCCCTTAAATAATGCAACAAAGTACTTAAATAATGCAGCAGAGTCCTTAAGTACCGTATCAGAGTCCTTAAATAAAGCAGCAAAGTCCTTAAATAATGCAGCAGAGTCCTTAAATAATGCAGCAAAGTCATTAAATAATGCTGCAGAGTACTTAAATTCCGCAACAAAGTCCTTAAATAATGCAGCAGAGTCCTTATATAATGCAACAAAGTACTTAAATAATGCAGCAGAGTCCTTAAGTACCGTAACAGAGTCCTTAAATAATGCAGCAAAGTCCTTAAATAATGCAGCAGATTACTGAAATACCACAGCAGGGTCCTTAAATAATGCAGCAGAGTCCTTAAATAATGCAACAAAGTCCTTAAATAATGCAGCAGAGTCCTTAAATAATGCAACAAAGTACTTAAATAATGCAGCAGAGTCCTTAAGTACCGTATCAGAGTCCTTAAATAAAGCAGCAAAGTCCTTAAATAATGCAGCAGAGTCCTTAAATAATGCAGCAAAGTCATTAAATAATGCTGCAGAGTACTTAAATTCCGCAGCAAAGTCCTTAAATAATGCAGCAGAGTCCTTAAATAATGCTGCAAAGTCCTTAAATAATGCAACAAAGTCCTTAAATAATGCAGAAGAGTCCTTAAATAATGCAACAAAGTCCTTAAATAATGCAGCAGAGTCCTTAAATAATGCAACAAAGTACTTAAATAATGCAGCAGAGTCCTTAAGTACCGTAACAGAGTCCTTAAATAATGCAGCAAAGTCCTTAAATAATGCAGCAGATTACTGAAATACCACAGCAGGGTCCTTAAATAATGCAGCAGAGTCCTTAAATAATGCAACAAAGTCCTTAAATAATGCAGCAGAGTCCTTAAATAATGCAACAAAGTCCTTAAAAAATGCAGCAGAATCCTTAAATAATGCAGCAAATTCCTTAAATAATGCAGCAGAGTCCTTAAATAATCCAGCCAAGTCTTTAAATAATGCAGCAGAGTACTTACATAATGCAGCAGAGTCCTTAAATAATGCAGCAAAGTCCTTAAATAATGCAACAAAGTCCTTAAATAATGCAGAAGAGTCCTTAAATAATGCAGCAGAGTACTGAAATACCGCAGCAGGGTCCTTAAATAATGCAGCAGAGTCCTTAAATAATGCAACAAAGTCCTTAAATAATGCAGTAGATTACTATAATACCGCAGCAGGGTCCTTAAATAATACAGCAGAGTCCTTAAATAATGCAACAAAGTACTTAAATAATGCAGCAGAGTCCTTAAATAATGCAACAAAGTCCTTAAATAATACAGCAAAGTCCTTAAATAATGCAGCAGTCCTTAAATAATGCAGCATAGTCCTTAAATAATGCTGCAAAGTCCTTAAATAATGCAGCACAGTCCTTAAATAATCCAGCCAAGTCCTTAAATAATGCAGCAAATTCCTTAAATAATGCAGCAAAGTCTTTAAATAATGCAATAAAGTCCATAAATAATGCAGCAAAGTCCTTAAATAATGCAGCAGAGTACTGAAATACCGCAGCAGGGTCCTTAAATAATGCAGCAGAGTCCTTAAATAATGCAACAAAGTCCTTAAATAATGCAGTAGATTACTGAAATACCGCAGCAGGGTCCTTAAATAATGCAGCAGAGTCCTTAAATAATGCAACAAAGTCCTTAAATAATGCAGCAGAGTCCTTACATAATGCAACATAGTCCTTAAATAATGCAGCAAAGTCCTTAAATAATGCAGCAGAGTCCTTAAATAATGCAAGAAAGTCCTTAAATAATGCAGCAGAGTCCTTAAATAATGCAGCAAAGTCCTTAAATAATGCAGAAGAGTCCTTAAATAATGCAATAAAGTCCTTAAATAATGCAGCAAAGTCCTTAAATAATCCAGCCAAGTCCTTAAATAATGCAGCAGAGTCCTTAAATAATGCAGCAAAGTCCTTAAATGATGCAGCAGAGTCCTTAAATAATGCAGCAAAGTCCTTAAATAATCCAGCCAAGTCCTTAAATAATGCAGCAGAGTCCTTAAATAATGCAGCAAAGTCCTTAAATAATGCAGCAGAGTCCTTAAATAATGCAACAAAGTAATTAAATAATGCAGCAGAGTCCTTAAATAATGCAACAAAGTCCATAAATAATGCAGAAGAGTCCTTAAATAATCCAGACAAGTCCTTAAATAATGCAGCAGAGTCCTTAAATAATGCAGCAGATTACTGAAATACCGCAGCAGGGTCCTTAAATAATGCAGCAGAGTCCTTAAATAATGCAGCAAAGTCCTTAAATAATGCAGCAGAGTCCTTAAATAATGCAGCAAAGTCCTTAAATAATGCAGCAGAGTCCTTAAATAATGCAGCAAAGTCCTTAAATAATGCAACAAAGTCCTTAAATAATGCAGAAGAGTCCTTAAATAATGCAACAAAGTCCTTAAATAATGCAGCAGAGTCCTTAAATAATGCAACAAAGTACTTAAATAATGCAGCAGAGTCCTTAAGTACCGTATCAGAGTCCTTAAATAAAGCAGCAAATTCCTTAAATAATGCAGCAAAGTCTTTAAATAATGCAATAAAGTCCATAAATAATGCAGAAAAGTCCTTAAATAATGCAGCAGAGTACTGAAATACCGCAGCAGGGTCCTTAAATAATGCAGCAGAGTCCTTAAATAATGCAACAAAGTCCTTAAATAATGCAGTAGATTACTGAAATACCGCAGCAGGGTCCTTAAATAATGCAGCAGAGTCCTTAAATAATGCAACAAAGTCCTTAAATAATGCAGCAGAGTCCTTACATAATGCAACATAGTCCTTAAATAATGCAGCAAAGTCCTTAAATAATGCAGCAGAGTCCTTAAATAATGCAAGAAAGTCCTTAAATAATGCAGCAGAGTCCTTAAATAATGCAGCAAAGTCCTTAAATAATGCAGAAGAGTCCTTAAATAATGCAATAAAGTCCTTAAATAATGCAGCAAAGTCCTTAAATAATCCAGCCAAGTCCTTAAATAATGCAGCAGAGTCCTTAAATAATGCAGCAAAGTCCTTAAATGATGCAGCAGAGTCCTTAAATAATGCAGCAAAGTCCTTAAATAATCCAGCCAAGTCCTTAAATAATGCAGCAGAGTCCTTAAATAATGCAGCAAAGTCCTTAAATAATGCAGCAGAGTCCTTAAATAATGCAACAAAGTAATTAAATAATGCAGCAGAGTCCTTAAATAATGCAACAAAGTCCATAAATAATGCAGAAGAGTCCTTAAATAATCCAGACAAGTCCTTAAATAATGCAGCAGAGTCCTTAAATAATGCAGCAGATTACTGAAATACCGCAGCAGGGTCCTTAAATAATGCAGCAGAGTCCTTAAATAATGCAGCAAAGTCCTTAAATAATGCAGCAGAGTCCTTAAATAATGCAGCAAAGTCCTTAAATAATGCAACAAAGGCCTTAAATAATGCAGAAGAGTCCTTAAATAATGCAACAAAGTCCTTAAATAATGCAGCAGAGTCCTTAAATAATGCAACAAAGTACTTAAATAATGCAGCAGATTACTGAAATACCGCAGCAGGGTCCTTAAATAATGCAGCAGAGTCCTTAAATAATGCAACAAAGTCCTTAAATAATGCAGCAGAGTCCTTAAATAATGCAACAAAGTCCTTAAATAATGCAGCAAATTCCTTAAATAATGCAGCAGAGTCCTTAAATAATCCAGACAAGTCTTTAAATAATGCAGCAGAGTCCTTAAATAATGCAGCAAAGTCCTTAAATAATGCAACAAAGTCCTTAAATAATGCAGCAGAGTCCTTAAATAATGCAACAAAGTCCTTAAATAATGCAACAGAGTCCTTAAATAATGCAACAAAGTCCTTAAATAATGCAGCAGAGTCCTTAAATAATGCAGCAAAGTCCTTAAATAATGCAACAGAGTCCTTAAATAATGCAACAAAGTCCTTAAATAATGCAGCAGAGTCCTTAAATAATGCAGCAAAGTCCTTAAATAATGCAGCACAGTCCTTAAATAATCCAGCCAAGTCCTTAAATAATGCAGCAAATTCCTTAAATAATGCAGCAAAGTCTTTAAATAATGCAATAAAGTCCATAAATAATGCAGCAAAGTCCTTAAATAATGCAGCAGAGTACTGAAATACCGCAGCAGGGTCCTTAAATAATGCAGCAGAGTCCTTAAATAATGCAACAAAGTCCTTAAATAATGCAGCATAGTCCTTAAATAATGCAACAAAGTCCTTAAATAATGCAGCAGAGTCCTTAAATAATGCAGCAAATTCATTAAATAATGCAGCAGAGTCCTTAAATACTCCAGCCAAGTCTTTAAATAATGCAGCAGAGTCCTTAAATAATGCAGCAAAGTCCTTAAATAATGCAGCAGAGTCCTTAAATAATGCAGCAAAGTCCTTAAATAATGCAACAAAGTCCTTAAATAATGCAGAAGAGTCCTTAAATAATGCAACAAAGTCCTTAAATAATGCAGCAGAGTCCTTAAATAATGCAACAAAGTACTTAAATAATGCAGCAGAGTCCTTAAGTACCGTATCAGAGTCCTTAAATAAAGCAGCAAAGTCCTTAAATAATGCAGCAGAGTCCTTAAATAATGCAGCAAAGTCATTAAATAATGCTGCAGAGTACTTAAATTCCGCAGCAAAGTCCTTAAATAATGCAGCAGAGTCCTTAAATAATGCTGCAAAGTCCTTAAATAATGCAACAAAGTCCTTAAATAATGCAGAAGAGTCCTTAAATAATGCAACAAAGTCCTTAAATAATGCAGCAGAGTCCTTAAATAATGCAACAAAGTACTTAAATAATGCAGCAGAGTCCTTAAGTACCGTAACAGAGTCCTTAAATAATGCAGCAAAGTCCTTAAATAATGCATCAGATTACTGAAATACCACAGCAGGGTCCTTAAATAATGCAGCAGAGTCCTTAAATAATGCAACAAAGTCCTTAAATAATGCAGCAGAGTCCTTAAATAATGCAACAAAGTCCTTAAAAAATGCAGCAGAATCCTTAAATAATGCAGCAAATTCCTTAAATAATGCAGCAGAGTCCTTAAATAATCCAGCCAAGTCTTTAAATAATGCAGCAGAGTACTTACATAATGCAGCAGAGTCCTTAAATAATGCAGCAAAGTCCTTAAATAATGCAACAAAGTCCTTAAATAATGCAGAAGAGTCCTTAAATAATGCAGCAGAGTACTGAAATACCGCAGCAGGGTCCTTAAATAATGCAGCAGAGTCCTTAAATAATGCAACAAAGTCCTTAAATAATGCAGTAGATTACTAAAATACCGCAGCAGGGTCCTTAAATAATGCAGCAGAGTCCTTAAATAATGCAACAAAGTCCTTAAATAATGCAGCAAAGTCCTTAAATAATGCAGCAGTCCTTAAATAATGCAACAAAGTCCTTAAATAATGCAGCATAGTCCTTAAATAATGCTGCAAAGTCCTTAAATAATGCAGCACAGTCCTTAAATAATCCAGCCAAGTCCTTAAATAATGCAGCAAATTCCTTAAATAATGCAGCAAAGTCTTTAAATAATGCAATAAAGTCCATAAATAATGCAGCAAAGTCCTTAAATAATGCAGCAGAGTACTGAAATACCGCAGCAGGGTCCTTAAATAATGCAGCAGAGTCCTTAAATAATGCAACAAAGTCCTTAAATAATGCAGTAGATTACTGAAATACCGCAGCAGGGTCCTTAAATAATGCAGCAGAGTCCTTAAATAATGCAACAAAGTCCTTAAATAATGCAGCAGAGTCCTTACATAATGCAACATAGTCCTTAAATAATGCAGCAAAGTCCTTAAATAATGCAACAAAGGCCTTAAATAATGCAGAAGAGTCCTTAAATAATGCAACAAAGTCCTTAAGTAATGCAGCAGAGTCCTTAAATAATGCAACAAAGTACTTAAATAATGCAGCAGATTACTGAAATACCGCAGCAGGGTCCTTAAATAATGCAGCAGAGTCCTTAAATAATGCAACAAAGTCCTTAAATAATGCAGCAGAGTCCTTAAATAATGCAACAAAGTCCTTAAATAATGCAGCAAATTCCTTAAATAATGCAGCAGAGTCCTTAAATAATCCAGCCAAGTCTTTAAATAATGCAGCAGAGTCCTTAAATAATGCAGCAAAGTCCTTAAATAATGCAACAAAGTCCTTAAATAATGCAGCAGAGTCCTTAAATAATGCAACAAAGTCCTTAAATAATGCAACAGAGTCCTTAAATAATGCAACAAAGTCCTTAAATAATGCAGCAGAGTCCTTAAATAATGCAGCAAAGTCCTTAAATAATGCAACAGAGTCCTTAAATAATGCAACAAAGTCCTTAAATAATGCAGCAGAGTCCTTAAATAATGCAGCAAAGTCCTTAAATAATGCAGCACAGTCCTTAAATAATCCAGCCAAGTCCTTAAATAATGCAGCAAATTCCTTAAATAATGCAGCAAAGTCTTTAAATAATGCAATAAAGTCCATAAATAATGCAGCAAAGTCCTTAAATAATGCAGCAGAGTACTGAAATACCGCAGCAGGGTCCTTAAATAATGCAGCAGAGTCCTTAAATAATGCAACAAAGTCCTTAAATAATGCAGCATAGTCCTTAAATAATGCAACAAAGTCCTTAAATAATGCAGCAGAGTCCTTAAATAATGCAGCAAATTCATTAAATAATGCAGCAGAGTCCTTAAATACTCCAGCCAAGTCTTTAAATAATGCAGCAGAGTCCTTAAATAATGCAGCAAAGTCCTTAAATAATGCAGCAGAGTCCTTAAATAATGCAGCAAAGTCCTTAAATAATGCAACAAAGTCCTTAAATAATGCAGAAGAGTCCTTAAATAATGCAACAAAGTCCTTAAATAATGCAGCAGAGTCCTTAAATAATGCAACAAAGTACTTAAATAATGCAGCAGAGTCCTTAAGTACCGTATCAGAGTCCTTAAATAAAGCAGCAAAGTCCTTAAATAATGCAGCAGAGTCCTTAAATAATGCAGCAAAGTCATTAAATAATGCTGCAGAGTACTTAAATTCCGCAGCAAAGTCCTTAAATAATGCAGCAGAGTCCTTAAATAATGCTGCAAAGTCCTTAAATAATGCAACAAAGTCCTTAAATAATGCAGAAGAGTCCTTAAATAATGCAACAAAGTCCTTAAATAATGCAGCAGAGTCCTTAAATAATGCAACAAAGTACTTAAATAATGCAGCAGAGTCCTTAAGTACCGTAACAGAGTCCTTAAATAATGCAGCAAAGTCCTTAAATAATGCAGCAGATTACTGAAATACCACAGCAGGGTCCTTAAATAATGCAGCAGAGTCCTTAAATAATGCAACAAAGTCCTTAAATAATGCAGCAGAGTCCTTAAATAATGCAACAAAGTCCTTAAAAAATGCAGCAGAATCCTTAAATAATGCAGCAAATTCCTTAAATAATGCAGCAGAGTCCTTAAATAATCCAGCCAAGTCTTTAAATAATGCAGCAGAGTACTTACATAATGCAGCAGAGTCCTTAAATAATGCAGCAAAGTCCTTAAATAATGCAACAAAGTACTTAAATAATGCAGCAGATTACTGAAATACCGCAGCAGGGTCCTTAAATAATGCAGCAGAGTCCTTAAATAATGCAACAAAGTCCTTAAATAATGCAGCAGAGTCCTTAAATAATGCAACAAAGTCCTTAAATAATGCAGCAAATTCCTTAAATAATGCAGCAGAGTCCTTAAATAATCCAGCCAAGTCTTTAAATAATGCAGCAGAGTCCTTAAATAATGCAGCAAAGTCCTTAAATAATGCAACAAAGTCCTTAAATAATGCAGCAGAGTCCTTAAATAATGCAACAAAGTCCTTAAATAATGCAACAGAGTCCTTAAATAATGCAACAAAGTCCTTAAATAATGCAGCAGAGTCCTTAAATAATGCAGCAAAGTCCTTAAATAATGCAACAGAGTCCTTAAATAATGCAACAAAGTCCTTAAATAATGCAGCAGAGTCCTTAAATAATGCAGCAAAGTCCTTAAATAATGCAGCACAGTCCTTAAATAATCCAGCCAAGTCCTTAAATAATGCAGCAAATTCCTTAAATAATGCAGCAAAGTCTTTAAATAATGCAATAAAGTCCATAAATAATGCAGCAAAGTCCTTAAATAATGCAGCAGAGTACTGAAATACCGCAGCAGGGTCCTTAAATAATGCAGCAGAGTCCTTAAATAATGCAACAAAGTCCTTAAATAATGCAGCATAGTCCTTAAATAATGCAACAAAGTCATTAAATAATGCAGCAGAGTCCTTAAATAATGCAGCAAATTCATTAAATAATGCAGCAGAGTCCTTAAATACTCCAGCCAAGTCTTTAAATAATGCAGCAGAGTCCTTAAATAATGCAGCAAAGTCCTTAAATAATGCAGCAGAGTCCTTAAATAATGCAGCAAAGTCCTTAAATAATGCAACAAAGTCCTTAAATAATGCAGAAGAGTCCTTAAATAATGCAACAAAGTCCTTAAATAATGCAGCAGAGTCCTTAAATAATGCAACAAAGTACTTAAATAATGCAGCAGAGTCCTTAAGTACCGTATCAGAGTCCTTAAATAAAGCAGCAAAGTCCTTAAATAATGCAGCAGAGTCCTTAAATAATGCAGCAAAGTCATTAAATAATGCTGCAGAGTACTTAAATTCCGCAGCAAAGTCCTTAAATAATGCAGCAGAGTCCTTAAATAATGCTGCAAAGTCCTTAAATAATGCAACAAAGTCCTTAAATAATGCAGAAGAGTCCTTAAATAATGCAACAAAGTCCTTAAAAAATGCAGCAGAATCCTTAAATAATGCAGCAAATTCCTTAAATAATGCAGCAGAGTCCTTAAATAATCCAGCCAAGTCTTTAAATAATGCAGCAGAGTACTTACATAATGCAGCAGAGTCCTTAAATAATGCAGCAAAGTCCTTAAATAATGCAACAAAGTCCTTAAATAATGCAGAAGAGTCCTTAAATAATGCAGCAGAGTACTGAAATACCGCAGCAGGGTCCTTAAATAATGCAGCAGAGTCCTTAAATAATGCAACAAAGTCCTTAAATAATGCAGTAGATTACTAAAATACCGCAGCAGGGTCCTTAAATAATACAGCAGAGTCCTTAAATAATGCAACAAAGTACTTAAATAATGCAGCAGAGTCCTTAAATAATGCAACAAAGTCCTTAAATAATGCAGCAAAGTCCTTAAATAATGCAGCAGTCCTTAAATAATGCAACAAAGTCCTTAAATAATGCAGCATAGTCCTTAAATAATGCTGCAAAGTCCTTAAATAATGCAGCACAGTCCTTAAATAATCCAGCCAAGTCCTTAAATAATGCAGCAAATTCCTTAAATAATGCAGCAAAGTCTTTAAATAATGCAATAAAGTCCATAAATAATGCAGCAAAGTCCTTAAATAATGCAGCAGAGTACTGAAATACCGCAGCAGGGTCCTTAAATAATGCAGCAGAGTCCTTAAATAATGCAACAAAGTCCTTAAATAATGCAGTAGATTACTGAAATACCGCAGCAGGGTCCTTAAATAATGCAGCAGAGTCCTTAAATAATGCAACAAACTCCTTAAATAATGCAGCAGAGTCCTTACATAATGCAACATAGTCCTTAAATAATGCAGCAAAGTCCTTAAATAATGCAGCAGAGTCCTTAAATAATGCAAGAAAGTCCTTAAATAATGCAGCAGAGTCCTTAAATAATGCAGCAAAGTCCTTAAATAATGCAGAAGAGTCCTTAAATAATGCAATAAAGTCCTTAAATAATGCAGCAAAGTCCTTAAATAATCCAGCCAAGTCCTTAAATAATGCAGCAGAGTCCTTAAATAATGCAGCAAAGTCCTTAAATGATGCAGCAGAGTCCTTAAATAATGCAGCAAAGTCCTTAAATAATCCAGCCAAGTCCTTAAATAATGCAGCAGAGTCCTTAAATAATGCAGCAAAGTCCTTAAATAATGCAGCAGAGTCCTTAAATAATGCAACAAAGTAATTAAATAATGCAGCAGAGTCCTTAAATAATGCAACAAAGTCCATAAATAATGCAGAAGAGTCCTTAAATAATCCAGACAAGTCCTTAAATAATGCAGCAGAGTCCTTAAATAATGCAGCAGATTACTGAAATACCGCAGCAGGGTCCTTAAATAATGCAGCAGAGTCCTTAAATAATGCAGCAAAGTCCTTAAATAATGCAGCAGAGTCCTTAAATAATGCAGCAAAGTCCTTAAATAATGCAGCAGAGTCCTTAAATAATGCAGCAAAGTCCTTAAATAATGCAACAAAGTCCTTAAATAATGC
Organism: Phyllobates terribilis; assembly: GCF_046119375.1. Taxonomy (NCBI): domain Eukaryota; kingdom Metazoa; phylum Chordata; class Amphibia; order Anura; family Dendrobatidae; genus Phyllobates; species Phyllobates terribilis. The sequence goes on from NW_027363048.1 coordinate 253,750, forward strand.
AGAAGAGTCCTTAAATAATGCAACAAAGTCCTTAAATAATGCAGCAGAGTCCTTAAATAATGCAACAAAGTACTTAAATAATGCAGCAGAGTCCTTAAGTACCGTATCAGAGTCCTTAAATAAAGCAGCAAATTCCTTAAATAATGCAGCAAAGTCTTTAAATAATGCAATAAAGTCCATAAATAATGCAGAAAAGTCCTTAAATAATGCAGCAGAGTACTGAAATACCGCAGCAGGGTCCTTAAATAATGCAGCAGAGTCCTTAAATAATGCAACAAAGTCCTTAAATAATGCAGTAGATTACTGAAATACCGCAGCAGGGTCCTTAAATAATGCAGCAGAGTCCTTAAATAATGCAGCAAATTCATTAAATAATGCAGCAGAGTCCTTAAATACTCCAGCCAAGTCTTTAAATAATGCAGCAGAGTCCTTAAATAATGCAGCAAAGTCCTTAAATAATGCAGCAGAGTCCTTAAATAATGCAGCAAAGTCCTTAAATAATGCAACAAAGTCCTTAAATAATGCAGAAGAGTCCTTAAATAATGCAACAAAGTCCTTAAATAATGCAGCAGAGTCCTTAAATAATGCAACAAAGTACTTAAATAATGCAGCAGAGTCCTTAAGTACCGTATCAGAGTCCTTAAATAAAGCAGCAAAGTCCTTAAATAATGCAGCAGAGTCCTTAAATAATGCAGCAAAGTCATTAAATAATGCTGCAGAGTACTTAAATTCCGCAGCAAAGTCCTTAAATAATGCAGCAGAGTCCTTAAATAATGCTGCAAAGTCCTTAAATAATGCAACAAAGTCCTTAAATAATGCAGAAGAGTCCTTAAATAATGCAACAAAGTCCTTAAATAATGCAGCAGAGTCCTTAAATAATGCAACAAAGTACTTAAATAATGCAGCAGAGTCCTTAAGTACCGTAACAGAGTCCTTAAATAATGCAGCAAAGTCCTTAAATAATGCAGCAGATTACTGAAATACCACAGCAGGGTCCTTAAATAATGCAGCAGAGTCCTTAAATAATGCAACAAAGTCCTTAAATAATGCAGCAGAGTCCTTAAATAATGCAACAAAGTCCTTAAAAAATGCAGCAGAATCCTTAAATAATGCAGCAAATTCCTTAAATAATGCAGCAGAGTCCTTAAATAATCCAGCCAAGTCTTTAAATAATGCAGCAGAGTACTTACATAATGCAGCAGAGTCCTTAAATAATGCAGCAAAGTCCTTAAATAATGCAACAAAGTACTTAAATAATGCAGCAGATTACTGAAATACCGCAGCAGGGTCCTTAAATAATGCAGCAGAGTCCTTAAATAATGCAACAAAGTCCTTAAATAATGCAGCAGAGTCCTTAAATAATGCAACAAAGTCCTTAAATAATGCAGCAAATTCCTTAAATAATGCAGCAGAGTCCTTAAATAATCCAGCCAAGTCTTTAAATAATGCAGCAGAGTCCTTAAATAATGCAGCAAAGTCCTTAAATAATGCAACAAAGTCCTTAAATAATGCAACAGAGTCCTTAAATAATGCAACAAAGTCCTTAAATAATGCAGCAGAGTCCTTAAATAATGCAGCAAAGTCCTTAAATAATGCAACAGAGTCCTTAAATAATGCAACAAAGTCCTTAAATAATGCAGCAGAGTCCTTAAATAATGCAGCAAAGTCCTTAAATAATGCAGCACAGTCCTTAAATAATCCAGCCAAGTCCTTAAATAATGCAGCAAATTCCTTAAATAATGCAGCAAAGTCTTTAAATAATGCAATAAAGTCCATAAATAATGCAGCAAAGTCCTTAAATAATGCAGCAGAGTACTGAAATACCGCAGCAGGGTCCTTAAATAATGCAGCAGAGTCCTTAAATAATGCAACAAAGTCCTTAAATAATGCAGCATAGTCCTTAAATAATGCAACAAAGTCATTAAATAATGCAGCAGAGTCCTTAAATAATGCAGCAAATTCATTAAATAATGCAGCAGAGTCCTTAAATACTCCAGCCAAGTCTTTAAATAATGCAGCAGAGTCCTTAAATAATGCAGCAAAGTCCTTAAATAATGCAGCAGAGTCCTTAAATAATGCAGCAAAGTCCTTAAATAATGCAACAAAGTCCTTAAATAATGCAGAAGAGTCCTTAAATAATGCAACAAAGTCCTTAAATAATGCAGCAGAGTCCTTAAATAATGCAACAAAGTACTTAAATAATGCAGCAGAGTCCTTAAGTACCGTATCAGAGTCCTTAAATAAAGCAGCAAAGTCCTTAAATAATGCAGCAGAGTCCTTAAATAATGCAGCAAAGTCATTAAATAATGCTGCAGAGTACTTAAATTCCGCAGCAAAGTCCTTAAATAATGCAGCAGAGTCCTTAAATAATGCTGCAAAGTCCTTAAATAATGCAACAAAGTCCTTAAATAATGCAGAAGAGTCCTTAAATAATGCAACAAAGTCCTTAAAAAATGCAGCAGAATCCTTAAATAATGCAGCAAATTCCTTAAATAATGCAGCAGAGTCCTTAAATAATCCAGCCAAGTCTTTAAATAATGCAGCAGAGTACTTACATAATGCAGCAGAGTCCTTAAATAATGCAGCAAAGTCCTTAAATAATGCAACAAAGTCCTTAAATAATGCAGAAGAGTCCTTAAATAATGCAGCAGAGTACTGAAATACCGCAGCAGGGTCCTTAAATAATGCAGCAGAGTCCTTAAATAATGCAACAAAGTCCTTAAATAATGCAGTAGATTACTAAAATACCGCAGCAGGGTCCTTAAATAATACAGCAGAGTCCTTAAATAATGCAACAAAGTACTTAAATAATGCAGCAGAGTCCTTAAATAATGCAACAAAGTCCTTAAATAATGCAGCAAAGTCCTTAAATAATGCAGCAGTCCTTAAATAATGCAACAAAGTCCTTAAATAATGCAGCATAGTCCTTAAATAATGCTGCAAAGTCCTTAAATAATGCAGCACAGTCCTTAAATAATCCAGCCAAGTCCTTAAATAATGCAGCAAATTCCTTAAATAATGCAGCAAAGTCTTTAAATAATGCAATAAAGTCCATAAATAATGCAGCAAAGTCCTTAAATAATGCAGCAGAGTACTGAAATACCGCAGCAGGGTCCTTAAATAATGCAGCAGAGTCCTTAAATAATGCAACAAAGTCCTTAAATAATGCAGTAGATTACTGAAATACCGCAGCAGGGTCCTTAAATAATGCAGCAGAGTCCTTAAATAATGCAACAAACTCCTTAAATAATGCAGCAGAGTCCTTACATAATGCAACATAGTCCTTAAATAATGCAGCAAAGTCCTTAAATAATGCAGCAGAGTCCTTAAATAATGCAAGAAAGTCCTTAAATAATGCAGCAGAGTCCTTAAATAATGCAGCAAAGTCCTTAAATAATGCAGAAGAGTCCTTAAATAATGCAATAAAGTCCTTAAATAATGCAGCAAAGTCCTTAAATAATCCAGCCAAGTCCTTAAATAATGCAGCAGAGTCCTTAAATAATGCAGCAAAGTCCTTAAATGATGCAGCAGAGTCCTTAAATAATGCAGCAAAGTCCTTAAATAATCCAGCCAAGTCCTTAAATAATGCAGCAGAGTCCTTAAATAATGCAGCAAAGTCCTTAAATAATGCAGCAGAGTCCTTAAATAATGCAACAAAGTAATTAAATAATGCAGCAGAGTCCTTAAATAATGCAACAAAGTCCATAAATAATGCAGAAGAGTCCTTAAATAATCCAGACAAGTCCTTAAATAATGCAGCAGAGTCCTTAAATAATGCAGCAGATTACTGAAATACCGCAGCAGGGTCCTTAAATAATGCAGCAGAGTCCTTAAATAATGCAGCAAAGTCCTTAAATAATGCAGCAGAGTCCTTAAATAATGCAGCAAAGTCCTTAAATAATGCAGCAGAGTCCTTAAATAATGCAGCAAAGTCCTTAAATAATGCAACAAAGTCCTTAAATAATGCAGAAGAGTCCTTAAATAATGCAACAAAGTCCTTAAATAATGCAGCAGAGTCCTTAAATAATGCAACAAAGTACTTAAATAATGCAGCAGAGTCCTTAAGTACCGTATCAGAGTCCTTAAATAAAGCAGCAAATTCCTTAAATAATGCAGCAAAGTCTTTAAATAATGCAATAAAGTCCATAAATAATGCAGAAAAGTCCTTAAATAATGCAGCAGAGTACTGAAATACCGCAGCAGGGTCCTTAAATAATGCAGCAGAGTCCTTAAATAATGCAACAAAGTCCTTAAATAATGCAGTAGATTACTGAAATACCGCAGCAGGGTCCTTAAATAATGCAGCAGAGTCCTTAAATAATGCAACAAAGTCCTTAAATAATGCAGCAGAGTCCTTACATAATGCAACATAGTCCTTAAATAATGCAGCAAAGTCCTTAAATAATGCAGCAGAGTCCTTAAATAATGCAAGAAAGTCCTTAAATAATGCAGCAGAGTCCTTAAATAATGCAGCAAAGTCCTTAAATAATGCAGAAAAGTCCTTAAATAATGCAATAAAGTCCTTAAATAATGCAGCAAAGTCCTTAAATAATCCAGCCAAGTCCTTAAATAATGCAGCAGAGTCCTTAAATAATGCAGCAAAGTCCTTAAATGATGCAGCAGAGTCCTTAAATAATGCAGCAAAGTCCTTAAATAATCCAGCCAAGTCCTTAAATAATGCAGCAGAGTCCTTAAATAATGCAGCAAAGTCCTTAAATAATGCAGCAGAGTCCTTAAATAATGCAACAAAGTAATTAAATAATGCAGCAGAGTCCTTAAATAATGCAACAAAGTCCATAAATAATGCAGAAGAGTCCTTAAATAATCCAGACAAGTCCTTAAATAATGCAGCAGAGTCCTTAAATAATGCAGCAGATTACTGAAATACCGCAGCAGGGTCCTTAAATAATGCAGCAGAGTCCTTAAATAATGCAGCAAAGTCCTTAAATAATGCAGCAGAGTCCTTAAATAATGCAGCAAAGTCCTTAAATAATGCAACAAAGGCCTTAAATAATGCAGAAGAGTCCTTAAATAATGCAACAAAGTCCTTAAATAATGCAGCAGAGTCCTTAAATAATGCAACAAAGTACTTAAATAATGCAGCAGATTACTGAAATACCGCAGCAGGGTCCTTAAATAATGCAGCAGAGTCCTTAAATAATGCAACAAAGTCCTTAAATAATGCAGCAGAGTCCTTAAATAATGCAACAAAGTCCTTAAATAATGCAGCAAATTCCTTAAATAATGCAGCAGAGTCCTTAAATAATCCAGCCAAGTCTTTAAATAATGCAGCAGAGTCCTTAAATAATGCAGCAAAGTCCTTAAATAATGCAACAAAGTCCTTAAATAATGCAGCAGAGTCCTTAAATAATGCAACAAAGTCCTTAAATAATGCAACAGAGTCCTTAAATAATGCAACAAAGTCCTTAAATAATGCAGCAGAGTCCTTAAATAATGCATCAAACTCCTTAAATAATGCAGCAGAGTACTTAAATAATGCAGCAGAATCCTTAAATAATGCAACAAAGTCCTTAAATAATGCAGCAGAGTCCTTAAATAATGCAACAAAGTCCTTAAATAATGCAGCAAATTCCTTAAATAATGCAGCAGAGTCCTTAAATAATCCAGCCAAGTCTTTAAATAATGCAGCAGAGTCCTTAAATAATGCAGCAAAGTCCTTAAATAATGCAACAAAGTCCTTAAATAATGCAGCAGAGTCCTTAAATAATGCAACAAAGTCCTTAAATAATGCAACAGAGTCCTTAAATAATGCAACAAAGTCCTTAAATAATGCAGCAGAGTCCTTAAATAATGCAGCAAAGTCCTTAAATAATGCAACAGAGTCCTTAAATAATGCAACAAAGTCCTTAAATAATGCAGCAGAGTCCTTAAATAATGCAGCAAAGTCCTTAAATAATGCAGCACAGTCCTTAAATAATCCAGCCAAGTCCTTAAATAATGCAGCAAATTCCTTAAATAATGCAGCAAAGTCTTTAAATAATGCAATAAAGTCCATAAATAATGCAGCAAAGTCCTTAAATAATGCAGCAGAGTACTGAAATACCGCAGCAGGGTCCTTAAATAATGCAGCAGAGTCCTTAAATAATGCAACAAAGTCCTTAAATAATGCAGCATAGTCCTTAAATAATGCAACAAAGTCCTTAAATAATGCAGCAGAGTCCTTAAATAATGCAGCAAATTCATTAAATAATGCAGCAGAGTCCTTAAATACTCCAGCCAAGTCTTTAAATAATGCAGCAGAGTCCTTAAATAATGCAGCAAAGTCCTTAAATAATGCAGCAGAGTCCTTAAATAATGCAGCAAAGTCCTTAAATAATGCAACAAAGTCCTTAAATAATGCAGAAGAGTCCTTAAATAATGCAACAAAGTCCTTAAATAATGCAGCAGAGTCCTTAAATAATGCAACAAAGTACTTAAATAATGCAGCAGAGTCCTTAAGTACCGTATCAGAGTCCTTAAATAAAGCAGCAAAGTCCTTAAATAATGCAGCAGAGTCCTTAAATAATGCAGCAAAGTCATTAAATAATGCTGCAGAGTACTTAAATTCCGCAGCAAAGTCCTTAAATAATGCAGCAGAGTCCTTAAATAATGCTGCAAAGTCCTTAAATAATGCAACAAAGTCCTTAAATAATGCAGAAGAGTCCTTAAATAATGCAACAAAGTCCTTAAATAATGCAGCAGAGTCCTTAAATAATGCAACAAAGTACTTAAATAATGCAGCAGAGTCCTTAAGTACCGTAACAGAGTCCTTAAATAATGCAGCAAAGTCCTTAAATAATGCAGCAGATTACTGAAATACCACAGCAGGGTCCTTAAATAATGCAGCAGAGTCCTTAAATAATGCAACAAAGTCCTTAAATAATGCAGCAGAGTCCTTAAATAATGCAACAAAGTCCTTAAAAAATGCAGCAGAATCCTTAAATAATGCAGCAAATTCCTTAAATAATGCAGCAGAGTCCTTAAATAATCCAGCCAAGTCTTTAAATAATGCAGCAGAGTACTTACATAATGCAGCAGAGTCCTTAAATAATGCAGCAAAGTCCTTAAATAATGCAACAAAGTACTTAAATAATGCAGCAGATTACTGAAATACCGCAGCAGGGTCCTTAAATAATGCAGCAGAGTCCTTAAATAATGCAACAAAGTCCTTAAATAATGCAGCAGAGTCCTTAAATAATGCAACAAAGTCCTTAAATAATGCAGCAAATTCCTTAAATAATGCAGCAGAGTCCTTAAATAATCCAGCCAAGTCTTTAAATAATGCAGCAGAGTCCTTAAATAATGCAGCAAAGTCCTTAAATAATGCAACAAAGTCCTTAAATAATGCAGCAGAGTCCTTAAATAATGCAACAAAGTCCTTAAATAATGCAACAGAGTCCTTAAATAATGCAACAAAGTCCTTAAATAATGCAGCAGAGTCCTTAAATAATGCAGCAAAGTCCTTAAATAATGCAACAGAGTCCTTAAATAATGCAACAAAGTCCTTAAATAATGCAGCAGAGTCCTTAAATAATGCAGCAAAGTCCTTAAATAATGCAGCACAGTCCTTAAATAATCCAGCCAAGTCCTTAAATAATGCAGCAAATTCCTTAAATAATGCAGCAAAGTCTTTAAATAATGCAATAAAGTCCATAAATAATGCAGCAAAGTCCTTAAATAATGCAGCAGAGTACTGAAATACCGCAGCAGCGTCCTTAAATAATGCAGCAGAGTCCTTAAATAATGCAACAAAGTCCTTAAATAATGCAGCATAGTCCTTAAATAATGCAACAAAGTCATTAAATAATGCAGCAGAGTCCTTAAATAATGCAGCAAATTCATTAAATAATGCAGCAGAGTCCTTAAATACTCCAGCCAAGTCTTTAAATAATGCAGCAGAGTCCTTAAATAATGCAGCAAAGTCCTTAAATAATGCAGCAGAGTCCTTAAATAATGCAGCAAAGTCCTTAAATAATGCAACAAAGTCCTTAAATAATGCAGAAGAGTCCTTAAATAATGCAACAAAGTCCTTAAATAATGCAGCAGAGTCCTTAAATAATGCAACAAAGTACTTAAATAATGCAGCAGAGTCCTTAAGTACCGTATCAGAGTCCTTAAATAAAGCAGCAAAGTCCTTAAATAATGCAGCAGAGTCCTTAAATAATGCAGCAAAGTCATTAAATAATGCTGCAGAGTACTTAAATTCCGCAGCAAAGTCCTTAAATAATGCAGCAGAGTCCTTAAATAATGCTGCAAAGTCCTTAAATAATGCAACAAAGTCCTTAAATAATGCAGAAGAGTCCTTAAATAATGCAACAAAGTCCTTAAAAAATGCAGCAGAATCCTTAAATAATGCAGCAAATTCCTTAAATAATGCAGCAGAGTCCTTAAATAATCCAGCCAAGTCTTTAAATAATGCAGCAGAGTACTTACATAATGCAGCAGAGTCCTTAAATAATGCAGCAAAGTCCTTAAATAATGCAACAAAGTCCTTAAATAATGCAGAAGAGTCCTTAAATAATGCAGCAGAGTACTGAAATACCGCAGCAGGGTCCTTAAATAATGCAGCAGAGTCCTTAAATAATGCAACAAAGTCCTTAAATAATGCAGTAGATTACTAAAATACCGCAGCAGGGTCCTTAAATAATACAGCAGAGTCCTTAAATAATGCAACAAAGTACTTAAATAATGCAGCAGAGTCCTTAAATAATGCAACAAAGTCCTTAAATAATGCAGCAAAGTCCTTAAATAATGCAGCAGTCCTTAAATAATGCAACAAAGTCCTTAAATAATGCAGCATAGTCCTTAAATAATGCTGCAAAGTCCTTAAATAATGCAGCACAGTCCTTAAATAATCCAGCCAAGTCCTTAAATAATGCAGCAAATTCCTTAAATAATGCAGCAAAGTCTTTAAATAATGCAATAAAGTCCATAAATAATGCAGCAAAGTCCTTAAATAATGCAGCAGAGTACTGAAATACCGCAGCAGGGTCCTTAAATAATGCAGCAGAGTCCTTAAATAATGCAACAAAGTCCTTAAATAATGCAGTAGATTACTGAAATACCGCAGCAGGGTCCTTAAATAATGCAGCAGAGTCCTTAAATAATGCAACAAACTCCTTAAATAATGCAGCAGAGTCCTTACATAATGCAACATAGTCCTTAAATAATGCAGCAAAGTCCTTAAATAATGCAGCAGAGTCCTTAAATAATGCAAGAAAGTCCTTAAATAATGCAGCAGAGTCCTTAAATAATGCAGCAAAGTCCTTAAATAATGCAGAAGAGTCCTTAAATAATGCAATAAAGTCCTTAAATAATGCAGCAAAGTCCTTAAATAATCCAGCCAAGTCCTTAAATAATGCAGCAGAGTCCTTAAATAATGCAGCAAAGTCCTTAAATGATGCAGCAGAGTCCTTAAATAATGCAGCAAAGTCCTTAAATAATCCAGCCAAGTCCTTAAATAATGCAGCAGAGTCCTTAAATAATGCAGCAAAGTCCTTAAATAATGCAGCAGAGTCCTTAAATAATGCAACAAAGTAATTAAATAATGCAGCAGAGTCCTTAAATAATGCAACAAAGTCCATAAATAATGCAGAAGAGTCCTTAAATAATCCAGACAAGTCCTTAAATAATGCAGCAGAGTCCTTAAATAATGCAGCAGATTACTGAAATACCGCAGCAGGGTCCTTAAATAATGCAGCAGAGTCCTTAAATAATGCAGCAAAGTCCTTAAATAATGCAGCAGAGTCCTTAAATAATGCAGCAAAGTCCTTAAATAATGCAGCAGAGTCCTTAAATAATGCAGCAAAGTCCTTAAATAATGCAACAAAGTCCTTAAATAATGCAGAAGAGTCCTTAAATAATGCAACAAAGTCCTTAAATAATGCAGCAGAGTCCTTAAATAATGCAACAAAGTACTTAAATAATGCAGCAGAGTCCTTAAGTACCGTATCAGAGTCCTTAAATAAAGCAGCAAATTCCTTAAATAATACAGCAAAGTCTTTAAATAATGCAATAAAGTCCATAAATAATGCAGAAAAGTCCTTAAATAATGCAGCAGAGTACTGAAATACCGCAGCAGGGTCCTTAAATAATGCAGCAGAGTCCTTAAATAATGCAACAAAGTCCTTAAATAATGCAGTAGATTACTGAAATACCGCAGCAGGGTCCTTAAATAATGCAGCAGAGTCCTTAAATAATGCAGCAAATTCATTAAATAATGCAGCAGAGTCCTTAAATACTCCAGCCAAGTCTTTAAATAATGCAGCAGAGTCCTTAAATAATGCAGCAAAGTCCTTAAATAATGCAGCAGAGTCCTTAAATAATGCAGCAAAGTCCTTAAATAATGCAACAAAGTCCTTAAATAATGCAGAAGAGTCCTTAAATAATGCAACAAAGTCCTTAAATAATGCAGCAGAGTCCTTAAATAATGCAACAAAGTACTTAAATAATGCAGCAGAGTCCTTAAGTACCGTATCAGAGTCCTTAAATAAAGCAGCAAAGTCCTTAAATAATGCAGCAGAGTCCTTAAATAATGCAGCAAAGTCATTAAATAATGCTGCAGAGTACTTAAATTCCGCAGCAAAGTCCTTAAATAATGCAGCAGAGTCCTTAAATAATGCTGCAAAGTCCTTAAATAATGCAACAAAGTCCTTAAATAATGCAGAAGAGTCCTTAAATAATGCAACAAAGTCCTTAAATAATGCAGCAGAGTCCTTAAATAATGCAACAAAGTACTTAAATAATGCAGCAGAGTCCTTAAGTACCGTAACAGAGTCCTTAAATAATGCAGCAAAGTCCTTAAATAATGCAGCAGATTACTGAAATACCACAGCAGGGTCCTTAAATAATGCAGCAGAGTCCTTAAATAATGCAACAAAGTCCTTAAATAATGCAGCAGAGTCCTTAAATAATGCAACAAAGTCCTTAAAAAATGCAGCAGAATCCTTAAATAATGCAGCAAATTCCTTAAATAATGCAGCAGAGTCCTTAAATAATCCAGCCAAGTCTTTAAATAATGCAGCAGAGTACTTACATAATGCAGCAGAGTCCTTAAATAATGCAGCAAAGTCCTTAAATAATGCAACAAAGTACTTAAATAATGCAGCAGATTACTGAAATACCGCAGCAGGGTCCTTAAATAATGCAGCAGAGTCCTTAAATAATGCAACAAAGTCCTTAAATAATGCAGCAGAGTCCTTAAATAATGCAACAAAGTCCTTAAATAATGCAGCAAATTCCTTAAATAATGCAGCAGAGTCCTTAAATAATCCAGCCAAGTCTTTAAATAATGCAGCAGAGTCCTTAAATAATGCAGCAAAGTCCTTAAATAATGCAACAAAGTCCTTAAATAATGCAGCAGAGTCCTTAAATAATGCAACAAAGTCCTTAAATAATGCAACAGAGTCCTTAAATAATGCAACAAAGTCCTTAAATAATGCAGCAGAGTCCTTAAATAATGCAGCAAAGTCCTTAAATAATGCAACAGAGTCCTTAAATAATGCAACAAAGTCCTTAAATAATGCAGCAGAGTCCTTAAATAATGCAGCAAAGTCCTTAAATAATGCAGCACAGTCCTTAAATAATCCAGCCAAGTCCTTAAATAATGCAGCAAATTCCTTAAATAATGCAGCAAAGTCTTTAAATAATGCAATAAAGTCCATAAATAATGCAGCAAAGTCCTTAAATAATGCAGCAGAGTACTGAAATACCGCAGCAGGGTCCTTAAATAATGCAGCAGAGTCCTTAAATAATGCAACAAAGTCCTTAAATAATGCAGCATAGTCCTTAAATAATGCAACAAAGTCATTAAATAATGCAGCAGAGTCCTTAAATAATGCAGCAAATTCATTAAATAATGCAGCAGAGTCCTTAAATACTCCAGCCAAGTCTTTAAATAATGCAGCAGAGTCCTTAAATAATGCAGCAAAGTCCTTAAATAATGCAGCAGAGTCCTTAAATAATGCAGCAAAGTCCTTAAATAATGCAACAAAGTCCTTAAATAATGCAGAAGAGTCCTTAAATAATGCAACAAAGTCCTTAAATAATGCAGCAGAGTCCTTAAATAATGCAACAAAGTACTTAAATAATGCAGCAGAGTCCTTAAGTACCGTATCAGAGTCCTTAAATAAAGCAGCAAAGTCCTTAAATAATGCAGCAGAGTCCTTAAATAATGCAGCAAAGTCATTAAATAATGCTGCAGAGTACTTAAATTCCGCAGCAAAGTCCTTAAATAATGCAGCAGAGTCCTTAAATAATGCTGCAAAGTCCTTAAATAATGCAACAAAGTCCTTAAATAATGCAGAAGAGTCCTTAAATAATGCAACAAAGTCCTTAAAAAATGCAGCAGAATCCTTAAATAATGCAGCAAATTCCTTAAATAATGCAGCAGAGTCCTTAAATAATCCAGCCAAGTCTTTAAATAATGCAGCAGAGTACTTACATAATGCAGCAGAGTCCTTAAATAATGCAGCAAAGTCCTTAAATAATGCAACAAAGTCCTTAAATAATGCAGAAGAGTCCTTAAATAATGCAGCAGAGTACTGAAATACCGCAGCAGGGTCCTTAAATAATGCAGCAGAGTCCTTAAATAATGCAACAAAGTCCTTAAATAATGCAGTAGATTACTAAAATACCGCAGCAGGGTCCTTAAATAATACAGCAGAGTCCTTAAATAATGCAACAAAGTACTTAAATAATGCAGCAGAGTCCTTAAATAATGCAACAAAGTCCTTAAATAATGCAGCAAAGTCCTTAAATAATGCAGCAGTCCTTAAATAATGCAACAAAGTCCTTAAATAATGCAGCATAGTCCTTAAATAATGCTGCAAAGTCCTTAAATAATGCAGCACAGTCCTTAAATAATCCAGCCAAGTCCTTAAATAATGCAGCAAATTCCTTAAATAATGCAGCAAAGTCTTTAAATAATGCAATAAAGTCCATAAATAATGCAGCAAAGTCCTTAAATAATGCAGCAGAGTACTGAAATACCGCAGCAGGGTCCTTAAATAATGCAGCAGAGTCCTTAAATAATGCAACAAAGTCCTTAAATAATGCAGTAGATTACTGAAATACCGCAGCAGGGTCCTTAAATAATGCAGCAGAGTCCTTAAATAATGCAACAAACTCCTTAAATAATGCAGCAGAGTCCTTACATAATGCAACATAGTCCTTAAATAATGCAGCAAAGTCCTTAAATAATGCAGCAGAGTCCTTAAATAATGCAAGAAAGTCCTTAAATAATGCAGCAGAGTCCTTAAATAATGCAGCAAAGTCCTTAAATAATGCAGAAGAGTCCTTAAATAATGCAATAAAGTCCTTAAATAATGCAGCAAAGTCCTTAAATAATCCAGCCAAGTCCTTAAATAATGCAGCAGAGTCCTTAAATAATGCAGCAAAGTCCTTAAATGATGCAGCAGAGTCCTTAAATAATGCAGCAAAGTCCTTAAATAATCCAGCCAAGTCCTTAAATAATGCAGCAGAGTCCTTAAATAATGCAGCAAAGTCCTTAAATAATGCAGCAGAGTCCTTAAATAATGCAACAAAGTAATTAAATAATGCAGCAGAGTCCTTAAATAATGCAACAAAGTCCATAAATAATGCAGAAGAGTCCTTAAATAATCCAGACAAGTCCTTAAATAATGCAGCAGAGTCCTTAAATAATGCAGCAGATTACTGAAATACCGCAGCAGGGTCCTTAAATAATGCAGCAGAGTCCTTAAATAATGCAGCAAAGTCCTTAAATAATGCAGCAGAGTCCTTAAATAATGCAGCAAAGTCCTTAAATAATGCAGCAGAGTCCTTAAATAATGCAGCAAAGTCCTTAAATAATGCAACAAAGTCCTTAAATAATGCAGAAGAGTCCTTAAATAATGCAACAAAGTCCTTAAATAATGCAGCAGAGTCCTTAAATAATGCAACAAAGTACTTAAATAATGCAGCAGAGTCCTTAAGTACCGTATCAGAGTCCTTAAATAAAGCAGCAAATTCCTTAAATAATGCAGCAAAGTCTTTAAATAATGCAATAAAGTCCATAAATAATGCAGAAAAGTCCTTAAATAATGCAGCAGAGTACTGAAATACCGCAGCAGGGTCCTTAAATAATGCAGCAGAGTCCTTAAATAATGCAACAAAGTCCTTAAATAATGCAGTAGATTACTGAAATACCGCAGCAGGGTCCTTAAATAATGCAGCAGAGTCCTTAAATAATGCAACAAAGTCCTTAAATAATGCAGCAGAGTCCTTACATAATGCAACATAGTCCTTAAATAATGCAGCAAAGTCCTTAAATAATGCAGCAGAGTCCTTAAATAATGCAAGAAAGTCCTTAAATAATGCAGCAGAGTCCTTAAATAATGCAGCAAAGTCCTTAAATAATGCAGAAAAGTCCTTAAATAATGCAATAAAGTCCTTAAATAATGCAGCAAAGTCCTTAAATAATCCAGCCAAGTCCTTAAATAATGCAGCAGAGTCCTTAAATAATGCAGCAAAGTCCTTAAATGATGCAGCAGAGTCCTTAAATAATGCAGCAAAGTCCTTAAATAATGCAGCAGAGTCCTTAAATAATGCAGCAAAGTCCTTAAATAATGCAACAAAGTCCTTAAATAATGCAGAAGAGTCCTTAAATAATGCAACAAAGTCCTTAAATAATGCAGCAGAGTCCTTAAATAATGCAACAAAGTACTTAAATAATGCAGCAGAGTCCTTAAGTACCGTATCAGAGTCCTTAAATAAAGCAGCAAAGTCCTTAAATAATGCAGCAGAGTCCTTAAATAATGCAGCAAAGTCATTAAATAATGCTGCAGAGTACTTAAATTCCGCAGCAAAGTCCTTAAATAATGCAGCAGAGTCCTTAAATAATGCTGCAAAGTCCTTAAATAATGCAACAAAGTCCTTAAATAATGCAGAAGAGTCCTTAAATAATGCAACAAAGTCCTTAAATAATGCAGCAGAGTCCTTAAATAATGCAACAAAGTACTTAAATAATGCAGCAGAGTCCTTAAGTACCGTAACAGAGTCCTTAAATAATGCAGCAAAGTCCTTAAATAATGCAGCAGATTACTGAAATACCACAGCAGGGTCCTTAAATAATGCAGCAGAGTCCTTAAATAATGCAACAAAGTCCTTAAATAATGCAGCAGAGTCCTTAAATAATGCAACAAAGTCCTTAAAAAATGCAGCAGAATCCTTAAATAATGCAGCAAATTCCTTAAATAATGCAGCAGAGTCCTTAAATAATCCAGCCAAGTCTTTAAATAATGCAGCAGAGTACTTACATAATGCAGCAGAGTCCTTAAATAATGCAGCAAAGTCCTTAAATAATGCAACAAAGTACTTAAATAATGCAGCAGATTACTGAAATACCGCAGCAGGGTCCTTAAATAATGCAGCAGAGTCCTTAAATAATGCAACAAAGTCCTTAAATAATGCAGCAGAGTCCTTAAATAATGCAACAAAGTCCTTAAATAATGCAGCAAATTCCTTAAATAATGCAGCAGAGTCCTTAAATAATCCAGCCAAGTCTTTAAATAATGCAGCAGAGTCCTTAAATAATGCAGCAAAGTCCTTAAATAATGCAACAAAGTCCTTAAATAATGCAGCAGAGTCCTTAAATAATGCAACAAAGTCCTTAAATAATGCAACAGAGTCCTTAAATAATGCAACAAAGTCCTTAAATAATGCAGCAGAGTCCTTAAATAATGCAGCAAAGTCCTTAAATAATGCAACAGAGTCCTTAAATAATGCAACAAAGTCCTTAAATAATGCAGCAGAGTCCTTAAATAATGCAGCAAAGTCCTTAAATAATGCAGCACAGTCCTTAAATAATCCAGCCAAGTCCTTAAATAATGCAGCAAATTCCTTAAATAATGCAGCAAAGTCTTTAAATAATGCAATAAAGTCCATAAATAATGCAGCAAAGTCCTTAAATAATGCAGCAGAGTACTGAAATACCGCAGCAGGGTCCTTAAATAATGCAGCAGAGTCCTTAAATAATGCAACAAAGTCCTTAAATAATGCAGCATAGTCCTTAAATAATGCAACAAAGTCATTAAATAATGCAGCAGAGTCCTTAAATAATGCAGCAAATTCATTAAATAATGCAGCAGAGTCCTTAAATACTCCAGCCAAGTCTTTAAATAATGCAGCAGAGTCCTTAAATAATGCAGCAAAGTCCTTAAATAATGCAGCAGAGTCCTTAAATAATGCAGCAAAGTCCTTAAATAATGCAACAAAGTCCTTAAATAATGCAGAAGAGTCCTTAAATAATGCAACAAAGTCCTTAAATAATGCAGCAGAGTCCTTAAATAATGCAACAAAGTACTTAAATAATGCAGCAGAGTCCTTAAGTACCGTATCAGAGTCCTTAAATAAAGCAGCAAAGTCCTTAAATAATGCAGCAGAGTCCTTAAATAATGCAGCAAAGTCATTAAATAATGCTGCAGAGTACTTAAATTCCGCAGCAAAGTCCTTAAATAATGCAGCAGAGTCCTTAAATAATGCTGCAAAGTCCTTAAATAATGCAACAAAGTCCTTAAATAATGCAGAAGAGTCCTTAAATAATGCAACAAAGTCCTTAAAAAATGCAGCAGAATCCTTAAATAATGCAGCAAATTCCTTAAATAATGCAGCAGAGTCCTTAAATAATCCAGCCAAGTCTTTAAATAATGCAGCAGAGTACTTACATAATGCAGCAGAGTCCTTAAATAATGCAGCAAAGTCCTTAAATAATGCAACAAAGTCCTTAAATAATGCAGAAGAGTCCTTAAATAATGCAGCAGAGTACTGAAATACCGCAGCAGGGTCCTTAAATAATGCAGCAGAGTCCTTAAATAATGCAACAAAGTCCTTAAATAATGCAGTAGATTACTAAAATACCGCAGCAGGGTCCTTAAATAATACAGCAGAGTCCTTAAATAATGCAACAAAGTACTTAAATAATGCAGCAGAGTCCTTAAATAATGCAACAAAGTCCTTAAATAATGCAGCAAAGTCCTTAAATAATGCAGCAGTCCTTAAATAATGCAACAAAGTCCTTAAATAATGCAGCATAGTCCTTAAATAATGCTGCAAAGTCCTTAAATAATGCAGCACAGTCCTTAAATAATCCAGCCAAGTCCTTAAATAATGCAGCAAATTCCTTAAATAATGCAGCAAAGTCTTTAAATAATGCAATAAAGTCCATAAATAATGCAGCAAAGTCCTTAAATAATGCAGCAGAGTACTGAAATACCGCAGCAGGGTCCTTAAATAATGCAGCAGAGTCCTTAAATAATGCAACAAAGTCCTTAAATAATGCAGTAGATTACTGAAATACCGCAGCAGGGTCCTTAAATAATGCAGCAGAGTCCTTAAATAATGCAACAAACTCCTTAAATAATGCAGCAGAGTCCTTACATAATGCAACATAGTCCTTAAATAATGCAGCAAAGTCCTTAAATAATGCAGCAGAGTCCTTAAATAATGCAAGAAAGTCCTTAAATAATGCAGCAGAGTCCTTAAATAATGCAGCAAAGTCCTTAAATAATGCAGAAGAGTCCTTAAATAATGCAATAAAGTCCTTAAATAATGCAGCAAAGTCCTTAAATAATCCAGCCAAGTCCTTAAATAATGCAGCAGAGTCCTTAAATAATGCAGCAAAGTCCTTAAATGATGCAGCAGAGTCCTTAAATAATGCAGCAAAGTCCTTAAATAATCCAGCCAAGTCCTTAAATAATGCAGCAGAGTCCTTAAATAATGCAGCAAAGTCCTTAAATAATGCAGCAGAGTCCTCAAATAATGCAACAAAGTAATTAAATAATGCAGCAGAGTCCTTAAATAATGCAACAAAGTCCATAAATAATGCAGAAGAGTCCTTAAATAATCCAGACAAGTCCTTAAATAATGCAGCAGAGTCCTTAAATAATGCAGCAGATTACTGAAATACCGCAGCAGGGTCCTTAAATAATGCAGCAGAGTCCTTAAATAATGCAGCAAAGTCCTTAAATAATGCAGCAGAGTCCTTAAATAATGCAGCAGAGTCCTTAAATAATGCAGCAAAGTCCTTAAATAATGCAACAAAGTCCTTAAATAATGCAGAAGAGTCCTTAAATAATGCAACAAAGTCCTTAAATAATGCAGCAGAGTCCTTAAATAATGCAACAAAGTACTTAAATAATGCAGCAGAGTCCTTAAGTACCGTATCAGAGTCCTTAAATAAAGCAGCAAATTCCTTAAATAATGCAGCAAAGTCTTTAAATAATGCAATAAAGTCCATAAATAATGCAGAAAAGTCCTTAAATAATGCAGCAGAGTACTGAAATACCGCAGCAGGGTCCTTAAATAATGCAGCAGAGTCCTTAAATAATGCAACAAAGTCCTTAAATAATGCAGTAGATTACTGAAATACCGCAGCAGGGTCCTTAAATAATGCAGCAGAGTCCTTAAATAATGCAACAAAGTCCTTAAATAATGCAGCAGAGTCCTTACATAATGCAACATAGTCCTTAAATAATGCAGCAAAGTCCTTAAATAATGCAGCAGAGTCCTTAAATAATGCAAGAAAGTCCTTAAATAATGCAGCAGAGTCCTTAAATAATGCAGCAAAGTCCTTAAATAATGCAGAAAAGTCCTTAAATAATGCAATAAAGTCCTTAAATAATGCAGCAAAGTCCTTAAATAATCCAGCCAAGTCCTTAAATAATGCAGCAGAGTCCTTAAATAATGCAGCAAAGTCCTTAAATGATGCAGCAGAGTCCTTAAATAATGCAGCAAAGTCCTTAAATAATGCAGCAGAGTCCTTAAATAATGCAGCAAAGTCCTTAAATAATGCAACAAAGTCCTTAAATAATGCAGAAGAGTCCTTAAATAATGCAACAAAGTCCTTAAATAATGCAGCAGAGTCCTTAAATAATGCAACAAAGTACTTAAATAATGCAGCAGAGTCCTTAAGTACCGTATCAGAGTCCTTAAATAAAGCAGCAAAGTCCTTAAATAATGCAGCAGAGTCCTTAAATAATGCAGCAAAGTCATTAAATAATGCTGCAGAGTACTTAAATTCCGCAGCAAAGTCCTTAAATAATGCAGCAGAGTCCTTAAATAATGCTGCAAAGTCCTTAAATAATGCAACAAAGTCCTTAAATAATGCAGAAGAGTCCTTAAATAATGCAACAAAGTCCTTAAATAATGCAGCAGAGTCCTTAAATAATGCAACAAAGTACTTAAATAATGCAGCAGAGTCCTTAAGTACCGTAACAGAGTCCTTAAATAATGCAGCAAAGTCCTTAAATAATGCAGCAGATTACTGAAATACCACAGCAGGGTCCTTAAATAATGCAGCAGAGTCCTTAAATAATGCAACAAAGTCCTTAAATAATGCAGCAGAGTCCTTAAATAATGCAACAAAGTCCTTAAAAAATGCAGCAGAATCCTTAAATAATGCAGCAAATTCCTTAAATAATGCAGCAGAGTCCTTAAATAATCCAGCCAAGTCTTTAAATAATGCAGCAGAGTACTTACATAATGCAGCAGAGTCCTTAAATAATGCAGCAAAGTCCTTAAATAATGCAACAAAGTACTTAAATAATGCAGCAGATTACTGAAATACCGCAGCAGGGTCCTTAAATAATGCAGCAGAGTCCTTAAATAATGCAACAAAGTCCTTAAATAATGCAGCAGAGTCCTTAAATAATGCAACAAAGTCCTTAAATAATGCAGCAAATTCCTTAAATAATGCAGCAGAGTCCTTAAATAATCCAGCCAAGTCTTTAAATAATGCAGCAGAGTCCTTAAATAATGCAGCAAAGTCCTTAAATAATGCAACAAAGTCCTTAAATAATGCAGCAGAGTCCTTAAATAATGCAACAAAGTCCTTAAATAATGCAACAGAGTCCTTAAATAATGCAACAAAGTCCTTAAATAATGCAGCAGAGTCCTTAAATAATGCAGCAAAGTCCTTAAATAATGCAACAGAGTCCTTAAATAATGCAACAAAGTCCTTAAATAATGCAGCAGAGTCCTTAAATAATGCAGCAAAGTCCTTAAATAATGCAGCACAGTCCTTAAATAATCCAGCCAAGTCCTTAAATAATGCAGCAAATTCCTTAAATAATGCAGCAAAGTCTTTAAATAATGCAATAAAGTCCATAAATAATGCAGCAAAGTCCTTAAATAATGCAGCAGAGTACTGAAATACCGCAGCAGGGTCCTTAAATAATGCAGCAGAGTCCTTAAATAATGCAACAAAGTCCTTAAATAATGCAGCATAGTCCTTAAATAATGCAACAAAGTCATTAAATAATGCAGCAGAGTCCTTAAATAATGCAGCAAATTCATTAAATAATGCAGCAGAGTCCTTAAATACTCCAGCCAAGTCTTTAAATAATGCAGCAGAGTCCTTAAATAATGCAGCAAAGTCCTTAAATAATGCAGCAGAGTCCTTAAATAATGCAGCAAAGTCCTTAAATAATGCAACAAAGTCCTTAAATAATGCAGAAGAGTCCTTAAATAATGCAACAAAGTCCTTAAATAATGCAGCAGAGTCCTTAAATAATGCAACAAAGTACTTAAATAATGCAGCAGAGTCCTTAAGTACCGTATCAGAGTCCTTAAATAAAGCAGCAAAGTCCTTAAATAATGCAGCAGAGTCCTTAAATAATGCAGCAAAGTCATTAAATAATGCTGCAGAGTACTTAAATTCCGCAGCAAAGTCCTTAAATAATGCAGCAGAGTCCTTAAATAATGCTGCAAAGTCCTTAAATAATGCAACAAAGTCCTTAAATAATGCAGAAGAGTCCTTAAATAATGCAACAAAGTCCTTAAAAAATGCAGCAGAATCCTTAAATAATGCAGCAAATTCCTTAAATAATGCAGCAGAGTCCTTAAATAATCCAGCCAAGTCTTTAAATAATGCAGCAGAGTACTTACATAATGCAGCAGAGTCCTTAAATAATGCAGCAAAGTCCTTAAATAATGCAACAAAGTCCTTAAATAATGCAGAAGAGTCCTTAAATAATGCAGCAGAGTACTGAAATACCGCAGCAGGGTCCTTAAATAATGCAGCAGAGTCCTTAAATAATGCAACAAAGTCCTTAAATAATGCAGTAGATTACTAAAATACCGCAGCAGGGTCCTTAAATAATACAGCAGAGTCCTTAAATAATGCAACAAAGTACTTAAATAATGCAGCAGAGTCCTTAAATAATGCAACAAAGTCCTTAAATAATGCAGCAAAGTCCTTAAATAATGCAGCAGTCCTTAAATAATGCAACAAAGTCCTTAAATAATGCAGCATAGTCCTTAAATAATGCTGCAAAGTCCTTAAATAATGCAGCACAGTCCTTAAATAATCCAGCCAAGTCCTTAAATAATGCAGCAAATTCCTTAAATAATGCAGCAAAGTCTTTAAATAATGCAATAAAGTCCATAAATAATGCAGCAAAGTCCTTAAATAATGCAGCAGAGTACTGAAATACCGCAGCAGGGTCCTTAAATAATGCAGCAGAGTCCTTAAATAATGCAACAAAGTCCTTAAATAATGCAGTAGATTACTGAAATACCGCAGCAGGGTCCTTAAATAATGCAGCAGAGTCCTTAAATAATGCAACAAACTCCTTAAATAATGCAGCAGAGTCCTTACATAATGCAACATAGTCCTTAAATAATGCAGCAAAGTCCTTAAATAATGCAGCAGAGTCCTTAAATAATGCAAGAAAGTCCTTAAATAATGCAGCAGAGTCCTTAAATAATGCAGCAAAGTCCTTAAATAATGCAGAAGAGTCCTTAAATAATGCAATAAAGTCCTTAAATAATGCAGCAAAGTCCTTAAATAATCCAGCCAAGTCCTTAAATAATGCAGCAGAGTCCTTAAATAATGCAGCAAAGTCCTTAAATGATGCAGCAGAGTCCTTAAATAATGCAGCAAAGTCCTTAAATAATCCAGCCAAGTCCTTAAATAATGCAGCAGAGTCCTTAAATAATGCAGCAAAGTCCTTAAATAATGCAGCAGAGTCCTTAAATAATGCAACAAAGTAATTAAATAATGCAGCAGAGTCCTTAAATAATGCAACAAAGTCCATAAATAATGCAGAAGAGTCCTTAAATAATCCAGACAAGTCCTTAAATAATGCAGCAGAGTCCTTAAATAATGCAGCAGATTACTGAAATACCGCAGCAGGGTCCTTAAATAATGCAGCAGAGTCCTTAAATAATGCAGCAAAGTCCTTAAATAATGCAGCAGAGTCCTTAAATAATGCAGCAAAGTCCTTAAATAATGCAGCAGAGTCCTTAAATAATGCAGCAAAGTCCTTAAATAATGCAACAAAGTCCTTAAATAATGCAGAAGAGTCCTTAAATAATGCAACAAAGTCCTTAAATAATGCAGCAGAGTCCTTAAATAATGCAACAAAGTACTTAAATAATGCAGCAGAGTCCTTAAGTACCGTATCAGAGTCCTTAAATAAAGCAGCAAATTCCTTAAATAATGCAGCAAAGTCTTTAAATAATGCAATAAAGTCCATAAATAATGCAGAAAAGTCCTTAAATAATGCAGCAGAGTACTGAAATACCGCAGCAGGGTCCTTAAATAATGCAGCAGAGTCCTTAAATAATGCAACAAAGTCCTTAAATAATGCAGTAGATTACTGAAATACCGCAGCAGGGTCCTTAAATAATGCAGCAGAGTCCTTAAATAATGCAACAAAGTCCTTAAATAATGCAGCAGAGTCCTTACATAATGCAACATAGTCCTTAAATAATGCAGCAAAGTCCTTAAATAATGCAGCAGAGTCCTTAAATAATGCAAGAAAGTCCTTAAATAATGCAGCAGAGTCCTTAAATAATGCAGCAAAGTCCTTAAATAATGCAGAAAAGTCCTTAAATAATGCAATAAAGTCCTTAAATAATGCAGCAAAGTCCTTAAATAATCCAGCCAAGTCCTTAAATAATGCAGCAGAGTCCTTAAATAATGCAGCAAAGTCCTTAAATGATGCAGCAGAGTCCTTAAATAATGCAGCAAAGTCCTTAAATAATCCAGCCAAGTCCTTAAATAATGCAGCAGAGTCCTTAAATAATGCAGCAAAGTCCTTAAATAATGCAGCAGAGTCCTTAAATAATGCAACAAAGTAATTAAATAATGCAGCAGAGTCCTTAAATAATGCAACAAAGTCCATAAATAATGCAGAAGAGTCCTTAAATAATCCAGACAAGTCCTTAAATAATGCAGCAGAGTCCTTAAATAATGCAGCAGATTACTGAAATACCGCAGCAGGGTCCTTAAATAATGCAGCAGAGTCCTTAAATAATGCAGCAAAGTCCTTAAATAATGCAGCAGAGTCCTTAAATAATGCAGCAAAGTCCTTAAATAATGCAACAAAGGCCTTAAATAATGCAGAAGAGTCCTTAAATAATGCAACAAAGTCCTTAAATAATGCAGCAGAGTCCTTAAATAATGCAACAAAGTACTTAAATAATGCAGCAGATTACTGAAATACCGCAGCAGGGTCCTTAAATAATGCAGCAGAGTCCTTAAATAATGCAACAAAGTCCTTAAATAATGCAGCAGAGTCCTTAAATAATGCAACAAAGTCCTTAAATAATGCAGCAAATTCCTTAAATAATGCAGCAGAGTCCTTAAATAATCCAGCCAAGTCTTTAAATAATGCAGCAGAGTCCTTAAATAATGCAGCAAAGTCCTTAAATAATGCAACAAAGTCCTTAAATAATGCAGCAGAGTCCTTAAATAATGCAACAAAGTCCTTAAATAATGCAACAGAGTCCTTAAATAATGCAACAAAGTCCTTAAATAATGCAGCAGAGTCCTTAAATAATGCAGCAAAGTCCTTAAATAATGCAACAGAGTCCTTAAATAATGCAACAAAGTCCTTAAATAATGCAGCAGAGTCCTTAAATAATGCAGCAAAGTCCTTAAATAATGCAGCACAGTCCTTAAATAATCCAGCCAAGTCCTTAAATAATGCAGCAAATTCCTTAAATAATGCAGCAAAGTCTTTAAATAATGCAATAAAGTCCATAAATAATGCAGCAAAGTCCTTAAATAATGCAGCAGAGTACTGAAATACCGCAGCAGGGTCCTTAAATAATGCAGCAGAGTCCTTAAATAATGCAACAAAGTCCTTAAATAATGCAGCATAGTCCTTAAATAATGCAACAAAGTCCTTAAATAATGCAGCAGAGTCCTTAAATAATGCAGCAAATTCATTAAATAATGCAGCAGAGTCCTTAAATACTCCAGCCAAGTCTTTAAATAATGCAGCAGAGTCCTTAAATAATGCAGCAAAGTCCTTAAATAATGCAACAAAGTCCTTAAATAATGCAGAAGAGTCCTTAAATAATGCAACAAAGTCCTTAAATAATGCAGCAGAGTCCTTAAATAATGCAACAAAGTACTTAAATAATGCAGCAGAGTCCTTAAGTACCGTATCAGAGTCCTTAAATAAAGCAGCAAAGTCCTTAAATAATGCAGCAGAGTCCTTAAATAATGCAGCAAAGTCATTAAATAATGCTGCAGAGTACTTAAATTCCGCAGCAAAGTCCTTAAATAATGCAGCAGAGTCCTTAAATAATGCTGCAAAGTCCTTAAATAATGCAACAAAGTCCTTAAATAATGCAGAAGAGTCCTTAAATAATGCAACAAAGTCCTTAAATAATGCAGCAGAGTCCTTAAATAATGCAACAAAGTACTTAAATAATGCAGCAGAGTCCTTAAGTACCGTAACAGAGTCCTTAAATAATGCAGCAAAGTCCTTAAATAATGCAGCAGATTACTGAAATACCACAGCAGGGTCCTTAAATAATGCAGCAGAGTCCTTAAATAATGCAACAAAGTCCTTAAATAATGCAGCAGAGTCCTTAAATAATGCAGCAAAGTCCTTAAATAATGCAACAAAGTCCTTAAATAATGCAGAAGAGTCCTTAAATAATGCAACAAAGTCCTTAAATAATGCAGCAGAGTCCTTAAATAATGCAACAAAGTACTTAAATAATGCAGCAGAGTCCTTAAGTACCGTATCAGAGTCCTTAAATAAAGCAGCAAAGTCCTTAAATAATGCAGCAGAGTCCTTAAATAATGCAGCAAAGTCATTAAATAATGCTGCAGAGTACTTAAATTCCGCAGCAAAGTCCTTAAATAATGCAGCAGAGTCCTTAAATAATGCTGCAAAGTCCTTAAATAATGCAACAAAGTCCTTAAATAATGCAGAAGAGTCCTTAAATAATGCAACAAAGTCCTTAAATAATGCAGCAGAGTCCTTAAATAATGCAACAAAGTACTTAAATAATGCAGCAGAGTCCTTAAGTACCGTAACAGAGTCCTTAAATAATGCAGCAAAGTCCTTAAATAATGCAGCAGATTACTGAAATACCACAGCAGGGTCCTTAAATAATGCAGCAGAGTCCTTAAATAATGCAACAAAGTCCTTAAATAATGCAGCAGAGTCCTTAAATAATGCAACAAAGTCCTTAAAAAATGCAGCAGAATCCTTAAATAATGCAGCAAATTCCTTAAATAATGCAGCAGAGTCCTTAAATAATCCAGCCAAGTCTTTAAATAATGCAGCAGAGTACTTACATAATGCAGCAGAGTCCTTAAATAATGCAGCAAAGTCCTTAAATAATGCAACAAAGTACTTAAATAATGCAGCAGATTACTGAAATACCGCAGCAGGGTCCTTAAATAATGCAGCAGAGTCCTTAAATAATGCAACAAAGTCCTTAAATAATGCAGCAGAGTCCTTAAATAATGCAACAAAGTCCTTAAATAATGCAGCAAATTCCTTAAATAATGCAGCAGAGTCCTTAAATAATCCAGCCAAGTCTTTAAATAATGCAGCAGAGTCCTTAAATAATGCAGCAAAGTCCTTAAATAATGCAACAAAGTCCTTAAATAATGCAGCAGAGTCCTTAAATAATGCAACAAAGTCCTTAAATAATGCAACAGAGTCCTTAAATAATGCAACAAAGTCCTTAAATAATGCAGCAGAGTCCTTAAATAATGCAGCAAAGTCCTTAAATAATGCAACAGAGTCCTTAAATAATGCAACAAAGTCCTTAAATAATGCAGCAGAGTCCTTAAATAATGCAGCAAAGTCCTTAAATAATGCAGCACAGTCCTTAAATAATCCAGCCAAGTCCTTAAATAATGCAGCAAATTCCTTAAATAATGCAGCAAAGTCTTTAAATAATGCAATAAAGTCCATAAATAATGCAGCAAAGTCCTTAAATAATGCAGCAGAGTACTGAAATACCGCAGCAGGGTCCTTAAATAATGCAGCAGAGTCCTTAAATAATGCAACAAAGTCCTTAAATAATGCAGCATAGTCCTTAAATAATGCAACAAAGTCCTTAAATAATGCAGCAGAGTCCTTAAATAATGCAGCAAATTCATTAAATAATGCAGCAGAGTCCTTAAATACTCCAGCCAAGTCTTTAAATAATGCAGCAGAGTCCTTAAATAATGCAGCAAAGTCCTTAAATAATGCAGCAGAGTCCTTAAATAATGCAGCAAAGTCCTTAAATAATGCAACAAAGTCCTTAAATAATGCAGAAGAGTCCTTAAATAATGCAACAAAGTCCTTAAATAATGCAGCAGAGTCCTTAAATAATGCAACAAAGTACTTAAATAATGCAGCAGAGTCCTTAAGTACCGTATCAGAGTCCTTAAATAAAGCAGCAAAGTCCTTAAATAATGCAGCAGAGTCCTTAAATAATGCAGCAAAGTCATTAAATAATGCTGCAGAGTACTTAAATTCCGCAGCAAAGTCCTTAAATAATGCAGCAGAGTCCTTAAATAATGCTGCAAAGTCCTTAAATAATGCAACAAAGTCCTTAAATAATGCAGAAGAGTCCTTAAATAATGCAACAAAGTCCTTAAATAATGCAGCAGAGTCCTTAAATAATGCAACAAAGTACTTAAATAATGCAGCAGAGTCCTTAAGTACCGTAACAGAGTCCTTAAATAATGCAGCAAAGTCCTTAAATAATGCAGCAGATTACTGAAATACCACAGCAGGGTCCTTAAATAATGCAGCAGAGTCCTTAAATAATGCAACAAAGTCCTTAAATAATGCAGCAGAGTCCTTAAATAATGCAACAAAGTCCTTAAAAAATGCAGCAGAATCCTTAAATAATGCAGCAAATTCCTTAAATAATGCAGCAGAGTCCTTAAATAATCCAGCCAAGTCTTTAAATAATGCAGCAGAGTACTTACATAATGCAGCAGAGTCCTTAAATAATGCAGCAAAGTCCTTAAATAATGCAACAAAGTCCTTAAATAATGCAGAAGAGTCCTTAAATAATGCAGCAGAGTACTGAAATACCGCAGCAGGGTCCTTAAATAATGCAGCAGAGTCCTTAAATAATGCAACAAAGTCCTTAAATAATGCAGTAGATTACTAAAATACCGCAGCAGGGTCCTTAAATAATGCAGCAGAGTCCTTAAATAATGCAACAAAGTACTTAAATAATGCAGCAGAGTCCTTAAATAATGCAACAAAGTCCTTAAATAATGCAGCAAAGTCCTTAAATAATGCAGCAGTCCTTAAATAATGCAACAAAGTCCTTAAATAATGCAGCATAGTCCTTAAATAATGCTGCAAAGTCCTTAAATAATGCAGCACAGTCCTTAAATAATCCAGCCAAGTCCTTAAATAATGCAGCAAATTCCTTAAATAATGCAGCAAAGTCTTTAAATAATGCAATAAAGTCCATAAATAATGCAGCAAAGTCCTTAAATAATGCAGCAGAGTACTGAAATGCCGCAGCAGGGTCCTTAAATAATGCAGCAGAGTCCTTAAATAATGCAACAAAGTCCTTAAATAATGCAGTAGATTACTGAAATACCGCAGCAGGGTCCTTAAATAATGCAGCAGAGTCCTTAAATAATGCAACAAAGTCCTTAAATAATGCAGCAGAGTCCTTACATAATGCAACATAGTCCTTAAATAATGCAGCAGAGTCCTTAAATAATGCAGCAAAGTCCTTAAATAATGCAGAAGAGTCCTTAAATAATGCAATAAAGTCCTTAAATAATGCAGCAAAGTCCTTAAATAATCCAGCCAAGTCCTTAAATAATGCAGCAGAGTCCTTAAATAATGCAGCAAAGTCCTTAAATGATGCAGCAGAGTCCTTAAATAATGCAGCAAAGTCCTTAAATAATCCAGCCAAGTCCTTAAATAATGCAGCAGAGTCCTTAAATAATGCAGCAAAGTCCTTAAATAATGCAGCAGAGTCCTTAAATAATGCAACAAAGTAATTAAATAATGCAGCAGAGTCCTTAAATAATGCAACAAAGTCCATAAATAATGCAGAAGAGTCCTTAAATAATCCAGACAAGTCCTTAAATAATGCAGCAGAGTCCTTAAATAATGCAGCAGATTACTGAAATACCGCAGCAGGGTCCTTAAATAATGCAGCAGAGTCCTTAAATAATGCAGCAAAGTCCTTAAATAATGCAGCAGAGTCCTTAAATAATGCAGCAAAGTCCTTAAATAATGCAGCAGAGTCCTTAAATAATGCAGCAAAGTCCTTAAATAATGCAACAAAGTCCTTAAATAATGCAGAAGAGTCCTTAAATAATGCAACAAAGTCCTTAAATAATGCAGCAGAGCCCTTAAATAATGCAACAAAGTACTTAAATAATGCAGCAGAGTCCTTAAGTACCGTATCAGAGTCCTTAAATAAAGCAGCAAAGTCCTTAAATAATGCAGCAGAGTCCTTAAATAATGCAGCAAAGTCATTAAATAATGCTGCAGAGTACTTAAATTCCGCAACAAAGTCCTTAAATAATGCAGCAGAGTCCTTAAATAATGCAACAAAGTACTTAAATAATGCAGCAGAGTCCTTAAGTACCGTAACAGAGTCCTTAAATAATGCAGCAAAGTCCTTAAATAATGCAGCAGATTACTGAAATACCACAGCAGGGTCCTTAAATAATGCAGCAGAGTCCTTAAATAATGCAACAAAGTCCTTAAATAATGCAGCAGAGTCCTTAAATAATGCAACAAAGTCCTTAAATAATGCAGTAGATTACTGAAATACCGCAGCAGGGTCCTTAAATAATGCAGCAGAGTCCTTAAATAATGCAACAAAGTCCTTAAATAATGCAGCAGAGTCCTTACATAATGCAACATAGTCCTTAAATAATGCAGCAAAGTCCTTAAATAATGCAGCAGAGTCCTTAAATAATGCAAGAAAGTCCTTAAATAATGCAGCAGAGTCCTTAAATAATGCAGCAAAGTCCTTAAATAATGCAGAAGAGTCCTTAAATAATGCAATAAAGTCCTTAAATAATGCAGCAAAGTCCTTAAATAATCCAGCCAAGTCCTTAAATAATGCAGCAGAGTCCTTAAATAATGCAGCAAAGTCCTTAAATGATGCAGCAGAGTCCTTAAATAATGCAGCAAAGTCCTTAAATAATCCAGCCAAGTCCTTAAATAATGCAGCAGAGTCCTTAAATAATGCAGCAAAGTCCTTAAATAATGCAGCAGAGTCCTTAAATAATGCAACAAAGTAATTAAATAATGCAGCAGAGTCCTTAAATAATGCAACAAAGTCCATAAATAATGCAGAAGAGTCCTTAAATAATCCAGACAAGTCCTTAAATAATGCAGCAGAGTCCTTAAATAATGCAGCAGATTACTGAAATACCGCAGCAGGGTCCTTAAATAATGCAGCAGAGTCCTTAAATAATGCAGCAAAGTCCTTAAATAATGCAGCAGAGTCCTTAAATAATGCAGCAAAGTCCTTAAATAATGCAGCAGAGTCCTTAAATAATGCAACAAAGTCCTTAAATAATGCAGCAGAGTCCTTAAATAATGCAGCAAAGTCCTTAAATAATGCAACAGAGTCCTTAAATAATGCAACAAAGTCCTTAAATAATGCAGCAGAGTCCTTAAATAATGCAGCAAAGTCCTTAAATAATGCAGCACAGTCCTTAAATAATCCAGCCAAGTCCTTAAATAATGCAGCAAATTCCTTAAATAATGCAGCAAAGTCTTTAAATAATGCAATAAAGTCCATAAATAATGCAGCAAAGTCCTTAAATAATGCAGCAGAGTACTGAAATACCGCAGCAGGGTCCTTAAATAATGCAGCAGAGTCCTTAAATAATGCAACAAAGTCCTTAAATAATGCAGCATAGTCCTTAAATAATGCAACAAAGTCCTTAAATAATGCAGCAGAGTCCTTAAATAATGCAGCAAATTCATTAAATAATGCAGCAGAGTCCTTAAATACTCCAGCCAAGTCTTTAAATAATGCAGCAGAGTCCTTAAATAATGCAGCAAAGTCCTTAAATAATGCAGCAGATTACTGAAATACCACAGCAGGGTCCTTAAATAATGCAGCAGAGTCCTTAAATAATGCAACAAAGTCCTTAAATAATGCAGCAGAGTCCTTAAATAATGCAACAAAGTCCTTAAAAAATGCAGCAGAATCCTTAAATAATGCAGCAAATTCCTTAAATAATGCAGCAGAGTCCTTAAATAATCCAGCCAAGTCTTTAAATAATGCAGCAGAGTACTTACATAATGCAGCAGAGTCCTTAAATAATGCAGCAAAGTCCTTAAATAATGCAACAAAGTACTTAAATAATGCAGCAGATTACTGAAATACCGCAGCAGGGTCCTTAAATAATGCAGCAGAGTCCTTAAATAATGCAACAAAGTCCTTAAATAATGCAGCAGAGTCCTTAAATAATGCAACAAAGTCCTTAAATAATGCAGCAAATTCCTTAAATAATGCAGCAGAGTCCTTAAATAATCCAGCCAAGTCTTTAAATAATGCAGCAGAGTCCTTAAATAATGCAGCAAAGTCCTTAAATAATGCAACAAAGTCCTTAAATAATGCAGCAGAGTCCTTAAATAATGCAACAAAGTCCTTAAATAATGCAACAGAGTCCTTAAATAATGCAACAAAGTCCTTAAATAATGCAGCAGAGTCCTTAAATAATGCAGCAAAGTCCTTAAATAATGCAACAGAGTCCTTAAATAATGCAACAAAGTCCTTAAATAATGCAGCAGAGTCCTTAAATAATGCAGCAAAGTCCTTAAATAATGCAACAGAGTCCTTAAATAATGCAACAAAGTCCTTAAATAATGCAGCAGAGTCCTTAAATAATGCAGCAAAGTCCTTAAATAATGCAGCACAGTCCTTAAATAATCCAGCCAAGTCCTTAAATAATGCAGCAAATTCCTTAAATAATGCAGCAAAGTCTTTAAATAATTCAATAAAGTCCATAAATAATGCAGCAAAGTCCTTAAATAATGCAGCAGAGTACTGAAATACCGCAGCAGGGTCCTTAAATAATGCAGCAGAGTCCTTAAATAATGCAACAAAGTCCTTAAATAATGCAGCATAGTCCTTAAATAATGCAACAAAGTCCTTAAATAATGCAGCAGAGTCCTTAAATAATGCAGCAAATTCATTAAATAATGCAGCAGAGTCCTTAAATACTCCAGCCAAGTCTTTAAATAATGCAGCAGAGTCCTTAAATAATGCAGCAAAGTCCTTAATTAATGCAGCAGATTACTGAAATACCACAGCAGGGTCCTTAAATAATGCAGCAGAGTCCTTAAATAATGCAACAAAGTCCTTAAATAATGCAGCAGAGTCCTTAAATAATGCAACAAAGTCCTTAAAAAATGCAGCAGAATCCTTAAATAATGCAGCAAATTCCTTAAATAATGCAGCAGAGTCCTTAAATAATCCAGCCAAGTCTTTAAATAATGCAGCAGAGTACTTACATAATGCAGCAGAGTCCTTAAATAATGCAGCAAAGTCCTTAAATAATGCAACAAAGTACTTAAATAATGCAGCAGATTACTGAAATACCGCAGCAGGGTCCTTAAATAATGCAGCAGAGTCCTTAAATAATGCAACAAAGTCCTTAAATAATGCAGCAGAGTCCTTAAATAATGCAACAAAGTCCTTAAATAATGCAGCAAATTCCTTAAATAATGCAGCAGAGTCCTTAAATAATCCAGCCAAGTCTTTAAATAATGCAGCAGAGTCCTTAAATAATGCAGCAAAGTCCTTAAATAATGCAACAAAGTCCTTAAATAATGCAGCAGAGTCCTTAAATAATGCAACAAAGTCCTTAAATAATGCAACAGAGTCCTTAAATAATGCAACAAAGTCCTTAAATAATGCAGCAGAGTCCTTAAATAATGCAGCAAAGTCCTTAAATAATGCAACAGAGTCCTTAAATAATGCAACAAAGTCCTTAAATAATGCAGCAGAGTCCTTAAATAATGCAGCAAAGTCCTTAAATAATGCAGCACAGTCCTTAAATAATCCAGCCAAGTCCTTAAATAATGCAGCAAATTCCTTAAATAATGCAGCAAAGTCTTTAAATAATGCAATAAAGTCCATAAATAATGCAGCAA
Source organism: Phyllobates terribilis (assembly GCF_046119375.1). NCBI lineage: Eukaryota > Metazoa > Chordata > Amphibia > Anura > Dendrobatidae > Phyllobates > Phyllobates terribilis. Next base: position 286,125 of record NW_027363048.1, read on the forward strand.
AGTCCTTAAATAATGCAGCAGAGTACTGAAATACCGCAGCAGGGTCCTTAAATAATGCAGCAGAGTCCTTAAATAATGCAACAAAGTCCTTAAATAATGCAGCATAGTCCTTAAATAATGCAACAAAGTCCTTAAATAATGCAGCAGAGTCCTTAAATAATGCAGCAAATTCATTAAATAATGCAGCAGAGTCCTTAAATACTCCAGCCAAGTCTTTAAATAATGCAGCAGAGTCCTTAAATAATGCAGCAAAGTCCTTAAATAATGCAGCAGATTACTGAAATACCACAGCAGGGTCCTTAAATAATGCAGCAGAGTCCTTAAATAATGCAACAAAGTCCTTAAATAATGCAGCAGAGTCCTTAAATAATGCAACAAAGTCCTTAAAAAATGCAGCAGAATCCTTAAATAATGCAGCAAATTCCTTAAATAATGCAGCAGAGTCCTTAAATAATCCAGCCAAGTCTTTAAATAATGCAGCAGAGTACTTACATAATGCAGCAGAGTCCTTAAATAATGCAGCAAAGTCCTTAAATAATGCAACAAAGTACTTAAATAATGCAGCAGATTACTGAAATACCGCAGCAGGGTCCTTAAATAATGCAGCAGAGTCCTTAAATAATGCAACAAAGTCCTTAAATAATGCAGCAGAGTCCTTAAATAATGCAACAAAGTCCTTAAATAATGCAGCAAATTCCTTAAATAATGCAGCAGAGTCCTTAAATAATCCAGCCAAGTCTTTAAATAATGCAGCAGAGTCCTTAAATAATGCAGCAAAGTCCTTAAATAATGCAACAAAGTCCTTAAATAATGCAGCAGAGTCCTTAAATAATGCAACAAAGTCCTTAAATAATGCAACAGAGTCCTTAAATAATGCAACAAAGTCCTTAAATAATGCAGCAGAGTCCTTAAATAATGCAGCAAAGTCCTTAAATAATGCAACAGAGTCCTTAAATAATGCAACAAAGTCCTTAAATAATGCAGCAGAGTCCTTAAATAATGCAGCAAAGTCCTTAAATAATGCAACAGAGTCCTTAAATAATGCAACAAAGTCCTTAAATAATGCAGCAGAGTCCTTAAATAATGCAGCAAAGTCCTTAAATAATGCAGCACAGTCCTTAAATAATCCAGCCAAGTCCTTAAATAATGCAGCAAATTCCTTAAATAATGCAGCAAAGTCTTTAAATAATTCAATAAAGTCCATAAATAATGCAGCAAAGTCCTTAAATAATGCAGCAGAGTACTGAAATACCGCAGCAGGGTCCTTAAATAATGCAGCAGAGTCCTTAAATAATGCAACAAAGTCCTTAAATAATGCAGCATAGTCCTTAAATAATGCAACAAAGTCCTTAAATAATGCAGCAGAGTCCTTAAATAATGCAGCAAATTCATTAAATAATGCAGCAGAGTCCTTAAATACTCCAGCCAAGTCTTTAAATAATGCAGCAGAGTCCTTAAATAATGCAGCAAAGTCCTTAAATAATGCAGCAGATTACTGAAATACCACAGCAGGGTCCTTAAATAATGCAGCAGAGTCCTTAAATAATGCAACAAAGTCCTTAAATAATGCAGCAGAGTCCTTAAATAATGCAACAAAGTCCTTAAAAAATGCAGCAGAATCCTTAAATAATGCAGCAAATTCCTTAAATAATGCAGCAGAGTCCTTAAATAATCCAGCCAAGTCTTTAAATAATGCAGCAGAGTACTTACATAATGCAGCAGAGTCCTTAAATAATGCAGCAAAGTCCTTAAATAATGCAACAAAGTACTTAAATAATGCAGCAGATTACTGAAATACCGCAGCAGGGTCCTTAAATAATGCAGCAGAGTCCTTAAATAATGCAACAAAGTCCTTAAATAATGCAGCAGAGTCCTTAAATAATGCAACAAAGTCCTTAAATAATGCAGCAAATTCCTTAAATAATGCAGCAGAGTCCTTAAATAATCCAGCCAAGTCTTTAAATAATGCAGCAGAGTCCTTAAATAATGCAGCAAAGTCCTTAAATAATGCAACAAAGTCCTTAAATAATGCAGCAGAGTCCTTAAATAATGCAACAAAGTCCTTAAATAATGCAACAGAGTCCTTAAATAATGCAACAAAGTCCTTAAATAATGCAGCAGAGTCCTTAAATAATGCAGCAAAGTCCTTAAATAATGCAACAGAGTCCTTAAATAATGCAACAAAGTCCTTAAATAATGCAGCAGAGTCCTTAAATAATGCAGCAAAGTCCTTAAATAATGCAGCACAGTCCTTAAATAATCCAGCCAAGTCCTTAAATAATGCAGCAAATTCCTTAAATAATGCAGCAAAGTCTTTAAATAATGCAATAAAGTCCATAAATAATGCAGCAAAGTCCTTAAATAATGCAGCAGAGTACTGAAATACCGCAGCAGGGTCCTTAAATAATGCAGCAGAGTCCTTAAATAATGCAACAAAGTCCTTAAATAATGCAGCATAGTCCTTAAATAATGCAACAAAGTCCTTAAATAATGCAGCAGAGTCCTTAAATAATGCAGCAAATTCATTAAATAATGCAGCAGAGTCCTTAAATACTCCAGCCAAGTCTTTAAATAATGCAGCAGAGTCCTTAAATAATGCAGCAAAGTCCTTAAATAATGCAGCAGATTACTGAAATACCACAGCAGGGTCCTTAAATAATGCAGCAGAGTCCTTAAATAATGCAACAAAGTCCTTAAATAATGCAGCAGAGTCCTTAAATAATGCAACAAAGTCCTTAAAAAATGCAGCAGAATCCTTAAATAATGCAGCAAATTCCTTAAATAATGCAGCAGAGTCCTTAAATAATCCAGTCAAGTCTTTAAATAATGCAGCAGAGTACTTACATAATGCAGCAGAGTCCTTAAATAATGCAGCAAAGTCCTTAAATAATGCAACAAAGTCCTTAAATAATGCAGAAGAGTCCTTAAATAATGCAGCAGAGTACTGAAATACCGCAGCAGGGTCCTTAAATAATGCAGCAGAGTCCTTAAATAATGCAACAAAGTCCTTAAATAATGCAGTAGATTACTAAAATACCGCAGCAGGGTCCTTAAATAATGCAGCAGAGTCCTTAAATAATGCAACAAAGTACTTAAATAATGCAGCAGAGTCCTTAAATAATGCAACAAAGTCCTTAAATAATGCAGCAAAGTCCTTAAATAATGCAGCAGTCCTTAAATAATGCAACAAAGTCCTTAAATAATGCAGCATAGTCCTTAAATAATGCTGCAAAGTCCTTAAATAATGCAGCACAGTCCTTAAATAATCCAGCCAAGTCCTTAAATAATGCAGCAAATTCCTTAAATAATGCAGCAAAGTCTTTAAATAATGCAATAAAGTCCATAAATAATGCAGCAAAGTCCTTAAATAATGCAGCAGAGTACTGAAATACCGCAGCAGGGTCCTTAAATAATGCAGCAGAGTCCTTAAATAATGCAACAAAGTCCTTAAATAATGCAGTAGATTACTGAAATACCGCAGCAGGGTCCTTAAATAATGCAGCAGAGTCCTTAAATAATGCAACAAAGTCCTTAAATAATGCAGCAGAGTCCTTACATAATGCAACATAGTCCTTAAATAATGCAGCAAAGTCCTTAAATAATGCAGCAGAGTCCTTAAATAATGCAAGTAAGTCCTTAAATAATGCAGCAGAGTCCTTAAATAATGCAGCAAAGTCCTTAAATAATGCAGAAGAGTCCTTAAATAATGCAATAAAGTCCTTAAATAATGCAGCAAAGTCCTTAAATAATCCAGCCAAGTCCTTAAATAATGCAGCAGAGTCCTTAAATAATGCAGCAAAGTCCTTAAATGATGCAGCAGAGTCCTTAAATAATGCAGCAAAGTCCTTAAATAATCCAGCCAAGTCCTTAAATAATGCAGCAGAGTCCTTAAATAATGCAGCAAAGTCCTTAAATAATGCAGCAGAGTCCTTAAATAATGCAACAAAGTAATTAAATAATGCAACAGAGTCCTTAAATAATGCAACAAAGTCCATAAATAATGCAGAAGAGTCCTTAAATAATCCAGACAAGTCCTTAAATAATGCAGCAGAGTCCTTAAATAATGCAGCAGATTACTGAAATACCGCAGCAGGGTCCTTAAATAATGCAGCAGAGTCCTTAAATAATGCAGCAAAGTCCTTAAATAATGCAGCAGAGTCCTTAAATAATGCAGCAAAGTCCTTAAATAATGCAGCAGAGTCCTTAAATAATGCAGCAAAGTCCTTAAATAATGCAACAAAGTCCTTAAATAATGCAGAAGAGTCCTTAAATAATGCAACAAAGTCCTTAAATAATGCAGCAGAGTCCTTAAATAATGCAACAAAGTACTTAAATAATGCAGCAGAGTCCTTAAGTACCGTATCAGAGTCCTTAAATAAAGCAGCAAAGTCCTTAAATAATGCAGCAGAGTCCTTAAATAATGCAGCAAAGTCATTAAATAATGCTGCAGAGTACTTAAATTCCGCAGCAAAGTCCTTAAATAATGCAGCAGAGTCCTTAAATAATGCTGCAAAGTCCTTAAATAATCCAGCCAAGTCCTTAAATAATGCAGCGAGTCCTTAAATAATGCAGCAAAGTCCTTAAATAATGCAGCAGAGTCCTTAAATAATGCAACAAAGTAATTAAATAATGCAGCAGAGTCCTTAAATAATGCAACAAAGTCCATAAATAATGCAGAAGAGTCCTTAAATAATCCAGACAAGTCCTTAAATAATGCAGCAGAGTCCTTAAATAATGCAGCAGATTACTGAAATACCGCAGCAGGGTCCTTAAATAATGCAGCAGAGTCCTTAAATAATGCAGCAAAGTCCTTAAATAATGCAGCAGAGTCCTTAAATAATGCAGCAAAGTCCTTAAATAATGCAGCAGAGTCCTTAAATAATGCAGCAAAGTCCTTAAATAATGCAACAAAGTCCTTAAATAATGCAGAAGAGTCCTTAAATAATGCAACAAAGTCCTTAAATAATGCAGCAGAGCCCTTAAATAATGCAACAAAGTACTTAAATAATGCAGCAGAGTCCTTAAGTACCGTATCAGAGTCCTTAAATAAAGCAGCAAAGTCCTTAAATAATGCAGCAGAGTCCTTAAATAATGCAGCAAAGTCATTAAATAATGCTGCAGAGTACTTAAATTCCGCAACAAAGTCCTTAAATAATGCAGCAGAGTCCTTAAATAATGCTGCAAAGTCCTTAAATAATGCAACAAAGTCCTTAAATAATGCAGAAGAGTCCTTAAATAATGCAACAAAGTCCTTAAATAATGCAGCAGAGTCCTTAAATAATGCAACAAAGTACTTAAATAATGCAGCAGAGTCCTTAAGTACCGTAACAGAGTCCTTAAATAATGCAGCAAAGTCCTTAAATAATGCAGCAGATTACTGAAATACCACAGCAGGGTCCTTAAATAATGCAGCAGAGTCCTTAAATAATGCAACAAAGTCCTTAAGTAATGCAGCAGAGTCCTTAAATAATGCAACAAAGTCCTTAAAAAATGCAGCAGAATCCTTAAATAATGCAGCAAATTCCTTAAATAATGCAGCAGAGTCCTTAAATAATCCAGCCAAGTCTTTAAATAATGCAGCAGAGTACTTACATAATGCAGCAGAGTCCTTAAATAATGCAGCAAAGTCCTTAAATAATGCAACAAAGTCCTTAAATAATGCAGCACAGTCCTTAAATAATCCAGCCAAGTCCTTAAATAATGCAGCAAATTCCTTAAATAATGCAGCAAAGTCTTTAAATAATGCAATAAAGTCCATAAATAATGCAGCAAAGTCCTTAAATAATGCAGCAGAGTACTGAAATACCGCAGCAGGGTCCTTAAATAATGCAGCAGAGTCCTTAAATAATGCAACAAAGTCCTTAAATAATGCAGCAGAGCCCTTAAATAATGCAACAAAGTACTTAAATAATGCAGCAGATTACTGAAATACCGCAGCAGGGTCCTTAAATAATGCAGCAGAGTCCTTAAATAATGCAACAAAGTCCTTAAATAATGCAGCAGAGTCCTTAAATAATGCAACAAAGTCCTTAAATAATGCAGCAAATTCCTTAAATAATGCAGCAGAGTCCTTAAATAATCCAGCCAAGTCTTTAAATAATGCAGCAGAGTCCTTAAATAATGCAGCAAAGTCCTTAAATAATGCAACAAAGTCCTTAAATAATGCAGCAGAGTCCTTAAATAATGCAACAAAGTCCTTAAATAATGCAACAGAGTCCTTAAATAATGCAACAAAGTCCTTAAATAATGCAGCAGAGTCCTTAAATAATGCAGCAAAGTCCTTAAATAATGCAACAGAGTCCTTAAATAATGCAACAAAGTCCTTAAATAATGCAGCAGAGTCCTTAAATAATGCAGCAAAGTCCTTAAATAATGCAGCACAGTCCTTAAATAATCCAGCCAAGTCCTTAAATAATGCAGCAAATTCCTTAAATAATGCAGCAAAGTCTTTAAATAATGCAATAAAGTCCATAAATAATGCAGCAAAGTCCTTAAATAATGCAGCAGAGTACTGAAATACCGCAGCAGGGTCCTTAAATAATGCAGCAGAGTCCTTAAATAATGCAACAAAGTCCTTAAATAATGCAGCATAGTCCTTAAATAATGCAACAAAGTCCTTAAATAATGCAGCAGAGTCCTTAAATAATGCAGCAAATTCATTAAATAATGCAGCAGAGTCCTTAAATACTCCAGCCAAGTCTTTAAATAATGCAGCAGAGTCCTTAAATAATGCAGCAAAGTCCTTAAATAATGCAGCAGATTACTGAAATACCACAGCAGGGTCCTTAAATAATGCAGCAGAGTCCTTAAATAATGCAACAAAGTCCTTAAATAATGCAGCAGAGTCCTTAAATAATGCAACAAAGTCCTTAAAAAATGCAGCAGAATCCTTAAATAATGCAGCAAATTCCTTAAATAATGCAGCAGAGTCCTTAAATAATCCAGTCAAGTCTTTAAATAATGCAGCAGAGTACTTACATAATGCAGCAGAGTCCTTAAATAATGCAGCAAAGTCCTTAAATAATGCAACAAAGTCCTTAAATAATGCAGAAGAGTCCTTAAATAATGCAGCAGAGTACTGAAATACCGCAGCAGGGTCCTTAAATAATGCAGCAGAGTCCTTAAATAATGCAACAAAGTCCTTAAATAATGCAGTAGATTACTAAAATACCGCAGCAGGGTCCTTAAATAATGCAGCAGAGTCCTTAAATAATGCAACAAAGTACTTAAATAATGCAGCAGAGTCCTTAAATAATGCAACAAAGTCCTTAAATAATGCAGCAAAGTCCTTAAATAATGCAGCAGTCCTTAAATAATGCAACAAAGTCCTTAAATAATGCAGCATAGTCCTTAAATAATGCTGCAAAGTCCTTAAATAATGCAGCACAGTCCTTAAATAATCCAGCCAAGTCCTTAAATAATGCAGCAAATTCCTTAAATAATGCAGCAAAGTCTTTAAATAATGCAATAAAGTCCATAAATAATGCAGCAAAGTCCTTAAATAATGCAGCAGAGTACTGAAATACCGCAGCAGGGTCCTTAAATAATGCAGCAGAGTCCTTAAATAATGCAACAAAGTCCTTAAATAATGCAGTAGATTACTGAAATACCGCAGCAGGGTCCTTAAATAATGCAGCAGAGTCCTTAAATAATGCAGCAGATTACTGAAATACCGCAGCAGGGTCCTTAAATAATGCAGCAGAGTCCTTAAATAATGCAGCAAAGTCCTTAAATAATGCAGCAGAGTCCTTAAATAATGCAGCAAAGTCCTTAAATAATGCAGCAGAGTCCTTAAATAATGCAACAAAGTCCTTAAATAATGCAGCAGAGTCCTTAAATAATGCAGCAAAGTCCTTAAATAATGCAACAGAGTCCTTAAATAATGCAACAAAGTCCTTAAATAATGCAGCAGAGTCCTTAAATAATGCAGCAAAGTCCTTAAATAATGCAGCACAGTCCTTAAATAATCCAGCCAAGTCCTTAAATAATGCAGCAAATTCCTTAAATAATGCAGCAAAGTCTTTAAATAATGCAATAAAGTCCATAAATAATGCAGCAAAGTCCTTAAATAATGCAGCAGAGTACTGAAATACCGCAGCAGGGTCCTTAAATAATGCAGCAGAGTCCTTAAATAATGCAACAAAGTCCTTAAATAATGCAGCATAGTCCTTAAATAATGCAACAAAGTCCTTAAATAATGCAGCAGAGTCCTTAAATAATGCAGCAAATTCATTAAATAATGCAGCAGAGTCCTTAAATACTCCAGCCAAGTCTTTAAATAATGCAGCAGAGTCCTTAAATAATGCAGCAAAGTCCTTAAATAATGCAGCAGATTACTGAAATACCACAGCAGGGTCCTTAAATAATGCAGCAGAGTCCTTAAATAATGCAACAAAGTCCTTAAATAATGCAGCAGAGTCCTTAAATAATGCAACAAAGTCCTTAAAAAATGCAGCAGAATCCTTAAATAATGCAGCAAATTCCTTAAATAATGCAGCAGAGTCCTTAAATAATCCAGCCAAGTCTTTAAATAATGCAGCAGAGTACTTACATAATGCAGCAGAGTCCTTAAATAATGCAGCAAAGTCCTTAAATAATGCAACAAAGTACTTAAATAATGCAGCAGATTACTGAAATACCGCAGCAGGGTCCTTAAATAATGCAGCAGAGTCCTTAAATAATGCAACAAAGTCCTTAAATAATGCAGCAGAGTCCTTAAATAATGCAACAAAGTCCTTAAATAATGCAGCAAATTCCTTAAATAATGCAGCAGAGTCCTTAAATAATCCAGCCAAGTCTTTAAATAATGCAGCAGAGTCCTTAAATAATGCAGCAAAGTCCTTAAATAATGCAACAAAGTCCTTAAATAATGCAGCAGAGTCCTTAAATAATGCAACAAAGTCCTTAAATAATGCAACAGAGTCCTTAAATAATGCAACAAAGTCCTTAAATAATGCAGCAGAGTCCTTAAATAATGCAGCAAAGTCCTTAAATAATGCAACAGAGTCCTTAAATAATGCAACAAAGTCCTTAAATAATGCAGCAGAGTCCTTAAATAATGCAGCAAAGTCCTTAAATAATGCAACAGAGTCCTTAAATAATGCAACAAAGTCCTTAAATAATGCAGCAGAGTCCTTAAATAATGCAGCAAAGTCCTTAAATAATGCAGCACAGTCCTTAAATAATCCAGCCAAGTCCTTAAATAATGCAGCAAATTCCTTAAATAATGCAGCAAAGTCTTTAAATAATTCAATAAAGTCCATAAATAATGCAGCAAAGTCCTTAAATAATGCAGCAGAGTACTGAAATACCGCAGCAGGGTCCTTAAATAATGCAGCAGAGTCCTTAAATAATGCAACAAAGTCCTTAAATAATGCAGCATAGTCCTTAAATAATGCAACAAAGTCCTTAAATAATGCAGCAGAGTCCTTAAATAATGCAGCAAATTCATTAAATAATGCAGCAGAGTCCTTAAATACTCCAGCCAAGTCTTTAAATAATGCAGCAGAGTCCTTAAATAATGCAGCAAAGTCCTTAAATAATGCAGCAGATTACTGAAATACCACAGCAGGGTCCTTAAATAATGCAGCAGAGTCCTTAAATAATGCAACAAAGTCCTTAAATAATGCAGCAGAGTCCTTAAATAATGCAACAAAGTCCTTAAAAAATGCAGCAGAATCCTTAAATAATGCAGCAAATTCCTTAAATAATGCAGCAGAGTCCTTAAATAATCCAGCCAAGTCTTTAAATAATGCAGCAGAGTACTTACATAATGCAGCAGAGTCCTTAAATAATGCAGCAAAGTCCTTAAATAATGCAACAAAGTACTTAAATAATGCAGCAGATTACTGAAATACCGCAGCAGGGTCCTTAAATAATGCAGCAGAGTCCTTAAATAATGCAACAAAGTCCTTAAATAATGCAGCAGAGTCCTTAAATAATGCAACAAAGTCCTTAAATAATGCAGCAAATTCCTTAAATAATGCAGCAGAGTCCTTAAATAATCCAGCCAAGTCTTTAAATAATGCAGCAGAGTCCTTAAATAATGCAGCAAAGTCCTTAAATAATGCAACAAAGTCCTTAAATAATGCAGCAGAGTCCTTAAATAATGCAACAAAGTCCTTAAATAATGCAACAGAGTCCTTAAATAATGCAACAAAGTCCTTAAATAATGCAGCAGAGTCCTTAAATAATGCAGCAAAGTCCTTAAATAATGCAACAGAGTCCTTAAATAATGCAACAAAGTCCTTAAATAATGCAGCAGAGTCCTTAAATAATGCAGCAAAGTCCTTAAATAATGCAGCACAGTCCTTAAATAATCCAGCCAAGTCCTTAAATAATGCAGCAAATTCCTTAAATAATGCAGCAAAGTCTTTAAATAATGCAATAAAGTCCATAAATAATGCAGCAAAGTCCTTAAATAATGCAGCAGAGTACTGAAATACCGCAGCAGGGTCCTTAAATAATGCAGCAGAGTCCTTAAATAATGCAACAAAGTCCTTAAATAATGCAGCATAGTCCTTAAATAATGCAACAAAGTCCTTAAATAATGCAGCAGAGTCCTTAAATAATGCAGCAAATTCATTAAATAATGCAGCAGAGTCCTTAAATACTCCAGCCAAGTCTTTAAATAATGCAGCAGAGTCCTTAAATAATGCAGCAAAGTCCTTAAATAATGCAGCAGATTACTGAAATACCACAGCAGGGTCCTTAAATAATGCAGCAGAGTCCTTAAATAATGCAACAAAGTCCTTAAATAATGCAGCAGAGTCCTTAAATAATGCAACAAAGTCCTTAAAAAATGCAGCAGAATCCTTAAATAATGCAGCAAATTCCTTAAATAATGCAGCAGAGTCCTTAAATAATCCAGCCAAGTCTTTAAATAATGCAGCAGAGTACTTACATAATGCAGCAGAGTCCTTAAATAATGCAGCAAAGTCCTTAAATAATGCAACAAAGTACTTAAATAATGCAGCAGATTACTGAAATACCGCAGCAGGGTCCTTAAATAATGCAGCAGAGTCCTTAAATAATGCAACAAAGTCCTTAAATAATGCAGCAGAGTCCTTAAATAATGCAACAAAGTCCTTAAATAATGCAGCAAATTCCTTAAATAATGCAGCAGAGTCCTTAAATAATCCAGCCAAGTCTTTAAATAATGCAGCAGAGTCCTTAAATAATGCAGCAAAGTCCTTAAATAATGCAACAAAGTCCTTAAATAATGCAGCAGAGTCCTTAAATAATGCAACAAAGTCCTTAAATAATGCAACAGAGTCCTTAAATAATGCAACAAAGTCCTTAAATAATGCAGCAGAGTCCTTAAATAATGCAGCAAAGTCCTTAAATAATGCAACAGAGTCCTTAAATAATGCAACAAAGTCCTTAAATAATGCAGCAGAGTCCTTAAATAATGCAGCAAAGTCCTTAAATAATGCAACAGAGTCCTTAAATAATGCAACAAAGTCCTTAAATAATGCAGCAGAGTCCTTAAATAATGCAGCAAAGTCCTTAAATAATGCAGCACAGTCCTTAAATAATCCAGCCAAGTCCTTAAATAATGCAGCAAATTCCTTAAATAATGCAGCAAAGTCTTTAAATAATTCAATAAAGTCCATAAATAATGCAGCAAAGTCCTTAAATAATGCAGCAGAGTACTGAAATACCGCAGCAGGGTCCTTAAATAATGCAGCAGAGTCCTTAAATAATGCAACAAAGTCCTTAAATAATGCAGCATAGTCCTTAAATAATGCAACAAAGTCCTTAAATAATGCAGCAGAGTCCTTAAATAATGCAGCAAATTCATTAAATAATGCAGCAGAGTCCTTAAATACTCCAGCCAAGTCTTTAAATAATGCAGCAGAGTCCTTAAATAATGCAGCAAAGTCCTTAAATAATGCAGCAGATTACTGAAATACCACAGCAGGGTCCTTAAATAATGCAGCAGAGTCCTTAAATAATGCAACAAAGTCCTTAAATAATGCAGCAGAGTCCTTAAATAATGCAACAAAGTCCTTAAAAAATGCAGCAGAATCCTTAAATAATGCAGCAAATTCCTTAAATAATGCAGCAGAGTCCTTAAATAATCCAGCCAAGTCTTTAAATAATGCAGCAGAGTACTTACATAATGCAGCAGAGTCCTTAAATAATGCAGCAAAGTCCTTAAATAATGCAACAAAGTACTTAAATAATGCAGCAGATTACTGAAATACCGCAGCAGGGTCCTTAAATAATGCAGCAGAGTCCTTAAATAATGCAACAAAGTCCTTAAATAATGCAGCAGAGTCCTTAAATAATGCAACAAAGTCCTTAAATAATGCAGCAAATTCCTTAAATAATGCAGCAGAGTCCTTAAATAATCCAGCCAAGTCTTTAAATAATGCAGCAGAGTCCTTAAATAATGCAGCAAAGTCCTTAAATAATGCAACAAAGTCCTTAAATAATGCAGCAGAGTCCTTAAATAATGCAACAAAGTCCTTAAATAATGCAACAGAGTCCTTAAATAATGCAACAAAGTCCTTAAATAATGCAGCAGAGTCCTTAAATAATGCAGCAAAGTCCTTAAATAATGCAACAGAGTCCTTAAATAATGCAACAAAGTCCTTAAATAATGCAGCAGAGTCCTTAAATAATGCAGCAAAGTCCTTAAATAATGCAGCACAGTCCTTAAATAATCCAGCCAAGTCCTTAAATAATGCAGCAAATTCCTTAAATAATGCAGCAAAGTCTTTAAATAATGCAATAAAGTCCATAAATAATGCAGCAAAGTCCTTAAATAATGCAGCAGAGTACTGAAATACCGCAGCAGGGTCCTTAAATAATGCAGCAGAGTCCTTAAATAATGCAACAAAGTCCTTAAATAATGCAGCATAGTCCTTAAATAATGCAACAAAGTCCTTAAATAATGCAGCAGAGTCCTTAAATAATGCAGCAAATTCATTAAATAATGCAGCAGAGTCCTTAAATACTCCAGCCAAGTCTTTAAATAATGCAGCAGAGTCCTTAAATAATGCAGCAAAGTCCTTAAATAATGCAGCAGATTACTGAAATACCACAGCAGGGTCCTTAAATAATGCAGCAGAGTCCTTAAATAATGCAACAAAGTCCTTAAATAATGCAGCAGAGTCCTTAAATAATGCAACAAAGTCCTTAAAAAATGCAGCAGAATCCTTAAATAATGCAGCAAATTCCTTAAATAATGCAGCAGAGTCCTTAAATAATCCAGTCAAGTCTTTAAATAATGCAGCAGAGTACTTACATAATGCAGCAGAGTCCTTAAATAATGCAGCAAAGTCCTTAAATAATGCAACAAAGTCCTTAAATAATGCAGAAGAGTCCTTAAATAATGCAGCAGAGTACTGAAATACCGCAGCAGGGTCCTTAAATAATGCAGCAGAGTCCTTAAATAATGCAACAAAGTCCTTAAATAATGCAGTAGATTACTAAAATACCGCAGCAGGGTCCTTAAATAATGCAGCAGAGTCCTTAAATAATGCAACAAAGTACTTAAATAATGCAGCAGAGTCCTTAAATAATGCAACAAAGTCCTTAAATAATGCAGCAAAGTCCTTAAATAATGCAGCAGTCCTTAAATAATGCAACAAAGTCCTTAAATAATGCAGCATAGTCCTTAAATAATGCTGCAAAGTCCTTAAATAATGCAGCACAGTCCTTAAATAATCCAGCCAAGTCCTTAAATAATGCAGCAAATTCCTTAAATAATGCAGCAAAGTCTTTAAATAATGCAATAAAGTCCATAAATAATGCAGCAAAGTCCTTAAATAATGCAGCAGAGTACTGAAATACCGCAGCAGGGTCCTTAAATAATGCAGCAGAGTCCTTAAATAATGCAACAAAGTCCTTAAATAATGCAGTAGATTACTGAAATACCGCAGCAGGGTCCTTAAATAATGCAGCAGAGTCCTTAAATAATGCAACAAAGTCCTTAAATAATGCAGCAGAGTCCTTACATAATGCAACATAGTCCTTAAATAATGCAGCAAAGTCCTTAAATAATGCAGCAGAGTCCTTAAATAATGCAAGTAAGTCCTTAAATAATGCAGCAGAGTCCTTAAATAATGCAGCAAAGTCCTTAAATAATGCAGAAGAGTCCTTAAATAATGCAATAAAGTCCTTAAATAATGCAGCAAAGTCCTTAAATAATCCAGCCAAGTCCTTAAATAATGCAGCAGAGTCCTTAAATAATGCAGCAAAGTCCTTAAATGATGCAGCAGAGTCCTTAAATAATGCAGCAAAGTCCTTAAATAATCCAGCCAAGTCCTTAAATAATGCAGCAGAGTCCTTAAATAATGCAGCAAAGTCCTTAAATAATGCAGCAGAGTCCTTAAATAATGCAACAAAGTAATTAAATAATGCAACAGAGTCCTTAAATAATGCAACAAAGTCCATAAATAATGCAGAAGAGTCCTTAAATAATCCAGACAAGTCCTTAAATAATGCAGCAGAGTCCTTAAATAATGCAGCAGATTACTGAAATACCGCAGCAGGGTCCTTAAATAATGCAGCAGAGTCCTTAAATAATGCAGCAAAGTCCTTAAATAATGCAGCAGAGTCCTTAAATAATGCAGCAAAGTCCTTAAATAATGCAGCAGAGTCCTTAAATAATGCAGCAAAGTCCTTAAATAATGCAACAAAGTCCTTAAATAATGCAGAAGAGTCCTTAAATAATGCAACAAAGTCCTTAAATAATGCAGCAGAGTCCTTAAATAATGCAACAAAGTACTTAAATAATGCAGCAGAGTCCTTAAGTACCGTATCAGAGTCCTTAAATAAAGCAGCAAAGTCCTTAAATAATGCAGCAGAGTCCTTAAATAATGCAGCAAAGTCATTAAATAATGCTGCAGAGTACTTAAATTCCGCAGCAAAGTCCTTAAATAATGCAGCAGAGTCCTTAAATAATGCTGCAAAGTCCTTAAATAATCCAGCCAAGTCCTTAAATAATGCAGCGAGTCCTTAAATAATGCAGCAAAGTCCTTAAATAATGCAGCAGAGTCCTTAAATAATGCAACAAAGTAATTAAATAATGCAGCAGAGTCCTTAAATAATGCAACAAAGTCCATAAATAATGCAGAAGAGTCCTTAAATAATCCAGACAAGTCCTTAAATAATGCAGCAGAGTCCTTAAATAATGCAGCAGATTACTGAAATACCGCAGCAGGGTCCTTAAATAATGCAGCAGAGTCCTTAAATAATGCAGCAAAGTCCTTAAATAATGCAGCAGAGTCCTTAAATAATGCAGCAAAGTCCTTAAATAATGCAGCAGAGTCCTTAAATAATGCAGCAAAGTCCTTAAATAATGCAACAAAGTCCTTAAATAATGCAGAAGAGTCCTTAAATAATGCAACAAAGTCCTTAAATAATGCAGCAGAGCCCTTAAATAATGCAACAAAGTACTTAAATAATGCAGCAGAGTCCTTAAGTACCGTATCAGAGTCCTTAAATAAAGCAGCAAAGTCCTTAAATAATGCAGCAGAGTCCTTAAATAATGCAGCAAAGTCATTAAATAATGCTGCAGAGTACTTAAATTCCGCAACAAAGTCCTTAAATAATGCAGCAGAGTCCTTAAATAATGCTGCAAAGTCCTTAAATAATGCAACAAAGTCCTTAAATAATGCAGAAGAGTCCTTAAATAATGCAACAAAGTCCTTAAATAATGCAGCAGAGTCCTTAAATAATGCAACAAAGTACTTAAATAATGCAGCAGAGTCCTTAAGTACCGTAACAGAGTCCTTAAATAATGCAGCAAAGTCCTTAAATAATGCAGCAGATTACTGAAATACCACAGCAGGGTCCTTAAATAATGCAGCAGAGTCCTTAAATAATGCAACAAAGTCCTTAAGTAATGCAGCAGAGTCCTTAAATAATGCAACAAAGTCCTTAAAAAATGCAGCAGAATCCTTAAATAATGCAGCAAATTCCTTAAATAATGCAGCAGAGTCCTTAAATAATCCAGCCAAGTCTTTAAATAATGCAGCAGAGTACTTACATAATGCAGCAGAGTCCTTAAATAATGCAGCAAAGTCCTTAAATAATGCAACAAAGTCCTTAAATAATGCAGCACAGTCCTTAAATAATCCAGCCAAGTCCTTAAATAATGCAGCAAATTCCTTAAATAATGCAGCAAAGTCTTTAAATAATGCAATAAAGTCCATAAATAATGCAGCAAAGTCCTTAAATAATGCAGCAGAGTACTGAAATACCGCAG
This sequence comes from Phyllobates terribilis, assembly GCF_046119375.1. Classification (NCBI taxonomy): domain Eukaryota; kingdom Metazoa; phylum Chordata; class Amphibia; order Anura; family Dendrobatidae; genus Phyllobates; species Phyllobates terribilis. The sequence goes on from NW_027363048.1 coordinate 302,347, forward strand.
CAGGGTCCTTAAATAATGCAGCAGAGTCCTTAAATAATGCAACAAAGTCCTTAAATAATGCAGCAGAGCCCTTAAATAATGCAACAAAGTACTTAAATAATGCAGCAGATTACTGAAATACCGCAGCAGGGTCCTTAAATAATGCAGCAGAGTCCTTAAATAATGCAACAAAGTCCTTAAATAATGCAGCAGAGTCCTTAAATAATGCAACAAAGTCCTTAAATAATGCAGCAAATTCCTTAAATAATGCAGCAGAGTCCTTAAATAATCCAGCCAAGTCTTTAAATAATGCAGCAGAGTCCTTAAATAATGCAGCAAAGTCCTTAAATAATGCAACAAAGTCCTTAAATAATGCAGCAGAGTCCTTAAATAATGCAACAAAGTCCTTAAATAATGCAACAGAGTCCTTAAATAATGCAACAAAGTCCTTAAATAATGCAGCAGAGTCCTTAAATAATGCAGCAAAGTCCTTAAATAATGCAACAGAGTCCTTAAATAATGCAACAAAGTCCTTAAATAATGCAGCAGAGTCCTTAAATAATGCAGCAAAGTCCTTAAATAATGCAGCACAGTCCTTAAATAATCCAGCCAAGTCCTTAAATAATGCAGCAAATTCCTTAAATAATGCAGCAAAGTCTTTAAATAATGCAATAAAGTCCATAAATAATGCAGCAAAGTCCTTAAATAATGCAGCAGAGTACTGAAATACCGCAGCAGGGTCCTTAAATAATGCAGCAGAGTCCTTAAATAATGCAACAAAGTCCTTAAATAATGCAGCATAGTCCTTAAATAATGCAACAAAGTCCTTAAATAATGCAGCAGAGTCCTTAAATAATGCAGCAAATTCATTAAATAATGCAGCAGAGTCCTTAAATACTCCAGCCAAGTCTTTAAATAATGCAGCAGAGTCCTTAAATAATGCAGCAAAGTCCTTAAATAATGCAGCAGATTACTGAAATACCACAGCAGGGTCCTTAAATAATGCAGCAGAGTCCTTAAATAATGCAACAAAGTCCTTAAATAATGCAGCAGAGTCCTTAAATAATGCAACAAAGTCCTTAAAAAATGCAGCAGAATCCTTAAATAATGCAGCAAATTCCTTAAATAATGCAGCAGAGTCCTTAAATAATCCAGTCAAGTCTTTAAATAATGCAGCAGAGTACTTACATAATGCAGCAGAGTCCTTAAATAATGCAGCAAAGTCCTTAAATAATGCAACAAAGTCCTTAAATAATGCAGAAGAGTCCTTAAATAATGCAGCAGAGTACTGAAATACCGCAGCAGGGTCCTTAAATAATGCAGCAGAGTCCTTAAATAATGCAACAAAGTCCTTAAATAATGCAGTAGATTACTAAAATACCGCAGCAGGGTCCTTAAATAATGCAGCAGAGTCCTTAAATAATGCAACAAAGTACTTAAATAATGCAGCAGAGTCCTTAAATAATGCAACAAAGTCCTTAAATAATGCAGCAAAGTCCTTAAATAATGCAGCAGTCCTTAAATAATGCAACAAAGTCCTTAAATAATGCAGCATAGTCCTTAAATAATGCTGCAAAGTCCTTAAATAATGCAGCACAGTCCTTAAATAATCCAGCCAAGTCCTTAAATAATGCAGCAAATTCCTTAAATAATGCAGCAAAGTCTTTAAATAATGCAATAAAGTCCATAAATAATGCAGCAAAGTCCTTAAATAATGCAGCAGAGTACTGAAATACCGCAGCAGGGTCCTTAAATAATGCAGCAGAGTCCTTAAATAATGCAACAAAGTCCTTAAATAATGCAGTAGATTACTGAAATACCGCAGCAGGGTCCTTAAATAATGCAGCAGAGTCCTTAAATAATGCAACAAAGTCCTTAAATAATGCAGCAGAGTCCTTACATAATGCAACATAGTCCTTAAATAATGCAGCAAAGTCCTTAAATAATGCAGCAGAGTCCTTAAATAATGCAAGTAAGTCCTTAAATAATGCAGCAGAGTCCTTAAATAATGCAGCAAAGTCCTTAAATAATGCAGAAGAGTCCTTAAATAATGCAATAAAGTCCTTAAATAATGCAGCAAAGTCCTTAAATAATCCAGCCAAGTCCTTAAATAATGCAGCAGAGTCCTTAAATAATGCAGCAAAGTCCTTAAATGATGCAGCAGAGTCCTTAAATAATGCAGCAAAGTCCTTAAATAATCCAGCCAAGTCCTTAAATAATGCAGCAGAGTCCTTAAATAATGCAGCAAAGTCCTTAAATAATGCAGCAGAGTCCTTAAATAATGCAACAAAGTAATTAAATAATGCAACAGAGTCCTTAAATAATGCAACAAAGTCCATAAATAATGCAGAAGAGTCCTTAAATAATCCAGACAAGTCCTTAAATAATGCAGCAGAGTCCTTAAATAATGCAGCAGATTACTGAAATACCGCAGCAGGGTCCTTAAATAATGCAGCAGAGTCCTTAAATAATGCAGCAAAGTCCTTAAATAATGCAGCAGAGTCCTTAAATAATGCAGCAAAGTCCTTAAATAATGCAGCAGAGTCCTTAAATAATGCAGCAAAGTCCTTAAATAATGCAACAAAGTCCTTAAATAATGCAGAAGAGTCCTTAAATAATGCAACAAAGTCCTTAAATAATGCAGCAGAGTCCTTAAATAATGCAACAAAGTACTTAAATAATGCAGCAGAGTCCTTAAGTACCGTATCAGAGTCCTTAAATAAAGCAGCAAAGTCCTTAAATAATGCAGCAGAGTCCTTAAATAATGCAGCAAAGTCATTAAATAATGCTGCAGAGTACTTAAATTCCGCAGCAAAGTCCTTAAATAATGCAGCAGAGTCCTTAAATAATGCTGCAAAGTCCTTAAATAATCCAGCCAAGTCCTTAAATAATGCAGCGAGTCCTTAAATAATGCAGCAAAGTCCTTAAATAATGCAGCAGAGTCCTTAAATAATGCAACAAAGTAATTAAATAATGCAGCAGAGTCCTTAAATAATGCAACAAAGTCCATAAATAATGCAGAAGAGTCCTTAAATAATCCAGACAAGTCCTTAAATAATGCAGCAGAGTCCTTAAATAATGCAGCAGATTACTGAAATACCGCAGCAGGGTCCTTAAATAATGCAGCAGAGTCCTTAAATAATGCAGCAAAGTCCTTAAATAATGCAGCAGAGTCCTTAAATAATGCAGCAAAGTCCTTAAATAATGCAGCAGAGTCCTTAAATAATGCAGCAAAGTCCTTAAATAATGCAACAAAGTCCTTAAATAATGCAGAAGAGTCCTTAAATAATGCAACAAAGTCCTTAAATAATGCAGCAGAGCCCTTAAATAATGCAACAAAGTACTTAAATAATGCAGCAGAGTCCTTAAGTACCGTATCAGAGTCCTTAAATAAAGCAGCAAAGTCCTTAAATAATGCAGCAGAGTCCTTAAATAATGCAGCAAAGTCATTAAATAATGCTGCAGAGTACTTAAATTCCGCAACAAAGTCCTTAAATAATGCAGCAGAGTCCTTAAATAATGCTGCAAAGTCCTTAAATAATGCAACAAAGTCCTTAAATAATGCAGAAGAGTCCTTAAATAATGCAACAAAGTCCTTAAATAATGCAGCAGAGTCCTTAAATAATGCAACAAAGTACTTAAATAATGCAGCAGAGTCCTTAAGTACCGTAACAGAGTCCTTAAATAATGCAGCAAAGTCCTTAAATAATGCAGCAGATTACTGAAATACCACAGCAGGGTCCTTAAATAATGCAGCAGAGTCCTTAAATAATGCAACAAAGTCCTTAAGTAATGCAGCAGAGTCCTTAAATAATGCAACAAAGTCCTTAAAAAATGCAGCAGAATCCTTAAATAATGCAGCAAATTCCTTAAATAATGCAGCAGAGTCCTTAAATAATCCAGCCAAGTCTTTAAATAATGCAGCAGAGTACTTACATAATGCAGCAGAGTCCTTAAATAATGCAGCAAAGTCCTTAAATAATGCAACAAAGTCCTTAAATAATGCAGCACAGTCCTTAAATAATCCAGCCAAGTCCTTAAATAATGCAGCAAATTCCTTAAATAATGCAGCAAAGTCTTTAAATAATGCAATAAAGTCCATAAATAATGCAGCAAAGTCCTTAAATAATGCAGCAGAGTACTGAAATACCGCAGCAGGGTCCTTAAATAATGCAGCAGAGTCCTTAAATAATGCAACAAAGTCCTTAAATAATGCAGCAGAGCCCTTAAATAATGCAACAAAGTACTTAAATAATGCAGCAGAGTCCTTAAGTACCGTATCAGAGTCCTTAAATAAAGCAGCAAAGTCCTTAAATAATGCAGCAGAGTCCTTAAATAATGCAGCAAAGTCATTAAATAATGCTGCAGAGTACTTAAATTCCGCAACAAAGTCCTTAAATAATGCAGCAGAGTCCTTAAATAATGCAACAAAGTCCTTAAATAATGCAGCAAATTCCTTAAATAATGCAGCAGAGTCCTTAAATAATGCAGCAAAGTCCTTAAATAATGCAACAAAGTCCTTAAATAATGCAGCAGAGTCCTTAAATAATGCAACAAAGTCCTTAAATAATGCAACAGAGACCTTAAATAATGCAACAAAGTCCTTAAATAATGCAGCAGAGTCCTTAAATAATGCAGCAAAGTCCTTAAATAATGCAACAGAGTCCTTAAATAATGCAACAAAGTCCTTAAATAATGCAGCAGAGTCCTTAAATAATGCAGCAAAGTCCTTAAATAATGCAGCACAGTCCTTAAATAATCCAGCCAAGTCCTTAAATAATGCAGCAAATTCCTTAAATAATGCAGCAAAGTCTTTAAATAATGCAATAAAGTCCATAAATAATGCAGCAAAGTCCTTAAATAATGCAGCAGAGTACTGAAATACCGCAGCAGGGTCCTTAAATAATGCAGCAGAGTCCTTAAATAATGCAACAAAGTCCTTAAATAATGCAGCATAGTCCTTAAATAATGCAACAAAGTCCTTAAATAATGCAGCAGAGTCCTTAAATAATGCAGCAAATTCATTAAATAATGCAGCAGAGTCCTTAAATACTCCAGCCAAGTCTTTAAATAATGCAGCAGAGTCCTTAAATAATGCAGCAAAGTCCTTAAATAATGCAGCAGATTACTGAAATACCACAGCAGGGTCCTTAAATAATGCAGCAGAGTCCTTAAATAATGCAACAAAGACCTTAAATAATGCAGCAGAGTCCTTAAATAATGCAACAAAGTCCTTAAAAAATGCAGCAGAATCCTTAAATAATGCAGCAAATTCCTTAAATAATGCAGCAGAGTCCTTAAATAATCCAGCCAAGTCTTTAAATAATGCAGCAGAGTACTTACATAATGCAGCAGAGTCCTTAAATAATGCAGCAAAGTCCTTAAATAATGCAACAAAGTACTTAAATAATGCAGCAGATTACTGAAATACCGCAGCAGGGTCCTTAAATAATGCAGCAGAGTCCTTAAATAATGCAACAAAGTCCTTAAATAATGCAGCAGAGTCCTTAAATAATGCAACAAAGTCCTTAAATAATGCAGCAAATTCCTTAAATAATGCAGCAGAGTCCTTAAATAATCCAGCCAAGTCTTTAAATAATGCAGCAGAGTCCTTAAATAATGCAGCAAAGTCCTTAAATAATGCAACAAAGTCCTTAAATAATGCAGCAGAGTCCTTAAATAATGCAACAAAGTCCTTAAATAATGCAACAGAGTCCTTAAATAATGCAACAAAGTCCTTAAATAATGCAGCAGAGTCCTTAAATAATGCAGCAAAGTCCTTAAATAATGCAACAGAGTCCTTAAATAATGCAACAAAGTCCTTAAATAATGCAGCAGAGTCCTTAAATAATGCAGCAAAGTCCTTAAATAATGCAGCACAGTCCTTAAATAATCCAGCCAAGTCCTTAAATAATGCAGCAAATTCCTTAAATAATGCAGCAAAGTCTTTAAATAATGCAATAAAGTCCATAAATAATGCAGCAAAGTCCTTAAATAATGCAGCAGAGTACTGAAATACCGCAGCAGGGTCCTTAAATAATGCAGCAGAGTCCTTAAATAATGCAACAAAGTCCTTAAATAATGCAGCATAGTCCTTAAATAATGCAACAAAGTCCTTAAATAATGCAGCAGAGTCCTTAAATAATGCAGCAAATTCATTAAATAATGCAGCAGAGTCCTTAAATACTCCAGCCAAGTCTTTAAATAAAGCAGCAGAGTCCTTAAATAATGCAGCAAAGTCCTTAAATAATGCAGCAGATTACTGAAATACCACAGCAGGGTCCTTAAATAATGCAGCAGAGTCCTTAAATAATGCAACAAAGTCCTTAAATAATGCAGCAGAGTCCTTAAATAATGCAACAAAGTCCTTAAAAAATGCAGCAGAATCCTTAAATAATGCAGCAAATTCCTTAAATAATGCAGCAGAGTCCTTAAATAATCCAGCCAAGTCTTTAAATAATGCAGCAGAGTACTTACATAATGCAGCAGAGTCCTTAAATAATGCAGCAAAGTCCTTAAATAATGCAACAAAGTACTTAAATAATGCAGCAGATTACTGAAATACCGCAGCAGGGTCCTTAAATAATGCAGCAGAGTCCTTAAATAATGCAACAAAGTCCTTAAATAATGCAGCAGAGTCCTTAAATAATGCAACAAAGTCCTTAAATAATGCAGCAAATTCCTTAAATAATGCAGCAGAGTCCTTAAATAATCCAGCCAAGTCTTTAAATAATGCAGCAGAGTCCTTAAATAATGCAGCAAAGTCCTTAAATAATGCAACAAAGTCCTTAAATAATGCAGCAGAGTCCTTAAATAATGCAACAAAGTCCTTAAATAATGCAACAGAGTCCTTAAATAATGCAACAAAGTCCTTAAATAATGCAGCAGAGTCCTTAAATAATGCAGCAAAGTCCTTAAATAATGCAACAGAGTCCTTAAATAATGCAACAAAGTCCTTAAATAATGCAGCAGAGTCCTTAAATAATGCAGCAAAGTCCTTAAATAATGCAACAGAGTCCTTAAATAATGCAACAAAGTCCTTAAATAATGCAGCAGAGTCCTTAAATAATGCAGCAAAGTCCTTAAATAATGCAGCACAGTCCTTAAATAATCCAGCCAAGTCCTTAAATAATGCAGCAAATTCCTTAAATAATGCAGCAAAGTCTTTAAATAATTCAATAAAGTCCATAAATAATGCAGCAAAGTCCTTAAATAATGCAGCAGAGTACTGAAATACCGCAGCAGGGTCCTTAAATAATGCAGCAGAGTCCTTAAATAATGCAACAAAGTCCTTAAATAATGCAGCATAGTCCTTAAATAATGCAACAAAGTCCTTAAATAATGCAGCAGAGTCCTTAAATAATGCAGCAAATTCATTAAATAATGCAGCAGAGTCCTTAAATACTCCAGCCAAGTCTTTAAATAATGCAGCATAGTCCTTAAATAATGCTGCAAAGTCCTTAAATAATGCAGCACAGTCCTTAAATAATCCAGCCAAGTCCTTAAATAATGCAGCAAATTCCTTAAATAATGCAGCAAAGTCTTTAAATAATGCAATAAAGTCCATAAATAATGCAGCAAAGTCCTTAAATAATGCAGCAGAGTACTGAAATACCGCAGCAGGGTCCTTAAATAATGCAGCAGAGTCCTTAAATAATGCAACAAAGTCCTTAAATAATGCAGTAGATTACTGAAATACCGCAGCAGGGTCCTTAAATAATGCAGCAGAGTCCTTAAATAATGCAACAAAGTCCTTAAATAATGCAGCAGAGTCCTTACATAATGCAACATAGTCCTTAAATAATGCAGCAAAGTCCTTAAATAATGCAGCAGAGTCCTTAAATAATGCAAGTAAGTCCTTAAATAATGCAGCAGAGTCCTTAAATAATGCAGCAAAGTCCTTAAATAATGCAGAAGAGTCCTTAAATAATGCAATAAAGTCCTTAAATAATGCAGCAAAGTCCTTAAATAATCCAGCCAAGTCCTTAAATAATGCAGCAGAGTCCTTAAATAATGCAGCAAAGTCCTTAAATGATGCAGCAGAGTCCTTAAATAATGCAGCAAAGTCCTTAAATAATCCAGCCAAGTCCTTAAATAATGCAGCAGAGTCCTTAAATAATGCAGCAAAGTCCTTAAATAATGCAGCAGAGTCCTTAAATAATGCAACAAAGTAATTAAATAATGCAACAGAGTCCTTAAATAATGCAACAAAGTCCATAAATAATGCAGAAGAGTCCTTAAATAATCCAGACAAGTCCTTAAATAATGCAGCAGAGTCCTTAAATAATGCAGCAGATTACTGAAATACCGCAGCAGGGTCCTTAAATAATGCAGCAGAGTCCTTAAATAATGCAGCAAAGTCCTTAAATAATGCAGCAGAGTCCTTAAATAATGCAGCAAAGTCCTTAAATAATGCAGCAGAGTCCTTAAATAATGCAGCAAAGTCCTTAAATAATGCAACAAAGTCCTTAAATAATGCAGAAGAGTCCTTAAATAATGCAACAAAGTCCTTAAATAATGCAGCAGAGTCCTTAAATAATGCAACAAAGTACTTAAATAATGCAGCAGAGTCCTTAAGTACCGTATCAGAGTCCTTAAATAAAGCAGCAAAGTCCTTAAATAATGCAGCAGAGTCCTTAAATAATGCAGCAAAGTCATTAAATAATGCTGCAGAGTACTTAAATTCCGCAGCAAAGTCCTTAAATAATGCAGCAGAGTCCTTAAATAATGCTGCAAAGTCCTTAAATAATCCAGCCAAGTCCTTAAATAATGCAGCGAGTCCTTAAATAATGCAGCAAAGTCCTTAAATAATGCAGCAGAGTCCTTAAATAATGCAACAAAGTAATTAAATAATGCAGCAGAGTCCTTAAATAATGCAACAAAGTCCATAAATAATGCAGAAGAGTCCTTAAATAATCCAGACAAGTCCTTAAATAATGCAGCAGAGTCCTTAAATAATGCAGCAGATTACTGAAATACCGCAGCAGGGTCCTTAAATAATGCAGCAGAGTCCTTAAATAATGCAGCAAAGTCCTTAAATAATGCAGCAGAGTCCTTAAATAATGCAGCAAAGTCCTTAAATAATGCAGCAGAGTCCTTAAATAATGCAGCAAAGTCCTTAAATAATGCAACAAAGTCCTTAAATAATGCAGAAGAGTCCTTAAATAATGCAACAAAGTCCTTAAATAATGCAGCAGAGCCCTTAAATAATGCAACAAAGTACTTAAATAATGCAGCAGAGTCCTTAAGTACCGTATCAGAGTCCTTAAATAAAGCAGCAAAGTCCTTAAATAATGCAGCAGAGTCCTTAAATAATGCAGCAAAGTCATTAAATAATGCTGCAGAGTACTTAAATTCCGCAACAAAGTCCTTAAATAATGCAGCAGAGTCCTTAAATAATGCTGCAAAGTCCTTAAATAATGCAACAAAGTCCTTAAATAATGCAGAAGAGTCCTTAAATAATGCAACAAAGTCCTTAAATAATGCAGCAGAGTCCTTAAATAATGCAACAAAGTACTTAAATAATGCAGCAGAGTCCTTAAGTACCGTAACAGAGTCCTTAAATAATGCAGCAAAGTCCTTAAATAATGCAGCAGATTACTGAAATACCACAGCAGGGTCCTTAAATAATGCAGCAGAGTCCTTAAATAATGCAACAAAGTCCTTAAGTAATGCAGCAGAGTCCTTAAATAATGCAACAAAGTCCTTAAAAAATGCAGCAGAATCCTTAAATAATGCAGCAAATTCCTTAAATAATGCAGCAGAGTCCTTAAATAATCCAGCCAAGTCTTTAAATAATGCAGCAGAGTACTTACATAATGCAGCAGAGTCCTTAAATAATGCAGCAAAGTCCTTAAATAATGCAACAAAGTCCTTAAATAATGCAGCACAGTCCTTAAATAATCCAGCCAAGTCCTTAAATAATGCAGCAAATTCCTTAAATAATGCAGCAAAGTCTTTAAATAATGCAATAAAGTCCATAAATAATGCAGCAAAGTCCTTAAATAATGCAGCAGAGTACTGAAATACCGCAGCAGGGTCCTTAAATAATGCAGCAGAGTCCTTAAATAATGCAACAAAGTCCTTAAATAATGCAGCAGAGCCCTTAAATAATGCAACAAAGTACTTAAATAATGCAGCAGAGTCCTTAAGTACCGTATCAGAGTCCTTAAATAAAGCAGCAAAGTCCTTAAATAATGCAGCAGAGTCCTTAAATAATGCAGCAAAGTCATTAAATAATGCTGCAGAGTACTTAAATTCCGCAACAAAGTCCTTAAATAATGCAGCAGAGTCCTTAAATAATGCAACAAAGTCCTTAAATAATGCAGCAAATTCCTTAAATAATGCAGCAGAGTCCTTACATAATGCAGCAAAGTCCTTAAATAATGCAACAAAGTCCTTAAATAATGCAGCAGAGTCCTTAAATAATGCAACAAAGTCCTTAAATAATGCAACAGAGACCTTAAATAATGCAACAAAGTCCTTAAATAATGCAGCAGAGTCCTTAAATAATGCAGCAAAGTCCTTAAATAATGCAACAGAGTCCTTAAATAATGCAACAAAGTCCTTAAATAATGCAGCAGAGTCCTTAAATAATGCAGCAAAGTCCTTAAATAATGCAGCACAGTCCTTAAATAATCCAGCCAAGTCCTTAAATAATGCAGCAAATTCCTTAAATAATGCAGCAAAGTCTTTAAATAATGCAATAAAGTCCATAAATAATGCAGCAAAGTCCTTAAATAATGCAGCAGAGTACTGAAATACCGCAGCAGGGTCCTTAAATAATGCAGCAGAGTCCTTAAATAATGCAACAAAGTCCTTAAATAATGCAGCATAGTCCTTAAATAATGCAACAAAGTCCTTAAATAATGCAGCAGAGTCCTTAAATAATGCAGCAAATTCATTAAATAATGCAGCAGAGTCCTTAAATACTCCAGCCAAGTCTTTAAATAATGCAGCAGAGTCCTTAAATAATGCAGCAAAGTCCTTAAATAATGCAGCAGATTACTGAAATACCACAGCAGGGTCCTTAAATAATGCAGCAGAGTCCTTAAATAATGCAACAAAGACCTTAAATAATGCAGCAGAGTCCTTAAATAATGCAACAAAGTCCTTAAAAAATGCAGCAGAATCCTTAAATAATGCAGCAAATTCCTTAAATAATGCAGCAGAGTCCTTAAATAATCCAGCCAAGTCTTTAAATAATGCAGCAGAGTACTTACATAATGCAGCAGAGTCCTTAAATAATGCAGCAAAGTCCTTAAATAATGCAACAAAGTACTTAAATAATGCAGCAGATTACTGAAATACCGCAGCAGGGTCCTTAAATAATGCAGCAGAGTCCTTAAATAATGCAACAAAGTCCTTAAATAATGCAGCAGAGTCCTTAAATAATGCAACAAAGTCCTTAAATAATGCAGCAAATTCCTTAAATAATGCAGCAGAGTCCTTAAATAATCCAGCCAAGTCTTTAAATAATGCAGCAGAGTCCTTAAATAATGCAGCAAAGTCCTTAAATAATGCAACAAAGTCCTTAAATAATGCAGCAGAGTCCTTAAATAATGCAACAAAGTCCTTAAATAATGCAACAGAGTCCTTAAATAATGCAACAAAGTCCTTAAATAATGCAGCAGAGTCCTTAAATAATGCAGCAAAGTCCTTAAATAATGCAACAGAGTCCTTAAATAATGCAACAAAGTCCTTAAATAATGCAGCAGAGTCCTTAAATAATGCAGCAAAGTCCTTAAATAATGCAGCACAGTCCTTAAATAATCCAGCCAAGTCCTTAAATAATGCAGCAAATTCCTTAAATAATGCAGCAAAGTCTTTAAATAATGCAATAAAGTCCATAAATAATGCAGCAAAGTCCTTAAATAATGCAGCAGAGTACTGAAATACCGCAGCAGGGTCCTTAAATAATGCAGCAGAGTCCTTAAATAATGCAACAAAGTCCTTAAATAATGCAGCATAGTCCTTAAATAATGCAACAAAGTCCTTAAATAATGCAGCAGAGTCCTTAAATAATGCAGCAAATTCATTAAATAATGCAGCAGAGTCCTTAAATACTCCAGCCAAGTCTTTAAATAATGCAGCAGAGTCCTTAAATAATGCAGCAAAGTCCTTAAATAATGCAGCAGATTACTGAAATACCACAGCAGGGTCCTTAAATAATGCAGCAGAGTCCTTAAATAATGCAACAAAGTCCTTAAATAATGCAGCAGAGTCCTTAAATAATGCAACAAAGTCCTTAAAAAATGCAGCAGAATCCTTAAATAATGCAGCAAATTCCTTAAATAATGCAGCAGAGTCCTTAAATAATCCAGCCAAGTCTTTAAATAATGCAGCAGAGTACTTACATAATGCAGCAGAGTCCTTAAATAATGCAGCAAAGTCCTTAAATAATGCAACAAAGTACTTAAATAATGCAGCAGATTACTGAAATACCGCAGCAGGGTCCTTAAATAATGCAGCAGAGTCCTTAAATAATGCAACAAAGTCCTTAAATAATGCAGCAGAGTCCTTAAATAATGCAACAAAGTCCTTAAATAATGCAGCAAATTCCTTAAATAATGCAGCAGAGTCCTTAAATAATCCAGCCAAGTCTTTAAATAATGCAGCAGAGTCCTTAAATAATGCAGCAAAGTCCTTAAATAATGCAACAAAGTCCTTAAATAATGCAGCAGAGTCCTTAAATAATGCAACAAAGTCCTTAAATAATGCAACAGAGTCCTTAAATAATGCAACAAAGTCCTTAAATAATGCAGCAGAGTCCTTAAATAATGCAGCAAAGTCCTTAAATAATGCAACAGAGTCCTTAAATAATGCAACAAAGTCCTTAAATAATGCAGCAGAGTCCTTAAATAATGCAGCAAAGTCCTTAAATAATGCAACAGAGTCCTTATATAATGCAACAAAGTCCTTAAATAATGCAGCAGAGTCCTTAAATAATGCAGCAAAGTCCTTAAATAATGCAGCACAGTCCTTAAATAATCCAGCCAAGTCCTTAAATAATGCAGCAAATTCCTTAAATAATGCAGCAAAGTCTTTAAATAATTCAATAAAGTCCATAAATAATGCAGCAAAGTCCTTAAATAATGCAGCAGAGTACTGAAATACCGCAGCAGGGTCCTTAAATAATGCAGCAGAGTCCTTAAATAATGCAACAAAGTCCTTAAATAATGCAGCATAGTCCTTAAATAATGCAACAAAGTCCTTAAATAATGCAGCAGAGTCCTTAAATAATGCAGCAAATTCATTAAATAATGCAGCAGAGTCCTTAAATACTCCAGCCAAGTCTTTAAATAATGCAGCAGAGTCCTTAAATAATGCAGCAAAGTCCTTAAATAATGCAGCAGATTACTGAAATACCACAGCAGGGTCCTTAAATAATGCAGCAGAGTCCTTAAATAATGCAACAAAGTCCTTAAATAATGCAGCAGAGTCCTTAAATAATGCAACAAAGTCCTTAAAAAATGCAGCAGAATCCTTAAATAATGCAGCAAATTCCTTAAATAATGCAGCAGAGTCCTTAAATAATCCAGCCAAGTCTTTAAATAATGCAGCAGAGTACTTACATAATGCAGCAGAGTCCTTAAATAATGCAGCAAAGTCCTTAAATAATGCAACAAAGTACTTAAATAATGCAGCAGATTACTGAAATACCGCAGCAGGGTCCTTAAATAATGCAGCAGAGTCCTTAAATAATGCAACAAAGTCCTTAAATAATGCAGCAGAGTCCTTAAATAATGCAACAAAGTCCTTAAATAATGCAGCAAATTCCTTAAATAATGCAGCAGAGTCCTTAAATAATCCAGCCAAGTCTTTAAATAATGCAGCAGAGTCCTTAAATAATGCAGCAAAGTCCTTAAATAATGCAACAAAGTCCTTAAATAATGCAGCAGAGTCCTTAAATAATGCAACAAAGTCCTTAAATAATGCAACAGAGTCCTTAAATAATGCAACAAAGTCCTTAAATAATGCAGCAGAGTCCTTAAATAATGCAGCAAAGTCCTTAAATAATGCAACAGAGTCCTTAAATAATGCAACAAAGTCCTTAAATAATGCAGCAGAGTCCTTAAATAATGCAGCAAAGTCCTTAAATAATGCAGCACAGTCCTTAAATAATCCAGCCAAGTCCTTAAATAATGCAGCAAATTCCTTAAATAATGCAGCAAAGTCTTTAAATAATGCAATAAAGTCCATAAATAATGCAGCAAAGTCCTTAAATAATGCAGCAGAGTACTGAAATACCGCAGCAGGGTCCTTAAATAATGCAGCAGAGTCCTTAAATAATGCAACAAAGTCCTTAAATAATGCAGCATAGTCCTTAAATAATGCAACAAAGTCCTTAAATAATGCAGCAGAGTCCTTAAATAATGCAGCAAATTCATTAAATAATGCAGCAGAGTCCTTAAATACTCCAGCCAAGTCTTTAAATAATGCAGCAGAGTCCTTAAATAATGCAGCAAAGTCCTTAAATAATGCAGCAGATTACTGAAATACCACAGCAGGGTCCTTAAATAATGCAGCAGAGTCCTTAAATAATGCAACAAAGTCCTTAAATAATGCAGCAGAGTCCTTAAATAATGCAACAAAGTCCTTAAAAAATGCAGCAGAATCCTTAAATAATGCAGCAAATTCCTTAAATAATGCAGCAGAGTCCTTAAATAATCCAGTCAAGTCTTTAAATAATGCAGCAGAGTACTTACATAATGCAGCAGAGTCCTTAAATAATGCAGCAAAGTCCTTAAATAATGCAACAAAGTCCTTAAATAATGCAGAAGAGTCCTTAAATAATGCAGCAGAGTACTGAAATACCGCAGCAGGGTCCTTAAATAATGCAGCAGAGTCCTTAAATAATGCAACAAAGTCCTTAAATAATGCAGTAGATTACTAAAATACCGCAGCAGGGTCCTTAAATAATGCAGCAGAGTCCTTAAATAATGCAACAAAGTACTTAAATAATGCAGCAGAGTCCTTAAATAATGCAACAAAGTCCTTAAATAATGCAGCAAAGTCCTTAAATAATGCAGCAGTCCTTAAATAATGCAACAAAGTCCTTAAATAATGCAGCATAGTCCTTAAATAATGCTGCAAAGTCCTTAAATAATGCAGCACAGTCCTTAAATAATCCAGCCAAGTCCTTAAATAATGCAGCAAATTCCTTAAATAATGCAGCAAAGTCTTTAAATAATGCAATAAAGTCCATAAATAATGCAGCAAAGTCCTTAAATAATGCAGCAGAGTACTGAAATACCGCAGCAGGGTCCTTAAATAATGCAGCAGAGTCCTTAAATAATGCAACAAAGTCCTTAAATAATGCAGTAGATTACTGAAATACCGCAGCAGGGTCCTTAAATAATGCAGCAGAGTCCTTAAATAATGCAACAAAGTCCTTAAATAATGCAGCACAGTCCTTAAATAATCCAGCCAAGTCCTTAAATAATGCAGCAAATTCCTTAAATAATGCAGCAAAGTCTTTAAATAATGCAATAAAGTCCATAAATAATGCAGCAAAGTCCTTAAATAATGCAGCAGAGTACTGAAATACCGCAGCAGGGTCCTTAAATAATGCAGCAGAGTCCTTAAATAATGCAACAAAGTCCTTAAATAATGCAGCAGAGCCCTTAAATAATGCAACAAAGTACTTAAATAATGCAGCAGAGTCCTTAAGTACCGTATCAGAGTCCTTAAATAAAGCAGCAAAGTCCTTAAATAATGCAGCAGAGTCCTTAAATAATGCAGCAAAGTCATTAAATAATGCTGCAGAGTACTTAAATTCCGCAACAAAGTCCTTAAATAATGCAGCAGAGTCCTTAAATAATGCAACAAAGTCCTTAAATAATGCAGCAAATTCCTTAAATAATGCAGCAGAGTCCTTAAATAATGCAGCAAAGTCCTTAAATAATGCAACAAAGTCCTTAAATAATGCAGCAGAGTCCTTAAATAATGCAACAAAGTCCTTAAATAATGCAACAGAGACCTTAAATAATGCAACAAAGTCCTTAAATAATGCAGCAGAGTCCTTAAATAATGCAGCAAAGTCCTTAAATAATGCAACAGAGTCCTTAAATAATGCAACAAAGTCCTTAAATAATGCAGCAGAGTCCTTAAATAATGCAGCAAAGTCCTTAAATAATGCAGCACAGTCCTTAAATAATCCAGCCAAGTCCTTAAATAATGCAGCAAATTCCTTAAATAATGCAGCAAAGTCTTTAAATAATGCAATAAAGTCCATAAATAATGCAGCAAAGTCCTTAAATAATGCAGCAGAGTACTGAAATACCGCAGCAGGGTCCTTAAATAATGCAGCAGAGTCCTTAAATAATGCAACAAAGTCCTTAAATAATGCAGCATAGTCCTTAAATAATGCAACAAAGTCCTTAAATAATGCAGCAGAGTCCTTAAATAATGCAGCAAATTCATTAAATAATGCAGCAGAGTCCTTAAATACTCCAGCCAAGTCTTTAAATAATGCAGCAGAGTCCTTAAATAATGCAGCAAAGTCCTTAAATAATGCAGCAGATTACTGAAATACCACAGCAGGGTCCTTAAATAATGCAGCAGAGTCCTTAAATAATGCAACAAAGACCTTAAATAATGCAGCAGAGTCCTTAAATAATGCAACAAAGTCCTTAAAAAATGCAGCAGAATCCTTAAATAATGCAGCAAATTCCTTAAATAATGCAGCAGAGTCCTTAAATAATCCAGCCAAGTCTTTAAATAATGCAGCAGAGTACTTACATAATGCAGCAGAGTCCTTAAATAATGCAGCAAAGTCCTTAAATAATGCAACAAAGTACTTAAATAATGCAGCAGATTACTGAAATACCGCAGCAGGGTCCTTAAATAATGCAGCAGAGTCCTTAAATAATGCAACAAAGTCCTTAAATAATGCAGCAGAGTCCTTAAATAATGCAACAAAGTCCTTAAATAATGCAGCAAATTCCTTAAATAATGCAGCAGAGTCCTTAAATAATCCAGCCAAGTCTTTAAATAATGCAGCAGAGTCCTTAAATAATGCAGCAAAGTCCTTAAATAATGCAACAAAGTCCTTAAATAATGCAGCAGAGTCCTTAAATAATGCAACAAAGTCCTTAAATAATGCAACAGAGTCCTTAAATAATGCAACAAAGTCCTTAAATAATGCAGCAGAGTCCTTAAATAATGCAGCAAAGTCCTTAAATAATGCAACAGAGTCCTTAAATAATGCAACAAAGTCCTTAAATAATGCAGCAGAGTCCTTAAATAATGCAGCAAAGTCCTTAAATAATGCAGCACAGTCCTTAAATAATCCAGCCAAGTCCTTAAATAATGCAGCAAATTCCTTAAATAATGCAGCAAAGTCTTTAAATAATGCAATAAAGTCCATAAATAATGCAGCAAAGTCCTTAAATAATGCAGCAGAGTACTGAAATACCGCAGCAGGGTCCTTAAATAATGCAGCAGAGTCCTTAAATAATGCAACAAAGTCCTTAAATAATGCAGCATAGTCCTTAAATAATGCAACAAAGTCCTTAAATAATGCAGCAGAGTCCTTAAATAATGCAGCAAATTCATTAAATAATGCAGCAGAGTCCTTAAATACTCCAGCCAAGTCTTTAAATAATGCAGCAGAGTCCTTAAATAATGCAGCAAAGTCCTTAAATAATGCAGCAGATTACTGAAATACCACAGCAGGGTCCTTAAATAATGCAGCAGAGTCCTTAAATAATGCAACAAAGTCCTTAAATAATGCAGCAGAGTCCTTAAATAATGCAACAAAGTCCTTAAAAAATGCAGCAGAATCCTTAAATAATGCAGCAAATTCCTTAAATAATGCAGCAGAGTCCTTAAATAATCCAGCCAAGTCTTTAAATAATGCAGCAGAGTACTTACATAATGCAGCAGAGTCCTTAAATAATGCAGCAAAGTCCTTAAATAATGCAACAAAGTACTTAAATAATGCAGCAGATTACTGAAATACCGCAGCAGGGTCCTTAAATAATGCAGCAGAGTCCTTAAATAATGCAACAAAGTCCTTAAA
This sequence comes from Phyllobates terribilis, assembly GCF_046119375.1. Classification (NCBI taxonomy): domain Eukaryota; kingdom Metazoa; phylum Chordata; class Amphibia; order Anura; family Dendrobatidae; genus Phyllobates; species Phyllobates terribilis. Next base: position 320,351 of record NW_027363048.1, read on the forward strand.
TAATGCAGCAGAGTCCTTAAATAATGCAACAAAGTCCTTAAATAATGCAGCAAATTCCTTAAATAATGCAGCAGAGTCCTTAAATAATCCAGCCAAGTCTTTAAATAATGCAGCAGAGTCCTTAAATAATGCAGCAAAGTCCTTAAATAATGCAACAAAGTCCTTAAATAATGCAGCAGAGTCCTTAAATAATGCAACAAAGTCCTTAAATAATGCAACAGAGTCCTTAAATAATGCAACAAAGTCCTTAAATAATGCAGCAGAGTCCTTAAATAATGCAGCAAAGTCCTTAAATAATGCAACAGAGTCCTTAAATAATGCAACAAAGTCCTTAAATAATGCAGCAGAGTCCTTAAATAATGCAGCAAAGTCCTTAAATAATGCAACAGAGTCCTTAAATAATGCAACAAAGTCCTTAAATAATGCAGCAGAGTCCTTAAATAATGCAGCAAAGTCCTTAAATAATGCAGCACAGTCCTTAAATAATCCAGCCAAGTCCTTAAATAATGCAGCAAATTCCTTAAATAATGCAGCAAAGTCTTTAAATAATTCAATAAAGTCCATAAATAATGCAGCAAAGTCCTTAAATAATGCAGCAGAGTACTGAAATACCGCAGCAGGGTCCTTAAATAATGCAGCAGAGTCCTTAAATAATGCAACAAAGTCCTTAAATAATGCAGCATAGTCCTTAAATAATGCAACAAAGTCCTTAAATAATGCAGCAGAGTCCTTAAATAATGCAGCAAATTCATTAAATAATGCAGCAGAGTCCTTAAATACTCCAGCCAAGTCTTTAAATAATGCAGCAGAGTCCTTAAATAATGCAGCAAAGTCCTTAAATAATGCAGCAGATTACTGAAATACCACAGCAGGGTCCTTAAATAATGCAGCAGAGTCCTTAAATAATGCAACAAAGTCCTTAAATAATGCAGCAGAGTCCTTAAATAATGCAACAAAGTCCTTAAAAATGCAGCAGAATCCTTAAATAATGCAGCAAATTCCTTAAATAATGCAGCAGAGTCCTTAAATAATCCAGCCAAGTCTTTAAATAATGCAGCAGAGTACTTACATAATGCAGCAGAGTCCTTAAATAATGCAGCAAAGTCCTTAAATAATGCAACAAAGTACTTAAATAATGCAGCAGATTACTGAAATACCGCAGCAGGGTCCTTAAATAATGCAGCAGAGTCCTTAAATAATGCAACAAAGTCCTTAAATAATGCAGCAGAGTCCTTAAATAATGCAACAAAGTCCTTAAATAATGCAGCAAATTCCTTAAATAATGCAGCAGAGTCCTTAAATAATCCAGCCAAGTCTTTAAATAATGCAGCAGAGTCCTTAAATAATGCAGCAAAGTCCTTAAATAATGCAACAAAGTCCTTAAATAATGCAGCAGAGTCCTTAAATAATGCAACAAAGTCCTTAAATAATGCAACAGAGTCCTTAAATAATGCAACAAAGTCCTTAAATAATGCAGCAGAGTCCTTAAATAATGCAGCAAAGTCCTTAAATAATGCAACAGAGTCCTTAAATAATGCAACAAAGTCCTTAAATAATGCAGCAGAGTCCTTAAATAATGCAGCAAAGTCCTTAAATAATGCAGCACAGTCCTTAAATAATCCAGCCAAGTCCTTAAATAATGCAGCAAATTCCTTAAATAATGCAGCAAAGTCTTTAAATAATGCAATAAAGTCCATAAATAATGCAGCAAAGTCCTTAAATAATGCAGCAGAGTACTGAAATACCGCAGCAGGGTCCTTAAATAATGCAGCAGAGTCCTTAAATAATGCAACAAAGTCCTTAAATAATGCAGCATAGTCCTTAAATAATGCAACAAAGTCCTTAAATAATGCAGCAGAGTCCTTAAATAATGCAGCAAATTCATTAAATAATGCAGCAGAGTCCTTAAATACTCCAGCCAAGTCTTTAAATAATGCAGCAGAGTCCTTAAATAATGCAGCAAAGTCCTTAAATAATGCAGCGGATTACTGAAATACCACAGCAGGGTCCTTAAATAATGCAGCAGAGTCCTTAAATAATGCAACAAAGTCCTTAAATAATGCAGCAGAGTCCTTAAATAATGCAACAAAGTCCTTAAAAAATGCAGCAGAATCCTTAAATAATGCAGCAAATTCCTTAAATAATGCAGCAGAGTCCTTAAATAATCCAGTCAAGTCTTTAAATAATGCAGCAGAGTACTTACATAATGCAGCAGAGTCCTTAAATAATGCAGCAAAGTCCTTAAATAATGCAACAAAGTCCTTAAATAATGCAGAAGAGTCCTTAAATAATGCAGCAGAGTACTGAAATACCGCAGCAGGGTCCTTAAATAATGCAGCAGAGTCCTTAAATAATGCAACAAAGTCCTTAAATAATGCAGTAGATTACTAAAATACCGCAGCAGGGTCCTTAAATAATGCAGCAGAGTCCTTAAATAATGCAACAAAGTACTTAAATAATGCAGCAGAGTCCTTAAATAATGCAACAAAGTAATTAAATAATGCAGCAAAGTCCTTAAATAATGCAGCAGTCCTTAAATAATGCAACAAAGTCCTTAAATAATGCAGCATAGTCCTTAAATAATGCTGCAAAGTCCTTAAATAATGCAGCACAGTCCTTAAATAATCCAGCCAAGTCCTTAAATAATGCAGCAAATTCCTTAAATAATGCAGCAAAGTCTTTAAATAATGCAATAAAGTCCATAAATAATGCAGCAAAGTCCTTAAATAATGCAGCAGAGTACTGAAATACCGCAGCAGGGTCCTTAAATAATGCAGCAGAGTCCTTAAATAATGCAACAAAGTCCTTAAATAATGCAGTAGATTACTGAAATACCGCAGCAGGGTCCTTAAATAATGCAGCAGAGTCCTTAAATAATGCAACAAAGTCCTTAAATAATGCAGCAGAGTCCTTACATAATGCAACATAGTCCTTAAATAATGCAGCAAAGTCCTTAAATAATGCAGCAGAGTCCTTAAATAATGCAAGAAAGTCCTTAAATAATGCAGCAGAGTCCTTAAATAATGCAGCAAAGTCCTTAAATAATGCAGAAGAGTCCTTAAATAATGCAATAAAGTCCTTAAATAATGCAGCAAAGTCCTTAAATAATCCAGCCAAGTCCTTAAATAATGCAGCAGAGTCCTTAAATAATGCAGCAAAGTCCTTAAATGATGCAGCAGAGTCCTTAAATAATGCAGCAAAGTCCTTAAATAATCCAGCCAAGTCCTTAAATAATGCAGCGAGTCCTTAAATAATGCAGCAAAGTCCTTAAATAATGCAGCAGAGTCCTTAAATAATGCAACAAAGTAATTAAATAATGCAGCAGAGTCCTTAAATAATGCAACAAAGTCCATAAATAATGCAGAAGAGTCCTTAAATAATCCAGACAAGTCCTTAAATAATGCAGCAGAGTCCTTAAATAATGCAGCAGATTACTGAAATACCGCAGCAGGGTCCTTAAATAATGCAGCAGAGTCCTTAAATAATGCAGCAAAGTCCTTAAATAATGCAGCAGAGTCCTTAAATAATGCAGCAAAGTCCTTAAATAATGCAGCAGAGTCCTTAAATAATGCAGCAAAGTCCTTAAATAATGCAACAAAGTCCTTAAATAATGCAGAAGAGTCCTTAAATAATGCAACAAAGTCCTTAAATAATGCAGCAGAGCCCTTAAATAATGCAACAAAGTACTTAAATAATGCAGCAGAGTCCTTAAGTACCGTATCAGAGTCCTTAAATAAAGCAGCAAAGTCCTTAAATAATGCAGCAGAGTCCTTAAATAATGCAGCAAAGTCATTAAATAATGCTGCAGAGTACTTAAATTCCGCAACAAAGTCCTTAAATAATGCAGCAGAGTCCTTAAATAATGCTGCAAAGTCCTTAAATAATGCAACAAAGTCCTTAAATAATGCAGAAGAGTCCTTAAATAATGCAACAAAGTCCTTAAATAATGCAGCAGAGTCCTTAAATAATGCAGCAAAGTCCTTAAATAATGCAACAAAGTCCTTAAATAATGCAGAAGAGTCCTTAAATAATGCAGCAGAGTACTGAAATACCGCAGCAGGGTCCTTAAATAATGCAGCAAAGTCCTTAAATAATGCAACAAAGTCCTTAAATAATGCAGCATAGTCCTTAAATAATGCTGCAAAGTCCTTAAATAATGCAGCACAGTCCTTAAATAATCCAGCCAAGTCCTTAAATAATGCAGCAAATTCCTTAAATAATGCAGCAAAGTCTTTAAATAATGCAATAAAGTCCATAAATAATGCAGCAAAGTCCTTAAATAATGCAGCAGAGTACTGAAATACCGCAGCAGGGTCCTTAAATAATGCAGCAGAGTCCTTAAATAATGCAACAAAGTCCTTAAATAATGCAGTAGATTACTGAAATACCGCAGCAGGGTCCTTAAATAATGCAGCAGAGTCCTTAAATAATGCAACAAAGTCCTTAAATAATGCAGCAGAGTCCTTACATAATGCAACATAGTCCTTAAATAATGCAGCAAAGTCCTTAAATAATGCAGCAGAGTCCTTAAATAATGCAAGTAAGTCCTTAAATAATGCAGCAGAGTCCTTAAATAATGCAGCAAAGTCCTTAAATAATGCAGAAGAGTCCTTAAATAATGCAATAAAGTCCTTAAATAATGCAGCAAAGTCCTTAAATAATCCAGCCAAGTCCTTAAATAATGCAGCAGAGTCCTTAAATAATGCAGCAAAGTCCTTAAATGATGCAGCAGAGTCCTTAAATAATGCAGCAAAGTCCTTAAATAATCCAGCCAAGTCCTTAAATAATGCAGCAGAGTCCTTAAATAATGCAGCAAAGTCCTTAAATAATGCAGCAGAGTCCTTAAATAATGCAACAAAGTAATTAAATAATGCAACAGAGTCCTTAAATAATGCAACAAAGTCCATAAATAATGCAGAAGAGTCCTTAAATAATCCAGACAAGTCCTTAAATAATGCAGCAGAGTCCTTAAATAATGCAGCAGATTACTGAAATACCGCAGCAGGGTCCTTAAATAATGCAGCAGAGTCCTTAAATAATGCAGCAAAGTCCTTAAATAATGCAGCAGAGTCCTTAAATAATGCAGCAAAGTCCTTAAATAATGCAGCAGAGTCCTTAAATAATGCAGCAAAGTCCTTAAATAATGCAACAAAGTCCTTAAATAATGCAGAAGAGTCCTTAAATAATGCAACAAAGTCCTTAAATAATGCAGCAGAGTCCTTAAATAATGCAACAAAGTACTTAAATAATGCAGCAGAGTCCTTAAGTACCGTATCAGAGTCCTTAAATAAAGCAGCAAAGTCCTTAAATAATGCAGCAGAGTCCTTAAATAATGCAGCAAAGTCATTAAATAATGCTGCAGAGTACTTAAATTCCGCAGCAAAGTCCTTAAATAATGCAGCAGAGTCCTTAAATAATGCTGCAAAGTCCTTAAATAATCCAGCCAAGTCCTTAAATAATGCAGCGAGTCCTTAAATAATGCAGCAAAGTCCTTAAATAATGCAGCAGAGTCCTTAAATAATGCAACAAAGTAATTAAATAATGCAGCAGAGTCCTTAAATAATGCAACAAAGTCCATAAATAATGCAGAAGAGTCCTTAAATAATCCAGACAAGTCCTTAAATAATGCAGCAGAGTCCTTAAATAATGCAGCAGATTACTGAAATACCGCAGCAGGGTCCTTAAATAATGCAGCAGAGTCCTTAAATAATGCAGCAAAGTCCTTAAATAATGCAGCAGAGTCCTTAAATAATGCAGCAAAGTCCTTAAATAATGCAGCAGAGTCCTTAAATAATGCAGCAAAGTCCTTAAATAATGCAACAAAGTCCTTAAATAATGCAGAAGAGTCCTTAAATAATGCAACAAAGTCCTTAAATAATGCAGCAGAGCCCTTAAATAATGCAACAAAGTACTTAAATAATGCAGCAGAGTCCTTAAGTACCGTATCAGAGTCCTTAAATAAAGCAGCAAAGTCCTTAAATAATGCAGCAGAGTCCTTAAATAATGCAGCAAAGTCATTAAATAATGCTGCAGAGTACTTAAATTCCGCAACAAAGTCCTTAAATAATGCAGCAGAGTCCTTAAATAATGCTGCAAAGTCCTTAAATAATGCAACAAAGTCCTTAAATAATGCAGAAGAGTCCTTAAATAATGCAACAAAGTCCTTAAATAATGCAGCAGAGTCCTTAAATAATGCAACAAAGTACTTAAATAATGCAGCAGAGTCCTTAAGTACCGTAACAGAGTCCTTAAATAATGCAGCAAAGTCCTTAAATAATGCAGCAGATTACTGAAATACCACAGCAGGGTCCTTAAATAATGCAGCAGAGTCCTTAAATAATGCAACAAAGTCCTTAAGTAATGCAGCAGAGTCCTTAAATAATGCAACAAAGTCCTTAAAAAATGCAGCAGAATCCTTAAATAATGCAGCAAATTCCTTAAATAATGCAGCAGAGTCCTTAAATAATCCAGCCAAGTCTTTAAATAATGCAGCAGAGTACTTACATAATGCAGCAGAGTCCTTAAATAATGCAGCAAAGTCCTTAAATAATGCAACAAAGTCCTTAAATAATGCAGAAGAGTCCTTAAATAATGCAGCAGAGTACTGAAATACCGCAGCAGGGTCCTTAAATAATGCAGCAAAGTCCTTAAATAATGCAACAAAGTCCTTAAATAATGCAGCATAGTCCTTAAATAATGCTGCAAAGTCCTTAAATAATGCAGCACAGTCCTTAAATAATCCAGCCAAGTCCTTAAATAATGCAGCAAATTCCTTAAATAATGCAGCAAAGTCTTTAAATAATGCAATAAAGTCCATAAATAATGCAGCAAAGTCCTTAAATAATGCAGCAGAGTACTGAAATACCGCAGCAGGGTCCTTAAATAATGCAGCAGAGTCCTTAAATAATGCAACAAAGTCCTTAAATAATGCAGTAGATTACTGAAATACCGCAGCAGGGTCCTTAAATAATGCAGCAGAGTCCTTAAATAATGCAACAAAGTCCTTAAATAATGCAGCAGAGTCCTTACATAATGCAACATAGTCCTTAAATAATGCAGCAAAGTCCTTAAATAATGCAGCAGAGTCCTTAAATAATGCAAGTAAGTCCTTAAATAATGCAGCAGAGTCCTTAAATAATGCAGCAAAGTCCTTAAATAATGCAGAAGAGTCCTTAAATAATGCAATAAAGTCCTTAAATAATGCAGCAAAGTCCTTAAATAATCCAGCCAAGTCCTTAAATAATGCAGCAGAGTCCTTAAATAATGCAGCAAAGTCCTTAAATGATGCAGCAGAGTCCTTAAATAATGCAGCAAAGTCCTTAAATAATCCAGCCAAGTCCTTAAATAATGCAGCAGAGTCCTTAAATAATGCAGCAAAGTCCTTAAATAATGCAGCAGAGTCCTTAAATAATGCAACAAAGTAATTAAATAATGCAACAGAGTCCTTAAATAATGCAACAAAGTCCATAAATAATGCAGAAGAGTCCTTAAATAATCCAGACAAGTCCTTAAATAATGCAGCAGAGTCCTTAAATAATGCAGCAGATTACTGAAATACCGCAGCAGGGTCCTTAAATAATGCAGCAGAGTCCTTAAATAATGCAGCAAAGTCCTTAAATAATGCAGCAGAGTCCTTAAATAATGCAGCAAAGTCCTTAAATAATGCAGCAGAGTCCTTAAATAATGCAGCAAAGTCCTTAAATAATGCAACAAAGTCCTTAAATAATGCAGAAGAGTCCTTAAATAATGCAACAAAGTCCTTAAATAATGCAGCAGAGTCCTTAAATAATGCAACAAAGTACTTAAATAATGCAGCAGAGTCCTTAAGTACCGTATCAGAGTCCTTAAATAAAGCAGCAAAGTCCTTAAATAATGCAGCAGAGTCCTTAAATAATGCAGCAAAGTCATTAAATAATGCTGCAGAGTACTTAAATTCCGCAGCAAAGTCCTTAAATAATGCAGCAGAGTCCTTAAATAATGCTGCAAAGTCCTTAAATAATGCAACAAAGTCCTTAAATAATGCAGAAGAGTCCTTAAATAATGCAACAAAGTCCTTAAATAATGCAGCAGAGTCCTTAAATAATGCAACAAAGTACTTAAATAATGCAGCAGATTACTGAAATACCACAGCAGGGTCCTTAAATAATGCAGCAGAGTCCTTAAATAATGCAACAAAGTCCTTAAATAATGCAGCAGAGTCCTTAAATAATGCAACAAAGTCCTTAAAAAATGCAGCAGAATCCTTAAATAATGCAGCAAATTCCTTAAATAATGCAGCAGAGTCCTTAAATAATCCAGCCAAGTCTTTAAATAATGCAGCAGAGTACTTACATAATGCAGCAGAGTCCTTAAATAATGCAGCAAAGTCCTTAAATAATGCAACAAAGTCCTTAAATAATGCAGAAGAGTCCTTAAATAATGCAGCAGAGTACTGAAATACCGCAGCAGGGTCCTTAAATAATGCAGCAGAGTCCTTAAATAATGCAACAAAGTCCTTAAATAATGCAGTAGATTACTAAAATACCGCAGCAGGGTCCTTAAATAATACAGCAGAGTCCTTAAATAATGCAACAAAGTACTTAAATAATGCAGCAGAGTCCTTAAATAATGCAACAAAGTCCTTAAATAATGCAGCAAAGTCCTTAAATAATGCAGCAGTCCTTAAATAATGCAACAAAGTCCTTAAATAATGCAGCATAGTCCTTAAATAATGCTGCAAAGTCCTTAAATAATGCAGCACAGTCCTTAAATAATCCAGCCAAGTCCTTAAATAATGCAGCAAATTCCTTAAATAATGCAGCAAAGTCTTTAAATAATGCAATAAAGTCCATAAATATTGCAGCAAAGTCCTTAAATAATGCAGCAGAGTACTGAAATACCGCAGCAGGGTCCTTAAATAATGCAGCAGAGTCCTTAAATAATGCAACAAAGTCCTTAAATAATGCAGTAGATTACTGAAATACCGCAGCAGGGTCCTTAAATAATGCAGCAGAGTCCTTAAATAATGCAACAAAGTCCTTAAATAATGCAGCAGAGTCCTTACATAATGCAACATAGTCCTTAAATAATGCAGCAAAGTCCTTAAATAATGCAGCAGAGTCCTTAAATAATGCAAGAAAGTCCTTAAATAATGCAGCAGAGTCCTTAAATAATGCAGCAAAGTCCTTAAATAATGCAGAAGAGTCCTTAAATAATGCAATAAAGTCCTTAAATAATGCAGCAAAGTCCTTAAATAATCCAGCCAAGTCCTTAAATAATGCAGCAGAGTCCTTAAATAATGCAGCAAAGTCCTTAAATGATGCAGCAGAGTCCTTAAATAATTCAGCAAAGTCCTTAAATAATCCAGCCAAGTCCTTAAATAATGCAGCAGAGTCCTTAAATAATGCAGCAAAGTCCTTAAATAATGCAGCAGAGTCCTTAAATAATGCAACAAAGTAATTAAATAATGCAGCAGAGTCCTTAAATAATGCAACAAAGTCCATAAATAATGCAGAAGAGTCCTTAAATAATCCAGACAAGTCCTTAAATAATGCAGCAGAGTCCTTAAATAATGCAGCAGATTACTGAAATACCGCAGCAGGGTCCTTAAATAATGCAGCAGAGTCCTTAAATAATGCAGCAAAGTCCTTAAATAATGCAGCAGAGTCCTTAAATAATGCAGCAAAGTCCTTAAATAATGCAGCAGAGTCCTTAAATAATGCAGCAAAGTCCTTAAATAATGCAACAAAGTCCTTAAATAATGCAGAAGAGTCCTTAAATAATGCAACAAAGTCCTTAAATAATGCAGCAGAGTCCTTAAATAATGCAACAAAGTACTTAAATAATGCAGCAGAGTCCTTAAGTACCGTATCAGAGTCCTTAAATAAAGCAGCAAAGTCCTTAAATAATGCAGCAGAGTCCTTAAATAATGCAGCAAAGTCATTAAATAATGCTGCAGAGTACTTAAATTCCGCAGCAAAGTCCTTAAATAATGCAGCAGAGTCCTTAAATAATGCTGCAAAGTCCTTAAATAATGCAACAAAGTCCTTAAATAATGCAGAAGAGTCCTTAAATAATGCAACAAAGTCCTTAAATAATGCAGCAGAGTCCTTAAATAATGCAACAAAGTACTTAAATAATGCAGCAGAGTCCTTAAGTACCGTAACAGAGTCCTTAAATAATGCAGCAAAGTCCTTAAATAATGCAGCAGATTACTGAAATACCACAGCAGGGTCCTTAAATAATGCAGCAGAGTCCTTAAATAATGCAACAAAGTCCTTAAATAATGCAGCAGAGTCCTTAAATAATGCAACAAAGTCCTTAAAAAATGCAGCAGAATCCTTAAATAATGCAGCAAATTCCTTAAATAATGCAGCAGAGTCCTTAAATAATCCAGCCAAGTCTTTAAATAATGCAGCAGAGTACTTACATAATGCAGCAGAGTCCTTAAATAATGCAGCAAAGTCCTTAAATAATGCAACAAAGTCCTTAAATAATGCAGAAGAGTCCTTAAATAATGCAGCAGAGAACTGAAATACCGCAGCAGGGTCCTTAAATAATGCAGCAGAGTCCTTAAATAATGCAACAAAGTCCTTAAATAATGCAGTAGATTACTAAAATACCGCAGCAGGGTCCTTAAATAATGCAGCAGAGTCCTTAAATAATGCAACAAAGTACTTAAATAATGCAGCAGAGTCCTTAAATAATGCAACAAAGTCCTTAAATAATGCAGCAAAGTCCTTAAATAATGCAGCAGTCCTTAAATAATGCAACAAAGTCCTTAAATAATGCAGCATAGTCCTTAAATAATGCTGCAAAGTCCTTAAATAATGCAGCACAGTCCTTAAATAATCCAGCCAAGTCCTTAAATAATGCAGCAAATTCCTTAAATAATGCAGCAAAGTCTTTAAATAATGCAATAAAGTCCATAAATAATGCAGCAAAGTCCTTAAATAATGCAGCAGAGTACTGAAATACCGCAGCAGGGTCCTTAAATAATGCAGCAGAGTCCTTAAATAATGCAACAAAGTCCTTAAATAATGCAGTAGATTACTGAAATACCGCAGCAGGGTCCTTAAATAATGCAGCAGAGTCCTTAAATAATGCAACAAAGTCCTTAAATAATGCAGCAGAGTCCTTACATAATGCAACATAGTCCTTAAATAATGCAGCAAAGTCCTTAAATAATGCAGCAGAGTCCTTAAATAATGCAAGAAAGTCCTTAAATAATGCAGCAGAGTCCTTAAATAATGCAGCAAAGTCCTTAAATAATGCAGAAGAGTCCTTAAATAATGCAATAAAGTCCTTAAATAATGCAGCAAAGTCCTTAAATAATCCAGCCAAGTCCTTAAATAATGCAGCAGAGTCCTTAAATAATGCAGCAAAGTCCTTAAATGATGCAGCAGAGTCCTTAAATAATGCAGCAAAGTCCTTAAATAATCCAGCCAAGTCCTTAAATAATGCAGCAGAGTCCTTAAATAATGCAGCAAAGTCCTTAAATAATGCAGCAGAGTCCTTAAATAATGCAACAAAGTAATTAAATAATGCAGCAGAGTCCTTAAATAATGCAACAAAGTCCATAAATAATGCAGAAGAGTCCTTAAATAATCCAGACAAGTCCTTAAATAATGCAGCAGAGTCCTTAAATAATGCAGCAGATTACTGAAATACCGCAGCAGGGTCCTTAAATAATGCAGCAGAGTCCTTAAATAATGCAGCAAAGTCCTTAAATAATGCAGCAGAGTCCTTAAATAATGCAGCAAAGTCCTTAAATAATGCAGCAGAGTCCTTAAATAATGCAGCAAAGTCCTTAAATAATGCAACAAAGTCCTTAAATAATGCAGAAGAGTCCTTAAATAATGCAACAAAGTCCTTAAATAATGCAGCAGAGTCCTTAAATAATGCAACAAAGTACTTAAATAATGCAGCAGAGTCCTTAAGTACCGTATCAGAGTCCTTAAATAAAGCAGCAAAGTCCTTAAATAATGCAGCAGAGTCCTTAAATAATGCAGCAAAGTCATTAAATAATGCTGCAGAGTACTTAAATTCCGCAGCAAAGTCCTTAAATAATGCAGCAGAGTCCTTAAATAATGCTGCAAAGTCCTTAAATAATGCAACAAAGTCATTAAATAATGCAGAAGAGTCCTTAAATAATGCAACAAAGTCCTTAAATAATGCAGCAGAGTCCTTAAATAATGCAACAAAGTACTTAAATAATGCAGCAGAGTCCTTAAGTACCGTAACAGAGTCCTTAAATAATGCAGCAAAGTCCTTAAATAATGCAGCAGATTACTGAAATACCACAGCAGGGTCCTTAAATAATGCAGCAGAGTCCTTAAATAATGCAACAAAGTCCTTAAATAATGCAGCAGAGTCCTTAAATAATGCAACAAAGTCCTTAAAAAATGCAGCAGAATCCTTAAATAATGCAGCAAATTCCTTAAATAATGCAGCAGAGTCCTTAAATAATCCAGCCAAGTCTTTAAATAATGCAGCAGAGTACTTACATAATGCAGCAGAGTCCTTAAATAATGCAGCAAAGTCCTTAAATAATGCAACAAAGTCCTTAAATAATGCAGAAGATTATTTAAATAATGCAGCAGAGTACTGAAATACCGCAGCAGGGTCCTTAAATAATGCAGCAGAGTCCTTAAATAATGCAACAAAGTCCTTAAATAATGCAGTAGATTACTAAAATACCGCAGCAGGGTCCTTAAATAATGCAGCAGAGTCCTTAAATAATGCAACAAAGTACTTAAATAATGCAGCAGAGTCCTTAAATAATGCAACAAAGTCCTTAAATAATGCAGCAAAGTCCTTAAATAATGCAGCAGTCCTTAAATAATGCAACAAAGTCCTTAAATAATGCAGCATAGTCCTTAAATAATGCTGCAAAGTCCTTAAATAATGCAGCACAGTCCTTAAATAATCCAGCCAAGTCCTTAAATAATGCAGCAAATTCCTTAAATAATGCAGCAAAGTCTTTAAATAATGCAATAAAGTCCATAAATAATGCAGCAAAGTCCTTAAATAATGCAGCAGAGTACTGAAATACCGCAGCAGGGTCCTTAAATAATGCAGCAGAGTCCTTAAATAATGCAACAAAGTCCTTAAATAATGCAGTAGATTACTGAATTACCGCAGCAGGGTCCTTAAATAATGCAGCAGAGTCCTTAAATAATGCAACAAAGTCCTTAAATAATGCAGCAGAGTCCTTAAATAATGCAGCAAATTCCTTAAATGATGCAGCAGAGTCCTTAAATAATGCAGCAAAGTCCTTAAATAATGCAGCAGAGTCCTTAAATAATGCAAAAAAGTAATTAAATAATGCAGCAGAGTCCTTAAATAATGCAACAAAGTCCATAAATAATGCAGAAGAGTCCTTAAATAATGCAGCAGAGTCCTTAAATAATGCAGCAGAGTCCTTAAATAATGCAGCAGATTACTGAAATACCGCAGCAGGGTCCTTAAATAATGCAGCAGAGTCCTTAAATAATGCAACAAAGTCCTTAAATAATGCAGCAGAGTCCTTAAATAATGCAACAAAGTCCTTAAATAATGCAGCAGAGTCCTTAAATAATGCAACAAAGTCCTTAAATAATGCAGCAGAGTCCTTAAATATTGCAGCAAAGTCCTTAAATAATGCAGAAGAGTCCTTAAATAATGCAATAAAGTCCTTAAATAATGCAGCAAAGTCCTTGAATAATCCAGCCAAGTCCTTAAATAATGCAGCAGAGTCCTTAAATAATGCAGCAAATTCCTTAAATGATGCAGCAGAGTCCTTAAATAATGCAGCAAAGTCCTTAAATAATGCAGCAGAGTCCTTAAATAATGCAACAAAGTAATTAAATAATGCAGCAGAGTCCTTAAATAATGCAACAAAGTCCATAAATAATGCAGAAGAGTCCTTAAATAATCCAGACAAGTCCTTAAATAATGCAGCAGAGTCCTTAAATAATGCAGCAGAGTCCTTAAATAATGCAGCAGATTACTGAAATACCGCAGCAGGGTCCTTAAATAATGCAGCAGAGTCCTTAAATAATGCAACAAAGTCCTTAAATAATGCAGCAGAATCCTTAAATGATGCAGCAAATTCCTTAAATAGTGCAGCAGAGTCCTTAAATAATCCAGCCAAGTCTTTAAATAATGCAGCAGAGTCCTTAAATAATGCAGCAAAGTCCTTAAATAATGCAACAAAGTCCTTAAATAATGCAGCAGAGTCCTTAAATAATGCAACAAAGTCCATAAATAATGCAGCAAAGTCCTTAAATAATGCAGCAGAGTCCTTAAATAATGCAACAAAGTCCTTAAATAATGCAGCAGAGTCCTTAAATAATGCAGCAAAGTCCTTAAATAATGCAGCACAGTCCTTAAATAATCCAGCCAAGTCCTTAAATAATGCAGCAAATTTCTTAAATAATGCAGCAAAGTCTTTAAATAATGCAATAAAGTCCATAAATAATGCAGCAAAGTCCTTAAATAATGCAGCAGAGTACTGAAATACCGCAGCAGGGTCCTTAAATAATGCAGCAGAGTCCTTAAATAATGCAACAAAGTCCTTAAATAATGCAGTAGATTACTGAAATACCGCAGCAGGGTCCTTAAATAATGCAGCAGAGTCCTTAAATAATGCAACAAAGTCCTTAAATAATGCAGCAGAGTCCTTACATAATGCAACATAGTCCTTAAATAATGCAGCAAAGTCCTTAAATAATGCAGCAGAGTCCTTAAATAATGCAAGAAAGTCCTTAAATAATGCAGCAGAGTCCTTAAATAATGCAGCAAAGTCCTTAAATAATGCAGAAGAGTCCTTAAATAATGCAATAAAGTCCTTAAATAATGCGGCAAAGTCCTTAAATAATCCAGCCAAGTCCTTAAATAATGCAGCAGAGTCCTTAAATAATGCAGCAAAGTCCTTAAATGATGCAGCAGAGTCCTTAAATAATGCAGCAAAGTCCTTAAATAATCCAGCCAAGTCCTTAAATAATGCAGCAGAGTCCTTAAATAATGCAGCAAAGTCCTTAAATAATGCAGCAGAGTCCTTAAATAATGCAACAAAGTAATTAAATAATGCAGCAGAGTCCTTAAATAATGCAACAAAGTCCATAAATAATGCAGAAGAGTCCTTAAATGATCCAGACAAGTCCTTAAATAATGCAGCAGAGTCCTTAAATAATGCAGCAGATTAATGAAATACCGCAGCAGGGTCCTTAAATAATGCAGCAGAGTCCTTAAATAATGCAGCAAAGTCCTTAAATAATGCAGCAGAGTCCTTAAGTACCGTATCAGAGTCCTTAAATAAAGCAGCAAAGTCCTTAAATAATGCAGCAGAGTCCTTAAATAATGCAGCAAAGTCATTAAATAATGCTGCAGAGTACTTAAATTCCGCAGCAAAGTCCTTAAATAATGCAGCAGATTACTGAAATACCACAGCAGGGTCCTTAAATAATGCAGCAGAGTCCTTAAATAATGCAACAAAGTCCTTAAATAATGCAACAAAGTCCTTAAATAATGCAGCAGAGTCCTTAAATAATGCAACAAAGTCCTTAAAAAATGCAGCAGAATCCTTAAATAATGCAGCAAATTCCTTAAATAATGCAGCAGAGTCCTTAAATAATCCAGCCAAGTCTTTAAATAATGCAGCAGAGTACTTAAATAATGCAGCAGAGTCCTTAAATAATGCAGCAAAGTCCTTAAATAATGCAACAAAGTCCTTAAATAATGCAGAAGAGTCCTTAAATAATGCAGCAGAGTACTGAAATACCGCAGCAGGGTCCTTAAATAATGCAGCAGAGTCCTTAAATAATGCAACAAAGTCCTTAAATAATGCAGTAGATTACTAAAATACCGCAGCAGGGTCCTTAAATAATGCAGCAGAGTCCTTAAATAATGCAACAAAGTCCTTAAATAATGCAGCAGAGTCCTTAAATAATGCAGCAAATTCCTTAAATGATGCAGCAGAGTCCTTAAATAATGCAGCAAAGTCCTTAAATAATGCAGCAGAGTCCTTAAATAATGCAAAAAAGTAATTAAATAATGCAGCAGAGTCCTTAAATAATGCAACAAAGTCCATAAATAATGCAGAAGAGTCCTTAAATAATGCAGCAGAGTCCTTAAATAATGCAGCAGAGTCCTTAAATAATGCAGCAGATTACTGAAATACCGCAGCAGGGTCCTTAAATAATGCAGCAGAGTCCTTAAATAATGCAACAAAGTCCTTAAATAATGCAGCAGAGTCCTTAAATAATGCAACAAAGTCCTTAAATAATGCAGCAGAGTCCTTAAATAATGCAACAAAGTCCTTAAATAATGCAGCAGAGTCATTAAATAATGCAGCAAAGTCCTTAAATAATGCAATAAAGTCCTTAAATAATGCAGCAAAGTCCTTGAATAATCCAGCCAAGTCCTTAAATAATGCAGCAGAGTCCTTAAATAATGCAGCAAATTCCTTAAATGATGCAGCAGAGTCCTTAAATAATGCAGCAAAGTCCTTAAATAATGCAGCAGAGTCCTTAAATAATGCAACAAAGTAATTAAATAATGCAGCAGAGTCCTTAAATAATGCAACAAAGTCCATAAATAATGCAGAAGAGTCCTTAAATAATCCAGACAAGTCCTTAAATAATGCAGCAGAGTCCTTAAATAATGCAGCAGAGTCCTTAAATAATGCAGCAGATTACTGAAATACCGCAGCAGGGTCCTTAAATAATGCAGCAGAGTCCTTAAATAATGCAACAAAGTCCTTAAATAATGCAGCAGAATCCTTAAATGATGCAGCAAATTCCTTAAATAGTGCAGCAGAGTCCTTAAATAATCCAGCCAAGTCTTTAAATAATGCAGCAGAGTCCTTAAATAATGCAGCAAAGTCCTTAAATAATGCAACAAAGTCCTTAAATAATGCAGCAGAGTCCTTAAATAATGCAACAAAGTCCATAAATAATGCAGCAAAGTCCTTAAATAATGCAGCAGAGTCCTTAAATAATGCAACAAAGTCCTTAAATAATGCAGCAGAGTCCTTAAATAATGCAGCAAAGTCCTTAAATAATGCAGCACAGTCCTTAAATAATCCAGCCAAGTCCTTAAATAATGCAGCAAATTTCTTAAATAATGCAGCAAAGTCTTTAAATAATGCAATAAAGTCCATAAATAATGCAGCAAAGTCCTTAAATAATGCAGCAGAGTACTGAAATACCGCAGCAGGGTCCTTAAATAATGCAGCAGAGTCCTTAAATAATGCAACAAAGTCCTTAAATAATGCAGTAGATTACTGAAATACCGCAGCAGGGTCCTTAAATAATGCAGCAGAGTCCTTAAATAATGCAACAAAGTCCTTAAATAATGCAGCAGAGTCCTTACATAATGCAACATAGTCCTTAAATAATGCAGCAAAGTCCTTAAATAATGCAGCAGAGTCCTTAAATAATGCAAGAAAGTCCTTAAATAATGCAGCAGAGTCCTTAAATAATGCAGCAAAGTCCTTAAATAATGCAGAAGAGTCCTTAAATAATGCAATAAAGTCCTTAAATAATGCGGCAAAGTCCTTAAATAATCCAGCCAAGTCCTTAAATAATGCAGCAGAGTCCTTAAATAATGCAGCAAAGTCCTTAAATGATGCAGCAGAGTCCTTAAATAATGCAGCAAAGTCCTTAAATAATCCAGCCAAGTCCTTAAATAATGCAGCAGAGTCCTTAAATAATGCAGCAAAGTCCTTAAATAATGCAGCAGAGTCCTTAAATAATGCAACAAAGTAATTAAATAATGCAGCAGAGTCCTTAAATAATGCAACAAAGTCCATAAATAATGCAGAAGAGTCCTTAAATGATCCAGACAAGTCCTTAAATAATGCAGCAGAGTCCTTAAATAATGCAGCAGATTAATGAAATACCGCAGCAGGGTCCTTAAATAATGCAGCAGAGTCCTTAAATAATGCAGCAAAGTCCTTAAATAATGCAGCAGAGTCCTTAAATAATGCAGCAAAGTCATTAAATAATGCTGCAGAGTACTTAAATTCCGCAGCAAAGTCCTTAAATAATGCAGCAGATTACTGAAATACCACAGCAGGGTCCTTAAATAATGCAGCAGAGTCCTTAAATAATGCAACAAAGTCCTTAAATAATGCAACAAAGTCCTTAAATAATGCAGCAGAGTCCTTAAATAATGCAACAAAGTCCTTAAAAAATGCAGCAGAATCCTTAAATAATGCAGCAAATTCCTTAAATAATGCAGCAGAGTCCTTAAATAATCCAGCCAAGTCTTTAAATAATGCAGCAGAGTACTTAAATAATGCAGCAGAGTCCTTAAATAATGCAGCAAAGTCCTTAAATAATGCAACAAAGTCCTTAAATAATGCAGAAGAGTCCTTAAATAATGCAGCAGAGTACTGAAATACCGCAGCAGGGTCCTTAAATAATGCAGCAGAGTCCTTAAATAATGCAGCAGATTACTGAAATACCACAGCAGGGTCCTTAAATAATGCAGCAGAGTCCTTAAATAATGCAACAAAGTCCTTAAATAATGCAGCAGAGTCCTTAAATAATGCAACAAAGTCCTTAAATAATGCAGCAGAGTCCTTAAATAATGCAACAAAGTCCTTAAATAATGCAGCAGAGTCCTTAAATAATGCAGCAAAGTCCTTAAATAATGCAGAAGAGTCCTTAAATAATGCAATAAAGTCCTTAAATAATGCAGCAAAGTCCTTGAATAATCCAGCCAAGTCCTTAAATAATGCAGCAGAGTCCTTAAATAATGCAGCAAATTCCTTAAATGATGCAGCAGAGTCCTTAAATAATGCAGCAAAGTCCTTAAATAATGCAGCAGAGTCCTTAAATAATGCAACAAAGTAATTAAATAATGCAGCAGAGTCCTTAAATAATGCAACAAAGTCCATAAATAATGCAGAAGAGTCCTTAAATAATCCAGACAAGTCCTTAAATAATGCAGCAGAGTCCTTAAATAATGCAGCAGAGTCCTTAAATAATGCAGCAGATTACTGAAATACCGCAGCAGGGTCCTTAAATAATGCAGCAGAGTCCTTAAATAATGCAACAAAGTCCTTAAATAATGCAGCAGAATCCTTAAATGATGCAGCAAATTCCTTAAATAGTGCAGCAGAGTCCTTAAATAATCCAGCCAAGTCTTTAAATAATGCAGCAGAGTCCTTAAATAATGCAGCAAAGTCCTTAAATAATGCAACAAAGTCCTTAAATAATGCAGCAGAGTCCTTAAATAATGCAACAAAGTCCTTAAATAATGCAGCAAAGTCCTTAAATAATGCAGCAGAGTCCTTAAATAATGCAACAAAGTCCTTAAATAATGCAGCAGAGTCCTTAAATAATGCAGCAAAGTCCTTAAATAATGCAGCACAGTCCTTAAATAATCCAGCCAAGTCCTTAAATAATGCAGCAAATTTCTTAAATAATGCAGCAAAGTCTTTAAATAATGCAATAAAGTCCATAAATAATGCAGCAAAGTCCTTAAATAATGCAGCAGAGTACTGAAATACCGCAGCAGGGTCCTTAAATAATGCAGCAGAGTCCTTAAATAATGCAACAAAGTCCTTAAATAATGCAGTAGATTACTGAAATACCGCAGCAGGGTCCTTAAATAATGCAGCAGAGTCCTTAAATAATGCAACAAAGTCCTTAAATAATGCAGCAGAGTCCTTACATAATGCAACATAGTCCTTAAATAATGCAGCAAAGTCCTTAAATAATGCAGCAGAGTCCTTAAATAATGCAAGAAAGTCCTTAAATAATGCAGCAGAGTCCTTAAATAATGCAGCAAAGTCCTTAAATAATGCAGAAGAGTCCTTAAATAATGCAATAAAGTCCTTAAATAATGCGGCAAAGTCCTTAAATAATCCAGCCAAGTCCTTAAATAATGCAGCAGAGTCCTTAAATAATGCAGCAAAGTCCTTAAATGATGCAGCAGAGTCCTTAAATAATGCAGCAAAGTCCTTAAATAATCCAGCCAAGTCCTTAAATAATGCAGCAGAGTCCTTAAATAATGCAGCAAAGTCCTTAAATAATGCAGCAGAGTCCTTAAATAATGCAACAAAGTAATTAAATAATGCAGCAGAGTCCTTAAATAATGCAACAAAGTCCATAAATAATGCAGAAGAGTCCTTAAATGATCCAGACAAGTCCTTAAATAATGCAGCAGAGTCCTTAAATAATGCAGCAGATTAATGAAATACCGCAGCAGGGTCCTTAAATAATGCAGCAGAGTCCTTAAATAATGCAGCAAAGTCCTTAAATAATGCAGCAGAGTCCTTAAGTACCGTATCAGAGTCCTTAAATAAAGCAGCAAAGTCCTTAAATAATGCAGCAGAGTCCTTAAATAATGCAGCAAAGTCATTAAATAATGCTGCAGAGTACTTAAATTCCGCAGCAAAGTCCTTAAATAATGCAGCAGATTACTGAAATACCACAGCAGGGTCCTTAAATAATGCAGCAGAGTCCTTAAATAATGCAACAAAGTCCTTAAATAATGCAACAAAGTCCTTAAATAATGCAGCAGAGTCCTTAAATAATGCAACAAAGTCCTTAAAAAATGCAGCAGAATCCTTAAATAATGCAGCAAATTCCTTAAATAATGCAGCAGAGTCCTTAAATAATCCAGCCAAGTCTTTAAATAATGCAGCAGAGTACTTAAATAATGCAGCAGAGTCCTTAAATAATGCAGCAAAGTCCTTAAATAATGCAACAAAGTCCTTAAATAATGCAGAAGAGTCCTTAAATAATGCAGCAGAGTACTGAAATACCGCAGCAGGGTCCTTAAATAATGCAGCAGAGTCCTTAAATAATGCAACAAAGTCCTTAAATAATGCAGTAGATTACTAAAATACCGCAGCAGGGTCCTTAAATAATGCAGCAGAGTCCTTAAATAATGCAACAAAGTCCTTAAATAATGCAGCAGAGTCCTTAAATAATGCAGCAAATTCCTTAAATGATGCAGCAGAGTCCTTAAATAATGCAGCAAAGTCCTTAAATAATGCAGCAGAGTCCTTAAATAATGCAAAAAAGTAATTAAATAATGCAGCAGAGTCCTTAAATAATGCAACAAAGTCCATAAATAATGCAGAAGAGTCCTTAAATAATGCAGCAGAGTCCTTAAATAATGCAGCAGAGTCCTTAAATAATGCAGCAGATTACTGAAATACCGCAGCAGGGTCCTTAAATAATGCAGCAGAGTCCTTAAATAATGCAACAAAGTCCTTAAATAATGCAGCAGAGTCCTTAAATAATGCAACAAAGTCCTTAAATAATGCAGCAGAGTCCTTAAATAATGCAACAAAGTCCTTAAATAATGCAGCAGAGTCCTTAAATAATGCAGCAAAGTCCTTAAATAATGCAATAAAGTCCTTAAATAATGCAGCAAAGTCCTTGAATAATCCAGCCAAGTCCTTAAATAATGCAGCAGAGTCCTTAAATAATGCAGCAAATTCCTTAAATGATGCAGCAGAGTCCTTAAATAATGCAGCAAAGTCCTTAAATAATGCAGCAGAGTCCTTAAATAATGCAACAAAGTAATTAAATAATGCAGCAGAGTCCTTAAATAATGCAACAAAGTCCATAAATAATGCAGAAGAGTCCTTAAATAATCCAGACAAGTCCTTAAATAATGCAGCAGAGTCCTTAAATAATGCAGCAGAGTCCTTAAATAATGCAGCAGATTACTGAAATACCGCAGCAGGGTCCTTAAATAATGCAGCAGAGTCCTTAAATAATGCAACAAAGTCCTTAAATAATGCAGCAGAATCCTTAAATGATGCAGCAAATTCCTTAAATAGTGCAGCAGAGTCCTTAAATAATCCAGCCAAGTCTTTAAATAATGCAGCAGAGTCCTTAAATAATGCAGCAAAGTCCTTAAATAATGCAACAAAGTCCTTAAATAATGCAGCAGAGTCCTTAAATAATGCAACAAAGTCCATAAATAATGCAGCAAAGTCCTTAAATAATGCAGCAGAGTCCTTAAATAATGCAACAAAGTCCTTAAATAATGCAGCAGAGTCCTTAAATAATGCAGCAAAGTCCTTAAATAATGCAGCACAGTCCTTAAATAATCCAGCCAAGTCCTTAAATAATGCAGCAAATTTCTTAAATAATGCAGCAAAGTCTTTAAATAATGCAATAAAGTCCATAAATAATGCAGCAAAGTCCTTAAATAATGCAGCAGAGTACTGAAATACCGCAGCAGGGTCCTTAAATAATGCAGCAGAGTCCTTAAATAATGCAACAAAGTCCTTAAATAATGCAGTAGATTACTGAAATACCGCAGCAGGGTCCTTAAATAATGCAGCAGAGTCCTTAAATAATGCAACAAAGTCCTTAAATAATGCAGCAGAGTCCTTACATAATGCAACATAGTCCTTAAATAATGCAGCAAAGTCCTTAAATAATGCAGCAGAGTCCTTAAATAATGCAAGAAAGTCCTTAAATAATGCAGCAGAGTCCTTAAATAATGCAGCAAAGTCCTTAAATAATGCAGAAGAGTCCTTAAATAATGCAATAAAGTCCTTAAATAATGCGGCAAAGTCCTTAAATAATCCAGCCAAGTCCTTAAATAATGCAGCAGAGTCCTTAAATAATGCAGCAAAGTCCTTAAATGATGCAGCAGAGTCCTTAAATAATGCAGCAAAGTCCTTAAATAATCCAGCCAAGTCCTTAAATAATGCAGCAGAGTCCTTAAATAATGCAGCAAAGTCCTTAAATAATGCAGCAGAGTCCTTAAATAATGCAACAAAGTCCTTAAATAATGCAGCAGAGTCCTTACATAATGCAACATAGTCCTTAAATAATGCAGCAAAGTCCTTAAATAATGCAGCAGAGTCCTTAAATAATGCAAGAAAGTCCTTAAATAATGCAGCAGAGTCCTTAAATAATGCAGCAAAGTCCTTAAATAATGCAGAAGAGTCCTTAAATAATGCAATAAAGTCCTTAAATAATGCGGCAAAGTCCTTAAATAATCCAGCCAAGTCCTTAAATAATGCAGCAGAGTCCTTAAATAATGCAGCAAAGTCCTTAAATGATGCAGCAGAGTCCTTAAATAATGCAGCAAAGTCCTTAAATAATCCAGCCAAGTCCTTAAATAATGCAGCAGAGTCCTTAAATAATGCAGCAAAGTCCTTAAATAATGCAGCAGAGTCCTTAAATAATGCAGCAAAGTCCTTAAATAATGCAGAAGAGTCCTTAAATAATGCAATAAAGTCCTTAAATAATGCGGCAAAGTCCTTAAATAATCCAGCCAAGTCCTTAAATAATGCAGCAGAGTCCTTAAATAATGCAGCAAAGTCCTTAAATAATGCAGCAGAGTCCTTAAATAATGCAGCAAAGTCCTTAAATGATGCAGCAGAGTCCTTAAATAATGCAGCAAAGTCCTTAAATAATCCAGCCAAGTCCTTAAATAATGCAGCAGAGTCCTTAAATAATGCAGCAAAGTCCATAAATAATGCAGAAGAGTCCTTAAATGATCCAGACAAGTCCTTAAATAATGCAGCAGAGTCCTTAAATAATGCAGCAGATTAATGAAATACCGCAGCAGGGTCCTTAAATAATGCAGCAGAGTCCTTAAATAATGCAGCAAAGTCCTTAAATAATGCAGCAGAGTCCTTAAGTACCGTATCAGAGTCCTTAAATAAAGCAGCAAAGTCCTTAAATAATGCAGCAGAGTCCTTAAATAATGCAGCAAAGTCATTAAATAATGCTGCAGAGTACTTAAATTCCGCAGCAAAGTCCTTAAATAATGCAGCAGATTACTGAAATACCACAGCAGGGTCCTTAAATAATGCAGCAGAGTCCTTAAATAATGCAACAAAGTCCTTAAATAATGCAACAAAGTCCTTAAATAATGCAGCAGAGTCCTTAAATAATGCAACAAAGTCCTTAAAAAATGCAGCAGAATCCTTAAATAATGCAGCAAATTCCTTAAATAATGCAGCAGAGTCCTTAAATAATCCAGCCAAGTCTTTAAATAATGCAGCAGAGTACTTAAATAATGCAGCAGAGTCCTTAAATAATGCAGCAAAGTCCTTAAATAATGCAACAAAGTCCTTAAATAATGCAGAAGAGTCCTTAAATAATGCAGCAGAGTACTGAAATACCGCAGCAGGGTCCTTAAATAATGCAGCAGAGTCCTTAAATAATGCAACAAAGTCCTTAAATAATGCAGTAGATTACTAAAATACCGCAGCAGGGTCCTTAAATAATGCAGCAGAGTCCTTAAATAATGCAACAAAGTCCTTAAATAATGCAGCAGAGCCCTTAAATAATGCAACAAAGTCCTTAAATAATGCAGTAAAGTCCTTAAATAATGCAGCAGTCCTTAAATAATGCAACAAAGTCCTTAAATAATGCAGCAGAGTCCTTAAATAATGCTGCAAAGTCCTTAAATAATGCAGCACAGTCCTTAAATAATCCAGCCAAGTCCTTAAATAATGCAGCAAATTCCTTAAATAATGCAGCAAAGTCTTTAAATAATGCAATAAAGTCCATAAATAATGCAGCAAAGTCCTTAAATAATGCAGCAGAGTACTGAAATACCGCAGCAGGGTCCTTAAATAATGCAGCAGAGTCCTTAAATAATGCAACAAAGTCCTTAAATAATGCAGTAGATTACTGAAATACCGCAGCAGGGTCCTTAAATAATGCAGCAGAGTCCTTAAATAATGCAACAAAGTCCTTAAATAATGCAGCAAAGTCCTTAAATAATGCAGCAGTCCTTAAATAATGCAACAAAGTCCTTAAATAATGCAGTAGATTACTGAAATACCGCAGCAGGGTCCTTAAATAATGCAGCAGAGTCCTTAAATAATGCAACAAAGTCCTTAAATAATGCAGCAAAGTCCTTAAATAATGCAGCAGTCCTTAAATAATGCAACAAAGTCCTTAAATAATGCAGCATAGTCCTTAAATAATGCTGCAAAGTCCTTAAATAATGCAGCACAGTCCTTAAATAATCCAGCCAAGTCCTTAAATAATGCAGCAAATTCCTTAAATAATGCAGCAAAGTCCTTAAATAATGCAGTAGATTACTGAAATACCGCAGCAGGGTCCTTAAATAATGCAGCAGAGTCCTTAAATAATGCAACAAAGTCCTTAAATAATGCAGCAGAATCCTTACATAATGCAACATAGTCCTTAAATAATGCAGCAAAGTCCTTAAATAATGCAGCAGAGTCCTTAAATAATGCAAGAAAGTCCTTAAATAATGCAGCAGAGTCCTTAAATAATGCAGAAGAGTCCTTAAATAATGCAATAAAGTCCTTAAATAATGCAGCAAAGTCCTTAAATAATCCAGCCAAGTCCTTAAATAATGCAGCAGAGTCCTTAAATAATGCAGCAAAGTCCTTAAATGATGCAGCAGAGTCCTTAAATAATGCAGCAAAGTCCTTAAATAATCCAGCCAAGTCCTTAAATAATGCAGCAGAGTCCTTAAATAATGCAGCAAAGTCCTTAAATAATGCAGCAGAGTCCTTAAATAATGCAACAAAGTAATTAAATAATGCAGCAGAGTCCTTAAATAATGCAACAAAGTCCATAAATAATGCAGAAGAGTCCTTAAATAATCCAGACAAGTCCTTAAATAATGCAGCAGAGTCCTTAAATAATGCAGCAGATTACTGAAATACCGCAGCAGGGTCCTTAAATAATGCAGCAGAGTCCTTAAATAATGCAACAAAGTCCTTAAATAATGCAGTAGATTACTGAAATACCGCAGCAGGGTCCTTAAATAATGCAGCAGAGTCCTTAAATAATGCAACAAAGTCCTTAAATAATGCAGCAGAGTCCTTACATAATGCAACATAGTCCTTAAATAATGCAGCAAAGTCCTTAAATAATGCAGCAGAGTCCTTAAATAATGCAAGAAAGTCCTTAAATAATGCAGCAGAGTCCTTAAATAATGCAGCAAAGTCCTTAAATAATGCAGAAGAGTCCTTAAATAATGCAATAAAGTCCTTAAATAATGCAGCAGAGTCCTTAAATAATGCAGCAGATTACTGAAATACCGCAGCAGGGTCCTTAAATAATGCAGCAGAGTCCTTAAATAATGCAGCAAAGTCCTTAAATAATGCAGCAGAGTCCTTAAATAATGCAGCAAAGTCCTTAAATAATGCAGCAGAGTCCTTAAATAATGCAGCAAAGTCCTTAAATAATGCAACAAAGTCCTTAAATAATGCAGAAGAGTCCTTAAATAATGCAACAAAGTCCTTAAATAATGCAGCAGAGTCCTTAAATAATGCAACAAAGTACTTAAATAATGCAGCAGAGTCCTTAAGTACCGTATCAGAGTCCTTAAATAAAGCAGCAAAGTCCTTAAATAATGCAGCAGAGTCCTTAAATAATGCAGCAAAGTCATTAAATAATGCTGCAGAGTACTTAAATTCCGCAGCACAGTCCTTAAATAATGCAGCAGAGTCCTTAAATAATGCTGCAAAGTCCTTAAATAATGCAACAAAGTCCTTAAATAATGCAGCAGAGTCCTTAAATAATGCAACAAAGTACTTAAATAATGCAGCAGAGTCCTTAAGTACCGTAACAGAGTCCTTAAATAATGCAGCAAAGTCCTTAAATAATGCAGCAGATTACTGAAATACCACAGCAGGGTCCTTAAATAATGCAGCAGAGTCCTTAAATAATGCAACAAAGTCCTTAAATAATGCAGCAGAGTCCTTAAATAATGCAACAAAGTCCTTAAATAATGCAGTAGATTACTGAATTACCGCAGCAGGGTCCTTAAATAATGCAGCAGAGTCCTTAAATAATGCAACAAAGTCCTTAAATAATGCAGCAGAGTCCTTAAATAATGCAGCAAATTCCTTAAATGATGCAGCAGAGTCCTTAAATAATGCAGCAAAGTCCTTAAATAATGCAGCAGAGTCCTTAAATAATGCAAAAAAGTAATTAAATAATGCAGCAGAGTCCTTAAATAATGAAACAAAGTCCATAAATAATGCAGAAGAGTCCTTAAATAATGCAGAAGAGTCCTTAAATAATGCAATAAAGTCCTTAAATAATGCAGCAAAGTCCTTGAATAATCCAGCCAAGTCCTTAAATAATGCAGCAGAGTCCTTAAATAATGCAGCAAATTCCTTAAATGATGCAGCAGAGTCCTTAAATAATGCAGCAAAGTCCTTAAATAATGCAGCAGAGTCCTTAAATAATGCAACAAAGTAATTAAATAATGCAGCAGAGTCCTTAAATAATGCAACAAAGTCCATAAATAATGCAGAAGAGTCCTTAAATAATCCAGACAAGTCCTTAAATAATGCAGCAGAGTCCTTAAATAATGCAGCAGAGTCCTTAAATAATGCAGCAGATTACTGAAATACCGCAGCAGGGTCCTTAAATAATGCAGCAGAGTCCTTAAATAATGCAACAAAGTCCTTAAATAATGCAGCAGAATCCTTAAATGATGCAGCAAATTCCTTAAATAGTGCAGCAGAGTCCTTAAATAATCCAGCCAAGTCTTTAAATAATGCAGCAGAGTCCTTAAATAATGCAGCAAAGTCCTTAAATAATGCAACAAAGTCCTTAAATAATGCAGCAGAGTCCTTAAATAATGCAACAAAGTCCTTAAATAATGCAGCAAAGTCCTTAAATAATGCAGCAGAGTCCTTAAATAATGCAACAAAGTCCTTAAATAATGCAGCAGAGTCCTTAAATAATGCAGCAAAGTCCTTAAATAATGCAGCACAGTCCTTAAATAATCCAGCCAAGTCCTTAAATAATGCAGCAAATTTCTTAAATAATGCAGCAAAGTCTTTAAATAATGCAATAAAGTCCATAAATAATGCAGCAAAGTCCTTAAATAATGCAGCAGAGTACTGAAATACCGCAGCAGGGTCCTTAAATAATGCAGCAGAGTCCTTAAATAATGCAACAAAGTCCTTAAATAATGCAGTAGATTACTGAAATACCGCAGCAGGGTCCTTAAATAATGCAGCAGAGTCCTTAAATAATGCAACAAAGTCCTTAAATAATGCAGCAGAGTCCTTACATAATGCAACATAGTCCTTAAATAATGCAGCAAAGTCCTTAAATAATGCAGCAGAGTCCTTAAATAATGCAAGAAAGTCCTTAAATAATGCAGCAGAGTCCTTAAATAATGCAGCAAAGTCCTTAAATAATGCAGAAGAGTCCTTAAATAATGCAATAAAGTCCTTAAATAATGCGGCAAAGTCCTTAAATAATCCAGCCAAGTCCTTAAATAATGCAGCAGAGTCCTTAAATAATGCAGCAAAGTCCTTAAATGATGCAGCAGAGTCCTTAAATAATGCAGCAAAGTCCTTAAATAATCCAGCCAAGTCCTTAAATAATGCAGCAGAGTCCTTAAATAATGCAGCAAAGTCCTTAAATAATGCAGCAGAGTCCTTAAATAATGCAACAAAGTAATTAAATAATGCAGCAGAGTCCTTAAATAATGCAACAAAGTCCATAAATAATGCAGAAGAGTCCTTAAATGATCCAGACAAGTCCTTAAATAATGCAGCAGAGTCCTTAAATAATGCAGCAGATTAATGAAATACCGCAGCAGGGTCCTTAAATAATGCAGCAGAGTCCTTAAATAATGCAGCAAAGTCCTTAAATAATGCAGCAGAGTCCTTAAGTACCGTATCAGAGTCCTTAAATAAAGCAGCAAAGTCCTTAAATAATGCAGCAGAGTCCTTAAATAATGCAGCAAAGTCATTAAATAATGCTGCAGAGTACTTAAATTCCGCAGCAAAGTCCTTAAATAATGCAGCAGATTACTGAAATACCACAGCAGGGTCCTTAAATAATGCAGCAGAGTCCTTAAATAATGCAACAAAGTCCTTAAATAATGCAACAAAGTCCTTAAATAATGCAGCAGAGTCCTTAAATAATGCAACAAAGTCCTTAAAAAATGCAGCAGAATCCTTAAATAATGCAGCAAATTCCTTAAATAATGCAGCAGAGTCCTTAAATAATCCAGCCATGTCTTTAAATAATGCAGCAGAGTACTTAAATAATGCAGCAGAGTCCTTAAATAATGCAGCAAAGTCCTTAAATAATGCAACAAAGTCCTTAAATAATGCAGAAGAGTCCTTAAATAATGCAGCAGAGTACTGAAATACCGCAGCAGGGTCCTTAAATAATGCAGCAGAGTCCTTAAATAATGCAACAAAGTCCTTAAATAATGCAGTAGATTACTAAAATACCGCAGCAGGGTCCTTAAATAATGCAGCAGAGTCCTTAAATAATGCAACAAAGTCCTTAAATAATGCAGCAGAGCCCTTAAATAATGCAACAAAGTCCTTAAATAATGCAGTAAAGTCCTTAAATAATGCAGCAGTCCTTAAATAATGCAACAAAGTCCTTAAATAATGCAGCAGAGTCCTTAAATAATGCTGCAAAGTCCTTAAATAATGCAGCACAGTCCTTAAATAATCCAGCCAAGTCCTTAAATAATGCAGCAAATTCCTTAAATAATGCAGCAAAGTCTTTAAATAATGCAATAAAGTCCATAAATAATGCAGCAAAGTCCTTAAATAATGCAGCAGAGTACTGAAATACCGCAGCAGGGTCCTTAAATAATGCAGCAGAGTCCTTAAATAATGCAACAAAGTCCTTAAATAATGCAGTAGATTACTGAAATACCGCAGCAGGGTCCTTAAATAATGCAGCAGAGTCCTTAAATAATGCAACAAAGTCCTTAAATAATGCAGCAAAGTCCTTAAATAATGCAGCAGTCCTTAAATAATGCAACAAAGTCCTTAAATAATGCAGTAGATTACTGAAATACCGCAGCAGGGTCCTTAAATAATGCAGCAGAGTCCTTAAATAATGCAACAAAGTCCTTAAATAATGCAGCAAAGTCCTTAAATAATGCAGCAGTCCTTAAATAATGCAACAAAGTCCTTAAATAATGCAGCATAGTCCTTAAATAATGCTGCAAAGTCCTTAAATAATGCAGCACAGTCCTTAAATAATCCAGCCAAGTCCTTAAATAATGCAGCAAATTCCTTAAATAATGCAGCAAAGTCCTTAAATAATGCAGTAGATTACTGAAATACCGCAGCAGGGTCCTTAAATAATGCAGCAGAGTCCTTAAATAATGCAACAAAGTCCTTAAATAATGCAGCAGAGTCCTTACATAATGCAACATAGTCCTTAAATAATGCAGCAAAGTCCTTAAATAATGCAGCAGAGTCCTTAAATAATGCAAGAAAGTCCTTAAATAATGCAGCAGAGTCCTTAAATAATGCAGAAGAGTCCTTAAATAATGCAATAAAGTCCTTAAATAATGCAGCAAAGTCCTTAAATAATCCAGCCAAGTCCTTAAATAATGCAGCAGAGTCCTTAAATAATGCAGCAAAGTCCTTAAATGATGCAGCAGAGTCCTTAAATAATGCAGCAAAGTCCTTAAATAATCCAGCCAAGTCCTTAAATAATGCAGCAGAGTCCTTAAATAATGCAGCAAAGTCCTTAAATAATGCAGCAGAGTCCTTAAATAATGCAACAAAGTAATTAAATAATGCAGCAGAGTCCTTAAATAATGCAACAAAGTCCATAAATAATGCAGAAGAGTCCTTAAATAATCCAGACATGTCCTTAAATAATGCAGCAGAGTCCTTAAATAATGCAGCAGATTACTGAAATACCGCAGCAGGGTCCTTAAATAATGCAGCAGAGTCCTTAAATAATGCAACAAAGTCCTTAAATAATGCAGTAGATTACTGAAATACCGCAGCAGGGTCCTTAAATAATGCAGCAGAGTCCTTAAATAATGCAACAAAGTCCTTAAATAATGCAGCAGAGTCCTTACATAATGCAACATAGTCCTTAAATAATGCAGCAAAGTCCTTAAATAATGCAGCAGAGTCCTTAAATAATGCAAGAAAGTCCTTAAATAATGCAGCAGAGTCCTTAAATAATGCAGCAAAGTCCTTAAATAATGCAGAAGAGTCCTTAAATAATGCAATAAAGTCCTTAAATAATGCAGCAAAGTCCTTAAATAATCCAGCCAAGTCCTTAAATAATGCAGCAGAGTCCTTAAATAATGCAGCAAAGTCCTTAAATGATGCAGCAGAGTCCTTAAATAATGCAGCAAAGTCCTTAAATAATCCAGCCAAGTCCTTAAATAATGCAGCAGAGTCCTTAAATAATGCAGCAAAGTCCTTAAATAATGCAGCAGAGTCCTTAAATAATGCAACAAAGTAATTAAATAATGCAGCAGAGTCCTTAAATAATGCAA
This sequence comes from Phyllobates terribilis, assembly GCF_046119375.1. Lineage (NCBI taxonomy): Eukaryota > Metazoa > Chordata > Amphibia > Anura > Dendrobatidae > Phyllobates > Phyllobates terribilis. Next base: position 351,542 of record NW_027363048.1, read on the forward strand.
CAAAGTCCATAAATAATGCAGAAGAGTCCTTAAATAATCCAGACAAGTCCTTAAATAATGCAGCAGAGTCCTTAAATAATGCAGCAGATTACTGAAATACCGCAGCAGGGTCCTTAAATAATGCAGCAGAGTCCTTAAATAATGCAGCAAAGTCCTTAAATAATGCAGCAGAGTCCTTAAATAATGCAGCAAAGTCCTTAAATAATGCAGCAGAGTCCTTAAATAATGCAGCAAAGTCCTTAAATAATGCAACAAAGTCCTTAAATAATGCAGAAGAGTCCTTAAATAATGCAACAAAGTCCTTAAATAATGCAGCAGAGTTCTTAAATAATGCAACAAAGTACTTAAATAATGCAGCAGAGTCCTTAAGTACCGTATCAGAGTCCTTAAATAAAGCAGCAAAGTCCTTAAATAATGCAGCAGAGTCCTTAAATAATGCAGCAAAGTCATTAAATAATGCTGCAGAGTACTTAAATTCCGCAGCACAGTCCTTAAATAATGCAGCAGAGTCCTTAAATAATGCTGCAAAGTCCTTAAATAATGCAACAAAGTCCTTAAATAATGCAGCAGAGTCCTTAAATAATGCAACAAAGTACTTAAATAATGCAGCAGAGTCCTTAAGTACCGTAACAGAGTCCTTAAATAATGCAGCAAAGTCCTTAAATAATGCAGCAGATTACTGAAATACCACAGCAGGGTCCTTAAATAATGCAGCAGAGTCCTTAAATAATGCAACAAAGTCCTTAAATAATGCAGCAGAGTCCTTAAATAATGCAACAAAGTCCTTAAATAATGCAGTAGATTACTGAATTACCGCAGCAGGGTCCTTAAATAATGCAGCAGAGTCCTTAAATAATGCAACAAAGTCCTTAAATAATGCAGCAGAGTCCTTAAATAATGCAGCAAATTCCTTAAATGATGCAGCAGAGTCCTTAAATAATGCAGCAAAGTCCTTAAATAATGCAGCAGAGTCCTTAAATAATGCAAAAAAGTAATTAAATAATGCAGCAGAGTCCTTAAATAATGCAACAAAGTCCATAAATAATGCAGAAGAGTCCTTAAATAATGCAGCAGAGTCCTTAAATAATGCAGCAGAGTCCTTAAATAATGCAGCAGATTACTGAAATACCGCAGCAGGGTCCTTAAATAATGCAGCAGAGTCCTTAAATAATGCAACAAAGTCCTTAAATAATGCAGCAGAGTCCTTAAATAATGCAACAAAGTCCTTAAATAATGCAGCAGAGTCCTTAAATAATGCAACAAAGTCCTTAAATAATGCAGCAGAGTCCTTAAATAATGCAGCAAAGTCCTTAAATAATGCAGAAGAGTCCTTAAATAATGCAATAAAGTCCTTAAATAATGCAGCAAAGTCCTTGAATAATCCAGCCAAGTCCTTAAATAATGCAGCAGAGTCCTTAAATAATGCAGCAAATTCCTTAAATGATGCAGCAGAGTCCTTAAATAATGCAGCAAAGTCCTTAAATAATGCAGCAGAGTCCTTAAATAATGCAACAAAGTAATTAAATAATGCAGCAGAGTCCTTAAATAATGCAACAAAGTCCATAAATAATGCAGAAGAGTCCTTAAATAATCCAGACAAGTCCTTAAATAATGCAGCAGAGTCCTTAAATAATGCAGCAGAGTCCTTAAATAATGCAGCAGATTACTGAAATACCGCAGCAGGGTCCTTAAATAATGCAGCAGAGTCCTTAAATAATGCAACAAAGTCCTTAAATAATGCAGCAGAATCCTTAAATGATGCATCAAATTCCTTAAATAGTGCAGCAGAGTCCTTAAATAATCCAGCCAAGTCTTTAAATAATGCAGCAGAGTCCTTAAATAATGCAGCAAAGTCCTTAAATAATGCAACAAAGTCCTTAAATAATGCAGCAGAGTCCTTAAATAATGCAACAAAGTCCTTAAATAATGCAGCAAAGTCCTTAAATAATGCAGCAGAGTCCTTAAATAATGCAACAAAGTCCTTAAATAATGCAGCAGAGTCCTTAAATAATGCAGCAAAGTCCTTAAATAATGCAGCACAGTCCTTAAATAATCCAGCCAAGTCCTTAAATAATGCAGCAAATTTCTTAAATAATGCAGCAAAGTCTTTAAATAATGCAATAAAGTCCATAAATAATGCAGCAAAGTCCTTAAATAATGCAGCAGAGTACTGAAATACCGCAGCAGGGTCCTTAAATAATGCAGCAGAGTCCTTAAATAATGCAACAAAGTCCTTAAATAATGCAGTAGATTACTGAAATACCGCAGCAGGGTCCTTAAATAATGCAGCAGAGTCCTTAAATAATGCAACAAAGTCCTTAAATAATGCAGCAGAGTCCTTACATAATGCAACATAGTCCTTAAATAATGCAGCAAAGTCCTTAAATAATGCAGCAGAGTCCTTAAATAATGCAAGAAAGTCCTTAAATAATGCAGCAGAGTCCTTAAATAATGCAGCAAAGTCCTTAAATAATGCAGAAGAGTCCTTAAATAATGCAATAAAGTCCTTAAATAATGCGGCAAAGTCCTTAAATAATCCAGCCAAGTCCTTAAATAATGCAGCAGAGTCCTTAAATAATGCAGCAAAGTCCTTAAATGATGCAGCAGAGTCCTTAAATAATGCAGCAAAGTCCTTAAATAATCCAGCCAAGTCCTTAAATAATGCAGCAGAGTCCTTAAATAATGCAGCAAAGTCCTTAAATAATGCAGCAGAGTCCTTAAATAATGCAACAAAGTAATTAAATAATGCAGCAGAGTCCTTAAATAATGCAACAAAGTCCATAAATAATGCAGAAGAGTCCTTAAATGATCCAGACAAGTCCTTAAATAATGCAGCAGAGTCCTTAAATAATGCAGCAGATTAATGAAATACCGCAGCAGGGTCCTTAAATAATGCAGCAGAGTCCTTAAATAATGCAGCAAAGTCCTTAAATAATGCAGCAGAGTCCTTAAGTACCGTATCAGAGTCCTTAAATAAAGCAGCAAAGTCCTTAAATAATGCAGCAGAGTCCTTAAATAATGCAGCAAAGTCATTAAATAATGCTGCAGAGTACTTAAATTCCGCAGCAAAGTCCTTAAATAATGCAGCAGATTACTGAAATACCACAGCAGGGTCCTTAAATAATGCAGCAGAGTCCTTAAATAATGCAACAAAGTCCTTAAATAATGCAACAAAGTCCTTAAATAATGCAGCAGAGTACTGAAATACCGCAGCAGGGTCCTTAAATAATGCAGCAGAGTCCTTAAATAATGCAACAAAGTCCTTAAATAATGCAGTAGATTACTGAAATACCGCAGCAGGGTCCTTAAATAATGCAGCAGAGTCCTTAAATAATGCAACAAAGTCCTTAAATAATGCAGCAGAGTCCTTACATAATGCAACATAGTCCTTAAATAATGCAGCAAAGTCCTTAAATAATGCAGCAGAGTCCTTAAATAATGCAAGAAAGTCCTTAAATAATGCAGCAGAGTCCTTAAATAATGCAGCAAAGTCCTTAAATAATGCAGAAGAGTCCTTAAATAATGCAATAAAGTCCTTAAATAATGCGGCAAAGTCCTTAAATAATCCAGCCAAGTCCTTAAATAATGCAGCAGAGTCCTTAAATAATGCAGCAAAGTCCTTAAATGATGCAGCAGAGTCCTTAAATAATGCAGCAAAGTCCTTAAATAATCCAGCCAAGTCCTTAAATAATGCAGCAGAGTCCTTAAATAATGCAGCAAAGTCCTTAAATAATGCAGCAGAGTCCTTAAATAATGCAACAAAGTAATTAAATAATGCAGCAGAGTCCTTAAATAATGCAACAAAGTCCATAAATAATGCAGAAGAGTCCTTAAATGATCCAGACAAGTCCTTAAATAATGCAGCAGAGTCCTTAAATAATGCAGCAGATTAATGAAATACCGCAGCAGGGTCCTTAAATAATGCAGCAGAGTCCTTAAATAATGCAGCAAAGTCCTTAAATAATGCAGCAGAGTCCTTAAGTACCGTATCAGAGTCCTTAAATAAAGCAGCAAAGTCCTTAAATAATGCAGCAGAGTCCTTAAATAATGCAGCAAAGTCATTAAATAATGCTGCAGAGTACTTAAATTCCGCAGCAAAGTCCTTAAATAATGCAGCAGATTACTGAAATACCACAGCAGGGTCCTTAAATAATGCCGCAGAGTCCTTAAATAATGCAACAAAGTCCTTAAATAATGCAACAAAGTCCTTAAATAATGCAGCAGAGTCCTTAAATAATGCAACAAAGTCCTTAAAAAATGCAGCAGAATCCTTAAATAATGCAGCAAATTCCTTAAATAATGCAGCAGAGTCCTTAAATAATCCAGCCAAGTCTTTAAATAATGCAGCAGAGTACTTAAATAATGCAGCAGAGTCCTTAAATAATGCAGCAAAGTCCTTAAATAATGCAACAAAGTCCTTAAATAATGCAGAAGAGTCCTTAAATAATGCAGCAGAGTACTGAAATACCGCAGCAGGGTCCTTAAATAATGCAGCAGAGTCCTTAAATAATGCAACAAAGTCCTTAAATAATGCAGTAGATTACTAAAATACCGCAGCAGGGTCCTTAAATAATGCAGCAGAGTCCTTAAATAATGCAACAAAGTCCTTAAATAATGCAGCAGAGTCCTTAAATAATGCAACAAAGTCCTTAAATAATGCAGTAAAGTCCTTAAATAATGCAGCAGTCCTTAAATAATGCAACAAAGTCCTTAAATAATGCAGCAGAGTCCTTAAATAATGCTGCAAAGTCCTTAAATAATGCAGCACAGTCCTTAAATAATCCAGCCAAGTCCTTAAATAATGCAGCAAATTCCTTAAATAATGCAGCAAAGTCTTTAAATAATGCAATAAAGTCCATAAATAATGCAGCAAAGTCCTTAAATAATGCAGCAGAGTACTGAAATACCGCAGCAGGGTCCTTAAATAATGCAGCAGAGTCCTTAAATAATGCAACAAAGTCCTTAAATAATGCAGTAGATTACTGAAATACCGCAGCAGGGTCCTTAAATAATGCAGCAGAGTCCTTAAATAATGCAACAAAGTCCTTAAATAATGCAGCAAAGTCCTTAAATAATGCAGCAGTCCTTAAATAATGCAACAAAGTCCTTAAATAATGCAGTAGATTACTGAAATACCGCAGCAGGGTCCTTAAATAATGCAGCAGAGTCCTTAAATAATGCAACAAAGTCCTTAAATAATGCAGCAAAGTCCTTAAATAATGCAGCAGTCCTTAAATAATGCAACAAAGTCCTTAAATAATGCAGCATAGTCCTTAAATAATGCTGCAAAGTCCTTAAATAATGCAGCACAGTCCTTAAATAATCCAGCCAAGTCCTTAAATAATGCAGCAAATTCCTTAAATAATGCAGCAAAGTCTTTAAATAATGCAATAAAGTCCATAAATAATGCAGCAAAGTCCTTAAATAATGCAGCAGAGTACTGAAATACCGCAGCAGGGTCCTTAAATAATGCAGCAGAGTCCTTAAATAATGCAACAAAGTCCTTAAATAATGCAGTAGATTACTGAAATACCGCAGCAGGGTCCTTAAATAATGCAGCAGAGTCCTTAAATAATGCAACAAAGTCCTTAAATAATGCAGCAGAGTCCTTACATAATGCAACATAGTCCTTAAATAATGCAGCAAAGTCCTTAAATAATGCAGCAGAGTCCTTAAATAATGCAAGAAAGTCCTTAAATAATGCAGCAGAGTCCTTAAATAATGCAGAAGAGTCCTTAAATAATGCAATAAAGTCCTTAAATAATGCAGCAAAGTCCTTAAATAATCCAGCCAAGTCCTTAAATAATGCAGCAGAGTCCTTAAATAATGCAGCAAAGTCCTTAAATGATGCAGCAGAGTCCTTAAATAATGCAGCAAAGTCCTTAAATAATCCAGCCAAGTCCTTAAATAATGCAGCAGAGTGCTTAAATAATGCAGCAAAGTCCTTAAATAATGCAGCAGAGTCCTTAAATAATGCAACAAAGTAATTAAATAATGCAGCAGAGTCCTTAAATAATGCAACAAAGTCCATAAATAATGCAGAAGAGTCCTTAAATAATCCAGACAAGTCCTTAAATAATGCAGCAGAGTCCTTAAATAATGCAGCAGATTACTGAAATACCGCAGCAGGGTCCTTAAATAATGCAGCAGAGTCCTTAAATAATGCAACAAAGTCCTTAAATAATGCAGTAGATTACTGAAATACCGCAGCAGGGTCCTTAAATAATGCAGCAGAGTCCTTAAATAATGCAACAAAGTCCTTAAATAATGCAGCAGAGTCCTTACATAATGCAACATAGTCCTTAAATAATGCAGCAAAGTCCTTAAATAATGCAGCAGAGTCCTTAAATAATGCAAGAAAGTCCTTAAATAATGCAGCAGAGTCCTTAAATAATGCAGCAAAGTCCTTAAATAATGCAGAAGAGTCCTTAAATAATGCAATAAAGTCCTTAAATAATGCAGCAAAGTCCTTAAATAATCCAGCCAAGTCCTTAAATAATGCAGCAGAGTCCTTAAATAATGCAGCAAAGTCCTTAAATGATGCAGCAGAGTCCTTAAATAATGCAGCAAAGTCCTTAAATAATCCAGCCAAGTCCTTAAATAATGCAGCAGAGTCCTTAAATAATGCAGCAAAGTCCTTAAATAATGCAGCAGAGTCCTTAAATAATGCAACAAAGTAATTAAATAATGCAGCAGAGTCCTTAAATAATGCAACAAAGTCCATAAATAATGCAGAAGAGTCCTTAAATAATCCAGACAAGTCCTTAAATAATGCAGCAGAGTCCTTAAATAATGCAGCAGATTACTGAAATACCGCAGCAGGGTCCTTAAATAATGCAGCAGAGTCCTTAAATAATGCAGCAAAGTCCTTAAATAATGCAGCAGAGTCCTTAAATAATGCAGCAAAGTCCTTAAATAATGCAGCAGAGTCCTTAAATAATGCAGCAAAGTCCTTAAATAATGCAACAAAGTCCTTAAATAATGCAGAAGAGTCCTTAAATAATGCAACAAAGTCCTTAAATAATGCAGCAGAGTCCTTAAATAATGCAACAAAGTACTTAAATAATGCAGCAGAGTCCTTAAGTACCGTATCAGAGTCCTTAAATAAAGCAGCAAAGTCCTTAAATAATGCAGCAGAGTCCTTAAATAATGCAGCAAAGTCATTAAATAATGCTGCAGAGTACTTAAATTCCGCAGCAAAGTCCTTAAATAATGCAGCAGAGTCCTTAAATAATGCTGCAAAGTCCTTAAATAATGCAACAAAGTCCTTAAATAATGCAGAAGAGTCCTTAAATAATGCAACAAAGTCCTTAAATAATGCAGCAGAGTCCTTAAATAATGCAACAAAGTACTTAAATAATGCAGCAGAGTCCTTAAGTACCGTAACAGAGTCCTTAAATAATGCAGCAAAGTCCTTAAATAATGCAGCAGATTACTGAAATACCACAGCAGGGTCCTTAAATAATGCAGCAGAGTCCTTAAATAATGCAACAAAGTCCTTAAATAATGCAGCAGAGTCCTTAAATAATGCAACAAAGTCCTTAAAAAATGCAGCAGAATCCTTAAATAATGCAGCAAATTCCTTAAATAATGCAGCAGAGTCCTTAAATAATCCAGCCAAGTCTTTAAATAATGCAGCAGAGTACTTACATAATGCAGCAGAGTCCTTAAATAATGCAGCAAAGTCCTTAAATAATGCAACAAAGTCCTTAAATAATGCAGAAGATTATTTAAATAATGCAGCAGAGTACTGAAATACCGCAGCAGGGTCCTTAAATAATGCAGCAGAGTCCTTAAATAATGCAACAAAGTCCTTAAATAATGCAGTAGATTACTAAAATACCGCAGCAGGGTCCTTAAATAATGCAGCAGAGTCCTTAAATAATGCAACAAAGTACTTAAATAATGCAGCAGAGTCCTTAAATAATGCAACAAAGTCCTTAAATAATGCAGCAAAGTCCTTAAATAATGCAGCAGTCCTTAAATAATGCAACAAAGTCCTTAAATAATGCAGCATAGTCCTTAAATAATGCTGCAAAGTCCTTAAATAATGCAGCACAGTCCTTAAATAATCCAGCCAAGTCCTTAAATAATGCAGCAAATTCCTTAAATAATGCAGCAAAGTCTTTAAATAATGCAATAAAGTCCATAAATAATGCAGCAAAGTCCTTAAATAATGCAGCAGAGTCCTTAAATAATGCAGCAAAGTCCTTAAATAATGCAACAAAGTCCTTAAATAATGCAGAAGAGTCCTTAAATAATGCAGCAGAGTACTGAAATACCGCAGCAGGGTCCTTAAATAATGCAGCAGAGTCCTTAAATAATGCAACAAAGTCCTTAAATAATGCAGTAGATTACTAAAATACCGCAGCAGGGTCCTTAAATAATGCAGCAGAGTCCTTAAATAATGCAACAAAGTCCTTAAATAATGCAGCAGAGTCCTTAAATAATGCAACAAAGTCCTTAAATAATGCAGTAAAGTCCTTAAATAATGCAGCAGTCCTTAAATAATGCAACAAAGTCCTTAAATAATGCAGCAGAGTCCTTAAATAATGCTGCAAAGTCCTTAAATAATGCAGCACAGTCCTTAAATAATCCAGCCAAGTCCTTAAATAATGCAGCAAATTCCTTAAATAATGCAGCAAAGTCTTTAAATAATGCAATAAAGTCCATAAATAATGCAGCAAAGTCCTTAAATAATGCAACAAAGTCCTTAAATAATGCAGAAGAGTCCTTAAATAATGCAGCAGAGTACTGAAATACCGCAGCAGGGTCCTTAAATAATGCAGCAGAGTCCTTAAATAATGCAACAAAGTCCTTAAATAATGCAGTAGATTACTAAAATACCGCAGCAGGGTCCTTAAATAATGCAGCAGAGTCCTTAAATAATGCAACAAAGTCCTTAAATAATGCAGCAGAGTCCTTAAATAATGCAACAAAGTCCTTAAATAATGCAGTAAAGTCCTTAAATAATGCAGCAGTCCTTAAATAATGCAACAAAGTCCTTAAATAATGCAGCAGAGTCCTTAAATAATGCTGCAAAGTCCTTAAATAATGCAGCACAGTCCTTAAATAATCCAGCCAAGTCCTTAAATAATGCAGCAAATTCCTTAAATAATGCAGCAAAGTCTTTAAATAATGCAATAAAGTCCATAAATAATGCAGCAAAGTCCTTAAATAATGCAGCAGAGTACTGAAATACCGCAGCAGGGTCCTTAAATAATGCAGCAGAGTCCTTAAATAATGCAACAAAGTCCTTAAATAATGCAGTAGATTACTGAAATACCGCAGCAGGGTCCTTAAATAATGCAGCAGAGTCCTTAAATAATGCAACAAAGTCCTTAAATAATGCAGCAAAGTCCTTAAATAATGCAGCAGTCCTTAAATAATGCAACAAAGTCCTTAAATAATGCAGTAGATTACTGAAATACCGCAGCAGGGTCCTTAAATAATGCAGCAGAGTCCTTAAATAATGCAACAAAGTCCTTAAATAATGCAGCAAAGTCCTTAAATAATGCAGCAGTCCTTAAATAATGCAACAAAGTCCTTAAATAATGCAGCATAGTCCTTAAATAATGCTGCAAAGTCCTTAAATAATGCAGCACAGTCCTTAAATAATCCAGCCAAGTCCTTAAATAATGCAGCAAATTCCTTAAATAATGCAGCAAAGTCTTTAAATAATGCAATAAAGTCCATAAATAATGCAGCAAAGTCCTTAAATAATGCAGCAGAGTACTGAAATACCGCAGCAGGGTCCTTAAATAATGCAGCAGAGTCCTTAAATAATGCAACAAAGTCCTTAAATAATGCAGTAGATTACTGAAATACCGCAGCAGGGTCCTTAAATAATGCAGCAGAGTCCTTAAATAATGCAACAAAGTCCTTAAATAATGCAGCAGAGTCCTTACATAATGCAACATAGTCCTTAAATAATGCAGCAAAGTCCTTAAATAATGCAGCAGAGTCCTTAAATAATGCAAGAAAGTCCTTAAATAATGCAGCAGAGTCCTTAAATAATGCAGAAGAGTCCTTAAATAATGCAATAAAGTCCTTAAATAATGCAGCAAAGTCCTTAAATAATCCAGCCAAGTCCTTAAATAATGCAGCAGAGTCCTTAAATAATGCAGCAAAGTCCTTAAATGATGCAGCAGAGTCCTTAAATAATGCAGCAAAGTCCTTAAATAATCCAGCCAAGTCCTTAAATAATGCAGCAGAGTGCTTAAATAATGCAGCAAAGTCCTTAAATAATGCAGCAGAGTCCTTAAATAATGCAACAAAGTAATTAAATAATGCAGCAGAGTCCTTAAATAATGCAACAAAGTCCATAAATAATGCAGAAGAGTCCTTAAATAATCCAGACAAGTCCTTAAATAATGCAGCAGAGTCCTTAAATAATGCAGCAGATTACTGAAATACCGCAGCAGGGTCCTTAAATAATGCAGCAGAGTCCTTAAATAATGCAACAAAGTCCTTAAATAATGCAGTAGATTACTGAAATACCGCAGCAGGGTCCTTAAATAATGCAGCAGAGTCCTTAAATAATGCAACAAAGTCCTTAAATAATGCAGCAGAGTCCTTACATAATGCAACATAGTCCTTAAATAATGCAGCAAAGTCCTTAAATAATGCAGCAGAGTCCTTAAATAATGCAAGAAAGTCCTTAAATAATGCAGCAGAGTCCTTAAATAATGCAGCAAAGTCCTTAAATAATGCAGAAGAGTCCTTAAATAATGCAATAAAGTCCTTAAATAATGCAGCAAAGTCCTTAAATAATCCAGCCAAGTCCTTAAATAATGCAGCAGAGTCCTTAAATAATGCAGCAAAGTCCTTAAATGATGCAGCAGAGTCCTTAAATAATGCAGCAAAGTCCTTAAATAATCCAGCCAAGTCCTTAAATAATGCAGCAGAGTCCTTAAATAATGCAGCAAAGTCCTTAAATAATGCAGCAGAGTCCTTAAATAATGCAACAAAGTCCTTAAATAATGCAGCAGAGTCCTTAAATAATGCAACAAAGTACTTAAATAATGCAGCAGAGTCCTTAAGTACCGTATCAGAGTCCTTAAATAAAGCAGCAAAGTCCTTAAATAATGCAGCAGAGTCCTTAAATAATGCAGCAAAGTCATTAAATAATGCTGCAGAGTACTTAAATTCCGCAGCAAAGTCCTTAAATAATGCAGCAGAGTCCTTAAATAATGCTGCAAAGTCCTTAAATAATGCAACAAAGTCCTTAAATAATGCAGAAGAGTCCTTAAATAATGCAACAAAGTCCTTAAATAATGCAGCAGAGTCCTTAAATAATGCAACAAAGTACTTAAATAATGCAGCAGAGTCCTTAAGTACCGTAACAGAGTCCTTAAATAATGCAGCAAAGTCCTTAAATAATGCAGCAGATTACTGAAATACCACAGCAGGGTCCTTAAATAATGCAGCAGAGTCCTTAAATAATGCAACAAAGTCCTTAAATAATGCAGCAGAGTCCTTAAATAATGCAACAAAGTCCTTAAAAAATGCAGCAGAATCCTTAAATAATGCAGCAAATTCCTTAAATAATGCAGCAGAGTCCTTAAATAATCCAGCCAAGTCTTTAAATAATGCAGCAGAGTACTTACATAATGCAGCAGAGTCCTTAAATAATGCAGCAAAGTCCTTAAATAATGCAACAAAGTCCTTAAATAATGCAGAAGATTATTTAAATAATGCAGCAGAGTACTGAAATACCGCAGCAGGGTCCTTAAATAATGCAGCAGAGTCCTTAAATAATGCAACAAAGTCCTTAAATAATGCAGTAGATTACTAAAATACCGCAGCAGGGTCCTTAAATAATGCAGCAGAGTCCTTAAATAATGCAACAAAGTACTTAAATAATGCAGCAGAGTCCTTAAATAATGCAACAAAGTCCTTAAATAATGCAGCAAAGTCCTTAAATAATGCAGCAGTCCTTAAATAATGCAACAAAGTCCTTAAATAATGCAGCATAGTCCTTAAATAATGCTGCAAAGTCCTTAAATAATGCAGCACAGTCCTTAAATAATCCAGCCAAGTCCTTAAATAATGCAGCAAATTCCTTAAATAATGCAGCAAAGTCTTTAAATAATGCAATAAAGTCCATAAATAATGCAGCAAAGTCCTTAAATAATGCAGCAGAGTCCTTAAATAATGCAGCAAAGTCCTTAAATAATGCAACAAAGTCCTTAAATAATGCAGAAGAGTCCTTAAATAATGCAGCAGAGTACTGAAATACCGCAGCAGGGTCCTTAAATAATGCAGCAGAGTCCTTAAATAATGCAACAAAGTCCTTAAATAATGCAGTAGATTACTAAAATACCGCAGCAGGGTCCTTAAATAATGCAGCAGAGTCCTTAAATAATGCAACAAAGTCCTTAAATAATGCAGCAGAGTCCTTAAATAATGCAACAAAGTCCTTAAATAATGCAGTAAAGTCCTTAAATAATGCAGCAGTCCTTAAATAATGCAACAAAGTCCTTAAATAATGCAGCAGAGTCCTTAAATAATGCTGCAAAGTCCTTAAATAATGCAGCACAGTCCTTAAATAATCCAGCCAAGTCCTTAAATAATGCAGCAAATTCCTTAAATAATGCAGCAAAGTCTTTAAATAATGCAATAAAGTCCATAAATAATGCAGCAAAGTCCTTAAATAATGCAACAAAGTCCTTAAATAATGCAGAAGAGTCCTTAAATAATGCAGCAGAGTACTGAAATACCGCAGCAGGGTCCTTAAATAATGCAGCAGAGTCCTTAAATAATGCAACAAAGTCCTTAAATAATGCAGTAGATTACTAAAATACCGCAGCAGGGTCCTTAAATAATGCAGCAGAGTCCTTAAATAATGCAACAAAGTCCTTAAATAATGCAGCAGAGTCCTTAAATAATGCAACAAAGTCCTTAAATAATGCAGTAAAGTCCTTAAATAATGCAGCAGTCCTTAAATAATGCAACAAAGTCCTTAAATAATGCAGCAGAGTCCTTAAATAATGCTGCAAAGTCCTTAAATAATGCAGCACAGTCCTTAAATAATCCAGCCAAGTCCTTAAATAATGCAGCAAATTCCTTAAATAATGCAGCAAAGTCTTTAAATAATGCAATAAAGTCCATAAATAATGCAGCAAAGTCCTTAAATAATGCAGCAGAGTACTGAAATACCGCAGCAGGGTCCTTAAATAATGCAGCAGAGTCCTTAAATAATGCAACAAAGTCCTTAAATAATGCAGTAGATTACTGAAATACCGCAGCAGGGTCCTTAAATAATGCAGCAGAGTCCTTAAATAATGCAACAAAGTCCTTAAATAATGCAGCAAAGTCCTTAAATAATGCAGCAGTCCTTAAATAATGCAACAAAGTCCTTAAATAATGCAGTAGATTACTGAAATACCGCAGCAGGGTCCTTAAATAATGCAGCAGAGTCCTTAAATAATGCAACAAAGTCCTTAAATAATGCAGCAAAGTCCTTAAATAATGCAGCAGTCCTTAAATAATGCAACAAAGTCCTTAAATAATGCAGCATAGTCCTTAAATAATGCTGCAAAGTCCTTAAATAATGCAGCACAGTCCTTAAATAATCCAGCCAAGTCCTTAAATAATGCAGCAAATTCCTTAAATAATGCAGCAAAGTCTTTAAATAATGCAATAAAGTCCATAAATAATGCAGCAAAGTCCTTAAATAATGCAGCAGAGTACTGAAATACCGCAGCAGGGTCCTTAAATAATGCAGCAGAGTCCTTAAATAATGCAACAAAGTCCTTAAATAATGCAGTAGATTACTGAAATACCGCAGCAGGGTCCTTAAATAATGCAGCAGAGTCCTTAAATAATGCAACAAAGTCCTTAAATAATGCAGCAGAGTCCTTACATAATGCAACATAGTCCTTAAATAATGCAGCAAAGTCCTTAAATAATGCAGCAGAGTCCTTAAATAATGCAAGAAAGTCCTTAAATAATGCAGCAGAGTCCTTAAATAATGCAGAAGAGTCCTTAAATAATGCAATAAAGTCCTTAAATAATGCAGCAAAGTCCTTAAATAATCCAGCCAAGTCCTTAAATAATGCAGCAGAGTCCTTAAATAATGCAGCAAAGTCCTTAAATGATGCAGCAGAGTCCTTAAATAATGCAGCAAAGTCCTTAAATAATCCAGCCAAGTCCTTAAATAATGCAGCAGAGTGCTTAAATAATGCAGCAAAGTCCTTAAATAATGCAGCAGAGTCCTTAAATAATGCAACAAAGTAATTAAATAATGCAGCAGAGTCCTTAAATAATGCAACAAAGTCCATAAATAATGCAGAAGAGTCCTTAAATAATCCAGACAAGTCCTTAAATAATGCAGCAGAGTCCTTAAATAATGCAGCAGATTACTGAAATACCGCAGCAGGGTCCTTAAATAATGCAGCAGAGTCCTTAAATAATGCAACAAAGTCCTTAAATAATGCAGTAGATTACTGAAATACCGCAGCAGGGTCCTTAAATAATGCAGCAGAGTCCTTAAATAATGCAACAAAGTCCTTAAATAATGCAGCAGAGTCCTTACATAATGCAACATAGTCCTTAAATAATGCAGCAAAGTCCTTAAATAATGCAGCAGAGTCCTTAAATAATGCAAGAAAGTCCTTAAATAATGCAGCAGAGTCCTTAAATAATGCAGCAAAGTCCTTAAATAATGCAGAAGAGTCCTTAAATAATGCAATAAAGTCCTTAAATAATGCAGCAAAGTCCTTAAATAATCCAGCCAAGTCCTTAAATAATGCAGCAGAGTCCTTAAATAATGCAGCAAAGTCCTTAAATGATGCAGCAGAGTCCTTAAATAATGCAGCAAAGTCCTTAAATAATCCAGCCAAGTCCTTAAATAATGCAGCAGAGTCCTTAAATAATGCAGCAAAGTCCTTAAATAATGCAGCAGAGTCCTTAAATAATGCAACAAAGTAATTAAATAATGCAGCAGAGTCCTTAAATAATGCAACAAAGTCCATAAATAATGCAGAAGAGTCCTTAAATAATCCAGACAAGTCCTTAAATAATGCAGCAGAGTCCTTAAATAATGCAGCAGATTACTGAAATACCGCAGCAGGGTCCTTAAATAATGCAGCAGAGTCCTTAAATAATGCAGCAAAGTCCTTAAATAATGCAGCAGAGTCCTTAAATAATGCAGCAGAGTCCTTAAATAATGCAGCAAAGTCCTTAAATAATGCAACAAAGTCCTTAAATAATGCAGAAGAGTCCTTAAATAATGCAACAAAGTCCTTAAATAATGCAGCAGAGTCCTTAAATAATGCAACAAAGTACTTAAATAATGCAGCAGAGTCCTTAAGTACCGTATCAGAGTCCTTAAATAAAGCAGCAAAGTCCTTAAATAATGCAGCAGAGTCCTTAAATAATGCAGCAAAGTCATTAAATAATGCTGCAGAGTACTTAAATTCCGCAGCAAAGTCCTTAAATAATGCAGCAGAGTCCTTAAATAATGCTGCAAAGTCCTTAAATAATGCAACAAAGTCCTTAAATAATGCAGAAGAGTCCTTAAATAATGCAACAAAGTCCTTAAATAATGCAGCAGAGTCCTTAAATAATGCAACAAAGTACTTAAATAATGCAGCAGAGTCCTTAAGTACCGTAACAGAGTCCTTAAATAATGCAGCAAAGTCCTTAAATAATGCAGCAGATTACTGAAATACCACAGCAGGGTCCTTAAATAATGCAGCAGAGTCCTTAAATAATGCAACAAAGTCCTTAAATAATGCAGCAGAGTCCTTAAATAATGCAACAAAGTCCTTAAAAAATGCAGCAGAATCCTTAAATAATGCAGCAAATTCCTTAAATAATGCAGCAGAGTCCTTAAATAATCCAGCCAAGTCTTTAAATAATGCAGCAGAGTACTTACATAATGCAGCAGAGTCCTTAAATAATGCAGCAAAGTCCTTAAATAATGCAACAAAGTCCTTAAATAATGCAGAAGATTATTTAAATAATGCAGCAGAGTACTGAAATACCGCAGCAGGGTCCTTAAATAATGCAGCAGAGTCCTTAAATAATGCAACAAAGTCCTTAAATAATGCAGTAGATTACTAAAATACCGCAGCAGGGTCCTTAAATAATGCAGCAGAGTCCTTAAATAATGCAACAAAGTACTTAAATAATGCAGCAGAGTCCTTAAATAATGCAACAAAGTCCTTAAATAATGCAGCAAAGTCCTTAAATAATGCAGCAGTCCTTAAATAATGCAACAAAGTCCTTAAATAATGCAGCATAGTCCTTAAATAATGCTGCAAAGTCCTTAAATAATGCAGCACAGTCCTTAAATAATCCAGCCAAGTCCTTAAATAATGCAGCAAATTCCTTAAATAATGCAGCAAAGTCTTTAAATAATGCAATAAAGTCCATAAATAATGCAGCAAAGTCCTTAAATAATGCAGCAGAGTACTGAAATACCGCAGCAGGGTCCTTAAATAATGCAGCAGAGTCCTTAAATAATGCAGCAGAGTCCTTAAATAATGCAACAAAGTCCTTAAATAATGCAGCAGAGTCCTTAAATAATGCAGCAAATTCCTTAAATAATGCAGCAGAGTCCTTAAATAATGCAGCAAAGTCCTTAAATAATGCTGCAGAGTACTTAAATTCCGCAGCACAGTCCTTAAATAATGCAGCAGAGTCCTTAAATAATGCTGCAAAGTCCTTAAATAATGCAACAAAGTCCTTAAATAATGCAGCAGAGTCCTTAAATAATGCAACAAAGTACTTAAATAATGCAGCAGAGTCCTTAAATAATGCAGCAGAGTCCTTAAATAATGCAACAAAGTCCTTAAATAATGCAGCAGAGTCCTTAAATAATGCAGCAAATTCCTTAAATAATGCAGCAGAGTCCTTAAATAATGCAGCAAAGTCATTAAATAATGCTGCAGAGTACTTAAATTCCGCAGCACAGTCCTTAAATAATGCAGCAGAGTCCTTAAATAATGCTGCAAAGTCCTTAAATAATGCAACAAAGTCCTTAAATAATGCAGCAGAGTCCTTAAATAATGCAACAAAGTACTTAAATAATGCAGCAGAGTCCTTAAGTACCGTAACAGAGTCCTTAAATAATGCAGCAAAGTCCTTAAATAATGCAGCAGATTACTGAAATACCACAGCAGGGTCCTTAAATAATGCAGCAGAGTCCTTAAATAATGCAACAAAGTCCTTAAATAATGCAGCAGAGTCCTTAAATAATGCAACAAAGTCCTTAAATAATGCAGTAGATTACTGAATTACCGCAGCAGGGTCCTTAAATAATGCAGCAGAGTCCTTAAATAATGCAACAAAGTCCTTAAATAATGCAGCAGAGTCCTTAAATAATGCAGCAAATTCCTTAAATGATGCAGCAGAGTCCTTAAATAATGCAGCAAAGTCCTTAAATAATGCAGCAGAGTCCTTAAATAATGCAAAAAAGTAATTAAATAATGCAGCAGAGTCCTTAAATAATGCAACAAAGTCCATAAATAATGCAGAAGAGTCCTTAAATAATGCAGCAGAGTCCTTAAATAATGCAGCAGAGTCCTTAAATAATGCAGCAGATTACTGAAATACCGCAGCAGGGTCCTTAAATAATGCAGCAGAGTCCTTAAATAATGCAACAAAGTCCTTAAATAATGCAGCAGAGTCCTTAAATAATGCAACAAAGTCCTTAAATAATGCAGCAGAGTCCTTAAATAATGCAACAAAGTCCTTAAATAATGCAGCAGAGTCCTTAAATAATGCAGCAAAGTCCTTAAATAATGCAGAAGAGTCCTTAAATAATGCAATAAAGTCCTTAAATAATGCAGCAAAGTCCTTGAATAATCCAGCCAAGTCCTTAAATAATGCAGCAGAGTCCTTAAATAATGCAGCAAATTCCTTAAATGATGCAGCAGAGTCCTTAAATAATGCAGCAAAGTCCTTAAATAATGCAGCAGAGTCCTTAAATAATGCAACAAAGTAATTAAATAATGCAGCAGAGTCCTTAAATAATGCAACAAAGTCCATAAATAATGCAGAAGAGTCCTTAAATAATCCAGACAAGTCCTTAAATAATGCAGCAGAGTCCTTAAATAATGCAGCAGAGTCCTTAAATAATGCAGCAGATTACTGAAATACCGCAGCAGGGTCCTTAAATAATGCAGCAGAGTCCTTAAATAATGCAACAAAGTCCTTAAATAATGCAGCAGAATCCTTAAATGATGCATCAAATTCCTTAAATAGTGCAGCAGAGTCCTTAAATAATCCAGCCAAGTCTTTAAATAATGCAGCAGAGTCCTTAAATAATGCAGCAAAGTCCTTAAATAATGCAACAAAGTCCTTAAATAATGCAGCAGAGTCCTTAAATAATGCAACAAAGTCCTTAAATAATGCAGCAAAGTCCTTAAATAATGCAGCAGAGTCCTTAAATAATGCAACAAAGTCCTTAAATAATGCAGCAGAGTCCTTAAATAATGCAGCAAAGTCCTTAAATAATGCAGCACAGTCCTTAAATAATCCAGCCAAGTCCTTAAATAATGCAGCAAATTTCTTAAATAATGCAGCAAAGTCTTTAAATAATGCAATAAAGTCCATAAATAATGCAGCAAAGTCCTTAAATAATGCAGCAGAGTACTGAAATACCGCAGCAGGGTCCTTAAATAATGCAGCAGAGTCCTTAAATAATGCAACAAAGTCCTTAAATAATGCAGTAGATTACTGAAATACCGCAGCAGGGTCCTTAAATAATGCAGCAGAGTCCTTAAATAATGCAATAAAGTCCTTAAATAATGCAGCAGAGTCCTTACATAATGCAACATAGTCCTTAAATAATGCAGCAAAGTCCTTAAATAATGCAGCAGAGTCCTTAAATAATGCAAGAAAGTCCTTAAATAATGCAGCAGAGTCCTTAAATAATGCAGCAAAGTCCTTAAATAATGCAGAAGAGTCCTTAAATAATGCAATAAAGTCCTTAAATAATGCGGCAAAGTCCTTAAATAATCCAGCCAAGTCCTTAAATAATGCAGCAGAGTCCTTAAATAATGCAGCAAAGTCCTTAAATGATGCAGCAGAGTCCTTAAATAATGCAGCAAAGTCCTTAAATAATCCAGCCAAGTCCTTAAATAATGCAGCAGAGTCCTTAAATAATGCAGCAAAGTCCTTAAATAATGCAGCAGAGTCCTTAAATAATGCAACAAAGTAATTAAATAATGCAGCAGAGTCCTTAAATAATGCAACAAAGTCCATAAATAATGCAGAAGAGTCCTTAAATGATCCAGACAAGTCCTTAAATAATGCAGCAGAGTCCTTAAATAATGCAGCAGATTAATGAAATACCGCAGCAGGGTCCTTAAATAATGCAGCAGAGTCCTTAAATAATGCAGCAAAGTCCTTAAATAATGCAGCAGAGTCCTTAAGTACCGTATCAGAGTCCTTAAATAAAGCAGCAAAGTCCTTAAATAATGCAGCAGAGTCCTTAAATAATGCAGCAAAGTCATTAAATAATGCTGCAGAGTACTTAAATTCCGCAGCAAAGTCCTTAAATAATGCAGCAGATTACTGAAATACCACAGCAGGGTCCTTAAATAATGCAGCAGAGTCCTTAAATAATGCAACAAAGTCCTTAAATAATGCAACAAAGTCCTTAAATAATGCAGCAGAGTACTGAAATACCGCAGCAGGGTCCTTAAATAATGCAGCAGAGTCCTTAAATAATGCAACAAAGTCCTTAAATAATGCAGTAGATTACTGAAATACCGCAGCAGGGTCCTTAAATAATGCAGCAGAGTCCTTAAATAATGCAACAAAGTCCTTAAATAATGCAGCAGAGTCCTTACATAATGCAACATAGTCCTTAAATAATGCAGCAAAGTCCTTAAATAATGCAGCAGAGTCCTTAAATAATGCAAGAAAGTCCTTAAATAATGCAGCAGAGTCCTTAAATAATGCAGCAAAGTCCTTAAATAATGCAGAAGAGTCCTTAAATAATGCAATAAAGTCCTTAAATAATGCGGCAAAGTCCTTAAATAATCCAGCCAAGTCCTTAAATAATGCAGCAGAGTCCTTAAATAATGCAGCAAAGTCCTTAAATGATGCAGCAGAGTCCTTAAATAATGCAGCAAAGTCCTTAAATAATCCAGCCAAGTCCTTAAATAATGCAGCAGAGTCCTTAAATAATGCAGCAAAGTCCTTAAATAATGCAGCAGAGTCCTTAAATAATGCAACAAAGTAATTAAATAATGCAGCAGAGTCCTTAAATAATGCAACAAAGTCCATAAATAATGCAGAAGAGTCCTTAAATGATCCAGACAAGTCCTTAAATAATGCAGCAGAGTCCTTAAATAATGCAGCAGATTAATGAAATACCGCAGCAGGGTCCTTAAATAATGCAGCAGAGTCCTTAAATAATGCAGCAAAGTCCTTAAATAATGCAGCAGAGTCCTTAAGTACCGTATCAGAGTCCTTAAATAAAGCAGCAAAGTCCTTAAATAATGCAGCAGAGTCCTTAAATAATGCAGCAAAGTCATTAAATAATGCTGCAGAGTACTTAAATTCCGCAGCAAAGTCCTTAAATAATGCAGCAGATTACTGAAATACCACAGCAGGGTCCTTAAATAATGCCGCAGAGTCCTTAAATAATGCAACAAAGTCCTTAAATAATGCAACAAAGTCCTTAAATAATGCAGCAGAGTCCTTAAATAATGCAACAAAGTCCTTAAAAAATGCAGCAGAATCCTTAAATAATGCAGCAAATTCCTTAAATAATGCAGCAGAGTCCTTAAATAATCCAGCCAAGTCTTTAAATAATGCAGCAGAGTACTTAAATAATGCAGCAGAGTCCTTAAATAATGCAGCAAAGTCCTTAAATAATGCAACAAAGTCCTTAAATAATGCAGAAGAGTCCTTAAATAATGCAGCAGAGTACTGAAATACCGCAGCAGGGTCCTTAAATAATGCAGCAGAGTCCTTAAATAATGCAACAAAGTCCTTAAATAATGCAGTAGATTACTAAAATACCGCAGCAGGGTCCTTAAATAATGCAGCAGAGTCCTTAAATAATGCAACAAAGTCCTTAAATAATGCAGCAGAGTCCTTAAATAATGCAACAAAGTCCTTAAATAATGCAGTAAAGTCCTTAAATAATGCAGCAGTCCTTAAATAATGCAACAAAGTCCTTAAATAATGCAGCAGAGTCCTTAAATAATGCTGCAAAGTCCTTAAATAATGCAGCACAGTCCTTAAATAATCCAGCCAAGTCCTTAAATAATGCAGCAAATTCCTTAAATAATGCAGCAAAGTCTTTAAATAATGCAATAAAGTCCATAAATAATGCAGCAAAGTCCTTAAATAATGCAGCAGAGTACTGAAATACCGCAGCAGGGTCCTTAAATAATGCAGCAGAGTCCTTAAATAATGCAACAAAGTCCTTAAATAATGCAGTAGATTACTGAAATACCGCAGCAGGGTCCTTAAATAATGCAGCAGAGTCCTTAAATAATGCAACAAAGTCCTTAAATAATGCAGCAAAGTCCTTAAATAATGCAGCAGTCCTTAAATAATGCAACAAAGTCCTTAAATAATGCAGTAGATTACTGAAATACCGCAGCAGGGTCCTTAAATAATGCAGCAGAGTCCTTAAATAATGCAACAAAGTCCTTAAATAATGCAGCAAAGTCCTTAAATAATGCAGCAGTCCTTAAATAATGCAACAAAGTCCTTAAATAATGCAGCATAGTCCTTAAATAATGCTGCAAAGTCCTTAAATAATGCAGCACAGTCCTTAAATAATCCAGCCAAGTCCTTAAATAATGCAGCAAATTCCTTAAATAATGCAGCAAAGTCTTTAAATAATGCAATAAAGTCCATAAATAATGCAGCAAAGTCCTTAAATAATGCAGCAGAGTACTGAAATACCGCAGCAGGGTCCTTAAATAATGCAGCAGAGTCCTTAAATAATGCAACAAAGTCCTTAAATAATGCAGTAGATTACTGAAATACCGCAGCAGGGTCCTTAAATAATGCAGCAGAGTCCTTAAATAATGCAACAAAGTCCTTAAATAATGCAGCAGAGTCCTTACATAATGCAACATAGTCCTTAAATAATGCAGCAAAGTCCTTAAATAATGCAGCAGAGTCCTTAAATAATGCAAGAAAGTCCTTAAATAATGCAGCAGAGTCCTTAAATAATGCAGAAGAGTCCTTAAATAATGCAATAAAGTCCTTAAATAATGCAGCAAAGTCCTTAAATAATCCAGCCAAGTCCTTAAATAATGCAGCAGAGTCCTTAAATAATGCAGCAAAGTCCTTAAATGATGCAGCAGAGTCCTTAAATAATGCAGCAAAGTCCTTAAATAATCCAGCCAAGTCCTTAAATAATGCAGCAGAGTGCTTAAATAATGCAGCAAAGTCCTTAAATAATGCAGCAGAGTCCTTAAATAATGCAACAAAGTAATTAAATAATGCAGCAGAGTCCTTAAATAATGCAACAAAGTCCATAAATAATGCAGAAGAGTCCTTAAATAATCCAGACAAGTCCTTAAATAATGCAGCAGAGTCCTTAAATAATGCAGCAGATTACTGAAATACCGCAGCAGGGTCCTTAAATAATGCAGCAGAGTCCTTAAATAATGCAACAAAGTCCTTAAATAATGCAGTAGATTACTGAAATACCGCAGCAGGGTCCTTAAATAATGCAGCAGAGTCCTTAAATAATGCAACAAAGTCCTTAAATAATGCAGCAGAGTCCTTACATAATGCAACATAGTCCTTAAATAATGCAGCAAAGTCCTTAAATAATGCAGCAGAGTCCTTAAATAATGCAAGAAAGTCCTTAAATAATGCAGCAGAGTCCTTAAATAATGCAGCAAAGTCCTTAAATAATGCAGAAGAGTCCTTAAATAATGCAATAAAGTCCTTAAATAATGCAGCAAAGTCCTTAAATAATCCAGCCAAGTCCTTAAATAATGCAGCAGAGTCCTTAAATAATGCAGCAAAGTCCTTAAATGATGCAGCAGAGTCCTTAAATAATGCAGCAAAGTCCTTAAATAATCCAGCCAAGTCCTTAAATAATGCAGCAGAGTCCTTAAATAATGCAGCAAAGTCCTTAAATAATGCAGCAGAGTCCTTAAATAATGCAACAAAGTAATTAAATAATGCAGCAGAGTCCTTAAATAATGCAACAAAGTCCATAAATAATGCAGAAGAGTCCTTAAATAATCCAGACAAGTCCTTAAATAATGCAGCAGAGTCCTTAAATAATGCAGCAGATTACTGAAATACCGCAGCAGGGTCCTTAAATAATGCAGCAGAGTCCTTAAATAATGCAGCAAAGTCCTTAAATAATGCAGCAGAGTCCTTAAATAATGCAGCAAAGTCCTTAAATAATGCAGCAGAGTCCTTAAATAATGCAGCAAAGTCCTTAAATAATGCAACAAAGTCCTTAAATAATGCAGAAGAGTCCTTAAATAATGCAACAAAGTCCTTAAATAATGCAGCAGAGTCCTTAAATAATGCAACAAAGTACTTAAATAATGCAGCAGAGTCCTTAAGTACCGTATCAGAGTCCTTAAATAAAGCAGCAAAGTCCTTAAATAATGCAGCAGAGTCCTTAAATAATGCAGCAAAGTCATTAAATAATGCTGCAGAGTACTTAAATTCCGCAGCAAAGTCCTTAAATAATGCAGCAGAGTCCTTAAATAATGCTGCAAAGTCCTTAAATAATGCAACAAAGTCCTTAAATAATGCAGAAGAGTCCTTAAATAATGCAACAAAGTCCTTAAATAATGCAGCAGAGTCCTTAAATAATGCAACAAAGTACTTAAATAATGCAGCAGAGTCCTTAAGTACCGTAACAGAGTCCTTAAATAATGCAGCAAAGTCCTTAAATAATGCAGCAGATTACTGAAATACCACAGCAGGGTCCTTAAATAATGCAGCAGAGTCCTTAAATAATGCAACAAAGTCCTTAAATAATGCAGCAGAGTCCTTAAATAATGCAACAAAGTCCTTAAAAAATGCAGCAGAATCCTTAAATAATGCAGCAAATTCCTTAAATAATGCAGCAGAGTCCTTAAATAATCCAGCCAAGTCTTTAAATAATGCAGCAGAGTACTTACATAATGCAGCAGAGTCCTTAAATAATGCAGCAAAGTCCTTAAATAATGCAACAAAGTCCTTAAATAATGCAGAAGATTATTTAAATAATGCAGCAGAGTACTGAAATACCGCAGCAGGGTCCTTAAATAATGCAGCAGAGTCCTTAAATAATGCAACAAAGTCCTTAAATAATGCAGTAGATTACTAAAATACCGCAGCAGGGTCCTTAAATAATGCAGCAGAGTCCTTAAATAATGCAACAAAGTACTTAAATAATGCAGCAGAGTCCTTAAATAATGCAACAAAGTCCTTAAATAATGCAGCAAAGTCCTTAAATAATGCAGCAGTCCTTAAATAATGCAACAAAGTCCTTAAATAATGCAGCATAGTCCTTAAATAATGCTGCAAAGTCCTTAAATAATGCAGCACAGTCCTTAAATAATCCAGCCAAGTCCTTAAATAATGCAGCAAATTCCTTAAATAATGCAGCAAAGTCTTTAAATAATGCAATAAAGTCCATAAATAATGCAGCAAAGTCCTTAAATAATGCAGCAGAGTCCTTAAATAATGCAGCAAAGTCCTTAAATAATGCAACAAAGTCCTTAAATAATGCAGAAGAGTCCTTAAATAATGCAGCAGAGTACTGAAATACCGCAGCAGGGTCCTTAAATAATGCAGCAGAGTCCTTAAATAATGCAACAAAGTCCTTAAATAATGCAGTAGATTACTAAAATACCGCAGCAGGGTCCTTAAATAATGCAGCAGAGTCCTTAAATAATGCAACAAAGTCCTTAAATAATGCAGCAGAGTCCTTAAATAATGCAACAAAGTCCTTAAATAATGCAGTAAAGTCCTTAAATAATGCAGCAGTCCTTAAATAATGCAACAAAGTCCTTAAATAATGCAGCAGAGTCCTTAAATAATGCTGCAAAGTCCTTAAATAATGCAGCACAGTCCTTAAATAATCCAGCCAAGTCCTTAAATAATGCAGCAAATTCCTTAAATAATGCAGCAAAGTCTTTAAATAATGCAATAAAGTCCATAAATAATGCAGCAAAGTCCTTAAATAATGCAACAAAGTCCTTAAATAATGCAGAAGAGTCCTTAAATAATGCAGCAGAGTACTGAAATACCGCAGCAGGGTCCTTAAATAATGCAGCAGAGTCCTTAAATAATGCAACAAAGTCCTTAAATAATGCAGTAGATTACTAAAATACCGCAGCAGGGTCCTTAAATAATGCAGCAGAGTCCTTAAATAATGCAACAAAGTCCTTAAATAATGCAGCAGAGTCCTTAAATAATGCAACAAAGTCCTTAAATAATGCAGTAAAGTCCTTAAATAATGCAGCAGTCCTTAAATAATGCAACAAAGTCCTTAAATAATGCAGCAGAGTCCTTAAATAATGCTGCAAAGTCCTTAAATAATGCAGCACAGTCCTTAAATAATCCAGCCAAGTCCTTAAATAATGCAGCAAATTCCTTAAATAATGCAGCAAAGTCTTTAAATAATGCAATAAAGTCCATAAATAATGCAGCAAAGTCCTTAAATAATGCAGCAGAGTACTGAAATACCGCAGCAGGGTCCTTAAATAATGCAGCAGAGTCCTTAAATAATGCAACAAAGTCCTTAAATAATGCAGTAGATTACTGAATTACCGCAGCAGGGTCCTTAAATAATGCAGCAGAGTCCTTAAATAATGCAACAAAGTCCTTAAATAATGCAGAAGAGTCCTTAAATAATGCAATAAAGTCCTTAAATAATGCAGCAAAGTCCTTAAATAATCCAGCCAAGTCCTTAAATAATGCAGCAGAGTCCTTAAATAATGCAGCAAAGTCCTTAAATGATGCAGCAGAGTCCTTAAATAATGCAGCAAAGTCCTTAAATATTCCAGCCAAGTCCTTAAATAATGCAGCAGAGTCCTTAAATAATGCAGCAAAGTCCTTAAATAATGCAGCAGAGTCCTTAAATAATGCAACAAAGTAATTAAATAATGCAGCAGAGTCCTTAAATAATGCAACAAAGTCCATAAATAATGCAGAAGAGTCCTTAAATAATCCAGACAAGTCCTTAAATAATGCAGCAGAGTCCTTAAATAATGCAGCAGATTACTGAAATACCGCAGCAGGGTCCTTAAATAATGCAGCAGAGTCCTTAAATAATGCAACAAAGTCCTTAAATAATGCAGTAGATTACTGAAATACCGCAGCAGGGTCCTTAAATAATGCAGCAGAGTCCTTAAATAATGCAACAAAGTCCTTAAATAATGCAGCAGAGTCCTTACATAATGCAACATAGTCCTTAAATAATGCAGCAAAGTCCTTAAATAATGCAGCAGAGTCCTTAAATAATGCAAGAAAGTCCTTAAATAATGCAGCAGAGTCCTTAAATAATGCAGCAAAGTCCTTAAATAATGCAGAAGAGTCCTTAAATAATGCAATAAAGTCCTTAAATAATGCAGCAAAGTCCTTAAATAATCCAGCCAAGTCCTTAAATAATGCAGCAGAGTCCTTAAATAATGCAGCAAAGTCCTTAAATGATGCAGCAGAGTCCTTAAATAATGCAGCAAAGTCCTTAAATAATCCAGCCAAGTCCTTAAATAATGCAGCAGAGTCCTTAAATAATGCAGCAAAGTCCTTAAATAATGCAGCAGAGTCCTTAAATAATGCAACAAAGTAATTAAATAATGCAGCAGAGTCCTTAAATAATGCAACAAAGTCCATAAATAATGCAGAAGAGTCCTTAAATAATCCAGACAAGTCCTTAAATAATGCAGCAGAGTCCTTAAATAATGCAGCAGATTACTGAAATACCGCAGCAGGGTCCTTAAATAATGCAGCAGAGTCCTTAAATAATGCAGCAAAGTCCTTAAATAATGCAGCAGAGTCCTTAAATAATGCAGCAGAGTCCTTAAATAATGCAGCAAAGTCCTTAAATAATGCAACAAAGTCCTTAAATAATGCAGAAGAGTCCTTAAATAATGCAACAAAGTCCTTAAATAATGCAGCAGAGTCCTTAAATAATGCAACAAAGTACTTAAATAATGCAGCAGAGTCCTTAAGTACCGTATCAGAGTCCTTAAATAAAGCAGCAAAGTCCTTAAATAATGCAGCAGAGTCCTTAAATAATGCAGCAAAGTCATTAAATAATGCTGCAGAGTACTTAAATTCCGCAGCAAAGTCCTTAAATAATGCAGCAGAGTCCTTAAATAATGCTGCAAAGTCCTTAAATAATGCAACAAAGTCCTTAAATAATGCAGAAGAGTCCTTAAATAATGCAACAAAGTCCTTAAATAATGCAGCAGAGTCCTTAAATAATGCAACAAAGTACTTAAATAATGCAGCAGAGTCCTTAAGTACCGTAACAGAGTCCTTAAATAATGCAGCAAAGTCCTTAAATAATGCAGCAGATTACTGAAATACCACAGCAGGGTCCTTAAATAATGCAGCAGAGTCCTTAAATAATGCAACAAAGTCCTTAAATAATGCAGCAGAGTCCTTAAATAATGCAACAAAGTCCTTAAAAAATGCAGCAGAATCCTTAAATAATGCAGCAAATTCCTTAAATAATGCAGCAGAGTCCTTAAATAATCCAGCCAAGTCTTTAAATAATGCAGCAGAGTACTTACATAATGCAGCAGAGTCCTTAAATAATGCAGCAAAGTCCTTAAATAATGCAACAAAGTCCTTAAATAATGCAGAAGATTATTTAAATAATGCAGCAGAGTACTGAAATACCGCAGCAGGGTCCTTAAATAATGCAGCAGAGTCCTTAAATAATGCAACAAAGTCCTTAAATAATGCAGTAGATTACTAAAATACCGCAGCAGGGTCCTTAAATAATGCAGCAGAGTCCTTAAATAATGCAACAAAGTACTTAAATAATGCAGCAGAGTCCTTAAATAATGCAACAAAGTCCTTAAATAATGCAGCAAAGTCCTTAAATAATGCAGCAGTCCTTAAATAATGCAACAAAGTCCTTAAATAATGCAGCATAGTCCTTAAATAATGCTGCAAAGTCCTTAAATAATGCAGCACAGTCCTTAAATAATCCAGCCAAGTCCTTAAATAATGCAGCAAATTCCTTAAATAATGCAGCAAAGTCTTTAAATAATGCAATAAAGTCCATAAATAATGCAGCAAAGTCCTTAAATAATGCAGCAGAGTACTGAAATACCGCAGCAGGGTCCTTAAATAATGCAGCAGAGTCCTTAAATAATGCAGCAGAGTCCTTAAATAATGCAACAAAGTCCTTAAATAATGCAGCAGAGTCCTTAAATAATGCAGCAAATTCCTTAAATGATGCAGCAGAGTCCTTAAATAATGCAGCAAAGTCCTTAAATAATGCAGCAGAGTCCTTAAATAATGCAAAAAAGTAATTAAATAATGCAGCAGAGTCCTTAAATAATGCAACAAAGTCCATAAATAATGCAGAAGAGACCTTAAATAATGCAGCAGAGTCCTTAAATAATGCAGCAGAGTCCTTAAATAATGCAGCAGATTACTGAAATACCGCAGCAGGGTCCTTAAATAATGCAGCAGAGTCCTTAAATAATGCAACAAAGTCCTTAAATAATGCAGCAGAGTCCTTAAATAATGCAACAAAGTCCTTAAATAATGCAGCAGAGTCCTTAAATAATGCAAGAAAGTCCTTAAATAATGCAGCAGAGTCCTTAAATAATGCAGCAAAGTCCTTAAATAATGCAGAAGAGTCCTTAAATAATGCAATAAAGTCCTTAAATAATGCGGCAAAGTCCTTAAATAATCCAGCCAAGTCCTTAAATAATGCAGCAGAGTCCTTAAATAATGCAGCAAAGTCCTTAAATGATGCAGCAGAGTCCTTAAATAATGCAGCAAAGTCCTTAAATAATCCAGCCAAGTCCTTAAATAATGCAGCAGAGTCCTTAAATAATGCAGCAAAGTCCTTAAATAATGCAGCAGAGTCCTTAAATAATGCAACAAAGTAATTAAATAATGCAGCAGAGTCCTTAAATAATGCAACAAAGTCCATAAATAATGCAGAAGAGTCCTTAAATGATCCAGACAAGTCCTTAAATAATGCAGCAGAGTCCTTAAATAATGCAGCAGATTAATGAAATACCGCAGCAGGGTCCTTAAATAATGCAGCAGAGTCCTTAAATAATGCAGCAAAGTCCTTAAATAATGCAGCAGAGTCCTTAAGTACCGTATCAGAGTCCTTAAATAAAGCAGCAAAGTCCTTAAATAATGCAGCAGAGTCCTTAAATAATGCAGCAAAGTCATTAAATAATGCTGCAGAGTACTTAAATTCCGCAGCAAAGTCCTTAAATAATGCAGCAGATTACTGAAATACCACAGCAGGGTCCTTAAATAATGCAGCAGAGTCCTTAAATAATGCAACAAAGTCCTTAAATAATGCAACAAAGTCCTTAAATAATGCAGCAGAGTCCTTAAATAATGCAACAAAGTCCTTAAAAAATGCAGCAGAATCCTTAAATAATGCAGCAAATTCCTTAAATAATGCAGCAGAGTCCTTAAATAATCCAGCCAAGTCTTTAAATAATGCAGCAGAGTACTTAAATAATGCAGCAAAGTCCTTAAATAATGCAGCAGAGTCCTTAAATAATGCAACAAAGTAATTAAATAATGCAGCAGAGTCCTTAAATAATGCAACAAAGTCCATAAATAATGCAGAAGAGTCCTTAAATAATCCAGACAAGTCCTTAAATAATGCAGCAGAGTCCTTAAATAATGCAGCAGATTACTGAAATACCGCAGCAGGGTCCTTAAATAATGCAGCAGAGTCCTTAAATAATGCAACAAAGTCCTTAAATAATGCAGTAGATTACTGAAATACCGCAGCAGGGTCCTTAAATAATGCAGCAGAGTCCTTAAATAATGCAACAAAGTCCTTAAATAATGCAGCAGAGTCCTTACATAATGCAACATAGTCCTTAAATAATGCAGCAAAGTCCTTAAATAATGCAGCAGAGTCCTTAAATAATGCAAGAAAGTCCTTAAATAATGCAGCAGAGTCCTTAAATAATGCAGCAAAGTCCTTAAATAATGCAGAAGAGTCCTTAAATAATGCAATAAAGTCCTTAAATAATGCAGCAAAGTCCTTAAATAATCCAGCCAAGTCCTTAAATAATGCAGCAGAGTCCTTAAATAATGCAGCAAAGTCCTTAAATGATGCAGCAGAGTCCTTAAATAATGCAGCAAAGTCCTTAAATAATCCAGCCAAGTCCTTAAATAATGCAGCAGAGTCCTTAAATAATGCAGCAAAGTCCTTAAATAATGCAGCAGAGTCCTTAAATAATGCAACAAAGTAATTAAATAATGCAGCAGAGTCCTTAAATAATGCAACAAAGTCCATAAATAATGCAGAAGAGTCCTTAAATAATCCAGACAAGTCCTTAAATAATGCAGCAGAGTCCTTAAATAATGCAGCAGATTACTGAAATACCACAGCAGGGTCCTTAAATAATGCAGCAGAGTCCTTAAATAATGCAGCAAAGTCCTTAAATAATGCAGCAGAGTCCTTAAATAATGCAGCAAAGTCCTTAAATAATGCAGCAGAGTCCTTAAATAATGCAGCAAAGTCCTTAAATAATGCAACAAAGTCCTTAAATAATGCAGAAGAGTCCTTAAATAATGCAACAAAGTCCTTAAATAATGCAGCAGAGTCCTTAAGTACCGTATCAGAGTCCTTAAATAAAGCAGCAAAGTCCTTAAATAATGCAGCAGAGTCCTTAAATAATGCAGCAAAGTCATTAAATAATGCTGCAGAGTACTTAAATTCCGCAGCAAAGTCCTTAAATAATGCAGCAGAGTCCTTAAATAATGCTGCAAAGTCCTTAAATAATGCAACAAAGTCCTTAAATAATGCAGAAGAGTCCTTAAATAATGCAACAAAGTCCTTAAATAATGCAGCAGAGTCCTTAAATAATGCAACAAAGTACTTAAATAATGCAGCAGAGTCCTTAAGTACCGTAACAGAGTCCTTAAATAATGCAGCAAAGTCCTTAAATAATGCAGCAGATTACTGAAATACCACAGCAGGGTCCTTAAATAATGCAGCAGAGTCCTTAAATAATGCAACAAAGTCCTTAAATAATGCAGCAGAGTCCTTAAATAATGCAACAAAGTCCTTAAAAAATGCAGCAGAATCCTTAAATAATGCAGCAAATTCCTTAAATAATGCAGCAGAGTCCTTAAATAATCCAGCCAAGTCTTTAAATAATGCAGCAGAGTACTTACATAATGCAGCAGAGTCCTTAAATAATGCAGCAAAGTCCTTAAATAATGCAACAAAGTCCTTAAATAATGCAGAAGATTATTTAAATAATGCAGCAGAGTACTGAAATACCGCAGCAGGGTCCTTAAATAATGCAGCAGAGTCCTTAAATAATGCAACAAAGTCCTTAAATAATGCAGTAGATTACTAAAATACCGCAGCAGGGTCCTTAAATAATGCAGCAGAGTCCTTAAATAATGCAACAAAGTACTTAAATAATGCAGCAGAGTCCTTAAATAATGCAACAAAGTCCTTAAATAATGCAGCAAAGTCCTTAAATAATGCAGCAGTCCTTAAATAATGCAACAAAGTCCTTAAATAATGCAGCATAGTCCTTAAATAATGCTGCAAAGTCCTTAAATAATGCAGCACAGTCCTTAAATAATCCAGCCAAGTCCTTAAATAATGCAGCAAATTCCTTAAATAATGCAGCAAAGTCTTTAAATAATGCAATAAAGTCCATAAATAATGCAGCAAAGTCCTTAAATAATGCAGCAGAGTACTGAAATACCGCAGCAGGGTCCTTAAATAATGCAGCAGAGTCCTTAAATAATGCAGCAGAGTCCTTAAATAATGCAACAAAGTCCTTAAATAATGCAGCAGAGTCCTTAAATAATGCAGCAAATTCCTTAAATGATGCAGCAGAGTCCTTAAATAATGCAGCAAAGTCCTTAAATAATGCAGCAGAGTCCTTAAATAATGCAAAAAAGTAATTAAATAATGCAGCAGAGTCCTTAAATAATGCAACAAAGTCCATAAATAATGCAGAAGAGTCCTTAAATAATGCAGCAGAGTCCTTAAATAATGCAGCAGAGTCCTTAAATAATGCAGCAGATTACTGAAATACCGCAGCAGGGTCCTTAAATAATGCAGCAGAGTCCTTAAATAATGCAACAAAGTCCTTAAATAATGCAGCAGAGTCCTTAAATAATGCAACAAAGTCCTTAAATAATGCAGCAGAGTCCTTAAATAATGCAAGAAAGTCCTTAAATAATGCAGCAGAGTCCTTAAATAATGCAGCAAAGTCCTTAAATAATGCAGAAGAGTCCTTAAATAATGCAATAAAGTCCTTAAATAATGCGGCAAAGTCCTTAAATAATCCAGCCAAGTCCTTAAATAATGCAGCAGAGTCCTTAAATAATGCAGCAAAGTCCTTAAATGATGCAGCAGAGTCCTTAAATAATGCAGCAAAGTCCTTAAATAATCCAGCCAAGTCCTTAAATAATGCAGCAGAGTCCTTAAATAATGCAGCAAAGTCCTTAAATAATGCAGCAGAGTCCTTAAATAATGCAACAAAGTAATTAAATAATGCAGCAGAGTCCTTAAATAATGCAACAAAGTCCATAAATAATGCAGAAGAGTCCTTAAATGATCCAGACAAGTCCTTAAATAATGCAGCAGAGTCCTTAAATAATGCAGCAGATTAATGAAATACCGCAGCAGGGTCCTTAAATAATGCAGCAGAGTCCTTAAATAATGCAGCAAAGTCCTTAAATAATGCAGCAGAGTCCTTAAGTACCGTATCAGAGTCCTTAAATAAAGCAGCAAAGTCCTTAAATAATGCAGCAGAGTCCTTAAATAATGCAGCAAAGTCATTAAATAATGCTGCAGAGTACTTAAATTCCGCAGCAAAGTCCTTAAATAATGCAGCAGATTACTGAAATACCACAGCAGGGTCCTTAAATAATGCAGCAGAGTCCTTAAATAATGCAACAAAGTCCTTAAATAATGCAACAAAGTCCTTAAATAATGCAGCAGAGTCCTTAAATAATGCAACAAAGTCCTTAAAAAATGCAGCAGAATCCTTAAATAATGCAGCAAATTCCTTAAATAATGCAGCAGAGTCCTTAAATAATCCAGCCAAGTCTTTAAATAATGCAGCAGAGTACTTAAATAATGCAGCAGAGTCCTTAAATAATGCAGCAAAGTCCTTAAATAATGCAACAAAGTCCTTAAATAATGCAGAAGAGTCCTTAAATAATGCAGCAGAGTACTGAAATACCGCAGCAGGGTCCTTAAATAATGCAGCAGAGTCCTTAAATAATGCAACAAAGTCCTTAAATAATGCAGTAGATTACTAAAATACCGCAGCAGGGTCCTTAAATAATGCAGCAGAGTCCTTAAATAATGCAACAAAGTCCTTAAATAATGCAGCAGAGTCCTTAAATAATGCAACAAAGTCCTTAAATAATGCAGTAAAGTCCTTAAATAATGCAGCAGTCCTTAAATAATGCAACAAAGTCCTTAAATAATGCAGCAGAGTCCTTAAATAATGCTGCAAAGTCCTTAAATAATGCAGCACAGTCCTTAAATAATCCAGCCAAGTCCTTAAATAATGCAGCAAATTCCTTAAATAATGCAGCAAAGTCTTTAAATAATGCAATAAAGTCCATAAATAATGCAGCAAAGTCCTTAAATAATGCAGCAGAGTACTGAAATACCGCAGCAGGGTCCTTAAATAATGCAGCAGAGTCCTTAAATAATGCAACAAAGTCCTTAAATAATGCAGTAGATTACTGAAATACCGCAGCAGGGTCCTTAAATAATGCAGCAGAGTCCTTAAATAATGCAACAAAGTCCTTAAATAATGCAGCAAAGTCCTTAAATAATGCAGCAGTCCTTAAATAATGCAACAAAGTCCTTAAATAATGCAGTAGATTACTGAAATACCGCAGCAGGGTCCTTAAATAATGCAGCAGAGTCCTTAAATAATGCAACAAAGTCCTTAAATAATGCAGCAAAGTCCTTAAATAATGCAGCAGTCCTTAAATAATGCAACAAAGTCCTTAAATAATGCAGCATAGTCCTTAAATAATGCTGCAAAGTCCTTAAATAATGCAGCACAGTCCTTAAATAATCCAGCCAAGTCCTTAAATAATGCAGCAAATTCCTTAAATAATGCAGCAAAGTCTTTAAATAATGCAATAAAGTCCATAAATAATGCAGCAAAGTCCTTAAATAATGCAGCAGAGTACTGAAATACCGCAGCAGGGTCCTTAAATAATGCAGCAGAGTCCTTAAATAATGCAACAAAGTCCTTAAATAATGCAGTAGATTACTGAAATACCGCAGCAGGGTCCTTAAATAATGCAGCAGAGTCCTTAAATAATGCAACAAAGTCCTTAAATAATGCAGCAGAGTCCTTACATAATGCAACATAGTCCTTAAATAATGCAGCAAAGTCCTTAAATAATGCAGCAGAGTCCTTAAATAATGCAAGAAAGTCCTTAAATAATGCAGCAGAGTCCTTAAATAATGCAGAAGAGTCCTTAAATAATGCAATAAAGTCCTTAAATAATGCAGCAAAGTCCTTAAATAATCCAGCCAAGTCCTTAAATAATGCAGCAGAGTCCTTAAATAATGCAGCAAAGTCCTTAAATGATGCAGCAGAGTCCTTAAATAATGCAGCAAAGTCCTTAAATAATCCAGCCAAGTCCTTAAATAATGCAGCAGAGTCCTTAAATAATGCAGCAAAGTCCTTAAATAATGCAGCAGAGTCCTTAAATAATGCAACAAAGTAATTAAATAATGCAGCAGAGTCCTTAAATAATGCAGCAGTCCTTAAATAATGCAACAAAGTCCTTAAATAATGCAGCATAGTCCTTAAATAATGCTGCAAAGTCCTTAAATAATGCAGCACAGTCCTTAAATAATCCAGCCAAGTCCTTAAATAATGCAGCAAATTCCTTAAATAATGCAGCAAAGTCTTTAAATAATGCAATAAAGTCCATAAATAATGCAGCAAAGTCCTTAAATAATGCAGCAGAGTCCTTAAATAATGCAGCAAAGTCCTTAAATAATGCAACAAAGTCCTTAAATAATGCAGAAGAGTCCTTAAATAATGCAGCAGAGTACTGAAATACCGCAGCAGGGTCCTTAAATAATGCAGCAGAGTCCTTAAATAATGCAACAAAGTCCTTAAATAATGCAGTAGATTACTAAAATACCGCAGCAGGGTCCTTAAATAATGCAGCAGAGTCCTTAAATAATGCAACAAAGTCCTTAAATAATGCAGCAGAGTCCTTAAATAATGCAACAAAGTCCTTAAATAATGCAGTAAAGTCCTTAAATAATGCAGCAGTCCTTAAATAATGCAACAAAGTCCTTAAATAATGCAGCAGAGTCCTTAAATAATGCTGCAAAGTCCTTAAATAATGCAGCACAGTCCTTAAATAATCCAGCCAAGTCCTTAAATAATGCAGCAAATTCCTTAAATAATGCAGCAAAGTCTTTAAATAATGCAATAAAGTCCATAAGTAATGCAGCAAAGTCCTTAAATAATGCAACAAAGTCCTTAAATAATGCAGAAGAGTCCTTAAATAATGCAGCAGAGTACTGAAATACCGCAGCAGGGTCCTTAAATAATGCAGCAGAGTCCTTAAATAATGCAACAAAGTCCTTAAATAATGCAGTAGATTACTAAAATACCGCAGCAGGGTCCTTAAATAATGCAGCAGAGTCCTTAAATAATGCAACAAAGTCCTTAAATAATGCAGCAGAGTCCTTAAATAATGCAACAAAGTCCTTAAATAATGCAGTAAAGTCCTTAAATAATGCAGCAGTCCTTAAATAATGCAACAAAGTCCTTAAATAATGCAGCAGAGTCCTTAAATAATGCTGCAAAGTCCTTAAATAATGCAGCACAGTCCTTAAATAATCCAGCCAAGTCCTTAAATAATGCAGCAAATTCCTTAAATAATGCAGCAAAGTCTTTAAATAATGCAATAAAGTCCATAAATAATGCAGCAAAGTCCTTAAATAATGCAGCAGAGTACTGAAATACCGCAGCAGGGTCCTTAAATAATGCAGCAGAGTCCTTAAATAATGCAACAAAGT
The DNA here is from genome assembly GCF_046119375.1 of Phyllobates terribilis. Lineage (NCBI taxonomy): Eukaryota > Metazoa > Chordata > Amphibia > Anura > Dendrobatidae > Phyllobates > Phyllobates terribilis. The sequence goes on from NW_027363048.1 coordinate 387,717, forward strand.
CCTTAAATAATGCAGTAGATTACTGAATTACCGCAGCAGGGTCCTTAAATAATGCAGCAGAGTCCTTAAATAATGCAACAAAGTCCTTAAATAATGCAGAAGAGTCCTTAAATAATGCAATAAAGTCCTTAAATAATGCAGCAAAGTCCTTAAATAATCCAGCCAAGTCCTTAAATAATGCAGCAGAGTCCTTAAATAATGCAGCAAAGTCCTTAAATGATGCAGCAGAGTCCTTAAATAATGCAGCAAAGTCCTTAAATATTCCAGCCAAGTCCTTAAATAATGCAGCAGAGTCCTTAAATAATGCAGCAAAGTCCTTAAATAATGCAGCAGAGTCCTTAAATAATGCAACAAAGTAATTAAATAATGCAGCAGAGTCCTTAAATAATGCAACAAAGTCCATAAATAATGCAGAAGAGTCCTTAAATAATCCAGACAAGTCCTTAAATAATGCAGCAGAGTCCTTAAATAATGCAGCAGATTACTGAAATACCGCAGCAGGGTCCTTAAATAATGCAGCAGAGTCCTTAAATAATGCAACAAAGTCCTTAAATAATGCAGTAGATTACTGAAATACCGCAGCAGGGTCCTTAAATAATGCAGCAGAGTCCTTAAATAATGCAACAAAGTCCTTAAATAATGCAGCAGAGTCCTTACATAATGCAACATAGTCCTTAAATAATGCAGCAAAGTCCTTAAATAATGCAGCAGAGTCCTTAAATAATGCAAGAAAGTCCTTAAATAATGCAGCAGAGTCCTTAAATAATGCAGCAAAGTCCTTAAATAATGCAGAAGAGTCCTTAAATAATGCAATAAAGTCCTTAAATAATGCAGCAAAGTCCTTAAATAATCCAGCCAAGTCCTTAAATAATGCAGCAGAGTCCTTAAATAATGCAGCAAAGTCCTTAAATGATGCAGCAGAGTCCTTAAATAATGCAGCAAAGTCCTTAAATAATCCAGCCAAGTCCTTAAATAATGCAGCAGAGTCCTTAAATAATGCAGCAAAGTCCTTAAATAATGCAGCAGAGTCCTTAAATAATGCAACAAAGTAATTAAATAATGCAGCAGAGTCCTTAAATAATGCAACAAAGTCCATAAATAATGCAGAAGAGTCCTTAAATAATCCAGACAAGTCCTTAAATAATGCAGCAGAGTCCTTAAATAATGCAGCAGATTACTGAAATACCGCAGCAGGGTCCTTAAATAATGCAGCAGAGTCCTTAAATAATGCAGCAAAGTCCTTAAATAATGCAGCAGAGTCCTTAAATAATGCAGCAGAGTCCTTAAATAATGCAGCAAAGTCCTTAAATAATGCAACAAAGTCCTTAAATAATGCAGAAGAGTCCTTAAATAATGCAACAAAGTCCTTAAATAATGCAGCAGAGTCCTTAAATAATGCAACAAAGTACTTAAATAATGCAGCAGAGTCCTTAAGTACCGTATCAGAGTCCTTAAATAAAGCAGCAAAGTCCTTAAATAATGCAGCAGAGTCCTTAAATAATGCAGCAAAGTCATTAAATAATGCTGCAGAGTACTTAAATTCCGCAGCAAAGTCCTTAAATAATGCAGCAGAGTCCTTAAATAATGCTGCAAAGTCCTTAAATAATGCAACAAAGTCCTTAAATAATGCAGAAGAGTCCTTAAATAATGCAACAAAGTCCTTAAATAATGCAGCAGAGTCCTTAAATAATGCAACAAAGTACTTAAATAATGCAGCAGAGTCCTTAAGTACCGTAACAGAGTCCTTAAATAATGCAGCAAAGTCCTTAAATAATGCAGCAGATTACTGAAATACCACAGCAGGGTCCTTAAATAATGCAGCAGAGTCCTTAAATAATGCAACAAAGTCCTTAAATAATGCAGCAGAGTCCTTAAATAATGCAACAAAGTCCTTAAAAAATGCAGCAGAATCCTTAAATAATGCAGCAAATTCCTTAAATAATGCAGCAGAGTCCTTAAATAATCCAGCCAAGTCTTTAAATAATGCAGCAGAGTACTTACATAATGCAGCAGAGTCCTTAAATAATGCAGCAAAGTCCTTAAATAATGCAACAAAGTCCTTAAATAATGCAGAAGATTATTTAAATAATGCAGCAGAGTACTGAAATACCGCAGCAGGGTCCTTAAATAATGCAGCAGAGTCCTTAAATAATGCAACAAAGTCCTTAAATAATGCAGTAGATTACTAAAATACCGCAGCAGGGTCCTTAAATAATGCAGCAGAGTCCTTAAATAATGCAACAAAGTACTTAAATAATGCAGCAGAGTCCTTAAATAATGCAACAAAGTCCTTAAATAATGCAGCAAAGTCCTTAAATAATGCAGCAGTCCTTAAATAATGCAACAAAGTCCTTAAATAATGCAGCATAGTCCTTAAATAATGCTGCAAAGTCCTTAAATAATGCAGCACAGTCCTTAAATAATCCAGCCAAGTCCTTAAATAATGCAGCAAATTCCTTAAATAATGCAGCAAAGTCTTTAAATAATGCAATAAAGTCCATAAATAATGCAGCAAAGTCCTTAAATAATGCAGCAGAGTACTGAAATACCGCAGCAGGGTCCTTAAATAATGCAGCAGAGTCCTTAAATAATGCAGCAGAGTCCTTAAATAATGCAACAAAGTCCTTAAATAATGCAGCAGAGTCCTTAAATAATGCAGCAAATTCCTTAAATGATGCAGCAGAGTCCTTAAATAATGCAGCAAAGTCCTTAAATAATGCAGCAGAGTCCTTAAATAATGCAAAAAAGTAATTAAATAATGCAGCAGAGTCCTTAAATAATGCAACAAAGTCCATAAATAATGCAGAAGAGACCTTAAATAATGCAGCAGAGTCCTTAAATAATGCAGCAGAGTCCTTAAATAATGCAGCAGATTACTGAAATACCGCAGCAGGGTCCTTAAATAATGCAGCAGAGTCCTTAAATAATGCAACAAAGTCCTTAAATAATGCAGCAGAGTCCTTAAATAATGCAACAAAGTCCTTAAATAATGCAGCAGAGTCCTTAAATAATGCAAGAAAGTCCTTAAATAATGCAGCAGAGTCCTTAAATAATGCAGCAAAGTCCTTAAATAATGCAGAAGAGTCCTTAAATAATGCAATAAAGTCCTTAAATAATGCGGCAAAGTCCTTAAATAATCCAGCCAAGTCCTTAAATAATGCAGCAGAGTCCTTAAATAATGCAGCAAAGTCCTTAAATGATGCAGCAGAGTCCTTAAATAATGCAGCAAAGTCCTTAAATAATCCAGCCAAGTCCTTAAATAATGCAGCAGAGTCCTTAAATAATGCAGCAAAGTCCTTAAATAATGCAGCAGAGTCCTTAAATAATGCAACAAAGTAATTAAATAATGCAGCAGAGTCCTTAAATAATGCAACAAAGTCCATAAATAATGCAGAAGAGTCCTTAAATGATCCAGACAAGTCCTTAAATAATGCAGCAGAGTCCTTAAATAATGCAGCAGATTAATGAAATACCGCAGCAGGGTCCTTAAATAATGCAGCAGAGTCCTTAAATAATGCAGCAAAGTCCTTAAATAATGCAGCAGAGTCCTTAAGTACCGTATCAGAGTCCTTAAATAAAGCAGCAAAGTCCTTAAATAATGCAGCAGAGTCCTTAAATAATGCAGCAAAGTCATTAAATAATGCTGCAGAGTACTTAAATTCCGCAGCAAAGTCCTTAAATAATGCAGCAGATTACTGAAATACCACAGCAGGGTCCTTAAATAATGCAGCAGAGTCCTTAAATAATGCAACAAAGTCCTTAAATAATGCAACAAAGTCCTTAAATAATGCAGCAGAGTCCTTAAATAATGCAACAAAGTCCTTAAAAAATGCAGCAGAATCCTTAAATAATGCAGCAAATTCCTTAAATAATGCAGCAGAGTCCTTAAATAATCCAGCCAAGTCTTTAAATAATGCAGCAGAGTACTTAAATAATGCAGCAAAGTCCTTAAATAATGCAGCAGAGTCCTTAAATAATGCAACAAAGTAATTAAATAATGCAGCAGAGTCCTTAAATAATGCAACAAAGTCCATAAATAATGCAGAAGAGTCCTTAAATAATCCAGACAAGTCCTTAAATAATGCAGCAGAGTCCTTAAATAATGCAGCAGATTACTGAAATACCGCAGCAGGGTCCTTAAATAATGCAGCAGAGTCCTTAAATAATGCAACAAAGTCCTTAAATAATGCAGTAGATTACTGAAATACCGCAGCAGGGTCCTTAAATAATGCAGCAGAGTCCTTAAATAATGCAACAAAGTCCTTAAATAATGCAGCAGAGTCCTTACATAATGCAACATAGTCCTTAAATAATGCAGCAAAGTCCTTAAATAATGCAGCAGAGTCCTTAAATAATGCAAGAAAGTCCTTAAATAATGCAGCAGAGTCCTTAAATAATGCAGCAAAGTCCTTAAATAATGCAGAAGAGTCCTTAAATAATGCAATAAAGTCCTTAAATAATGCAGCAAAGTCCTTAAATAATCCAGCCAAGTCCTTAAATAATGCAGCAGAGTCCTTAAATAATGCAGCAAAGTCCTTAAATGATGCAGCAGAGTCCTTAAATAATGCAGCAAAGTCCTTAAATAATCCAGCCAAGTCCTTAAATAATGCAGCAGAGTCCTTAAATAATGCAGCAAAGTCCTTAAATAATGCAGCAGAGTCCTTAAATAATGCAACAAAGTAATTAAATAATGCAGCAGAGTCCTTAAATAATGCAACAAAGTCCATAAATAATGCAGAAGAGTCCTTAAATAATCCAGACAAGTCCTTAAATAATGCAGCAGAGTCCTTAAATAATGCAGCAGATTACTGAAATACCACAGCAGGGTCCTTAAATAATGCAGCAGAGTCCTTAAATAATGCAGCAAAGTCCTTAAATAATGCAGCAGAGTCCTTAAATAATGCAGCAAAGTCCTTAAATAATGCAGCAGAGTCCTTAAATAATGCAGCAAAGTCCTTAAATAATGCAACAAAGTCCTTAAATAATGCAGAAGAGTCCTTAAATAATGCAACAAAGTCCTTAAATAATGCAGCAGAGTCCTTAAGTACCGTATCAGAGTCCTTAAATAAAGCAGCAAAGTCCTTAAATAATGCAGCAGAGTCCTTAAATAATGCAGCAAAGTCATTAAATAATGCTGCAGAGTACTTAAATTCCGCAGCAAAGTCCTTAAATAATGCAGCAGAGTCCTTAAATAATGCTGCAAAGTCCTTAAATAATGCAACAAAGTCCTTAAATAATGCAGAAGAGTCCTTAAATAATGCAACAAAGTCCTTAAATAATGCAGCAGAGTCCTTAAATAATGCAACAAAGTACTTAAATAATGCAGCAGAGTCCTTAAGTACCGTAACAGAGTCCTTAAATAATGCAGCAAAGTCCTTAAATAATGCAGCAGATTACTGAAATACCACAGCAGGGTCCTTAAATAATGCAGCAGAGTCCTTAAATAATGCAACAAAGTCCTTAAATAATGCAGCAGAGTCCTTAAATAATGCAACAAAGTCCTTAAAAAATGCAGCAGAATCCTTAAATAATGCAGCAAATTCCTTAAATAATGCAGCAGAGTCCTTAAATAATCCAGCCAAGTCTTTAAATAATGCAGCAGAGTACTTACATAATGCAGCAGAGTCCTTAAATAATGCAGCAAAGTCCTTAAATAATGCAACAAAGTCCTTAAATAATGCAGAAGATTATTTAAATAATGCAGCAGAGTACTGAAATACCGCAGCAGGGTCCTTAAATAATGCAGCAGAGTCCTTAAATAATGCAACAAAGTCCTTAAATAATGCAGTAGATTACTAAAATACCGCAGCAGGGTCCTTAAATAATGCAGCAGAGTCCTTAAATAATGCAACAAAGTACTTAAATAATGCAGCAGAGTCCTTAAATAATGCAACAAAGTCCTTAAATAATGCAGCAAAGTCCTTAAATAATGCAGCAGTCCTTAAATAATGCAACAAAGTCCTTAAATAATGCAGCATAGTCCTTAAATAATGCTGCAAAGTCCTTAAATAATGCAGCACAGTCCTTAAATAATCCAGCCAAGTCCTTAAATAATGCAGCAAATTCCTTAAATAATGCAGCAAAGTCTTTAAATAATGCAATAAAGTCCATAAATAATGCAGCAAAGTCCTTAAATAATGCAGCAGAGTACTGAAATACCGCAGCAGGGTCCTTAAATAATGCAGCAGAGTCCTTAAATAATGCAGCAGAGTCCTTAAATAATGCAACAAAGTCCTTAAATAATGCAGCAGAGTCCTTAAATAATGCAGCAAATTCCTTAAATGATGCAGCAGAGTCCTTAAATAATGCAGCAAAGTCCTTAAATAATGCAGCAGAGTCCTTAAATAATGCAAAAAAGTAATTAAATAATGCAGCAGAGTCCTTAAATAATGCAACAAAGTCCATAAATAATGCAGAAGAGTCCTTAAATAATGCAGCAGAGTCCTTAAATAATGCAGCAGAGTCCTTAAATAATGCAGCAGATTACTGAAATACCGCAGCAGGGTCCTTAAATAATGCAGCAGAGTCCTTAAATAATGCAACAAAGTCCTTAAATAATGCAGCAGAGTCCTTAAATAATGCAACAAAGTCCTTAAATAATGCAGCAGAGTCCTTAAATAATGCAAGAAAGTCCTTAAATAATGCAGCAGAGTCCTTAAATAATGCAGCAAAGTCCTTAAATAATGCAGAAGAGTCCTTAAATAATGCAATAAAGTCCTTAAATAATGCGGCAAAGTCCTTAAATAATCCAGCCAAGTCCTTAAATAATGCAGCAGAGTCCTTAAATAATGCAGCAAAGTCCTTAAATGATGCAGCAGAGTCCTTAAATAATGCAGCAAAGTCCTTAAATAATCCAGCCAAGTCCTTAAATAATGCAGCAGAGTCCTTAAATAATGCAGCAGAGTCCTTAAATAATGCAACAAAGTAATTAAATAATGCAGCAGAGTCCTTAAATAATGCAACAAAGTCCATAAATAATGCAGAAGAGTCCTTAAATGATCCAGACAAGTCCTTAAATAATGCAGCAGAGTCCTTAAATAATGCAGCAGATTAATGAAATACCGCAGCAGGGTCCTTAAATAATGCAGCAGAGTCCTTAAATAATGCAGCAAAGTCCTTAAATAATGCAGCAGAGTCCTTAAGTACCGTATCAGAGTCCTTAAATAAAGCAGCAAAGTCCTTAAATAATGCAGCAGAGTCCTTAAATAATGCAGCAAAGTCATTAAATAATGCTGCAGAGTACTTAAATTCCGCAGCAAAGTCCTTAAATAATGCAGCAGATTACTGAAATACCACAGCAGGGTCCTTAAATAATGCAGCAGAGTCCTTAAATAATGCAACAAAGTCCTTAAATAATGCAACAAAGTCCTTAAATAATGCAGCAGAGTCCTTAAATAATGCAACAAAGTCCTTAAAAAATGCAGCAGAATCCTTAAATAATGCAGCAAATTCCTTAAATAATGCAGCAGAGTCCTTAAATAATCCAGCCAAGTCTTTAAATAATGCAGCAGAGTACTTAAATAATGCAGCAGAGTCCTTAAATAATGCAGCAAAGTCCTTAAATAATGCAACAAAGTCCTTAAATAATGCAGAAGAGTCCTTAAATAATGCAGCAGAGTACTGAAATACCGCAGCAGGGTCCTTAAATAATGCAGCAGAGTCCTTAAATAATGCAACAAAGTCCTTAAATAATGCAGTAGATTACTAAAATACCGCAGCAGGGTCCTTAAATAATGCAGCAGAGTCCTTAAATAATGCAACAAAGTCCTTAAATAATGCAGCAGAGTCCTTAAATAATGCAACAAAGTCCTTAAATAATGCAGTAAAGTCCTTAAATAATGCAGCAGTCCTTAAATAATGCAACAAAGTCCTTAAATAATGCAGCAGAGTCCTTAAATAATGCTGCAAAGTCCTTAAATAATGCAGCACAGTCCTTAAATAATCCAGCCAAGTCCTTAAATAATGCAGCAAATTCCTTAAATAATGCAGCAAAGTCTTTAAATAATGCAATAAAGTCCATAAATAATGCAGCAAAGTCCTTAAATAATGCAGCAGAGTACTGAAATACCGCAGCAGGGTCCTTAAATAATGCAGCAGAGTCCTTAAATAATGCAACAAAGTCCTTAAATAATGCAGTAGATTACTGAAATACCGCAGCAGGGTCCTTAAATAATGCAGCAGAGTCCTTAAATAATGCAACAAAGTCCTTAAATAATGCAGCAAAGTCCTTAAATAATGCAGCAGTCCTTAAATAATGCAACAAAGTCCTTAAATAATGCAGTAGATTACTGAAATACCGCAGCAGGGTCCTTAAATAATGCAGCAGAGTCCTTAAATAATGCAACAAAGTCCTTAAATAATGCAGCAAAGTCCTTAAATAATGCAGCAGTCCTTAAATAATGCAACAAAGTCCTTAAATAATGCAGCATAGTCCTTAAATAATGCTGCAAAGTCCTTAAATAATGCAGCACAGTCCTTAAATAATCCAGCCAAGTCCTTAAATAATGCAGCAAATTCCTTAAATAATGCAGCAAAGTCTTTAAATAATGCAATAAAGTCCATAAATAATGCAGCAAAGTCCTTAAATAATGCAGCAGAGTACTGAAATACCGCAGCAGGGTCCTTAAATAATGCAGCAGAGTCCTTAAATAATGCAACAAAGTCCTTAAATAATGCAGTAGATTACTGAAATACCGCAGCAGGGTCCTTAAATAATGCAGCAGAGTCCTTAAATAATGCAACAAAGTCCTTAAATAATGCAGCAGAGTCCTTACATAATGCAACATAGTCCTTAAATAATGCAGCAAAGTCCTTAAATAATGCAGCAGAGTCCTTAAATAATGCAAGAAAGTCCTTAAATAATGCAGCAGAGTCCTTAAATAATGCAGAAGAGTCCTTAAATAATGCAATAAAGTCCTTAAATAATGCAGCAAAGTCCTTAAATAATCCAGCCAAGTCCTTAAATAATGCAGCAGAGTCCTTAAATAATGCAGCAAAGTCCTTAAATGATGCAGCAGAGTCCTTAAATAATGCAGCAAAGTCCTTAAATAATCCAGCCAAGTCCTTAAATAATGCAGCAGAGTCCTTAAATAATGCAGCAAAGTCCTTAAATAATGCAGCAGAGTCCTTAAATAATGCAACAAAGTAATTAAATAATGCAGCAGAGTCCTTAAATAATGCAACAAAGTCCATAAATAATGCAGAAGAGTCCTTAAATAATCCAGACAAGTCCTTAAATAATGCAGCAGAGTCCTTAAATAATGCAGCAGATTACTGAAATACCGCAGCAGGGTCCTTAAATAATGCAGCAGAGTCCTTAAATAATGCAACAAAGTCCTTAAATAATGCAGTAGATTACTGAAATACCGCAGCAGGGTCCTTAAATAATGCAGCAGAGTCCTTAAATAATGCAACAAAGTCCTTAAATAATGCAGCAGAGTCCTTACATAATGCAACATAGTCCTTAAATAATGCAGCAAAGTCCTTAAATAATGCAGCAGAGTCCTTAAATAATGCAAGAAAGTCCTTAAATAATGCAGCAGAGTCCTTAAATAATGCAGCAAAGTCCTTAAATAATGCAGAAGAGTCCTTAAATAATGCAATAAAGTCCTTAAATAATGCAGCAAAGTCCTTAAATAATCCAGCCAAGTCCTTAAATAATGCAGCAGAGTCCTTAAATAATGCAGCAAAGTCCTTAAATGATGCAGCAGAGTCCTTAAATAATGCAGCAAAGTCCTTAAATAATCCAGCCAAGTCCTTAAATAATGCAGCAGAGTCCTTAAATAATGCAGCAAAGTCCTTAAATAATGCAGCAGAGTCCTTAAATAATGCAACAAAGTAATTAAATAATGCAGCAGAGTCCTTAAATAATGCAACAAAGTCCATAAATAATGCAGAAGAGTCCTTAAATAATCCAGACAAGTCCTTAAATAATGCAGCAGAGTCCTTAAATAATTCAGCAGATTACTGAAATACCGCAGCAGGGTCCTTAAATAATGCAGCAGAGTCCTTAAATAATGCAGCAAAGTCCTTAAATAATGCAGCAGAGTCCTTAAATAATGCAGCAAAGTCCTTAAATAATGCAGCAGAGTCCTTAAATAATGCAGCAAAGTCCTTAAATAATGCAACAAAGTCCTTAAATAATGCAGAAGAGTCCTTAAATAATGCAACAAAGTCCTTAAATAATGCAGCAGAGTCCTTAAATAATGCAACAAAGTACTTAAATAATGCAGCAGAGTCCTTAAGTACCGTATCAGAGTCCTTAAATAAAGCAGCAAAGTCCTTAAATAATGCAGCAGAGTCCTTAAATAATGCAGCAAAGTCATTAAATAATGCTGCAGAGTACTTAAATTCCGCAGCAAAGTCCTTAAATAATGCAGCAGAGTCCTTAAATAATGCTGCAAAGTCCTTAAATAATGCAACAAAGTCCTTAAATAATGCAGAAGAGTCCTTAAATAATGCAACAAAGTCCTTAAATAATGCAGCAGAGTCCTTAAATAATGCAACAAAGTACTTAAATAATGCAGCAGAGTCCTTAAGTACCGTACACAGAGTCCTTAAATAATGCAGCAAAGTCCTTAAATAATGCAGCAGATTACTGAAATACCACAGCAGGGTCCTTAAATAATGCAGCAGAGTCCTTAAATAATGCAACAAAGTCCTTAAATAATGCAGCAGAGTCCTTAAATAATGCAACAAAGTCCTTAAAAAATGCAGCAGAATCCTTAAATAATGCAGCAAATTCCTTAAATAATGCAGCAGAGTCCTTAAATAATCCAGCCAAGTCTTTAAATAATGCAGCAGAGTACTTACATAATGCAGCAGAGTCCTTAAATAATGCAGCAAAGTCCTTAAATAATGCAACAAAGTCCTTAAATAATGCAGAAGATTATTTAAATAATGCAGCAGAGTACTGAAATACCGCAGCAGGGTCCTTAAATAATGCAGCAGAGTCCTTAAATAATGCAACAAAGTCCTTAAATAATGCAGTAGATTACTAAAATACCGCAGCAGGGTCCTTAAATAATGCAGCAGAGTCCTTAAATAATGCAACAAAGTACTTAAATAATGCAGCAGAGTCCTTAAATAATGCAACAAAGTCCTTAAATAATGCAGCAAAGTCCTTAAATAATGCAGCAGTCCTTAAATAATGCAACAAAGTCCTTAAATAATGCAGCATAGTCCTTAAATAATGCTGCAAAGTCCTTAAATAATGCAGCACAGTCCTTAAATAATCCAGCCAAGTCCTTAAATAATGCAGCAAATTCCTTAAATAATGCAGCAAAGTCTTTAAATAATGCAATAAAGTCCATAAATAATGCAGCAAAGTCCTTAAATAATGCAGCAGAGTCCTTAAATAATGCAGCAAAGTCCTTAAATAATGCAACAAAGTCCTTAAATAATGCAGAAGAGTCCTTAAATAATGCAGCAGAGTACTGAAATACCGCAGCAGGGTCCTTAAATAATGCAGCAGAGTCCTTAAATAATGCAACAAAGTCCTTAAATAATGCAGTAGATTACTAAAATACCGCAGCAGGGTCCTTAAATAATGCAGCAGAGTCCTTAAATAATGCAACAAAGTCCTTAAATAATGCAGCAGAGTCCTTAAATAATGCAACAAAGTCCTTAAATAATGCAGTAAAGTCCTTAAATAATGCAGCAGTCCTTAAATAATGCAACAAAGTCCTTAAATAATGCAGCAGAGTCCTTAAATAATGCTGCAAAGTCCTTAAATAATGCAGCACAGTCCTTAAATAATCCAGCCAAGTCCTTAAATAATGCAGCAAATTCCTTAAATAATGCAGCAAAGTCTTTAAATAATGCAATAAAGTCCATAAATAATGCAGCAAAGTCCTTAAATAATGCAACAAAGTCCTTAAATAATGCAGAAGAGTCCTTAAATAATGCAGCAGAGTACTGAAATACCGCAGCAGGGTCCTTAAATAATGCAGCAGAGTCCTTAAATAATGCAACAAAGTCCTTAAATAATGCAGTAGATTACTAAAATACCGCAGCAGGGTCCTTAAATAATGCAGCAGAGTCCTTAAATAATGCAACAAAGTCCTTAAATAATGCAGCAGAGTCCTTAAATAATGCAACAAAGTCCTTAAATAATGCAGTAAAGTCCTTAAATAATGCAGCAGTCCTTAAATAATGCAACAAAGTCCTTAAATAATGCAGCAGAGTCCTTAAATAATGCTGCAAAGTCCTTAAATAATGCAGCACAGTCCTTAAATAATCCAGCCAAGTCCTTAAATAATGCAGCAAATTCCTTAAATAATGCAGCAAAGTCTTTAAATAATGCAATAAAGTCCATAAATAATGCAGCAAAGTCCTTAAATAATGCAGCAGAGTACTGAAATACCGCAGCAGGGTCCTTAAATAATGCAGCAGAGTCCTTAAATAATGCAACAAAGTCCTTAAATAATGCAGTAGATTACTGAATTACCGCAGCAGGGTCCTTAAATAATGCAGCAGAGTCCTTAAATAATGCAACAAAGTCCTTAAATAATGCAGAAGAGTCCTTAAATAATGCAATAAAGTCCTTAAATAATGCAGCAAAGTCCTTAAATAATCCAGCCAAGTCCTTAAATAATGCAGCAGAGTCCTTAAATAATGCAGCAAAGTCCTTAAATGATGCAGCAGAGTCCTTAAATAATGCAGCAAAGTCCTTAAATAATCCAGCCAAGTCCTTAAATAATGCAGCAGAGTCCTTAAATAATGCAGCAAAGTCCTTAAATAATGCAGCAGAGTCCTTAAATAATGCAACAAAGTCCATAAATAATGCAGAAGAGTCCTTAAATAATCCAGACAAGTCCTTAAATAATGCAGCAGAGTCCTTAAATAATGCAGCAGATTACTGAAATACCGCAGCAGGGTCCTTAAATAATGCAGCAGAGTCCTTAAATAATGCAACAAAGTCCTTAAATAATGCAGTAGATTACTGAAATACCGCAGCAGGGTCCTTAAATAATGCAGCAGAGTCCTTAAATAATGCAACAAAGTCCTTAAATAATGCAGCAGAGTCCTTACATAATGCAACATAGTCCTTAAATAATGCAGCAAAGTCCTTAAATAATGCAGCAGAGTCCTTAAATAATGCAAGAAAGTCCTTAAATAATGCAGCAGAGTCCTTAAATAATGCAGCAAAGTCCTTAAATAATGCAGAAGAGTCCTTAAATAATGCAATAAAGTCCTTAAATAATGCAGCAAAGTCCTTAAATAATCCAGCCAAGTCCTTAAATAATGCAGCAGAGTCCTTAAATAATGCAGCAAAGTCCTTAAATGATGCAGCAGAGTCCTTAAATAATGCAGCAAAGTCCTTAAATAATCCAGCCAAGTCCTTAAATAATGCAGCAGAGTCCTTAAATAATGCAGCAAAGTCCTTAAATAATGCAGCAGAGTCCTTAAATAATGCAACAAAGTAATTAAATAATGCAGCAGAGTCCTTAAATAATGCAACAAAGTCCATAAATAATGCAGAAGAGTCCTTAAATAATCCAGACAAGTCCTTAAATAATGCAGCAGAGTCCTTAAATAATGCAGCAGATTACTGAAATACCGCAGCAGGGTCCTTAAATAATGCAGCAGAGTCCTTAAATAATGCAGCAAAGTCCTTAAATAATGCAGCAGAGTCCTTAAATAATGCAGCAAAGTCCTTAAATAATGCAGCAGAGTCCTTAAATAATGCAGCAAAGTCCTTAAATAATGCAACAAAGTCCTTAAATAATGCAGAAGAGTCCTTAAATAATGCAACAAAGTCCTTAAATAATGCAGCAGAGTCCTTAAATAATGCAACAAAGTACTTAAATAATGCAGCAGAGTCCTTAAGTACCGTATCAGAGTCCTTAAATAAAGCAGCAAAGTCCTTAAATAATGCAGCAGAGTCCTTAAATAATGCAGCAAAGTCATTAAATAATGCTGCAGAGTACTTAAATTCCGCAGCAAAGTCCTTAAATAATGCAGCAGAGTCCTTAAATAATGCTGCAAAGTCCTTAAATAATGCAACAAAGTCCTTAAATAATGCAGAAGAGTCCTTAAATAATGCAACAAAGTCCTTAAATAATGCAGCAGAGTCCTTAAATAATGCAACAAAGTACTTAAATAATGCAGCAGAGTCCTTAAGTACCGTAACAGAGTCCTTAAATAATGCAGCAAAGTCCTTAAATAATGCAGCAGATTACTGAAATACCACAGCAGGGTCCTTAAATAATGCAGCAGAGTCCTTAAATAATGCAACAAAGTCCTTAAATAATGCAGCAGAGTCCTTAAATAATGCAACAAAGTCCTTAAAAAATGCAGCAGAATCCTTAAATAATGCAGCAAATTCCTTAAATAATGCAGCAGAGTCCTTAAATAATCCAGCCAAGTCTTTAAATAATGCAGCAGAGTACTTACATAATGCAGCAGAGTCCTTAAATAATGCAGCAAAGTCCTTAAATAATGCAACAAAGTCCTTAAATAATGCAGAAGATTATTTAAATAATGCAGCAGAGTACTGAAATACCGCAGCAGGGTCCTTAAATAATGCAGCAGAGTCCTTAAATAATGCAACAAAGTCCTTAAATAATGCAGTAGATTACTAAAATACCGCAGCAGGGTCCTTAAATAATGCAGCAGAGTCCTTAAATAATGCAACAAAGTACTTAAATAATGCAGCAGAGTCCTTAAATAATGCAACAAAGTCCTTAAATAATGCAGCAAAGTCCTTAAATAATGCAGCAGTCCTTAAATAATGCAACAAAGTCCTTAAATAATGCAGCATAGTCCTTAAATAATGCTGCAAAGTCCTTAAATAATGCAGCACAGTCCTTAAATAATCCAGCCAAGTCCTTAAATAATGCAGCAAATTCCTTAAATAATGCAGCAAAGTCTTTAAATAATGCAATAAAGTCCATAAATAATGCAGCAAAGTCCTTAAATAATGCAGCAGAGTACTGAAATACCGCAGCAGGGTCCTTAAATAATGCAGCAGAGTCCTTAAATAATGCAACAAAGTCCTTAAATAATGCAGTAGATTACTGAATTACCGCAGCAGGGTCCTTAAATAATGCAGCAGAGTCCTTAAATAATGCAACAAAGTCCTTAAATAATGCAGCAGAGTCCTTAAATAATGCAGCAAATTCCTTAAATGATGCAGCAGAGTCCTTAAATAATGCAGCAAAGTCCTTAAATAATGCAGCAGAGTCCTTAAATAATGCAAAAAAGTAATTAAATAATGCAGCAGAGTCCTTAAATAATGCAACAAAGTCCATAAATAATGCAGAAGAGTCCTTAAATAATGCAGCAGAGTCCTTAAATAATGCAGCAGAGTCCTTAAATAATGCAGCAGATTACTGAAATACCGCAGCAGGGTCCTTAAATAATGCAGCAGAGTCCTTAAATAATGCAACAAAGTCCTTAAATAATGCAGCAGAGTCCTTAAATAATGCAACAAAGTCCTTAAATAATGCAGCAGAGTCCTTAAATAATGCAACAAAGTCCTTAAATAATGCAGCAGAGTCCTTAAATAATGCAGCAAAGTCCTTAAATAATGCAGAAGAGTCCTTAAATAATGCAATAAAGTCCTTAAATAATGCAGCAAAGTCCTTGAATAATCCAGCCAAGTCCTTAAATAATGCAGCAGAGTCCTTAAATAATGCAGCAAATTCCTTAAATGATGCAGCAGAGTCCTTAAATAATGCAGCAAAGTCCTTAAATAATGCAGCAGAGTCCTTAAATAATGCAACAAAGTAATTAAATAATGCAGCAGAGTCCTTAAATAATGCAACAAAGTCCATAAATAATGCAGAAGAGTCCTTAAATAATCCAGACAAGTCCTTAAATAATGCAGCAGAGTCCTTAAATAATGCAGCAGAGTCCTTAAATAATGCAGCAGATTACTGAAATACCGCAGCAGGGTCCTTAAATAATGCAGCAGAGTCCTTAAATAATGCAACAAAGTCCTTAAATAATGCAGCAGAATCCTTAAATGATGCAGCAAATTCCTTAAATAGTGCAGCAGAGTCCTTAAATAATCCAGCCAAGTCTTTAAATAATGCAGCAGAGTCCTTAAATAATGCAGCAAAGTCCTTAAATAATGCAACAAAGTCCTTAAATAATGCAGCAGAGTCCTTAAATAATGCAACAAAGTCCTTAAATAATGCAGCAAAGTCCTTAAATAATGCAGCAGAGTCCTTAAATAATGCAACAAAGTCCTTAAATAATGCAGCAGAGTCCTTAAATAATGCAGCAAAGTCCTTAAATAATGCAGCACAGTCCTTAAATAATCCAGCCAAGTCCTTAAATAATGCAGCAAATTTCTTAAATAATGCAGCAAAGTCTTTAAATAATGCAATAAAGTCCATAAATAATGCAGCAAAGTCCTTAAATAATGCAGCAGAGTACTGAAATACCGCAGCAGGGTCCTTAAATAATGCAGCAGAGTCCTTAAATAATGCAACAAAGTCCTTAAATAATGCAGTAGATTACTGAAATACCGCAGCAGGGTCCTTAAATAATGCAGCAGAGTCCTTAAATAATGCAACAAAGTCCTTAAATAATGCAGCAGAGTCCTTACATAATGCAACATAGTCCTTAAATAATGCAGCAAAGTCCTTAAATAATGCAGCAGAGTCCTTAAATAATGCAAGAAAGTCCTTAAATAATGCAGCAGAGTCCTTAAATAATGCAGCAAAGTCCTTAAATAATGCAGAAGAGTCCTTAAATAATGCAATAAAGTCCTTAAATAATGCGGCAAAGTCCTTAAATAATCCAGCCAAGTCCTTAAATAATGCAGCAGAGTCCTTAAATAATGCAGCAAAGTCCTTAAATGATGCAGCAGAGTCCTTAAATAATGCAGCAAAGTCCTTAAATAATCCAGCCAAGTCCTTAAATAATGCAGCAGAGTCCTTAAATAATGCAGCAAAGTCCTTAAATAATGCAGCAGAGTCCTTAAATAATGCAACAAAGTAATTAAATAATGCAGCAGAGTCCTTAAATAATGCAACAAAGTCCATAAATAATGCAGAAGAGTCCTTAAATGATCCAGACAAGTCCGTAAATAATGCAGCAGAGTCCTTAAATAATGCAGCAGATTAATGAAATACCGCAGCAGGGTCCTTAAATAATGCAGCAGAGTCCTTAAATAATGCAGCAAAGTCCTTAAATAATGCAGCAGAGTCCTTAAGTACCGTATCAGAGTCCTTAAATAAAGCAGCAAAGTCCTTAAATAATGCAGCAGAGTCCTTAAATAATGCAGCAAAGTCATTAAATAATGCTGCAGAGTACTTAAATTCCGCAGCAAAGTCCTTAAATAATGCAGCAGATTACTGAAATACCACAGCAGGGTCCTTAAATAATGCAGCAGAGTCCTTAAATAATGCAACAAAGTCCTTAAATAATGCAACAAAGTCCTTAAATAATGCAGCAGAGTCCTTAAATAATGCAACAAAGTCCTTAAAAAATGCAGCAGAATCCTTAAATAATGCAGCAAATTCCTTAAATAATGCAGCAGAGTCCTTAAATAATCCAGCCAAGTCTTTAAATAATGCAGCAGAGTACTTAAATAATGCAGCAGAGTCCTTAAATAATGCAGCAAAGTCCTTAAATAATGCAACAAAGTCCTTAAATAATGCAGAAGAGTCCTTAAATAATGCAGCAGAGTACTGAAATACCGCAGCAGGGTCCTTAAATAATGCAGCAGAGTCCTTAAATAATGCAACAAAGTCCTTAAATAATGCAGTAGATTACTAAAATACCGCAGCAGGGTCCTTAAATAATGCAGCAGAGTCCTTAAATAATGCAACAAAGTCCTTAAATAATGCAGCAGAGTCCTTAAATAATGCAACAAAGTCCTTAAATAATGCAGTAAAGTCCTTAAATAATGCAGCAGTCCTTAAATAATGCAACAAAGTCCTTAAATAATGCAGCAGAGTCCTTAAATAATGCTGCAAAGTCCTTAAATAATGCAGCACAGTCCTTAAATAATCCAGCCAAGTCCTTAAATAATGCAGCAAATTCCTTAAATAATGCAGCAAAGTCTTTAAATAATGCAATAAAGTCCATAAATAATGCAGCAAAGTCCTTAAATAATGCAGCAGAGTACTGAAATACCGCAGCAGGGTCCTTAAATAATGCAGCAGAGTCCTTAAATAATGCAACAAAGTCCTTAAATAATGCAGTAGATTACTGAAATACCGCAGCAGGGTCCTTAAATAATGCAGCAGAGTCCTTAAATAATGCAACAAAGTCCTTAAATAATGCAGCAAAGTCCTTAAATAATGCAGCAGTCCTTAAATAATGCAACAAAGTCCTTAAATAATGCAGTAGATTACTGAAATACCGCAGCAGGGTCCTTAAATAATGCAGCAGAGTCCTTAAATAATGCAACAAAGTCCTTAAATAATGCAGCAAAGTCCTTAAATAATGCAGCAGTCCTTAAATAATGCAACAAAGTCCTTAAATAATGCAGCATAGTCCTTAAATAATGCTGCAAAGTCCTTAAATAATGCAGCACAGTCCTTAAATAATCCAGCCAAGTCCTTAAATAATGCAGCAAATTCCTTAAATAATGCAGCAAAGTCTTTAAATAATGCAATAAAGTCCATAAATAATGCAGCAAAGTCCTTAAATAATGCAGCAGAGTACTGAAATACCGCAGCAGGGTCCTTAAATAATGCAGCAGAGTCCTTAAATAATGCAACAAAGTCCTTAAATAATGCAGTAGATTACTGAAATACCGCAGCAGGGTCCTTAAATAATGCAGCAGAGTCCTTAAATAATGCAACAAAGTCCTTAAATAATGCAGCAGAGTCCTTACATAATGCAACATAGTCCTTAAATAATGCAGCAAAGTCCTTAAATAATGCAGCAGAGTCCTTAAATAATGCAAGAAAGTCCTTAAATAATGCAGCAGAGTCCTTAAATAATGCAGAAGAGTCCTTAAATAATGCAATAAAGTCCTTAAATAATGCAGCAAAGTCCTTAAATAATCCAGCCAAGTCCTTAAATAATGCAGCAGAGTCCTTAAATAATGCAGCAAAGTCCTTAAATGATGCAGCAGAGTCCTTAAATAATGCAGCAAAGTCCTTAAATAATCCAGCCAAGTCCTTAAATAATGCAGCAGAGTCCTTAAATAATGCAGCAAAGTCCTTAAATAATGCAGCAGAGTCCTTAAATAATGCAACAAAGTAATTAAATAATGCAGCAGAGTCCTTAAATAATGCAACAAAGTCCATAAATAATGCAGAAGAGTCCTTAAATAATCCAGACAAGTCCTTAAATAATGCAGCAGAGTCCTTAAATAATGCAGCAGATTACTGAAATACCGCAGCAGGGTCCTTAAATAATGCAGCAGAGTCCTTAAATAATGCAGCAAAGTCCTTAAATAATGCAGCAGAGTCCTTAAATAATGCAGCAAAGTCCTTAAATAATGCAGCAGAGTCCTTAAATAATGCAGCAAAGTCCTTAAATAATGCAACAAAGTCCTTAAATAATGCAGAAGAGTCCTTAAATAATGCAACAAAGTCCTTAAATAATGCAGTAAAGTCCTTAAATAATGCAGCAGTCCTTAAATAATGCAACAAAGTCCTTAAATAATGCAGCAGAGTCCTTAAATAATGCTGCAAAGTCCTTAAATAATGCAGCACAGTCCTTAAATAATCCAGCCAAGTCCTTAAATAATGCAGCAAATTCCTTAAATAATGCAGCAAAGTCTTTAAATAATGCAATAAAGTCCATAAATAATGCAGCAAAGTCCTTAAATAATGCAACAAAGTCCTTAAATAATGCAGAAGAGTCCTTAAATAATGCAGCAGAGTACTGAAATACCGCAGCAGGGTCCTTAAATAATGCAGCAGAGTCCTTAAATAATGCAACAAAGTCCTTAAATAATGCAGTAGATTACTAAAATACCGCAGCAGGGTCCTTAAATAATGCAGCAGAGTCCTTAAATAATGCAACAAAGTCCTTAAATAATGCAGCAGAGTCCTTAAATAATGCAACAAAGTCCTTAAATAATGCAGTAAAGTCCTTAAATAATGCAGCAGTCCTTAAATAATGCAACAAAGTCCTTAAATAATGCAGCAGAGTCCTTAAATAATGCTGCAAAGTCCTTAAATAATGCAGCACAGTCCTTAAATAATCCAGCCAAGTCCTTAAATAATGCAGCAAATTCCTTAAATAATGCAGCAAAGTCTTTAAATAATGCAATAAAGTCCATAAATAATGCAGCAAAGTCCTTAAATAATGCAGCAGAGTACTGAAATACCGCAGCAGGGTCCTTAAATAATGCAGCAGAGTCCTTAAATAATGCAACAAAGTCCTTAAATAATGCAGTAGATTACTGAATTACCGCAGCAGGGTCCTTAAATAATGCAGCAGAGTCCTTAAATAATGCAACAAAGTCCTTAAATAATGCAGAAGAGTCCTTAAATAATGCAATAAAGTCCTTAAATAATGCAGCAAAGTCCTTAAATAATCCAGCCAAGTCCTTAAATAATGCAGCAGAGTCCTTAAATAATGCAGCAAAGTCCTTAAATGATGCAGCAGAGTCCTTAAATAATGCAGCAAAGTCCTTAAATAATCCAGCCAAGTCCTTAAATAATGCAGCAGAGTCCTTAAATAATGCAGCAAAGTCCTTAAATAATGCAGCAGAGTCCTTAAATAATGCAACAAAGTCCATAAATAATGCAGAAGAGTCCTTAAATAATCCAGACAAGTCCTTAAATAATGCAGCAGAGTCCTTAAATAATGCAGCAGATTACTGAAATACCGCAGCAGGGTCCTTAAATAATGCAGCAGAGTCCTTAAATAATGCAACAAAGTCCTTAAATAATGCAGTAGATTACTGAAATACCGCAGCAGGGTCCTTAAATAATGCAGCAGAGTCCTTAAATAATGCAACAAAGTCCTTAAATAATGCAGCAGAGTCCTTACATAATGCAACATAGTCCTTAAATAATGCAGCAAAGTCCTTAAATAATGCAGCAGAGTCCTTAAATAATGCAAGAAAGTCCTTAAATAATGCAGCAGAGTCCTTAAATAATGCAGCAAAGTCCTTAAATAATGCAGAAGAGTCCTTAAATAATGCAATAAAGTCCTTAAATAATGCAGCAAAGTCCTTAAATAATCCAGCCAAGTCCTTAAATAATGCAGCAGAGTCCTTAAATAATGCAGCAAAGTCCTTAAATGATGCAGCAGAGTCCTTAAATAATGCAGCAAAGTCCTTAAATAATCCAGCCAAGTCCTTAAATAATGCAGCAGAGTCCTTAAATAATGCAGCAAAGTCCTTAAATAATGCAGCAGAGTCCTTAAATAATGCAACAAAGTAATTAAATAATGCAGCAGAGTCCTTAAATAATGCAACAAAGTCCATAAATAATGCAGAAGAGTCCTTAAATAATCCAGACAAGTCCTTAAATAATGCAGCAGAGTCCTTAAATAATGCAGCAGATTACTGAAATACCGCAGCAGGGTCCTTAAATAATGCAGCAGAGTCCTTAAATAATGCAGCAAAGTCCTTAAATAATGCAGCAGAGTCCTTAAATAATGCAGCAAAGTCCTTAAATAATGCAGCAGAGTCCTTAAATAATGCAGCAAAGTCCTTAAATAATGCAACAAAGTCCTTAAATAATGCAGAAGAGTCCTTAAATAATGCAACAAAGTCCTTAAATAATGCAGCAGAGTCCTTAAATAATGCAACAAAGTACTTAAATAATGCAGCAGAGTCCTTAAGTACCGTATCAGAGTCCTTAAATAAAGCAGCAAAGTCCTTAAATAATGCAGCAGAGTCCTTAAATAATGCAGCAAAGTCATTAAATAATGCTGCAGAGTACTTAAATTCCGCAGCAAAGTCCTTAAATAATGCAGCAGAGTCCTTAAATAATGCTGCAAAGTCCTTAAATAATGCAACAAAGTCCTTAAATAATGCAGAAGAGTCCTTAAATAATGCAACAAAGTCCTTAAATAATGCAGCAGAGTCCTTAAATAATGCAACAAAGTACTTAAATAATGCAGCAGAGTCCTTAAGTACCGTAACAGAGTCCTTAAATAATGCAGCAAAGTCCTTAAATAATGCAGCAGATTACTGAAATACCACAGCAGGGTCCTTAAATAATGCAGCAGAGTCCTTAAATAATGCAACAAAGTCCTTAAATAATGCAGCAGAGTCCTTAAATAATGCAACAAAGTCCTTAAAAAATGCAGCAGAATCCTTAAATAATGCAGCAAATTCCTTAAATAATGCAGCAGAGTCCTTAAATAATCCAGCCAAGTCTTTAAATAATGCAGCAGAGTACTTACATAATGCAGCAGAGTCCTTAAATAATGCAGCAAAGTCCTTAAATAATGCAACAAAGTCCTTAAATAATGCAGAAGATTATTTAAATAATGCAGCAGAGTACTGAAATACCGCAGCAGGGTCCTTAAATAATGCAGCAGAGTCCTTAAATAATGCAACAAAGTCCTTAAATAATGCAGTAGATTACTAAAATACCGCAGCAGGGTCCTTAAATAATGCAGCAGAGTCCTTAAATAATGCAACAAAGTACTTAAATAATGCAGCAGAGTCCTTAAATAATGCAACAAAGTCCTTAAATAATGCAGCAAAGTCCTTAAATAATGCAGCAGTCCTTAAATAATGCAACAAAGTCCTTAAATAATGCAGCATAGTCCTTAAATAATGCTGCAAAGTCCTTAAATAATGCAGCACAGTCCTTAAATAATCCAGCCAAGTCCTTAAATAATGCAGCAAATTCCTTAAATAATGCAGCAAAGTCTTTAAATAATGCAATAAAGTCCATAAATAATGCAGCAAAGTCCTTAAATAATGCAGCAGAGTACTGAAATACCGCAGCAGGGTCCTTAAATAATGCAGCAGAGTCCTTAAATAATGCAACAAAGTCCTTAAATAATGCAGTAGATTACTGAATTACCGCAGCAGGGTCCTTAAATAATGCAGCAGAGTCCTTAAATAATGCAACAAAGTCCTTAAATAATGCAGCAGAGTCCTTAAATAATGCAGCAAATTCCTTAAATGATGCAGCAGAGTCCTTAAATAATGCAGCAAAGTCCTTAAATAATGCAGCAGAGTCCTTAAATAATGCAAAAAAGTAATTAAATAATGCAGCAGAGTCCTTAAATAATGCAACAAAGTCCATAAATAATGCAGAAGAGTCCTTAAATAATGCAGCAGAGTCCTTAAATAATGCAGCAGAGTCCTTAAATAATGCAGCAGATTACTGAAATACCGCAGCAGGGTCCTTAAATAATGCAGCAGAGTCCTTAAATAATGCAACAAAGTCCTTAAATAATGCAGCAGAGTCCTTAAATAATGCAACAAAGTCCTTAAATAATGCAGCAGAGTCCTTAAATAATGCAACAAAGTCCTTAAATAATGCAGCAGAGTCCTTAAATAATGCAGCAAAGTCCTTAAATAATGCAGAAGAGTCCTTAAATAATGCAATAAAGTCCTTAAATAATGCAGCAAAGTCCTTGAATAATCCAGCCAAGTCCTTAAATAATGCAGCAGAGTCCTTAAATAATGCAGCAAATTCCTTAAATGATGCAGCAGAGTCCTTAAATAATGCAGCAAAGTCCTTAAATAATGCAGCAGAGTCCTTAAATAATGCAACAAAGTAATTAAATAATGCAGCAGAGTCCTTAAATAATGCAACAAAGTCCATAAATAATGCAGAAGAGTCCTTAAATAATCCAGACAAGTCCTTAAATAATGCAGCAGAGTCCTTAAATAATGCAGCAGAGTCCTTAAATAATGCAGCAGATTACTGAAATACCGCAGCAGGGTCCTTAAATAATGCAGCAGAGTCCTTAAATAATGCAACAAAGTCCTTAAATAATGCAGCAGAATCCTTAAATGATGCAGCAAATTCCTTAAATAGTGCAGCAGAGTCCTTAAATAATCCAGCCAAGTCTTTAAATAATGCAGCAGAGTCCTTAAATAATGCAGCAAAGTCCTTAAATAATGCAACAAAGTCCTTAAATAATGCAGCAGAGTCCTTAAATAATGCAACAAAGTCCTTAAATAATGCAGCAAAGTCCTTAAATAATGCAGCAGAGTCCTTAAATAATGCAACAAAGTCCTTAAATAATGCAGCAGAGTCCTTAAATAATGCAGCAAAGTCCTTAAATAATGCAGCACAGTCCTTAAATAATCCAGCCAAGTCCTTAAATAATGCAGCAAATTTCTTAAATAATGCAGCAAAGTCTTTAAATAATGCAATAAAGTCCATAAATAATGCAGCAAAGTCCTTAAATAATGCAGCAGAGTACTGAAATACCGCAGCAGGGTCCTTAAATAATGCAGCAGAGTCCTTAAATAATGCAACAAAGTCCTTAAATAATGCAGTAGATTACTGAAATACCGCAGCAGGGTCCTTAAATAATGCAGCAGAGTCCTTAAATAATGCAACAAAGTCCTTAAATAATGCAGCAGAGTCCTTACATAATGCAACATAGTCCTTAAATAATGCAGCAAAGTCCTTAAATAATGCAGCAGAGTCCTTAAATAATGCAAGAAAGTCCTTAAATAATGCAGCAGAGTCCTTAAATAATGCAGCAAAGTCCTTAAATAATGCAGAAGAGTCCTTAAATAATGCAATAAAGTCCTTAAATAATGCGGCAAAGTCCTTAAATAATCCAGCCAAGTCCTTAAATAATGCAGCAGAGTCCTTAAATAATGCAGCAAAGTCCTTAAATGATGCAGCAGAGTCCTTAAATAATGCAGCAAAGTCCTTAAATAATCCAGCCAAGTCCTTAAATAATGCAGCAGAGTCCTTAAATAATGCAGCAAAGTCCTTAAATAATGCAGCAGAGTCCTTAAATAATGCAACAAAGTAATTAAATAATGCAGCAGAGTCCTTAAATAATGCAACAAAGTCCATAAATAATGCAGAAGAGTCCTTAAATGATCCAGACAAGTCCGTAAATAATGCAGCAGAGTCCTTAAATAATGCAGCAGATTAATGAAATACCGCAGCAGGGTCCTTAAATAATGCAGCAGAGTCCTTAAATAATGCAGCAAAGTCCTTAAATAATGCAGCAGAGTCCTTAAGTACCGTATCAGAGTCCTTAAATAAAGCAGCAAAGTCCTTAAATAATGCAGCAGAGTCCTTAAATAATGCAGCAAAGTCATTAAATAATGCTGCAGAGTACTTAAATTCCGCAGCAAAGTCCTTAAATAATGCAGCAGATTACTGAAATACCACAGCAGGGTCCTTAAATAATGCAGCAGAGTCCTTAAATAATGCAACAAAGTCCTTAAATAATGCAACAAAGTCCTTAAATAATGCAGCAGAGTCCTTAAATAATGCAACAAAGTCCTTAAAAAATGCAGCAGAATCCTTAAATAATGCAGCAAATTCCTTAAATAATGCAGCAGAGTCCTTAAATAATCCAGCCAAGTCTTTAAATAATGCAGCAGAGTACTTAAATAATGCAGCAGAGTCCTTAAATAATGCAGCAAAGTCCTTAAATAATGCAACAAAGTCCTTAAATAATGCAGAAGAGTCCTTAAATAATGCAGCAGAGTACTGAAATACCGCAGCAGGGTCCTTAAATAATGCAGCAGAGTCCTTAAATAATGCAACAAAGTCCTTAAATAATGCAGTAGATTACTAAAATACCGCAGCAGGGTCCTTAAATAATGCAGCAGAGTCCTTAAATAATGCAACAAAGTCCTTAAATAATGCAGCAGAGTCCTTAAATAATGCAACAAAGTCCTTAAATAATGCAGTAAAGTCCTTAAATAATGCAGCAGTCCTTAAATAATGCAACAAAGTCCTTAAATAATGCAGCAGAGTCCTTAAATAATGCTGCAAAGTCCTTAAATAATGCAGCACAGTCCTTAAATAATCCAGCCAAGTCCTTAAATAATGCAGCAAATTCCTTAAATAATGCAGCAAAGTCTTTAAATAATGCAATAAAGTCCATAAATAATGCAGCAAAGTCCTTAAATAATGCAGCAGAGTACTGAAATACCGCAGCAGGGTCCTTAAATAATGCAGCAGAGTCCTTAAATAATGCAACAAAGTCCTTAAATAATGCAGTAGATTACTGAAATACCGCAGCAGGGTCCTTAAATAATGCAGCAGAGTCCTTAAATAATGCAACAAAGTCCTTAAATAATGCAGCAAAGTCCTTAAATAATGCAGCAGTCCTTAAATAATGCAACAAAGTCCTTAAATAATGCAGTAGATTACTGAAATACCGCAGCAGGGTCCTTAAATAATGCAGCAGAGTCCTTAAATAATGCAACAAAGTCCTTAAATAATGCAGCAAAGTCCTTAAATAATGCAGCAGTCCTTAAATAATGCAACAAAGTCCTTAAATAATGCAGCATAGTCCTTAAATAATGCTGCAAAGTCCTTAAATAATGCAGCACAGTCCTTAAATAATCCAGCCAAGTCCTTAAATAATGCAGCAAATTCCTTAAATAATGCAGCAAAGTCTTTAAATAATGCAATAAAGTCCATAAATAATGCAGCAAAGTCCTTAAATAATGCAGCAGAGTACTGAAATACCGCAGCAGGGTCCTTAAATAATGCAGCAGAGTCCTTAAATAATGCAACAAAGTCCTTAAATAATGCAGTAGATTACTGAAATACCGCAGCAGGGTCCTTAAATAATGCAGCAGAGTCCTTAAATAATGCAACAAAGTCCTTAAATAATGCAGCAGAGTCCTTACATAATGCAACATAGTCCTTAAATAATGCAGCAAAGTCCTTAAATAATGCAGCAGAGTCCTTAAATAATGCAAGAAAGTCCTTAAATAATGCAGCAGAGTCCTTAAATAATGCAGAAGAGTCCTTAAATAATGCAATAAAGTCCTTAAATAATGCAGCAAAGTCCTTAAATAATCCAGCCAAGTCCTTAAATAATGCAGCAGAGTCCTTAAATAATGCAGCAAAGTCCTTAAATGATGCAGCAGAGTCCTTAAATAATGCAGCAAAGTCCTTAAATAATCCAGCCAAGTCCTTAAATAATGCAGCAGAGTCCTTAAATAATGCAGCAAAGTCCTTAAATAATGCAGCAGAGTCCTTAAATAATGCAACAAAGTAATTAAATAATGCAGCAGAGTCCTTAAATAATGCAACAAAGTCCATAAATAATGCAGAAGAGTCCTTAAATAATCCAGACAAGTCCTTAAATAATGCAGCAGAGTCCTTAAATAATGCAGCAGATTACTGAAATACCGCAGCAGGGTCCTTAAATAATGCAGCAGAGTC
Organism: Phyllobates terribilis; assembly: GCF_046119375.1. Taxonomy (NCBI): domain Eukaryota; kingdom Metazoa; phylum Chordata; class Amphibia; order Anura; family Dendrobatidae; genus Phyllobates; species Phyllobates terribilis. Next base: position 414,941 of record NW_027363048.1, read on the forward strand.
CTTAAATAATGCAGCAAAGTCCTTAAATAATGCAGCAGAGTCCTTAAATAATGCAGCAAAGTCCTTAAATAATGCAGCAGAGTCCTTAAATAATGCAGCAAAGTCCTTAAATAATGCAACAAAGTCCTTAAATAATGCAGAAGAGTCCTTAAATAATGCAGCAAAGTCCTTAAATAATCCAGCCAAGTCCTTAAATAATGCAGCAGAGTCCTTAAATAATGCAGCAAAGTCCTTAAATAATGCAGCAGAGTCCTTAAATAATGCAACAAAGTAATTAAATAATGCAGCAGAGTCCTTAAATAATGCAACAAAGTCCATAAATAATGCAGAAGAGTCCTTAAATAATCCAGACAAGTCCTTAAATAATGCAGCAGAGTCCTTAAATAATGCAGCAGATTACTGAAATACCGCAGCAGGGTCCTTAAATAATGCAGCAGAGTCCTTAAATAATGCAGCAAAGTCCTTAAATAATGCAGCAGAGTCCTTAAATAATGCAGCAAAGTCCTTAAATAATGCAGCAGAGTCCTTAAATAATGCAGCAAAGTCCTTAAATAATGCAACAAAGTCCTTAAATAATGCAGAAGAGTCCTTAAATAATGCAACAAAGTCCTTAAATAATGCAGCAGAGTCCTTAAATAATGCAACAAAGTACTTAAATAATGCAGCAGAGTCCTTAAGTACCGTAACAGAGTCCTTAAATAATGCAGCAAAGTCCTTAAATAATGCAGCAGATTACTGAAATACCACAGCAGGGTCCTTAAATAATGCAGCAGAGTCCTTAAATAATGCAACAAAGTCCTTAAATAATGCAGCAGAGTCCTTAAATAATGCAACAAAGTCCTTAAAAAATGCAGCAGAATCCTTAAATAATGCAGCAAATTCCTTAAATAATGCAGCAGAGTCCTTAAATAATCCAGCCAAGTCTTTAAATAATGCAGCAGAGTACTTACATAATGCAGCAGAGTCCTTAAATAATGCAGCAAAGTCCTTAAATAATGCAACAATGTCCTTAAATAATGCAGAAGATTATTTAAATAATGCAGCAGAGTACTGAAATACCGCAGCAGGGTCCTTAAATAATGCAGCAGAGTCCTTAAATAATGCAACAAAGTCCTTAAATAATGCAGTAGATTACTAAAATACCGCAGCAGGGTCCTTAAATAATGCAGCAGAGTCCTTAAATAATGCAACAAAGTACTTAAATAATGCAGCAGAGTCCTTAAATAATGCAACAAAGTCCTTAAATAATGCAGCAAAGTCCTTAAATAATGCAGCAGTCCTTAAATAATGCAACGAAGTCCTTAAATAATGCAGCATAGTCCTTAAATAATGCTGCAAAGTCCTTAAATAATGCAGCACAGTCCTTAAATAATCCAGCCAAGTCCTTAAATAATGCAGCAAATTCCTTAAATAATGCAGCAAAGTCTTTAAATAATGCAATAAAGTCCATAAATAATGCAGCAAAGTCCTTAAATAATGCAGCAGAGTACTGAAATACCGCAGCAGGGTCCTTAAATAATGCAGCAGAGTCCTTAAATAATGCAACAAAGTCCTTAAATAATGCAGTAGATTACTGAATTACCGCAGCAGGGTCCTTAAATAATGCAGCAGAGTCCTTAAATAATGCAACAAAGTCCTTAAATAATGCAGCAGAGTCCTTAAATAATGCAGCAAATTCCTTATATGATGCAGCAGAGTCCTTAAATAATGCAGCAAAGTCCTTAAATAATGCAGCAGAGTCCTTAAATAATGCAAAAAAGTAATTAAATAATGCAGCAGAGTCCTTAAATAATGCAACAAAGTCCATAAATAATGCAGAAGAGTCCTTAAATAATGCAGCAGAGTCCTTAAATAATGCAGCAGAGTCCTTAAATAATGCAGCAGATTACTGAAATACCGCAGCAGGGTCCTTAAATAATGCAGCAGAGTCCTTAAATAATGCAACAAAGTCCTTAAATAATGCAGCAGAGTCCTTAAATAATGCAACAAAGTCCTTAAATAATGCAGCAGAGTCCTTAAATAATGCAACAAAGTCCTTAAATAATGCAGCAGAGTCCTTAAATAATGCAGCAAAGTCCTTAAATAATGCAGAATAGTCCTTAAATAATGCAATAAAGTCCTTAAATAATGCAGCAAAGTCCTTGAATAATCCAGCCAAGTCCTTAAATAATGCAGCAGAGTCCTTAAATAATGCAGCAAATTCCTTAAATGATGCAGCAGAGTCCTTAAATAATGCAGCAAAGTCCTTAAATAATGCAGCAGAGTCCTTAAATAATGCAACAAAGTAATTAAATAATGCAGCAGAGTCCTTAAATAATGCAACAAAGTCCATAAATAATGCAGAAGAGTCCTTAAATAATCCAGACAAGTCCTTAAATAATGCAGCAGAGTCCTTAAATAATGCAGCAGAGTCCTTAAATAATGCAGCAGATTACTGAAATACTGCAGCAGGGTCCTTAAATAATGCAGCAGAGTCCTTAAATAATGCAACAAAGTCCTTAAATAATGCAGCAGAATCCTTAAATGATGCAGCAAATTCCTTAAATAGTGCAGCAGAGTCCTTAAATAATCCAGCCAAGTCTTTAAATAATGCAGCAGAGTCCTTAAATAATGCAGCAAAGTCCTTAAATAATGCAACAAAGTCCTTAAATAATGCAGCAGAGTCCTTAAATAATGCAACAAAGTCCTTAAATAATGCAGCAAAGTCCTTAAATAATGCAGCAGAGTCCTTAAATAATGCAACAAAGTCCTTAAATAATGCAGCAGAGTCCTTAAATAATGCAGCAAAGTCCTTAAATAATGCAGCACAGTCCTTAAATAATCCAGCCAAGTCCTTAAATAATGCAGCAAATTTCTTAAATAATGCAGCAAAGTCTTTAAATAATGCAATAAAGTCCATAAATAATGCAGCAAAGTCCTTAAATAATGCAGCAGAGTACTGAAATACCGCAGCAGGGTCCTTAAATAATGCAGCAGAGTCCTTAAATAATGCAACAAAGTCCTTAAATAATGCAGTAGATTACTGAAATACCGCAGCAGGGTCCTTAAATAATGCAGCAGAGTCCTTAAATAATGCAACAAAGTCCTTAAATAATGCAGCAGAGTCCTTACATAATGCAACATAGTCCTTAAATAATGCAGCAAAGTCCTTAAATAATGCAGCAGAGTCCTTAAATAATGCAAGAAAGTCCTTAAATAATGCAGCAGAGTCCTTAAATAATGCAGCAAAGTCCTTAAATAATGCAGAAGAGTCCTTAAATAATGCAATAAAGTCCTTAAATAATGCAGCAAAGTCCTTAAATAATCCAGCCAAGTCCTTAAATAATGCAGCAGAGTCCTTAAATAATGCAGCAAAGTCCTTAAATGATGCAGCAGAGTCCTTAAATAATGCAGCAAAGTCCTTAAATAATCCAGCCAAGTCCTTAAATAATGCAGCAGAGTCCTTAAATAATGCAGCAAAGTCCTTAAATAATGCAGCAGAGTCCTTAAATAATGCAACAAAGTAATTAAATAATGCAGCAGAGTCCTTAAATAATGCAACAAAGTCCATAAATAATGCAGAAGAGTCCTTAAATGATCCAGACAAGTCCTTAAATAATGCAGCAGAGTCCTTAAATAATGCAGCAGATTAATGAAATACCGCAGCAGGGTCCTTAAATAATGCAGCAGAGTCCTTAAATAATGCAGCAAAGTCCTTAAATAATGCAGCAGAGTCCTTAAGTACCGTATCAGAGTCCTTAAATAAAGCAGCAAAGTCCTTAAATAATGCAGCAGAGTCCTTAAATAATGCAGCAAAGTCATTAAATAATGCTGCAGAGTACTTAAATTCCGCAGCAAAGTCCTTAAATAATGCAGCAGATTACTGAAATACCACAGCAGGGTCCTTAAATAATGCAGCAGAGTCCTTAAATAATGCAACAAAGTCCTTAAATAATGCAACAAAGTCCTTAAATAATGCAGCAGAGTCCTTAAATAATGCAACAAAGTCCTTAAAAAATGCAGCAGAATCCTTAAATAATGCAGCAAATTCCTTAAATAATGCAGCAGAGTCCTTAAATAATCCAGCCAAGTCTTTAAATAATGCAGCAGAGTACTTAAATAATGCAGCAGAGTCCTTAAATAATGCAGCAAAGTCCTTAAATAATGCAACAAAGTCCTTAAATAATGCAGAAGAGTCCTTAAATAATGCAGCAGAGTACTGAAATACCGCAGCAGGGTCCTTAAATAATGCAGCAGAGTCCTTAAATAATGCAACAAAGTCCTTAAATAATGCAGTAGATTACTAAAATACCGCAGCAGGGTCCTTAAATAATGCAGCAGAGTCCTTAAATAATGCAACAAAGTCCTTAAATAATGCAGCAGAGTCCTTAAATAATGCAACAAAGTCCTTAAATAATGCAGTAAAGTCCTTAAATAATGCAGCAGTCCTTAAATAATGCAACAAAGTCCTTAAATAATGCAGCAGAGTCCTTAAATAATGCTGCAAAGTCCTTAAATAATGCAGCACAGTCCTTAAATAATCCAGCCAAGTCCTTAAATAATGCAGCAAATTCCTTAAATAATGCAGCAAAGTCTTTAAATAATGCAATAAAGTCCATAAATAATGCAGCAAAGTCCTTAAATAATGCAGCAGAGTACTGAAATACCGCAGCAGGGTCCTTAAATAATGCAGCAGAGTCCTTAAATAATGCAACAAAGTCCTTAAATAATGCAGTAGATTACTGAAATACCGCAGCAGGGTCCTTAAATAATGCAGCAGAGTCCTTAAATAATGCAACAAAGTCCTTAAATAATGCAGCAGAGTCCTTAAATAAAGCAGCAAATTCCTTAAATGATGCAGCAGAGTCCTTAAATAATGCAGCAAAGTCCTTAAATAATGCAGCAGAGTCCTTAAATAATGCAACAAAGTAATTAAATAATGCAGCAGAGTCCTTAAATAATGCAACAAAGTCCATAAATAATGCAGAAGAGTCCTTAAATAATCCAGACAAGTCCTTAAATAATGCAGCAGAGTCCTTAAATAATGCAGCAGAGTCCTTAAATAATGCAGCAGATTACTGAAATACCGCAGCAGGGTCCTTAAATAATGCAGCAGAGTCCTTAAATAATGCAACAAAGTCCTTAAATAATGCAGCAGAGTCCTTAAATAATGCAACAAAGTCCTTAAATAATGCAGCAGAGTCCTTAAATAATGCAACAAAGTCCTTAAATAATGCAGCAGAGTCCTTAAATAATGCAGAAAAGTCCTTAAATAATGCAGAAGAGTTCTTAAATAATGCAATAAAGTCCTTAAATAATGCAGCAAAGTCCTTAAATAATCCAGCCAAGTCCTTAAATAATGCAGCAGAGTCCTTAAATAATGCAGCAAATTCCTTAAATGATGCAGCAGAGTCCTTAAACAATGCAGCAAAGTCCTTAAATAATGCAGCAGAGTCCTTAAATAATGCAACAAAGTAATTAAATAATGCAGCAGAGTCCTTAAATAATGCAACAAAGTCCATAAATAATGCAGAAGAGTCCTTAAATAATCCAGACAAGTCCTTAAATAATGCAGCAGAGTCCTTAAATAATGCAGCAGATTACTGAAATACCGCAGCAGGGTCCTTAAATAATGCAGCAGAGTCCTTAAATAATGCAACAAAGTCCTTAAATAATGCAGCAGAGTCCTTAAATAATGCAACAAAGTCCTTAAATAATGCAGCAGAGTCCTTAAATAATGCAGCAAATTCCTTAAATAATGCAGCAGAGTCCTTAAATAATCCAGCCAAGTCTTTAAATAATGCAGCAGAGTCCTTAAATAATGCAGCAAAGTCCTTAAATAATGCAGCAGAGTCCTTAAATAATGCAACAAAGTAATTAAATAATGCAGCAGAGTCCTTAAATAATGCAACAAAGTCCATAAATAATGCAGAAGAGTCCTTAAATAATCCAGACAAGTCCTTAAATAATGCAGCAGAGTCCTTAAATAATGCAGCAGATTACTGAAATACCGCAGCAGGGTCCTTAAATAATGCAGCAGAGTCCTTAAATAATGCAACAAAGTCCTTAAATAATGCAGCAGAGTCCTTAAATAATGCAACAAAGTCCTTAAATAATGCAGCAAATTCCTTAAATAATGCAGCAGAGTCCTTAAATAATCCAGCCAAGTCTTTAAATAATGCAGCAGAGTCCTTAAATAATGCAGCAAAGTCCTTAAATAATGCAACAAAGTCCTTAAATAATGCAGCAGAGTCCTTAAATAATGCAACAAAGTCCTTAAATAATGCAGCAAAGTCCTTAAATAATGCAGCAGAGTCCTTAAATAATGCAACAAAGTCCTTAAATAATGCAGCAGAGTCCTTAAATAATGCAGCAAAGTCCTTAAATAATGCAGCACAGTCCTTAAATAATCCAGCCAAGTCCTTAAATAATGCAGCAAATTCCTTAAATAATGCAGCAAAGTCTTTAAATAATGCAATAAAGTCCATAAATAATGCAGCAAAGTCCTTAAATAATGCAGCAGAGTACTGAAATACCGCAGCAGGGTCCTTAAATAATGCAGCAGAGTCCTTAAATAATGCAACAAAGTCCTTAAATAATGCAGCATAGTCCTTAAATAATGCAGCAAATTCCTTAAATAATGCAGCAGAGTCCTTAAATACTCCAGCCAAGTCTTTAAATAATGCAGCAGAGTCCTTAAATAATGCAGCAAAGTCCTTAAATAATGCAGCAGAGTCCTTAAATAATGCAGCAAAGTCCTTAAATAATGCAACAAAGTCCTTAAATAATGCAGAAGAGTCCTTAAATAATGCAACAAAGTCCTTAAATAATGCAGCAGAGTCCTTAAATAATGCAACAAAGTACTTAAATAATGCAGCAGAGTCCTTAAGTACCGTAGCAGAGTCCTTAAATAAAGCAGCAAAGTCCTTAAATAATGCAGCAGAGTCCTTAAATAATGCAGCAAAGTCATTAAATAATGCTGCAGAGTACTTAAATTCCGCAGCAAAGTCCTTAAATAATGCAGCAGAGTCCTTAAATAATGCTGCAAAGTCCTTAAATAATGCAACAAAGTCCTTAAATAATGCAGCAGAGTCCTTAAATAATGCAACAAAGTCCTTAAATAATGCAGCAGAGTCCTTAAATAATGCAACAAAGTCCTTAAATAATGCAGTAGATTACTGAAATACCGCAGCAGGGTCCTTAAATAATGCAGCAGAGTCCTTAAATAATGCAACAAAGTCCTTAAATAATGCAGCAGAGTCCTTACATAATGCAACATAGTCCTTAAATAATGCAGCAAAGTCCTTAAATAATGCAGCAGAGTCCTTAAATAATGCAAGAAAGTCCTTAAATAATGCAGCAGAGTCCTTAAATAATGCAGAAGAGTCCTTAAATAATGCAATAAAGTCCTTAAATAATGCAGCAAAGTCCTTAAATAATCCAGCCAAGTCCTTAAATAATGCAGCAGAGTCCTTAAATAATGCAGCAAAGTCCTTAAATGATGCAGCAGAGTCCTTAAATAATGCAGCAAAGTCCTTAAATAATCCAGCCAAGTCCTTAAATAATGCAGCAGAGTCCTTAAATAATGCAGCAAAGTCCTTAAATAATGCAGCAGAGTCCTTAAATAATGCAACAAAGTAATTAAATAATGCAGCAGAGTCCTTAAATAATGCAACAAAGTCCATAAATAATGCAGAAGAGTCCTTAAATAATCCAGACAAGTCCTTAAATAATGCAGCAGAGTCCTTAAATAATGCAGCAGATTACTGAAATACCGCAGCAGGGTCCTTAAATAATGCAGCAGAGTCCTTAAATAATGCAGCAAAGTCCTTAAATAATGCAGCAGAGTCCTTAAATAATGCAGCAAAGTCCTTAAATAATGCAGCAGAGTCCTTAAATAATGCAGCAAAGTCCTTAAATAATGCAACAAAGTCCTTAAATAATGCAGAAGAGTCCTTAAATAATGCAACAAAGTCCTTAAATAATGCAGCAGAGTCCTTAAATAATGCAACAAAGTACTTAAATAATGCAGCAGAGTCCTTAAGTACCGTATCAGAGTCCTTAAATAAAGCAGCAAAGTCCTTAAATAATGCAGCAGAGTCCTTAAATAATACAGCAAAGTCATTAAATAATGCTGCAGAGTACTTAAATTCCGCAGCAAAGTCCTTAAATAATGCAGCAGAGTCCTTAAATAATGCTGCAAAGTCCTTAAATAATGCAACAAAGTCCTTAAATAATGCAGAAGAGTCCTTAAATAATGCAACAAAGTCCTTAAATAATGCAGCAGAGTCCTTAAATAATGCAACAAAGTACTTAAATAATGCAGCAGAGTCCTTAAGTACCGTAACAGAGTCCTTAAATAATGCAGCAAAGTCCTTAAATAATGCAGCAGATTACTGAAATACCACAGCAGGGTCCTTAAATAATGCAGCAGAGTCCTTAAATAATGCAACAAAGTCCTTAAATAATGCAGCAGAGTCCTTAAATAATGCAACAAAGTCCTTAAAAAATGCAGCAGAATCCTTAAATAATGCAGCAAATTCCTTAAATAATGCAGCAGAGTCCTTAAATAATCCAGCCAAGTCTTTAAATAATGCAGCAGAGTACTTACATAATGCAGCAGAGTCCTTAAATAATGCAGCAAAGTCCTTAAATAATGCAACAAAGTCCTTAAATAATGCAGAAGAGTCCTTAAATAATGCAGCAGAGAACTGAAATACCGCAGCAGGGTCCTTAAATAATGCAGCAGAGTCCTTAAATAATGCAACAAAGTCCTTAAATAATGCAGTAGATTACTAAAATACCGCAGCAGGGTCCTTAAATAATGCAGCAGAGTCCTTAAATAATGCAACAAAGTACTTAAATAATGCAGCAGAGTCCTTAAATAATGCAACAAAGTCCTTAAAAAATGCAGCAGAATCCTTAAATAATGCAGCAAATTCCTTAAATAATGCAGCAGAGTCCTTAAATAATCCAGCCAAGTCTTTAAATAATGCAGCAGAGTACTTACATAATGCAGCAGAGTCCTTAAATAATGCAGCAAAGTCCTTAAATAATGCAACAAAGTCCTTAAATAATGCAGAAGATTATTTAAATAATGCAGCAGAGTACTGAAATACCGCAGCAGGGTCCTTAAATAATGCAGCAGAGTCCTTAAATAATGCAACAAAGTCCTTAAATAATGCAGTAGATTACTAAAATACCGCAGCAGGGTCCTTAAATAATGCAGCAGAGTCCTTAAATAATGCAACAAAGTACTTAAATAATGCAGCAGAGTCCTTAAATAATGCAACAAAGTCCTTAAATAATGCAGCAAAGTCCTTAAATAATGCAGCAGTCCTTAAATAATGCAACAAAGTCCTTAAATAATGCAGCATAGTCCTTAAATAATGCTGCAAAGTCCTTAAATAATGCAGCACAGTCCTTAAATAATCCAGCCAAGTCCTTAAATAATGCAGCAAATTCCTTAAATAATGCAGCAAAGTCTTTAAATAATGCAATAAAGTCCATAAATAATGCAGCAAAGTCCTTAAATAATGCAGCAGAGTACTGAAATACCGCAGCAGGGTCCTTAAATAATGCAGCAGAGTCCTTAAATAATGCAACAAAGTCCTTAAATAATGCAGTAGATTACTGAATTACCGCAGCAGGGTCCTTAAATAATGCAGCAGAGTCCTTAAATAATGCAACAAAGTCCTTAAATAATGCAGCAGAGTCCTTAAATAATGCAGCAAATTCCTTAAATGATGCAGCAGAGTCCTTAAATAATGCAGCAAAGTCCTTAAATAATGCAGCAGAGTCCTTAAATAATGCAAAAAAGTAATTAAATAATGCAGCAGAGTCCTTAAATAATGCAACAAAGTCCATAAATAATGCAGAAGAGTCCTTAAATAATGCAGCAGAGTCCTTAAATAATGCAGCAGAGTCCTTAAATAATGCAGCAGATTACTGAAATACCGCAGCAGGGTCCTTAAATAATGCAGCAGAGTCCTTAAATAATGCAACAAAGTCCTTAAATAATGCAGCAGAGTCCTTAAATAATGCAACAAAGTCCTTAAATAATGCAGCAGAGTCCTTAAATAATGCAACAAAGTCCTTAAATAATGCAGCAGAGTCCTTAAATAATGCAGCAAAGTCCTTAAATAATGCAGAAGAGTCCTTAAATAATGCAATAAAGTCCTTAAATAATGCAGCAAAGTCCTTGAATAATCCAGCCAAGTCCTTAAATAATGCAGCAGAGTCCTTAAATAATGCAGCAAATTCCTTAAATGATGCAGCAGAGTCCTTAAATAATGCAGCAAAGTCCTTAAATAATGCAGCAGAGTCCTTAAATAATGCAACAAAGTAATTAAATAATGCAGCAGAGTCCTTAAATAATGCAACAAAGTCCATAAATAATGCAGAAGAGTCCTTAAATAATCCAGACAAGTCCTTAAATAATGCAGCAGAGTCCTTAAATAATGCAGCAGAGTCCTTAAATAATGCAGCAGATTACTGAAATACCGCAGCAGGGTCCTTAAATAATGCAGCAGAGTCCTTAAATAATGCAACAAAGTCCTTAAATAATGCAGCAGAATCCTTAAATGATGCAGCAAATTCCTTAAATAGTGCAGCAGAGTCCTTAAATAATCCAGCCAAGTCTTTAAATAATGCAGCAGAGTCCTTAAATAATGCAGCAAAGTCCTTAAATAATGCAACAAAGTCCTTAAATAATGCAGCAGAGTCCTTAAATAATGCAACAAAGTCCTTAAATAATGCAGCAAAGTCCTTAAATAATGCAGCAGAGTCCTTAAATAATGCAACAAAGTCCTTAAATAATGCAGCAGAGTCCTTAAATAATGCAGCAAAGTCCTTAAATAATGCAGCACAGTCCTTAAATAATCCAGCCAAGTCCTTAAATAATGCAGCAAATTTCTTAAATAATGCAGCAAAGTCTTTAAATAATGCAATAAAGTCCATAAATAATGCAGCAAAGTCCTTAAATAATGCAGCAGAGTACTGAAATACCGCAGCAGGGTCCTTAAATAATGCAGCAGAGTCCTTAAATAATGCAACAAAGTCCTTAAATAATGCAGTAGATTACTGAAATACCGCAGCAGGGTCCTTAAATAATGCAGCAGAGTCCTTAAATAATGCAACAAAGTCCTTAAATAATGCAGCAGAGTCCTTACATAATGCAACATAGTCCTTAAATAATGCAGCAAAGTCCTTAAATAATGCAGCAGAGTCCTTAAATAATGCAAGAAAGTCCTTAAATAATGCAGCAGAGTCCTTAAATAATGCAGCAAAGTCCTTAAATAATGCAGAAGAGTCCTTAAATAATGCAATAAAGTCCTTAAATAATGCGGCAAAGTCCTTAAATAATCCAGCCAAGTCCTTAAATAATGCAGCAGAGTCCTTAAATAATGCAGCAAAGTCCTTAAATGATGCAGCAGAGTCCTTAAATAATGCAGCAAAGTCCTTAAATAATCCAGCCAAGTCCTTAAATAATGCAGCAGAGTCCTTAAATAATGCAGCAAAGTCCTTAAATAATGCAGCAGAGTCCTTAAATAATGCAACAAAGTAATTAAATAATGCAGCAGAGTCCTTAAATAATGCAACAAAGTCCATAAATAATGCAGAAGAGTCCTTAAATTATCCAGACAAGTCCGTAAATAATGCAGCAGAGTCCTTAAATAATGCAGCAGATTAATGAAATACCGCAGCAGGGTCCTTAAATAATGCAGCAGAGTCCTTAAATAATGCAGCAAAGTCCTTAAATAATGCAGCAGAGTCCTTAAGTACCGTATCAGAGTCCTTAAATAAAGCAGCAAAGTCCTTAAATAATGCAGCAGAGTCCTTAAATAATGCAGCAAAGTCATTAAATAATGCTGCAGAGTACTTAAATTCCGCAGCAAAGTCCTTAAATAATGCAGCAGATTACTGAAATACCACAGCAGGGTCCTTAAATAATGCAGCAGAGTCCTTAAATAATGCAACAAAGTCCTTAAATAATGCAACAAAGTCCTTAAATAATGCAGCAGAGTCCTTAAATAATGCAACAAAGTCCTTAAAAAATGCAGCAGAATCCTTAAATAATGCAGCAAATTCCTTAAATAATGCAGCAGAGTCCTTAAATAATCCAGCCAAGTCTTTAAATAATGCAGCAGAGTACTTAAATAATGCAGCAGAGTCCTTAAATAATGCAGCAAAGTCCTTAAATAATGCAACAAAGTCCTTAAATAATGCAGAAGAGTCCTTAAATAATGCAGCAGAGTACTGAAATACCGCAGCAGGGTCCTTAAATAATGCAGCAGAGTCCTTAAATAATGCAACAAAGTCCTTAAATAATGCAGTAGATTACTAAAATACCGCAGCAGGGTCCTTAAATAATGCAGCAGAGTCCTTAAATAATGCAACAAAGTCCTTAAATAATGCAGCAGAGTCCTTAAATAATGCAACAAAGTCCTTAAATAATGCAGTAAAGTCCTTAAATAATGCAGCAGTCCTTAAATAATGCAACAAAGTCCTTAAATAATGCAGCAGAGTCCTTAAATAATGCTGCAAAGTCCTTAAATAATGCAGCACAGTCCTTAAATAATCCAGCCAAGTCCTTAAATAATGCAGCAAATTCCTTAAATAATGCAGCAAAGTCTTTAAATAATGCAATAAAGTCCATAAATAATGCAGCAAAGTCCTTAAATAATGCAGCAGAGTACTGAAATACCGCAGCAGGGTCCTTAAATAATGCAGCAGAGTCCTTAAATAATGCAACAAAGTCCTTAAATAATGCAGTAGATTACTGAAATACCGCAGCAGGGTCCTTAAATAATGCAGCAGAGTCCTTAAATAATGCAACAAAGTCCTTAAATAATGCAGCAAAGTCCTTAAATAATGCAGCAGTCCTTAAATAATGCAACAAAGTCCTTAAATAATGCAGTAGATTACTGAAATACCGCAGCAGGGTCCTTAAATAATGCAGCAGAGTCCTTAAATAATGCAACAAAGTCCTTAAATAATGCAGCAAAGTCCTTAAATAATGCAGCAGTCCTTAAATAATGCAACAAAGTCCTTAAATAATGCAGCATAGTCCTTAAATAATGCTGCAAAGTCCTTAAATAATGCAGCACAGTCCTTAAATAATCCAGCCAAGTCCTTAAATAATGCAGCAAATTCCTTAAATAATGCAGCAAAGTCTTTAAATAATGCAATAAAGTCCATAAATAATGCAGCAAAGTCCTTAAATAATGCAGCAGAGTACTGAAATACCGCAGCAGGGTCCTTAAATAATGCAGCAGAGTCCTTAAATAATGCAACAAAGTCCTTAAATAATGCAGTAGATTACTGAAATACCGCAGCAGGGTCCTTAAATAATGCAGCAGAGTCCTTAAATAATGCAACAAAGTCCTTAAATAATGCAGCAGAGTCCTTACATAATGCAACATAGTCCTTAAATAATGCAGCAAAGTCCTTAAATAATGCAGCAGAGTCCTTAAATAATGCAAGAAAGTCCTTAAATAATGCAGCAGAGTCCTTAAATAATGCAGAAGAGTCCTTAAATAATGCAATAAAGTCCTTAAATAATGCAGCAAAGTCCTTAAATAATCCAGCCAAGTCCTTAAATAATGCAGCAGAGTCCTTAAATAATGCAGCAAAGTCCTTAAATGATGCAGCAGAGTCCTTAAATAATGCAGCAAAGTCCTTAAATAATCCAGCCAAGTCCTTAAATAATGCAGCAGAGTCCTTAAATAATGCAGCAAAGTCCTTAAATAATGCAGCAGAGTCCTTAAATAATGCAACAAAGTAATTAAATAATGCAGCAGAGTCCTTAAATAATGCAACAAAGTCCATAAATAATGCAGAAGAGTCCTTAAATAATCCAGACAAGTCCTTAAATAATGCAGCAGAGTCCTTAAATAATGCAGCAGATTACTGAAATACCGCAGCAGGGTCCTTAAATAATGCAGCAGAGTCCTTAAATAATGCAGCAAAGTCCTTAAATAATGCAGCAGAGTCCTTAAATAATGCAGCAAAGTCCTTAAATAATGCAGCAGAGTCCTTAAATAATGCAGCAAAGTCCTTAAATAATGCAACAAAGTCCTTAAATAATGCAGAAGAGTCCTTAAATAATGCAGCAAAGTCCTTAAATAATCCAGCCAAGTCCTTAAATAATGCAGCAGAGTCCTTAAATAATGCAGCAAAGTCCTTAAATAATGCAGCAGAGTCCTTAAATAATGCAACAAAGTAATTAAATAATGCAGCAGAGTCCTTAAATAATGCAACAAAGTCCATAAATAATGCAGAAGAGTCCTTAAATAATCCAGACAAGTCCTTAAATAATGCAGCAGAGTCCTTAAATAATGCAGCAGATTACTGAAATACCGCAGCAGGGTCCTTAAATAATGCAGCAGAGTCCTTAAATAATGCAGCAAAGTCCTTAAATAATGCAGCAGAGTCCTTAAATAATGCAGCAAAGTCCTTAAATAATGCAGCAGAGTCCTTAAATAATGCAGCAAAGTCCTTAAATAATGCAACAAAGTCCTTAAATAATGCAGAAGAGTCCTTAAATAATGCAACAAAGTCCTTAAATAATGCAGCAGAGTCCTTAAATAATGCAACAAAGTACTTAAATAATGCAGCAGAGTCCTTAAGTACCGTATCAGAGTCCTTAAATAAAGCAGCAAAGTCCTTAAATAATGCAGCAGAGTCCTTAAATAATGCAGCAAAGTCATTAAATAATGCTGCAGAGTACTTAAATTCCGCAGCAAAGTCCTTAAATAATGCAGCAGAGTCCTTAAATAATGCTGCAAAGTCCTTAAATAATGCAACAAAGTCCTTAAATAATGCAGAAGAGTCCTTAAATAATGCAACAAAGTCCTTAAATAATGCAGCAGAGTCCTTAAATAATGCAACAAAGTACTTAAATAATGCAGCAGAGTCCTTAAGTACCGTAACAGAGTCCTTAAATAATGCAGCAAAGTCCTTAAATAATGCAGCAGATTACTGAAATACCACAGCAGGGTCCTTAAATAATGCAGCAGAGTCCTTAAATAATGCAACAAAGTCCTTAAATAATGCAGCAGAGTCCTTAAATAATGCAACAAAGTCCTTAAAAAATGCAGCAGAATCCTTAAATAATGCAGCAAATTCCTTAAATAATGCAGCAGAGTCCTTAAATAATCCAGCCAAGTCTTTAAATAATGCAGCAGAGTACTTACATAATGCAGCAGAGTCCTTAAATAATGCAGCAAAGTCCTTAAATAATGCAACAATGTCCTTAAATAATGCAGAAGATTATTTAAATAATGCAGCAGAGTACTGAAATACCGCAGCAGGGTCCTTAAATAATGCAGCAGAGTCCTTAAATAATGCAACAAAGTCCTTAAATAATGCAGTAGATTACTAAAATACCGCAGCAGGGTCCTTAAATAATGCAGCAGAGTCCTTAAATAATGCAACAAAGTACTTAAATAATGCAGCAGAGTCCTTAAATAATGCAACAAAGTCCTTAAATAATGCAGCAAAGTCCTTAAATAATGCAGCAGTCCTTAAATAATGCAACGAAGTCCTTAAATAATGCAGCATAGTCCTTAAATAATGCTGCAAAGTCCTTAAATAATGCAGCACAGTCCTTAAATAATCCAGCCAAGTCCTTAAATAATGCAGCAAATTCCTTAAATAATGCAGCAAAGTCTTTAAATAATGCAATAAAGTCCATAAATAATGCAGCAAAGTCCTTAAATAATGCAGCAGAGTACTGAAATACCGCAGCAGGGTCCTTAAATAATGCAGCAGAGTCCTTAAATAATGCAACAAAGTCCTTAAATAATGCAGTAGATTACTGAATTACCGCAGCAGGGTCCTTAAATAATGCAGCAGAGTCCTTAAATAATGCAACAAAGTCCTTAAATAATGCAGCAGAGTCCTTAAATAATGCAGCAAATTCCTTATATGATGCAGCAGAGTCCTTAAATAATGCAGCAAAGTCCTTAAATAATGCAGCAGAGTCCTTAAATAATGCAAAAAAGTAATTAAATAATGCAGCAGAGTCCTTAAATAATGCAACAAAGTCCATAAATAATGCAGAAGAGTCCTTAAATAATGCAGCAGAGTCCTTAAATAATGCAGCAGAGTCCTTAAATAATGCAGCAGATTACTGAAATACCGCAGCAGGGTCCTTAAATAATGCAGCAGAGTCCTTAAATAATGCAACAAAGTCCTTAAATAATGCAGCAGAGTCCTTAAATAATGCAACAAAGTCCTTAAATAATGCAGCAGAGTCCTTAAATAATGCAACAAAGTCCTTAAATAATGCAGCAGAGTCCTTAAATAATGCAGCAAAGTCCTTAAATAATGCAGAATAGTCCTTAAATAATGCAATAAAGTCCTTAAATAATGCAGCAAAGTCCTTGAATAATCCAGCCAAGTCCTTAAATAATGCAGCAGAGTCCTTAAATAATGCAGCAAATTCCTTAAATGATGCAGCAGAGTCCTTAAATAATGCAGCAAAGTCCTTAAATAATGCAGCAGAGTCCTTAAATAATGCAACAAAGTAATTAAATAATGCAGCAGAGTCCTTAAATAATGCAACAAAGTCCATAAATAATGCAGAAGAGTCCTTAAATAATCCAGACAAGTCCTTAAATAATGCAGCAGAGTCCTTAAATAATGCAGCAGAGTCCTTAAATAATGCAGCAGATTACTGAAATACTGCAGCAGGGTCCTTAAATAATGCAGCAGAGTCCTTAAATAATGCAACAAAGTCCTTAAATAATGCAGCAGAATCCTTAAATGATGCAGCAAATTCCTTAAATAGTGCAGCAGAGTCCTTAAATAATCCAGCCAAGTCTTTAAATAATGCAGCAGAGTCCTTAAATAATGCAGCAAAGTCCTTAAATAATGCAACAAAGTCCTTAAATAATGCAGCAGAGTCCTTAAATAATGCAACAAAGTCCTTAAATAATGCAGCAAAGTCCTTAAATAATGCAGCAGAGTCCTTAAATAATGCAACAAAGTCCTTAAATAATGCAGCAGAGTCCTTAAATAATGCAGCAAAGTCCTTAAATAATGCAGCACAGTCCTTAAATAATCCAGCCAAGTCCTTAAATAATGCAGCAAATTTCTTAAATAATGCAGCAAAGTCTTTAAATAATGCAATAAAGTCCATAAATAATGCAGCAAAGTCCTTAAATAATGCAGCAGAGTACTGAAATACCGCAGCAGGGTCCTTAAATAATGCAGCAGAGTCCTTAAATAATGCAACAAAGTCCTTAAATAATGCAGTAGATTACTGAAATACCGCAGCAGGGTCCTTAAATAATGCAGCAGAGTCCTTAAATAATGCAACAAAGTCCTTAAATAATGCAGCAGAGTCCTTACATAATGCAACATAGTCCTTAAATAATGCAGCAAAGTCCTTAAATAATGCAGCAGAGTCCTTAAATAATGCAAGAAAGTCCTTAAATAATGCAGCAGAGTCCTTAAATAATGCAGCAAAGTCCTTAAATAATGCAGAAGAGTCCTTAAATAATGCAATAAAGTCCTTAAATAATGCAGCAAAGTCCTTAAATAATCCAGCCAAGTCCTTAAATAATGCAGCAGAGTCCTTAAATAATGCAGCAAAGTCCTTAAATGATGCAGCAGAGTCCTTAAATAATGCAGCAAAGTCCTTAAATAATCCAGCCAAGTCCTTAAATAATGCAGCAGAGTCCTTAAATAATGCAGCAAAGTCCTTAAATAATGCAGCAGAGTCCTTAAATAATGCAACAAAGTAATTAAATAATGCAGCAGAGTCCTTAAATAATGCAACAAAGTCCATAAATAATGCAGAAGAGTCCTTAAATGATCCAGACAAGTCCTTAAATAATGCAGCAGAGTCCTTAAATAATGCAGCAGATTAATGAAATACCGCAGCAGGGTCCTTAAATAATGCAGCAGAGTCCTTAAATAATGCAGCAAAGTCCTTAAATAATGCAGCAGAGTCCTTAAGTACCGTATCAGAGTCCTTAAATAAAGCAGCAAAGTCCTTAAATAATGCAGCAGAGTCCTTAAATAATGCAGCAAAGTCATTAAATAATGCTGCAGAGTACTTAAATTCCGCAGCAAAGTCCTTAAATAATGCAGCAGATTACTGAAATACCACAGCAGGGTCCTTAAATAATGCAGCAGAGTCCTTAAATAATGCAACAAAGTCCTTAAATAATGCAACAAAGTCCTTAAATAATGCAGCAGAGTCCTTAAATAATGCAACAAAGTCCTTAAAAAATGCAGCAGAATCCTTAAATAATGCAGCAAATTCCTTAAATAATGCAGCAGAGTCCTTAAATAATCCAGCCAAGTCTTTAAATAATGCAGCAGAGTACTTAAATAATGCAGCAGAGTCCTTAAATAATGCAGCAAAGTCCTTAAATAATGCAACAAAGTCCTTAAATAATGCAGAAGAGTCCTTAAATAATGCAGCAGAGTACTGAAATACCGCAGCAGGGTCCTTAAATAATGCAGCAGAGTCCTTAAATAATGCAACAAAGTCCTTAAATAATGCAGTAGATTACTAAAATACCGCAGCAGGGTCCTTAAATAATGCAGCAGAGTCCTTAAATAATGCAACAAAGTCCTTAAATAATGCAGCAGAGTCCTTAAATAATGCAACAAAGTCCTTAAATAATGCAGTAAAGTCCTTAAATAATGCAGCAGTCCTTAAATAATGCAACAAAGTCCTTAAATAATGCAGCAGAGTCCTTAAATAATGCTGCAAAGTCCTTAAATAATGCAGCACAGTCCTTAAATAATCCAGCCAAGTCCTTAAATAATGCAGCAAATTCCTTAAATAATGCAGCAAAGTCTTTAAATAATGCAATAAAGTCCATAAATAATGCAGCAAAGTCCTTAAATAATGCAGCAGAGTACTGAAATACCGCAGCAGGGTCCTTAAATAATGCAGCAGAGTCCTTAAATAATGCAACAAAGTCCTTAAATAATGCAGTAGATTACTGAAATACCGCAGCAGGGTCCTTAAATAATGCAGCAGAGTCCTTAAATAATGCAACAAAGTCCTTAAATAATGCAGCAGAGTCCTTAAATAAAGCAGCAAATTCCTTAAATGATGCAGCAGAGTCCTTAAATAATGCAGCAAAGTCCTTAAATAATGCAGCAGAGTCCTTAAATAATGCAACAAAGTAATTAAATAATGCAGCAGAGTCCTTAAATAATGCAACAAAGTCCATAAATAATGCAGAAGAGTCCTTAAATAATCCAGACAAGTCCTTAAATAATGCAGCAGAGTCCTTAAATAATGCAGCAGAGTCCTTAAATAATGCAGCAGATTACTGAAATACCGCAGCAGGGTCCTTAAATAATGCAGCAGAGTCCTTAAATAATGCAACAAAGTCCTTAAATAATGCAGCAGAGTCCTTAAATAATGCAACAAAGTCCTTAAATAATGCAGCAGAGTCCTTAAATAATGCAACAAAGTCCTTAAATAATGCAGCAGAGTCCTTAAATAATGCAGAAAAGTCCTTAAATAATGCAGAAGAGTTCTTAAATAATGCAATAAAGTCCTTAAATAATGCAGCAAAGTCCTTAAATAATCCAGCCAAGTCCTTAAATAATGCAGCAGAGTCCTTAAATAATGCAGCAAATTCCTTAAATGATGCAGCAGAGTCCTTAAACAATGCAGCAAAGTCCTTAAATAATGCAGCAGAGTCCTTAAATAATGCAACAAAGTAATTAAATAATGCAGCAGAGTCCTTAAATAATGCAACAAAGTCCATAAATAATGCAGAAGAGTCCTTAAATAATCCAGACAAGTCCTTAAATAATGCAGCAGAGTCCTTAAATAATGCAGCAGATTACTGAAATACCGCAGCAGGGTCCTTAAATAATGCAGCAGAGTCCTTAAATAATGCAACAAAGTCCTTAAATAATGCAGCAGAGTCCTTAAATAATGCAACAAAGTCCTTAAATAATGCAGCAGAGTCCTTAAATAATGCAGCAAATTCCTTAAATAATGCAGCAGAGTCCTTAAATAATCCAGCCAAGTCTTTAAATAATGCAGCAGAGTCCTTAAATAATGCAGCAAAGTCCTTAAATAATGCAGCAGAGTCCTTAAATAATGCAACAAAGTAATTAAATAATGCAGCAGAGTCCTTAAATAATGCAACAAAGTCCATAAATAATGCAGAAGAGTCCTTAAATAATCCAGACAAGTCCTTAAATAATGCAGCAGAGTCCTTAAATAATGCAGCAGATTACTGAAATACCGCAGCAGGGTCCTTAAATAATGCAGCAGAGTCCTTAAATAATGCAACAAAGTCCTTAAATAATGCAGCAGAGTCCTTAAATAATGCAACAAAGTCCTTAAATAATGCAGCAAATTCCTTAAATAATGCAGCAGAGTCCTTAAATAATCCAGCCAAGTCTTTAAATAATGCAGCAGAGTCCTTAAATAATGCAGCAAAGTCCTTAAATAATGCAACAAAGTCCTTAAATAATGCAGCAGAGTCCTTAAATAATGCAACAAAGTCCTTAAATAATGCAGCAAAGTCCTTAAATAATGCAGCAGAGTCCTTAAATAATGCAACAAAGTCCTTAAATAATGCAGCAGAGTCCTTAAATAATGCAGCAAAGTCCTTAAATAATGCAGCACAGTCCTTAAATAATCCAGCCAAGTCCTTAAATAATGCAGCAAATTCCTTAAATAATGCAGCAAAGTCTTTAAATAATGCAATAAAGTCCATAAATAATGCAGCAAAGTCCTTAAATAATGCAGCAGAGTACTGAAATACCGCAGCAGGGTCCTTAAATAATGCAGCAGAGTCCTTAAATAATGCAACAAAGTCCTTAAATAATGCAGCATAGTCCTTAAATAATGCAGCAAATTCCTTAAATAATGCAGCAGAGTCCTTAAATACTCCAGCCAAGTCTTTAAATAATGCAGCAGAGTCCTTAAATAATGCAGCAAAGTCCTTAAATAATGCAGCAGAGTCCTTAAATAATGCAGCAAAGTCCTTAAATAATGCAACAAAGTCCTTAAATAATGCAGAAGAGTCCTTAAATAATGCAACAAAGTCCTTAAATAATGCAGCAGAGTCCTTAAATAATGCAACAAAGTACTTAAATAATGCAGCAGAGTCCTTAAGTACCGTAGCAGAGTCCTTAAATAAAGCAGCAAAGTCCTTAAATAATGCAGCAGAGTCCTTAAATAATGCAGCAAAGTCATTAAATAATGCTGCAGAGTACTTAAATTCCGCAGCAAAGTCCTTAAATAATGCAGCAGAGTCCTTAAATAATGCTGCAAAGTCCTTAAATAATGCAACAAAGTCCTTAAATAATGCAGCAGAGTCCTTAAATAATGCAACAAAGTCCTTAAATAATGCAGCAGAGTCCTTAAATAATGCAACAAAGTCCTTAAATAATGCAGTAGATTACTGAAATACCGCAGCAGGGTCCTTAAATAATGCAGCAGAGTCCTTAAATAATGCAACAAAGTCCTTAAATAATGCAGCAGAGTCCTTACATAATGCAACATAGTCCTTAAATAATGCAGCAAAGTCCTTAAATAATGCAGCAGAGTCCTTAAATAATGCAAGAAAGTCCTTAAATAATGCAGCAGAGTCCTTAAATAATGCAGAAGAGTCCTTAAATAATGCAATAAAGTCCTTAAATAATGCAGCAAAGTCCTTAAATAATCCAGCCAAGTCCTTAAATAATGCAGCAGAGTCCTTAAATAATGCAGCAAAGTCCTTAAATGATGCAGCAGAGTCCTTAAATAATGCAGCAAAGTCCTTAAATAATCCAGCCAAGTCCTTAAATAATGCAGCAGAGTCCTTAAATAATGCAGCAAAGTCCTTAAATAATGCAGCAGAGTCCTTAAATAATGCAACAAAGTAATTAAATAATGCAGCAGAGTCCTTAAATAATGCAACAAAGTCCATAAATAATGCAGAAGAGTCCTTAAATAATCCAGACAAGTCCTTAAATAATGCAGCAGAGTCCTTAAATAATGCAGCAGATTACTGAAATACCGCAGCAGGGTCCTTAAATAATGCAGCAGAGTCCTTAAATAATGCAGCAAAGTCCTTAAATAATGCAGCAGAGTCCTTAAATAATGCAGCAAAGTCCTTAAATAATGCAGCAGAGTCCTTAAATAATGCAGCAAAGTCCTTAAATAATGCAACAAAGTCCTTAAATAATGCAGAAGAGTCCTTAAATAATGCAACAAAGTCCTTAAATAATGCAGCAGAGTCCTTAAATAATGCAACAAAGTACTTAAATAATGCAGCAGAGTCCTTAAGTACCGTATCAGAGTCCTTAAATAAAGCAGCAAAGTCCTTAAATAATGCAGCAGAGTCCTTAAATAATGCAGCAAAGTCATTAAATAATGCTGCAGAGTACTTAAATTCCGCAGCAAAGTCCTTAAATAATGCAGCAGAGTCCTTAAATAATGCTGCAAAGTCCTTAAATAATGCAACAAAGTCCTTAAATAATGCAGAAGAGTCCTTAAATAATGCAACAAAGTCCTTAAATAATGCAGCAGAGTCCTTAAATAATGCAACAAAGTACTTAAATAATGCAGCAGAGTCCTTAAGTACCGTAACAGAGTCCTTAAATAATGCAGCAAAGTCCTTAAATAATGCAGCAGATTACTGAAATACCACAGCAGGGTCCTTAAATAATGCAGCAGAGTCCTTAAATAATGCAACAAAGTCCTTAAATAATGCAGCAGAGTCCTTAAATAATGCAACAAAGTCCTTAAAAAATGCAGCAGAATCCTTAAATAATGCAGCAAATTCCTTAAATAATGCAGCAGAGTCCTTAAATAATCCAGCCAAGTCTTTAAATAATGCAGCAGAGTACTTACATAATGCAGCAGAGTCCTTAAATAATGCAGCAAAGTCCTTAAATAATGCAACAAAGTCCTTAAATAATGCAGAAGAGTCCTTAAATAATGCAGCAGAGAACTGAAATACCGCAGCAGGGTCCTTAAATAATGCAGCAGAGTCCTTAAATAATGCAACAAAGTCCTTAAATAATGCAGTAGATTACTAAAATACCGCAGCAGGGTCCTTAAATAATGCAGCAGAGTCCTTAAATAATGCAACAAAGTACTTAAATAATGCAGCAGAGTCCTTAAATAATGCAACAAAGTCCTTAAATAATGCAGCAAAGTCCTTAAATAATGCAGCAGTCCTTAAATAATGCAACAAAGTCCTTAAATAATGCAGAATAGTCCTTAAATAATGCTGCAAAGTCCTTAAATAATGCAGCACAGTCCTTAAATAATCCAGCCAAGTCCTTAAATAATGCAGCAAATTCCTTAAATAATGCAGCAAAGTCTTTAAATAATGCAATAAAGTCCATAAATAATGCAGCAAAGTCCTTAAATAATGCAGCAGAGTACTGAAATACCGCAGCAGGGTCCTTAAATAATGCAGCAGAGTCCTTAAATAATGCAACAAAGTCCTTAAATAATGCAGTAGATTACTGAAATACCGCAGCAGGGTCCTTAAATAATGCAGCAGAGTCCTTAAATAATGCAACAAAGTCCTTAAATAATGCAGCAGAGTCCTTACATAATGCAACATAGTCCTTAAATAATGCAGCAAAGTCCTTAAATAATGCAGCAGAGTCCTTAAATAATGCAAGAAAGTCCTTAAATAATGCAGCAGAGTCCTTAAATAATGCAGCAAAGTCCTTAAATAATGCAGAAGAGTCCTTAAATAATGCAATAAAGTCCTTAAATAATGCAGCAAAGTCCTTAAATAATCCAGCCAAGTCCTTAAATAATGCAGCAGAGTCCTTAAATAATGCAGCAAAGTCCTTAAATGATGCAGCAGAGTCCTTAAATAATGCAGCAAAGTCCTTAAATAATCCAGCCAAGTCCTTAAATAATGCAGCAGAGTCCTTAAATAATGCAGCAAAGTCCTTAAATAATGCAGCAGAGTCCTTAAATAATGCAACAAAGTAATTAAATAATGCAGCAGAGTCCTTAAATAATGCAACAAAGTCCATAAATAATGCAGAAGAGTCCTTAAATAATCCAGACATGTCCTTAAATAATGCAGCAGAGTCCTTAAATAATGCAGCAGATTACTGAAATACCGCAGCAGGGTCCTTAAATAATGCAGCAGAGTCCTTAAATAATGCAGCAAAGTCCTTAAATAATGCAGCAGAGTCCTTAAATAATGCAGCAAAGTCCTTAAATAATGCAGCAGAGTCCTTAAATAATGCAGCAAAGTCCTTAAATAATGCAACAAAGTCCTTAAATAATGCAGAAGAGTCCTTAAATAATGCAACAAAGTCCTTAAATAATGCAGCAGAGTCCTTAAATAATGCAACAAAGTACTTAAATAATGCAGCAGAGTCCTTAAGTACCGTATCAGAGTCCTTAAATAAAGCAGCAAAGTCCTTAAATAATGCAGCAGAGTCCTTAAATAATGCAGCAAAGTCATTAAATAATGCTGCAGAGTACTTAAATTCCGCAGCAAAGTCCTTAAATAATGCAGCAGAGTCCTTAAATAATGCTGCAAAGTCCTTAAATAATGCAACAAAGTCCTTAAATAATGCAGAAGAGTCCTTAAATAATGCAACAAAGTCCTTAAATAATGCAGCAGAGTCCTTAAATAATGCAACAAAGTACTTAAATAATGCAGCAGAGTCCTTAAGTACCGTAACAGAGTCCTTAAATAATGCAGCAAAGTCCTTAAATAATGCAGCAGATTACTGAAATACCACAGCAGGGTCCTTAAATAATGCAGCAGAGTCCTTAAATAATGCAACAAAGTCCTTAAATAATGCAGCAGAGTCCTTAAATAATGCAACAAAGTCCTTAAAAAATGCAGCAGAATCCTTAAATAATGCAGCAAATTCCTTAAATAATGCAGCAGAGTCCTTAAATAATCCAGCCAAGTCTTTAAATAATGCAGCAGAGTACTTACATAATGCAGCAGAGTCCTTAAATAATGCAGCAAAGTCCTTAAATAATGCAACAATGTCCTTAAATAATGCAGAAGATTATTTAAATAATGCAGCAGAGTACTGAAATACCGCAGCAGGGTCCTTAAATAATGCAGCAGAGTCCTTAAATAATGCAACAAAGTCCTTAAATAATGCAGTAGATTACTAAAATACCGCAGCAGGGTCCTTAAATAATGCAGCAGAGTCCTTAAATAATGCAACAAAGTACTTAAATAATGCAGCAGAGTCCTTAAATAATGCAACAAAGTCCTTAAATAATGCAGCAAAGTCCTTAAATAATGCAGCAGTCCTTAAATAATGCAACGAAGTCCTTAAATAATGCAGCATAGTCCTTAAATAATGCTGCAAAGTCCTTAAATAATGCAGCACAGTCCTTAAATAATCCAGCCAAGTCCTTAAATAATGCAGCAAATTCCTTAAATAATGCAGCAAAGTCTTTAAATAATGCAATAAAGTCCATAAATAATGCAGCAAAGTCCTTAAATAATGCAGCAGAGTACTGAAATACCGCAGCAGGGTCCTTAAATAATGCAGCAGAGTCCTTAAATAATGCAACAAAGTCCTTAAATAATGCAGTAGATTACTGAATTACCGCAGCAGGGTCCTTAAATAATGCAGCAGAGTCCTTAAATAATGCAACAAAGTCCTTAAATAATGCAGCAGAGTCCTTAAATAATGCAGCAAATTCCTTAAATGATGCAGCAGAGTCCTTAAATAATGCAGCAAAGTCCTTAAATAATGCAGCAGAGTCCTTAAATAATGCAAAAAAGTAATTAAATAATGCAGCAGAGTCCTTAAATAATGCAACAAAGTCCATAAATAATGCAGAAGAGTCCTTAAATAATGCAGCAGAGTCCTTAAATAATGCAGCAGAGTCCTTAAATAATGCAGCAGATTACTGAAATACCGCAGCAGGGTCCTTAAATAATGCAGCAGAGTCCTTAAATAATGCAACAAAGTCCTTAAATAATGCAGCAGAGTCCTTAAATAATGCAACAAAGTCCTTAAATAATGCAGCAGAGTCCTTAAATAATGCAACAAAGTCCTTAAATAATGCAGCAGAGTCCTTAAATAATGCAGCAAAGTCCTTAAATAATGCAGAATAGTCCTTAAATAATGCAATAAAGTCCTTAAATAATGCAGCAAATTCCTTGAATAATCCAGCCAAGTCCTTAAATAATGCAGCAGAGTCCTTAAATAATGCAGCAAATTCCTTAAATGATGCAGCAGAGTCCTTAAATAATGCAGCAAAGTCCTTAAATAATGCAGCAGAGTCCTTAAATAATGCAACAAAGTAATTAAATAATGCAGCAGAGTCCTTAAATAATGCAACAAAGTCCATAAATAATGCAGAAGAGTCCTTAAATAATCCAGACAAGTCCTTAAATAATGCAGCAGAGTCCTTAAATAATGCAGCAGAGTCCTTAAATAATGCAGCAGATTACTGAAATACTGCAGCAGGGTCCTTAAATAATGCAGCAGAGTCCTTAAATAATGCAACAAAGTCCTTAAATAATGCAGCAGAATCCTTAAATGATGCAGCAAATTCCTTAAATAGTGCAGCAGAGTCCTTAAATAATCCAGCCAAGTCTTTAAATAATGCAGCAGAGTCCTTAAATAATGCAGCAAAGTCCTTAAATAATGCAACAAAGTCCTTAAATAATGCAGCAGAGTCCTTAAATAATGCAACAAAGTCCTTAAATAATGCAGCAAAGTCCTTAAATAATGCAGCAGAGTCCTTAAATAATGCAACAAAGTCCTTAAATAATGCAGCACAGTCCTTAAATAATCCAGCCAAGTCCTTAAATAATGCAGCAAATTTCTTAAATAATGCAGCAAAGTCTTTAAATAATGCAATAAAGTCCATAAATAATGCAGCAAAGTCCTTAAATAATGCAGCAGAGTACTGAAATACCGCAGCAGGGTCCTTAAATAATGCAGCAGAGTCCTTAAATAATGCAACAAAGTCCTTAAATAATGCAGTAGATTACTGAAATACCGCAGCAGGGTCCTTAAATAATGCAGCAGAGTCCTTAAATAATGCAACAAAGTCCTTAAATAATGCAGCAGAGTCCTTACATAATGCAACATAGTCCTTAAATAATGCAGCAAAGTCCTTAAATAATGCAGCAGAGTCCTTAAATAATGCAAGAAAGTCCTTAAATAATGCAGCAGAGTCCTTAAATAATGCAGCAGAGTCCTTAAATAATGCAGCAAAGTCCTTAAATAATGCAATAAAGTCCTTAAATAATGCAGCAAAGTCCTTAAATAATCCAGCCAAGTCCTTAAATAATGCAGCAGAGTCCTTAAATAATGCAGCAAAGTCCTTAAATGATGCAGCAGAGTCCTTAAATAATGCAGCAAAGTCCTTAAATAATCCAGCCAAGTCCTTAAATAATGCAGCAGAGTCCTTAAATAATGCAGCAAAGTCCTTAAATAATGCAGCAGAGTCCTTAAATAATGCAACAAAGTAATTAAACAATGCAGCAGAGTCCTTAAATAATGCAACAAAGTCCATAAATAATGCAGAAGAGTCCTTAAATGATCCAGACAAGTCCTTAAATAATGCAGCAGAGTCCTTAAATAATGCAGCAGATTAATGAAATACCGCAGCAGGGTCCTTAAATAATGCAGCAGAGTCCTTAAATAATGCAGCAAAGTCCTTAAATAATGCAGCAGAGTCCTTAAGTACCGTATCAGAGTCCTTAAATAAAGCAGCAAAGTCCTTAAATAATGCAGCAGAGTCCTTAAATAATGCAGCAAAGTCATTAAATAATGCTGCAGAGTACTTAAATTCCGCAGCAAAGTCCTTAAATAATGCAGCAGATTACTGAAATACCACAGCAGGGTCCTTAAATAATGCAGCAGAGTCCTTAAATAATGCAACAAAGTCCTTAAATAATGCAACAAAGTCCTTAAATAATGCAGCAGAGTCCTTAAATAATGCAACAAAGTCCTTAAAAAATGCAGCAGAATCCTTAAATAATGCAGCAAATTCCTTAAATAATGCAGCAGAGTCCTTAAATAATCCAGCCAAGTCTTTAAATAATGCAGCAGAGTACTTAAATAATGCAGCAGAGTCCTTAAATAATGCAGCAAAGTCCTTAAATAATGCAACAAAGTCCTTAAATAATGCAGAAGAGTCCTTAAATAATGCAGCAGAGTACTGAAATACCGCAGCAGGGTCCTTAAATAATGCAGCAGAGTCCTTAAATAATGCAACAAAGTCCTTAAATAATGCAGTAGATTACTAAAATACCGCAGCAGGGTCCTTAAATAATGCAGCAGAGTCCTTAAATAATGCAACAAAGTCCTTAAATAATGCAGCAGAGTCCTTAAATAATGCAACAAAGTCCTTAAATAATGCAGTAAAGTCCTTAAATAATGCAGCAGTCCTTAAATAATGCAACAAAGTCCTTAAATAATGCAGCAGAGTCCTTAAATAATGCTGCAAAGTCCTTAAATAATGCAGCACAGTCCTTAAATAATCCAGCCAAGTCCTTAAATAATGCAGCAAATTCCTTAAATAATGCAGCAAAGTCTTTAAATAATGCAATAAAGTCCATAAATAATGCAGCAAAGTCCTTAAATAATGCAGCAGAGTACTGAAATACCGCAGCAGGGTCCTTAAATAATGCAGCAGAGTCCTTAAATAATGCAACAAAGTCCTTAAATAATGCAGTAGATTACTGAAATACCGCAGCAGGGTCCTTAAATAATGCAGCAGAGTCCTTAAATAATGCAACAAAGTCCTTAAATAATGCAGCAGAGTCCTTAAATAAAGCAGCAAATTCCTTAAATGATGCAGCAGAGTCCTTAAATAATGCAGCAAAGTCCTTAAATAATGCAGCAGAGTCCTTAAATAATGCAACAAAGTAATTAAATAATGCAGCAGAGTCCTTAAATAATGCAACAAAGTCCATAAATAATGCAGAAGAGTCCTTAAATAATCCAGACAAGTCCTTAAATAATGCAGCAGAGTCCTTAAATAATGCAGCAGAGTCCTTAAATAATGCAGCAGATTACTGAAATACCGCAGCAGGGTCCTTAAATAATGCAGCAGAGTCCTTAAATAATGCAACAAAGTCCTTAAATAATGCAGCAGAGTCCTTAAATAATGCAACAAAGTCCTTAAATAATGCAGCAGAGTCCTTAAATAATGCAGCAAATTCCTTAAATAATGCAGCAGAGTCCTTAAATAATCCAGCCAAGTCTTTAAATAATGCAGCAGAGTCCTTAAATAATGCAGCAAAGTCCTTAAATAATGCAACAAAGTCCTTAAATAATGCAGCAGAGTCCTTAAATAATGCAACAAAGTCCTTAAATAATGCAGCAAAGTCCTTAAATAATGCAGCAGAGTCCTTAAATAATGCAACAAAGTCCTTAAATAATGCAGCAGAGTCCTTAAATAATGCAGCAAAGTCCTTAAATAATGCAGCACAGTCCTTAAATAATCCAGCCAAGTCCTTAAATAATGCAGCAAATTCCTTAAATAATGCAGCAAAGTCTTTAAATAATGCAATAAAGTCCATAAATAATGCAGCAAAGTCCTTAAATAATGCAGCAGAGTACTGAAATACCGCAGCAGGGTCCTTAAATAATGCAGCAGAGTCCTTAAATAATGCAACAAAGTCCTTAAATAATGCAGCATAGTCCTTAAATAATGCAGCAAATTCCTTAAATAATGCAGCAGAGTCCTTAAATACTCCAGCCAAGTCTTTAAATAATGCAGCAGAGTCCTTAAATAATGCAGCAAAGTCCTTAAATAATGCAGCAGAGTCCTTAAATAATGCAGCAAAGTCCTTAAATAATGCAACAAAGTCCTTAAATAATGCAGAAGAGTCCTTAAATAATGCAACAAAGTCCTTAAATAATGCAGCAGAGTCCTTAAATAATGCAACAAAGTACTTAAATAATGCAGCAGAGTCCTTAAGTACCGTAGCAGAGTCCTTAAATAAAGCAGCAAAGTCCTTAAATAATGCAGCAGAGTCCTTAAATAATGCAGCAAAGTCATTAAATAATGCTGCAGAGTACTTAAATTCCGCAGCAAAGTCCTTAAATAATGCAGCAGAGTCCTTAAATAATGCTGCAAAGTCCTTAAATAATGCAACAAAGTCCTTAAATAATGCAGCAGAGTCCTTAAATAATGCAACAAAGTCCTTAAATAATGCAGCAGAGTCCTTAAATAATGCAACAAAGTCCTTAAATAATGCAGTAGATTACTGAAATACCGCAGCAGGGTCCTTAAATAATGCAGCAGAGTCCTTAAATAATGCAACAAAGTCCTTAAATAATGCAGCAGAGTCCTTACATAATGCAACATAGTCCTTAAATAATGCAGCAAAGTCCTTAAATAATGCAGCAGAGTCCTTAAATAATGCAAGAAAGTCCTTAAATAATGCAGCAGAGTCCTTAAATAATGCAGAAGAGTCCTTAAATAATGCAATAAAGTCCTTAAATAATGCAGCAAAGTCCTTAAATAATCCAGCCAAGTCCTTAAATAATGCAGCAGAGTCCTTAAATAATGCAGCAAAGTCCTTAAATGATGCAGCAGAGTCCTTAAATAATGCAGCAAAGTCCTTAAATAATCCAGCCAAGTCCTTAAATAATGCAGCAGAGTCCTTAAATAATGCAGCAAAGTCCTTAAATAATGCAGCAGAGTCCTTAAATAATGCAACAAAGTAATTAAATAATGCAGCAGAGTCCTTAAATAATGCAACAAAGTCCATAAATAATGCAGAAGAGTCCTTAAATAATCCAGACAAGTCCTTAAATAATGCAGCAGAGTCCTTAAATAATGCAGCAGATTACTGAAATACCGCAGCAGGGTCCTTAAATAATGCAGCAGAGTCCTTAAATAATGCAGCAAAGTCCTTAAATAATGCAGCAGAGTCCTTAAATAATGCAGCAAAGTCCTTAAATAATGCAGCAGAGTCCTTAAATAATGCAGCAAAGTCCTTAAATAATGCAACAAAGTCCTTAAATAATGCAGAAGAGTCCTTAAATAATGCAACAAAGTCCTTAAATAATGCAGCAGAGTCCTTAAATAATGCAACAAAGTACTTAAATAATGCCGCAGAGTCCTTAAGTACCGTATCAGAGTCCTTAAATAAAGCAGCAAAGTCCTTAAATAATGCAGCAGAGTCCTTAAATAATGCAGCAAAGTCATTAAATAATGCTGCAGAGTACTTAAATTCCGCAGCAAAGTCCTTAAATAATGCAGCAGAGTCCTTAAATAATGCTGCAAAGTCCTTAAATAATGCAACAAAGTCCTTAAATAATGCAGAAGAGTCCTTAAATAATGCAACAAAGTCCTTAAATAATGCAGCAGAGTCCTTAAATAATGCAACAAAGTACTTAAATAATGCAGCAGAGTCCTTAAGTACCGTAACAGAGTCCTTAAATAATGCAGCAAAGTCCTTAAATAATGCAGCAGATTACTGAAATACCACAGCAGGGTCCTTAAATAATGCAGCAGAGTCCTTAAATAATGCAACAAAGTCCTTAAATAATGCAGCAGAGTCCTTAAATAATGCAACAAAGTCCTTAAAAAATGCAGCAGAATCCTTAAATAATGCAGCAAATTCCTTAAATAATGCAGCAGAGTCCTTAAATAATCCAGCCAAGTCTTTAAATAATGCAGCAGAGTACTTACATAATGCAGCAGAGTCCTTAAATAATGCAGCAAAGTCCTTAAATAATGCAACAAAGTCCTTAAATAATGCAGAAGAGTCCTTAAATAATGCAGCAGAGAACTGAAATACCGCAGCAGGGTCCTTAAATAATGCAGCAGAGTCCTTAAATAATGCAACAAAGTCCTTAAATAATGCAGTAGATTACTAAAATACCGCAGCAGGGTCCTTAAATAATGCAGCAGAGTCCTTAAATAATGCAACAAAGTACTTAAATAATGCAGCAGAGTCCTTAAATAATGCAACAAAGTCCTTAAATAATGCAGCAAAGTCCTTAAATAATGCAGCAGTCCTTAAATAATGCAACAAAGTCCTTAAATAATGCAGAATAGTCCTTAAATAATGCTGCAAAGTCCTTAAATAATGCAGCACAGTCCTTAAATAATCCAGCCAAGTCCTTAAATAATGCAGCAAATTCCTTAAATAATGCAGCAAAGTCTTTAAATAATGCAATAAAGTCCATAAATAATGCAGCAAAGTCCTTAAATAATGCAGCAGAGTACTGAAATACCGCAGCAGGGTCCTTAAATAATGCAGCAGAGTCCTTAAATAATGCAACAAAGTCCTTAAATAATGCAGTAGATTACTGAAATACCGCAGCAGGGTCCTTAAATAATGCAGCAGAGTCCTTAAATAATGCAACAAAGTCCTTAAATAATGCAGCAGAGTCCTTACATAATGCAACATAGTCCTTAAATAATGCAGCAAAGTCCTTAAATAATGCAGCAGAGTCCTTAAATAATGCAAGAAAGTCCTTAAATAATGCAGCAGAGTCCTTAAATAATGCAGCAAAGTCCTTAAATAATGCAGAAGAGTCCTTAAATAATGCAATAAAGTCCTTAAATAATGCAGCAAAGTCCTTAAATAATCCAGCCAAGTCCTTAAATAATGCAGCAGAGTCCTTAAATAATGCAGCAAAGTCCTTAAATGATGCAGCAGAGTCCTTAAATAATGCAGCAAAGTCCTTAAATAATCCAGCCAAGTCCTTAAATAATGCAGCAGAGTCCTTAAATAATGCAGCAAAGTCCTTAAATAATGCAGCAGAGTCCTTAAATAATGCAACAAAGTAATTAAATAATGCAGCAGAGTCCTTAAATAATGCAACAAAGTCCATAAATAATGCAGAAGAGTCCTTAAATAATCCAGACATGTCCTTAAATAATGCAGCAGAGTCCTTAAATAATGCAGCAGATTACTGAAATACCGCAGCAGGGTCCTTAAATAATGCAGCAGAGTCCTTAAATAATGCAGCAAAGTCCTTAAATAATGCAGCAGAGTCCTTAAATAATGCAGCAAAGTCCTTAAATAATGCAGCAGAGTCCTTAAATAATGCAGCAAAGTCCTTAAATAATGCAACAAAGTCCTTAAATAATGCAGAAGAGTCCTTAAATAATGCAACAAAGTCCTTAAATAATGCAGCAGAGTCCTTAAATAATGCAACAAAGTACTTAAATAATGCAGCAGAGTCCTTAAGTACCGTATCAGAGTCCTTAAATAAAGCAGCAAAGTCCTTAAATAATGCAGCAGAGTCCTTAAATAATGCAGCAAAGTCATTAAATAATGCTGCAGAGTACTTAAATTCCGCAGCAAAGTCCTTAAATAATGCAGCAGAGTCCTTAAATAATGCTGCAAAGTCCTTAAATAATGCAACAAAGTCCTTAAATAATGCAGAAGAGTCCTTAAATAATGCAACAAAGTCCTTAAATAATGCAGCAGAGTCCTTAAATAATGCAACAAAGTACTTAAATAATGCAGCAGAGTCCTTAAGTACCGTAACAGAGTCCTTAAATAATGCAGCAAAGTCCTTAAATAATGCAGCAGATTACTGAAATACCACAGCAGGGTCCTTAAATAATGCAGCAGAGTCCTTAAATAATGCAACAAAGTCCTTAAATAATGCAGCAGAGTCCTTAAATAATGCAACAAAGTCCTTAAAAAATGCAGCAGAATCCTTAAATAATGCAGCAAATTCCTTAAATAATGCAGCAGAGTCCTTAAATAATCCAGCCAAGTCTTTAAATAATGCAGCAGAGTACTTACATAATGCAGCAGAGTCCTTAAATAATGCAGCAAAGTCCTTAAATAATGCAACAATGTCCTTAAATAATGCAGAAGATTATTTAAATAATGCAGCAGAGTACTGAAATACCGCAGCAGGGTCCTTAAATAATGCAGCAGAGTCCTTAAATAATGCAACAAAGTCCTTAAATAATGCAGTAGATTACTAAAATACCGCAGCAGGGTCCTTAAATAATGCAGCAGAGTCCTTAAATAATGCAACAAAGTACTTAAATAATGCAGCAGAGTCCTTAAATAATGCAACAAAGTCCTTAAATAATGCAGCAAAGTCCTTAAATAATGCAGCAGTCCTTAAATAATGCAACGAAGTCCTTAAATAATGCAGCATAGTCCTTAAATAATGCTGCAAAGTCCTTAAATAATGCAGCACAGTCCTTAAATAATCCAGCCAAGTCCTTAAATAATGCAGCAAATTCCTTAAATAATGCAGCAAAGTCTTTAAATAATGCAATAAAGTCCATAAATAATGCAGCAAAGTCCTTAAATAATGCAGCAGAGTACTGAAATACCGCAGCAGGGTCCTTAAATAATGCAGCAGAGTCCTTAAATAATGCAACAAAGTCCTTAAATAATGCAGTAGATTACTGAATTACCGCAGCAGGGTCCTTAAATAATGCAGCAGAGTCCTTAAATAATGCAACAAAGTCCTTAAATAATGCAGCAGAGTCCTTAAATAATGCAGCAAATTCCTTAAATGATGCAGCAGAGTCCTTAAATAATGCAGCAAAGTCCTTAAATAATGCAGCAGAGTCCTTAAATAATGCAAAAAAGTAATTAAATAATGCAGCAGAGTCCTTAAATAATGCAACAAAGTCCATAAATAATGCAGAAGAGTCCTTAAATAATGCAGCAGAGTCCTTAAATAATGCAGCAGAGTCCTTAAATAATGCAGCAGATTACTGAAATACCGCAGCAGGGTCCTTAAATAATGCAGCAGAGTCCTTAAATAATGCAACAAAGTCCTTAAATAATGCAGCAGAGTCCTTAAATAATGCAACAAAGTCCTTAAATAATGCAGCAGAGTCCTTAAATAATGCAACAAAGTCCTTAAATAATGCAGCAGAGTCCTTAAATAATGCAGCAAAGTCCTTAAATAATGCAGAATAGTCCTTAAATAATGCAATAAAGTCCTTAAATAATGCAGCAAAGTCCTTGAATAATCCAGCCAAGTCCTTAAATAATGCAGCAGAGTCCTTAAATAATGCAGCAAATTCCTTAAATGATGCAGCAGAGTCCTTAAATAATGCAGCAAAGTCCTTAAATAATGCAGCAGAGTCCTTAAATAATGCAACAAAGTAATTAAATAATGCAGCAGAGTCCTTAAATAATGCAACAAAGTCCATAAATAATGCAGAAGAGTCCTTAAATAATCCAGACAAGTCCTTAAATAATGCAGCAGAGTCCTTAAATAATGCAGCAGAGTCCTTAAATAATGCAGCAGATTACTGAAATACTGCAGCAGGGTCCTTAAATAATGCAGCAGAGTCCTTAAATAATGCAACAAAGTCCTTAAATAATGCAGCAGAATCCTTAAATGATGCAGCAAATTCCTTAAATAGTGCAGCAGAGTCCTTAAATAATCCAGCCAAGTCTTTAAATAATGCAGCAGAGTCCTTAAATAATGCAGCAAAGTCCTTAAATAATGCAACAAAGTCCTTAAATAATGCAGCAGAGTCCTTAAATAATGCAACAAAGTCCTTAAATAATGCAGCAAAGTCCTTAAATAATGCAGCAGAGTCCTTAAATAATGCAACAAAGTCCTTAAATAATGCAGCACAGTCCTTAAATAATCCAGCCAAGTCCTTAAATAATGCAGCAAATTTCTTAAATAATGCAGCAAAGTCTTTAAATAATGCAATAAAGTCCATAAATAATGCAGCAAAGTCCTTAAATAATGCAGCAGAGTACTGAAATACCGCAGCAGGGTCCTTAAATAATGCAGCAGAGTCCTTAAATAATGCAACAAAGTCCTTAAATAATGCAGTAGATTACTGAAATACCGCAGCAGGGTCCTTAAATAATGCAGCAGAGTCCTTAAATAATGCAACAAAGTCCTTAAATAATGCAGCAGAGTCCTTACATAATGCAACATAGTCCTTAAATAATGCAGCAAAGTCCTTAAATAATGCAGCAGAGTCCTTAAATAATGCAAGAAAGTCCTTAAATAATGCAGCAGAGTCCTTAAATAATGCAGCAGAGTCCTTAAATAATGCAGCAAAGTCCTTAAATAATGCAATAAAGTCCTTAAATAATGCAGCAAAGTCCTTAAATAATCCAGCCAAGTCCTTAAATAATGCAGCAGAGTCCTTAAATAATGCAGCAAAGTCCTTAAATGATGCAGCAGAGTCCTTAAATAATGCAGCAAAGTCCTTAAATAATCCAGCCAAGTCCTTAAATAATGCAGCAGAGTCCTTAAATAATGCAGCAAAGTCCTTAAATAATGCAGCAGAGTCCTTAAATAATGCAACAAAGTAATTAAACAATGCAGCAGAGTCCTTAAATAATGCAACAAAGTCCATAAATAATGCAGAAGAGTCCTTAAATGATCCAGACAAGTCCTTAAATAATGCAGCAGAGTCCTTAAATAATGCAGCAGATTAATGAAATACCGCAGCAGGGTCCTTAAATAATGCAGCAGAGTCCTTAAATAATGCAGCAAAGTCCTTAAATAATGCAGCAGAGTCCTTAAGTACCGTATCAGAGTCCTTAAATAAAGCAGCAAAGTCCTTAAATAATGCAGCAGAGTCCTTAAATAATGCAGCAAAGTCATTAAATAATGCTGCAGAGTACTTAAATTCCGCAGCAAAGTCCTTAAATAATGCAGCAGATTACTGAAATACCACAGCAGGGTCCTTAAATAATGCAGCAGAGTCCTTAAATAATGCAACAAAGTCCTTAAATAATGCAACAAAGTCCTTAAATAATGCAGCAGAGTCCTTAAATAATGCAACAAAGTCCTTAAAAAATGCAGCAGAATCCTTAAATAATGCAGCAAATTCCTTAAATAATGCAGCAGAGTCCTTAAATAATCCAGCCAAGTCTTTAAATAATGCAGCAGAGTACTTAAATAATGCAGCAGAGTCCTTAAATAATGCAGCAAAGTCCTTAAATAATGCAACAAAGTCCTTAAATAATGCAGAAGAGTCCTTAAATAATGCAGCAGAGTACTGAAATACCGCAGCAGGGTCCTTAAATAATGCAGCAGAGTCCTTAAATAATGCAACAAAGTCCTTAAATAATGCAGTAGATTACTAAAATACCGCAGCAGGGTCCTTAAATAATGCAGCAGAGTCCTTAAATAATGCAACAAAGTCCTTAAATAATGCAGCAGAGTCCTTAAATAATGCAACAAAGTCCTTAAATAATGCAGTAAAGTCCTTAAATAATGCAGCAGTCCTTAAATAATGCAACAAAGTCCTTAAATAATGCAGCAGAGTCCTTAAATAATGCTGCAAAGTCCTTAAATAATGCAGCACAGTCCTTAAATAATCCAGCCAAGTCCTTAAATAATGCAGCAAATTCCTTAAATAATGCAGCAAAGTCTTTAAATAATGCAATAAAGTCCATAAATAATGCAGCAAAGTCCTTAAATAATGCAGCAGAGTACTGAAATACCGCAGCAGGGTCCTTAAATAATGCAGCAGAGTCCTTAAATAATGCAACAAAGTCCTTAAATAATGCAGTAGATTACTGAAATACCGCAGCAGGGTCCTTAAATAATGCAGCAGAGTCCTTAAATAATGCAACAAAGTCCTTAAATAATGCAGCAGAGTCCTTAAATAAAGCAGCAAATTCCTTAAATGATGCAGCAGAGTCCTTAAATAATGCAGCAAAGTCCTTAAATAATGCAGCAGAGTCCTTAAATAATGCAACAAAGTAATTAAATAATGCAGCAGAGTCCTTAAATAATGCAACAAAGTCCATAAATAATGCAGAAGAGTCCTTAAATAATCCAGACAAGTCCTTAAATAATGCAGCAGAGTCCTTAAATAATGCAGCAGAGTCCTTAAATAATGCAGCAGATTACTGAAATACCGCAGCAGGGTCCTTAAATAATGCAGCAGAGTCCTTAAATAATGCAACAAAGTCCTTAAATAATGCAGCAGAGTCCTTAAATAATGCAACAAAGTCCTTAAATAATGCAGCAGAGTCCTTAAATAATGCAACAAAGTCCTTAAATAATGCAGCAGAGTCCTTAAATAATGCAGAAAAGTCCTTAAATAATGCAGAAGAGTTCTTAAATAATGCAATAAAGTCCTTAAATAATGCAGCAAAGTCCTTAAATAATCCAGCCAAGTCCTTAAATAATGCAGCAGAGTCCTTAAATAATGCAGCAAATTCCTTAAATGATGCAGCAGAGTCCTTAAACAATGCAGCAAAGTCCTTAAATAATGCAGCAGAGTCCTTAAATAATGCAACAAAGTAATTAAATAATGCAGCAGAGTCCTTAAATAATGCAACAAAGTCCATAAATAATGCAGAAGAGTCCTTAAATAATCCAGACAAGTCATTAAATAATGCAGCAGAGTCCTTAAATAATGCAGCAGATTACTGAAATACCGCAGCAGGGTCCTTAAATAATGCAGCAGAGTCCTTAAATAATGCAACAAAGTCCTTAAATAATGCAGCAGAGTCCTTAAATAATGCAACAAAGTCCTTAAATAATGCAGCAGAGTCCTTAAATAATGCAGCAAATTCCTTAAATAATGCAGCAGAGTCCTTAAATAATCCAGCCAAGTCTTTAAATAATGCAGCAGAGTCCTTAAATAATGCAGCAAAGTCCTTAAATAATGCAGCAGAGTCCTTAAATAATGCAACAAAGTAATTAAATAATGCAGCAGAGTCCTTAAATAATGCAACAAAGTCCATAAATAATGCAGAAGAGTCCTTAAATAATCCAGACAAGTCCTTAAATAATGCAGCAGAGTCCTTAAATAATGCAGCAGATTACTGAAATACCGCAGCAGGGTCCTTAAATAATGCAGCAGAGTCCTTAAATAATGCAACAAAGTCCTTAAATAATGCAGCAGAGTCCTTAAATAATGCAACAAAGTCCTTAAATAATGCAGCAAATTCCTTAAATAATGCAGCAGAGTCCTTAAATAATCCAGCCAAGTCTTTAAATAATGCAGCAGAGTCCTTAAATAATGCAGCAAAGTCCTTAAATAATGCAACAAAGTCCTTAAATAATGCAGCAGAGTCCTTAAATAATGCAACAAAGTCCTTAAATAATGCAGCAAAGTCCTTAAATAATGCAGCAGAGTCCTTAAATAATGCAACAAAGTCCTTAAATAATGCAGCAGAGTCCTTAAATAATGCAGCACAGTCCTTAAATAATCCAGCCAAGTCCTTAAATAATGCAGCAAATTCCTTAAATAATGCAGCAAAGTCTTTAAATAATGCAATAAAGTCCATAAATAATGCAGCAAAGTCCTTAAATAATGCAGCAGAGTACTGAAATACCGCAGCAGGGTCCTTAAATAATGCAGCAGAGTCCTTAAATAATGCAACAAAGTCCTTAAATAATGCAGCATAGTCCTTAAATAATGCAACAAAGTCCTTAAATAATGCAGCAGAGTCCTTAAATAATGCAGCAAATTCCTTAAATAATGCAGCAGAGTCCTTAAATACTCCAGCCAAGTCTTTAAATAATGCAGCAGAGTCCTTAAATAATGCAGCAAAGTCCTTAAATAATGCAGCAGAGTCCTTAAATAATGCAGCAAAGTCCTTAAATAATGCAACAAAGTCCTTAAATAATGCAGAAGAGTCCTTAAATAATGCAACAAAGTCCTTAAATAATGCAGCAGAGTCCTTAAATAATGCAACAAAGTACTTAAATAATGCAGCAGAGTCCTTAAGTACCGTAGCAGAGTCCTTAAATAAAGCAGCAAAGTCCTTAAATAATGCAGCAGAGTCCTTAAATAATGCAGCAAAGTCATTAAATAATGCTGCAGAGTACTTAAATTCCGCAGCAAAGTCCTTAAATAATGCAGCAGAGTCCTTAAATAATGCTGCAAAGTCCTTAAATAATGCAACAAAGTCCTTAAATAATGCAGCAGAATCCTTAAATGATGCAGCAAATTCCTTAAATAGTGCAGCAGAGTCCTTAAATAATCCAGCCAAGTCTTTAAATAATGCAGCAGAGTCCTTAAATAATGCAGCAAAGTCCTTAAATAATGCAACAAAGTCCTTAAATAATGCAGCAGAGTCCTTAAATAATGCAACAAAGTCCTTAAATAATGCAGCAAAGTCCTTAAATAATGCAGCAGAGTCCTTAAATAATGCAACAAAGTCCTTAAATAATGCAGCAGAGTCCTTAAATAATGCAGCAAAGTCCTTAAATAATGCAGCACAGTCCTTAAATAATCCAGCCAAGTCCTTAAATAATGCAGCAAATTTCTTAAATAATGCACCAAAGTCTTTAAATAATGCAATAAAGTCCATAAATAATGCAGCAAAGTCCTTAAATAATGCAGCAGAGTACTGAAATACCGCAGCAGGGTCCTTAAATAATGCAGCAGAGTCCTTAAATAATGCAACAAAGTCCTTAAATAATGCAGTAGATTACTGAAATACCGCAGCAGGGTCCTTAAATAATGCAGCAGAGTCCTTAAATAATGCAAGAAAGTCCTTAAATAATGCAGCAGAGTCCTTAAATAATGCAGCAAAGTCCTTAAATAATGCAGAAGAGTCCTTAAATAATGCAATAAAGTCCTTAAATAATGCAGCAAAGTCCTTAAATAATCCAGCCAAGTCCTTAAATAATGCAGCAGAGTCCTTAAATAATGCAGCAAAGTCCTTAAATGATGCAGCAGAGTCCTTAAATAATGCAGCAAAGTCCTTAAATAATCCAGCCAAGTCCTTAAATAATGCAGCAGAGTCCTTAAATAATGCAGCAAAGTCCTTAAATAATGCAGCAGAGTCCTTAAATAATGCAACAAAGTAATTAAACAATGCAGCAGAGTCCTTAAATAATGCAACAAAGTCCATAAATAATGCAGAAGAGTCCTTAAATGATCCAGACAAGTCCTTAAATAATGCAGCAGAGTCCTTAAATAATGCAGCAGATTAATGAAATACCGCAGCAGGGTCCTTAAATAATGCAGCAGAGTCCTTAAATAATGCAGCAAAGTCCTTAAATAATGCAGCAGAGTCCTTAAGTACCGTATCAGAGTCCTTAAATAAAGCAGCAAAGTCCTTAAATAATGCAGCAGAGTCCTTAAATAATGCAGCAAAGTCATTAAATAATGCTGCAGAGTACTTAAATTCCGCAGCAAAGTCCTTAAATAATGCAGCAGATTACTGAAATACCACAGCAGGGTCCTTAAATAATGCAGCAGAGTCCTTAAATAATGCAACAAAGTCCTTAAATAATGCAGCAGAGTCCTTAAATAATGCAACAAAGTCCTTAAAAAATGCAGCAGAATCCTTAAATAATGCAGCAAATTCCTTAAATAATGCAGCAGAGTCCTTAAATAATCCAGCCAAGTCTTTAAATAATGCAGCAGAGTACTTAAATAATGCAGCAGAGTCCTTAAATAATGCAGCAAAGTCCTTAAATAATGCAACAAAGTCCTTAAATAATGCAGAAGAGTCCTTAAATAATGCAGCAGAGTACTGAAATACCGCAGCAGGGTCCTTAAATAATGCAGCAGAGTCCTTAAATAATGCAACAAAGTCCTTAAATAATGCAGTAGATTACTAAAATACCGCAGCAGGGTCCTTAAATAATGCAGCAGAGTCCTTAAATAATGCAACAAAGTCCTTAAATAATGCAGCAGAGTCCTTAAATAATGCAACAAAGTCCTTAAATAATGCAGTAAAGTCCTTAAATAATGCAGCAGAGTCCTTAAACAATGCAGCAAAGTCCTTAAATAATGCAGCAGAGTCCTTAAATAATGCAACAAAGTAATTAAATAATGCAGCAGAGTCCTTAAATAATGCAACAAAGTCCATAAATAATGCAGAAGAGTCCTTAAATAATCCAGACAAGTCCTTAAATAATGCAGCAGAGTCCTTAAATAATGCAGCAGATTACTGAAATACCGCAGCAGGGTCCTTAAATAATGCAGCAGAGTCCTTAAATAATGCAACAAAGTCCTTAAATAATGCAGCAGAGTCCTTAAATAATGCAACAAAGTCCTTAAATAATGCAGCAGAGTCCTTAAATAATGCAGCAAATTCCTTAAATAATGCAGCAGAGTCCTTAAATAATCCAGCCAAGTCTTTAAATAATGCAGCAGAGTCCTTAAATAATGCAGCAAAGTCCTTAAATAATGCAGCAGAGTCCTTAAATAATGCAACAAAGTAATTAAATAATGCAGCAGAGTCCTTAAATAATGCAACAAAGTCCATAAATAATGCAGAAGAGTCCTTAAATAATCCAGACAAGTCCTTAAATAATGCAGCAGAGTCCTTAAATAATGCAGCAGATTACTGAAATACCGCAGCAGGGTCCTTAAATAATGCAGCAGAGTCCTTAAATAATGCAACAAAGTCCTTAAATAATGCAGCAGAGTCCTTAAATAATGCAACAAAGTCCTTAAATAATGCAGCAAATTCCTTAAATAATGCAGCAGAGTCCTTAAATAATCCAGCCAAGTCTTTAAATAATGCAGCAGAGTCCTTAAATAATGCAGCAAAGTCCTTAAATAATGCAACAAAGTCCTTAAATAATGCAGCAGAGTCCTTAAATAATGCAACAAAGTCCTTAAATAATGCAGCAAAGTCCTTAAATAATGCAGCAGAGTCCTTAAATAATGCAACAAAGTCCTTAAATAATGCAGCAGAGTCCTTAAATAATGCAGCAAAGTCCTTAAATAATGCAGCACAGTCCTTAAATAATCCAGCCAAGTCCTTAAATAATGCAGCAAATTCCTTAAATAATGCAGCAAAGTCTTTAAATAATGCAATAAAGTCCATAAATAATGCAGCAAAGTCCTTAAATAATGCAGCAGAGTACTGAAATACCGCAGCAGGGTCCTTAAATAATGCAGCAGAGTCCTTAAATAATGCAACAAAGTCCTTAAATAATGCAGCATAGTCCTTAAATAATGCAACAAAGTCCTTAAATAATGCAGCAGAGTCCTTAAATAATGCAGCAAATTCCTTAAATAATGCAGCAGAGTCCTTAAATACTCCAGCCAAGTCTTTAAATAATGCAGCAGAGTCCTTAAATAATGCAGCAAAGTCCTTAAATAATGCAGCAGAGTCCTTAAATAATGCAGCAAAGTCCTTAAATAATGCAACAAAGTCCTTAAATAATGCAGAAGAGTCCTTAAATAATGCAACAAAGTCCTTAAATAATGCAGCAGAGTCCTTAAATAATGCAACAAAGTACTTAAATAATGCAGCAGAGTCCTTAAGTACCGTAGCAGAGTCCTTAAATAAAGCAGCAAAGTCCTTAAATAATGCAGCAGAGTCCTTAAATAATGCAGCAAAGTCATTAAATAATGCTGCAGAGTACTTAAATTCCGCAGCAAAGTCCTTAAATAATGCAGCAGAGTCCTTAAATAATGCTGCAAAGTCCTTAAATAATGCAACAAAGTCCTTAAATAATGCAGCAGAATCCTTAAATGATGCAGCAAATTCCTTAAATAGTGCAGCAGAGTCCTTAAATAATCCAGCCAAGTCTTTAAATAATGCAGCAGAGTCCTTAAATAATGCAGCAAAGTCCTTAAATAATGCAACAAAGTCCTTAAATAATGCAGCAGAGTCCTTAAATAATGCAACAAAGTCCTTAAATAATGCAGCAAAGTCCTTAAATAATGCAGCAGAGTCCTTAAATAATGCAACAAAGTCCTTAAATAATGCAGCAGAGTCCTTAAATAATGCAGCAAAGTCCTTAAATAATGCAGCACAGTCCTTAAATAATCCAGCCAAGTCCTTAAATAATGCAGCAAATTTCTTAAATAATGCACCAAAGTCTTTAAATAATGCAATAAAGTCCATAAATAATGCAGCAAAGTCCTTAAATAATGCAGCAGAGTACTGAAATACCGCAGCAGGGTCCTTAAATAATGCAGCAGAGTCCTTAAATAATGCAACAAAGTCCTTAAATAATGCAGTAGATTACTGAAATACCGCAGCAGGGTCCTTAAATAATGCAGCAGAGTCCTTAAATAATGCAACAAAGTCCTTAAATAATGCAGCAGAGTCCTTACATAATGCAACATAGTCCTTAAATAATGCAGCAAAGTCCTTAAATAATGCAGCAGAGTCCTTAAATAATGCAAGAAAGTCCTTAAATAATGCAGCAGAGTCCTTAAATAATGCAGCAAAGTCCTTAAATAATGCAGAAGAGTCCTTAAATAATGCAATAAAGTCCTTGAATAATGCAGCAAAGTCCTTAAATAATCCAGCCAAGTCCTTAAATAATGCAGCAGAGTCCTTAAATAATGCAGCAAAGTCCTTAAA
The DNA here is from genome assembly GCF_046119375.1 of Phyllobates terribilis. Taxonomy (NCBI): domain Eukaryota; kingdom Metazoa; phylum Chordata; class Amphibia; order Anura; family Dendrobatidae; genus Phyllobates; species Phyllobates terribilis. The sequence continues at coordinate 459,061 of NW_027363048.1, forward strand.
TGATGCAGCAGAGTCCTTAAATAATGCAGCAAAGTCCTTAAATAATCCAGCCAAGTCCTTAAATAATGCAGCAGAGTCCTTAAATAATGCAGCAAAGTCCTTAAATAATGCAGCAGAGTCCTTAAATAATGCAACAAAGTAATTAAATAATGCAGCAGAGTCCTTAAATAATGCAACAAAGTCCATAAATAATGCAGAAGAGTCCTTAAATGATCCAGACAAGTCCTTAAATAATGCAGCAGAGTCCTTAAATAATGCAGCAGATTAATGAAATACCGCAGCAGGGTCCTTAAATAATGCAGCAGAGTCCTTAAATAATGCAGCAAAGTCCTTAAATAATGCAGCAGAGTCCTTAAGTACCGTATCAGAGTCCTTAAATAAAGCAGCAAAGTCCTTAAATAATGCAGCAGAGTCCTTAAATAATGCAGCAAAGTCATTAAATAATGCTGCAGAGTACTTAAATTCCGCAGCAAAGTCCTTAAATAATGCAGCAGAGTCCTTAAATAATGCTGCAAAGTCCTTAAATAATGCAACAAAGTCCTTAAATAATGCAGAAGAGTCCTTAAATAATGCAACAAAGTCCTTAAATAATGCAGCAGAGTCCTTAAATAATGCAACAAAGTACTTAAATAATGCAGCAGAGTCCTTAAGTACCGTAACAGAGTCCTTAAATAATGCAGCAAAGTCCTTAAATAATGCAGCAGATTACTGAAATACCACAGCAGGGTCCTTAAATAATGCAGCAGAGTCCTTAAATAATGCAGCAAAGTCCTTAAATGATGCAGCAGAGTCCTTAAATAATGCAGCAAAGTCCTTAAATAATCCAGCCAAGTCCTTAAATAATGCAGCAGAGTCCTTAAATAATGCAGCAAAGTCCTTAAATAATGCAGCAGAGTCCTTAAATAATGCAACAAATTAATTAAATAATGCAGCAGAGTCCTTAAATAATGCAACAAAGTCCATAAATAATGCAGAAGAGTCCTTAAATAATCCAGACAAGTCCTTAAATAATGCAGCAGAGTCCTTAAATAATGCAGCAGATTACTGAAATACCGCAGCAGGGTCCTTAAATAATGCAGCAGAGTCCTTAAATAATGCAGCAAAGTCCTTAAATAATGCAGCAGAGTCCTTAAATAATGCAGCAAAGTCCTTAAATAATGCAGCAGAGTCCTTAAATAATGCAGCAAAGTCCTTAAATAATGCAACAAAGTCCTTAAATAATGCAGAAGAGTCCTTAAATAATGCAACAAAGTCCTTAAATAATGCAGCAGAGTCCTTAAATAATGCAACAAAGTACTTAAATAATGCAGCAGAGTCCTTAAGTACCGTATCAGAGTCCTTAAATAAAGCAGCAAAGTCCTTAAATAATGCAGCAGAGTCCTTAAATAATGCAGCAAAGTCATTAAATAATGCTGCAGAGTACTTAAATTCCGCAGCAAAGTCCTTAAATAATGCAGCAGAGTCCTTAAATAATGCTGCAAAGTCCTTAAATAATGCAACAAAGTCCTTAAATAATGCAGAAGAGTCCTTAAATAATGCAACAAAGTCCTTAAATAATGCAGCAGAGTCCTTAAATAATGCAACAAAGTACTTAAATAATGCAGCAGAGTCCTTAAGTACCGTAACAGAGTCCTTAAATAATGCAGCAAAGTCCTTAAATAATGCAGCAGATTACTGAAATACAACAGCAGGGTCCTTAAATAATGCAGCAGAGTCCTTAAATAATGCAACAAAGTCCTTAAATAATGCAGCAGAGTCCTTAAATAATGCAACAAAGTCCTTAAAAAATGCAGCAGAATCCTTAAATAATGCAGCAAATTCCTTAAATAATGCAGCAGAGTCCTTAAATAATCCAGCCAAGTCTTTAAATAATGCAGCAGAGTACTTACATAATGCAGCAGAGTCCTTAAATAATGCAGCAAAGTCCTTAAATAATGCAACAAAGTCCTTAAATAATGCAGAAGAGTCCTTAAATAATGCAGCAGAGTACTGAAATACCGCAGCAGGGTCCTTAAATAATGCAGCAGAGTCCTTAAATAATGCAACAAAGTCCTTAAATAATGCAGTAGATTACTAAAATACCGCAGCAGGGTCCTTAAATAATGCAGCAGAGTCCTTAAATAATGCAACAAAGTACTTAAATAATGCAGCAGAGTCCTTAAATAATGCAACAAAGTCCTTAAATAATGCAGCAAAGTCCTTAAATAATGCAGCAGTCCTTAAATAATGCAACAAAGTCCTTAAATAATGCAGCATAGTCCTTAAATAATGCTGCAAAGTCCTTAAATAATGCAGCACAGTCCTTAAATAATCCAGCCAAGTCCTTAAATAATGCAGCAAATTCCTTAAATAATGCAGCAAAGTCTTTAAATAATGCAATAAAGTCCATAAATAATGCAGCAAAGTCCTTAAATAATGCAGCAGAGTACTGAAATACCGCAGCAGGGTCCTTAAATAATGCAGCAGAGTCCTTAAATAATGCAACAAAGTCCTTAAATAATGCAGTAGATTACTGAAATACCGCAGCAGGGTCCTTAAATAATGCAGCAGAGTCCTTAAATAATGCAACAAAGTCCTTAAATAATGCAGCAGAGTCCTTAAATAAAGCAGCAAATTCCTTAAATGATGCAGCAGAGTCCTTAAATAATGCAGCAAAGTCCTTAAATAATGCAGCAGAGTCCTTAAATAATGCAACAAAGTAATTAAATAATGCAGCAGAGTCCTTAAATAATGCAACAAAGTCCATAAATAATGCAGAAGAGTCCTTAAATAATCCAGACAAGTCCTTAAATAATGCAGCAGAGTCCTTAAATAATGCAGCAGAGTCCTTAAATAATGCAGCAGATTACTGAAATACCGCAGCAGGGTCCTTAAATAATGCAGCAGAGTCCTTAAATAATGCAACAAAGTCCTTAAATAATGCAGCAGAGTCCTTAAATAATGCAACAAAGTCCTTAAATAATGCAGCAGAGTCCTTAAATAATGCAACAAAGTCCTTAAATAATGCAGCAGAGTCCTTAAATAATGCAGAAAAGTCCTTAAATAATGCAGAAGAGTTCTTAAATAATGCAATAAAGTCCTTAAATAATGCAGCAAAGTCCTTAAATAATCCAGCCAAGTCCTTAAATAATGCAGCAGAGTCCTTAAATAATGCAGCAAATTCCTTAAATGATGCAGCAGAGTCCTTAAACAATGCAGCAAAGTCCTTAAATAATGCAGCAGAGTCCTTAAATAATGCAACAAAGTAATTAAATAATGCAGCAGAGTCCTTAAATAATGCAACAAAGTCCATAAATAATGCAGAAGAGTCCTTAAATAATCCAGACAAGTCCTTAAATAATGCAGCAGAGTCCTTAAATAATGCAGCAGATTACTGAAATACCGCAGCAGGGTCCTTAAATAATGCAGCAGAGTCCTTAAATAATGCAACAAAGTCCTTAAATAATGCAGCAGAGTCCTTAAATAATGCAACAAAGTCCTTAAATAATGCAGCAGAGTCCTTAAATAATGCAGCAAATTCCTTAAATAATGCAGCAGAGTCCTTAAATAATCCAGCCAAGTCTTTAAATAATGCAGCAGAGTCCTTAAATAATGCAGCAAAGTCCTTAAATAATGCAGCAGAGTCCTTAAATAATGCAACAAAGTAATTAAATAATGCAGCAGAGTCCTTAAATAATGCAACAAAGTCCATAAATAATGCAGAAGAGTCCTTAAATAATCCAGACAAGTCCTTAAATAATGCAGCAGAGTCCTTAAATAATGCAGCAGATTACTGAAATACCGCAGCAGGGTCCTTAAATAATGCAGCAGAGTCCTTAAATAATGCAACAAAGTCCTTAAATAATGCAGCAGAGTCCTTAAATAATGCAACAAAGTCCTTAAATAATGCAGCAAATTCCTTAAATAATGCAGCAGAGTCCTTAAATAATCCAGCCAAGTCTTTAAATAATGCAGCAGAGTCCTTAAATAATGCAGCAAAGTCCTTAAATAATGCAACAAAGTCCTTAAATAATGCAGCAGAGTCCTTAAATAATGCAACAAAGTCCTTAAATAATGCAGCAAAGTCCTTAAATAATGCAGCAGAGTCCTTAAATAATGCAACAAAGTCCTTAAATAATGCAGCAGAGTCCTTAAATAATGCAGCAAAGTCCTTAAATAATGCAGCACAGTCCTTAAATAATCCAGCCAAGTCCTTAAATAATGCAGCAAATTCCTTAAATAATGCAGCAAAGTCTTTAAATAATGCAATAAAGTCCATAAATAATGCAGCAAAGTCCTTAAATAATGCAGCAGAGTACTGAAATACCGCAGCAGGGTCCTTAAATAATGCAGCAGAGTCCTTAAATAATGCAACAAAGTCCTTAAATAATGCAGCATAGTCCTTAAATAATGCAACAAAGTCCTTAAATAATGCAGCAGAGTCCTTAAATAATGCAGCAAATTCCTTAAATAATGCAGCAGAGTCCTTAAATACTCCAGCCAAGTCTTTAAATAATGCAGCAGAGTCCTTAAATAATGCAGCAGATTACTGAAATACAACAGCAGGGTCCTTAAATAATGCAGCAGAGTCCTTAAATAATGCAACAAAGTCCTTAAATAATGCAGCAGAGTCCTTAAATAATGCAACAAAGTCCTTAAAAAATGCAGCAGAATCCTTAAATAATGCAGCAAATTCCTTAAATAATGCAGCAGAGTCCTTAAATAATCCAGCCAAGTCTTTAAATAATGCAGCAGAGTACTTACATAATGCAGCAGAGTCCTTAAATAATGCAGCAAAGTCCTTAAATAATGCAACAAAGTCCTTAAATAATGCAGAAGAGTCCTTAAATAATGCAGCAGAGTACTGAAATACCGCAGCAGGGTCCTTAAATAATGCAGCAGAGTCCTTAAATAATGCAACAAAGTCCTTAAATAATGCAGTAGATTACTAAAATACCGCAGCAGGGTCCTTAAATAATGCAGCAGAGTCCTTAAATAATGCTGCAAAGTCCTTAAATAATGCAACAAAGTCCTTAAATAATGCAGAAGAGTCCTTAAATAATGCAACAAAGTCCTTAAATAATGCAGCAGAGTCCTTAAATAATGCAACAAAGTACTTAAATAATGCAGCAGAGTCCTTAAGTACCGTAACAGAGTCCTTAAATAATGCAGCAAAGTCCTTAAATAATGCAGCAGATTACTGAAATACAACAGCAGGGTCCTTAAATAATGCAGCAGAGTCCTTAAATAATGCAACAAAGTCCTTAAATAATGCAGCAGAGTCCTTAAATAATGCAACAAAGTCCTTAAAAAATGCAGCAGAATCCTTAAATAATGCAGCAAATTCCTTAAATAATGCAGCAGAGTCCTTAAATAATCCAGCCAAGTCTTTAAATAATGCAGCAGAGTACTTACATAATGCAGCAGAGTCCTTAAATAATGCAGCAAAGTCCTTAAATAATGCAACAAAGTCCTTAAATAATGCAGAAGAGTCCTTAAATAATGCAGCAGAGTACTGAAATACCGCAGCAGGGTCCTTAAATAATGCAGCAGAGTCCTTAAATAATGCAACAAAGTCCTTAAATAATGCAGTAGATTACTAAAATACCGCAGCAGGGTCCTTAAATAATGCAGCAGAGTCCTTAAATAATGCAACAAAGTACTTAAATAATGCAGCAGAGTCCTTAAATAATGCAACAAAGTCCTTAAATAATGCAGCAAAGTCCTTAAATAATGCAGCAGTCCTTAAATAATGCAACAAAGTCCTTAAATAATGCAGCATAGTCCTTAAATAATGCTGCAAAGTCCTTAAATAATGCAGCACAGTCCTTAAATAATCCAGCCAAGTCCTTAAATAATGCAGCAAATTCCTTAAATAATGCAGCAAAGTCTTTAAATAATGCAATAAAGTCCATAAATAATGCAGCAAAGTCCTTAAATAATGCAGCAGAGTACTGAAATACCGCAGCAGGGTCCTTAAATAATGCAGCAGAGTCCTTAAATAATGCAACAAAGTCCTTAAATAATGCAGTAGATTACTGAAATACCGCAGCAGGGTCCTTAAATAATGCAGCAGAGTCCTTAAATAATGCAACAAAGTCCTTAAATAATGCAGCAGAGTCCTTAAATAAAGCAGCAAATTCCTTAAATGATGCAGCAGAGTCCTTAAATAATGCAGCAAAGTCCTTAAATAATGCAGCAGAGTCCTTAAATAATGCAACAAAGTAATTAAATAATGCAGCAGAGTCCTTAAATAATGCAACAAAGTCCATAAATAATGCAGAAGAGTCCTTAAATAATCCAGACAAGTCCTTAAATAATGCAGCAGAGTCCTTAAATAATGCAGCAGAGTCCTTAAATAATGCAGCAGATTACTGAAATACCGCAGCAGGGTCCTTAAATAATGCAGCAGAGTCCTTAAATAATGCAACAAAGTCCTTAAATAATGCAGCAGAGTCCTTAAATAATGCAACAAAGTCCTTAAATAATGCAGCAGAGTCCTTAAATAATGCAACAAAGTCCTTAAATAATGCAGCAGAGTCCTTAAATAATGCAGAAAAGTCCTTAAATAATGCAGAAGAGTTCTTAAATAATGCAATAAAGTCCTTAAATAATGCAGCAAAGTCCTTAAATAATCCAGCCAAGTCCTTAAATAATGCAGCAGAGTCCTTAAATAATGCAGCAAATTCCTTAAATGATGCAGCAGAGTCCTTAAACAATGCAGCAAAGTCCTTAAATAATGCAGCAGAGTCCTTAAATAATGCAACAAAGTAATTAAATAATGCAGCAGAGTCCTTAAATAATGCAACAAAGTCCATAAATAATGCAGAAGAGTCCTTAAATAATCCAGACAAGTCCTTAAATAATGCAGCAGAGTCCTTAAATAATGCAGCAGATTACTGAAATACCGCAGCAGGGTCCTTAAATAATGCAGCAGAGTCCTTAAATAATGCAACAAAGTCCTTAAATAATGCAGCAGAGTCCTTAAATAATGCAACAAAGTCCTTAAATAATGCAGCAGAGTCCTTAAATAATGCAGCAAATTCCTTAAATAATGCAGCAGAGTCCTTAAATAATCCAGCCAAGTCTTTAAATAATGCAGCAGAGTCCTTAAATAATGCAGCAAAGTCCTTAAATAATGCAGCAGAGTCCTTAAATAATGCAACAAAGTAATTAAATAATGCAGCAGAGTCCTTAAATAATGCAACAAAGTCCATAAATAATGCAGAAGAGTCCTTAAATAATCCAGACAAGTCCTTAAATAATGCAGCAGAGTCCTTAAATAATGCAGCAGATTACTGAAATACCGCAGCAGGGTCCTTAAATAATGCAGCAGAGTCCTTAAATAATGCAACAAAGTCCTTAAATAATGCAGCAGAGTCCTTAAATAATGCAACAAAGTCCTTAAATAATGCAGCAAATTCCTTAAATAATGCAGCAGAGTCCTTAAATAATCCAGCCAAGTCTTTAAATAATGCAGCAGAGTCCTTAAATAATGCAGCAAAGTCCTTAAATAATGCAACAAAGTCCTTAAATAATGCAGCAGAGTCCTTAAATAATGCAACAAAGTCCTTAAATAATGCAGCAAAGTCCTTAAATAATGCAGCAGAGTCCTTAAATAATGCAACAAAGTCCTTAAATAATGCAGCAGAGTCCTTAAATAATGCAGCAAAGTCCTTAAATAATGCAGCACAGTCCTTAAATAATCCAGCCAAGTCCTTAAATAATGCAGCAAATTCCTTAAATAATGCAGCAAAGTCTTTAAATAATGCAATAAAGTCCATAAATAATGCAGCAAAGTCCTTAAATAATGCAGCAGAGTACTGAAATACCGCAGCAGGGTCCTTAAATAATGCAGCAGAGTCCTTAAATAATGCAACAAAGTCCTTAAATAATGCAGTAGATTACTAAAATACCGCAGCAGGGTCCTTAAATAATGCAGCAGAGTCCTTAAATAATGCAACAAAGTACTTAAATAATGCAGCAGAGTCCTTAAATAATGCAACAAAGTCCTTAAATAATGCAACAAAGTCCTTAAATAATGCAGAAGAGTCCTTAAATAATGCAACAAAGTCCTTAAATAATGCAGCAGAGTCCTTAAATAATGCAACAAAGTACTTAAATAATGCAGCAGAGTCCTTAAGTACCGTATCAGAGTCCTTAAATAAAGCAGCAAAGTCCTTAAATAATGCAGCAGAGTCCTTAAATAATGCAGCAAAGTCATTAAATAATGCTGCAGAGTACTTAAATTCCGCAGCAAAGTCCTTAAATAATGCAGCAGAGTCCTTAAATAATGCTGCAAAGTCCTTAAATAATGCAACAAAGTCCTTAAATAATGCAGAAGAGTCCTTAAATAATGCAACAAAGTCCTTAAATAATGCAGCAGAGTCCTTAAATAATGCAACAAAGTACTTAAATAATGCAGCAGAGTCCTTAAGTACCGTAACAGAGTCCTTAAATAATGCAGCAAAGTCCTTAAATAATGCAGCAGATTACTGAAATACAACAGCAGGGTCCTTAAATAATGCAGCAGAGTCCTTAAATAATGCAACAAAGTCCTTAAATAATGCAGCAGAGTCCTTAAATAATGCAACAAAGTCCTTAAAAAATGCAGCAGAATCCTTAAATAATGCAGCAAATTCCTTAAATAATGCAGCAGAGTCCTTAAATAATCCAGCCAAGTCTTTAAATAATGCAGCAGAGTACTTACATAATGCAGCAGAGTCCTTAAATAATGCAGCAAAGTCCTTAAATAATGCAACAAAGTCCTTAAATAATGCAGAAGAGTCCTTAAATAATGCAGCAGAGTACTGAAATACCGCAGCAGGGTCCTTAAATAATGCAGCAGAGTCCTTAAATAATGCAACAAAGTCCTTAAATAATGCAGTAGATTACTAAAATACCGCAGCAGGGTCCTTAAATAATGCAGCAGAGTCCTTAAATAATGCAACAAAGTACTTAAATAATGCAGCAGAGTCCTTAAATAATGCAACAAAGTCCTTAAATAATGCAGCAAAGTCCTTAAATAATGCAGCAGTCCTTAAATAATGCAACAAAGTCCTTAAATAATGCAGCATAGTCCTTAAATAATGCTGCAAAGTCCTTAAATAATGCAGCACAGTCCTTAAATAATCCAGCCAAGTCCTTAAATAATGCAGCAAATTCCTTAAATAATGCAGCAAAGTCTTTAAATAATGCAATAAAGTCCATAAATAATGCAGCAAAGTCCTTAAATAATGCAGCAGAGTACTGAAATACCGCAGCAGGGTCCTTAAATAATGCAGCAGAGTCCTTAAATAATGCAACAAAGTCCTTAAATAATGCAGTAGATTACTGAAATACCGCAGCAGGGTCCTTAAATAATGCAGCAGAGTCCTTAAATAATGCAACAAAGTCCTTAAATAATGCAGCAGAGTCCTTAAATAAAGCAGCAAATTCCTTAAATGATGCAGCAGAGTCCTTAAATAATGCAGCAAAGTCCTTAAATAATGCAGCAGAGTCCTTAAATAATGCAACAAAGTAATTAAATAATGCAGCAGAGTCCTTAAATAATGCAACAAAGTCCATAAATAATGCAGAAGAGTCCTTAAATAATCCAGACAAGTCCTTAAATAATGCAGCAGAGTCCTTAAATAATGCAGCAGAGTCCTTAAATAATGCAGCAGATTACTGAAATACCGCAGCAGGGTCCTTAAATAATGCAGCAGAGTCCTTAAATAATGCAACAAAGTCCTTAAATAATGCAGCAGAGTCCTTAAATAATGCAACAAAGTCCTTAAATAATGCAGCAGAGTCCTTAAATAATGCAACAAAGTCCTTAAATAATGCAGCAGAGTCCTTAAATAATGCAGAAAAGTCCTTAAATAATGCAGAAGAGTTCTTAAATAATGCAATAAAGTCCTTAAATAATGCAGCAAAGTCCTTAAATAATCCAGCCAAGTCCTTAAATAATGCAGCAGAGTCCTTAAATAATGCAGCAAATTCCTTAAATGATGCAGCAGAGTCCTTAAACAATGCAGCAAAGTCCTTAAATAATGCAGCAGAGTCCTTAAATAATGCAACAAAGTAATTAAATAATGCAGCAGAGTCCTTAAATAATGCAACAAAGTCCATAAATAATGCAGAAGAGTCCTTAAATAATCCAGACAAGTCCTTAAATAATGCAGCAGAGTCCTTAAATAATGCAGCAGATTACTGAAATACCGCAGCAGGGTCCTTAAATAATGCAGCAGAGTCCTTAAATAATGCAACAAAGTCCTTAAATAATGCAGCAGAGTCCTTAAATAATGCAACAAAGTCCTTAAATAATGCAGCAGAGTCCTTAAATAATGCAGCAAATTCCTTAAATAATGCAGCAGAGTCCTTAAATAATCCAGCCAAGTCTTTAAATAATGCAGCAGAGTCCTTAAATAATGCAGCAAAGTCCTTAAATAATGCAGCAGAGTCCTTAAATAATGCAACAAAGTAATTAAATAATGCAGCAGAGTCCTTAAATAATGCAACAAAGTCCATAAATAATGCAGAAGAGTCCTTAAATAATCCAGACAAGTCCTTAAATAATGCAGCAGAGTCCTTAAATAATGCAGCAGATTACTGAAATACCGCAGCAGGGTCCTTAAATAATGCAGCAGAGTCCTTAAATAATGCAACAAAGTCCTTAAATAATGCAGCAGAGTCCTTAAATAATGCAACAAAGTCCTTAAATAATGCAGCAAATTCCTTAAATAATGCAGCAGAGTCCTTAAATAATCCAGCCAAGTCTTTAAATAATGCAGCAGAGTCCTTAAATAATGCAGCAAAGTCCTTAAATAATGCAACAAAGTCCTTAAATAATGCAGCAGAGTCCTTAAATAATGCAACAAAGTCCTTAAATAATGCAGCAAAGTCCTTAAATAATGCAGCAGAGTCCTTAAATAATGCAACAAAGTCCTTAAATAATGCAGCAGAGTCCTTAAATAATGCAGCAAAGTCCTTAAATAATGCAGCACAGTCCTTAAATAATCCAGCCAAGTCCTTAAATAATGCAGCAAATTCCTTAAATAATGCAGCAAAGTCTTTAAATAATGCAATAAAGTCCATAAATAATGCAGCAAAGTCCTTAAATAATGCAGCAGAGTACTGAAATACCGCAGCAGGGTCCTTAAATAATGCAGCAGAGTCCTTAAATAATGCAACAAAGTCCTTAAATAATGCAGCATAGTCCTTAAATAATGCAACAAAGTCCTTAAATAATGCAGCAGAGTCCTTAAATAATGCAGCAAATTCCTTAAATAATGCAGCAGAGTCCTTAAATACTCCAGCCAAGTCTTTAAATAATGCAGCAGAGTCCTTAAATAATGCAGCAAAGTCCTTAAATAATGCAGCAGAGTCCTTAAATAATGCAGCAAAGTCCTTAAATAATGCAACAAAGTCCTTAAATAATGCAGAAGAGTCCTTAAATAATGCAACAAAGTCCTTAAATAATGCAGCAGAGTCCTTAAATAATGCAACAAAGTACTTAAATAATGCAGCAGAGTCCTTAAGTACCGTAGCAGAGTCCTTAAATAAAGCAGCAAAGTCCTTAAATAATGCAGCAGAGTCCTTAAATAATGCAGCAAAGTCATTAAATAATGCTGCAGAGTACTTAAATTCCGCAGCAAAGTCCTTAAATAATGCAGCAGAGTCCTTAAATAATGCTGCAAAGTCCTTAAATAATGCAACAAAGTCCTTAAATAATGCAGCAGAATCCTTAAATGATGCAGCAAATTCCTTAAATAGTGCAGCAGAGTCCTTAAATAATCCAGCCAAGTCTTTAAATAATGCAGCAGAGTCCTTAAATAATGCAGCAAAGTCCTTAAATAATGCAACAAAGTCCTTAAATAATGCAGCAGAGTCCTTAAATAATGCAACAAAGTCCTTAAATAATGCAGCAAAGTCCTTAAATAATGCAGCAGAGTCCTTAAATAATGCAACAAAGTCCTTAAATAATGCAGCAGAGTCCTTAAATAATGCAGCAAAGTCCTTAAATAATGCAGCACAGTCCTTAAATAATCCAGCCAAGTCCTTAAATAATGCAGCAAATTTCTTAAATAATGCACCAAAGTCTTTAAATAATGCAATAAAGTCCATAAATAATGCAGCAAAGTCCTTAAATAATGCAGCAGAGTACTGAAATACCGCAGCAGGGTCCTTAAATAATGCAGCAGAGTCCTTAAATAATGCAACAAAGTCCTTAAATAATGCAGTAGATTACTGAAATACCGCAGCAGGGTCCTTAAATAATGCAGCAGAGTCCTTAAATAATGCAACAAAGTCCTTAAATAATGCAGCAGAGTCCTTACATAATGCAACATAGTCCTTAAATAATGCAGCAAAGTCCTTAAATAATGCAGCAGAGTCCTTAAATAATGCAAGAAAGTCCTTAAATAATGCAGCAGAGTCCTTAAATAATGCAGCAAAGTCCTTAAATAATGCAGAAGAGTCCTTAAATAATGCAATAAAGTCCTTGAATAATGCAGCAAAGTCCTTAAATAATCCAGCCAAGTCCTTAAATAATGCAGCAGAGTCCTTAAATAATGCAGCAAAGTCCTTAAATGATGCAGCAGAGTCCTTAAATAATGCAGCAAAGTCCTTAAATAATCCAGCCAAGTCCTTAAATAATGCAGCAGAGTCCTTAAATAATGCAGCAAAGTCCTTAAATAATGCAGCAGAGTCCTTAAATAATGCAACAAAGTAATTAAATAATGCAGCAGAGTCCTTAAATAATGCAACAAAGTCCATAAATAATGCAGAAGAGTCCTTAAATGATCCAGACAAGTCCTTAAATAATGCAGCAGAGTCCTTAAATAATGCAGCAGATTAATGAAATACCGCAGCAGGGTCCTTAAATAATGCAGCAGAGTCCTTAAATAATGCAGCAAAGTCCTTAAATAATGCAGCAGAGTCCTTAAGTACCGTATCAGAGTCCTTAAATAAAGCAGCAAAGTCCTTAAATAATGCAGCAGAGTCCTTAAATAATGCAGCAAAGTCATTAAATAATGCTGCAGAGTACTTAAATTCCGCAGCAAAGTCCTTAAATAATGCAGCAGAGTCCTTAAATAATGCTGCAAAGTCCTTAAATAATGCAACAAAGTCCTTAAATAATGCAGAAGAGTCCTTAAATAATGCAACAAAGTCCTTAAATAATGCAGCAGAGTCCTTAAATAATGCAACAAAGTACTTAAATAATGCAGCAGAGTCCTTAAGTACCGTAACAGAGTCCTTAAATAATGCAGCAAAGTCCTTAAATAATGCAGCAGATTACTGAAATACCACAGCAGGGTCCTTAAATAATGCAGCAGAGTCCTTAAATAATGCAGCAAAGTCCTTAAATGATGCAGCAGAGTCCTTAAATAATGCAGCAAAGTCCTTAAATAATCCAGCCAAGTCCTTAAATAATGCAGCAGAGTCCTTAAATAATGCAGCAAAGTCCTTAAATAATGCAGCAGAGTCCTTAAATAATGCAACAAATTAATTAAATAATGCAGCAGAGTCCTTAAATAATGCAACAAAGTCCATAAATAATGCAGAAGAGTCCTTAAATAATCCAGACAAGTCCTTAAATAATGCAGCAGAGTCCTTAAATAATGCAGCAGATTACTGAAATACCGCAGCAGGGTCCTTAAATAATGCAGCAGAGTCCTTAAATAATGCAGCAAAGTCCTTAAATAATGCAGCAGAGTCCTTAAATAATGCAGCAAAGTCCTTAAATAATGCAGCAGAGTCCTTAAATAATGCAGCAAAGTCCTTAAATAATGCAACAAAGTCCTTAAATAATGCAGAAGAGTCCTTAAATAATGCAACAAAGTCCTTAAATAATGCAGCAGAGTCCTTAAATAATGCAACAAAGTACTTAAATAATGCAGCAGAGTCCTTAAGTACCGTATCAGAGTCCTTAAATAAAGCAGCAAAGTCCTTAAATAATGCAGCAGAGTCCTTAAATAATGCAGCAAAGTCATTAAATAATGCTGCAGAGTACTTAAATTCCGCAGCAAAGTCCTTAAATAATGCAGCAGAGTCCTTAAATAATGCTGCAAAGTCCTTAAATAATGCAACAAAGTCCTTAAATAATGCAGAAGAGTCCTTAAATAATGCAACAAAGTCCTTAAATAATGCAGCAGAGTCCTTAAATAATGCAACAAAGTACTTAAATAATGCAGCAGAGTCCTTAAGTACCGTAACAGAGTCCTTAAATAATGCAGCAAAGTCCTTAAATAATGCAGCAGATTACTGAAATACAACAGCAGGGTCCTTAAATAATGCAGCAGAGTCCTTAAATAATGCAACAAAGTCCTTAAATAATGCAGCAGAGTCCTTAAATAATGCAACAAAGTCCTTAAAAAATGCAGCAGAATCCTTAAATAATGCAGCAAATTCCTTAAATAATGCAGCAGAGTCCTTAAATAATCCAGCCAAGTCTTTAAATAATGCAGCAGAGTACTTACATAATGCAGCAGAGTCCTTAAATAATGCAGCAAAGTCCTTAAATAATGCAACAAAGTCCTTAAATAATGCAGAAGAGTCCTTAAATAATGCAGCAGAGTACTGAAATACCGCAGCAGGGTCCTTAAATAATGCAGCAGAGTCCTTAAATAATGCAACAAAGTCCTTAAATAATGCAGTAGATTACTAAAATACCGCAGCAGGGTCCTTAAATAATGCAGCAGAGTCCTTAAATAATGCAACAAAGTACTTAAATAATGCAGCAGAGTCCTTAAATAATGCAACAAAGTCCTTAAATAATGCAGCAAAGTCCTTAAATAATGCAGCAGTCCTTAAATAATGCAACAAAGTCCTTAAATAATGCAGCATAGTCCTTAAATAATGCTGCAAAGTCCTTAAATAATGCAGCACAGTCCTTAAATAATCCAGCCAAGTCCTTAAATAATGCAGCAAATTCCTTAAATAATGCAGCAAAGTCTTTAAATAATGCAATAAAGTCCATAAATAATGCAGCAAAGTCCTTAAATAATGCAGCAGAGTACTGAAATACCGCAGCAGGGTCCTTAAATAATGCAGCAAAGTCCTTAAATAATGCAATAAAGTCCTTAAATAATGCAGCAAAGTCCTTAAATAATCCAGCCAAGTCCTTAAATAATGCAGCAGAGTCCTTAAATAATGCAGCAAAGTCCTTAAATGATGCAGCAGAGTCCTTAAATAATGCAGCAAAGTCCTTAAATAATCCAGCCAAGTCCTTAAATAATGCAGCAGAGTCCTTAAATAATGCAGCAAAGTCCTTAAATAATGCAGCAGAGTCCTTAAATAATGCAACAAAGTAATTAAACAATGCAGCAGAGTCCTTAAATAATGCAACAAAGTCCATAAATAATGCAGAAGAGTCCTTAAATGATCCAGACAAGTCCTTAAATAATGCAGCAGAGTCCTTAAATAATGCAGCAGATTAATGAAATACCGCAGCAGGGTCCTTAAATAATGCAGCAGAGTCCTTAAATAATGCAGCAAAGTCCTTAAATAATGCAGCAGAGTCCTTAAGTACCGTATCAGAGTCCTTAAATAAAGCAGCAAAGTCCTTAAATAATGCAGCAGAGTCCTTAAATAATGCAGCAAAGTCATTAAATAATGCTGCAGAGTACTTAAATTCCGCAGCAAAGTCCTTAAATAATGCAGCAGATTACTGAAATACCACAGCAGGGTCCTTAAATAATGCAGCAGAGTCCTTAAATAATGCAACAAAGTCCTTAAATAATGCAACAAAGTCCTTAAATAATGCAGCAGAGTCCTTAAATAATGCAACAAAGTCCTTAAAAAATGCAGCAGAATCCTTAAATAATGCAGCAAATTCCTTAAATAATGCAGCAGAGTCCTTAAATAATCCAGCCAAGTCTTTAAATAATGCAGCAGAGTCCTTAAATAATGCAACAAAGTCCTTAAATAATGCAGCAGAGTCCTTAAATAATGCAACAAAGTCCTTAAATAATGCAGCAGAGTCCTTAAATAATGCAGCAAATTCCTTAAATAATGCAGCAGAGTCCTTAAATAATCCAGCCAAGTCTTTAAATAATGCAGCAGAGTCCTTAAATAATGCAGCAAAGTCCTTAAATAATGCAGCAGAGTCCTTAAATAATGCAACAAAGTAATTAAATAATGCAGCAGAGTCCTTAAATAATGCAACAAAGTCCATAAATAATGCAGAAGAGTCCTTAAATAATCCAGACAAGTCCTTAAATAATGCAGCAGAGTCCTTAAATAATGCAGCAGATTACTGAAATACCGCAGCAGGGTCCTTAAATAATGCAGCAGAGTCCTTAAATAATGCAACAAAGTCCTTAAATAATGCAGCAGAGTCCTTAAATAATGCAACAAAGTCCTTAAATAATGCAGCAAATTCCTTAAATAATGCAGCAGAGTCCTTAAATAATCCAGCCAAGTCTTTAAATAATGCAGCAGAGTCCTTAAATAATGCAGCAAAGTCCTTAAATAATGCAACAAAGTCCTTAAATAATGCAGCAGAGTCCTTAAATAATGCAACAAAGTCCTTAAATAATGCAGCAAAGTCCTTAAATAATGCAGCAGAGTCCTTAAATAATGCAACAAAGTCCTTAAATAATGCAGCAGAGTCCTTAAATAATGCAGCAAAGTCCTTAAATAATGCAGCACAGTCCTTAAATAATCCAGCCAAGTCCTTAAATAATGCAGCAAATTCCTTAAATAATGCAGCAAAGTCTTTAAATAATGCAATAAAGTCCATAAATAATGCAGCAAAGTCCTTAAATAATGCAGCAGAGTACTGAAATACCGCAGCAGGGTCCTTAAATAATGCAGCAGAGTCCTTAAATAATGCAACAAAGTCCTTAAATAATGCAGCATAGTCCTTAAATAATGCAACAAAGTCCTTAAATAATGCAGCAGAGTCCTTAAATAATGCAGCAAATTCCTTAAATAATGCAGCAGAGTCCTTAAATACTCCAGCCAAGTCTTTAAATAATGCAGCAGAGTCCTTAAATAATGCAGCAAAGTCCTTAAATAATGCAGCAGAGTCCTTAAATAATGCAGCAAAGTCCTTAAATAATGCAACAAAGTCCTTAAATAATGCAGAAGAGTCCTTAAATAATGCAACAAAGTCCTTAAATAATGCAGCAGAGTCCTTAAATAATGCAACAAAGTACTTAAATAATGCAGCAGAGTCCTTAAGTACCGTAGCAGAGTCCTTAAATAAAGCAGCAAAGTCCTTAAATAATGCAGCAGAGTCCTTAAATAATGCAGCAAAGTCATTAAATAATGCTGCAGAGT
The DNA here is from genome assembly GCF_046119375.1 of Phyllobates terribilis. NCBI lineage: Eukaryota > Metazoa > Chordata > Amphibia > Anura > Dendrobatidae > Phyllobates > Phyllobates terribilis. The sequence goes on from NW_027363048.1 coordinate 476,308, forward strand.
ACTTAAATTCCGCAGCAAAGTCCTTAAATAATGCAGCAGAGTCCTTAAATAATGCTGCAAAGTCCTTAAATAATGCAACAAAGTCCTTAAATAATGCAGCAGAATCCTTAAATGATGCAGCAAATTCCTTAAATAGTGCAGCAGAGTCCTTAAATAATCCAGCCAAGTCTTTAAATAATGCAGCAGAGTCCTTAAATAATGCAGCAAAGTCCTTAAATAATGCAACAAAGTCCTTAAATAATGCAGCAGAGTCCTTAAATAATGCAACAAAGTCCTTAAATAATGCAGCAAAGTCCTTAAATAATGCAGCAGAGTCCTTAAATAATGCAACAAAGTCCTTAAATAATGCAGCAGAGTCCTTAAATAATGCAGCAAAGTCCTTAAATAATGCAGCACAGTCCTTAAATAATCCAGCCAAGTCCTTAAATAATGCAGCAAATTTCTTAAATAATGCACCAAAGTCTTTAAATAATGCAATAAAGTCCATAAATAATGCAGCAAAGTCCTTAAATAATGCAGCAGAGTACTGAAATACCGCAGCAGGGTCCTTAAATAATGCAGCAGAGTCCTTAAATAATGCAACAAAGTCCTTAAATAATGCAGTAGATTACTGAAATACCGCAGCAGGGTCCTTAAATAATGCAGCAGAGTCCTTAAATAATGCAACAAAGTCCTTAAATAATGCAGCAGAGTCCTTACATAATGCAACATAGTCCTTAAATAATGCAGCAAAGTCCTTAAATAATGCAGCAGAGTCCTTAAATAATGCAAGAAAGTCCTTAAATAATGCAGCAGAGTCCTTAAATAATGCAGCAAAGTCCTTAAATAATGCAGAAGAGTCCTTAAATAATGCAATAAAGTCCTTGAATAATGCAGCAAAGTCCTTAAATAATCCAGCCAAGTCCTTAAATAATGCAGCAGAGTCCTTAAATAATGCAGCAAAGTCCTTAAATGATGCAGCAGAGTCCTTAAATAATGCAGCAAAGTCCTTAAATAATCCAGCCAAGTCCTTAAATAATGCAGCAGAGTCCTTAAATAATGCAGCAAAGTCCTTAAATAATGCAGCAGAGTCCTTAAATAATGCAACAAAGTAATTAAATAATGCAGCAGAGTCCTTAAATAATGCAACAAAGTCCATAAATAATGCAGAAGAGTCCTTAAATGATCCAGACAAGTCCTTAAATAATGCAGCAGAGTCCTTAAATAATGCAGCAGATTAATGAAATACCGCAGCAGGGTCCTTAAATAATGCAGCAGAGTCCTTAAATAATGCAGCAAAGTCCTTAAATAATGCAGCAGAGTCCTTAAGTACCGTATCAGAGTCCTTAAATAAAGCAGCAAAGTCCTTAAATAATGCAGCAGAGTCCTTAAATAATGCAGCAAAGTCATTAAATAATGCTGCAGAGTACTTAAATTCCGCAGCAAAGTCCTTAAATAATGCAGCAGAGTCCTTAAATAATGCTGCAAAGTCCTTAAATAATGCAACAAAGTCCTTAAATAATGCAGAAGAGTCCTTAAATAATGCAACAAAGTCCTTAAATAATGCAGCAGAGTCCTTAAATAATGCAACAAAGTACTTAAATAATGCAGCAGAGTCCTTAAGTACCGTAACAGAGTCCTTAAATAATGCAGCAAAGTCCTTAAATAATGCAGCAGATTACTGAAATACCACAGCAGGGTCCTTAAATAATGCAGCAGAGTCCTTAAATAATGCAGCAAAGTCCTTAAATGATGCAGCAGAGTCCTTAAATAATGCAGCAAAGTCCTTAAATAATCCAGCCAAGTCCTTAAATAATGCAGCAGAGTCCTTAAATAATGCAGCAAAGTCCTTAAATAATGCAGCAGAGTCCTTAAATAATGCAACAAATTAATTAAATAATGCAGCAGAGTCCTTAAATAATGCAACAAAGTCCATAAATAATGCAGAAGAGTCCTTAAATAATCCAGACAAGTCCTTAAATAATGCAGCAGAGTCCTTAAATAATGCAGCAGATTACTGAAATACCGCAGCAGGGTCCTTAAATAATGCAGCAGAGTCCTTAAATAATGCAGCAAAGTCCTTAAATAATGCAGCAGAGTCCTTAAATAATGCAGCAAAGTCCTTAAATAATGCAGCAGAGTCCTTAAATAATGCAGCAAAGTCCTTAAATAATGCAACAAAGTCCTTAAATAATGCAGAAGAGTCCTTAAATAATGCAACAAAGTCCTTAAATAATGCAGCAGAGTCCTTAAATAATGCAACAAAGTACTTAAATAATGCAGCAGAGTCCTTAAGTACCGTATCAGAGTCCTTAAATAAAGCAGCAAAGTCCTTAAATAATGCAGCAGAGTCCTTAAATAATGCAGCAAAGTCATTAAATAATGCTGCAGAGTACTTAAATTCCGCAGCAAAGTCCTTAAATAATGCAGCAGAGTCCTTAAATAATGCTGCAAAGTCCTTAAATAATGCAACAAAGTCCTTAAATAATGCAGAAGAGTCCTTAAATAATGCAACAAAGTCCTTAAATAATGCAGCAGAGTCCTTAAATAATGCAACAAAGTACTTAAATAATGCAGCAGAGTCCTTAAGTACCGTAACAGAGTCCTTAAATAATGCAGCAAAGTCCTTAAATAATGCAGCAGATTACTGAAATACAACAGCAGGGTCCTTAAATAATGCAGCAGAGTCCTTAAATAATGCAACAAAGTCCTTAAATAATGCAGCAGAGTCCTTAAATAATGCAACAAAGTCCTTAAAAAATGCAGCAGAATCCTTAAATAATGCAGCAAATTCCTTAAATAATGCAGCAGAGTCCTTAAATAATCCAGCCAAGTCTTTAAATAATGCAGCAGAGTACTTACATAATGCAGCAGAGTCCTTAAATAATGCAGCAAAGTCCTTAAATAATGCAACAAAGTCCTTAAATAATGCAGAAGAGTCCTTAAATAATGCAGCAGAGTACTGAAATACCGCAGCAGGGTCCTTAAATAATGCAGCAGAGTCCTTAAATAATGCAACAAAGTCCTTAAATAATGCAGTAGATTACTAAAATACCGCAGCAGGGTCCTTAAATAATGCAGCAGAGTCCTTAAATAATGCAACAAAGTACTTAAATAATGCAGCAGAGTCCTTAAATAATGCAACAAAGTCCTTAAATAATGCAGCAAAGTCCTTAAATAATGCAGCAGTCCTTAAATAATGCAACAAAGTCCTTAAATAATGCAGCATAGTCCTTAAATAATGCTGCAAAGTCCTTAAATAATGCAGCACAGTCCTTAAATAATCCAGCCAAGTCCTTAAATAATGCAGCAAATTCCTTAAATAATGCAGCAAAGTCTTTAAATAATGCAATAAAGTCCATAAATAATGCAGCAAAGTCCTTAAATAATGCAGCAGAGTACTGAAATACCGCAGCAGGGTCCTTAAATAATGCAGCAAAGTCCTTAAATAATGCAATAAAGTCCTTAAATAATGCAGCAAAGTCCTTAAATAATCCAGCCAAGTCCTTAAATAATGCAGCAGAGTCCTTAAATAATGCAGCAAAGTCCTTAAATGATGCAGCAGAGTCCTTAAATAATGCAGCAAAGTCCTTAAATAATCCAGCCAAGTCCTTAAATAATGCAGCAGAGTCCTTAAATAATGCAGCAAAGTCCTTAAATAATGCAGCAGAGTCCTTAAATAATGCAACAAAGTAATTAAACAATGCAGCAGAGTCCTTAAATAATGCAACAAAGTCCATAAATAATGCAGAAGAGTCCTTAAATGATCCAGACAAGTCCTTAAATAATGCAGCAGAGTCCTTAAATAATGCAGCAGATTAATGAAATACCGCAGCAGGGTCCTTAAATAATGCAGCAGAGTCCTTAAATAATGCAGCAAAGTCCTTAAATAATGCAGCAGAGTCCTTAAGTACCGTATCAGAGTCCTTAAATAAAGCAGCAAAGTCCTTAAATAATGCAGCAGAGTCCTTAAATAATGCAGCAAAGTCATTAAATAATGCTGCAGAGTACTTAAATTCCGCAGCAAAGTCCTTAAATAATGCAGCAGATTACTGAAATACCACAGCAGGGTCCTTAAATAATGCAGCAGAGTCCTTAAATAATGCAACAAAGTCCTTAAATAATGCAACAAAGTCCTTAAATAATGCAGCAGAGTCCTTAAATAATGCAACAAAGTCCTTAAAAAATGCAGCAGAATCCTTAAATAATGCAGCAATTTCCTTAAATAATGCAGCAGAGTCCTTAAATAATCCAGCCAAGTCTTTAAATAATGCAGCAGAGTACTTAAATAATGCAGCAGAGTCCTTAAATAATGCAGCAAAGTCCTTAAATAATGCAACAAAGTCCTTAAATAATGCAGAAGAGTCCTTAAATAATGCAGCAGAGTACTGAAATACCGCAGCAGGGTCCTTAAATAATGCAGCAGAGTCCTTAAATAATGCAACAAAGTCCTTAAATAATGCAGTAGATTACTAAAATACCGCAGCAGGGTCCTTAAATAATGCAGCAGAGTCCTTAAATAATGCAACAAAGTCCTTAAATAATGCAGCAGAGTCCTTAAATAATGCAACAAAGTCCTTAAATAATGCAGTAAAGTCCTTAAATAATGCAGCAGTCCTTAAATAATGCAACAAAGTCCTTAAATAATGCAGCAGAGTCCTTAAATAATGCTGCAAAGTCCTTAAATAATGCAGCACAGTCCTTAAATAATCCAGCCAAGTCCTTAAATAATGCAGCAAATTCCTTAAATAATGCAGCAAAGTCTTTAAATAATGCAATAAAGTCCATAAATAATGCAGCAAAGTCCTTAAATAATGCAGCAGAGTACTGAAATACCGCAGCAGGGTCCTTAAATAATGCAGCAGAGTCCTTAAATAATGCAACAAAGTCCTTAAATAATGCAGTAGATTACTGAAATACCGCAGCAGGGTCCTTAAATAATGCAGCAGAGTCCTTAAATAATGCAACAAAGTCCTTAAATAATGCAGCAGAGTCCTTAAATAAAGCAGCAAATTCCTTAAATGATGCAGCAGAGTCCTTAAATAATGCAGCAAAGTCCTTAAATAATGCAGCAGAGTCCTTAAATAATGCAACAAAGTAATTAAATAATGCAGCAGAGTCCTTAAATAATGCAACAAAGTCCATAAATAATGCAGAAGAGTCCTTAAATAATCCAGACAAGTCCTTAAATAATGCAGCAGAGTCCTTAAATAATGCAGCAGAGTCCTTAAATAATGCAGCAGATTACTGAAATACCGCAGCAGGGTCCTTAAATAATGCAGCAGAGTCCTTAAATAATGCAACAAAGTCCTTAAATAATGCAGCAGAGTCCTTAAATAATGCAACAAAGTCCTTAAATAATGCAGCAGAGTCCTTAAATAATGCAACAAAGTCCTTAAATAATGCAGCAGAGTCCTTAAATAATGCAGAAAAGTCCTTAAATAATGCAGAAGAGTTCTTAAATAATGCAATAAAGTCCTTAAATAATGCAGCAAAGTCCTTAAATAATCCAGCCAAGTCCTTAAATAATGCAGCAGAGTCCTTAAATAATGCAGCAAATTCCTTAAATGATGCAGCAGAGTCCTTAAACAATGCAGCAAAGTCCTTAAATAATGCAGCAGAGTCCTTAAATAATGCAACAAAGTAATTAAATAATGCAGCAGAGTCCTTAAATAATGCAACAAAGTCCATAAATAATGCAGAAGAGTCCTTAAATAATCCAGACAAGTCATTAAATAATGCAGCAGAGTCCTTAAATAATGCAGCAGATTACTGAAATACCGCAGCAGGGTCCTTAAATAATGCAGCAGAGTCCTTAAATAATGCAACAAAGTCCTTAAATAATGCAGCAGAGTCCTTAAATAATGCAACAAAGTCCTTAAATAATGCAGCAGAGTCCTTAAATAATGCAGCAAATTCCTTAAATAATGCAGCAGAGTCCTTAAATAATCCAGCCAAGTCTTTAAATAATGCAGCAGAGTCCTTAAATAATGCAGCAAAGTCCTTAAATAATGCAGCAGAGTCCTTAAATAATGCAACAAAGTAATTAAATAATGCAGCAGAGTCCTTAAATAATGCAACAAAGTCCATAAATAATGCAGAAGAGTCCTTAAATAATCCAGACAAGTCCTTAAATAATGCAGCAGAGTCCTTAAATAATGCAGCAGATTACTGAAATACCGCAGCAGGGTCCTTAAATAATGCAGCAGAGTCCTTAAATAATGCAACAAAGTCCTTAAATAATGCAGCAGAGTCCTTAAATAATGCAACAAAGTCCTTAAATAATGCAGCAAATTCCTTAAATAATGCAGCAGAGTCCTTAAATAATCCAGCCAAGTCTTTAAATAATGCAGCAGAGTCCTTAAATAATGCAGCAAAGTCCTTAAATAATGCAACAAAGTCCTTAAATAATGCAGCAGAGTCCTTAAATAATGCAACAAAGTCCTTAAATAATGCAGCAAAGTCCTTAAATAATGCAGCAGAGTCCTTAAATAATGCAACAAAGTCCTTAAATAATGCAGCAGAGTCCTTAAATAATGCAGCAAAGTCCTTAAATAATGCAGCACAGTCCTTAAATAATCCAGCCAAGTCCTTAAATAATGCAGCAAATTCCTTAAATAATGCAGCAAAGTCTTTAAATAATGCAATAAAGTCCATAAATAATGCAGCAAAGTCCTTAAATAATGCAGCAGAGTACTGAAATACCGCAGCAGGGTCCTTAAATAATGCAGCAGAGTCCTTAAATAATGCAACAAAGTCCTTAAATAATGCAGCATAGTCCTTAAATAATGCAACAAAGTCCTTAAATAATGCAGCAGAGTCCTTAAATAATGCAGCAAATTCCTTAAATAATGCAGCAGAGTCCTTAAATACTCCAGCCAAGTCTTTAAATAATGCAGCAGAGTCCTTAAATAATGCAGCAAAGTCCTTAAATAATGCAGCAGAGTCCTTAAATAATGCAGCAAAGTCCTTAAATAATGCAACAAAGTCCTTAAATAATGCAGAAGAGTCCTTAAATAATGCAACAAAGTCCTTAAATAATGCAGCAGAGTCCTTAAATAATGCAACAAAGCACTTAAATAATGCAGCAGAGTCCTTAAGTACCGTAGCAGAGTCCTTAAATAAAGCAGCAAAGTCCTTAAATAATGCAGCAGAGTCCTTAAATAATGCAGCAAAGTCATTAAATAATGCTGCAGAGTACTTAAATTCCGCAGCAAAGTCCTTAAATAATGCAGCAGAGTCCTTAAATAATGCTGCAAAGTCCTTAAATAATGCAACAAAGTCCTTAAATAATGCAGCAGAATCCTTAAATGATGCAGCAAATTCCTTAAATAGTGCAGCAGAGTCCTTAAATAATCCAGCCAAGTCTTTAAATAATGCAGCAGAGTCCTTAAATAATGCAGCAAAGTCCTTAAATAATGCAACAAAGTCCTTAAATAATGCAGCAGAGTCCTTAAATAATGCAACAAAGTCCTTAAATAATGCAGCAAAGTCCTTAAATAATGCAGCAGAGTCCTTAAATAATGCAACAAAGTCCTTAAATAATGCAGCAGAGTCCTTAAATAATGCAGCAAAGTCCTTAAATAATGCAGCACAGTCCTTAAATAATCCAGCCAAGTCCTTAAATAATGCAGCAAATTTCTTAAATAATGCACCAAAGTCTTTAAATAATGCAATAAAGTCCATAAATAATGCAGCAAAGTCCTTAAATAATGCAGCAGAGTACTGAAATACCGCAGCAGGGTCCTTAAATAATGCAGCAGAGTCCTTAAATAATGCAACAAAGTCCTTAAATAATGCAGTAGATTACTGAAATACCGCAGCAGGGTCCTTAAATAATGCAGCAGAGTCCTTAAATAATGCAAGAAAGTCCTTAAATAATGCAGCAGAGTCCTTAAATAATGCAGCAAAGTCCTTAAATAATGCAGAAGAGTCCTTAAATAATGCAATAAAGTCCTTAAATAATGCAGCAAAGTCCTTAAATAATCCAGCCAAGTCCTTAAATAATGCAGCAGAGTCCTTAAATAATGCAGCAAAGTCCTTAAATGATGCAGCAGAGTCCTTAAATAATGCAGCAAAGTCCTTAAATAATCCAGCCAAGTCCTTAAATAATGCAGCAGAGTCCTTAAATAATGCAGCAAAGTCCTTAAATAATGCAGCAGAGTCCTTAAATAATGCAACAAAGTAATTAAACAATGCAGCAGAGTCCTTAAATAATGCAACAAAGTCCATAAATAATGCAGAAGAGTCCTTAAATGATCCAGACAAGTCCTTAAATAATGCAGCAGAGTCCTTAAATAATGCAGCAGATTAATGAAATACCGCAGCAGGGTCCTTAAATAATGCAGCAGAGTCCTTAAATAATGCAGCAAAGTCCTTAAATAATGCAGCAGAGTCCTTAAGTACCGTATCAGAGTCCTTAAATAAAGCAGCAAAGTCCTTAAATAATGCAGCAGAGTCCTTAAATAATGCAGCAAAGTCATTAAATAATGCTGCAGAGTACTTAAATTCCGCAGCAAAGTCCTTAAATAATGCAGCAGATTACTGAAATACCACAGCAGGGTCCTTAAATAATGCAGCAGAGTCCTTAAATAATGCAACAAAGTCCTTAAATAATGCAACAAAGTCCTTAAATAATGCAGCAGAGTCCTTAAATAATGCAACAAAGTCCTTAAAAAATGCAGCAGAATCCTTAAATAATGCAGCAAATTCCTTAAATAATGCAGCAGAGTCCTTAAATAATCCAGCCAAGTCTTTAAATAATGCAGCAGAGTACTTAAATAATGCAGCAGAGTCCTTAAATAATGCAGCAAAGTCCTTAAATAATGCAACAAAGTCCTTAAATAATGCAGAAGAGTCCTTAAATAATGCAGCAGAGTACTGAAATACCGCAGCAGGGTCCTTAAATAATGCAGCAGAGTCCTTAAATAATGCAACAAAGTCCTTAAATAATGCAGTAGATTACTAAAATACCGCAGCAGGGTCCTTAAATAATGCAGCAGAGTCCTTAAATAATGCAACAAAGTCCTTAAATAATGCAGCAGAGTCCTTAAATAATGCAACAAAGTCCTTAAATAATGCAGTAAAGTCCTTAAATAATGCAGCAGTCCTTAAATAATGCAACAAAGTCCTTAAATAATGCAGCAGAGTCCTTAAATAATGCTGCAAAGTCCTTAAATAATGCAGCACAGTCCTTAAATAATCCAGCCAAGTCCTTAAATAATGCAGCAAATTCCTTAAATAATGCAGCAAAGTCTTTAAATAATGCAATAAAGTCCATAAATAATGCAGCAAAGTCCTTAAATAATGCAGCAGAGTACTGAAATACCGCAGCAGGGTCCTTAAATAATGCAGCAGAGTCCTTAAATAATGCAACAAAGTCCTTAAATAATGCAGTAGATTACTGAAATACCGCAGCAGGGTCCTTAAATAATGCAGCAGAGTCCTTAAATAATGCAACAAAGTCCTTAAATAATGCAGCAGAGTCCTTAAATAAAGCAGCAAATTCCTTAAATGATGCAGCAGAGTCCTTAAATAATGCAGCAAAGTCCTTAAATAATGCAGCAGAGTCCTTAAATAATGCAACAAAGTAATTAAATAATGCAGCAGAGTCCTTAAATAATGCAACAAAGTCCATAAATAATGCAGAAGAGTCCTTAAATAATCCAGACAAGTCCTTAAATAATGCAGCAGAGTCCTTAAATAATGCAGCAGAGTCCTTAAATAATGCAGCAGATTACTGAAATACCGCAGCAGGGTCCTTAAATAATGCAGCAGAGTCCTTAAATAATGCAACAAAGTCCTTAAATAATGCAGCAGAGTCCTTAAATAATGCAACAAAGTCCTTAAATAATGCAGCAGAGTCCTTAAATAATGCAACAAAGTCCTTAAATAATGCAGCAGAGTCCTTAAATAATGCAGAAAAGTCCTTAAATAATGCAGAAGAGTTCTTAAATAATGCAATAAAGTCCTTAAATAATGCAGCAAAGTCCTTAAATAATCCAGCCAAGTCCTTAAATAATGCAGCAGAGTCCTTAAATAATGCAGCAAATTCCTTAAATGATGCAGCAGAGTCCTTAAACAATGCAGCAAAGTCCTTAAATAATGCAGCAGAGTCCTTAAATAATGCAACAAAGTAATTAAATAATGCAGCAGAGTCCTTAAATAATGCAACAAAGTCCATAAATAATGCAGAAGAGTCCTTAAATAATCCAGACAAGTCCTTAAATAATGCAGCAGAGTCCTTAAATAATGCAGCAGATTACTGAAATACCGCAGCAGGGTCCTTAAATAATGCAGCAGAGTCCTTAAATAATGCAACAAAGTCCTTAAATAATGCAGCAGAGTCCTTAAATAATGCAACAAAGTCCTTAAATAATGCAGCAGAGTCCTTAAATAATGCAGCAAATTCCTTAAATAATGCAGCAGAGTCCTTAAATAATCCAGCCAAGTCTTTAAATAATGCAGCAGAGTCCTTAAATAATGCAGCAAAGTCCTTAAATAATGCAGCAGAGTCCTTAAATAATGCAACAAAGTAATTAAATAATGCAGCAGAGTCCTTAAATAATGCAACAAAGTCCATAAATAATGCAGAAGAGTCCTTAAATAATCCAGACAAGTCCTTAAATAATGCAGCAGAGTCCTTAAATAATGCAGCAGATTACTGAAATACCGCAGCAGGGTCCTTAAATAATGCAGCAGAGTCCTTAAATAATGCAACAAAGTCCTTAAATAATGCAGCAGAGTCCTTAAATAATGCAACAAAGTCCTTAAATAATGCAGCAAATTCCTTAAATAATGCAGCAGAGTCCTTAAATAATCCAGCCAAGTCTTTAAATAATGCAGCAGAGTCCTTAAATAATGCAGCAAAGTCCTTAAATAATGCAACAAAGTCCTTAAATAATGCAGCAGAGTCCTTAAATAATGCAACAAAGTCCTTAAATAATGCAGCAAAGTCCTTAAATAATGCAGCAGAGTCCTTAAATAATGCAACAAAGTCCTTAAATAATGCAGCAGAGTCCTTAAATAATGCAGCAAAGTCCTTAAATAATGCAGCACAGTCCTTAAATAATCCAGCCAAGTCCTTAAATAATGCAGCAAATTCCTTAAATAATGCAGCAAAGTCTTTAAATAATGCAATAAAGTCCATAAATAATGCAGCAAAGTCCTTAAATAATGCAGCAGAGTACTGAAATACCGCAGCAGGGTCCTTAAATAATGCAGCAGAGTCCTTAAATAATGCAACAAAGTCCTTAAATAATGCAGCATAGTCCTTAAATAATGCAACAAAGTCCTTAAATAATGCAGCAGAGTCCTTAAATAATGCAGCAAATTCCTTAAATAATGCAGCAGAGTCCTTAAATACTCCAGCCAAGTCTTTAAATAATGCAGCAGAGTCCTTAAATAATGCAGCAAAGTCCTTAAATAATGCAGCAGAGTCCTTAAATAATGCAGCAAAGTCCTTAAATAATGCAACAAAGTCCTTAAATAATGCAGAAGAGTCCTTAAATAATGCAACAAAGTCCTTAAATAATGCAGCAGAGTCCTTAAATAATGCAACAAAGTACTTAAATAATGCAGCAGAGTCCTTAAGTACCGTAGCAGAGTCCTTAAATAAAGCAGCAAAGTCCTTAAATAATGCAGCAGAGTCCTTAAATAATGCAGCAAAGTCATTAAATAATGCTGCAGAGTACTTAAATTCCGCAGCAAAGTCCTTAAATAATGCAGCAGAGTCCTTAAATAATGCTGCAAAGTCCTTAAATAATGCAACAAAGTCCTTAAATAATGCAGCAGAATCCTTAAATGATGCAGCAAATTCCTTAAATAGTGCAGCAGAGTCCTTAAATAATCCAGCCAAGTCTTTAAATAATGCAGCAGAGTCCTTAAATAATGCAGCAAAGTCCTTAAATAATGCAACAAAGTCCTTAAATAATGCAGCAGAGTCCTTAAATAATGCAACAAAGTCCTTAAATAATGCAGCAAAGTCCTTAAATAATGCAGCAGAGTCCTTAAATAATGCAACAAAGTCCTTAAATAATGCAGCAGAGTCCTTAAATAATGCAGCAAAGTCCTTAAATAATGCAGCACAGTCCTTAAATAATCCAGCCAAGTCCTTAAATAATGCAGCAAATTTCTTAAATAATGCACCAAAGTCTTTAAATAATGCAATAAAGTCCATAAATAATGCAGCAAAGTCCTTAAATAATGCAGCAGAGTACTGAAATACCGCAGCAGGGTCCTTAAATAATGCAGCAGAGTCCTTAAATAATGCAACAAAGTCCTTAAATAATGCACTAGATTACTGAAATACCGCAGCAGGGTCCTTAAATAATGCAGCAGAGTCCTTAAATAATGCAACAAAGTCCTTAAATAATGCAGCAGAGTCCTTACATAATGCAACATAGTCCTTAAATAATGCAGCAAAGTCCTTAAATAATGCAGCAGAGTCCTTAAATAATGCAAGAAAGTCCTTAAATAATGCAGCAGAGTCCTTAAATAATGCAGCAAAGTCCTTAAATAATGCAGAAGAGTCCTTAAATAATGCAATAAAGTCCTTGAATAATGCAGCAAAGTCCTTAAATAATCCAGCCAAGTCCTTAAATAATGCAGCAGAGTCCTTAAATAATGCAGCAAAGTCCTTAAATGATGCAGCAGAGTCCTTAAATAATGCAGCAAAGTCCTTAAATAATCCAGCCAAGTCCTTAAATAATGCAGCAGAGTCCTTAAATAATGCAACAAAGTAATTAAATAATGCAGCAGAGTCCTTAAATAATGCAACAAAGTCCATAAATAATGCAGAAGAGTCCTTAAATAATCCAGACAAGTCCTTAAATAATGCAGCAGAGTCCTTAAATAATGCAGCAGAGTCCTTAAATAATGCAGCAGATTACTGAAATACCGCAGCAGGGTCCTTAAATAATGCAGCAGAGTCCTTAAATAATGCAACAAAGTCCTTAAATAATGCAGCAGAGTCCTTAAATAATGCAACAAAGTCCTTAAATAATGCTGCAAAGTCCTTAAATAATGCAGCACAGTCCTTAAATAATCCAGCCAAGTCCTTAAATAATGCAGCAAATTCCTTAAATAATGCAGCAAAGTCTTTAAATAATGCAATAAAGTCCATAAATAATGCAGCAAAGTCCTTAAATAATGCAGCAGAGTACTGAAATACCGCAGCAGGGTCCTTAAATAATGCAGCAGAGTCCTTAAATAATGCAACAAAGTCCTTAAATAATGCAGTAGATTACTGAAATACCGCAGCAGGGTCCTTAAATAATGCAGCAGAGTCCTTAAATAATGCAACAAAGTCCTTAAATAATGCAGCAGAGTCCTTAAATAAAGCAGCAAATTCCTTAAATGATGCAGCAGAGTCCTTAAATAATGCAGCAAAGTCCTTAAATAATGCAGCAGAGTCCTTAAATAATGCAACAAAGTAATTAAATAATGCAGCAGAGTCCTTAAATAATGCAACAAAGTCCATAAATAATGCAGAAGAGTCCTTAAATAATCCAGACAAGTCCTTAAATAATGCAGCAGAGTCCTTAAATAATGCAGCAGAGTCCTTAAATAATGCAGCAGATTACTGAAATACCGCAGCAGGGTCCTTAAATAATGCAGCAGAGTCCTTAAATAATGCAACAAAGTCCTTAAATAATGCAGCAGAGTCCTTAAATAATGCAACAAAGTCCTTAAATAATGCAGCAGAGTCCTTAAATAATGCAACAAAGTCCTTAAATAATGCAGCAGAGTCCTTAAATAATGCAGAAAAGTCCTTAAATAATGCAGAAGAGTTCTTAAATAATGCAATAAAGTCCTTAAATAATGCAGCAAAGTCCTTAAATAATCCAGCCAAGTCCTTAAATAATGCAGCAGAGTCCTTAAATAATGCAGCAAATTCCTTAAATGATGCAGCAGAGTCCTTAAACAATGCAGCAAAGTCCTTAAATAATGCAGCAGAGTCCTTAAATAATGCAACAAAGTAATTAAATAATGCAGCAGAGTCCTTAAATAATGCAACAAAGTCCATAAATAATGCAGAAGAGTCCTTAAATAATCCAGACAAGTCATTAAATAATGCAGCAGAGTCCTTAAATAATGCAGCAGATTACTGAAATACCGCAGCAGGGTCCTTAAATAATGCAGCAGAGTCCTTAAATAATGCAACAAAGTCCTTAAATAATGCAGCAGAGTCCTTAAATAATGCAACAAAGTCCTTAAATAATGCAGCAGAGTCCTTAAATAATGCAGCAAATTCCTTAAATAATGCAGCAGAGTCCTTAAATAATCCAGCCAAGTCTTTAAATAATGCAGCAGAGTCCTTAAATAATGCAGCAAAGTCCTTAAATAATGCAGCAGAGTCCTTAAATAATGCAACAAAGTAATTAAATAATGCAGCAGAGTCCTTAAATAATGCAACAAAGTCCATAAATAATGCAGAAGAGTCCTTAAATAATCCAGACAAGTCCTTAAATAATGCAGCAGAGTCCTTAAATAATGCAGCAGATTACTGAAATACCGCAGCAGGGTCCTTAAATAATGCAGCAGAGTCCTTAAATAATGCAACAAAGTCCTTAAATAATGCAGCAGAGTCCTTAAATAATGCAACAAAGTCCTTAAATAATGCAGCAAATTCCTTAAATAATGCAGCAGAGTCCTTAAATAATCCAGCCAAGTCTTTAAATAATGCAGCAGAGTCCTTAAATAATGCAGCAAAGTCCTTAAATAATGCAACAAAGTCCTTAAATAATGCAGCAGAGTCCTTAAATAATGCAACAAAGTCCTTAAATAATGCAGCAAAGTCCTTAAATAATGCAGCAGAGTCCTTAAATAATGCAACAAAGTCCTTAAATAATGCAGCAGAGTCCTTAAATAATGCAGCAAAGTCCTTAAATAATGCAGCACAGTCCTTAAATAATCCAGCCAAGTCCTTAAATAATGCAGCAAATTCCTTAAATAATGCAGCAAAGTCTTTAAATAATGCAATAAAGTCCATAAATAATGCAGCAAAGTCCTTAAATAATGCAGCAGAGTACTGAAATACCGCAGCAGGGTCCTTAAATAATGCAGCAGAGTCCTTAAATAATGCAACAAAGTCCTTAAATAATGCAGCATAGTCCTTAAATAATGCAACAAAGTCCTTAAATAATGCAGCAGAGTCCTTAAATAATGCAGCAAATTCCTTAAATAATGCAGCAGAGTCCTTAAATACTCCAGCCAAGTCTTTAAATAATGCAGCAGAGTCCTTAAATAATGCAGCAAAGTCCTTAAATAATGCAGCAGAGTCCTTAAATAATGCAGCAAAGTCCTTAAATAATGCAACAAAGTCCTTAAATAATGCAGAAGAGTCCTTAAATAATGCAACAAAGTCCTTAAATAATGCAGCAGAGTCCTTAAATAATGCAACAAAGTACTTAAATAATGCAGCAGAGTCCTTAAGTACCGTAGCAGAGTCCTTAAATAAAGCAGCAAAGTCCTTAAATAATGCAGCAGAGTCCTTAAATAATGCAGCAAAGTCATTAAATAATGCTGCAGAGTACTTAAATTCCGCAGCAAAGTCCTTAAATAATGCAGCAGAGTCCTTAAATAATGCTGCAAAGTCCTTAAATAATGCAACAAAGTCCTTAAATAATGCAGCAGAATCCTTAAATGATGCAGCAAATTCCTTAAATAGTGCAGCAGAGTCCTTAAATAATCCAGCCAAGTCTTTAAATAATGCAGCAGAGTCCTTAAATAATGCAGCAAAGTCCTTAAATAATGCAACAAAGTCCTTAAATAATGCAGCAGAGTCCTTAAATAATGCAACAAAGTCCTTAAATAATGCAGCAAAGTCCTTAAATAATGCAGCAGAGTCCTTAAATAATGCAACAAAGTCCTTAAATAATGCAGCAGAGTCCTTAAATAATGCAGCAAAGTCCTTAAATAATGCAGCACAGTCCTTAAATAATCCAGCCAAGTCCTTAAATAATGCAGCAAATTTCTTAAATAATGCACCAAAGTCTTTAAATAATGCAATAAAGTCCATAAATAATGCAGCAAAGTCCTTAAATAATGCAGCAGAGTACTGAAATACCGCAGCAGGGTCCTTAAATAATGCAGCAGAGTCCTTAAATAATGCAACAAAGTCCTTAAATAATGCAGTAGATTACTGAAATACCGCAGCAGGGTCCTTAAATAATGCAGCAGAGTCCTTAAATAATGCAAGAAAGTCCTTAAATAATGCAGCAGAGTCCTTAAATAATGCAGCAAAGTCCTTAAATAATGCAGAAGAGTCCTTAAATAATGCAATAAAGTCCTTAAATAATGCAGCAAAGTCCTTAAATAATCCAGCCAAGTCCTTAAATAATGCAGCAGAGTCCTTAAATAATGCAGCAAAGTCCTTAAATGATGCAGCAGAGTCCTTAAATAATGCAGCAAAGTCCTTAAATAATCCAGCCAAGTCCTTAAATAATGCAGCAGAGTCCTTAAATAATGCAGCAAAGTCCTTAAATAATGCAGCAGAGTCCTTAAATAATGCAACAAAGTAATTAAACAATGCAGCAGAGTCCTTAAATAATGCAACAAAGTCCATAAATAATGCAGAAGAGTCCTTAAATGATCCAGACAAGTCCTTAAATAATGCAGCAGAGTCCTTAAATAATGCAGCAGATTAATGAAATACCGCAGCAGGGTCCTTAAATAATGCAGCAGAGTCCTTAAATAATGCAGCAAAGTCCTTAAATAATGCAGCAGAGTCCTTAAGTACCGTATCAGAGTCCTTAAATAAAGCAGCAAAGTCCTTAAATAATGCAGCAGAGTCCTTAAATAATGCAGCAAAGTCATTAAATAATGCTGCAGAGTACTTAAATTCCGCAGCAAAGTCCTTAAATAATGCAGCAGATTACTGAAATACCACAGCAGGGTCCTTAAATAATGCAGCAGAGTCCTTAAATAATGCAACAAAGTCCTTAAATAATGCAACAAAGTCCTTAAATAATGCAGCAGAGTCCTTAAATAATGCAACAAAGTCCTTAAAAAATGCAGCAGAATCCTTAAATAATGCAGCAAATTCCTTAAATAATGCAGCAGAGTCCTTAAATAATCCAGCCAAGTCTTTAAATAATGCAGCAGAGTACTTAAATAATGCAGCAGAGTCCTTAAATAATGCAGCAAAGTCCTTAAATAATGCAACAAAGTCCTTAAATAATGCAGAAGAGTCCTTAAATAATGCAGCAGAGTACTGAAATACCGCAGCAGGGTCCTTAAATAATGCAGCAGAGTCCTTAAATAATGCAACAAAGTCCTTAAATAATGCAGTAGATTACTAAAATACCGCAGCAGGGTCCTTAAATAATGCAGCAGAGTCCTTAAATAATGCAACAAAGTCCTTAAATAATGCAGCAGAGTCCTTAAATAATGCAACAAAGTCCTTAAATAATGCAGTAAAGTCCTTAAATAATGCAGCAGTCCTTAAATAATGCAACAAAGTCCTTAAATAATGCAGCAGAGTCCTTAAATAATGCTGCAAAGTCCTTAAATAATGCAGCACAGTCCTTAAATAATCCAGCCAAGTCCTTAAATAATGCAGCAAATTCCTTAAATAATGCAGCAAAGTCTTTAAATAATGCAATAAAGTCCATAAATAATGCAGCAAAGTCCTTAAATAATGCAGCAGAGTACTGAAATACCGCAGCAGGGTCCTTAAATAATGCAGCAGAGTCCTTAAATAATGCAACAAAGTCCTTAAATAATGCAGTAGATTACTGAAATACCGCAGCAGGGTCCTTAAATAATGCAGCAGAGTCCTTAAATAATGCAACAAAGTCCTTAAATAATGCAGCAGAGTCCTTAAATAAAGCAGCAAATTCCTTAAATGATGCAGCAGAGTCCTTAAATAATGCAGCAAAGTCCTTAAATAATGCAGCAGAGTCCTTAAATAATGCAACAAAGTAATTAAATAATGCAGCAGAGTCCTTAAATAATGCAACAAAGTCCATAAATAATGCAGAAGAGTCCTTAAATAATCCAGACAAGTCCTTAAATAATGCAGCAGAGTCCTTAAATAATGCAGCAGAGTCCTTAAATAATGCAGCAGATTACTGAAATACCGCAGCAGGGTCCTTAAATAATGCAGCAGAGTCCTTAAATAATGCAACAAAGTCCTTAAATAATGCAGCAGAGTCCTTAAATAATGCAACAAAGTCCTTAAATAATGCAGCAGAGTCCTTAAATAATGCAACAAAGTCCTTAAATAATGCAGCAGAGTCCTTAAATAATGCAGAAAAGTCCTTAAATAATGCAGAAGAGTTCTTAAATAATGCAATAAAGTCCTTAAATAATGCAGCAAAGTCCTTAAATAATCCAGCCAAGTCCTTAAATAATGCAGCAGAGTCCTTAAATAATGCAGCAAATTCCTTAAATGATGCAGCAGAGTCCTTAAACAATGCAGCAAAGTCCTTAAATAATGCAGCAGAGTCCTTAAATAATGCAACAAAGTAATTAAATAATGCAGCAGAGTCCTTAAATAATGCAACAAAGTCCATAAATAATGCAGAAGAGTCCTTAAATAATCCAGACAAGTCCTTAAATAATGCAGCAGAGTCCTTAAATAATGCAGCAGATTACTGAAATACCGCAGCAGGGTCCTTAAATAATGCAGCAGAGTCCTTAAATAATGCAACAAAGTCCTTAAATAATGCAGCAGAGTCCTTAAATAATGCAACAAAGTCCTTAAATAATGCAGCAGAGTCCTTAAATAATGCAGCAAATTCCTTAAATAATGCAGCAGAGTCCTTAAATAATCCAGCCAAGTCTTTAAATAATGCAGCAGAGTCCTTAAATAATGCAGCAAAGTCCTTAAATAATGCAGCAGAGTCCTTAAATAATGCAACAAAGTAATTAAATAATGCAGCAGAGTCCTTAAATAATGCAACAAAGTCCATAAATAATGCAGAAGAGTCCTTAAATAATCCAGACAAGTCCTTAAATAATGCAGCAGAGTCCTTAAATAATGCAGCAGATTACTGAAATACCGCAGCAGGGTCCTTAAATAATGCAGCAGAGTCCTTAAATAATGCAACAAAGTCCTTAAATAATGCAGCAGAGTCCTTAAATAATGCAACAAAGTCCTTAAATAATGCAGCAAATTCCTTAAATAATGCAGCAGAGTCCTTAAATAATCCAGCCAAGTCTTTAAATAATGCAGCAGAGTCCTTAAATAATGCAGCAAAGTCCTTAAATAATGCAACAAAGTCCTTAAATAATGCAGCAGAGTCCTTAAATAATGCAACAAAGTCCTTAAATAATGCAGCAAAGTCCTTAAATAATGCAGCAGAGTCCTTAAATAATGCAACAAAGTCCTTAAATAATGCAGCAGAGTCCTTAAATAATGCAGCAAAGTCCTTAAATAATGCAGCACAGTCCTTAAATAATCCAGCCAAGTCCTTAAATAATGCAGCAAATTCCTTAAATAATGCAGCAAAGTCTTTAAATAATGCAATAAAGTCCATAAATAATGCAGCAAAGTCCTTAAATAATGCAGCAGAGTACTGAAATACCGCAGCAGGGTCCTTAAATAATGCAGCAGAGTCCTTAAATAATGCAACAAAGTCCTTAAATATTGCAGCATAGTCCTTAAATAATGCAACAAAGTCCTTAAATAATGCAGCAGAGTCCTTAAATAATGCAGCAAATTCCTTAAATAATGCAGCAGAGTCCTTAAATACTCCAGCCAAGTCTTTAAATAATGCAGCAGAGTCCTTAAATAATGCAGCAAAGTCCTTAAATAATGCAGCAGAGTCCTTAAATAATGCAGCAAAGTCCTTAAATAATGCAACAAAGTCCTTAAATAATGCAGAAGAGTCCTTAAATAATGCAACAAAGTCCTTAAATAATGCAGCAGAGTCCTTAAATAATGCAACAAAGTACTTAAATAATGCAGCAGAGTCCTTAAGTACCGTAGCAGAGTCCTTAAATAAAGCAGCAAAGTCCTTAAATAATGCAGCAGAGTCCTTAAATAATGCAGCAAAGTCATTAAATAATGCTGCAGAGTACTTAAATTCCGCAGCAAAGTCCTTAAATAATGCAGCAGAGTCCTTAAATAATGCTGCAAAGTCCTTAAATAATGCAACAAAGTCCTTAAATAATGCAGCAGAATCCTTAAATGATGCAGCAAATTCCTTAAATAGTGCAGCAGAGTCCTTAAATAATCCAGCCAAGTCTTTAAATAATGCAGCAGAGTCCTTAAATAATGCAGCAAAGTCCTTAAATAATGCAACAAAGTCCTTAAATAATGCAGCAGAGTCCTTAAATAATGCAACAAAGTCCTTAAATAATGCAGCAAAGTCCTTAAATAATGCAGCAGAGTCCTTAAATAATGCAACAAAGTCCTTAAATAATGCAGCAGAGTCCTTAAATAATGCAGCAAAGTCCTTAAATAATGCAGCACAGTCCTTAAATAATCCAGCCAAGTCCTTAAATAATGCAGCAAATTTCTTAAATAATGCACCAAAGTCTTTAAATAATGCAATAAAGTCCATAAATAATGCAGCAAAGTCCTTAAATAATGCAGCAGAGTACTGAAATACCGCAGCAGGGTCCTTAAATAATGCAGCAGAGTCCTTAAATAATGCAACAAAGTCCTTAAATAATGCAGTAGATTACTGAAATACCGCAGCAGGGTCCTTAAATAATGCAGCAGAGTCCTTAAATAATGCAACAAAGTCCTTAAATAATGCAGCAGAGTCCTTACATAATGCAACATAGTCCTTAAATAATGCAGCAAAGTCCTTAAATAATGCAGCAGAGTCCTTAAATAATGCAAGAAAGTCCTTAAATAATGCAGCAGAGTCCTTAAATAATGCAGCAAAGTCCTTAAATAATGCAGAAGAGTCCTTAAATAATGCAATAAAGTCCTTGAATAATGCAGCAAAGTCCTTAAATAATCCAGCCAAGTCCTTAAATAATGCAGCAGAGTCCTTAAATAATGCAGCAAAGTCCTTAAATGATGCAGCAGAGTCCTTAAATAATGCAGCAAAGTCCTTAAATAATCCAGCCAAGTCCTTAAATAATGCAGCAGAGTCCTTAAATAATGCAGCAAAGTCCTTAAATAATGCAGCAGAGTCCTTAAATAATGCAACAAAGTAATTAAATAATGCAGCAGAGTCCTTAAATAATGCAACAAAGTCCATAAATAATGCAGAAGAGTCCTTAAATGATCCAGACAAGTCCTTAAATAATGCAGCAGAGTCCTTAAATAATGCAGCAGATTAATGAAATACCGCAGCAGGGTCCTTAAATAATGCAGCAGAGTCCTTAAATAATGCAGCAAAGTCCTTAAATAATGCAGCAGAGTCCTTAAGTACCGTATCAGAGTCCTTAAATAAAGCAGCAAAGTCCTTAAATAATGCAGCAGAGTCCTTAAATAATGCAGCAAAGTCATTAAATAATGCTGCAGAGTACTTAAATTCCGCAGCAAAGTCCTTAAATAATGCAGCAGAGTCCTTAAATAATGCTGCAAAGTCCTTAAATAATGCAACAAAGTCCTTAAATAATGCAGAAGAGTCCTTAAATAATGCAACAAAGTCCTTAAATAATGCAGCAGAGTCCTTAAATAATGCAACAAAGTACTTAAATAATGCAGCAGAGTCCTTAAGTACCGTAACAGAGTCCTTAAATAATGCAGCAAAGTCCTTAAATAATGCAGCAGATTACTGAAATACCACAGCAGGGTCCTTAAATAATGCAGCAGAGTCCTTAAATAATGCAGCAAAGTCCTTAAATGATGCAGCAGAGTCCTTAAATAATGCAGCAAAGTCCTTAAATAATCCAGCCAAGTCCTTAAATAATGCAGCAGAGTCCTTAAATAATGCAGCAAAGTCCTTAAATAATGCAGCAGAGTCCTTAAATAATGCAACAAATTAATTAAATAATGCAGCAGAGTCCTTAAATAATGCAACAAAGTCCATAAATAATGCAGAAGAGTCCTTAAATAATCCAGACAAGTCCTTAAATAATGCAGCAGAGTCCTTAAATAATGCAGCAGATTACTGAAATACCGCAGCAGGGTCCTTAAATAATGCAGCAGAGTCCTTAAATAATGCAGCAAAGTCCTTAAATAATGCAGCAGAGTCCTTAAATAATGCAGCAAAGTCCTTAAATAATGCAGCAGAGTCCTTAAATAATGCAGCAAAGTCCTTAAATAATGCAACAAAGTCCTTAAATAATGCAGAAGAGTCCTTAAATAATGCAACAAAGTCCTTAAATAATGCAGCAGAGTCCTTAAATAATGCAACAAAGTACTTAAATAATGCAGCAGAGTCCTTAAGTACCGTATCAGAGTCCTTAAATAAAGCAGCAAAGTCCTTAAATAATGCAGCAGAGTCCTTAAATAATGCAGCAAAGTCATTAAATAATGCTGCAGAGTACTTAAATTCCGCAGCAAAGTCCTTAAATAATGCAGCAGAGTCCTTAAATAATGCTGCAAAGTCCTTAAATAATGCAACAAAGTCCTTAAATAATGCAGAAGAGTCCTTAAATAATGCAACAAAGTCCTTAAATAATGCAGCAGAGTCCTTAAATAATGCAACAAAGTACTTAAATAATGCAGCAGAGTCCTTAAGTACCGTAACAGAGTCCTTAAATAATGCAGCAAAGTCCTTAAATAATGCAGCAGATTACTGAAATACAACAGCAGGGTCCTTAAATAATGCAGCAGAGTCCTTAAATAATGCAACAAAGTCCTTAAATAATGCAGCAGAGTCCTTAAATAATGCAACAAAGTCCTTAAAAAATGCAGCAGAATCCTTAAATAATGCAGCAAATTCCTTAAATAATGCAGCAGAGTCCTTAAATAATCCAGCCAAGTCTTTAAATAATGCAGCAGAGTACTTACATAATGCAGCAGAGTCCTTAAATAATGCAGCAAAGTCCTTAAATAATGCAACAAAGTCCTTAAATAATGCAGAAGAGTCCTTAAATAATGCAGCAGAGTACTGAAATACCGCAGCAGGGTCCTTAAATAATGCAGCAGAGTCCTTAAATAATGCAACAAAGTCCTTAAATAATGCAGTAGATTACTAAAATACCGCAGCAGGGTCCTTAAATAATGCAGCAGAGTCCTTAAATAATGCAACAAAGTACTTAAATAATGCAGCAGAGTCCTTAAATAATGCAACAAAGTCCTTAAATAATGCAGCAAAGTCCTTAAATAATGCAGCAGTCCTTAAATAATGCAACAAAGTCCTTAAATAATGCAGCAGAGTCCTTAAATAATGCAGCAAAGTCATTAAATAATGCTGCAGAGTACTTAAATTCCGCAGCAAAGTCCTTAAATAATGCAGCAGATTACTGAAATACCACAGCAGGGTCCTTAAATAATGCAGCAGAGTCCTTAAATAATGCAACAAAGTCCTTAAATAATGCAACAAAGTCCTTAAATAATGCAGCAGAGTCCTTAAATAATGCAACAAAGTCCTTAAAAAATGCAGCAGAATCCTTAAATAATGCAGCAAATTCCTTAAATAATGCAGCAGAGTCCTTAAATAATCCAGCCAAGTCTTTAAATAATGCAGCAGAGTACTTAAATAATGCAGCAGAGTCCTTAAATAATGCAGCAAAGTCCTTAAATAATGCAACAAAGTCCTTAAATAATGCAGAAGAGTCCTTAAATAATGCAGCAGAGTACTGAAATACCGCAGCAGGGTCCTTAAATAATGCAGCAGAGTCCTTAAATAATGCAACAAAGTCCTTAAATAATGCAGTAGATTACTAAAATACCGCAGCAGGGTCCTTAAATAATGCAGCAGAGTCCTTAAATAATGCAACAAAGTCCTTAAATAATGCAGCAGAGTCCTTAAATAATGCAACAAAGTCCTTAAATAATGCAGTAAAGTCCTTAAATAATGCAGCAGTCCTTAAATAATGCAACAAAGTCCTTAAATAATGCAGCAGAGTCCTTAAATAATGCTGCAAAGTCCTTAAATAATGCAGCACAGTCCTTAAATAATCCAGCCAAGTCCTTAAATAATGCAGCAAATTCCTTAAATAATGCAGCAAAGTCTTTAAATAATGCAATAAAGTCCATAAATAATGCAGCAAAGTCCTTAAATAATGCAGCAGAGTACTGAAATACCGCAGCAGGGTCCTTAAATAATGCAGCAGAGTCCTTAAATAATGCAACAAAGTCCTTAAATAATGCAGTAGATTACTGAAATACCGCAGCAGGGTCCTTAAATAATGCAGCAGAGTCCTTAAATAATGCAACAAAGTCCTTAAATAATGCAGCAGAGTCCTTAAATAAAGCAGCAAATTCCTTAAATGATGCAGCAGAGTCCTTAAATAATGCAGCAAAGTCCTTAAATAATGCAGCAGAGTCCTTAAATAATGCAACAAAGTAATTAAATAATGCAGCAGAGTCCTTAAATAATGCAACAAAGTCCATAAATAATGCAGAAGAGTCCTTAAATAATCCAGACAAGTCCTTAAATAATGCAGCAGAGTCCTTAAATAATGCAGCAGAGTCCTTAAATAATGCAGCAGATTACTGAAATACCGCAGCAGGGTCCTTAAATAATGCAGCAGAGTCCTTAAATAATGCAACAAAGTCCTTAAATAATGCAGCAGAGTCCTTAAATAATGCAACAAAGTCCTTAAATAATGCAGCAGAGTCCTTAAATAATGCAACAAAGTCCTTAAATAATGCAGCAGAGTCCTTAAATAATGCAGAAAAGTCCTTAAATAATGCAGAAGAGTTCTTAAATAATGCAATAAAGTCCTTAAATAATGCAGCAAAGTCCTTAAATAATCCAGCCAAGTCCTTAAATAATGCAGCAGAGTCCTTAAATAATGCAGCAAATTCCTTAAATGATGCAGCAGAGTCCTTAAACAATGCAGCAAAGTCCTTAAATAATGCAGCAGAGTCCTTAAATAATGCAACAAAGTAATTAAATAATGCAGCAGAGTCCTTAAATAATGCAACAAAGTCCATAAATAATGCAGAAGAGTCCTTAAATAATCCAGACAAGTCCTTAAATAATGCAGCAGAGTCCTTAAATAATGCAGCAGATTACTGAAATACCGCAGCAGGGTCCTTAAATAATGCAGCAGAGTCCTTAAATAATGCAACAAAGTCCTTAAATAATGCAGCAGAGTCCTTAAATAATGCAACAAAGTCCTTAAATAATGCAGCAGAGTCCTTAAATAATGCAGC
Organism: Phyllobates terribilis; assembly: GCF_046119375.1. NCBI lineage: Eukaryota > Metazoa > Chordata > Amphibia > Anura > Dendrobatidae > Phyllobates > Phyllobates terribilis. The sequence goes on from NW_027363048.1 coordinate 501,470, forward strand.
AAATTCCTTAAATAATGCAGCAGAGTCCTTAAATAATCCAGCCAAGTCTTTAAATAATGCAGCAGAGTCCTTAAATAATGCAGCAAAGTCCTTAAATAATGCAGCAGAGTCCTTAAATAATGCAACAAAGTAATTAAATAATGCAGCAGAGTCCTTAAATAATGCAACAAAGTCCATAAATAATGCAGAAGAGTCCTTAAATAATCCAGACAAGTCCTTAAATAATGCAGCAGAGTCCTTAAATAATGCAGCAGATTACTGAAATACCGCAGCAGGGTCCTTAAATAATGCAGCAGAGTCCTTAAATAATGCAACAAAGTCCTTAAATAATGCAGCAGAGTCCTTAAATAATGCAACAAAGTCCTTAAATAATGCAGCAAATTCCTTAAATAATGCAGCAGAGTCCTTAAATAATCCAGCCAAGTCTTTAAATAATGCAGCAGAGTCCTTAAATAATGCAGCAAAGTCCTTAAATAATGCAACAAAGTCCTTAAATAATGCAGCAGAGTCCTTAAATAATGCAACAAAGTCCTTAAATAATGCAGCAAAGTCCTTAAATAATGCAGCAGAGTCCTTAAATAATGCAACAAAGTCCTTAAATAATGCAGCAGAGTCCTTAAATAATGCAGCAAAGTCCTTAAATAATGCAGCACAGTCCTTAAATAATCCAGCCAAGTCCTTAAATAATGCAGCAAATTTCTTAAATAATGCACCAAAGTCTTTAAATAATGCAATAAAGTCCATAAATAATGCAGCAAAGTCCTTAAATAATGCAGCAGAGTACTGAAATACCGCAGCAGGGTCCTTAAATAATGCAGCAGAGTCCTTAAATAATGCAACAAAGTCCTTAAATAATGCAGTAGATTACTGAAATACCGCAGCAGGGTCCTTAAATAATGCAGCAGAGTCCTTAAATAATGCAACAAAGTCCTTAAATAATGCAGCAGAGTCCTTACATAATGCAACATAGTCCTTAAATAATGCAGCAAAGTCCTTAAATAATGCAGCAGAGTCCTTAAATAATGCAAGAAAGTCCTTAAATAATGCAGCAGAGTCCTTAAATAATGCAGCAAAGTCCTTAAATAATGCAGAAGAGTCCTTAAATAATGCAATAAAGTCCTTGAATAATGCAGCAAAGTCCTTAAATAATCCAGCCAAGTCCTTAAATAATGCAGCAGAGTCCTTAAATAATGCAGCAAAGTCCTTAAATGATGCAGCAGAGTCCTTAAATAATGCAGCAAAGTCCTTAAATAATCCAGCCAAGTCCTTAAATAATGCAGCAGAGTCCTTAAATAATGCAGCAAAGTCCTTAAATAATGCAGCAGAGTCCTTAAATAATGCAACAAAGTAATTAAATAATGCAGCAGAGTCCTTAAATAATGCAACAAAGTCCATAAATAATGCAGAAGAGTCCTTAAATGATCCAGACAAGTCCTTAAATAATGCAGCAGAGTCCTTAAATAATGCAGCAGATTAATGAAATACCGCAGCAGGGTCCTTAAATAATGCAGCAGAGTCCTTAAATAATGCAGCAAAGTCCTTAAATAATGCAGCAGAGTCCTTAAGTACCGTATCAGAGTCCTTAAATAAAGCAGCAAAGTCCTTAAATAATGCAGCAGAGTCCTTAAATAATGCAGCAAAGTCATTAAATAATGCTGCAGAGTACTTAAATTCCGCAGCAAAGTCCTTAAATAATGCAGCAGAGTCCTTAAATAATGCTGCAAAGTCCTTAAATAATGCAACAAAGTCCTTAAATAATGCAGAAGAGTCCTTAAATAATGCAACAAAGTCCTTAAATAATGCAGCAGAGTCCTTAAATAATGCAACAAAGTACTTAAATAATGCAGCAGAGTCCTTAAGTACCGTAACAGAGTCCTTAAATAATGCAGCAAAGTCCTTAAATAATGCAGCAGATTACTGAAATACCACAGCAGGGTCCTTAAATAATGCAGCAGAGTCCTTAAATAATGCAGCAAAGTCCTTAAATGATGCAGCAGAGTCCTTAAATAATGCAGCAAAGTCCTTAAATAATCCAGCCAAGTCCTTAAATAATGCAGCAGAGTCCTTAAATAATGCAGCAAAGTCCTTAAATAATGCAGCAGAGTCCTTAAATAATGCAACAAATTAATTAAATAATGCAGCAGAGTCCTTAAATAATGCAACAAAGTCCATAAATAATGCAGAAGAGTCCTTAAATAATCCAGACAAGTCCTTAAATAATGCAGCAGAGTCCTTAAATAATGCAGCAGATTACTGAAATACCGCAGCAGGGTCCTTAAATAATGCAGCAGAGTCCTTAAATAATGCAGCAAAGTCCTTAAATAATGCAGCAGAGTCCTTAAATAATGCAGCAAAGTCCTTAAATAATGCAGCAGAGTCCTTAAATAATGCAGCAAAGTCCTTAAATAATGCAACAAAGTCCTTAAATAATGCAGAAGAGTCCTTAAATAATGCAACAAAGTCCTTAAATAATGCAGCAGAGTCCTTAAATAATGCAACAAAGTACTTAAATAATGCAGCAGAGTCCTTAAGTACCGTATCAGAGTCCTTAAATAAAGCAGCAAAGTCCTTAAATAATGCAGCAGAGTCCTTAAATAATGCAGCAAAGTCATTAAATAATGCTGCAGAGTACTTAAATTCCGCAGCAAAGTCCTTAAATAATGCAGCAGAGTCCTTAAATAATGCTGCAAAGTCCTTAAATAATGCAACAAAGTCCTTAAATAATGCAGAAGAGTCCTTAAATAATGCAACAAAGTCCTTAAATAATGCAGCAGAGTCCTTAAATAATGCAACAAAGTACTTAAATAATGCAGCAGAGTCCTTAAGTACCGTAACAGAGTCCTTAAATAATGCAGCAAAGTCCTTAAATAATGCAGCAGATTACTGAAATACAACAGCAGGGTCCTTAAATAATGCAGCAGAGTCCTTAAATAATGCAACAAAGTCCTTAAATAATGCAGCAGAGTCCTTAAATAATGCAACAAAGTCCTTAAAAAATGCAGCAGAATCCTTAAATAATGCAGCAAATTCCTTAAATAATGCAGCAGAGTCCTTAAATAATCCAGCCAAGTCTTTAAATAATGCAGCAGAGTACTTACATAATGCAGCAGAGTCCTTAAATAATGCAGCAAAGTCCTTAAATAATGCAACAAAGTCCTTAAATAATGCAGAAGAGTCCTTAAATAATGCAGCAGAGTACTGAAATACCGCAGCAGGGTCCTTAAATAATGCAGCAGAGTCCTTAAATAATGCAACAAAGTCCTTAAATAATGCAGTAGATTACTAAAATACCGCAGCAGGGTCCTTAAATAATGCAGCAGAGTCCTTAAATAATGCAACAAAGTACTTAAATAATGCAGCAGAGTCCTTAAATAATGCAACAAAGTCCTTAAATAATGCAGCAAAGTCCTTAAATAATGCAGCAGTCCTTAAATAATGCAACAAAGTCCTTAAATAATGCAGCATAGTCCTTAAATAATGCTGCAAAGTCCTTAAATAATGCAGCACAGTCCTTAAATAATCCAGCCAAGTCCTTAAATAATGCAGCAAATTCCTTAAATAATGCAGCAAAGTCTTTAAATAATGCAATAAAGTCCATAAATAATGCAGCAAAGTCCTTAAATAATGCAGCAGAGTACTGAAATACCGCAGCAGGGTCCTTAAATAATGCAGCAGAGTCCTTAAATAATGCAACAAAGTCCTTAAATAATGCAGTAGATTACTGAAATACCGCAGCAGGGTCCTTAAATAATGCAGCAGAGTCCTTAAATAATGCAACAAAGTCCTTAAATAATGCAGCAGAGTCCTTAAATAATGCAGCAAATTCCTTAAATGATGCAGCAGAGTCCTTAAATAATGCAGCAAAGTCCTTAAATAATGCAGCAGAGTCCTTAAATAATGCAAAAAAGTAATTAAATAATGCAGCAGAGTCCTTAAATAATGCAACAAAGTCCATAAATAATGCAGAAGAGTCCTTAAATAATGCAGCAGAGTCCTTAAATAATGCAGCAGATTACTGAAATACCGCAGCAGGGTCCTTAAATAATGCAGCAGAGTCCTTAAATAATGCAACAAAGTCCTTAAATAATGCAGCAGAGTCCTTAAATAATGCAACAAAGTCCTTAAATAATGCAGCAGAGTCCTTAAATAATGCAACAAAGTCCTTAAATAATGCAGCAGAGTCCTTAAATAATGCAGCAAAGTCCTTAAATAATGCAGAAGAGTCCTTAAATAATGCAATAAAGTCCTTAAATAATGCAGCAAAGTCCTTGAATAATCCAGCCAAGTCCTTAAATAATGCAGCAGAGTCCTTAAATAATGCAGCAAATTCCTTAAATGATGCAGCAGAGTCCTTAAATAATGCAGCAAAGTCCTTAAATAATGCAGCAGAGTCCTTAAATAATGCAACAAAGTCCATAAATAATGCAGAAGAATCCTTAAATAATCCAGACAAGTCCTTAAATAATGCAGCAGAGTCCTTAAATAATGCAGCAGAGTCCTTAAATAATGCAGCAGATTACTGAAATACCGCAGCAGGGTCCTTAAATAATGCAGCAGAGTCCTTAAATAATGCAACAAAGTCCTTAAATAATGCAGCAGAATCCTTAAATGATGCAGCAAATTCCTTAAATAGTGCAGCAGAGTCCTTAAATAATCCAGCCAAGTCTTTAAATAATGCAGCAGAGTCCTTAAATAATGCAGCAAAGTCCTTAAATAATGCAACAAAGTCCTTAAATAATGCAGCAGAGTCCTTAAATAATGCAACAAAGTCCTTAAATAATGCAGCAAAGTCCTTAAATAATGCAGCAGAGTCCTTAAATAATGCAACAAAGTCCTTAAATAATGCAGCAGAGTCCTTAAATAATGCAGCAAAGTCCTTAAATAATGCAGCACAGTCCTTAAATAATCCAGCCAAGTCCTTAAATAATGCAGCAAATTTCTTAAATAATGCAGCAAAGTCTTTAAATAATGCAATAAAGTCCATAAATAATGCAGCAAAGTCTTTAAATAATGCAATAAAGTCCATAAATAATGCAGCAAAGTCCTTAAATAATGCAGCAGAGTACTGAAATACCGCAGCAGGGTCCTTAAATAATGCAGCAGAGTCCTTAAATAATGCAACAAAGTCCTTAAATAATGCAGTAGATTACTGAAATACCGCAGCAGGGTCCTTAAATAATGCAGCAGAGTCCTTAAATAATGCAACAAAGTCCTTAAATAATGCAGCAGAGTCCTTACATAATGCAACATAGTCCTTAAATAATGCAGCAAAGTCCTTAAATAATGCAGCAGAGTCCTTAAATAATGCAAGAAAGTCCTTAAATAATGCAGCAGAGTCCTTAAATAATGCAGCAAAGTCCTTAAATAATGCAGAAGAGTCCTTAAATAATGCAATAAAGTCCTTAAATAATGCAGCAAAGTCCTTAAATAATCCAGCCAAGTCCTTAAATAATGCAGCAGAGTCCTTAAATAATGCAGCAAAGTCCTTAAATGATGCAGCAGAGTCCTTAAATAATGCAGCAAAGTCCTTAAATAATCCAGCCAAGTCCTTAAATAATGCAGCAGAGTCCTTAAATAATGCAGCAAAGTCCTTAAATAATGCAGCAGAGTCCTTAAATAATGCAACAAAGTAATTAAATAATGCAGCAGAGTCCTTAAATAATGCAACAAAGTCCATAAATAATGCAGAAGAGTCCTTAAATGATCCAGACAAGTCCTTAAATAATGCAGCAGAGTCCTTAAATAATGCAGCAGATTAATGAAATACCGCAGCAGGGTCCTTAAATAATGCAGCAGAGTCCTTAAATAATGCAGCAAAGTCCTTAAATAATGCAGCAGAGTCCTTAAGTACCGTATCAGAGTCCTTAAATAAAGCAGCAAAGTCCTTAAATAATGCAGCAGAGTCCTTAAATAATGCAGCAAAGTCATTAAATAATGCTGCAGAGTACTTAAATTCCGCAGCAAAGTCCTTAAATAATGCAGCAGAGTCCTTAAATAATGCTGCAAAGTCCTTAAATAATGCAACAAAGTCCTTAAATAATGCAGAAGAGTCCTTAAATAATGCAACAAAGTCCTTAAATAATGCAGCAGAGTCCTTAAATAATGCAACAAAGTACTTAAATAATGCAGCAGAGTCCTTAAGTACCGTAACAGAGTCCTTAAATAATGCAGCAAAGTCCTTAAATAATGCAGCAGATTACTGAAATACCACAGCAGGGTCCTTAAATAATGCAGCAGAGTCCTTAAATAATGCAACAAAGTCCTTAAATAATGCAACAAAGTCCTTAAATAATGCAGCAGAGTCCTTAAATAATGCAACAAAGTCCTTAAAAAATGCAGCAGAATCCTTAAATAATGCAGCAAATTCCTTAAATAATGCAGCAGAGTCCTTAAATAATCCAGCCAAGTCTTTAAATAATGCAGCAGAGTACTTAAATAATGCAGCAGAGTCCTTAAATAATGCAGCAAAGTCCTTAAATAATGCAACAAAGTCCTTAAATAATGCAGAAGAGTCCTTAAATAATGCAGCAGAGTACTGAAATACCGCAGCAGGGTCCTTAAATAATGCAGCAGAGTCCTTAAATAATGCAACAAAGTCCTTAAATAATGCAGCAGAGTCCTTAAATAATGCAACAAAGTCCTTAAATAATGCAGCAGAGTCCTTAAATAAAGCAGCAAATTCCTTAAATGATGCAGCAGAGTCCTTAAATAATGCAGCAAAGTCCTTAAATAATGCAGCAGAGTCCTTAAATAATGCAACAAAGTAATTAAATAATGCAGCAGAGTCCTTAAATAATGCAACAAAGTCCATAAATAATGCAGAAGAGTCCTTAAATAATCCAGACAAGTCCTTAAATAATGCAGCAGAGTCCTTAAATAATGCAGCAGAGTCCTTAAATAATGCAGCAGATTACTGAAATACCGCAGCAGGGTCCTTAAATAATGCAGCAGAGTCCTTAAATAATGCAACAAAGTCCTTAAATAATGCAGCAGAGTCCTTAAATAATGCAACAAAGTCCTTAAATAATGCAGCAGAGTCCTTAAATAATGCAACAAAGTCCTTAAATAATGCAGCAGAGTCCTTAAATAATGCAGAAAAGTCCTTAAATAATGCAGAAGAGTTCTTAAATAATGCAATAAAGTCCTTAAATAATGCAGCAAAGTCCTTAAATAATCCAGCCAAGTCCTTAAATAATGCAGCAGAGTCCTTAAATAATGCAGCAAATTCCTTAAATGATGCAGCAGAGTCCTTAAACAATGCAGCAAAGTCCTTAAATAATGCAGCAGAGTCCTTAAATAATGCAACAAAGTAATTAAATAATGCAGCAGAGTCCTTAAATAATGCAACAAAGTCCATAAATAATGCAGAAGAGTCCTTAAATAATCCAGACAAGTCCTTAAATAATGCAGCAGAGTCCTTAAATAATGCAGCAGATTACTGAAATACCGCAGCAGGGTCCTTAAATAATGCAGCAGAGTCCTTAAATAATGCAACAAAGTCCTTAAATAATGCAGCAGAGTCCTTAAATAATGCAACAAAGTCCTTAAATAATGCAGCAGAGTCCTTAAATAATGCAGCAAATTCCTTAAATAATGCAGCAGAGTCCTTAAATAATCCAGCCAAGTCTTTAAATAATGCAGCAGAGTCCTTAAATAATGCAGCAAAGTCCTTAAATAATGCAGCAGAGTCCTTAAATAATGCAACAAAGTAATTAAATAATGCAGCAGAGTCCTTAAATAATGCAACAAAGTCCATAAATAATGCAGAAGAGTCCTTAAATAATCCAGACAAGTCCTTAAATAATGCAGCAGAGTCCTTAAATAATGCAGCAGATTACTGAAATACCGCAGCAGGGTCCTTAAATAATGCAGCAGAGTCCTTAAATAATGCAACAAAGTCCTTAAATAATGCAGCAGAGTCCTTAAATAATGCAACAAAGTCCTTAAATAATGCAGCAAATTCCTTAAATAATGCAGCAGAGTCCTTAAATAATCCAGCCAAGTCTTTAAATAATGCAGCAGAGTCCTTAAATAATGCAGCAAAGTCCTTAAATAATGCAACAAAGTCCTTAAATAATGCAGCAGAGTCCTTAAATAATGCAACAAAGTCCTTAAATAATGCAGCAAAGTCCTTAAATAATGCAGCAGAGTCCTTAAATAATGCAACAAAGTCCTTAAATAATGCAGCAGAGTCCTTAAATAATGCAGCAAAGTCCTTAAATAATGCAGCACAGTCCTTAAATAATCCAGCCAAGTCCTTAAATAATGCAGCAAATTTCTTAAATAATGCACCAAAGTCTTTAAATAATGCAATAAAGTCCATAAATAATGCAGCAAAGTCCTTAAATAATGCAGCAGAGTACTGAAATACCGCAGCAGGGTCCTTAAATAATGCAGCAGAGTCCTTAAATAATGCAACAAAGTCCTTAAATAATGCAGTAGATTACTGAAATACCGCAGCAGGGTCCTTAAATAATGCAGCAGAGTCCTTAAATAATGCAACAAAGTCCTTAAATAATGCAGCAGAGTCCTTACATAATGCAACATAGTCCTTAAATAATGCAGCAAAGTCCTTAAATAATGCAGCAGAGTCCTTAAATAATGCAAGAAAGTCCTTAAATAATGCAGCAGAGTCCTTAAATAATGCAGCAAAGTCCTTAAATAATGCAGAAGAGTCCTTAAATAATGCAATAAAGTCCTTGAATAATGCAGCAAAGTCCTTAAATAATCCAGCCAAGTCCTTAAATAATGCAGCAGAGTCCTTAAATAATGCAGCAAAGTCCTTAAATGATGCAGCAGAGTCCTTAAATAATGCAGCAAAGTCCTTAAATAATCCAGCCAAGTCCTTAAATAATGCAGCAGAGTCCTTAAATAATGCAGCAAAGTCCTTAAATAATGCAGCAGAGTCCTTAAATAATGCAACAAAGTAATTAAATAATGCAGCAGAGTCCTTAAATAATGCAACAAAGTCCATAAATAATGCAGAAGAGTCCTTAAATGATCCAGACAAGTCCTTAAATAATGCAGCAGAGTCCTTAAATAATGCAGCAGATTAATGAAATACCGCAGCAGGGTCCTTAAATAATGCAGCAGAGTCCTTAAATAATGCAGCAAAGTCCTTAAATAATGCAGCAGAGTCCTTAAGTACCGTATCAGAGTCCTTAAATAAAGCAGCAAAGTCCTTAAATAATGCAGCAGAGTCCTTAAATAATGCAGCAAAGTCATTAAATAATGCTGCAGAGTACTTAAATTCCGCAGCAAAGTCCTTAAATAATGCAGCAGAGTCCTTAAATAATGCTGCAAAGTCCTTAAATAATGCAACAAAGTCCTTAAATAATGCAGAAGAGTCCTTAAATAATGCAACAAAGTCCTTAAATAATGCAGCAGAGTCCTTAAATAATGCAACAAAGTACTTAAATAATGCAGCAGAGTCCTTAAGTACCGTAACAGAGTCCTTAAATAATGCAGCAAAGTCCTTAAATAATGCAGCAGATTACTGAAATACCACAGCAGGGTCCTTAAATAATGCAGCAGAGTCCTTAAATAATGCAGCAAAGTCCTTAAATGATGCAGCAGAGTCCTTAAATAATGCAGCAAAGTCCTTAAATAATCCAGCCAAGTCCTTAAATAATGCAGCAGAGTCCTTAAATAATGCAGCAAAGTCCTTAAATAATGCAGCAGAGTCCTTAAATAATGCAACAAATTAATTAAATAATGCAGCAGAGTCCTTAAATAATGCAACAAAGTCCATAAATAATGCAGAAGAGTCCTTAAATAATCCAGACAAGTCCTTAAATAATGCAGCAGAGTCCTTAAATAATGCAGCAGATTACTGAAATACCGCAGCAGGGTCCTTAAATAATGCAGCAGAGTCCTTAAATAATGCAGCAAAGTCCTTAAATAATGCAGCAGAGTCCTTAAATAATGCAGCAAAGTCCTTAAATAATGCAGCAGAGTCCTTAAATAATGCAGCAAAGTCCTTAAATAATGCAACAAAGTCCTTAAATAATGCAGAAGAGTCCTTAAATAATGCAACAAAGTCCTTAAATAATGCAGCAGAGTCCTTAAATAATGCAACAAAGTACTTAAATAATGCAGCAGAGTCCTTAAGTACCGTATCAGAGTCCTTAAATAAAGCAGCAAAGTCCTTAAATAATGCAGCAGAGTCCTTAAATAATGCAGCAAAGTCATTAAATAATGCTGCAGAGTACTTAAATTCCGCAGCAAAGTCCTTAAATAATGCAGCAGAGTCCTTAAATAATGCTGCAAAGTCCTTAAATAATGCAACAAAGTCCTTAAATAATGCAGAAGAGTCCTTAAATAATGCAACAAAGTCCTTAAATAATGCAGCAGAGTCCTTAAATAATGCAACAAAGTACTTAAATAATGCAGCAGAGTCCTTAAGTACCGTAACAGAGTCCTTAAATAATGCAGCAAAGTCCTTAAATAATGCAGCAGATTACTGAAATACAACAGCAGGGTCCTTAAATAATGCAGCAGAGTCCTTAAATAATGCAACAAAGTCCTTAAATAATGCAGCAGAGTCCTTAAATAATGCAACAAAGTCCTTAAAAAATGCAGCAGAATCCTTAAATAATGCAGCAAATTCCTTAAATAATGCAGCAGAGTCCTTAAATAATCCAGCCAAGTCTTTAAATAATGCAGCAGAGTACTTACATAATGCAGCAGAGTCCTTAAATAATGCAGCAAAGTCCTTAAATAATGCAACAAAGTCCTTAAATAATGCAGAAGAGTCCTTAAATAATGCAGCAGAGTACTGAAATACCGCAGCAGGGTCCTTAAATAATGCAGCAGAGTCCTTAAATAATGCAACAAAGTCCTTAAATAATGCAGTAGATTACTAAAATACCGCAGCAGGGTCCTTAAATAATGCAGCAGAGTCCTTAAATAATGCAACAAAGTACTTAAATAATGCAGCAGAGTCCTTAAATAATGCAACAAAGTCCTTAAATAATGCAGCAAAGTCCTTAAATAATGCAGCAGTCCTTAAATAATGCAACAAAGTCCTTAAATAATGCAGCATAGTCCTTAAATAATGCTGCAAAGTCCTTAAATAATGCAGCACAGTCCTTAAATAATCCAGCCAAGTCCTTAAATAATGCAGCAAATTCCTTAAATAATGCAGCAAAGTCTTTAAATAATGCAATAAAGTCCATAAATAATGCAGCAAAGTCCTTAAATAATGCAGCAGAGTACTGAAATACCGCAGCAGGGTCCTTAAATAATGCAGCAGAGTCCTTAAATAATGCAACAAAGTCCTTAAATAATGCAGTAGATTACTGAAATACCGCAGCAGGGTCCTTAAATAATGCAGCAGAGTCCTTAAATAATGCAACAAAGTCCTTAAATAATGCAGCAGAGTCCTTAAATAATGCAGCAAATTCCTTAAATGATGCAGCAGAGTCCTTAAATAATGCAGCAAAGTCCTTAAATAATGCAGCAGAGTCCTTAAATAATGCAAAAAAGTAATTAAATAATGCAGCAGAGTCCTTAAATAATGCAACAAAGTCCATAAATAATGCAGAAGAGTCCTTAAATAATGCAGCAGAGTCCTTAAATAATGCAGCAGATTACTGAAATACCGCAGCAGGGTCCTTAAATAATGCAGCAGAGTCCTTAAATAATGCAACAAAGTCCTTAAATAATGCAGCAGAGTCCTTAAATAATGCAACAAAGTCCTTAAATAATGCAGCAGAGTCCTTAAATAATGCAACAAAGTCCTTAAATAATGCAGCAGAGTCCTTAAATAATGCAGCAAAGTCCTTAAATAATGCAGAAGAGTCCTTAAATAATGCAATAAAGTCCTTAAATAATGCAGCAAAGTCCTTGAATAATCCAGCCAAGTCCTTAAATAATGCAGCAGAGTCCTTAAATAATGCAGCAAATTCCTTAAATGATGCAGCAGAGTCCTTAAATAATGCAGCAAAGTCCTTAAATAATGCAGCAGAGTCCTTAAATAATGCAACAAAGTCCATAAATAATGCAGAAGAATCCTTAAATAATCCAGACAAGTCCTTAAATAATGCAGCAGAGTCCTTAAATAATGCAGCAGAGTCCTTAAATAATGCAGCAGATTACTGAAATACCGCAGCAGGGTCCTTAAATAATGCAGCAGAGTCCTTAAATAATGCAACAAAGTCCTTAAATAATGCAGCAGAATCCTTAAATGATGCAGCAAATTCCTTAAATAGTGCAGCAGAGTCCTTAAATAATCCAGCCAAGTCTTTAAATAATGCAGCAGAGTCCTTAAATAATGCAGCAAAGTCCTTAAATAATGCAACAAAGTCCTTAAATAATGCAGCAGAGTCCTTAAATAATGCAACAAAGTCCTTAAATAATGCAGCAAAGTCCTTAAATAATGCAGCAGAGTCCTTAAATAATGCAACAAAGTCCTTAAATAATGCAGCAGAGTCCTTAAATAATGCAGCAAAGTCCTTAAATAATGCAGCACAGTCCTTAAATAATCCAGCCAAGTCCTTAAATAATGCAGCAAATTTCTTAAATAATGCAGCAAAGTCTTTAAATAATGCAATAAAGTCCATAAATAATGCAGCAAAGTCTTTAAATAATGCAATAAAGTCCATAAATAATGCAGCAAAGTCCTTAAATAATGCAGCAGAGTACTGAAATACCGCAGCAGGGTCCTTAAATAATGCAGCAGAGTCCTTAAATAATGCAACAAAGTCCTTAAATAATGCAGTAGATTACTGAAATACCGCAGCAGGGTCCTTAAATAATGCAGCAGAGTCCTTAAATAATGCAACAAAGTCCTTAAATAATGCAGCAGAGTCCTTACATAATGCAACATAGTCCTTAAATAATGCAGCAAAGTCCTTAAATAATGCAGCAGAGTCCTTAAATAATGCAAGAAAGTCCTTAAATAATGCAGCAGAGTCCTTAAATAATGCAGCAAAGTCCTTAAATAATGCAGAAGAGTCCTTAAATAATGCAATAAAGTCCTTAAATAATGCAGCAAAGTCCTTAAATAATCCAGCCAAGTCCTTAAATAATGCAGCAGAGTCCTTAAATAATGCAGCAAAGTCCTTAAATGATGCAGCAGAGTCCTTAAATAATGCAGCAAAGTCCTTAAATAATCCAGCCAAGTCCTTAAATAATGCAGCAGAGTCCTTAAATAATGCAGCAAAGTCCTTAAATAATGCAGCAGAGTCCTTAAATAATGCAACAAAGTAATTAAATAATGCAGCAGAGTCCTTAAATAATGCAACAAAGTCCATAAATAATGCAGAAGAGTCCTTAAATGATCCAGACAAGTCCTTAAATAATGCAGCAGAGTCCTTAAATAATGCAGCAGATTAATGAAATACCGCAGCAGGGTCCTTAAATAATGCAGCAGAGTCCTTAAATAATGCAGCAAAGTCCTTAAATAATGCAGCAGAGTCCTTAAGTACCGTATCAGAGTCCTTAAATAAAGCAGCAAAGTCCTTAAATAATGCAGCAGAGTCCTTAAATAATGCAGCAAAGTCATTAAATAATGCTGCAGAGTACTTAAATTCCGCAGCAAAGTCCTTAAATAATGCAGCAGAGTCCTTAAATAATGCTGCAAAGTCCTTAAATAATGCAACAAAGTCCTTAAATAATGCAGAAGAGTCCTTAAATAATGCAACAAAGTCCTTAAATAATGCAGCAGAGTCCTTAAATAATGCAACAAAGTACTTAAATAATGCAGCAGAGTCCTTAAGTACCGTAACAGAGTCCTTAAATAATGCAGCAAAGTCCTTAAATAATGCAGCAGATTACTGAAATACCACAGCAGGGTCCTTAAATAATGCAGCAGAGTCCTTAAATAATGCAACAAAGTCCTTAAATAATGCAACAAAGTCCTTAAATAATGCAGCAGAGTCCTTAAATAATGCAACAAAGTCCTTAAAAAATGCAGCAGAATCCTTAAATAATGCAGCAAATTCCTTAAATAATGCAGCAGAGTCCTTAAATAATCCAGCCAAGTCTTTAAATAATGCAGCAGAGTACTTAAATAATGCAGCAGAGTCCTTAAATAATGCAGCAAAGTCCTTAAATAATGCAACAAAGTCCTTAAATAATGCAGAAGAGTCCTTAAATAATGCAGCAGAGTACTGAAATACCGCAGCAGGGTCCTTAAATAATGCAGCAGAGTCCTTAAATAATGCAACAAAGTCCTTAAATAATGCAGTAGATTACTAAAATACCGCAGCAGGGTCCTTAAATAATGCAGCAGAGTCCTTAAATAATGCAACAAAGTCCTTAAATAATGCAGCAGAGTCCTTAAATAATGCAACAAAGTCCTTAAATAATGCAGTAAAGTCCTTAAATAATGCAGCAGTCCTTAAATAATGCAACAAAGTCCTTAAATAATGCAGCAGAGTCCTTAAATAATGCTGCAAAGTCCTTAAATAATGCAGCACAGTCCTTAAATAATCCAGCCAAGTCCTTAAATAATGCAGCAAATTCCTTAAATAATGCAGCAAAGTCTTTAAATAATGCAATAAAGTCCATAAATAATGCAGCAAAGTCCTTAAATAATGCAGCAGAGTACTGAAATACCGCAGCAGGGTCCTTAAATAATGCAGCAGAGTCCTTAAATAATGCAACAAAGTCCTTAAATAATGCAGTAGATTACTGAAATACCGCAGCAGGGTCCTTAAATAATGCAGCAGAGTCCTTAAATAATGCAACAAAGTCCTTAAATAATGCAGCAGAGTCCTTAAATAAAGCAGCAAATTCCTTAAATGATGCAGCAGAGTCCTTAAATAATGCAGCAAAGTCCTTAAATAATGCAGCAGAGTCCTTAAATAATGCAACAAAGTAATTAAATAATGCAGCAGAGTCCTTAAATAATGCAACAAAGTCCATAAATAATGCAGAAGAGTCCTTAAATAATCCAGACAAGTCCTTAAATAATGCAGCAGAGTCCTTAAATAATGCAGCAGAGTCCTTAAATAATGCAGCAGATTACTGAAATACCGCAGCAGGGTCCTTAAATAATGCAGCAGAGTCCTTAAATAATGCAACAAAGTCCTTAAATAATGCAGCAGAGTCCTTAAATAATGCAACAAAGTCCTTAAATAATGCAGCAGAGTCCTTAAATAATGCAACAAAGTCCTTAAATAATGCAGCAGAGTCCTTAAATAATGCAGCAAAGTCCTTAAATAATGCAGAAGAGTTCTTAAATAATGCAATAAAGTCCTTAAATAATGCAGCAAAGTCCTTAAATAATCCAGCCAAGTCCTTAAATAATGCAACAAAGTAATTAAATAATGCAGCAGAGTCCTTAAATAATGCAACAAAGTCCATAAATAATGCAGAAGAGTCCTTAAATAATCCAGACAAGTCCTTAAATAATGCAGCAGAGTCCTTAAATAATGCAGCAGATTACTGAAATACCGCAGCAGGGTCCTTAAATAATGCAGCAGAGTCCTTAAATAATGCAACAAAGTCCTTAAATAATGCAGCAGAGTCCTTAAATAATGCAACAAAGTCCTTAAATAATGCAGCAAATTCCTTAAATAATGCAGCAGAGTCCTTAAATAATCCAGCCAAGTCTTTAAATAATGCAGCAGAGTCCTTAAATAATGCAGCAAAGTCCTTAAATAATGCAACAAAGTCCTTAAATAATGCAGCAGAGTCCTTAAATAATGCAACAAAGTCCTTAAATAATGCAGCAAAGTCCTTAAATAATGCAGCAGAGTCCTTAAATAATGCAACAAAGTCCTTAAATAATGCAGCAGAGTCCTTAAATAATGCAGCAAAGTCCTTAAATAATGCAGCACAGTCCTTAAATAATCCAGCCAAGTCCTTAAATAATGCAGCAAATTCCTTAAATAATGCAGCAAAGTCTTTAAATAATGCAATAAAGTCCATAAATAATGCAGCAAAGTCCTTAAATAATGCAGCAGAGTACTGAAATACCGCAGCAGGGTCCTTAAATAATGCAGCAGAGTCCTTAAATAATGCAACAAAGTCCTTAAATAATGCAGCATAGTCCTTAAATAATGCAACAAAGTCCTTAAATAATGCAGCAGAGTCCTTAAATAATGCAGCAAATTCCTTAAATAATGCAGCAGAGTCCTTAAATACTCCAGCCAAGTCTTTAAATAATGCAGCAGAGTCCTTAAATAATGCAGCAAAGTCCTTAAATAATGCAGCAGAGTCCTTAAATAATGCAGCAAAGTCCTTAAATAATGCAACAAAGTCCTTAAATAATGCAGAAGAGTCCTTAAATAATGCAATAAAGTCCTTGAATAATGCAGCAAAGTCCTTAAATAATCCAGCCAAGTCCTTAAATAATGCAGCAGAGTCCTTAAATAATGCAGCAAAGTCCTTAAATGATGCAGCAGAGTCCTTAAATAATGCAGCAAAGTCCTTAAATAATCCAGCCAAGTCCTTAAATAATGCAGCAGAGTCCTTAAATAATGCAGCAAAGTCCTTAAATAATGCAGCAGAGTCCTTAAATAATGCAACAAAGTAATTAAATAATGCAGCAGAGTCCTTAAATAATGCAACAAAGTCCATAAATAATGCAGAAGAGTCCTTAAATGATCCAGACAAGTCCTTAAATAATGCAGCAGAGTCCTTAAATAATGCAGCAGATTAATGAAATACCGCAGCAGGGTCCTTAAATAATGCAGCAGAGTCCTTAAATAATGCAGCAAAGTCCTTAAATAATGCAGCAGAGTCCTTAAGTACCGTATCAGAGTCCTTAAATAAAGCAGCAAAGTCCTTAAATAATGCAGCAGAGTCCTTAAATAATGCAGCAAAGTCATTAAATAATGCTGCAGAGTACTTAAATTCCGCAGCAAAGTCCTTAAATAATGCAGCAGAGTCCTTAAATAATGCTGCAAAGTCCTTAAATAATGCAACAAAGTCCTTAAATAATGCAGAAGAGTCCTTAAATAATGCAACAAAGTCCTTAAATAATGCAGCAGAGTCCTTAAATAATGCAACAAAGTACTTAAATAATGCAGCAGAGTCCTTAAGTACCGTAACAGAGTCCTTAAATAATGCAGCAAAGTCCTTAAATAATGCAGCAGATTACTGAAATACCACAGCAGGGTCCTTAAATAATGCAGCAGAGTCCTTAAATAATGCAGCAAAGTCCTTAAATGATGCAGCAGAGTCCTTAAATAATGCAGCAAAGTCCTTAAATAATCCAGCCAAGTCCTTAAATAATGCAGCAGAGTCCTTAAATAATGCAGCAAAGTCCTTAAATAATGCAGCAGAGTCCTTAAATAATGCAACAAATTAATTAAATAATGCAGCAGAGTCCTTAAATAATGCAACAAAGTCCATAAATAATGCAGAAGAGTCCTTAAATAATCCAGACAAGTCCTTAAATAATGCAGCAGAGTCCTTAAATAATGCAGCAGATTACTGAAATACCGCAGCAGGGTCCTTAAATAATGCAGCAGAGTCCTTAAATAATGCAGCAAAGTCCTTAAATAATGCAGCAGAGTCCTTAAATAATGCAGCAAAGTCCTTAAATAATGCAGCAGAGTCCTTAAATAATGCAGCAAAGTCCTTAAATAATGCAACAAAGTCCTTAAATAATGCAGAAGAGTCCTTAAATAATGCAACAAAGTCCTTAAATAATGCAGCAGAGTCCTTAAATAATGCAACAAAGTACTTAAATAATGCAGCAGAGTCCTTAAGTACCGTATCAGAGTCCTTAAATAAAGCAGCAAAGTCCTTAAATAATGCAGCAGAGTCCTTAAATAATGCAGCAAAGTCATTAAATAATGCTGCAGAGTACTTAAATTCCGCAGCAAAGTCCTTAAATAATGCAGCAGAGTCCTTAAATAATGCTGCAAAGTCCTTAAATAATGCAACAAAGTCCTTAAATAATGCAGAAGAGTCCTTAAATAATGCAACAAAGTCCTTAAATAATGCAGCAGAGTCCTTAAATAATGCAACAAAGTACTTAAATAATGCAGCAGAGTCCTTAAGTACCGTAACAGAGTCCTTAAATAATGCAGCAAAGTCCTTAAATAATGCAGCAGATTACTGAAATACAACAGCAGGGTCCTTAAATAATGCAGCAGAGTCCTTAAATAATGCAACAAAGTCCTTAAATAA
Source organism: Phyllobates terribilis (assembly GCF_046119375.1). Taxonomy (NCBI): domain Eukaryota; kingdom Metazoa; phylum Chordata; class Amphibia; order Anura; family Dendrobatidae; genus Phyllobates; species Phyllobates terribilis. Next base: position 519,560 of record NW_027363048.1, read on the forward strand.
TGCAGCAGAGTCCTTAAATAATGCAACAAAGTCCTTAAAAAATGCAGCAGAATCCTTAAATAATGCAGCAAATTCCTTAAATAATGCAGCAGAGTCCTTAAATAATCCAGCCAAGTCTTTAAATAATGCAGCAGAGTACTTACATAATGCAGCAGAGTCCTTAAATAATGCAGCAAAGTCCTTAAATAATGCAACAAAGTCCTTAAATAATGCAGAAGAGTCCTTAAATAATGCAGCAGAGTACTGAAATACCGCAGCAGGGTCCTTAAATAATGCAGCAGAGTCCTTAAATAATGCAACAAAGTCCTTAAATAATGCAGTAGATTACTAAAATACCGCAGCAGGGTCCTTAAATAATGCAGCAGAGTCCTTAAATAATGCAACAAAGTACTTAAATAATGCAGCAGAGTCCTTAAATAATGCAACAAAGTCCTTAAATAATGCAGCAAAGTCCTTAAATAATGCAGCAGTCCTTAAATAATGCAACAAAGTCCTTAAATAATGCAGCATAGTCCTTAAATAATGCTGCAAAGTCCTTAAATAATGCAGCACAGTCCTTAAATAATCCAGCCAAGTCCTTAAATAATGCAGCAAATTCCTTAAATAATGCAGCAAAGTCTTTAAATAATGCAATAAAGTCCATAAATAATGCAGCAAAGTCCTTAAATAATGCAGCAGAGTACTGAAATACCGCAGCAGGGTCCTTAAATAATGCAGCAGAGTCCTTAAATAATGCAACAAAGTCCTTAAATAATGCAGTAGATTACTGAAATACCGCAGCAGGGTCCTTAAATAATGCAGCAGAGTCCTTAAATAATGCAACAAAGTCCTTAAATAATGCAGCAGAGTCCTTAAATAATGCAGCAAATTCCTTAAATGATGCAGCAGAGTCCTTAAATAATGCAGCAAAGTCCTTAAATAATGCAGCAGAGTCCTTAAATAATGCAAAAAAGTAATTAAATAATGCAGCAGAGTCCTTAAATAATGCAACAAAGTCCATAAATAATGCAGAAGAGTCCTTAAATAATGCAGCAGAGTCCTTAAATAATGCAGCAGATTACTGAAATACCGCAGCAGGGTCCTTAAATAATGCAGCAGAGTCCTTAAATAATGCAACAAAGTCCTTAAATAATGCAGCAGAGTCCTTAAATAATGCAACAAAGTCCTTAAATAATGCAGCAGAGTCCTTAAATAATGCAACAAAGTCCTTAAATAATGCAGCAGAGTCCTTAAATAATGCAGCAAAGTCCTTAAATAATGCAGAAGAGTCCTTAAATAATGCAATAAAGTCCTTAAATAATGCAGCAAAGTCCTTGAATAATCCAGCCAAGTCCTTAAATAATGCAGCAGAGTCCTTAAATAATGCAGCAAATTCCTTAAATGATGCAGCAGAGTCCTTAAATAATGCAGCAAAGTCCTTAAATAATGCAGCAGAGTCCTTAAATAATGCAACAAAGTCCATAAATAATGCAGAAGAATCCTTAAATAATCCAGACAAGTCCTTAAATAATGCAGCAGAGTCCTTAAATAATGCAGCAGAGTCCTTAAATAATGCAGCAGATTACTGAAATACCGCAGCAGGGTCCTTAAATAATGCAGCAGAGTCCTTAAATAATGCAACAAAGTCCTTAAATAATGCAGCAGAATCCTTAAATGATGCAGCAAATTCCTTAAATAGTGCAGCAGAGTCCTTAAATAATCCAGCCAAGTCTTTAAATAATGCAGCAGAGTCCTTAAATAATGCAGCAAAGTCCTTAAATAATGCAACAAAGTCCTTAAATAATGCAGCAGAGTCCTTAAATAATGCAACAAAGTCCTTAAATAATGCAGCAAAGTCCTTAAATAATGCAGCAGAGTCCTTAAATAATGCAACAAAGTCCTTAAATAATGCAGCAGAGTCCTTAAATAATGCAGCAAAGTCCTTAAATAATGCAGCACAGTCCTTAAATAATCCAGCCAAGTCCTTAAATAATGCAGCAAATTTCTTAAATAATGCAGCAAAGTCTTTAAATAATGCAATAAAGTCCATAAATAATGCAGCAAAGTCTTTAAATAATGCAATAAAGTCCATAAATAATGCAGCAAAGTCCTTAAATAATGCAGCAGAGTACTGAAATACCGCAGCAGGGTCCTTAAATAATGCAGCAGAGTCCTTAAATAATGCAACAAAGTCCTTAAATAATGCAGTAGATTACTGAAATACCGCAGCAGGGTCCTTAAATAATGCAGCAGAGTCCTTAAATAATGCAACAAAGTCCTTAAATAATGCAGCAGAGTCCTTACATAATGCAACATAGTCCTTAAATAATGCAGCAAAGTCCTTAAATAATGCAGCAGAGTCCTTAAATAATGCAAGAAAGTCCTTAAATAATGCAGCAGAGTCCTTAAATAATGCAGCAAAGTCCTTAAATAATGCAGAAGAGTCCTTAAATAATGCAATAAAGTCCTTAAATAATGCAGCAAAGTCCTTAAATAATCCAGCCAAGTCCTTAAATAATGCAGCAGAGTCCTTAAATAATGCAGCAAAGTCCTTAAATGATGCAGCAGAGTCCTTAAATAATGCAGCAAAGTCCTTAAATAATCCAGCCAAGTCCTTAAATAATGCAGCAGAGTCCTTAAATAATGCAGCAAAGTCCTTAAATAATGCAGCAGAGTCCTTAAATAATGCAACAAAGTAATTAAATAATGCAGCAGAGTCCTTAAATAATGCAACAAAGTCCATAAATAATGCAGAAGAGTCCTTAAATGATCCAGACAAGTCCTTAAATAATGCAGCAGAGTCCTTAAATAATGCAGCAGATTAATGAAATACCGCAGCAGGGTCCTTAAATAATGCAGCAGAGTCCTTAAATAATGCAGCAAAGTCCTTAAATAATGCAGCAGAGTCCTTAAGTACCGTATCAGAGTCCTTAAATAAAGCAGCAAAGTCCTTAAATAATGCAGCAGAGTCCTTAAATAATGCAGCAAAGTCATTAAATAATGCTGCAGAGTACTTAAATTCCGCAGCAAAGTCCTTAAATAATGCAGCAGAGTCCTTAAATAATGCTGCAAAGTCCTTAAATAATGCAACAAAGTCCTTAAATAATGCAGAAGAGTCCTTAAATAATGCAACAAAGTCCTTAAATAATGCAGCAGAGTCCTTAAATAATGCAACAAAGTACTTAAATAATGCAGCAGAGTCCTTAAGTACCGTAACAGAGTCCTTAAATAATGCAGCAAAGTCCTTAAATAATGCAGCAGATTACTGAAATACCACAGCAGGGTCCTTAAATAATGCAGCAGAGTCCTTAAATAATGCAACAAAGTCCTTAAATAATGCAACAAAGTCCTTAAATAATGCAGCAGAGTCCTTAAATAATGCAACAAAGTCCTTAAAAAATGCAGCAGAATCCTTAAATAATGCAGCAAATTCCTTAAATAATGCAGCAGAGTCCTTAAATAATCCAGCCAAGTCTTTAAATAATGCAGCAGAGTACTTAAATAATGCAGCAGAGTCCTTAAATAATGCAGCAAAGTCCTTAAATAATGCAACAAAGTCCTTAAATAATGCAGAAGAGTCCTTAAATAATGCAGCAGAGTACTGAAATACCGCAGCAGGGTCCTTAAATAATGCAGCAGAGTCCTTAAATAATGCAACAAAGTCCTTAAATAATGCAGTAGATTACTAAAATACCGCAGCAGGGTCCTTAAATAATGCAGCAGAGTCCTTAAATAATGCAACAAAGTCCTTAAATAATGCAGCAGAGTCCTTAAATAATGCAACAAAGTCCTTAAATAATGCAGTAAAGTCCTTAAATAATGCAGCAGTCCTTAAATAATGCAACAAAGTCCTTAAATAATGCAGCAGAGTCCTTAAATAATGCTGCAAAGTCCTTAAATAATGCAGCACAGTCCTTAAATAATCCAGCCAAGTCCTTAAATAATGCAGCAAATTCCTTAAATAATGCAGCAAAGTCTTTAAATAATGCAATAAAGTCCATAAATAATGCAGCAAAGTCCTTAAATAATGCAGCAGAGTACTGAAATACCGCAGCAGGGTCCTTAAATAATGCAGCAGAGTCCTTAAATAATGCAACAAAGTCCTTAAATAATGCAGTAGATTACTGAAATACCGCAGCAGGGTCCTTAAATAATGCAGCAGAGTCCTTAAATAATGCAACAAAGTCCTTAAATAATGCAGCAGAGTCCTTAAATAAAGCAGCAAATTCCTTAAATGATGCAGCAGAGTCCTTAAATAATGCAGCAAAGTCCTTAAATAATGCAGCAGAGTCCTTAAATAATGCAACAAAGTAATTAAATAATGCAGCAGAGTCCTTAAATAATGCAACAAAGTCCATAAATAATGCAGAAGAGTCCTTAAATAATCCAGACAAGTCCTTAAATAATGCAGCAGAGTCCTTAAATAATGCAGCAGAGTCCTTAAATAATGCAGCAGATTACTGAAATACCGCAGCAGGGTCCTTAAATAATGCAGCAGAGTCCTTAAATAATGCAACAAAGTCCTTAAATAATGCAGCAGAGTCCTTAAATAATGCAACAAAGTCCTTAAATAATGCAGCAGAGTCCTTAAATAATGCAACAAAGTCCTTAAATAATGCAGCAGAGTCCTTAAATAATGCAGCAAAGTCCTTAAATAATGCAGAAGAGTTCTTAAATAATGCAATAAAGTCCTTAAATAATGCAGCAAAGTCCTTAAATAATCCAGCCAAGTCCTTAAATAATGCAACAAAGTAATTAAATAATGCAGCAGAGTCCTTAAATAATGCAACAAAGTCCATAAATAATGCAGAAGAGTCCTTAAATAATCCAGACAAGTCCTTAAATAATGCAGCAGAGTCCTTAAATAATGCAGCAGATTACTGAAATACCGCAGCAGGGTCCTTAAATAATGCAGCAGAGTCCTTAAATAATGCAACAAAGTCCTTAAATAATGCAGCAGAGTCCTTAAATAATGCAACAAAGTCCTTAAATAATGCAGCAAATTCCTTAAATAATGCAGCAGAGTCCTTAAATAATCCAGCCAAGTCTTTAAATAATGCAGCAGAGTCCTTAAATAATGCAGCAAAGTCCTTAAATAATGCAACAAAGTCCTTAAATAATGCAGCAGAGTCCTTAAATAATGCAACAAAGTCCTTAAATAATGCAGCAAAGTCCTTAAATAATGCAGCAGAGTCCTTAAATAATGCAACAAAGTCCTTAAATAATGCAGCAGAGTCCTTAAATAATGCAGCAAAGTCCTTAAATAATGCAGCACAGTCCTTAAATAATCCAGCCAAGTCCTTAAATAATGCAGCAAATTCCTTAAATAATGCAGCAAAGTCTTTAAATAATGCAATAAAGTCCATAAATAATGCAGCAAAGTCCTTAAATAATGCAGCAGAGTACTGAAATACCGCAGCAGGGTCCTTAAATAATGCAGCAGAGTCCTTAAATAATGCAACAAAGTCCTTAAATAATGCAGCATAGTCCTTAAATAATGCAACAAAGTCCTTAAATAATGCAGCAGAGTCCTTAAATAATGCAGCAAATTCCTTAAATAATGCAGCAGAGTCCTTAAATACTCCAGCCAAGTCTTTAAATAATGCAGCAGAGTCCTTAAATAATGCAGCAAAGTCCTTAAATAATGCAGCAGAGTCCTTAAATAATGCAGCAAAGTCCTTAAATAATGCAACAAAGTCCTTAAATAATGCAGAAGAGTCCTTAAATAATGCAACAAAGTCCTTAAATAATGCAGCAGAGTCCTTAAATAATGCAACAAAGTACTTAAATAATGCAGCAGAGTCCTTAAGTACCGTAGCAGAGTCCTTAAATAAAGCAGCAAAAGTCCTTAAATAATGCAGCAGAGTCCTTAAATAATGCAGCAAAGTCATTAAATAATGCTGCAGAGTACTTAAATTCCGCAGCAAAGTCCTTAAATAATGCAGCAGAGTCCTTAAATAATGCTGCAAAGTCCTTAAATAATGCAACAAAGTCCTTAAATAATGCAGCAGAATCCTTAAATGATGCAGCAAATTCCTTAAATAGTGCAGCAGAGTCCTTAAATAATCCAGCCAAGTCTTTAAATAATGCAGCAGAGTCCTTAAATAATGCAGCAAAGTCCTTAAATAATGCAACAAAGTCCTTAAATAATGCAGCAGAGTCCTTAAATAATGCAACAAAGTCCTTAAATAATGCAGCAAAGTCCTTAAATAATGCAGCAGAGTCCTTAAATAATGCAACAAAGTCCTTAAATAATGCAGCAGAGTCCTTAAATAATGCAGCAAAGTCCTTAAATAATGCAGCACAGTCCTTAAATAATCCAGCCAAGTCCTTAAATAATGCAGCAAATTTCTTAAATAATGCAGCAAAGTCTTTAAATAATGCAATAAAGTCCATAAATAATGCAGCAAAGTCCTTAAATAATGCAGCAGAGTACTGAAATACCGCAGCAGGGTCCTTAAATAATGCAGCAGAGTCCTTAAATAATGCAACAAAGTCCTTAAATAATGCAGTAGATTACTGAAATACCGCAGCAGGGTCCTTAAATAATTCTGCAGAGTCCTTAAATAATGCAACAAAGTCCTTAAATAATGCAGCAGAGTCCTTACATAATGCAACATAGTCCTTAAATAATGCAGCAAAGTCCTTAAATAATTCAGCAGAGTCCTTAAATAATGCAAGAAAGTCCTTAAATAATGCAGCAGAGTCCTTAAATAATGCAGCAAAGTCCTTAAATAATGCAGAAGAGTCCTTAAATAATGCAATAAAGTCCTTAAATAATGCAGCAAAGTCCTTAAATAATCCAGCCAAGTCCTTAAATAATGCAGCAGAGTCCTTAAATAATGCAGCAAAGTCCTTAAATGATGCAGCAGAGTCCTTAAATAATGCAGCAAAGTCCTTAAATAATCCAGCCAAGTCCTTAAATAATGCAGCAGAGTCCTTAAATAATGCAGCAAAGTCCTTAAATAATGCAGCAGAGTCCTTAAATAATGCAACAAAGTAATTAAATAATGCAGCAGAGTCCTTAAATAATGCAACAAAGTCCATAAATAATGCAGAAGAGTCCTTAAATGATCCAGACAAGTCCTTAAATAATGCAGCAGAGTCCTTAAATAATGCAGCAGATTAATGAAATACCGCAGCAGGGTCCTTAAATAATGCAGCAGAGTCCTTAAATAATGCAGCAAAGTCCTTAAATAATGCAGCAGAGTCCTTAAGTACCGTATCAGAGTCCTTAAATAAAGCAGCAAAGTCCTTAAATAATGCAGCAGAGTCCTTAAATAATGCAGCAAAGTCTTTAAATAATGCTGCAGAGTACTTAAATTCCGCAGCAAAGTCCTTAAATAATGCAGCAGAGTCCTTAAATAATGCTGCAAAGTCCTTAAATAATGCAACAAAGTCCTTAAATAATGCAGAAGAGTCCTTAAATAATGCAACAAAGTCCTTAAATAATGCAGCAGAGTCCTTAAATAATGCAACAAAGACCTTAAATAATGCAGCAGAGTCCTTAAATAATGCAGCAAAGTCCTTAAATAATGCAGCACAGTCCTTAAATAATCCAGCCAAGTCCTTAAATAATGCAGCAAATTTCTTAAATAATGCAGCAAAGTCTTTAAATAATGCAATAAAGTCCATAAATAATGCAGCAAAGTCCTTAAATAATGCAGCAGAGTACTGAAATACCGCAGCAGGGTCCTTAAATAATGCAGCAGAGTCCTTAAATAATGCAACAAAGTCCTTAAATAATGCAGTAGATTACTGAAATACCGCAGCAGGGTCCTTAAATAATGCAGCAGAGTCCTTAAATAATGCAACAAAGTCCTTAAATAATGCAGCAGAGTCCTTACATAATGCAACATAGTCCTTAAATAATGCAGCAAAGTCCTTAAATAATGCAGCAGAGTCCTTAAATAATGCAAGAAAGTCCTTAAATAATGCAGCAGAGTCCTTAAATAATGCAGCAAAGTCCTTAAATAATGCAGAAGAGTCCTTAAATAATGCAATAAAGTCCTTAAATAATGCAGCAAAGTCCTTAAATAATCCAGCCAAGTCCTTAAATAATGCAGCAGAGTCCTTAAATAATGCAGCAAAGTCCTTAAATGATGCAGCAGAGTCCTTAAATAATGCAGCAAAGTCCTTAAATAATCCAGCCAAGTCCTTAAATAATGCAGCAGAGTCCTTAAATAATGCAGCAAAGTCCTTAAATAATGCAGCAGAGTCCTTAAATAATGCAACAAAGTAATTAAATAATGCAGCAGAGTCCTTAAATAATGCAACAAAGTCCATAAATAATGCAGAAGAGTCCTTAAATGATCCAGACAAGTCCTTAAATAATGCAGCAGAGTCCTTAAATAATGCAGCAGATTAATGAAATACCGCAGCAGGGTCCTTAAATAATGCAGCAGAGTCCTTAAATAATGCAGCAAAGTCCTTAAATAATGCAGCAGAGTCCTTAAGTACCGTATCAGAGTCCTTAAATAAAGCAGCAAAGTCCTTAAATAATGCAGCAGAGTCCTTAAATAATGCAGCAAAGTCATTAAATAATGCTGCAGAGTACTTAAATTCCGCAGCAAAGTCCTTAAATAATGCAGCAGAGTCCTTAAATAATGCTGCAAAGTCCTTAAATAATGCAACAAAGTCCTTAAATAATGCAGAAGAGTCCTTAAATAATGCAACAAAGTCCTTAAATAATGCAGCAGAGTCCTTAAATAATGCAACAAAGTACTTAAATAATGCAGCAGAGTCCTTAAGTACCGTAACAGAGTCCTTAAATAATGCAGCAAAGTCCTTAAATAATGCAGCAGATTACTGAAATACCACAGCAGGGTCCTTAAATAATGCAGCAGAGTCCTTAAATAATGCAACAAAGTCCTTAAATAATGCAACAAAGTCCTTAAATAATGCAGCAGAGTCCTTAAATAATGCAACAAAGTCCTTAAAAAATGCAGCAGAATCCTTAAATAATGCAGCAAATTCCTTAAATAATGCAGCAGAGTCCTTAAATAATCCAGCCAAGTCTTTAAATAATGCAGCAGAGTACTTAAATAATGCAGCAGAGTCCTTAAATAATGCAGCAAAGTCCTTAAATAATGCAACAAAGTCCTTAAATAATGCAGAAGAGTCCTTAAATAATGCAGCAGAGTACTGAAATACCGCAGCAGGGTCCTTAAATAATGCAGCAGAGTCCTTAAATAATGCAACAAAGTCCTTAAATAATGCAGTAGATTACTAAAATACCGCAGCAGGGTCCTTAAATAATGCAGCAGAGTCCTTAAATAATGCAACAAAGTCCTTAAATAATGCAGCAGAGTCCTTAAATAATGCAACAAAGTCCTTAAATAATGCAGTAAAGTCCTTAAATAATGCAGCAGTCCTTAAATAATGCAACAAAGTCCTTAAATAATGCAGCAGAGTCCTTAAATAATGCTGCAAAGTCCTTAAATAATGCAGCACAGTCCTTAAATAATCCAGCCAAGTCCTTAAATAATGCAGCAAATTCCTTAAATAATGCAGCAAAGTCTTTAAATAATGCAATAAAGTCCATAAATAATGCAGCAAAGTCCTTAAATAATGCAGCAGAGTACTGAAATACCGCAGCAGGGTCCTTAAATAATGCAGCAGAGTCCTTAAATAATGCAACAAAGTCCTTAAATAATGCAGTAGATTACTGAAATACCGCAGCAGGGTCCTTAAATAATGCAGCAGAGTCCTTAAATAATGCAACAAAGTCCTTAAATAATGCAGCAGAGTCCTTAAATAAAGCAGCAAATTCCTTAAATGATGCAGCAGAGTCCTTAAATAATGCAGCAAAGTCCTTAAATAATGCAGCAGAGTCCTTAAATAATGCAACAAAGTAATTAAATAATGCAGCAGAGTCCTTAAATAATGCAACAAAGTCCATAAATAATGCAGAAGAGTCCTTAAATAATCCAGACAAGTCCTTAAATAATGCAGCAGAGTCCTTAAATAATGCAGCAGAGTCCTTAAATAATGCAGCAGATTACTGAAATACCGCAGCAGGGTCCTTAAATAATGCAGCAGAGTCCTTAAATAATGCAACAAAGTCCTTAAATAATGCAGCAGAGTCCTTAAATAATGCAACAAAGTCCTTAAATAATGCAGCAGAGTCCTTAAATAATGCAACAAAGTCCTTAAATAATGCAGCAGAGTCCTTAAATAATGCAGCAAAGTCCTTAAATAATGCAGAAGAGTTCTTAAATAATGCAATAAAGTCCTTAAATAATGCAGCAAAGTCCTTAAATAATCCAGCCAAGTCCTTAAATAATGCAACAAAGTCCTTAAATAATGCAGCAAAGTCCTTAAATAATGCAGCAGAGTCCTTAAATAATGCAACAAAGTCCTTAAATAATGCAGCAGAGTCCTTAAATAATGCAGCAAAGTCCTTAAATAATGCAGCACAGTCCTTAAATAATCCAGCCAAGTCCTTAAATAATGCAGCAAATTCCTTAAATAATGCAGCAAAGTCTTTAAATAATGCAATAAAGTCCATAAATAATGCAGCAAAGTCCTTAAATAATGCAGCAGAGTACTGAAATACCGCAGCAGGGTCCTTAAATAATGCAGCAGAGTCCTTAAATAATGCAACAAAGTCCTTAAATAATGCAGCATAGTCCTTAAATAATGCAACAAAGTCCTTAAATAATGCAGCAGAGTCCTTAAATAATGCAGCAAAGTCCTTAAATAATGCAGCAGAGTCCTTAAATAATGCAGCAAAGTCCTTAAATAATGCAACAAAGTCCTTAAATAATGCAGAAGAGTCCTTAAATAATGCAACAAAGTCCTTAAATAATGCAGCAGAGTCCTTAAATAATGCAACAAAGTACTTAAATAATGCAGCAGAGTCCTTAAGTACCGTAGCAGAGTCCTTAAATAAAGCAGCAAAAGTCCTTAAATAATGCAGCAGAGTCCTTAAATAATGCAGCAAAGTCATTAAATAATGCTGCAGAGTACTTAAATTCCGCAGCAAAGTCCTTAAATAATGCAGCAGAGTCCTTAAATAATGCTGCAAAGTCCTTAAATAATGCAACAAAGTCCTTAAATAATGCAGCAGAATCCTTAAATGATGCAGCAAATTCCTTAAATAGTGCAGCAGAGTCCTTAAATAATCCAGCCAAGTCTTTAAATAATGCAGCAGAGTCCTTAAATAATGCAGCAAAGTCCTTAAATAATGCAACAAAGTCCTTAAATAATGCAGCAGAGTCCTTAAATAATGCAACAAAGTCCTTAAATAATGCAGCAAAGTCCTTAAATAATGCAGCAGAGTCCTTAAATAATGCAACAAAGTCCTTAAATAATGCAGCAGAGTCCTTAAATAATGCAGCAAAGTCCTTAAATAATGCAGCACAGTCCTTAAATAATCCAGCCAAGTCCTTAAATAATGCAGCAAATTTCTTAAATAATGCAGCAAAGTCTTTAAATAATGCAATAAAGTCCATAAATAATGCAGCAAAGTCCTTAAATAATGCAGCAGAGTACTGAAATACCGCAGCAGGGTCCTTAAATAATGCAGCAGAGTCCTTAAATAATGCAACAAAGTCCTTAAATAATGCAGTAGATTACTGAAATACCGCAGCAGGGTCCTTAAATAATGCAGCAGAGTCCTTAAATAATGCAACAAAGTCCTTAAATAATGCAGCAGAGTCCTTACATAATGCAACATAGTCCTTAAATAATGCAGCAAAGTCCTTAAATAATGCAGCAGAGTCCTTAAATAATGCAAGAAAGTCCTTAAATAATGCAGCAGAGTCCTTAAATAATGCAGCAAAGTCCTTAAATAATGCAGAAGAGTCCTTAAATAATGCAATAAAGTCCTTAAATAATGCAGCAAAGTCCTTAAATAATCCAGCCAAGTCCTTAAATAATGCAGCAGAGTCCTTAAATAATGCAGCAAAGTCCTTAAATGATGCAGCAGAGTCCTTAAATAATGCAGCAAAGTCCTTAAATAATCCAGCCAAGTCCTTAAATAATGCAGCAGAGTCCTTAAATAATGCAGCAAAGTCCTTAAATAATGCAGCAGAGTCCTTAAATAATGCAACAAAGTAATTAAATAATGCAGCAGAGTCCTTAAATAATGCAACAAAGTCCATAAATAATGCAGAAGAGTCCTTAAATGATCCAGACAAGTCCTTAAATAATGCAGCAGAGTCCTTAAATAATGCAGCAGATTAATGAAATACCGCAGCAGGGTCCTTAAATAATGCAGCAGAGTCCTTAAATAATGCAGCAAAGTCCTTAAATAATGCAGCAGAGTCCTTAAGTACCGTATCAGAGTCCTTAAATAAAGCAGCAAAGTCCTTAAATAATGCAGCAGAGTCCTTAAATAATGCAGCAAAGTCATTAAATAATGCTGCAGAGTACTTAAATTCCGCAGCAAAGTCCTTAAATAATGCAGCAGAGTCCTTAAATAATGCTGCAAAGTCCTTAAATAATGCAACAAAGTCCTTAAATAATGCAGAAGAGTCCTTAAATAATGCAACAAAGTCCTTAAATAATGCAGCAGAGTCCTTAAATAATGCAACAAAGTACTTAAATAATGCAGCAGAGTCCTTAAGTACCGTAACAGAGTCCTTAAATAATGCAGCAAAGTCCTTAAATAATGCAGCAGATTACTGAAATACCACAGCAGGGTCCTTAAATAATGCAGCAGAGTCCTTAAATAATGCAACAAAGTCCTTAAATAATGCAACAAAGTCCTTAAATAATGCAGCAGAGTCCTTAAATAATGCAACAAAGTCCTTAAAAAATGCAGCAGAATCCTTAAATAATGCAGCAAATTCCTTAAATAATGCAGCAGAGTCCTTAAATAATCCAGCCAAGTCTTTAAATAATGCAGCAGAGTACTTAAATAATGCAGCAGAGTCCTTAAATAATGCAGCAAAGTCCTTAAATAATGCAACAAAGTCCTTAAATAATGCAGAAGAGTCCTTAAATAATGCAGCAGAGTACTGAAATACCGCAGCAGGGTCCTTAAATAATGCAGCAGAGTCCTTAAATAATGCAACAAAGTCCTTAAATAATGCAGTAGATTACTAAAATACCGCAGCAGGGTCCTTAAATAATGCAGCAGAGTCCTTAAATAATGCAACAAAGTCCTTAAATAATGCAGCAGAGTCCTTAAATAATGCAACAAAGTCCTTAAATAATGCAGTAAAGTCCTTAAATAATGCAGCAGTCCTTAAATAATGCAACAAAGTCCTTAAATAATGCAGCAGAGTCCTTAAATAATGCTGCAAAGTCCTTAAATAATGCAGCACAGTCCTTAAATAATCCAGCCAAGTCCTTAAATAATGCAGCAAATTCCTTAAATAATGCAGCAAAGTCTTTAAATAATGCAATAAAGTCCATAAATAATGCAGCAAAGTCCTTAAATAATGCAGCAGAGTACTGAAATACCGCAGCAGGGTCCTTAAATAATGCAGCAGAGTCCTTAAATAATGCAACAAAGTCCTTAAATAATGCAGTAGATTACTGAAATACCGCAGCAGGGTCCTTAAATAATGCAGCAGAGTCCTTAAATAATGCAACAAAGTCCTTAAATAATGCAGCAGAGTCCTTAAATAAAGCAGCAAATTCCTTAAATGATGCAGCAGAGTCCTTAAATAATGCAGCAAAGTCCTTAAATAATGCAGCAGAGTCCTTAAATAATGCAACAAAGTAATTAAATAATGCAGCAGAGTCCTTAAATAATGCAACAAAGTCCATAAATAATGCAGAAGAGTCCTTAAATAATCCAGACAAGTCCTTAAATAATGCAGCAGAGTCCTTAAATAATGCAGCAGAGTCCTTAAATAATGCAGCAGATTACTGAAATACCGCAGCAGGGTCCTTAAATAATGCAGCAGAGTCCTTAAATAATGCAACAAAGTCCTTAAATAATGCAGCAGAGTCCTTAAATAATGCAACAAAGTCCTTAAATAATGCAGCAGAGTCCTTAAATAATGCAACAAAGTCCTTAAATAATGCAGCAGAGTCCTTAAATAATGCAGCAAAGTCCTTAAATAATGCAGAAGAGTTCTTAAATAATGCAATAAAGTCCTTAAATAATGCAGCAAAGTCCTTAAATAATCCAGCCAAGTCCTTAAATAATGCAACAAAGTCCTTAAATAATGCAGCAAAGTCCTTAAATAATGCAGCAGAGTCCTTAAATAATGCAACAAAGTCCTTAAATAATGCAGCAGAGTCCTTAAATAATGCAGCAAAGTCCTTAAATAATGCAGCACAGTCCTTAAATAATCCAGCCAAGTCCTTAAATAATGCAGCAAATTCCTTAAATAATGCAGCAAAGTCTTTAAATAATGCAATAAAGTCCATAAATAATGCAGCAAAGTCCTTAAATAATGCAGCAGAGTACTGAAATACCGCAGCAGGGTCCTTAAATAATGCAGCAGAGTCCTTAAATAATGCAACAAAGTCCTTAAATAATGCAGCATAGTCCTTAAATAATGCAACAAAGTCCTTAAATAATGCAGCAGAGTCCTTAAATAATGCAGCAAATTCCTTAAATAATGCAGCAGAGTCCTTAAATACTCCAGCCAAGTCTTTAAATAATGCAGCAGAGTCCTTAAATAATGCAGCAAAGTCCTTAAATAATGCAGCAGAGTCCTTAAATAATGCAGCAAAGTCCTTAAATAATGCAACAAAGTCCTTAAATAATGCAGAAGAGTCCTTAAATAATGCAACAAAGTCCTTAAATAATGCAGCAGAGTCCTTAAATAATGCAACAAAGTACTTAAATAATGCAGCAGAGTCCTTAAGTACCGTAGCAGAGTCCTTAAATAAAGCAGCAAAAGTCCTTAAATAATGCAGCAGAGTCCTTAAATAATGCAGCAAAGTCATTAAATAATGCTGCAGAGTACTTAAATTCCGCAGCAAAGTCCTTAAATAATGCAGCAGAGTCCTTAAATAATGCTGCAAAGTCCTTAAATAATGCAACAAAGTCCTTAAATAATGCAGCAGAATCCTTAAATGATGCAGCAAATTCCTTAAATAGTGCAGCAGAGTCCTTAAATAATCCAGCCAAGTCTTTAAATAATGCAGCAGAGTCCTTAAATAATGCAGCAAAGTCCTTAAATAATGCAACAAAGTCCTTAAATAATGCAGCAGAGTCCTTAAATAATGCAACAAAGTCCTTAAATAATGCAGCAAAGTCCTTAAATAATGCAGCAGAGTCCTTAAATAATGCAACAAAGTCCTTAAATAATGCAGCAGAGTCCTTAAATAATGCAGCAAAGTCCTTAAATAATGCAGCACAGTCCTTAAATAATCCAGCCAAGTCCTTAAATAATGCAGCAAATTTCTTAAATAATGCAGCAAAGTCTTTAAATAATGCAATAAAGTCCATAAATAATGCAGCAAAGTCCTTAAATAATGCAGCAGAGTACTGAAATACCGCAGCAGGGTCCTTAAATAATGCAGCAGAGTCCTTAAATAATGCAACAAAGTCCTTAAATAATGCAGTAGATTACTGAAATACCGCAGCAGGGTCCTTAAATAATGCAGCAGAGTCCTTAAATAATGCAACAAAGTCCTTAAATAATGCAGCAGAGTCCTTAAATAATGCAACAAAGTCCTTAAATAATGCAGCAAATTCCTTAAATAATGCAGCAGAGTCCTTAAATAATCCAGCCAAGTCTTTAAATAATGCAGCAGAGTCCTTAAATAATGCAGCAAAGTCCTTAAATAATGCAACAAAGTCCTTAAATAATGCAGCAGAGTCCTTAAATAATGCAACAAAGTCCTTAAATAATGCAGCAAAGTCCTTAAATAATGCAGCAGAGTCCTTAAATAATGCAACAAAGTCCTTAAATAATGCAGCAGAGTCCTTAAATAATGCAGCAAAGTCCTTAAATAATGCAGCACAGTCCTTAAATAATCCAGCCAAGTCCTTAAATAATGCAGCAAATTCCTTAAATAATGCAGCAAAGTCTTTAAATAATGCAATAAAGTCCATAAATAATGCAGCAAAGTCCTTAAATAATGCAGCAGAGTACTGAAATACCGCAGCAGGGTCCTTAAATAATGCAGCAGAGTCCTTAAATAATGCAACAAAGTCCTTAAATAATGCAGCATAGTCCTTAAATAATGCAACAAAGTCCTTAAATAATGCAGCAGAGTCCTTAAATAATGCAGCAAATTCCTTAAATAATGCAGCAGAGTCCTTAAATACTCCAGCCAAGTCTTTAAATAATGCAGCAGAGTCCTTAAATAATGCAGCAAAGTCCTTAAATAATGCAGCAGAGTCCTTAAATAATGCAGCAAAGTCCTTAAATAATGCAACAAAGTCCTTAAATAATGCAGAAGAGTCCTTAAATAATGCAACAAAGTCCTTAAATAATGCAGCAGAGTCCTTAAATAATGCAACAAAGTACTTAAATAATGCAGCAGAGTCCTTAAGTACCGTAGCAGAGTCCTTAAATAAAGCAGCAAAAGTCCTTAAATAATGCAGCAGAGTCCTTAAATAATGCAGCAAAGTCATTAAATAATGCTGCAGAGTACTTAAATTCCGCAGCAAAGTCCTTAAATAATGCAGCAGAGTCCTTAAATAATGCTGCAAAGTCCTTAAATAATGCAACAAAGTCCTTAAATAATGCAGCAGAATCCTTAAATGATGCAGCAAATTCCTTAAATAGTGCAGCAGAGTCCTTAAATAATCCAGCCAAGTCTTTAAATAATGCAGCAGAGTCCTTAAATAATGCAGCAAAGTCCTTAAATAATGCAACAAAGTCCTTAAATAATGCAGCAGAGTCCTTAAATAATGCAACAAAGTCCTTAAATAATGCAGCAAAGTCCTTAAATAATGCAGCAGAGTCCTTAAATAATGCAACAAAGTCCTTAAATAATGCAGCAGAGTCCTTAAATAATGCAGCAAAGTCCTTAAATAATGCAGCACAGTCCTTAAATAATCCAGCCAAGTCCTTAAATAATGCAGCAAATTTCTTAAATAATGCAGCAAAGTCTTTAAATAATGCAATAAAGTCCATAAATAATGCAGCAAAGTCCTTAAATAATGCAGCAGAGTACTGAAATACCGCAGCAGGGTCCTTAAATAATGCAGCAGAGTCCTTAAATAATGCAACAAAGTCCTTAAATAATGCAGTAGATTACTGAAATACCGCAGCAGGGTCCTTAAATAATTCTGCAGAGTCCTTAAATAATGCAACAAAGTCCTTAAATAATGCAGCAGAGTCCTTACATAATGCAACATAGTCCTTAAATAATGCAGCAAAGTCCTTAAATAATTCAGCAGAGTCCTTAAATAATGCAAGAAAGTCCTTAAATAATGCAGCAGAGTCCTTAAATAATGCAGCAAAGTCCTTAAATAATGCAGAAGAGTCCTTAAATAATGCAATAAAGTCCTTAAATAATGCAGCAAAGTCCTTAAATAATCCAGCCAAGTCCTTAAATAATGCAGCAGAGTCCTTAAATAATGCAGCAAAGTCCTTAAATGATGCAGCAGAGTCCTTAAATAATGCAGCAAAGTCCTTAAATAATCCAGCCAAGTCCTTAAATAATGCAGCAGAGTCCTTAAATAATGCAGCAAAGTCCTTAAATAATGCAGCAGAGTCCTTAAATAATGCAACAAAGTAATTAAATAATGCAGCAGAGTCCTTAAATAATGCAACAAAGTCCATAAATAATGCAGAAGAGTCCTTAAATGATCCAGACAAGTCCTTAAATAATGCAGCAGAGTCCTTAAATAATGCAGCAGATTAATGAAATACCGCAGCAGGGTCCTTAAATAATGCAGCAGAGTCCTTAAATAATGCAGCAAAGTCCTTAAATAATGCAGCAGAGTCCTTAAGTACCGTATCAGAGTCCTTAAATAAAGCAGCAAAGTCCTTAAATAATGCAGCAGAGTCCTTAAATAATGCAGCAAAGTCTTTAAATAATGCTGCAGAGTACTTAAATTCCGCAGCAAAGTCCTTAAATAATGCAGCAGAGTCCTTAAATAATGCTGCAAAGTCCTTAAATAATGCAACAAAGTCCTTAAATAATGCAGAAGAGTCCTTAAATAATGCAACAAAGTCCTTAAATAATGCAGCAGAGTCCTTAAATAATGCAACAAAGACCTTAAATAATGCAGCAGAGTCCTTAAATAATGCAGCAAAGTCCTTAAATAATGCAGCACAGTCCTTAAATAATCCAGCCAAGTCCTTAAATAATGCAGCAAATTTCTTAAATAATGCAGCAAAGTCTTTAAATAATGCAATAAAGTCCATAAATAATGCAGCAAAGTCCTTAAATAATGCAGCAGAGTACTGAAATACCGCAGCAGGGTCCTTAAATAATGCAGCAGAGTCCTTAAATAATGCAACAAAGTCCTTAAATAATGCAGTAGATTACTGAAATACCGCAGCAGGGTCCTTAAATAATGCAGCAGAGTCCTTAAATAATGCAACAAAGTCCTTAAATAATGCAGCAGAGTCCTTACATAATGCAACATAGTCCTTAAATAATGCAGCAAAGTCCTTAAATAATGCAGCAGAGTCCTTAAATAATGCAAGAAAGTCCTTAAATAATGCAGCAGAGTCCTTAAATAATGCAGCAAAGTCCTTAAATAATGCAGAAGAGTCCTTAAATAATGCAATAAAGTCCTTAAATAATGCAGCAAAGTCCTTAAATAATCCAGCCAAGTCCTTAAATAATGCAGCAGAGTCCTTAAATAATGCAGCAAAGTCCTTAAATGATGCAGCAGAGTCCTTAAATAATGCAGCAAAGTCCTTAAATAATCCAGCCAAGTCCTTAAATAATGCAGCAGAGTCCTTAAATAATGCAGCAAAGTCCTTAAATAATGCAGCAGAGTCCTTAAATAATGCAACAAAGTAATTAAATAATGCAGCAGAGTCCTTAAATAATGCAACAAAGTCCATAAATAATGCAGAAGAGTCCTTAAATGATCCAGACAAGTCCTTAAATAATGCAGCAGAGTCCTTAAATAATGCAGCAGATTAATGAAATACCGCAGCAGGGTCCTTAAATAATGCAGCAGAGTCCTTAAATAATGCAGCAAAGTCCTTAAATAATGCAGCAGAGTCCTTAAGTACCGTATCAGAGTCCTTAAATAAAGCAGCAAAGTCCTTAAATAATGCAGCAGAGTCCTTAAATAATGCAGCAAAGTCATTAAATAATGCTGCAGAGTACTTAAATTCCGCAGCAAAGTCCTTAAATAATGCAGCAGAGTCCTTAAATAATGCTGCAAAGTCCTTAAATAATGCAACAAAGTCCTTAAATAATGCAGAAGAGTCCTTAAATAATGCAACAAAGTCCTTAAATAATGCAGCAGAGTCCTTAAATAATGCAACAAAGTACTTAAATAATGCAGCAGAGTCCTTAAGTACCGTAACAGAGTCCTTAAATAATGCAGCAAAGTCCTTAAATAATGCAGCAGATTACTGAAATACCACAGCAGGGTCCTTAAATAATGCAGCAGAGTCCTTAAATAATGCAACAAAGTCCTTAAATAATGCAACAAAGTCCTTAAATAATGCAGCAGAGTCCTTAAATAATGCAACAAAGTCCTTAAAAAATGCAGCAGAATCCTTAAATAATGCAGCAAATTCCTTAAATAATGCAGCAGAGTCCTTAAATAATCCAGCCAAGTCTTTAAATAATGCAGCAGAGTACTTAAATAATGCAGCAGAGTCCTTAAATAATGCAGCAAAGTCCTTAAATAATGCAACAAAGTCCTTAAATAATGCAGAAGAGTCCTTAAATAATGCAGCAGAGTACTGAAATACCGCAGCAGGGTCCTTAAATAATGCAGCAGAGTCCTTAAATAATGCAACAAAGTCCTTAAATAATGCAGTAGATTACTAAAATACCGCAGCAGGGTCCTTAAATAATGCAGCAGAGTCCTTAAATAATGCAACAAAGTCCTTAAATAATGCAGCAGAGTCCTTAAATAATGCAACAAAGTCCTTAAATAATGCAGTAAAGTCCTTAAATAATGCAGCAGTCCTTAAATAATGCAACAAAGTCCTTAAATAATGCAGCAGAGTCCTTAAATAATGCTGCAAAGTCCTTAAATAATGCAGCACAGTCCTTAAATAATCCAGCCAAGTCCTTAAATAATGCAGCAAATTCCTTAAATAATGCAGCAAAGTCTTTAAATAATGCAATAAAGTCCATAAATAATGCAGCAAAGTCCTTAAATAATGCAGCAGAGTACTGAAATACCGCAGCAGGGTCCTTAAATAATGCAGCAGAGTCCTTAAATAATGCAACAAAGTCCTTAAATAATGCAGTAGATTACTGAAATACCGCAGCAGGGTCCTTAAATAATGCAGCAGAGTCCTTAAATAATGCAACAAAGTCCTTAAATAATGCAGCAGAGTCCTTAAATAAAGCAGCAAATTCCTTAAATGATGCAGCAGAGTCCTTAAATAATGCAGCAAAGTCCTTAAATAATGCAGCAGAGTCCTTAAATAATGCAACAAAGTAATTAAATAATGCAGCAGAGTCCTTAAATAATGCAACAAAGTCCATAAATAATGCAGAAGAGTCCTTAAATAATCCAGACAAGTCCTTAAATAATGCAGCAGAGTCCTTAAATAATGCAGCAGAGTCCTTAAATAATGCAGCAGATTACTGAAATACCGCAGCAGGGTCCTTAAATAATGCAGCAGAGTCCTTAAATAATGCAACAAAGTCCTTAAATAATGCAGCAGAGTCCTTAAATAATGCAACAAAGTCCTTAAATAATGCAGCAGAGTCCTTAAATAATGCAACAAAGTCCTTAAATAATGCAGCAGAGTCCTTAAATAATGCAGCAAAGTCCTTAAATAATGCAGAAGAGTTCTTAAATAATGCAATAAAGTCCTTAAATAATGCAGCAAAGTCCTTAAATAATCCAGCCAAGTCCTTAAATAATGCAACAAAGTCCTTAAATAATGCAGCAAAGTCCTTAAATAATGCAGCAGAGTCCTTAAATAATGCAACAAAGTCCTTAAATAATGCAGCAGAGTCCTTAAATAATGCAGCAAAGTCCTTAAATAATGCAGCACAGTCCTTAAATAATCCAGCCAAGTCCTTAAATAATGCAGCAAATTCCTTAAATAATGCAGCAAAGTCTTTAAATAATGCAATAAAGTCCATAAATAATGCAGCAAAGTCCTTAAATAATGCAGCAGAGTACTGAAATACCGCAGCAGGGTCCTTAAATAATGCAGCAGAGTCCTTAAATAATGCAACAAAGTCCTTAAATAATGCAGCATAGTCCTTAAATAATGCAACAAAGTCCTTAAATAATGCAGCAGAGTCCTTAAATAATGCAGCAAAGTCCTTAAATAATGCAGCAGAGTCCTTAAATAATGCAGCAAAGTCCTTAAATAATGCAACAAAGTCCTTAAATAATGCAGAAGAGTCCTTAAATAATGCAACAAAGTCCTTAAATAATGCAGCAGAGTCCTTAAATAATGCAACAAAGTACTTAAATAATGCAGCAGAGTCCTTAAGTACCGTAGCAGAGTCCTTAAATAAAGCAGCAAAAGTCCTTAAATAATGCAGCAGAGTCCTTAAATAATGCAGCAAAGTCATTAAATAATGCTGCAGAGTACTTAAATTCCGCAGCAAAGTCCTTAAATAATGCAGCAGAGTCCTTAAATAATGCTGCAAAGTCCTTAAATAATGCAACAAAGTCCTTAAATAATGCAGCAGAATCCTTAAATGATGCAGCAAATTCCTTAAATAGTGCAGCAGAGTCCTTAAATAATCCAGCCAAGTCTTTAAATAATGCAGCAGAGTCCTTAAATAATGCAGCAAAGTCCTTAAATAATGCAACAAAGTCCTTAAATAATGCAGCAGAGTCCTTAAATAATGCAACAAAGTCCTTAAATAATGCAGCAAAGTCCTTAAATAATGCAGCAGAGTCCTTAAATAATGCAACAAAGTCCTTAAATAATGCAGCAGAGTCCTTAAATAATGCAGCAAAGTCCTTAAATAATGCAGCACAGTCCTTAAATAATCCAGCCAAGTCCTTAAATAATGCAGCAAATTTCTTAAATAATGCAGCAAAGTCTTTAAATAATGCAATAAAGTCCATAAATAATGCAGCAAAGTCCTTAAATAATGCAGCAGAGTACTGAAATACCGCAGCAGGGTCCTTAAATAATGCAGCAGAGTCCTTAAATAATGCAACAAAGTCCTTAAATAATGCAGTAGATTACTGAAATACCGCAGCAGGGTCCTTAAATAATGCAGCAGAGTCCTTAAATAATGCAACAAAGTCCTTAAATAATGCAGCAGAGTCCTTACATAATGCAACATAGTCCTTAAATAATGCAGCAAAGTCCTTAAATAATGCAGCAGAGTCCTTAAATAATGCAAGAAAGTCCTTAAATAATGCAGCAGAGTCCTTAAATAATGCAGCAAAGTCCTTAAATAATGCAGAAGAGTCCTTAAATAATGCAATAAAGTCCTTAAATAATGCAGCAAAGTCCTTAAATAATCCAGCCAAGTCCTTAAATAATGCAGCAGAGTCCTTAAATAATGCAGCAAAGTCCTTAAATGATGCAGCAGAGTCCTTAAATAATGCAGCAAAGTCCTTAAATAATCCAGCCAAGTCCTTAAATAATGCAGCAGAGTCCTTAAATAATGCAGCAAAGTCCTTAAATAATGCAGCAGAGTCCTTAAATAATGCAACAAAGTAATTAAATAATGCAGCAGAGTCCTTAAATAATGCAACAAAGTCCATAAATAATGCAGAAGAGTCCTTAAATGATCCAGACAAGTCCTTAAATAATGCAGCAGAGTCCTTAAATAATGCAGCAGATTAATGAAATACCGCAGCAGGGTCCTTAAATAATGCAGCAGAGTCCTTAAATAATGCAGCAAAGTCCTTAAATAATGCAGCAGAGTCCTTAAGTACCGTATCAGAGTCCTTAAATAAAGCAGCAAAGTCCTTAAATAATGCAGCAGAGTCCTTAAATAATGCAGCAAAGTCATTAAATAATGCTGCAGAGTACTTAAATTCCGCAGCAAAGTCCTTAAATAATGCAGCAGAGTCCTTAAATAATGCTGCAAAGTCCTTAAATAATGCAACAAAGTCCTTAAATAATGCAGAAGAGTCCTTAAATAATGCAACAAAGTCCTTAAATAATGCAGCAGAGTCCTTAAATAATGCAACAAAGTACTTAAATAATGCAGCAGAGTCCTTAAGTACCGTAACAGAGTCCTTAAATAATGCAGCAAAGTCCTTAAATAATGCAGCAGATTACTGAAATACCACAGCAGGGTCCTTAAATAATGCAGCAGAGTCCTTAAATAATGCAACAAAGTCCTTAAATAATGCAACAAAGTCCTTAAATAATGCAGCAGAGTCCTTAAATAATGCAACAAAGTCCTTAAAAAATGCAGCAGAATCCTTAAATAATGCAGCAAATTCCTTAAATAATGCAGCAGAGTCCTTAAATAATCCAGCCAAGTCTTTAAATAATGCAGCAGAGTACTTAAATAATGCAGCAGAGTCCTTAAATAATGCAGCAAAGTCCTTAAATAATGCAACAAAGTCCTTAAATAATGCAGAAGAGTCCTTAAATAATGCAGCAGAGTACTGAAATACCGCAGCAGGGTCCTTAAATAATGCAGCAGAGTCCTTAAATAATGCAACAAAGTCCTTAAATAATGCAGTAGATTACTAAAATACCGCAGCAGGGTCCTTAAATAATGCAGCAGAGTCCTTAAATAATGCAACAAAGTCCTTAAATAATGCAGCAGAGTCCTTAAATAATGCAACAAAGTCCTTAAATAATGCAGTAAAGTCCTTAAATAATGCAGCAGTCCTTAAATAATGCAACAAAGTCCTTAAATAATGCAGCAGAGTCCTTAAATAATGCTGCAAAGTCCTTAAATAATGCAGCACAGTCCTTAAATAATCCAGCCAAGTCCTTAAATAATGCAGCAAATTCCTTAAATAATGCAGCAAAGTCTTTAAATAATGCAATAAAGTCCATAAATAATGCAGCAAAGTCCTTAAATAATGCAGCAGAGTACTGAAATACCGCAGCAGGGTCCTTAAATAATGCAGCAGAGTCCTTAAATAATGCAACAAAGTCCTTAAATAATGCAGTAGATTACTGAAATACCGCAGCAGGGTCCTTAAATAATGCAGCAGAGTCCTTAAATAATGCAACAAAGTCCTTAAATAATGCAGCAGAGTCCTTAAATAAAGCAGCAAATTCCTTAAATGATGCAGCAGAGTCCTTAAATAATGCAGCAAAGTCCTTAAATAATGCAGCAGAGTCCTTAAATAATGCAACAAAGTAATTAAATAATGCAGCAGAGTCCTTAAATAATGCAACAAAGTCCATAAATAATGCAGAAGAGTCCTTAAATAATCCAGACAAGTCCTTAAATAATGCAGCAGAGTCCTTAAATAATGCAGCAGAGTCCTTAAATAATGCAGCAGATTACTGAAATACCGCAGCAGGGTCCTTAAATAATGCAGCAGAGTCCTTAAATAATGCAACAAAGTCCTTAAATAATGCAGCAGAGTCCTTAAATAATGCAACAAAGTCCTTAAATAATGCAGCAGAGTCCTTAAATAATGCAACAAAGTCCTTAAATAATGCAGCAGAGTCCTTAAATAATGCAGCAAAGTCCTTAAATAATGCAGAAGAGTTCTTAAATAATGCAATAAAGTCCTTAAATAATGCAGCAAAGTCCTTAAATAATCCAGCCAAGTCCTTAAATAATGCAACAAAGTCCTTAAATAATGCAGCAAAGTCCTTAAATAATGCAGCAGAGTCCTTAAATAATGCAACAAAGTCCTTAAATAATGCAGCAGAGTCCTTAAATAATGCAGCAAAGTCCTTAAATAATGCAGCACAGTCCTTAAATAATCCAGCCAAGTCCTTAAATAATGCAGCAAATTCCTTAAATAATGCAGCAAAGTCTTTAAATAATGCAATAAAGTCCATAAATAATGCAGCAAAGTCCTTAAATAATGCAGCAGAGTACTGAAATACCGCAGCAGGGTCCTTAAATAATGCAGCAGAGTCCTTAAATAATGCAACAAAGTCCTTAAATAATGCAGCATAGTCCTTAAATAATGCAACAAAGTCCTTAAATAATGCAGCAGAGTCCTTAAATAATGCAGCAAATTCCTTAAATAATGCAGCAGAGTCCTTAAATACTCCAGCCAAGTCTTTAAATAATGCAGCAGAGTCCTTAAATAATGCAGCAAAGTCCTTAAATAATGCAGCAGAGTCCTTAAATAATGCAGCAAAGTCCTTAAATAATGCAACAAAGTCCTTAAATAATGCAGAAGAGTCCTTAAATAATGCAACAAAGTCCTTAAATAATGCAGCAGAGTCCTTAAATAATGCAACAAAGTACTTAAATAATGCAGCAGAGTCCTTAAGTACCGTAGCAGAGTCCTTAAATAAAGCAGCAAAAGTCCTTAAATAATGCAGCAGAGTCCTTAAATAATGCAGCAAAGTCATTAAATAATGCTGCAGAGTACTTAAATTCCGCAGCAAAGTCCTTAAATAATGCAGCAGAGTCCTTAAATAATGCTGCAAAGTCCTTAAATAATGCAACAAAGTCCTTAAATAATGCAGCAGAATCCTTAAATGATGCAGCAAATTCCTTAAATAGTGCAGCAGAGTCCTTAAATAATCCAGCCAAGTCTTTAAATAATGCAGCAGAGTCCTTAAATAATGCAGCAAAGTCCTTAAATAATGCAACAAAGTCCTTAAATAATGCAGCAGAGTCCTTAAATAATGCAACAAAGTCCTTAAATAATGCAGCAAAGTCCTTAAATAATGCAGCAGAGTCCTTAAATAATGCAACAAAGTCCTTAAATAATGCAGCAGAGTCCTTAAATAATGCAGCAAAGTCCTTAAATAATGCAGCACAGTCCTTAAATAATCCAGCCAAGTCCTTAAATAATGCAGCAAATTTCTTAAATAATGCAGCAAAGTCTTTAAATAATGCAATAAAGTCCATAAATAATGCAGCAAAGTCCTTAAATAATGCAGCAGAGTACTGAAATACCGCAGCAGGGTCCTTAAATAATGCAGCAGAGTCCTTAAATAATGCAACAAAGTCCTTAAATAATGCAGTAGATTACTGAAATACCGCAGCAGGGTCCTTAAATAATTCTGCAGAGTCCTTAAATAATGCAACAAAGTCCTTAAATAATGCAGCAGAGTCCTTACATAATGCAACATAGTCCTTAAATAATGCAGCAAAGTCCTTAAATAATTCAGCAGAGTCCTTAAATAATGCAAGAAAGTCCTTAAATAATGCAGCAGAGTCCTTAAATAATGCAGCAAAGTCCTTAAATAATGCAGAAGAGTCCTTAAATAATGCAATAAAGTCCTTAAATAATGCAGCAAAGTCCTTAAATAATCCAGCCAAGTCCTTAAATAATGCAGCAGAGTCCTTAAATAATGCAGCAAAGTCCTTAAATGATGCAGCAGAGTCCTTAAATAATGCAGCAAAGTCCTTAAATAATCCAGCCAAGTCCTTAAATAATGCAGCAGAGTCCTTAAATAATGCAGCAAAGTCCTTAAATAATGCAGCAGAGTCCTTAAATAATGCAACAAAGTAATTAAATAATGCAGCAGAGTCCTTAAATAATGCAACAAAGTCCATAAATAATGCAGAAGAGTCCTTAAATGATCCAGACAAGTCCTTAAATAATGCAGCAGAGTCCTTAAATAATGCAGCAGATTAATGAAATACCGCAGCAGGGTCCTTAAATAATGCAGCAGAGTCCTTAAATAATGCAGCAAAGTCCTTAAATAATGCAGCAGAGTCCTTAAGTACCGTATCAGAGTCCTTAAATAAAGCAGCAAAGTCCTTAAATAATGCAGCAGAGTCCTTAAATAATGCAGCAAAGTCTTTAAATAATGCTGCAGAGTACTTAAATTCCGCAGCAAAGTCCTTAAATAATGCAGCAGAGTCCTTAAATAATGCTGCAAAGTCCTTAAATAATGCAACAAAGTCCTTAAATAATGCAGAAGAGTCCTTAAATAATGCAACAAAGTCCTTAAATAATGCAGCAGAGTCCTTAAATAATGCAACAAAGACCTTAAATAATGCAGCAGAGTCCTTAAATAATGCAGCAAAGTCCTTAAATAATGCAGCACAGTCCTTAAATAATCCAGCCAAGTCCTTAAATAATGCAGCAAATTTCTTAAATAATGCAGCAAAGTCTTTAAATAATGCAATAAAGTCCATAAATAATGCAGCAAAGTCCTTAAATAATGCAGCAGAGTACTGAAATACCGCAGCAGGGTCCTTAAATAATGCAGCAGAGTCCTTAAATAATGCAACAAAGTCCTTAAATAATGCAGTAGATTACTGAAATACCGCAGCAGGGTCCTTAAATAATGCAGCAGAGTCCTTAAATAATGCAACAAAGTCCTTAAATAATGCAGCAGAGTCCTTACATAATGCAACATAGTCCTTAAATAATGCAGCAAAGTCCTTAAATAATGCAGCAGAGTCCTTAAATAATGCAAGAAAGTCCTTAAATAATGCAGCAGAGTCCTTAAATAATGCAGCAAAGTCCTTAAATAATGCAGAAGAGTCCTTAAATAATGCAATAAAGTCCTTAAATAATGCAGCAAAGTCCTTAAATAATCCAGCCAAGTCCTTAAATAATGCAGCAGAGTCCTTAAATAATGCAGCAAAGTCCTTAAATGATGCAGCAGAGTCCTTAAATAATGCAGCAAAGTCCTTAAATAATCCAGCCAAGTCCTTAAATAATGCAGCAGAGTCCTTAAATAATGCAGCAAAGTCCTTAAATAATGCAGCAGAGTCCTTAAATAATGCAACAAAGTAATTAAATAATGCAGCAGAGTCCTTAAATAATGCAACAAAGTCCATAAATAATGCAGAAGAGTCCTTAAATGATCCAGACAAGTCCTTAAATAATGCAGCAGAGTCCTTAAATAATGCAGCAGATTAATGAAATACCGCAGCAGGGTCCTTAAATAATGCAGCAGAGTCCTTAAATAATGCAGCAAAGTCCTTAAATAATGCAGCAGAGTCCTTAAGTACCGTATCAGAGTCCTTAAATAAAGCAGCAAAGTCCTTAAATAATGCAGCAGAGTCCTTAAATAATGCAGCAAAGTCATTAAATAATGCTGCAGAGTACTTAAATTCCGCAGCAAAGTCCTTAAATAATGCAGCAGAGTCCTTAAATAATGCTGCAAAGTCCTTAAATAATGCAACAAAGTCCTTAAATAATGCAGAAGAGTCCTTAAATAATGCAACAAAGTCCTTAAATAATGCAGCAGAGTCCTTAAATAATGCAACAAAGTACTTAAATAATGCAGCAGAGTCCTTAAGTACCGTAACAGAGTCCTTAAATAATGCAGCAAAGTCCTTAAATAATGCAGCAGATTACTGAAATACCACAGCAGGGTCCTTAAATAATGCAGCAGAGTCCTTAAATAATGCAACAAAGTCCTTAAATAATGCAACAAAGTCCTTAAATAATGCAGCAGAGTCCTTAAATAATGCAACAAAGTCCTTAAAAAATGCAGCAGAATCCTTAAATAATGCAGCAAATTCCTTAAATAATGCAGCAGAGTCCTTAAATAATCCAGCCAAGTCTTTAAATAATGCAGCAGAGTACTTAAATAATGCAGCAGAGTCCTTAAATAATGCAGCAAAGTCCTTAAATAATGCAACAAAGTCCTTAAATAATGCAGAAGAGTCCTTAAATAATGCAGCAGAGTACTGAAATACCGCAGCAGGGTCCTTAAATAATGCAGCAGAGTCCTTAAATAATGCAACAAAGTCCTTAAATAATGCAGTAGATTACTAAAATACCGCAGCAGGGTCCTTAAATAATGCAGCAGAGTCCTTAAATAATGCAACAAAGTCCTTAAATAATGCAGCAGAGTCCTTAAATAATGCAACAAAGTCCTTAAATAATGCAGTAAAGTCCTTAAATAATGCAGCAGTCCTTAAATAATGCAACAAAGTCCTTAAATAATGCAGCATAGTCCTTAAATAATGCTGCAAAGTCCTTAAATAATGCAGCACAGTCCTTAAATAATCCAGCCAAGTCCTTAAATAATGCAGCAAATTCCTTAAATAATGCAGCAAAGTCTTTAAATAATGCAATAAAGTCCATAAATAATGCAGCAAAGTCCTTAAATAATGCAGCAGAGTACTGAAATACCGCAGCAGGGTCCTTAAATAATGCAGCAGAGTCCTTAAATAATGCAACAAAGTCCTTAAATAATGCAGTAGATTACTGAAATACCGCAGCAGGGTCCTTAAATAATGCAGCAGAGTCCTTAAATAATGCAACAAAGTCCTTAAATAATGCAGCAGAGTCCTTAAATAATGCAGCAAATTCCTTAAATGATGCAGCAGAGTCCTTAAATAATGCAGCAAAGTCCTTAAATAATGCAGCAGAGTCCTTAAATAATGCAAAAAAGTAATTAAATAATGCAGCAGAGTCCTTAAAT
The DNA here is from genome assembly GCF_046119375.1 of Phyllobates terribilis. Taxonomy (NCBI): domain Eukaryota; kingdom Metazoa; phylum Chordata; class Amphibia; order Anura; family Dendrobatidae; genus Phyllobates; species Phyllobates terribilis. Next base: position 548,992 of record NW_027363048.1, read on the forward strand.
AATGCAACAAAGTCCATAAATAATGCAGAAGAGTCCTTAAATAATGCAGCAGAGTCCTTAAATAATGCAGCAGATTACTGAAATACCGCAGCAGGGTCCTTAAATAATGCAGCAGAGTCCTTAAATAATGCAACAAAGTCCTTAAATAATGCAGCAGAGTCCTTAAATAATGCAACAAAGTCCTTAAATAATGCAGCAGAGTCCTTAAATAATGCAACAAAGTCCTTAAATAATGCAGCAGAGTCCTTAAATAATGCAACAAAGTCCTTAAATAATGCAGCAGAGTCCTTAAATAATGCAGCAAAGTCCTTAAATAATGCAGAAGAGTCCTTAAATAATGCAATAAAGTCCTTAAATAATGCAGCAAAGTCCTTGAATAATCCAGCCAAGTCCTTAAATAATGCAGCAGAGTCCTTAAATAATGCAACAAAGTCCTTAAATAATGCAGCAGAGTCCTTAAATAATGCAGCAAAGTCCTTAAATAATGCAGCAGTCCTTAAATAATGCAACAAAGTCCTTAAATAATGCAGCATAGTCCTTAAATAATGCTGCAAAGTCCTTAAATAATGCAGCACAGTCCTTAAATAATCCAGCCAAGTCCTTAAATAATGCAGCAAATTCCTTAAATAATGCAGCAAAGTCTTTAAATAATGCAATAAAGTCCATAAATAATGCAGCAAAGTCCTTAAATAATGCAGCAGAGTACTGAAATACCGCTGCAGGGTCCTTAAATAATGCAGCAGAGTCCTTAAATAATGCAACAAAGTCCTTAAATAATGCAGTAGATTACTGAAATACCGCAGCAGGGTCCTTAAATAATGCAGCAGAGTCCTTAAATAATGCAACAAAGTCCTTAAATAATGCAGCAGAGTCCTTAAATAATGCAGCAAATTCCTTAAATGATGCAGCAGAGTCCTTAAATAATGCAGCAAAGTCCTTAAATAATGCAGCAGAGTCCTTAAATAATGCAAAAAAGTAATTAAATAATGCAGCAGAGTCCTTAAATAATGCAACAAAGTCCATAAATAATGCAGAAGAGTCCTTAAATAATGCAGCAGAGTCCTTAAATAATGCAGCAGATTACTGAAATACCGCAGCAGGGTCCTTAAATAATGCAGCAGAGTCCTTAAATAATGCAACAAAGTCCTTAAATAATGCAGCAGAGTCCTTAAATAATGCAACAAAGTCCTTAAATAATGCAGCAGAGTCCTTAAATAATGCAACAAAGTCCTTAAATAATGCAGCAGAGTCCTTAAATAATGCAACAAAGTCCTTAAATAATGCAGCAGAGTCCTTAAATAATGCAGCAAAGTCCTTAAATAATGCAGAAGAGTCCTTAAATAATGCAATAAAGTCCTTAAATAATGCAGCAAAGTCCTTGAATAATCCAGCCAAGTCCTTAAATAATGCAGCAGAGTCCTTAAATAATGCAGCAAATTCCTTAAATGATGCAGCAGAGTCCTTAAATAATGCAGCAAAGTCCTTAAATAATGCAGCAGAGTCCTTAAATAATGCAAAAAAGTAATTAAATAATGCAGCAGAGTCCTTAAATAATGCAACAAAGTCCATAAATAATGCAGAAGAGTCCTTAAATAATCCAGACAAGTCCTTAAATAATGCAGCAGAGTCCTTAAATAATGCAGCAGAGTCCTTAAATAATGCAGCAGATTACTGAAATACCGCAGCAGGGTCCTTAAATAATGCAGCAGAGTCCTTAAATAATGCAACAAAGTCCTTAAATAATGCAGCAGAATCCTTAAATGATGCAGCAAATTCCTTAAATAGTGCAGCAGAGTCCTTAGATAATCCAGCCAAGTCTTTAAATAATGCAGCAGAGTCCTTAAATAATGCAGCAAAGTCCTTAAATAATGCAACAAAGTCCTTAAATAATGCAGCAGAGTCCTTAAATAATGCAACAAAGTCCTTAAATAATGCAGCAAAGTCCTTAAATAATGCAGCAGAGTCCTTAAATAATGCAACAAAGTCCTTAAATAATGCAGCAGAGTCCTTAAATAATGCAGCAAAGTCCTTAAATAATGCAGCACAGTCCTTAAATAATCCAGCCAAGTCCTTAAATAATGCAGCAAATTTCTTAAATAATGCAGCAAAGTCTTTAAATAATGCAATAAAGTCCATAAATAATGCAGCAAAGTCTTTAAATAATGCAATAAAGTCCATAAATAATGCAGCAAAGTCCTTAAATAATGCAGCAGAGTACTGAAATACCGCAGCAGGGTCCTTAAATAATGCAGCAGAGTCCTTAAATAATGCAACAAAGTCCTTAAATAATGCAGTAGATTACTGAAATACCGCAGCAGGGTCCTTAAATAATGCAGCAGAGTCCTTAAATAATGCAACAAAGTCCTTAAATAATGCAGCAGAGTCCTTACATAATGCAACATAGTCCTTAAATAATGCAGCAAAGTCCTTAAATAATGCAGCAGAGTCCTTAAATAATGCAAGAAAGTCCTTAAATAATGCAGCAGAGTCCTTAAATGATGCAGCAAAGTCCTTAAATAATGCAGAAGAGTCCTTAAATAATGCAATAAAGTCCTTAAATAATGCAGCAAAGTCCTTAAATAATCCAGCCAAGTCCTTAAATAATGCAGCAGAGTCCTTAAATAATGCAGCAAAGTCCTTAAATGATGCAGCAGAGTCCTTAAATAATGCAGCAAAGTCCTTAAATAATCCAGCCAAGTCCTTAAATAATGCAGCAGAGTCCTTAAATAATCCAGCCAAGTCCTTAAATAATGCAGCAGAGTCCTTAAGTACCGTAACAGAGTCCTTAAATAATGCAGCAAAGTCCTTAAATAATGCAGCAGATTACTGAAATACCACAGCAGGGTCCTTAAATAATGCAGCAGAGTCCTTAAATAATGCAACAAAGTCCTTAAATAATGCAGCAGAGTCCTTAAATAATGCAACAAAGTCCTTAAAAAATGCAGCAGAATCCTTAAATAATGCAGCAAATTCCTTAAATAATGCAGCAGAGTCCTTAAATAATCCAGCCAAGTCTTTAAATAATGCAGCAGAGTACTTACATAATGCAGCAGAGTCCTTAAATAATGCAGCAAAGTCCTTAAATAATGCAACAAAGTCCTTAAATAATGCAGAAGAGTCCTTAAATAATGCAGCAGAGTACTGAAATACCGCAGCAGGGTCCTTAAATAATGCAGCAGAGTCCTTAAATAATGCAACAAAGTCCTTAAATAATGCAGTAGATTACTAAAATACCGCAGCAGGGTCCTTAAATAATGCAGCAGAGTCCTTAAATAATGCAACAAAGTACTTAAATAATGCAGCAGAGTCCTTAAATAATGCAACAAAGTCCTTAAATAATGCAGCAAAGTCCTTAAATAATGCAGCAGTCCTTAAATAATGCAACAAAGTCCTTAAATAATGCAGCATAGTCCTTAAATAATGCTGCAAAGTCCTTAAATAATGCAGCACAGTCCTTAAATAATCCAGCCAAGTCCTTAAATAATGCAGCAAATTCCTTAAATAATGCAGCAAAGTCTTTAAATAATGCAATAAAGTCCATAAATAATGCAGCAAAGTCCTTAAATAATGCAGCAGAGTACTGAAATACCGCAGCAGGGTCCTTAAATAATGCAGCAGAGTCCTTAAATAATGCAACAAAGTCCTTAAATAATGCAGTAGATTACTGAAATACCGCAGCAGGGTCCTTAAATAATGCAGCAGAGTCCTTAAATAATGCAACAAAGTCCTTAAATAATGCAGCAGAGTCCTTAAATAATGCAGCAAATTCCTTAAATGATGCAGCAGAGTCCTTAAATAATGCAGCAAAGTCCTTAAATAATGCAGCAGAGTCCTTAAATAATGCAAAAAAGTAATTAAATAATGCAGCAGAGTCCTTAAATAATGCAACAAAGTCCATAAATAATGCAGAAGAGTCCTTAAATAATGCAGCAGAGTCCTTAAATAATGCAGCAGATTACTGAAATACCGCAGCAGGGTCCTTAAATAATGCAGCAGAGTCCTTAAATAATGCAACAAAGTCCTTAAATAATGCAGCAGAGTCCTTAAATAATGCAACAAAGTCCTTAAATAATGCAGCAGAGTCCTTAAATAATGCAACAAAGTCCTTAAATAATGCAGCAGAGTCCTTAAATAATGCAGCAAAGTCCTTAAATAATGCAGAAGAGTCCTTAAATAATGCAATAAAGTCCTTAAATAATGCAGCAAAGTCCTTGAATAATCCAGCCAAGTCCTTAAATAATGCAGCAGAGTCCTTAAATAATGCAGCAAATTCCTTAAATGATGCAGCAGAGTCCTTAAATAATGCAGCAAAGTCCTTAAATAATGCAGCAGAGTCCTTAAATAATGCAACAAAGTCCATAAATAATGCAGAAGAATCCTTAAATAATCCAGACAAGTCCTTAAATAATGCAGCAGAGTCCTTAAATAATGCAGCAGAGTCCTTAAATAATGCAGCAGATTACTGAAATACCGCAGCAGGGTCCTTAAATAATGCAGCAGAGTCCTTAAATAATGCAACAAAGTCCTTAAATAATGCAGCAGAATCCTTAAATGATGCAGCAAATTCCTTAAATAGTGCAGCAGAGTCCTTAAATAATCCAGCCAAGTCTTTAAATAATGCAGCAGAGTCCTTAAATAATGCAGCAAAGTCCTTAAATAATGCAACAAAGTCCTTAAATAATGCAGCAGAGTCATTAAATAATGCAACAAAGTCCTTAAATAATGCAGCAAAGTCCTTAAATAATGCAGCAGAGTCCTTAAATAATGCAACAAAGTCCTTAAATAATGCAGCAGAGTCCTTAAATAATGCAGCAAAGTCCTTAAATAATGCAGCACAGTCCTTAAATAATCCAGCCAAGTCCTTAAATAATGCAGCAAATTTCTTAAATAATGCAGCAAAGTCTTTAAATAATGCAATAAAGTCCATAAATAATGCAGCAAAGTCTTTAAATAATGCAATAAAGTCCATAAATAATGCAGCAAAGTCCTTAAATAATGCAGCAGAGTACTGAAATACCGCAGCAGGGTCCTTAAATAATGCAGCAGAGTCCTTAAATAATGCAACAAAGTCCTTAAATAATGCAGTAGATTACTGAAATACCGCAGCAGGGTCCTTAAATAATGCAGCAGAGTCCTTAAATAATGCAACAAAGTCCTTAAATAATGCAGCAGAGTCCTTACATAATGCAACATAGTCCTTAAATAATGCAGCAAAGTCCTTAAATAATGCAGCAGAGTCCTTAAATAATGCAAGAAAGTCCTTAAATAATGCAGCAGAGTCCTTAAATAATGCAGCAAAGTCCTTAAATAATGCAGAAGAGTCCTTAAATAATGCAATAAAGTCCTTAAATAATGCAGCAAAGTCCTTAAATAATCCAGCCAAGTCCTTAAATAATGCAGCAGAGTCCTTAAATAATGCAGCAAAGTCCTTAAATGATGCAGCAGAGTCCTTAAATAATGCAGCAAAGTCCTTAAATAATGCAGCAGAGTCCTTAAATAATGCAACAAAGTAATTAAATAATGCAGCAGAGTCCTTAAATAATGCAACAAAGTCCATAAATAATGCAGAAGAGTCCTTAAATGATCCAGACAAGTCCTTAAATAATGCAGCAGAGTCCTTAAATAATGCAGCAGATTAATGAAATACCGCAGCAGGGTCCTTAAATAATGCAGCAGAGTCCTTAAATAATGCAGCAAAGTCCTTAAATAATGCAGCAGAGTCCTTAAGTACCGTATCAGAGTCCTTAAATAAAGCAGCAAAGTCCTTAAATAATGCAGCAGAGTCCTTAAATAATGCAGCAAAGTCATTAAATAATGCTGCAGAGTACTTAAATTCCGCAGCAAAGTCCTTAAATAATGCAGCAGAGTCCTTAAATAATGCTGCAAAGTCCTTAAATAATGCAACAAAGTCCTTAAATAATGCAGAAGAGTCCTTAAATAATGCAACAAAGTCCTTAAATAATGCAGCAGAGTCCTTAAATAATGCAACAAAGTACTTAAATAATGCAGCAGAGTCCTTAAGTACCGTAACAGAGTCCTTAAATAATGCAGCAAAGTCCTTAAATAATGCAGCAGATTACTGAAATACCACAGCAGGGTCCTTAAATAATGCAGCAGAGTCCTTAAATAATGCAACAAAGTCCTTAAATAATGCAACAAAGTCCTTAAATAATGCAGCAGAGTCCTTAAATAATGCAACAAAGTCCTTAAAAAATGCAGCAGAATCCTTAAATAATGCAGCAAATTCCTTAAATAATGCAGCAGAGTCCTTAAATAATCCAGCCAAGTCTTTAAATAATGCAGCAGAGTACTTAAATAATGCAGCAGAGTCCTTAAATAATGCAGCAAAGTCCTTAAATAATGCAACAAAGTCCTTAAATAATGCAGAAGAGTCCTTAAATAAGGCAGCAGAGTACTGAAATACCGCAGCAGGGTCCTTAAATAATGCAGCAGAGTCCTTAAATAATGCAACAAAGTCCTTAAATAATGCAGTAGATTACTAAAATACCGCAGCAGGGTCCTTAAATAATGCAGCAGAGTCCTTAAATAATGCAACAAAGTCCTTAAATAATGCAGCAGAGTCCTTAAATAATGCAACAAAGTCCTTAAATAATGCAGTAAAGTCCTTAAATAATGCAGCAGTCCTTAAATAATGCAACAAAGTCCTTAAATAATGCAGCAGAGTCCTTAAATAATGCTGCAAAGTCCTTAAATAATGCAGCACAGTCCTTAAATAATCCAGCCAAGTCCTTAAATAATGCAGCAAATTCCTTAAATAATGCAGCAAAGTCTTTAAATAATGCAATAAAGTCCATAAATAATGCAGCAAAGTCCTTAAATAATGCAGCAGAGTACTGAAATACCGCAGCAGGGTCCTTAAATAATGCAGCAGAGTCCTTAAATAATGCAACAAAGTCCTTAAATAATGCAGTAGATTACTGAAATACCGCAGCAGGGTCCTTAAATAATGCAGCAGAGTCCTTAAATAATGCAACAAAGTCCTTAAATAATGCAGCAGAGTCCTTAAATAAAGCAGCAAATTCCTTAAATGATGCAGCAGAGTCCTTAAATAATGCAGCAAAGTCCTTAAATAATGCAGCAGAGTCCTTAAATAATGCAACAAAGTAATTAAATAATGCAGCAGAGTCCTTAAATAATGCAACAAAGTCCATAAATAATGCAGAAGAGTCCTTAAATAATCCAGACAAGTCCTTAAATAATGCAGCAGAGTCCTTAAATAATGCAGCAGAGTCCTTAAATAATGCAGCAGATTACTGAAATACCGCAGCAGGGTCCTTAAATAATGCAGCAGAGTCCTTAAATAATGCAACAAAGTCCTTAAATAATGCAGCAGAGTCCTTAAATAATGCAACAAAGTCCTTAAATAATGCAGCAGAGTCCTTAAATAATGCAACAAAGTCCTTAAATAATGCAGCAGAGTCCTTAAATAATGCAGCAAAGTCCTTAAATAATGCAGAAGAGTTCTTAAATAATGCAATAAAGTCCTTAAATAATGCAGCAAAGTCCTTAAATAATCCAGCCAAGTCCTTAAATAATGCAGCAGAGTCCTTAAATAATGCAGCAAATTCCTTAAATGATGCAGCAGAGTCCTTAAACAATGCAGCAAAGTCCTTAAATAATGCAGCAGAGTCCTTAAATAATGCAACAAAGTAATTAAATAATGCAGCAGAGTCCTTAAATAATGCAACAAAGTCCATAAATAATGCAGAAGAGTCCTTAAATAATCCAGACAAGTCCTTAAATAATGCAGCAGAGTCCTTAAATAATGCAGCAGATTACTGAAATACCGCAGCAGGGTCCTTAAATAATGCAGCAGAGTCCTTAAATAATGCAACAAAGTCCTTAAATAATGCAGCAGAGTCCTTAAATAATGCAACAAAGTCCTTAAATAATGCAGCAGAGTCCTTAAATAATGCAGCAAATTCCTTAAATAATGCAGCAGAGTCCTTAAATAATCCAGCCAAGTCTTTAAATAATGCAGCAGAGTCCTTAAATAATGCAGCAAAGTCCTTAAATAATGCAGCAGAGTCCTTAAATAATGCAACAAAGTAATTAAATAATGCAGCAGAGTCCTTAAATAATGCAACAAAGTCCATAAATAATGCAGAAGAGTCCTTAAATAATCCAGACAAGTCCTTAAATAATGCAGCAGAGTCCTTAAATAATGCAGCAGATTACTGAAATACCGCAGCAGGGTCCTTAAATAATGCAGCAGAGTCCTTAAATAATGCAACAAAGTCCTTAAATAATGCAGCAGAGTCCTTAAATAATGCAACAAAGTCCTTAAATAATGCAGCAAATTCCTTAAATAATGCAGCAGAGTCCTTAAATAATCCAGCCAAGTCTTTAAATAATGCAGCAGAGTCCTTAAATAATGCAGCAAAGTCCTTAAATAATGCAACAAAGTCCTTAAATAATGCAGCAGAGTCCTTAAATAATGCAACAAAGTCCTTAAATAATGCAGCAAAGTCCTTAAATAATGCAGCAGAGTCCTTAAATAATGCAACAAAGTCCTTAAATAATGCAGCAGAGTCCTTAAATAATGCAGCAAAGTCCTTAAATAATGCAGCACAGTCCTTAAATAATCCAGCCAAGTCCTTAAATAATGCAGCAAATTCCTTAAATAATGCAGCAAAGTCTTTAAATAATGCAATAAAGTCCATAAATAATGCAGCAAAGTCCTTAAATAATGCAGCAGAGTACTGAAATACCGCAGCAGGGTCCTTAAATAATGCAGCAGAGTCCTTAAATAATGCAACAAAGTCCTTAAATAATGCAGCATAGTCCTTAAATAATGCAACAAAGTCCTTAAATAATGCAGCAGAGTCCTTAAATAATGCAGCAAATTCCTTAAATAATGCAGCAGAGTCCTTAAATACTCCAGCCAAGTCTTTAAATAATGCAGCAGAGTCCTTAAATAATGCAGCAAAGTCCTTAAATAATGCAGCAGAGTCCTTAAATAATGCAACAAAGTCCTTAAATAATGCAGAAGAGTCCTTAAATAATGCAACAAAGTCCTTAAATAATGCAGCAGAGTCCTTAAATAATGCAACAAAGTACTTAAATAATGCAGCAGAGTCCTTAAGTACCGTAGCAGAGTCCTTAAATAAAGCAGCAAAAGTCCTTAAATAATGCAGCAGAGTCCTTAAATAATGCAGCAAAGTCATTAAATAATGCTGCAGAGTACTTAAATTCCGCAGCAAAGTCCTTAAATAATGCAGCAGAGTCCTTAAATAATGCTGCAAAGTCCTTAAATAATGCAACAAAGTCCTTAAATAATGCAGCAGAATCCTTAAATGATGCAGCAAATTCCTTAAATAGTGCAGCAGAGTCCTTAAATAATCCAGCCAAGTCTTTAAATAATGCAGCAGAGTCCTTAAATAATGCAGCAAAGTCCTTAAATAATGCAACAAAGTCCTTAAATAATGCAGCAGAGTCCTTAAATAATGCAACAAAGTCCTTAAATAATGCAGCAAAGTCCTTAAATAATGCAGCAGAGTCCTTAAATAATGCAACAAAGTCCTTAAATAATGCAGCAGAGTCCTTAAATAATGCAGCAAAGTCCTTAAATAATGCAGCACAGTCCTTAAATAATCCAGCCAAGTCCTTAAATAATGCAGCAAATTTCTTAAATAATGCAGCAAAGTCTTTAAATAATGCAATAAAGTCCATAAATAATGCAGCAAAGTCCTTAAATAATGCAGCAGAGTACTGAAATACCGCAGCAGGGTCCTTAAATAATGCAGCAGAGTCCTTAAATAATGCAACAAAGTCCTTAAATAATGCAGTAGATTACTGAAATACCGCAGCAGGGTCCTTAAATAATTCTGCAGAGTCCTTAAATAATGCAACAAAGTCCTTAAATAATGCAGCAGAGTCCTTACATAATGCAACATAGTCCTTAAATAATGCAGCAAAGTCCTTAAATAATGCAGCAGAGTCCTTAAATAATGCAAGAAAGTCCTTAAATAATGCAGCAGAGTCCTTAAATAATGCAGCAAAGTCCTTAAATAATGCAGAAGAGTCCTTAAATAATGCAATAAAGTCCTTAAATAATGCAGCAAAGTCCTTAAATAATCCAGCCAAGTCCTTAAATAATGCAGCAGAGTCCTTAAATAATGCAGCAAAGTCCTTAAATGATGCAGCAGAGTCCTTAAATAATGCAGCAAAGTCCTTAAATAATCCAGCCAAGTCCTTAAATAATGCAGCAGAGTTCTTAAATAATGCAGCAAAGTCCTTAAATAATGCAGCAGAGTACTTAAATAATGCAACAAAGTAATTAAATAATGCAGCAGAGTCCTTAAATAATGCAACAAAGTCCATAAATAATGCAGAAGAGTCCTTAAATGATCCAGACAAGTCCTTAAATAATGCAGCAGAGTCCTTAAATAATGCAGCAGATTAATGAAATACCGCAGCAGGGTCCTTAAATAATGCAGCAGAGTCCTTAAATAATGCAGCAAAGTCCTTAAATAATGCAGCAGAGTCCTTAAGTACCGTATCAGAGTCCTTAAATAAAGCAGCAAAGTCCTTAAATAATGCAGCAGAGTCCTTAAATAATGCAGCAAAGTCTTTAAATAATGCTGCAGAGTACTTAAATTCCGCAGCAAAGTCCTTAAATAATGCAGCAGAGTCCTTAAATAATGCTGCAAAGTCCTTAAATAATGCAACAAAGTCCTTAAATAATGCAGAAGAGTCCTTAAATAATGCAACAAAGTCCTTAAATAATGCAGCAGAGTCCTTAAATAATGCAACAAAGTCCTTAAATAATGCAGCAGAGTCCTTAAATAATGCAGCAAAGTCCTTAAATAATGCAGCACAGTCCTTAAATAATCCAGCCAAGTCCTTAAATAATGCAGCAAATTTCTTAAATAATGCAGCAAAGTCTTTAAATAATGCAATAAAGTCCATAAATAATGCAGCAAAGTCCTTAAATAATGCAGCAGAGTACTGAAATACCGCAGCAGGGTCCTTAAATAATGCAGCAGAGTCCTTAAATAATGCAACAAAGTCCTTAAATAATGCAGTAGATTACTGAAATACCGCAGCAGGGTCCTTAAATAATGCAGCAGAGTCCTTAAATAATGCAACAAAGTCCTTAAATAATGCAGCAGAGTCCTTACATAATGCAACATAGTCCTTAAATAATGCAGCAAAGTCCTTAAATAATGCAGCAGAGTCCTTAAAAAATGCAAGAAAGTCCTTAAATAATGCAGCAGAGTCCTTAAATAATGCAGCAAAGTCCTTAAATAATGCAGAAGAGTCCTTAAATAATGCAATAAAGTCCTTAAATAATGCAGCAAAGTCCTTAAATAATCCAGCCAAGTCCTTAAATAATGCAGCAGAGTCCTTAAATAATGCAGCAAAGTCCTTAAATGATGCAGCAGAGTCCTTAAATAATGCAGCAAAGTCCTTAAATAATCCAGCCAAGTCCTTAAATAATGCAGCAGAGTCCTTAAATAATGCAGCAAAGTCCTTAAATAATGCAGCAGAGTCCTTAAATAATGCAACAAAGTAATTAAATAATGCAGCAGAGTCCTTAAATAATGCAACAAAGTCCATAAATAATGCAGAAGAGTCCTTAAATGATCCAGACAAGTCCTTAAATAATGCAGCAGAGTCCTTAAATAATGCAGCAGATTAATGAAATACCGCAGCAGGGTCCTTAAATAATGCAGCAGAGTCCTTAAATAATGCAGCAAAGTCCTTAAATAATGCAGCAGAGTCCTTAAGTACCGTATCAGAGTCCTTAAATAAAGCAGCAAAGTCCTTAAATAATGCAGCAGAGTCCTTAAATAATGCAGCAAAGTAATTAAATAATGCTGCAGAGTACTTAAATTCCGCAGCAAAGTCCTTAAATAATGCAGCAGAGTCCTTAAATAATGCTGCAAAGTCCTTAAATAATGCAACAAAGTCCTTAAATAATGCAGAAGAGTCCTTAAATAATGCAACAAAGTCCTTAAATAATGCAGCAGAGTCCTTAAATAATGCAACAAAGTACTTAAATAATGCAGCAGAGTCCTTAAGTACCGTAACAGAGTCCTTAAATAATGCAGCAAAGTCCTTAAATAATGCAGCAGATTACTGAAATACCACAGCAGGGTCCTTAAATAATGCAGCAGAGTCCTTAAATAATGCAACAAAGTCCTTAAATAATGCAACAAAGTCCTTAAATAATGCAGCAGAGTCCTTAAATAATGCAACAAAGTCCTTAAAAAATGCAGCAGAATCCTTAAATAATGCAGCAAATTCCTTAAATAATGCAGCAGAGTCCTTAAATAATCCAGCCAAGTCTTTAAATAATGCAGCAGAGTACTTAAATAATGCAGCAGAGTCCTTAAATAATGCAGCAAAGTCCTTAAATAATGCAACAAAGTCCTTAAATAATGCAGAAGAGTCCTTAAATAATGCAGCAGAGTACTGAAATACCGCAGCAGGGTCCTTAAATAATGCAGCAGAGTCCTTAAATAATGCAACAAAGTCCTTAAATAATGCAGTAGATTACTAAAATACCGCAGCAGGGTCCTTAAATAATGCAGCAGAGTCCTTAAATAATGCAACAAAATCCTTAAATAATGCAGCAGAGTCCTTAAATAATGCAACAAAGTCCTTAAATAATGCAGTAAAGTCCTTAAATAATGCAGCAGTCCTTAAATAATGCAACAAAGTCCTTAAATAATGCAGCAGAGTCCTTAAATAATACTGCAAAGTCCTTAAATAATGCAGCACAGTCCTTAAATAATCCAGCCAAGTCCTTAAATAATGCAGCAAATTCCTTAAATAATGCAGCAAAGTCTTTAAATAATGCAATAAAGTCCATAAATAATGCAGCAAAGTCCTTAAATAATGCAGCAGAGTACTGAAATACCGCAGCAGGGTCCTTAAATAATGCAGCAGAGTCCTTAAATAATGCAACAAAGTCCTTAATTAATGCAGTAGATTACTGAAATACCGCAGCAGGGTCCTTAAATAATGCAGCAGAGTCCTTAAATAATGCAACAAAGTCCTTAAATAATGCAGCAGAGTCCTTAAATAAAGCAGCAAATTCCTTAAATGATGCAGCAGAGTCCTTAAATAATGCAGCAAAGTCCTTAAATAATGCAGCAGAGTCCTTAAATAATGCAACAAAGTAATTAAATAATGCAGCAGAGTCCTTAAATAATGCAACAAAGTCCATAAATAATGCAGAAGAGTCCTTAAATAATCCAGACAAGTCCTTAAATAATGCAGCAGAGTCCTTAAATAATGCAGCAGAGTCCTTAAATAATGCAGCAGATTACTGAAATACCGCAGCAGGGTCCTTAAATAATGCAGCAGAGTCCTTAAATAATGCAACAAAGTCCTTAAATAATGCAGCAGAGTCCTTAAATAATGCAACAAAGTCCTTAAATAATGCAGCAGAGTCCTTAAATAATGCAACAAAGTCCTTAAATAATGCAGCAGAGTCCTTAAATAATGCAGCAAAGTCCTTAAATAATGCAGAAGAGTCCTTAAATAATGCAATAAAGTCCTTAAATAATGCAGCAAAGTCATTGAATAATCCAGCCAAGTCCTTAAATAATGCAGCAGAGTCCTTAAATAATGCAGCAAATTCCTTAAATGATGCAGCAGAGTCCTTAAATAATGCAGCAAAGTCCTTAAATAATGCAGCAGAGTCCTTAAATAATGCAACAAAGTAATTAAATAATGCAGCATAGTCCTTAAATAATGCAACAAAGTCCATAAATAATGCAGAAGAGTCCTTAAATAATCCAGACAAGTCCTTAAATAATGCAGCAGAGTCCTTAAATAATGCAGCAGAGTCCTTAAATAATGCAGCAGATTACTGAAATACCGCAGCAGGGTCCTTAAATAATGCAGCAGAGTCCTTAAATAATGCAACAAAGTCCTTAAATAATGCAGCAGAATCCTTAAATGATGCAGCAAATTCCTTAAATAGTGCAGCAGAGTCCTTAGATAATCCAGCCAAGTCTTTAAATAATGCAGCAGAGTCCTTAAATAATGCAGCAAAGTCCTTAAATAATGCAACAAAGTCCTTAAATAATGCAGCAGAGTCCTTAAATAATGCAACAAAGTCCTTAAATAATGCAGCAAAGTCCTTAAATAATGCAGCAGAGTCCTTAAATAATGCAACAAAGTCCTTAAATAATGCAGCAGAGTCCTTAAATAATGCAGCAAAGTCCTTAAATAATGCAGCACAGTCCTTAAATAATCCAGCCAAGTCCTTAAATAATGCAGCAAATTTCTTAAATAATGCAGCAAAGTCTTTAAATAATGCAATAAAGTCCATAAATAATGCAGCAAAGTCTTTAAATAATGCAATAAAGTCCATAAATAATGCAGCAAAGTCCTTAAATAATGCAGCAGAGTACTGAAATACCGCAGCAGGGTCCTTAAATAATGCAGCAGAGTCCTTAAATAATGCAACAAAGTCCTTAAATAATGCAGTAGATTACTGAAATACCGCAGCACGGTCCTTAAATAATGCAGCAGAGTCCTTAAATAATGCAACAAAGTCCTTAAATAATGCAGCAGAGTCCTTACATAATGCAACATAGTCCTTAAATAATGCAGCAAAGTCCTTAAATAATGCAGCAGAGTCCTTAAATAATGCAAGAAAGTCCTTAAATAATGCAGCAGAGTCCTTAAATAATGCAGCAAAGTCCTTAAATAATGCAGAAGAGTCCTTAAATAATGCAATAAAGTCCTTAAATAATGCAGCAAAGTCCTTAAATAATCCAGCCAAGTCCTTAAATAATGCAGCAGAGTCCTTAAATAATGCAGCAAAGTCCTTAAATGATGCAGCAGAGTCCTTAAATAATGCAGCAAAGTCCTTAAATAATCCAGCCAAGTCCTTAAATAATGCAGCAGAGTCCTTAAATAATGCAGCAAAGTCCTTAAATAATGCAGCAGAGTCCTTAAATAATGCAACAAAGTAATTAAATAATGCAGCAGAGTCCTTAAATAATGCAACAAAGTCCATAAATAATGCAGAAGAGTCCTTAAATGATCCAGACAAGTCCTTAAATAATGCAGCAGAGTCCTTAAATAATGCAGCAGATTAATGAAATACCGCAGCAGGGTCCTTAAATAATGCAGCAGAGTCCTTAAATAATGCAGCAAAGTCCTTAAATAATGCAGCAGAGTCCTTAAGTACCGTATCAGAGTCCTTAAATAAAGCAGCAAAGTCCTTAAATAATGCAACAGAGTCCTTAAATAATGCAGCAAAGTCATTAAATAATGCTGCAGAGTACTTAAATTCCGCAGCAAAGTCCTTAAATAATGCAGCAGAGTCCTTAAATAATGCTGCAAAGTCCTTAAATAATGCAACAAAGTCCTTAAATAATGCAGAAGAGTCCTTAAATAATGCAACAAAGTCCTTAAATAATGCAGCAGAGTCCTTAAATAATGCAACAAAGTACTTAAATAATGCAGCAGAGTCCTTAAGTACCGTAACAGAGTCCTTAAATAATGCAGCAAAGTCCTTAAATAATGCAGCAGATTACTGAAATACCACAGCAGGGTCCTTAAATAATGCAGCAGAGTCCTTAAATAATGCAACAAAGTCCTTAAATAATGCAACAAAGTCCTTAAATAATGCAGCAGAGTCCTTAAATAATGCAACAAAGTCCTTAAAAAATGCAGCAGAATCCTTAAATAATGCAGCAAATTCCTTAAATAATGCAGCAGAGTCCTTAAATAATCCAGCCAAGTCTTTAAATAATGCAGCAGAGTACTTAAATAATGCAGCAGAGTCCTTAAATAATGCAGCAAAGTCCTTAAATAATGCAACAAAGTCCTTAAATAATGCAGAAGAGTCCTTAAATAATGCAGCAGAGTACTGAAATACCGCAGCAGGGTCCTTAAATAATGCAGCAGAGTCCTTAAATAATGCAACAAAGTCCTTAAATAATGCAGTAGATTACTAAAATACCGCAGCAGGGTCCTTAAATAATGCAGCAGAGTCCTTAAATAATGCAACAAAGTCCTTAAATAATGCAGCAGAGTCCTTAAATAATGCAACAAAGTCCTTAAATAATGCAGTAAAGTCCTTAAATAATGCAGCAGTCCTTAAATAATGCAACAAAGTCCTTAAATAATGCAGCAGAGTCCTTAAATAATACTGCAAAGTCCTTAAATAATGCAGCACAGTCCTTAAATAATCCAGCCAAGTCCTTAAATAATGCAGCAAATTCCTTAAATAATGCAGCAAAGTCTTTAAATAATGCAATAAAGTCCATAAATAATGCAGCAAAGTCCTTAAATAATGCAGCAGAGTCCTTAAATAATGCAGCAAAGTCATTAAATAATGCTGCAGAGTACTTAAATTCCGCAGCAAAGTCCTTAAATAATGCAGCAGAGTCCTTAAATAATGCTGCAAAGTCCTTAAATAATGCAACAAAGTCCTTAAATAATGCAGAAGAGTCCTTAAATAATGCAACAAAGTCCTTAAATAATGCAGCAGAGTCCTTAAATAATGCAACAAAGTACTTAAATAATGCAGCAGAGTCCTTAAGTACCGTAACAGAGTCCTTAAATAATGCAGCAAAGTCCTTAAATAATGCAGCAGATTACTGAAATACCACAGCAGGGTCCTTAAATAATGCAGCAGAGTCCTTAAATAATGCAACAAAGTCCTTAAATAATGCAACAAAGTCCTTAAATAATGCAGCAGAGTCCTTAAATAATGCAACAAAGTCCTTAAAAAATGCAGCAGAATCCTTAAATAATGCAGCAAATTCCTTAAATAATGCAGCAGAGTCCTTAAATAATCCAGCCAAGTCTTTAAATAATGCAGCAGAGTACTTAAATAATGCAGCAGAGTCCTTAAATAATGCAGCAAAGTCCTTAAATAATGCAACAAAGTCCTTAAATAATGCAGAAGAGTCCTTAAATAAGGCAGCAGAGTACTGAAATACCGCAGCAGGGTCCTTAAATAATGCAGCAGAGTCCTTAAATAATGCAACAAAGTCCTTAAATAATGCAGTAGATTACTAAAATACCGCAGCAGGGTCCTTAAATAATGCAGCAGAGTCCTTAAATAATGCAACAAAGTCCTTAAATAATGCAGCAGAGTCCTTAAATAATGCAACAAAGTCCTTAAATAATGCAGTAAAGTCCTTAAATAATGCAGCAGTCCTTAAATAATGCAACAAAGTCCTTAAATAATGCAGCAGAGTCCTTAAATAATGCTGCAAAGTCCTTAAATAATGCAGCACAGTCCTTAAATAATCCAGCCAAGTCCTTAAATAATGCAGCAAATTCCTTAAATAATGCAGCAAAGTCTTTAAATAATGCAATAAAGTCCATAAATAATGCAGCAAAGTCCTTAAATAATGCAGCAGAGTACTGAAATACCGCAGCAGGGTCCTTAAATAATGCAGCAGAGTCCTTAAATAATGCAACAAAGTCCTTAAATAATGCAGTAGATTACTGAAATACCGCAGCAGGGTCCTTAAATAATGCAGCAGAGTCCTTAAATAATGCAACAAAGTCCTTAAATAATGCAGCAGAGTCCTTAAATAAAGCAGCAAATTCCTTAAATGATGCAGCAGAGTCCTTAAATAATGCAGCAAAGTCCTTAAATAATGCAGCAGAGTCCTTAAATAATGCAACAAAGTAATTAAATAATGCAGCAGAGTCCTTAAATAATGCAACAAAGTCCATAAATAATGCAGAAGAGTCCTTAAATAATCCAGACAAGTCCTTAAATAATGCAGCAGAGTCCTTAAATAATGCAGCAGAGTCCTTAAATAATGCAGCAGATTACTGAAATACCGCAGCAGGGTCCTTAAATAATGCAGCAGAGTCCTTAAATAATGCAACAAAGTCCTTAAATAATGCAGCAGAGTCCTTAAATAATGCAACAAAGTCCTTAAATAATGCAGCAGAGTCCTTAAATAATGCAACAAAGTCCTTAAATAATGCAGCAGAGTCCTTAAATAATGCAGCAAAGTCCTTAAATAATGCAGAAGAGTTCTTAAATAATGCAATAAAGTCCTTAAATAATGCAGCAAAGTCCTTAAATAATCCAGCCAAGTCCTTAAATAATGCAGCAGAGTCCTTAAATAATGCAGCAAATTCCTTAAATGATGCAGCAGAGTCCTTAAACAATGCAGCAAAGTCCTTAAATAATGCAGCAGAGTCCTTAAATAATGCAACAAAGTAATTAAATAATGCAGCAGAGTCCTTAAATAATGCAACAAAGTCCATAAATAATGCAGAAGAGTCCTTAAATAATCCAGACAAGTCCTTAAATAATGCAGCAGAGTCCTTAAATAATGCAGCAGATTACTGAAATACCGCAGCAGGGTCCTTAAATAATGCAGCAGAGTCCTTAAATAATGCAACAAAGTCCTTAAATAATGCAGCAGAGTCCTTAAATAATGCAACAAAGTCCTTAAATAATGCAGCAGAGTCCTTAAATAATGCAGCAAATTCCTTAAATAATGCAGCAGAGTCCTTAAATAATCCAGCCAAGTCTTTAAATAATGCAGCAGAGTCCTTAAATAATGCAGCAAAGTCCTTAAATAATGCAGCAGAGTCCTTAAATAATGCAACAAAGTAATTAAATAATGCAGCAGAGTCCTTAAATAATGCAACAAAGTCCATAAATAATGCAGAAGAGTCCTTAAATAATCCAGACAAGTCCTTAAATAATGCAGCAGAGTCCTTAAATAATGCAGCAGATTACTGAAATACCGCAGCAGGGTCCTTAAATAATGCAGCAGAGTCCTTAAATAATGCAACAAAGTCCTTAAATAATGCAGCAGAGTCCTTAAATAATGCAACAAAGTCCTTAAATAATGCAGCAAATTCCTTAAATAATGCAGCAGAGTCCTTAAATAATCCAGCCAAGTCTTTAAATAATGCAGCAGAGTCCTTAAATAATGCAGCAAAGTCCTTAAATAATGCAACAAAGTCCTTAAATAATGCAGCAGAGTCCTTAAATAATGCAACAAAGTCCTTAAATAATGCAGCAAAGTCCTTAAATAATGCAGCAGAGTCCTTAAATAATGCAACAAAGTCCTTAAATAATGCAGCAGAGTCCTTAAATAATGCAGCAAAGTCCTTAAATAATGCAGCACAGTCCTTAAATAATCCAGCCAAGTCCTTAAATAATGCAGCAAATTCCTTAAATAATGCAGCAAAGTCTTTAAATAATGCAATAAAGTCCATAAATAATGCAGCAAAGTCCTTAAATAATGCAGCAGAGTACTGAAATACCGCAGCAGGGTCCTTAAATAATGCAGCAGAGTCCTTAAATAATGCAACAAAGTCCTTAAATAATGCAGCATAGTCCTTAAATAATGCAACAAAGTCCTTAAATAATGCAGCAGAGTCCTTAAATAATGCAGCAAATTCCTTAAATAATGCAGCAGAGTCCTTAAATACTCCAGCCAAGTCTTTAAATAATGCAGCAGAGTCCTTAAATAATGCAGCAAAGTCCTTAAATAATGCAGCAGAGTCCTTAAATAATGCAACAAAGTCCTTAAATAATGCAGAAGAGTCCTTAAATAATGCAACAAAGTCCTTAAATAATGCAGCAGAGTCCTTAAATAATGCAACAAAGTACTTAAATAATGCAGCAGAGTCCTTAAGTACCGTAGCAGAGTCCTTAAATAAAGCAGCAAAAGTCCTTAAATAATGCAGCAGAGTCCTTAAATAATGCAGCAAAGTCATTAAATAATGCTGCAGAGTACTTAAATTCCGCAGCAAAGTCCTTAAATAATGCAGCAGAGTCCTTAAATAATGCTGCAAAGTCCTTAAATAATGCAACAAAGTCCTTAAATAATGCAGCAGAATCCTTAAATGATGCAGCAAATTCCTTAAATAGTGCAGCAGAGTCCTTAAATAATCCAGCCAAGTCTTTAAATAATGCAGCAGAGTCCTTAAATAATGCAGCAAAGTCCTTAAATAATGCAACAAAGTCCTTAAATAATGCAGCAGAGTCCTTAAATAATGCAACAAAGTCCTTAAATAATGCAGCAAAGTCCTTAAATAATGCAGCAGAGTCCTTAAATAATGCAACAAAGTCCTTAAATAATGCAGCAGAGTCCTTAAATAATGCAGCAAAGTCCTTAAATAATGCAGCACAGTCCTTAAATAATCCAGCCAAGTCCTTAAATAATGCAGCAAATTTCTTAAATAATGCAGCAAAGTCTTTAAATAATGCAATAAAGTCCATAAATAATGCAGCAAAGTCCTTAAATAATGCAGCAGAGTACTGAAATACCGCAGCAGGGTCCTTAAATAATGCAGCAGAGTCCTTAAATAATGCAACAAAGTCCTTAAATAATGCAGTAGATTACTGAAATACCGCAGCAGGGTCCTTAAATAATTCTGCAGAGTCCTTAAATAATGCAACAAAGTCCTTAAATAATGCAGCAGAGTCCTTACATAATGCAACATAGTCCTTAAATAATGCAGCAAAGTCCTTAAATAATGCAGCAGAGTCCTTAAATAATGCAAGAAAGTCCTTAAATAATGCAGCAGAGTCCTTAAATAATGCAGCAAAGTCCTTAAATAATGCAGAAGAGTCCTTAAATAATGCAATAAAGTCCTTAAATAATGCAGCAAAGTCCTTAAATAATCCAGCCAAGTCCTTAAATAATGCAGCAGAGTCCTTAAATAATGCAGCAAAGTCCTTAAATGATGCAGCAGAGTCCTTAAATAATGCAGCAAAGTCCTTAAATAATCCAGCCAAGTCCTTAAATAATGCAGCAGAGTTCTTAAATAATGCAGCAAAGTCCTTAAATAATGCAGCAGAGTACTTAAATAATGCAACAAAGTAATTAAATAATGCAGCAGAGTCCTTAAATAATGCAACAAAGTCCATAAATAATGCAGAAGAGTCCTTAAATGATCCAGACAAGTCCTTAAATAATGCAGCAGAGTCCTTAAATAATGCAGCAGATTAATGAAATACCGCAGCAGGGTCCTTAAATAATGCAGCAGAGTCCTTAAATAATGCAGCAAAGTCCTTAAATAATGCAGCAGAGTCCTTAAGTACCGTATCAGAGTCCTTAAATAAAGCAGCAAAGTCCTTAAATAATGCAGCAGAGTCCTTAAATAATGCAGCAAAGTCTTTAAATAATGCTGCAGAGTACTTAAATTCCGCAGCAAAGTCCTTAAATAATGCAGCAGAGTCCTTAAATAATGCTGCAAAGTCCTTAAATAATGCAACAAAGTCCTTAAATAATGCAGAAGAGTCCTTAAATAATGCAACAAAGTCCTTAAATAATGCAGCAGAGTCCTTAAATAATGCAACAAAGTCCTTAAATAATGCAGCAGAGTCCTTAAATAATGCAGCAAAGTCCTTAAATAATGCAGCACAGTCCTTAAATAATCCAGCCAAGTCCTTAAATAATGCAGCAAATTTCTTAAATAATGCAGCAAAGTCTTTAAATAATGCAATAAAGTCCATAAATAATGCAGCAAAGTCCTTAAATAATGCAGCAGAGTACTGAAATACCGCAGCAGGGTCCTTAAATAATGCAGCAGAGTCCTTAAATAATGCAACAAAGTCCTTAAATAATGCAGTAGATTACTGAAATACCGCAGCAGGGTCCTTAAATAATGCAGCAGAGTCCTTAAATAATGCAACAAAGTCCTTAAATAATGCAGCAGAGTCCTTACATAATGCAACATAGTCCTTAAATAATGCAGCAAAGTCCTTAAATAATGCAGCAGAGTCCTTAAAAAATGCAAGAAAGTCCTTAAATAATGCAGCAGAGTCCTTAAATAATGCAGCAAAGTCCTTAAATAATGCAGAAGAGTCCTTAAATAATGCAATAAAGTCCTTAAATAATGCAGCAAAGTCCTTAAATAATCCAGCCAAGTCCTTAAATAATGCAGCAGAGTCCTTAAATAATGCAGCAAAGTCCTTAAATGATGCAGCAGAGTCCTTAAATAATGCAGCAAAGTCCTTAAATAATCCAGCCAAGTCCTTAAATAATGCAGCAGAGTCCTTAAATAATGCAGCAAAGTCCTTAAATAATGCAGCAGAGTCCTTAAATAATGCAACAAAGTAATTAAATAATGCAGCAGAGTCCTTAAATAATGCAACAAAGTCCATAAATAATGCAGAAGAGTCCTTAAATGATCCAGACAAGTCCTTAAATAATGCAGCAGAGTCCTTAAATAATGCAGCAGATTAATGAAATACCGCAGCAGGGTCCTTAAATAATGCAGCAGAGTCCTTAAATAATGCAGCAAAGTCCTTAAATAATGCAGCAGAGTCCTTAAGTACCGTATCAGAGTCCTTAAATAAAGCAGCAAAGTCCTTAAATAATGCAGCAGAGTCCTTAAATAATGCAGCAAAGTAATTAAATAATGCTGCAGAGTACTTAAATTCCGCAGCAAAGTCCTTAAATAATGCAGCAGAGTCCTTAAATAATGCTGCAAAGTCCTTAAATAATGCAACAAAGTCCTTAAATAATGCAGAAGAGTCCTTAAATAATGCAACAAAGTCCTTAAATAATGCAGCAGAGTCCTTAAATAATGCAACAAAGTACTTAAATAATGCAGCAGAGTCCTTAAGTACCGTAACAGAGTCCTTAAATAATGCAGCAAAGTCCTTAAATAATGCAGCAGATTACTGAAATACCACAGCAGGGTCCTTAAATAATGCAGCAGAGTCCTTAAATAATGCAACAAAGTCCTTAAATAATGCAACAAAGTCCTTAAATAATGCAGCAGAGTCCTTAAATAATGCAACAAAGTCCTTAAAAAATGCAGCAGAATCCTTAAATAATGCAGCAAATTCCTTAAATAATGCAGCAGAGTCCTTAAATAATCCAGCCAAGTCTTTAAATAATGCAGCAGAGTACTTAAATAATGCAGCAGAGTCCTTAAATAATGCAGCAAAGTCCTTAAATAATGCAACAAAGTCCTTAAATAATGCAGAAGAGTCCTTAAATAATGCAGCAGAGTACTGAAATACCGCAGCAGGGTCCTTAAATAATGCAGCAGAGTCCTTAAATAATGCAACAAAGTCCTTAAATAATGCAGTAGATTACTAAAATACCGCAGCAGGGTCCTTAAATAATGCAGCAGAGTCCTTAAATAATGCAACAAAATCCTTAAATAATGCAGCAGAGTCCTTAAATAATGCAACAAAGTCCTTAAATAATGCAGTAAAGTCCTTAAATAATGCAGCAGTCCTTAAATAATGCAACAAAGTCCTTAAATAATGCAGCAGAGTCCTTAAATAATACTGCAAAGTCCTTAAATAATGCAGCACAGTCCTTAAATAATCCAGCCAAGTCCTTAAATAATGCAGCAAATTCCTTAAATAATGCAGCAAAGTCTTTAAATAATGCAATAAAGTCCATAAATAATGCAGCAAAGTCCTTAAATAATGCAGCAGAGTACTGAAATACCGCAGCAGGGTCCTTAAATAATGCAGCAGAGTCCTTAAATAATGCAACAAAGTCCTTAATTAATGCAGTAGATTACTGAAATACCGCAGCAGGGTCCTTAAATAATGCAGCAGAGTCCTTAAATAATGCAACAAAGTCCTTAAATAATGCAGCAGAGTCCTTAAATAAAGCAGCAAATTCCTTAAATGATGCAGCAGAGTCCTTAAATAATGCAGCAAAGTCCTTAAATAATGCAGCAGAGTCCTTAAATAATGCAACAAAGTAATTAAATAATGCAGCAGAGTCCTTAAATAATGCAACAAAGTCCATAAATAATGCAGAAGAGTCCTTAAATAATCCAGACAAGTCCTTAAATAATGCAGCAGAGTCCTTAAATAATGCAGCAGAGTCCTTAAATAATGCAGCAGATTACTGAAATACCGCAGCAGGGTCCTTAAATAATGCAGCAGAGTCCTTAAATAATGCAACAAAGTCCTTAAATAATGCAGCAGAGTCCTTAAATAATGCAACAAAGTCCTTAAATAATGCAGCAGAGTCCTTAAATAATGCAACAAAGTCCTTAAATAATGCAGCAGAGTCCTTAAATAATGCAGCAAAGTCCTTAAATAATGCAGAAGAGTCCTTAAATAATGCAATAAAGTCCTTAAATAATGCAGCAAAGTCATTGAATAATCCAGCCAAGTCCTTAAATAATGCAGCAGAGTCCTTAAATAATGCAGCAAATTCCTTAAATGATGCAGCAGAGTCCTTAAATAATGCAGCAAAGTCCTTAAATAATGCAGCAGAGTCCTTAAATAATGCAACAAAGTAATTAAATAATGCAGCATAGTCCTTAAATAATGCAACAAAGTCCATAAATAATGCAGAAGAGTCCTTAAATAATCCAGACAAGTCCTTAAATAATGCAGCAGAGTCCTTAAATAATGCAGCAGAGTCCTTAAATAATGCAGCAGATTACTGAAATACCGCAGCAGGGTCCTTAAATAATGCAGCAGAGTCCTTAAATAATGCAACAAAGTCCTTAAATAATGCAGCAGAATCCTTAAATGATGCAGCAAATTCCTTAAATAGTGCAGCAGAGTCCTTAGATAATCCAGCCAAGTCTTTAAATAATGCAGCAGAGTCCTTAAATAATGCAGCAAAGTCCTTAAATAATGCAACAAAGTCCTTAAATAATGCAGCAGAGTCCTTAAATAATGCAACAAAGTCCTTAAATAATGCAGCAAAGTCCTTAAATAATGCAGCAGAGTCCTTAAATAATGCAACAAAGTCCTTAAATAATGCAGCAGAGTCCTTAAATAATGCAGCAAAGTCCTTAAATAATGCAGCACAGTCCTTAAATAATCCAGCCAAGTCCTTAAATAATGCAGCAAATTTCTTAAATAATGCAGCAAAGTCTTTAAATAATGCAATAAAGTCCATAAATAATGCAGCAAAGTCTTTAAATAATGCAATAAAGTCCATAAATAATGCAGCAAAGTCCTTAAATAATGCAGCAGAGTACTGAAATACCGCAGCAGGGTCCTTAAATAATGCAGCAGAGTCCTTAAATAATGCAACAAAGTCCTTAAATAATGCAGTAGATTACTGAAATACCGCAGCACGGTCCTTAAATAATGCAGCAGAGTCCTTAAATAATGCAACAAAGTCCTTAAATAATGCAGCAGAGTCCTTACATAATGCAACATAGTCCTTAAATAATGCAGCAAAGTCCTTAAATAATGCAGCAGAGTCCTTAAATAATGCAAGAAAGTCCTTAAATAATGCAGCAGAGTCCTTAAATAATGCAGCAAAGTCCTTAAATAATGCAGAAGAGTCCTTAAATAATGCAATAAAGTCCTTAAATAATGCAGCAAAGTCCTTAAATAATCCAGCCAAGTCCTTAAATAATGCAGCAGAGTCCTTAAATAATGCAGCAAAGTCCTTAAATGATGCAGCAGAGTCCTTAAATAATGCAGCAAAGTCCTTAAATAATCCAGCCAAGTCCTTAAATAATGCAGCAGAGTCCTTAAATAATGCAGCAAAGTCCTTAAATAATGCAGCAGAGTCCTTAAATAATGCAACAAAGTAATTAAATAATGCAGCAGAGTCCTTAAATAATGCAACAAAGTCCATAAATAATGCAGAAGAGTCCTTAAATGATCCAGACAAGTCCTTAAATAATGCAGCAGAGTCCTTAAATAATGCAGCAGATTAATGAAATACCGCAGCAGGGTCCTTAAATAATGCAGCAGAGTCCTTAAATAATGCAGCAAAGTCCTTAAATAATGCAGCAGAGTCCTTAAGTACCGTATCAGAGTCCTTAAATAAAGCAGCAAAGTCCTTAAATAATGCAACAGAGTCCTTAAATAATGCAGCAAAGTCATTAAATAATGCTGCAGAGTACTTAAATTCCGCAGCAAAGTCCTTAAATAATGCAGCAGAGTCCTTAAATAATGCTGCAAAGTCCTTAAATAATGCAACAAAGTCCTTAAATAATGCAGAAGAGTCCTTAAATAATGCAACAAAGTCCTTAAATAATGCAGCAGAGTCCTTAAATAATGCAACAAAGTACTTAAATAATGCAGCAGAGTCCTTAAGTACCGTAACAGAGTCCTTAAATAATGCAGCAAAGTCCTTAAATAATGCAGCAGATTACTGAAATACCACAGCAGGGTCCTTAAATAATGCAGCAGAGTCCTTAAATAATGCAACAAAGTCCTTAAATAATGCAACAAAGTCCTTAAATAATGCAGCAGAGTCCTTAAATAATGCAACAAAGTCCTTAAAAAATGCAGCAGAATCCTTAAATAATGCAGCAAATTCCTTAAATAATGCAGCAGAGTCCTTAAATAATCCAGCCAAGTCTTTAAATAATGCAGCAGAGTACTTAAATAATGCAGCAGAGTCCTTAAATAATGCAGCAAAGTCCTTAAATAATGCAACAAAGTCCTTAAATAATGCAGAAGAGTCCTTAAATAATGCAGCAGAGTACTGAAATACCGCAGCAGGGTCCTTAAATAATGCAGCAGAGTCCTTAAATAATGCAACAAAGTCCTTAAATAATGCAGTAGATTACTAAAATACCGCAGCAGGGTCCTTAAATAATGCAGCAGAGTCCTTAAATAATGCAACAAAGTCCTTAAATAATGCAGCAGAGTCCTTAAATAATGCAACAAAGTCCTTAAATAATGCAGTAAAGTCCTTAAATAATGCAGCAGTCCTTAAATAATGCAACAAAGTCCTTAAATAATGCAGCAGAGTCCTTAAATAATACTGCAAAGTCCTTAAATAATGCAGCACAGTCCTTAAATAATCCAGCCAAGTCCTTAAATAATGCAGCAAATTCCTTAAATAATGCAGCAAAGTCTTTAAATAATGCAATAAAGTCCATAAATAATGCAGCAAAGTCCTTAAATAATGCAGCAGAGTACTGAAATACCGCAGCAGGGTCCTTAAATAATGCAGCAGAGTCCTTAAATAATGCAACAAAGTCCTTAAATAATGCAGTAGATTACTGAAATACCGCAGCAGGGTCCTTAAATAATGCAGCAGAGTCCTTAAATAATGCAACAAAGTCCTTAAATAATGCAGCAGAGTCCTTAAATAAAGCAGCAAATTCCTTAAATGATGCAGCAGAGTCCTTAAATAATGCAGCAAAGTCCTTAAATAATGCAGCAGAGTCCTTAAATAATGCAACAAAGTAATTAAATAATGCAGCAGAGTCCTTAAATAATGCAACAAAGTCCATAAATAATGCAGAAGAGTCCTTAAATAATCCATACAAGTCCTTAAATAATGCAGCAGAGTCCTTAAATAATGCAGCAGAGTCCTTAAATAATGCAGCAGAGTCCTTAAATAATGCAACAAAGTAATTAAATAATGCAGCAGAGTCCTTAAATAATGCAACAAAGTCCATAAATAATGCAGAAGAGTCCTTAAATGATCCAGACAAGTCCTTAAATAATGCAGCAGAGTCCTTAAATAATGCAGCAGATTAATGAAATACCGCAGCAGGGTCCTTAAATAATGCAGCAGAGTCCTTAAATAATGCAGCAAAGTCCTTAAATAATGCAGCAGAGTCCTTAAGTACCGTATCAGAGTCCTTAAATAAAGCAGCAAAGTCCTTAAATAATGCAGCAGAGTCCTTAAATAATGCAGCAAAGTCATTAAATAATGCTGCAGAGTACTTAAATTCCGCAGCAAAGTCCTTAAATAATGCAGCAGAGTCCTTAAATAATGCTGCAAAGTCCTTAAATAATGCAACAAAGTCCTTAAATAATGCAGAAGAGTCCTTAAATAATGCAACAAAGTCCTTAAATAATGCAGCAGAGTCCTTAAATAATGCAGCAAAGTCCTTAAATAATGCAGCACAGTCCTTAAATAATCCAGCCAAGTCCTTAAATAATGCAGCAAATTTCTTAAATAATGCAGCAAAGTCTTTAAATAATGCAATAAAGTCCATAAATAATGCAGCAAAGTCTTTAAATAATGCAATAAAGTCCATAAATAATGCAGCAAAGTCCTTAAATAATGCAGCAGAGTACTGAAATACCGCAGCAGGGTCCTTAAATAATGCAGCAGAGTCCTTAAATAATGCAACAAAGTCCTTAAATAATGCAGTAGATTACTGAAATACCGCAGCAGGGTCCTTAAATAATGCAGCAGAGTCCTTAAATAATGCAACAAAGTCCTTAAATAATGCAGCAGAGTCCTTACATAATGCAACATAGTCCTTAAATAATGCAGCAAAGTCCTTAAATAATGCAGCAGAGTCCTTAAATAATGCAAGAAAGTCCTTAAATAATGCAGCAGAGTCCTTAAATAATGCAGCAAAGTCCTTAAATAATGCAGAAGAGTCCTTAAATAATGCAATAAAGTCCTTAAATAATGCAGCAAAGTCCTTAAATAATCCAGCCAAGTCCTTAAATAATGCAGCAGAGTCCTTAAATAATGCAGCAAAGTCCTTAAATGATGCAGCAGAGTCCTTAAATAATGCAGCAAAGTCCTTAAATAATCCAGCCAAGTCCTTAAATAATGCAGCAGAGTCCTTAAATAATGCAGCAAAGTCCTTAAATAATGCAGCAGAGTCCTTAAATAATGCAACAAAGTAATTAAATAATGCAGCAGAGTCCTTAAATAATGCAACAAAGTCCATAAATAATGCAGAAGAGTCCTTAAATGATCCAGACAAGTCCTTAAATAATGCAGCAGAGTCCTTAAATAATGCAGCAGAGTCCTTAAATAATCCAGCCAAGTCTTTAAATAATGCAGCAGAGTACTTAAATAATGCAGCAGAGTCCTTAAATAATGCAGCAAAGTCCTTAAATAATGCAACAAAGTCCTTAAATAATGCAGAAGAGTCCTTAAATAATGCAGCAGAGTACTGAAATACCGCAGCAGGGTCCTTAAATAATGCAGCAGAGTCCTTAAATAATGCAACAAAGTCCTTAAATAATGCAGTAGATTACTAAAATACCGCAGCAGGGTCCTTAAATAATGCAGCAGAGTCCTTAAATAATGCAACAAAGTCCTTAAATAATGCAGCAGAGTCCTTAAATAATGCAACAAAGTCCTTAAATAATGCAGTAAAGTCCTTAAATAATGCAGCAGTCCTTAAATAATGCAACAAAGTCCTTAAATAATGCAGCAGAGTCCTTAAATAATACTGCAAAGTCCTTAAATAATGCAGCACAGTCCTTAAATAATCCAGCCAAGTCCTTAAATAATGCAGCAAATTCCTTAAATAATGCAGCAAAGTCTTTAAATAATGCAATAAAGTCCATAAATAATGCAGCAAAGTCCTTAAATAATGCAGCAGAGTACTGAAATACCGCAGCAGGGTCCTTAAATAATGCAGCAGAGTCCTTAAATAATGCAACAAAGTCCTTAAATAATGCAGTAGATTACTGAAATACCGCAGCAGGGTCCTTAAATAATGCAGCAGAGTCCTTAAATAATGCAACAAAGTCCTTAAATAATGCAGCAGAGTCCTTAAATAAAGCAGCAAATTCCTTAAATGATGCAGCAGAGTCCTTAAATAATGCAGCAAAGTCCTTAAATAATGCAGCAGAGTCCTTAAATAATGCAACAAAGTAATTAAATAATGCAGCAGAGTCCTTAAATAATGCAACAAAGTCCATAAATAATGCAGAAGAGTCCTTAAATAATCCATACAAGTCCTTAAATAATGCAGCAGAGTCCTTAAATAATGCAGCAGAGTCCTTAAATAATGCAGCAGAGTCCTTAAATAATGCAACAAAGTAATTAAATAATGCAGCAGAGTCCTTAAATAATGCAACAAAGTCCATAAATAATGCAGAAGAGTCCTTAAATGATCCAGACAAGTCCTTAAATAATGCAGCAGAGTCCTTAAATAATGCAGCAGATTAATGAAATACCGCAGCAGGGTCCTTAAATAATGCAGCAGAGTCCTTAAATAATGCAGCAAAGTCCTTAAATAATGCAGCAGAGTCCTTAAGTACCGTATCAGAGTCCTTAAATAAAGCAGCAAAGTCCTTAAATAATGCAGCAGAGTCCTTAAATAATGCAGCAAAGTCATTAAATAATGCTGCAGAGTACTTAAATTCCGCAGCAAAGTCCTTAAATAATGCAGCAGAGTCCTTAAATAATGCTGCAAAGTCCTTAAATAATGCAACAAAGTCCTTAAATAATGCAGAAGAGTCCTTAAATAATGCAACAAAGTCCTTAAATAATGCAGCAGAGTCCTTAAATAATGCAGCAAAGTCCTTAAATAATGCAGCACAGTCCTTAAATAATCCAGCCAAGTCCTTAAATAATGCAGCAAATTTCTTAAATAATGCAGCAAAGTCTTTAAATAATGCAATAAAGTCCATAAATAATGCAGCAAAGTCTTTAAATAATGCAATAAAGTCCATAAATAATGCAGCAAAGTCCTTAAATAATGCAGCAGAGTACTGAAATACCGCAGCAGGGTCCTTAAATAATGCAGCAGAGTCCTTAAATAATGCAACAAAGTCCTTAAATAATGCAGTAGATTACTGAAATACCGCAGCAGGGTCCTTAAATAATGCAGCAGAGTCCTTAAATAATGCAACAAAGTCCTTAAATAATGCAGCAGAGTCCTTACATAATGCAACATAGTCCTTAAATAATGCAGCAAAGTCCTTAAATAATGCAGCAGAGTCCTTAAATAATGCAAGAAAGTCCTTAAATAATGCAGCAGAGTCCTTAAATAATGCAGCAAAGTCCTTAAATAATGCAGAAGAGTCCTTAAATAATGCAATAAAGTCCTTAAATAATGCAGCAAAGTCCTTAAATAATCCAGCCAAGTCCTTAAATAATGCAGCAGAGTCCTTAAATAATGCAGCAAAGTCCTTAAATGATGCAGCAGAGTCCTTAAATAATGCAGCAAAGTCCTTAAATAATCCAGCCAAGTCCTTAAATAATGCAGCAGAGTCCTTAAATAATGCAGCAAAGTCCTTAAATAATGCAGCAGAGTCCTTAAATAATGCAACAAAGTAATTAAATAATGCAGCAGAGTCCTTAAATAATGCAACAAAGTCCATAAATAATGCAGAAGAGTCCTTAAATGATCCAGACAAGTCCTTAAATAATGCAGCAGAGTCCTTAAATAATGCAGCAGATTAATGAAATACCGCAGCAGGGTCCTTAAATAATGCAGCAGAGTCCTTAAATAATGCAGCAAAGTCCTTAAATAATGCAGCAGAGTCCTTAAGTACCGTATCAGAGTCCTTAAATAAAGCAGCAAAGTCCTTAAATAATGCAGCAGAGTCCTTAAATAATGCAGCAAAGTCATTAAATAATGCTGCAGAGTACTTAAATTCCGCAGCAAAGTCCTTAAATAATGCAGCAGAGTCCTTAAATAATGCTGCAAAGTCCTTAAATAATGCAACAAAGTCCTTAAATAATGCAGAAGAGTCCTTAAATAATGCAACAAAGTCCTTAAATAATGCAGCAGAGTCCTTAAATAATGCAACAAAGTACTTAAATAATGCAGCAGAGTCCTTAAGTACCGTAACAGAGTCCTTAAATAATGCAGCAAAGTCCTTAAATAATGCAGCAGATTACTGAAATACCACAGCAGGGTCCTTAAATAATGCAGCAGAGTCCTTAAATAATGCAACAAAGTCCTTAAATAATGCAACAAAGTCCTTAAATAATGCAGCAGAGTCCTTAAATAATGCAACAAAGTCCTTAAAAAATGCAGCAGAATCCTTAAATAATGCAGCAAATTCCTTAAATAATGCAGCAGAGTCCTTAAATAATCCAGCCAAGTCTTTAAATAATGCTGCAGAGTACTTAAATAATGCAGCAGAGTCCTTAAATAATGCAGCAAAGTCCTTAAATAATGCAACAAAGTCCTTAAATAATGCAGAAGAGTCCTTAAATAATGCAGCAGAGTACTGAAATACCGCAGCAGGGTCCTTAAATAATGCAGCAGAGTCCTTAAATAATGCAACAAAGTCCTTAAATAATGCAGTAGATTACTAAAATACCGCAGCAGGGTCCTTAAATAATGCAGCAGAGTCCTTAAATAATGCAACAAAGTCCTTAAATAATGCAGCAGAGTCCTTAAATAATGCAACAAAGTCCTTAAATAATGCAGTAAAGTCCTTAAATAATGCAGCAGTCCTTAAATAATGCAACAAAGTCCTTAAATAATGCAGCAGAGTCCTTAAATAATACTGCAAAGTCCTTAAATAATGCAGCACAGTCCTTAAATAATCCAGCCAAGTCCTTAAATAATGCAGCAAATTCCTTAAATAATGCAGCAAAGTCTTTAAATAATGCAATAAAGTCCATAAATAATGCAGCAAAGTCCTTAAATAATGCAGCAGAGTACTGAAATACCGCAGCAGGGTCCTTAAATAATGCAGCAGAGTCCTTAAATAATGCAACAAAGTCCTTAAATAATGCAGTAGATTACTGAAATACCGCAGCAGGGTCCTTAAATAATGCAGCAGAGTCCTTAAATAATGCAACAAAGTCCTTAAATAATGCAGCAGAGTCCTTAAATAAAGCAGCAAATTCCTTAAATGATGCAGCAGAGTCCTTAAATAATGCAGCAAAGTCCTTAAATAATGCAGCAGAGTCCTTAAATAATGCAACAAAGTAATTAAATAATGCAGCAGAGTCCTTAAATAATGCAACAAAGTCCATAAATAATGCAGAAGAGTCCTTAAATAATCCAGACAAGTCCTTAAATAATGCAGCAGAGTCCTTAAATAATGCAGCAGAGTCCTTAAATAATGCAGCAGAGTCCTTAAATAATGCAACAAAGTAATTAAATAATGCAGCAGAGTCCTTAAATAATGCAACAAAGTCCATAAATAATGCAGAAGAGTCCTTAAATGATCCAGACAAGTCCTTAAATAATGCAGCAGAGTCCTTAAATAATGCAGCAGATTAATGAAATACCGCAGCAGGGTCCTTAAATAATGCAGCAGAGTCCTTAAATAATGCAGCAAAGTCCTTAAATAATGCAGCAGAGTCCTTAAGTACCGTATCAGAGTCCTTAAATAAAGCAGCAAAGTCCTTAAATAATGCAGCAGAGTCCTTAAATAATGCAGCAAAGTCATTAAATAATGCTGCAGAGTACTTAAATTCCGCAGCAAAGTCCTTAAATAATGCAGCAGAGTCCTTAAATAATGCTGCAAAGTCCTTAAATAATGCAACAAAGTCCTTAAATAATGCAGAAGAGTCCTTAAATAATGCAACAAAGTCCTTAAATAATGCAGCAGAGTCCTTAAATAATGCAACAAAGTACTTAAATAATGCAGCAGAGTCCTTAAGTACCGTAACAGAGTCCTTAAATAATGCAGCAAAGTCCTTAAATAATGCAGCAGATTACTGAAATACCACAGCAGGGTCCTTAAATAATGCAGCAGAGTCCTTAAATAATGCAACAAAGTCCTTAAATAATGCAACAAAGTCCTTAAATAATGCAGCAGAGTCCTTAAATAATGCAACAAAGTCCTTAAAAAATGCAGCAGAATCCTTAAATAATGCAGCAAATTCCTTAAATAATGCAGCAGAGTCCTTAAATAATCCAGCCAAGTCTTTAAATAATGCAGCAGAGTACTTAAATAATGCAGCAGAGTCCTTAAATAATGCAGCAAAGTCCTTAAATAATGCAACAAAGTCCTTAAATAATGCAGAAGAGTCCTTAAATAATGCAGCAGAGTACTGAAATACCGCAGCAGGGTCCTTAAATAATGCAGCAGAGTCCTTAAATAATGCAACAAAGTCCTTAAATAATGCAGTAGATTACTAAAATACCGCAGCAGGGTCCTTAAATAATGCAGCAGAGTCCTTAAATAATGCAACAAAATCCTTAAATAATGCAGCAGAGTCCTTAAATAATGCAACAAAGTCCTTAAATAATGCAGTAAAGTCCTTAAATAATGCAGCAGTCCTTAAATAATGCAACAAAGTCCTTAAATAATGCAGCAGAGTCCTTAAATAATACTGCAAAGTCCTTAAATAATGCAGCACAGTCCTTAAATAATCCAGCCAAGTCCTTAAATAATGCAGCAAATTCCTTAAATAATGCAGCAAAGTCTTTAAATAATGCAATAAAGTCCATAAATAATGCAGCAAAGTCCTTAAATAATGCAGCAGAGTACTGAAATACCGCAGCAGGGTCCTTAAATAATGCAGCAGAGTCCTTAAATAATGCAACAAAGTCCTTAATTAATGCAGTAGATTACTGAAATACCGCAGCAGGGTCCTTAAATAATGCAGCAGAGTCCTTAAATAATGCAACAAAGTCCTTAAATAATGCAGCAGAGTCCTTAAATAAAGCAGCAAATTCCTTAAATGATGCAGCAGAGTCCTTAAATAATGCAGCAAAGTCCTTAAATAATGCAGCAGAGTCCTTAAATAATGCAACAAAGTAATTAAATAATGCAGCAGAGTCCTTAAATAATGCAACAAAGTCCATAAATAATGCAGAAGAGTCCTTAAATAATCCAGACAAGTCCTTAAATAATGCAGCAGAGTCCTTAAATAATGCAGCAGAGTCCTTAAATAATGCAGCAGATTACTGAAATACCGCAGCAGGGTCCTTAAATAATGCAGCAGAGTCCTTAAATAATGCAACAAAGTCCTTAAATAATGCAGCAGAGTCCTTAAATAATGCAACAAAGTCCTTAAATAATGCAGCAGAGTCCTTAAATAATGCAACAAAGTCCTTAAATAATGCAGCAGAGTCCTTAAATAATGCAGCAAAGTCCTTAAATAATGCAGAAGAGTCCTTAATAATGCAATAAAGTCCTTAAATAATGCAGCAAAGTCATTGAATAATCCAGCCAAGTCCTTAAATAATGCAGCAGAGTCCTTAAATAATGCAGCAAATTCCTTAAATGATGCAGCAGAGTCCTTAAATAATGCAGCAAAGTCCTTAAATAATGCAGCAGAGTCCTTAAATAATGCAACAAAGTAATTAAATAATGCAGCATAGTCCTTAAATAATGCAACAAAGTCCATAAATAATGCAGAAGAGTCCTTAAATAATCCAGACAAGTCCTTAAATAATGCAGCAGAGTCCTTAAATAATGCAGCAGAGTCCTTAAATAATGCAGCAGATTACTGAAATACCGCAGCAGGGTCCTTAAATAATGCAGCAGAGTCCTTAAATAATGCAACAAAGTCCTTAAATAATGCAGCAGAATCCTTAAATGATGCAGCAAATTCCTTAAATAGTGCAGCAGAGTCCTTAGATAATCCAGCCAAGTCTTTAAATAATGCAGCAGAGTCCTTAAATAATGCAGCAAAGTCCTTAAATAATGCAACAAAGTCCTTAAATAATGCAGCAGAGTCCTTAAATAATGCAACAAAGTCCTTAAATAATGCAGCAAAGTCCTTAAATAATGCAGCAGAGTCCTTAAATAATGCAACAAAGTCCTTAAATAATGCAGCAGAGTCCTTAAATAATGCAGCAAAGTCCTTAAATAATGCAGCACAGTCCTTAAATAATCCAGCCAAGTCCTTAAATAATGCAGCAAATTTCTTAAATAATGCAGCAAAGTCTTTAAATAATGCAATAAAGTCCATAAATAATGCAGCAAAGTCTTTAAATAATGCAATAAAGTCCATAAATAATGCAGCAAAGTCCTTAAATAATGCAGCAGAGTACTGAAATACCGCAGCAGGGTCCTTAAATAATGCAGCAGAGTCCTTAAATAATGCAACAAAGTCCTTAAATAATGCAGTAGATTACTGAAATACCGCAGCACGGTCCTTAAATAATGCAGCAGAGTCCTTAAATAATGCAACAAAGTCCTTAAATAATGCAGCAGAGTCCTTACATAATGCAACATAGTCCTTAAATAATGCAGCAAAGTCCTTAAATAATGCAGCAGAGTCCTTAAATAATGCAAGAAAGTCCTTAAATAATGCAGCAGAGTCCTTAAATAATGCAGCAAAGTCCTTAAATAATGCAGAAGAGTCCTTAAATAATGCAATAAAGTCCTTAAATAATGCAGCAAAGTCCTTAAATAATCCAGCCAAGTCCTTAAATAATGCAGCAGAGTCCTTAAATAATGCAGCAAAGTCCTTAAATGATGCAGCAGAGTCCTTAAATAATGCAGCAAAGTCCTTAAATAATCCAGCCAAGTCCTTAAATAATGCAGCAGAGTCCTTAAATAATGCAGCAAAGTCCTTAAATAATGCAGCAGAGTCCTTAAATAATGCAACAAAGTAATTAAATAATGCAGCAGAGTCCTTAAATAATGCAACAAAGTCCATAAATAATGCAGAAGAGTCCTTAAATGATCCAGACAAGTCCTTAAATAATGCAGCAGAGTCCTTAAATAATGCAGCAGATTAATGAAATACCGCAGCAGGGTCCTTAAATAATGCAGCAGAGTCCTTAAATAATGCAGCAAAGTCCTTAAATAATGCAGCAGAGTCCTTAAGTACCGTATCAGAGTCCTTAAATAAAGCAGCAAAGTCCTTAAATAATGCAACAGAGTCCTTAAATAATGCAGCAAAGTCATTAAATAATGCTGCAGAGTACTTAAATTCCGCAGCAAAGTCCTTAAATAATGCAGCAGAGTCCTTAAATAATGCTGCAAAGTCCTTAAATAATGCAACAAAGTCCTTAAATAATGCAGAAGAGTCCTTAAATAATGCAACAAAGTCCTTAAATAATGCAGCAGAGTCCTTAAATAATGCAACAAAGTACTTAAATAATGCAGCAGAGTCCTTAAGTACCGTAACAGAGTCCTTAAATAATGCAGCAAAGTCCTTAAATAATGCAGCAGATTACTGAAATACCACAGCAGGGTCCTTAAATAATGCAGCAGAGTCCTTAAATAATGCAACAAAGTCCTTAAATAATGCAACAAAGTCCTTAAATAATGCAGCAGAGTCCTTAAATAATGCAACAAAGTCCTTAAAAAATGCAGCAGAATCCTTAAATAATGCAGCAAATTCCTTAAATAATGCAGCAGAGTCCTTAAATAATCCAGCCAAGTCTTTAAATAATGCAGCAGAGTACTTAAATAATGCAGCAGAGTCCTTAAATAATGCAGCAAAGTCCTTAAATAATGCAACAAAGTCCTTAAATAATGCAGAAGAGTCCTTAAATAATGCAGCAGAGTACTGAAATACCGCAGCAGGGTCCTTAAATAATGCAGCAGAGTCCTTAAATAATGCAACAAAGTCCTTAAATAATGCAGTAGATTACTAAAATACCGCAGCAGGGTCCTTAAATAATGCAGCAGAGTCCTTAAATAATGCAACAAAGTCCTTAAATAATGCAGCAGAGTCCTTAAATAATGCAACAAAGTCCTTAAATAATGCAGTAAAGTCCTTAAATAATGCAGCAGTCCTTAAATAATGCAACAAAGTCCTTAAATAATGCAGCAGAGTCCTTAAATAATACTGCAAAGTCCTTAAATAATGCAGCACAGTCCTTAAATAATCCAGCCAAGTCCTTAAATAATGCAGCAAATTCCTTAAATAATGCAGCAAAGTCTTTAAATAATGCAATAAAGTCCATAAATAATGCAGCAAAGTCCTTAAATAATGCAGCAGAGTACTGAAATACCGCAGCAGGGTCCTTAAATAATGCAGCAGAGTCCTTAAATAATGCAACAAAGTCCTTAAATAATGCAGTAGATTACTGAAATACCGCAGCAGGGTCCTTAAATAATGCAGCAGAGTCCTTAAATAATGCAACAAAGTCCTTAAATAATGCAGCAGAGTCCTTAAATAAAGCAGCAAATTCCTTAAATGATGCAGCAGAGTCCTTAAATAATGCAGCAAAGTCCTTAAATAATGCAGCAGAGTCCTTAAATAATGCAACAAAGTAATTAAATAATGCAGCAGAGTCCTTAAATAATGCAACAAAGTCCATAAATAATGCAGAAGAGTCCTTAAATAATCCATACAAGTCCTTAAATAATGCAGCAGAGTCCTTAAATAATGCA
The DNA here is from genome assembly GCF_046119375.1 of Phyllobates terribilis. Classification (NCBI taxonomy): domain Eukaryota; kingdom Metazoa; phylum Chordata; class Amphibia; order Anura; family Dendrobatidae; genus Phyllobates; species Phyllobates terribilis. The sequence continues at coordinate 586,817 of NW_027363048.1, forward strand.
GCAGAGTCCTTAAATAATGCAGCAGAGTCCTTAAATAATGCAACAAAGTAATTAAATAATGCAGCAGAGTCCTTAAATAATGCAACAAAGTCCATAAATAATGCAGAAGAGTCCTTAAATGATCCAGACAAGTCCTTAAATAATGCAGCAGAGTCCTTAAATAATGCAGCAGATTAATGAAATACCGCAGCAGGGTCCTTAAATAATGCAGCAGAGTCCTTAAATAATGCAGCAAAGTCCTTAAATAATGCAGCAGAGTCCTTAAGTACCGTATCAGAGTCCTTAAATAAAGCAGCAAAGTCCTTAAATAATGCAGCAGAGTCCTTAAATAATGCAGCAAAGTCATTAAATAATGCTGCAGAGTACTTAAATTCCGCAGCAAAGTCCTTAAATAATGCAGCAGAGTCCTTAAATAATGCTGCAAAGTCCTTAAATAATGCAACAAAGTCCTTAAATAATGCAGAAGAGTCCTTAAATAATGCAACAAAGTCCTTAAATAATGCAGCAGAGTCCTTAAATAATGCAGCAAAGTCCTTAAATAATGCAGCACAGTCCTTAAATAATCCAGCCAAGTCCTTAAATAATGCAGCAAATTTCTTAAATAATGCAGCAAAGTCTTTAAATAATGCAATAAAGTCCATAAATAATGCAGCAAAGTCTTTAAATAATGCAATAAAGTCCATAAATAATGCAGCAAAGTCCTTAAATAATGCAGCAGAGTACTGAAATACCGCAGCAGGGTCCTTAAATAATGCAGCAGAGTCCTTAAATAATGCAACAAAGTCCTTAAATAATGCAGTAGATTACTGAAATACCGCAGCAGGGTCCTTAAATAATGCAGCAGAGTCCTTAAATAATGCAACAAAGTCCTTAAATAATGCAGCAGAGTCCTTACATAATGCAACATAGTCCTTAAATAATGCAGCAAAGTCCTTAAATAATGCAGCAGAGTCCTTAAATAATGCAAGAAAGTCCTTAAATAATGCAGCAGAGTCCTTAAATAATGCAGCAAAGTCCTTAAATAATGCAGAAGAGTCCTTAAATAATGCAATAAAGTCCTTAAATAATGCAGCAAAGTCCTTAAATAATCCAGCCAAGTCCTTAAATAATGCAGCAGAGTCCTTAAATAATGCAGCAAAGTCCTTAAATGATGCAGCAGAGTCCTTAAATAATGCAGCAAAGTCCTTAAATAATCCAGCCAAGTCCTTAAATAATGCAGCAGAGTCCTTAAATAATGCAGCAAAGTCCTTAAATAATGCAGCAGAGTCCTTAAATAATGCAACAAAGTAATTAAATAATGCAGCAGAGTCCTTAAATAATGCAACAAAGTCCATAAATAATGCAGAAGAGTCCTTAAATGATCCAGACAAGTCCTTAAATAATGCAGCAGAGTCCTTAAATAATGCAGCAGATTAATGAAATACCGCAGCAGGGTCCTTAAATAATGCAGCAGAGTCCTTAAATAATGCAGCAAAGTCCTTAAATAATGCAGCAGAGTCCTTAAGTACCGTATCAGAGTCCTTAAATAAAGCAGCAAAGTCCTTAAATAATGCAGCAGAGTCCTTAAATAATGCAGCAAAGTCATTAAATAATGCTGCAGAGTACTTAAATTCCGCAGCAAAGTCCTTAAATAATGCAGCAGAGTCCTTAAATAATGCTGCAAAGTCCTTAAATAATGCAACAAAGTCCTTAAATAATGCAGAAGAGTCCTTAAATAATGCAACAAAGTCCTTAAATAATGCAGCAGAGTCCTTAAATAATGCAACAAAGTACTTAAATAATGCAGCAGAGTCCTTAAGTACCGTAACAGAGTCCTTAAATAATGCAGCAAAGTCCTTAAATAATGCAGCAGATTACTGAAATACCACAGCAGGGTCCTTAAATAATGCAGCAGAGTCCTTAAATAATGCAACAAAGTCCTTAAATAATGCAACAAAGTCCTTAAATAATGCAGCAGAGTCCTTAAATAATGCAACAAAGTCCTTAAAAAATGCAGCAGAATCCTTAAATAATGCAGCAAATTCCTTAAATAATGCAGCAGAGTCCTTAAATAATCCAGCCAAGTCTTTAAATAATGCAGCAGAGTACTTAAATAATGCAGCAGAGTCCTTAAATAATGCAGCAAAGTCCTTAAATAATGCAACAAAGTCCTTAAATAATGCAGAAGAGTCCTTAAATAATGCAGCAGAGTACTGAAATACCGCAGCAGGGTCCTTAAATAATGCAGCAGAGTCCTTAAATAATGCAACAAAGTCCTTAAATAATGCAACAAAGTCCTTAAATAATGCAGCAGAGTCCTTAAATAATGCAACAAAGTCCTTAAAAAATGCAGCAGAATCCTTAAATAATGCAGCAAATTCCTTAAATAATGCAGCAGAGTCCTTAAATAATCCAGCCAAGTCTTTAAATAATGCAGCAGAGTACTTAAATAATGCAGCAGAGTCCTTAAATAATGCAGCAAAGTCCTTAAATAATGCAACAAAGTCCTTAAATAATGCAGAAGAGTCCTTAAATAATGCAGCAGAGTACTGAAATACCGCAGCAGGGTCCTTAAATAATGCAGCAGAGTCCTTAAATAATGCAACAAAGTCCTTAAATAATGCAGTAGATTACTAAAATACCGCAGCAGGGTCCTTAAATAATGCAGCAGAGTCCTTAAATAATGCAACAAAGTCCTTAAATAATGCAGCAGAGTCCTTAAATAATGCAACAAAGTCCTTAAATAATGCAGTAAAGTCCTTAAATAATGCAGCAGTCCTTAAATAATGCAACAAAGTTCTTAAATAATGCAGCAGAGTCCTTAAATAATACTGCAAAGTCCTTAAATAATGCAGCACAGTCCTTAAATAATCCAGCCAAGTCCTTAAATAATGCAGCAAATTCCTTAAATAATGCAGCAAAGTCTTTAAATAATGCAATAAAGTCCATAAATAATGCAGCAAAGTCCTTAAATAATGCAGCAGAGTACTGAAATACCGCAGCAGGGTCCTTAAATAATGCAGCAGAGTCCTTAAATAATGCAACAAAGTCCTTAAATAATGCAGTAGATTACTGAAATACCGCAGCAGGGTCCTTAAATAATGCAGCAGAGTCCTTAAATAATGCAACAAAGTCCTTAAATAATGCAGCAGAGTCCTTAAATAAAGCAGCAAATTCCTTAAATGATGCAGCAGAGTCCTTAAATAATGCAGCAAAGTCCTTAAATAATGCAGCAGAGTCCTTAAATAATGCAACAAAGTAATTAAATAATGCAGCAGAGTCCTTAAATAATGCAACAAAGTCCATAAATAATGCAGAAGAGTCCTTAAATAATCCATACAAGTCCTTAAATAATGCAGCAGAGTCCTTAAATAATGCAGCAGAGTCCTTAAATAATGCAGCAGAGTCCTTAAATAATGCAACAAAGTAATTAAATAATGCAGCAGAGTCCTTAAATAATGCAACAAAGTCCATAAATAATGCAGAAGAGTCCTTAAATGATCCAGACAAGTCCTTAAATAATGCAGCAGAGTCCTTAAATAATGCAGCAGATTAATGAAATACCGCAGCAGGGTCCTTAAATAATGCAGCAGAGTCCTTAAATAATGCAGCAAAGTCCTTAAATAATGCAGCAGAGTCCTTAAGTACCGTATCAGAGTCCTTAAATAAAGCAGCAAAGTCCTTAAATAATGCAGCAGAGTCCTTAAATAATGCAGCAAAGTCATTAAATAATGCTGCAGAGTACTTAAATTCCGCAGCAAAGTCATTAAATAATGCAGCAGAGTCCTTAAATAATGCTGCAAAGTCCTTAAATAATGCAACAAAGTCCTTAAATAATGCAGAAGAGTCCTTAAATAATGCAACAAAGTCCTTAAATAATGCAGCAGAGTCCTTAAATAATGCAGCAAAGTCCTTAAATAATGCAGCACAGTCCTTAAATAATCCAGCCAAGTCCTTAAATAATGCAGCAAATTTCTTAAATAATGCAGCAAAGTCTTTAAATAATGCAATAAAGTCCATAAATAATGCAGCAAAGTCTTTAAATAATGCAATAAAGTCCATAAATAATGCAGCAAAGTCCTTAAATAATGCAGCAGAGTACTGAAATACCGCAGCAGGGTCCTTAAATAATGCAGCAGAGTCCTTAAATAATGCAACAAAGTCCTTAAATAATGCAGTAGATTACTGAAATACCGCAGCAGGGTCCTTAAATAATGCAGCAGAGTCCTTAAATAATGCAACAAAGTCCTTAAATAATGCAGCAGAGTCCTTACATAATGCAACATAGTCCTTAAATAATGCAGCAAAGTCCTTAAATAATGCAGCAGAGTCCTTAAATAATGCAAGAAAGTCCTTAAATAATGCAGCAGAGTCCTTAAATAATGCAGCAAAGTCCTTAAATAATGCAGAAGAGTCCTTAAATAATGCAATAAAGTCCTTAAATAATGCAGCAAAGTCCTTAAATAATCCAGCCAAGTCCTTAAATAATGCAGCAGAGTCCTTAAATAATGCAGCAAAGTCCTTAAATGATGCAGCAGAGTCCTTAAATAATGCAGCAAAGTCCTTAAATAATCCAGCCAAGTCCTTAAATAATGCAGCAGAGTCCTTAAATAATGCAGCAAAGTCCTTAAATAATGCAGCAGAGTCCTTAAATAATGCAACAAAGTAATTAAATAATGCAGCAGAGTCCTTAAATAATGCAACAAAGTCCATAAATAATGCAGAAGAGTCCTTAAATGATCCAGACAAGTCCTTAAATAATGCAGCAGAGTCCTTAAATAATGCAGCAGATTAATGAAATACCGCAGCAGGGTCCTTAAATAATGCAGCAGAGTCCTTAAATAATGCAGCAAAGTCCTTAAATAATGCAGCAGAGTCCTTAAGTACCGTATCAGAGTCCTTAAATAAAGCAGCAAAGTCCTTAAATAATGCAGCAGAGTCCTTAAATAATGCAGCAAAGTCATTAAATAATGCTGCAGAGTACTTAAATTCCGCAGCAAAGTCCTTAAATAATGCAGCAGAGTCCTTAAATAATGCTGCAAAGTCCTTAAATAATGCAACAAAGTCCTTAAATAATGCAGAAGAGTCCTTAAATAATGCAACAAAGTCCTTAAATAATGCAGCAGAGTCCTTAAATAATGCAACAAAGTACTTAAATAATGCAGCAGAGTCCTTAAGTACCGTAACAGAGTCCTTAAATAATGCAGCAAAGTCCTTAAATAATGCAGCAGATTACTGAAATACCACAGCAGGGTCCTTAAATAATGCAGCAGAGTCCTTAAATAATGCAACAAAGTCCTTAAATAATGCAACAAAGTCCTTAAATAATGCAGCAGAGTCCTTAAATAATGCAACAAAGTCCTTAAAAAATGCAGCAGAATCCTTAAATAATGCAGCAAATTCCTTAAATAATGCAGCAGAGTCCTTAAATAATCCAGCCAAGTCTTTAAATAATGCAGCAGAGTACTTAAATAATGCAGCAGAGTCCTTAAATAATGCAGCAAAGTCCTTAAATAATGCAACAAAGTCCTTAAATAATGCAGAAGAGTCCTTAAATAATGCAGCAGAGTACTGAAATACCGCAGCAGGGTCCTTAAATAATGCAGCAGAGTCCTTAAATAATGCAACAAAGTCCTTAAATAATGCAGTAGATTACTAAAATACCGCAGCAGGGTCCTTAAATAATGCAGCAGAGTCCTTAAATAATGCAACAAAGTCCTTAAATAATGCAGCAGAGTCCTTAAATAATGCAACAAAGTCCTTAAATAATGCAGTAAAGTCCTTAAATAATGCAGCAGTCCTTAAATAATGCAACAAAGTCCTTAAATAATGCAGCAGAGTCCTTAAATAATACTGCAAAGTCCTTAAATAATGCAGCACAGTCCTTAAATAATCCAGCCAAGTCCTTAAATAATGCAGCAAATTCCTTAAATAATGCAGCAAAGTCTTTAAATAATGCAATAAAGTCCATAAATAATGCAGCAAAGTCCTTAAATAATGCAGCAGAGTACTGAAATACCGCAGCAGGGTCCTTAAATAATGCAGCAGAGTCCTTAAATAATGCAACAAAGTCCTTAAATAATGCAGTAGATTACTGAAATACCGCAGCAGGGTCCTTAAATAATGCAGCAGAGTCCTTAAATAATGCAACAAAGTCCTTAAATAATGCAGCAGAGTCCTTAAATAAAGCAGCAAATTCCTTAAATGATGCAGCAGAGTCCTTAAATAATGCAGCAAAGTCCTTAAATAATGCAGCAGAGTCCTTAAATAATGCAACAAAGTAATTAAATAATGCAGCAGAGTCCTTAAATAATGCAACAAAGTCCATAAATAATGCAGAAGAGTCCTTAAATAATCCAGACAAGTCCTTAAATAATGCAGCAGAGTCCTTAAATAATGCAGCAGAGTCCTTAAATAATGCAGCAGAGTCCTTAAATAATGCAACAAAGTAATTAAATAATGCAGCAGAGTCCTTAAATAATGCAACAAAGTCCATAAATAATGCAGAAGAGTCCTTAAATGATCCAGACAAGTCCTTAAATAATGCAGCAGAGTCCTTAAATAATGCAGCAGATTAATGAAATACCGCAGCAGGGTCCTTAAATAATGCAGCAGAGTCCTTAAATAATGCAGCAAAGTCCTTAAATAATGCAGCAGAGTCCTTAAGTACCGTATCAGAGTCCTTAAATAAAGCAGAAAAGTCCTTAAATAATGCAGCAGAGTCCTTAAATAATGCAGCAAAGTCATTAAATAATGCTGCAGAGTACTTAAATTCCGCAGCAAAGTCCTTAAATAATGCAGCAGAGTCCTTAAATAATGCTGCAAAGTCCTTAAATAATGCAACAAAGTCCTTAAATAATGCAGAAGAGTCCTTAAATAATGCAACAAAGTCCTTAAATAATGCAGCAGAGTCCTTAAATAATGCAACAAAGTACTTAAATAATGCAGCAGAGTCCTTAAGTACCGTAACAGAGTCCTTAAATAATGCAGCAAAGTCCTTAAATAATGCAGCAGATTACTGAAATACCACAGCAGGGTCCTTAAATAATGCAGCAGAGTCCTTAAATAATGCAACAAAGTCCTTAAATAATGCAACAAAGTCCTTAAATAATGCAGCAGAGTCCTTAAATAATGCAACAAAGTCCTTAAAAAATGCAGCAGAATCCTTAAATAATGCAGCAAATTCCTTAAATAATGCAGCAGAGTCCTTAAATAATCCAGCCAAGTCTTTAAATAATGCAGCAGAGTACTTAAATAATGCAGCAGAGTCCTTAAATAATGCAGCAAAGTCCTTAAATAATGCAACAAAGTCCTTAAATAATGCAGAAGAGTCCTTAAATAATGCAGCAGAGTACTGAAATACCGCAGCAGGGTCCTTAAATAATGCAGCAGAGTCCTTAAATAATGCAACAAAGTCCTTAAATAATGCAGTAGATTACTAAAATACCGCAGCAGGGTCCTTAAATAATGCAGCAGAGTCCTTAAATAATGCAACAAAGTCCTTAAATAATGCAGCAGAGTCCTTAAATAATGCAACAAAGTCCTTAAATAATGCAGTAAAGTCCTTAAATAATGCAGCAGTCCTTAAATAATGCAACAAAGTCCTTAAATAATGCAGCAGAGTCCTTAAATAATACTGCAAAGTCCTTAAATAATGCAGCACAGTCCTTAAATAATCCAGCCAAGTCCTTAAATAATGCAGCAAATTCCTTAAATAATGCAGCAAAGTCTTTAAATAATGCAATAAAGTCCATAAATAATGCAGCAAAGTCCTTAAATAATGCAGCAGAGTACTGAAATACCGCAGCAGGGTCCTTAAATAATGCAGCAGAGTCCTTAAATAATGCAACAAAGTCCTTAAATAATGCAGTAGATTACTGAAATACCGCAGCAGGGTCCTTAAATAATGCAGCAGAGTCCTTAAATAATGCAACAAAGTCCTTAAATAATGCAGCAGAGTCCTTAAATAAAGCAGCAAATTCCTTAAATGATGCAGCAGAGTCCTTAAATAATGCAGCAAAGTCCTTAAATAATGCAGCAGAGTCCTTAAATAATGCAACAAAGTAATTAAATAATGCAGCAGAGTCCTTAAATAATGCAACAAAGTCCATAAATAATGCAGAAGAGTCCTTAAATAATCCAGACAAGTCCTTAAATAATGCAGCAGAGTCCTTAAATAATGCAGCAGAGTCCTTAAATAATGCAGCAGAGTCCTTAAATAATGCAACAAAGTAATTAAATAATGCAGCAGAGTCCTTAAATAATGCAACAAAGTCCATAAATAATGCAGAAGAGTCCTTAAATGATCCAGACAAGTCCTTAAATAATGCAGCAGAGTCCTTAAATAATGCAGCAGATTAATGAAATACCGCAGCAGGGTCCTTAAATAATGCAGCAGAGTCCTTAAATAATGCAGCAAAGTCCTTAAATAATGCAGCAGAGTCCTTAAGTACCGTATCAGAGTCCTTAAATAAAGCAGCAAAGTCCTTAAATAATGCAGCAGAGTCCTTAAATAATGCAGCAAAGTCATTAAATAATGCTGCAGAGTACTTAAATTCCGCAGCAAAGTCCTTAAATAATGCAGCAGAGTCCTTAAATAATGCTGCAAAGTCCTTAAATAATGCAACAAAGTCCTTAAATAATGCAGAAGAGTCCTTAAATAATGCAACAAAGTCCTTAAATAATGCAGCAGAGTCCTTAAATAATGCAACAAAGTACTTAAATAATGCAGCAGAGTCCTTAAGTACCGTAACAGAGTCCTTAAATAATGCAGCAAAGTCCTTAAATAATGCAGCAGATTACTGAAATACCACAGCAGGGTCCTTAAATAATGCAGCAGAGTCCTTAAATAATGCAACAAAGTCCTTAAATAATGCAACAAAGTCCTTAAATAATGCAGCAGAGTCCTTAAATAATGCAACAAAGTCCTTAAAAAATGCAGCAGAATCCTTAAATAATGCAGCAAATTCCTTAAATAATGCAGCAGAGTCCTTAAATAATCCAGCCAAGTCTTTAAATAATGCAGCAGAGTACTTAAATAATGCAGCAGAGTCCTTAAATAATGCAGCAAAGTCCTTAAATAATGCAACAAAGTCCTTAAATAATGCAGAAGAGTCCTTAAATAATGCAGCAGAGTACTGAAATACCGCAGCAGGGTCCTTAAATAATGCAGCAGAGTCCTTAAATAATGCAACAAAGTCCTTAAATAATGCAGTAGATTACTAAAATACCGCAGCAGGGTCCTTAAATAATGCAGCAGAGTCCTTAAATAATGCAACAAAGTCCTTAAATAATGCAGCAGAGTCCTTAAATAATGCAACAAAGTCCTTAAATAATGCAGTAAAGTCCTTAAATAATGCAGCAGTCCTTAAATAATGCAACAAAGTCCTTAAATAATGCAGCAGAGTCCTTAAATAATACTGCAAAGTCCTTAAATAATGCAGCACAGTCCTTAAATAATCCAGCCAAGTCCTTAAATAATGCAGCAAATTCCTTAAATAATGCAGCAAAGTCTTTAAATAATGCAATAAAGTCCATAAATAATGCAGCAAAGTCCTTAAATAATGCAGCAGAGTACTGAAATACCGCAGCAGGGTCCTTAAATAATGCAGCAGAGTCCTTAAATAATGCAACAAAGTCCTTAATTAATGCAGTAGATTACTGAAATACCGCAGCAGGGTCCTTAAATAATGCAGCAGAGTCCTTAAATAATGCAACAAAGTCCTTAAATAATGCAGCAGAGTCCTTAAATAAAGCAGCAAATTCCTTAAATGATGCAGCAGAGTCCTTAAATAATGCAGCAAAGTCCTTAAGTAATGCAGCAGAGTCCTTAAATAATGCAACAAAGTAATTAAATAATGCAGCAGAGTCCTTAAATAATGCAACAAAGTCCATAAATAATGCAGAAGAGTCCTTAAATAATCCAGACAAGTCCTTAAATAATGCAGCAGAGTCCTTAAATAATGCAGCAGAGTCCTTAAATAATGCAGCAGATTACTGAAATACCGCAGCAGGGTCCTTAAATAATGCAGCAGAGTCCTTAAATAATGCAACAAAGTCCTTAAATAATGCAGCAGAGTCCTTAAATAATGCAACAAAGTCCTTAAATAATGCAGCAGAGTCCTTAAATAATGCAACAAAGTCCTTAAATAATGCAGCAGAGTCCTTAAATAATGCAGCAAAGTCCTTAAATAATGCAGAAGAGTCCTTAAATAATGCAATAAAGTCCTTAAATAATGCAGCAAAGTCCTTGAATAATCCAGCCAAGTCCTTAAATAATGCAGCAGAGTCCTTAAATAATGCAGCAAATTCCTTAAATGATGCAGCAGAGTCCTTAAATAATGCAGCAAAGTCCTTAAATAATGCAGCAGAGTCCTTAAATAATGCAACAAAGTAATTAAATAATGCAGCATAGTCCTTAAATAATGCAACAAAGTCCATAAATAATGCAGAAGAGTCCTTAAATAATCCAGACAAGTCCTTAAATAATGCAGCAGAGTCCTTAAATAATGCAGCAGAGTCCTTAAATAATGCAGCAGATTACTGAAATACCGCAGCAGGGTCCTTAAATAATGCAGCAGAGTCCTTAAATAATGCAACAAAGTCCTTAAATAATGCAGCAGAATCCTTAAATGATGCAGCAAATTCCTTAAATAGTGCAGCAGAGTCCTTAGATAATCCAGCCAAGTCTTTAAATAATGCAGCAGAGTCCTTAAATAATGCAGCAAAGTCCTTAAATAATGCAACAAAGTCCTTAAATAATGCAGCAGAGTCCTTAAATAATGCAACAAAGTCCTTAAATAATGCAGCAAAGTCCTTAAATAATGCAGCAGAGTCCTTAAATAATGCAACAAAGTCCTTAAATAATGCAGCAGAGTCCTTAAATAATGCAGCAAAGTCCTTAAATAATGCAGCACAGTCCTTAAATAATCCAGCCAAGTCCTTAAATAATGCAGCAAATTTCTTAAATAATGCAGCAAAGTCTTTAAATAATGCAATAAAGTCCATAAATAATGCAGCAAAGTCTTTAAATAATGCAATAAAGTCCATAAATAATGCAGCAAAGTCCTTAAATAATGCAGCAGAGTACTGAAATACCGCAGCAGGGTCCTTAAATAATGCAGCAGAGTCCTTAAATAATGCAACAAAGTCCTTAAATAATGCAGTAGATTACTGAAATACCGCAGCAGGGTCCTTAAATAATGCAGCAGAGTCCTTAAATAATGCAACAAAGTCCTTAAATAATGCAGCAGAGTCCTTACATAATGCAACATAGTCCTTAAATAATGCAGCAAAGTCCTTAAATAATGCAGCAGAGTCCTTAAATAATGCAAGAAAGTCCTTAAATAATGCAGCAGAGTCCTTAAATAATGCAGCAAAGTCCATAAATAATGCAGAAGAGTCCTTAAATAATCCATACAAGTCCTTAAATAATGCAGCAGAGTCCTTAAATAATGCAGCAGAGTCCTTAAATAATGCAGCAGAGTCCTTAAATAATGCAACAAAGTAATTAAATAATGCAGCAGAGTCCTTAAATAATGCAACAAAGTCCATAAATAATGCAGAAGAGTCCTTAAATGATCCAGACAAGTCCTTAAATAATGCAGCAGAGTCCTTAAATAATGCAGCAGATTAATGAAATACCGCAGCAGGGTCCTTAAATAATGCAGCAGAGTCCTTAAATAATGCAGCAAAGTCCTTAAATAATGCAGCAGAGTCCTTAAGTACCGTATCAGAGTCCTTAAATAAAGCAGCAAAGTCCTTAAATAATGCAGCAGAGTCCTTAAATAATGCAGCAAAGTCATTAAATAATGCTGCAGAGTACTTAAATTCCGCAGCAAAGTCCTTAAATAATGCAGCAGAGTCCTTAAATAATGCTGCAAAGTCCTTAAATAATGCAACAAAGTCCTTAAATAATGCAGAAGAGTCCTTAAATAATGCAACAAAGTCCTTAAATAATGCAGCAGAGTCCTTAAATAATGCAACAAAGTACTTAAATAATGCAGCAGAGTCCTTAAGTACCGTAACAGAGTCCTTAAATAATGCAGCAAAGTCCTTAAATAATGCAGCAGATTACTGAAATACCACAGCAGGGTCCTTAAATAATGCAGCAGAGTCCTTAAATAATGCAACAAAGTCCTTAAATAATGCAACAAAGTCCTTAAATAATGCAGCAGAGTCCTTAAATAATGCAACAAAGTCCTTAAAAAATGCAGCAGAATCCTTAAATAATGCAGCAAATTCCTTAAATAATGCAGCAGAGTCCTTAAATAATCCAGCCAAGTCTTTAAATAATGCAGCAGAGTACTTAAATAATGCAGCAGAGTCCTTAAATAATGCAGCAAAGTCCTTAAATAATGCAACAAAGTCCTTAAATAATGCAGAAGAGTCCTTAAATAATGCAGCAGAGTACTGAAATACCGCAGCAGGGTCCTTAAATAATGCAGCAGAGTCCTTAAATAATGCAACAAAGTCCTTAAATAATGCAGTAGATTACTAAAATACCGCAGCAGGGTCCTTAAATAATGCAGCAGAGTCCTTAAATAATGCAACAAAGTCCTTAAATAATGCAGCAGAGTCCTTAAATAATGCAACAAAGTCCTTAAATAATGCAGTAAAGTCCTTAAATAATGCAGCAGTCCTTAAATAATGCAACAAAGTCCTTAAATAATGCAGCAGAGTCCTTAAATAATACTGCAAAGTCCTTAAATAATGCAGCACAGTCCTTAAATAATCCAGCCAAGTCCTTAAATAATGCAGCAAATTCCTTAAATAATGCAGCAAAGTCTTTAAATAATGCAATAAAGTCCATAAATAATGCAGCAAAGTCCTTAAATAATGCAGCAGAGTACTGAAATACCGCAGCAGGGTCCTTAAATAATGCAGCAGAGTCCTTAAATAATGCAACAAAGTCCTTAAATAATGCAGTAGATTACTGAAATACCGCAGCAGGGTCCTTAAATAATGCAGCAGAGTCCTTAAATAATGCAACAAAGTCCTTAAATAATGCAGCAGAGTCCTTAAATAAAGCAGCAAATTCCTTAAATGATGCAGCAGAGTCCTTAAATAATGCAGCAAAGTCCTTAAATAATGCAGCAGAGTCCTTAAATAATGCAACAAAGTAATTAAATAATGCAGCAGAGTCCTTAAATAATGCAACAAAGTCCATAAATAATGCAGAAGAGTCCTTAAATAATCCAGACAAGTCCTTAAATAATGCAGCAGAGTCCTTAAATAATGCAGCAGAGTCCTTAAATAATGCAGCAGAGTCCTTAAATAATGCAACAAAGTAATTAAATAATGCAGCAGAGTCCTTAAATAATGCAACAAAGTCCATAAATAATGCAGAAGAGTCCTTAAATGATCCAGACAAGTCCTTAAATAATGCAGCAGAGTCCTTAAATAATGCAGCAGATTAATGAAATACCGCAGCAGGGTCCTTAAATAATGCAGCAGAGTCCTTAAATAATGCAGCAAAGTCCTTAAATAATGCAGCAGAGTCCTTAAGTACCGTATCAGAGTCCTTAAATAAAGCAGCAAAGTCCTTAAATAATGCAGCAGAGTCCTTAAATAATGCAGCAAAGTCATTAAATAATGCTGCAGAGTACTTAAATTCCGCAGCAAAGTCCTTAAATAATGCAGCAGAGTCCTTAAATAATGCTGCAAAGTCCTTAAATAATGCAACAAAGTCCTTAAATAATGCAGAAGAGTCCTTAAATAATGCAACAAAGTCCTTAAATAATGCAGCAGAGTCCTTAAATAATGCAACAAAGTACTTAAATAATGCAGCAGAGTCCTTAAGTACCGTAACAGAGTCCTTAAATAATGCAGCAAAGTCCTTAAATAATGCAGCAGATTACTGAAATACCACAGCAGGGTCCTTAAATAATGCAGCAGAGTCCTTAAATAATGCAACAAAGTCCTTAAATAATGCAACAAAGTCCTTAAATAATGCAGCAGAGTCCTTAAATAATGCAACAAAGTCCTTAAAAAATGCAGCAGAATCCTTAAATAATGCAGCAAATTCCTTAAATAATGCAGCAGAGTCCTTAAATAATCCAGCCAAGTCTTTAAATAATGCAGCAGAGTACTTAAATAATGCAGCAGAGTCCTTAAATAATGCAGCAAAGTCCTTAAATAATGCAACAAAGTCCTTAAATAATGCAGAAGAGTCCTTAAATAATGCAGCAGAGTACTGAAATACCGCAGCAGGGTCCTTAAATAATGCAGCAGAGTCCTTAAATAATGCAACAAAGTCCTTAAATAATGCAGTAGATTACTAAAATACCGCAGCAGGGTCCTTAAATAATGCAGCAGAGTCCTTAAATAATGCAACAAAGTCCTTAAATAATGCAGCAGAGTCCTTAAATAATGCAACAAAGTCCTTAAATAATGCAGTAAAGTCCTTAAATAATGCAGCAGTCCTTAAATAATGCAACAAAGTCCTTAAATAATGCAGCAGAGTCCTTAAATAATACTGCAAAGTCCTTAAATAATGCAGCACAGTCCTTAAATAATCCAGCCAAGTCCTTAAATAATGCAGCAAATTCCTTAAATAATGCAGCAAAGTCTTTAAATAATGCAATAAAGTCCATAAATAATGCAGCAAAGTCCTTAAATAATGCAGCAGAGTACTGAAATACCGCAGCAGGGTCCTTAAATAATGCAGCAGAGTCCTTAAATAATGCAACAAAGTCCTTAAATAATGCAGTAGATTACTGAAATACCGCAGCAGGGTCCTTAAATAATGCAGCAGAGTCCTTAAATAATGCAACAAAGTCCTTAAATAATGCAGCAGAGTCCTTAAATAAAGCAGCAAATTCCTTAAATGATGCAGCAGAGTCCTTAAATAATGCAGCAAAGTCCTTAAATAATGCAGCAGAGTCCTTAAATAATGCAACAAAGTAATTAAATAATGCAGCAGAGTCCTTAAATAATGCAACAAAGTCCATAAATAATGCAGAAGAGTCCTTAAATAATCCAGACAAGTCCTTAAATAATGCAGCAGAGTCCTTAAATAATGCAGCAGAGTCCTTAAATAATGCAGCAGAGTCCTTAAATAATGCAACAAAGTAATTAAATAATGCAGCAGAGTCCTTAAATAATGCAACAAAGTCCATAAATAATGCAGAAGAGTCCTTAAATGATCCAGACAAGTCCTTAAATAATGCAGCAGAGTCCTTAAATAATGCAGCAGATTAATGAAATACCGCAGCAGGGTCCTTAAATAATGCAGCAGAGTCCTTAAATAATGCAGCAAAGTCCTTAAATAATGCAGCAGAGTCCTTAAGTACCGTATCAGAGTCCTTAAATAAAGCAGCAAAGTCCTTAAATAATGCAGCAGAGTCCTTAAATAATGCAGCAAAGTCATTAAATAATGCTGCAGAGTACTTAAATTCCGCAGCAAAGTCCTTAAATAATGCAGCAGAGTCCTTAAATAATGCTGCAAAGTCCTTAAATAATGCAACAAAGTCCTTAAATAATGCAGAAGAGTCCTTAAATAATGCAACAAAGTCCTTAAATAATGCAGCAGAGTCCTTAAATAATGCAACAAAGTACTTAAATAATGCAGCAGAGTCCTTAAGTACCGTAACAGAGTCCTTAAATAATGCAGCAAAGTCCTTAAATAATGCAGCAGATTACTGAAATACCACAGCAGGGTCCTTAAATAATGCAGCAGAGTCCTTAAATAATGCAACAAAGTCCTTAAATAATGCAACAAAGTCCTTAAATAATGCAGCAGAGTCCTTAAATAATGCAACAAAGTCCTTAAAAAATGCAGCAGAATCCTTAAATAATGCAGCAAATTCCTTAAATAATGCAGCAGAGTCCTTAAATAATCCAGCCAAGTCTTTAAATAATGCAGCAGAGTACTTAAATAATGCAGCAGAGTCCTTAAATAATGCAGCAAAGTCCTTAAATAATGCAACAAAGTCCTTAAATAATGCAGAAGAGTCCTTAAATAATGCAGCAGAGTACTGAAATACCGCAGCAGGGTCCTTAAATAATGCAGCAGAGTCCTTAAATAATGCAACAAAGTCCTTAAATAATGCAGTAGATTACTAAAATACCGCAGCAGGGTCCTTAAATAATGCAGCAGAGTCCTTAAATAATGCAACAAAGTCCTTAAATAATGCAGCAGAGTCCTTAAATAATGCAACAAAGTCCTTAAATAATGCAGTAAAGTCCTTAAATAATGCAGCAGTCCTTAAATAATGCAACAAAGTCCTTAAATAATGCAGCAGAGTCCTTAAATAATACTGCAAAGTCCTTAAATAATGCAGCACAGTCCTTAAATAATCCAGCCAAGTCCTTAAATAATGCAGCAAATTCCTTAAATAATGCAGCAAAGTCTTTAAATAATGCAATAAAGTCCATAAATAATGCAGCAAAGTCCTTAAATAATGCAGCAGAGTACTGAAATACCGCAGCAGGGTCCTTAAATAATGCAGCAGAGTCCTTAAATAATGCAACAAAGTCCTTAATTAATGCAGTAGATTACTGAAATACCGCAGCAGGGTCCTTAAATAATGCAGCAGAGTCCTTAAATAATGCAACAAAGTCCTTAAATAATGCAGCAGAGTCCTTAAATAAAGCAGCAAATTCCTTAAATGATGCAGCAGAGTCCTTAAATAATGCAGCAAAGTCCTTAAATAATGCAGCAGAGTCCTTAAATAATGCAACAAAGTAATTAAATAATGCAGCAGAGTCCTTAAATAATGCAACAAAGTCCATAAATAATGCAGAAGAGTCCTTAAATAATCCAGACAAGTCCTTAAATAATGCAGCAGAGTCCTTAAATAATGCAGCAGAGTCCTTAAATAATGCAGCAGATTACTGAAATACCGCAGCAGGGTCCTTAAATAATGCAGCAGAGTCCTTAAATAATGCAACAAAGTCCTTAAATAATGCAGCAGAGTCCTTAAATAATGCAACAAAGTCCTTAAATAATGCAGCAGAGTCCTTAAATAATGCAACAAAGTCCTTAAATAATGCAGCAGAGTCCTTAAATAATGCAGCAAAGTCCTTAAATAATGCAGAAGAGTCCTTAAATAATGCAATAAAGTCCTTAAATAATGCAGCAAAGTCCTTGAATAATCCAGCCAAGTCCTTAAATAATGCAGCAGAGTCCTTAAATAATGCAGCAAATTCCTTAAATGATGCAGCAGAGTCCTTAAATAATGCAGCAAAGTCCTTAAATAATGCAGCAGAGTCCTTAAATAATGCAACAAAGTAATTAAATAATGCAGCATAGTCCTTAAATAATGCAACAAAGTCCATAAATAATGCAGAAGAGTCCTTAAATAATCCAGACAAGTCCTTAAATAATGCAGCAGAGTCCTTAAATAATGCAGCAGAGTCCTTAAATAATGCAGCAGATTACTGAAATACCGCAGCAGGGTCCTTAAATAATGCAGCAGAGTCCTTAAATAATGCAACAAAGTCCTTAAATAATGCAGCAGAATCCTTAAATGATGCAGCAAATTCCTTAAATAGTGCAGCAGAGTCCTTAGATAATCCAGCCAAGTCTTTAAATAATGCAGCAGAGTCCTTAAATAATGCAGCAAAGTCCTTAAATAATGCAACAAAGTCCTTAAATAATGCAGCAGAGTCCTTAAATAATGCAACAAAGTCCTTAAATAATGCAGCAAAGTCCTTAAATAATGCAGCAGAGTCCTTAAATAATGCAACAAAGTCCTTAAATAATGCAGCAGAGTCCTTAAATAATGCAGCAAAGTCCTTAAATAATGCAGCACAGTCCTTAAATAATCCAGCCAAGTCCTTAAATAATGCAGCAAATTTCTTAAATAATGCAGCAAAGTCTTTAAATAATGCAATAAAGTCCATAAATAATGCAGCAAAGTCTTTAAATAATGCAATAAAGTCCATAAATAATGCAGCAAAGTCCTTAAATAATGCAGCAGAGTACTGAAATACCGCAGCAGGGTCCTTAAATAATGCAGCAGAGTCCTTAAATAATGCAACAAAGTCCTTAAATAATGCAGTAGATTACTGAAATACCGCAGCAGGGTCCTTAAATAATGCAGCAGAGTCCTTAAATAATGCAACAAAGTCCTTAAATAATGCAGCAGAGTCCTTACATAATGCAACATAGTCCTTAAATAATGCAGCAAAGTCCTTAAATAATGCAGCAGAGTCCTTAAATAATGCAAGAAAGTCCTTAAATAATGCAGCAGAGTCCTTAAATAATGCAGCAAAGTCCATAAATAATGCAGAAGAGTCCTTAAATAATCCATACAAGTCCTTAAATAATGCAGCAGAGTCCTTAAATAATGCAGCAGAGTCCTTAAATAATGCAGCAGAGTCCTTAAATAATGCAACAAAGTAATTAAATAATGCAGCAGAGTCCTTAAATAATGCAACAAAGTCCATAAATAATGCAGAAGAGTCCTTAAATGATCCAGACAAGTCCTTAAATAATGCAGCAGAGTCCTTAAATAATGCAGCAGATTAATGAAATACCGCAGCAGGGTCCTTAAATAATGCAGCAGAGTCCTTAAATAATGCAGCAAAGTCCTTAAATAATGCAGCAGAGTCCTTAAGTACCGTATCAGAGTCCTTAAATAAAGCAGCAAAGTCCTTAAATAATGCAGCAGAGTCCTTAAATAATGCAGCAAAGTCATTAAATAATGCTGCAGAGTACTTAAATTCCGCAGCAAAGTCCTTAAATAATGCAGCAGAGTCCTTAAATAATGCTGCAAAGTCCTTAAATAATGCAACAAAGTCCTTAAATAATGCAGAAGAGTCCTTAAATAATGCAACAAAGTCCTTAAATAATGCAGCAGAGTCCTTAAATAATGCAGCAAAGTCCTTAAATAATGCAGCACAGTCCTTAAATAATCCAGCCAAGTCCTTAAATAATGCAGCAAATTTCTTAAATAATGCAGCAAAGTCTTTAAATAATGCAATAAAGTCCATAAATAATGCAGCAAAGTCTTTAAATAATGCAATAAAGTCCATAAATAATGCAGCAAAGTCCTTAAATAATGCAGCAGAGTACTGAAATACAGCAGCAGGGTCCTTAAATAATGCAGCAGAGTCCTTAAATAATGCAACAAAGTCCTTAAATAATGCAGTAGATTACTGAAATACCGCAGCAGGGTCCTTAAATAATGCAGCAGAGTCCTTAAATAATGCAACAAAGTCCTTAAATAATGCAGCAGAGTCCTTACATAATGCAACATAGTCCTTAAATAATGCAGCAAAGTCCTTAAATAATGCAGCAGAGTCCTTAAATAATGCAAGAAAGTCCTTAAATAATGCAGCAGAGTCCTTAAATAATGCAGCAAAGTCCTTAAATAATGCAGAAGAGTCCTTAAATAATGCAATAAAGTCCTTAAATAATGCAGCAAAGTCCTTAAATAATCCAGCCAAGTCCTTAAATAATGCAGCAGAGTCCTTAAATAATGCAGCAAAGTCCTTAAATGATGCAGCAGAGTCCTTAAATAATGCAGCAAAGTCCTTAAATAATCCAGCCAAGTCCTTAAATAATGCAGCAGAGTCCTTAAATAATGCAGCAAAGTCCTTAAATAATGCAGCAGAGTCCTTAAATAATGCAACAAAGTAATTAAATAATGCAGCAGAGTCCTTAAATAATGCAACAAAGTCCATAAATAATGCAGAAGAGTCCTTAAATGATCCAGACAAGTCCTTAAATAATGCAGCAGAGTCCTTAAATAATGCAGCAGATTAATGAAATACCGCAGCAGGGTCCTTAAATAATGCAGCAGAGTCCTTAAATAATGCAGCAAAGTCCTTAAATAATGCAGCAGAGTCCTTAAGTACCGTATCAGAGTCCTTAAATAAAGCAGCAAAGTCCTTAAATAATGCAGCAGAGTCCTTAAATAATGCAGCAAAGTCATTAAATAATGCTGCAGAGTACTTAAATTCCGCAGCAAAGTCCTTAAATAATGCAGCAGAGTCCTTAAATAATGCTGCAAAGTCCTTAAATAATGCAACAAAGTCCTTAAATAATGCAGCAGAGTCCTTAAATAATGCAACAAAGTACTTAAATAATGCAGCAGAGTCCTTAAGTACCGTAACAGAGTCCTTAAATAATGCAGCAAAGTCCTTAAATAATGCAGCAGATTACTGAAATACCACAGCAGGGTCCTTAAATAATGCAGCAGAGTCCTTAAATAATGCAACAAAGTCCTTAAATAATGCAACAAAGTCCTTAAATAATGCAGCAGAGTCCTTAAATAATGCAACAAAGTCCTTAAAAAATGCAGCAGAATCCTTAAATAATGCAGCAAATTCCTTAAATAATGCAGCAGAGTCCTTAAATAATCCAGCCAAGTCTTTAAATAATGCAGCAGAGTACTTAAATAATGCAGCAGAGTCCTTAAATAATGCAGCAAAGTCCTTAAATAATGCAACAAAGTCCTTAAATAATGCAGAAGAGTCCTTAAATAATGCAGCAGAGTACTGAAATACCGCAGCAGGGTCCTTAAATAATGCAGCAGAGTCCTTAAATAATGCAACAAAGTCCTTAAATAATGCAGTAGATTACTAAAATACCGCAGCAGGGTCCTTAAATAATGCAGCAGAGTCCTTAAATAATGCAACAAAGTCCTTAAATAATGCAGCAGAGTCCTTAAATAATGCAACAAAGTCCTTAAATAATGCAGTAAAGTCCTTAAATAATGCAGCAGTCCTTAAATAATGCAACAAAGTCCTTAAATAATGCAGCAGAGTCCTTAAATAATACTGCAAAGTCCTTAAATAATGCAGCACAGTCCTTAAATAATCCAGCCAAGTCCTTAAATAATGCAGCAAATTCCTTAAATAATGCAGCAAAGTCTTTAAATAATGCAATAAAGTCCATAAATAATGCAGCAAAGTCCTTAAATAATGCAGCAGAGTACTGAAATACCGCAGCAGGGTCCTTAAATAATGCAGCAGAGTCCTTAAATAATGCAACAAAGTCCTTAAATAATGCAGTAGATTACTGAAATACCGCAGCAGGGTCCTTAAATAATGCAGCAGAGTCCTTAAATAATGCAACAAAGTCCTTAAATAATGCAGCAGAGTCCTTAAATAAAGCAGCAAATTCCTTAAATGATGCAGCAGAGTCCTTAAATAATGCAGCAAAGTCCTTAAATAATGCAGCAGAGTCCTTAAATAATGCAACAAAGTAATTAAATAATGCAGCAGAGTCCTTAAATAATGCAACAAAGTCCATAAATAATGCAGAAGAGTCCTTAAATAATCCAGACAAGTCATTAAATAATGCAGCAGAGTCCTTAAATAATGCAGCAGAGTCCTTAAATAATGCAGCAGAGTCCTTAAATAATGCAACAAAGTAATTAAATAATGCAGCAGAGTCCTTAAATAATGCAACAAAGTCCATAAATAATGCAGAAGAGTCCTTAAATGATCCAGACAAGTCCTTAAATAATGCAGCAGAGTCCTTAAATAATGCAGCAGATTAATGAAATACCGCAGCAGGGTCCTTAAATAATGCAGCAGAGTCCTTAAATAATGCAGCAAAGTCCTTAAATAATGCAGCAGAGTCCTTAAGTACCGTATCAGAGTCCTTAAATAAAGCAGCAAAGTCCTTAAATAATGCAGCAGAGTCCTTAAATAATGCAGCAAAGTCATTAAATAATGCTGCAGAGTACTTAAATTCCGCAGCAAAGTCCTTAAATAATGCAGCAGAGTCCTTAAATAATGCTGCAAAGTCCTTAAATAATGCAACAAAGTCCTTAAATAATGCAGAAGAGTCCTTAAATAATGCAACAAAGTCCTTAAATAATGCAGCAGAGTCCTTAAATAATGCAACAAAGTACTTAAATAATGCAGCAGAGTCCTTAAGTACCGTAACAGAGTCCTTAAATAATGCAGCAAAGTCCTTAAATAATGCAGCAGATTACTGAAATACCACAGCAGGGTCCTTAAATAATGCAGCAGAGTCCTTAAATAATGCAACAAAGTCCTTAAATAATGCAACAAAGTCCTTAAATAATGCAGCAGAGTCCTTAAATAATGCAACAAAGTCCTTAAAAAATGCAGCAGAATCCTTAAATAATGCAGCAAATTCCTTAAATAATGCAGCAGAGTCCTTAAATAATCCAGCCAAGTCTTTAAATAATGCAGCAGAGTACTTAAATAATGCAGCAGAGTCCTTAAATAATGCAGCAAAGTCCTTAAATAATGCAACAAAGTCCTTAAATAATGCAGAAGAGTCCTTAAATAATGCAGCAGAGTACTGAAATACCGCAGCAGGGTCCTTAAATAATGCAGCAGAGTCCTTAAATAATGCAACAAAGTCCTTAAATAATGCAGTAGATTACTAAAATACCGCAGCAGGGTCCTTAAATAATGCAGCAGAGTCCTTAAATAATGCAACAAAGTCCTTAAATAATGCAGCAGAGTCCTTAAATAATGCAACAAAGTCCTTAAATAATGCAGTAAAGTCCTTAAATAATGCAGCAGTCCTTAAATAATGCAACAAAGTCCTTAAATAATGCAGCAGAGTCCTTAAATAATACTGCAAAGTCCTTAAATAATGCAGCACAGTCCTTAAATAATCCAGCCAAGTCCTTAAATAATGCAGCAAATTCCTTAAATAATGCAGCAAAGTCTTTAAATAATGCAATAAAGTCCATAAATAATGCAGCAAAGTCCTTAAATAATGCAGCAGAGTACTGAAATACCGCAGCAGGGTCCTTAAATAATGCAGCAGAGTCCTTAAATAATGCAACAAAGTCCTTAATTAATGCAGTAGATTACTGAAATACCGCAGCAGGGTCCTTAAATAATGCAGCAGAGTCCTTAAATAATGCAACAAAGTCCTTAAATAATGCAGCAGAGTCCTTAAATAAAGCAGCAAATTCCTTAAATGATGCAGCAGAGTCCTTAAATAATGCAGCAAAGTCCTTAAATAATGCAGCAGAGTCCTTAAATAATGCAACAAAGTAATTAAATAATGCAGCAGAGTCCTTAAATAATGCAACAAAGTCCATAAATAATGCAGAAGAGTCCTTAAATAATCCAGACAAGTCCTTAAATAATGCAGCAGAGTCCTTAAATAATGCAGCAGAGTCCTTAAATAATGCAGCAGATTACTGAAATACCGCAGCAGGGTCCTTAAATAATGCAGCAGAGTCCTTAAATAATGCAACAAAGTCCTTAAATAATGCAGCAGAGTCCTTAAATAATGCAACAAAGTCCTTAAATAATGCAGCAGAGTCCTTAAATAATGCAACAAAGTCCTTAAATAATGCAGCAGAGTCCTTAAATAATGCAGCAAAGTCCTTAAATAATGCAGAAGAGTCCTTAAATAATGCAATAAAGTCCTTAAATAATGCAGCAAAGTCCTTGAATAATCCAGCCAAGTCCTTAAATAATGCAGCAGAGTCCTTAAATAATGCAGCAAATTCCTTAAATGATGCAGCAGAGTCCTTAAATAATGCAGCAAAGTCCTTAAATAATGCAGCAGAGTCCTTAAATAATGCAACAAAGTAATTAAATAATGCAGCATAGTCCTTAAATAATGCAACAAAGTCCATAAATAATGCAGAAGAGTCCTTAAATAATCCAGACAAGTCCTTAAATAATGCAGCAGAGTCCTTAAATAATGCAGCAGAGTCCTTAAATAATGCAGCAGATTACTGAAATACCGCAGCAGGGTCCTTAAATAATGCAGCAGAGTCCTTAAATAATGCAACAAAGTCCTTAAATAATGCAGCAGAATCCTTAAATGATGCAGCAAATTCCTTAAATAGTGCAGCAGAGTCCTTAGATAATCCAGCCAAGTCTTTAAATAATGCAGCAGAGTCCTTAAATAATGCAGCAAAGTCCTTAAATAATGCAACAAAGTCCTTAAATAATGCAGCAGAGTCCTTAAATAATGCAACAAAGTCCTTAAATAATGCAGCAAAGTCCTTAAATAATGCAGCAGAGTCCTTAAATAATGCAACAAAGTCCTTAAATAATGCAGCAGAGTCCTTAAATAATGCAGCAAAGTCCTTAAATAATGCAGCACAGTCCTTAAATAATCCAGCCAAGTCCTTAAATAATGCAGCAAATTTCTTAAATAATGCAGCAAAGTCTTTAAATAATGCAATAAAGTCCATAAATAATGCAGCAAAGTCTTTAAATAATGCAATAAAGTCCATAAATAATGCAGCAAAGTCCTTAAATAATGCAGCAGAGTACTGAAATACCGCAGCAGGGTCCTTAAATAATGCAGCAGAGTCCTTAAATAATGCAACAAAGTCCTTAAATAATGCAGTAGATTACTGAAATACCGCAGCAGGGTCCTTAAATAATGCAGCAGAGTCCTTAAATAATGCAACAAAGTCCTTAAATAATGCAGCAGAGTCCTTACATAATGCAACATAGTCCTTAAATAATGCAGCAAAGTCCTTAAATAATGCAGCAGAGTCCTTAAATAATGCAAGAAAGTCCTTAAATAATGCAGCAGAGTCCTTAAATAATGCAGCAAAGTCCATAAATAATGCAGAAGAGTCCTTAAATAATCCATACAAGTCCTTAAATAATGCAGCAGAGTCCTTAAATAATGCAGCAGAGTCCTTAAATAATGCAACAAAGTAATTAAATAATGCAGCAGAGTCCTTAAATAATGCAACAAAGTCCATAAATAATGCAGAAGAGTCCTTAAATGATCCAGACAAGTCCTTAAATAATGCAGCAGAGTCCTTAAATAATGCAGCAGATTAATGAAATACCGCAGCAGGGTCCTTAAATAATGCAGCAGAGTCCTTAAATAATGCAGCAAAGTCCTTAAATAATGCAGCAGAGTCCTTAAGTACCGTATCAGAGTCCTTAAATAAAGCAGCAAAGTCCTTAAATAATGCAGCAGAGTCCTTAAATAATGCAGCAAAGTCATTAAATAATGCTGCAGAGTACTTAAATTCCGCAGCAAAGTCCTTAAATAATGCAGCAGAGTCCTTAAATAATGCTGCAAAGTCCTTAAATAATGCAACAAAGTCCTTAAATAATGCAGAAGAGTCCTTAAATAATGCAACAAAGTCCTTAAATAATGCAGCAGAGTCCTTAAATAATGCAGCAAAGTCCTTAAATAATGCAGCACAGTCCTTAAATAATCCAGCCAAGTCCTTAAATAATGCAGCAAATTTCTTAAATAATGCAGCAAAGTCTTTAAATAATGCAATAAAGTCCATAAATAATGCAGCAAAGTCTTTAAATAATGCAATAAAGTCCATAAATAATGCAGCAAAGTCCTTAAATAATGCAGCAGAGTACTGAAATACAGCAGCAGGGTCCTTAAATAATGCAGCAGAGTCCTTAAATAATGCAACAAAGTCCTTAAATAATGCAGTAGATTACTGAAATACCGCAGCAGGGTCCTTAAATAATGCAGCAGAGTCCTTAAATAATGCAACAAAGTCCTTAAATAATGCAGCAGAGTCCTTACATAATGCAACATAGTCCTTAAATAATGCAGCAAAGTCCTTAAATAATGCAGCAGAGTCCTTAAATAATGCAAGAAAGTCCTTAAATAATGCAGCAGAGTCCTTAAATAATGCAGCAAAGTCCTTAAATAATGCAGAAGAGTCCTTAAATAATGCAATAAAGTCCTTAAATAATGCAGCAAAGTCCTTAAATAATCCAGCCAAGTCCTTAAATAATGCAGCAGAGTCCTTAAATAATGCAGCAAAGTCCTTAAATGATGCAGCAGAGTCCTTAAATAATGCAGCAAAGTCCTTAAATAATCCAGCCAAGTCCTTAAATAATGCAGCAGAGTCCTTAAATAATGCAGCAAAGTCCTTAAATAATGCAGCAGAGTCCTTAAATAATGCAACAAAGTAATTAAATAATGCAGCAGAGTCCTTAAATAATGCAACAAAGTCCATAAATAATGCAGAAGAGTCCTTAAATGATCCAGACAAGTCCTTAAATAATGCAGCAGAGTCCTTAAATAATGCAGCAGATTAATGAAATACCGCAGCAGGGTCCTTAAATAATGCAGCAGAGTCCTTAAATAATGCAGCAAAGTCCTTAAATAATGCAGCAGAGTCCTTAAGTACCGTATCAGAGTCCTTAAATAAAGCAGCAAAGTCCTTAAATAATGCAGCAGAGTCCTTAAATAATGCAGCAAAGTCATTAAATAATGCTGCAGAGTACTTAAATTCCGCAGCAAAGTCCTTAAATAATGCAGCAGAGTCCTTAAATAATGCTGCAAAGTCCTTAAATAATGCAACAAAGTCCTTAAATAATGCAGAAGAGTCCTTAAATAATGCAACAAAGTCCTTAAATAATGCAGCAGAGTCCTTAAATAATGCAACAAAGTACTTAAATAATGCAGCAGAGTCCTTAAGTACCGTAACAGAGTCCTTAAATAATGCAGCAAAGTCCTTAAATAATGCAGCAGATTACTGAAATACCACAGCAGGGTCCTTAAATAATGCAGCAGAGTCCTTAAATAATGCAACAAAGTCCTTAAATAATGCAACAAAGTCCTTAAATAATGCAGCAGAGTCCTTAAATAATGCAACAAAGTCCTTAAAAAATGCAGCAGAATCCTTAAATAATGCAGCAAATTCCTTAAATAATGCAGCAGAGTCCTTAAATAATCCAGCCAAGTCTTTAAATAATGCAGCAGAGTACTTAAATAATGCAGCAGAGTCCTTAAATAATGCAGCAAAGTCCTTAAATAATGCAACAAAGTCCTTAAATAATGCAGAAGAGTCCTTAAATAATGCAGCAGAGTACTGAAATACCGCAGCAGGGTCCTTAAATAATGCAGCAGAGTCCTTAAATAATGCAACAAAGTCCTTAAATAATGCAGTAGATTACTAAAATACCGCAGCAGGGTCCTTAAATAATGCAGCAGAGTCCTTAAATAATGCAACAAAGTCCTTAAATAATGCAGCAGAGTCCTTAAATAATGCAGCACAGTCCTTAAATAATCCAGCCAAGTCCTTAAATAATGCAGCAAATTCCTTAAATAATGCAGCAAAGTCTTTAAATAATGCAATAAAGTCCATAAATAATGCAGCAAAGTCCTTAAATAATGCAGCAGAGTACTGAAATACCGCAGCAGGGTCCTTAAATAATGCAGCAGAGTCCTTAAATAATGCAACAAAGTCCTTAAATAATGCAGTAGATTACTGAAATACCGCAGCAGGGTCCTTAAATAATGCAGCAGAGTCCTTAAATAATGCAACAAAGTCCTTAAATAATGCAGCAGAGTCCTTAAATAAAGCAGCAAATTCCTTAAATGATGCAGCAGAGTCCTTAAATAATGCAGCAAAGTCCTTAAATAATGCAGCAGAGTCCTTAAATAATGCAACAAAGTAATTAAATAATGCAGCAGAGTCCTTAAATAATGCAACAAAGTCCATAAATAATGCAGAAGAGTCCTTAAATAATCCAGACAAGTCCTTAAATAATGCAGCAGAGTCCTTAAATAATGCAGCAGAGTCCTTAAATAATGCAGCAGAGTCCTTAAATAATGCAACAAAGTAATTAAATAATGCAGCAGAGTCCTTAAATAATGCAACAAAGTCCATAAATAATGCAGAAGAGTCCTTAAATGATCCAGACAAGTCCTTAAATAATGCAGCAGAGTCCTTAAATAATGCAGCAGATTAATGAAATACCGCAGCAGGGTCCTTAAATAATGCAGCAGAGTCCTTAAATAATGCAGCAAAGTCCTTAAATAATGCAGCAGAGTCCTTAAGTACCGTATCAGAGTCCTTAAATAAAGCAGCAAAGTCCTTAAATAATGCAGCAGAGTCCTTAAATAATGCAGCAAAGTCATTAAATAATGCTGCAGAGTACTTAAATTCCGCAGCAAAGTCCTTAAATAATGCAGCAGAGTCCTTAAATAATGCTGCAAAGTCCTTAAATAATGCAACAAAGTCCTTAAATAATGCAGAAGAGTCCTTAAATAATGCAACAAAGTCCTTAAATAATGCAGCAGAGTCCTTAAATAATGCAACAAAGTACTTAAATAATGCAGCAGAGTCCTTAAGTACCGTAACAGAGTCCTTAAATAATGCAGCAAAGTCCTTAAATAATGCAGCAGATTACTGAAATACCACAGCAGGGTCCTTAAATAATGCAGCAGAGTCCTTAAATAATGCAACAAAGTCCTTAAATAATGCAACAAAGTCCTTAAATAATGCAGCAGAGTCCTTAAATAATGCAACAAAGTCCTTAAAAAATGCAGCAGAATCCTTAAATAATGCAGCAAATTCCTTAAATAATGCAGCAGAGTCCTTAAATAATCCAGCCAAGTCTTTAAATAATGCAGCAGAGTACTTAAATAATGCAGCAGAGTCCTTAAATAATGCAGCAAAGTCCTTAAATAATGCAACAAAGTCCTTAAATAATGCAGAAGAGTCCTTAAATAATGCAGCAGAGTACTGAAATACCGCAGCAGGGTCCTTAAATAATGCAGCAGAGTCCTTAAATAATGCAACAAAGTCCTTAAATAATGCAGTAGATTACTAAAATACCGCAGCAGGGTCCTTAAATAATGCAGCAGAGTCCTTAAATAATGCAACAAAGTCCTTAAATAATGCAGCAGAGTCCTTAAATAATGCAACAAAGTCCTTAAATAATGCAGTAAAGTCCTTAAATAATGCAGCAGTCCTTAAATAATGCAACAAAGTCCTTAAATAATGCAGCAGAGTCCTTAAATAATACTGCAAAGTCCTTAAATAATGCAGCACAGTCCTTAAATAATCCAGCCAAGTCCTTAAATAATGCAGCAAATTCCTTAAATAATGCAGCAAAGTCTTTAAATAATGCAATAAAGTCCATAAATAATGCAGCAAAGTCCTTAAATAATGCAGCAGAGTACTGAAATACCGCAGCAGGGTCCTTAAATAATGCAGCAGAGTCCTTAAATAATGCAACAAAGTCCTTAAATAATGCAACAAAGTAATTAAATAATGCAGCAGAGTCCTTAAATAATGCAACAAAGTCCATAAATAATGCAGAAGAGTCCTTAAATGATCCAGACAAGTCCTTAAATAATGCAGCAGAGTCCTTAAATAATGCAGCAGATTAATGAAATACCGCAGCAGGGTCCTTAAATAATGCAGCAGAGTCCTTAAATAATGCAGCAAAGTCCTTAAATAATGCAGCAGAGTCCTTAAGTACCGTATCAGAGTCCTTAAATAAAGCAGCAAAGTCCTTAAATAATGCAGCAGAGTCCTTAAATAATGCAGCAAAGTCATTAAATAATGCTGCAGAGTACTTAAATTCCGCAGCAAAGTCCTTAAATAATGCAGCAGAGTCCTTAAATAATGCTGCAAAGTCCTTAAATAATGCAACAAAGTCCTTAAATAATGCAGAAGAGTCCTTAAATAATGCAACAAAGTCCTTAAATAATGCAGCAGAGTCCTTAAATAATGCAACAAAGTACTTAAATAATGCAGCAGAGTCCTTAAGTACCGTAACAGAGTCCTTAAATAATGCAGCAAAGTCCTTAAATAATGCAGCAGATTACTGAAATACCACAGCAGGGTCCTTAAATAATGCAGCAGAGTCCTTAAATAATGCAACAAAGTCCTTAAATAATGCAACAAAGTCCTTAAATAATGCAGCAGAGTCCTTAAATAATGCAACAAAGTCCTTAAAAAATGCAGCAGAATCCTTAAATAATGCAGCAAATTCCTTAAATAATGCAGCAGAGTCCTTAAATAATCCAGCCAAGTCTTTAAATAATGCAGCAGAGTACTTAAATAATGCAGCAGAGTCCTTAAATAATGCAGCAAAGTCCTTAAATAATGCAACAAAGTCCTTAAATAATGCAGAAGAGTCCTTAAATAATGCAGCAGAGTACTGAAATACCGCAGCAGGGTCCTTAAATAATGCAGCAGAGTCCTTAAATAATGCAACAAAGTCCTTAAATAATGCAGTAGATTACTAAAATACCGCAGCAGGGTCCTTAAATAATGCAGCAGAGTCCTTAAATAATGCAACAAAGTCCTTAAATAATGCAGCAGAGTCCTTAAATAATGCAACAAAGTCCTTAAATAATGCAGTAAAGTCCTTAAATAATGCAGCAGTCCTTAAATAATGCAACAAAGTCCTTAAATAATGCAGCAGAGTCCTTAAATAATACTGCAAAGTCCTTAAATAATGCAGCACAGTCCTTAAATAATCCAGCCAAGTCCTTAAATAATGCAGCAAATTCCTTAAATAATGCAGCAAAGTCTTTAAATAATGCAATAAAGTCCATAAATAATGCAGCAAAGTCCTTAAATAATGCAGCAGAGTACTGAAATACCGCAGCAGGGTCCTTAAATAATGCAGCAGAGTCCTTAAATAATGCAACAAAGTCCTTAAATAATGCAGTAGATTACTGAAATACCGCAGCAGGGTCCTTAAATAATGCAGCAGAGTCCTTAAATAATGCAACAAAGTCCTTAAATAATGCAGCAGAGTCCTTAAATAAAGCAGCAAATTCCTTAAATGATGCAGCAGAGTCCTTAAATAATGCAGCAAAGTCCTTAAATAATGCAGCAGAGTCCTTAAATAATGCAACAAAGTAATTAAATAATGCAGCAGAGTCCTTAAATAATGCAACAAAGTCCATAAATAATGCAGAAGAGTCCTTAAATAATCCAGACAAGTCCTTAAATAATGCAGCAGAGTCCTTAAATAATGCAGCAGAGTCCTTAAATAATGCAGCAGAGTCCTTAAATAATGCAACAAAGTAATTAAATAATGCAGCAGAGTCCTTAAATAATGCAACAAAGTCCATAAATAATGCAGAAGAGTCCTTAAATGATCCAGACAAGTCCTTAAATAATGCAGCAGAGTCCTTAAATAATGCAGCAGATTAATGAAATACCGCAGCAGGGTCCTTAAATAATGCAGCAGAGTCCTTAAATAATGCAGCAAAGTCCTTAAATAATGCAGCAGAGTCCTTAAGTACCGTATCAGAGTCCTTAAATAAAGCAGCAAAGTCCTTAAATAATGCAGCAGAGTCCTTAAATAATGCAGCAAAGTCATTAAATAATGCTGCAGAGTACTTAAATTCCGCAGCAAAGTCCTTAAATAATGCAGCAGAGTCCTTAAATAATGCTGCAAAGTCCTTAAATAATGCAACAAAGTCCTTAAATAATACAGAAGAGTCCTTAAATAATGCAACAAAGTCCTTAAATAATGCAGCAGAGTCCTTAAATAATGCAACAAAGTACTTAAATAATGCAGCAGAGTCCTTAAGTACCGTAACAGAGTCCTTAAATAATGCAGCAAAGTCCTTAAATAATGCAGCAGATTACTGAAATACCACAGCAGGGTCCTTAAATAATGCAGCAGAATCCTTAAATAATGCAGCAAATTCCTTAAATAATGCAGCAGAGTCCTTAAATAATCCAGCCAAGTCTTTAAATAATGCAGCAGAGTACTTAAATAATGCAGCAGAGTCCTTAAATAATGCAGCAAAGTCCTTAAATAATGCAACAAAGTCCTTAAATAATGCAGAAGAGTCCTTAAATAATGCAGCAGAGTACTGAAATACCGCAGCAGGGTCCTTAAATAATGCAGCAGAGTCCTTAAATAATGCAACAAAGTCCTTAAATAATGCAGTAGATTACTAAAATACCGCAGCAGGGTCCTTAAATAATGCAGCAGAGTCCTTAAATAATGCAACAAAGTCCTTAAATAATGCAGCAGAGTCCTTAAATAATGCAACAAAGTCCTTAAATAATGCAGTAAAGTCCTTAAATAATGCAGCAGTCCTTAAATAATGCAACAAAGTCCTTAAATAATGCAGCAGAGTCCTTAAATAATACTGCAAAGTCCTTAAATAATGCTGCACAGTCCTTAAATAATCCAGCCAAGTCCTTAAATAATGCAGCAAATTCCTTAAATAATGCAGCAAAGTCTTTAAATAATGCAATAAAGTCCATAAATAATGCAGCAAAGTCCTTAAATAATGCAGCAGAGTACTGAAATACCGCAGCAGGGTCCTTAAATAATGCAGCAGAGTCCTTAAATAATGCAACAAAGTCCTTAATTAATGCAGTAGATTACTGAAATACCGCAGCAGGGTCCTTAAATAATGCAGCAGAGTCCTTAAATAATGCAACAAAGTCCTTAAATAATGCAGCAGAGTCCTTAAATAAAGCAGCAAATTCCTTAAATGATGCAGCAGAGTCCTTAAATAATGCAGCAAAGTCCTTAAATAATGCAGCAGAGTCCTTAAATAATGCAACAAAGTAATTAAATAATGCAGCAGAGTCCTTAAATAATGCAACAAAGTCCATAAATAATGCAGAAGAGTCCTTAAATAATCCAGACAAGTCCTTAAATAATGCAGCAGAGTCCTTAAATAATGCAGCAGAGTCCTTAAATAATGCAGCAGATTACTGAAATACCGCAGCAGGGTCCTTAAATAATGCAGCAGAGTCCTTAAATAATGCAACAAAGTCCTTAAATAATGCAGCAGAGTCCTTAAATAATGCAACAAAGTCCTTAAATAATGCAGCAGAGTCCTTAAATAATGCAACAAAGTCCTTAAATAATGCAGCAGAGTCCTTAAATAATGCAGCAAAGTCCTTAAATAATGCAGAAGAGTCCTTAAATAATGCAATAAAGTCCTTAAATAATGCAGCAAAGTCCTTGAATAATCCAGCCAAGTCCTTAAATAATGCAGCAGAGTCCTTAAATAATGCAGCAAATTCCTTAAATGATGCAGCAGAGTCCTTAAATAATGCAGCAAAGTCCTTAAATAATGCAGCAGAGTCCTTAAATAATGCAACAAAGTAATTAAATAATGCAGCATAGTCCTTAAATAATGCAACAAAGTCCATAAATAATGCAGAAGAGTCCTTAAATAATCCAGACAAGTCCTTAAATAATGCAGCAGAGTCCTTAAATAATGCAGCAGAGTCCTTAAATAATGCAGCAGATTACTGAAATACCGCAGCAGGGTCCTTAAATAATGCAGCAGAGTCCTTAAATAATGCAACAAAGTCCTTAAATAATGCAGCAGAATCCTTAAATGATGCAGCAAATTCCTTAAATAGTGCAGCAGAGTCCTTAGATAATCCAGCCAAGTCTTTAAATAATGCAGCAGAGTCCTTAAATAATGCAGCAAAGTCCTTAAATAATGCAACAAAGTCCTTAAATAATGCAGCAGAGTCCTTAAATAATGCAACAAAGTCCTTAAATAATGCAGCAAAGTCCTTAAATAATGCAGCAGAGTCCTTAAATAATGCAACAAAGTCCTTAAATAATGCAGCAGAGTCCTTAAATAATGCAGCAAAGTCCTTAAATAATGCAGCACAGTCCTTAAATAATCCAGCCAAGTCCTTAAATAATGCAGCAAATTTCTTAAATAATGCAGCAAAGTCTTTAAATAATGCAATAAAGTCCATAAATAATGCAGCAAAGTCTTTAAATAATGCAATAAAGTCCATAAATAATGCAGCAAAGTCCTTAAATAATGCAGCAGAGTACTGAAATACCGCAGCAGGGTCCTTAAATAATGCAGCAGAGTCCTTAAATAATGCAACAAAGTCCTTAAATAATGCAGTAGATTACTGAAATACCGCAGCAGGGTCCTTAAATAATGCAGCAGAGTCCTTAAATAATGCAACAAAGTCCTTAAATAATGCAGCAGAGTCCTTACATAATGCAACATAGTCCTTAAATAATGCAGCAAAGTCCTTAAATAATGCAGCAGAGTCCTTAAATAATGCAAGAAAGTCCTTAAATAATGCAGCAGAGTCCTTAAATAATGCAGCAAAGTCCTTAAATAATGCAGAAGAGTCCTTAAATAATGCTATAAAGTCCTTAAATAATGCAGCAAAGTCCTTAAATAATCCAGCCAAGTCCTTAAATAATGCAGCAGAGTCCTTAAATAATGCAGCAAAGTCCTTAAATGATGCAGCAGAGTCCTTAAATAATGCAGCAAAGTCCTTAAATAATCCAGCCAAGTCCTTAAATAATGCAGCAGAGTCCTTAAATAATGCAGCAAAGTCCTTAAATAATGCAGCAGAGTCCTTAAATAATGCAACAAAGTAATTAAATAATGCAGCAGAGTCCTTAAATAATGCAACAAAGTCCATAAATAATAAAGAAGAGTCCTTAAATGATCCAGACAAGTCCTTAAATAATGCAGCAGAGTCCTTAAATAATGCAGCAGATTAATGAAATACCGCAGCAGGGTCCTTAAATAATGCAGCAGAGTCCTTAAATAATGCAGCAAAGTCCTTAAATAATGCAGCAGAGTCCTTAAGTACCGTATCAGAGTCCTTAAATAAAGCAGCAAAGTCCTTAAATAATGCAACAGAGTCCTTAAATAATGCAGCAAAGTCATTAAATAATGCTGCAGAGTACTTAAATTCCGCAGCAAAGTCCTTAAATAATGCAGCAGAGTCCTTAAATAATGCTGCAAAGTCCTTAAATAATGCAACAAAGTCCTTAAATAATGCAGAAGAGTCCTTAAATAATGCAACAAAGTCCTTAAATAATGCAGCAGAGTCCTTAAATAATGCAACAAAGTACTTAAATAATGCAGCAGAGTCCTTAAGTACCGTAACAGAGTCCATAAATAATGCAGCAAAGTCCTTAAATAATGCAGCAGATTACTGAAATACCACAGCAGGGTCCTTAAATAATGCAGCAGAGTCCTTAAATAATGCAACAAAGTCCTTAAATAATGCAACAAAGTCCTTAAATAATGCAGCAGAGTCCTTAAATAATGCAACAAAGTCCTTAAAAAATGCAGCAGAATCCTTAAATAATGCAGCAAATTCCTTAAATAATGCAGCAGAGTCCTTAAATAATCCAGCCAAGTCTTTAAATAATGCAGCAGAGTACTTAAATAATGCAGCAGAGTCCTTAAATAATGCAGCAAAGTCCTTAAATAATGCAACAAAGTCCTTAAATAATGCAGAAGAGTCCTTAAATAATGCAGCAGAGTACTGAAATACCGCAGCAGGGTCCTTAAATAATGCAGCAGAGTCCTTAAATAATGCAACAAAGTCCTTAAATAATGCAGTAGATTACTAAAATACCGCAGCAGGGTCCTTAAATAATGCAGCAGAGTCCTTAAATAATGCAACAAAGTCCTTAAATAATGCAGCAGAGTCCTTAAATAATGCAACAAAGTCCTTAAATAATGCAGTAAAGTCCTTAAATAATGCAGCAGTCCTTAAATAATGCAACAAAGTCCTTAAATAATGCAGCAGAGTCCTTAAATAATACTGCAAAGTCCTTAAATAATGCAGCACAGTCCTTAAATAATCCAGCCAAGTCCTTAAATAATGCAGCAAATTCCTTAAATAATGCAGCAAAGTCTTTAAATAATGCAATAAAGTCCATAAATAATGCAGCAAAGTCCTTAAATAATGCAGCAGAGTACTGAAATACTGCAGCAGGGTCCTTAAATAATGCAGCAGAGTCCTTAAATAATGCAACAAAGTCCTTAAATAATGCAGTAGATTACTGAAATACCGCAGCAGGGTCCTTAAATAATGCAGCAGAGTCCTTAAATAATGCAACAAAGTCCTTAAATAATGCAGCAGAGTCCTTAAATAAAGCAGCAAATTCCTTAAATGATGCAGCAGAGTCCTTAAATAATGCAGCAAAGTCCTTAAATAATGCAGCAGAGTCCTTAAATAATGCAACAAAGTAATTAAATAATGCAGCAGAGTCCTTAAATAATGCAACAAAGTCCATAAATAATGCAGAAGAGTCCTTAAATAATCCAGACAAGTCCTTAAATAATGCAGCAGAGTCCGTAAATAATGCAGCAGAGTCCTTAAATAATGCAGCAGAGTCCTTAAATAATGCAACAAAGTAATTAAATAATGCAGCAGAGTCCTTAAATAATGCAACAAAGTCCATAAATAATGCAGAAGAGTCCTTAAATGATCCAGACAAGTCCTTAAATAATGCAGCAGAGTCCTTAAATAATGCAGCAGATTAATGAAATACCGCAGCAGGGTCCTTAAATAATGCAGCAGAGTCCTTAAATAATGCAGCAAAGTCCTTAAATAATGCAGCAGAGTCCTTAAGTACCGTATCAGAGTCCTTAAATAAAGCAGCAAAGTCCTTAAATAATGCAGCAGAGTCCTTAAATAATGCAGCAAAGTCATTAAATAATGCTGCAGAGTACTTAAATTCCGCAGCAAAGTCCTTAAATAATGCAGCAGAGTCCTTAAATAATGCTGCAAAGTCCTTAAATAATGCAACAAAGTCCTTAAATAATGCAGAAGAGTCCTTAAATAATGCAACAAAGTCCTTAAATAATGCAGCAGAGTCCTTAAATAATGCAACAAAGTACTTAAATAATGCAGCAGAGTCCTTAAGTACCGTAACAGAGTCCTTAAATAATGCAGCAAAGTCCTTAAATAATGCAGCAGATTACTGAAATACCACAGCAGGGTCCTTAAATAATGCAGCAGAGTCCTTAAATAATGCAACAAAGTCCTTAAATAATGCAACAAAGTCCTTAAATAATGCAGCAGAGTCCTTAAATAATGCAACAAAGTCCTTAAAAAATGCAGCAGAATCCTTAAATAATGCAGCAAATTCCTTAAATAATGCAGCAGAGTCCTTAAATAATCCAGCCAAGTCTTTAAATAATGCAGCAGAGTACTTAAATAATGCAGCAGAGTCCTTAAATAATGCAGCAAAGTCCTTAAATAATGCAACAAAGTCCTTAAATAATGCAGAAGAGTCCTTAAATAATGCAGCAGAGTACTGAAATACCGCAGCAGGGTCCTTAAATAATGCAGCAGAGTCCTTAAATAATGCAACAAAGTCCTTAAATAATGCAGTAGATTACTAAAATACCGCAGCAGGGTCCTTAAATAATGCAGCAGAGTCCTTAAATAATGCAACAAAGTCCTTAAATAATGCAGCAGAGTCCTTAAATAATGCAACAAAGTCCTTAAATAATGCAGTAAAGTCCTTAAATAATGCAGCAGTCCTTAAATAATGCAACAAAGTCCTTAAATAATGCAGCAGAGTCCTTAAATAATACTGCAAAGTCCTTAAATAATGCAGCACAGTCCTTAAATAATCCAGCCAAGTCCTTAAATAATGCAGCAAATTCCTTAAATAATGCAGCAAAGTCTTTAAATAATGCAATAAAGTCCATAAATAATGCAGCAAAGTCCTTAAATAATGCAGCAGAGTACTGAAATACCGCAGCAGGGTCCTTAAATAATGCAGCAGAGTCCTTAAATAATGCAACAAAGTCCTTAAATAATGCAGTAGATTCCTTAAATAATGCAGCAAAGTCCTTAAATAATGCAGCAGAGTCCTTAAATAATGCAACAAAGTCCTTAAATAATGCAGCAGAGTCCTTAAATAAAGCAGCAAATTCCTTAAATGATGCAGCAGAGTCCTTAAATAATGCAGCAAAGTCCTTAAATAATGCAGCAGAGTCCTTAAATAATGCAACAAAGTAATTAAATAATGCAGCAGAGTCCTTAAATAATGCAACAAAGTCCTTAAATAATGCAGCAGAGTCCTTAAATAATGCAACAAAGTCCTTAAAAAATGCAGCAGAATCCTTAAATAATGCAGCAAATTCCTTAAATAATGCAGCAGAGTCCTTAAATAATCCAGCCAAGTCTTTAAATAATGCAGCAGAGTACTTAAATAATGCAGCAGAGTCCTTAAATAATGCAGCAAAGTCCTTAAATAATGCAACAAAGTCCTTAAATAATGCAGAAGAGTCCTTAAATAATGCAGCAGAGTACTGAAATACCGCAGCAGGGTCCTTAAATAATGCAGCAGAGTCCTTAAATAATGCAACAAAGTCCTTAAATAATGCAGTAGATTACTAAAATACCGCAGCAGGGTCCTTAAATAATGCAGCAGAGTCCTTAAATAATGCAACAAAGTCCTTAAATAATGCAGCAGAGTCCTTAAATAATGCAACAAAGTCCTTAAATAATGCAGTAAAGTCCTTAAATAATGCAGCAGTCCTTAAATAATGCAACAAAGTCCTTAAATAATGCAGCAGAGTCCTTAAATAATACTGCAAAGTCCTTAAATAATGCAGCACAGTCCTTAAATAATCCAGCCAAGTCCTTAAATAATGCAGCAAATTCCTTAAATAATGCAGCAAAGTCTTTAAATAATGCAATAAAGTCCATAAATAATGCAGCAAAGTCCTTAAATAATGCAGCAGAGTACTGAAATACCGCAGCAGGGTCCTTAAATAATGCAGCAGAGTCCTTAAATAATGCAACAAAGTCCTTAAATAATGCAGTAGATTACTGAAATACCGCAGCAGGGTCCTTAAATAATGCAGCAGAGTCCTTAAATAATGCAACAAAGTCCTTAAATAATGCAGCAGAGTCCTTAAATAAAGCAGCAAATTCCTTAAATGATGCAGCAGAGTCCTTAAATAATGCAGCAAAGTCCTTAAATAATGCAGCAGAGTCCTTAAATAATGCAACAAAGTAATTAAATAATGCAGCAGAGTCCTTAAATAATGCAACAAAGTCCATAAATAATGCAGAAGAGTCCTTAAATAATCCAGACAAGTCCTTAAATAATGCAGCAGAGTCCTTAAATAATGCAGCAGAGTCCTTAAATAATGCAGCAGAGTCCTTAAATAATGCAACAAAGTAATTAAATAATGCAGCAGAGTCCTTAAATAATGCAACAAAGTCCATAAATAATGCAGAAGAGTCCTTAAATGATCCAGACAAGTCCTTAAATAATGCAGCAGAGTCCTTAAATAATGCAGCAGATTAATGAAATACCGCAGCAGGGTCCTTAAATAATGCAGCAGAGTCCTTAAATAATGCAGCAAAGTCCTTAAATAATGCAGCAGAGTCCTTAAGTACCGTATCAGAGTCCTTAAATAAAGCAGCAAAGTCCTTAAATAATGCAGCAGAGTCCTTAAATAATGCAGCAAAGTCATTAAATAATGCTGCAGAGTACTTAAATTCCGCAGCAAAGTCCTTAAATAATGCAGCAGAGTCCTTAAATAATGCTGCAAAGTCCTTAAATAATGCAACAAAGTCCTTAAATAATACAGAAGAGTCCTTAAATAATGCAACAAAGTCCTTAAATAATGCAGCAGAGTCCTTAAATAATGCAACAAAGTACTTAAATAATGCAGCAGAGTCCTTAAGTACCGTAACAGAGTCCTTAAATAATGCAGCAAAGTCCTTAAATAATGCAGCAGATTACTGAAATACCACAGCAGGGTCCTTAAATAATGCAGCAGAATCCTTAAATAATGCAGCAAATTCCTTAAATAATGCAGCAGAGTCCTTAAATAATCCAGCCAAGTCTTTAAATAATGCAGCAGAGTACTTAAATAATGCAGCAGAGTCCTTAAATAATGCAGCAAAGTCCTTAAATAATGCAACAAAGTCCTTAAATAATGCAGAAGAGTCCTTAAATAATGCAGCAGAGTACTGAAATACCGCAGCAGGGTCCTTAAATAATGCAGCAGAGTCCTTAAATAATGCAACAAAGTCCTTAAATAATGCAGTAGATTACTAAAATACCGCAGCAGGGTCCTTAAATAATGCAGCAGAGTCCTTAAATAATGCAACAAAGTCCTTAAATAATGCAGCAGAGTCCTTAAATAATGCAACAAAGTCCTTAAATAATGCAGTAAAGTCCTTAAATAATGCAGCAGTCCTTAAATAATGCAACAAAGTCCTTAAATAATGCAGCAGAGTCCTTAAATAATACTGCAAAGTCCTTAAATAATGCTGCACAGTCCTTAAATAATCCAGCCAAGTCCTTAAATAATGCAGCAAATTCCTTAAATAATGCAGCAAAGTCTTTAAATAATGCAATAAAGTCCATAAATAATGCAGCAAAGTCCTTAAATAATGCAGCAGAGTACTGAAATACCGCAGCAGGGTCCTTAAATAATGCAGAAGAGTCCTTAAATAATGCTATAAAGTCCTTAAATAATGCAGCAAAGTCCTTAAATAATCCAGCCAAGTCCTTAAATAATGCAGCAGAGTCCTTAAATAATGCAGCAAAGTCCTTAAATGATGCAGCAGAGTCCTTAAATAATGCAGCAAAGTCCTTAAATAATCCAGCCAAGTCCTTAAATAATGCAGCAGAGTCCTTAAATAATGCAGCAAAGTCCTTAAATAATGCAGCAGAGTCCTTAAATAATGCAACAAAGTAATTAAATAATGCAGCAGAGTCCTTAAATAATGCAACAAAGTCCATAAATAATAAAGAAGAGTCCTTAAATGATCCAGACAAGTCCTTAAATAATGCAGCAGAGTCCTTAAATAATGCAGCAGATTAATGAAATACCGCAGCAGGGTCCTTAAATAATGCAGCAGAGTCCTTAAATAATGCAGCAAAGTCCTTAAATAATGCAGCAGAGTCCTTAAGTACCGTATCAGAGTCCTTAAATAAAGCAGCAAAGTCCTTAAATAATGCAACAGAGTCCTTAAATAATGCAGCAAAGTCATTAAATAATGCTGCAGAGTACTTAAATTCCGCAGCAAAGTCCTTAAATAATGCAGCAGAGTCCTTAAATAATGCTGCAAAGTCCTTAAATAATGCAACAAAGTCCTTAAATAATGCAGAAGAGTCCTTAAATAATGCAACAAAGTCCTTAAATAATGCAGCAGAGTCCTTAAATAATGCAACAAAGTACTTAAATAATGCAGCAGAGTCCTTAAGTACCGTAACAGAGTCCATAAATAATGCAGCAAAGTCCTTAAATAATGCAGCAGATTACTGAAATACCACAGCAGGGTCCTTAAATAATGCAGCAGAGTCCTTAAATAATGCAACAAAGTCCTTAAATAATGCAACAAAGTCCTTAAATAATGCAGCAGAGTCCTTAAATAATGCAACAAAGTCCTTAAAAAATGCAGCAGAATCCTTAAATAATGCAGCAAATTCCTTAAATAATGCAGCAGAGTCCTTAAATAATCCAGCCAAGTCTTTAAATAATGCAGCAGAGTACTTAAATAATGCAGCAGAGTCCTTAAATAATGCAGCAAAGTCCTTAAATAATGCAACAAAGTCCTTAAATAATGCAGAAGAGTCCTTAAATAATGCAGCAGAGTACTGAAATACCGCAGCAGGGTCCTTAAATAATGCAGCAGAGTCCTTAAATAATGCAACAAAGTCCTTAAATAATGCAGTAGATTACTAAAATACCGCAGCAGGGTCCTTAAATAATGCAGCAGAGTCCTTAAATAATGCAACAAAGTCCTTAAATAATGCAGCAGAGTCCTTAAATAATGCAACAAAGTCCTTAAATAATGCAGTAAAGTCCTTAAATAATGCAGCAGTCCTTAAATAATGCAACAAAGTCCTTAAATAATGCAGCAGAGTCCTTAAATAATACTGCAAAGTCCTTAAATAATGCAGCACAGTCCTTAAATAATCCAGCCAAGTCCTTAAATAATGCAGCAAATTCCTTAAATAATGCAGCAAAGTCTTTAAATAATGCAATAAAGTCCATAAATAATGCAGCAAAGTCCTTAAATAATGCAGCAGAGTACTGAAATACTGCAGCAGGGTCCTTAAATAATGCAGCAGAGTCCTTAAATAATGCAACAAAGTCCTTAAATAATGCAGTAGATTACTGAAATACCGCAGCAGGGTCCTTAAATAATGCAGCAGAGTCCTTAAATAATGCAACAAAGTCCTTAAATAATGCAGCAGAGTCCTTAAATAAAGCAGCAAATTCCTTAAATGATGCAGCAGAGTCCTTAAATAATGCAGCAAAGTCCTTAAATAATGCAGCAGAGTCCTTAAATAATGCAACAAAGTAATTAAATAATGCAGCAGAGTCCTTAAATAATGCAACAAAGTCCATAAATAATGCAGAAGAGTCCTTAAATAATCCAGACAAGTCCTTAAATAATGCAGCAGAGTCCGTAAATAATGCAGCAGAGTCCTTAAATAATGCAGCAGAGTCCTTAAATAATGCAACAAAGTAATTAAATAATGCAGCAGAGTCCTTAAATAATGCAACAAAGTCCATAAATAATGCAGAAGAGTCCTTAAATGATCCAGACAAGTCCTTAAATAATGCAGCAGAGTCCTTAAATAATGCAGCAGATTAATGAAATACCGCAGCAGGGTCCTTAAATAATGCAGCAGAGTCCTTAAATAATGCAGCAAAGTCCTTAAATAATGCAGCAGAGTCCTTAAGTACCGTATCAGAGTCCTTAAATAAAGCAGCAAAGTCCTTAAATAATGCAGCAGAGTCCTTAAATAATGCAGCAAAGTCATTAAATAATGCTGCAGAGTACTTAAATTCCG
Organism: Phyllobates terribilis; assembly: GCF_046119375.1. Taxonomy (NCBI): domain Eukaryota; kingdom Metazoa; phylum Chordata; class Amphibia; order Anura; family Dendrobatidae; genus Phyllobates; species Phyllobates terribilis. The sequence continues at coordinate 629,012 of NW_027363048.1, forward strand.
CAGCAAAGTCCTTAAATAATGCAGCAGAGTCCTTAAATAATGCTGCAAAGTCCTTAAATAATGCAACAAAGTCCTTAAATAATGCAGAAGAGTCCTTAAATAATGCAACAAAGTCCTTAAATAATGCAGCAGAGTCCTTAAATAATGCAACAAAGTACTTAAATAATGCAGCAGAGTCCTTAAGTACCGTAACAGAGTCCTTAAATAATGCAGCAAAGTCCTTAAATAATGCAGCAGATTACTGAAATACCACAGCAGGGTCCTTAAATAATGCAGCAGAGTCCTTAAATAATGCAACAAAGTCCTTAAATAATGCAACAAAGTCCTTAAATAATGCAGCAGAGTCCTTAAATAATGCAACAAAGTCCTTAAAAAATGCAGCAGAATCCTTAAATAATGCAGCAAATTCCTTAAATAATGCAGCAGAGTCCTTAAATAATCCAGCCAAGTCTTTAAATAATGCAGCAGAGTACTTAAATAATGCAGCAGAGTCCTTAAATAATGCAGCAAAGTCCTTAAATAATGCAACAAAGTCCTTAAATAATGCAGAAGAGTCCTTAAATAATGCAGCAGAGTACTGAAATACCGCAGCAGGGTCCTTAAATAATGCAGCAGAGTCCTTAAATAATGCAACAAAGTCCTTAAATAATGCAGTAGATTACTAAAATACCGCAGCAGGGTCCTTAAATAATGCAGCAGAGTCCTTAAATAATGCAACAAAGTCCTTAAATAATGCAGCAGAGTCCTTAAATAATGCAACAAAGTCCTTAAATAATGCAGTAAAGTCCTTAAATAATGCAGCAGTCCTTAAATAATGCAACAAAGTCCTTAAATAATGCAGCAGAGTCCTTAAATAATACTGCAAAGTCCTTAAATAATGCAGCACAGTCCTTAAATAATCCAGCCAAGTCCTTAAATAATGCAGCAAATTCCTTAAATAATGCAGCAAAGTCTTTAAATAATGCAATAAAGTCCATAAATAATGCAGCAAAGTCCTTAAATAATGCAGCAGAGTACTGAAATACCGCAGCAGGGTCCTTAAATAATGCAGCAGAGTCCTTAAATAATGCAACAAAGTCCTTAAATAATGCAGTAGATTCCTTAAATAATGCAGCAAAGTCCTTAAATAATGCAGCAGAGTCCTTAAATAATGCAACAAAGTCCTTAAATAATGCAGCAGAGTCCTTAAATAAAGCAGCAAATTCCTTAAATGATGCAGCAGAGTCCTTAAATAATGCAGCAAAGTCCTTAAATAATGCAGCAGAGTCCTTAAATAATGCAACAAAGTAATTAAATAATGCAGCAGAGTCCTTAAATAATGCAACAAAGTCCTTAAATAATGCAGCAGAGTCCTTAAATAATGCAACAAAGTCCTTAAAAAATGCAGCAGAATCCTTAAATAATGCAGCAAATTCCTTAAATAATGCAGCAGAGTCCTTAAATAATCCAGCCAAGTCTTTAAATAATGCAGCAGAGTACTTAAATAATGCAGCAGAGTCCTTAAATAATGCAGCAAAGTCCTTAAATAATGCAACAAAGTCCTTAAATAATGCAGAAGAGTCCTTAAATAATGCAGCAGAGTACTGAAATACCGCAGCAGGGTCCTTAAATAATGCAGCAGAGTCCTTAAATAATGCAACAAAGTCCTTAAATAATGCAGTAGATTACTAAAATACCGCAGCAGGGTCCTTAAATAATGCAGCAGAGTCCTTAAATAATGCAACAAAGTCCTTAAATAATGCAGCAGAGTCCTTAAATAATGCAACAAAGTCCTTAAATAATGCAGTAAAGTCCTTAAATAATGCAGCAGTCCTTAAATAATGCAACAAAGTCCTTAAATAATGCAGCAGAGTCCTTAAATAATACTGCAAAGTCCTTAAATAATGCAGCACAGTCCTTAAATAATCCAGCCAAGTCCTTAAATAATGCAGCAAATTCCTTAAATAATGCAGCAAAGTCTTTAAATAATGCAATAAAGTCCATAAATAATGCAGCAAAGTCCTTAAATAATGCAGCAGAGTACTGAAATACCGCAGCAGGGTCCTTAAATAATGCAGCAGAGTCCTTAAATAATGCAACAAAGTCCTTAAATAATGCAGTAGATTACTGAAATACCGCAGCAGGGTCCTTAAATAATGCAGCAGAGTCCTTAAATAATGCAACAAAGTCCTTAAATAATGCAGCAGAGTCCTTAAATAAAGCAGCAAATTCCTTAAATGATGCAGCAGAGTCCTTAAATAATGCAGCAAAGTCCTTAAATAATGCAGCAGAGTCCTTAAATAATGCAACAAAGTAATTAAATAATGCAGCAGAGTCCTTAAATAATGCAACAAAGTCCATAAATAATGCAGAAGAGTCCTTAAATAATCCAGACAAGTCCTTAAATAATGCAGCAGAGTCCTTAAATAATGCAGCAGAGTCCTTAAATAATGCAGCAGAGTCCTTAAATAATGCAACAAAGTAATTAAATAATGCAGCAGAGTCCTTAAATAATGCAACAAAGTCCATAAATAATGCAGAAGAGTCCTTAAATGATCCAGACAAGTCCTTAAATAATGCAGCAGAGTCCTTAAATAATGCAGCAGATTAATGAAATACCGCAGCAGGGTCCTTAAATAATGCAGCAGAGTCCTTAAATAATGCAGCAAAGTCCTTAAATAATGCAGCAGAGTCCTTAAGTACCGTATCAGAGTCCTTAAATAAAGCAGCAAAGTCCTTAAATAATGCAGCAGAGTCCTTAAATAATGCAGCAAAGTCATTAAATAATGCTGCAGAGTACTTAAATTCCGCAGCAAAGTCCTTAAATAATGCAGCAGAGTCCTTAAATAATGCTGCAAAGTCCTTAAATAATGCAACAAAGTCCTTAAATAATACAGAAGAGTCCTTAAATAATGCAACAAAGTCCTTAAATAATGCAGCAGAGTCCTTAAATAATGCAACAAAGTACTTAAATAATGCAGCAGAGTCCTTAAGTACCGTAACAGAGTCCTTAAATAATGCAGCAAAGTCCTTAAATAATGCAGCAGATTACTGAAATACCACAGCAGGGTCCTTAAATAATGCAGCAGAATCCTTAAATAATGCAGCAAATTCCTTAAATAATGCAGCAGAGTCCTTAAATAATCCAGCCAAGTCTTTAAATAATGCAGCAGAGTACTTAAATAATGCAGCAGAGTCCTTAAATAATGCAGCAAAGTCCTTAAATAATGCAACAAAGTCCTTAAATAATGCAGAAGAGTCCTTAAATAATGCAGCAGAGTACTGAAATACCGCAGCAGGGTCCTTAAATAATGCAGCAGAGTCCTTAAATAATGCAACAAAGTCCTTAAATAATGCAGTAGATTACTAAAATACCGCAGCAGGGTCCTTAAATAATGCAGCAGAGTCCTTAAATAATGCAACAAAGTCCTTAAATAATGCAGCAGAGTCCTTAAATAATGCAACAAAGTCCTTAAATAATGCAGTAAAGTCCTTAAATAATGCAGCAGTCCTTAAATAATGCAACAAAGTCCTTAAATAATGCAGCAGAGTCCTTAAATAATACTGCAAAGTCCTTAAATAATGCTGCACAGTCCTTAAATAATCCAGCCAAGTCCTTAAATAATGCAGCAAATTCCTTAAATAATGCAGCAAAGTCTTTAAATAATGCAATAAAGTCCATAAATAATGCAGCAAAGTCCTTAAATAATGCAGCAGAGTACTGAAATACCGCAGCAGGGTCCTTAAATAATGCAGCAGAGTCCTTAAATAATGCAACAAAGTCCTTAATTAATGCAGTAGATTACTGAAATACCGCAGCAGGGTCCTTAAATAATGCAGCAGAGTCCTTAAATAATGCAACAAAGTCCTTAAATAATGCAGCAGAGTCCTTAAATAAAGCAGCAAATTCCTTAAATGATGCAGCAGAGTCCTTAAATAATGCAGCAAAGTCCTTAAATAATGCAGCAGAGTCCTTAAATAATGCAACAAAGTAATTAAATAATGCAGCAGAGTCCTTAAATAATGCAACAAAGTCCATAAATAATGCAGAAGAGTCCTTAAATAATCCAGACAAGTCCTTAAATAATGCAGCAGAGTCCTTAAATAATGCAGCAGAGTCCTTAAATAATGCAGCAGATTACTGAAATACCGCAGCAGGGTCCTTAAATAATGCAGCAGAGTCCTTAAATAATGCAACAAAGTCCTTAAATAATGCAGCAGAGTCCTTAAATAATGCAACAAAGTCCTTAAATAATGCAGCAGAGTCCTTAAATAATGCAACAAAGTCCTTAAATAATGCAGCAGAGTCCTTAAATAATGCAGCAAAGTCCTTAAATAATGCAGAAGAGTCCTTAAATAATGCAATAAAGTCCTTAAATAATGCAGCAAAGTCCTTGAATAATCCAGCCAAGTCCTTAAATAATGCAGCAGAGTCCTTAAATAATGCAGCAAATTCCTTAAATGATGCAGCAGAGTCCTTAAATAATGCAGCAAAGTCCTTAAATAATGCAGCAGAGTCCTTAAATAATGCAACAAAGTAATTAAATAATGCAGCATAGTCCTTAAATAATGCAACAAAGTCCATAAATAATGCAGAAGAGTCCTTAAATAATCCAGACAAGTCCTTAAATAATGCAGCAGAGTCCTTAAATAATGCAGCAGAGTCCTTAAATAATGCAGCAGATTACTGAAATACCGCAGCAGGGTCCTTAAATAATGCAGCAGAGTCCTTAAATAATGCAACAAAGTCCTTAAATAATGCAGCAGAATCCTTAAATGATGCAGCAAATTCCTTAAATAGTGCAGCAGAGTCCTTAGATAATCCAGCCAAGTCTTTAAATAATGCAGCAGAGTCCTTAAATAATGCAGCAAAGTCCTTAAATAATGCAACAAAGTCCTTAAATAATGCAGCAGAGTCCTTAAATAATGCAACAAAGTCCTTAAATAATGCAGCAAAGTCCTTAAATAATGCAGCAGAGTCCTTAAATAATGCAACAAAGTCCTTAAATAATGCAGCAGAGTCCTTAAATAATGCAGCAAAGTCCTTAAATAATGCAGCACAGTCCTTAAATAATCCAGCCAAGTCCTTAAATAATGCAGCAAATTTCTTAAATAATGCAGCAAAGTCTTTAAATAATGCAATAAAGTCCATAAATAATGCAGCAAAGTCTTTAAATAATGCAATAAAGTCCATAAATAATGCAGCAAAGTCCTTAAATAATGCAGCAGAGTACTGAAATACCGCAGCAGGGTCCTTAAATAATGCAGCAGAGTCCTTAAATAATGCAACAAAGTCCTTAAATAATGCAGTAGATTACTGAAATACCGCAGCAGGGTCCTTAAATAATGCAGCAGAGTCCTTAAATAATGCAACAAAGTCCTTAAATAATGCAGCAGAGTCCTTACATAATGCAACATAGTCCTTAAATAATGCAGCAAAGTCCTTAAATAATGCAGCAGAGTCCTTAAATAATGCAAGAAAGTCCTTAAATAATGCAGCAGAGTCCTTAAATAATGCAGCAAAGTCCTTAAATAATGCAGAAGAGTCCTTAAATAATGCTATAAAGTCCTTAAATAATGCAGCAAAGTCCTTAAATAATCCAGCCAAGTCCTTAAATAATGCAGCAGAGTCCTTAAATAATGCAGCAAAGTCCTTAAATGATGCAGCAGAGTCCTTAAATAATGCAGCAAAGTCCTTAAATAATCCAGCCAAGTCCTTAAATAATGCAGCAGAGTCCTTAAATAATGCAGCAAAGTCCTTAAATAATGCAGCAGAGTCCTTAAATAATGCAACAAAGTAATTAAATAATGCAGCAGAGTCCTTAAATAATGCAACAAAGTCCATAAATAATAAAGAAGAGTCCTTAAATGATCCAGACAAGTCCTTAAATAATGCAGCAGAGTCCTTAAATAATGCAGCAGATTAATGAAATACCGCAGCAGGGTCCTTAAATAATGCAGCAGAGTCCTTAAATAATGCAGCAAAGTCCTTAAATAATGCAGCAGAGTCCTTAAGTACCGTATCAGAGTCCTTAAATAAAGCAGCAAAGTCCTTAAATAATGCAACAGAGTCCTTAAATAATGCAGCAAAGTCATTAAATAATGCTGCAGAGTACTTAAATTCCGCAGCAAAGTCCTTAAATAATGCAGCAGAGTCCTTAAATAATGCTGCAAAGTCCTTAAATAATGCAACAAAGTCCTTAAATAATGCAGAAGAGTCCTTAAATAATGCAACAAAGTCCTTAAATAATGCAGCAGAGTCCTTAAATAATGCAACAAAGTACTTAAATAATGCAGCAGAGTCCTTAAGTACCGTAACAGAGTCCATAAATAATGCAGCAAAGTCCTTAAATAATGCAGCAGATTACTGAAATACCACAGCAGGGTCCTTAAATAATGCAGCAGAGTCCTTAAATAATGCAACAAAGTCCTTAAATAATGCAACAAAGTCCTTAAATAATGCAGCAGAGTCCTTAAATAATGCAACAAAGTCCTTAAAAAATGCAGCAGAATCCTTAAATAATGCAGCAAATTCCTTAAATAATGCAGCAGAGTCCTTAAATAATGCAGCAGATTAATGAAATACCGCAGCAGGGTCCTTAAATAATGCAGCAGAGTCCTTAAATAATGCAGCAAAGTCCTTAAATAATGCAGCAGAGTCCTTAAGTACCGTATCAGAGTCCTTAAATAAAGCAGCAAAGTCCTTAAATAATGCAACAGAGTCCTTAAATAATGCAGCAAAGTCATTAAATAATGCTGCAGAGTACTTAAATTCCGCAGCAAAGTCCTTAAATAATGCAGCAGAGTCCTTAAATAATGCTGCAAAGTCCTTAAATAATGCAACAAAGTCCTTAAATAATGCAGAAGAGTCCTTAAATAATGCAACAAAGTCCTTAAATAATGCAGCAGAGTCCTTAAATAATGCAACAAAGTACTTAAATAATGCAGCAGAGTCCTTAAGTACCGTAACAGAGTCCATAAATAATGCAGCAAAGTCCTTAAATAATGCAGCAGATTACTGAAATACCACAGCAGGGTCCTTAAATAATGCAGCAGAGTCCTTAAATAATGCAACAAAGTCCTTAAATAATGCAACAAAGTCCTTAAATAATGCAGCAGAGTCCTTAAATAATGCAACAAAGTCCTTAAAAAATGCAGCAGAATCCTTAAATAATGCAGCAAATTCCTTAAATAATGCAGCAGAGTCCTTAAATAATCCAGCCAAGTCTTTAAATAATGCAGCAGAGTACTTAAATAATGCAGCAGAGTCCTTAAATAATGCAGCAAAGTCCTTAAATAATGCAACAAAGTCCTTAAATAATGCAGAAGAGTCCTTAAATAATGCAGCAGAGTACTGAAATACCGCAGCAGGGTCCTTAAATAATGCAGCAGAGTCCTTAAATAATGCAACAAAGTCCTTAAATAATGCAGTAGATTACTAAAATACCGCAGCAGGGTCCTTAAATAATGCAGCAGAGTCCTTAAATAATGCAACAAAGTCCTTAAATAATGCAGCAGAGTCCTTAAATAATGCAACAAAGTCCTTAAATAATGCAGTAAAGTCCTTAAATAATGCAGCAGTCCTTAAATAATGCAACAAAGTCCTTAAATAATGCAGCAGAGTCCTTAAATAATACTGCAAAGTCCTTAAATAATGCAGCACAGTCCTTAAATAATCCAGCCAAGTCCTTAAATAATGCAGCAAATTCCTTAAATAATGCAGCAAAGTCTTTAAATAATGCAATAAAGTCCATAAATAATGCAGCAAAGTCCTTAAATAATGCAGCAGAGTACTGAAATACTGCAGCAGGGTCCTTAAATAATGCAGCAGAGTCCTTAAATAATGCAACAAAGTCCTTAAATAATGCAGTAGATTACTGAAATACCGCAGCAGGGTCCTTAAATAATGCAGCAGAGTCCTTAAATAATGCAACAAAGTCCTTAAATAATGCAGCAGAGTCCTTAAATAAAGCAGCAAATTCCTTAAATGATGCAGCAGAGTCCTTAAATAATGCAGCAAAGTCCTTAAATAATGCAGCAGAGTCCTTAAATAATGCAACAAAGTAATTAAATAATGCAGCAGAGTCCTTAAATAATGCAACAAAGTCCATAAATAATGCAGAAGAGTCCTTAAATAATCCAGACAAGTCCTTAAATAATGCAGCAGAGTCCGTAAATAATGCAGCAGAGTCCTTAAATAATGCAGCAGAGTCCTTAAATAATGCAACAAAGTAATTAAATAATGCAGCAGAGTCCTTAAATAATGCAACAAAGTCCATAAATAATGCAGAAGAGTCCTTAAATGATCCAGACAAGTCCTTAAATAATGCAGCAGAGTCCTTAAATAATGCAGCAGATTAATGAAATACCGCAGCAGGGTCCTTAAATAATGCAGCAGAGTCCTTAAATAATGCAGCAAAGTCCTTAAATAATGCAGCAGAGTCCTTAAGTACCGTATCAGAGTCCTTAAATAAAGCAGCAAAGTCCTTAAATAATGCAGCAGAGTCCTTAAATAATGCAGCAAAGTCATTAAATAATGCTGCAGAGTACTTAAATTCCGCAGCAAAGTCCTTAAATAATGCAGCAGAGTCCTTAAATAATGCTGCAAAGTCCTTAAATAATGCAACAAAGTCCTTAAATAATGCAGAAGAGTCCTTAAATAATGCAACAAAGTCCTTAAATAATGCAGCAGAGTCCTTAAATAATGCAACAAAGTACTTAAATAATGCAGCAGAGTCCTTAAGTACCGTAACAGAGTCCTTAAATAATGCAGCAAAGTCCTTAAATAATGCAGCAGATTACTGAAATACCACAGCAGGGTCCTTAAATAATGCAGCAGAGTCCTTAAATAATGCAACAAAGTCCTTAAATAATGCAACAAAGTCCTTAAATAATGCAGCAGAGTCCTTAAATAATGCAACAAAGTCCTTAAAAAATGCAGCAGAATCCTTAAATAATGCAGCAAATTCCTTAAATAATGCAGCAGAGTCCTTAAATAATCCAGCCAAGTCTTTAAATAATGCAGCAGAGTACTTAAATAATGCAGCAGAGTCCTTAAATAATGCAGCAAAGTCCTTAAATAATGCAACAAAGTCCTTAAATAATGCAGAAGAGTCCTTAAATAATGCAGCAGAGTACTGAAATACCGCAGCAGGGTCCTTAAATAATGCAGCAGAGTCCTTAAATAATGCAACAAAGTCCTTAAATAATGCAGTAGATTACTAAAATACCGCAGCAGGGTCCTTAAATAATGCAGCAGAGTCCTTAAATAATGCAACAAAGTCCTTAAATAATGCAGCAGAGTCCTTAAATAATGCAACAAAGTCCTTAAATAATGCAGTAAAGTCCTTAAATAATGCAGCAGTCCTTAAATAATGCAACAAAGTCCTTAAATAATGCAGCAGAGTCCTTAAATAATACTGCAAAGTCCTTAAATAATGCAGCACAGTCCTTAAATAATCCAGCCAAGTCCTTAAATAATGCAGCAAATTCCTTAAATAATGCAGCAAAGTCTTTAAATAATGCAATAAAGTCCATAAATAATGCAGCAAAGTCCTTAAATAATGCAGCAGAGTACTGAAATACCGCAGCAGGGTCCTTAAATAATGCAGCAGAGTCCTTAAATAATGCAACAAAGTCCTTAAATAATGCAGTAGATTCCTTAAATAATGCAGCAAAGTCCTTAAATAATGCAGCAGAGTCCTTAAATAATGCAACAAAGTCCTTAAATAATGCAGCAGAGTCCTTAAATAAAGCAGCAAATTCCTTAAATGATGCAGCAGAGTCCTTAAATAATGCAGCAAAGTCCTTAAATAATGCAGCAGAGTCCTTAAATAATGCAACAAAGTAATTAAATAATGCAGCAGAGTCCTTAAATAATGCAACAAAGTCCATAAATAATGCAGAAGAGTCCTTAAATAATCCAGACAAGTCCTTAAATAATGCAGCAGAGTCCTTAAATAATGCAGCAGAGTCCTTAAATAATGCAGCAGAGTCCTTAAATAATGCAACAAAGTAATTAAATAATGCAGCAGAGTCCTTAAATAATGCAACAAAGTCCATAAATAATGCAGAAGAGTCCTTAAATGATCCAGACAAGTCCTTAAATAATGCAGCAGAGTCCTTAAATAATGCAGCAGATTAATGAAATACCGCAGCAGGGTCCTTAAATAATGCAGCAGAGTCCTTAAATAATGCAGCAAAGTCCTTAAATAATGCAGCAGAGTCCTTAAGTACCGTATCAGAGTCCTTAAATAAAGCAGCAAAGTCCTTAAATAATGCAGCAGAGTCCTTAAATAATGCAGCAAAGTCATTAAATAATGCTGCAGAGTACTTAAATTCCGCAGCAAAGTCCTTAAATAATGCAGCAGAGTCCTTAAATAATGCTGCAAAGTCCTTAAATAATGCAACAAAGTCCTTAAATAATGCAGAAGAGTCCTTAAATAATGCAACAAAGTCCTTAAATAATGCAGCAGAGTCCTTAAATAATGCAACAAAGTACTTAAATAATGCAGCAGAGTCCTTAAGTACCGTAACAGAGTCCTTAAATAATGCAGCAAAGTCCTTAAATAATGCAGCAGATTACTGAAATACCACAGCAGGGTCCTTAAATAATGCAGCAGAGTCCTTAAATAATGCAACAAAGTCCTTAAATAATGCAACAAAGTCCTTAAATAATGCAGCAGAGTCCTTAAATAATGCAACAAAGTCCTTAAAAAATGCAGCAGAATCCTTAAATAATGCAGCAAATTCCTTAAATAATGCAGCAGAGTCCTTAAATAATCCAGCCAAGTCTTTAAATAATGCAGCAGAGTACTTAAATAATGCAGCAGAGTCCTTAAATAATGCAGCAAAGTCCTTAAATAATGCAACAAAGTCCTTAAATAATGCAGAAGAGTCCTTAAATAATGCAGCAGAGTACTGAAATACCGCAGCAGGGTCCTTAAATAATGCAGCACAGTCCTTAAATAATGCAACAAAGTCCTTAAATAATGCAGTAGATTACTAAAATACCGCAGCAGGGTCCTTAAATAATGCAGCAGAGTCCTTAAATAATGCAACAAAGTCCTTAAATAATGCAGCAGAGTCCTTAAATAATGCAACAAAGTCCTTAAATAATGCAGTAAAGTCCTTAAATAATGCAGCAGTCCTTAAATAATGCAACAAAGTCCTTAAATAATGCAGCAGAGTCCTTAAATAATACTGCAAAGTCCTTAAATAATGCAGCACAGTCCTTAAATAATCCAGCCAAGTCCTTAAATAATGCAGCAAATTCCTTAAATAATGCAGCAAAGTCTTTAAATAATGCAATAAAGTCCATAAATAATGCAGCAAAGTCGTTAAATAATGCAGCAGAGTACTGAAATACCGCAGCAGGGTCCTTAAATAATGCAGCAGAGTCCTTAAATAATGCAACAAAGTCCTTAAATAATGCAGTAGATTACTGAAATACCGCAGCAGGGTCCTTAAATAATGCAGCAGAGTCCTTAAATAATGCAACAAAGTCCTTAAATAATGCAGCAGAGTCCTTAAATAAAGCAGCAAATTCCTTAAATGATGCAGCAGAGTCCTTAAATAATGCAGCAAAGTCCTTAAATAATGCAGCAGAGTCCTTAAATAATGCAACAAAGTAATTAAATAATGCAGCAGAGTCCTTAAATAATGCAACAAAGTCCATAAATAATGCAGAAGAGTCCTTAAATAATCCAGACAAGTCCTTAAATAATGCAGCAGAGTCCTTAAATAATGCAGCAGAGTCCTTAAATAATGCAGCAGATTACTGAAATACCGCAGCAGGGTCCTTAAATAATGCAGCAGAGTCCTTAAATAATGCAACAAAGTCCTTAAATAATGCAGCAGAGTCCTTAAATAATGCAACAAAGTCCTTAAATAATGCAGCAGAGTCCTTAAATAATGCAACAAAGTCCTTAAATAATGCAGCAGAGTCCTTAAATAATGCAGCAAAGTCCTTAAATAATGCAGAAGAGTCCTTAAATAATGCAATAAAGTCCTTAAATAATGCAGCAAAGTCCTTGAATAATCCAGCCAAGTCCTTAAATAATGCAGCAGAGTCCTTAAATAATGCAGCAAATTCCTTAAATGATGCAGCAAATTCCTTAAATGATGCAGCAGAGTCCTTAAATAATGCAGCAAAGTCCTTAAATAATGCAGCAGAGTCCTTAAATAATGCAACAAAGTAATTAAATAATGCAGCAGAGTCCTTAAATAATGCAACAAAGTCCATAAATAATGCAGAAGAGTCCTTAAATAATCCAGACAAGTCCTTAAATAATGCAGCAGAGTCCTTAAATAATGCAGCAGAGTCCTTAAATAATGCAGCAGATTACTGAAATACCGCAGCAGGGTCCTTAAATAATGCAGCAGAGTCCTTAAATAATGCAACAAAGTCCTTAAATAATGCAGCAGAATCCTTAAATGATGCAGCAAATTCCTTAAATAGTGCAGCAGAGTCCTTAGATAATCCAGCCAAGTCTTTAAATAATGCAGCAGAGTCCTTAAATAATGCAGCAAAGTCCTTAAATAATGCAACAAAGTCCTTAAATAATGCAGCAGAGTCCTTAAATAATGCAACAAAGTCCTTAAATAATGCAGCAAAGTCCTTAAATAATGCAGCAGAGTCCTTAAATAATGCAACAAAGTCCTTAAATAATGCAGCAGAGTCCTTAAATAATGCAGCAAAGTCCTTAAATAATGCAGCACAGTCCTTAAATAATCCAGCCAAGTCCTTAAATAATGCAGCAAATTTCTTAAATAATGCAGCAAAGTCTTTAAATAATGCAATAAAGTCCATAAATAATGCAGCAAAGTCTTTAAATAATGCAATAAAGTCCATAAATAATGCAGCAAAGTCCTTAAATAATGCAGCAGAGTACTGAAATACCGCAGCAGGGTCCTTAAATAATGCAGCAGAGTCCTTAAATAATGCAACAAAGTCCTTAAATAATGCAGTAGATTACTGAAATACCGCAGCAGGGTCCTTAAATAATGCAGCAGAGTCCTTAAATAATGCAACAAAGTCCTTAAATAATGCAGCAGAGTCCTTACATAATGCAACATAGTCCTTAAATAATGCAGCAAAGTCCTTAAATAATGCAGCAGAGTCCTTAAATAATGCAAGAAAGTCCTTAAATAATGCAGCAGAGTCCTTAAATAATGCAGCAAAGTCCTTAAATAATGCAGAAGAGTCCTTAAATAATGCAATAAAGTCCTTAAATAATGCAGCAAAGTCCTTAAATAATCCAGCCAAGTCCTTAAATAATGCAGCAGAGTCCTTAAATAATGCAGCAAAGTCCTTAAATGATGCAGCAGAGTCCTTAAATAATGCAGCAAAGTCCTTAAATAATCCAGCCAAGTCCTTAAATAATGCAGCAGAGTCCTTAAATAATGCAGCAAAGTCCTTAAATAATGCAGCAGAGTCCTTAAATAATGCAACAAAGTAATTAAATAATGCAGCAGAGTCCTTAAATAATGCAACAAAGTCCATAAATAATAAAGAAGAGTCCTTAAATGATCCAGACAAGTCCTTAAATAATGCAGCAGAGTCCTTAAATAATGCAGCAGATTAATGAAATACCGCAGCAGGGTCCTTAAATAATGCAGCAGAGTCCTTAAATAATGCAGCAAAGTCCTTAAATAATGCAGCAGAGTCCTTAAGTACCGTATCAGAGTCCTTAAATAAAGCAGCAAAGTCCTTAAATAATGCAACAGAGTCCTTAAATAATGCAGCAAAGTCATTAAATAATGCTGCAGAGTACTTAAATTCCGCAGCAAAGTCCTTAAATAATGCAGCAGAGTCCTTAAATAATGCTGCAAAGTCCTTAAATAATGCAACAAAGTCCTTAAATAATGCAGAAGAGTCCTTAAATAATGCAACAAAGTCCTTAAATAATGCAGCAGAGTCCTTAAATAATGCAACAAAGTACTTAAATAATGCAGCAGAGTCCTTAAGTACCGTAACAGAGTCCATAAATAATGCAGCAAAGTCCTTAAATAATGCAGCAGATTACTGAAATACCACAGCAGGGTCCTTAAATAATGCAGCAGAGTCCTTAAATAATGCAACAAAGTCCTTAAATAATGCAACAAAGTCCTTAAATAATGCAGCAGAGTCCTTAAATAATGCAACAAAGTCCTTAAAAAATGCAGCAGAATCCTTAAATAATGCAGCAAATTCCTTAAATAATGCAGCAGAGTCCTTAAATAATCCAGCCAAGTCTTTAAATAATGCAGCAGAGTACTTAAATAATGCAGCAGAGTCCTTAAATAATGCAGCAAAGTCCTTAAATAATGCAACAAAGTCCTTAAATAATGCAGAAGAGTCCTTAAATAATGCAGCAGAGTACTGAAATACCGCAGCAGGGTCCTTAAATAATGCAGCAGAGTCCTTAAATAATGCAACAAAGTCCTTAAATAATGCAGTAGATTACTAAAATACCGCAGCAGGGTCCTTAAATAATGCAGCAGAGTCCTTAAATAATGCAACAAAGTCCTTAAATAATGCAGCAGAGTCCTTAAATAATGCAACAAAGTCCTTAAATAATGCAGTAAAGTCCTTAAATAATGCAGCAGTCCTTAAATAATGCAACAAAGTCCTTAAATAATGCAGCAGAGTCCTTAAATAATACTGCAAAGTCCTTAAATAATGCAGCACAGTCCTTAAATAATCCAGCCAAGTCCTTAAATAATGCAGCAAATTCCTTAAATAATGCAGCAAAGTCTTTAAATAATGCAATAAAGTCCATAAATAATGCAGCAAAGTCCTTAAATAATGCAGTAGATTACTGAAATACCGCAGCAGGGTCCTTAAATAATGCAGCAGAGTCCTTAAATAATGCAACAAAGTCCTTAAATAATGCAGCAGAGTCCTTAAATAAAGCAGCAAATTCCTTAAATGATGCAGCAGAGTCCTTAAATAATGCAGCAAAGTCCTTAAATAATGCAGCAGAGTCCTTAAATAATGCAACAAAGTAATTAAATAATGCAGCAGAGTCCTTAAATAATGCAACAAAGTCCATAAATAATGCAGAAGAGTCCTTAAATAATCCAGACAAGTCCTTAAATAATGCAGCAGAGTCCGTAAATAATGCAGCAGAGTCCTTAAATAATGCAGCAGAGTCCTTAAATAATGCAACAAAGTAATTAAATAATGCAGCAGAGTCCTTAAATAATGCAACAAAGTCCATAAATAATGCAGAAGAGTCCTTAAATGATCCAGACAAGTCCTTAAATAATGCAGCAGAGTCCTTAAATAATGCAGCAGATTAATGAAATACCGCAGCAGGGTCCTTAAATAATGCAGCAGAGTCCTTAAATAATGCAGCAAAGTCCTTAAATAATGCAGCAGAGTCCTTAAGTACCGTATCAGAGTCCTTAAATAAAGCAGCAAAGTCCTTAAATAATGCAGCAGAGTCCTTAAATAATGCAGCAAAGTCATTAAATAATGCTGCAGAGTACTTAAATTCCGCAGCAAAGTCCTTAAATAATGCAGCAGAGTCCTTAAATAATGCTGCAAAGTCCTTAAATAATGCAACAAAGTCCTTAAATAATGCAGAAGAGTCCTTAAATAATGCAACAAAGTCCTTAAATAATGCAGCAGAGTCCTTAAATAATGCAACAAAGTACTTAAATAATGCAGCAGAGTCCTTAAGTACCGTAACAGAGTCCTTAAATAATGCAGCAAAGTCCTTAAATAATGCAGCAGATTACTGAAATACCACAGCAGGGTCCTTAAATAATGCAGCAGAGTCCTTAAATAATGCAACAAAGTCCTTAAATAATGCAACAAAGTCCTTAAATAATGCAGCAGAGTCCTTAAATAATGCAACAAAGTCCTTAAAAAATGCAGCAGAATCCTTAAATAATGCAGCAAATTCCTTAAATAATGCAGCAGAGTCCTTAAATAATCCAGCCAAGTCTTTAAATAATGCAGCAGAGTACTTAAATAATGCAGCAGAGTCCTTAAATAATGCAGCAAAGTCCTTAAATAATGCAACAAAGTCCTTAAATAATGCAGAAGAGTCCTTAAATAATGCAGCAGAGTACTGAAATACCGCAGCAGGGTCCTTAAATAATGCAGCAGAGTCCTTAAATAATGCAACAAAGTCCTTAAATAATGCAGTAGATTACTAAAATACCGCAGCAGGGTCCTTAAATAATGCAGCAGAGTCCTTAAATAATGCAACAAAGTCCTTAAATAATGCAGCAGAGTCCTTAAATAATGCAACAAAGTCCTTAAATAATGCAGTAAAGTCCTTAAATAATGCAGCAGTCCTTAAATAATGCAACAAAGTCCTTAAATAATGCAGCAGAGTCCTTAAATAATACTGCAAAGTCCTTAAATAATGCAGCACAGTCCTTAAATAATCCAGCCAAGTCCTTAAATAATGCAGCAAATTCCTTAAATAATGCAGCAAAGTCTTTAAATAATGCAATAAAGTCCATAAATAATGCAGCAAAGTCCTTAAATAATGCAGCAGAGTACTGAAATACCGCAGCAGGGTCCTTAAATAATGCAGCAGAGTCCTTAAATAATGCAACAAAGTCCTTAAATAATGCAGTAGATTCCTTAAATAATGCAGCAAAGTCCTTAAATAATGCAGCAGAGTCCTTAAATAATGCAACAAAGTCCTTAAATAATGCAGCAGAGTCCTTAAATAAAGCAGCAAATTCCTTAAATGATGCAGCAGAGTCCTTAAATAATGCAGCAAAGTCCTTAAATAATGCAGCAGAGTCCTTAAATAATGCAACAAAGTAATTAAATAATGCAGCAGAGTCCTTAAATAATGCAACAAAGTCCATAAATAATGCAGAAGAGTCCTTAAATAATCCAGACAAGTCCTTAAATAATGCAGCAGAGTCCTTAAATAATGCAGCAGAGTCCTTAAATAATGCAGCAGAGTCCTTAAATAATGCAACAAAGTAATTAAATAATGCAGCAGAGTCCTTAAATAATGCAACAAAGTCCATAAATAATGCAGAAGAGTCCTTAAATGATCCAGACAAGTCCTTAAATAATGCAGCAGAGTCCTTAAATAATGCAGCAGATTAATGAAATACCGCAGCAGGGTCCTTAAATAATGCAGCAGAGTCCTTAAATAATGCAGCAAAGTCCTTAAATAATGCAGCAGAGTCCTTAAGTACCGTATCAGAGTCCTTAAATAAAGCAGCAAAGTCCTTAAATAATGCAGCAGAGTCCTTAAATAATGCAGCAAAGTCATTAAATAATGCTGCAGAGTACTTAAATTCCGCAGCAAAGTCCTTAAATAATGCAGCAGAGTCCTTAAATAATGCTGCAAAGTCCTTAAATAATGCAACAAAGTCCTTAAATAATGCAGAAGAGTCCTTAAATAATGCAACAAAGTCCTTAAATAATGCAGCAGAGTCCTTAAATAATGCAACAAAGTACTTAAATAATGCAGCAGAGTCCTTAAGTACCGTAACAGAGTCCTTAAATAATGCAGCAAAGTCCTTAAATAATGCAGCAGATTACTGAAATACCACAGCAGGGTCCTTAAATAATGCAGCAGAGTCCTTAAATAATGCAACAAAGTCCTTAAATAATGCAACAAAGTCCTTAAATAATGCAGCAGAGTCCTTAAATAATGCAACAAAGTCCTTAAAAAATGCAGCAGAATCCTTAAATAATGCAGCAAATTCCTTAAATAATGCAGCAGAGTCCTTAAATAATCCAGCCAAGTCTTTAAATAATGCAGCAGAGTACTTAAATAATGCAGCAGAGTCCTTAAATAATGCAGCAAAGTCCTTAAATAATGCAACAAAGTCCTTAAATAATGCAGAAGAGTCCTTAAATAATGCAGCAGAGTACTGAAATACCGCAGCAGGGTCCTTAAATAATGCAGCACAGTCCTTAAATAATGCAACAAAGTCCTTAAATAATGCAGTAGATTACTAAAATACCGCAGCAGGGTCCTTAAATAATGCAGCAGAGTCCTTAAATAATGCAACAAAGTCCTTAAATAATGCAGCAGAGTCCTTAAATAATGCAACAAAGTCCTTAAATAATGCAGTAAAGTCCTTAAATAATGCAGCAGTCCTTAAATAATGCAACAAAGTCCTTAAATAATGCAGCAGAGTCCTTAAATAATACTGCAAAGTCCTTAAATAATGCAGCACAGTCCTTAAATAATCCAGCCAAGTCCTTAAATAATGCAGCAAATTCCTTAAATAATGCAGCAAAGTCTTTAAATAATGCAATAAAGTCCATAAATAATGCAGCAAAGTCGTTAAATAATGCAGCAGAGTACTGAAATACCGCAGCAGGGTCCTTAAATAATGCAGCAGAGTCCTTAAATAATGCAACAAAGTCCTTAAATAATGCAGTAGATTACTGAAATACCGCAGCAGGGTCCTTAAATAATGCAGCAGAGTCCTTAAATAATGCAACAAAGTCCTTAAATAATGCAGCAGAGTCCTTAAATAAAGCAGCAAATTCCTTAAATGATGCAGCAGAGTCCTTAAATAATGCAGCAAAGTCCTTAAATAATGCAGCAGAGTCCTTAAATAATGCAACAAAGTAATTAAATAATGCAGCAGAGTCCTTAAATAATGCAACAAAGTCCATAAATAATGCAGAAGAGTCCTTAAATAATCCAGACAAGTCCTTAAATAATGCAGCAGAGTCCTTAAATAATGCAGCAGAGTCCTTAAATAATGCAGCAGATTACTGAAATACCGCAGCAGGGTCCTTAAATAATGCAGCAGAGTCCTTAAATAATGCAACAAAGTCCTTAAATAATGCAGCAGAGTCCTTAAATAATGCAACAAAGTCCTTAAATAATGCAGCAGAGTCCTTAAATAATGCAACAAAGTCCTTAAATAATGCAGCAGAGTCCTTAAATAATGCAGCAAAGTCCTTAAATAATGCAGAAGAGTCCTTAAATAATGCAATAAAGTCCTTAAATAATGCAGCAAAGTCCTTGAATAATCCAGCCAAGTCCTTAAATAATGCAGCAGAGTCCTTAAATAATGCAGCAAATTCCTTAAATGATGCAGCAAATTCCTTAAATGATGCAGCAGAGTCCTTAAATAATGCAGCAAAGTCCTTAAATAATGCAGCAGAGTCCTTAAATAATGCAACAAAGTAATTAAATAATGCAGCAGAGTCCTTAAATAATGCAACAAAGTCCATAAATAATGCAGAAGAGTCCTTAAATAATCCAGACAAGTCCTTAAATAATGCAGCAGAGTCCTTAAATAATGCAGCAGAGTCCTTAAATAATGCAGCAGATTACTGAAATACCGCAGCAGGGTCCTTAAATAATGCAGCAGAGTCCTTAAATAATGCAACAAAGTCCTTAAATAATGCAGCAGAATCCTTAAATGATGCAGCAAATTCCTTAAATAGTGCAGCAGAGTCCTTAGATAATCCAGCCAAGTCTTTAAATAATGCAGCAGAGTCCTTAAATAATGCAGCAAAGTCCTTAAATAATGCAACAAAGTCCTTAAATAATGCAGCAGAGTCCTTAAATAATGCAACAAAGTCCTTAAATAATGCAGCAAAGTCCTTAAATAATGCAGCAGAGTCCTTAAATAATGCAACAAAGTCCTTAAATAATGCAGCAGAGTCCTTAAATAATGCAGCAAAGTCCTTAAATAATGCAGCACAGTCCTTAAATAATCCAGCCAAGTCCTTAAATAATGCAGCAAATTTCTTAAATAATGCAGCAAAGTCTTTAAATAATGCAATAAAGTCCATAAATAATGCAGCAAAGTCTTTAAATAATGCAATAAAGTCCATAAATAATGCAGCAAAGTCCTTAAATAATGCAGCAGAGTACTGAAATACCGCAGCAGGGTCCTTAAATAATGCAGCAGAGTCCTTAAATAATGCAACAAAGTCCTTAAATAATGCAGTAGATTACTGAAATACCGCAGCAGGGTCCTTAAATAATGCAGCAGAGTCCTTAAATAATGCAACAAAGTCCTTAAATAATGCAGCAGAGTCCTTACATAATGCAACATAGTCCTTAAATAATGCAGCAAAGTCCTTAAATAATGCAGCAGAGTCCTTAAATAATGCAAGAAAGTCCTTAAATAATGCAGCAGAGTCCTTAAATAATGCAGCAAAGTCCTTAAATAATGCAGAAGAGTCCTTAAATAATGCAATAAAGTCCTTAAATAATGCAGCAAAGTCCTTAAATAATCCAGCCAAGTCCTTAAATAATGCAGCAGAGTCCTTAAATAATGCAGCAAAGTCCTTAAATGATGCAGCAGAGTCCTTAAATAATGCAGCAAAGTCCTTAAATAATCCAGCCAAGTCCTTAAATAATGCAGCAGAGTCCTTAAATAATGCAGCAAAGTCCTTAAATAATGCAGCAGAGTCCTTAAATAATGCAACAAAGTAATTAAATAATGCAGCAGAGTCCTTAAATAATGCAACAAAGTCCATAAATAATAAAGAAGAGTCCTTAAATGATCCAGACAAGTCCTTAAATAATGCAGCAGAGTCCTTAAATAATGCAGCAGATTAATGAAATACCGCAGCAGGGTCCTTAAATAATGCAGCAGAGTCCTTAAATAATGCAGCAAAGTCCTTAAATAATGCAGCAGAGTCCTTAAGTACCGTATCAGAGTCCTTAAATAAAGCAGCAAAGTCCTTAAATAATGCAACAGAGTCCTTAAATAATGCAGCAAAGTCATTAAATAATGCTGCAGAGTACTTAAATTCCGCAGCAAAGTCCTTAAATAATGCAGCAGAGTCCTTAAATAATGCTGCAAAGTCCTTAAATAATGCAACAAAGTCCTTAAATAATGCAGAAGAGTCCTTAAATAATGCAACAAAGTCCTTAAATAATGCAGCAGAGTCCTTAAATAATGCAACAAAGTACTTAAATAATGCAGCAGAGTCCTTAAGTACCGTAACAGAGTCCATAAATAATGCAGCAAAGTCCTTAAATAATGCAGCAGATTACTGAAATACCACAGCAGGGTCCTTAAATAATGCAGCAGAGTCCTTAAATAATGCAACAAAGTCCTTAAATAATGCAACAAAGTCCTTAAATAATGCAGCAGAGTCCTTAAATAATGCAACAAAGTCCTTAAAAAATGCAGCAGAATCCTTAAATAATGCAGCAAATTCCTTAAATAATGCAGCAGAGTCCTTAAATAATCCAGCCAAGTCTTTAAATAATGCAGCAGAGTACTTAAATAATGCAGCAGAGTCCTTAAATAATGCAGCAAAGTCCTTAAATAATGCAACAAAGTCCTTAAATAATGCAGAAGAGTCCTTAAATAATGCAGCAGAGTACTGAAATACCGCAGCAGGGTCCTTAAATAATGCAGCAGAGTCCTTAAATAATGCAACAAAGTCCTTAAATAATGCAGTAGATTACTAAAATACCGCAGCAGGGTCCTTAAATAATGCAGCAGAGTCCTTAAATAATGCAACAAAGTCCTTAAATAATGCAGCAGAGTCCTTAAATAATGCAACAAAGTCCTTAAATAATGCAGTAAAGTCCTTAAATAATGCAGCAGTCCTTAAATAATGCAACAAAGTCCTTAAATAATGCAGCAGAGTCCTTAAATAATACTGCAAAGTCCTTAAATAATGCAGCACAGTCCTTAAATAATCCAGCCAAGTCCTTAAATAATGCAGCAAATTCCTTAAATAATGCAGCAAAGTCTTTAAATAATGCAATAAAGTCCATAAATAATGCAGCAAAGTCCTTAAATAATGCAGCAGAGTACTGAAATACTGCAGCAGGGTCCTTAAATAATGCAGCAGAGTCCTTAAATAATGCAACAAAGTCCTTAAATAATGCAGTAGATTACTGAAATACCGCAGCAGGGTCCTTAAATAATGCAGCAGAGTCCTTAAATAATGCAACAAAGTCCTTAAATAATGCAGCAGAGTCCTTAAATAAAGCAGCAAATTCCTTAAATGATGCAGCAGAGTCCTTAAATAATGCAGCAAAGTCCTTAAATAATGCAGCAGAGTCCTTAAATAATGCAACAAAGTAATTAAATAATGCAGCAGAGTCCTTAAATAATGCAACAAAGTCCATAAATAATGCAGAAGAGTCCTTAAATAATCCAGACAAGTCCTTAAATAATGCAGCAGAGTCCTTAAATAATGCAGCAGAGTCCTTAAATAATGCAGCAGAGTCCTTAAATAATGCAACAAAGTAATTAAATAATGCAGCAGAGTCCTTAAATAATGCAACAAAGTCCATAAATAATGCAGAAGAGTCCTTAAATGATCCAGACAAGTCCTTAAATAATGCAGCAGAGTCCTTAAATAATGCAGCAGATTAATGAAATACCGCAGCAGGGTCCTTAAATAATGCAGCAGAGTCCTTAAATAATGCAGCAAAGTCCTTAAATAATGCAGCAGAGTCCTTAAGTACCGTATCAGAGTCCTTAAATAAAGCAGCAAAGTCCTTAAATAATGCAGCAGAGTCCTTAAATAATGCAGCAAAGTCATTAAATAATGCTGCAGAGTACTTAAATTCCGCAGCAAAGTCCTTAAATAATGCAGCAGAGTCCTTAAATAATGCTGCAAAGTCCTTAAATAATGCAACAAAGTCCTTAAATAATGCAGAAGAGTCCTTAAATAATGCAACAAAGTCCTTAAATAATGCAGCAGAGTCCTTAAATAATGCAACAAAGTACTTAAATAATGCAGCAGAGTCCTTAAGTACCGTAACAGAGTCCTTAAATAATGCAGCAAAGTCCTTAAATAATGCAGCAGATTACTGAAATACCACAGCAGGGTCCTTAAATAATGCAGCAGAGTCCTTAAATAATGCAACAAAGTCCTTAAATAATGCAACAAAGTCCTTAAATAATGCAGCAGAGTCCTTAAATAATGCAACAAAGTCCTTAAAAAATGCAGCAGAATCCTTAAATAATGCAGCAAATTCCTTAAATAATGCAGCAGAGTCCTTAAATAATCCAGCCAAGTCTTTAAATAATGCAGCAGAGTACTTAAATAATGCAGCAGAGTCCTTAAATAATGCAGCAAAGTCCTTAAATAATGCAACAAAGTCCTTAAATAATGCAGAAGAGTCCTTAAATAATGCAGCAGAGTACTGAAATACCGCAGCAGGGTCCTTAAATAATGCAGCAGAGTCCTTAAATAATGCAACAAAGTCCTTAAATAATGCAGTAGATTACTAAAATACCGCAGCAGGGTCCTTAAATAATGCAGCAGAGTCCTTAAATAATGCAACAAAGTCCTTAAATAATGCAGCAGAGTCCTTAAATAATGCAACAAAGTCCTTAAATAATGCAGTAAAGTCCTTAAATAATGCAGCAGTCCTTAAATAATGCAACAAAGTCCTTAAATAATGCAGCAGAGTCCTTAAATAATACTGCAAAGTCCTTAAATAATGCAGCACAGTCCTTAAATAATCCAGCCAAGTCCTTAAATAATGCAGCAAATTCCTTAAATAATGCAGCAAAGTCTTTAAATAATGCAATAAAGTCCATAAATAATGCAGCAAAGTCCTTAAATAATGCAGCAGAGTACTGAAATACCGCAGCAGGGTCCTTAAATAATGCAGCAGAGTCCTTAAATAATGCAACAAAGTCCTTAAATAATGCAGTAGATTCCTTAAATAATGCAGCAAAGTCCTTAAATAATGCAGCAGAGTCCTTAAATAATGCAACAAAGTCCTTAAATAATGCAGCAGAGTCCTTAAATAAAGCAGCAAATTCCTTAAATGATGCAGCAGAGTCCTTAAATAATGCAGCAAAGTCCTTAAATAATGCAGCAGAGTCCTTAAATAATGCAACAAAGTAATTAAATAATGCAGCAGAGTCCTTAAATAATGCAACAAAGTCCATAAATAATGCAGAAGAGTCCTTAAATAATCCAGACAAGTCCTTAAATAATGCAGCAGAGTCCTTAAATAATGCAGCAGAGTCCTTAAATAATGCAGCAGAGTCCTTAAATAATGCAACAAAGTAATTAAATAATGCAGCAGAGTCCTTAAATAATGCAACAAAGTCCATAAATAATGCAGAAGAGTCCTTAAATGATCCAGACAAGTCCTTAAATAATGCAGCAGAGTCCTTAAATAATGCAGCAGATTAATGAAATACCGCAGCAGGGTCCTTAAATAATGCAGCAGAGTCCTTAAATAATGCAGCAAAGTCCTTAAATAATGCAGCAGAGTCCTTAAGTACCGTATCAGAGTCCTTAAATAAAGCAGCAAAGTCCTTAAATAATGCAGCAGAGTCCTTAAATAATGCAGCAAAGTCATTAAATAATGCTGCAGAGTACTTAAATTCCGCAGCAAAGTCCTTAAATAATGCAGCAGAGTCCTTAAATAATGCTGCAAAGTCCTTAAATAATGCAACAAAGTCCTTAAATAATGCAGAAGAGTCCTTAAATAATGCAACAAAGTCCTTAAATAATGCAGCAGAGTCCTTAAATAATGCAACAAAGTACTTAAATAATGCAGCAGAGTCCTTAAGTACCGTAACAGAGTCCTTAAATAATGCAGCAAAGTCCTTAAATAATGCAGCAGATTACTGAAATACCACAGCAGGGTCCTTAAATAATGCAGCAGAGTCCTTAAATAATGCAACAAAGTCCTTAAATAATGCAACAAAGTCCTTAAATAATGCAGCAGAGTCCTTAAATAATGCAACAAAGTCCTTAAAAAATGCAGCAGAATCCTTAAATAATGCAGCAAATTCCTTAAATAATGCAGCAGAGTCCTTAAATAATCCAGCCAAGTCTTTAAATAATGCAGCAGAGTACTTAAATAATGCAGCAGAGTCCTTAAATAATGCAGCAAAGTCCTTAAATAATGCAACAAAGTCCTTAAATAATGCAGAAGAGTCCTTAAATAATGCAGCAGAGTACTGAAATACCGCAGCAGGGTCCTTAAATAATGCAGCACAGTCCTTAAATAATGCAACAAAGTCCTTAAATAATGCAGTAGATTACTAAAATATCCCAGCAGGGTCCTTAAATAATGCAGCAGAGTCCTTAAATAATGCAACAAAGTCCTTAAATAATGCAGCAGAGTCCTTAAATAATGCAACAAAGTCCTTAAATAATGCAGTAAAGTCCTTAAATAATGCAGCAGTCCTTAAATAATGCAACAAAGTCCTTAAATAATGCAGCAGAGTCCTTAAATAATACTGCAAAGTCCTTAAATAATGCAGCACAGTCCTTAAATAATCCAGCCAAGTCCTTAAATAATGCAGCAAATTCCTTAAATAATGCAGCAAAGTCTTTAAATAATGCAATAAAGTCCATAAATAATGCAGCAAAGTCGTTAAATAATGCAGCAGAGTACTGAAATACCGCAGCAGGGTCCTTAAATAATGCAGCAGAGTCCTTAAATAATGCAACAAAGTCCTTAAATAATGCAGTAGATTACTGAAATACCGCAGCAGGGTCCTTAAATAATGCAGCAGAGTCCTTAAATAATGCAACAAAGTCCTTAAATAATGCAGCAGAGTCCTTAAATAAAGCAGCAAATTCCTTAAATGATGCAGCAGAGTCCTTAAATAATGCAGCAAAGTCCTTAAATAATGCAGCAGAGTCCTTAAATAATGCAACAAAGTAATTAAATAATGCAGCAGAGTCCTTAAATAATGCAACAAAGTCCATAAATAATGCAGAAGAGTCCTTAAATAATCCAGACAAGTCCTTAAATAATGCAGCAGAGTCCTTAAATAATGCAGCAGAGTCCTTAAATAATGCAGCAGATTACTGAAATACCGCAGCAGGGTCCTTAAATAATGCAGCAGAGTCCTTAAATAATGCAACAAAGTCCTTAAATAATGCAGCAGAGTCCTTAAATAATGCAACAAAGTCCTTAAATAATGCAGCAGAGTCCTTAAATAATGCAACAAAGTCCTTAAATAATGCAGCAGAGTCCTTAAATAATGCAGCAAAGTCCTTAAATAATGCAGAAGAGTCCTTAAATAATGCAATAAAGTCCTTAAATAATGCAGCAAAGTCCTTGAATAATCCAGCCAAGTCCTTAAATAATGCAGCAGAGTCCTTAAATAATGCAGCAAATTCCTTAAATGATGCAGCAAATTCCTTAAATGATGCAGCAGAGTCCTTAAATAATGCAGCAAAGTCCTTAAATAATGCAGCAGAGTCCTTAAATAATGCAACAAAGTAATTAAATAATGCAGCAGAGTCCTTAAATAATGCAACAAAGTCCATAAATAATGCAGAAGAGTCCTTAAATAATCCAGACAAGTCCTTAAATAATCCAGACAAGTCCTTAAATAATGCAGCAGAGTCCTTAAATAATGCAGCAGAGTCCTTAAATAATGCAGCAGATTACTGAAATACCGCAGCAGGGTCCTTAAATAATGCAGCAGAGTCCTTAAATAATGCAACAAAGTCCTTAAATAATGCAGCAGAATCCTTAAATGATGCAGCAAATTCCTTAAATAGTGCAGCAGAGTCCTTAGATAATCCAGCCAAGTCTTTAAATAATGCAGCAGAGTCCTTAAATAATGCAGCAAAGTCCTTAAATAATGCAACAAAGTCCTTAAATAATGCAGCAGAGTCCTTAAATAATGCAACAAAGTCCTTAAATAATGCAGCAAAGTCCTTAAATAATGCAGCAGAGTCCTTAAATAATGCAACAAAGTCCTTAAATAATGCAGCAGAGTCCTTAAATAATGCAGCAAAGTCCTTAAATAATGCAGCACAGTCCTTAAATAATCCAGCCAAGTCCTTAAATAATGCAGCAAATTTCTTAAATAATGCAGCAAAGTCTTTAAATAATGCAATAAAGTCCATAAATAATGCAGCAAAGTCTTTAAATAATGCAATAAAGTCCATAAATAATGCAGCAAAGTCCTTAAATAATGCAGCAGAGTACTGAAATACCGCAGCAGGGTCCTTAAATAATGCAGCAGAGTCCTTAAATAATGCAACAAAGTCCTTAAATAATGCAGTAGATTACTGAAATACCGCAGCAGGGTCCTTAAATAATGCAGCAGAGTCCTTAAATAATGCAACAAAGTCCTTAAATAATGCAGCAGAGTCCTTACATAATGCAACATAGTCCTTAAATAATGCAGCAAAGTCCTTAAATAATGCAGCAGAGTCCTTAAATAATGCAAGAAAGTCCTTAAATAATGCAGCAGAGTCCTTAAATAATGCAGCAAAGTCCTTATATAATGCAGAAGAGTCCTTAAATAATGCAATAAAGTCCTTAAATAATGCAGCAAAGTCCTTAAATAATCCAGCCAAGTCCTTAAATAATGCAGCAGAGTCCTTAAATAATGCAGCAAAGTCCTTAAATGATGCAGCAGAGTCCTTAAATAATGCAGCAAAGTCCTTAAATAATCCAGCCAAGTCCTTAAATAATGCAGCAGAGTCCTTAAATAATGCAGCAAAGTCCTTAAATAATGCAGCAGAGTCCTTAAATAATGCAACAAAGTAATTAAATAATGCAGCAGAGTCCTTAAATAATGCAACAAAGTCCATAAATAATGCAGAAGAGTCCTTAAATGATCCAGACAAGTCCTTAAATAATGCAGCAGAGTCCTTAAATAATGCAGCAGATTAATGAAATACCGCAGCAGGGTCCTTAAATAATGCAGCAGAGTCCTTAAATAATGCAGCAAAGTCCTTAAATAATGCAGCAGAGTCCTTAAGTACCGTATCAGAGTCCTTAAATAAAGCAGCAAAGTCCTTAAATAATGCAGCAGAGTCCTTAAATAATGCAGCAAAGTCATTAAATAATGCTGCAGAGTACTTAAATTCCGCAGCAAAGTCCTTAAATAATGCAGCAGAGTCCTTAAATAATGCTGCAAAGTCCTTAAATAATGCAACAAAGTCCTTAAATAATGCAGAAGAGTCCTTAAATAATGCAACAAAGTCCTTAAATAATGCAGCAGAGTCCTTAAATAATGCAACAAAGTACTTAAATAATGCAGCAGAGTCCTTAAGTACCGTAACAGAGTCCTTAAATAATGCAGCAAAGTCCTTAAATAATGCAGCAGATTACTGAAATACCACAGCAGGGTCCTTAAATAATGCAGCAGAGTCCTTAAATAATGCAACAAAGTCCTTAAATAATGCAACAAAGTCCTTAAATAATGCAGCAGAGTCCTTAAATAATGCAACAAAGTCCTTAAAAAATGCAGCAGAATCCTTAAATAATGCAGCAAATTCCTTAAATAATGCAGCAGAGTCCTTAAATAATCCAGCCAAGTCTTTAAATAATGCAGCAGAGTACTTAAATAATGCAGCAGAGTCCTTAAATAATGCAGCAAAGTCCTTAAATAATGCAACAAAGTCCTTAAATAATGCAGAAGAGTCCTTAAATAATGCAGCAGAGTACTGAAATACCGCAGCAGGGTCCTTAAATAATGCAGCAGAGTCCTTAAATAATGCAACAAAGTCCTTAAATAATGCAGCAGAGTCCTTAAATAATGCAGCAAAGTCCTTAAATAATGCAGCAGAGTCCTTAAATAATGCAACAAAGTAATTAAATAATGCAGCAGAGTCCTTAAATAATGCAACAAAGTCCATAAATAATGCAGAAGAGTCCTTAAATGATCCAGACAAGTCCTTAAATAATGCAGCAGAGTCCTTAAATAATGCAGCAGATTAATGAAATACCGCAGCAGGGTCCTTAAATAATGCAGCAGAGTCCTTAAATAATGCAGCAAAGTCCTTAAATAATGCAGCAGAGTCCTTAAGTACCGTATCAGAGTCCTTAAATAAAGCAGCAAAGTCCTTAAATAATGCAGCAGAGTCCTTAAATAATGCAGCAAAGTCATTAAATAATGCTGCAGAGTACTTAAATTCCGCAGCAAAGTCCTTAAATAATGCAGCAGAGTCCTTAAATAATGCTGCAAAGTCCTTAAATAATGCAACAAAGTCCTTAAATAATGCAGAAGAGTCCTTAAATAATGCAACAAAGTCCTTAAATAATGCAGCAGAGTCCTTAAATAATGCAACAAAGTACTTAAATAATGCAGCAGAGTCCTTAAGTACCGTAACAGAGTCCTTAAATAATGCAGCAAAGTCCTTAAATAATGCAGCAGATTACTGAAATACCACAGCAGGGTCCTTAAATAATGCAGCAGAGTCCTTAAATAATGCAACAAAGTCCTTAAATAATGCAACAAAGTCCTTAAATAATGCAGCAGAGTCCTTAAATAATGCAACAAAGTCCTTAAAAAATGCAGCAGAATCCTTAAATAATGCATCAAAGTCCTTAAATAATGCAGCAGAGTCCTTAAATACCGCAGCAGAGTCGTTAAATAATGCAGCAAAGTCCTTAAATAATACAACAAAGTCCTTAAATAATGCAGCAGAGTCATTAAATAATGCAGCAAAGTCCTTAAATAATGCAGCAGAGTCCTTAAATAATGCAGCAAATTCCTTAAATAATGCAGCAGAGTCATTAAATAATGCAATAAAGTCCTTAAATAATGCAACAGAGTCCTTAAATAATGCAGCAAAGTCCTTAAATAATGCAGCAGAGTCCTTAAATAATGCAAAAAAGTCCTTAAATAATGCAGCAGAGTCCTTAAATAATACAGCAAAGTCCTTAAATAATGCAGCAGAGTCCTTAAATAATGCAACAAAGTCCTTAAATAATGCAGTAGAGTCCTTAAATAATACAGCAAAGTCCTTAAATAATGCAGCAGAGTCCTAAAATAATGCAGCAAAGTCCTTAAATAATGCAGCAGAGTCCTTAAATACCGCAGCAGAGTCCTTAAATAATGCAGCAAAGTAATTAAATAATGCAGCAGAGTCCTTAAATAATGCAGCAAAGTCCTTAAATAATGCAGCAGAGTCCTTAAATACCAAAGCATAGTCCTTAAATAATGCGGCAGAGTCCTTAAATAATGCAACAAAGTCCTTAAATAATGCAGCAGAGTCCTTAAATAATGCAACAAAGTCCTTAAATAATGCAGCAAAGTCCTTAAATAAAGCAGCAAAGTCCTTACATAATGCAGCAGAGTCCTTAAACAATGCATCTGAGTCCCCAATTGCTTCAGCACAGTCATTAAACACTGCAGCAGAGTCCTTAAATAATGCAGCAAAGTCTTAAATAATGCAGCAGAGTCCTTAAATAACGCAGCAGTCCTTAAATAATGCAGCAAAGTCCTTAAATAATGCAGCAGAGTCCTTAAATACCGCAGCAGAGTCATTAAATAATGCAGCAGAGTCCTTATATAATACAGCAGAGACCTTAAATAATGCAGCTGAGTCCTCAAATGCTTCAGCAGAGTCATTAAATAATGCAGCAGAGTCCTTAAATAATGCAATAAAGTCCTTAAATAATGCAGCAGAGTCCTTAAATAATGCAGCAAAGTCCTTAAATAATGCAGCAGACTTCTAACATAATGCAACATAGTCCTTAAATAATGCAGCAGAGTCCTTATATAATGCAACAAAGTCATTAAATAAAGCAGCAGACTCCTTAAATAATGCAGCAAAGTCCTTAAATAATACAGCAGAGTCCTTAAGTACCACAGCATAGTCCTTAAATAATGCAGCAAAGTCCTTAAATAATGCAGCAGAGTCCTTAAATAATGCAACAAAGTCCTTAAATAATGCAGCAGAGTCCTTAAATACCGCAGCAGAGTCCTTAAATAATGCAGCAAAGTCCTTAAATAATACAACAAAGTCCTTAAATAATGCAGCAGAGTCATTAAATAATGCAGCAAAGTCCTTAAATAATGCAGCAGAGTCCTTAAATAATGCAGCAAATTCCTTAAATAATGCAGCAGAGTCATTAAATAATGCAATAAAGTCCTTAAAAATGCAACAGAGTCCTTAAATAATGCAGCAAAGTCCTTAAATAATGCAGCAGAGTCCTTAAATAATGCAAAAAAGTCCTTAAATAATGCAGCAGAGTCCTTAAATAATACAGCAAAGTCCTTAAATAATGCAGCAGAGTCCTTAAATAATGCAACAAAGTCCTTAAATAATGCAGTAGAGTCCTTAAATAATACAGCAAAGTCCTTAAATAATGCAGCAGAGTCCTAAAATAATGCAGCAAAGTCCTTAAATAATGCAGCAGAGTTCTTAAACACAGCAGCAGAGTCCTTAAATAATGCAGCAAGTAATTAAATAATGCAGCAAAGTCCTTAAGTAATGCAGCAAAGTCCTTAATTGATGCAGCAAAGTCCTTAAATAATGCAACAAATTCCTTAAATAATGCAGCAGCGTCCTTAAATAATGCAACAAATTCCTTAAATAATGCAGCAGAGTCCTTAAATACCACAGCAGAGTCCTTAAATAATGCAGCAAATTCCTTAAATAATGCAGCAGAGTCCTTAAATAATGCAGCTGAGTCCTCAAATGCTTCAGCAGAGTCGTTAAATAATGCAGCAAAGTCCTTAAATAATGCAGCAGACTCCTTACATAATGCAACAAAGTCCTTAAATAATGCAGCAGAGTACTTATATAATGCAACAAAGTTATTAAATAATGCAGCAAAGTCCTTAAATAATGCAGCAGAGTCCTTAAATAATGCAACAAATTCCTTAAATAATGCAGCAGAGTCCTTAAATAATGCATCAAAGTCCTTAAATAATGCAGCAGAGTTCTTAAATACCGCAGCAGAGTCCTTAAATAATGCAGCAAAGTAATTAAATAATGCAGCAGAGTCCATAAATAATGCAGCAAAGTCCTTAAATAATGCAGCAGAGTCCTTAAATACCAAAGCACAGTCCTTAAATAATGCAGCAAAGTCCTTAAATAATGCAGCAGAATCCTTAAATAATGCAACAAAGTCCTTAAATAATGCAGCAGAGTCCTTAAATAATGCAGCAAAGTCCTTAAATAATGCAGAAGAGTCCTTAAATAATGCAATAAAGTCCTTAAATAATGCAGCAAAGTCCTTGAATAATCCAGCCAAGTCCTTAAATAATGCAGCAGAGTCCTTAAATAATGCAGCAAATTCCTTAAATGATGCAGCAAATTCCTTAAATGATGCAGCAGAGTCCTTAAATAATGCAGCAAAGTCCTTAAATAATGCAGCAGAGTCCTTAAATAATGCAACAAAGTAATTAAATAATGCAGCAGAGTCCTTAAATAATGCAACAAAGTCCATAAATAATGCAGAAGAGTCCTTAAATAATCCAGACAAGTCCTTAAATAATGCAGCAGAGTCCTTAAATAATGCAGCAGAGTCCTTAAATAATGCAGCAGATTACTGAAATACCGCAGCAGGGTCCTTAAATAATGCAGCAGAGTCCTTAAATAATGCAACAAAGTCCTTAAATAATGCAGCAGAATCCTTAAATGATGCAGCAAATTCCTTAAATAGTGCAGCAGAGTCCTTAGATAATCCAGCCAAGTCTTTAAATAATGCAGCAGAGTCCTTAAATAATGCAGCAAAGTCCTTAAATAATGCAACAAAGTCCTTAAATAATGCAGCAGAGTCCTTAAATAATGCAACAAAGTCCTTAAATAATGCAGCAAAGTCCTTAAATAATGCAGCAAAGTCCTTAAATAATCCAGCCAAGTCCTTAAATAATGCAGCAGAGTCCTTAAATAATGCAGCAAAGTCCTTAAATAATGCAGCAGAGTCCTTAAATAATGCAACAAAGTAATTAAATAATGCAGCAGAGTCCTTAAATAATGCAACAAAGTCCATAAATAATAAAGAAGAGTCCTTAAATGATCCAGACAAGTCCTTAAATAATGCAGCAGAGTCCTTAAATAATGCAGCAGATTAATGAAATACCGCAGCAGGGTCCTTAAATAATGCAGCAGAGTCCTTAAATAATGCAGCAAAGTCCTTAAATAATGCAGCAGAGTCCTTAAGTACCGTATCAGAGTCCTTAAATAAAGCAGCAAAGTCCTTAAATAATGCAACAGAGTCCTTAAATAATGCAGCAAAGTCATTAAATAATGCTGCAGAGTACTTAAATTCCGCAGCAAAGTCCTTAAATAATGCAGCAGAGTCCTTAAATAATGCTGCAAAGTCCTTAAATAATGCAACAAAGTCCTTAAATAATGCAGAAGAGTCCTTAAATAATGCAACAAAGTCCTTAAATAATGCAGCAGAGTCCTTAAATAATGCAACAAAGTACTTAAATAATGCAGCAGAGTCCTTAAGTACCGTAACAGAGTCCATAAATAATGCAGCAAAGTCCTTAAATAATGCAGCAGATTACTGAAATACCACAGCAGGGTCCTTAAATAATGCAGCAGAGTCCTTAAATAATGCAACAAAGTCCTTAAATAATGCAACAAAGTCCTTAAATAATGCAGCAGAGTCCTTAAATAATGCAACAAAGTCCTTAAAAAATGCAGCAGAATCCTTAAATAATGCAGCAAATTCCTTAAATAATGCAGCAGAGTCCTTAAATAATCCAGCCAAGTCTTTAAATAATGCAGCAGAGTACTTAAATAATGCAGCAGAGTCCTTAAATAATGCAGCAAAGTCCTTAAATAATGCAACAAAGTCCTTAAATAATGCAGAAGAGTCCTTAAATAATGCAGCAGAGTACTGAAATACCGCAGCAGGGTCCTTAAATAATGCAGCAGAGTCCTTAAATAATGCAACAAAGTCCTTAAATAATGCAGTAGATTACTAAAATACCGCAGCAGGGTCCTTAAATAATGCAGCAGAGTCCTTAAATAATGCAACAAAGTCCTTAAATAATGCAGCAGAGTCCTTAAATAATGCAACAAAGTCCTTAAATAATGCAGTAAAGTCCTTAAATAATGCAGCAGTCCTTAAATAATGCAACAAAGTCCTTAAATAATGCAGCAGAGTCCTTAAATAATACTGCAAAGTCCTTAAATAATGCAGCACAGTCCTTAAATAATCCAGCCAAGTCCTTAAATAATGCAGCAAATTCCTTAAATAATGCAGCAAAGTCTTTAAATAATGCAATAAAGTCCATAAATAATGCAGCAAAGTCCTTAAATAATGCAGCAGAGTACTGAAATACTGCAGCAGGGTCCTTAAATAATGCAGCAGAGTCCTTAAATAATGCAACAAAGTCCTTAAATAATGCAGTAGATTACTGAAATACCGCAGCAGGGTCCTTAAATAATGCAGCAGAGTCCTTAAATAATGCAACAAAGTCCTTAAATAATGCAGCAGAGTCCTTAAATAAAGCAGCAAATTCCTTAAATGATGCAGCAGAGTCCTTAAATAATGCAGCAAAGTCCTTAAATAATGCAGCAGAGTCCTTAAATAATGCAACAAAGTAATTAAATAATGCAGCAGAGTCCTTAAATAATGCAACAAAGTCCATAAATAATGCAGAAGAGTCCTTAAATAATCCAGACAAGTCCTTAAATAATGCAGCAGAGTCCTTAAATAATGCAGCAGAGTCCTTAAATAATGCAGCAGAGTCCTTAAATAATGCAACAAAGTAATTAAATAATGCAGCAGAGTCCTTAAATAATGCAACAAAGTCCATAAATAATGCAGAAGAGTCCTTAAATGATCCAGACAAGTCCTTAAATAATGCAGCAGAGTCCTTAAATAATGCAGCAGATTAATGAAATACCGCAGCAGGGTCCTTAAATAATGCAGCAGAGTCCTTAAATAATGCAGCAAAGTCCTTAAATAATGCAGCAGAGTCCTTAAGTACCGTATCAGAGTCCTTAAATAAAGCAGCAAAGTCCTTAAATAATGCAGCAGAGTCCTTAAATAATGCAGCAAAGTCATTAAATAATGCTGCAGAGTACTTAAATTCCGCAGCAAAGTCCTTAAATAATGCAGCAGAGTCCTTAAATAATGCTGCAAAGTCCTTAAATAATGCAACAAAGTCCTTAAATAATGCAGAAGAGTCCTTAAATAATGCAACAAAGTCCTTAAATAATGCAGCAGAGTCCTTAAATAATGCAACAAAGTACTTAAATAATGCAGCAGAGTCCTTAAGTACCGTAACAGAGTCCTTAAATAATGCAGCAAAGTCCTTAAATAATGCAGCAGATTACTGAAATACCACAGCAGGGTCCTTAAATAATGCAGCAGAGTCCTTAAATAATGCAACAAAGTCCTTAAATAATGCAACAAAGTCCTTAAATAATGCAGCAGAGTCCTTAAATAATGCAACAAAGTCCTTAAAAAATGCAGCAGAATCCTTAAATAATGCAGCAAATTCCTTAAATAATGCAGCAGAGTCCTTAAATAATCCAGCCAAGTCTTTAAATAATGCAGCAGAGTACTTAAATAATGCAGCAGAGTCCTTAAATAATGCAGCAAAGTCCTTAAATAATGCAACAAAGTCCTTAAATAATGCAGAAGAGTCCTTAAATAATGCAGCAGAGTACTGAAATACCGCAGCAGGGTCCTTAAATAATGCAGCAGAGTCCTTAAATAATGCAACAAAGTCCTTAAATAATGCAGTAGATTACTAAAATACCGCAGCAGGGTCCTTAAATAATGCAGCAGAGTCCTTAAATAATGCAACAAAGTCCTTAAATAATGCAGCAGAGTCCTTAAATAATGCAACAAAGTCCTTAAATAATGCAGTAAAGTCCTTAAATAATGCAGCAGTCCTTAAATAATGCAACAAAGTCCTTAAATAATGCAGCAGAGTCCTTAAATAATACTGCAAAGTCCTTAAATAATGCAGCACAGTCCTTAAATAATCCAGCCAAGTCCTTAAATAATGCAGCAAATTCCTTAAATAATGCAGCAAAGTCTTTAAATAATGCAATAAAGTCCATAAATAATGCAGCAAAGTCCTTAAATAATGCAGCAGAGTACTGAAATACCGCAGCAGGGTCCTTAAATAATGCAGCAGAGTCCTTAAATAATGCAACAAAGTCCTTAAATAATGCAGTAGATTCCTTAAATAATGCAGCAAAGTCCTTAAATAATGCAGCAGAGTCCTTAAATAATGCAACAAAGTCCTTAAATAATGCAGCAGAGTCCTTAAATAAAGCAGCAAATTCCTTAAATGATGCAGCAGAGTCCTTAAATAATGCAGCAAAGTCCTTAAATAATGCAGCAGAGTCCTTAAATAATGCAACAAAGTAATTAAATAATGCAGCAGAGTCCTTAAATAATGCAACAAAGTCCATAAATAATGCAGAAGAGTCCTTAAATAATCCAGACAAGTCCTTAAATAATGCAGCAGAGTCCTTAAATAATGCAGCAGAGTCCTTAAATAATGCAGCAGAGTCCTTAAATAATGCAACAAAGTAATTAAATAATGCAGCAGAGTCCTTAAATAATGCAACAAAGTCCATAAATAATGCAGAAGAGTCCTTAAATGATCCAGACAAGTCCTTAAATAATGCAGCAGAGTCCTTAAATAATGCAGCAGATTAATGAAATACCGCAGCAGGGTCCTTAAATAATGCAGCAGAGTCCTTAAATAATGCAGCAAAGTCCTTAAATAATGCAGCAGAGTCCTTAAGTACCGTATCAGAGTCCTTAAATAAAGCAGCAAAGTCCTTAAATAATGCAGCAGAGTCCTTAAATAATGCAGCAAAGTCATTAAATAATGCTGCAGAGTACTTAAATTCCGCAGCAAAGTCCTTAAATAATGCAGCAGAGTCCTTAAATAATGCTGCAAAGTCCTTAAATAATGCAACAAAGTCCTTAAATAATGCAGAAGAGTCCTTAAATAATGCAACAAAGTCCTTAAATAATGCAGCAGAGTCCTTAAATAATGCAACAAAGTACTTAAATAATGCAGCAGAGTCCTTAAGTACCGTAACAGAGTCCTTAAATAATGCAGCAAAGTCCTTAAATAATGCAGCAGATTACTGAAATACCACAGCAGGGTCCTTAAATAATGCAGCAGAGTCCTTAAATAATGCAACAAAGTCCTTAAATAATGCAACAAAGTCCTTAAATAATGCAGCAGAGTCCTTAAATAATGCAACAAAGTCCTTAAAAAATGCAGCAGAATCCTTAAATAATGCAGCAAATTCCTTAAATAATGCAGCAGAGTCCTTAAATAATCCAGCCAAGTCTTTAAATAATGCAGCAGAGTACTTAAATAATGCAGCAGAGTCCTTAAATAATGCAGCAAAGTCCTTAAATAATGCAACAAAGTCCTTAAATAATGCAGAAGAGTCCTTAAATAATGCAGCAGAGTACTGAAATACCGCAGCAGGGTCCTTAAATAATGCAGCACAGTCCTTAAATAATGCAACAAAGTCCTTAAATAATGCAGTAGATTACTAAAATACCGCAGCAGGGTCCTTAAATAATGCAGCAGAGTCCTTAAATAATGCAACAAAGTCCTTAAATAATGCAGCAGAGTCCTTAAATAATGCAACAAAGTCCTTAAATAATGCAGTAAAGTCCTTAAATAATGCAGCAGTCCTTAAATAATGCAACAAAGTCCTTAAATAATGCAGCAGAGTCCTTAAATAATACTGCAAAGTCCTTAAATAATGCAGCACAGTCCTTAAATAATCCAGCCAAGTCCTTAAATAATGCAGCAAATTCCTTAAATAATGCAGCAAAGTCTTTAAATAATGCAATAAAGTCCATAAATAATGCAGCAAAGTCGTTAAATAATGCAGCAGAGTACTGAAATACCGCAGCAGGGTCCTTAAATAATGCAGCAGAGTCCTTAAATAATGCAACAAAGTCCTTAAATAATGCAGTAGATTACTGAAATACCGCAGCAGGGTCCTTAAATAATGCAGCAGAGTCCTTAAATAATGCAACAAAGTCCTTAAATAATGCAGCAGAGTCCTTAAATAAAGCAGCAAATTCCTTAAATGATGCAGCAGAGTCCTTAAATAATGCAGCAAAGTCCTTAAATAATGCAGCAGAGTCCTTAAATAATGCAACAAAGTAATTAAATAATGCAGCAGAGTCCTTAAATAATGCAACAAAGTCCATAAATAATGCAGAAGAGTCCTTAAATAATCCAGACAAGTCCTTAAATAATGCAGCAGAGTCCTTAAATAATGCAGCAGAGTCCTTAAATAATGCAGCAGATTACTGAAATACCGCAGCAGGGTCCTTAAATAATGCAGCAGAGTCCTTAAATAATGCAACAAAGTCCTTAAATAATGCAGCAGAGTCCTTAAATAATGCAACAAAGTCCTTAAATAATGCAGCAGAGTCCTTAAATAATGCAACAAAGTCCTTAAATAATGCAGCAGAGTCCTTAAATAATGCAGCAAAGTCCTTAAATAATGCAGAAGAGTCCTTAAATAATGCAATAAAGTCCTTAAATAATGCAGCAAAGTCCTTGAATAATCCAGCCAAGTCCTTAAATAATGCAGCAGAGTCCTTAAATAATGCAGCAAATTCCTTAAATGATGCAGCAAATTCCTTAAATGATGCAGCAGAGTCCTTAAATAATGCAGCAAAGTCCTTAAATAATGCAGCAGAGTCCTTAAATAATGCAACAAAGTAATTAAATAATGCAGCAGAGTCCTTAAATAATGCAACAAAGTCCATAAATAATGCAGAAGAGTCCTTAAATAATCCAGACAAGTCCTTAAATAATCCAGACAAGTCCTTAAATAATGCAGCAGAGTCCTTAAATAATG
The DNA here is from genome assembly GCF_046119375.1 of Phyllobates terribilis. Classification (NCBI taxonomy): domain Eukaryota; kingdom Metazoa; phylum Chordata; class Amphibia; order Anura; family Dendrobatidae; genus Phyllobates; species Phyllobates terribilis. Next base: position 667,428 of record NW_027363048.1, read on the forward strand.
CAGCAGAGTCCTTAAATAATGCAGCAGATTACTGAAATACCGCAGCAGGGTCCTTAAATAATGCAGCAGAGTCCTTAAATAATGCAACAAAGTCCTTAAATAATGCAGCAGAATCCTTAAATGATGCAGCAAATTCCTTAAATAGTGCAGCAGAGTCCTTAGATAATCCAGCCAAGTCTTTAAATAATGCAGCAGAGTCCTTAAATAATGCAGCAAAGTCCTTAAATAATGCAACAAAGTCCTTAAATAATGCAGCAGAGTCCTTAAATAATGCAACAAAGTCCTTAAATAATGCAGCAAAGTCCTTAAATAATGCAGCAGAGTCCTTAAATAATGCAACAAAGTCCTTAAATAATGCAGCAGAGTCCTTAAATAATGCAGCAAAGTCCTTAAATAATGCAGCACAGTCCTTAAATAATCCAGCCAAGTCCTTAAATAATGCAGCAAATTTCTTAAATAATGCAGCAAAGTCTTTAAATAATGCAATAAAGTCCATAAATAATGCAGCAAAGTCTTTAAATAATGCAATAAAGTCCATAAATAATGCAGCAAAGTCCTTAAATAATGCAGCAGAGTACTGAAATACCGCAGCAGGGTCCTTAAATAATGCAGCAGAGTCCTTAAATAATGCAACAAAGTCCTTAAATAATGCAGTAGATTACTGAAATACCGCAGCAGGGTCCTTAAATAATGCAGCAGAGTCCTTAAATAATGCAACAAAGTCCTTAAATAATGCAGCAGAGTCCTTACATAATGCAACATAGTCCTTAAATAATGCAGCAAAGTCCTTAAATAATGCAGCAGAGTCCTTAAATAATGCAAGAAAGTCCTTAAATAATGCAGCAGAGTCCTTAAATAATGCAGCAAAGTCCTTATATAATGCAGAAGAGTCCTTAAATAATGCAATAAAGTCCTTAAATAATGCAGCAAAGTCCTTAAATAATCCAGCCAAGTCCTTAAATAATGCAGCAGAGTCCTTAAATAATGCAGCAAAGTCCTTAAATGATGCAGCAGAGTCCTTAAATAATGCAGCAAAGTCCTTAAATAATCCAGCCAAGTCCTTAAATAATGCAGCAGAGTCCTTAAATAATGCAGCAAAGTCCTTAAATAATGCAGCAGAGTCCTTAAATAATGCAACAAAGTAATTAAATAATGCAGCAGAGTCCTTAAATAATGCAACAAAGTCCATAAATAATGCAGAAGAGTCCTTAAATGATCCAGACAAGTCCTTAAATAATGCAGCAGAGTCCTTAAATAATGCAGCAGATTAATGAAATACCGCAGCAGGGTCCTTAAATAATGCAGCAGAGTCCTTAAATAATGCAGCAAAGTCCTTAAATAATGCAGCAGAGTCCTTAAGTACCGTATCAGAGTCCTTAAATAAAGCAGCAAAGTCCTTAAATAATGCAGCAGAGTCCTTAAATAATGCAGCAAAGTCATTAAATAATGCTGCAGAGTACTTAAATTCCGCAGCAAAGTCCTTAAATAATGCAGCAGAGTCCTTAAATAATGCTGCAAAGTCCTTAAATAATGCAACAAAGTCCTTAAATAATGCAGAAGAGTCCTTAAATAATGCAACAAAGTCCTTAAATAATGCAGCAGAGTCCTTAAATAATGCAACAAAGTACTTAAATAATGCAGCAGAGTCCTTAAGTACCGTAACAGAGTCCTTAAATAATGCAGCAAAGTCCTTAAATAATGCAGCAGATTACTGAAATACCACAGCAGGGTCCTTAAATAATGCAGCAGAGTCCTTAAATAATGCAACAAAGTCCTTAAATAATGCAACAAAGTCCTTAAATAATGCAGCAGAGTCCTTAAATAATGCAACAAAGTCCTTAAAAAATGCAGCAGAATCCTTAAATAATGCAGCAAATTCCTTAAATAATGCAGCAGAGTCCTTAAATAATCCAGCCAAGTCTTTAAATAATGCAGCAGAGTACTTAAATAATGCAGCAGAGTCCTTAAATAATGCAGCAAAGTCCTTAAATAATGCAACAAAGTCCTTAAATAATGCAGAAGAGTCCTTAAATAATGCAGCAGAGTACTGAAATACCGCAGCAGGGTCCTTAAATAATGCAGCAGAGTCCTTAAATAATGCAACAAAGTCCTTAAATAATGCAGCAGAGTCCTTAAATAATGCAGCAAAGTCCTTAAATAATGCAGCAGAGTCCTTAAATAATGCAACAAAGTAATTAAATAATGCAGCAGAGTCCTTAAATAATGCAACAAAGTCCATAAATAATGCAGAAGAGTCCTTAAATGATCCAGACAAGTCCTTAAATAATGCAGCAGAGTCCTTAAATAATGCAGCAGATTAATGAAATACCGCAGCAGGGTCCTTAAATAATGCAGCAGAGTCCTTAAATAATGCAGCAAAGTCCTTAAATAATGCAGCAGAGTCCTTAAGTACCGTATCAGAGTCCTTAAATAAAGCAGCAAAGTCCTTAAATAATGCAGCAGAGTCCTTAAATAATGCAGCAAAGTCATTAAATAATGCTGCAGAGTACTTAAATTCCGCAGCAAAGTCCTTAAATAATGCAGCAGAGTCCTTAAATAATGCTGCAAAGTCCTTAAATAATGCAACAAAGTCCTTAAATAATGCAGAAGAGTCCTTAAATAATGCAACAAAGTCCTTAAATAATGCAGCAGAGTCCTTAAATAATGCAACAAAGTACTTAAATAATGCAGCAGAGTCCTTAAGTACCGTAACAGAGTCCTTAAATAATGCAGCAAAGTCCTTAAATAATGCAGCAGATTACTGAAATACCACAGCAGGGTCCTTAAATAATGCAGCAGAGTCCTTAAATAATGCAACAAAGTCCTTAAATAATGCAACAAAGTCCTTAAATAATGCAGCAGAGTCCTTAAATAATGCAACAAAGTCCTTAAAAAATGCAGCAGAATCCTTAAATAATGCATCAAAGTCCTTAAATAATGCAGCAGAGTCCTTAAATACCGCAGCAGAGTCGTTAAATAATGCAGCAAAGTCCTTAAATAATACAACAAAGTCCTTAAATAATGCAGCAGAGTCATTAAATAATGCAGCAAAGTCCTTAAATAATGCAGCAGAGTCCTTAAATAATGCAGCAAATTCCTTAAATAATGCAGCAGAGTCATTAAATAATGCAATAAAGTCCTTAAATAATGCAACAGAGTCCTTAAATAATGCAGCAAAGTCCTTAAATAATGCAGCAGAGTCCTTAAATAATGCAAAAAAGTCCTTAAATAATGCAGCAGAGTCCTTAAATAATACAGCAAAGTCCTTAAATAATGCAGCAGAGTCCTTAAATAATGCAACAAAGTCCTTAAATAATGCAGTAGAGTCCTTAAATAATACAGCAAAGTCCTTAAATAATGCAGCAGAGTCCTAAAATAATGCAGCAAAGTCCTTAAATAATGCAGCAGAGTCCTTAAATACCGCAGCAGAGTCCTTAAATAATGCAGCAAAGTAATTAAATAATGCAGCAGAGTCCTTAAATAATGCAGCAAAGTCCTTAAATAATGCAGCAGAGTCCTTAAATACCAAAGCATAGTCCTTAAATAATGCGGCAGAGTCCTTAAATAATGCAACAAAGTCCTTAAATAATGCAGCAGAGTCCTTAAATAATGCAACAAAGTCCTTAAATAATGCAGCAAAGTCCTTAAATAAAGCAGCAAAGTCCTTACATAATGCAGCAGAGTCCTTAAACAATGCATCTGAGTCCCCAATTGCTTCAGCACAGTCATTAAACACTGCAGCAGAGTCCTTAAATAATGCAGCAAAGTCTTAAATAATGCAGCAGAGTCCTTAAATAACGCAGCAGTCCTTAAATAATGCAGCAAAGTCCTTAAATAATGCAGCAGAGTCCTTAAATACCGCAGCAGAGTCATTAAATAATGCAGCAGAGTCCTTATATAATACAGCAGAGACCTTAAATAATGCAGCTGAGTCCTCAAATGCTTCAGCAGAGTCATTAAATAATGCAGCAGAGTCCTTAAATAATGCAATAAAGTCCTTAAATAATGCAGCAGAGTCCTTAAATAATGCAGCAAAGTCCTTAAATAATGCAGCAGACTTCTAACATAATGCAACATAGTCCTTAAATAATGCAGCAGAGTCCTTATATAATGCAACAAAGTCATTAAATAAAGCAGCAGACTCCTTAAATAATGCAGCAAAGTCCTTAAATAATACAGCAGAGTCCTTAAGTACCACAGCATAGTCCTTAAATAATGCAGCAAAGTCCTTAAATAATGCAGCAGAGTCCTTAAATAATGCAACAAAGTCCTTAAATAATGCAGCAGAGTCCTTAAATACCGCAGCAGAGTCCTTAAATAATGCAGCAAAGTCCTTAAATAATACAACAAAGTCCTTAAATAATGCAGCAGAGTCATTAAATAATGCAGCAAAGTCCTTAAATAATGCAGCAGAGTCCTTAAATAATGCAGCAAATTCCTTAAATAATGCAGCAGAGTCATTAAATAATGCAATAAAGTCCTTAAAAATGCAACAGAGTCCTTAAATAATGCAGCAAAGTCCTTAAATAATGCAGCAGAGTCCTTAAATAATGCAAAAAAGTCCTTAAATAATGCAGCAGAGTCCTTAAATAATACAGCAAAGTCCTTAAATAATGCAGCAGAGTCCTTAAATAATGCAACAAAGTCCTTAAATAATGCAGTAGAGTCCTTAAATAATACAGCAAAGTCCTTAAATAATGCAGCAGAGTCCTAAAATAATGCAGCAAAGTCCTTAAATAATGCAGCAGAGTTCTTAAACACAGCAGCAGAGTCCTTAAATAATGCAGCAAGTAATTAAATAATGCAGCAAAGTCCTTAAGTAATGCAGCAAAGTCCTTAATTGATGCAGCAAAGTCCTTAAATAATGCAACAAATTCCTTAAATAATGCAGCAGCGTCCTTAAATAATGCAACAAATTCCTTAAATAATGCAGCAGAGTCCTTAAATACCACAGCAGAGTCCTTAAATAATGCAGCAAATTCCTTAAATAATGCAGCAGAGTCCTTAAATAATGCAGCTGAGTCCTCAAATGCTTCAGCAGAGTCGTTAAATAATGCAGCAAAGTCCTTAAATAATGCAGCAGACTCCTTACATAATGCAACAAAGTCCTTAAATAATGCAGCAGAGTACTTATATAATGCAACAAAGTTATTAAATAATGCAGCAAAGTCCTTAAATAATGCAGCAGAGTCCTTAAATAATGCAACAAATTCCTTAAATAATGCAGCAGAGTCCTTAAATAATGCATCAAAGTCCTTAAATAATGCAGCAGAGTTCTTAAATACCGCAGCAGAGTCCTTAAATAATGCAGCAAAGTAATTAAATAATGCAGCAGAGTCCATAAATAATGCAGCAAAGTCCTTAAATAATGCAGCAGAGTCCTTAAATACCAAAGCACAGTCCTTAAATAATGCAGCAAAGTCCTTAAATAATGCAGCAGAATCCTTAAATAATGCAACAAAGTCCTTAAATAATGCAGCAGAGTCCTTAAATAATGCAGCAAAGTCCTTAAATAATGCAGAAGAGTCCTTAAATAATGCAATAAAGTCCTTAAATAATGCAGCAAAGTCCTTGAATAATCCAGCCAAGTCCTTAAATAATGCAGCAGAGTCCTTAAATAATGCAGCAAATTCCTTAAATGATGCAGCAAATTCCTTAAATGATGCAGCAGAGTCCTTAAATAATGCAGCAAAGTCCTTAAATAATGCAGCAGAGTCCTTAAATAATGCAACAAAGTAATTAAATAATGCAGCAGAGTCCTTAAATAATGCAACAAAGTCCATAAATAATGCAGAAGAGTCCTTAAATAATCCAGACAAGTCCTTAAATAATGCAGCAGAGTCCTTAAATAATGCAGCAGAGTCCTTAAATAATGCAGCAGATTACTGAAATACCGCAGCAGGGTCCTTAAATAATGCAGCAGAGTCCTTAAATAATGCAACAAAGTCCTTAAATAATGCAGCAGAATCCTTAAATGATGCAGCAAATTCCTTAAATAGTGCAGCAGAGTCCTTAGATAATCCAGCCAAGTCTTTAAATAATGCAGCAGAGTCCTTAAATAATGCAGCAAAGTCCTTAAATAATGCAACAAAGTCCTTAAATAATGCAGCAGAGTCCTTAAATAATGCAACAAAGTCCTTAAATAATGCAGCAAAGTCCTTAAATAATGCAGCAGAGTCCTTAAATAATGCAACAAAGTCCTTAAATAATGCAGCAGAGTCCTTAAATAATGCAGCAAAGTCCTTAAATAATGCAGCACAGTCCTTAAATAATCCAGCCAAGTCCTTAAATAATGCAGCAAATTTCTTAAATAATGCAGCAAAGTCTTTAAATAATGCAATAAAGTCCATAAATAATGCAGCAAAGTCTTTAAATAATGCAATAAAGTCCATAAATAATGCAGCAAAGTCCTTAAATAATGCAGCAGAGTACTGAAATACCGCAGCAGGGTCCTTAAATAATGCAGCAGAGTCCTTAAATAATGCAACAAAGTCCTTAAATAATGCAGTAGATTACTGAAATACCGCAGCAGGGTCCTTAAATAATGCAGCAGAGTCCTTAAATAATGCAACAAAGTCCTTAAATAATGCAGCAGAGTCCTTACATAATGCAACATAGTCCTTAAATAATGCAGCAAAGTCCTTAAATAATGCAGCAGAGTCCTTAAATAATGCAAGAAAGTCCTTAAATAATGCAGCAGAGTCCTTAAATAATGCAGCAAAGTCCTTATATAATGCAGAAGAGTCCTTAAATAATGCAATAAAGTCCTTAAATAATGCAGCAAAGTCCTTAAATAATCCAGCCAAGTCCTTAAATAATGCAGCAGAGTCCTTAAATAATGCAGCAAAGTCCTTAAATGATGCAGCAGAGTCCTTAAATAATGCAGCAAAGTCCTTAAATAATCCAGCCAAGTCCTTAAATAATGCAGCAGAGTCCTTAAATAATGCAGCAAAGTCCTTAAATAATGCAGCAGAGTCCTTAAATAATGCAACAAAGTAATTAAATAATGCAGCAGAGTCCTTAAATAATGCAACAAAGTCCATAAATAATGCAGAAGAGTCCTTAAATGATCCAGACAAGTCCTTAAATAATGCAGCAGAGTCCTTAAATAATGCAGCAGATTAATGAAATACCGCAGCAGGGTCCTTAAATAATGCAGCAGAGTCCTTAAATAATGCAGCAAAGTCCTTAAATAATGCAGCAGAGTCCTTAAGTACCGTATCAGAGTCCTTAAATAAAGCAGCAAAGTCCTTAAATAATGCAGCAGAGTCCTTAAATAATGCAGCAAAGTCATTAAATAATGCTGCAGAGTACTTAAATTCCGCAGCAAAGTCCTTAAATAATGCAGCAGAGTCCTTAAATAATGCTGCAAAGTCCTTAAATAATGCAACAAAGTCCTTAAATAATGCAGAAGAGTCCTTAAATAATGCAACAAAGTCCTTAAATAATGCAGCAGAGTCCTTAAATAATGCAACAAAGTACTTAAATAATGCAGCAGAGTCCTTAAGTACCGTAACAGAGTCCTTAAATAATGCAGCAAAGTCCTTAAATAATGCAGCAGATTACTGAAATACCACAGCAGGGTCCTTAAATAATGCAGCAGAGTCCTTAAATAATGCAACAAAGTCCTTAAATAATGCAACAAAGTCCTTAAATAATGCAGCAGAGTCCTTAAATAATGCAACAAAGTCCTTAAAAAATGCAGCAGAATCCTTAAATAATGCAGCAAATTCCTTAAATAATGCAGCAGAGTCCTTAAATAATCCAGCCAAGTCTTTAAATAATGCAGCAGAGTACTTAAATAATGCAGCAGAGTCCTTAAATAATGCAGCAAAGTCCTTAAATAATGCAACAAAGTCCTTAAATAATGCAGAAGAGTCCTTAAATAATGCAGCAGAGTACTGAAATACCGCAGCAGGGTCCTTAAATAATGCAGCAGAGTCCTTAAATAATGCAACAAAGTCCTTAAATAATGCAGCAGAGTCCTTAAATAATGCAGCAAAGTCCTTAAATAATGCAGCAGAGTCCTTAAATAATGCAACAAAGTAATTAAATAATGCAGCAGAGTCCTTAAATAATGCAACAAAGTCCATAAATAATGCAGAAGAGTCCTTAAATGATCCAGACAAGTCCTTAAATAATGCAGCAGAGTCCTTAAATAATGCAGCAGATTAATGAAATACCGCAGCAGGGTCCTTAAATAATGCAGCAGAGTCCTTAAATAATGCAGCAAAGTCCTTAAATAATGCAGCAGAGTCCTTAAGTACCGTATCAGAGTCCTTAAATAAAGCAGCAAAGTCCTTAAATAATGCAGCAGAGTCCTTAAATAATGCAGCAAAGTCATTAAATAATGCTGCAGAGTACTTAAATTCCGCAGCAAAGTCCTTAAATAATGCAGCAGAGTCCTTAAATAATGCTGCAAAGTCCTTAAATAATGCAACAAAGTCCTTAAATAATGCAGAAGAGTCCTTAAATAATGCAACAAAGTCCTTAAATAATGCAGCAGAGTCCTTAAATAATGCAACAAAGTACTTAAATAATGCAGCAGAGTCCTTAAGTACCGTAACAGAGTCCTTAAATAATGCAGCAAAGTCCTTAAATAATGCAGCAGATTACTGAAATACCACAGCAGGGTCCTTAAATAATGCAGCAGAGTCCTTAAATAATGCAACAAAGTCCTTAAATAATGCAACAAAGTCCTTAAATAATGCAGCAGAGTCCTTAAATAATGCAACAAAGTCCTTAAAAAATGCAGCAGAATCCTTAAATAATGCATCAAAGTCCTTAAATAATGCAGCAGAGTCCTTAAATACCGCAGCAGAGTCGTTAAATAATGCAGCAAAGTCCTTAAATAATACAACAAAGTCCTTAAATAATGCAGCAGAGTCATTAAATAATGCAGCAAAGTCCTTAAATAATGCAGCAGAGTCCTTAAATAATGCAGCAAATTCCTTAAATAATGCAGCAGAGTCATTAAATAATGCAATAAAGTCCTTAAATAATGCAACAGAGTCCTTAAATAATGCAGCAAAGTCCTTAAATAATGCAGCAGAGTCCTTAAATAATGCAAAAAAGTCCTTAAATAATGCAGCAGAGTCCTTAAATAATACAGCAAAGTCCTTAAATAATGCAGCAGAGTCCTTAAATAATGCAACAAAGTCCTTAAATAATGCAGTAGAGTCCTTAAATAATACAGCAAAGTCCTTAAATAATGCAGCAGAGTCCTAAAATAATGCAGCAAAGTCCTTAAATAATGCAGCAGAGTCCTTAAATACCGCAGCAGAGTCCTTAAATAATGCAGCAAAGTAATTAAATAATGCAGCAGAGTCCTTAAATAATGCAGCAAAGTCCTTAAATAATGCAGCAGAGTCCTTAAATACCAAAGCATAGTCCTTAAATAATGCGGCAGAGTCCTTAAATAATGCAACAAAGTCCTTAAATAATGCAGCAGAGTCCTTAAATAATGCAACAAAGTCCTTAAATAATGCAGCAAAGTCCTTAAATAAAGCAGCAAAGTCCTTACATAATGCAGCAGAGTCCTTAAACAATGCATCTGAGTCCCCAATTGCTTCAGCACAGTCATTAAACACTGCAGCAGAGTCCTTAAATAATGCAGCAAAGTCTTAAATAATGCAGCAGAGTCCTTAAATAACGCAGCAGTCCTTAAATAATGCAGCAAAGTCCTTAAATAATGCAGCAGAGTCCTTAAATACCGCAGCAGAGTCATTAAATAATGCAGCAGAGTCCTTATATAATACAGCAGAGACCTTAAATAATGCAGCTGAGTCCTCAAATGCTTCAGCAGAGTCATTAAATAATGCAGCAGAGTCCTTAAATAATGCAATAAAGTCCTTAAATAATGCAGCAGAGTCCTTAAATAATGCAGCAAAGTCCTTAAATAATGCAGCAGACTTCTAACATAATGCAACATAGTCCTTAAATAATGCAGCAGAGTCCTTATATAATGCAACAAAGTCATTAAATAAAGCAGCAGACTCCTTAAATAATGCAGCAAAGTCCTTAAATAATACAGCAGAGTCCTTAAGTACCACAGCATAGTCCTTAAATAATGCAGCAAAGTCCTTAAATAATGCAGCAGAGTCCTTAAATAATGCAACAAAGTCCTTAAATAATGCAGCAGAGTCCTTAAATACCGCAGCAGAGTCCTTAAATAATGCAGCAAAGTCCTTAAATAATACAACAAAGTCCTTAAATAATGCAGCAGAGTCATTAAATAATGCAGCAAAGTCCTTAAATAATGCAGCAGAGTCCTTAAATAATGCAGCAAATTCCTTAAATAATGCAGCAGAGTCATTAAATAATGCAATAAAGTCCTTAAAAATGCAACAGAGTCCTTAAATAATGCAGCAAAGTCCTTAAATAATGCAGCAGAGTCCTTAAATAATGCAAAAAAGTCCTTAAATAATGCAGCAGAGTCCTTAAATAATACAGCAAAGTCCTTAAATAATGCAGCAGAGTCCTTAAATAATGCAACAAAGTCCTTAAATAATGCAGTAGAGTCCTTAAATAATACAGCAAAGTCCTTAAATAATGCAGCAGAGTCCTAAAATAATGCAGCAAAGTCCTTAAATAATGCAGCAGAGTTCTTAAACACAGCAGCAGAGTCCTTAAATAATGCAGCAAGTAATTAAATAATGCAGCAAAGTCCTTAAGTAATGCAGCAAAGTCCTTAATTGATGCAGCAAAGTCCTTAAATAATGCAACAAATTCCTTAAATAATGCAGCAGCGTCCTTAAATAATGCAACAAATTCCTTAAATAATGCAGCAGAGTCCTTAAATACCACAGCAGAGTCCTTAAATAATGCAGCAAATTCCTTAAATAATGCAGCAGAGTCCTTAAATAATGCAGCTGAGTCCTCAAATGCTTCAGCAGAGTCGTTAAATAATGCAGCAAAGTCCTTAAATAATGCAGCAGACTCCTTACATAATGCAACAAAGTCCTTAAATAATGCAGCAGAGTACTTATATAATGCAACAAAGTTATTAAATAATGCAGCAAAGTCCTTAAATAATGCAGCAGAGTCCTTAAATAATGCAACAAATTCCTTAAATAATGCAGCAGAGTCCTTAAATAATGCATCAAAGTCCTTAAATAATGCAGCAGAGTTCTTAAATACCGCAGCAGAGTCCTTAAATAATGCAGCAAAGTAATTAAATAATGCAGCAGAGTCCATAAATAATGCAGCAAAGTCCTTAAATAATGCAGCAGAGTCCTTAAATACCAAAGCACAGTCCTTAAATAATGCAGCAAAGTCCTTAAATAATGCAGCAGAATCCTTAAATAATGCAACAAAGTCCTTAAATAATGCAGCAGAGTCCTTAAATAATGCAACAAAGTCCTTAAATAATGCAAAAGAGTCCTTAAATAAAGCAGCAAAGCCCTTACATAATGCAGCAGAGTCCTTAAATAATGCATCTGAGTCCCCAAATGCTTCAGCGGAGTCATTAAATACTGCAGCAGAGTCCTTAAATAATGCAACAAAGTCCTTAAATAATGCAGCAGCGTCCTTAAATAATGCAACAAATTCCTTAAATAATGCAGCAGAGTCCTTAAATACCACAGCAGAGTCCTTAAATAATGCAGCAGAGACCTTAAATAATGCAACAAAGTCCTTAAATAATGCAGCAGATTCCTTAAATTCTGCAGCATCATCCTTAAATAATGCATCAAAGTCCTTAAATAATGCAGCAGAGTCCTTAAATAACGCAGCAGAGTCCTTAAATAATGCAGCAAATTCCTTAAATAATGCAGCAGAGTCCTTAAATAATGCAGCTGAGTCCTCAAATACTTCAGCAGAGTCCTTAAATAATGCAGAAGAGTCCTTAAATAATGTAGCAAAGTTCTTAAATAATGCAGCAGAGTCCTTAAATAACGCAGCAGAGTCGTTAAATAATGCAGCAAAGTCCTTAAATAATGCAGCTGAGTCCTCAAATGCTTCAGCAGGATCCTTAAATAATGCAGCAGAGACCTTTAATAATGCAGCTGAGTCCTCAAATGCTTCAGCAGAGTCATTAAATAATGCAGCAGGATCCTAAAATAATGCAATAAAGTCCTTAAATTATGCAGCAGAGTCCTTAAATAATGCAGCAGAGTCCTTACATAATGCAACAAAGTCCTTAAATAATGCAGCAGAGTCCTTAAATAATGCAACAAAGTTCTTAAATAATGCAGCAGAGTCCTTAAATAATGCAGCAAAGTCCTTAAGTACCATAGCAGAGTCCTTAAATAATGCAGCAGAGACCTTAAATAATGCAACAAAGTCCTTAAATAATGAAGCAGATTCCTTAAATTCTGCAGCAGTGTCCTTAAATAATGCATCAAAGTCCTTAAATAATGCAGCAGAGTCTTTAAATACCGCAGCAGAGTCCTTAAATAATGCAGCAAAGTAATTAAATAATGCAGCAGAGTCCTTAAATAATGTAGCAAAGTCCTTAAATAATGCAGCAGAATCCTTAAATACCAAAGCATAGTCCTTAAATAATGCGGCAGAGTCCTTAAATAATGCAACAAAGTCCTTAAATAATGCAGCAGAGTCCTTAAATAATGCAACAAAGTCCTTAAATAATGCAGCAAAGTCCTTAAATAAAGCAGCAAAGTCCTTACATAATGCAGCAGAGTCCTTAAACAATGCACCTGAGTCCCCAATTGCTTCAGCAGAGTCATTAAACACTGCAGCAGAGTCCTTAAATAATGCAGCAAAGTCTTAAATAATGCAGCAGAGTCCTTAAATAACGCAGCAGTCCTTAAATAATGCAGCAAAGTCCTTAAATAATGCAGCAGAGTCCTTAAATACCGCAGCAGAGTCATTAAATAATGCAGCAGAGTCCTTAAATAATACAGCAGAGACCTTAAATAATGCAGCTGAGTCCTCAAATGCTTCAGCAGAGTCATTAAATAATGCAGCAGAGTCCTTAAATAATGCAATAAAGTCCTTAAATAATGCAGCAGAGTCCTTAAATAATGCAGCAAAGTCCTTAAATAATGCAGCAGACTTCTAACATAATGCAACATAGTCCTTAAATAATGCAGCAGAGTCCTTATATAATGCAACAAAGTCATTAAATAATGCAGCAGAGTCCTTAAATAATGCAGCAAAGTCCTTAAATAATACAGCAGAGTACTTAAGTACCACAGCATAGTCCTTAAATAATGCAGCAAAGTCCTTAAATAATGCAGAAGAGTCCTTAAATAATGCAACAAAGTCCTTAAATAATGCAGCAGAGTCCTTAAATACCGCAGCAGAGTCCTTAAATAATGCAGCAAAGTCCTTAAATAATACAACAAAGTCATTAAATACTGCAGCAGAGTCCTTAAATAATGCAACAAAGTCCTTAAATAATGCAGCAGCGTCGTTAAATAATGCAACAAATTCCTTAAATAATGCAGCAGAGTCCTTAAATACCACAGCAGAGTCCTTAAATAATGCAGCAGAGACCTTAAATAATGCAACAAAGTCCTTAAATAATGCAGCAGATTCCTTAAATTCTGCAGCAGCATCCTTAAATAATGCATCAAAGTCCTTAAATAATGCAGCAGAGTCCTTAAATAACGCAGCAGAGTCCTTAAATAATGCAGCAAATTCCTTAAATAATGCAGCAGAGTCCTTAAATAATGCAGCTGAGTCCTCAAATACTTCAGCAGATTCATTAAATAATGCAGAAGAGTCCTTAAATAATGTAGCAAAGTTCTTAAATAATGCAGCAGAGTCCTTAAATAACGCAGCAGAGTCGTTAAATAATGCAGAAAAGTCCTTAAATAATGCAGCTGAGTCCTCAAATGCTTCAGCAGGATCCTTAAATAATGCAGCAGAGACCTTTAATAATGCAGCTGAGTCCTCAAATGCTTCAGCAGAGTCATTAAATAATGCAGCAGGATCCTAAAATAATGCAATAAAGTCCTTAAATTATGCAGCAGAGTCCTTAAATAATGCAGCAAAGTCCTTAAATAATGCAGCAGAGTCCTTACATAATGCAACAAAGTCCTTAAATAATGCAGCAGAGTCCTTAAATAATGCAACAAAGTTCTTAAATAATGCAGCAGAGACCTTAAATAATGCAACAAAGTCCTTAAATAATGAAGCAGATTCCTTAAATTCTGCAGCAGTGTCCTTAAATAATGCATCAAAGTCCTTAAATAATGCAGCAGAGTCCTTAAATACCGCAGCAGAGTCCTTAAATAATGCAGCAAAGTAATTAAATAATGCAGCAGAGTCCTTAAATAATGCAGCAAAGTCCTTAAATAATGCAGCAGAGTCCTTCAATACCTTATGCATATACCTTAAATAATTCGGCAGATTCCTTAAATAATGCAACAAAGTCCTTAAATAATGCAGCAGAGTCCTTAAATAATGCAACAAAGTCCTTAAATAATGCAGCAAAGTCCTTAAATAAAGCAGCAAAGTCCTTACATAATGCAGCAGAGTCCTTAAACAATGCATCTGAGTCCCCAATTGCTTCAGCAGAGTCATTAAACACTGCAGCAGAGTCCTTAAATAATGCAGCAAAGTCTTAAATAATGCAGCAGAGTCCTTAAATAACGCAGCAGTCCTTAAATAATGCAGCAAAGTCCTTAAATAATGCAGCAGAGTCCTTAAATACCGCAGCAGAGTCATTAAATAATGCAGCAGAGTCCTTAAATAATACAGCAGAGACCTTAAATAATGCAGCTGAGTCCTCAAATGCTTCAGCAGAGTCATTAAATAATGCAGCAGAGTCCTTAAATAATGCAATAAAGTCCTTAAATAATGCAGCAGAGTCCTTAAATAATGCAGCAAAGTCCTTAAATAATGCAGCAGACTTCTAACATAATGCAACATAGTCCTTAAATAATGCAGCAGAGTCCTTATATAATGCAACAAAGTCATTAAATAATGCAGCAGAGTCCTTAAATAATGCAGCAAAGTCCTTAAATAATACAGCAGAGTCCTTAAGTACCACAGCATAGTCCTTAAATAATGCAGCAAAGTCCTTAAATAATGCAGCAGAGTCCTTAAATAATGCAACAAAGTCCTTAAATAATGCAGCAGAGTCCTTAAATACCACAGCAGAGTCGTTAAATAATGCAGCAAAGTCCTTAAATAATACAGCAAAGTCCTTAAATAATGCAGCAGAGTCATTAAATAATGCAGCAAAGTCCTTAAATAATGCAGCAGAGTCCTTAAATAATGCAGCAAATTCCTTAAATAATGCAGCAGAGTCATTAAATAATGCAATAAAGTCCTTAAATAATGCAACAGAGTCCTTAAATAATGCAGCAAAGTCCTTAAATAATGCAGCAGAGTCCTTAAATAATGCAAAAAAGTCCTTAAATAATGCAGCAGAGTCCTTAAATAATACAGCAAAGTCCTTAAATAATGCCGCAGAGTCCTTAAATAATGCAACAAAGTCCTTAAATAATGCAGTAGAGTCCTTAAATAATACAGCAAAGTCCTTAAATAATGCAGCAGAGTCCTAAAATAATGCAGCAGAGTCCTTAAATAATGCAGCAAAGTCCTTAAATAATACAGCAGAGTCCTTAAGTACCACAGCATAGTCCTTAAATAATGCAGCAAAGTCCTTAAATAATGCAGAAGAGTCCTTAAATAATGCAACAAAGTCCTTAAATAATGCAGCAGAGTCCTTAAATACTGCAGCAGAGTCCTTAAATAATGCAGCAAAGTCCTTAAATAATACAACAAAGTCATTAAATACTGCAGCAGAGTCCTTAAATAATGCAACAAAGTCCTTAAATAATGCAGCAGCGTCCTTAAATAATGCAACAAATTCCTTAAATAATGCAGCAGAGTCATTAAATAATGCAATAAAGTCCTTAAAAATGCAACAGAGTCCTTAAATAATGCAGCAAAGTCCTTAAATAATGCAGCAGAGTCCTTAAATAATGCAAAAAAGTCCTTAAATAATGCAGCAGAGTCCTTAAATAATACAGCAAAGTCCTTAAATAATGCAGCAGAGTCCTTAAATAATGCAACAAAGTCCTTAAATAATGCAGTAGAGTCCTTAAATAATACAGCAAAGTCCTTAAATAATGCAGCAGAGTCCTAAAATAATGCAGCAAAGTCCTTAAATAATGCAGCAGAGTTCTTAAACACAGCAGCAGAGTCCTTAAATAATGCAGCAAGTAATTAAATAATGCAGCAAAGTCCTTAAGTAATGCAGCAAAGTCCTTAATTGATGCAGCAAAGTCCTTAAATAATGCAACAAATTCCTTAAATAATGCAGCAGCGTCCTTAAATAATGCAACAAATTCCTTAAATAATGCAGCAGAGTCCTTAAATACCACAGCAGAGTCCTTAAATAATGCAGCAAATTCCTTAAATAATGCAGCAGAGTCCTTAAATAATGCAGCTGAGTCCTCAAATGCTTCAGCAGAGTCGTTAAATAATGCAGCAAAGTCCTTAAATAATGCAGCAGACTCCTTACATAATGCAACAAAGTCCTTAAATAATGCAGCAGAGTACTTATATAATGCAACAAAGTTATTAAATAATGCAGCAAAGTCCTTAAATAATGCAGCAGAGTCCTTAAATAATGCAACAAATTCCTTAAATAATGCAGCAGAGTCCTTAAATAATGCATCAAAGTCCTTAAATAATGCAGCAGAGTTCTTAAATACCGCAGCAGAGTCCTTAAATAATGCAGCAAAGTAATTAAATAATGCAGCAGAGTCCATAAATAATGCAGCAAAGTCCTTAAATAATGCAGCAGAGTCCTTAAATACCAAAGCACAGTCCTTAAATAATGCAGCAAAGTCCTTAAATAATGCAGCAGAATCCTTAAATAATGCAACAAAGTCCTTAAATAATGCAGCAGAGTCCTTAAATAATGCAACAAAGTCCTTAAATAATGCAAAAGAGTCCTTAAATAAAGCAGCAAAGCCCTTACATAATGCAGCAGAGTCCTTAAATAATGCATCTGAGTCCCCAAATGCTTCAGCGGAGTCATTAAATACTGCAGCAGAGTCCTTAAATAATGCAACAAAGTCCTTAAATAATGCAGCAGCGTCCTTAAATAATGCAACAAATTCCTTAAATAATGCAGCAGAGTCCTTAAATACCACAGCAGAGTCCTTAAATAATGCAGCAGAGACCTTAAATAATGCAACAAAGTCCTTAAATAATGCAGCAGATTCCTTAAATTCTGCAGCAGCATCCTTAAATAATGCATCAAAGTCCTTAAATAATGCAGCAGAGTCCTTAAATAACGCAGCAGAGTCCTTAAATAATGCAGCAAATTCCTTAAATAATGCAGCAGAGTCCTTAAATAATGCAGCTGAGTCCTCAAATACTTCAGCAGAGTCCTTAAATAATGCAGAAGAGTCCTTAAATAATGTAGCAAAGTTCTTAAATAATGCAGCAGAGTCCTTAAATAACGCAGCAGAGTCGTTAAATAATGCAGCAAAGTCCTTAAATAATGCAGCTGAGTCCTCAAATGCTTCAGCAGGATCCTTAAATAATGCAGCAGAGACCTTTAATAATGCAGCTGAGTCCTCAAATGCTTCAGCAGAGTCATTAAATAATGCAGCAGGATCCTAAAATAATGCAATAAAGTCCTTAAATTATGCAGCAGAGTCCTTAAATAATGCAGCAGAGTCCTTACATAATGCAACAAAGTCCTTAAATAATGCAGCAGAGTCCTTAAATAATGCAACAAAGTTCTTAAATAATGCAGCAGAGTCCTTAAATAATGCAGCAAAGTCCTTAAGTACCATAGCAGAGTCCTTAAATAATGCAGAAGAGTCCTTAAATAATGTAGCAAAGTCCTTAAATAATGCAGCAGAGTCCTTAAATACCGCAGCAGAGTCATTAAATAATGCAGCAGAGTCCTTAAATAATACAGCAGAGACCTTAAATAATGCAGCTGAGTCCTCAAATGCTTCAGCAGAGTCATTAAATAATGCAGCAGAGTCCTTAAATAATGCAATAAAGTCCTTAAATAATGCAGCAGAGTCCTTAAATAAT
Source organism: Phyllobates terribilis (assembly GCF_046119375.1). Taxonomy (NCBI): domain Eukaryota; kingdom Metazoa; phylum Chordata; class Amphibia; order Anura; family Dendrobatidae; genus Phyllobates; species Phyllobates terribilis. The sequence goes on from NW_027363048.1 coordinate 685,407, forward strand.
GCAGCAAAGTCCTTAAATAATGCAGCAGACTTCTAACATAATGCAACATAGTCCTTAAATAATGCAGCAGAGTCCTTATATAATGCAACAAAGTCATTAAATAATGCAGCAGAGTCCTTAAATAATGCAGCAAAGTCCTTAAATAATACAGCAGAGTCCTTAAGTACCACAGCATAGTCCTTAAATAATGCAGCAAAGTCCTTAAATAATGCAGCAGAGTCCTTAAATAATGCAACAAAGTCCTTAAATAATGCAGCAGAGTCCTTAAATACCACAGCAGAGTCGTTAAATAATGCAGCAAAGTCCTTAAATAATACAGCAAAGTCCTTAAATAATGCAGCAGAGTCATTAAATAATGCAGCAAAGTCCTTAAATAATGCAGCAGAGTCCTTAAATAATGCAGCAAATTCCTTAAATAATGCAGCAGAGTCATTAAATAATGCAATAAAGTCCTTAAATAATGCAACAGAGTCCTTAAATAATGCAGCAAAGTCCTTAAATAATGCAGCAGAGTCCTTAAATAATGCAAAAAAGTCCTTAAATAATGCAGCAGAGTCCTTAAATAATACAGCAAAGTCCTTAAATAATGCCGCAGAGTCCTTAAATAATGCAACAAAGTCCTTAAATAATGCAGTAGAGTCCTTAAATAATACAGCAAAGTCCTTAAATAATGCAGCAGAGTCCTAAAATAATGCAGCAGAGTCCTTAAATAATGCAGCAAAGTCCTTAAATAATACAGCAGAGTCCTTAAGTACCACAGCATAGTCCTTAAATAATGCAGCAAAGTCCTTAAATAATGCAGAAGAGTCCTTAAATAATGCAACAAAGTCCTTAAATAATGCAGCAGAGTCCTTAAATACTGCAGCAGAGTCCTTAAATAATGCAGCAAAGTCCTTAAATAATACAACAAAGTCATTAAATACTGCAGCAGAGTCCTTAAATAATGCAACAAAGTCCTTAAATAATGCAGCAGCGTCCTTAAATAATGCAACAAATTCCTTAAATAATGCAGCAGAGTCATTAAATAATGCAATAAAGTCCTTAAAAATGCAACAGAGTCCTTAAATAATGCAGCAAAGTCCTTAAATAATGCAGCAGAGTCCTTAAATAATGCAAAAAAGTCCTTAAATAATGCAGCAGAGTCCTTAAATAATACAGCAAAGTCCTTAAATAATGCAGCAGAGTCCTTAAATAATGCAACAAAGTCCTTAAATAATGCAGTAGAGTCCTTAAATAATACAGCAAAGTCCTTAAATAATGCAGCAGAGTCCTAAAATAATGCAGCAAAGTCCTTAAATAATGCAGCAGAGTTCTTAAACACAGCAGCAGAGTCCTTAAATAATGCAGCAAGTAATTAAATAATGCAGCAAAGTCCTTAAGTAATGCAGCAAAGTCCTTAATTGATGCAGCAAAGTCCTTAAATAATGCAACAAATTCCTTAAATAATGCAGCAGCGTCCTTAAATAATGCAACAAATTCCTTAAATAATGCAGCAGAGTCCTTAAATACCACAGCAGAGTCCTTAAATAATGCAGCAAATTCCTTAAATAATGCAGCAGAGTCCTTAAATAATGCAGCTGAGTCCTCAAATGCTTCAGCAGAGTCGTTAAATAATGCAGCAAAGTCCTTAAATAATGCAGCAGACTCCTTACATAATGCAACAAAGTCCTTAAATAATGCAGCAGAGTACTTATATAATGCAACAAAGTTATTAAATAATGCAGCAAAGTCCTTAAATAATGCAGCAGAGTCCTTAAATAATGCAACAAATTCCTTAAATAATGCAGCAGAGTCCTTAAATAATGCATCAAAGTCCTTAAATAATGCAGCAGAGTTCTTAAATACCGCAGCAGAGTCCTTAAATAATGCAGCAAAGTAATTAAATAATGCAGCAGAGTCCATAAATAATGCAGCAAAGTCCTTAAATAATGCAGCAGAGTCCTTAAATACCAAAGCACAGTCCTTAAATAATGCAGCAAAGTCCTTAAATAATGCAGCAGAATCCTTAAATAATGCAACAAAGTCCTTAAATAATGCAGCAGAGTCCTTAAATAATGCAACAAAGTCCTTAAATAATGCAAAAGAGTCCTTAAATAAAGCAGCAAAGCCCTTACATAATGCAGCAGAGTCCTTAAATAATGCATCTGAGTCCCCAAATGCTTCAGCGGAGTCATTAAATACTGCAGCAGAGTCCTTAAATAATGCAACAAAGTCCTTAAATAATGCAGCAGCGTCCTTAAATAATGCAACAAATTCCTTAAATAATGCAGCAGAGTCCTTAAATACCACAGCAGAGTCCTTAAATAATGCAGCAGAGACCTTAAATAATGCAACAAAGTCCTTAAATAATGCAGCAGATTCCTTAAATTCTGCAGCAGCATCCTTAAATAATGCATCAAAGTCCTTAAATAATGCAGCAGAGTCCTTAAATAACGCAGCAGAGTCCTTAAATAATGCAGCAAATTCCTTAAATAATGCAGCAGAGTCCTTAAATAATGCAGCTGAGTCCTCAAATACTTCAGCAGAGTCCTTAAATAATGCAGAAGAGTCCTTAAATAATGTAGCAAAGTTCTTAAATAATGCAGCAGAGTCCTTAAATAACGCAGCAGAGTCGTTAAATAATGCAGCAAAGTCCTTAAATAATGCAGCTGAGTCCTCAAATGCTTCAGCAGGATCCTTAAATAATGCAGCAGAGACCTTTAATAATGCAGCTGAGTCCTCAAATGCTTCAGCAGAGTCATTAAATAATGCAGCAGGATCCTAAAATAATGCAATAAAGTCCTTAAATTATGCAGCAGAGTCCTTAAATAATGCAGCAGAGTCCTTACATAATGCAACAAAGTCCTTAAATAATGCAGCAGAGTCCTTAAATAATGCAACAAAGTTCTTAAATAATGCAGCAGAGTCCTTAAATAATGCAGCAAAGTCCTTAAGTACCATAGCAGAGTCCTTAAATAATGCAGCAGAGACCTTAAATAATGCAACAAAGTCCTTAAATAATGAAGCAGATTCCTTAAATTCTGCAGCAGTGTCCTTAAATAATGCATCAAAGTCCTTAAATAATGCAGCAGAGTCTTTAAATACCGCAGCAGAGTCCTTAAATAATGCAGCAAAGTAATTAAATAATGCAGCAGAGTCCTTAAATAATGCAGCAAAGTCCTTAAATAATGCAGCAGAATCCTTAAATACCAAAGCATAGTCCTTAAATAATGCGGCAGAGTCCTTAAATAATGCAACAAAGTCCTTAAATAATGCAGCAGAGTCCTTAAATAATGCAACAAAGTCCTTAAATAATGCAGCAAAGTCCTTAAATAAAGCAGCAAAGTCCTTACATAATGCAGCAGAGTCCTTAAACAATGCACCTGAGTCCCCAATTGCTTCAGCAGAGTCATTAAACACTGCAGCAGAGTCCTTAAATAATGCAGCAAAGTCTTAAATAATGCAGCAGAGTCCTTAAATAACGCAGCAGTCCTTAAATAATGCAGCAAAGTCCTTAAATAATGCAGCAGAGTCCTTAAATACCGCAGCAGAGTCATTAAATAATGCAGCAGAGTCCTTAAATAATACAGCAGAGACCTTAAATAATGCAGCTGAGTCCTCAAATGCTTCAGCAGAGTCATTAAATAATGCAGCAGAGTCCTTAAATAATGCAATAAAGTCCTTAAATAATGCAGCAGAGTCCTTAAATAATGCAGCAAAGTCCTTAAATAATGCAGCAGACTTCTAACATAATGCAACATAGTCCTTAAATAATGCAGCAGAGTCCTTATATAATGCAACAAAGTCATTAAATAATGCAGCAGAGTCCTTAAATAATGCAGCAAAGTCCTTAAATAATACAGCAGAGTACTTAAGTACCACAGCATAGTCCTTAAATAATGCAGCAAAGTCCTTAAATAATGCAGAAGAGTCCTTAAATAATGCAACAAAGTCCTTAAATAATGCAGCAGAGTCCTTAAATACCGCAGCAGAGTCCTTAAATAATGCAGCAAAGTCCTTAAATAATACAACAAAGTCATTAAATACTGCAGCAGAGTCCTTAAATAATGCAACAAAGTCCTTAAATAATGCAGCAGCGTCGTTAAATAATGCAACAAATTCCTTAAATAATGCAGCAGAGTCCTTAAATACCACAGCAGAGTCCTTAAATAATGCAGCAGAGACCTTAAATAATGCAACAAAGTCCTTAAATAATGCAGCAGATTCCTTAAATTCTGCAGCAGCATCCTTAAATAATGCATCAAAGTCCTTAAATAATGCAGCAGAGTCCTTAAATAACGCAGCAGAGTCCTTAAATAATGCAGCAAATTCCTTAAATAATGCAGCAGAGTCCTTAAATAATGCAGCTGAGTCCTCAAATACTTCAGCAGATTCATTAAATAATGCAGAAGAGTCCTTAAATAATGTAGCAAAGTTCTTAAATAATGCAGCAGAGTCCTTAAATAACGCAGCAGAGTCGTTAAATAATGCAGAAAAGTCCTTAAATAATGCAGCTGAGTCCTCAAATGCTTCAGCAGGATCCTTAAATAATGCAGCAGAGACCTTTAATAATGCAGCTGAGTCCTCAAATGCTTCAGCAGAGTCATTAAATAATGCAGCAGGATCCTAAAATAATGCAATAAAGTCCTTAAATTATGCAGCAGAGTCCTTAAATAATGCAGCAAAGTCCTTAAATAATGCAGCAGAGTCCTTACATAATGCAACAAAGTCCTTAAATAATGCAGCAGAGTCCTTAAATAATGCAACAAAGTTCTTAAATAATGCAGCAGAGACCTTAAATAATGCAACAAAGTCCTTAAATAATGAAGCAGATTCCTTAAATTCTGCAGCAGTGTCCTTAAATAATGCATCAAAGTCCTTAAATAATGCAGCAGAGTCCTTAAATACCGCAGCAGAGTCCTTAAATAATGCAGCAAAGTAATTAAATAATGCAGCAGAGTCCTTAAATAATGCAGCAAAGTCCTTAAATAATGCAGCAGAGTCCTTAAATACCAAAGCATAGTCCTTAAATAATGCGGCAGAGTCCTTAAATAATGCAACAAAGTCCTTAAATAATGCAGCAGAGTCCTTAAATAATGCAACAAAGTCCTTAAATAATGCAGCAAAGTCCTTAAATAAAGCAGCAAAGTCCTTACATAATGCAGCAGAGTCCTTAAACAATGCATCTGAGTCCCCAATTGCTTCAGCAGAGTCATTAAACACTGCAGCAGAGTCCTTAAATAATGCAGCAAAGTCTTAAATAATGCAGCAGAGTCCTTAAATAACGCAGCAGTCCTTAAATAATGCAGCAAAGTCCTTAAATAATGCAGCAGAGTCCTTAAATACCGCAGCAGAGTCATTAAATAATGCAGCAGAGTCCTTAAATAATACAGCAGAGACCTTAAATAATGCAGCTGAGTCCTCAAATGCTTCAGCAGAGTCATTAAATAATGCAGCAGAGTCCTTAAATAATGCAATAAAGTCCTTAAATAATGCAGCAGAGTCCTTAAATAATGCAGCAAAGTCCTTAAATAATGCAGCAGACTTCTAACATAATGCAACATAGTCCTTAAATAATGCAGCAGAGTCCTTATATAATGCAACAAAGTCATTAAATAATGCAGCAGAGTCCTTAAATAATGCAGCAAAGTCCTTAAATAATACAGCAGAGTCCTTAAGTACCACAGCATAGTCCTTAAATAATGCAGCAAAGTCCTTAAATAATGCAGCAGAGTCCTTAAATAATGCAACAAAGTCCTTAAATAATGCAGCAGAGTCCTTAAATACCACAGCAGAGTCGTTAAATAATGCAGCAAAGTCCTTAAATAATACAGCAAAGTCCTTAAATAATGCAGCAGAGTCATTAAATAATGCAGCAAAGTCCTTAAATAATGCAGCAGAGTCCTTAAATAATGCAGCAAATTCCTTAAATAATGCAGCAGAGTCATTAAATAATGCAATAAAGTCCTTAAATAATGCAACAGAGTCCTTAAATAATGCAGCAAAGTCCTTAAATAATGCAGCAGAGTCCTTAAATAATGCAAAAAAGTCCTTAAATAATGCAGCAGAGTCCTTAAATAATACAGCAAAGTCCTTAAATAATGCCGCAGAGTCCTTAAATAATGCAACAAAGTCCTTAAATAATGCAGTAGAGTCCTTAAATAATACAGCAAAGTCCTTAAATAATGCAGCAGAGTCCTAAAATAATGCAGCAGAGTCCTTAAATAATGCAGCAAAGTCCTTAAATAATACAGCAGAGTCCTTAAGTACCACAGCATAGTCCTTAAATAATGCAGCAAAGTCCTTAAATAATGCAGAAGAGTCCTTAAATAATGCAACAAAGTCCTTAAATAATGCAGCAGAGTCCTTAAATACTGCAGCAGAGTCCTTAAATAATGCAGCAAAGTCCTTAAATAATACAACAAAGTCATTAAATACTGCAGCAGAGTCCTTAAATAATGCAACAAAGTCCTTAAATAATGCAGCAGCGTCCTTAAATAATGCAACAAATTCCTTAAATAATGCAGCAGAGTCCTTAAATACCACAGCAGAGTCCTTAAATAATGCAGCAGAGACCTTAAATAATGCAACAAAGTCCTTAAATAATGCAGCAGATTCCTTAAATTCTGCAGCAGCATCCTTAAATAATGCATCAAAGTCCTTAAATAATGCAGCAGAGTCCTTAAATAACGCAGCAGAGTCCTTAAATAATGCAGCAAATTCCTTAAATAATGCAGCAGAGTCCTTAAATAATGCAGCTGAGTCCTCAAATACTTCAGCAGAGTCATTAAATAATGCAGAAGAGTCCTTAAATAATGTAGCAAAGTTCTTAAATAATGCAGCAGAGTCCTTAAATAACGCAGCAGAGTCGTTAAATAATGCAGCAAAGTCCTTAAATAATGCAGCTGAGTCCTCAAATGCTTCAGCAGGATCCTTAAATAATGCAGCAGAGACCTTTAATAATGCAGCTGAGTCCTCAAATGCTTCAGCAGAGTCATTAAATAATGCAGCAGGATCCTAAAATAATGCAATAAAGTCCTTAAATTATGCAGCAGAGTCCTTAAATAATGCAGCAAAGTCCTTAAATAATGCAGCAGAGTCCTTACATAATGCAACAAAGTCCTTAAATAATGCAGCAGAGTCCTTAAATAATGCAACAAAGTTCTTAAATAATGCAGCAGAGTCCTTAAATAATGCAGCAAAGTCCTTAAGTACCATAGCAGAGTCCTTAAATAATGCAGCAGAGACCTTAAATAATGCAACAAAGTCCTTAAATAATGAAGCAGATTCCTTAAATTCTGCAGCAGTGTCCTTAAATAATGCATCAAAGTCCTTAAATAATGCAGCAGAGTCCTTAAATACCGCAGCAGAGTCCTTAAATAATGCAGCAAAGTAATTAAATAATGCAGCAGAGTCCTTAAATAATGCAGCAAAGTCCTTAAATAATGCAGCAGAGTCCTTAAATACCAAAGCATAGTCCTTAAATAATGCGGCAGAGTCCTTAAATAATGCAACAAAGTCCTTAAATAATGCAGCAGAGTCCTTAAATAATGCAACAAAGTCCTTAAATAATGCAGCAAAGTCCTTAAATAAAGCAGCAAAGTCCTTACATAATGCAGCAGAGTCCATAAACAATGCATCTGAGTCCCCAATTGCTTCAGCAGAGTCATTAAACACTGCAGCAGAGTCCTTAAATAACGCAGCAGTCCTTAAATAATGCAGCAAAGTCCTTAAATAATGCAGCAGAGTCCTTAAATACCACAGCAGAGTCATTAAATAATGCAGCAGAGTCCTTAAATAATACAGCAGAGACCTTAAATAATGCAGCTGAGTCCTCAAATGCTTCAGCAGAGTCATTAAATAATGCAGCAGAGTCCTTAAATAATGCAATAAAGTCCTTAAATAATGCAGCAGAGTCCTTAAATAATGCAGCAAAGTCCTTAAATAATGCAGCAGACTTCTAACATAATGCAACATAGTCCTTAAATAATGCAGCAGAGTCCTTATATAATGCAACAAAGTCATTAAATAATGCAGCAGAGTCCTTAAATAATGCAGCAAAGTCCTTAAATAATACAGCAGAGTCCTTAAGTACCACAGCATAGTCCTTAAATAATGCAGCAAAGTCCTTAAATAATGCAGCAGAGTCCTTAAATAATGCAACAATGTCCTTAAATAATGCAGCAGAGTCCTTAAATACCGCAGCAGAGTCGTTAAATAATGCAGCAAAGTCCTTAAATAATACAACAAAGTCCTTAAATAATGCAGCAGAGTCATTAAATAATGCAGCAAAGTCCTTAAATAATGCAGCAGAGTCCTTAAATAATGCAGCAAATTCCTTAAATAATGCAGCAGAGTCATTAAATAATGCAATAAAGTCCTTAAATAATGCAACAGAGTCCTTAAATAATGCAGCAAAGTCCTTAAATAATGCAGCAGAGTCCTTAAATAATGCAAAAAAGTCCTTAAATAATGCAGCAGAGTCCTTAAATAATACAGCAAAGTCCTTAAATAATGCAGCAGAGTCCTTAAATAATGCAACAAAGTCCTTAAATAATGCAGTAGAGTCCTTAAATAATACAGCAAAGTCCTTAAATAATGCAGCAGAGTCCTAAAATAATGCAGCAAAGTCCTTAAATAATGCAGCAGAGTTCTTAAACACAGCAGCAGAGTCCTTAAATAATGCAGCAAGTAATTAAATAATGCAGCAGAGTCCTTAAGTAATGCAGCAAAGTCCTTAATTAATGCAGCAAAGTCCTTAAATAATGCAACAAATTCCTTAAATAATGCAGCAGCGTCCTTAAATAATGCAACAAATTTCTTAAATAATACAGCAGAGTCCTTAAATACCACAGCAGAGTCCTTAAATAATGCAGCAGAGACCTTAAATAATGCAACAAAGTCCTTAAATAATGCAGCAGATTCCTTAAATTCTGCAGCAGCGTCCTTAAATAATGCAACAAATTCCTTAAATAATGCAGCAGAGTCCTTAAATACCACAGCAGAGTCCTTAAATAATGCAGCAGAGACCTTAAATAATGCAGCAGAGTCCTTAAATAATGCAGCTGAGTCCTCAAACGCTTCAGCAGAGTCATTAAATAATGCAGCAAAGTCCTTAAATAATGCAGCAGAGTCCTTAAATAATGCAGCTGAGTCCTCAAATGCTTCAGCAGAGTCATTAAATAATGCAGAAGACTCCTTAAATAATGCAGGAAAGTCCTTAAATAAAGCAGCAGAGTCCTTACATAATGCAGCAGAGTCGTTAAATAATGCAGCGAAGTCCTTAAATAATGCAGCTGAGTCCTCAAATGCTTCAGCAGGATCCTTAAATAATGCAGCAGGATCCTTAAATAATGCAATAAAGTCCTTAAATTATGCAGCAGAGTCCTTAAATAATGCAGCAAAGTCCTTAAATGATGCAGCAGAGTCCTTACATAATGCAACAAACTCCTTAAATAATGCAGCAGAGTCCTTAAATAATGCAACAAAGTCCTTAAATAATGCAAAAGAGTCCTTAAATAAAGCAGCAAAGCCCTTACATAATGCAGCAGAGTCCTTAAATAATGCATCTGAGTGCCCAAATGCTTCAGCAGAGTCATTAAATACTGCAGCAGAGACCTTAAATAATGCAACAAAGTCCTTAAATAATGCAGCAGAGTCCTTAAATACCGCAGCAGAGTCCTTAAATAATGCAGCTGAGTCCTCAAATGCTTCAGCAGAGTCGTTAAATAATGCAGCAAAGTCCTTAAATAATGCAGCAGACTCCTTTCATAATGCAACAAAGTCCTTAAATAATGCAGCAGAGTACTTATAAAATGCAACAAAGTTATTAAATAATGCAGCAAAGTCCTTAAATAATGCAGCAGAGTCCTTAAATAATGCAACAAATTCCTTAAATAATGCAGCAGAGTCCTTAAATAATGCAGCAAAGTCCTTAAATCATGCAGCTGAGTCCTCAAATGCTTCAGCAGAGTCCTTAAATAATGCAGCAGAGACCTTAAATAATGCAGTTGAGTCCTCAAATGCTGCAGCAGATTCATTAAATAATGCAGCAAAGTCCTTAAATAATGCAGCAGACTCCTTACATAATGCAACAAAGTCCTTAAATAATGCAGCAGAGTCCTTAAATACCGCAGCAGAGTCCTTAAATAATGCAGCAAATTCCTTAAATAATGCAGCAGAGTCCTTAAATAATGCAGCTGAGTCCTCAAATGCTTCAGCAGAGTCGTTAAATAATGCAGCAAAGTCCTTAAATAATGCAGCAGACTCCTTACATAATGCAACAAAGTCCTTAAATAATGCAGCAGAGTACTTATATAATGCAACAAAGTTATTAAATAATGCAGCAAAGTCCTTAAATAATGCAGCAGAGTCCTTAAATAATGCAACAAATTCCTTAAATAATGCAGCAGAGTCCTTAAATAATGCATCAATGTCCTTAAATAATGCAGCAGAGTTCTTAAATACCGCAGCAGAGTCCTTAAATAATGCAGCAAAGTAATTAAATAATGCAGCAGAGTCCATAAATAATGCAGCAAAGTCCTTAAATAATGCAGCAGAGTCCTTAAATACCAAAGCACAGTCCTTAAATAATGCAGCAAAGTCCTTAAATAATGCAGCAGAATCCTTAAATAATGCAACAAAGTCCTTAAATAATGCAGCAGAGTCCTTAAATAATGCAACAAAGTCCTTAAATAATGCAAAAGAGTCCTTAAATAAAGCAGCAAAGCCCTTACATAATGCAGCAGAGTCCTTAAATAATGCATCTGAGTCCCCAAATGCTTCAGCGGAGTCATTAAATACTGCAGCAGAGTCCTTAAATAATGCAACAAAGTCCTTAAATAATGCAGCAGCGTCCTTAAATAATGCAACAAATTCCTTAAATAATGCAGCAGAGTCCTTAAATACCACAGCAGAGTCCTTAAATAATGCAGCAGAGACCTTAAATAATGCAACAAAGTCCTTAAATAATGCAGCAGATTCCTTAAATTCTGCAGCAGCATCCTTAAATAATGCATCAAAGTCCTTAAATAATGCAGCAGAGTCCTTAAATAACGCAGCAGAGTCCTTAAATAATGCAGCAAATTCCTTAAATAATGCAGCAGAGTCCTTAAATAATGCAGCTGAGTCCTCAAATACTTCAGCAGAGTCCTTAAATAATGCAGAAGAGTCCTTAAATAATGTAGCAAAGTTCTTAAATAATGCAGCAGAGTCCTTAAATAACGCAGCAGAGTCGTTAAATAATGCAGCAAAGTCCTTAAATAATGCAGCTGAGTCCTCAAATGCTTCAGCAGGATCCTTAAATAATGCAGCAGAGACCTTTAATAATGCAGCTGAGTCCTCAAATGCTTCAGCAGAGTCATTAAATAATGCAGCAGGATCCTAAAATAATGCAATAAAGTCCTTAAATTATGCAGCAGAGTCCTTAAATAATGCAGCAGAGTCCTTACATAATGCAACAAAGTCCTTAAATAATGCAGCAGAGTCCTTAAATAATGCAGCAAAGTCCTTAAGTACCATAGCAGAGTCCTTAAATAATGAAGCAGAGACCTTAAATAATGCAACAAAGTCCTTAAATAATGAAGCAGATTCCTTAAATTCTGCAGCAGTGTCCTTAAATAATGCATCAAAGTCCTTAAATAATGCAGCAGAGTCTTTAAATACCGCAGCAGAGTCCTTAAATAATGCAGCAAAGTAATTAAATAATGCAGCAGAGTCCTTAAATAATGCAGCAAAGTCCTTAAATAATGCAGCAGAGTCCTTAAATACCAAAGCATAGTCCTTAAATAATGCGGCAGAGTCCTTAAATAATGCAACAAAGTCCTTAAATAATGCAGCAGAGTCCTTAAATAATGCAACAAAGTCCTTAAATAATGCAGCAAAGTCCTTAAATAAAGCAGCAAAGTCCTTACATAATGCAGCAGAGTCCTTAAACAATGCACCTGAGTCCCCAATTGCTTCAGCAGAGTCATTAAACACTGCAGCAGAGTCCTTAAATAATGCAGCAAAGTCTTAAATAATGCAGCAGAGTCCTTAAATAACGCAGCAGTCCTTAAATAATGCAGCAAAGTCCTTAAATAATGCAGCAGAGTCCTTAAATACCGCAGCAGAGTCATTAAATAATGCAGCAGAGTCCTTAAATAATACAGCAGAGACCTTAAATAATGCAGCTGAGTCCTCAAATGCTTCAGCAGAGTCATTAAATAATGCAGCAGAGTCCTTAAATAATGCAATAAAGTCCTTAAATAATGCAGCAGAGTCCTTAAATAATGCAGCAAAGTCCTTAAATAATGCAGCAGACTTCTAACATAATGCAACATAGTCCTTAAATAATGCAGCAGAGTCCTTATATAATGCAACAAAGTCATTAAATAATGCAGCAGAGTCCTTAAATAATGCAGCAAAGTCCTTAAATAATACAGCAGAGTACTTAAGTACCACAGCATAGTCCTTAAATAATGCAGCAAAGTCCTTAAATAATGCAGAAGAGTCCTTAAATAATGCAACAAAGTCCTTAAATAATGCAGCAGAGTCCTTAAATACCGCAGCAGAGTCCTTAAATAATGCAGCAAAGTCCTTAAATAATACAACAAAGTCATTAAATACTGCAGCAGAGTCGTTAAATAATGCAACAAAGTCCTTAAATAATGCAGCAGCGTCGTTAAATAATGCAACAAATTCCTTAAATAATGCAGCAGAGTCCTTAAATACCACAGCAGAGTCCTTAAATAATGCAGCAGAGACCTTAAATAATGCAACAAAGTCCTTAAATAATGCAGCAGATTCCTTAAATTCTGCAGCAGCATCCTTAAATAATGCATCAAAGTCCTTAAATAATGCAGCAGAGTCCTTAAATAACGCAGCAGAGTCCTTAAATAATGCAGCAAATTCCTTAAATAATGCAGCAGAGTCCTTAAATAATGCAGCTGAGTCCTCAAATACTTCAGCAGATTCATTAAATAATGCAGAAGAGTCCTTAAATAATGTAGCAAAGTTCTTAAATAATGCAGCAGAGTCCTTAAATAACGCAGCAGAGTCGTTAAATAATGCAGAAAAGTCCTTAAATAATGCAGCTGAGTCCTCAAATGCTTCAGCAGGATCCTTAAATAATGCAGCAGAGACCTTTAATAATGCAGCTGAGTCCTCAAATGCTTCAGCAGAGTCATTAAATAATGCAGCAGGATCCTAAAATAATGCAATAAAGTCCTTAAATTATGCAGCAGAGTCCTTAAATAATGCAGCAAAGTCCTTAAATAATGCAGCAGAGTCCTTACATAATGCAACAAAGTCCTTAAATAATGCAGCAGAGTCCTTAAATAATGCAACAAAGTTCTTAAATAATGCAGCAGAGACCTTAAATAATGCAACAAAGTCCTTAAATAATGAAGCAGATTCCTTAAATTCTGCAGCAGTGTCCTTAAATAATGCATCAAAGTCCTTAAATAATGCAGCAGAGTCCTTAAATACCGCAGCAGAGTCCTTAAATAATGCAGCAAAGTAATTAAATAATGCAGCAGAGTCCTTAAATAATGCAGCAAAGTCCTTAAATAATGCAGCAGAGTCCTTAAATACCAAAGCATAGTCCTTAAATAATGCGGCAGAGTCCTTAAATAATGCAACAAAGTCCTTAAATAATGCAGCAGAGTCCTTAAATAATGCAACAAAGTCCTTAAATAATGCAGCAAAGTCCTTAAATAAAGCAGCAAAGTCCTTACATAATGCAGCAGAGTCCTTAAACAATGCATCTGAGTCCCCAATTGCTTCAGCAGAGTCATTAAACACTGCAGCAGAGTCCTTAAATAATGCAGCAAAGTCTTAAATAATGCAGCAGAGTCCTTAAATAACGCAGCAGTCCTTAAATAATGCAGCAAAGTCCTTAAATAATGCAGCAGAGTCCTTAAATACCGCAGCAGAGTCATTAAATAATGCAGCAGAGTCCTTAAATAATACAGCAGAGACCTTAAATAATGCAGCTGAGTCCTCAAATGCTTCAGCAGAGTCATTAAATAATGCAGCAGAGTCCTTAAATAATGCAATAAAGTCCTTAAATAATGCAGCAGAGTCCTTAAATAATGCAGCAAAGTCCTTAAATAATGCAGCAGACTTCTAACATAATGCAACATAGTCCTTAAATAATGCAGCAGAGTCCTTATATAATGCAACAAAGTCATTAAATAATGCAGCAGAGTCCTTAAATAATGCAGCAAAGTCCTTAAATAATACAGCAGAGTCCTTAAGTACCACAGCATAGTCCTTAAATAATGCAGCAAAGTCCTTAAATAATGCAGCAGAGTCCTTAAATAATGCAACAAAGTCCTTAAATAATGCAGCAGAGTCCTTAAATACCACAGCAGAGTCGTTAAATAATGCAGCAAAGTCCTTAAATAATACAGCAAAGTCCTTAAATAATGCAGCAGAGTCATTAAATAATGCAGCAAAGTCCTTAAATAATGCAGCAGAGTCCTTAAATAATGCTGCAAATTCCTTAAATAATGCAGCAGAGTCATTAAATAATGCAATAAAGTCCTTAAATAATGCAACAGAGTCCTTAAATAATGCAGCAAAGTCCTTAAATAATGCAGCAGAGTCCTTAAATAATGCAAAAAAGTCCTTAAATAATGCAGCAGAGTCCTTAAATAATACAGCAAAGTCCTTAAATAATGCCGCAGAGTCCTTAAATAATGCAACAAAGTCCTTAAATAATGCAGTAGAGTCCTTAAATAATACAGCAAAGTCCTTAAATAATGCAGCAGAGTCCTAAAATAATGCAGCAGAGTCCTTAAATAATGCAGCAAAGTCCTTAAATAATACAGCAGAGTCCTTAAGTACCACAGCATAGTCCTTAAATAATGCAGCAAAGTCCTTAAATAATGCAGAAGAGTCCTTAAATAATGCAACAAAGTCCTTAAATAATGCAGCAGAGTCCTTAAATACTGCAGCAGAGTCCTTAAATAATGCAGCAAAGTCCTTAAATAATACAACAAAGTCATTAAATACTGCAGCAGAGTCCTTAAATAATGCAACAAAGTCCTTAAATAATGCAGCAGCGTCCTTAAATAATGCAACAAATTCCTTAAATAATGCAGCAGAGTCCTTAAATACCACAGCAGAGTCCTTAAATAATGCAGCAGAGACCTTAAATAATGCAACAAAGTCCTTAAATAATGCAGCAGATTCCTTAAATTCTGCAGCAGCATCCTTAAATAATGCATCAAAGTCCTTAAATAATGCAGCAGAGTCCTTAAATAACGCAGCAGAGTCCTTAAATAATGCAGCAAATTCCTTAAATAATGCAGCAGAGTCCTTAAATAATGCAGCTGAGTCCTCAAATACTTCAGCAGAGTCATTAAATAATGCAGAAGAGTCCTTAAATAATGTAGCAAAGTTCTTAAATAATGCAGCAGAGTCCTTAAATAACGCAGCAGAGTCGTTAAATAATGCAGCAAAGTCCTTAAATAATGCAGCTGAGTCCTCAAATGCTTCAGCAGGATCCTTAAATAATGCAGCAGAGACCTTTAATAATGCAGCTGAGTCCTCAAATGCTTCAGCAGAGTCATTAAATAATGCAGCAGGATCCTAAAATAATGCAATAAAGTCCTTAAATTATGCAGCAGAGTCCTTAAATAATGCAGCAAAGTCCTTAAATAATGCAGCAGAGTCCTTACATAATGCAACAAAGTCCTTAAATAATGCAGCAGAGTCCTTAAATAATGCAACAAAGTTCTTAAATAATGCAGCAGAGTCCTTAAATAATGCAGCAAAGTCCTTAAGTACCATAGCAGAGTCCTTAAATAATGCAGCAGAGACCTTAAATAATGCAACAAAGTCCTTAAATAATGAAGCAGATTCCTTAAATTCTGCAGCAGTGTCCTTAAATAATGCATCAAAGTCCTTAAATAATGCAGCAGAGTCCTTAAATACCGCAGCAGAGTCCTTAAATAATGCAGCAAAGTAATTAAATAATGCAGCAGAGTCCTTAAATAATGCAGCAAAGTCCTTAAATAATGCAGCAGAGTCCTTAAATACCAAAGCATAGTCCTTAAATAATGCGGCAGAGTCCTTAAATAATGCAACAAAGTCCTTAAATAATGCAGCAGAGTCCTTAAATAATGCAACAAAGTCCTTAAATAATGCAGCAAAGTCCTTAAATAAAGCAGCAAAGTCCTTACATAATGCAGCAGAGTCCATAAACAATGCATCTGAGTCCCCAATTGCTTCAGCAGAGTCATTAAACACTGCAGCAGAGTCCTTAAATAACGCAGCAGTCCTTAAATAATGCAGCAAAGTCCTTAAATAATGCAGCAGAGTCCTTAAATACCACAGCAGAGTCATTAAATAATGCAGCAGAGTCCTTAAATAATACAGCAGAGACCTTAAATAATGCAGCTGAGTCCTCAAATGCTTCAGCAGAGTCATTAAATAATGCAGCAGAGTCCTTAAATAATGCAATAAAGTCCTTAAATAATGCAGCAGAGTCCTTAAATAATGCAGCAAAGGCCTTAAATAATGCAGCAGACTTCTAACATAATGCAACATAGTCCTTAAATAATGCAGCAGAGTCCTTATATAATGCAACAAAGTCATTAAATAATGCAGCAGAGTCCTTAAATAATGCAGCAAAGTCCTTAAATAATACAGCAGAGTCCTTAAGTACCACAGCATAGTCCTTAAATAATGCAGCAAAGTCCTTAAATAATGCAGCAGACTCCTTACATAATGCAACAAAGTCCTTAAATAATGCAGCAGAGTCCTTAAATACCGCAGCAGAGTCCTTAAATAATGCAGCAAATTCCTTAAATAATGCAGCAGAGTCCTTAAATAATGCAGCTGAGTCCTCAAATGCTTCAGCAGAGTCGTTAAATAATGCAGCAAAGTCCTTAAATAATGCAGCAGACTCCTTACATAATGCAACAAAGTCCTTAAATAATGCAGCAGAGTACTTATATAATGCAACAAAGTTATTAAATAATGCAGCAAAGTCCTTAAGTAATGCAGCAGAGTCCTTAAATAATGCAACAAATTCCTTAAATAATGCAGCAGAGTCCTTAAATAATGCATCAAAGTCCTTAAATAATGCAGCAGAGTCCTTAAATACCGCAGCAGAGTCCTTAAATAATGCAGCAAAGTAATTAAATAATGCAGCAGAGTCCTTAAATAATGCAGCAAAGTCCTTAAATAATGCAGCAGAGTCCTTAAATACCAAAGCATAGTCCTTAAATAATGCAGCAAAGTCCTTAAATAATGCAGCAGAATCCTTAAATAATGCAACAAAGTCCTTAAATAATGCAGCAGAGTCCTTAAATAATGCAACAAAGTCCTTAAATAATGCAAAAGAGTCCTTAAATAAAGCAGCAAAGCCCTTACATAATGCAGCAGAGTCCTTAAATAATGCATCTGAGTCCCCAAATGCTTCAGCAGAGTCATTAAATACTGCAGCAGAGTCCTTAAATAATGCAACAAAGTCCTTAAATAATGCAGCAGCGTCCTTAAATAATGCAACAAATTCCTTAAATAATGCAGCAGAGTCCTTAAATACCACAGCAGAGTCCTTAAATAATGCAGCAGAGACCTTAAATAATGCAACAAAGTCCTTAAATAATGCAGCAGATTCCTTAAATTCTGCAGCAGCGTCCTTAAATAATGCATCAAAGTCCTTAAATAATGCAGCAGAGTCCTTAAATAATGCAGCAAATTCCTTAAATAATGCAGCAGAGTCCTTAAATAATGCAGCTGAGTCCTCAAATACTTCAGCAGAGTCATTAAATAATGCAGAAGAGTCCTTAAATAATGCAGCAAAGTTCTTAAATAATGCAGCAGAGTCCTTAAATAACGCAGCAGAGTCATTAAATAATGCAGCAAAGTCCTTAAATAATGCAGCTGAGTCCTCAAATGCTTCAGCAGGATCCTTAAATAATGCAGCAGAGACCTTTAATAATGCAGCTGAGTCCTCAAATGCTTCAGCAGAGTCATTAAATAATGCAGCAGGATCCTAAAATAATGCAATAAAGTCCTTAAATTATGCAGCAGAGTCCTTAAATAATGCAGCAAAGTCCTTAAGTACCATAGCAGAGTCCTTAAATAATGCAGCAGAGACCTTAAATAATGCAACAAAGTCCTTAAATAATGAAGCAGATTCCTTAAATTCTGCAGCAGTGTCCTTAAATAATGCATCAAAGTCCTTAAATAATGCAGCAGAGTCCTTAAATACCGCAGCAGAGTCCTTAAATAATGCAGCAAAGTAATTAAATAATGCAGCAGAGTCCTTAAATAATGCAGCAAAGTCCTTAAATAATGCAGCAGAGTCCTTAAATAACAAAGCATAGTCCTTAAATAATGCGGCAGAGTCCTTAAATAATGCAACAAAGTCTTTAAATAATGCAGCAGAGTCCTTAAATAATGCAACAAAGTCCTTAAATAATGCAGCAAAGTCCTTAAATAAAGCAGCAAAGTCCTTACATAATGCAGCAGAGTCCTTAAACAATGCATCTGAGTCCCCAATTGCTTCAGCAGAGTCATTAAACACTGCAGGAGAGTCCTTAAATAATGCAGCAAAGTCTTAAATAATGCAGCAGAGTCCTTAAATAACGCAGCAGTCCTTAAATAATGCAGCAAAGTCCTTAAATAATGCAGCAGAGTCCTTAAATACCGCAGCAGAGTCATTAAATAATGCAGCAGAGTCCTTAAATAATACAGCAGAGACCTTAAATAATGCAGCTGAGTCCTCAAATGCTTCAGCAGAGTCATTAAATAATGCAGCAGAGTCCTTAAATAATGCAATAAAGTCCTTAAATAATGCAGCAGAGTCCTTAAATAATGCAGCAAAGTCCTTAAATAATGCAGCAGACTTCTAACATAATGCAACATAGTCCTTAAATAATGCAGCAGAGTCGTTATATAATGCAACAAAGTCATTAAATAATGCAGCAGAGTCCTTAAATAATGCAGCAAAGTCCTTAAATAATACAGCAGAGTCCTTAAGTACCACAGCATAGTCCTTAAATAATGCAGCAAAGTCCTTAAATAATGCAGCAGCGTCCTTAAATAATGCAACAAAGTCCTTAAATAATGCAGCAGAGTCCTTAAATACCGCAGCAGAGTCCTTAAATAATGCAGCAAAGTCCTTAAATAATACAACAAAGTCCTTAAATAATGCAGCAGAGTCATTAAATAATGCAGCAAAGTCCTTAAATAATGCAGCAGAGTCCTTAAATAATGCAGCAAATTCCTTAAATAATGCAGCAGAGTCATTAAATAATGCAATAAAGTCCTTAAATAATGCAACAGAGTCCTTAAATAATGCAGCAAAGTCCTTAAATAATGCAGCAGAGTCCTTAAATAATGCAAAAAAGTCCTTAAATAATGCAGTAGAGTCCTTAAATAATACAGCAAAGTCCTTAAATAATGCAGCAGAGTCCTAAAATAATGCAGCAAAGTCCTTAAATAATGCAGCAGAGTTCTTAAACACAGCAGCAGAGTCCTTAAATAATGCAGCAAGTAATTAAATAATGCAGCAGAGTCCTTAAGTAATGCAGCAAAGTCCTTAATTAATGCAGCAAAGTCCTTAAATAATGCAACAAATTCCTTAAATAATGCAGCAGCGTCCTTAAATAATGCAACAAATTCCTTAAATAATGCAGCAGAGTCCTTAAATACCACAGCAGAGTCCTTAAATAATGCAGCAGAGACCTTAAATAATGCAACAAAGTCCTTAAATAATGCAGCAGATTCCTTAAATTCTGCAGCAGCGTCCTTAAATAATGCATCAAAGTCCTTAAATAATGCAGCAGAGTCCTTAAATACCGCAGTAGAGTCCTTAAATAATGCAGCAAATTCCTTAAATAATGCAGCAGAGTCCTTAAATAATGCAGCTGAGTCCTCAAATGCTTCAGCAGAGTCATTAAATAATGCAGCAAAGTCCTTAAATAATGCAGCAGAGTCCTTAAATAATGCAGCTGAGTCCTCAAATGCTTCAGCAGAGTCATTAAATAATGCAGAAGACTCCTTAAATAATGCAGGAAAGTCCTTAAATAAAGCAGCAGAGTCCTTAGATAATGCAGCAGAGTCGTTAAATAATGCAGCAAAGTCCTTAAATAATGCAGCTGAGTCCTCAAATGCTTCAGCAGGATCCTTAAATAATGCAGCAGGATCCTTAAATAATGCAATAAAGTCCTTAAATTATGCAGCAGAGTCCTTAAATAATGCAGCAAAGTCCTTAAATAATGCAGCAGAGTCCTTACATAATGCAACAAAGTCCTTAAATAATGCAGCAGAGTCCTTAAATAATGCAACAAAGTTCTTAAATAATGCAGCAGAGTCCTTAAATAATGCAGCAAAGTCCTTAAGTACCATAGCAGAGTCCTTAAATAATGCAGCAGAGACCTTAAATAATGCAACAAAGTCCTTAAATAATGAAGCAGATTCCTTAAATTCTGCAGCAGTGTCCTTAAATAATGCATCAAAGTCCTTAAATAATGCAGCAGAGTCCTTAAATAATGCAGCAAAGTAATTAAATAATGCAGCAGAGTCCTTAAATAATGCAGCAAAGTCCTTAAATAATGCAGCAGAGTCCTTAAATACCAAAGCATAGTCCTTAAATAATGCGGCAGAGTCCTTAAATAATGCAACAAAGTCCTTAAATAATGCAGCAGAGTCCTTAAATAATGCAACAAAGTCCTTAAATAATGCAGCAAAGTCCTTAAATAAAGCAGCAAAGTCCTTACATAATGCAGCAGAGTCCTTAAACAATGCATCTGAGTCCCCAATTGCTTCAGCAGAGTCATTAAACACTGCAGCAGAGTCCTTAAATAATGCAGCAAAGTCTTAAATAATGCAGCAGAGTCCTTAAATAACGCAGCAGTCCTTAAATAATGCAGCAAAGTCCTTAAATAATGCAGCAGAGTCCTTAAATACCGCAGCAGAGTCATTAAATAATGCAGCAGAGTCCTTAAATAATACAGCAGAGACCTTAAATAATGCAGCTGAGTCCTCAAATGCTTCAGCAAAGTCATTAAATAATGCAGCAGAGTCCTTAAATAATGCAATAAAGTCCTTAAATAATGCAGCAGACTTCTAACATAATGCAACATAGTCCTTAAATAATGCAGCAGAGTCCTTATATAATGCAACAAAGTCATTAAATAATGCAGCAGAGTCCTTAAATAATGCAGCAAAGTCCTTAAATAATACAGCAGAGTCCTTAAGTACCACAGCATAGTCCTTAAATAATGCAGCAAAGTCCTTAAATAATGCAGCAGAGTCCTTAAATAATGCAACAAAGTCCTTAAATAATGCAGCAGAGTCCTTAAATACCACAGCAGAGTCGTTAAATAATGCAGCAAAGTCCTTAAATAATACAGCAAAGTCCTTAAATAATGCAGCAGAGTCATTAAATAATGCAGCAAAGTCCTTAAATAATGCAGCAGAGTCCTTAAATAATGCTGCAAATTCCTTAAATAATGCAGCAGAGTCATTAAATAATGCAATAAAGTCCTTAAATAATGCAACAGAGTCCTTAAATAATGCAGCAAAGTCCTTAAATAATGCAGCAGAGTCCTTAAATAATGCAAAAAAGTCCTTAAATAATGCAGCAGAGTCCTTAAATAATACAGCAAAGTCCTTAAATAATGCCGCAGAGTCCTTAAATAATGCAACAAAGTCCTTAAATAATGCAGTAGAGTCCTTAAATAATACAGCAAAGTCCTTAAATAATGCAGCAGAGTCCTAAAATAATGCAGCAGAGTCCTTAAATAATGCAGCAAAGTCCTTAAATAATACAGCAGAGTCCTTAAGTACCACAGCATAGTCCTTAAATAATGCAGCAAAGTCCTTAAATAATGCAGAAGAGTCCTTAAATAATGCAACAAAGTCCTTAAATAATGCAGCAGAGTCCTTAAATACTGCAGCAGAGTCCTTAAATAATGCAGCAAAGTCCTTAAATAATACAACAAAGTCATTAAATACTGCAGCAGAGTCCTTAAATAATGCAACAAAGTCCTTAAATAATGCAGCAGCGTCCTTAAATAATGCAACAAATTCCTTAAATAATGCAGCAGAGTCCTTAAATACCACAGCAGAGTCCTTAAATAATGCAGCAGAGACCTTAAATAATGCAACAAAGTCCTTAAATAATGCAGCAGATTCCTTAAATTCTGCAGCAGCATCCTTAAATAATGCATCAAAGTCCTTAAATAATGCAGCAGAGTCCTTAAATAACGCAGCAGAGTCCTTAAATAATGCAGCAAATTCCTTAAATAATGCAGCAGAGTCCTTAAATAATGCAGCTGAGTCCTCAAATACTTCAGCAGAGTCATTAAATAATGCAGAAGAGTCCTTAAATAATGTAGCAAAGTTCTTAAATAATGCAGCAGAGTCCTTAAATAACGCAGCAGAGTCGTTAAATAATGCAGCAAAGTCCTTAAATAATGCAGCTGAGTCCTCAAATGCTTCAGCAGGATCCTTAAATAATGCAGCAGAGACCTTTAATAATGCAGCTGAGTCCTCAAATGCTTCAGCAGAGTCATTAAATAATGCAGCAGGATCCTAAAATAATGCAATAAAGTCCTTAAATTATGCAGCAGAGTCCTTAAATAATGCAGCAAAGTCCTTAAATAATGCAGCAGAGTCCTTACATAATGCAACAAAGTCCTTAAATAATGCAGCAGAGTCCTTAAATAATGCAACAAAGTTCTTAAATAATGCAGCAGAGTCCTTAAATAATGCAGCAAAGTCCTTAAGTACCATAGCAGAGTCCTTAAATAATGCAGCAGAGACCTTAAATAATGCAACAAAGTCCTTAAATAATGAAGCAGATTCCTTAAATTCTGCAGCAGTGTCCTTAAATAATGCATCAAAGTCCTTAAATAATGCAGCAGAGTCCTTAAATACCGCAGCAGAGTCCTTAAATAATGCAGCAAAGTAATTAAATAATGCAGCAGAGTCCTTAAATAATGCAGCAAAGTCCTTAAATAATGCAGCAGAGTCCTTAAATACCAAAGCATAGTCCTTAAATAATGCGGCAGAGTCCTTAAATAATGCAACAAAGTCCTTAAATAATGCAGCAGAGTCCTTAAATAATGCAACAAAGTCCTTAAATAATGCAGCAAAGTCCTTAAATAAAGCAGCAAAGTCCTTACATAATGCAGCAGAGTCCATAAACAATGCATCTGAGTCCCCAATTGCTTCAGCAGAGTCATTAAACACTGCAGCAGAGTCCTTAAATAACGCAGCAGTCCTTAAATAATGCAGCAAAGTCCTTAAATAATGCAGCAGAGTCCTTAAATACCACAGCAGAGTCATTAAATAATGCAGCAGAGTCCTTAAATAATACAGCAGAGACCTTAAATAATGCAGCTGAGTCCTCAAATGCTTCAGCAGAGTCATTAAATAATGCAGCAGAGTCCTTAAATAATGCAATAAAGTCCTTAAATAATGCAGCAGAGTCCTTAAATAATGCAGCAAAGGCCTTAAATAATGCAGCAGACTTCTAACATAATGCAACATAGTCCTTAAATAATGCAGCAGAGTCCTTATATAATGCAACAAAGTCATTAAATAATGCAGCAGAGTCCTTAAATAATGCAGCAAAGTCCTTAAATAATACAGCAGAGTCCTTAAGTACCACAGCATAGTCCTTAAATAATGCAGCAAAGTCCTTAAATAATGCAGCAGACTCCTTACATAATGCAACAAAGTCCTTAAATAATGCAGCAGAGTCCTTAAATACCGCAGCAGAGTCCTTAAATAATGCAGCAAATTCCTTAAATAATGCAGCAGAGTCCTTAAATAATGCAGCTGAGTCCTCAAATGCTTCAGCAGAGTCGTTAAATAATGCAGCAAAGTCCTTAAATAATGCAGCAGACTCCTTACATAATGCAACAAAGTCCTTAAATAATGCAGCAGAGTACTTATATAATGCAACAAAGTTATTAAATAATGCAGCAAAGTCCTTAAGTAATGCAGCAGAGTCCTTAAATAATGCAACAAATTCCTTAAATAATGCAGCAGAGTCCTTAAATAATGCATCAAAGTCCTTAAATAATGCAGCAGAGTCCTTAAATACCGCAGCAGAGTCCTTAAATAATGCAGCAAAGTAATTAAATAATGCAGCAGAGTCCTTAAATAATGCAGCAAAGTCCTTAAATAATGCAGCAGAGTCCTTAAATACCAAAGCATAGTCCTTAAATAATGCAGCAAAGTCCTTAAATAATGCAGCAGAATCCTTAAATAATGCAACAAAGTCCTTAAATAATGCAGCAGAGTCCTTAAATAATGCAACAAAGTCCTTAAATAATGCAAAAGAGTCCTTAAATAAAGCAGCAAAGCCCTTACATAATGCAGCAGAGTCCTTAAATAATGCATCTGAGTCCCCAAATGCTTCAGCAGAGTCATTAAATACTGCAGCAGAGTCCTTAAATAATGCAACAAAGTCCTTAAATAATGCAGCAGCGTCCTTAAATAATGCAACAAATTCCTTAAATAATGCAGCAGAGTCCTTAAATACCACAGCAGAGTCCTTAAATAATGCAGCAGAGACCTTAAATAATGCAACAAAGTCCTTAAATAATGCAGCAGATTCCTTAAATTCTGCAGCAGCGTCCTTAAATAATGCATCAAAGTCCTTAAATAATGCAGCAGAGTCCTTAAATAATGCAGCAAATTCCTTAAATAATGCAGCAGAGTCCTTAAATAATGCAGCTGAGTCCTCAAATACTTCAGCAGAGTCATTAAATAATGCAGAAGAGTCCTTAAATAATGCAGCAAAGTTCTTAAATAATGCAGCAGAGTCCTTAAATAACGCAGCAGAGTCATTAAATAATGCAGCAAAGTCCTTAAATAATGCAGCTGAGTCCTCAAATGCTTCAGCAGGATCCTTAAATAATGCAGCAGAGACCTTTAATAATGCAGCTGAGTCCTCAAATGCTTCAGCAGAGTCATTAAATAATGCAGCAGGATCCTAAAATAATGCAATAAAGTCCTTAAATTATGCAGCAGAGTCCTTAAATAATGCAGCAAAGTCCTTAAGTACCATAGCAGAGTCCTTAAATAATGCAGCAGAGACCTTAAATAATGCAACAAAGTCCTTAAATAATGAAGCAGATTCCTTAAATTCTGCAGCAGTGTCCTTAAATAATGCATCAAAGTCCTTAAATAATGCAGCAGAGTCCTTAAATACCGCAGCAGAGTCCTTAAATAATGCAGCAAAGTAATTAAATAATGCAGCAGAGTCCTTAAATAATGCAGCAAAGTCCTTAAATAATGCAGCAGAGTCCTTAAATAACAAAGCATAGTCCTTAAATAATGCGGCAGAGTCCTTAAATAATGCAACAAAGTCTTTAAATAATGCAGCAGAGTCCTTAAATAATGCAACAAAGTCCTTAAATAATGCAGCAAAGTCCTTAAATAAAGCAGCAAAGTCCTTACATAATGCAGCAGAGTCCTTAAACAATGCATCTGAGTCCCCAATTGCTTCAGCAGAGTCATTAAACACTGCAGGAGAGTCCTTAAATAATGCAGCAAAGTCTTAAATAATGCAGCAGAGTCCTTAAATAACGCAGCAGTCCTTAAATAATGCAGCAAAGTCCTTAAATAATGCAGCAGAGTCCTTAAATACCGCAGCAGAGTCATTAAATAATGCAGCAGAGTCCTTAAATAATACAGCAGAGACCTTAAATAATGCAGCTGAGTCCTCAAATGCTTCAGCAGAGTCATTAAATAATGCAGCAGAGTCCTTAAATAATGCAATAAAGTCCTTAAATAATGCAGCAGAGTCCTTAAATAATGCAGCAAAGTCCTTAAATAATGCAGCAGACTTCTAACATAATGCAACATAGTCCTTAAATAATGCAGCAGAGTCGTTATATAATGCAACAAAGTCATTAAATAATGCAGCAGAGTCCTTAAATAATGCAGCAAAGTCCTTAAATAATACAGCAGAGTCCTTAAGTACCACAGCATAGTCCTTAAATAATGCAGCAAAGTCCTTAAATAATGCAGCAGCGTCCTTAAATAATGCAACAAAGTCCTTAAATAATGCAGCAGAGTCCTTAAATACCGCAGCAGAGTCCTTAAATAATGCAGCAAAGTCCTTAAATAATACAACAAAGTCCTTAAATAATGCAGCAGAGTCATTAAATAATGCAGCAAAGTCCTTAAATAATGCAGCAGAGTCCTTAAATAATGCAGCAAATTCCTTAAATAATGCAGCAGAGTCATTAAATAATGCAATAAAGTCCTTAAATAATGCAACAGAGTCCTTAAATAATGCAGCAAAGTCCTTAAATAATGCAGCAGAGTCCTTAAATAATGCAAAAAAGTCCTTAAATAATGCAGTAGAGTCCTTAAATAATACAGCAAAGTCCTTAAATAATGCAGCAGAGTCCTAAAATAATGCAGCAAAGTCCTTAAATAATGCAGCAGAGTTCTTAAACACAGCAGCAGAGTCCTTAAATAATGCAGCAAGTAATTAAATAATGCAGCAGAGTCCTTAAGTAATGCAGCAAAGTCCTTAATTAATGCAGCAAAGTCCTTAAATAATGCAACAAATTCCTTAAATAATGCAGCAGCGTCCTTAAATAATGCAACAAATTCCTTAAATAATGCAGCAGAGTCCTTAAATACCACAGCAGAGTCCTTAAATAATGCAGCAGAGACCTTAAATAATGCAACAAAGTCCTTAAATAATGCAGCAGATTCCTTAAATTCTGCAGCAGCGTCCTTAAATAATGCATCAAAGTCCTTAAATAATGCAGCAGAGTCCTTAAATACCGCAGTAGAGTCCTTAAATAATGCAGCAAATTCCTTAAATAATGCAGCAGAGTCCTTAAATAATGCAGCTGAGTCCTCAAATGCTTCAGCAGAGTCATTAAATAATGCAGCAAAGTCCTTAAATAATGCAGCAGAGTCCTTAAATAATGCAGCTGAGTCCTCAAATGCTTCAGCAGAGTCATTAAATAATGCAGAAGACTCCTTAAATAATGCAGGAAAGTCCTTAAATAAAGCAGCAGAGTCCTTAGATAATGCAGCAGAGTCGTTAAATAATGCAGCAAAGTCCTTAAATAATGCAGCTGAGTCCTCAAATGCTTCAGCAGGATCCTTAAATAATGCAGCAGGATCCTTAAATAATGCAATAAAGTCCTTAAATTATGCAGCAGAGTCCTTAAATAATGCAGCAAAGTCCTTAAATAATGCAGCAGAGTCCTTACATAATGCAACAAAGTCCTTAAATAATGCAGCAGAGTCCTTAAATAATGCAACAAAGTTCTTAAATAATGCAGCAGAGTCCTTAAATAATGCAGCAAAGTCCTTAAGTACCATAGCAGAGTCCTTAAATAATGCAGCAGAGACCTTAAATAATGCAACAAAGTCCTTAAATAATGAAGCAGATTCCTTAAATTCTGCAGCAGTGTCCTTAAATAATGCATCAAAGTCCTTAAATAATGCAGCAGAGTCCTTAAATAATGCAGCAAAGTAATTAAATAATGCAGCAGAGTCCTTAAATAATGCAGCAAAGTCCTTAAATAATGCAGCAGAGTCCTTAAATACCAAAGCATAGTCCTTAAATAATGCGGCAGAGTCCTTAAATAATGCAACAAAGTCCTTAAATAATGCAGCAGAGTCCTTAAATAATGCAACAAAGTCCTTAAATAATGCAGCAAAGTCCTTAAATAAAGCAGCAAAGTCCTTACATAATGCAGCAGAGTCCTTAAACAATGCATCTGAGTCCCCAATTGCTTCAGCAGAGTCATTAAACACTGCAGCAGAGTCCTTAAATAATGCAGCAAAGTCTTAAATAATGCAGCAGAGTCCTTAAATAACGCAGCAGTCCTTAAATAATGCAGCAAAGTCCTTAAATAATGCAGCAGAGTCCTTAAATACCGCAGCAGAGTCATTAAATAATGCAGCAGAGTCCTTAAATAATACAGCAGAGACCTTAAATAATGCAGCTGAGTCCTCAAATGCTTCAGCAAAGTCATTAAATAATGCAGCAGAGTCCTTAAATAATGCAATAAAGTCCTTAAATAATGCAGCAGACTTCTAACATAATGCAACATAGTCCTTAAATAATGCAGCAGAGTCCTTATATAATGCAACAAAGTCATTAAATAATGCAGCAGAGTCCTTAAATAATGCAGCAAAGTCCTTAAATAATACAGCAGAGTCCTTAAGTACCACAGCATAGTCCTTAAATAATGCAGCAAAGTCCTTAAATAATGCAGCAGAGTCCTTAAATAATGCAACAAAGTCCTTAAATAATGCAGCAGAGTCCTTAAATACCACAGCAGAGTCGTTAAATAATGCAGCAAAGTCCTTAAATAATACAGCAAAGTCCTTAAATAATGCAGCAGAGTCATTAAATAATGCAGCAAAGTCCTTAAATAATGCAGCAGAGTCCTTAAATAATGCTGCAAATTCCTTAAATAATGCAGCAGAGTCATTAAATAATGCAATAAAGTCCTTAAATAATGCAACAGAGTCCTTAAATAATGCAGCAAAGTCCTTAAATAATGCAGCAGAGTCCTTAAATAATGCAAAAAAGTCCTTAAATAATGCAGCAGAGTCCTTAAATAATACAGCAAAGTCCTTAAATAATGCCGCAGAGTCCTTAAATAATGCAACAAAGTCCTTAAATAATGCAGTAGAGTCCTTAAATAATACAGCAAAGTCCTTAAATAATGCAGCAGAGTCCTAAAATAATGCAGCAGAGTCCTTAAATAATGCAGCAAAGTCCTTAAATAATACAGCAGAGTCCTTAAGTACCACAGCATAGTCCTTAAATAATGCAGCAAAGTCCTTAAATAATGCAGAAGAGTCCTTAAATAATGCAACAAAGTCCTTAAATAATGCAGCAGAGTCCTTAAATACTGCAGCAGAGTCCTTAAATAATGCAGCAAAGTCCTTAAATAATACAACAAAGTCATTAAATACTGCAGCAGAGTCCTTAAATAATGCAACAAAGTCCTTAAATAATGCAGCAGCGTCCTTAAATAATGCAACAAATTCCTTAAATAATGCAGCAGAGTCCTTAAATACCACAGCAGAGTCCTTAAATAATGCAGCAGAGACCTTAAATAATGCAACAAAGTCCTTAAATAATGCAGCAGATTCCTTAAATTCTGCAGCAGCATCCTTAAATAATGCATCAAAGTCCTTAAATAATGCAGCAGAGTCCTTAAATAACGCAGCAGAGTCCTTAAATAATGCAGCAAATTCCTTAAATAATGCAGCAGAGTCCTTAAATAATGCAGCTGAGTCCTCAAATACTTCAGCAGAGTCATTAAATAATGCAGAAGAGTCCTTAAATAATGTAGCAAAGTTCTTAAATAATGCAGCAGAGTCCTTAAATAACGCAGCAGAGTCGTTAAATAATGCAGCAAAGTCCTTAAATAATGCAGCTGAGTCCTCAAATGCTTCAGCAGGATCCTTAAATAATGCAGCAGAGACCTTTAATAATGCAGCTGAGTCCTCAAATGCTTCAGCAGAGTCATTAAATAATGCAGCAGGATCCTAAAATAATGCAATAAAGTCCTTAAATTATGCAGCAGAGTCCTTAAATAATGCAGCAAAGTCCTTAAATAATGCAGCAGAGTCCTTACATAATGCAACAAAGTCCTTAAATAATGCAGCAGAGTCCTTAAATAATGCAACAAAGTTCTTAAATAATGCAGCAGAGTCCTTAAATAATGCAGCAAAGTCCTTAAGTACCATAGCAGAGTCCTTAAATAATGCAGCAGAGACCTTAAATAATGCAACAAAGTCCTTAAATAATGAAGCAGATTCCTTAAATTCTGCAGCAGTGTCCTTAAATAATGCATCAAAGTCCTTAAATAATGCAGCAGAGTCCTTAAATACCGCAGCAGAGTCCTTAAATAATGCAGCAAAGTAATTAAATAATGCAGCAGAGTCCTTAAATAATGCAGCAAAGTCCTTAAATAATGCAGCAGAGTCCTTAAATACCAAAGCATAGTCCTTAAATAATGCGGCAGAGTCCTTAAATAATGCAACAAAGTCCTTAAATAATGCAGCAGAGTCCTTAAATAATGCAACAAAGTCCTTAAATAATGCAGCAAAGTCCTTAAATAAAGCAGCAAAGTCCTTACATAATGCAGCAGAGTCCATAAACAATGCATCTGAGTCCCCAATTGCTTCAGCAGAGTCATTAAACACTGCAGCAGAGTCCTTAAATAACGCAGCAGTCCTTAAATAATGCAGCAAAGTCCTTAAATAATGCAGCAGAGTCCTTAAATACCACAGCAGAGTCATTAAATAATGCAGCAGAGTCCTTAAATAATACAGCAGAGACCTTAAATAATGCAGCTGAGTCCTCAAATGCTTCAGCAGAGTCATTAAATAATGCAGCAGAGTCCTTAAATAATGCAATAAAGTCCTTAAATAATGCAGCAGTCCTTAAATAATGCAGCAAAGGCCTTAAATAATGCAGCAGACTTCTAACATAATGCAACATAGTCCTTAAATAATGCAGCAGAGTCCTTATATAATGCAACAAAGTCATTAAATAATGCAGCAGAGTCCTTAAATAATGCAGCAAAGTCCTTAAATAATACAGCAGAGTCCTTAAGTACCACAGCATAGTCCTTAAATAATGCAGCAAAGTCCTTAAATAATGCAGCAGACTCCTTACATAATGCAACAAAGTCCTTAAATAATGCAGCAGAGTCCTTAAATACCGCAGCAGAGTCCTTAAATAATGCAGCAAATTCCTTAAATAATGCAGCAGAGTCCTTAAATAATGCAGCTGAGTCCTCAAATGCTTCAGCAGAGTCGTTAAATAATGCAGCAAAGTCCTTAAATAATGCAGCAGACTCCTTACATAATGCAACAAAGTCCTTAAATAATGCAGCAGAGTACTTATATAATGCAACAAAGTTATTAAATAATGCAGCAAAGTCCTTAAGTAATGCAGCAGAGTCCTTAAATAATGCAACAAATTCCTTAAATAATGCAGCAGAGTCCTTAAATAATGCATCAAAGTCCTTAAATAATGCAGCAGAGTCCTTAAATACCGCAGCAGAGTCCTTAAATAATGCAGCAAAGTAATTAAATAATGCAGCAGAGTCCTTAAATAATGCAGCAAAGTCCTTAAATAATGCAGCAGAGTCCTTAAATACCAAAGCATAGTCCTTAAATAATGCAGCAAAGTCCTTAAATAATGCAGCAGAATCCTTAAATAATGCAACAAAGTCCTTAAATAATGCAGCAGAGTCCTTAAATAATGCAACAAAGTCCTTAAATAATGCAAAAGAGTCCTTAAATAAAGCAGCAAAGCCCTTACATAATGCAGCAGAGTCCTTAAATAATGCATCTGAGTCCCCAAATGCTTCAGCAGAGTCATTAAATACTGCAGCAGAGTCCTTAAATAATGCAACAAAGTCCTTAAATAATGCAGCAGCGTCCTTAAATAATGCAACAAATTCCTTAAATAATGCAGCAGAGTCCTTAAATACCACAGCAGAGTCCTTAAATAATGCAGCAGAGACCTTAAATAATGCAACAAAGTCCTTAAATAATGCAGCAGATTCCTTAAATTCTGCAGCAGCATCCTTAAATAATGCATCAAAGTCCTTAAATAATGCAGCAGAGTCCTTAAATAACGCAGCAGAGTCCTTAAATAATGCAGCAAATTCCTTAAATAATGCAGCAGAGTCCTTAAATAATGCAGCTGAGTCCTCAAATGCTTCAGCAGAGTCGTTAAATAATGCAGCAAAGTCCTTAAATAATGCAGCAGACTCCTTACATAATGCAACAAAGTCCTTAAATAATGCAGCAGAGTACTTATATAATGCAACAAAGTTATTAAATAATGCAGCAAAGTCCTTAAGTAATGCAGCAGAGTCCTTAAATAATGCAACAAATTCCTTAAATAATGCAGCAGAGTCCTTAAATAATGCATCAAAGTCCTTAAATAATGCAGCAGAGTCCTTAAATACCGCAGCAGAGTCCTTAAATAATGCAGCAAAGTAATTAAATAATGCAGCAGAGTCCTTAAATAATGCAGCAAAGTCCTTAAATAATGCAGCAGAGTCCTTAAATACCAAAGCATAGTCCTTAAATAATGCAGCAAAGTCCTTAAATAATGCAGCAGAATCCTTAAATAATGCAACAAAGTCCTTAAATAATGCAGCAGAGTCCTTAAATAATGCAACAAAGTCCTTAAATAATGCAAAAGAGTCCTTAAATAAAGCAGCAAAGCCCTTACATAATGCAGCAGAGTCCTTAAATAATGCATCTGAGTCCCCAAATGCTTCAGCAGAGTCATTAAATACTGCAGCAGAGTCCTTAAATAATGCAACAAAGTCCTTAAATAATGCAGCAGCGTCCTTAAATAATGCAACAAATTCCTTAAATAATGCAGCAGAGTCCTTAAATACCACAGCAGAGTCCTTAAATAATGCAGCAGAGACCTTAAATAATGCAACAAAGTCCTTAAATAATGCAGCAGATTCCTTAAATTCTGCAGCAGCATCCTTAAATAATGCATCAAAGTCCTTAAATAATGCAGCAGAGTCCTTAAATAACGCAGCAGAGTCCTTAAATAATGCAGCAAATTCCTTAAATAATGCAGCAGAGTCCTTAAATAATGCAGCTGAGTCCTCAAATACTTCAGCAGAGTCATTAAATAATGCAGAAGAGTCCTTAAATAATGTAGCAAAGTTCTTAAATAATGCAGCAGAGTCCTTAAATAACGCAGCAGAGTCGTTAAATAATGCAGCAAAGTCCTTAAATAATGCAGCTGAGTCCTCAAATGCTTCAGCAGGATCCTTAAATAATGCAGCAGAGACCTTTAATAATGCAGCTGAGTCCTCAAATGCTTCAGCAGAGTCATTAAATAATGCAGCAGGATCCTAAAATAATGCAATAAAGTCCTTAAATTATGCAGCAGAGTCCTTAAATAATGCAGCAAAGTCCTTAAATAATGCAGCAGAGTCCTTACATAATGCAACAAAGTCCTTAAATAATGCAGCAGAGTCCTTAAATAATGCAACAAAGTTCTTAAATAATGCAGCAGAGTCCTTAAATAATGCAGCAAAGTCCTTAAGTACCATAGCAGAGTCCTTAAATAATGCAGCAGAGACCTTAAATAATGCAACAAAGTCCTTAAATAATGAAGCAGATTCCTTAAATTCTGCAGCAGTGTCCTTAAATAATGCATCAAAGTCCTTAAATAATGCAGCAGAGTCCTTAAATACCGCAGCAGAGTCCTTAAATAATGCAGCAAAGTAATTAAATAATGCAGCAGAGTCCTTAAATAATGCAGCAAAGTCCTTAAATAATGCAGCAGAGTCCTTAAATACCAAAGCATAGTCCTTAAATAATGCGGCAGAGTCCTTAAATAATGCAACAAAGTCCTTAAATAATGCAGCAGAGTCCTTAAATAATGCAACAAAGTCCTTAAATAATGCAGCAAAGTCCTTAAATAAAGCAGCAAAGTCCTTACATAATGCAGCAGAGTCCATAAACAATGCATCTGAGTCCCCAATTGCTTCAGCAGAGTCATTAAACACTGCAGCAGAGTCCTTAAATAACGCAGCAGTCCTTAAATAATGCAGCAAAGTCCTTAAATAATGCAGCAGAGTCCTTAAATACCACAGCAGAGTCATTAAATAATGCAGCAGAGTCCTTAAATAATACAGCAGAGACCTTAAATAATGCAGCTGAGTCCTCAAATGCTTCAGCAGAGTCATTAAATAATGCAGCAGAGTCCTTAAATAATGCAATAAAGTCCTTAAATAATGCAGCAGTCCTTAAATAATGCAGCAAAGGCCTTAAATAATGCAGCAGACTTCTAACATAATGCAACATAGTCCTTAAATAATGCAGCAGAGTCCTTATATAATGCAACAAAGTCATTAAATAATGCAGCAGAGTCCTTAAATAATGCAGCAAAGTCCTTAAATAATACAGCAGAGTCCTTAAGTACCACAGCATAGTCCTTAAATAATGCAGCAAAGTCCTTAAATAATGCAGCAGACTCCTTACATAATGCAACAAAGTCCTTAAATAATGCAGCAGAGTCCTTAAATACCGCAGCAGAGTCCTTAAATAATGCAGCAAATTCCTTAAATAATGCAGCAGAGTCCTTAAATAATGCAGCTGAGTCCTCAAATGCTTCAGCAGAGTCGTTAAATAATGCAGCAAAGTCCTTAAATAATGCAGCAGACTCCTTACATAATGCAACAAAGTCCTTAAATAATGCAGCAGAGTACTTATATAATGCAACAAAGTTATTAAATAATGCAGCAAAGTCCTTAAGTAATGCAGCAGAGTCCTTAAATAATGCAACAAATTCCTTAAATAATGCAGCAGAGTCCTTAAATAATGCATCAAAGTCCTTAAATAATGCAGCAGAGTCCTTAAATACCGCAGCAGAGTCCTTAAATAATGCAGCAAAGTAATTAAATAATGCAGCAGAGTCCTTAAATAATGCAGCAAAGTCCTTAAATAATGCAGCAGAGTCCTTAAATACCAAAGCATAGTCCTTAAATAATGCAGCAAAGTCCTTAAATAATGCAGCAGAATCCTTAAATAATGCAACAAAGTCCTTAAATAATGCAGCAGAGTCCTTAAATAATGCAACAAAGTCCTTAAATAATGCAAAAGAGTCCTTAAATAAAGCAGCAAAGCCCTTACATAATGCAGCAGAGTCCTTAAATAATGCATCTGAGTCCCCAAATGCTTCAGCAGAGTCATTAAATACTGCAGCAGAGTCCTTAAATAATGCAACAAAGTCCTTAAATAATGCAGCAGCGTCCTTAAATAATGCAACAAATTCCTTAAATAATGCAGCAGAGTCCTTAAATACCACAGCAGAGTCCTTAAATAATGCAGCAGAGACCTTAAATAATGCAACAAAGTCCTTAAATAATGCAGCAGATTCCTTAAATTCTGCAGCAGCGTCCTTAAATAATGCATCAAAGTCCTTAAATAATGCAGCAGAGTCCTTAAATAATGCAGCAAATTCCTTAAATAATGCAGCAGAGTCCTTAAATAATGCAGCTGAGTCCTCAAATACTTCAGCAGAGTCATTAAATAATGCAGAAGAGTCCTTAAATAATGCAGCAAAGTTCTTAAATAATGCAGCAGAGTCCTTAAATAACGCAGCAGAGTCATTAAATAATGCAGCAAAGTCCTTAAATAATGCAGCTGAGTCCTCAAATGCTTCAGCAGGATCCTTAAATAATGCAGCAGAGACCTTTAATAATGCAGCTGAGTCCTCAAATGCTTCAGCAGAGTCATTAAATAATGCAGCAGGATCCTAAAATAATGCAATAAAGTCCTTAAATTATGCAGCAGAGTCCTTAAATAATGCAGCAAAGTCCTTAAGTACCATAGCAGAGTCCTTAAATAATGCAGCAGAGACCTTAAATAATGCAACAAAGTCCTTAAATAATGAAGCAGATTCCTTAAATTCTGCAGCAGTGTCCTTAAATAATGCATCAAAGTCCTTAAATAATGCAGCAGAGTCCTTAAATACCGCAGCAGAGTCCTTAAATAATGCAGCAAAGTAATTAAATAATGCAGCAGAGTCCTTAAATAATGCAGCAAAGTCCTTAAATAATGCAGCAGAGTCCTTAAATAACAAAGCATAGTCCTTAAATAATGCGGCAGAGTCCTTAAATAATGCAACAAAGTCTTTAAATAATGCAGCAGAGTCCTTAAATAATGCAACAAAGTCCTTAAATAATGCAGCAAAGTCCTTAAATAAAGCAGCAAAGTCCTTACATAATGCAGCAGAGTCCTTAAACAATGCATCTGAGTCCCCAATTGCTTCAGCAGAGTCATTAAACACTGCAGGAGAGTCCTTAAATAATGCAGCAAAGTCTTAAATAATGCAGCAGAGTCCTTAAATAACGCAGCAGTCCTTAAATAATGCAGCAAAGTCCTTAAATAATGCAGCAGAGTCCTTAAATACCGCAGCAGAGTCATTAAATAATGCAGCAGAGTCCTTAAATAATACAGCAGAGACCTTAAATAATGCAGCTGAGTCCTCAAATGCTTCAGCAGAGTCATTAAATAATGCAGCAGAGTCCTTAAATAATGCAATAAAGTCCTTAAATAATGCAGCAGAGTCCTTAAATAATGCAGCAAAGTCCTTAAATAATGCAGCAGACTTCTAACATAATGCAACATAGTCCTTAAATAATGCAGCAGAGTCGTTATATAATGCAACAAAGTCATTAAATAATGCAGCAGAGTCCTTAAATAATGCAGCAAAGTCCTTAAATAATACAGCAGAGTCCTTAAGTACCACAGCATAGTCCTTAAATAATGCAGCAAAGTCCTTAAATAATGCAGCAGCGTCCTTAAATAATGCAACAAAGTCCTTAAATAATGCAGCAGAGTCCTTAAATACCGCAGCAGAGTCCTTAAATAATGCAGCAAAGTCCTTAAATAATACAACAAAGTCCTTAAATAATGCAGCAGAGTCATTAAATAATGCAGCAAAGTCCTTAAATAATGCAGCAGAGTCCTTAAATAATGCAGCAAATTCCTTAAATAATGCAGCAGAGTCATTAAATAATGCAATAAAGTCCTTAAATAATGCAACAGAGTCCTTAAATAATGCAGCAAAGTCCTTAAATAATGCAGCAGAGTCCTTAAATAATGCAAAAAAGTCCTTAAATAATGCAGTAGAGTCCTTAAATAATACAGCAAAGTCCTTAAATAATGCAGCAGAGTCCTAAAATAATGCAGCAAAGTCCTTAAATAATGCAGCAGAGTTCTTAAACACAGCAGCAGAGTCCTTAAATAATGCAGCAAGTAATTAAATAATGCAGCAGAGTCCTTAAGTAATGCAGCAAAGTCCTTAATTAATGCAGCAAAGTCCTTAAATAATGCAACAAATTCCTTAAATAATGCAGCAGCGTCCTTAAATAATGCAACAAATTCCTTAAATAATGCAGCAGAGTCCTTAAATACCACAGCAGAGTCCTTAAATAATGCAGCAGAGACCTTAAATAATGCAACAAAGTCCTTAAATAATGCAGCAGATTCCTTAAATTCTGCAGCAGCGTCCTTAAATAATGCATCAAAGTCCTTAAATAATGCAGCAGAGTCCTTAAATACCGCAGTAGAGTCCTTAAATAATGCAGCAAATTCCTTAAATAATGCAGCAGAGTCCTTAAATAATGCAGCTGAGTCCTCAAATGCTTCAGCAGAGTCATTAAATAATGCAGCAAAGTCCTTAAATAATGCAGCAGAGTCCTTAAATAATGCAGCTGAGTCCTCAAATGCTTCAGCAGAGTCATTAAATAATGCAGAAGACTCCTTAAATAATGCAGGAAAGTCCTTAAATAAAGCAGCAGAGTCCTTAGATAATGCAGCAGAGTCGTTAAATAATGCAGCAAAGTCCTTAAATAATGCAGCTGAGTCCTCAAATGCTTCAGCAGGATCCTTAAATAATGCAGCAGGATCCTTAAATAATGCAATAAAGTCCTTAAATTATGCAGCAGAGTCCTTAAATAATGCAGCAAAGTCCTTAAATAATGCAGCAGAGTCCTTACATAATGCAACAAAGTCCTTAAATAATGCAGCAGAGTCCTTAAATAATGCAACAAAGTTCTTAAATAATGCAGCAGAGTCCTTAAATAATGCAGCAAAGTCCTTAAGTACCATAGCAGAGTCCTTAAATAATGCAGCAGAGACCTTAAATAATGCAACAAAGTCCTTAAATAATGAAGCAGATTCCTTAAATTCTGCAGCAGTGTCCTTAAATAATGCATCAAAGTCCTTAAATAATGCAGCAGAGTCCTTAAATAATGCAGCAAAGTAATTAAATAATGCAGCAGAGTCCTTAAATAATGCAGCAAAGTCCTTAAATAATGCAGCAGAGTCCTTAAATACCAAAGCATAGTCCTTAAATAATGCGGCAGAGTCCTTAAATAATGCAACAAAGTCCTTAAATAATGCAGCAGAGTCCTTAAATAATGCAACAAAGTCCTTAAATAATGCAGCAAAGTCCTTAAATAAAGCAGCAAAGTCCTTACATAATGCAGCAGAGTCCTTAAACAATGCATCTGAGTCCCCAATTGCTTCAGCAGAGTCATTAAACACTGCAGCAGAGTCCTTAAATAATGCAGCAAAGTCTTAAATAATGCAGCAGAGTCCTTAAATAACGCAGCAGTCCTTAAATAATGCAGCAAAGTCCTTAAATAATGCAGCAGAGTCCTTAAATACCGCAGCAGAGTCATTAAATAATGCAGCAGAGTCCTTAAATAATACAGCAGAGACCTTAAATAATGCAGCTGAGTCCTCAAATGCTTCAGCAAAGTCATTAAATAATGCAGCAGAGTCCTTAAATAATGCAATAAAGTCCTTAAATAATGCAGCAGACTTCTAACATAATGCAACATAGTCCTTAAATAATGCAGCAGAGTCCTTATATAATGCAACAAAGTCATTAAATAATGCAGCAGAGTCCTTAAATAATGCAGCAAAGTCCTTAAATAATACAGCAGAGTCCTTAAGTACCACAGCATAGTCCTTAAATAATGCAGCAAAGTCCTTAAATAATGCAGCAGAGTCCTTAAATAATGCAACAAAGTCCTTAAATAATGCAGCAGAGTCCTTAAATACCGCAGCAGAGTCCTTAAATAATGCAGCAAAGTCCTTAAATAATACAACAAAGTCCTTAATTAATGCAGCAGAGTCATTAAATAATGCAGCAAAGTCCTTAAATAATGCAGCAGAGTCCTTAAATAATGCAGCAAATTCCTTAAATAATGCAGCAGAGTCATTAAATAATGCAATAAAGTCCTTAAATAATGCAACAGAGTCCTTAAATAATGCAGCAAAGTCCTTAAATAATGCAGCAGAGTCCTTAAATAATGCAAAAAAGTCCTTAAATAATGCAGCAGAGTCCTTAAATAATACAGCAAAGTCCTTAAATAATGCAGCAGAGTCCTTAAATAATGCAACAAAGTCCTTAAATAATGCAGTAGAGTCCTTAAATAATACAGCAAAGTCCTTAAATAATGCAGCAGAGTCCTAAAATAATGCAGCAAAGTCCTTAAATAATGCAGCAGAGTTCTTAAACACAGCAGCAGAGTCCTTAAATAATGCAGCAAGTAATTAAATAATGCAGCAGAGTCCTTAAGTAATGCAGCAAAGTCCTTAATTAATACAGCAAAGTCCTTAAATAATGCAACAAATTCCTTAAATAATGCAGCAGCGCCCTTAAATAATGCAACAAATTCCTTAAATAATGCAGCAGAGTCCTTAAATACCACAGCAGAGTCCTTAAATAATGCAGCAGAGACCTTAAATAATGCAACAAAGTCCTTAAATAATGCAGCAGATTCCTTAAATTCTGCAGCAGCGTCCTTAAATAATGCATCAAAGTCCTTAAATAATGCAGCAGAGTCCTTAAATACCGCAGCAGAATCCTTAAATAATGCAGCAAATTCCTTAAATAATGCAGCAGAGTCCTTAAATAATGCAGCTGAGTCCTCAAATGCTTCAGCAGAGTCATTAAATAATGCAGCAAAGTCCTTAAATAATACAGCAGAGTCCTTAAATAATGCAGCTGAGTCCTCAAATGCTTCAGCAGAGTCATTAAATAATGCAGAAGACTCCTTAAAAAATGCAGGAAAGTCCTTAAATAAAGCAGCAGAGTCCTTAGATAATGCAGCAGAGTCGTTAAATAATGCAGCAAAGTCCTTAAATAATGCAGCTGAGTCCTCAAATGCTTCAGCAGGATCCTTAAATAATGCAGCAGGATCCTTAAATAATGCAATAAAGTCCTTAAATTATGCAGCAGAGTCCTTAAATAATGCAGCAAAGTCCTTAAATAATGCAGCAGAGTCCTTACATAATGCAACAAACTCCTTAAATAATGCAGCAGAGTCCTTAAATAATGCAACAAAGTTCTTAAATAATGCATCAAAGTCCTTAAATAATGCAGCAAAGTCCTTAAATAATGCAGCAAAGTCGTTAAGTACCATAGCAGAGTCCTTAAATAATGCAGCAGAGACCTTAAATAATGCAACAAAGTCCTTAAATAATGCAGCAGATTCCTTAAATTCTGCAGCAGCGTCCTTAAATAATGCAACAAAGTCCTTAAATAATGCAGCAGAGTCCTTAAATAATGCAACAAAGTCCTTAAATAATGCAAAAGAGTCCTTAAATAATGCAGCTGAGTCCTCAAATGCTTCAGCAGGATCCTTAAATAATGCAGCAGGATCCTTAAATAATGCAATAAAGTCCTTAAATTATGCAGCAGAGTCCTTAAATAATGCAGCAAAGTCCTTAAATAATGCAGCAGAGTCCTTACATAATGCAACAAACTCCTTAAATAATGCAGCAGAGTCCTTAAATAATGCAACAAAGTCCTTAAATAATGCAAAAGAGTCCTTAAATAAAGCAGCAAAGCCCTTACATAATGCAGCAGATTCCTTAAATAATGCATCTGAGTGCCCAAATGCTTCAGCAGAGTCATTAAATACTGCAGCAGAGACCTTAAATAATGCAACAAAGTACTTAAATAATGCAGCAGAGTCCTTAAATACCGCAGCAGAGTCCTTAAATAATGCAGCTGAGTCCTCAAATACTTCAGCAGAGTCATTAAATAATGCAGAAGAGTCCTTAAATAATGCAGCAAAGTTCTTAAATAATGCAGCAGAGTCCTTAAATAACGCAGCAGAGTCGTTAAATAATGCAGCAAAGTCCTTAAATAATGCAGCTGAGTCCTCAAATGCTTCAGCAGGATCCTTAAATAATGCAGCAGAGACCTTTAATAATGCAGCTGAGTCCTCAAATGCTTCAGCAGAGTCATTAAATAATGCAGCAGGATCCTAAAATAATGCAATAAAGTCCTTAAATTATGCAGCAGAGTCCTTAAATAATGCAGCAAAGTCCTTAAATAATGCAGCAGAGTCCTTACATAATGCAACAAAGTCCTTAAATAATGCAGCAGAGTCCTTAAATAATGCAGCTGAGTCCTCAAATGCTTCAGCAGAGTCATTAAATAATGCAGCAAAGTCCTTAAATAATGCAGCAGACTCCTTACATAATGCAACAAAGTCCTTAAATAATGCAGCAGAGTACTTATATAATGCAACAAAGTTATTAAATAATGCAGCAAAGTCCTTAAATAATGCAGCAGAGTCCTTAAATAATGCAACAAATTCCTTAAATAATGCAGCAGAGTCCTTAAATAATGCATCAAAGTCCTTAAATAATGCAGCAGAGTCCTTAAATACCGCAGCAGAGTCCTTAAATAATGCAGCAAAGTAATTAAATAATGCAGCAGAGTCCTTAAATAATGCAGCAAAGTCCTTAAATAATGCAGCAGAGTCCTTAAATACCAAAGCATAGTCCTTAAATAATGCAGCAAAGTCCTTAAATAATGCAGCAGAATCCTTAAATAATGCAACAAAGTCCTTAAATAATGCAGCAGAGTCCTTAAATAATGCAACAAAGTCCTTAAATAATGCAAAAGAGTCCTTAAATAAAGCAGCAAAGCCCTTACATAATGCAGCAGAGTCCTTAAATAATGCATCTGAGTCCCCAAATGCTTCAGCAGAGTCATTAAATACTGCAGCAGAGTCCTTAAATAATGCAACAAAGTCCTTAAATAATGCAGCAGCGTCCTTAAATAATGCAACAAATTCCTTAAATAATGCAGCAGAGTCCTTAAATACCACAGCAGAGTCCTTAAATAATGCAGCAGAGACCTTAAATGATGCAACAAAGTCCTTAAATAATGCAGCAGATTCCTTAAATTCTGCAGCAGCGTCCTTAAATAATGCATCAAAGTCCTTAAATAATGCAGCAGAGTCCTTAAATAATGCAGCAAATTCCTTAAATAATGCAGCAGAGTCCTTAAATAATGCAGCTGAGTCCTCAAATACTTCAGCAGAGTCATTAAATAATGCAGAAGAGTCCTTAAATAATGCAGCAAAGTTCTTAAATAATGCAGCAGAGTCCTTAAATAACGCAGCAGAGTCGTTAAATAATGCAGCAAAGTCCTTAAATAATGCAGCTGAGTCCTCAAATGCTTCAGCAGGATCCTTAAATAATGCAACAGAGACCTTTAATAATGCAGCTGAGTCCTCAAATGCTTCAGCAGAGTCATTAAATAATGCAGCAGGATCCTAAAATAATGCAATAAAGTCCTTAAATTATGCAGCAGAGTCCTTAAATAATGCAGCAAAGTCCTTAAGTACCATAGCAGAGTCCTTAAATAATGCAGCAGAGACCTTAAATAATGCAACAAAGTCCTTAAATAATGAAGCAGATTCCTTAAATTCTGCAGCAGTGTCCTTAAATAATGCATCAAAGTCCTTAAATAATGCAGCAGAGTCCTTAAATACCGCAGCAGAGTCCTTAAATAATGCAGCAAAGTAATTAAATAATGCAGCAGAGTCCTTAAATAATGCAGCAAAGTCCTTAAATAATGCAGCAGAGTCCTTAAATAACAAAGCATAGTCCTTAAATAATGCGGCAGAGTCCTTAAATAATGCAACAAAGTCTTTAAATAATGCAGCAGAGTCCTTA
Source organism: Phyllobates terribilis (assembly GCF_046119375.1). Taxonomy (NCBI): domain Eukaryota; kingdom Metazoa; phylum Chordata; class Amphibia; order Anura; family Dendrobatidae; genus Phyllobates; species Phyllobates terribilis. Next base: position 727,896 of record NW_027363048.1, read on the forward strand.
AATAATGCAACAAAGTCCTTAAATAATGCAGCAAAGTCCTTAAATAAAGCAGCAAAGTCCTTACATAATGCAGCAGAGTCCTTAAACAATGCATCTGAGTCCCCAATTGCTTCAGCAGAGTCATTAAACACTGCAGGAGAGTCCTTAAATAATGCAGCAAAGTCTTAAATAATGCAGCAGAGTCCTTAAATAACGCAGCAGTCCTTAAATAATGCAGCAAAGTCCTTAAATAATGCAGCAGAGTCCTTAAATACCGCAGCAGAGTCATTAAATAATGCAGCAGAGTCCTTAAATAATACAGCAGAGACCTTAAATAATGCAGCTGAGTCCTCAAATGCTTCAGCAGATTCATTAAATAATGCAGCAGAGTCCTTAAATAATGCATCTGAGTACCCAAATGCTTCAGCAGAGTCATTAAATACTGCAGCAGAGTCCTTAAATAATGCAACAAAGTCCTTAAATAATGCAGCAGCGTCCTTAAATAATGCAACAAATTCCTTAAATAATGCAGCAGAGTCCTTAAATACCACAGCAGAGTCCTTAAATAATGCAGCAGAGACCTTAAATGATGCAACAAAGTCCTTAAATAATGCAGCAGATTCCTTAAATTCTGCAGCAGCGTCCTTAAATAATGCATCAAAGTCCTTAAATAATGCAGCAGAGTCCTTAAATAATGCAGCAAATTCCTTAAATAATGCAGCAGAGTCCTTAAATAATGCAGCTGAGTCCTCAAATACTTCAGCAGAGTCATTAAATAATGCAGAAGAGTCCTTAAATAATGCAGCAAAGTTCTTAAATAATGCAGCAGAGTCCTTAAATAACGCAGCAGAGTCGTTAAATAATGCAGCAAAGTCCTTAAATAATGCAGCTGAGTCCTCAAATGCTTCAGCAGGATCCTTAAATAATGCAACAGAGACCTTTAATAATGCAGCTGAGTCCTCAAATGCTTCAGCAGAGTCATTAAATAATGCAGCAGGATCCTAAAATAATGCAATAAAGTCCTTAAATTATGCAGCAGAGTCCTTAAATAATGCAGCAAAGTCCTTAAGTACCATAGCAGAGTCCTTAAATAATGCAGCAGAGACCTTAAATAATGCAACAAAGTCCTTAAATAATGAAGCAGATTCCTTAAATTCTGCAGCAGTGTCCTTAAATAATGCATCAAAGTCCTTAAATAATGCAGCAGAGTCCTTAAATACCGCAGCAGAGTCCTTAAATAATGCAGCAAAGTAATTAAATAATGCAGCAGAGTCCTTAAATAATGCAGCAAAGTCCTTAAATAATGCAGCAGAGTCCTTAAATAATGCAACAAAGTCCTTAAATAATGCAGCAGAGTCCTTAAATACCGCAGCAGAGTCCTTAAATAATGCAGCAAAGTCCTTAAATAATACAACAAAGTCCTTAAATAATGCAGCAGAGTCATTAAATAATGCAGCAAAGTCCTTAAATAATGCAGCAGAGTCCTTAAATAATGCAGCAAATTCCTTAAATAATGCAGCAGAGTCATTAAATAATGCAATAAAGTCCTTAAATAATGCAACAGAGTCCTTAAATAATGCAGCAAAGTCCTTAAATAATGCAGCAGAGTCCTTAAATAATGCAAAAAAGTCCTTAAATAATGCAGTAGAGTCCTTAAATAATACAGCAAAGTCCTTAAATAATGCAGCAGAGTCCTAAAATAATGCAGCAAAGTCCTTAAATAATGCAGCAGAGTTCTTAAACACAGCAGCAGAGTCCTTAAATAATGCAGCAAGTAATTAAATAATGCAGCAGAGTCCTTAAGTAATGCAGCAAAGTCCTTAATTAATGCAGCAAAGTCCTTAAATAATGCAACAAATTCCTTAAATAATGCAGCAGCGTCCTTAAATAATGCAACAAATTCCTTAAATAATGCAGCAGAGTCCTTAAATACCACAGCAGAGTCCTTAAATAATGCAGCAGAGACCTTAAATAATGCAACAAAGTCCTTAAATAATGCAGCAGATTCCTTAAATTCTGCAGCAGCGTCCTTAAATAATGCATCAAAGTCCTTAAATAATGCAGCAGAGTCCTTAAATACCGCAGTAGAGTCCTTAAATAATGCAGCAAATTCCTTAAATAATGCAGCAGAGTCCTTAAATAATGCAGCTGAGTCCTCAAATGCTTCAGCAGAGTCATTAAATAATGCAGCAAAGTCCTTAAATAATGCAGCAGAGTCCTTAAATAATGCAGCTGAGTCCTCAAATGCTTCAGCAGAGTCATTAAATAATGCAGAAGACTCCTTAAATAATGCAGGAAAGTCCTTAAATAAAGCAGCAGAGTCCTTAGATAATGCAGCAGAGTCGTTAAATAATGCAGCAAAGTCCTTAAATAATGCAGCTGAGTCCTCAAATGCTTCAGCAGGATCCTTAAATAATGCAGCAGGATCCTTAAATAATGCAATAAAGTCCTTAAATTATGCAGCAGAGTCCTTAAATAATGCAGCAAAGTCCTTAAATAATGCAGCAGAGTCCTTACATAATGCAACAAAGTCCTTAAATAATGCAGCAGAGTCCTTAAATAATGCAACAAAGTTCTTAAATAATGCAGCAGAGTCCTTAAATAATGCAGCAAAGTCCTTAAGTACCATAGCAGAGTCCTTAAATAATGCAGCAGAGACCTTAAATAATGCAACAAAGTCCTTAAATAATGAAGCAGATTCCTTAAATTCTGCAGCAGTGTCCTTAAATAATGCATCAAAGTCCTTAAATAATGCAGCAGAGTCCTTAAATAATGCAGCAAAGTAATTAAATAATGCAGCAGAGTCCTTAAATAATGCAGCAAAGTCCTTAAATAATGCAGCAGAGTCCTTAAATACCAAAGCATAGTCCTTAAATAATGCGGCAGAGTCCTTAAATAATGCAACAAAGTCCTTAAATAATGCAGCAGAGTCCTTAAATAATGCAACAAAGTCCTTAAATAATGCAGCAAAGTCCTTAAATAAAGCAGCAAAGTCCTTACATAATGCAGCAGAGTCCTTAAACAATGCATCTGAGTCCCCAATTGCTTCAGCAGAGTCATTAAACACTGCAGCAGAGTCCTTAAATAATGCAGCAAAGTCTTAAATAATGCAGCAGAGTCCTTAAATAACGCAGCAGTCCTTAAATAATGCAGCAAAGTCCTTAAATAATGCAGCAGAGTCCTTAAATACCGCAGCAGAGTCATTAAATAATGCAGCAGAGTCCTTAAATAATACAGCAGAGACCTTAAATAATGCAGCTGAGTCCTCAAATGCTTCAGCAAAGTCATTAAATAATGCAGCAGAGTCCTTAAATAATGCAATAAAGTCCTTAAATAATGCAGCAGACTTCTAACATAATGCAACATAGTCCTTAAATAATGCAGCAGAGTCCTTATATAATGCAACAAAGTCATTAAATAATGCAGCAGAGTCCTTAAATAATGCAGCAAAGTCCTTAAATAATACAGCAGAGTCCTTAAGTACCACAGCATAGTCCTTAAATAATGCAGCAAAGTCCTTAAATAATGCAGCAGAGTCCTTAAATAATGCAACAAAGTCCTTAAATAATGCAGCAGAGTCCTTAAATACCGCAGCAGAGTCCTTAAATAATGCAGCAAAGTCCTTAAATAATACAACAAAGTCCTTAATTAATGCAGCAGAGTCATTAAATAATGCAGCAAAGTCCTTAAATAATGCAGCAGAGTCCTTAAATAATGCAGCAAATTCCTTAAATAATGCAGCAGAGTCATTAAATAATGCAATAAAGTCCTTAAATAATGCAACAGAGTCCTTAAATAATGCAGCAAAGTCCTTAAATAATGCAGCAGAGTCCTTAAATAATGCAAAAAAGTCCTTAAATAATGCAGCAGAGTCCTTAAATAATACAGCAAAGTCCTTAAATAATGCAGCAGAGTCCTTAAATAATGCAACAAAGTCCTTAAATAATGCAGTAGAGTCCTTAAATAATACAGCAAAGTCCTTAAATAATGCAGCAGAGTCCTAAAATAATGCAGCAAAGTCCTTAAATAATGCAGCAGAGTTCTTAAACACAGCAGCAGAGTCCTTAAATAATGCAGCAAGTAATTAAATAATGCAGCAGAGTCCTTAAGTAATGCAGCAAAGTCCTTAATTAATACAGCAAAGTCCTTAAATAATGCAACAAATTCCTTAAATAATGCAGCAGCGCCCTTAAATAATGCAACAAATTCCTTAAATAATGCAGCAGAGTCCTTAAATACCACAGCAGAGTCCTTAAATAATGCAGCAGAGACCTTAAATAATGCAACAAAGTCCTTAAATAATGCAGCAGATTCCTTAAATTCTGCAGCAGCGTCCTTAAATAATGCATCAAAGTCCTTAAATAATGCAGCAGAGTCCTTAAATACCGCAGCAGAATCCTTAAATAATGCAGCAAATTCCTTAAATAATGCAGCAGAGTCCTTAAATAATGCAGCTGAGTCCTCAAATGCTTCAGCAGAGTCATTAAATAATGCAGCAAAGTCCTTAAATAATACAGCAGAGTCCTTAAATAATGCAGCTGAGTCCTCAAATGCTTCAGCAGAGTCATTAAATAATGCAGAAGACTCCTTAAAAAATGCAGGAAAGTCCTTAAATAAAGCAGCAGAGTCCTTAGATAATGCAGCAGAGTCGTTAAATAATGCAGCAAAGTCCTTAAATAATGCAGCTGAGTCCTCAAATGCTTCAGCAGGATCCTTAAATAATGCAGCAGGATCCTTAAATAATGCAATAAAGTCCTTAAATTATGCAGCAGAGTCCTTAAATAATGCAACAAAGTCCTTAAATAATGCAGCAGAGTCCTTACATAATGCAACAAACTCCTTAAATAATGCAGCAGAGTCCTTAAATAATGCAACAAAGTTCTTAAATAATGCATCAAAGTCCTTAAATAATGCAGCAAAGTCCTTAAATAATGCAGCAAAGTCGTTAAGTACCATAGCAGAGTCCTTAAATAATGCAGCAGAGACCTTAAATAATGCAACAAAGTCCTTAAATAATGCAGCAGATTCCTTAAATTCTGCAGCAGCGTCCTTAAATAATGCAACAAAGTCCTTAAATAATGCAGCAGAGTCCTTAAATAATGCAACAAAGTCCTTAAATAATGCAAAAGAGTCCTTAAATAATGCAGCTGAGTCCTCAAATGCTTCAGCAGGATCCTTAAATAATGCAGCAGGATCCTTAAATAATGCAATAAAGTCCTTAAATTATGCAGCAGAGTCCTTAAATAATGCAGCAAAGTCCTTAAATAATGCAGCAGAGTCCTTACATAATGCAACAAACTCCTTAAATAATGCAGCAGAGTCCTTAAATAATGCAACAAAGTCCTTAAATAATGCAAAAGAGTCCTTAAATAAAGCAGCAAAGCCCTTACATAATGCAGCAGATTCCTTAAATAATGCATCTGAGTGCCCAAATGCTTCAGCAGAGTCATTAAATACTGCAGCAGAGACCTTAAATAATGCAACAAAGTACTTAAATAATGCAGCAGAGTCCTTAAATACCGCAGCAGAGTCCTTAAATAATGCAGCTGAGTCCTCAAATACTTCAGCAGAGTCATTAAATAATGCAGAAGAGTCCTTAAATAATGCAGCAAAGTTCTTAAATAATGCAGCAGAGTCCTTAAATAACGCAGCAGAGTCGTTAAATAATGCAGCAAAGTCCTTAAATAATGCAGCTGAGTCCTCAAATGCTTCAGCAGGATCCTTAAATAATGCAGCAGAGACCTTTAATAATGCAGCTGAGTCCTCAAATGCTTCAGCAGAGTCATTAAATAATGCAGCAGGATCCTAAAATAATGCAATAAAGTCCTTAAATTATGCAGCAGAGTCCTTAAATAATGCAGCAAAGTCCTTAAATAATGCAGCAGAGTCCTTACATAATGCAACAAAGTCCTTAAATAATGCAGCAGAGTCCTTAAATAATGCAGCTGAGTCCTCAAATGCTTCAGCAGAGTCATTAAATAATGCAGCAAAGTCCTTAAATAATGCAGCAGACTCCTTACATAATGCAACAAAGTCCTTAAATAATGCAGCAGAGTACTTATATAATGCAACAAAGTTATTAAATAATGCAGCAAAGTCCTTAAATAATGCAGCAGAGTCCTTAAATAATGCAACAAATTCCTTAAATAATGCAGCAGAGTCCTTAAATAATGCATCAAAGTCCTTAAATAATGCAGCAGAGTCCTTAAATACCGCAGCAGAGTCCTTAAATAATGCAGCAAAGTAATTAAATAATGCAGCAGAGTCCTTAAATAATGCAGCAAAGTCCTTAAATAATGCAGCAGAGTCCTTAAATACCAAAGCATAGTCCTTAAATAATGCAGCAAAGTCCTTAAATAATGCAGCAGAATCCTTAAATAATGCAACAAAGTCCTTAAATAATGCAGCAGAGTCCTTAAATAATGCAACAAAGTCCTTAAATAATGCAAAAGAGTCCTTAAATAAAGCAGCAAAGCCCTTACATAATGCAGCAGAGTCCTTAAATAATGCATCTGAGTCCCCAAATGCTTCAGCAGAGTCATTAAATACTGCAGCAGAGTCCTTAAATAATGCAACAAAGTCCTTAAATAATGCAGCAGCGTCCTTAAATAATGCAACAAATTCCTTAAATAATGCAGCAGAGTCCTTAAATACCACAGCAGAGTCCTTAAATAATGCAGCAGAGACCTTAAATGATGCAACAAAGTCCTTAAATAATGCAGCAGATTCCTTAAATTCTGCAGCAGCGTCCTTAAATAATGCATCAAAGTCCTTAAATAATGCAGCAGAGTCCTTAAATAATGCAGCAAATTCCTTAAATAATGCAGCAGAGTCCTTAAATAATGCAGCTGAGTCCTCAAATACTTCAGCAGAGTCATTAAATAATGCAGAAGAGTCCTTAAATAATGCAGCAAAGTTCTTAAATAATGCAGCAGAGTCCTTAAATAACGCAGCAGAGTCGTTAAATAATGCAGCAAAGTCCTTAAATAATGCAGCTGAGTCCTCAAATGCTTCAGCAGGATCCTTAAATAATGCAACAGAGACCTTTAATAATGCAGCTGAGTCCTCAAATGCTTCAGCAGAGTCATTAAATAATGCAGCAGGATCCTAAAATAATGCAATAAAGTCCTTAAATTATGCAGCAGAGTCCTTAAATAATGCAGCAAAGTCCTTAAGTACCATAGCAGAGTCCTTAAATAATGCAGCAGAGACCTTAAATAATGCAACAAAGTCCTTAAATAATGAAGCAGATTCCTTAAATTCTGCAGCAGTGTCCTTAAATAATGCATCAAAGTCCTTAAATAATGCAGCAGAGTCCTTAAATACCGCAGCAGAGTCCTTAAATAATGCAGCAAAGTAATTAAATAATGCAGCAGAGTCCTTAAATAATGCAGCAAAGTCCTTAAATAATGCAGCAGAGTCCTTAAATAACAAAGCATAGTCCTTAAATAATGCGGCAGAGTCCTTAAATAATGCAACAAAGTCTTTAAATAATGCAGCAGAGTCCTTAAATAATGCAACAAAGTCCTTAAATAATGCAGCAAAGTCCTTAAATAAAGCAGCAAAGTCCTTACATAATGCAGCAGAGTCCTTAAACAATGCATCTGAGTCCCCAATTGCTTCAGCAGAGTCATTAAACACTGCAGGAGAGTCCTTAAATAATGCAGCAAAGTCTTAAATAATGCAGCAGAGTCCTTAAATAACGCAGCAGTCCTTAAATAATGCAGCAAAGTCCTTAAATAATGCAGCAGAGTCCTTAAATACCGCAGCAGAGTCATTAAATAATGCAGCAGAGTCCTTAAATAATACAGCAGAGACCTTAAATAATGCAGCTGAGTCCTCAAATGCTTCAGCAGATTCATTAAATAATGCAGCAGAGTCCTTAAATAATGCATCTGAGTACCCAAATGCTTCAGCAGAGTCATTAAATACTGCAGCAGAGTCCTTAAATAATGCAACAAAGTCCTTAAATAATGCAGCAGCGTCCTTAAATAATGCAACAAATTCCTTAAATAATGCAGCAGAGTCCTTAAATACCACAGCAGAGTCCTTAAATAATGCAGCAGAGACCTTAAATGATGCAACAAAGTCCTTAAATAATGCAGCAGATTCCTTAAATTCTGCAGCAGCGTCCTTAAATAATGCATCAAAGTCCTTAAATAATGCAGCAGAGTCCTTAAATAATGCAGCAAATTCCTTAAATAATGCAGCAGAGTCCTTAAATAATGCAGCTGAGTCCTCAAATACTTCAGCAGAGTCATTAAATAATGCAGAAGAGTCCTTAAATAATGCAGCAAAGTTCTTAAATAATGCAGCAGAGTCCTTAAATAACGCAGCAGAGTCGTTAAATAATGCAGCAAAGTCCTTAAATAATGCAGCTGAGTCCTCAAATGCTTCAGCAGGATCCTTAAATAATGCAACAGAGACCTTTAATAATGCAGCTGAGTCCTCAAATGCTTCAGCAGAGTCATTAAATAATGCAGCAGGATCCTAAAATAATGCAATAAAGTCCTTAAATTATGCAGCAGAGTCCTTAAATAATGCAGCAAAGTCCTTAAGTACCATAGCAGAGTCCTTAAATAATGCAGCAGAGACCTTAAATAATGCAACAAAGTCCTTAAATAATGAAGCAGATTCCTTAAATTCTGCAGCAGTGTCCTTAAATAATGCATCAAAGTCCTTAAATAATGCAGCAGAGTCCTTAAATACCGCAGCAGAGTCCTTAAATAATGCAGCAAAGTAATTAAATAATGCAGCAGAGTCCTTAAATAATGCAGCAAAGTCCTTAAATAATGCAGCAGAGTCCTTAAATAACAAAGCATAGTCCTTAAATAATGCGGCAGAGTCCTTAAATAATGCAACAAAGTCTTTAAATAATGCAGCAGAGTCCTTAAATAATGCAACAAAGTCCTTAAATAATGCAGCAAAGTCCTTAAATAAAGCAGCAAAGTCCTTACATAATGCAGCAGAGTCCTTAAACAATGCATCTGAGTCCCCAATTGCTTCAGCAGAGTCATTAAACACTGCAGGAGAGTCCTTAAATAATGCAGCAAAGTCTTAAATAATGCAGCAGAGTCCTTAAATAACGCAGCAGTCCTTAAATAATGCAGCAAAGTCCTTAAATAATGCAGCAGAGTCCTTAAATACCGCAGCAGAGTCATTAAATAATGCAGCAGAGTCCTTAAATAATACAGCAGAGACCTTAAATAATGCAGCTGAGTCCTCAAATGCTTCAGCAGATTCATTAAATAATGCAGCAGAGTCCTTAAATAATGCATCTGAGTACCCAAATGCTTCAGCAGAGTCATTAAATACTGCAGCAGAGTCCTTAAATAATGCAACAAAGTCCTTAAATAATGCAGCAGCGTCCTTAAATAATGCAACAAATTCCTTAAATAATGCAGCAGAGTCCTTAAATACCACAGCAGAGTCCTTAAATAATGCAGCAGAGACCTTAAATGATGCAACAAAGTCCTTAAATAATGCAGCAGATTCCTTAAATTCTGCAGCAGCGTCCTTAAATAATGCATCAAAGTCCTTAAATAATGCAGCAGAGTCCTTAAATAATGCAGCAAATTCCTTAAATAATGCAGCAGAGTCCTTAAATAATGCAGCTGAGTCCTCAAATACTTCAGCAGAGTCATTAAATAATGCAGAAGAGTCCTTAAATAATGCAGCAAAGTTCTTAAATAATGCAGCAGAGTCCTTAAATAACGCAGCAGAGTCGTTAAATAATGCAGCAAAGTCCTTAAATAATGCAGCTGAGTCCTCAAATGCTTCAGCAGGATCCTTAAATAATGCAACAGAGACCTTTAATAATGCAGCTGAGTCCTCAAATGCTTCAGCAGAGTCATTAAATAATGCAGCAGGATCCTAAAATAATGCAATAAAGTCCTTAAATTATGCAGCAGAGTCCTTAAATAATGCAGCAAAGTCCTTAAGTACCATAGCAGAGTCCTTAAATAATGCAGCAGAGACCTTAAATAATGCAACAAAGTCCTTAAATAATGAAGCAGATTCCTTAAATTCTGCAGCAGTGTCCTTAAATAATGCATCAAAGTCCTTAAATAATGCAGCAGAGTCCTTAAATACCGCAGCAGAGTCCTTAAATAATGCAGCAAAGTAATTAAATAATGCAGCAGAGTCCTTAAATAATGCAGCAAAGTCCTTAAATAATGCAGCAGAGTCCTTAAATAACAAAGCATAGTCCTTAAATAATGCGGCAGAGTCCTTAAATAATGCAACAAAGTCTTTAAATAATGCAGCAGAGTCCTTAAATAATGCAACAAAGTCCTTAAATAATGCAGCAAAGTCCTTAAATAAAGCAGCAAAGTCCTTACATAATGCAGCAGAGTCCTTAAACAATGCATCTGAGTCCCCAATTGCTTCAGCAGAGTCATTAAACACTGCAGGAGAGTCCTTAAATAATGCAGCAAAGTCTTAAATAATGCAGCAGAGTCCTTAAATAACGCAGCAGTCCTTAAATAATGCAGCAAAGTCCTTAAATAATGCAGCAGAGTCCTTAAATACCGCAGCAGAGTCATTAAATAATGCAGCAGAGTCCTTAAATAATACAGCAGAGACCTTAAATAATGCAGCTGAGTCCTCAAATGCTTCAGCAGAGTCATTAAATAATGCAGCAGAGTCCTTAAATAATGCAATAAAGTCCTTAAATAATGCAGCAGAGTCCTTAAATAATGCAGCAAAGTCCTTAAATAATGCAGCAGACTTCTAACATAATGCAACATAGTCCTTAAATAATGCAGCAGAGTCGTTATATAATGCAACAAAGTCATTAAATAATGCAGCAGAGTCCTTAAATAATGCAGCAAAGTCCTTAAATAATACAGCAGAGTCCTTAAGTACCACAGCATAGTCCTTAAATAATGCAGCAAAGTCCTTAAATAATGCAGCAGAGTCCTTAAATAATGCAACAAAGTCCTTAAATAATGCAGCAGAGTCCTTAAATACCGCAGCAGAGTCCTTAAATAATGCAGCAAAGTCCTTAAATAATACAACAAAGTCCTTAAATAATGCAGCAGAGTCATTAAATAATGCAGCAAAGTCCTTAAATAATGCAGCAGAGTCCTTAAATAATGCAGCAAATTCCTTAAATAATGCAGCAGAGTCATTAAATAATGCAATAAAGTCCTTAAATAATGCAACAGAGTCCTTAAATAATGCAGCAAAGTCCTTAAATAATGCAGCAGAGTCCTTAAATAATGCAAAAAAGTCCTTAAATAATGCAGTAGAGTCCTTAAATAATACAGCAAAGTCCTTAAATAATGCAGCAGAGTCCTAAAATAATGCAGCAAAGTCCTTAAATAATGCAGCAGAGTTCTTAAACACAGCAGCAGAGTCCTTAAATAATGCAGCAAGTAATTAAATAATGCAGCAGAGTCCTTAAGTAATGCAGCAAAGTCCTTAATTAATACAGCAAAGTCCTTAAATAATGCAACAAATTCCTTAAATAATGCAGCAGCGCCCTTAAATAATGCAACAAATTCCTTAAATAATGCAGCAGAGTCCTTAAATACCACAGCAGAGTCCTTAAATAATGCAGCAGAGACCTTAAATAATGCAACAAAGTCCTTAAATAATGCAGCAGATTCCTTAAATTCTGCAGCAGCGTCCTTAAATAATGCATCAAATTCCTTAAATAATGCAGCAGAGTCCTTAAATACCGCAGCAGAGTCCTTAAATAATGCAGCAAATTCCTTAAATAATGCAGCAGAGTCCTTAAATAATGCAGCTGAGTCCTCAAATGCTTCAGCAGAGTCATTAAATAATGCAGCAAAGTCCTTAAATAATGCAGCAGAGTCCTTAAATAATGCAGCTGAGTCCTCAAATGCTTCAGCAGAGTCATTAAATAATGCAGAAGACTCCTTAAATAATGCAGGAAAGTCCTTAAATAAAGCAGCAGAGTCCTTAGATAATGCAGCAGAGTCGTTAAATAATGCAGCAAAGTCCTTAAATAATGCAGCTGAGTCCTCAAATGCTTCAGCAGGATCCTTAAATAATGCAGCAGGATCCTTAAATAATGCAATAAAGTCCTTAAATTATGCAGCAGAGTCCTTAAATAATGCAGCAAAGTCCTTAAATAATGCAGCAGAGTCCTTACATAATGCAACAAACTCCTTAAATAATGCAGCAGAGTCCTTAAATAATGCAACAAAGTTCTTAAATAATGCATCAAAGTCCTTAAATAATGCAGCAAAGTCCTTAAATAATGCAGCAAAGTCGTTAAGTACCATAGCAGAGTCCTTAAATAATGCAGCAGAGACCTTAAATAATGCAACAAAGTCCTTAAATAATGCAGCAGATTCCTTAAATTCTGCAGCAGCGTCCTTAAATAATGCAACAAAGTCCTTAAATAATGCAGCAGAGTCCTTAAATAATGCAACAAAGTCCTTAAATAATGCAAAAGAGTCCTTAAATAATGCAGCTGAGTCCTCAAATGCTTCAGCAGAGTCATTAAATAATGCAGCAGGATCCTAAAATAATGCAAGAAAGTCCTTAAATTATGCAGCAGAGTCCTTAAATAATGCAGCAAAGTCCTTAAGTACCATAGCAGAGTCCTTAAATAATGCAGCAGAGACCTTAAATAATGCAACAAAGTCCTTAAATAATGAAGCAGATTCCTTAAATTCTGCAGCAGTGTCCTTAAATAATGCATCAAAGTCCTTAAATAATGCAGCAGAGTCCTTAAATACCGCAGCAGAGTCCTTAAATAATGCAGCAAAGTAAATAAATAATGCAGCAGAGTCCTTAAATAATGCAGCAAAGTCCTTAAATAATGCAGCAGAGTCCTTAAATAACAAAGCATAGTCCTTAAATAATGCGGCAGAGTCCTTAAATAATGCAACAAAGTCCTTAAATAATGCAGCAGAGTCCTTAAATAATGCAACAAAGTCCTTAAATAATGCAGCAAAGTCCTTAAATAAAGCAGCAAAGTCCTTACATAATGCAGCAGAGTCCTTAAACAATGCATCTGAGTCCCCAATTGCTTCAGCAGAGTCATTAAACACTGCAGCAGAGTCCTTACATAATGCAGCAAAGTCTTAAATAATGCAGCAGAGTCCTTAAATAACGCAGCAGTCCTTAAATAATGCAACAAATTCCTTAAATAATGCAGCAGAGTCCTTAAATACCACAGCAGAGTCCTTAAATAATGCAGCAGAGACCTTAAATAATGCAACAAAGTCCTTAAATAATGCAGCAGATTCCTTAAATTCTGCAGCAGCGTCCTTAAATAATGCATCAAAGTCCTTAAATAATGCAGCAGAGTCCTTAAATACCGCAGTAGAGTCCTTAAAGAATGCAGCAAATTCCTTAAATAATGCAGCAGAGTCCTTAAATAATGCAGCTGAGTCCTCAAATGCTTCAGCAGAGTCATTAAATAATGCAGCAAAGTCCTTAAATAATGCAGCAGAGTCCTTAAATAATGCAGCTGAGTCCTCAAATGCTTCAGCAGAGTCATTAAATAATGCAGAAGACTCCTTAAATAATGCAGGAAAGTCCTTAAATAAAGCAGCAGAGTCCTTAGATAATGCAGCAGAGTCGTTAAATAATGCAGCAAAGTCCTTAAATAATGCAGCTGAGTCCTCAAATGCTTCAGCAGGATCCTTAAATAATGCAGCAGGATCCTTAAATAATGCAATAAAGTCCTTAAATTATGCAGCAGAGTCCTTAAATAATGCAGCAAAGTCCTTAAATAATGCAGCAGAGTCCTTACATAATGCAACAAAGTCCTTAAATAATGCAGCAGAGTCCTTAAATAATGCAACAAAGTTCTTAAATAATGCAGCAGAGTCCTTAAATAATGCAGCAAAGTCCTTAAGTACCATAGCAGAGTCCTTAAATAATGCAGCAGAGACCTTAAATAATGCAACAAAGTCCTTAAATAATGAAGCAGATTCCTTAAATTCTGCAGCAGTGTCCTTAAATAATGCATCAAAGTCCTTAAATAATGCAGCAGAGTCCTTAAATAATGCAGCAAAGTAATTAAATAATGCAGCAGAGTCCTTAAATAATGCAGCAAAGTCCTTAAATAATGCAGCAGAGTCCTTAAATACCAAAGCATAGTCCTTAAATAATGCAGCAGAGACCTTAAATAATGCAACAAAGTCCTTAAATAATGCAGCAGATTCCTTAAATTCTGCAGCAGCGTCCTTAAATAATGCAGCAGAGTCCTTACATAATGCAACAAACTCCTTAAATAATGCAGCAGAGTCCTTAAATAATGCAACAAAGTTCTTAAATAATGCATCAAAGTCCTTAAATAATGCAGCAAAGTCCTTAAATAATGCAGCAAAGTCGTTAAGTACCATAGCAGAGTCCTTAAATAATGCAGCAGAGACCTTAAATAATGCAACAAAGTCCTTAAATAATGCAGCAGATTCCTTAAATTCTGCAGCAGCGTCCTTAAATAATGCAACAAAGTCCTTAAATAATGCAGCAGAGTCCTTAAATAATGCAACAAAGTCCTTAAATAATGCAAAAGAGTCCTTAAATAATGCAGCTGAGTCCTCAAATGCTTCAGCAGGATCCTTAAATAATGCAGCAGGATCCTTAAATAATGCAATAAAGTCCTTAAATTATGCAGCAGAGTCCTTAAATAATGCAGCAAAGTCCTTAAATAATGCAGCAGAGTCCTTACATAATGCAACAAACTCCTTAAATAATGCAGCAGAGTCCTTAAATAATGCAACAAAGTCCTTAAATAATGCAAAAGAGTCCTTAAATAAAGCAGCAAAGCCCTTACATAATGCAGCAGATTCCTTAAATAATGCATCTGAGTGCCCAAATGCTTCAGCAGAGTCATTAAATACTGCAGCAGAGACCTTAAATAATGCAACAAAGTCCTTAAATAATGCAGCAGAGTCCTTAAATACCGCAGCAGAGTCCTTAAATAATGCAGCTGAGTCCTCAAATACTTCAGCAGAGTCATTAAATAATGCAGAAGAGTCCTTAAATAATGCAGCAAAGTTCTTAAATAATGCAGCAGAGTCCTTAAATAACGCAGCAGAGTCGTTAAATAATGCAGCAAAGTCCTTAAATAATGCAGCTGAGTCCTCAAATGCTTCAGCAGGATCCTTAAATAATGCAGCAGAGACCTTTAATAATGCAGCTGAGTCCTCAAATGCTTCAGCAGAGTCATTAAATAATGCAGCAGGATCCTAAAATAATGCAATAAAGTCCTTAAATTATGCAGCAGAGTCCTTAAATAATGCAGCAAAGTCCTTAAATAATGCAGCAGAGTCCTTACATAATGCAACAAAGTCCTTAAATAATGCAGCAGAGTCCTTAAATAATGCAGCTGAGTCCTCAAATGCTTCAGCAGAGTCATTAAATAATGCAGCAAAGTCCTTAAATAATGCAGCAGACTCCTTACATAATGCAACAAAGTCCTTAAATAATGCAGCAGAGTACTTATATAATGCAACAAAGTTATTAAATAATGCAGCAAAGTCCTTAAATAATGCAGCAGAGTCCTTAAATAATGCAACAAATTCCTTAAATAATGCAGCAGAGTCCTTAAATAATGCATCAAAGTCCTTAAATAATGCAGCAGAGTCCTTAAATACCGCAGCAGAGTCCTTAAATAATGCAGCAAAGTAATTAAATAATGCAGCAGAGTCCTTAAATAATGCAGCAAAGTCCTTAAATAATGCAGCAGAGTCCTTAAATACCAAAGCATAGTCCTTAAATAATGCAGCAAAGTCCTTAAATAATGCAGCAGAATCCTTAAATAATGCAACAAAGTCCTTAAATAATGCAGCAGAGTCCTTAAATAATGCAACAAAGTCCTTAAATAATGCAAAAGAGTCCTTAAATAAAGCAGCAAAGCCCTTACATAATGCAGCAGAGTCCTTAAATAATGCATCTGAGTCCCCAAATGCTTCAGCAGAGTCATTAAATACTGCAGCAGAGTCCTTAAATAATGCAACAAAGTCCTTAAATAATGCAGCAGCGTCCTTAAATAATGCAACAAATTCCTTAAATAATGCAGCAGAGTCCTTAAATACCACAGCAGAGTCCTTAAATAATGCAGCAGAGACCTTAAATGATGCAACAAAGTCCTTAAATAATGCAGCAGATTCCTTAAATTCTGCAGCAGCGTCCTTAAATAATGCATCAAAGTCCTTAAATAATGCAGCAGAGTCCTTAAATAATGCAGCAAATTCCTTAAATAATGCAGCAGAGTCCTTAAATAATGCAGCTGAGTCCTCAAATACTTCAGCAGAGTCATTAAATAATGCAGAAGAGTCCTTAAATAATGCAGCAAAGTTCTTAAATAATGCAGCAGAGTCCTTAAATAACGCAGCAGAGTCGTTAAATAATGCAGCAAAGTCCTTAAATAATGCAGCTGAGTCCTCAAATGCTTCAGCAGGATCCTTAAATAATGCAACAGAGACCTTTAATAATGCAGCTGAGTCCTCAAATGCTTCAGCAGAGTCATTAAATAATGCAGCAGGATCCTAAAATAATGCAATAAAGTCCTTAAATTATGCAGCAGAGTCCTTAAATAATGCAGCAAAGTCCTTAAGTACCATAGCAGAGTCCTTAAATAATGCAGCAGAGACCTTAAATAATGCAACAAAGTCCTTAAATAATGAAGCAGATTCCTTAAATTCTGCAGCAGTGTCCTTAAATAATGCATCAAAGTCCTTAAATAATGCAGCAGAGTCCTTAAATACCGCAGCAGAGTCCTTAAATAATGCAGCAAAGTAATTAAATAATGCAGCAGAGTCCTTAAATAATGCAGCAAAGTCCTTAAATAATGCAGCAGAGTCCTTAAATAACAAAGCATAGTCCTTAAATAATGCGGCAGAGTCCTTAAATAATGCAACAAAGTCTTTAAATAATGCAGCAGAGTCCTTAAATAATGCAACAAAGTCCTTAAATAATGCAGCAAAGTCCTTAAATAAAGCAGCAAAGTCCTTACATAATGCAGCAGAGTCCTTAAACAATGCATCTGAGTCCCCAATTGCTTCAGCAGAGTCATTAAACACTGCAGGAGAGTCCTTAAATAATGCAGCAAAGTCTTAAATAATGCAGCAGAGTCCTTAAATAACGCAGCAGTCCTTAAATAATGCAGCAAAGTCCTTAAATAATGCAGCAGAGTCCTTAAATACCGCAGCAGAGTCATTAAATAATGCAGCAGAGTCCTTAAATAATACAGCAGAGACCTTAAATAATGCAGCTGAGTCCTCAAATGCTTCAGCAGATTCATTAAATAATGCAGCAGAGTCCTTAAATAATGCATCTGAGTACCCAAATGCTTCAGCAGAGTCATTAAATACTGCAGCAGAGTCCTTAAATAATGCAACAAAGTCCTTAAATAATGCAGCAGCGTCCTTAAATAATGCAACAAATTCCTTAAATAATGCAGCAGAGTCCTTAAATACCACAGCAGAGTCCTTAAATAATGCAGCAGAGACCTTAAATGATGCAACAAAGTCCTTAAATAATGCAGCAGATTCCTTAAATTCTGCAGCAGCGTCCTTAAATAATGCATCAAAGTCCTTAAATAATGCAGCAGAGTCCTTAAATAATGCAGCAAATTCCTTAAATAATGCAGCAGAGTCCTTAAATAATGCAGCTGAGTCCTCAAATACTTCAGCAGAGTCATTAAATAATGCAGAAGAGTCCTTAAATAATGCAGCAAAGTTCTTAAATAATGCAGCAGAGTCCTTAAATAACGCAGCAGAGTCGTTAAATAATGCAGCAAAGTCCTTAAATAATGCAGCTGAGTCCTCAAATGCTTCAGCAGGATCCTTAAATAATGCAACAGAGACCTTTAATAATGCAGCTGAGTCCTCAAATGCTTCAGCAGAGTCATTAAATAATGCAGCAGGATCCTAAAATAATGCAATAAAGTCCTTAAATTATGCAGCAGAGTCCTTAAATAATGCAGCAAAGTCCTTAAGTACCATAGCAGAGTCCTTAAATAATGCAGCAGAGACCTTAAATAATGCAACAAAGTCCTTAAATAATGAAGCAGATTCCTTAAATTCTGCAGCAGTGTCCTTAAATAATGCATCAAAGTCCTTAAATAATGCAGCAGAGTCCTTAAATACCGCAGCAGAGTCCTTAAATAATGCAGCAAAGTAATTAAATAATGCAGCAGAGTCCTTAAATAATGCAGCAAAGTCCTTAAATAATGCAGCAGAGTCCTTAAATAACAAAGCATAGTCCTTAAATAATGCGGCAGAGTCCTTAAATAATGCAACAAAGTCTTTAAATAATGCAGCAGAGTCCTTAAATAATGCAACAAAGTCCTTAAATAATGCAGCAAAGTCCTTAAATAAAGCAGCAAAGTCCTTACATAATGCAGCAGAGTCCTTAAACAATGCATCTGAGTCCCCAATTGCTTCAGCAGAGTCATTAAACACTGCAGGAGAGTCCTTAAATAATGCAGCAAAGTCTTAAATAATGCAGCAGAGTCCTTAAATAACGCAGCAGTCCTTAAATAATGCAGCAAAGTCCTTAAATAATGCAGCAGAGTCCTTAAATACCGCAGCAGAGTCATTAAATAATGCAGCAGAGTCCTTAAATAATACAGCAGAGACCTTAAATAATGCAGCTGAGTCCTCAAATGCTTCAGCAGATTCATTAAATAATGCAGCAGAGTCCTTAAATAATGCATCTGAGTACCCAAATGCTTCAGCAGAGTCATTAAATACTGCAGCAGAGTCCTTAAATAATGCAACAAAGTCCTTAAATAATGCAGCAGCGTCCTTAAATAATGCAACAAATTCCTTAAATAATGCAGCAGAGTCCTTAAATACCACAGCAGAGTCCTTAAATAATGCAGCAGAGACCTTAAATGATGCAACAAAGTCCTTAAATAATGCAGCAGATTCCTTAAATTCTGCAGCAGCGTCCTTAAATAATGCATCAAAGTCCTTAAATAATGCAGCAGAGTCCTTAAATAATGCAGCAAATTCCTTAAATAATGCAGCAGAGTCCTTAAATAATGCAGCTGAGTCCTCAAATACTTCAGCAGAGTCATTAAATAATGCAGAAGAGTCCTTAAATAATGCAGCAAAGTTCTTAAATAATGCAGCAGAGTCCTTAAATAACGCAGCAGAGTCGTTAAATAATGCAGCAAAGTCCTTAAATAATGCAGCTGAGTCCTCAAATGCTTCAGCAGGATCCTTAAATAATGCAACAGAGACCTTTAATAATGCAGCTGAGTCCTCAAATGCTTCAGCAGAGTCATTAAATAATGCAGCAGGATCCTAAAATAATGCAATAAAGTCCTTAAATTATGCAGCAGAGTCCTTAAATAATGCAGCAAAGTCCTTAAGTACCATAGCAGAGTCCTTAAATAATGCAGCAGAGACCTTAAATAATGCAACAAAGTCCTTAAATAATGAAGCAGATTCCTTAAATTCTGCAGCAGTGTCCTTAAATAATGCATCAAAGTCCTTAAATAATGCAGCAGAGTCCTTAAATACCGCAGCAGAGTCCTTAAATAATGCAGCAAAGTAATTAAATAATGCAGCAGAGTCCTTAAATAATGCAGCAAAGTCCTTAAATAATGCAGCAGAGTCCTTAAATAACAAAGCATAGTCCTTAAATAATGCGGCAGAGTCCTTAAATAATGCAACAAAGTCTTTAAATAATGCAGCAGAGTCCTTAAATAATGCAACAAAGTCCTTAAATAATGCAGCAAAGTCCTTAAATAAAGCAGCAAAGTCCTTACATAATGCAGCAGAGTCCTTAAACAATGCATCTGAGTCCCCAATTGCTTCAGCAGAGTCATTAAACACTGCAGGAGAGTCCTTAAATAATGCAGCAAAGTCTTAAATAATGCAGCAGAGTCCTTAAATAACGCAGCAGTCCTTAAATAATGCAGCAAAGTCCTTAAATAATGCAGCAGAGTCCTTAAATACCGCAGCAGAGTCATTAAATAATGCAGCAGAGTCCTTAAATAATACAGCAGAGACCTTAAATAATGCAGCTGAGTCCTCAAATGCTTCAGCAGAGTCATTAAATAATGCAGCAGAGTCCTTAAATAATGCAATAAAGTCCTTAAATAATGCAGCAGAGTCCTTAAATAATGCAGCAAAGTCCTTAAATAATGCAGCAGACTTCTAACATAATGCAACATAGTCCTTAAATAATGCAGCAGAGTCGTTATATAATGCAACAAAGTCATTAAATAATGCAGCAGAGTCCTTAAATAATGCAGCAAAGTCCTTAAATAATACAGCAGAGTCCTTAAGTACCACAGCATAGTCCTTAAATAATGCAGCAAAGTCCTTAAATAATGCAGCAGAGTCCTTAAATAATGCAACAAAGTCCTTAAATAATGCAGCAGAGTCCTTAAATACCGCAGCAGAGTCCTTAAATAATGCAGCAAAGTCCTTAAATAATACAACAAAGTCCTTAAATAATGCAGCAGAGTCATTAAATAATGCAGCAAAGTCCTTAAATAATGCAGCAGAGTCCTTAAATAATGCAGCAAATTCCTTAAATAATGCAGCAGAGTCATTAAATAATGCAATAAAGTCCTTAAATAATGCAACAGAGTCCTTAAATAATGCAGCAAAGTCCTTAAATAATGCAGCAGAGTCCTTAAATAATGCAAAAAAGTCCTTAAATAATGCAGTAGAGTCCTTAAATAATACAGCAAAGTCCTTAAATAATGCAGCAGAGTCCTAAAATAATGCAGCAAAGTCCTTAAATAATGCAGCAGAGTTCTTAAACACAGCAGCAGAGTCCTTAAATAATGCAGCAAGTAATTAAATAATGCAGCAGAGTCCTTAAGTAATGCAGCAAAGTCCTTAATTAATACAGCAAAGTCCTTAAATAATGCAACAAATTCCTTAAATAATGCAGCAGCGCCCTTAAATAATGCAACAAATTCCTTAAATAATGCAGCAGAGTCCTTAAATACCACAGCAGAGTCCTTAAATAATGCAGCAGAGACCTTAAATAATGCAACAAAGTCCTTAAATAATGCAGCAGATTCCTTAAATTCTGCAGCAGCGTCCTTAAATAATGCATCAAATTCCTTAAATAATGCAGCAGAGTCCTTAAATACCGCAGCAGAGTCCTTAAATAATGCAGCAAATTCCTTAAATAATGCAGCAGAGTCCTTAAATAATGCAGCTGAGTCCTCAAATGCTTCAGCAGAGTCATTAAATAATGCAGCAAAGTCCTTAAATAATGCAGCAGAGTCCTTAAATAATGCAGCTGAGTCCTCAAATGCTTCAGCAGAGTCATTAAATAATGCAGAAGACTCCTTAAATAATGCAGGAAAGTCCTTAAATAAAGCAGCAGAGTCCTT
The DNA here is from genome assembly GCF_046119375.1 of Phyllobates terribilis. Taxonomy (NCBI): domain Eukaryota; kingdom Metazoa; phylum Chordata; class Amphibia; order Anura; family Dendrobatidae; genus Phyllobates; species Phyllobates terribilis. The sequence continues at coordinate 749,179 of NW_027363048.1, forward strand.
AGATAATGCAGCAGAGTCGTTAAATAATGCAGCAAAGTCCTTAAATAATGCAGCTGAGTCCTCAAATGCTTCAGCAGGATCCTTAAATAATGCAGCAGGATCCTTAAATAATGCAATAAAGTCCTTAAATTATGCAGCAGAGTCCTTAAATAATGCAGCAAAGTCCTTAAATAATGCAGCAGAGTCCTTACATAATGCAACAAACTCCTTAAATAATGCAGCAGAGTCCTTAAATAATGCAACAAAGTTCTTAAATAATGCATCAAAGTCCTTAAATAATGCAGCAAAGTCCTTAAATAATGCAGCAAAGTCGTTAAGTACCATAGCAGAGTCCTTAAATAATGCAGCAGAGACCTTAAATAATGCAACAAAGTCCTTAAATAATGCAGCAGATTCCTTAAATTCTGCAGCAGCGTCCTTAAATAATGCAACAAAGTCCTTAAATAATGCAGCAGAGTCCTTAAATAATGCAAAAGAGTCCTTAAATAATGCAGCTGAGTCCTCAAATGCTTCAGCAGAGTCATTAAATAATGCAGCAGGATCCTAAAATAATGCAAGAAAGTCCTTAAATTATGCAGCAGAGTCCTTAAATAATGCAGCAAAGTCCTTAAGTACCATAGCAGAGTCCTTAAATAATGCAGCAGAGACCTTAAATAATGCAACAAAGTCCTTAAATAATGAAGCAGATTCCTTAAATTCTGCAGCAGTGTCCTTAAATAATGCATCAAAGTCCTTAAATAATGCAGCAGAGTCCTTAAATACCGCAGCAGAGTCCTTAAATAATGCAGCAAAGTAAATAAATAATGCAGCAGAGTCCTTAAATAATGCAGCAAAGTCCTTAAATAATGCAGCAGAGTCCTTAAATAACAAAGCATAGTCCTTAAATAATGCGGCAGAGTCCTTAAATAATGCAACAAAGTCCTTAAATAATGCAGCAGAGTCCTTAAATAATGCAACAAAGTCCTTAAATAATGCAGCAAAGTCCTTAAATAAAGCAGCAAAGTCCTTACATAATGCAGCAGAGTCCTTAAACAATGCATCTGAGTCCCCAATTGCTTCAGCAGAGTCATTAAACACTGCAGCAGAGTCCTTACATAATGCAGCAAAGTCTTAAATAATGCAGCAGAGTCCTTAAATAACGCAGCAGTCCTTAAATAATGCAACAAATTCCTTAAATAATGCAGCAGAGTCCTTAAATACCACAGCAGAGTCCTTAAATAATGCAGCAGAGACCTTAAATAATGCAACAAAGTCCTTAAATAATGCAGCAGATTCCTTAAATTCTGCAGCAGCGTCCTTAAATAATGCATCAAAGTCCTTAAATAATGCAGCAGAGTCCTTAAATACCGCAGTAGAGTCCTTAAAGAATGCAGCAAATTCCTTAAATAATGCAGCAGAGTCCTTAAATAATGCAGCTGAGTCCTCAAATGCTTCAGCAGAGTCATTAAATAATGCAGCAAAGTCCTTAAATAATGCAGCAGAGTCCTTAAATAATGCAGCTGAGTCCTCAAATGCTTCAGCAGAGTCATTAAATAATGCAGAAGACTCCTTAAATAATGCAGGAAAGTCCTTAAATAAAGCAGCAGAGTCCTTAGATAATGCAGCAGAGTCGTTAAATAATGCAGCAAAGTCCTTAAATAATGCAGCTGAGTCCTCAAATGCTTCAGCAGGATCCTTAAATAATGCAGCAGGATCCTTAAATAATGCAATAAAGTCCTTAAATTATGCAGCAGAGTCCTTAAATAATGCAGCAAAGTCCTTAAATAATGCAGCAGAGTCCTTACATAATGCAACAAAGTCCTTAAATAATGCAGCAGAGTCCTTAAATAATGCAACAAAGTTCTTAAATAATGCAGCAGAGTCCTTAAATAATGCAGCAAAGTCCTTAAGTACCATAGCAGAGTCCTTAAATAATGCAGCAGAGACCTTAAATAATGCAACAAAGTCCTTAAATAATGAAGCAGATTCCTTAAATTCTGCAGCAGTGTCCTTAAATAATGCATCAAAGTCCTTAAATAATGCAGCAGAGTCCTTAAATAATGCAGCAAAGTAATTAAATAATGCAGCAGAGTCCTTAAATAATGCAGCAAAGTCCTTAAATAATGCAGCAGAGTCCTTAAATACCAAAGCATAGTCCTTAAATAATGCGGCAGAGTCCTTAAATAATGCAACAAAGTCCTTAAATAATGCAGCAGAGTCCTTAAATAATGCAACAAAGTCCTTAAATAATGCAGCAAAGTCCTTAAATAAAGCAGCAAAGTCCTTACATAATGCAGCAGAGTCCTTAAACAATGCATCTGAGTCCCCAAATGCTTCAGCAGAGTCATTAAACACTGCAGCAGAGTCCTTAAATAATGCAGCAAAGTCTTAAATAATGCAGCAGAGTCCTTAAATAACGCAGCAGTCCTTAAATAATGCAGCAAAGTCCTTAAATAATGCAGCAGAGTCCTTAAAAACCGCAGCAGAGTCATTAAATAATGCAGCAGAGTCCTTAAATAATACAGCAGAGACCTTAAATAATGCAGCTGAGTCCTCAAATGCTTCAGCAAAGTCATTAAATAATGCAGCAGAGTCCTTAAATAATGCAATAAAGTCCTTAAATAATGCAGCAGACTTCTAACATAATGCAACATAGTCCTTAAATAATGCAGCAGAGTCCTTATATAATGCAACAAAGTCATTAAATAATGCAGCAGAGTCCTTAAATAATGCAGCAAAGTCCTTAAATAATACAGCAGAGTCCTTAAGTACCACAGCATAGTCCTTAAATAATGCAGCAAAGTCCTTAAATAATGCAGCAGAGTCCTTAAATAATGCAACAAAGTCCTTAAATAATGCAGCAGAGTCCTTAAATACCGCAGCAGAGTCCTTAAATAATGCAGCAAAGTCCTTAAATAATACAACAAAGTCCTTAAATAATGCAGCAGAGTCATTAAATAATGCAGCAAAGTCCTTAAATAATGCAGCAGAGTCCTTAAATAATGCAGCAAATTCCTTAAATAATGCAGCAGAGTCATTAAATAATGCAATAAAGTCCTTAAATAATGCAACAGAGTCCTTAAATAATGCAGCAAAGTCCTTAAATAATGCAGCAGAGTCCTTAAATAATGCAAAAAAGTCCTTAAATAATGCAGCAGAGTCCTTAAATAATACAGCAAAGTCCTTAAATAATGCAGCAGAGTCCTTAAATAATGCAACAAAGTCCTTAAATAATGCAGTAGAGTCCTTAAATAATACAGCAAAGTCCTTAAATAATGCAGCAGAGTTCTTAAACACAGCAGCAGAGTCCTTAAATAATGCAGCAAGTAATTAAATAATGCAGCAGAGTCCTTAAGTAATGCAGCAAAGTCCTTAATTAATACAGCAAAGTCCTTAAATAATGCAACAAATTCCTTAAATAATGCAGCAGCGCCCTTAAATAATGCAACAAATTCCTTAAATAATGCAGCAGAGTCCTTAAATACCACAGCAGAGTCCTTAAATAATGCAGCAGAGACCTTAAATAATGCAACAAAGTCCTTAAATAATGCAGCAGATTCCTTAAATTCTGCAGCAGCGTCCTTAAATAATGCATCAAATTCCTTAAATAATGCAGCAGAGTCCTTAAATACCGCAGCAGAGTCCTTAAATAATGCAGCAAATTCCTTAAATAATGCAGCAGAGTCCTTAAATAATGCAGCTGAGTCCTCAAATGCTTCAGCAGAGTCATTAAATAATGCAGCAAAGTCCTTAAATAATGCAGCAGAGTCCTTAAATAATGCAGCTGAGTCCTCAAATGCTTCAGCAGAGTCATTAAATAATGCAGAAGACTCCTTAAATAATGCAGGAAAGTCCTTAAATAAAGCAGCAGAGTCCTTAGATAATGCAGCAGAGTCGTTAAATAATGCAGCAAAGTCCTTAAATAATGCAGCTGAGTCCTCAAATGCTTCAGCAGGATCCTTAAATAATGCAGCAGGATCCTTAAATAATGCAATAAAGTCCTTAAATTATGCAGCAGAGTCCTTAAATAATGCAGCAAAGTCCTTAAATAATGCAGCAGAGTCCTTACATAATGCAACAAACTCCTTAAATAATGCAGCAGAGTCCTTAAATAATGCAACAAAGTTCTTAAATAATGCATCAAAGTCCTTAAATAATGCAGCAAAGTCCTTAAATAATGCAGCAAAGTCGTTAAGTACCATAGCAGAGTCCTTAAATAATGCAGCAGAGACCTTAAATAATGCAACAAAGTCCTTAAATAATGCAGCAGATTCCTTAAATTCTGCAGCAGCGTCCTTAAATAATGCAACAAAGTCCTTAAATAATGCAGCAGAGTCCTTAAATAATGCAACAAAGTCCTTAAATAATGCAAAAGAGTCCTTAAATAATGCAGCTGAGTCCTCAAATGCTTCAGCAGGATCCTTAAATAATGCAGCAGGATCCTTAAATAATGCAATAAAGTCCTTAAATTATGCAGCAGAGTCCTTAAATAATGCAGCAAAGTCCTTAAATAATGCAGCAGAGTCCTTACATAATGCAACAAACTCCTTAAATAATGCAGCAGAGTCCTTAAATAATGCAACAAAGTCCTTAAATAATGCAAAAGAGTCCTTAAATAAAGCAGCAAAGCCCTTACATAATGCAGCAGATTCCTTAAATAATGCATCTGAGTGCCCAAATGCTTCAGCAGAGTCATTAAATACTGCAGCAGAGACCTTAAATAATGCAACAAAGTCCTTAAATAATGCAGCAGAGTCCTTAAATACCGCAGCAGAGTCCTTAAATAATGCAGCTGAGTCCTCAAATACTTCAGCAGAGTCATTAAATAATGCAGAAGAGTCCTTAAATAATGCAGCAAAGTTCTTAAATAATGCAGCAGAGTCCTTAAATAACGCAGCAGAGTCGTTAAATAATGCAGCAAAGTCCTTAAATAATGCAGCTGAGTCCTCAAATGCTTCAGCAGGATCCTTAAATAATGCAGCAGAGACCTTTAATAATGCAGCTGAGTCCTCAAATGCTTCAGCAGAGTCATTAAATAATGCAGCAGGATCCTAAAATAATGCAATAAAGTCCTTAAATTATGCAGCAGAGTCCTTAAATAATGCAGCAAAGTCCTTAAATAATGCAGCAGAGTCCTTACATAATGCAACAAAGTCCTTAAATAATGCAGCAGAGTCCTTAAATAATGCAGCTGAGTCCTCAAATGCTTCAGCAGAGTCGTTAAATAATGCAGCAAAGTCCTTAAATAATGCAGCAGACTCCTTACATAATGCAACAAAGTCCTTAAATAATGCAGCAGAGTACTTATATAATGCAACAAAGTTATTAAATAATGCAGCAAAGTCCTTAAATAATGCAGCAGAGTCCTTAAATAATGCAACAAATTCCTTAAATAATGCAGCAGAGTCCTTAAATAATGCAGCAAGTAATTAAATAATGCAGCAGAGTCCTTAAGTAATGCAGCAAAGTCCTTAATTAATACAGCAAAGTCCTTAAATAATGCAACAAATTCCTTAAATAATGCAGCAGCGCCCTTAAATAATGCAACAAATTCCTTAAATAATGCAGCAGAGTCCTTAAATACCACAGCAGAGTCCTTAAATAATGCAGCAGAGACCTTAAATAATGCAACAAAGTCCTTAAATAATGCAGCAGATTCCTTAAATTCTGCAGCAGCGTCCTTAAATAATGCATCAAATTCCTTAAATAATGCAGCAGAGTCCTTAAATACCGCAGCAGAGTCCTTAAATAATGCAGCAAATTCCTTAAATAATGCAGCAGAGTCCTTAAATAATGCAGCTGAGTCCTCAAATGCTTCAGCAGAGTCATTAAATAATGCAGCAAAGTCCTTAAATAATGCAGCAGAGTCCTTAAATAATGCAGCTGAGTCCTCAAATGCTTCAGCAGAGTCATTAAATAATGCAGAAGACTCCTTAAATAATGCAGGAAAGTCCTTAAATAAAGCAGCAGAGTCCTTAGATAATGCAGCAGAGTCGTTAAATAATGCAGCAAAGTCCTTAAATAATGCAGCTGAGTCCTCAAATGCTTCAGCAGGATCCTTAAATAATGCAGCAGGATCCTTAAATAATGCAATAAAGTCCTTAAATTATGCAGCAGAGTCCTTAAATAATGCAGCAAAGTCCTTAAATAATGCAGCAGAGTCCTTACATAATGCAACAAACTCCTTAAATAATGCAGCAGAGTCCTTAAATAATGCAACAAAGTTCTTAAATAATGCATCAAAGTCCTTAAATAATGCAGCAAAGTCCTTAAATAATGCAGCAAAGTCGTTAAGTACCATAGCAGAGTCCTTAAATAATGCAGCAGAGACCTTAAATAATGCAACAAAGTCCTTAAATAATGCAGCAGATTCCTTAAATTCTGCAGCAGCGTCCTTAAATAATGCAACAAAGTCCTTAAATAATGCAGCAGAGTCCTTAAATAATGCAACAAAGTCCTTAAATAATGCAAAAGAGTCCTTAAATAATGCAGCTGAGTCCTCAAATGCTTCAGCAGGATCCTTAAATAATGCAGCAGGATCCTTAAATAATGCAATAAAGTCCTTAAATTATGCAGCAGAGTCCTTAAATAATGCAGCAAAGTCCTTAAATAATGCAGCAGAGTCCTTACATAATGCAACAAACTCCTTAAATAATGCAGCAGAGTCCTTAAATAATGCAACAAAGTCCTTAAATAATGCAAAAGAGTCCTTAAATAAAGCAGCAAAGCCCTTACATAATGCAGCAGATTCCTTAAATAATGCATCTGAGTGCCCAAATGCTTCAGCAGAGTCATTAAATACTGCAGCAGAGACCTTAAATAATGCAACAAAGTCCTTAAATAATGCAGCAGAGTCCTTAAATACCGCAGCAGAGTCCTTAAATAATGCAGCTGAGTCCTCAAATACTTCAGCAGAGTCATTAAATAATGCAGAAGAGTCCTTAAATAATGCAGCAAAGTTCTTAAATAATGCAGCAGAGTCCTTAAATAACGCAGCAGAGTCGTTAAATAATGCAGCAAAGTCCTTAAATAATGCAGCTGAGTCCTCAAATGCTTCAGCAGGATCCTTAAATAATGCAGCAGAGACCTTTAATAATGCAGCTGAGTCCTCAAATGCTTCAGCAGAGGCATTAAATAATGCAGCAGGATCCTAAAATAATGCAATAAAGTCCTTAAATTATGCAGCAGAGTCCTTAAATAATGCAGCAAAGTCCTTAAATAATGCAGCAGAGTCCTTACATAATGCAACAAAGTCCTTAAATAATGCAGCAGAGTCCTTAAATAATGCAGCTGAGTCCTCAAATGCTTCAGCAGAGTCGTTAAATAATGCAGCAAAGTCCTTAAATAATGCAGCAGACTCCTTACATAATGCAACAAAGTCCTTAAATAATGCAGCAGAGTACTTATATAATGCAACAAAGTTATTAAATAATGCAGCAAAGTCCTTAAATAATGCAGCAGAGTCCTTAAATAATGCAACAAATTCCTTAAATAATGCAGCAGAGTCCTTAAATAATGCATCAAAGTCCTTAAATAATGCAGCAGAGTCCTTAAATACCGCAGCAGAGTCCTTAAATAATGCAGCAAAGTAATTAAATAATGCAGCAGAGTCCTTAAATAATGCAGCAAAGTCCTTAAATAATGCAGCAGAGTCCTTAAATACCAAAGCATAGTCCTTAAATAATGCAGCAAAGTCCTTAAATAATGCAGCAGAATCCTTAAATAATGCAACAAAGTCCTTAAATAATGCAGCAGAGTCCTTAAATAATGCAACAAAGTCCTTAAATAATGCAAAAGAGTCCTTAAATAAAGCAGCAAAGCCCTTACATAATGCAGCAGAGTCCTTAAATAATGCATCTGAGTCCCCAAATGCTTCAGCAGAGTCATTAAATACTGCAGCAGAGTCCTTAAATAATGCAACAAAGTCCTTAAATAATGCAGCAGCGTCCTTAAATAATGCAACAAATTCCTTAAATAATGCAGCAGAGTCCTTAAATACCACAGCAGAGTCCTTAAATAATGCAGCAGAGACCTTAAATAATGCAACAAAGTCCTTAAATAATGCAGCAGATTCCTTAAATTCTGCAGCAGCGTCCTTAAATAATGCATCAAAGTCCTTAAATAATGCAGCAGAGTCCTTAAATAATGCAGCAAATTCCTTAAATAATGCAGCAGAGTCCTTAAATAATGCAGCTGAGTCCTCAAATACTTCAGCAGAGTCATTAAATAATGCAGAAGAGTCCTTAAATAATGCAGCAAAGTTCTTAAATAATGCAGCAGAGTCCTTAAATAACGCAGCAGAGTCGTTAAATAATGCAGCAAAGTCCTTACATAATGCAGCTGAGTCCTCAAATGCTTCAGCAGGATCCTTAAATAATGCAGCAGAGACCTTTAATAATGCAGCTGAGTCCTCAAATGCTTCAGCAGAGTCATTAAATAATGCAGCAGGATCCTAAAATAATGCAAGAAAGTCCTTAAATTATGCAGCAGAGTCCTTAAATAATGCAGCAAAGTCCTTAAGTACCATAGCAGAGTCCTTAAATAATGCAGCAGAGACCTTAAATAATGCAACAAAGTCCTTAAATAATGAAGCAGATTCCTTAAATTCTGCAGCAGTGTCCTTAAATAATGCATCAAAGTCCTTAAATAATGCAGCAGAGTCCTTAAATACCGCAGCAGAGTCCTTAAATAATGCAGCAAAGTAAATAAATAATGCAGCAGAGTCCTTAAATAATGCAGCAAAGTCCTTAAATAATGCAGCAGAGTCCTTAAATAACAAAGCATAGTCCTTAAATAATGCGGCAGAGTCCTTAAATAATGCAACAAAGTCCTTAAATAATGCAGCAGAGTCCTTAAATAATGCAACAAAGTCCTTAAATAATGCAGCAAAGTCCTTAAATAAAGCAGCAAAGTCCTTACATAATGCAGCAGAGTCCTTAAACAATGCATCTGAGTCCCCAATTGCTTCAGCAGAGTCATTAAACACTGCAGCAGAGTCCTTACATAATGCAGCAAAGTCTTAAATAATGCAGCAGAGTCCTTAAATAACGCAGCAGTCCTTAAATAATGCAGCAAAGTCCTTAAATAATGCAGCAGAGTCCTTAAATACCGCAGCAGAGTCATTAAATAATGCAGCAGAGTCCTTAAATAATACAGCAGAGACCTTAAATAATGCAGCTGAGTCCTCAAATGCTTCAGCAGAGTCATTAAATAATGCAGCAGAGTCCTTAAATAATGCAATAAAGTCCTTAAATAATGCAGCAGAGTCCTTAAATAATGCAGCAAAGTCCTTAAATAATGCAGCAGACTTCTAACATAATGCAACATAGTCCTTAAATAATGCAGCAGAGTCGTTATATAATGCAACAAAGTCATTAAATAATGCAGCAGAGTCCTTAAATAATGCAGCAAAGTCCTTAAATAATACAGCAGAGTCCTTAAATAATGCAACAAAGTCCTTAAATAATGCAGCAGAGTCCTTAAATACCACAGCAGAGTCCTTAAATAATGCAGCAAAGTCCTTAAATAATACAACAAAGTCCTTAAATAATGCAGCAGAGTCATTAAATAATGCAGCAAAGTCCTTAAATAATGCAGCAGAGTCCTTAAATAATGCAGCAAATTCCTTAAATAATGCAGCAGAGTCATTAAATAATGCAATAAAGTCCTTAAAAATGCAACAGAGTCCTTAAATAATGCAGCAAAGTCCTTAAATAATGCAGCAGAGTCCTTAAATAATGCAAAAAAGTCCTTAAATAATGCAGCAGAGTCCTTAAATAATACAGCAAAGTCCTTAAATAATGCAGCAGAGTCCTTAAATAATGCAACAAAGTCCTTAAATAATGCAGTAGAGTCCTTAAATAATACAGCAAAGTCCTTAAATAATGCAGCAGAGTCCTAAAATAATGCAGCAAAGTCCTTAAATAATGCAGCAGAGTTCTTAAACACAGCAGCAGAGTCCTTAAATAATGCAGCAAGTAATTAAATAATGCAGCAAAGTCCTTAAGTAATGCAGCAAAGTCCTTAATTGATGCAGCAAAGTCCTTAAATAATGCAACAAATTCCTTAAATAATGCAGCAGCGTCCTTAAATAATGCAACAAATTCCTTAAATAATGCAGCAGAGTCCTTAAATACCACAGCAGAGTCCTTAAATAATGCAGCAAATTCCTTAAATAATGCAGCAGAGTCCTTAAATAATGCAGCTGAGTCCTCAAATGCTTCAGCAGAGTCGTTAAATAATGCAGCAAAGTCCTTAAATAATGCAGCAGACTCCTTACATAATGCAACAAAGTCCTTAAATAATGCAGCAGAGTACTTATATAATGCAACAAAGTTATTAAATAATGCAGCAAAGTCCTTAAATAATGCAGCAGAGTCCTTAAATAATGCAACAAATTCCTTAAATAATGCAGCAGAGTCCTTAAATAATGCATCAAAGTCCTTAAATAATGCAGCAGAGTTCTTAAATACCGCAGCAGAGTCCTTAAATAATGCAGCAAAGTAATTAAATAATGCAGCAGAGTCCATAAATAATGCAGCAAAGTCCTTAAATAATGCAGCAGAGTCCTTAAATACCAAAGCACAGTCCTTAAATAATGCAGCAAAGTCCTTAAATAATGCAGCAGAATCCTTAAATAATGCAACAAAGTCCTTAAATAATGCAGCAGAGTCCTTAAATAATGCAACAAAGTCCTTAAATAATGCAAAAGAGTCCTTAAATAAAGCAGCAAAGCCCTTACATAATGCAGCAGAGTCCTTAAATAATGCATCTGAGTCCCCAAATGCTTCAGCGGAGTCATTAAATACTGCAGCAGAGTCCTTAAATAATGCAACAAAGTCCTTAAATAATGCAGCAGCGTCCTTAAATAATGCAACAAATTCCTTAAATAATGCAGCAGAGTCCTTAAATACCACAGCAGAGTCCTTAAATAATGCAGCAGAGACCTTAAATAATGCAACAAAGTCCTTAAATAATGCAGCAGATTCCTTAAATTCTGCAGCAGCATCCTTAAATAATGCATCAAAGTCCTTAAATAATGCAGCAGAGTCCTTAAATAACGCAGCAGAGTCCTTAAATAATGCAGCAAATTCCTTAAATAATGCAGCAGAGTCCTTAAATAATGCAGCTGAGTCCTCAAATACTTCAGCAGAGTCCTTAAATAATGCAGAAGAGTCCTTAAATAATGTAGCAAAGTTCTTAAATAATGCAGCAGAGTCCTTAAATAACGCAGCAGAGTCGTTAAATAATGCAGCAAAGTCCTTAAATAATGCAGCTGAGTCCTCAAATGCTTCAGCAGGATCCTTAAATAATGCAGCAGAGACCTTTAATAATGCAGCTGAGTCCTCAAATGCTTCAGCAGAGTCATTAAATAATGCAGCAGGATCCTAAAATAATGCAATAAAGTCCTTAAATTATGCAGCAGAGTCCTTAAATAATGCAGCAGAGTCCTTACATAATGCAACAAAGTCCTTAAATAATGCAGCAGAGTCCTTAAATAATGCAACAAAGTTCTTAAATAATGCAGCAGAGTCCTTAAATAATGCAGCAAAGTCCTTAAGTACCATAGCAGAGTCCTTAAATAATGCAGCAGAGACCTTAAATAATGCAACAAAGTCCTTAAATAATGAAGCAGATTCCTTAAATTCTGCAGCAGTGTCCTTAAATAATGCATCAAAGTCCTTAAATAATGCAGCAGAGTCTTTAAATACCGCAGCAGAGTCCTTAAATAATGCAGCAAAGTAATTAAATAATGCAGCAGAGTCCTTAAATAATGTAGCAAAGTCCTTAAATAATGCAGCAGAATCCTTAAATACCAAAGCATAGTCCTTAAATAATGCGGCAGAGTCCTTAAATAATGCAACAAAGTCCTTAAATAATGCAGCAGAGTCCTTAAATAATGCAACAAAGTCCTTAAATAATGCAGCAAAGTCCTTAAATAAAGCAGCAAAGTCCTTACATAATGCAGCAGAGTCCTTAAACAATGCACCTGAGTCCCCAATTGCTTCAGCAGAGTCATTAAACACTGCAGCAGAGTCCTTAAATAATGCAGCAAAGTCTTAAATAATGCAGCAGAGTCCTTAAATAACGCAGCAGTCCTTAAATAATGCAGCAAAGTCCTTAAATAATGCAGCAGAGTCCTTAAATACCGCAGCAGAGTCATTAAATAATGCAGCAGAGTCCTTAAATAATACAGCAGAGACCTTAAATAATGCAGCTGAGTCCTCAAATGCTTCAGCAGAGTCATTAAATAATGCAGCAGAGTCCTTAAATAATGCAATAAAGTCCTTAAATAATGCAGCAGAGTCCTTAAATAATGCAGCAAAGTCCTTAAATAATGCAGCAGACTTCTAACATAATGCAACATAGTCCTTAAATAATGCAGCAGAGTCCTTATATAATGCAACAAAGTCATTAAATAATGCAGCAGAGTCCTTAAATAATGCAGCAAAGTCCTTAAATAATACAGCAGAGTACTTAAGTACCACAGCATAGTCCTTAAATAATGCAGCAAAGTCCTTAAATAATGCAGAAGAGTCCTTAAATAATGCAACAAAGTCCTTAAATAATGCAGCAGAGTCCTTAAATACCGCAGCAGAGTCCTTAAATAATGCAGCAAAGTCCTTAAATAATACAACAAAGTCATTAAATACTGCAGCAGAGTCCTTAAATAATGCAACAAAGTCCTTAAATAATGCAGCAGCGTCGTTAAATAATGCAACAAATTCCTTAAATAATGCAGCAGAGTCCTTAAATACCACAGCAGAGTCCTTAAATAATGCAGCAGAGACCTTAAATAATGCAACAAAGTCCTTAAATAATGCAGCAGATTCCTTAAATTCTGCAGCAGCATCCTTAAATAATGCATCAAAGTCCTTAAATAATGCAGCAGAGTCCTTAAATAACGCAGCAGAGTCCTTAAATAATGCAGCAAATTCCTTAAATAATGCAGCAGAGTCCTTAAATAATGCAGCTGAGTCCTCAAATACTTCAGCAGATTCATTAAATAATGCAGAAGAGTCCTTAAATAATGTAGCAAAGTTCTTAAATAATGCAGCAGAGTCCTTAAATAACGCAGCAGAGTCGTTAAATAATGCAGAAAAGTCCTTAAATAATGCAGCTGAGTCCTCAAATGCTTCAGCAGGATCCTTAAATAATGCAGCAGAGACCTTTAATAATGCAGCTGAGTCCTCAAATGCTTCAGCAGAGTCATTAAATAATGCAGCAGGATCCTAAAATAATGCAATAAAGTCCTTAAATTATGCAGCAGAGTCCTTAAATAATGCAGCAAAGTCCTTAAATAATGCAGCAGAGTCCTTACATAATGCAACAAAGTCCTTAAATAATGCAGCAGAGTCCTTAAATAATGCAACAAAGTTCTTAAATAATGCAGCAGAGACCTTAAATAATGCAACAAAGTCCTTAAATAATGAAGCAGATTCCTTAAATTCTGCAGCAGTGTCCTTAAATAATGCATCAAAGTCCTTAAATAATGCAGCAGAGTCCTTAAATACCGCAGCAGAGTCCTTAAATAATGCAGCAAAGTAATTAAATAATGCAGCAGAGTCCTTAAATAATGCAGCAAAGTCCTTAAATAATGCAGCAGAGTCCTTCAATACCTTATGCATATACCTTAAATAATTCGGCAGATTCCTTAAATAATGCAACAAAGTCCTTAAATAATGCAGCAGAGTCCTTAAATAATGCAACAAAGTCCTTAAATAATGCAGCAAAGTCCTTAAATAAAGCAGCAAAGTCCTTACATAATGCAGCAGAGTCCTTAAACAATGCATCTGAGTCCCCAATTGCTTCAGCAGAGTCATTAAACACTGCAGCAGAGTCCTTAAATAATGCAGCAAAGTCTTAAATAATGCAGCAGAGTCCTTAAATAACGCAGCAGTCCTTAAATAATGCAGCAAAGTCCTTAAATAATGCAGCAGAGTCCTTAAATACCGCAGCAGAGTCATTAAATAATGCAGCAGAGTCCTTAAATAATACAGCAGAGACCTTAAATAATGCAGCTGAGTCCTCAAATGCTTCAGCAGAGTCATTAAATAATGCAGCAGAGTCCTTAAATAATGCAATAAAGTCCTTAAATAATGCAGCAGAGTCCTTAAATAATGCAGCAAAGTCCTTAAATAATGCAGCAGACTTCTAACATAATGCAACATAGTCCTTAAATAATGCAGCAGAGTCCTTATATAATGCAACAAAGTCATTAAATAATGCAGCAGAGTCCTTAAATAATGCAGCAAAGTCCTTAAATAATACAGCAGAGTCCTTAAGTACCACAGCATAGTCCTTAAATAATGCAGCAAAGTCCTTAAATAATGCAGCAGAGTCCTTAAATAATGCAACAAAGTCCTTAAATAATGCAGCAGAGTCCTTAAATACCACAGCAGAGTCGTTAAATAATGCAGCAAAGTCCTTAAATAATACAGCAAAGTCCTTAAATAATGCAGCAGAGTCATTAAATAATGCAGCAAAGTCCTTAAATAATGCAGCAGAGTCCTTAAATAATGCAGCAAATTCCTTAAATAATGCAGCAGAGTCATTAAATAATGCAATAAAGTCCTTAAATAATGCAACAGAGTCCTTAAATAATGCAGCAAAGTCCTTAAATAATGCAGCAGAGTCCTTAAATAATGCAAAAAAGTCCTTAAATAATGCAGCAGAGTCCTTAAATAATACAGCAAAGTCCTTAAATAATGCCGCAGAGTCCTTAAATAATGCAACAAAGTCCTTAAATAATGCAGTAGAGTCCTTAAATAATACAGCAAAGTCCTTAAATAATGCAGCAGAGTCCTAAAATAATGCAGCAGAGTCCTTAAATAATGCAGCAAAGTCCTTAAATAATACAGCAGAGTCCTTAAGTACCACAGCATAGTCCTTAAATAATGCAGCAAAGTCCTTAAATAATGCAGAAGAGTCCTTAAATAATGCAACAAAGTCCTTAAATAATGCAGCAGAGTCCTTAAATACTGCAGCAGAGTCCTTAAATAATGCAGCAAAGTCCTTAAATAATACAACAGTCATTAAATACTGCAGCAGAGTCCTTAAATAATGCAACAAAGTCCTTAAATAATGCAGCAGCGTCCTTAAATAATGCAACAAATTCCTTAAATAATGCAGCAGAGTCATTAAATAATGCAATAAAGTCCTTAAAAATGCAACAGAGTCCTTAAATAATGCAGCAAAGTCCTTAAATAATGCAGCAGAGTCCTTAAATAATGCAAAAAAGTCCTTAAATAATGCAGCAGAGTCCTTAAATAATACAGCAAAGTCCTTAAATAATGCAGCAGAGTCCTTAAATAATGCAACAAAGTCCTTAAATAATGCAGTAGAGTCCTTAAATAATACAGCAAAGTCCTTAAATAATGCAGCAGAGTCCTAAAATAATGCAGCAAAGTCCTTAAATAATGCAGCAGAGTTCTTAAACACAGCAGCAGAGTCCTTAAATAATGCAGCAAGTAATTAAATAATGCAGCAAAGTCCTTAAGTAATGCAGCAAAGTCCTTAATTGATGCAGCAAAGTCCTTAAATAATGCAACAAATTCCTTAAATAATGCAGCAGCGTCCTTAAATAATGCAACAAATTCCTTAAATAATGCAGCAGAGTCCTTAAATACCACAGCAGAGTCCTTAAATAATGCAGCAAATTCCTTAAATAATGCAGCAGAGTCCTTAAATAATGCAGCTGAGTCCTCAAATGCTTCAGCAGAGTCGTTAAATAATGCAGCAAAGTCCTTAAATAATGCAGCAGACTCCTTACATAATGCAACAAAGTCCTTAAATAATGCAGCAGAGTACTTATATAATGCAACAAAGTTATTAAATAATGCAGCAAAGTCCTTAAATAATGCAGCAGAGTCCTTAAATAATGCAACAAATTCCTTAAATAATGCAGCAGAGTCCTTAAATAATGCATCAAAGTCCTTAAATAATGCAGCAGAGTTCTTAAATACCGCAGCAGAGTCCTTAAATAATGCAGCAAAGTAATTAAATAATGCAGCAGAGTCCATAAATAATGCAGCAAAGTCCTTAAATAATGCAGCAGAGTCCTTAAATACCAAAGCACAGTCCTTAAATAATGCAGCAAAGTCCTTAAATAATGCAGCAGAATCCTTAAATAATGCAACAAAGTCCTTAAATAATGCAGCAGAGTCCTTAAATAATGCAACAAAGTCCTTAAATAATGCAAAAGAGTCCTTAAATAAAGCAGCAAAGCCCTTACATAATGCAGCAGAGTCCTTAAATAATGCATCTGAGTCCCCAAATGCTTCAGCGGAGTCATTAAATACTGCAGCAGAGTCCTTAAATAATGCAACAAAGTCCTTAAATAATGCAGCAGCGTCCTTAAATAATGCAACAAATTCCTTAAATAATGCAGCAGAGTCCTTAAATACCACAGCAGAGTCCTTAAATAATGCAGCAGAGACCTTAAATAATGCAACAAAGTCCTTAAATAATGCAGCAGATTCCTTAAATTCTGCAGCAGCATCCTTAAATAATGCATCAAAGTCCTTAAATAATGCAGCAGAGTCCTTAAATAACGCAGCAGAGTCCTTAAATAATGCAGCAAATTCCTTAAATAATGCAGCAGAGTCCTTAAATAATGCAGCTGAGTCCTCAAATACTTCAGCAGAGTCCTTAAATAATGCAGAAGAGTCCTTAAATAATGTAGCAAAGTTCTTAAATAATGCAGCAGAGTCCTTAAATAACGCAGCAGAGTCGTTAAATAATGCAGCAAAGTCCTTAAATAATGCAGCTGAGTCCTCAAATGCTTCAGCAGGATCCTTAAATAATGCAGCAGAGACCTTTAATAATGCAGCTGAGTCCTCAAATGCTTCAGCAGAGTCATTAAATAATGCAGCAGGATCCTAAAATAATGCAATAAAGTCCTTAAATTATGCAGCAGAGTCCTTAAATAATGCAGCAGAGTCCTTACATAATGCAACAAAGTCCTTAAATAATGCAGCAGAGTCCTTAAATAATGCAACAAAGTTCTTAAATAATGCAGCAGAGTCCTTAAATAATGCAGCAAAGTCCTTAAGTACCATAGCAGAGTCCTTAAATAATGCAGCAGAGACCTTAAATAATGCAACAAAGTCCTTAAATAATGAAGCAGATTCCTTAAATTCTGCAGCAGTGTCCTTAAATAATGCATCAAAGTCCTTAAATAATGCAGCAGAGTCTTTAAATACCGCAGCAGAGTCCTTAAATAATGCAGCAAAGTAATTAAATAATGCAGCAGAGTCCTTAAATAATGCAGCAAAGTCCTTAAATAATGCAGCAGAATCCTTAAATACCAAAGCATAGTCCTTAAATAATGCGGCAGAGTCCTTAAATAATGCAACAAAGTCCTTAAATAATGCAGCAGAGTCCTTAAATAATGCAACAAAGTCCTTAAATAATGCAGCAAAGTCCTTAAATAAAGCAGCAAAGTCCTTACATAATGCAGCAGAGTCCTTAAACAATGCACCTGAGTCCCCAATTGCTTCAGCAGAGTCATTAAACACTGCAGCAGAGTCCTTAAATAATGCAGCAAAGTCTTAAATAATGCAGCAGAGTCCTTAAATAACGCAGCAGTCCTTAAATAATGCAGCAAAGTCCTTAAATAATGCAGCAGAGTCCTTAAATACCGCAGCAGAGTCATTAAATAATGCAGCAGAGTCCTTAAATAATACAGCAGAGACCTTAAATAATGCAGCTGAGTCCTCAAATGCTTCAGCAGAGTCATTAAATAATGCAGCAGAGTCCTTAAATAATGCAATAAAGTCCTTAAATAATGCAGCAGAGTCCTTAAATAATGCAGCAAAGTCCTTAAATAATGCAGCAGACTTCTAACATAATGCAACATAGTCCTTAAATAATGCAGCAGAGTCCTTATATAATGCAACAAAGTCATTAAATAATGCAGCAGAGTCCTTAAATAATGCAGCAAAGTCCTTAAATAATACAGCAGAGTACTTAAGTACCACAGCATAGTCCTTAAATAATGCAGCAAAGTCCTTAAATAATGCAGAAGAGTCCTTAAATAATGCAACAAAGTCCTTAAATAATGCAGCAGAGTCCTTAAATACCGCAGCAGAGTCCTTAAATAATGCAGCAAAGTCCTTAAATAATACAACAAAGTCATTAAATACTGCAGCAGAGTCCTTAAATAATGCAACAAAGTCCTTAAATAATGCAGCAGCGTCGTTAAATAATGCAACAAATTCCTTAAATAATGCAGCAGAGTCCTTAAATACCACAGCAGAGTCCTTAAATAATGCAGCAGAGACCTTAAATAATGCAACAAAGTCCTTAAATAATGCAGCAGATTCCTTAAATTCTGCAGCAGCATCCTTAAATAATGCATCAAAGTCCTTAAATAATGCAGCAGAGTCCTTAAATAACGCAGCAGAGTCCTTAAATAATGCAGCAAATTCCTTAAATAATGCAGCAGAGTCCTTAAATAATGCAGCTGAGTCCTCAAATACTTCAGCAGATTCATTAAATAATGCAGAAGAGTCCTTAAATAATGTAGCAAAGTTCTTAAATAATGCAGCAGAGTCCTTAAATAACGCAGCAGAGTCGTTAAATAATGCAGAAAAGTCCTTAAATAATGCAGCTGAGTCCTCAAATGCTTCAGCAGGATCCTTAAATAATGCAGCAGAGACCTTTAATAATGCAGCTGAGTCCTCAAATGCTTCAGCAGAGTCATTAAATAATGCAGCAGGATCCTAAAATAATGCAATAAAGTCCTTAAATTATGCAGCAGAGTCCTTAAATAATGCAGCAAAGTCCTTAAATAATGCAGCAGAGTCCTTACATAATGCAACAAAGTCCTTAAATAATGCAGCAGAGTCCTTAAATAATGCAACAAAGTTCTTAAATAATGCAGCAGAGACCTTAAATAATGCAACAAAGTCCTTAAATAATGAAGCATATTCCTTAAATTCTGCAGCAGTGTCCTTAAATAATGCATCAAAGTCCTTAAATAATGCAGCAGAGTCCTTAAATACCGCAGCAGAGTCCTTAAATAATGCAGCAAAGTAATTAAATAATGCAGCAGAGTCCTTAAATAATGCAGCAAAGTCCTTAAATAATGCAGCAGAGTCCTTAAATACCAAAGCATAGTCCTTAAATAATGCGGCAGAGTCCTTAAATAATGCAACAAAGTCCTTAAATAATGCAGCAGAGTCCTTAAATAATGCAACAAAGTCCTTAAATAATGCAGCAAAGTCCTTAAATAAAGCAGCAAAGTCCTTACATAATGCAGCAGAGTCCTTAAACAATGCATCTGAGTCCCCAATTGCTTCAGCAGAGTCATTAAACACTGCAGCAGAGTCCTTAAATAATGCAGCAAAGTCTTAAATAATGCAGCAGAGTCCTTAAATAACGCAGCAGTCCTTAAATAATGCAGCAAAGTCCTTAAATAATGCAGCAGAGTCCTTAAATACCGCAGCAGAGTCATTAAATAATGCAGCAGAGTCCTTAAATAATACAGCAGAGACCTTAAATAATGCAGCTGAGTCCTCAAATGCTTCAGCAGAGTCATTAAATAATGCAGCAGAGTCCTTAAATAATGCAATAAAGTCCTTAAATAATGCAGCAGAGTCCTTAAATAATGCAGCAAAGTCCTTAAATAATGCAGCAGACTTCTAACATAATGCAACATAGTCCTTAAATAATGCAGCAGAGTCCTTATATAATGCAACAAAGTCATTAAATAATGCAGCAGAGTCCTTAAATAATGCAGCAAAGTCCTTAAATAATACAGCAGAGTCCTTAAGTACCACAGCATAGTCCTTAAATAATGCAGCAAAGTCCTTAAATAATGCAGCAGAGTCCTTAAATAATGCAACAAAGTCCTTAAATAATGCAGCAGAGTCCTTAAATACCACAGCAGAGTCGTTAAATAATGCAGCAAAGTCCTTAAATAATACAGCAAAGTCCTTAAATAATGCAGCAGAGTCATTAAATAATGCAGCAAAGTCCTTAAATAATGCAGCAGAGTCCTTAAATAATGCAGCAAATTCCTTAAATAATGCAGCAGAGTCATTAAATAATGCAATAAAGTCCTTAAATAATGCAACAGAGTCCTTAAATAATGCAGCAAAGTCCTTAAATAATGCAGCAGAGTCCTTAAATAATGCAAAAAAGTCCTTAAATAATGCAGCAGAGTCCTTAAATAATACAGCAAAGTCCTTAAATAATGCCGCAGAGTCCTTAAATAATGCAACAAAGTCCTTAAATAATGCAGTAGAGTCCTTAAATAATACAGCAAAGTCCTTAAATAATGCAGCAGAGTCCTAAAATAATGCAGCAGAGTCCTTAAATAATGCAGCAAAGTCCTTAAATAATACAGCAGAGTCCTTAAGTACCACAGCATAGTCCTTAAATAATGCAGCAAAGTCCTTAAATAATGCAGAAGAGTCCTTAAATAATGCAACAAAGTCCTTAAATAATGCAGCAGAGTCCTTAAATACTGCAGCAGAGTCCTTAAATAATGCAGCAAAGTCCTTAAATAATACAACAAAGTCATTAAATACTGCAGCAGAGTCCTTAAATAATGCAACAAAGTCCTTAAATAATGCAGCAGCGTCCTTAAATAATGCAACAAATTCCTTAAATAATGCAGCAGAGTCCTTAAATACCACAGCAGAGTCCTTAAATAATGCAGCAGAGACCTTAAATAATGCAACAAAGTCCTTAAATAATGCAGCAGATTCCTTAAATTCTGCAGCAGCATCCTTAAATAATGCATCAAAGTCCTTAAATAATGCAGCAGAGTCCTTAAATAACGCAGCAGAGTCCTTAAATAATGCAGCAAATTCCTTAAATAATGCAGCAGAGTCCTTAAATAATGCAGCTGAGTCCTCAAATACTTCAGCAGAGTCATTAAATAATGCAGAAGAGTCCTTAAATAATGTAGCAAAGTTCTTAAATAATGCAGCAGAGTCCTTAAATAACGCAGCAGAGTCGTTAAATAATGCAGCAAAGTCCTTAAATAATGCAGCTGAGTCCTCAAATGCTTCAGCAGGATCCTTAAATAATGCAGCAGAGACCTTTAATAATGCAGCTGAGTCCTCAAATGCTTCAGCAGAGTCATTAAATAATGCAGCAGGATCCTAAAATAATGCAATAAAGTCCTTAAATTATGCAGCAGAGTCCTTAAATAATGCAGCAAAGTCCTTAAATAATGCAGCAGAGTCCTTACATAATGCAACAAAGTCCTTAAATAATGCAGCAGAGTCCTTAAATAATGCAACAAAGT
Source organism: Phyllobates terribilis (assembly GCF_046119375.1). Taxonomy (NCBI): domain Eukaryota; kingdom Metazoa; phylum Chordata; class Amphibia; order Anura; family Dendrobatidae; genus Phyllobates; species Phyllobates terribilis. The sequence continues at coordinate 770,420 of NW_027363048.1, forward strand.
TCTTAAATAATGCAGCAGAGTCCTTAAATAATGCAGCAAAGTCCTTAAGTACCATAGCAGAGTCCTTAAATAATGCAGCAGAGACCTTAAATAATGCAACAAAGTCCTTAAATAATGAAGCAGATTCCTTAAATTCTGCAGCAGTGTCCTTAAATAATGCATCAAAGTCCTTAAATAATGCAGCAGAGTCCTTAAATACCGCAGCAGAGTCCTTAAATAATGCAGCAAAGTAATTAAATAATGCAGCAGAGTCCTTAAATAATGCAGCAAAGTCCTTAAATAATGCAGCAGAGTCCTTAAATACCAAAGCATAGTCCTTAAATAATGCGGCAGAGTCCTTAAATAATGCAACAAAGTCCTTAAATAATGCAGCAGAGTCCTTAAATAATGCAACAAAGTCCTTAAATAATGCAGCAAAGTCCTTAAATAAAGCAGCAAAGTCCTTACATAATGCAGCAGAGTCCATAAACAATGCATCTGAGTCCCCAATTGCTTCAGCAGAGTCATTAAACACTGCAGCAGAGTCCTTAAATAACGCAGCAGTCCTTAAATAATGCAGCAAAGTCCTTAAATAATGCAGCAGAGTCCTTAAATACCACAGCAGAGTCATTAAATAATGCAGCAGAGTCCTTAAATAATACAGCAGAGACCTTAAATAATGCAGCTGAGTCCTCAAATGCTTCAGCAGAGTCATTAAATAATGCAGCAGAGTCCTTAAATAATGCAATAAAGTCCTTAAATAATGCAGCAGAGTCCTTAAATAATGCAGCAAAGTCCTTAAATAATGCAGCAGACTTCTAACATAATGCAACATAGTCCTTAAATAATGCAGCAGAGTCCTTATATAATGCAACAAAGTCATTAAATAATGCAGCAGAGTCCTTAAATAATGCAGCAAAGTCCTTAAATAATACAGCAGAGTCCTTAAGTACCACAGCATAGTCCTTAAATAATGCAGCAAAGTCCTTAAATAATGCAGCAGAGTCCTTAAATAATGCAACAATGTCCTTAAATAATGCAGCAGAGTCCTTAAATACCGCAGCAGAGTCGTTAAATAATGCAGCAAAGTCCTTAAATAATACAACAAAGTCCTTAAATAATGCAGCAGAGTCATTAAATAATGCAGCAAAGTCCTTAAATAATGCAGCAGAGTCCTTAAATAATGCAGCAAATTCCTTAAATAATGCAGCAGAGTCATTAAATAATGCAATAAAGTCCTTAAATAATGCAACAGAGTCCTTAAATAATGCAGCAAAGTCCTTAAATAATGCAGCAGAGTCCTTAAATAATGCAAAAAAGTCCTTAAATAATGCAGCAGAGTCCTTAAATAATACAGCAAAGTCCTTAAATAATGCAGCAGAGTCCTTAAATAATGCAACAAAGTCCTTAAATAATGCAGTAGAGTCCTTAAATAATACAGCAAAGTCCTTAAATAATGCAGCAGAGTCCTAAAATAATGCAGCAAAGTCCTTAAATAATGCAGCAGAGTTCTTAAACACAGCAGCAGAGTCCTTAAATAATGCAGCAAGTAATTAAATAATGCAGCAGAGTCCTTAAGTAATGCAGCAAAGTCCTTAATTAATGCAGCAAAGTCCTTAAATAATGCAACAAATTCCTTAAATAATGCAGCAGCGTCCTTAAATAATGCAACAAATTTCTTAAATAATACAGCAGAGTCCTTAAATACCACAGCAGAGTCCTTAAATAATGCAGCAGAGACCTTAAATAATGCAACAAAGTCCTTAAATAATGCAGCAGATTCCTTAAATTCTGCAGCAGCGTCCTTAAATAATGCAACAAATTCCTTAAATAATGCAGCAGAGTCCTTAAATACCACAGCAGAGTCCTTAAATAATGCAGCAGAGACCTTAAATAATGCAGCAGAGTCCTTAAATAATGCAGCTGAGTCCTCAAACGCTTCAGCAGAGTCATTAAATAATGCAGCAAAGTCCTTAAATAATGCAGCAGAGTCCTTAAATAATGCAGCTGAGTCCTCAAATGCTTCAGCAGAGTCATTAAATAATGCAGAAGACTCCTTAAATAATGCAGGAAAGTCCTTAAATAAAGCAGCAGAGTCCTTACATAATGCAGCAGAGTCGTTAAATAATGCAGCGAAGTCCTTAAATAATGCAGCTGAGTCCTCAAATGCTTCAGCAGGATCCTTAAATAATGCAGCAGGATCCTTAAATAATGCAATAAAGTCCTTAAATTATGCAGCAGAGTCCTTAAATAATGCAGCAAAGTCCTTAAATGATGCAGCAGAGTCCTTACATAATGCAACAAACTCCTTAAATAATGCAGCAGAGTCCTTAAATAATGCAACAAAGTCCTTAAATAATGCAAAAGAGTCCTTAAATAAAGCAGCAAAGCCCTTACATAATGCAGCAGAGTCCTTAAATAATGCATCTGAGTGCCCAAATGCTTCAGCAGAGTCATTAAATACTGCAGCAGAGACCTTAAATAATGCAACAAAGTCCTTAAATAATGCAGCAGAGTCCTTAAATACCGCAGCAGAGTCCTTAAATAATGCAGCTGAGTCCTCAAATGCTTCAGCAGAGTCGTTAAATAATGCAGCAAAGTCCTTAAATAATGCAGCAGACTCCTTTCATAATGCAACAAAGTCCTTAAATAATGCAGCAGAGTACTTATAAAATGCAACAAAGTTATTAAATAATGCAGCAAAGTCCTTAAATAATGCAGCAGAGTCCTTAAATAATGCAACAAATTCCTTAAATAATGCAGCAGAGTCCTTAAATAATGCAGCAAAGTCCTTAAATCATGCAGCTGAGTCCTCAAATGCTTCAGCAGAGTCCTTAAATAATGCAGCAGAGACCTTAAATAATGCAGTTGAGTCCTCAAATGCTGCAGCAGATTCATTAAATAATGCAGCAAAGTCCTTAAATAATGCAGCAGACTCCTTACATAATGCAACAAAGTCCTTAAATAATGCAGCAGAGTCCTTAAATACCGCAGCAGAGTCCTTAAATAATGCAGCAAATTCCTTAAATAATGCAGCAGAGTCCTTAAATAATGCAGCTGAGTCCTCAAATGCTTCAGCAGAGTCGTTAAATAATGCAGCAAAGTCCTTAAATAATGCAGCAGACTCCTTACATAATGCAACAAAGTCCTTAAATAATGCAGCAGAGTACTTATATAATGCAACAAAGTTATTAAATAATGCAGCAAAGTCCTTAAATAATGCAGCAGAGTCCTTAAATAATGCAACAAATTCCTTAAATAATGCAGCAGAGTCCTTAAATAATGCATCAATGTCCTTAAATAATGCAGCAGAGTTCTTAAATACCGCAGCAGAGTCCTTAAATAATGCAGCAAAGTAATTAAATAATGCAGCAGAGTCCATAAATAATGCAGCAAAGTCCTTAAATAATGCAGCAGAGTCCTTAAATACCAAAGCACAGTCCTTAAATAATGCAGCAAAGTCCTTAAATAATGCAGCAGAATCCTTAAATAATGCAACAAAGTCCTTAAATAATGCAGCAGAGTCCTTAAATAATGCAACAAAGTCCTTAAATAATGCAAAAGAGTCCTTAAATAAAGCAGCAAAGCCCTTACATAATGCAGCAGAGTCCTTAAATAATGCATCTGAGTCCCCAAATGCTTCAGCGGAGTCATTAAATACTGCAGCAGAGTCCTTAAATAATGCAACAAAGTCCTTAAATAATGCAGCAGCGTCCTTAAATAATGCAACAAATTCCTTAAATAATGCAGCAGAGTCCTTAAATACCACAGCAGAGTCCTTAAATAATGCAGCAGAGACCTTAAATAATGCAACAAAGTCCTTAAATAATGCAGCAGATTCCTTAAATTCTGCAGCAGCATCCTTAAATAATGCATCAAAGTCCTTAAATAATGCAGCAGAGTCCTTAAATAACGCAGCAGAGTCCTTAAATAATGCAGCAAATTCCTTAAATAATGCAGCAGAGTCCTTAAATAATGCAGCTGAGTCCTCAAATACTTCAGCAGAGTCCTTAAATAATGCAGAAGAGTCCTTAAATAATGTAGCAAAGTTCTTAAATAATGCAGCAGAGTCCTTAAATAACGCAGCAGAGTCGTTAAATAATGCAGCAAAGTCCTTAAATAATGCAGCTGAGTCCTCAAATGCTTCAGCAGGATCCTTAAATAATGCAGCAGAGACCTTTAATAATGCAGCTGAGTCCTCAAATGCTTCAGCAGAGTCATTAAATAATGCAGCAGGATCCTAAAATAATGCAATAAAGTCCTTAAATTATGCAGCAGAGTCCTTAAATAATGCAGCAGAGTCCTTACATAATGCAACAAAGTCCTTAAATAATGCAGCAGAGTCCTTAAATAATGCAGCAAAGTCCTTAAGTACCATAGCAGAGTCCTTAAATAATGAAGCAGAGACCTTAAATAATGCAACAAAGTCCTTAAATAATGAAGCAGATTCCTTAAATTCTGCAGCAGTGTCCTTAAATAATGCATCAAAGTCCTTAAATAATGCAGCAGAGTCTTTAAATACCGCAGCAGAGTCCTTAAATAATGCAGCAAAGTAATTAAATAATGCAGCAGAGTCCTTAAATAATGCAGCAAAGTCCTTAAATAATGCAGCAGAGTCCTTAAATACCAAAGCATAGTCCTTAAATAATGCGGCAGAGTCCTTAAATAATGCAACAAAGTCCTTAAATAATGCAGCAGAGTCCTTAAATAATGCAACAAAGTCCTTAAATAATGCAGCAAAGTCCTTAAATAAAGCAGCAAAGTCCTTACATAATGCAGCAGAGTCCTTAAACAATGCACCTGAGTCCCCAATTGCTTCAGCAGAGTCATTAAACACTGCAGCAGAGTCCTTAAATAATGCAGCAAAGTCTTAAATAATGCAGCAGAGTCCTTAAATAACGCAGCAGTCCTTAAATAATGCAGCAAAGTCCTTAAATAATGCAGCAGAGTCCTTAAATACCGCAGCAGAGTCATTAAATAATGCAGCAGAGTCCTTAAATAATACAGCAGAGACCTTAAATAATGCAGCTGAGTCCTCAAATGCTTCAGCAGAGTCATTAAATAATGCAGCAGAGTCCTTAAATAATGCAATAAAGTCCTTAAATAATGCAGCAGAGTCCTTAAATAATGCAGCAAAGTCCTTAAATAATGCAGCAGACTTCTAACATAATGCAACATAGTCCTTAAATAATGCAGCAGAGTCCTTATATAATGCAACAAAGTCATTAAATAATGCAGCAGAGTCCTTAAATAATGCAGCAAAGTCCTTAAATAATACAGCAGAGTACTTAAGTACCACAGCATAGTCCTTAAATAATGCAGCAAAGTCCTTAAATAATGCAGAAGAGTCCTTAAATAATGCAACAAAGTCCTTAAATAATGCAGCAGAGTCCTTAAATACCGCAGCAGAGTCCTTAAATAATGCAGCAAAGTCCTTAAATAATACAACAAAGTCATTAAATACTGCAGCAGAGTCGTTAAATAATGCAACAAAGTCCTTAAATAATGCAGCAGCGTCGTTAAATAATGCAACAAATTCCTTAAATAATGCAGCAGAGTCCTTAAATACCACAGCAGAGTCCTTAAATAATGCAGCAGAGACCTTAAATAATGCAACAAAGTCCTTAAATAATGCAGCAGATTCCTTAAATTCTGCAGCAGCATCCTTAAATAATGCATCAAAGTCCTTAAATAATGCAGCAGAGTCCTTAAATAACGCAGCAGAGTCCTTAAATAATGCAGCAAATTCCTTAAATAATGCAGCAGAGTCCTTAAATAATGCAGCTGAGTCCTCAAATACTTCAGCAGATTCATTAAATAATGCAGAAGAGTCCTTAAATAATGTAGCAAAGTTCTTAAATAATGCAGCAGAGTCCTTAAATAACGCAGCAGAGTCGTTAAATAATGCAGAAAAGTCCTTAAATAATGCAGCTGAGTCCTCAAATGCTTCAGCAGGATCCTTAAATAATGCAGCAGAGACCTTTAATAATGCAGCTGAGTCCTCAAATGCTTCAGCAGAGTCATTAAATAATGCAGCAGGATCCTAAAATAATGCAATAAAGTCCTTAAATTATGCAGCAGAGTCCTTAAATAATGCAGCAAAGTCCTTAAATAATGCAGCAGAGTCCTTACATAATGCAACAAAGTCCTTAAATAATGCAGCAGAGTCCTTAAATAATGCAACAAAGTTCTTAAATAATGCAGCAGAGACCTTAAATAATGCAACAAAGTCCTTAAATAATGAAGCAGATTCCTTAAATTCTGCAGCAGTGTCCTTAAATAATGCATCAAAGTCCTTAAATAATGCAGCAGAGTCCTTAAATACCGCAGCAGAGTCCTTAAATAATGCAGCAAAGTAATTAAATAATGCAGCAGAGTCCTTAAATAATGCAGCAAAGTCCTTAAATAATGCAGCAGAGTCCTTAAATACCAAAGCATAGTCCTTAAATAATGCGGCAGAGTCCTTAAATAATGCAACAAAGTCCTTAAATAATGCAGCAGAGTCCTTAAATAATGCAACAAAGTCCTTAAATAATGCAGCAAAGTCCTTAAATAAAGCAGCAAAGTCCTTACATAATGCAGCAGAGTCCTTAAACAATGCATCTGAGTCCCCAATTGCTTCAGCAGAGTCATTAAACACTGCAGCAGAGTCCTTAAATAATGCAGCAAAGTCTTAAATAATGCAGCAGAGTCCTTAAATAACGCAGCAGTCCTTAAATAATGCAGCAAAGTCCTTAAATAATGCAGCAGAGTCCTTAAATACCGCAGCAGAGTCATTAAATAATGCAGCAGAGTCCTTAAATAATACAGCAGAGACCTTAAATAATGCAGCTGAGTCCTCAAATGCTTCAGCAGAGTCATTAAATAATGCAGCAGAGTCCTTAAATAATGCAATAAAGTCCTTAAATAATGCAGCAGAGTCCTTAAATAATGCAGCAAAGTCCTTAAATAATGCAGCAGACTTCTAACATAATGCAACATAGTCCTTAAATAATGCAGCAGAGTCCTTATATAATGCAACAAAGTCATTAAATAATGCAGCAGAGTCCTTAAATAATGCAGCAAAGTCCTTAAATAATACAGCAGAGTCCTTAAGTACCACAGCATAGTCCTTAAATAATGCAGCAAAGTCCTTAAATAATGCAGCAGAGTCCTTAAATAATGCAACAAAGTCCTTAAATAATGCAGCAGAGTCCTTAAATACCACAGCAGAGTCGTTAAATAATGCAGCAAAGTCCTTAAATAATACAGCAAAGTCCTTAAATAATGCAGCAGAGTCATTAAATAATGCAGCAAAGTCCTTAAATAATGCAGCAGAGTCCTTAAATAATGCTGCAAATTCCTTAAATAATGCAGCAGAGTCATTAAATAATGCAATAAAGTCCTTAAATAATGCAACAGAGTCCTTAAATAATGCAGCAAAGTCCTTAAATAATGCAGCAGAGTCCTTAAATAATGCAAAAAAGTCCTTAAATAATGCAGCAGAGTCCTTAAATAATACAGCAAAGTCCTTAAATAATGCCGCAGAGTCCTTAAATAATGCAACAAAGTCCTTAAATAATGCAGTAGAGTCCTTAAATAATACAGCAAAGTCCTTAAATAATGCAGCAGAGTCCTAAAATAATGCAGCAGAGTCCTTAAATAATGCAGCAAAGTCCTTAAATAATACAGCAGAGTCCTTAAGTACCACAGCATAGTCCTTAAATAATGCAGCAAAGTCCTTAAATAATGCAGAAGAGTCCTTAAATAATGCAACAAAGTCCTTAAATAATGCAGCAGAGTCCTTAAATACTGCAGCAGAGTCCTTAAATAATGCAGCAAAGTCCTTAAATAATACAACAAAGTCATTAAATACTGCAGCAGAGTCCTTAAATAATGCAACAAAGTCCTTAAATAATGCAGCAGCGTCCTTAAATAATGCAACAAATTCCTTAAATAATGCAGCAGAGTCCTTAAATACCACAGCAGAGTCCTTAAATAATGCAGCAGAGACCTTAAATAATGCAACAAAGTCCTTAAATAATGCAGCAGATTCCTTAAATTCTGCAGCAGCATCCTTAAATAATGCATCAAAGTCCTTAAATAATGCAGCAGAGTCCTTAAATAACGCAGCAGAGTCCTTAAATAATGCAGCAAATTCCTTAAATAATGCAGCAGAGTCCTTAAATAATGCAGCTGAGTCCTCAAATACTTCAGCAGAGTCATTAAATAATGCAGAAGAGTCCTTAAATAATGTAGCAAAGTTCTTAAATAATGCAGCAGAGTCCTTAAATAACGCAGCAGAGTCGTTAAATAATGCAGCAAAGTCCTTAAATAATGCAGCTGAGTCCTCAAATGCTTCAGCAGGATCCTTAAATAATGCAGCAGAGACCTTTAATAATGCAGCTGAGTCCTCAAATGCTTCAGCAGAGTCATTAAATAATGCAGCAGGATCCTAAAATAATGCAATAAAGTCCTTAAATTATGCAGCAGAGTCCTTAAATAATGCAGCAAAGTCCTTAAATAATGCAGCAGAGTCCTTACATAATGCAACAAAGTCCTTAAATAATGCAGCAGAGTCCTTAAATAATGCAACAAAGTTCTTAAATAATGCAGCAGAGTCCTTAAATAATGCAGCAAAGTCCTTAAGTACCATAGCAGAGTCCTTAAATAATGCAGCAGAGACCTTAAATAATGCAACAAAGTCCTTAAATAATGAAGCAGATTCCTTAAATTCTGCAGCAGTGTCCTTAAATAATGCATCAAAGTCCTTAAATAATGCAGCAGAGTCCTTAAATACCGCAGCAGAGTCCTTAAATAATGCAGCAAAGTAATTAAATAATGCAGCAGAGTCCTTAAATAATGCAGCAAAGTCCTTAAATAATGCTGCAGAGTCCTTAAATACCAAAGCATAGTCCTTAAATAATGCGGCAGAGTCCTTAAATAATGCAACAAAGTCCTTAAATAATGCAGCAGAGTCCTTAAATAATGCAACAAAGTCCTTAAATAATGCAGCAAAGTCCTTAAATAAAGCAGCAAAGTCCTTACATAATGCAGCAGAGTCCATAAACAATGCATCTGAGTCCCCAATTGCTTCAGCAGAGTCATTAAACACTGCAGCAGAGTCCTTAAATAACGCAGCAGTCCTTAAATAATGCAGCAAAGTCCTTAAATAATGCAGCAGAGTCCTTAAATACCACAGCAGAGTCATTAAATAATGCAGCAGAGTCCTTAAATAATACAGCAGAGACCTTAAATAATGCAGCTGAGTCCTCAAATGCTTCAGCAGAGTCATTAAATAATGCAGCAGAGTCCTTACATAATGCAATAAAGTCCTTAAATAATGCAGCAGAGTCCTTAAATAATGCAGCAAAGGCCTTAAATAATGCAGCAGACTTCTAACATAATGCAACATAGTCCTTAAATAATGCAGCAGAGTCCTTATATAATGCAACAAAGTCATTAAATAATGCAGCAGAGTCCTTAAATAATGCAGCAAAGTCCTTAAATAATACAGCAGAGTCCTTAAGTACCACAGCATAGTCCTTAAATAATGCAGCAAAGTCCTTAAATAATGCAGCAGACTCCTTACATAATGCAACAAAGTCCTTAAATAATGCAGCAGAGTCCTTAAATACCGCAGCAGAGTCCTTAAATAATGCAGCAAATTCCTTAAATAATGCAGCAGAGTCCTTAAATAATGCAGCTGAGTCCTCAAATGCTTCAGCAGAGTCGTTAAATAATGCAGCAAAGTCCTTAAATAATGCAGCAGACTCCTTACATAATGCAACAAAGTCCTTAAATAATGCAGCAGAGTACTTATATAATGCAACAAAGTTATTAAATAATGCAGCAAAGTCCTTAAGTAATGCAGCAGAGTCCTTAAATAATGCAACAAATTCCTTAAATAATGCAGCAGAGTCCTTAAATAATGCATCAAAGTCCTTAAATAATGCAGCAGAGTCCTTAAATACCGCAGCAGAGTCCTTAAATAATGCAGCAAAGTAATTAAATAATGCAGCAGAGTCCTTAAATAATGCAGCAAAGTCCTTAAATAATGCAGCAGAGTCCTTAAATACCAAAGCATAGTCCTTAAATAATGCAGCAAAGTCCTTAAATAATGCAGCAGAATCCTTAAATAATGCAACAAAGTCCTTAAATAATGCAGCAGAGTCCTTAAATAATGCAACAAAGTCCTTAAATAATGCAAAAGAGTCCTTAAATAAAGCAGCAAAGCCCTTACATAATGCAGCAGAGTCCTTAAATAATGCATCTGAGTCCCCAAATGCTTCAGCAGAGTCATTAAATACTGCAGCAGAGTCCTTAAATAATGCAACAAAGTCCTTAAATAATGCAGCAGCGTCCTTAAATAATGCAACAAATTCCTTAAATAATGCAGCAGAGTCCTTAAATACCACAGCAGAGTCCTTAAATAATGCAGCAGAGACCTTAAATAATGCAACAAAGTCCTTAAATAATGCAGCAGATTCCTTAAATTCTGCAGCAGCGTCCTTAAATAATGCATCAAAGTCCTTAAATAATGCAGCAGAGTCCTTAAATAATGCAGCAAATTCCTTAAATAATGCAGCAGAGTCCTTAAATAATGCAGCTGAGTCCTCAAATACTTCAGCAGAGTCATTAAATAATGCAGAAGAGTCCTTAAATAATGCAGCAAAGTTCTTAAATAATGCAGCAGAGTCCTTAAATAACGCAGCAGAGTCATTAAATAATGCAGCAAAGTCCTTAAATAATGCAGCTGAGTCCTCAAATGCTTCAGCAGGATCCTTAAATAATGCAGCAGAGACCTTTAATAATGCAGCTGAGTCCTCAAATGCTTCAGCAGAGTCATTAAATAATGCAGCAGGATCCTAAAATAATGCAATAAAGTCCTTAAATTATGCAGCAGAGTCCTTAAATAATGCAGCAAAGTCCTTAAGTACCATAGCAGAGTCCTTAAATAATGCAGCAGAGACCTTAAATAATGCAACAAAGTCCTTAAATAATGAAGCAGATTCCTTAAATTCTGCAGCAGTGTCCTTAAATAATGCATCAAAGTCCTTAAATAATGCAGCAGAGTCCTTAAATACCGCAGCAGAGTCCTTAAATAATGCAGCAAAGTAATTAAATAATGCAGCAGATTCCTTAAATAATGCAGCAAAGTCCTTAAATAATGCAGCAGAGTCCTTAAATAACAAAGCATAGTCCTTAAATAATGCGGCAGAGTCCTTAAATAATGCAACAAAGTCTTTAAATAATGCAGCAGAGTCCTTAAATAATGCAACAAAGTCCTTAAATAATGCAGCAAAGTCCTTAAATAAAGCAGCAAAGTCCTTACATAATGCAGCAGAGTCCTTAAACAATGCATCTGAGTCCCCAATTGCTTCAGCAGAGTCATTAAACACTGCAGGAGAGTCCTTAAATAATGCAGCAAAGTCTTAAATAATGCAGCAGAGTCCTTAAATAACGCAGCAGTCCTTAAATAATGCAGCAAAGTCCTTAAATAATGCAGCAGAGTCCTTAAATACCGCAGCAGAGTCATTAAATAATGCAGCAGAGTCCTTAAATAATACAGCAGAGACCTTAAATAATGCAGCTGAGTCCTCAAATGCTTCAGCAGAGTCATTAAATAATGCAGCAGAGTCCTTAAATAATGCAATAAAGTCCTTAAATAATGCAGCAGAGTCCTTAAATAATGCAGCAAAGTCCTTAAATAATGCAGCAGACTTCTAACATAATGCAACATAGTCCTTAAATAATGCAGCAGAGTCGTTATATAATGCAACAAAGTCATTAAATAATGCAGCAGAGTCCTTAAATAATGCAGCAAAGTCCTTAAATAATACAGCAGAGTCCTTAAGTACCACAGCATAGTCCTTAAATAATGCAGCAAAGTCCTTAAATAATGCAGCAGCGTCCTTAAATAATGCAACAAAGTCCTTAAATAATGCAGCAGAGTCCTTAAATACCGCAGCAGAGTCCTTAAATAATGCAGCAAAGTCCTTAAATAATACAACAAAGTCCTTAAATAATGCAGCAGAGTCATTAAATAATGCAGCAAAGTCCTTAAATAATGCAGCAGAGTCCTTAAATAATGCAGCAAATTCCTTAAATAATGCAGCAGAGTCATTAAATAATGCAATAAAGTCCTTAAATAATGCAACAGAGTCCTTAAATAATGCAGCAAAGTCCTTAAATAATGCAGCAGAGTCCTTAAATAATGCAAAAAAGTCCTTAAATAATGCAGTAGAGTCCTTAAATAATACAGCAAAGTCCTTAAATAATGCAGCAGAGTCCTAAAATAATGCAGCAAAGTCCTTAAATAATGCAGCAGAGTTCTTAAACACAGCAGCAGAGTCCTTAAATAATGCAGCAAGTAATTAAATAATGCAGCAGAGTCCTTAAGTAATGCAGCAAAGTCCTTAATTAATGCAGCAAAGTCCTTAAATAATGCAACAAATTCCTTAAATAATGCAGCAGCGTCCTTAAATAATGCAACAAATTCCTTAAATAATGCAGCAGAGTCCTTAAATACCACAGCAGAGTCCTTAAATAATGCAGCAGAGACCTTAAATAATGCAACAAAGTCCTTAAATAATGCAGCAGATTCCTTAAATTCTGCAGCAGCGTCCTTAAATAATGCATCAAAGTCCTTAAATAATGCAGCAGAGTCCTTAAATACCGCAGTAGAGTCCTTAAATAATGCAGCAAATTCCTTAAATAATGCAGCAGAGTCCTTAAATAATGCAGCTGAGTCCTCAAATGCTTCAGCAGAGTCATTAAATAATGCAGCAAAGTCCTTAAATAATGCAGCAGAGTCCTTAAATAATGCAGCTGAGTCCTCAAATGCTTCAGCAGAGTCATTAAATAATGCAGAAGACTCCTTAAATAATGCAGGAAAGTCCTTAAATAAAGCAGCAGAGTCCTTAGATAATGCAGCAGAGTCGTTAAATAATGCAGCAAAGTCCTTAAATAATGCAGCTGAGTCCTCAAATGCTTCAGCAGGATCCTTAAATAATGCAGCAGGATCCTTAAATAATGCAATAAAGTCCTTAAATTATGCAGCAGAGTCCTTAAATAATGCAGCAAAGTCCTTAAATAATGCAGCAGAGTCCTTACATAATGCAACAAAGTCCTTAAATAATGCAGCAGAGTCCTTAAATAATGCAACAAAGTTCTTAAATAATGCAGCAGAGTCCTTAAATAATGCAGCAAAGTCCTTAAGTACCATAGCAGAGTCCTTAAATAATGCAGCAGAGACCTTAAATAATGCAACAAAGTCCTTAAATAATGAAGCAGATTCCTTAAATTCTGCAGCAGTGTCCTTAAATAATGCATCAAAGTCCTTAAATAATGCAGCAGAGTCCTTAAATAATGCAGCAAAGTAATTAAATAATGCAGCAGAGTCCTTAAATAATGCAGCAAAGTCCTTAAATAATGCAGCAGAGTCCTTAAATACCAAAGCATAGTCCTTAAATAATGCGGCAGAGTCCTTAAATAATGCAACAAAGTCCTTAAATAATGCAGCAGAGTCCTTAAATAATGCAACAAAGTCCTTAAATAATGCAGCAAAGTCCTTAAATAAAGCAGCAAAGTCCTTACATAATGCAGCAGAGTCCTTAAACAATGCATCTGAGTCCCCAATTGCTTCAGCAGAGTCATTAAACACTGCAGCAGAGTCCTTAAATAATGCAGCAAAGTCTTAAATAATGCAGCAGAGTCCTTAAATAACGCAGCAGTCCTTAAATAATGCAGCAAAGTCCTTAAATAATGCAGCAGAGTCCTTAAATACCGCAGCAGAGTCATTAAATAATGCAGCAGAGTCCTTAAATAATACAGCAGAGACCTTAAATAATGCAGCTGAGTCCTCAAATGCTTCAGCAAAGTCATTAAATAATGCAGCAGAGTCCTTAAATAATGCAATAAAGTCCTTAAATAATGCAGCAGACTTCTAACATAATGCAACATAGTCCTTAAATAATGCAGCAGAGTCCTTATATAATGCAACAAAGTCATTAAATAATGCAGCAGAGTCCTTAAATAATGCAGCAAAGTCCTTAAATAATACAGCAGAGTCCTTAAGTACCACAGCATAGTCCTTAAATAATGCAGCAAAGTCCTTAAATAATGCAGCAGAGTCCTTAAATAATGCAACAAAGTCCTTAAATAATGCAGCAGAGTCCTTAAATACCACAGCAGAGTCGTTAAATAATGCAGCAAAGTCCTTAAATAATACAGCAAAGTCCTTAAATAATGCAGCAGAGTCATTAAATAATGCAGCAAAGTCCTTAAATAATGCAGCAGAGTCCTTAAATAATGCTGCAAATTCCTTAAATAATGCAGCAGAGTCATTAAATAATGCAATAAAGTCCTTAAATAATGCAACAGAGTCCTTAAATAATGCAGCAAAGTCCTTAAATAATGCAGCAGAGTCCTTAAATAATGCAAAAAAGTCCTTAAATAATGCAGCAGAGTCCTTAAATAATACAGCAAAGTCCTTAAATAATGCCGCAGAGTCCTTAAATAATGCAACAAAGTCCTTAAATAATGCAGTAGAGTCCTTAAATAATACAGCAAAGTCCTTAAATAATGCAGCAGAGTCCTAAAATAATGCAGCAGAGTCCTTAAATAATGCAGCAAAGTCCTTAAATAATACAGCAGAGTCCTTAAGTACCACAGCATAGTCCTTAAATAATGCAGCAAAGTCCTTAAATAATGCAGAAGAGTCCTTAAATAATGCAACAAAGTCCTTAAATAATGCAGCAGAGTCCTTAAATACTGCAGCAGAGTCCTTAAATAATGCAGCAAAGTCCTTAAATAATACAACAAAGTCATTAAATACTGCAGCAGAGTCCTTAAATAATGCAACAAAGTCCTTAAATAATGCAGCAGCGTCCTTAAATAATGCAACAAATTCCTTAAATAATGCAGCAGAGTCCTTAAATACCACAGCAGAGTCCTTAAATAATGCAGCAGAGACCTTAAATAATGCAACAAAGTCCTTAAATAATGCAGCAGATTCCTTAAATTCTGCAGCAGCATCCTTAAATAATGCATCAAAGTCCTTAAATAATGCAGCAGAGTCCTTAAATAACGCAGCAGAGTCCTTAAATAATGCAGCAAATTCCTTAAATAATGCAGCAGAGTCCTTAAATAATGCAGCTGAGTCCTCAAATACTTCAGCAGAGTCATTAAATAATGCAGAAGAGTCCTTAAATAATGTAGCAAAGTTCTTAAATAATGCAGCAGAGTCCTTAAATAACGCAGCAGAGTCGTTAAATAATGCAGCAAAGTCCTTAAATAATGCAGCTGAGTCCTCAAATGCTTCAGCAGGATCCTTAAATAATGCAGCAGAGACCTTTAATAATGCAGCTGAGTCCTCAAATGCTTCAGCAGAGTCATTAAATAATGCAGCAGGATCCTAAAATAATGCAATAAAGTCCTTAAATTATGCAGCAGAGTCCTTAAATAATGCAGCAAAGTCCTTAAATAATGCAGCAGAGTCCTTACATAATGCAACAAAGTCCTTAAATAATGCAGCAGAGTCCTTAAATAATGCAACAAAGTTCTTAAATAATGCAGCAGAGTCCTTAAATAATGCAGCAAAGTCCTTAAGTACCATAGCAGAGTCCTTAAATAATGCAGCAGAGACCTTAAATAATGCAACAAAGTCCTTAAATAATGAAGCAGATTCCTTAAATTCTGCAGCAGTGTCCTTAAATAATGCATCAAAGTCCTTAAATAATGCAGCAGAGTCCTTAAATACCGCAGCAGAGTCCTTAAATAATGCAGCAAAGTAATTAAATAATGCAGCAGAGTCCTTAAATAATGCAGCAAAGTCCTTAAATAATGCTGCAGAGTCCTTAAATACCAAAGCATAGTCCTTAAATAATGCGGCAGAGTCCTTAAATAATGCAACAAAGTCCTTAAATAATGCAGCAGAGTCCTTAAATAATGCAACAAAGTCCTTAAATAATGCAGCAAAGTCCTTAAATAAAGCAGCAAAGTCCTTACATAATGCAGCAGAGTCCATAAACAATGCATCTGAGTCCCCAATTGCTTCAGCAGAGTCATTAAACACTGCAGCAGAGTCCTTAAATAACGCAGCAGTCCTTAAATAATGCAGCAAAGTCCTTAAATAATGCAGCAGAGTCCTTAAATACCACAGCAGAGTCATTAAATAATGCAGCAGAGTCCTTAAATAATACAGCAGAGACCTTAAATAATGCAGCTGAGTCCTCAAATGCTTCAGCAGAGTCATTAAATAATGCAGCAGAGTCCTTACATAATGCAATAAAGTCCTTAAATAATGCAGCAGAGTCCTTAAATAATGCAGCAAAGGCCTTAAATAATGCAGCAGACTTCTAACATAATGCAACATAGTCCTTAAATAATGCAGCAGAGTCCTTATATAATGCAACAAAGTCATTAAATAATGCAGCAGAGTCCTTAAATAATGCAGCAAAGTCCTTAAATAATACAGCAGAGTCCTTAAGTACCACAGCATAGTCCTTAAATAATGCAGCAAAGTCCTTAAATAATGCAGCAGACTCCTTACATAATGCAACAAAGTCCTTAAATAATGCAGCAGAGTCCTTAAATACCGCAGCAGAGTCCTTAAATAATGCAGCAAATTCCTTAAATAATGCAGCAGAGTCCTTAAATAATGCAGCTGAGTCCTCAAATGCTTCAGCAGAGTCGTTAAATAATGCAGCAAAGTCCTTAAATAATGCAGCAGACTCCTTACATAATGCAACAAAGTCCTTAAATAATGCAGCAGAGTACTTATATAATGCAACAAAGTTATTAAATAATGCAGCAAAGTCCTTAAGTAATGCAGCAGAGTCCTTAAATAATGCAACAAATTCCTTAAATAATGCAGCAGAGTCCTTAAATAATGCATCAAAGTCCTTAAATAATGCAGCAGAGTCCTTAAATACCGCAGCAGAGTCCTTAAATAATGCAGCAAAGTAATTAAATAATGCAGCAGAGTCCTTAAATAATGCAGCAAAGTCCTTAAATAATGCAGCAGAGTCCTTAAATACCAAAGCATAGTCCTTAAATAATGCAGCAAAGTCCTTAAATAATGCAGCAGAATCCTTAAATAATGCAACAAAGTCCTTAAATAATGCAGCAGAGTCCTTAAATAATGCAACAAAGTCCTTAAATAATGCAAAAGAGTCCTTAAATAAAGCAGCAAAGCCCTTACATAATGCAGCAGAGTCCTTAAATAATGCATCTGAGTCCCCAAATGCTTCAGCAGAGTCATTAAATACTGCAGCAGAGTCCTTAAATAATGCAACAAAGTCCTTAAATAATGCAGCAGCGTCCTTAAATAATGCAACAAATTCCTTAAATAATGCAGCAGAGTCCTTAAATACCACAGCAGAGTCCTTAAATAATGCAGCAGAGACCTTAAATAATGCAACAAAGTCCTTAAATAATGCAGCAGATTCCTTAAATTCTGCAGCAGCGTCCTTAAATAATGCATCAAAGTCCTTAAATAATGCAGCAGAGTCCTTAAATAATGCAGCAAATTCCTTAAATAATGCAGCAGAGTCCTTAAATAATGCAGCTGAGTCCTCAAATACTTCAGCAGAGTCATTAAATAATGCAGAAGAGTCCTTAAATAATGCAGCAAAGTTCTTAAATAATGCAGCAGAGTCCTTAAATAACGCAGCAGAGTCATTAAATAATGCAGCAAAGTCCTTAAATAATGCAGCTGAGTCCTCAAATGCTTCAGCAGGATCCTTAAATAATGCAGCAGAGACCTTTAATAATGCAGCTGAGTCCTCAAATGCTTCAGCAGAGTCATTAAATAATGCAGCAGGATCCTAAAATAATGCAATAAAGTCCTTAAATTATGCAGCAGAGTCCTTAAATAATGCAGCAAAGTCCTTAAGTACCATAGCAGAGTCCTTAAATAATGCAGCAGAGACCTTAAATAATGCAACAAAGTCCTTAAATAATGAAGCAGATTCCTTAAATTCTGCAGCAGTGTCCTTAAATAATGCATCAAAGTCCTTAAATAATGCAGCAGAGTCCTTAAATACCGCAGCAGAGTCCTTAAATAATGCAGCAAAGTAATTAAATAATGCAGCAGAGTCCTTAAATAATGCAGCAAAGTCCTTAAATAATGCAGCAGAGTCCTTAAATAACAAAGCATAGTCCTTAAATAATGCGGCAGAGTCCTTAAATAATGCAACAAAGTCTTTAAATAATGCAGCAGAGTCCTTAAATAATGCAACAAAGTCCTTAAATAATGCAGCAAAGTCCTTAAATAAAGCAGCAAAGTCCTTACATAATGCAGCAGAGTCCTTAAACAATGCATATGAGTCCCCAATTGCTTCAGCAGAGTCATTAAACACTGCAGGAGAGTCCTTAAATAATGCAGCAAAGTCTTAAATAATGCAGCAGAGTCCTTAAATAACGCAGCAGTCCTTAAATAATGCAGCAAAGTCCTTAAATAATGCAGCAGAGTCCTTAAATACCGCAGCAGAGTCATTAAATAATGCAGCAGAGTCCTTAAATAATACAGCAGAGACCTTAAATAATGCAGCTGAGTCCTCAAATGCTTCAGCAGAGTCATTAAATAATGCAGCAGAGTCCTTAAATAATGCAATAAAGTCCTTAAATAATGCAGCAGAGTCCTTAAATAATGCAGCAAAGTCCTTAAATAATGCAGCAGACTTCTAACATAATGCAACATAGTCCTTAAATAATGCAGCAGAGTCGTTATATAATGCAACAAAGTCATTAAATAATGCAGCAGAGTCCTTAAATAATGCAGCAAAGTCCTTAAATAATACAGCAGAGTCCTTAAGTACCACAGCATAGTCCTTAAATAATGCAGCAAAGTCCTTAAATAATGCAGCAGCGTCCTTAAATAATGCAACAAAGTCCTTAAATAATGCAGCAGAGTCCTTAAATACCGCAGCAGAGTCCTTAAATAATGCAGCAAAGTCCTTAAATAATACAACAAAGTCCTTAAATAATGCAGCAGAGTCATTAAATAATGCAGCAAAGTCCTTAAATAATGCAGCAGAGTCCTTAAATAATGCAGCAAATTCCTTAAATAATGCAGCAGAGTCATTAAATAATGCAATAAAGTCCTTAAATAATGCAACAGAGTCCTTAAATAATGCAGCAAAGTCCTTAAATAATGCAGCAGAGTCCTTAAATAATGCAAAAAAGTCCTTAAATAATGCAGTAGAGTCCTTAAATAATACAGCAAAGTCCTTAAATAATGCAGCAGAGTCCTAAAATAATGCAGCAAAGTCCTTAAATAATGCAGCAGAGTTCTTAAACACAGCAGCAGAGTCCTTAAATAATGCAGCAAGTAATTAAATAATGCAGCAGAGTCCTTAAGTAATGCAGCAAAGTCCTTAATTAATGCAGCAAAGTCCTTAAATAATGCAACAAATTCCTTAAATAATGCAGCAGCGTCCTTAAATAATGCAACAAATTCCTTAAATAATGCAGCAGAGTCCTTAAATACCACAGCAGAGTCCTTAAATAATGCAGCAGAGACCTTAAATAATGCAACAAAGTCCTTAAATAATGCAGCAGATTCCTTAAATTCTGCAGCAGCGTCCTTAAATAATGCATCAAAGTCCTTAAATAATGCAGCAGAGTCCTTAAATACCGCAGTAGAGTCCTTAAATAATGCAGCAAATTCCTTAAATAATGCAGCAGAGTCCTTAAATAATGCAGCTGAGTCCTCAAATGCTTCAGCAGAGTCATTAAATAATGCAGCAAAGTCCTTAAATAATGCAGCAGAGTCCTTAAATAATGCAGCTGAGTCCTCAAATGCTTCAGCAGAGTCATTAAATAATGCAGAAGACTCCTTAAATAATGCAGGAAAGTCCTTAAATAAAGCAGCAGAGTCCTTAGATAATGCAGCAGAGTCGTTAAATAATGCAGCAAAGTCCTTAAATAATGCAGCTGAGTCCTCAAATGCTTCAGCAGGATCCTTAAATAATGCAGCAGGATCCTTAAATAATGCAATAAAGTCCTTAAATTATGCAGCAGAGTCCTTAAATAATGCAGCAAAGTCCTTAAATAATGCAGCAGAGTCCTTACATAATGCAACAAAGTCCTTAAATAATGCAGCAGAGTCCTTAAATAATGCAACAAAGTTCTTAAATAATGCAGCAGAGTCCTTAAATAATGCAGCAAAGTCCTTAAGTACCATAGCAGAGTCCTTAAATAATGCAGCAGAGACCTTAAATAATGCAACAAAGTCCTTAAATAATGAAGCAGATTCCTTAAATTCTGCAGCAGTGTCCTTAAATAATGCATCAAAGTCCTTAAATAATGCAGCAGAGTCCTTAAATAATGCAGCAAAGTAATTAAATAATGCAGCAGAGTCCTTAAATAATGCAGCAAAGTCCTTAAATAATGCAGCAGAGTCCTTAAATACCAAAGCATAGTCCTTAAATAATGCGGCAGAGTCCTTAAATAATGCAACAAAGTCCTTAAATAATGCAGCAGAGTCCTTAAATAATGCAACAAAGTCCTTAAATAATGCAGCAAAGTCCTTAAATAAAGCAGCAAAGTCCTTACATAATGCAGCAGAGTCCTTAAACAATGCATCTGAGTCCCCAATTGCTTCAGCAGAGTCATTAAACACTGCAGCAGAGTCCTTAAATAATGCAGCAAAGTCTTAAATAATGCAGCAGAGTCCTTAAATAACGCAGCAGTCCTTAAATAATGCAGCAAAGTCCTTAAATAATGCAGCAGAGTCCTTAAATACCGCAGCAGAGTCATTAAATAATGCAGCAGAGTCCTTAAATAATACAGCAGAGACCTTAAATAATGCAGCTGAGTCCTCAAATGCTTCAGCAAAGTCATTAAATAATGCAGCAGAGTCCTTAAATAATGCAATAAAGTCCTTAAATAATGCAGCAGACTTCTAACATAATGCAACATAGTCCTTAAATAATGCAGCAGAGTCCTTATATAATGCAACAAAGTCATTAAATAATGCAGCAGAGTCCTTAAATAATGCAGCAAAGTCCTTAAATAATACAGCAGAGTCCTTAAGTACCACAGCATAGTCCTTAAATAATGCAGCAAAGTCCTTAAATAATGCAGCAGAGTCCTTAAATAATGCAACAAAGTCCTTAAATAATGCAGCAGAGTCCTTAAATACCACAGCAGAGTCGTTAAATAATGCAGCAAAGTCCTTAAATAATACAGCAAAGTCCTTAAATAATGCAGCAGAGTCATTAAATAATGCAGCAAAGTCCTTAAATAATGCAGCAGAGTCCTTAAATAATGCTGCAAATTCCTTAAATAATGCAGCAGAGTCATTAAATAATGCAATAAAGTCCTTAAATAATGCAACAGAGTCCTTAAATAATGCAGCAAAGTCCTTAAATAATGCAGCAGAGTCCTTAAATAATGCAAAAAAGTCCTTAAATAATGCAGCAGAGTCCTTAAATAATACAGCAAAGTCCTTAAATAATGCCGCAGAGTCCTTAAATAATGCAACAAAGTCCTTAAATAATGCAGTAGAGTCCTTAAATAATACAGCAAAGTCCTTAAATAATGCAGCAGAGTCCTAAAATAATGCAGCAGAGTCCTTAAATAATGCAGCAAAGTCCTTAAATAATACAGCAGAGTCCTTAAGTACCACAGCATAGTCCTTAAATAATGCAGCAAAGTCCTTAAATAATGCAGAAGAGTCCTTAAATAATGCAACAAAGTCCTTAAATAATGCAGCAGAGTCCTTAAATACTGCAGCAGAGTCCTTAAATAATGCAGCAAAGTCCTTAAATAATACAACAAAGTCATTAAATACTGCAGCAGAGTCCTTAAATAATGCAACAAAGTCCTTAAATAATGCAGCAGCGTCCTTAAATAATGCAACAAATTCCTTAAATAATGCAGCAGAGTCCTTAAATACCACAGCAGAGTCCTTAAATAATGCAGCAGAGACCTTAAATAATGCAACAAAGTCCTTAAATAATGCAGCAGATTCCTTAAATTCTGCAGCAGCATCCTTAAATAATGCATCAAAGTCCTTAAATAATGCAGCAGAGTCCTTAAATAACGCAGCAGAGTCCTTAAATAATGCAGCAAATTCCTTAAATAATGCAGCAGAGTCCTTAAATAATGCAGCTGAGTCCTCAAATACTTCAGCAGAGTCATTAAATAATGCAGAAGAGTCCTTAAATAATGTAGCAAAGTTCTTAAATAATGCAGCAGAGTCCTTAAATAACGCAGCAGAGTCGTTAAATAATGCAGCAAAGTCCTTAAATAATGCAGCTGAGTCCTCAAATGCTTCAGCAGGATCCTTAAATAATGCAGCAGAGACCTTTAATAATGCAGCTGAGTCCTCAAATGCTTCAGCAGAGTCATTAAATAATGCAGCAGGATCCTAAAATAATGCAATAAAGTCCTTAAATTATGCAGCAGAGTCCTTAAATAATGCAGCAAAGTCCTTAAATAATGCAGCAGAGTCCTTACATAATGCAACAAAGTCCTTAAATAATGCAGCAGAGTCCTTAAATAATGCAACAAAGTTCTTAAATAATGCAGCAGAGTCCTTAAATAATGCAGCAAAGTCCTTAAGTACCATAGCAGAGTCCTTAAATAATGCAGCAGAGACCTTAAATAATGCAACAAAGTCCTTAAATAATGAAGCAGATTCCTTAAATTCTGCAGCAGTGTCCTTAAATAATGCATCAAAGTCCTTAAATAATGCAGCAGAGTCCTTAAATACCGCAGCAGAGTCCTTAAATAATGCAGCAAAGTAATTAAATAATGCAGCAGAGTCCTTAAATAATGCAGCAAAGTCCTTAAATAATGCAGCAGAGTCCTTAAATACCAAAGCATAGTCCTTAAATAATGCGGCAGAGTCCTTAAATAATGCAACAAAGTCCTTAAATAATGCAGCAGAGTCCTTAAATAATGCAACAAAGTCCTTAAATAATGCAGCAAAGTCCTTAAATAAAGCAGCAAAGTCCTTACATAATGCAGCAGAGTCCATAAACAATGCATCTGAGTCCCCAATTGCTTCAGCAGAGTCATTAAACACTGCAGCAGAGTCCTTAAATAACGCAGCAGTCCTTAAATAATGCAGCAAAGTCCTTAAATAATGCAGCAGAGTCCTTAAATACCACAGCAGAGTCATTAAATAATGCAGCAGAGTCCTTAAATAATACAGCAGAGACCTTAAATAATGCAGCTGAGTCCTCAAATGCTTCAGCAGAGTCATTAAATAATGCAGCAGAGTCCTTAAATAATGCAATAAAGTCCTTAAATAATGCAGCAGTCCTTAAATAATGCAGCAAAGGCCTTAAATAATGCAGCAGACTTCTAACATAATGCAACATAGTCCTTAAATAATGCAGCAGAGTCCTTATATAATGCAACAAAGTCATTAAATAATGCAGCAGAGTCCTTAAATAATGCAGCAAAGTCCTTAAATAATACAGCAGAGTCCTTAAGTACCACAGCATAGTCCTTAAATAATGCAGCAAAGTCCTTAAATAATGCAGCAGACTCCTTACATAATGCAACAAAGTCCTTAAATAATGCAGCAGAGTCCTTAAATACCGCAGCAGAGTCCTTAAATAATGCAGCAAATTCCTTAAATAATGCAGCAGAGTCCTTAAATAATGCAGCTGAGTCCTCAAATGCTTCAGCAGAGTCGTTAAATAATGCAGCAAAGTCCTTAAATAATGCAGCAGACTCCTTACATAATGCAACAAAGTCCTTAAATAATGCAGCAGAGTACTTATATAATGCAACAAAGTTATTAAATAATGCAGCAAAGTCCTTAAGTAATGCAGCAGAGTCCTTAAATAATGCAACAAATTCCTTAAATAATGCAGCAGAGTCCTTAAATAATGCATCAAAGTCCTTAAATAATGCAGCAGAGTCCTTAAATACCGCAGCAGAGTCCTTAAATAATGCAGCAAAGTAATTAAATAATGCAGCAGAGTCCTTAAATAATGCAGCAAAGTCCTTAAATAATGCAGCAGAGTCCTTAAATACCAAAGCATAGTCCTTAAATAATGCAGCAAAGTCCTTAAATAATGCAGCAGAATCCTTAAATAATGCAACAAAGTCCTTAAATAATGCAGCAGAGTCCTTAAATAATGCAACAAAGTCCTTAAATAATGCAAAAGAGTCCTTAAATAAAGCAGCAAAGCCCTTACATAATGCAGCAGAGTCCTTAAATAATGCATCTGAGTCCCCAAATGCTTCAGCAGAGTCATTAAATACTGCAGCAGAGTCCTTAAATAATGCAACAAAGTCCTTAAATAATGCAGCAGCGTCCTTAAATAATGCAACAAATTCCTTAAATAATGCAGCAGAGTCCTTAAATACCACAGCAGAGTCCTTAAATAATGCAGCAGAGACCTTAAATAATGCAACAAAGTCCTTAAATAATGCAGCAGATTCCTTAAATTCTGCAGCAGCGTCCTTAAATAATGCATCAAAGTCCTTAAATAATGCAGCAGAGTCCTTAAATAATGCAGCAAATTCCTTAAATAATGCAGCAGAGTCCTTAAATAATGCAGCTGAGTCCTCAAATACTTCAGCAGAGTCATTAAATAATGCAGAAGAGTCCTTAAATAATGCAGCAAAGTTCTTAAATAATGCAGCAGAGTCCTTAAATAACGCAGCAGAGTCATTAAATAATGCAGCAAAGTCCTTAAATAATGCAGCTGAGTCCTCAAATGCTTCAGCAGGATCCTTAAATAATGCAGCAGAGACCTTTAATAATGCAGCTGAGTCCTCAAATGCTTCAGCAGAGTCATTAAATAATGCAGCAGGATCCTAAAATAATGCAATAAAGTCCTTAAATTATGCAGCAGAGTCCTTAAATAATGCAGCAAAGTCCTTAAGTACCATAGCAGAGTCCTTAAATAATGCAGCAGAGACCTTAAATAATGCAACAAAGTCCTTAAATAATGAAGCAGATTCCTTAAATTCTGCAGCAGTGTCCTTAAATAATGCATCAAAGTCCTTAAATAATGCAGCAGAGTCCTTAAATACCGCAGCAGAGTCCTTAAATAATGCAGCAAAGTAATTAAATAATGCAGCAGAGTCCTTAAATAATGCAGCAAAGTCCTTAAATAATGCAGCAGAGTCCTTAAATAACAAAGCATAGTCCTTAAATAATGCGGCAGAGTCCTTAAATAATGCAACAAAGTCTTTAAATAATGCAGCAGAGTCCTTAAATAATGCAACAAAGTCCTTAAATAATGCAGCAAAGTCCTTAAATAAAGCAGCAAAGTCCTTACATAATGCAGCAGAGTCCTTAAACAATGCATATGAGTCCCCAATTGCTTCAGCAGAGTCATTAAACACTGCAGGAGAGTCCTTAAATAATGCAGCAAAGTCTTAAATAATGCAGCAGAGTCCTTAAATAACGCAGCAGTCCTTAAATAATGCAGCAAAGTCCTTAAATAATGCAGCAGAGTCCTTAAATACCGCAGCAGAGTCATTAAATAATGCAGCAGAGTCCTTAAATAATACAGCAGAGACCTTAAATAATGCAGCTGAGTCCTCAAATGCTTCAGCAGAGTCATTAAATAATGCAGCAGAGTCCTTAAATAATGCAATAAAGTCCTTAAATAATGCAGCAGAGTCCTTAAATAATGCAGCAAAGTCCTTAAATAATGCAGCAGACTTCTAACATAATGCAACATAGTCCTTAAATAATGCAGCAGAGTCGTTATATAATGCAACAAAGTCATTAAATAATGCAGCAGAGTCCTTAAATAATGCAGCAAAGTCCTTAAATAATACAGCAGAGTCCTTAAGTACCACAGCATAGTCCTTAAATAATGCAGCAAAGTCCTTAAATAATGCAGCAGCGTCCTTAAATAATGCAACAAAGTCCTTAAATAATGCAGCAGAGTCCTTAAATACCGCAGCAGAGTCCTTAAATAATGCAGCAAAGTCCTTAAATAATACAACAAAGTCCTTAAATAATGCAGCAGAGTCATTAAATAATGCAGCAAAGTCCTTAAATAATGCAGCAGAGTCCTTAAATAATGCAGCAAATTCCTTAAATAATGCAGCAGAGTCATTAAATAATGCAATAAAGTCCTTAAATAATGCAACAGAGTCCTTAAATAATGCAGCAAAGTCCTTAAATAATGCAGCAGAGTCCTTAAATAATGCAAAAAAGTCCTTAAATAATGCAGTAGAGTCCTTAAATAATACAGCAAAGTCCTTAAATAATGCAGCAGAGTCCTAAAATAATGCAGCAAAGTCCTTAAATAATGCAGCAGAGTTCTTAAACACAGCAGCAGAGTCCTTAAATAATGCAGCAAGTAATTAAATAATGCAGCAGAGTCCTTAAGTAATGCAGCAAAGTCCTTAATTAATGCAGCAAAGTCCTTAAATAATGCAACAAATTCCTTAAATAATGCAGCAGCGTCCTTAAATAATGCAACAAATTCCTTAAATAATGCAGCAGAGTCCTTAAATACCACAGCAGAGTCCTTAAATAATGCAGCAGAGACCTTAAATAATGCAACAAAGTCCTTAAATAATGCAGCAGATTCCTTAAATTCTGCAGCAGCGTCCTTAAATAATGCATCAAAGTCCTTAAATAATGCAGCAGAGTCCTTAAATACCGCAGTAGAGTCCTTAAATAATGCAGCAAATTCCTTAAATAATGCAGCAGAGTCCTTAAATAATGCAGCTGAGTCCTCAAATGCTTCAGCAGAGTCATTAAATAATGCAGCAAAGTCCTTAAATAATGCAGCAGAGTCCTTAAATAATGCAGCTGAGTCCTCAAATGCTTCAGCAGAGTCATTAAATAATGCAGAAGACTCCTTAAATAATGCAGGAAAGTCCTTAAATAAAGCAGCAGAGTCCTTAGATAATGCAGCAGAGTCGTTAAATAATGCAGCAAAGTCCTTAAATAATGCAGCTGAGTCCTCAAATGCTTCAGCAGGATCCTTAAATAATGCAGCAGGATCCTTAAATAATGCAATAAAGTCCTTAAATTATGCAGCAGAGTCCTTAAATAATGCAGCAAAGTCCTTAAATAATGCAGCAGAGTCCTTACATAATGCAACAAAGTCCTTAAATAATGCAGCAGAGTCCTTAAATAATGCAACAAAGTTCTTAAATAATGCAGCAGAGTCCTTAAATAATGCAGCAAAGTCCTTAAGTACCATAGCAGAGTCCTTAAATAATGCAGCAGAGACCTTAAATAATGCAACAAAGTCCTTAAATAATGAAGCAGATTCCTTAAATTCTGCAGCAGTGTCCTTAAATAATGCATCAAAGTCCTTAAATAATGCAGCAGAGTCCTTAAATAATGCAGCAAAGTAATTAAATAATGCAGCAGAGTCCTTAAATAATGCAGCAAAGTCCTTAAATAATGCAGCAGAGTCCTTAAATACCAAAGCATAGTCCTTAAATAATGCGGCAGAGTCCTTAAATAATGCAACAAAGTCCTTAAATAATGCAGCAGAGTCCTTAAATAATGCAACAAAGTCCTTAAATAATGCAGCAAAGTCCTTAAATAAAGCAGCAAAGTCCTTACATAATGCAGCAGAGTCCTTAAACAATGCATCTGAGTCCCCAATTGCTTCAGCAGAGTCATTAAACACTGCAGCAGAGTCCTTAAATAATGCAGCAAAGTCTTAAATAATGCAGCAGAGTCCTTAAATAACGCAGCAGTCCTTAAATAATGCAGCAAAGTCCTTAAATAATGCAGCAGAGTCCTTAAATACCGCAGCAGAGTCATTAAATAATGCAGCAGAGTCCTTAAATAATACAGCAGAGACCTTAAATAATGCAGCTGAGTCCTCAAATGCTTCAGCAAAGTCATTAAATAATGCAGCAGAGTCCTTAAATAATGCAATAAAGTCCTTAAATAATGCAGCAGACTTCTAACATAATGCAACATAGTCCTTAAATAATGCAGCAGAGTCCTTATATAATGCAACAAAGTCATTAAATAATGCAGCAGAGTCCTTAAATAATGCAGCAAAGTCCTTAAATAATACAGCAGAGTCCTTAAGTACCACAGCATAGTCCTTAAATAATGCAGCAAAGTCCTTAAATAATGCAGCAGAGTCCTTAAATAATGCAACAAAGTCCTTAAATAATGCAGCAGAGTCCTTAAATACCGCAGCAGAGTCCTTAAATAATGCAGCAAAGTCCTTAAATAATACAACAAAGTCCTTAATTAATGCAGCAGAGTCATTAAATAATGCAGCAAAGTCCTTAAATAATGCAGCAGAGTCCTTAAATAATGCAGCAAATTCCTTAAATAATGCAGCAGAGTCATTAAATAATGCAATAAAGTCCTTAAATAATGCAACAGAGTCCTTAAATAATGCAGCAAAGTCCTTAAATAATGCAGCAGAGTCCTTAAATAATGCAAAAAAGTCCTTAAATAATGCAGCAGAGTCCTTAAATAATACAGCAAAGTCCTTAAATAATGCAGCAGAGTCCTTAAATAATGCAACAAAGTCCTTAAATAATGCAGTAGAGTCCTTAAATAATACAGCAAAGTCCTTAAATAATGCAGCAGAGTCCTAAAATAATGCAGCAAAGTCCTTAAATAATGCAGCAGAGTTCTTAAACACAGCAGCAGAGTCCTTAAATAATGCAGCAAGTAATTAAATAATGCAGCAGAGTCCTTAAGTAATGCAGCAAAGTCCTTAATTAATACAGCAAAGTCCTTAAATAATGCAACAAATTCCTTAAATAATGCAGCAGCGCCCTTAAATAATGCAACAAATTCCTTAAATAATGCAGCAGAGTCCTTAAATACCACAGCAGAGTCCTTAAATAATGCAGCAGAGACCTTAAATAATGCAACAAAGTCCTTAAATAATGCAGCAGATTCCTTAAATTCTGCAGCAGCGTCCTTAAATAATGCATCAAAGTCCTTAAATAATGCAGCAGAGTCCTTAAATACCGCAGCAGAATCCTTAAATAATGCAGCAAATTCCTTAAATAATGCAGCAGAGTCCTTAAATAATGCAGCTGAGTCCTCAAATGCTTCAGCAGAGTCATTAAATAATGCAGCAAAGTCCTTAAATAATACAGCAGAGTCCTTAAATAATGCAGCTGAGTCCTCAAATGCTTCAGCAGAGTCATTAAATAATGCAGAAGACTCCTTAAAAAATGCAGGAAAGTCCTTAAATAAAGCAGCAGAGTCCTTAGATAATGCAGCAGAGTCGTTAAATAATGCAGCAAAGTCCTTAAATAATGCAGCTGAGTCCTCAAATGCTTCAGCAGGATCCTTAAATAATGCAGCAGGATCCTTAAATAATGCAATAAAGTCCTTAAATTATGCAGCAGAGTCCTTAAATAATGCAGCAAAGTCCTTAAATAATGCAGCAGAGTCCTTACATAATGCAACAAACTCCTTAAATAATGCAGCAGAGTCCTTAAATAATGCAACAAAGTTCTTAAATAATGCATCAAAGTCCTTAAATAATGCAGCAAAGTCCTTAAATAATGCAGCAAAGTCGTTAAGTACCATAGCAGAGTCCTTAAATAATGCAGCAGAGACCTTAAATAATGCAACAAAGTCCTTAAATAATGCAGCAGATTCCTTAAATTCTGCAGCAGCGTCCTTAAATAATGCAACAAAGTCCTTAAATAATGCAGCAGAGTCCTTAAATAATGCAACAAAGTCCTTAAATAATGCAAAAGAGTCCTTAAATAATGCAGCTGAGTCCTCAAATGCTTCAGCAGGATCCTTAAATAATGCAGCAGGATCCTTAAATAATGCAATAAAGTCCTTAAATTATGCAGCAGAGTCCTTAAATAATGCAGCAAAGTCCTTAAATAATGCAGCAGAGTCCTTACATAATGCAACAAACTCCTTAAATAATGCAGCAGAGTCCTTAAATAATGCAACAAAGTCCTTAAATAATGCAAAAGAGTCCTTAAATAAAGCAGCAAAGCCCTTACATAATGCAGCAGATTCCTTAAATAATGCATCTGAGTGCCCAAATGCTTCAGCAGAGTCATTAAATACTGCAGCAGAGACCTTAAATAATGCAACAAAGTCCTTAAATAATGCAGCAGAGTCCTTAAATACCGCAGCAGAGTCCTTAAATAATGCAGCTGAGTCCTCAAATACTTCAGCAGAGTCATTAAATAATGCAGAAGAGTCCTTAAATAATGCAGCAAAGTTCTTAAATAATGCAGCAGAGTCCTTAAATAACGCAGCAGAGTCGTTAAATAATGCAGCAAAGTCCTTAAATAATGCAGCTGAGTCCTCAAATGCTTCAGCAGGATCCTTAAATAATGCAGCAGAGACCTTTAATAATGCAGCTGAGTCCTCAAATGCTTCAGCAGAGTCATTAAATAATGCAGCAGGATCCTAAAATAATGCAATAAAGTCCTTAAATTATGCAGCAGAGTCCTTAAATAATGCAGCAAAGTCCTTAAATAATGCAGCAGAGTCCTTACATAATGCAACAAAGTCCTTAAATAATGCAGCAGAGTCCTTAAATAATGCAGCTGAGTCCTCAAATGCTTCAGCAGAGTCATTAAATAATGCAGCAAAGTCCTTAAATAATGCAGCAGACTCCTTACATAATGCAACAAAGTCCTTAAATAATGCAGCAGAGTACTTATATAATGCAACAAAGTTATTAAATAATGCAGCAAAGTCCTTAAATAATGCAGCAGAGTCCTTAAATAATGCAACAAATTCCTTAAATAATGCAGCAGAGTCCTTAAATAATGCATCAAAGTCCTTAAATAATGCAGCAGAGTCCTTAAATACCGCAGCAGAGTCCTTAAATAATGCAGCAAAGTAATTAAATAATGCAGCAGAGTCCTTAAATAATGCAGCAAAGTCCTTAAATAATGCAGCAGAGTCCTTAAATACCAAAGCATAGTCCTTAAATAATGCAGCAAAGTCCTTAAATAATGCAGCAGAATCCTTAAATAATGCAACAAAGTCCTTAAATAATGCAGCAGAGTCCTTAAATAATGCAACAAAGTCCTTAAATAATGCAAAAGAGTCCTTAAATAAAGCAGCAAAGCCCTTACATAATGCAGCAGAGTCCTTAAATAATGCATCTGAGTCCCCAAATGCTTCAGCAGAGTCATTAAATACTGCAGCAGAGTCCTTAAATAATGCAACAAAGTCCTTAAATAATGCAGCAGCGTCCTTAAATAATGCAACAAATTCCTTAAATAATGCAGCAGAGTCCTTAAATACCACAGCAGAGTCCTTAAATAATGCAGCAGAGACCTTAAATGATGCAACAAAGTCCTTAAATAATGCAGCAGATTCCTTAAATTCTGCAGCAGCGTCCTTAAATAATGCATCAAAGTCCTTAAATAATGCAGCAGAGTCCTTAAATAATGCAGCAAATTCCTTAAATAATGCAGCAGAGTCCTTAAATAATGCAGCTGAGTCCTCAAATACTTCAGCAGAGTCATTAAATAATGCAGAAGAGTCCTTAAATAATGCAGCAAAGTTCTTAAATAATGCAGCAGAGTCCTTAAATAACGCAGCAGAGTCGTTAAATAATGCAGCAAAGTCCTTAAATAATGCAGCTGAGTCCTCAAATGCTTCAGCAGGATCCTTAAATAATGCAACAGAGACCTTTAATAATGCAGCTGAGTCCTCAAATGCTTCAGCAGAGTCATTAAATAATGCAGCAGGATCCTAAAATAATGCAATAAAGTCCTTAAATTATGCAGCAGAGTCCTTAAATAATGCAGCAAAGTCCTTAAGTACCATAGCAGAGTCCTTAAATAATGCAGCAGAGACCTTAAATAATGCAACAAAGTCCTTAAATAATGAAGCAGATTCCTTAAATTCTGCAGCAGTGTCCTTAAATAATGCATCAAAGTCCTTAAATAATGCAGCAGAGTCCTTAAATACCGCAGCAGAGTCCTTAAATAATGCAGCAAAGTAATTAAATAATGCAGCAGAGTCCTTAAATAATGCAGCAAAGTCCTTAAATAATGCAGCAGAGTCCTTAAATAACAAAGCATAGTCCTTAAATAATGCGGCAGAGTCCTTAAATAATGCAACAAAGTCTTTAAATAATGCAGCAGAGTCCTTAAATAATGCAACAAAGTCCTTAAATAATGCAGCAAAGTCCTTAAATAAAGCAGCAAAGTCCTTACATAATGCAGCAGAGTCCTTAAACAATGCATCTGAGTCCCCAATTGCTTCAGCAGAGTCATTAAACACTGCAGGAGAGTCCTTAAATAATGCAGCAAAGTCTTAAATAATGCAGCAGAGTCCTTAAATAACGCAGCAGTCCTTAAATAATGCAGCAAAGTCCTTAAATAATGCAGCAGAGTCCTTAAATACCGCAGCAGAGTCATTAAATAATGCAGCAGAGTCCTTAAATAATACAGCAGAGACCTTAAATAATGCAGCTGAGTCCTCAAATGCTTCAGCAGATTCATTAAATAATGCAGCAGAGTCCTTAAATAATGCATCTGAGTACCCAAATGCTTCAGCAGAGTCATTAAATACTGCAGCAGAGTCCTTAAATAATGCAACAAAGTCCTTAAATAATGCAGCAGCGTCCTTAAATAATGCAACAAATTCCTTAAATAATGCAGCAGAGTCCTTAAATACCACAGCAGAGTCCTTAAATAATGCAGCAGAGACCTTAAATGATGCAACAAAGTCCTTAAATAATGCAGCAGATTCCTTAAATTCTGCAGCAGCGTCCTTAAATAATGCATCAAAGTCCTTAAATAATGCAGCAGAGTCCTTAAATAATGCAGCAAATTCCTTAAATAATGCAGCAGAGTCCTTAAATAATGCAGCTGAGTCCTCAAATACTTCAGCAGAGTCATTAAATAATGCAGAAGAGTCCTTAAATAATGCAGCAAAGTTCTTAAATAATGCAGCAGAGTCCTTAAATAACGCAGCAGAGTCGTTAAATAATGCAGCAAAGTCCTTAAATAATGCAGCTGAGTCCTCAAATGCTTCAGCAGGATCCTTAAATAATGCAACAGAGACCTTTAATAATGCAGCTGAGTCCTCAAATGCTTCAGCAGAGTCATTAAATAATGCAGCAGGATCCTAAAATAATGCAATAAAGTCCTTAAATTATGCAGCAGAGTCCTTAAATAATGCAGCAAAGTCCTTAAGTACCATAGCAGAGTCCTTAAATAATGCAGCAGAGACCTTAAATAATGCAACAAAGTCCTTAAATAATGAAGCAGATTCCTTAAATTCTGCAGCAGTGTCCTTAAATAATGCATCAAAGTCCTTAAATAATGCAGCAGAGTCCTTAAATACCGCAGCAGAGTCCTTAAATAATGCAGCAAAGTAATTAAATAATGCAGCAGAGTCCTTAAATAATGCAGCAAAGTCCTTAAATAATGCAGCAGAGTCCTTAAATAACAAAGCATAGTCCTTAAATAATGCGGCAGAGTCCTTAAATAATGCAACAAAGTCTTTAAATAATGCAGCAGAGTCCTTAAATAATGCAACAAAGTCCTTAAATAATGCAGCAAAGTCCTTAAATAAAGCAGCAAAGTCCTTACATAATGCAGCAGAGTCCTTAAACAATGCATCTGAGTCCCCAATTGCTTCAGCAGAGTCATTAAACACTGCAGGAGAGTCCTTAAATAATGCAGCAAAGTCTTAAATAATGCAGCAGAGTCCTTAAATAACGCAGCAGTCCTTAAATAATGCAGCAAAGTCCTTAAATAATGCAGCAGAGTCCTTAAATACCGCAGCAGAGTCATTAAATAATGCAGCAGAGTCCTTAAATAATACAGCAGAGACCTTAAATAATGCAGCTGAGTCCTCAAATGCTTCAGCAGATTCATTAAATAATGCAGCAGAGTCCTTAAATAATGCATCTGAGTACCCAAATGCTTCAGCAGAGTCATTAAATACTGCAGCAGAGTCCTTAAATAATGCAACAAAGTCCTTAAATAATGCAGCAGCGTCCTTAAATAATGCAACAAATTCCTTAAATAATGCAGCAGAGTCCTTAAATACCACAGCAGAGTCCTTAAATAATGCAGCAGAGACCTTAAATGATGCAACAAAGTCCTTAAATAATGCAGCAGATTCCTTAAATTCTGCAGCAGCGTCCTTAAATAATGCATCAAAGTCCTTAAATAATGCAGCAGAGTCCTTAAATAATGCAGCAAATTCCTTAAATAATGCAGCAGAGTCCTTAAATAATGCAGCTGAGTCCTCAAATACTTCAGCAGAGTCATTAAATAATGCAGAAGAGTCCTTAAATAATGCAGCAAAGTTCTTAAATAATGCAGCAGAGTCCTTAAATAACGCAGCAGAGTCGTTAAATAATGCAGCAAAGTCCTTAAATAATGCAGCTGAGTCCTCAAATGCTTCAGCAGGATCCTTAAATAATGCAACAGAGACCTTTAATAATGCAGCTGAGTCCTCAAATGCTTCAGCAGAGTCATTAAATAATGCAGCAGGATCCTAAAATAATGCAATAAAGTCCTTAAATTATGCAGCAGAGTCCTTAAATAATGCAGCAAAGTCCTTAAGTACCATAGCAGAGTCCTTAAATAATGCAGCAGAGACCTTAAATAATGCAACAAAGTCCTTAAATAATGAAGCAGATTCCTTAAATTCTGCAGCAGTGTCCTTAAATAATGCATCAAAGTCCTTAAATAATGCAGCAGAGTCCTTAAATACCGCAGCAGAGTCCTTAAATAATGCAGCAAAGTAATTAAATAATGCAGCAGAGTCCTTAAATAATGCAGCAAAGTCCTTAAATAATGCAGCAGAGTCCTTAAATAACAAAGCATAGTCCTTAAATAATGCGGCAGAGTCCTTAAATAATGCAACAAAGTCTTTAAATAATGCAGCAGAGTCCTTAAATAATGCAACAAAGTCCTTAAATAATGCAGCAAAGTCCTTAAATAAAGCAGCAAAGTCCTTACATAATGCAGCAGAGTCCTTAAACAATGCATCTGAGTCCCCAATTGCTTCAGCAGAGTCATTAAACACTGCAGGAGAGTCCTTAAATAATGCAGCAAAGTCTTAAATAATGCAGCAGAGTCCTTAAATACCGCAGCAGAGTCATTAAATAATGCAGCAGAGTCCTTAAATAATACAACAGAGACCTTAAATAATGCAGCTGAGTCCTCAAATGCTTCAGCAGAGTCATTAAATAATGCAGCAGAGTCCTTAAATAATGCAATAAAGTCCTTAAATAATGCAGCAGAGTCCTTAAATAATGCAGCAAAGTCCTTAAATAATGCAGCAGACTTCTAACATAATGCAACATAGTCCTTAAATAATGCAGCAGAGTCGTTATATAATGCAACAAAGTCATTAAATAATGCAGCAGAGTCCTTAAATAATGCAGCAAAGTCCTTAAATAATACAGCAGAGTCCTTAAGTACCACAGCATAGTCCTTAAATAATGCAGCAAAGTCCTTAAATAATGCAGCAGAGTCCTTAAATAATGCAACAAAGTCCTTAAATAATGCAGCAGAGTCCTTAAATACCGCAGCAGAGTCCTTAAATAATGCAGCAAAGTCCTTAAATAATACAACAAAGTCCTTAAATAATGCAGCAGAGTCATTAAATAATGCAGCAAAGTCCTTAAATAATGCAGCAGAGTCCTTAAATAATGCAGCAAATTCCTTAAATAATGCAGCAGAGTCATTAAATAATGCAATAAAGTCCTTAAATAATGCAACAGAGTCCTTAAATAATGCAGCAAAGTCCTTAAATAATGCAGCAGAGTCCTTAAATAATGCAAAAAAGTCCTTAAATAATGCAGTAGAGTCCTTAAATAATACAGCAAAGTCCTTAAATAATGCAGCAGAGTCCTAAAATAATGCAGCAAAGTCCTTAAATAATGCAGCAGAGTTCTTAAACACAGCAGCAGAGTCCTTAAATAATGCAGCAAGTAATTAAATAATGCAGCAGAGTCCTTAAGTAATGCAGCAAAGTCCTTAATTAATACAGCAAAGTCCTTAAATAATGCAACAAATTCCTTAAATAATGCAGCAGCGCCCTTAAATAATGCAACAAATTCCTTAAATAATGCAGCAGAGTCCTTAAATACCACAGCAGAGTCCTTAAATAATGCAGCAGAGACCTTAAATAATGCAACAAAGTCCTTAAATAATGCAGCAGATTCCTTAAATTCTGCAGCAGCGTCCTTAAATAATGCATCAAATTCCTTAAATAATGCAGCAGAGTCCTTAAATACCGCAGCAGAGTCCTTAAATAATGCAGCAAATTCCTTAAATAATGCAGCAGAGTCCTTAAATAATGCAGCTGAGTCCTCAAATGCTTCAGCAGAGTCATTAAATAATGCAGCAAAGTCCTTAAATAATGCAGCAGAGTCCTTAAATAATGCAGCTGAGTCCTCAAATGCTTCAGCAGAGTCATTAAATAATGCAGAAGACTCCTTAAATAATGCAGGAAAGTCCTTAAATAAAGCAGCAGAGTCCTTAGATAATGCAGCAGAGTCGTTAAATAATGCAGCAAAGTCCTTAAATAATGCAGCTGAGTCCTCAAATGCTTCAGCAGGATCCTTAAATAATGCAGCAGGATCCTTAAATAATGCAATAAAGTCCTTAAATTATGCAGCAGGGTCCTTAAATAATGCAGCAAAGTCCTTAAATAATGCAGCAGAGTCCTTACATAATGCAACAAACTCCTTAAATAATGCAGCAGAGTCCTTAAATAATGCAACAAAGTTCTTAAATAATGCATCAAAGTCCTTAAATAATGCAGCAAAGTCCTTAAATAATGCAGCAAAGTCGTTAAGTACCATAGCAGAGTCCTTAAATAATGCAGCAGAGACCTTAAATAATGCAACAAAGTCCTTAAATAATGCAGCAGATTCCTTAAATTCTGCAGCAGCGTCCTTAAATAATGCAACAAAGTCCTTAAATAATGCAGCAGAGTCCTTAAATAATGCAACAAAGTCCTTAAATAATGCAAAAGAGTCCTTAAATAATGCAGCTGAGTCCTCAAATGCTTCAGCAGAGTCATTAAATAATGCAGCAGGATCCTAAAATAATGCAAGAAAGTCCTTAAATTATGCAGCAGAGTCCTTAAATAATGCAGCAAAGTCCTTAAGTACCATAGCAGAGTCCTTAAATAATGCAGCAGAGACCTTAAATAATGCAACAAAGTCCTTAAATAATGAAGCAGATTCCTTAAATTCTGCAGCAGTGTCCTTAAATAATGCATCAAAGTCCTTAAATAATGCAGCAGAGTCCTTAAATACCGCAGCAGAGTCCTTAAATAATGCAGCAAAGTAAATAAATAATGCAGCAGAGTCCTTAAATAATGCAGCAAAGTCCTTAAATAATGCAGCAGAGTCCTTAAATAACAAAGCATAGTCCTTAAATAATGCGGCAGAGTCCTTAAATAATGCAACAAAGTCCTTAAATAATGCAGCAGAGTCCTTAAATAATGCAACAAAGTCCTTAAATAATGCAGCAAAGTCCTTAAATAAAGCAGCAAAGTCCTTACATAATGCAGCAGAGTCCTTAAACAATGCATCTGAGTCCCCAATTGCTTCAGCAGAGTCATTAAACACTGCAGCAGAGTCCTTACATAATGCAGCAAAGTCTTAAATAATGCAGCAGAGTCCTTAAATAACGCAGCAGTCCTTAAATAATGCAACAAATTCCTTAAATAATGCAGCAGAGTCCTTAAATACCACAGCAGAGTCCTTAAATAATGCAGCAGAGACCTTAAATAATGCAACAAAGTCCTTAAATAATGCAGCAGATTCCTTAAATTCTGCAGCAGCGTCCTTAAATAATGCATCAAAGTCCTTAAATAATGCAGCAGAGTCCTTAAATACCGCAGTAGAGTCCTTAAAGAATGCAGCAAATTCCTTAAATAATGCAGCAGAGTCCTTAAATAATGCAGCTGAGTCCTCAAATGCTTCAGCAGAGTCATTAAATAATGCAGCAAAGTCCTTAAATAATGCAGCAGAGTCCTTAAATAATGCAGCTGAGTCCTCAAATGCTTCAGCAGAGTCATTAAATAATGCAGAAGACTCCTTAAATAATGCAGGAAAGTCCTTAAATAAAGCAGCAGAGTCCTTAGATAATGCAGCAGAGTCGTTAAATAATGCAGCAAAGTCCTTAAATAATGCAGCTGAGTCCTCAAATGCTTCAGCAGGATCCTTAAATAATGCAGCAGGATCCTTAAATAATGCAATAAAGTCCTTAAATTATGCAGCAGAGTCCTTAAATAATGCAGCAAAGTCCTTAAATAATGCAGCAGAGTCCTTACATAATGCAACAAAGTCCTTAAATAATGCAGCAGAGTCCTTAAATAATGCAACAAAGTTCTTAAATAATGCAGCAGAGTCCTTAAATAATGCAGCAAAGTCCTTAAGTACCATAGCAGAGTCCTTAAATAATGCAGCAGAGACCTTAAATAATGCAACAAAGTCCTTAAATAATGAAGCAGATTCCTTAAATTCTGCAGCAGTGTCCTTAAATAATGCATCAAAGTCCTTAAATAATGCAGCAGAGTCCTTAAATAATGCAGCAAAGTAATTAAATAATGCAGCAGAGTCCTTAAATAATGCAGCAAAGTCCTTAAATAATGCAGCAGAGTCCTTAAATACCAAAGCATAGTCCTTAAATAATGCGGCAGAGTCCTTAAATAATGCAACAAAGTCCTTAAATAATGCAGCAGAGTCCTTAAATAATGCAACAAAGTCCTTAAATAATGCAGCAAAGTCCTTAAATAAAGCAGCAAAGTCCTTACATAATGCAGCAGAGTCCTTAAACAATGCATCTGAGTCCCCAAATGCTTCAGCAGAGTCATTAAACACTGCAGCAGAGTCCTTAAATAATGCAGCAAAGTCTTAAATAATGCAGCAGAGTCCTTAAATAACGCAGCAGTCCTTAAATAATGCAGCAAAGTCCTTAAATAATGCAGCAGAGTCCTTAAAAACCGCAGCAGAGTCATTAAATAATGCAGCAGAGTCCTTAAATAATACAGCAGAGACCTTAAATAATGCAGCTGAGTCCTCAAATGCTTCAGCAAAGTCATTAAATAATGCAGCAGAGTCCTTAAATAATGCAATAAAGTCCTTAAATAATGCAGCAGACTTCTAACATAATGCAACATAGTCCTTAAATAATGCAGCAGAGTCCTTATATAATGCAACAAAGTCATTAAATAATGCAGCAGAGTCCTTAAATAATGCAGCAAAGTCCTTAAATAATACAGCAGAGTCCTTAAGTACCACAGCATAGTCCTTAAATAATGCAGCAAAGTCCTTAAATAATGCAGCAGAGTCCTTAAATAATGCAACAAAGTCCTTAAATAATGCAGCAGAGTCCTTAAATACCGCAGCAGAGTCCTTAAATAATGCAGCAAAGTCCTTAAATAATACAACAAAGTCCTTAAATAATGCAGCAGAGTCATTAAATAATGCAGCAAAGTCCTTAAATAATGCAGCAGAGTCCTTAAATAATGCAGCAAATTCCTTAAATAATGCAGCAGAGTCATTAAATAATGCAATAAAGTCCTTAAATAATGCAACAGAGTCCTTAAATAATGCAGCAAAGTCCTTAAATAATGCAGCAGAGTCCTTAAATAATGCAAAAAAGTCCTTAAATAATGCAGCAGAGTCCTTAAATAATACAGCAAAGTCCTTAAATAATGCAGCAGAGTCCTTAAATAATGCAACAAAGTCCTTAAATAATGCAGTAGAGTCCTTAAATAATACAGCAAAGTCCTTAAATAATGCAGCAGAGTTCTTAAACACAGCAGCAGAGTCCTTAAATAATGCAGCAAGTAATTAAATAATGCAGCAGAGTCCTTAAGTAATGCAGCAAAGTCCTTAATTAATACAGCAAAGTCCTTAAATAATGCAACAAATTCCTTAAATAATGCAGCAGCGCCCTTAAATAATGCAACAAATTCCTTAAATAATGCAGCAGAGTCCTTAAATACCACAGCAGAGTCCTTAAATAATGCAGCAGAGACCTTAAATAATGCAACAAAGTCCTTAAATAATGCAGCAGATTCCTTAAATTCTGCAGCAGCGTCCTTAAATAATGCATCAAATTCCTTAAATAATGCAGCAGAGTCCTTAAATACCGCAGCAGAGTCCTTAAATAATGCAGCAAATTCCTTAAATAATGCAGCAGAGTCCTTAAATAATGCAGCTGAGTCCTCAAATGCTTCAGCAGAGTCATTAAATAATGCAGCAAAGTCCTTAAATAATGCAGCAGAGTCCTTAAATAATGCAGCTGAGTCCTCAAATGCTTCAGCAGAGTCATTAAATAATGCAGAAGACTCCTTAAATAATGCAGGAAAGTCCTTAAATAAAGCAGCAGAGTCCTTAGATAATGCAGCAGAGTCGTTAAATAATGCAGCAAAGTCCTTAAATAATGCAGCTGAGTCCTCAAATGCTTCAGCAGGATCCTTAAATAATGCAGCAGGATCCTTAAATAATGCAATAAAGTCCTTAAATTATGCAGCAGAGTCCTTAAATAATGCAGCAAAGTCCTTAAATAATGCAGCAGAGTCCTTACATAATGCAACAAACTCCTTAAATAATGCAGCAGAGTCCTTAAATAATGCAACAAAGTTCTTAAATAATGCATCAAAGTCCTTAAATAATGCAGCAAAGTCCTTAAATAATGCAGCAAAGTCGTTAAGTACCATAGCAGAGTCCTTAAATAATGCAGCAGAGACCTTAAATAATGCAACAAAGTCCTTAAATAATGCAGCAGATTCCTTAAATTCTGCAGCAGCGTCCTTAAATAATGCAACAAAGTCCTTAAATAATGCAGCAGAGTCCTTAAATAATGCAACAAAGTCCTTAAATAATGCAAAAGAGTCCTTAAATAATGCAGCTGAGTCCTCAAATGCTTCAGCAGGATCCTTAAATAATGCAGCAGGATCCTTAAATAATGCAATAAAGTCCTTAAATTATGCAGCAGAGTCCTTAAATAATGCAGCAAAGTCCTTAAATAATGCAGCAGAGTCCTTACATAATGCAACAAACTCCTTAAATAATGCAGCAGAGTCCTTAAATAATGCAACAAAGTCCTTAAATAATGCAAAAGAGTCCTTAAATAAAGCAGCAAAGCCCTTACATAATGCAGCAGATTCCTTAAATAATGCATCTGAGTGCCCAAATGCTTCAGCAGAGTCATTAAATACTGCAGCAGAGACCTTAAATAATGCAACAAAGTCCTTAAATAATGCAGCAGAGTCCTTAAATACCGCAGCAGAGTCCTTAAATAATGCAGCTGAGTCCTCAAATACTTCAGCAGAGTCATTAAATAATGCAGAAGAGTCCTTAAATAATGCAGCAAAGTTCTTAAATAATGCAGCAGAGTCCTTAAATAACGCAGCAGAGTCGTTAAATAATGCAGCAAAGTCCTTAAATAATGCAGCTGAGTCCTCAAATGCTTCAGCAGGATCCTTAAATAATGCAGCAGAGACCTTTAATAATGCAGCTGAGTCCTCAAATGCTTCAGCAGAGTCATTAAATAATGCAGCAGGATCCTAAAATAATGCAATAAAGTCCTTAAATTATGCAGCAGAGTCCTTAAATAATGCAGCAAAGTCCTTAAATAATGCAGCAGAGTCCTTACATAATGCAACAAAGTCCTTAAATAATGCAGCAGAGTCCTTAAATAATGCAGCTGAGTCCTCAAATGCTTCAGCAGAGTCGTTAAATAATGCAGCAAAGTCCTTAAATAATGCAGCAGACTCCTTACATAATGCAACAAAGTCCTTAAATAATGCAGCAGAGTACTTATATAATGCAACAAAGTTATTAAATAATGCAGCAAAGTCCTTAAATAATGCAGCAGAGTCCTTAAATAATGCAACAAATTCCTTAAATAATGCAGCAGAGTCCTTAAATAATGCAGCAAGTAATTAAATAATGCAGCAGAGTCCTTAAGTAATGCAGCAAAGTCCTTAATTAATACAGCAAAGTCCTTAAATAATGCAACAAATTCCTTAAATAATGCAGCAGCGCCCTTAAATAATGCAACAAATTCCTTAAATAATGCAGCAGAGTCCTTAAATACCACAGCAGAGTCCTTAAATAATGCAGCAGAGACCTTAAATAATGCAACAAAGTCCTTAAATAATGCAGCAGATTCCTTAAATTCTGCAGCAGCGTCCTTAAATAATGCATCAAATTCCTTAAATAATGCAGCAGAGTCCTTAAATACCGCAGCAGAGTCCTTAAATAATGCAGCAAATTCCTTAAATAATGCAGCAGAGTCCTTAAATAATGCAGCTGAGTCCTCAAATGCTTCAGCAGAGTCATTAAATAATGCAGCAAAGTCCTTAAATAATGCAGCAGAGTCCTTAAATAATGCAGCTGAGTCCTCAAATGCTTCAGCAGAGTCATTAAATAATGCAGAAGACTCCTTAAATAATGCAGGAAAGTCCTTAAATAAAGCAGCAGAGTCCTTAGATAATGCAGCAGAGTCGTTAAATAATGCAGCAAAGTCCTTAAATAATGCAGCTGAGTCCTCAAATGCTTCAGCAGGATCCTTAAATAATGCAGCAGGATCCTTAAATAATGCAATAAAGTCCTTAAATTATGCAGCAGAGTCCTTAAATAATGCAGCAAAGTCCTTAAATAATGCAGCAGAGTCCTTACATAATGCAACAAACTCCTTAAATAATGCAGCAGAGTCCTTAAATAATGCAACAAAGTTCTTAAATAATGCATCAAAGTCCTTAAATAATGCAGCAAAGTCCTTAAATAATGCAGCAAAGTCGTTAAGTACCATAGCAGAGTCCTTAAATAATGCAGCAGAGACCTTAAATAATGCAACAAAGTCCTTAAATAATGCAGCAGATTCCTTAAATTCTGCAGCAGCGTCCTTAAATAATGCAACAAAGTCCTTAAATAATGCAGCAGAGTCCTTAAATAATGCAACAAAGTCCTTAAATAATGCAAAAGAGTCCTTAAATAATGCAGCTGAGTCCTCAAATGCTTCAGCAGGATCCTTAAATAATGCAGCAGGATCCTTAAATAATGCAATAAAGTCCTTAAATTATGCAGCAGAGTCCTTAAATAATGCAGCAAAGTCCTTAAATAATGCAGCAGAGTCCTTACATAATGCAACAAACTCCTTAAATAATGCAGCAGAGTCCTTAAATAATGCAACAAAGTCCTTAAATAATGCAAAAGAGTCCTTAAATAAAGCAGCAAAGCCCTTACATAATGCAGCAGATTCCTTAAATAATGCATCTGAGTGCCCAAATGCTTCAGCAGAGTCATTAAATACTGCAGCAGAGACCTTAAATAATGCAACAAAGTCCTTAAATAATGCAGCAGAGTCCTTAAATACCGCAGCAGAGTCCTTAAATAATGCAGCTGAGTCCTCAAATACTTCAGCAGAGTCATTAAATAATGCAGAAGAGTCCTTAAATAATGCAGCAAAGTTCTTAAATAATGCAGCAGAGTCCTTAAATAACGCAGCAGAGTCGTTAAATAATGCAGCAAAGTCCTTAAATAATGCAGCTGAGTCCTCAAATGCTTCAGCAGGATCCTTAAATAATGCAGCAGAGACCTTTAATAATGCAGCTGAGTCCTCAAATGCTTCAGCAGAGGCATTAAATAATGCAGCAGGATCCTAAAATAATGCAATAAAGTCCTTAAATTATGCAGCAGAGTCCTTAAATAATGCAGCAAAGTCCTTAAATAATGCAGCAGAGTCCTTACATAATGCAACAAAGTCCTTAAATAATGCAGCAGAGTCCTTAAATAATGCAGCTGAGTCCTCAAATGCTTCAGCAGAGTCGTTAAATAATGCA
This sequence comes from Phyllobates terribilis, assembly GCF_046119375.1. Lineage (NCBI taxonomy): Eukaryota > Metazoa > Chordata > Amphibia > Anura > Dendrobatidae > Phyllobates > Phyllobates terribilis. The sequence continues at coordinate 814,101 of NW_027363048.1, forward strand.
GCAAAGTCCTTAAATAATGCAGCAGACTCCTTACATAATGCAACAAAGTCCTTAAATAATGCAGCAGAGTACTTATATAATGCAACAAAGTTATTAAATAATGCAGCAAAGTCCTTAAATAATGCAGCAGAGTCCTTAAATAATGCAACAAATTCCTTAAATAATGCAGCAGAGTCCTTAAATAATGCATCAAAGTCCTTAAATAATGCAGCAGAGTCCTTAAATACCGCAGCAGAGTCCTTAAATAATGCAGCAAAGTAATTAAATAATGCAGCAGAGTCCTTAAATAATGCAGCAAAGTCCTTAAATAATGCAGCAGAGTCCTTAAATACCAAAGCATAGTCCTTAAATAATGCAGCAAAGTCCTTAAATAATGCAGCAGAATCCTTAAATAATGCAACAAAGTCCTTAAATAATGCAGCAGAGTCCTTAAATAATGCAACAAAGTCCTTAAATAATGCAAAAGAGTCCTTAAATAAAGCAGCAAAGCCCTTACATAATGCAGCAGAGTCCTTAAATAATGCATCTGAGTCCCCAAATGCTTCAGCAGAGTCATTAAATACTGCAGCAGAGTCCTTAAATAATGCAACAAAGTCCTTAAATAATGCAGCAGCGTCCTTAAATAATGCAACAAATTCCTTAAATAATGCAGCAGAGTCCTTAAATACCACAGCAGAGTCCTTAAATAATGCAGCAGAGACCTTAAATAATGCAACAAAGTCCTTAAATAATGCAGCAGATTCCTTAAATTCTGCAGCAGCGTCCTTAAATAATGCATCAAAGTCCTTAAATAATGCAGCAGAGTCCTTAAATAATGCAGCAAATTCCTTAAATAATGCAGCAGAGTCCTTAAATAATGCAGCTGAGTCCTCAAATACTTCAGCAGAGTCATTAAATAATGCAGAAGAGTCCTTAAATAATGCAGCAAAGTTCTTAAATAATGCAGCAGAGTCCTTAAATAACGCAGCAGAGTCGTTAAATAATGCAGCAAAGTCCTTACATAATGCAGCTGAGTCCTCAAATGCTTCAGCAGGATCCTTAAATAATGCAGCAGAGACCTTTAATAATGCAGCTGAGTCCTCAAATGCTTCAGCAGAGTCATTAAATAATGCAGCAGGATCCTAAAATAATGCAAGAAAGTCCTTAAATTATGCAGCAGAGTCCTTAAATAATGCAGCAAAGTCCTTAAGTACCATAGCAGAGTCCTTAAATAATGCAGCAGAGACCTTAAATAATGCAACAAAGTCCTTAAATAATGAAGCAGATTCCTTAAATTCTGCAGCAGTGTCCTTAAATAATGCATCAAAGTCCTTAAATAATGCAGCAGAGTCCTTAAATACCGCAGCAGAGTCCTTAAATAATGCAGCAAAGTAAATAAATAATGCAGCAGAGTCCTTAAATAATGCAGCAAAGTCCTTAAATAATGCAGCAGAGTCCTTAAATAACAAAGCATAGTCCTTAAATAATGCGGCAGAGTCCTTAAATAATGCAACAAAGTCCTTAAATAATGCAGCAGAGTCCTTAAATAATGCAACAAAGTCCTTAAATAATGCAGCAAAGTCCTTAAATAAAGCAGCAAAGTCCTTACATAATGCAGCAGAGTCCTTAAACAATGCATCTGAGTCCCCAATTGCTTCAGCAGAGTCATTAAACACTGCAGCAGAGTCCTTACATAATGCAGCAAAGTCTTAAATAATGCAGCAGAGTCCTTAAATAACGCAGCAGTCCTTAAATAATGCAGCAAAGTCCTTAAATAATGCAGCAGAGTCCTTAAATACCGCAGCAGAGTCATTAAATAATGCAGCAGAGTCCTTAAATAATACAGCAGAGACCTTAAATAATGCAGCTGAGTCCTCAAATGCTTCAGCAGAGTCATTAAATAATGCAGCAGAGTCCTTAAATAATGCAATAAAGTCCTTAAATAATGCAGCAGAGTCCTTAAATAATGCAGCAAAGTCCTTAAATAATGCAGCAGACTTCTAACATAATGCAACATAGTCCTTAAATAATGCAGCAGAGTCGTTATATAATGCAACAAAGTCATTAAATAATGCAGCAGAGTCCTTAAATAATGCAGCAAAGTCCTTAAATAATACAGCAGAGTCCTTAAATAATGCAACAAAGTCCTTAAATAATGCAGCAGAGTCCTTAAATACCACAGCAGAGTCCTTAAATAATGCAGCAAAGTCCTTAAATAATACAACAAAGTCCTTAAATAATGCAGCAGAGTCATTAAATAATGCAGCAAAGTCCTTAAATAATGCAGCAGAGTCCTTAAATAATGCAGCAAATTCCTTAAATAATGCAGCAGAGTCATTAAATAATGCAATAAAGTCCTTAAATAATGCAACAGAGTCCTTAAATAATGCAGCAAAGTCCTTAAATAATGCAAAAAATTCCTTAAATAATGCAGCAGAGTCCTTAAATAATACAGCAAAGTCCTTAAATAATGCAGCAGAGTCCTTAAATAATGCAACAAAGTCCTTAAATAATGCAGTAGAGTCCTTAAATAATACAGCAAAGTCCTTAAATAATGCAGCAGAGTCCTAAAATAATGCAGCAAAGTCCTTAAATAATGCAGCAGAGTTCTTAAACACAGCAGCAAAGTGCTTAAATAATGCAGCAAGTAATTAAATAATGCAGCAGAGTCCTTAAGTAATGCAGCAAAGTCCTTAATTAATTCAGCAAAGTCCTTAAATAATGCAACAAATTCCTTAAATAATGCAGCAGCGTCCTTAAATAATGCAACAAATTCCTTAAATAATGCAGCAGAGTCCTTAAATACCACAGCAGAGTCCTTAAATAATGCAGCAGAGACCTTAAATAATGCAACAAAGTCCTTAAATAATGCAGCAGATTCCTTTAATTCTGCAGCAGCGTCCTTAAATAATGCATCAAAGTCCTTAAATAATGCAGCAGAGTCCTTAAATACCGCAGCAGAGTCCTGAAATAATGCAGCAAATTCCTTAAATAATGCAGCAGAGTCCTTAAATAATGCAGCTGAGTCCTCAAATGCTTCAGCAGAGTCATTAAATAATGCAGCAAAGTCCTTAAATAATGCAGCAGAGTCCTTAAATAATGCAGCTGAGTCCTCAAATGCTTCAGCAGAGTCATTAAATAATGCAGAAGACTCCTTAAATAATGCAGGAAAGTCCTTAAATAAAGCAGCAGAGTCCTTAGATAATGCAGCAGAGTCGTTAAATAATGCAGCAAAGTCCTTAAATAATGCAGCTGAGTCCTCAAATGCTTCAGCAGGATCCTTAAATAATGCAGCAGGATCCTTAAATAATGCAATAAAGTCCTTAAATTATGCAGCAGAGTCCTTAAATAATGCAGCAAAGTCCTTAAATAATGCAGCAGAGTCCTTACATAATGCAACAAACTCCTTAAATAATGCAGCAGAGTCCTTAAATAATGCAACAAAGTCCTTAAATAATGCAAAAGAGTCCTTAAATAAAGCAGCAAAGCCCTTACATAATGCAGCAGAGTCCTTAAATAATGCATCTGAGTGCCCAAATGCTTCAGCAGAGTCATTAAATACTGCAGCAGAGACCTTAAATAATGCAACAAAGTCCTTAAATAATGCAGCAGAGTCCTTAAATACCGCAGCAGAGTCCTTAAATAATGCAGCAAATTCCTTAAATAATGCAGCAGAGTCCTTAAATAATGCAGCTGAGTCCTCAAATGCTTCAGCAGAGTCGTTAAATAATGCAGCAAAGTCCTTAAATAATGCAGCAGACTCCTTACATAATGCAACAAAGTCCTTAAATAATGCAGCAGAGTACTTATATAATGCAACAAAGTTATTAAATAATGCAGCAAAGTCCTTAAATAATGCAGCAGAGTCCTTAAATAATGCAACAAATTCCTTAAATAATGCAGCAGAGTCCTTAAATAATGCAGCAAAGTCCTTAAATCATGCAGCTGAGTCCTCAAATGCTTCAGCAGAGTCCTTAAATAATGCAGCAGAGACCTTAAATAATGCAGTTGAGTCATCAAATGCTTCAGCAGATTCATTAAATAATGCAGCAAAGTCCTTAAATAATGCAGCAGACTCCTTACATAATGCAACAAATTCCTTAAATAATGCAGCAGAGTCCTTAAATACCACAGCAGAGTCCTTAAATAATGCAGCAAATTCCTTAAATAATGCAGCAGAGTCCTTAAATAATGCAGCTGAGTCCTCAAATGCTTCAGCAGAGTCGTTAAATAATGCAGCAAAGTCCTTAAATAATGCAGCAGACTCCTTACATAATGCAACAAAGTCCTTAAATAATGCAGCAGAGTACTTATATAATGCAACAAAGTTATTAAATAATGCAGCAAAGTCCTTAAATAATGCAGCAGAGTCCATAAATAATGCAACAAATTCCTTAAATAATGCAGCAGAGTCCTTAAATAATGCAGCAAAGTCCTTAAATAATGCAGCAGAGTCCTTAAATAATACAGCAGAGACCTTAAATAATGCAGCTGAGTCCTCAAATGCTTCAGCAGAGTCATTAAATAATGCAGCAGAGTCCTTAAATAATGCAATAAAGTCCTTAAATAATGCAGCAGAGTCCTTAAATAATGCAGCAAAGTCCTTAAATAATGCAGCAGACTTCTAACATAATGCAACATAGTCCTTAAATAATGCAGCAGAGTCGTTATATAATGCAACAAAGTCATTAAATAATGCAGCAGAGTCCTTAAATAATGCAGCAAAGTCCTTAAATAATACAGCAGAGTCCTTAAATAATGCAACAAAGTCCTTAAATAATGCAGCAGAGTCCTTAAATACCACAGCAGAGTCCTTAAATAATGCAGCAAAGTCCTTAAATAATACAACAAAGTCCTTAAATAATGCAGCAGAGTCATTAAATAATGCAGCAAAGTCCTTAAATAATGCAGCAGAGTCCTTAAATAATGCAGCAAATTCCTTAAATAATGCAGCAGAGTCATTAAATAATGCAATAAAGTCCTTAAATAATGCAACAGAGTCCTTAAATAATGCAGCAAAGTCCTTAAATAATGCAAAAAATTCCTTAAATAATGCAGCAGAGTCCTTAAATAATACAGCAAAGTCCTTAAATAATGCAGCAGAGTCCTTAAATAATGCAACAAAGTCCTTAAATAATGCAGTAGAGTCCTTAAATAATACAGCAAAGTCCTTAAATAATGCAGCAGAGTCCTAAAATAATGCAGCAAAGTCCTTAAATAATGCAGCAGAGTTCTTAAACACAGCAGCAAAGTGCTTAAATAATGCAGCAAGTAATTAAATAATGCAGCAGAGTCCTTAAGTAATGCAGCAAAGTCCTTAATTAATTCAGCAAAGTCCTTAAATAATGCAACAAATTCCTTAAATAATGCAGCAGCGTCCTTAAATAATGCAACAAATTCCTTAAATAATGCAGCAGAGTCCTTAAATACCACAGCAGAGTCCTTAAATAATGCAGCAGAGACCTTAAATAATGCAACAAAGTCCTTAAATAATGCAGCAGATTCCTTTAATTCTGCAGCAGCGTCCTTAAATAATGCATCAAAGTCCTTAAATAATGCAGCAGAGTCCTTAAATACCGCAGCAGAGTCCTGAAATAATGCAGCAAATTCCTTAAATAATGCAGCAGAGTCCTTAAATAATGCAGCTGAGTCCTCAAATGCTTCAGCAGAGTCATTAAATAATGCAGCAAAGTCCTTAAATAATGCAGCAGAGTCCTTAAATAATGCAGCTGAGTCCTCAAATGCTTCAGCAGAGTCATTAAATAATGCAGAAGACTCCTTAAATAATGCAGGAAAGTCCTTAAATAAAGCAGCAGAGTCCTTAGATAATGCAGCAGAGTCGTTAAATAATGCAGCAAAGTCCTTAAATAATGCAGCTGAGTCCTCAAATGCTTCAGCAGGATCCTTAAATAATGCAGCAGGATCCTTAAATAATGCAATAAAGTCCTTAAATTATGCAGCAGAGTCCTTAAATAATGCAGCAAAGTCCTTAAATAATGCAGCAGAGTCCTTACATAATGCAACAAACTCCTTAAATAATGCAGCAGAGTCCTTAAATAATGCAACAAAGTCCTTAAATAATGCAAAAGAGTCCTTAAATAAAGCAGCAAAGCCCTTACATAATGCAGCAGAGTCCTTAAATAATGCATCTGAGTGCCCAAATGCTTCAGCAGAGTCATTAAATACTGCAGCAGAGACCTTAAATAATGCAACAAAGTCCTTAAATAATGCAGCAGAGTCCTTAAATACCGCAGCAGAGTCCTTAAATAATGCAGCAAATTCCTTAAATAATGCAGCAGAGTCCTTAAATAATGCAGCTGAGTCCTCAAATGCTTCAGCAGAGTCGTTAAATAATGCAGCAAAGTCCTTAAATAATGCAGCAGACTCCTTACATAATGCAACAAAGTCCTTAAATAATGCAGCAGAGTACTTATATAATGCAACAAAGTTATTAAATAATGCAGCAAAGTCCTTAAATAATGCAGCAGAGTCCTTAAATAATGCAACAAATTCCTTAAATAATGCAGCAGAGTCCTTAAATAATGCAGCAAAGTCCTTAAATCATGCAGCTGAGTCCTCAAATGCTTCAGCAGAGTCCTTAAATAATGCAGCAGAGACCTTAAATAATGCAGTTGAGTCATCAAATGCTTCAGCAGATTCATTAAATAATGCAGCAAAGTCCTTAAATAATGCAGCAGACTCCTTACATAATGCAACAAATTCCTTAAATAATGCAGCAGAGTCCTTAAATACCACAGCAGAGTCCTTAAATAATGCAGCAAATTCCTTAAATAATGCAGCAGAGTCCTTAAATAATGCAGCTGAGTCCTCAAATGCTTCAGCAGAGTCGTTAAATAATGCAGCAAAGTCCTTAAATAATGCAGCAGACTCCTTACATAATGCAACAAAGTCCTTAAATAATGCAGCAGAGTACTTATATAATGCAACAAAGTTATTAAATAATGCAGCAAAGTCCTTAAATAATGCAGCAGAGTCCATAAATAATGCAACAAATTCCTTAAATAATGCAGCAGAGTCCTTAAATAATGCAGCAAAGTCCTTAAATAATGCAGCAGAGTCCTTAAAAAATGCAACAAAGTCCTTAAATAATGCAGCAGAGTCCTTAAATACCGCAGCAGAGTCCTTAAATAATGCAGCAAAGTCCTTAAATAATACAACAAAGTCCTTAAATAATGCAGCAGAGTCATTAAATAATGCAGCAAAGTCCTTAAATAATGCAACAAAGTCCTTAAATAATGCAGCAGATTCCTTAAATTCTGCAGCAGCGTCCTTAAATAATGCAACAAAGTCCTTAAATAATGCAGCAGAGTCCTTAAATAATGCAACAAAGTCCTTAAATAATGCAAAAGAGTCCTTAAATAATGCAGCTGAGTCCTCAAATGCTTCAGCAGGATCCTTAAATAATGCAGCAGGATCCTTAAATAATGCAATAAAGTCCTTAAATTATGCAGCAGAGTCCTTAAATAATGCAGCAAAGTCCTTAAATAATGCAGCAGAGTCCTTACATAATGCAACAAACTCCTTAAATAATGCAGCAGAGTCCTTAAATAATGCAACAAAGTCCTTAAATAATGCAAAAGAGTCCTTAAATAAAGCAGCAAAGCCCTTACATAATGCAGCAGAGTCCTTAAATAATGCATCTGAGTGCCCAAATGCTTCAGCAGAGTCATTAAATACTGCAGCAGAGACCTTAAATAATGCAACAACGTCCTTAAATAATGCAGCAGAGTCCTTAAATACTGCAGCAGAGTCCTTAAATAATGCAGCTGAGTCCTCAAATACTTCAGCAGAGTCATTAAATAATGCAGAAGAGTCCTTAAATAATGCAGCAAAGTTCTTAAATAATGCAGCAGAGTCCTTAAATAACGCAGCAGAGTCGTTAAATAATGCAGCAAAGTCCTTAAATAATGCAGCTGAGTCCTCAAATGCTTCAGCAGGATCCTTAAATAATGCAGCAGAGACCTTTAATAATGCAGCTGAGTCCTCAAATGCTTCAGCAGAGTCATTAAATAATGCAGCAGGATCCTAAAATAATGCAATAAAGTCCTTAAATTATGCAGCAGAGTCCTTAAATAATGCAGCAAAGTCCTTAAATAATGCAGCAGAGTCCTTACATAATGCAACAAAGTCCTTAAATAATGCAGCAGAGTCCTTAAATAATGCAGCTGAGTCCTCAAATGCTTCAGCAGAGTCGTTAAATAATGCAGCAAAGTCCTTAAATAATGCAGCAGACTCCTTACATAATGCAACAAAGTCCTTAAATAATGCAGCAGAGTACTTATATAATGCAACAAAGTTATTAAATAATGCAGCAAAGTCCTTAAATAATGCAGCAAAGTCCTTAAATAATGCAGCAGAATCCTTAAATAATGCAACAAAATCCTTAAATAATGCAGCAGAGTCCTTAAATAATGCAACAAAGTCCTTAAATAATGCAAAAGAGTCCTTAAATAAAGCAGCAAAGCCCTTACATAATGCAGCAGAGTCCTTAAATAATGCATCTGAGTCCCCAAATGCTTAAGCAGAGTCATTAAATACTGCAGCAGAGTCCTTAAATAATGCAACAAAGTCCTTAAATAATGCAGCAGCGTCCTTAAATAATGCAACAAATTCCTTAAATAATGCAGCAGAGTCCTTAAATACCACAGCAGAGTCCTTAAATAATGCAGCAGAGACCTTAAATAATGCAACAAAGTCCTTAAATAATGCAGCAGATTCCTTAAATTCTGCAGCAGCGTCCTTAAATAATGCATCAAAGTCCTTAAATAATGCAGCAGAGTCCTTAAATAATGCAGCAAATTCCTTAAATAATGCAGCAGAGTCCTTAAATAATGCAGCTGAGTCCTCAAATACTTCAGCAGAGTCATTAAATAATGCAGAAGAGTCCTTAAATAATGCAGCAAAGTTCTTAAATAATGCAGCAGAGTCCTTAAATAACGCAGCAGAGTCGTTAAATAATGCAGCAAAGTCCTTAAATAATGCAGCTGAGTCCTCAAATGCTTCAGCAGGATCCTTAAATAATGCAGCAGAGACCTTTAATAATGCAGCTGAGTCCTCAAATGCTTCAGCAGAGTCATTAAATAATGCAGCAGGATCCTAAAATAATGCAATAAAGTCCTTAAATTATGCAGCAGAGTCCTTAAATAATGCAGCAAAGTCCTTAAGTACCATAGCAGAGTCCTTAAATAATGCAGCAGAGACCTTAAATAATGCAACAAAGTCCTTTAATAATGAAGCAGATTCCTTAAATTCTGCAGCAGTGTCCTTAAATAATGCATCAAAGTCCTTAAATAATGCAGCAGAGTCCTTAAATACCGCAGCAGAGTCCTTAAATAATGCAGCAAAGTAATTAAATAATGCAGCAGAGTCCTTAAATAATGCAGCAAAGTCCTTAAATAATGCAGCAGAGTCCTTAAATAACAAAGCATAGTCCTTAAATAATGCGGCAGAGTCCTTAAATAATGCAACAAAGTCCTTAAATAATGCAGCAGAGTCCTTAAATAATGCAACAAAGTCCTTAAATAATGCAGCAAAGTCCTTAAATAAAGCAGCAAAGTCCTTACATAATGCAGCAGAGTCCTTAAACAATGCATCTGAGTCCCCAATTGCTTCAGCAGAGTCATTAAACACTGCAGCAGAGTCCTTAAATAATGCAGCAAAGTCTTAAATAATGCAGCAGAGTCCTTAAATAACGCAGCAGTCCTTAAATAATGCAGCAAAGTCCTTAAATAATGCAGCAGAGTCCTTAAATACCGCAGCAGAGTCATTAAATAATGCAGCAGAGTCCTTAAATAATACAGCAGAGACCTTAAATAATGCAGCTGAGTCCTCAAATGCTTCAGCAGAGTCATTAAATAATGCAGCAGAGTCCTTAAATAATGCAATAAAGTCCTTAAATAATGCAGCAGAGTCCTTAAATAATGCAGCAAAGTCCTTAAATAATGCAGCAGACTTCTAACATAATGCAACATAGTCCTTAAATAATGCAGCAGAGTCGTTATATAATGCAACAAAGTCATTAAATAATGCAGCAGAGTCCTTAAATAATGCAGCAAAGTCCTTAAATAATACAGCAGAGTCCTTAAGTACCACAGCATAGTCCTTAAATAATGCAGCAAAGTCCTTAAATAATGCAGCAGAGTCCTTAAATAATGCAACAAAGTCCTTAAATAATGCAGCAGAGTCCTTAAATACCGCAGCAGAGTCCTTAAATAATGCAGCAAAGTCCTTAAATAATACAACAAAGTCCTTAAATAATGCAGCAGAGTCATTAAATAATGCAGCAAAGTCCTTAAATAATGCAGCAGAGTCCTTAAATAATGCAGCAAATTCCTTAAATAATGCAGCAGAGTCATTAAATAATGCAATAAAGTCCTTAAATAATGCAACAGAGTCCTTAAATAATGCAGCAAAGTCCTTAAATAATGCAAAAAAGTCCTTAAATAATGCAGCAGAGTCCTTAAATAATACAGCAAAGTCCTTAAATAATGCAGCAGAGTCCTTAAATAATGCAACAAAGTCCTTAAATAATGCAGTAGAGTCCTTAAATAATACAGCAAAGTCCTTAAATAATGCAGCAGAGTCCTAAAATAATGCAGCAAAGTCCTTAAATAATGCAGCAGAGTTCTTAAACACAGCAGCAGAGTCCTTAAATAATGCAGCAAGTAATTAAATAATGCAGCAGAGTCCTTAAGTAATGCAGCAAAGTCCTTAATTAATGCAGCAAAGTCCTTAAATAATGCAACAAATTCCTTAAATAATGCAGCAGCGTCCTTAAATAATGCAACAAATTCCTTAAATAATGCAGCAGAGTCCTTAAATACCACAGCAGAGTCCTTAAATAATGCAGCAGAGACCTTAAATAATGCAACAAAGTCCTTAAATAATGCAGCAGATTCCTTAAATTCTGCAGCAGCGTCCTTAAATAATGCATCAAAGTCCTTAAATAATGCAGCAGAGTCCTTAAATACCGCAGCAGAGTCCTGAAATAATGCAGCAAATTCCTTAAATAATGCAGCAGAGTCCTTAAATAATGCAGCTGAGTCCTCAAATGCTTCAGCAGAGTCATTAAATAATGCAGCAAAGTCCTTAAATAATGCAGCAGAGTCCTTAAATAATGCAGCTGAGTCCTCAAATGCTTCAGCAGAGTCATTAAATAATGCAGAAGACTCCTTAAATAATGCAGGAAAGTCCTTAAATAAAGCAGCAGAGTCCTTAGATAATGCAGCAGAGTCGTTAAATAATGCAGCAAAGTCCTTAAATAATGCAGCTGAGTCCTCAAATGCTTCAGCAGGATCCTTAAATAATGCAGCAGGATCCTTAAATAATGCAATAAAGTCCTTAAATTATGCAGCAGAGTCCTTAAATAATGCAGCAAAGTCCTTAAATAATGCAGCAGAGTCCTTACATAATGCAACAAACTCCTTAAATAATGCAGCAGAGTCCTTAAATAATGCAACAAAGTCCTTAAATAATGCAAAAGAGTCCTTAAATAAAGCAGCAAAGCCCTTACATAATGCAGCAGAGTCCTTAAATAATGCATCTGAGTGCCCAAATGCTTCAGCAGAGTCATTAAATACTGCAGCAGAGACCTTAAATAATGCAACAAAGTCCTTAAATAATGCAGCAGAGTCCTTAAATACCGCAGCAGAGTCCTTAAATAATGCAGCAAATTCCTTAAATAATGCAGCAGAGTCCTTAAATAATGCAGCTGAGTCCTCAAATGCTTCAGCAGAGTCGTTAAATAATGCAGCAAAGTCCTTAAATAATGCAGCAGACTCCTTACATAATGCAACAAAGTCCTTAAATAATGCAGCAGAGTACTTATATAATGCAACAAAGTTATTAAATAATGCAGCAAAGTCCTTAAATAATGCAGCAGAGTCCTTAAATAATGCAACAAATTCCTTAAATAATGCAGCAGAGTCCTTAAATAATGCAGCAAAGTCCTTAAATCATGCAGCTGAGTCCTCAAATGCTTCAGCAGAGTCCTTAAATAATGCAGCAGAGACCTTAAATAATGCAGTTGAGTCATCAAATGCTTCAGCAGATTCATTAAATAATGCAGCAAAGTCCTTAAATAATGCAGCAGACTCCTTACATAATGCAACAAATTCCTTAAATAATGCAGCAGAGTCCTTAAATACCACAGCAGAGTCCTTAAATAATGCAGCAAATTCCTTAAATAATGCAGCAGAGTCCTTAAATAATGCAGCTGAGTCCTCAAATGCTTCAGCAGAGTCGTTAAATAATGCAGCAAAGTCCTTAAATAATGCAGCAGACTCCTTACATAATGCAACAAAGTCCTTAAATAATGCAGCAGAGTACTTATATAATGCAACAAAGTTATTAAATAATGCAGCAAAGTCCTTAAATAATGCAGCAGAGTCCATAAATAATGCAACAAATTCCTTAAATAATGCAGCAGAGTCCTTAAATAATGCAGCAAAGTCCTTAAATAATGCAGCAGAGTCCTTAAAAAATGCAACAAAGTCCTTAAATAATGCAGCAGAGTCCTTAAATACCGCAGCAGAGTCCTTAAATAATGCAGCAAAGTCCTTAAATAATACAACAAATTCCTTAAATAATGCAGCAGAGTCATTAAATAATGCAGCAAAGTCCTTAAATAATGCAGCAGAGTCATTAAATAATGCAATAAAGTCCTTAAATAATGCAACAGAGTCCTTAAATAATGCAGCAAAGTCCTTAAATAATGCAGCAGAGTCCTTAAATAATGCAAAAAAGTCCTTAAATAATGCAGCAGAGTCCTTAAATAATACAGCAAAGTCCTTAAATAATGCAGCAGAGTCCTTAAATAATGCAACAAAGTCCTTAAATAATGCAGTAGAGTCCTTAAATAATACAGCAAAGTCCTTAAATAATGCAGCAGAGTCCTAAAATAATGCAGCAAAGTCCTTAAATAATGCAGCAGAGTTCTTAAACACAGCAGCAGAGTCCTTAAATAATGCAGCAAGTAATTAAATAATGCAGCAGAGTCCTTAAGTAATGCAGCAAAGTCCTTAATTAATACAGCAAAGTCCTTAAATAATGCAACAAATTCCTTAAATAATGCAGCAGCGTCCTTAAATAATGCAACAAATTCCTAAAATAATGCAGTAGAGTCCTTAAATACCACAGCAGAGTCCTTAAATAATGCAGCAGAGACCTTAAATAATGCAACAAAGTCCTTAAATAATGCAGCAGATTCCTTAAATTCTGCAGCAGCGTCCTTAAATAATGCATCAAAGTCCTTAAATAATGCAGCAGAGTCCTTAAATACCGCAGCAGAGTCCTTAAATAATGCAGCAAATTCCTTAAATAATGCAGCAGAGTCCTTAAATAATGCAGCTGAGTCCTCAAATGCTTCAGCAGAGTCATTAAATAATGCAGCAAAGTCCTTAAATAATGCAGCAGAGTCCTTAAATAATGCAGCTGAGTCCTCAAATGCTTCAGCAGAGTCATTAAATAATGCAGAAGACTCCTTAAATAATGCAGGAAAGTCCTTAAATAAAGCAGCAGAGTCCTTAGATAATGCAGCAGAGTCGTTAAATAATGCAGCAAAGTCCTTAAATAATGCAGCTGAGTCCTCAAATGCTTCAGCAGGATCCTTAAATAATGCAGCAGGATCCTTAAATAATGCAATAAAGTCCTTAAATTATGCAGCAGAGTCCTTAAGTAATGCAGCAAAGTCCTTAAATAATGCAGCAGAGTCCTTACATAATGCAACAAACTCCTTAAATAATGCAGCAGAGTCCTTAAATAATGCAACAAAGTTCTTAAATAATGCATCAAAGTCCTTAAATAATGCAGCAAAGTCCTTAAATAATGCAGCAAAGTCGTTAAGTACCATAGCAGAGTCCTTAAATAATGCAGCAGAGACCTTAAATAATGCAACAAAGTCCTTAAATAATGCAGCAGATTCCTTAAATTCTGCAGCAGCGTCCTTAAATAATGCAACAAAGTCCTTAAATAATGCAGCAGAGTCCTTAAATAATGCAACAAAGTCCTTAAATAATGCAAAAGAGTCCTTAAATAATGCAGCTGAGTCCTCAAATGCTTCAGCAGGATCCTTAAATAATGCAGCAGGATCCTTAAATAATGCAATAAAGTCCTTAAATTATGCAGCAGAGTCCTTAAATAATGCAGCAAAGTCCTTAAATAATGCAGCAGAGTCCTTACATAATGCAACAAACTCCTTAAATAATGCAGCAGAGTCCTTAAATAATGCAACAAAGTCCTTAAATAATGCAAAAGAGTCCTTAAATAAAGCAGCAAAGCCCTTACATAATGCAGCAGAGTCCTTAAATAATGCATCTGAGTGCCCAAATGCTTCAGCAGAGTCATTAAATACTGCAGCAGAGACCTTAAATAATGCAACAACGTCCTTAAATAATGCAGCAGAGTCCTTAAATACCGCAGCAGAGTCCTTAAATAATGCAGCTGAGTCCTCAAATACTTCAGCAGAGTCATTAAATAATGCAGAAGAGTCCTTAAATAATGCAGCAAAGTTCTTAAATAATGCAGCAGAGTCCTTAAATAACGCAGCAGAGTCGTTAAATAATGCAGCAAAGTCCTTAAATAATGCAGCTGAGTCCTCAAATGCTTCAGCAGGATCCTTAAATAATGCAGCAGAGACCTTTAATAATGCAGCTGAGTCCTCAAATGCTTCAGCAGAGTCATTAAATAATGCAGCAGGATCCTAAAATAATGCAATAAAGTCCTTAAATTATGCAGCAGAGTCCTTAAATAATGCAGCAAAGTCCTTAAATAATGCAGCAGAGTCCTTACATAATGCAACAAAGTCCTTAAATAATGCAGCAGAGTCCTTAAATAATGCAGCTGAGTCCTCAAATGCTTCAGCAGAGTCGTTAAATAATGCAGCAAAGTCCTTAAATAATGCAGCAGACTCCTTACATAATGCAACAAAGTCCTTAAATAATGCAGCAGAGTACTTATATAATGCAACAAAGTTATTAAATAATGCAGCAAAGTCCTTAAATAATGCAGCAAAGTCCTTAAATAATGCAGCAGAATCCTTAAATAATGCAACAAAATCCTTAAATAATGCAGCAGAGTCCTTAAATAATGCAACAAAGTCCTTAAATAATGCAAAAGAGTCCTTAAATAAAGCAGCAAAGCCCTTACATAATGCAGCAGAGTCCTTAAATAATGCATCTGAGTCCCCAAATGCTTCAGCAGAGTCATTAAATACTGCAGCAGAGTCCTTAAATAATGCAACAAAGTCCTTAAATAATGCAGCAGCGTCCTTAAATAATGCAACAAATTCCTTAAATAATGCAGCAGAGTCCTTAAATACCACAGCAGAGTCCTTAAATAATGCAGCAGAGACCTTAAATAATGCAACAAAGTCCTTAAATAATGCAGCAGATTCCTTAAATTCTGCAGCAGCGTCCTTAAATAATGCATCAAAGTCCTTAAATAATGCAGCAGAGTCCTTAAATAATGCAGCAAATTCCTTAAATAATGCAGCAGAGTCCTTAAATAATGCAGCTGAGTCCTCAAATACTTCAGCAGAGTCATTAAATAATGCAGAAGAGTCCTTAAATAATGCAGCAAAGTTCTTAAATAATGCAGCAGAGTCCTTAAATAACGCAGCAGAGTCGTTAAATAATGCAGCAAAGTCCTTAAATAATGCAGCTGAGTCCTCAAATGCTTCAGCAGGATCCTTAAATAATGCAGCAGAGACCTTTAATAATGCAGCTGAGTCCTCAAATGCTTCAGCAGAGTCATTAAATAATGCAGCAGGATCCTAAAATAATGCAATAAAGTCCTTAAATTATGCAGCAGAGTCCTTAAATAATGCAGCAAAGTCCTTAAGTACCATAGCAGAGTCCTTAAATAATGCAGCAGAGACCTTAAATAATGCAACAAAGTCCTTTAATAATGAAGCAGATTCCTTAAATTCTGCAGCAGTGTCCTTAAATAATGCATCAAAGTCCTTAAATAATGCAGCAGAGTCCTTAAATACCGCAGCAGAGTCCTTAAATAATGCAGCAAAGTAATTAAATAATGCAGCAGAGTCCTTAAATAATGCAGCAAAGTCCTTAAATAATGCAGCAGAGTCCTTAAATAACAAAGCATAGTCCTTAAATAATGCGGCAGAGTCCTTAAATAATGCAACAAAGTCCTTAAATAATGCAGCAGAGTCCTTAAATAATGCAACAAAGTCCTTAAATAATGCAGCAAAGTCCTTAAATAAAGCAGCAAAGTCCTTACATAATGCAGCAGAGTCCTTAAACAATGCATCTGAGTCCCCAATTGCTTCAGCAGAGTCATTAAACACTGCAGCAGAGTCCTTAAATAATGCAGCAAAGTCTTAAATAATGCAGCAGAGTCCTTAAATAACGCAGCAGTCCTTAAATAATGCAGCAAAGTCCTTAAATAATGCAGCAGAGTCCTTAAATACCGCAGCAGAGTCATTAAATAATGCAGCAGAGTCCTTAAATAATACAGCAGAGACCTTAAATAATGCAGCTGAGTCCTCAAATGCTTCAGCAGAGTCATTAAATAATGCAGCAGAGTCCTTAAATAATGCAATAAAGTCCTTAAATAATGCAGCAGAGTCCTTAAATAATGCAGCAAAGTCCTTAAATAATGCAGCAGACTTCTAACATAATGCAACATAGTCCTTAAATAATGCAGCAGAGTCGTTATATAATGCAACAAAGTCATTAAATAATGCAGCAGAGTCCTTAAATAATGCAGCAAAGTCCTTAAATAATACAGCAGAGTCCTTAAGTACCACAGCATAGTCCTTAAATAATGCAGCAAAGTCCTTAAATAATGCAGCAGAGTCCTTAAATAATGCAACAAAGTCCTTAAATAATGCAGCAGAGTCCTTAAATACCGCAGCAGAGTCCTTAAATAATGCAGCAAAGTCCTTAAATAATACAACAAAGTCCTTAAATAATGCAGCAGAGTCATTAAATAATGCAGCAAAGTCCTTAAATAATGCAGCAGAGTCCTTAAATAATGCAGCAAATTCCTTAAATAATGCAGCAGAGTCATTAAATAATGCAATAAAGTACTTAAATAATGCAACAGAGTCCTTAAATAATGCAGCAAAGTCCTTAAATAATGCAAAAAAGTCCTTAAATAATGCAGCAGAGTCCTTAAATAATACAGCAAAGTCCTTAAATAATGCAGCAGAGTCCTTAAATAATGCAACAAAGTCCTTAAATAATGCAGTAGAGTCCTTAAATAATACAGCAAAGTCCTTAAATAATGCAGCAGAGTCCTAAAATAATGCAGCAAAGTCCTTAAATAATGCAGCAGAGTTCTTAAACACAGCAGCAGAGTCCTTAAATAATGCAGCAAGTAATTAAATAATGCAGCAGAGTCCTTAAGTAATGCAGCAAAGTCCTTAATTAATGCAGCAAAGTCCTTAAATAATGCAACAAATTCCTTAAATAATGCAGCAGCGTCCTTAAATAATGCAACAAATTCCTTAAATAATGCAGCAGAGTCCTTAAATACCACAGCAGAGTCCTTAAATAATGCAGCAGAGACCTTAAATAATGCAACAAAGTCCTTAAATAATGCAGCAGATTCCTTAAATTCTGCAGCAGCGTCCTTAAATAATGCAACAAAGTCCTTAAATAATGCAGTAGAGTCCTTAAATAATACAGCAAAGTCCTTAAATAATGCAGCAGAGTCCTAAAATAATGCAGCAAAGTCCTTAAATAATGCAGCAGAGTTCTTAAACACAGCAGCAGAGTCCTTAAATAATGCAGCAAGTAATTAAATAATGCAGCAGAGTCCTTAAGTAATGCAGCAAAGTCCTTAATTAATGCAGCAAAGTCCTTAAATAATGCAACAAATTCCTTAAATAATGCAGCAGCGTCCTTAAATAATGCAACAAATTCCTGAAATAATGCAGCAGAGTCCTTAAATACCACAGCAGAGTCCTTAAATAATGCAGCAGAGACCTTAAATAATGCAACAAAGTCCTTAAATAATGCAGCAGATTCCTTAAATTCTGCAGCAGCGTCCTTAAATAATGCATCAAAGTCCTTAAATAATGCAGCAGAGTCCTTAAATACCGCAGCAGAGTCCTGAAATAATGCAGCAAATTCCTTAAATAATGCAGCAGAGTCCTTAAATAATGCAGCTGAGTCCTCAAATGCTTCAGCAGAGTCATTAAATAATGCAGCAAAGTCCTTAAATAATGCAGCAGAGTCCTTAAATAATGCAGCTGAGTCCTCAAATGCTTCAGCAGAGTCATTAAATAATGCAGAAGACTCCTTAAATAATGCAGGAAAGTCCTTAAATAAAGCAGCAGAGTCCTTAGATAATGCAGCAGAGTCGTTAAATAATGCAGCAAAGTCCTTAAATAATGCAGCTGAGTCCTCAAATGCTTCAGCAGGATCCTTAAATAATGCAGCAGGATCCTTAAATAATGCAATAAAGTCCTTAAATTATGCAGCAGAGTCCTTAAATAATGCAGCAAAGTCCTTAAATAATGCAGCAGAGTCCTTACATAATGCAACAAACTCCTTAAATAATGCAGCAGAGTCCTTAAATAATGCAACAAAGTCCTTAAATAATGCAAAAGAGTCCTTAAATAAAGCAGCAAAGCCCTTACATAATGCAGCAGAGTCCTTAAATAATGCATCTGAGTGCCCAAATGCTTCAGCAGAGTCATTAAATACTGCAGCAGAGACCTTAAATAATGCAACAAAGTCCTTAAATAATGCAGCAGAGTCCTTAAATACCGCAGCAGAGTCCTTAAATAATGCAGCAAATTCCTTAAATAATGCAGCAGAGTCCTTAAATAATGCAGCTGAGTCCTCAAATGCTTCAGCAGAGTCGTTAAATAATGCAGCAAAGTCCTTAAATAATGCAGCAGACTCCTTACATAATGCAACAAAGTCCTTAAATAATGCAGCAGAGTACTTATATAATGCAACAAAGTTATTAAATAATGCAGCAAAGTCCTTAAATAATGCAGCAGAGTCCTTAAATAATGCAACAAATTCCTTAAATAATGCAGCAGAGTCCTTAAATAATGCAGCAAAGTCCTTAAATCATGCAGCTGAGTCCTCAAATGCTTCAGCAGAGTCCTTAAATAATGCAGCAGAGACCTTAAATAATGCAGTTGAGTCCTCAAATGCTTCAGCAGATTCATTAAATAATGCAGCAAAGTCCTTAAATAATGCAGCAGACTCCTTACATAATGCAACAAATTCCTTAAATAATGCAGCAGAGTCCTTAAATACCACAGCAGAGTCCTTAAATAATGCAGCAAATTCCTTAAATAATGCAGCAGAGTCCTTAAATAATGCAGCTGAGTCCTCAAATGCTTCAGCAGAGTCGTTAAATAATGCAGCAAAGTCCTTAAATAATGCAGCAGACTCCTTACATAATGCAACAAAGTCCTTAAATAATGCAGCAGAGTACTTATATAATGCAGCAAAGTTATTAAATAATGCAGCAAAGTCCTTAAATAATGCAGCAGAGTCCTTAAATAATGCAACAAATTCCTTAAATAATGCAGCAGAGTCCTTAAATAATGCAGCAAAGTCCTTAAATAATGCAGCAGAGTCCTTAAAAATGCAACAAAGTCCTTAAATAATGCAGCAGAGTCCTTAAATACCGCAGCAGAGTCCTTAAATAATGCAGCAAAGTCCTTAAATAATACAACAAAGTCCTTAAATAATGCAGCAGAGTCATTAAATAATGCAGCAAAGTCCTTAAATAATGCAGCAGAGTCCTTAAATAATGCAGCAAATTCCTTAAATAATGCAGCAGAGTCATTAAATAATGCAATAAAGTCCTTAAATAATGCAACAGAGTCCTTAAATAATGCAGCAAAGTCCTTAAATAATGCAGCAGAGTCCTTAAATAATGCAAAAAAGTCCTTAAATAATGCAGCAGAGTCCTTAAATAATACAGCAAAGTCCTTAAATAATGCAGCAGAGTCCTTAAATAATGCAACAAAGTCCTTAAATAATGCAGTAGAGTCCTTAAATAATACAGCAAAGTCCTTAAATAATGCAGCAGAGTCCTAAAATAATGCAGCAAAGTCCTTAAATAATGCAGCAGAGTTCTTAAACACAGCAGCAGAGTCCTTAAATAATGCAGCAAGTAATTAAATAATGCAGCAGAGTCCTTAAGTAATGCAGCAAAGTCCTTAATTAATACAGCAAAGTCCTTAAATAATGCAACAAATTCCTTAAATAATGCAGCAGCGTCCTTAAATAATGCAACAAATTCCTTAAATAATGCAGCAGAGTCCTTAAATACCACAGCAGAGTCCTTAAATAATGCAGCAGAGACCTTAAATAATGCAACAAAGTCCTTAAATAATGCAGCAGATTCCTTAAATTCTGCAGCAGCGTCCTTAAATAATGCATCAAAGTCCTTAAATAATGCAGCAGAGTCCTTAAATACCGCAGCAGAGTCCTTAAATAATGCAGCAAATTCCTTAAATAATGCAGCAGAGTCCTTAAATAATGCAGCAAAGTCCTTAAATGCTTCAGCAGAGTCATTAAATAATGCAGCAAAGTCCTTAAATAATGCAGCAGAGTCCTTAAATAATGCAGCTGAGTCCTCAAATGCTTCAGCAGAGTCATTAAATAATGCAGAAGACTCCTTAAATAATGCAGGAAAGTCCTTAAATAAAGCAGCAGAGTTCTTAGATAATGCAGCAGAGTCGTTAAATAATGCAGCAAAGTCCTTAAATAATGCAGCTGAGTCCTCAAATGCTTCAGCAGGATCCTTAAATAATGCAGCAGGATCCTTAAATAATGCAATAAAGTCCTTAAATTATGCAGCAGAGTCCTTAAATAATGCAGCAAAGTCCTTAAATAATGCAGCAGAGTCCTTACATAATGCAACAAACTCCTTAAATAATGCAGCAGAGTCCTTAAATACCACAGCAGAGTCCTTAAATAATGCAGCAGAGACCTTAAATAATGCAACAAAGTCCTTAAATAATGCAGCAGATTCCTTAAATTCTGCAGCAGCGTCCTTAAATAATGCATCAAAGTCCTTAAATAATGCAGCAGAGTCCTTAAATAATGCAGCAAATTCCTTAAATAATGCAGCAGAGTCCTTAAATAATGCAGCTGAGTCCTCAAATACTTCAGCAGAGTCATTAAATAATGCAGAAGAGTCCTTAAATAATGCAGCAAAGTTCTTAAATAATGCAGCAGAGTCCTTAAATAACGCAGCAGAGTCGTTAAATAATGCAGCAAAGTCCTTAAATAATGCAGCTGAGTCCTCAAATGCTTCAGCAGGATCCTTAAATAATGCAGCAGAGACCTTTAATAATGCAGCTGAGTCCTCAAATGCTTCAGCAGAGTCATTAAATAATGCAGCAGGATCCTAAAATAATGCAATAAAGTCCTTAAATTATGCAGCAGAGTCCTTAAATAATGCAGCAAAGTCCTTAAGTACCATAGCAGAGTCCTTAAATAATGCAGCAGAGACCTTAAATAATGCAACAAAGTCCTTTAATAATGAAGCAGATTCCTTAAATTCTGCAGCAGTGTCCTTAAATAATGCATCAAAGTCCTTAAATAATGCAGCAGAGTCCTTAAATACCGCAGCAGAGTCCTTAAATAATGCAGCAAAGTAATTAAATAATGCAGCAGAGTCCTTAAATAATGCAGCAAAGTCCTTAAATAATGCAGCAGAGTCCTTAAATAACAAAGCATAGTCCTTAAATAATGCGGCAGAGTCCTTAAATAATGCAACAAAGTCCTTAAATAATGCAGCAGAGTCCTTAAATAATGCAACAAAGTCCTTAAATAATGCAGCAAAGTCCTTAAATAAAGCAGCAAAGTCCTTACATAATGCAGCAGAGTCCTTAAACAATGCATCTGAGTCCCCAATTGCTTCAGCAGAGTCATTAAACACTGCAGCAGAGTCCTTAAATAATGCAGCAAAGTCTTAAATAATGCAGCAGAGTCCTTAAATAACGCAGCAGTCCTTAAATAATGCAGCAAAGTCCTTAAATAATGCAGCAGAGTCCTTAAATACCGCAGCAGAGTCATTAAATAATGCAGCAGAGTCCTTAAATAATACAGCAGAGACCTTAAATAATGCAGCTGAGTCCTCAAATGCTTCAGCAGAGTCATTAAATAATGCAGCAGAGTCCTTAAATAATGCAATAAAGTCCTTAAATAATGCAGCAGAGTCCTTAAATAATGCAGCAAAGTCCTTAAATAATGCAGCAGACTTCTAACATAATGCAACATAGTCCTTAAATAATGCAGCAGAGTCGTTATATAATGCAACAAAGTCATTAAATAATGCAGCAGAGTCCTTAAATAATGCAGCAAAGTCCTTAAATAATACAGCAGAGTCCTTAAGTACCACAGCATAGTCCTTAAATAATGCAGCAAAGTCCTTAAATAATGCAGCAGAGTCCTTAAATAATGCAACAAAGTCCTTAAATAATGCAGCAGAGTCCTTAAATACCGCAGCAGAGTCCTTAAATAATGCAGCAAAGTCCTTAAATAATACAACAAAGTCCTTAAATAATGCAGCAGAGTCATTAAATAATGCAGCATAGTCCTTAAATAATGCAGCAGAGTCCTTAAATAATGCAGCAAATTCCTTAAATAATGCAGCAGAGTCATTAAATAATGCAATAAAGTCCTTAAATAATGCAACAGAGTCCTTAAATAATGCAGCAAAGTCCTTAAATAATGCAAAAAAGTCCTTAAATAATGCAGCAGAGTCCTTAAATAATACAGCAAAGTCCTTAAATAATGCAGCAGAGTCCTTAAATAATGCAACAAAGTCCTTAAATAATGCAGTAGAGTCCTTAAATAATACAGCAAAGTCCTTAAATAATGCAGCAGAGTCCTAAAATAATGCAGCAAAGTCCTTAAATAATGCAGCAGAGTTCTTAAACACAGCAGCAGAGTCCTTAAATAATGCAGCAAGTAATTAAATAATGCAGCAGAGTCCTTAAGTAATGCAGCAAAGTCCTTAATTAATGCAGCAAAGTCCTTAAATAATGCAACAAATTCCTTAAATAATGCAGCAGCGTCCTTAAATAATGCAACAAATTCCTTAAATAATGCAGCAGAGTCCTTAAATACCACAGCAGAGTCCTTAAATAATGCAGCAGAGACCTTAAATAATGCAACAAAGTCCTTAAATAATGCAGCAGATTCCTTAAATTCTGCAGCAGCGTCCTTAAATAATGCATCAAAGTCCTTAAATAATGCAGCAGAGTCCTTAAATACCGCAGCAGAGTCCTGAAATAATGCAGCAAATTCCTTAAATAATGCAGCAGAGTCCTTAAATAATGCAGCTGAGTCCTCAAATGCTTCAGCAGAGTCATTAAATAATGCAGCAAAGTCCTTAAATAATGCAGCAGAGTCCTTAAATAATGCAGCTGAGTCCTCAAATGCTTCAGCAGAGTCATTAAATAATGCAGAAGACTCCTTAAATAATGCAGGAAAGTCCTTAAATAAAGCAGCAGAGTCCTTAGATAATGCAGCAGAGTCATTAAATAATGCAGCAAAGTCCTTAAATAATGCAGCTGAGTCCTCAAATGCTTCAGCAGGATCCTTAAATAATGCAGCAGGATCCTTAAATAATGCAATAAAGTCCTTAAATTATGCAGCAGAGTCCTTAAATAATGCAGCAAAGTCCTTAAATAATGCAGCAGAGTCCTTACATAATGCAACAAACTCGTTAAATAATGCAGCAGAGTCCTTAAATAATGCAACAAAGTCCTTAAATAATGCAAAAGAGTCCTTAAATAAAGCAGCAAAGCCCTTACATAATGCAGCAGAGTCCTTAAATAATGCATCTGAGTGCCCAAATGCTTCAGCAGAGTCATTAAATACTGCAGCAGAGACCTTAAATAATGCAACAAAGTCCTTAAATAATGCAGCAGAGTCCTTAAATACCGCAGCAGAGTCCTTAAATAATGCAGCAAATTCCTTAAATAATGCAGCAGAGTCCTTAAATAATGCAGCTGAGTCCTCAAATGCTTCAGCAGAGTCGTTAAATAATGCAGCAAAGTCCTTAAATAATGCAGCAGACTCCTTACATAATGCAACAAAGTCCTTAAATAATGCAGCAGAGTACTTATATAATGCAACAAAGTTATTAAATAATGCAGCAAAGTCCTTAAATAATGCAGCAGAGTCCTTAAATAATGCAACAAATTCCTTAAATAATGCAGCAGAGTCCTTAAATAATGCAGCAAAGTCCTTAAATCATGCAGCTGAGTCCTCAAATGCTTCAGCAGAGTCCTTAAATAATGCAGCAGAGACCTTAAATAATGCAGTTGAGTCCTCAAATGCTTCAGCAGATTCATTAAATAATGCAGCAAAGTCCTTAAATAATGCAGCAGACTCCTTACATAATGCAACAAATTCCTTAAATAATGCAGCAGAGTCCTTAAATACCACAGCAGAGTCCTTAAATAATGCAGCAAATTCCTTAAATAATGCAGCAGAGTCCTTAAATAATGCAGCTGAGTCCTCAAATGCTTCAGCAGAGTCGTTAAATAATGCAGCAAAGTCCTTAAATAATGCAGCAGACTCCTTACATAATGCAACAAAGTCCTTAAATAATGCAGCAGAGTACTTATATAATGCAGCAAAGTTATTAAATAATGCAGCAAAGTCCTTAAATAATGCAGCAGAGTCCTTAAATAATGCAACAAATTCCTTAAATAATGCAGCAGAGTCCTTAAATAATGCAGCAAAGTCCTTAAATAATGCAGCAGAGTCCTTAAAAATGCAACAAAGTCCTTAAATAATGCAGCAGAGTCCTTAAATACCGCAGCAGAGTCCTTAAATAATGCAGCAAAGTCCTTAAATAATACAACAAAGTCCTTAAATAATGCAGCAGAGTCATTAAATAATGCAGCAAAGTCCTTAAATAATGCAGCAGAGTCCTTAAATAATGCAGCAAATTCCTTAAATAATGCAGCAGAGTCATTAAATAATGCAATAAAGTCCTTAAATAATGCAACAGAGTCCTTAAATAATGCAGCAAAGTCCTTAAATAATGCAGCAGAGTCCTTAAATAATGCAAAAAAGTCCTTAAATAATGCAGCAGAGTCCTTAAATAATACAGCAAAGTCCTTAAATAATGCAGCAGAGTCCTTAAATAATGCAACAAAGTCCTTAAATAATGCAGTAGAGTCCTTAAATAATACAGCAAAGTCCTTAAATAATGCAGCAGAGTCCTAAAATAATGCAGCAAAGTCCTTAAATAATGCAGCAGAGTTCTTAAACACAGCAGCAGAGTCCTTAAATAATGCAGCAAGTAATTAAATAATGCAGCAGAGTCCTTAAGTAATGCAGCAAAGTCCTTAATTAATACAGCAAAGTCCTTAAATAATGCAACAAATTCCTTAAATAATGCAGCAGCGTCCTTAAATAATGCAACAAATTCCTTAAATAATGCAGCAGAGTCCTTAAATACCACAGCAGAGTCCTTAAATAATGCAGCAGAGACCTTAAATAATGCAACAAAGTCCTTAAATAATGCAGCAGATTCCTTAAATTCTGCAGCAGCGTCCTTAAATAATGCATCAAAGTCCTTAAATAATGCAGCAGAGTCCTTAAATACCGCAGCAGAGTCCTTAAATAATGCAGCAAATTCCTTAAATAATGCAGCAGAGTCCTTAAATAATGCAGCAAAGTCCTTAAATGCTTCAGCAGAGTCATTAAATAATGCAGCAAAGTCCTTAAATAATGCAGCAGAGTCCTTAAATAATGCAGCTGAGTCCTCAAATGCTTCAGCAGAGTCATTAAATAATGCAGAAGACTCCTTAAATAATGCAGGAAAGTCCTTAAATAAAGCAGCAGAGTTCTTAGATAATGCAGCAGAGTCGTTAAATAATGCAGCAAAGTCCTTAAATAATGCAGCTGAGTCCTCAAATGCTTCAGCAGGATCCTTAAATAATGCAGCAGGATCCTTAAATAATGCAATAAAGTCCTTAAATTATGCAGCAGAGTCCTTAAATAATGCAGCAAAGTCCTTAAATAATGCAGCAGAGTCCTTACATAATGCAACAAACTCCTTAAATAATGCAGCAGAGTCCTTAAATAATGCAACAAAGTTCTTAAATAATGCATCAAAGTCCTTAAATAATGCAGCAAAGTCCTTAAATAATGCAGCAAAGTCGTTAAGTACCATAGCAGAGTCCTTAAATAATGCAGCAGAGACCTTAAATAATGCAACAAAGTCCTTAAATAATGCAGCAGATTCCTTAAATTCTGCAGCAGCGTCCTTAAATAATGCAACAAAGTCCTTAAATAATGCAGCAGAGTCCTTAAATAATGCAACAAAGTCCTTAAATAATGCAAAAGAGTCCTTAAATAATGCAGCTGAGTCCTCAAATGCTTCAGCAGGATCCTTAAATAATGCAGCAGGATCCTTAAATAATGCAATAAAGTCCTTAAATTATGCAGCAGAGTCCTTAAATAATGCAGCAAAGTCCTTAAATAATGCAGCAGAGTCCTTACATAATGCAACAAACTCCTTAAATAATGCAGCAGAGTCCTTAAATAATGCAACAAAGTCCTTAAATAATGCAAAAGAGTCCTTAAATAAAGCAGCAAAGCACTTACATAATGCAGCAGAGTCCTTAAATAATGCATCTGAGTGCCCAAATGCTTCAGCAGAGTCCTTAAATAATGCAGCAGAGACCTTAAATAATGCAGTTGAGTCCTCAAATGCTTCAGCAGATTCATTAAATAATGCAGCAAAGTCCTTAAATAATGCAGCAGACTCCTTACATAATGCAACAAATTCCTTAAATAATGCAGCAGAGTCCTTAAATACCACAGCAGAGTCCTTAAATAATGCAGCAAATTCCTTAAATAATGCAGCAGAGTCCTTAAATAATGCAGCTGAGTCCTCAAATGCTTCAGCAGAGTCGTTAAATAATGCAGCAAAGTCCTTAAATAATGCAGCAGACTCCTTACATAATGCAACAAAGTCCTTAAATAATGCAGCAGAGTACTTATATAATGCAACAAAGTTATTAAATAATGCAGCAAAGTCCTTAAATAATGCAGCAGAGTCCTTAAATAATGCAACAAATTCCTTAAATAATGCAGCAGAGTCCTTAAATAATGCATCAAAGTCCTTAAATAATGCAGCAGAGTCCTTAAATACCGCAGCAGAGTCCTTAAATAATGCAGCAAAGTAATTAAATAATGCAGCAGAGTCCTTAAATAATGCAGCAAAGTCCTTAAATAATGCAGCAGAGTCCTTAAATACCAAAGCATAGTCCTTAAATAATGCAGCAAAGTCCTTAAATAATGCAGCAGAATCCTTAAATAATGCAACAAAGTCCTTAAATAATGCAGCAGAGTCCTTAAATAATGCAACAAAGTCCTTAAATAATGCAAAAGAGTCCTTAAATAAAGCAGCAAAGCCCTTACATAATGCAGCAGAGTCCTTAAATAATGCAGCTGAGTCCTCAAATACTTCAGCAGAGTCATTAAATAATGCAGAAGAGTCCTTAAATAATGCAGCAAAGTTCTTAAATAATGCAGCAGAGTCCTTAAATAACGCAGCAGAGTCGTTAAATAATGCAGCAAAGTCCTTAAATAATGCAGCTGAGTCCTCAAATGCTTCAGCAGGATCCTTAAATAATGCAGCAGAGACCTTTAATAATGCAGCTGAGTCCTCAAATGCTTCAGCAGAGTCATTAAATAATGCAGCAGGATCCTAAAATAATGCAATAAAGTCCTTAAATTATGCAGCAGAGTCCTTAAATAATGCAGCAAAGTCCTTAAGTACCATAGCAGAGTCCTTAAATAATGCAGCAGAGACCTTAAATAATGCAACAAAGTCCTTTAATAATGAAGCAGATTCCTTAAATTCTGCAGCAGTGTCCTTAAATAATGCATCAAAGTCCTTAAATAATGCAGCAGAGTCCTTAAATACCGCAGCAGAGTCCTTAAATAATGCAGCAAAGTAATTAAATAATGCAGCAGAGTCCTTAAATAATGCAGCAAAGTCCTTAAATAATGCAGCAGAGTCCTTAAATAACAAAGCATAGTCCTTAAATAATGCGGCAGAGTCCTTAAATAATGCAACAAAGTCCTTAAATAATGCAGCAGAGTCCTTAAATAATGCAACAAAGTCCTTAAATAATGCAGCAAAGTCCTTAAATAAAGCAGCAAAGTCCTTACATAATGCAGCAGAGTCCTTAAACAATGCATCTGAGTCCCCAATTGCTTCAGCAGAGTCATTAAACACTGCAGCAGAGTCCTTAAATAATGCAGCAAAGTCTTAAATAATGCAGCAGAGTCCTTAAATAACGCAGCAGTCCTTAAATAATGCAGCAAAGTCCTTAAATAATGCAGCAGAGTCCTTAAATACCGCAGCAGAGTCATTAAATAATGCAGCAGAGTCCTTAAATAATACAGCAGAGACCTTAAATAATGCAGCTGAGTCCTCAAATGCTTCAGCAGAGTCATTAAATAATGCAGCAGAGTCCTTAAATAATGCAATAAAGTCCTTAAATAATGCAGCAGAGTCCTTAAATAATGCAGCAAAGTCCTTAAATAATGCAGCAGACTTCTAACATAATGCAACATAGTCCTTAAATAATGCAGCAGAGTCGTTATATAATGCAACAAAGTCATTAAATAATGCAGCAGAGTCCTTAAATAATGCAGCAAAGTCCTTAAATAATACAGCAGAGTCCTTAAGTACCACAGCATAGTCCTTAAATAATGCAGCAAAGTCCTTAAATAATGCAGCAGAGTCCTTAAATAATGCAACAAAGTCCTTAAATAATGCAGCAGAGTCCTTAAATACCGCAGCAGAGTCCTTAAATAATGCAGCAAAGTCCTTAAATAATACAACAAAGTCCTTAAATAATGCAGCAGAGTCATTAAATAATGCAGCAAAGTCCTTAAATAATGCAGCTGAGTCCTCAAATGCTTCAGCAGGATCCTTAAATAATGCAGCAGAGACCTTTAATAATGCAGCTGAGTCCTCAAATGCTTCAGCAGAGTCATTAAATAATGCAGCAGGATCCTAAAATAATGCAATAAAGTCCTTAAATTATGCAGCAGAGTCCTTAAATAATGCAGCAAAGTCCTTAAATAATGCAGCAGAGTCCTTACATAATGCAACAAAGTCCTTAAATAATGCAGCAGAGTCCTTAAATAATGCAGCTGAGTCCTCAAATGCTTCAGCAGAGTCGTTAAATAATGCAGCAAAGTCCTTAAATAATGCAGCAGACTCCTTACATAATGCAACAAAGTCCTTAAATAATGCAGCAGAGTACTTATATAATGCAACAAAGTTATTAAATAATGCAGCAAAGTCCTTAAATAATGCAGCAAAGTCCTTAAATAATGCAGCAGAATCCTTAAATAATGCAACAAAATCCTTAAATAATGCAGCAGAGTCCTTAAATAATGCAACAAAGTCCTTAAATAATGCAAAAGAGTCCTTAAATAAAGCAGCAAAGCCCTTACATAATGCAGCAGAGTCCTTAAATAATGCATCTGAGTCCCCAAATGCTTCAGCAGAGTCATTAAATACTGCAGCAGAGTCCTTAAATAATGCAACAAAGTCCTTAAATAATGCAGCAGCGTCCTTAAATAATGCAACAAATTCCTTAAATAATGCAGCAGAGTCCTTAAATACCACAGCAGAGTCCTTAAATAATGCAGCAGAGACCTTAAATAATGCAACAAAGTCCTTAAATAATGCAGCAGATTCCTTAAATTCTGCAGCAGCGTCCTTAAATAATGCATCAAAGTCCTTAAATAATGCAGCAGAGTCCTTAAATAATGCAGCAAATTCCTTAAATAATGCAGCAGAGTCCTTAAATAATGCAGCTGAGTCCTCAAATACTTCAGCAGAGTCATTAAATAATGCAGAAGAGTCCTTAAATAATGCAGCAAAGTTCTTAAATAATGCAGCAGAGTCCTTAAATAACGCAGCAGAGTCGTTAAATAAAGCAGCAAAGTCCTTAAATAATGCAGCTGAGTCCTCAAATGCTTTAGCAGGATCCTTAAATAATGCAGCAGAGACCTTTAATAATGCAGCTGAGTCCTCAAATGCTTCAGCAGAGTCATTAAATAATGCAGCAGGATCCTAAAATAATGCAATAAAGTCCTTAAATTATGCAGCAGAGTCCTTAAATAATGCAGCAAAGTCCTTAAGTACCATAGCAGAGTCCTTAAATAATGCAGCAGAGACCTTAAATAATGCAACAAAGTCCTTTAATAATGAAGCAGATTCCTTAAATTCTGCAGCAGTGTCCTTAAATAATGCATCAAAGTCCTTAAATAATGCAGCAGAGTCCTTAAATACCGCAGCAGAGTCCTTAAATAATGCAGCAAAGTAATTAAATAATGCAGCAGAGTCCTTAAATAATGCAGCAAAGTCCTTAAATAATGCAGCAGAGTCCTTAAATAACAAAGCATAGTCCTTAAATAATGCGGCAGAGTCCTTAAATAATGCAACAAAGTCCTTAAATAATGCAGCAGAGTCCTTAAATAATGCAACAAAGTCCTTAAATAATGCAGCAAAGTCCTTAAATAAAGCAGCAAAGTCCTTACATAATGCAGCAGAGTCCTTAAACAATGCATCTGAGTCCCCAATTGCTTCAGCAGAGTCATTAAACACTGCAGCAGAGTCCTTAAATAATGCAGCAAAGTCTTAAATAATGCAGCAGAGTCCTTAAATAACGCAGCAGTCCTTAAATAATGCAGCAAAGTCCTTAAATAATGCAGCAGAGTCCTTAAATACCGCAGCAGAGTCATTAAATAATGCAGCAGAGTCCTTAAATAATACAGCAGAGACCTTAAATAATGCAGCTGAGTCCTCAAATGCTTCAGCAGAGTCATTAAATAATGCAGCAGAGTCCTTAAATAATGCAATAAAGTCCTTAAATAATGCAGCAGAGTCCTTAAATAATGCAGCAAAGTCCTTAAATAATGCAGCAGACTTCTAACATAATGCAACATAGTCCTTAAATAATGCAGCAGAGTCGTTATATAATGCAACAAAGTCATTAAATAATGCAGCAGAGTCCTTAAATAATGCAGCAAAGTCCTTAAATAATACAGCAGAGTCCTTAAGTACCACAGCATAGTCCTTAAATAATGCAGCAAAGTCCTTAAATAATGCAGCAGAGTCCTTAAATAATGCAACAAAGTCCTTAAATAATGCAGCAGAGTCCTTAAATACCGCAGCAGAGTCCTTAAATAATGCAGCAAAGTCCTTAAATAATACAACAAAGTCCTTAAATAATGCAGCAGAGTCATTAAATAATGCAGCAAAGTCCTTAAATAATGCAGCAGAGTCCTTAAATAATGCAGCAAATTCCTTAAATAATGCAGCAGAGTCATTAAATAATGCAATAAAGTCCTTAAATAATGCAACAGAGTCCTTAAATAATGCAGCAAAGTCCTTAAATAATGCAAAAAAGTCCTTAAATAATGCAGCAGAGTCCTTAAATAATACAGCAAAGTCCTTAAATAATGCAGCAGAGTCCTTAAATAATGCAACAAAGTCCTTAAATAATGCAGTAGAGTCCTTAAATAATACAGCAAAGTCCTTAAATAATGCAGCAGAGTCCTAAAATAATGCAGCAAAGTCCTTAAATAATGCAGCAGAGTTCTTAAACACAGCAGCAGAGTCCTTAAATAATGCAGCAAGTAAATAAATAATGAAGCAGAGTCCTTAAGTAATGCAGCAAAGTCCTTAATTAATGCAGCAAAGTCCTTAAATAATGCAACAAATTCCTTAAATAATGCAGCAGCGTCCTTAAATAATGCAACAAATTCCTTAAATAATGCAGCAGAGTCCTTAAATACCACAGCAGAGTCCTTAAATAATGCAGCAGAGACCTTAAATAATGCAACAAAGTCCTTAAATAATGCAGCAGATTCCTTAAATTCTGCAGCAGCGTCCTTAAATAATGCATCAAAGTCCTTAAATAATGCAGCAGAGTCCTTAAATACCGCAGCAGAGTCCTGAAATAATGCAGCAAATTCCTTAAATAATGCAGCAGAGTCCTTAAATAATGCAGCTGAGTCCTCAAATGCTTCAGCAGAGTCATTAAATAATGCAGCAAAGTCCTTAAATAATGCAGCAGAGTCCTTAAATAATGCAGCTGAGTCCTCAAATGCTTCAGCAGAGTCATTAAATAATGCAGAAGACTCCTTAAATAATGCAGGAAAGTCCTTAAATAAAGCAGCAGAGTCCTTAGATAATGCAGCAGAGTCGTTAAATAATGCAGCAAAGTCCTTAAATAATGCAGCTGAGTCCTCAAATGCTTCAGCAGGATCCTTAAATAATGCAGCAGGATCCTTAAATAATGCAATAAAGTCCTTAAATTATGCAGCAGAGTCCTTAAATAATGCAGCAAAGTCCTTAAATAATGCAGCAGAGTCCTTACATAATGCAACAAACTCCTTAAATAATGCAGCAGAGTCCTTAAATAATGCAACAAAGTCCTTAAATAATGCAAAAGAGTCCTTAAATAAAGCAGCAAAGCCCTTACATAATGCAGCAGAGTCCTTAAATAATGCATCTGAGTGCCCAAATGCTTCAGCAGAGTCATTAAATACTGCAGCAGAGACCTTAAATAATGCAACAAAGTCCTTAAATAATGCAGCAGAGTCCTTAAATACCGCAGCAGAGTCCTTAAATAATGCAGCAAATTCCTTAAATAATGCAGCAGAGTCCTTAAATAATGCAGCTGAGTCCTCAAATGCTTCAGCAGAGTCGTTAAATAATGCAGCAAAGTCCTTAAATAATGCAGCAGACTCCTTACATAATGCAACAAAGTCCTTAAATAATGCAGCAGAGTACTTATATAATGCAACAAAGTTATTAAATAATGCAGCAAAGTCCTTAAATAATGCAGCAGAGTCCTTAAATAATGCAACAAATTCCTTAAATAATGCAGCAGAGTCCTTAAATAATGCAGCAAAGTCCTTAAATCATGCAGCTGAGTCCTCAAATGCTTCAGCAGAGTCCTTAAATAATGCAGCAGAGACCTTAAATAATGCAGTTGAGTCCTCAAATGCTTCAGCAGATTCATTAAATAATGCAGCAAAGTCCTTAAATAATGCAGCAGACTCCTTACATAATGCAACAAATTCCTTAAATAATGCAGCAGAGTCCTTAAATACCACAGCAGAGTCCTTAAATAATGCAGCAAATTCCTTAAATAATGCAGCAGAGTCCTTAAATAATGCAGCTTAGTCCTCAAATGCTTCAGCAGAGTCGTTAAATAATGCAGCAAAGTCCTTAAATAATGCAGCAGACTCCTTACATAATGCAACAAAGTCCTTAAATAATGCAGCAGAGTACTTATATAATGCAGCAAAGTTATTAAATAATGCAGCAAAGTCCTTAAATAATGCAGCAGAGTCCTTAAATAATGCAACAAATTCCTTAAATAATGCAGCAGAGTCCTTAAATAATGCAGCAAAGTCCTTAAATAATGCAGCAGAGTCCTTAAAAAATGCAACAAAGTCCTTAAATAATGCAGCAGAGTCCTTAAATACCGCAGCAGAGTCCTTAAATAATGCAGCAAAGTCCTTAAATAATACAACAAAGTCCTTAAATAATGCAGCAGAGTCATTAAATAATGCAGCAAAGTCCTTAAATAATGCAGCAGAGTCCTTAAATAATGCAGCAAATTCCTTAAATAATGCAGCAGAGTCATTAAATAATGCAATAAAGTCCTTAAATAATGCAACAGAGTCCTTAAATAATGCAGCAAAGTCCTTAAATAATGCAGCAGAGTCCTTAAATAATGCAAAAAAGTCCTTAAATAATGCAGCAGAGTCCTTAAATAATACAGCAAAGTCCTTAAATAATGCAGCAGAGTCCTTAAATAATGCAACAAAGTCCTTAAATAATGCAGTAGAGTCCTTAAATAATACAGCAAAGTCCTTAAATAATGCAGCAGAGTCCTAAAATAATGCAGCAAAGTCCTTAAATAATGCAGCAGAGTTCTTAAACACAGCAGCAGAGTCCTTAAATAATGCAGCAAGTAATTAAATAATGCAGCAGAGTCCTTAAGTAATGCAGCAAAGTCCTTAATTAATACAGCAAAGTCCTTAAATAATGCAACAAATTCCTTAAATAATGCAGCAGCGTCCTTAAATAATGCAACAAATTCCTTAAATAATGCAGCAGAGTCCTTAAATACCACAGCAGAGTCCTTAAATAATGCAGCAGAGACCTTAAATAATGCAACAAAGTCCTTAAATAATGCAGCAGATTCCTTAAATTCTGCAGCAGCGTCCTTAAATAATGCATCAAAGTCCTTAAATAATGCAGCAGAGTCCTTAAATACCGCAGCAGAGTCCTTAAATAATGCAGCAAATTCCTTAAATAATGCAGCAGAGTCCTTAAATAATGCAGCAAAGTCCTTAAATGCTTCAGCAGAGTCATTAAATAATGCAGCAAAGTCCTTAAATAATGCAGCAGAGTCCTTAAATAATGCAGCTGAGTCCTCAAATGCTTCAGCAGAGTCATTAAATAATGCAGAAGACTCCTTAAATAATGCAGGAAAGTCCTTAAATAAAGCAGCAGAGTTCTTAGATAATGCAGCAGAGTCGTTAAATAATGCAGCAAAGTCCTTAAATAATGCAGCTGAGTCCTCAAATGCTTCAGCAGGATCCTTAAATAATGCAGCAGGATCCTTAAATAATGCAATAAAGTCCTTAAATTATGCAGCAGAGTCCTTAAATAATGCAGCAAAGTCCTTAAATAATGCAGCAGAGTCCTTACATAATGCAACAAACTCCTTAAATAATGCAGCAGAGTCCTTAAATAATGCAACAAAGTTCTTAAATAATGCATCAAAGTCCTTAAATAATGCAGCAAAGTCCTTAAATAATGCAGCAAAGTCGTTAAGTACCATAGCAGAGTCCTTAAATAATGCAGCAGAGACCTTAAATAATGCAACAAAGTCCTTAAATAATGCAGCAGATTCCTTAAATTCTGCAGCAGCGTCCTTAAATAATGCAACAAAGTCCTTAAATAATGCAGCAGAGTCCTTAAATAATGCAACAAAGTCCTTAAATAATGCAAAAGAGTCCTTAAATAATGCAGCTGAGTCCTCAAATGCTTCAGCAGGATCCTTAAATAATGCAGCAGGATCCTTAAATAATGCAATAAAGTCCTTAAATTATGCAGCAGAGTCCTTAAATAATGCAGCAAAGTCCTTAAATAATGCAGCAGAGTCCTTACATAATGCAACAAACTCCTTAAATAATGCAGCAGAGTCCTTAAATAATGCAACAAAGTCCTTAAATAATGCAAAAGAGTCCTTAAATAAAGCAGCAAAGCACTTACATAATGCAGCAGAGTCCTTAAATAATGCATCTGAGTGCCCAAATGCTTCAGCAGAGTCATTAAATACTGCAGCAGAGACCTTAAATAATGCAACAAAGTCCTTAAATAATGCAGCAGAGTCCTTAAATACCGCAGCAGAGTCCTTAAATAATGCAGCTGAGTCCTCAAATACTTCAGCAGAGTCATTAAATAATGCAGAAGAGTCCTTAAATAATGCAGCAAAGTTCTTAAATAATGCAGCAGAGTCCTTAAATAATGCAGCAGAGTCGTTAAATAATGCAGCAAAGTCCTTAAATAATGCAGCTGAGTCCTCAAATGCTTCAGCAGGATCCTTAAATAATGCAGCAGAGACCTTTAATAATGCAGCTGAGTCCTCAAATGCTTCAGCAGAGTCATTAAATAATGCAGCAGGATCCTAAAATAATGCAATAAAGTCCTTAAATTATGCAGCAGAGTCCTTAAATAATGCAGCAAAGTCCTTAAATAATGCAGCAGAGTCCTTACATAATGCAACAAAGTTCTTAAATAATGCAGCAGAGTCCTTAAATAATGCAGCTGAGTCCTCAAATGCTTCAGCAGAGTCGTTAAATAATGCAGCAAAGTCCTTAAATAATGCAGCAGACTCCTTACATAATGCAACAAAGTCCTTAAATAATGCAGCAGAGTACTTATATAATGCAACAAAGTTATTAAATAATGCAGCAAAGTCCTTAAATAATGCAGCAGAGTCCTTAAATAATGCAACAAATTCCTTAAATAATGCAGCAGAGTCCTTAAATAATGCATCAAAGTCCTTAAATAATGCAGCAGAGTCCTTAAATACCGCAGCAGAGTCCTTAAATAATGCAGCAAAGTAATTAAATAATGCAGCAGAGTCCTTAAATAATGCAGCAAAGTCCTTAAATAATGCAGCAGAGTCCTTAAATACCAAAGCATAGTCCTTATATAATGCAGCAAAGTCCTTAAATAATGCAGCAGAATCCTTAAATAATGCAACAAAGTCCTTAAATAATGCAGCAGAGTCCTTAAATAATGCAACAAAGTCCTTAAATAATGCAGCAGAGTCCTTAAATAATGCAACAAATTCCTTAAATAATGCAGCAGAGTCCTTAAATAATGCAGCAAAGTCCTTAAATCATGCAGCTGAGTCCTCAAATGCTTCAGCAGAGTCCTTAAATAATGCAGCAGAGACCTTAAATAATGCAGTTGAGTCCTCAAATGCTTCAGCAGATTCATTAAATAATGCAGCAAAGTCCTTAAATAATGCAGCAGACTCCTTACATAATGCAACAAATTCCTTAAATAATGCAGCAGAGTCCTTAAATACCACAGCAGAGTCCTTAAATAATGCAGCAAATTCCTTAAATAATGCAGCAGAGTCCTTAAATAATGCAGCTGAGTCCTCAAATGCTTCAGCAGAGTCGTTAAATAATGCAGCAAAGTCCTTAAATAATGCAGCAGACTCCTTACATAATGCAACAAAGTCCTTAAATAATGCAGCAGAGTACTTATATAATGCAACAAAGTTATTAAATAATGCAGCAAAGTCCTTAAATAATGCAGCAGAGTCCTTAAATAATGCAACAAATTCCTTAAATAATGCAGCAGAGTCCTTAAATAATGCATCAAAGTCCTTAAATAATGCAGCAGAGTCCTTAAATACTGCAGCAGAGTCCTTAAATAATGCAGCAAAGTAATTAAATAATGCAGCAGAGTCCTTAAATAATGCAGCAAAGTCCTTAAATAATGC
This sequence comes from Phyllobates terribilis, assembly GCF_046119375.1. Classification (NCBI taxonomy): domain Eukaryota; kingdom Metazoa; phylum Chordata; class Amphibia; order Anura; family Dendrobatidae; genus Phyllobates; species Phyllobates terribilis. The sequence goes on from NW_027363048.1 coordinate 851,155, forward strand.
AGCAGAGTCCTTAAATACCAAAGCATAGTCCTTAAATAATGCAGCAAAGTCCTTAAATAATGCAGCAGAATCCTTAAATAATGCAACAAAGTCCTTAAATAATGCAGCAGAGTCCTTAAATAATGCAACAAAGTCCTTAAATAATGCAAAAGAGTCCTTAAATAAAGCAGCAAAGCCCTTACATAATGCAGCAGAGTCCTTAAATAATGCAGCTGAGTCCTCAAATACTTCAGCAGAGTCATTAAATAATGCAGAAGAGTCCTTAAATAATGCAGCAAAGTTCTTAAATAATGCAGCAGAGTCCTTAAATAACGCAGCAGAGTCGTTAAATAATGCAGCAAAGTCCTTAAATAATGCAGCTGAGTCCTCAAATGCTTCAGCAGGATCCTTAAATAATGCAGGAGAGACCTTTAATAATGCAGCTGAGTCCTCAAATGCTTCAGCAGAGTCATTAAATAATGCAGCAGGATCCTAAAATAATGCAATAAAGTCCTTAAATTATGCAGCAGAGTCCTTAAATAATGCAGCAAAGTCCTTAAGTACCATAGCAGAGTCCTTAAATAATGCAGCAGAGACCTTAAATAATGCAACAAAGTCCTTTAATAATGAAGCAGATTACTTAAATTCTGCAGCAGTGTCCTTAAATAATGCATCAAAGTCCTTAAATAATGCAGCAGAGTCCTTAAATACCGCAGCAGAGTCCTTAAATAATGCAGCAAAGTAATTAAATAATGCAGCAGAGTCCTTAAATAATGCAGCAAAGTCCTTAAATAATGCAGCAGAGTCCTTAAATAACAAAGCATAGTCCTTAAATAATGCGGCAGAGTCCTTAAATAATGCAACAAAGTCCTTAAATAATGCAGCAGAGTCCTTAAATAATGCAACAAAGTCCTTAAATAATGCAGCAAAGTCCTTAAATAAAGCAGCAAAGTCCTTACATAATGCAGCAGAGTCCTTAAACAATGCATCTGAGTCCCCAATTGCTTCAGCAGAGTCATTAAACACTGCAGCAGAGTCCTTAAATAATGCAGCAAAGTCTTAAATAATGCAGCAGAGTCCTTAAATAACGCAGCAGTCCTTAAATAATGCAGCAAAGTCCTTAAATAATGCAGCAGAGTCCTTAAATACCGCAGCAGAGTCATTAAATAATGCAGCAGAGTCCTTAAATAATACAGCAGAGACCTTAAATAATGCAGCTGAGTCCTCAAATGCTTCAGCAGAGTCATTAAATAATGCAGCAGAGTCCTTAAATAATGCAATAAAGTCCTTAAATAATGCAGCAGAGTCCTTAAATAATGCAGCAAAGTCCTTAAATAATGCAGCAGACTTCTAACATAATGCAACATAGTCCTTAAATAATGCAGCAGAGTCGTTATATAATGCAACAAAGTCATTAAATAATGCAGCAGAGTCCTTAAATAATGCAGCAAAGTCCTTAAATAATACAGCAGAGTCCTTAAGTACCACAGCATAGTCCTTAAATAATGCAGCAAAGTCCTTAAATAATGCAGCAGAGTCCTTAAATAATGCAACAAAGTCCTTAAATAATGCAGCAGAGTCCTTAAATACCGCAGCAGAGTCCTTAAATAATGCAGCAAAGTCCTTAAATAATACAACAAAGTCCTTAAATAATGCAGCAGAGTCATTAAATAATGCAGCAAAGTCCTTAAATAATGCAAAAAAGTCCTTAAATAATGCAGCAGAGTCCTTAAATAATACAGCAAAGTCCTTAAATAATGCAGCAGAGTCCTTAAATAATGCAACAAAGTCCTTAAATAATGCAGTAGAGTCCTTAAATAATACAGCAAAGTCCTTAAATAATGCAACAGAGTCCTTAAATAATGCAGCAAAGTCCTTAAATAATGCAAAAAAGTCCTTAAATAATGCAGCAGAGTCCTTAAATAATACAGCAAAGTCCTTAAATAATGCAGCAGAGTCCTTAAATAATGCAACAAAGTCCTTAAATAATGCAGTAGAGTCCTTAAATAATACAGCAAAGTCCTTAAATAATGCAGCAGAGTCCTAAAATAATGCAGCAAAGTCCTTAAATAATGCAGCAGAGTTCTTAAACACAGCAGCAGAGTCCTTAAATAATGCAGCAAGTAATTAAATAATGCAGCAGAGTCCTTAAGTAATGCAGCAAAGTCCTTAATTAATGCAGCAAAGTCCTTAAATAATGCAACAAATTCCTTAAATAATGCAGCAGCGTCCTTAAATAATGCAACAAATTCCTTAAATAATGCAGCAGAGTCCTTAAATACCACAGCAGAGTCCTTAAATAATGCAGCAGAGACCTTAAATAATGCAACAAAGTCCTTAAATAATGCAGCAGATTCCTTAAATTCTGCAGCAGCGTCCTTAAATAATGCATCAAAGTCCTTAAATAATGCAGCAGAGTCCTTAAATAATGCAGCTGAGTCCTCAAATGCTTCAGCAGAGTCATTAAATAATGCAGCAAAGTCCTTAAATAATGCAGCAGAGTCCTTAAATAATGCAGCTGAGTCCTCAAATGCTTCAGCAGAGTCATTAAATAATGCAGAAGACTCCTTAAATAATGCAGGAAAGTCCTTAAATAAAGCAGCAGAGTCCTTAGATAATGCAGCAGGATCCTTAAATAATGCAATAAAGTCCTTAAATTATGCAGCAGAGTCCTTAAATAATGCAGCAAAGTCCTTAAATAATGCAGCAGAGTCCTTACATAATGCAACAAACTCCTTAAATAATGCAGCAGAGTCCTTAAATAATGCAACAAAGTCCTTAAATAATGCAAAAGAGTCCTTAAATAAAGCAGCAAAGCCCTTACATAATGCAGCAGAGTCCTTAAATAATGCATCTGAGTGCCCAAATGCTTCAGCAGAGTCATTAAATACTGCAGCAGAGACCTTAAATAATGCAACAAAGTCCTTAAATAATGCAGCAGAGTCCTTAAATACCGCAGCAGAGTCCTTAAATAATGCAGCAAATTCCTTAAATAATGCAGCAGAGTCCTTAAATAATGCAGCTGAGTCCTCAAATGCTTCAGCAGAGTCGTTAAATAATGCAGCAAAGTCCTTAAATAATGCAGCAGACTCCTTACATAATGCAACAAAGTCCTTAAATAATGCAGCAGAGTACTTATATAATGCAACAAAGTTATTAAATAATGCAGCAAAGTCCTTAAATAATGCAGCAGAGTCCTTAAATAATGCAACAAATTCCTTAAATAATGCAGCAGAGTCCTTAAATAATGCAGCAAAGTCCTTAAATCATGCAGCTGAGTCCTCAAATGCTTCAGCAGAGTCCTTAAATAATGCAGCAGAGACCTTAAATAATGCAGTTGAGTCCTCAAATGCTTCAGCAGATTCATTAAATAATGCAGCAAAGTCCTTAAATAATGCAGCAGACTCCTTACATAATGCAACAAATTCCTTAAATAATGCAGCAGAGTCCTTAAATACCACAGCAGAGTCCTTAAATAATGCAGCAAATTCCTTAAATAATGCAGCAGAGTCCTTAAATAATGCAGCTGAGTCCTCAAATGCTTCAGCAGAGTCGTTAAATAATGCAGCAAAGTCCTTAAATAATGCAGCAGACTCCTTACATAATGCAACAAAGTCCTTAAATAATGCAGCAGAGTACTTATATAATGCAACAAAGTTATTAAATAATGCAGCAAAGTCCTTAAATAATGCAGCAGAGTCCTTAAATAATGCAACAAATTCCTTAAATAATGCAGCAGAGTCCTTAAATAATGCAGCAAAGTCCTTAAATAATGCAGCAGAGTCCTTAAAAAATGCAACAAAGTCCTTAAATAATGCAGCAGAGTCCTTAAATACCGCAGCAGAGTCCTTAAATAATGCAGCAAAGTCCTTAAATAATACAACAAAGTCCTTACATAATGCAGCAGAGTCATTAAATAATGCAGCAAAGTCCTTAAATAATGCAGCAGAGTCCTTAAATAATGCAGCAAATTCCTTAAATAATGCAGCAGAGTCATTAAATAATGCAATAAAGTCCTTAAATAATGCAACAGAGTCCTTAAATAATGCAGCAAAGTCCTTAAATAATGCAGCAGAGTCCTTAAATAATGCAAAAAAGTCCTTAAATAATGCAGCAGAGTCCTTAAATAATACAGCAAAGTCCTTAAATAATGCAGCAGAGTCCTTAAATAATGCAACAAAGTCCTTAAATAATGCAGTAGAGTCCTTAAATAATACAGCAAAGTCCTTAAATAATGCAGCAGAGTCCTAAAATAATGCAGCAAAGTCCTTAAATAATGCAGCAGAGTTCTTAAACACAGCAGCAGAGTCCTTAAATAATGCAGCAAGTAATTAAATAATGCAGCAGAGTCCTTAAGTAATGCAGCAAAGTCCTTAATTAATACAGCAAAGTCCTTAAATAATTCAACAAATTCCTTAAATAATGCAGCAGCGTCCTTAAATAATGCAACAAATTCCTTAAATAATGCAGCAGAGTCCTTAAATACCACAGCAGAGTCCTTAAATAATGCAGCAGAGACCTTAAATAATGCAACAAAGTCCTTAAATAATGCAGCAGATTCCTTAAATTCTGCAGCAGCGTCCTTAAATAATGCATCAAAGTCCTTAAATAATGCAGCAGAGTCCTTAAATACCGCAGCAGAGTCCTTAAATAATGCAGCAAATTCCTTAAATAATGCAGCAGAGTCCTTAAATAATGCAGCAAAGTCCTTAAATGCTTCAGCAGAGTCATTAAATAATGCAGCAAAGTCCTTAAATAATGCAGCAGAGTCCTTAAATAATGCAGCTGAGTCCTCAAATGCTTCAGCAGAGTCATTAAATAATGCAGAAGACTCCTTAAATAATGCAGGAAAGTCCTTAAATAAAGCAGCAGAGTTCTTAGATAATGCAGCAGAGTCGTTAAATAATGCAGCAAAGTCCTTAAATAATGCAGCTGAGTCCTCAAATGCTTCAGCAGGATCCTTAAATAATGCAGCAGGATCCTTAAATAATGCAATAAAGTCCTTAAATTATGCAGCAGAGTCCTTAAATAATGCAGCAAAGTCCTTAAATAATGCAGCAGAGTCCTTACATAATGCAACAAACTCCTTAAATAATGCAGCAGAGTCCTTAAATAATGCAACAAAGTTCTTAAATAATGCATCGAAGTCCTTAAATAATGCAGCAAAGTCCTTAAATAATGCAGCAAAGTCGTTAAGTACCATAGCAGAGTCCTTAAATAATGCAGCAGAGACCTTAAATAATGCAACAAAGTCCTTAAATAATGCAGCAGATTCCTTAAATTCTGCAGCAGCGTCCTTAAATAATGCAACAAAGTCCTTAAATAATGCAGCAGAGTCCTTAAATAATGCAACAAAGTCCTTAAATAATGCAAAAGAGTCCTTAAATAATGCAGCTGAGTCCTCAAATGCTTCAGCAGGATCCTTAAATAATGCAGCAGGATCCTTAAATAATGCAATAAAGTCCTTAAATTATGCAGCAGAGTCCTTAAATAATGCAGCAAAGTCCTTAAATAATGCAGCACAGTCCTTACATAATGCAACAAACTCCTTAAATAATGCAGCAGAGTCCTTAAATAATGCAACAAAGTCCTTAAATAATGCAAAAGAGTCCTTAAATAAAGCAGCAAAGCACTTACATAATGCAGCAGAGTCCTTAAATAATGCATCTGAGTGCCCAAATGCTTCAGCAGAGTCATTAAATACTGCAGCAGAGACCTTAAATAATGCAACAAAGTCCTTAAATAATGCAGCAGAGTCCTTAAATACCGCAGCAGAGTCCTTAAATAATGCAGCTGAGTCCTCAAATACTTCAGCAGAGTCATTAAATAATGCAGAAGAGTCCTTAAATAATGCAGCAGAGTCGTTAAATAATGCAGCAAAGTCCTTAAATAATGCAGCTGAGTCCTCAAATGCTTCAGCAGGATCCTTAAATAATGCAGCAGAGACCTTTAATAATGCAGCTGAGTCCTCAAATGCTTCAGCAGAGTCATTAAATAATGCAGCAGGATCCTAAAATAATGCAATAAAGTCCTTAAATTATGCAGCAGAGTCCTTAAATAATGCAGCAAAGTCCTTAAATAATGCAGCAGAGTCCTTACATAATGCAACAAAGTTCTTAAATAATGCAGCAGAGTCCTTAAATAATGCAGCTGAGTCCTCAAATGCTTCAGCAGAGTCGTTAAATAATGCAGCAAAGTCCTTAAATAATGCAGCAGACTCCTTACATAATGCAACAAAGTCCTTAAATAATGCAGCAGAGTACTTATATAATGCAACAAAGTTATTAAATAATGCAGCAAAGTCCTTAAATAATGCAGCAGAGTCCTTAAATAATGCAACAAATTCCTTAAATAATGCAGCAGAGTCCTTAAATAATGCATCAAAGTCCTTAAATAATGCAGCAGAGTCCTTAAATACCGCAGCAGAGTCCTTAAATAATGCAGCAAAGTAATTAAATAATGCAGCAGAGTCCTTAAATAATGCAGCAAAGTCCATAAATAATGCAGCAGAGTCCTTAAATACCAAAGCATAGTCCTTAAATAATGCAGCAAAGTCCTTAAATAATGCAGCAGAATCCTTAAATAATGCAACAAAGTCCTTAAATAATGCAGCAGAGTCCTTAAATAATGCAACAAAGTCCTTAAATAATGCAGCAGAGTCCTTAAATAATGCAACAAATTCCTTAAATAATGCAGCAGAGTCCTTAAATAATGCAGCAAAGTCCTTAAATCATGCAGCTGAGTCCTCAAATGCTTCAGCAGAGTCCTTAAATAATGCAGCAGAGACCTTAAATAATGCAGTTGAGTCCTCAAATGCTTCAGCAGATTCCATAAATAATGCAGCAAAGTCCTTAAATAATGCAGCAGACTCCTTACATAATGCAACAAATTCCTTAAATAATGCAGCAGAGTCCTTAAATACCACAGCAGAGTCCTTAAATAATGCAGCAAATTCCTTAAATAATGCAGCAGAGTCCTTAAATAATGCAGCTGAGTCCTCAAATGCTTCAGCAGAGTCGTTAAATAATGCAGCAAAGTCCTTAAATAATGCAGCAGACTCCTTACATAATGCAACAAAGTCCTTAAATAATGCAGCAGAGTACTTATATAATGCAACAAAGTTATTAAATAATGCAGCAAAGTCCTTAAATAATGCAGCAGAGTCCTTAAATAATGCAACAAATTCCTTAAATAATGCAGCAGAGTCCTTAAATAATGCATCAAAGTCCTTAAATAATGCAGCAGAGTCCTTAAATACCGCAGCAGAGTCCTTAAATAATGCAGCAAAGTAATTAAATAATGCAGCAGAGTCCTTAAATAATGCAGCAAAGTCCTTAAATAATGCAGCAGAGTCCTTAAATACCAAAGCATAGTCCTTAAATAATGCAGCAAAGTCCTTAAATAATGCAGCAGAATCCTTAAATAATGCAACAAAGTCCTTAAATAATGCAGCAGAGTCCTTAAATAATGCAACAAAGTCCTTAAATAATGCAAAAGAGTCCTTAAATAAAGCAGCAAAGCCCTTACATAATGCAGCAGAGTCCTTAAATAATGCATCTGAGTCCCCAAATGCTTCAGCAGAGTCATTAAATACTGCAGCAGAGTCCTTAAATAATGCAACAAAGTCCTTAAATAATGCAGCAGCGTCCTTAAATAATGCAACAAATTCCTTAAATAATGCAGCAGAGTCCTTAAATACCACAGCAGAGTCCTTAAATAATGCAGCAGAGACCTTAAATAATGCAACAAAGTCCTTAAATAATGCAGCAGATTCCTTAAATTCTGCAGCAGCATCCTTAAATAATGCATCAAAGTCCTTAAATAATGCAGCAGAGTCCTTAAATAACGCAGCAGAGTCCTTAAATAATGCAGCAAATTCCTTAAATAATGCAGCAGAGTCCTTAAATAATGCAGCTGAGTCCTCAAATACTTCAGCAGAGTCATTAAATAATGCAGAAGAGTCCTTAAATAATGCAGCAAAGTTCTTAAATAATGCAGCAGAGTCCTTAAATAACGCAGCAGAGTCGTTAAATAATGCAGCAAAGTCCTTAAATAATGCAGCTGAGTCCTCAAATGCTTCAGCAGGATCCTTAAATAATGCAGCAGAGACCTTTAATAATGCAGCTGAGTCCTCAAATGCTTCAGCAGAGTCATTAAATAATGCAGCAGGATCCTAAAATAATGCAATAAAGTCCTTAAATTATGCAGCAGAGTCCTTAAATAATGCAGCAAAGTCCTTAAATAATGCAGCAGAGTCCTTACATAATGCAACAAAGTCCTTAAATAATGCAGCAGAGTCCTTAAATAATGCAACAAAGTTCTTAAATAATGCAGCAGAGTCCTTAAATAATGCAGCAAAGTCCTTAAGTACCATAGCAGAGTCCTTAAATAATGCAGCAGAGACCTTAAATAATGCAACAAAGTCCTTAAATAATAAAGCAGATTCCTTAAATTCTGCAGCAGTGTCCTTAAATAATGCATCAAAGTCCTTAAACAATGCAGCAGAGTCCTTAAATAATGCAGCAAAGTAATTAAATAATGCAGCAGAGTCCTTAAATAATGCAGCAAAGTCCTTAAATAATGCAGCAGAGTCCTTAAATACCAAAGCATAGTCCTTAAATAATGCGGCAGAGTCCTTAAATAATGCAACAAAGTCCTTAAATAATGCAGCAGAGTCCTTAAATAATGCAACAAAGTCCTTAAATAATGCAGCAAAGTACTTAAATAAAGCAGCAAAGTCCTTACATAATGCAGCAGAGTCCTTCAACAATGCATCTGAGTCCCCAATTGCTTCAGCAGAGTCATTAAACACTGCAGCAGAGTCCTTAAATAATGCAGCAAAGTCTTAAATAATGCAGCAGAGTCCTTAAATAACGCAGCAGTCCTTAAATAATGCAGCAAAGTCCTTAAATAATGCAGCAGAGTCCTTAAATACCGCAGCAGAGTCATTAAATAATGCAGCAGAGTCCTTAAATAATACAGCAGAGACCTTAAATAATGCAGCTGAGTCCTCAAATGCTTCAGCAAAGTCATTAAATAATGCAGCAGAGTCCTTAAATAATGCAATAAAGTCCTTAAATAATGCAGCAGACTTCTAACATAATGCAACATAGTCCTTAAATAATGCAGCAGAGTCCTTATATAATGCAACAAAGTCATTAAATAATGCAGCAGAGTCCTTAAATAATGCAGCAAAGTCCTTAAATAATACAGCAGAGTCCTTAAGTACCACAGCATAGTCCTTAAATAATGCAGCAAAGTCCTTAAATAATGCAGCAGAGTCCTTAAATAATGCAACAAAGTCCTTAAATAATGCAGCAGAGTCCTTAAATACCGCAGCAGAGTCCTTAAATAATGCAGCAAAGTCCTTAAATAATACAACAAAGACCTTAAATAATGCAGCAGAGTCATTAAATAATGCAGCAAAGTCCTTAAATAATGCAGCAGAGTCCTTAAATAATGCAGCAAATTCCTTAAATAATGCAGCAGAGTCATTAAATAATGCAATAAAGTCCTTAAATAATGCAACAGAGTCCTTAAATAATGCAGCAAAGTCCTTAAATAATGCAGCAGAGTCCTTAAATAATGCAAAAAAGTCCTTAAATAATGCAGCAGAGTCCTTAAATAATACAGCAAAGTCCTTAAATAATGCAGCAGAGTCCTTAAATAATGCAACAAAGTCCTTAAATAATGCAGTAGAGTCCTTAAATAATACAGCAAAGTCCTTAAATAATGCAGCAGAGTCCTAAAATAATGCAGCAAAGTCCTTAAATAATGCAGCAGAGTTCTTAAACACAGCAGCAGAGTCCTTAAATAATGCAGCAAGTAATTAAATAATGCAGCAGAGTCCTTAAGTAATGCAGCAAAGTCCTTAATTAATACAGCAAAGTCCTTAAATAATGCAACAAATTCCTTAAATAATGCAGCAGCGCCCTTAAATAATGCAACAAATTCCTTAAATAATGCAGCAGAGTCCTTAAATACCACAGCAGAGTCCTTAAATAATGCAGCAGAGACCTTAAATAATGCAACAAAGTCCTTAAATAATGCAGCAGATTCCTTAAATTCTGCAGCAGCGTCCTTAAATAATGCATCAAAGTCCTTAAATAATGCAGCAGAGTCCTTAAATACCGCAGCAGAGTCCTTAAATAATGCAGCAAATTCCTTAAATAATGCAGCAGAGTCCTTAAATAATGCAGCTGAGTCCTCAAATGCTTCAGCAGAGTCATTAAATAATGCAGAAGACTCCTTAAATAATGCAGGAAAGTCCTTAAATAAAGCAGCAGAGTCCTTAGATAATGCAGCAGAGTCGTTAAATAATGCAGCAAAGTCCTTAAATAATGCAGCTGAGTCCTCAAATGCTTCAGCAGGATCCTTAAATAATGCAGCAGGATCCTTAAATAATGCAATAAAGTCCTTAAATTATGCAGCAGAGTCCTTAAATAATGCAGCAAAGTCCTTAAATAATGCAGCAGAGTCCTTACATAATGCAACAAACTCCTTAAATAATGCAGCAGAGTCCTTAAATAATGCAACAAAGTTCTTAAATAATGCATCAAAGTCCTTAAATAATGCAGCAAAGTCCTTAAATAATGCAGCAAAGTCGTTAAGTACCATAGCAGAGTCCTTAAATAATGCAGCAGAGACCTTAAATAATGCAACACAGTCCTTAAATAATGCAGCAGATTCCTTAAATTCTGCAGCAGCGTCCTTAAATAATGCAACAAAGTCCTTAAATAATGCAGCAGAGTCCTTAAATAATGCAACAAAGTCCTTAAATAATGCAAAAGAGTCCTTAAATAATGCAGCTGAGTCCTCAAATGCTTCAGCAGGATCCTTAAATAATGCAGCAGGATCCTTAAATAATGCAATAAAGTCCTTAAATTATGCAGCAGAGTCCTTAAATAATGCAGCAAAGTCCTTAAATAATGCAGCAGAGTCCTTACATAATGCAACAAACTCCTTAAATAATGCAGCAGAGTCCTTAAATAATGCAACAAAGTCCTTAAATAATGCAAAAGAGTCCTTAAATAAAGCAGCAAAGCCCTTACATAATGCAGCAGAGTCCTTAAATAATGCATCTGAGTGCCCAAATGCTTCAGCAGAGTCATTAAATACTGCAGCAGAGACCTTAAATAATGCAACAAAGTCCTTAAATAATGCAGCAGAGTCCTTAAATACCGCAGCAGAGTCCTTAAATAATGCAGCTGAGTCCTCAAATGCTTCAGCAGAGTCATTAAATAATGCAGAAGAGTCCTTAAATAATGCAGCAAAGTCCTTAAATAATGCAGCAGAGTCCTTACATAATGCAACAAAGTCCTTAAATAATGCAGCAGAGTCCTTAAATAATGCAGCTGAGTCCTCAAATGCTTCAGCAGAGTCGTTAAATAATGCAGCAAAGTCCTTAAATAATGCAGCAGACTCCTTACATAATGCAACAAAGTCCTTAAATAATGCAGCAGAGTACTTATATAATGCAACAAAGTTATTAAATAATGCAGCAAAGTCCTTAAATAATGCAGCAGAGTCCTTAAATAATGCAACAAATTCCTTAAATAATGCAGCAGAGTCCTTAAATAATGCATCAAAGTCCTTAAATAATGCAGCAGAGTCCTTAAATACCGCAGCAGAGTCCTTAAATAATGCAGCAAAGTAATTAAATAATGCAGCAGAGTCCTTAAATAATGCAGCAAAGTCCTTAAATAATGCAGCAGAGTCCTTAAATACCAAAGCATAGTCCTTAAATAATGCAGCAAAGTCCTTAAATAATGCAGCAGAATCCTTAAATAATGCAACAAAGTCCTTAAATAATGCAGCAGAGTCCTTAAATAATGCAACAACGTCCTTAAATAATGCAAGAGTCCTTAAATAAAGCAGCAAAGCCCTTACATAATGCAGCAGAGTCCTTAAATAATGCATCTGAGTCCCCAAATGCTTCAGCAGAGTCATTAAATACTGCAGCAGAGTCCTTAAATAATGCAACAAAGTCCTTAAATAATGCAGCAGCGTCCTTAAATAATGCAACAAATTCCTTAAATAATGCAGCAGAGTCCTTAAATACCACAGCAGAGTCCTTAAATAATGCAGCAGAGACCTTAAATAATGCAACAAAGTCCTTAAATAATGCAGCAGATTCCTTAAATTCTGCAGCAGCGTCCTTAAATAATGCATCAAAGTCCTTAAATAATGCAGCAGAGTCCTTAAATAATGCAGCAAATTCCTTAAATAATGCAGCAGAGTCCTTAAATAATGCAGCTGAGTCCTCAAATACTTCAGCAGAGTCATTAAATAATGCAGAAGAGTCCTTAAATAATGCAGCAAAGTTCTTAAATAATGCAGCAGAGTCCTTAAATAACGCAGCAGAGTCGTTAAATAATGCAGCAAAGTCCTTAAATAATGCAGCTGAGTCCTCAAATGCTTCAGCAGGATCCTTAAATAATGCAGCAGAGACCTTTAATAATGCAGCTGAGTCCTCAAATGCTTCAGCAGAGTCATTAAATAATGCAGCAGGATCCTAAAATAATGCAATAAAGTCCTTAAATTATGCAGCAGAGTCCTTAAATAATGCAGCAAAGTCCTTAAGTACCATAGCAGAGTCCTTAAATAATGCAGCAGAGACCTTAAATAATGCAACAAAGTCCTTAAATAATGAAGCAGATTCCTTAAATTCTGCAGCAGTGTCCTTAAATAATGCATCAAAGTCCTTAAATAATGCAGCAGAGTCCTTAAATACCGCAGCAGAGTCCTTAAATAATGCAGCAAAGTAATTAAATAATGCAGCAGAGTCCTTAAATAATGCAGCAAAGTCCTTAAATAATGCAGCAGAGTCCTTAAATACCAAAGCATAGTCCTTAAATAATGCGGCAGAGTCCTTAAATAATGCAGCAAAGTCCTTAAATAATGCAGCAGAGTCCTTAAATAATGCAACAAAGTCCTTAAATAATGCAGCAAAGTCCTTAAATAAAGCAGCAAAGTCCTTACATAATGCAGCAGAGTCCTTAAACAATGCATCTGAGTCCCCAATTGCTTCAGCAGAGTCATTAAACACTGCAGCAGAGTCCTTAAATAATGCAGCAAAGTCTTAAATAATGCAGCAGAGTCCTTAAATAACGCAGCAGTCCTTAAATAATGCAGCAAAGTCCTTAAATAATGCAGCAGAGTCCTTAAATACCGCAGCAGAGTCATTAAATAATGCAGCAGAGTCCTTAAATAATACAGCAGAGACCTTAAATAATGCAGCTGAGTCCTCAAATGCTTCAGCAGAGTCATTAAATAATGCAGCAGAGTCCTTAAATAATGCAATAAAGTCCTTAAATAATGCAGCAGAGTCCTTAAATAATGCAGCAAAGTCCTTAAATAATGCAGCAGACTTCTAACATAATGCAACATAGTCCTTAAATAATGCAGCAGAGTCGTTATATAATGCAACAAAGTTCTTAAATAATGCATCAAAGTCCTTAAATAATGCAGCAAAGTCCTTAAATAATGCAGCAAAGTCGTTAAGTACCATAGCAGAGTCCTTAAATAATGCAGCAGAGACCTTAAATAATGCAACAAAGTCCTTAAATAATGCAGCAGATTCCTTAAATTCTGCAGCAGCGTCCTTAAATAATGCAACAAAGTCCTTAAATAATGCAGCAGAGTCCTTAAATAATGCAACAAAGTCCTTAAATAATGCAAAAGAGTCCTTAAATAATGCAGCTGAGTCCTCAAATGCTTCAGCAGGATCCTTAAATAATGCAGCAGGATCCTTAAATAATGCAATAAAGTCCTTAAATTATGCAGCAGAGTCCTTAAATAATGCAGCAAAGTCCTTAAATAATGCAGCAGAGTCCTTACATAATGCAACAAACTCCTTAAATAATGCAGCAGAGTCCTTAAATAATGCAACAAAGTCCTTAAATAATGCAAAAGAGTCCTTAAATAAAGCAGCAAAGCACTTACATAATGCAGCAGAGTCCTTAAATAATGCATCTGAGTGCCCAAATGCTTCAGCAGAGTCATTAAATACTGCAGCAGAGACCTTAAATAATGCAACAAAGTCTTTAAATAATGCAGCAGAGTCCTTAAATACCGCAGCAGAGTCCTTAAATAATGCAGCTGAGTCCTCAAATACTTCAGCAGAGTCATTAAATAATGCAGAAGAGTCCTTAAATAATGCAGCAAAGTTCTTAAATAATGCAGCAGAGTCCTTAAATAACGCAGCAGAGTCGTTAAATAATGCAGCAAAGTCCTTAAATAATGCAGCTGAGTCCTCAAATGCTTCAGCAGGATCCTTAAATAATGCAGCAGAGACCTTTAATAATGCAGCTGAGTCCTCAAATGCTTCAGCAGAGTCATTAAATAATGCAGCAGGATCCTAAAATAATGCAATAAAGTCCTTAAATTATGCAGCAGAGTCCTAAAATAATGCAGCAAAGTCCTTAAATAATGCAGCAGAGTCCTTACATAATGCAACAAAGTCCTTAAATAATGCAACAGAGTCCTTAAATAATGCAGCTGAGTCCTCAAATGCTTCAGCAGAGTCGTTAAATAATGCAGCAAAGTCCTTAAATAATGCAGCAGACTCCTTACATAATGCAACAAAGTCCTTAAATAATGCAGCAGAGTACTTATATAATGCAACAAAGTTATTAAATAATGCAGCAAAGTCCTTAAATAATGCAGCAGAGTCCTTAAATAATGCAACAAATTCCTTAAATAATGCAGCAGAGTCCTTAAATAATGCATCAAAGTCCTTAAATAATGCAGCAGAGTCCTTAAATACCGCAGCAGAGTCCTTAAATAATGCAGCAAAGTAATTAAATAATGCAGCAGAGTCCTTAAATAATGCAGCAAAGTCCTTAAATAATGCAGCAGAGTCCTTAAATACCAAAGCATAGTCCTTAAATAATGCAGCAAAGTCCTTAAATAATGCAGCAGAATCCTTAAATAATGCAACAAAGTCCTTAAATAATGCAGCAGAGTCCTTAAATAATGCAACAAAGTCCTTAAATAATGCAGCAGAGTCCTTAAATAATGCAACAAATTCCTTAAATAATGCAGCAAAGTCCTTAAATCATGCAGCTGAGTCCTCAAATGCTTCAGCAGAGTCCTTAAATAATGCAGCAGAGACCTTAAATAATGCAGTTGAGTCCTCAAATGCTTCAGCAGATTTATTAAATAATGCAGCAAAGTCCTTAAATAATGCAGCAGACTCCTTACATAATGCAACAAATTCCTTAAATAATGCAGCAGAGTCCTTAAATAATGCAGCTGAGTCCTCAAATGCTTCAGCAGAGTCATTAAATAATGCAGCAGGATCCTTAAATAATGCAATAAAGTCCTTAAATTATGCAGCAGAGTCCTTAAATAATGCAGCAAAGTCCTTAAATAATGCAGCAGAGTCCTTACATAATGCAACAAACTCCTTAAATAATGCAGCAGAGTCCTTAAATAATGCAACAAAGTTCTTAAATAATGCATCAAAGTCCTTAAATAATGCAGCAAAGTCCTTAAATAATGCAGCAAAGTCGTTAAGTACCATAGCAGAGTCCTTAAATAATGCAGCAGAGACCTTAAATAATGCAACAAAGTCCTTAAATAATGCAGCAGATTCCTTAAATTCTGCAGCAGCGTCCTTAAATAATGCAACAAAGTCCTTAAATAATGCATCAGAGTCCTTAAATAATGCAACAAAGTCCTTAAATAATGCAAAAAAGTCCTTAAATAATGCAGCTGAGTCCTCAAATGCTTCAGCAGGATCCTTAAATAATGCAGCAGGATCCTTAAATAATGCAATAAAGTCCTTAAATTATGCAGCAGAGTCCTTAAATAATGCAGCAAAGTCCTTAAATAATGCAGCAGAGTCCTTACATAATGCAACAAACTCCTTAAATAATGCAGCAGAGTCCTTAAATAATGCAACAAAGTCCTTAAATAATGCAAAAGAGTCCTTAAATAAAGCAGCAAAGCCCTTACATAATGCAGCAGAGTCCTTAAATAATGCATCTGAGTGCCCAAATGCTTCAGCAGAGTCATTAAATACTGCAGCAGAGACCTTAAATAATGCAACAAAGTCCTTAAATAATGCAGCAGAGTCCTTAAATACCGCAGCAGAGTCCTTAAATAATGCAGCTGAGTTCTCAAATACTTCAGCAGAGTCATTAAATAATGCAGAAGAGTCCTTAAATAATGCAGCAAAGTCCTTAAATAATGCAGCAGAGTCCTTACATAATGCAACAAAGTCCTTAAATAATGCAGCAGAGTCCTTAAATAATGCAGCTGAGTCCTCAAATGCTTCAGCAGAGTCGTTAAATAATGCAGCAAAGTCCTTAAATAATGCAGCAGACTCCTTACATAATGCAACAAAGTCCTTAAATAATGCAGCAGAGTACTTATATAATGCAACAAAGTTATTAAATAATGCAGCAAAGTCCTTAAATAATGCAGCAGAGTCCTTAAATAATGCAACAAATTCCTTAAATAATGCAGCAGAGTCCTTAAATAATGCATCAAAGTCCTTAAATAATGCAGCAGAGTCCTTAAATACCGCAGCAGAGTCCTTAAATAATGCAGCAAAGTAATTAAATAATGCAGCAGAGTCCTTAAATAATGCAGCAAAGTCCTTAAATAATGCAGCAGAGTCCTTAAATACCAAAGCATAGTCCTTAAATAATGCAGCAAAGTCCTTAAATAATGCAGCAGAATCCTTAAATAATGCAACAAAGTCCTTAAATAATGCAGCAGAGTCCTTAAATAATGCAACAAAGTCCTTAAATAATGCAAGAGTCCTTAAATAAAGCAGCAAAGCCCTTACATAATGCAGCAGAGTCCTTAAATAATGCATCTGAGTCCCCAAATGCTTCAGCAGAGTCATTAAATACTGCAGCAGAGTCCTTAAATAATGCAACAAAGTCCTTAAATAATGCAGCAGCGTCCTTAAATAATGCAACAAATTCCTTAAATAATGCAGCAGAGTCCTTAAATACCACAGCAGAGTCCTTAAATAATGCAGCAGAGACCTTAAATAATGCAACAAAGTCCTTAAATAATGCAGCAGATTCCTTAAATTCTGCAGCAGCGTCCTTAAATAATGCATCAAAGTCCTTAAATAATGCAGCAGAGTCCTTAAATAATGCAGCAAATTCCTTAAATAATGCAGCAGAGTCCTTAAATAATGCAGCTGAGTCCTCAAATACTTCAGCAGAGTCATTAAATAATGCAGAAGAGTCCTTAAATAATGCAGCAAAGTTCTTAAATAATGCAGCATAGTCCTTAAATAACGCAGCAGAGTCGTTAAATAATGCAGCAAAGTCCTTAAATAATGCAGCTGAGTCCTCAAATGCTTCAGCAGGATCCTTAAATAATGCAGCAGAGACCTTTAATAATTCAGCTGAGTCCTCAAATGCTTCAGCAGAGTCATTAAATAATGCAGCAGGATCCTAAAATAATGCAATAAAGTCCTTAAATTATGCAGCAGAGTCCTTAAATAATGCAGCAAAGTCCTTAAGTACCATAGCAGAGTCCTTAAATAATGCAGCAGAGACCTTAAATAATGCAACAAAGTCCTTAAATAATGAAGCAGATTCCTTAAATTCTGCAGCAGTGTCCTTAAATAATGCATCAAAGTCCTTAAATAATGCAGCAGAGTCCTTAAATACCGCAGCAGAGTCCTTAAATAATGCAGCAAAGTAATTAAATAATGCAGCAGAGTCCTTAAATAATGCAGCAAAGTCCTTAAATAATGCAGCAGAGTCCTTAAATACCAAAGCATAGTCCTTAAATAATGCGGCAGAGTCCTTAAATAATGCAGCAAAGTCCTTAAATAATGCAACAAAGTCCTTAAATAATGCAGCAAAGTCCTTAAATAAAGCAGCAAAGTCCTTACATAATGCAGCAGAGTCCTTCAACAATGCATCTGAGTCCCCAATTGCTTCAGCAGAGTCATTAAACACTGCAGCAGAGTCCTTAAATAATGCAGCAAAGTCTTAAATAATGCAGCAGAGTCCTTAAATAACGCAGCAGTCCTTAAATAATGCAGCAAAGTCCTTAAATAATGCAGCAGAGTCCTTAAATACCGCAGCAGAGTCATTAAATAATGCAGCAGAGTCCTTAAATAATACAGCAGAGACCTTAAATAATGCAGCTGAGTCCTCAAATGCTTCAGCAAAGTCATTAAATAATGCAGCAGAGTCCTTAAATAATGCAATAAAGTCCTTAAATAATGCAGCAGACTTCTAACATAATGCAACATAGTCCTTAAATAATGCAGCAGAGTCCTTATATAATGCAACAAAGTCATTAAATAATGCAGCAGAGTCCTTAAATAATGCAGCAAAGTCCTTAAATAATACAGCAGAGTCCTTAAGTACCACAGCATAGTCCTTAAATAATGCAGCAAAGTCCTTAAATAATGCAGCAGAGTCCTTAAATAATGCAACAAAGTCCTTAAATAATGCAGCAGAGTCCTTAAATACCGCAGCAGAGTCCTTAAATAATGCAGCAAAG
The DNA here is from genome assembly GCF_046119375.1 of Phyllobates terribilis. NCBI lineage: Eukaryota > Metazoa > Chordata > Amphibia > Anura > Dendrobatidae > Phyllobates > Phyllobates terribilis. The sequence continues at coordinate 869,623 of NW_027363048.1, forward strand.
TCCTTAAATAATACAACAAAGTCCTTAAATAATGCAGCAGAGTCATTAAATAATGCAGCAAAGTCCTTAAATAATGCAGCAGAGTCCTTAAATAATGCAGCAAATTCCTTAAATAATGCAGCAGAGTCATTAAATAATGCAATAAAGTCCTTAAATAATGCAACAGAGTCCTTAAATAATGCAGCAAAGTCCTTAAATAATGCAGCAGAGTCCTTAAATAATGCAAAAAAGTCCTTAAATAATGCAGCAGAGTCCTTAAATAATACAGCAAAGTCCTTAAATAATGCAGCAGAGTCCTTAAATAATGCAACAAAGTCCTTAAATAATGCAGTAGAGTCCTTAAATAATACAGCAAAGTCCTTAAATAATGCAGCAGAGTCCTAAAATAATGCAGCAAAGTCCTTAAATAATGCAGCAGAGTTCTTAAACACAGCAGCAGAGTCCTTAAATAATGCAGCAAGTAATTAAATAATGCAGCAGAGTCCTTAAGTAATGCAGCAAAGTCCTTAATTAATACAGCAAAGTCCTTAAATAATGCAACAAATTCCTTAAATAATGCAGCAGCGTCCTTAAATAATGCATCAAAGTCCTTAAATAATGCAGCAGAGTCCTTAAATACCGCAGCAGAGTCCTTAAATAATGCAGCAAATTCCTTAAATAATGCAGCAGAGTCCTTAAATAATGCAGCTGAGTCCTCAAATGCTTCAGCAGAGTCATTAAATAATGCAGAAGACTCCTTAAATAATGCAGGAAAGTCCTTAAATAAAGCAGCAGAGTCCTTAGATAATGCAGCAGAGTCGTTAAATAATGCAGCAAAGTCCTTAAATAATGCAGCTGAGTCCTCAAATGCTTCAGCAGGATCCTTAAATAATGCAGCAGGATCCTTAAATAATGCAATAAAGTCCTTAAATTATGCAGCAGAGTCCTTAAATAATGCAGCAAAGTCCTTAAATAATGCAGCAGAGTCCTTACATAATGCAACAAACTCCTTAAATAATGCAGCAGAGTCCTTAAATAATGCAACAAAGTTCTTAAATAATGCATCAAAGTCCTTAAATAATGCAGCAAAGTCCTTAAATAATGCAGCAAAGTCGTTAAGTACCATAGCAGAGTCCTTAAATAATGCAGCAGAGACCTTAAATAATGCAACAAAGTCCTTAAATAATGCAGCAGATTCCTTAAATTCTGCAGCAGCGTCCTTAAATAATGCAACAAAGTCCTTAAATAATGCAGCAGAGTCCTTAAATAATGCAACAAAGTCCTTAAATAATGCAAAAGAGTCCTTAAATAATGCAGCTGAGTCCTCAAATGCTTCAGCAGGATCCTTAAATAATGCAGCAGGATCCTTAAATAATGCAATAAAGTCCTTAAATTATGCAGCAGAGTCCTTAAATAATGCAGCAAAGTCCTTAAATAATGCAGCAGAGTCCTTACATAATGCAACAAACTCCTTAAATAATGCAGCAGAGTCCTTAAATAATGCAACAAAGTCCTTAAATAATGCAAAAGAGTCCTTAAATAAAGCAGCAAAGCACTTACATAATGCAGCAGAGTCCTTAAATAATGCATCTGAGTGCCCAAATGCTTCAGCAGAGTCATTAAATACTGCAGCAGAGACCTTAAATAATGCAACAAAGTCCTTAAATAATGCAGCAGAGTCCTTAAATACCACAGCAGAGTCCTTAAATAATGCAGCTGAGTCCTCAAATACTTCAGCAGAGTCATTAAATAATGCAGAAGAGTCCTTAAATAATGCAGCAAAGTTCTTAAATAATGCAGCAGAGTCCTTAAATAACGCAGCAGAGTCGTTAAATAATGCAGCAAAGTCCTTAAATAATGCAGCTGAGTCCTCAAATGCTTCAGCAGGATCCTTAAATAATGCAGCAGAGACCTTTAATAATGCAGCTGAGTCCTCAAATGCTTCAGCAGAGTCATTAAATAATGCAGCAGGATCCTAAAATAATGCAATAAAGTCCTTAAATTATGCAGCAGAGTCCTAAAATAATGCAGCAAAGTCCTTAAATAATGCAGCAGAGTCCTTACATAATGCAACAAAGTCCTTAAATAATGCAACAGAGTCCTTAAATAATGCAGCTGAGTCCTCAAATGCTTCAGCAGAGTCGTTAAATAATGCAGCAAAGTCCTTAAATAATGCAGCAGACTCCTTACATAATGCAACAAAGTCCTTAAATAATGCAGCAGAGTACTTATATAATGCAACAAAGTTATTAAATAATGCAGCAAAGTCCTTAAATAATGCAGCAGAGTCCTTAAATAATGCAACAAATTCCTTAAATAATGCAGCAGAGTCCTTAAATAATGCATCAAAGTCCTTAAATAATGCAGCAGAGTCCTTAAATACCGCAGCAGAGTCCTTAAATAATGCAGCAAAGTAATTAAATAATGCAGCAGAGTCCTTAAATAATGCAGCAAAGTCCTTAAATAATGCAGCAGAGTCCTTAAATACCAAAGCATAGTCCTTAAATAATGCAGCAAAGTCCTTAAATAATGCAGCAGAATCCTTAAATAATGCAACAAAGTCCTTAAATAATGCAGCAGAGTCCTTAAATAATGCAACAAAGTCCTTAAATAATGCAGCAGAGTCCTTAAATAATGCAACAAATTCCTTAAATAATGCAGCAAAGTCCTTAAATCATGCAGCTGAGTCCTCAAATGCTTCAGCAGAGTCCTTAAATAATGCAGCAGAGACCTTAAATAATGCAGTTGAGTCCTCAAATGCTTCAGCAGATTTATTAAATAATGCAGCAAAGTCCTTAAATAATGCAGCAGACTCCTTACATAATGCAACAAATTCCTTAAATAATGCAGCAGAGTCCTTAAATAATGCAGCTGAGTCCTCAAATGCTTCAGCAGAGTCATTAAATAATGCAGCAGGATCCTTAAATAATGCAATAAAGTCCTTAAATTATGCAGCAGAGTCCTTAAATAATGCAGCAAAGTCCTTAAATAATGCAGCAGAGTCCTTACATAATGCAACAAACTCCTTAAATAATGCAGCAGAGTCCTTAAATAATGCAACAAAGTTCTTAAATAATGCATCAAAGTCCTTAAATAATGCAGCAAAGTCCTTAAATAATGCAGCAAAGTCGTTAAGTACCATAGCAGAGTCCTTAAATAATGCAGCAGAGACCTTAAATAATGCAACAAAGTCCTTAAATAATGCAGCAGATTCCTTAAATTCTGCAGCAGCGTCCTTAAATAATGCAACAAAGTCCTTAAATAATGCATCAGAGTCCTTAAATAATGCAACAAAGTCCTTAAATAATGCAAAAAAGTCCTTAAATAATGCAGCTGAGTCCTCAAATGCTTCAGCAGGATCCTTAAATAATGCAGCAGGATCCTTAAATAATGCAATAAAGTCCTTAAATTATGCAGCAGAGTCCTTAAATAATGCAGCAAAGTCCTTAAATAATGCAGCAGAGTCCTTACATAATGCAACAAACTCCTTAAATAATGCAGCAGAGTCCTTAAATAATGCAACAAAGTCCTTAAATAATGCAAAAGAGTCCTTAAATAAAGCAGCAAAGCCCTTACATAATGCAGCAGAGTCCTTAAATAATGCATCTGAGTGCCCAAATGCTTCAGCAGAGTCATTAAATACTGCAGCAGAGACCTTAAATAATGCAACAAAGTCCTTAAATAATGCAGCAGAGTCCTTAAATACCGCAGCAGAGTCCTTAAATAATGCAGCTGAGTTCTCAAATACTTCAGCAGAGTCATTAAATAATGCAGAAGAGTCCTTAAATAATGCAGCAAAGTCCTTAAATAATGCAGCAGAGTCCTTACATAATACAACAAAGTCCTTAAATAATGCAGCAGAGTCCTTAAATAATGCAGCTGAGTCCTCAAATGCTTCAGCAGAGTCGTTAAATAATGCAGCAAAGTCCTTAAATAATGCAGCAGACTCCTTACATAATGCAACAAAGTCCTTAAATAATGCAGCAGAGTACTTATATAATGCAACAAAGTTATTAAATAATGCAGCAAAGTCCTTAAATAATGCAGCAGAGTCCTTAAATAATGCAACAAATTCCTTAAATAATGCAGCAGAGTCCTTAAATAATGCATCAAAGTCCTTAAATAATGCAGCAGAGTCCTTAAATACCGCAGCAGAGTCCTTAAATAATGCAGCAAAGTAATTAAATAATGCAGCAGAGTCCTTAAATAATGCAGCAAAGTCCTTAAATAATGCAGCAGAGTCCTTAAATACCAAAGCATAGTCCTTAAATAATGCAGCAAAGTCCTTAAATAATGCAGCAGAATCCTTAAATAATGCAACAAAGTCCTTAAATAATGCAGCAGAGTCCTTAAATAATGCAACAAAGTCCTTAAATAATGCAAGAGTCCTTAAATAAAGCAGCAAAGCCCTTACATAATGCAGCAGAGTCCTTAAATAATGCATCTGAGTCCCCAAATGCTTCAGCAGAGTCATTAAATACTGCAGCAGAGTCCTTAAATAATGCAACAAAGTCCTTAAATAATGCAGCAGCGTCCTTAAATAATGCAACAAATTCCTTAAATAATGCAGCAGAGTCCTTAAATACCACAGCAGAGTCCTTAAATAATGCAGCAGAGACCTTAAATAATGCAACAAAGTCCTTAAATAATGCAGCAGATTCCTTAAATTCTGCAGCAGCGTCCTTAAATAATGCATCAAAGTCCTTAAATAATGCAGCAGAGTCCTTAAATAATGCAGCAAATTCCTTAAATAATGCAGCAGAGTCCTTAAATAATGCAGCTGAGTCCTCAAATACTTCAGCAGAGTCATTAAATAATGCAGAAGAGTCCTTAAATAATGCAGCAAAGTTCTTAAATAATGCAGCATAGTCCTTAAATAACGCAGCAGAGTCGTTAAATAATGCAGCAAAGTCCTTAAATAATGCAGCTGAGTCCTCAAATGCTTCAGCAGGATCCTTAAATAATGCAGCAGAGACCTTTAATAATTCAGCTGAGTCCTCAAATGCTTCAGCAGAGTCATTAAATAATGCAGCAGGATCCTAAAATAATGCAATAAAGTCCTTAAATTATGCAGCAGAGTCCTTAAATAATGCAGCAAAGTCCTTAAGTACCATAGCAGAGTCCTTAAATAATGCAGCAGAGACCTTAAATAATGCAACAAAGTCCTTAAATAATGAAGCAGATTCCTTAAATTCTGCAGCAGTGTCCTTAAATAATGCATCAAAGTCCTTAAATAATGCAGCAGAGTCCTTAAATACCGCAGCAGAGTCCTTAAATAATGCAGCAAAGTAATTAAATAATGCAGCAGAGTCCTTAAATAATGCAGCAAAGTCCTTAAATAATGCAGCAGAGTCCTTAAATACCAAAGCATAGTCCTTAAATAATGCGGCAGAGTCCTTAAATAATGCAGCAAAGTCCTTAAATAATGCAACAAAGTCCTTAAATAATGCAGCAAAGTCCTTAAATAAAGCAGCAAAGTCCTTACATAATGCAGCAGAGTCCTTCAACAATGCATCTGAGTCCCCAATTGCTTCAGCAGAGTCATTAAACACTGCAGCAGAGTCCTTAAATAATGCAGCAAAGTCTTAAATAATGCAGCAGAGTCCTTAAATAACGCAGCAGTCCTTAAATAATGCAGCAAAGTCCTTAAATAATGCAGCAGAGTCCTTAAATACCGCAGCAGAGTCATTAAATAATGCAGCAGAGTCCTTAAATAATACAGCAGAGACCTTAAATAATGCAGCTGAGTCCTCAAATGCTTCAGCAAAGTCATTAAATAATGCAGCAGAGTCCTTAAATAATGCAATAAAGTCCTTAAATAATGCAGCAGACTTCTAACATAATGCAACATAGTCCTTAAATAATGCAGCAGAGTCCTTATATAATGCAACAAAGTCATTAAATAATGCAGCAGAGTCCTTAAATAATGCAGCAAAGTCCTTAAATAATACAGCAGAGTCCTTAAGTACCACAGCATAGTCCTTAAATAATGCAGCAAAGTCCTTAAATAATGCAGCAGAGTCCTTAAATAATGCAACAAAGTCCTTAAATAATGCAGCAGAGTCCTTAAATACCGCAGCAGAGTCCTTAAATAATGCAGCAAAGTCCTTAAATAATACAACAAAGTCCTTAAATAATGCAGCAGAGTCATTAAATAATGCAGCAAAGTCCTTAAATAATGCAGCAGAGTCCTTAAATAATGCAGCAAATTCCTTAAATAATGCAGCAGAGTCATTAAATAATGCAATAAAGTCCTTAAATAATGCAACAGAGTCCTTAAATAATGCAGCAAAGTCCTTAAATAATGCAGCAGAGTCCTTAAATAATGCAAAAAAGTCCTTAAATAATGCAGCAGAGTCCTTAAATAATACAGCAAAGTCCTTAAATAATGCAGCAGAGTCCTTAAATAATGCAACAAAGTCCTTAAATAATGCAGTAGAGTCCTTAAATAATACAGCAAAGTCCTTAAATAATGCAGCAGAGTCCTAAAATAATGCAGCAAAGTCCTTAAATAATGCAGCAGAGTTCTTAAACACAGCAGCAGAGTCCTTAAATAATGCAGCAAGTAATTAAATAATGCAGCAGAGTCCTTAAGTAATGCAGCAAAGTCCTTAATTAATACAGCAAAGTCCTTAAATAATGCAACAAATTCCTTAAATAATGCAGCAGCGTCCTTAAATAATGCATCAAAGTCCTTAAATAATGCAGCAGAGTCCTTAAATACCGCAGCAGAGTCCTTAAATAATGCAGCAAATTCCTTAAATAATGCAGCAGAGTCCTTAAATAATGCAGCTGAGTCCTCAAATGCTTCAGCAGAGTCATTAAATAATGCAGAAGACTCCTTAAATAATGCAGGAAAGTCCTTAAATAAAGCAGCAGAGTCCTTAGATAATGCAGCAGAGTCGTTAAATAATGCAGCAAAGTCCTTAAATAATGCAGCTGAGTCCTCAAATGCTTCAGCAGGATCCTTAAATAATGCAGCAGGATCCTTAAATAATGCAATAAAGTCCTTAAATTATGCAGCAGAGTCCTTAAATAATGCAGCAAAGTCCTTAAATAATGCAGCAGAGTCCTTACATAATGCAACAAACTCCTTAAATAATGCAGCAGAGTCCTTAAATAATGCAACAAAGTTCTTAAATAATGCATCAAAGTCCTTAAATAATGCAGCAAAGTCCTTAAATAATGCAGCAAAGTCGTTAAGTACCATAGCAGAGTCCTTAAATAATGCAGCAGAGACCTTAAATAATGCAACAAAGTCCTTAAATAATGCAGCAGATTCCTTAAATTCTGCAGCAGCGTCCTTAAATAATGCAACAAAGTCCTTAAATAATGCAGCAGAGTCCTTAAATAATGCAACAAAGTCCTTAAATAATGCAAAAGAGTCCTTAAATAATGCAGCTGAGTCCTCAAATGCTTCAGCAGGATCCTTAAATAATGCAGCAGGATCCTTAAATAATGCAATAAAGTCCTTAAATTATGCAGCAGAGTCCTTAAATAATGCAGCAAAGTCCTTAAATAATGCAGCAGAGTCCTTACATAATGCAACAAACTCCTTAAATAATGCAGCAGAGTCCTTAAATAATGCAACAAAGTCCTTAAATAATGCAAAAGAGTCCTTAAATAAAGCAGCAAAGCACTTACATAATGCAGCAGAGTCCTTAAATAATGCATCTGAGTGCCCAAATGCTTCAGCAGAGTCATTAAATACTGCAGCAGAGACCTTAAATAATGCAACAAAGTCCTTAAATAATGCAGCAGAGTCCTTAAATACCACAGCAGAGTCCTTAAATAATGCAGCTGAGTCCTCAAATACTTCAGCAGAGTCATTAAATAATGCAGAAGAGTCCTTAAATAATGCAGCAAAGTTCTTAAATAATGCAGCAGAGTCCTTAAATAACGCAGCAGAGTCGTTAAATAATGCAGCAAAGTCCTTAAATAATGCAGCTGAGTCCTCAAATGCTTCAGCAGGATCCTTAAATAATGCAGCAGAGACCTTTAATAATGCAGCTGAGTCCTCAAATGCTTCAGCAGAGTCATTAAATAATGCAGCAGGATCCTAAAATAATGCAATAAAGTCCTTAAATTATGCAGCAGAGTCCTAAAATAATGCAGCAAAGTCCTTAAATAATGCAGCAGAGTCCTTACATAATGCAACAAAGTCCTTAAATAATGCAACAGAGTCCTTAAATAATGCAGCTGAGTCCTCAAATGCTTCAGCAGAGTCGTTAAATAATGCAGCAAAGTCCTTAAATAATGCAGCAGACTCCTTACATAATGCAACAAAGTCCTTAAATAATGCAGCAGAGTACTTATATAATGCAACAAAGTTATTAAATAATGCAGCAAAGTCCTTAAATAATGCAGCAGAGTCCTTAAATAATGCAACAAATTCCTTAAATAATGCAGCAGAGTCCTTAAATAATGCATCAAAGTCCTTAAATAATGCAGCAGAGTCCTTAAATACCGCAGCAGAGTCCTTAAATAATGCAGCAAAGTAATTAAATAATGCAGCAGAGTCCTTAAATAATGCAGCAAAGTCCTTAAATAATGCAGCAGAGTCCTTAAATACCAAAGCATAGTCCTTAAATAATGCAGCAAAGTCCTTAAATAATGCAGCAGAATCCTTAAATAATGCAACAAAGTCCTTAAATAATGCAGCAGAGTCCTTAAATAATGCAACAAAGTCCTTAAATAATGCAGCAGAGTCCTTAAATAATGCAACAAATTCCTTAAATAATGCAGCAGAGTCCTTAAATAATGCAGCAAAGTCCTTAAATCATGCAGCTGAGTCCTCAAATGCTTCAGCAGAGTCCTTAAATAATGCAGCAGAGACCTTAAATAATGCAGTTGAGTCCTCAAATGCTTCAGCAGATTCATTAAATAATGCAGCAAAGTCCTTAAATAATGCAGCAGACTCCTTACATAATGCAACAAATTCCTTAAATAATGCAGCAGAGTCCTTAAATAATGCAGCTGAGTCCTCAAATGCTTCAGCAGAGTCATTAAATAATGCAGCAGGATCCTTAAATAATGCAATAAAGTCCTTAAATTATGCAGCAGAGTCCTTAAATAATGCAGCAAAGTCCTTAAATAATGCAGCAGAGTCCTTACATAATGCAACAAACTCCTTAAATAATGCAGCAGAGTCCTTAAATAATGCAACAAAGTTCTTAAATAATGCATCAAAGTCCTTAAATAATGCAGCAAAGTCCTTAAATAATGCAGCAAAGTCGTTAAGTACCATAGCAGAGTCCTTAAATAATGCAGCAGAGACCTTAAATAATGCAACAAAGTCCTTAAATAATGCAGCAGATTCCTTAAATTCTGCAGCAGCGTCCTTAAATAATGCAACAAAGTCCTTAAATAATGCATCAGAGTCCTTAAATAATGCAACAAAGTCCTTAAATAATGCAAAAGAGTCCTTAAATAATGCAGCTGAGTCCTCAAATGCTTCAGCAGGATCCTTAAATAATGCAGCAGGATCCTTAAATAATGCAATAAAGTCCTTAAATTATGCAGCAGAGTCCTTAAATAATGCAGCAAAGTCCTTAAATAATGCAGCAGAGTCCTTACATAATGCAACAAACTCCTTAAATAATGCAGCAGAGTCCTTAAATAATGCAACAAAGTCCTTAAATAATGCAAAAGAGTCCTTAAATAAAGCAGCAAAGCCCTTACATAATGCAGCAGAGTCCTTAAATAATGCATCTGAGTGCCCAAATGCTTCAGCAGAGTCATTAAATACTGCAGCAGAGACCTTAAATAATGCAACAAAGTCCTTAAATAATGCAGCAGAGTCCTTAAATACCGCAGCAGAGTCCTTAAATAATGCAGCTGAGTCCTCAAATACTTCAGCAGAGTCATTAAATAATGCAGAAGAGTCCTTAAATAATGCAGCAAAGTCCTTAAATAATGCAGCAGAGTCCTTACATAATGCAACAAAGTCCTTAAATAATGCAGCAGAGTCCTTAAATAATGCAGCTGAGTCCTCAAATGCTTCAGCAGAGTCGTTAAATAATGCAGCAAAGTCCTTAAATAATGCAGCAGACTCCTTACATAATGCAACAAAGTCCTTAAATAATGCAGCAGAGTACTTATATAATGCAACAAAGTTATTAAATAATGCAGCAAAGTCCTTAAATAATGCAGCAGAGTCCTTAAATAATGCAACAAATTCCTTAAATAATGCAGCAGAGTCCTTAAATAATGCATCAAAGTCCTTAAATAATGCAGCAGAGTCCTTAAATACCGCAGCAGAGTCCTTAAATAATGCAGCAAAGTAATTAAATAATGCAGCAGAGTCCTTAAATAATGCAGCAAAGTCCTTAAATAATGCAGCAGAGTCCTTAAATACCAAAGCATAGTCCTTAAATAATGCAGCAAAGTCCTTAAATAATGCAGCAGAATCCTTAAATAATGCAACAAAGTCCTTAAATAATGCAGCAGAGTCCTTAAATAATGCAACAAAGTCCTTAAATAATGCAGCAGAGTCCTTAAATAATGCAACAAATTCCTTAAATAATGCAGCAAAGTCCTTAAATCATGCAGCTGAGTCCTCAAATGCTTCAGCAGAGTCCTTAAATAATGCAGCAGAGACCTTAAATAATGCAGTTGAGTCCTCAAATGCTTCAGCAGATTTATTAAATAATGCAGCAAAGTCCTTAAATAATGCAGCAGACTCCTTACATAATGCAACAAATTCCTTAAATAATGCAGCAGAGTCCTTAAATAATGCAGCTGAGTCCTCAAATGCTTCAGCAGAGTCATTAAATAATGCAGCAGGATCCTTAAATAATGCAATAAAGTCCTTAAATTATGCAGCAGAGTCCTTAAATAATGCAGCAAAGTCCTTAAATAATGCAGCAGAGTCCTTACATAATGCAACAAACTCCTTAAATAATGCAGCAGAGTCCTTAAATAATGCAACAAAGTTCTTAAATAATGCATCAAAGTCCTTAAATAATGCAGCAAAGTCCTTAAATAATGCAGCAAAGTCGTTAAGTACCATAGCAGAGTCCTTAAATAATGCAGCAGAGACCTTAAATAATGCAACAAAGTCCTTAAATAATGCAGCAGATTCCTTAAATTCTGCAGCAGCGTCCTTAAATAATGCAACAAAGTCCTTAAATAATGCATCAGAGTCCTTAAATAATGCAACAAAGTCCTTAAATAATGCAAAAAAGTCCTTAAATAATGCAGCTGAGTCCTCAAATGCTTCAGCAGGATCCTTAAATAATGCAGCAGGATCCTTAAATAATGCAATAAAGTCCTTAAATTATGCAGCAGAGTCCTTAAATAATGCAGCAAAGTCCTTAAATAATGCAGCAGAGTCCTTACATAATGCAACAAACTCCTTAAATAATGCAGCAGAGTCCTTAAATAATGCAACAAAGTCCTTAAATAATGCAAAAGAGTCCTTAAATAAAGCAGCAAAGCCCTTACATAATGCAGCAGAGTCCTTAAATAATGCATCTGAGTGCCCAAATGCTTCAGCAGAGTCATTAAATACTGCAGCAGAGACCTTAAATAATGCAACAAAGTCCTTAAATAATGCAGCAGAGTCCTTAAATACCGCAGCAGAGTCCTTAAATAATGCAGCTGAGTTCTCAAATACTTCAGCAGAGTCATTAAATAATGCAGAAGAGTCCTTAAATAATGCAGCAAAGTCCTTAAATAATGCAGCAGAGTCCTTACATAATGCAACAAAGTCCTTAAATAATGCAGCAGAGTCCTTAAATAATGCAGCTGAGTCCTCAAATGCTTCAGCAGAGTCGTTAAATAATGCAGCAAAGTCCTTAAATAATGCAGCAGACTCCTTACATAATGCAACAAAGTCCTTAAATAATGCAGCAGAGTACTTATATAATGCAACAAAGTTATTAAATAATGCAGCAAAGTCCTTAAATAATGCAGCAGAGTCCTTAAATAATGCAACAAATTCCTTAAATAATGCAGCAGAGTCCTTAAATAATGCATCAAAGTCCTTAAATAATGCAGCAGAGTCCTTAAATACCGCAGCAGAGTCCTTAAATAATGCAGCAAAGTAATTAAATAATGCAGCAGAGTCCTTAAATAATGCAGCAAAGTCCTTAAATAATGCAGCAGAGTCCTTAAATACCAAAGCATAGTCCTTAAATAATGCAGCAAAGTCCTTAAATAATGCAGCAGAATCCTTAAATAATGCAACAAAGTCCTTAAATAATGCAGCAGAGTCCTTAAATAATGCAACAAAGTCCTTAAATAATGCAAGAGTCCTTAAATAAAGCAGCAAAGCCCTTACATAATGCAGCAGAGTCCTTAAATAATGCATCTGAGTCCCCAAATGCTTCAGCAGAGTCATTAAATACTGCAGCAGAGTCCTTAAATAATGCAACAAAGTCCTTAAATAATGCAGCAGCGTCCTTAAATAATGCAACAAATTCCTTAAATAATGCAGCAGAGTCCTTAAATACCACAGCAGAGTCCTTAAATAATGCAGCAGAGACCTTAAATAATGCAACAAAGTCCTTAAATAATGCAGCAGATTCCTTAAATTCTGCAGCAGCGTCCTTAAATAATGCATCAAAGTCCTTAAATAATGCAGCAGAGTCCTTAAATAATGCAGCAAATTCCTTAAATAATGCAGCAGAGTCCTTAAATAATGCAGCTGAGTCCTCAAATACTTCAGCAGAGTCATTAAATAATGCAGAAGAGTCCTTAAATAATGCAGCAAAGTTCTTAAATAATGCAGCATAGTCCTTAAATAACGCAGCAGAGTCGTTAAATAATGCAGCAAAGTCCTTAAATAATGCAGCTGAGTCCTCAAATGCTTCAGCAGGATCCTTAAATAATGCAGCAGAGACCTTTAATAATTCAGCTGAGTCCTCAAATGCTTCAGCAGAGTCATTAAATAATGCAGCAGGATCCTAAAATAATGCAATAAAGTCCTTAAATTATGCAGCAGAGTCCTTAAATAATGCAGCAAAGTCCTTAAGTACCATAGCAGAGTCCTTAAATAATGCAGCAGAGACCTTAAATAATGCAACAAAGTCCTTAAATAATGAAGCAGATTCCTTAAATTCTGCAGCAGTGTCCTTAAATAATGCATCAAAGTCCTTAAATAATGCAGCAGAGTCCTTAAATACCGCAGCAGAGTCCTTAAATAATGCAGCAAAGTAATTAAATAATGCAGCAGAGTCCTTAAATAATGCAGCAAAGTCCTTAAATAATGCAGCAGAGTCCTTAAATACCAAAGCATAGTCCTTAAATAATGCGGCAGAGTCCTTAAATAATGCAGCAAAGTCCTTAAATAATGCAACAAAGTCCTTAAATAATGCAGCAAAGTCCTTAAATAAAGCAGCAAAGTCCTTACATAATGCAGCAGAGTCCTTCAACAATGCATCTGAGTCCCCAATTGCTTCAGCAGAGTCATTAAACACTGCAGCAGAGTCCTTAAATAATGCAGCAAAGTCTTAAATAATGCAGCAGAGTCCTTAAATAACGCAGCAGTCCTTAAATAATGCAGCAAAGTCCTTAAATAATGCAGCAGAGTCCTTAAATACCGCAGCAGAGTCATTAAATAATGCAGCAGAGTCCTTAAATAATACAGCAGAGACCTTAAATAATGCAGCTGAGTCCTCAAATGCTTCAGCAAAGTCATTAAATAATGCAGCAGAGTCCTTAAATAATGCAATAAAGTCCTTAAATAATGCAGCAGACTTCTAACATAATGCAACATAGTCCTTAAATAATGCAGCAGAGTCCTTATATAATGCAACAAAGTCATTAAATAATGCAGCAGAGTCCTTAAATAATGCAGCAAAGTCCTTAAATAATACAGCAGAGTCCTTAAGTACCACAGCATAGTCCTTAAATAATGCAGCAAAGTCCTTAAATAATGCAGCAGAGTCCTTAAATAATGCAACAAAGTCCTTAAATAATGCAGCAGAGTCCTTAAATACCGCAGCAGAGTCCTTAAATAATGCAGCAAAGTCCTTAAATAATACAACAAAGTCCTTAAATAATGCAGCAGAGTCATTAAATAATGCAGCAAAGTCCTTAAATAATGCAGCAGAGTCCTTAAATAATGCAGCAAATTCCTTAAATAATGCAGCAGAGTCATTAAATAATGCAATAAAGTCCTTAAATAATGCAACAGAGTCCTTAAATAATGCAGCAAAGTCCTTAAATAATGCAGCAGAGTCCTTAAATAATGCAAAAAAGTCCTTAAATAATGCAGCAGAGTCCTTAAATAATACAGCAAAGTCCTTAAATAATGCAGCAGAGTCCTTAAATAATGCAACAAAGTCCTTAAATAATGCAGTAGAGTCCTTAAATAATACAGCAAAGTCCTTAAATAATGCAGCAGAGTCCTAAAATAATGCAGCAAAGTCCTTAAATAATGCAGCAGAGTTCTTAAACACAGCAGCAGAGTCCTTAAATAATGCAGCAAGTAATTAAATAATGCAGCAGAGTCCTTAAGTAATGCAGCAAAGTCCTTAATTAATACAGCAAAGTCCTTAAATAATGCAACAAATTCCTTAAATAATGCAGCAGCGTCCTTAAATAATGCATCAAAGTCCTTAAATAATGCAGCAGAGTCCTTAAATACCGCAGCAGAGTCCTTAAATAATGCAGCAAATTCCTTAAATAATGCAGCAGAGTCCTTAAATAATGCAGCTGAGTCCTCAAATGCTTCAGCAGAGTCATTAAATAATGCAGAAGACTCCTTAAATAATGCAGGAAAGTCCTTAAATAAAGCAGCAGAGTCCTTAGATAATGCAGCAGAGTCGTTAAATAATGCAGCAAAGTCCTTAAATAATGCAGCTGAGTCCTCAAATGCTTCAGCAGGATCCTTAAATAATGCAGCAGGATCCTTAAATAATGCAATAAAGTCCTTAAATTATGCAGCAGAGTCCTTAAATAATGCAGCAAAGTCCTTAAATAATGCAGCAGAGTCCTTACATAATGCAACAAACTCCTTAAATAATGCAGCAGAGTCCTTAAATAATGCAACAAAGTTCTTAAATAATGCATCAAAGTCCTTAAATAATGCAGCAAAGTCCTTAAATAATGCAGCAAAGTCGTTAAGTACCATAGCAGAGTCCTTAAATAATGCAGCAGAGACCTTAAATAATGCAACAAAGTCCTTAAATAATGCAGCAGATTCCTTAAATTCTGCAGCAGCGTCCTTAAATAATGCAACAAAGTCCTTAAATAATGCAGCAGAGTCCTTAAATAATGCAACAAAGTCCTTAAATAATGCAAAAGAGTCCTTAAATAATGCAGCTGAGTCCTCAAATGCTTCAGCAGGATCCTTAAATAATGCAGCAGGATCCTTAAATAATGCAATAAAGTCCTTAAATTATGCAGCAGAGTCCTTAAATAATGCAGCAAAGTCCTTAAATAATGCAGCAGAGTCCTTACATAATGCAACAAACTCCTTAAATAATGCAGCAGAGTCCTTAAATAATGCAACAAAGTCCTTAAATAATGCAAAAGAGTCCTTAAATAAAGCAGCAAAGCACTTACATAATGCAGCAGAGTCCTTAAATAATGCATCTGAGTGCCCAAATGCTTCAGCAGAGTCATTAAATACTGCAGCAGAGACCTTAAATAATGCAACAAAGTCCTTAAATAATGCAGCAGAGTCCTTAAATACCACAGCAGAGTCCTTAAATAATGCAGCTGAGTCCTCAAATACTTCAGCAGAGTCATTAAATAATGCAGAAGAGTCCTTAAATAATGCAGCAAAGTTCTTAAATAATGCAGCAGAGTCCTTAAATAACGCAGCAGAGTCGTTAAATAATGCAGCAAAGTCCTTAAATAATGCAGCTGAGTCCTCAAATGCTTCAGCAGGATCCTTAAATAATGCAGCAGAGACCTTTAATAATGCAGCTGAGTCCTCAAATGCTTCAGCAGAGTCATTAAATAATGCAGCAGGATCCTAAAATAATGCAATAAAGTCCTTAAATTATGCAGCAGAGTCCTAAAATAATGCAGCAAAGTCCTTAAATAATGCAGCAGAGTCCTTACATAATGCAACAAAGTCCTTAAATAATGCAACAGAGTCCTTAAATAATGCAGCTGAGTCCTCAAATGCTTCAGCAGAGTCGTTAAATAATGCAGCAAAGTCCTTAAATAATGCAGCAGACTCCTTACATAATGCAACAAAGTCCTTAAATAATGCAGCAGAGTACTTATATAATGCAACAAAGTTATTAAATAATGCAGCAAAGTCCTTAAATAATGCAGCAGAGTCCTTAAATAATGCAACAAATTCCTTAAATAATGCAGCAGAGTCCTTAAATAATGCATCAAAGTCCTTAAATAATGCAGCAGAGTCCTTAAATACCGCAGCAGAGTCCTTAAATAATGCAGCAAAGTAATTAAATAATGCAGCAGAGTCCTTAAATAATGCAGCAAAGTCCTTAAATAATGCAGCAGAGTCCTTAAATACCAAAGCATAGTCCTTAAATAATGCAGCAAAGTCCTTAAATAATGCAGCAGAATCCTTAAATAATGCAACAAAGTCCTTAAATAATGCAGCAGAGTCCTTAAATAATGCAACAAAGTCCTTAAATAATGCAGCAGAGTCCTTAAATAATGCAACAAATTCCTTAAATAATGCAGCAGAGTCCTTAAATAATGCAGCAAAGTCCTTAAATCATGCAGCTGAGTCCTCAAATGCTTCAGCAGAGTCCTTAAATAATGCAGCAGAGACCTTAAATAATGCAGTTGAGTCCTCAAATGCTTCAGCAGATTCATTAAATAATGCAGCAAAGTCCTTAAATAATGCAGCAGACTCCTTACATAATGCAACAAATTCCTTAAATAATGCAGCAGAGTCCTTAAATAATGCAGCTGAGTCCTCAAATGCTTCAGCAGAGTCATTAAATAATGCAGCAGGATCCTTAAATAATGCAATAAAGTCCTTAAATTATGCAGCAGAGTCCTTAAATAATGCAGCAAAGTCCTTAAATAATGCAGCAGAGTCCTTACATAATGCAACAAACTCCTTAAATAATGCAGCAGAGTCCTTAAATAATGCAACAAAGTTCTTAAATAATGCATCAAAGTCCTTAAATAATGCAGCAAAGTCCTTAAATAATGCAGCAAAGTCGTTAAGTACCATAGCAGAGTCCTTAAATAATGCAGCAGAGACCTTAAATAATGCAACAAAGTCCTTAAATAATGCAGCAGATTCCTTAAATTCTGCAGCAGCGTCCTTAAATAATGCAACAAAGTCCTTAAATAATGCATCAGAGTCCTTAAATAATGCAACAAAGTCCTTAAATAATGCAAAAGAGTCCTTAAATAATGCAGCTGAGTCCTCAAATGCTTCAGCAGGATCCTTAAATAATGCAGCAGGATCCTTAAATAATGCAATAAAGTCCTTAAATTATGCAGCAGAGTCCTTAAATAATGCAGCAAAGTCCTTAAATAATGCAGCAGAGTCCTTACATAATGCAACAAACTCCTTAAATAATGCAGCAGAGTCCTTAAATAATGCAACAAAGTCCTTAAATAATGCAAAAGAGTCCTTAAATAAAGCAGCAAAGCCCTTACATAATGCAGCAGAGTCCTTAAATAATGCATCTGAGTGCCCAAATGCTTCAGCAGAGTCATTAAATACTGCAGCAGAGACCTTAAATAATGCAACAAAGTCCTTAAATAATGCAGCAGAGTCCTTAAATACCGCAGCAGAGTCCTTAAATAATGCAGCTGAGTCCTCAAATACTTCAGCAGAGTCATTAAATAATGCAGAAGAGTCCTTAAATAATGCAGCAAAGTCCTTAAATAATGCAGCAGAGTCCTTACATAATGCAACAAAGTCCTTAAATAATGCAGCAGAGTCCTTAAATAATGCAGCTGAGTCCTCAAATGCTTCAGCAGAGTCGTTAAATAATGCAGCAAAGTCCTTAAATAATGCAGCAGACTCCTTACATAATGCAACAAAGTCCTTAAATAATGCAGCAGAGTACTTATATAATGCAACAAAGTTATTAAATAATGCAGCAAAGTCCTTAAATAATGCAGCAGAGTCCTTAAATAATGCAACAAATTCCTTAAATAATGCAGCAGAGTCCTTAAATAATGCATCAAAGTCCTTAAATAATGCAGCAGAGTCCTTAAATACCGCAGCAGAGTCCTTAAATAATGCAGCAAAGTAATTAAATAATGCAGCAGAGTCCTTAAATAATGCAGCAAAGTCCTTAAATAATGCAGCAGAGTCCTTAAATACCAAAGCATAGTCCTTAAATAATGCAGCAAAGTCCTTAAATAATGCAGCAGAATCCTTAAATAATGCAACAAAGTCCTTAAATAATGCAGCAGAGTCCTTAAATAATGCAACAAAGTCCTTAAATAATGCAGCAGAGTCCTTAAATAATGCAACAAATTCCTTAAATAATGCAGCAAAGTCCTTAAATCATGCAGCTGAGTCCTCAAATGCTTCAGCAGAGTCCTTAAATAATGCAGCAGAGACCTTAAATAATGCAGTTGAGTCCTCAAATGCTTCAGCAGATTTATTAAATAATGCAGCAAAGTCCTTAAATAATGCAGCAGACTCCTTACATAATGCAACAAATTCCTTAAATAATGCAGCAGAGTCCTTAAATAATGCAGCTGAGTCCTCAAATGCTTCAGCAGAGTCATTAAATAATGCAGCAGGATCCTTAAATAATGCAATAAAGTCCTTAAATTATGCAGCAGAGTCCTTAAATAATGCAGCAAAGTCCTTAAATAATGCAGCAGAGTCCTTACATAATGCAACAAACTCCTTAAATAATGCAGCAGAGTCCTTAAATAATGCAACAAAGTTCTTAAATAATGCATCAAAGTCCTTAAATAATGCAGCAAAGTCCTTAAATAATGCAGCAAAGTCGTTAAGTACCATAGCAGAGTCCTTAAATAATGCAGCAGAGACCTTAAATAATGCAACAAAGTCCTTAAATAATGCAGCAGATTCCTTAAATTCTGCAGCAGCGTCCTTAAATAATGCAACAAAGTCCTTAAATAATGCATCAGAGTCCTTAAATAATGCAACAAAGTCCTTAAATAATGCAAAAAAGTCCTTAAATAATGCAGCTGAGTCCTCAAATGCTTCAGCAGGATCCTTAAATAATGCAGCAGGATCCTTAAATAATGCAATAAAGTCCTTAAATTATGCAGCAGAGTCCTTAAATAATGCAGCAAAGTCCTTAAATAATGCAGCAGAGTCCTTACATAATGCAACAAACTCCTTAAATAATGCAGCAGAGTCCTTAAATAATGCAACAAAGTCCTTAAATAATGCAAAAGAGTCCTTAAATAAAGCAGCAAAGCCCTTACATAATGCAGCAGAGTCCTTAAATAATGCATCTGAGTGCCCAAATGCTTCAGCAGAGTCATTAAATACTGCAGCAGAGACCTTAAATAATGCAACAAAGTCCTTAAATAATGCAGCAGAGTCCTTAAATACCGCAGCAGAGTCCTTAAATAATGCAGCTGAGTTCTCAAATACTTCAGCAGAGTCATTAAATAATGCAGAAGAGTCCTTAAATAATGCAGCAAAGTCCTTAAATAATGCAGCAGAGTCCTTACATAATGCAACAAAGTCCTTAAATAATGCAGCAGAGTCCTTAAATAATGCAGCTGAGTCCTCAAATGCTTCAGCAGAGTCGTTAAATAATGCAGCAAAGTCCTTAAATAATGCAGCAGACTCCTTACATAATGCAACAAAGTCCTTAAATAATGCAGCAGAGTACTTATATAATGCAACAAAGTTATTAAATAATGCAGCAAAGTCCTTAAATAATGCAGCAGAGTCCTTAAATAATGCAACAAATTCCTTAAATAATGCAGCAGAGTCCTTAAATAATGCATCAAAGTCCTTAAATAATGCAGCAGAGTCCTTAAATACCGCAGCAGAGTCCTTAAATAATGCAGCAAAGTAATTAAATAATGCAGCAGAGTCCTTAAATAATGCAGCAAAGTCCTTAAATAATGCAGCAGAGTCCTTAAATACCAAAGCATAGTCCTTAAATAATGCAGCAAAGTCCTTAAATAATGCAGCAGAATCCTTAAATAATGCAACAAAGTCCTTAAATAATGCAGCAGAGTCCTTAAATAATGCAACAAAGTCCTTAAATAATGCAAGAGTCCTTAAATAAAGCAGCAAAGCCCTTACATAATGCAGCAGAGTCCTTAAATAATGCATCTGAGTCCCCAAATGCTTCAGCAGAGTCATTAAATACTGCAGCAGAGTCCTTAAATAATGCAACAAAGTCCTTAAATAATGCAGCAGCGTCCTTAAATAATGCAACAAATTCCTTAAATAATGCAGCAGAGTCCTTAAATACCACAGCAGAGTCCTTAAATAATGCAGCAGAGACCTTAAATAATGCAACAAAGTCCTTAAATAATGCAGCAGATTCCTTAAATTCTGCAGCAGCGTCCTTAAATAATGCATCAAAGTCCTTAAATAATGCAGCAGAGTCCTTAAATAATGCAGCAAATTCCTTAAATAATGCAGCAGAGTCCTTAAATAATGCAGCTGAGTCCTCAAATACTTCAGCATAGTCATTAAATAATGCAGAAGAGTCCTTAAATAATGCAGCAAAGTTCTTAAATAATGCAGCATAGTCCTTAAATAACGCAGCAGAGTCGTTAAATAATGCAGCAAAGTCCTTAAATAATGCAGCTGAGTCCTCAAATGCTTCAGCAGGATCCTTAAATAATGCAGCAGAGACCTTTAATAATTCAGCTGAGTCCTCAAATGCTTCAGCAGAGTCATTAAATAATGCAGCAGGATCCTAAAATAATGCAATAAAGTCCTTAAATTATGCAGCAGAGTCCTTAAATAATGCAGCAAAGTCCTTAAGTACCATAGCAGAGTCCTTAAATAATGCAGCAGAGACCTTAAATAATGCAACAAAGTCCTTAAATAATGAAGCAGATTCCTTAAATTCTGCAGCAGTGTCCTTAAATAATGCATCAAAGTCCTTAAATAATGCAGCAGAGTCCTTAAATACCGCAGCAGAGTCCTTAAATAATGCAGCAAAGTAATTAAATAATGCAGCAGAGTCCTTAAATAATGCAGCAAAGTCCTTAAATAATGCAGCAGAGTCCTTAAATACCAAAGCATAGTCCTTAAATAATGCGGCAGAGTCCTTAAATAATGCAGCAAAGTCCTTAAATAATGCAACAAAGTCCTTAAATAATGCAGCAAAGTCCTTAAATAAAGCAGCAAAGTCCTTACATAATGCAGCAGAGTCCTTCAACAATGCATCTGAGTCCCCAATTGCTTCAGCAGAGTCATTAAACACTGCAGCAGAGTCCTTAAATAATGCAGCAAAGTCTTAAATAATGCAGCAGAGTCCTTAAATAACGCAGCAGTCCTTAAATAATGCAGCAAAGTCCTTAAATAATGCAGCAGAGTCCTTAAATACCGCAGCAGAGTCATTAAATAATGCAGCAGAGTCCTTAAATAATACAGCAGAGACCTTAAATAATGCAGCTGAGTCCTCAAATGCTTCAGCAAAGTCATTAAATAATGCAGCAGAGTCCTTAAATAATGCAATAAAGTCCTTAAATAATGCAGCAGACTTCTAACATAATGCAACATAGTCCTTAAATAATGCAGCAGAGTCCTTATATAATGCAACAAAGTCATTAAATAATGCAGCAGAGTCCTTAAATAATGCAGCAAAGTCCTTAAATAATACAGCAGAGTCCTTAAGTACCACAGCATAGTCCTTAAATAATGCAGCAAAGTCCTTAAATAATGCAGCAGAGTCCTTAAATAATGCAACAAAGTCCTTAAATAATGCAGCAGAGTCCTTAAATACCGCAGCAGAGTCCTTAAATAATGCAGCAAAGTCCTTAAATAATACAACAAAGTCCTTAAATAATGCAGCAGAGTCATTAAATAATGCAGCAAAGTCCTTAAATAATGCAGCAGAGTCCTTAAATAATGCAGCAAATTCCTTAAATAATGCAGCAGAGTCATTAAATAATGCAATAAAGTCCTTAAATAATGCAACAGAGTCCTTAAATAATGCAGCAAAGTCCTTAAATAATGCAGCAGAGTCCTTAAATAATGCAAAAAAGTCCTTAAATAATGCAGCAGAGTCCTTAAATAATACAGCAAAGTCCTTAAATAATGCAGCAGAGTCCTTAAATAATGCAACAAAGTCCTTAAATAATGCAGTAGAGTCCTTAAATAATACAGCAAAGTCCTTAAATAATGCAGCAGAGTCCTAAAATAATGCAGCAAAGTCCTTAAATAATGCAGCAGAGTTCTTAAACACAGCAGCAGAGTCCTTAAATAATGCAGCAAGTAATTAAATAATGCAGCAGAGTCCTTAAGTAATGCAGCAAAGTCCTTAATTAATACAGCAAAGTCCTTAAATAATGCAACAAATTCCTTAAATAATGCAGCAGCGTCCTTAAATAATGCATCAAAGTCCTTAAATAATGCAGCAGAGTCCTTAAATACCGCAGCAGAGTCCTTAAATAATGCAGCAAATTCCTTAAATAATGCAGCAGAGTCCTTAAATAATGCAGCTGAGTCCTCAAATGCTTCAGCAGAGTCATTAAATAATGCAGAAGACTCCTTAAATAATGCAGGAAAGTCCTTAAATAAAGCAGCAGAGTCCTTAGATAATGCAGCAGAGTCGTTAAATAATGCAGCAAAGTCCTTAAATAATGCAGCTGAGTCCTCAAATGCTTCAGCAGGATCCTTAAATAATGCAGCAGGATCCTTAAATAATGCAATAAAGTCCTTAAATTATGCAGCAGAGTCCTTAAATAATGCAGCAAAGTCCTTAAATAATGCAGCAGAGTCCTTACATAATGCAACAAACTCCTTAAATAATGCAGCAGAGTCCTTAAATAATGCAACAAAGTTCTTAAATAATGCATCAAAGTCCTTAAATAATGCAGCAAAGTCCTTAAATAATGCAGCAAAGTCGTTAAGTACCATAGCAGAGTCCTTAAATAATGCAGCAGAGACCTTAAATAATGCAACAAAGTCCTTAAATAATGCAGCAGATTCCTTAAATTCTGCAGCAGCGTCCTTAAATAATGCAACAAAGTCCTTAAATAATGCAGCAGAGTCCTTAAATAATGCAACAAAGTCCTTAAATAATGCAAAAGAGTCCTTAAATAATGCAGCTGAGTCCTCAAATGCTTCAGCAGGATCCTTAAATAATGCAGCAGGATCCTTAAATAATGCAATAAAGTCCTTAAATTATGCAGCAGAGTCCTTAAATAATGCAGCAAAGTCCTTAAATAATGCAGCAGAGTCCTTACATAATGCAACAAACTCCTTAAATAATGCAGCAGAGTCCTTAAATAATGCAACAAAGTCCTTAAATAATGCAAAAGAGTCCTTAAATAAAGCAGCAAAGCACTTACATAATGCAGCAGAGTCCTTAAATAATGCATCTGAGTGCCCAAATGCTTCAGCAGAGTCATTAAATACTGCAGCAGAGACCTTAAATAATGCAACAAAGTCCTTAAATAATGCAGCAGAGTCCTTAAATACCACAGCAGAGTCCTTAAATAATGCAGCTGAGTCCTCAAATACTTCAGCAGAGTCATTAAATAATGCAGAAGAGTCCTTAAATAATGCAGCAAAGTTCTTAAATAATGCAGCAGAGTCCTTAAATAACGCAGCAGAGTCGTTAAATAATGCAGCAAAGTCCTTAAATAATGCAGCTGAGTCCTCAAATGCTTCAGCAGGATCCTTAAATAATGCAGCAGAGACCTTTAATAATGCAGCTGAGTCCTCAAATGCTTCAGCAGAGTCATTAAATAATGCAGCAGGATCCTAAAATAATGCAATAAAGTCCTTAAATTATGCAGCAGAGTCCTAAAATAATGCAGCAAAGTCCTTAAATAATGCAGCAGAGTCCTTACATAATGCAACAAAGTCCTTAAATAATGCAACAGAGTCCTTAAATAATGCAGCTGAGTCCTCAAATGCTTCAGCAGAGTCGTTAAATAATGCAGCAAAGTCCTTAAATAATGCAGCAGACTCCTTACATAATGCAACAAAGTCCTTAAATAATGCAGCAGAGTACTTATATAATGCAACAAAGTTATTAAATAATGCAGCAAAGTCCTTAAATAATGCAGCAGAGTCCTTAAATAATGCAACAAATTCCTTAAATAATGCAGCAGAGTCCTTAAATAATGCATCAAAGTCCTTAAATAATGCAGCAGAGTCCTTAAATACCGCAGCAGAGTCCTTAAATAATGCAGCAAAGTAATTAAATAATGCAGCAGAGTCCTTAAATAATGCAGCAAAGTCTTAAATAATGCAGCAGAGTCCTTAAATAACGCAGCAGTCCTTAAATAATGCAGCAAAGTCCTTAAATAATGCAGCAGAGTCCTTAAAAACCGCAGCAGAGTCATTAAATAATGCAGCAGAGTCCTTAAATAATACAGCAGAGACCTTAAATAATGCAGCTGAGTCCTCAAATGCTTCAGCAAAGTCATTAAATAATGCAGCAGAGTCCTTAAATAATGCAATAAAGTCCTTAAATAATGCAGCAGACTTCTAACATAATGCAACATAGTCCTTAAATAATGCAGCAGAGTCCTTATATAATGCAACAAAGTCATTAAATAATGCAGCAGAGTCCTTAAATAATGCAGCAAAGTCCTTAAATAATACAGCAGAGTCCTTAAGTACCACAGCATAGTCCTTAAATAATGCAGCAAAGTCCTTAAATAATGCAGCAGAGTCCTTAAATAATGCAACAAAGTCCTTAAATAATGCAGCAGAGTCCTTAAATACCGCAGCAGAGTCCTTAAATAAT
Organism: Phyllobates terribilis; assembly: GCF_046119375.1. Classification (NCBI taxonomy): domain Eukaryota; kingdom Metazoa; phylum Chordata; class Amphibia; order Anura; family Dendrobatidae; genus Phyllobates; species Phyllobates terribilis. The sequence continues at coordinate 894,393 of NW_027363048.1, forward strand.
GCAGCAAAGTCCTTAAATAATACAACAAAGTCCTTAAATAATGCAGCAGAGTCATTAAATAATGCAGCAAAGTCCTTAAATAATGCAGCAGAGTCCTTAAATAATGCAGCAAATTCCTTAAATAATGCAGCAGAGTCATTAAATAATGCAATAAAGTCCTTAAATAATGCAACAGAGTCCTTAAATAATGCAGCAAAGTCCTTAAATAATGCAGCAGAGTCCTTAAATAATGCAAAAAAGTCCTTAAATAATGCAGCAGAGTCCTTAAATAATACAGCAAAGTCCTTAAATAATGCAGCAGAGTCCTTAAATAATGCAACAAAGTCCTTAAATAATGCAGTAGAGTCCTTAAATAATACAGCAAAGTCCTTAAATAATGCAGCAGAGTTCTTAAACACAGCAGCAGAGTCCTTAAATAATGCAGCAAGTAATTAAATAATGCAGCAGAGTCCTTAAGTAATGCAGCAAAGTCCTTAATTAATACAGCAAAGTCCTTAAATAATGCAACAAATTCCTTAAATAATGCAGCAGCGCCCTTAAATAATGCAACAAATTCCTTAAATAATGCAGCAGAGTCCTTAAATACCACAGCAGAGTCCTTAAATAATGCAGCAGAGACCTTACATAATGCAACAAACTCCTTAAATAATGCAGCAGAGTCCTTAAATAATGCAACAAAGTTCTTAAATAATGCATCAAAGTCCTTAAATAATGCAGCAAAGTCCTTAAATAATGCAGCAAAGTCGTTAAGTACCATAGCAGAGTCCTTAAATAATGCAGCAGAGACCTTAAATAATGCAACAAAGTCCTTAAATAATGCAGCAGATTCCTTAAATTCTGCAGCAGCGTCCTTAAATAATGCAACAAAGTCCTTAAATAATGCAGCAGAGTCCTTAAATAATGCAACAAAGTCCTTAAATAATGCAAAAGAGTCCTTAAATAATGCAGCTGAGTCCTCAAATGCTTCAGCAGGATCCTTAAATAATGCAGCAGGATCCTTAAATAATGCAATAAAGTCCTTAAATTATGCAGCAGAGTCCTTAAATAATGCAGCAAAGTCCTTAAATAATGCAGCAGAGTCCTTACATAATGCAACAAACTCCTTAAATAATGCAGCAGAGTCCTTAAATAATGCAACAAAGTCCTTAAATAATGCAAAAGAGTCCTTAAATAAAGCAGCAAAGCCCTTACATAATGCAGCAGATTCCTTAAATAATGCATCTGAGTGCCCAAATGCTTCAGCAGAGTCATTAAATACTGCAGCAGAGACCTTAAATAATGCAACAAAGTCCTTAAATAATGCAGCAGAGTCCTTAAATACCGCAGCAGAGTCCTTAAATAATGCAGCTGAGTCCTCAAATACTTCAGCAGAGTCATTAAATAATGCAGAAGAGTCCTTAAATAATGCAGCAAAGTTCTTAAATAATGCAGCAGAGTCCTTAAATAACGCAGCAGAGTCGTTAAATAATGCAGCAAAGTCCTTAAATAATGCAGCTGAGTCCTCAAATGCTTCAGCAGGATCCTTAAATAATGCAGCAGAGACCTTTAATAATGCAGCTGAGTCCTCAAATGCTTCAGCAGAGTCATTAAATAATGCAGCAGGATCCTAAAATAATGCAATAAAGTCCTTAAATTATGCAGCAGAGTCCTTAAATAATGCAGCAAAGTCCTTAAATAATGCAGCAGAGTCCTTACATAATGCAACAAAGTCCTTAAATAATGCAGCAGAGTCCTTAAATAATGCAGCTGAGTCCTCAAATGCTTCAGCAGAGTCGTTAAATAATGCAGCAAAGTCCTTAAATAATGCAGCAGACTCCTTACATAATGCAACAAAGTCCTTAAATAATGCAGCAGAGTACTTATATAATGCAACAAAGTTATTAAATAATGCAGCAAAGTCCTTAAATAATGCAGCAGAGTCCTTAAATAATGCAACAAATTCCTTAAATAATGCAGCAGAGTCCTTAAATAATGCAGCAAGTAATTAAATAATGCAGCAGAGTCCTTAAGTAATGCAGCAAAGTCCTTAATTAATACAGCAAAGTCCTTAAATAATGCAACAAATTCCTTAAATAATGCAGCAGCGCCCTTAAATAATGCAACAAATTCCTTAAATAATGCAGCAGAGTCCTTAAATACCACAGCAGAGTCCTTAAATAATGCAGCAGAGACCTTAAATAATGCAACAAAGTCCTTAAATAATGCAGCAGATTCCTTAAATTCTGCAGCAGCGTCCTTAAATAATGCATCAAATTCCTTAAATAATGCAGCAGAGTCCTTAAATACCGCAGCAGAGTCCTTAAATAATGCAGCAAATTCCTTAAATAATGCAGCAGAGTCCTTAAATAATGCAGCTGAGTCCTCAAATGCTTCAGCAGAGTCATTAAATAATGCAGCAAAGTCCTTAAATAATGCAGCAGAGTCCTTAAATAATGCAGCTGAGTCCTCAAATGCTTCAGCAGAGTCATTAAATAATGCAGAAGACTCCTTAAATAATGCAGCAAAGTCCTTAAATAATGCAGCAGAGTCCTTAAATAATGCAGCTGAGTCCTCAAATGCTTCAGCAGAGTCATTAAATAATGCAGAAGACTCCTTAAATAATGCAGGAAAGTCCTTAAATAATGCAGCAGACTCCTTACATAATGCAACAAATTCCTTAAATAATGCAGCAGAGTCCTTAAATAATGCAGCTGAGTCCTCAAATGCTTCAGCAGAGTCATTAAATAATGCAGCAGGATCCTTAAATAATGCAATAAAGTCCTTAAATTATGCAGCAGAGTCCTTAAATAATGCAGCAAAGTCCTTAAATAATGCAGCAGAGTCCTTACATAATGCAACAAACTCCTTAAATAATGCAGCAGAGTCCTTAAATAATGCAACAAAGTTCTTAAATAATGCATCAAAGTCCTTAAATAATGCAGCAAAGTCCTTAAATAATGCAGCAAAGTCGTTAAGTACCATAGCAGAGTCCTTAAATAATGCAGCAGAGACCTTAAATAATGCAACAAAGTCCTTAAATAATGCAGCAGATTCCTTAAATTCTGCAGCAGCGTCCTTAAATAATGCAACAAAGTCCTTAAATAATGCATCAGAGTCCTTAAATAATGCAACAAAGTCCTTAAATAATGCAAAAGAGTCCTTAAATAATGCAGCTGAGTCCTCAAATGCTTCAGCAGGATCCTTAAATAATGCAGCAGGATCCTTAAATAATGCAATAAAGTCCTTAAATTATGCAGCAGAGTCCTTAAATAATGCAGCAAAGTCCTTAAATAATGCAGCAGAGTCCTTACATAATGCAACAAACTCCTTAAATAATGCAGCAGAGTCCTTAAATAATGCAACAAAGTCCTTAAATAATGCAAAAGAGTCCTTAAATAAAGCAGCAAAGCCCTTACATAATGCAGCAGAGTCCTTAAATAATGCATCTGAGTGCCCAAATGCTTCAGCAGAGTCATTAAATACTGCAGCAGAGACCTTAAATAATGCAACAAAGTCCTTAAATAATGCAGCAGAGTCCTTAAATACCGCAGCAGAGTCCTTAAATAATGCAGCTGAGTCCTCAAATACTTCAGCAGAGTCATTAAATAATGCAGAAGAGTCCTTAAATAATGCAGCAAAGTCCTTAAATAATGCAGCAGAGTCCTTACATAATGCAACAAAGTCCTTAAATAATGCAGCAGAGTCCTTAAATAATGCAGCTGAGTCCTCAAATGCTTCAGCAGAGTCGTTAAATAATGCAGCAAAGTCCTTAAATAATGCAGCAGACTCCTTACATAATGCAACAAAGTCCTTAAATAATGCAGCAGAGTACTTATATAATGCAACAAAGTTATTAAATAATGCAGCAAATTCCTTAAATAATGCAGCAGAGTCATTAAATAATGCAATAAAGTCCTTAAATAATGCAACAGAGTCCTTAAATAATGCAGCAAAGTCCTTAAATAATGCAGCAGAGTCCTTAAATAATGCAAAAAAGTCCTTAAATAATGCAGCAGAGTCCTTAAATAATACAGCAAAGTCCTTAAATAATGCAGCAGAGTCCTTAAATAATGCAACAAAGTCCTTAAATAATGCAGTAGAGTCCTTAAATAATACAGCAAAGTCCTTAAATAATGCAGCAGAGTTCTTAAACACAGCAGCAGAGTCCTTAAATAATGCAGCAAGTAATTAAATAATGCAGCAGAGTCCTTAAGTAATGCAGCAAAGTCCTTAATTAATACAGCAAAGTCCTTAAATAATGCAACAAATTCCTTAAATAATGCAGCAGCGCCCTTAAATAATGCAACAAATTCCTTAAATAATGCAGCAGAGTCCTTAAATACCACAGCAGAGTCCTTAAATAATGCAGCAGAGACCTTACATAATGCAACAAACTCCTTAAATAATGCAGCAGAGTCCTTAAATAATGCAACAAAGTTCTTAAATAATGCATCAAAGTCCTTAAATAATGCAGCAAAGTCCTTAAATAATGCAGCAAAGTCGTTAAGTACCATAGCAGAGTCCTTAAATAATGCAGCAGAGACCTTAAATAATGCAACAAAGTCCTTAAATAATGCAGCAGATTCCTTAAATTCTGCAGCAGCGTCCTTAAATAATGCAACAAAGTCCTTAAATAATGCAGCAGAGTCCTTAAATAATGCAACAAAGTCCTTAAATAATGCAAAAGAGTCCTTAAATAATGCAGCTGAGTCCTCAAATGCTTCAGCAGGATCCTTAAATAATGCAGCAGGATCCTTAAATAATGCAATAAAGTCCTTAAATTATGCAGCAGAGTCCTTAAATAATGCAGCAAAGTCCTTAAATAATGCAGCAGAGTCCTTACATAATGCAACAAACTCCTTAAATAATGCAGCAGAGTCCTTAAATAATGCAACAAAGTCCTTAAATAATGCAAAAGAGTCCTTAAATAAAGCAGCAAAGCCCTTACATAATGCAGCAGATTCCTTAAATAATGCATCTGAGTGCCCAAATGCTTCAGCAGAGTCATTAAATACTGCAGCAGAGACCTTAAATAATGCAACAAAGTCCTTAAATAATGCAGCAGAGTCCTTAAATACCGCAGCAGAGTCCTTAAATAATGCAGCTGAGTCCTCAAATACTTCAGCAGAGTCATTAAATAATGCAGAAGAGTCCTTAAATAATGCAGCAAAGTTCTTAAATAATGCAGCAGAGTCCTTAAATAACGCAGCAGAGTCGTTAAATAATGCAGCAAAGTCCTTAAATAATGCAGCTGAGTCCTCAAATGCTTCAGCAGGATCCTTAAATAATGCAGCAGAGACCTTTAATAATGCAGCTGAGTCCTCAAATGCTTCAGCAGAGTCATTAAATAATGCAGCAGGATCCTAAAATAATGCAATAAAGTCCTTAAATTATGCAGCAGAGTCCTTAAATAATGCAGCAAAGTCCTTAAATAATGCAGCAGAGTCCTTACATAATGCAACAAAGTCCTTAAATAATGCAGCAGAGTCCTTAAATAATGCAGCTGAGTCCTCAAATGCTTCAGCAGAGTCGTTAAATAATGCAGCAAAGTCCTTAAATAATGCAGCAGACTCCTTACATAATGCAACAAAGTCCTTAAATAATGCAGCAGAGTACTTATATAATGCAACAAAGTTATTAAATAATGCAGCAAAGTCCTTAAATAATGCAGCAGAGTCCTTAAATAATGCAACAAATTCCTTAAATAATGCAGCAGAGTCCTTAAATAATGCAGCAAGTAATTAAATAATGCAGCAGAGTCCTTAAGTAATGCAGCAAAGTCCTTAATTAATACAGCAAAGTCCTTAAATAATGCAACAAATTCCTTAAATAATGCAGCAGCGCCCTTAAATAATGCAACAAATTCCTTAAATAATGCAGCAGAGTCCTTAAATACCACAGCAGAGTCCTTAAATAATGCAGCAGAGACCTTAAATAATGCAACAAAGTCCTTAAATAATGCAGCAGATTCCTTAAATTCTGCAGCAGCGTCCTTAAATAATGCATCAAATTCCTTAAATAATGCAGCAGAGTCCTTAAATACCGCAGCAGAGTCCTTAAATAATGCAGCAAATTCCTTAAATAATGCAGCAGAGTCCTTAAATAATGCAGCTGAGTCCTCAAATGCTTCAGCAGAGTCATTAAATAATGCAGCAAAGTCCTTAAATAATGCAGCAGAGTCCTTAAATAATGCAGCTGAGTCCTCAAATGCTTCAGCAGAGTCATTAAATAATGCAGAAGACTCCTTAAATAATGCAGCAAAGTCCTTAAATAATGCAGCAGAGTCCTTAAATAATGCAGCTGAGTCCTCAAATGCTTCAGCAGAGTCATTAAATAATGCAGAAGACTCCTTAAATAATGCAGGAAAGTCCTTAAATAATGCAGCAGACTCCTTACATAATGCAACAAATTCCTTAAATAATGCAGCAGAGTCCTTAAATAATGCAGCTGAGTCCTCAAATGCTTCAGCAGAGTCATTAAATAATGCAGCAGGATCCTTAAATAATGCAATAAAGTCCTTAAATTATGCAGCAGAGTCCTTAAATAATGCAGCAAAGTCCTTAAATAATGCAGCAGAGTCCTTACATAATGCAACAAACTCCTTAAATAATGCAGCAGAGTCCTTAAATAATGCAACAAAGTTCTTAAATAATGCATCAAAGTCCTTAAATAATGCAGCAAAGTCCTTAAATAATGCAGCAAAGTCGTTAAGTACCATAGCAGAGTCCTTAAATAATGCAGCAGAGACCTTAAATAATGCAACAAAGTCCTTAAATAATGCAGCAGATTCCTTAAATTCTGCAGCAGCGTCCTTAAATAATGCAACAAAGTCCTTAAATAATGCATCAGAGTCCTTAAATAATGCAACAAAGTCCTTAAATAATGCAAAAGAGTCCTTAAATAATGCAGCTGAGTCCTCAAATGCTTCAGCAGGATCCTTAAATAATGCAGCAGGATCCTTAAATAATGCAATAAAGTCCTTAAATTATGCAGCAGAGTCCTTAAATAATGCAGCAAAGTCCTTAAATAATGCAGCAGAGTCCTTACATAATGCAACAAACTCCTTAAATAATGCAGCAGAGTCCTTAAATAATGCAACAAAGTCCTTAAATAATGCAAAAGAGTCCTTAAATAAAGCAGCAAAGCCCTTACATAATGCAGCAGAGTCCTTAAATAATGCATCTGAGTGCCCAAATGCTTCAGCAGAGTCATTAAATACTGCAGCAGAGACCTTAAATAATGCAACAAAGTCCTTAAATAATGCAGCAGAGTCCTTAAATACCGCAGCAGAGTCCTTAAATAATGCAGCTGAGTCCTCAAATACTTCAGCAGAGTCATTAAATAATGCAGAAGAGTCCTTAAATAATGCAGCAAAGTCCTTAAATAATGCAGCAGAGTCCTTACATAATGCAACAAAGTCCTTAAATAATGCAGCAGAGTCCTTAAATAATGCAGCTGAGTCCTCAAATGCTTCAGCAGAGTCGTTAAATAATGCAGCAAAGTCCTTAAATAATGCAGCAGACTCCTTACATAATGCAACAAAGTCCTTAAATAATGCAGCAGAGTACTTATATAATGCAACAAAGTTATTAAATAATGCAGCAAAGTCCTTAAATAATGCAGCAGAGTCCTTAAATAATGCAACAAATTCCTTAAATAATGCAGCAGAGTCCTTAAATAATGCATCAAAGTCCTTAAATAATGCAGCAGAGTCCTTAAATACCGCAGCAGAGTCCTTAAATAATGCAGCAAAGTAATTAAATAATGCAGCAGAGTCCTTAAATAATGCAGCAAAGTCCTTAAATAATGCAGCAGAGTCCTTAAATACCAAAGCATAGTCCTTAAATAATGCAGCAAAGTCCTTAAATAATGCAGCAGAATCCTTAAATAATGCAACAAAGTCCTTAAATAATGCAGCAGAGTCCTTAAATAATGCAACAAAGTCCTTAAATAATGCAGCAGAGTCCTTAAATAATGCAACAAATTCCTTAAATAATGCAGCAAAGTCCTTAAATCATGCAGCTGAGTCCTCAAATGCTTCAGCAGAGTCCTTAAATAATGCAGCAGAGACCTTAAATAATGCAGTTGAGTCCTCAAATGCTTCAGCAGATTTATTAAATAATGCAGCAAAGTCCTTAAATAATGCAGCAGACTCCTTACATAATGCAACAAATTCCTTAAATAATGCAGCAGAGTCCTTAAATAATGCAGCTGAGTCCTCAAATGCTTCAGCAGAGTCATTAAATAATGCAGCAGGATCCTTAAATAATGCAATAAAGTCCTTAAATTATGCAGCAGAGTCCTTAAATAATGCAGCAAAGTCCTTAAATAATGCAGCAGAGTCCTTACATAATGCAACAAACTCCTTAAATAATGCAGCAGAGTCCTTAAATAATGCAACAAAGTTCTTAAATAATGCATCAAAGTCCTTAAATAATGCAGCAAAGTCCTTAAATAATGCAGCAAAGTCGTTAAGTACCATAGCAGAGTCCTTAAATAATGCAGCAGAGACCTTAAATAATGCAACAAAGTCCTTAAATAATGCAGCAGATTCCTTAAATTCTGCAGCAGCGTCCTTAAATAATGCAACAAAGTCCTTAAATAATGCATCAGAGTCCTTAAATAATGCAACAAAGTCCTTAAATAATGCAAAAAAGTCCTTAAATAATGCAGCTGAGTCCTCAAATGCTTCAGCAGGATCCTTAAATAATGCAGCAGGATCCTTAAATAATGCAATAAAGTCCTTAAATTATGCAGCAGAGTCCTTAAATAATGCAGCAAAGTCCTTAAATAATGCAGCAGAGTCCTTACATAATGCAACAAACTCCTTAAATAATGCAGCAGAGTCCTTAAATAATGCAACAAAGTCCTTAAATAATGCAAAAGAGTCCTTAAATAAAGCAGCAAAGCCCTTACATAATGCAGCAGAGTCCTTAAATAATGCATCTGAGTGCCCAAATGCTTCAGCAGAGTCATTAAATACTGCAGCAGAGACCTTAAATAATGCAACAAAGTCCTTAAATAATGCAGCAGAGTCCTTAAATACCGCAGCAGAGTCCTTAAATAATGCAGCTGAGTTCTCAAATACTTCAGCAGAGTCATTAAATAATGCAGAAGAGTCCTTAAATAATGCAGCAAAGTCCTTAAATAATGCAGCAGAGTCCTTACATAATGCAACAAAGTCCTTAAATAATGCAGCAGAGTCCTTAAATAATGCAGCTGAGTCCTCAAATGCTTCAGCAGAGTCGTTAAATAATGCAGCAAAGTCCTTAAATAATGCAGCAGACTCCTTACATAATGCAACAAAGTCCTTAAATAATGCAGCAGAGTACTTATATAATGCAACAAAGTTATTAAATAATGCAGCAAAGTCCTTAAATAATGCAGCAGAGTCCTTAAATAATGCAACAAATTCCTTAAATAATGCAGCAGAGTCCTTAAATAATGCATCAAAGTCCTTAAATAATGCAGCAGAGTCCTTAAATACCGCAGCAGAGTCCTTAAATAATGCAGCAAAGTAATTAAATAATGCAGCAGAGTCCTTAAATAATGCAGCAAAGTCCTTAAATAATGCAGCAGAGTCCTTAAATACCAAAGCATAGTCCTTAAATAATGCAGCAAAGTCCTTAAATAATGCAGCAGAATCCTTAAATAATGCAACAAAGTCCTTAAATAATGCAGCAGAGTCCTTAAATAATGCAACAAAGTCCTTAAATAATGCAAGAGTCCTTAAATAAAGCAGCAAAGCCCTTACATAATGCAGCAGAGTCCTTAAATAATGCATCTGAGTCCCCAAATGCTTCAGCAGAGTCATTAAATACTGCAGCAGAGTCCTTAAATAATGCAACAAAGTCCTTAAATAATGCAGCAGCGTCCTTAAATAATGCAACAAATTCCTTAAATAATGCAGCAGAGTCCTTAAATACCACAGCAGAGTCCTTAAATAATGCAGCAGAGACCTTAAATAATGCAACAAAGTCCTTAAATAATGCAGCAGATTCCTTAAATTCTGCAGCAGCGTCCTTAAATAATGCATCAAAGTCCTTAAATAATGCAGCAGAGTCCTTAAATAATGCAGCAAATTCCTTAAATAATGCAGCAGAGTCCTTAAATAATGCAGCTGAGTCCTCAAATACTTCAGCAGAGTCATTAAATAATGCAGAAGAGTCCTTAAATAATGCAGCAAAGTTCTTAAATAATGCAGCATAGTCCTTAAATAACGCAGCAGAGTCGTTAAATAATGCAGCAAAGTCCTTAAATAATGCAGCTGAGTCCTCAAATGCTTCAGCAGGATCCTTAAATAATGCAGCAGAGACCTTTAATAATTCAGCTGAGTCCTCAAATGCTTCAGCAGAGTCATTAAATAATGCAGCAGGATCCTAAAATAATGCAATAAAGTCCTTAAATTATGCAGCAGAGTCCTTAAATAATGCAGCAAAGTCCTTAAGTACCATAGCAGAGTCCTTAAATAATGCAGCAGAGACCTTAAATAATGCAACAAAGTCCTTAAATAATGAAGCAGATTCCTTAAATTCTGCAGCAGTGTCCTTAAATAATGCATCAAAGTCCTTAAATAATGCAGCAGAGTCCTTAAATACCGCAGCAGAGTCCTTAAATAATGCAGCAAAGTAATTAAATAATGCAGCAGAGTCCTTAAATAATGCAGCAAAGTCCTTAAATAATGCAGCAGAGTCCTTAAATACCAAAGCATAGTCCTTAAATAATGCGGCAGAGTCCTTAAATAATGCAGCAAAGTCCTTAAATAATGCAACAAAGTCCTTAAATAATGCAGCAAAGTCCTTAAATAAAGCAGCAAAGTCCTTACATAATGCAGCAGAGTCCTTCAACAATGCATCTGAGTCCCCAATTGCTTCAGCAGAGTCATTAAACACTGCAGCAGAGTCCTTAAATAATGCAGCAAAGTCTTAAATAATGCAGCAGAGTCCTTAAATAACGCAGCAGTCCTTAAATAATGCAGCAAAGTCCTTAAATAATGCAGCAGAGTCCTTAAATACCGCAGCAGAGTCATTAAATAATGCAGCAGAGTCCTTAAATAATACAGCAGAGACCTTAAATAATGCAGCTGAGTCCTCAAATGCTTCAGCAAAGTCATTAAATAATGCAGCAGAGTCCTTAAATAATGCAATAAAGTCCTTAAATAATGCAGCAGACTTCTAACATAATGCAACATAGTCCTTAAATAATGCAGCAGAGTCCTTATATAATGCAACAAAGTCATTAAATAATGCAGCAGAGTCCTTAAATAATGCAGCAAAGTCCTTAAATAATACAGCAGAGTCCTTAAGTACCACAGCATAGTCCTTAAATAATGCAGCAAAGTCCTTAAATAATGCAGCAGAGTCCTTAAATAATGCAACAAAGTCCTTAAATAATGCAGCAGAGTCCTTAAATACCGCAGCAGAGTCCTTAAATAATGCAGCAAAGTCCTTAAATAATACAACAAAGTCCTTAAATAATGCAGCAGAGTCATTAAATAATGCAGCAAAGTCCTTAAATAATGCAGCAGAGTCCTTAAATAATGCAGCAAATTCCTTAAATAATGCAGCAGAGTCATTAAATAATGCAATAAAGTCCTTAAATAATGCAACAGAGTCCTTAAATAATGCAGCAAAGTCCTTAAATAATGCAGCAGAGTCCTTAAATAATGCAAAAAAGTCCTTAAATAATGCAGCAGAGTCCTTAAATAATACAGCAAAGTCCTTAAATAATGCAGCAGAGTCCTTAAATAATGCAACAAAGTCCTTAAATAATGCAGTAGAGTCCTTAAATAATACAGCAAAGTCCTTAAATAATGCAGCAGAGTCCTAAAATAATGCAGCAAAGTCCTTAAATAATGCAGCAGAGTTCTTAAACACAGCAGCAGAGTCCTTAAATAATGCAGCAAGTAATTAAATAATGCAGCAGAGTCCTTAAGTAATGCAGCAAAGTCCTTAATTAATACAGCAAAGTCCTTAAATAATGCAACAAATTCCTTAAATAATGCAGCAGCGTCCTTAAATAATGCATCAAAGTCCTTAAATAATGCAGCAGAGTCCTTAAATACCGCAGCAGAGTCCTTAAATAATGCAGCAAATTCCTTAAATAATGCAGCAGAGTCCTTAAATAATGCAGCTGAGTCCTCAAATGCTTCAGCAGAGTCATTAAATAATGCAGAAGACTCCTTAAATAATGCAGGAAAGTCCTTAAATAAAGCAGCAGAGTCCTTAGATAATGCAGCAGAGTCGTTAAATAATGCAGCAAAGTCCTTAAATAATGCAGCTGAGTCCTCAAATGCTTCAGCAGGATCCTTAAATAATGCAGCAGGATCCTTAAATAATGCAATAAAGTCCTTAAATTATGCAGCAGAGTCCTTAAATAATGCAGCAAAGTCCTTAAATAATGCAGCAGAGTCCTTACATAATGCAACAAACTCCTTAAATAATGCAGCAGAGTCCTTAAATAATGCAACAAAGTTCTTAAATAATGCATCAAAGTCCTTAAATAATGCAGCAAAGTCCTTAAATAATGCAGCAAAGTCGTTAAGTACCATAGCAGAGTCCTTAAATAATGCAGCAGAGACCTTAAATAATGCAACAAAGTCCTTAAATAATGCAGCAGATTCCTTAAATTCTGCAGCAGCGTCCTTAAATAATGCAACAAAGTCCTTAAATAATGCAGCAGAGTCCTTAAATAATGCAACAAAGTCCTTAAATAATGCAAAAGAGTCCTTAAATAATGCAGCTGAGTCCTCAAATGCTTCAGCAGGATCCTTAAATAATGCAGCAGGATCCTTAAATAATGCAATAAAGTCCTTAAATTATGCAGCAGAGTCCTTAAATAATGCAGCAAAGTCCTTAAATAATGCAGCAGAGTCCTTACATAATGCAACAAACTCCTTAAATAATGCAGCAGAGTCCTTAAATAATGCAACAAAGTCCTTAAATAATGCAAAAGAGTCCTTAAATAAAGCAGCAAAGCACTTACATAATGCAGCAGAGTCCTTAAATAATGCATCTGAGTGCCCAAATGCTTCAGCAGAGTCATTAAATACTGCAGCAGAGACCTTAAATAATGCAACAAAGTCCTTAAATAATGCAGCAGAGTCCTTAAATACCACAGCAGAGTCCTTAAATAATGCAGCTGAGTCCTCAAATACTTCAGCAGAGTCATTAAATAATGCAGAAGAGTCCTTAAATAATGCAGCAAAGTTCTTAAATAATGCAGCAGAGTCCTTAAATAACGCAGCAGAGTCGTTAAATAATGCAGCAAAGTCCTTAAATAATGCAGCTGAGTCCTCAAATGCTTCAGCAGGATCCTTAAATAATGCAGCAGAGACCTTTAATAATGCAGCTGAGTCCTCAAATGCTTCAGCAGAGTCATTAAATAATGCAGCAGGATCCTAAAATAATGCAATAAAGTCCTTAAATTATGCAGCAGAGTCCTAAAATAATGCAGCAAAGTCCTTAAATAATGCAGCAGAGTCCTTACATAATGCAACAAAGTCCTTAAATAATGCAACAGAGTCCTTAAATAATGCAGCTGAGTCCTCAAATGCTTCAGCAGAGTCGTTAAATAATGCAGCAAAGTCCTTAAATAATGCAGCAGACTCCTTACATAATGCAACAAAGTCCTTAAATAATGCAGCAGAGTACTTATATAATGCAACAAAGTTATTAAATAATGCAGCAAAGTCCTTAAATAATGCAGCAGAGTCCTTAAATAATGCAACAAATTCCTTAAATAATGCAGCAGAGTCCTTAAATAATGCATCAAAGTCCTTAAATAATGCAGCAGAGTCCTTAAATACCGCAGCAGAGTCCTTAAATAATGCAGCAAAGTAATTAAATAATGCAGCAGAGTCCTTAAATAATGCAGCAAAGTCCTTAAATAATGCAGCAGAGTCCTTAAATACCAAAGCATAGTCCTTAAATAATGCAGCAAAGTCCTTAAATAATGCAGCAGAATCCTTAAATAATGCAACAAAGTCCTTAAATAATGCAGCAGAGTCCTTAAATAATGCAACAAAGTCCTTAAATAATGCAGCAGAGTCCTTAAATAATGCAACAAATTCCTTAAATAATGCAGCAGAGTCCTTAAATAATGCAGCAAAGTCCTTAAATCATGCAGCTGAGTCCTCAAATGCTTCAGCAGAGTCCTTAAATAATGCAGCAGAGACCTTAAATAATGCAGTTGAGTCCTCAAATGCTTCAGCAGATTCATTAAATAATGCAGCAAAGTCCTTAAATAATGCAGCAGACTCCTTACATAATGCAACAAATTCCTTAAATAATGCAGCAGAGTCCTTAAATAATGCAGCTGAGTCCTCAAATGCTTCAGCAGAGTCATTAAATAATGCAGCAGGATCCTTAAATAATGCAATAAAGTCCTTAAATTATGCAGCAGAGTCCTTAAATAATGCAGCAAAGTCCTTAAATAATGCAGCAGAGTCCTTACATAATGCAACAAACTCCTTAAATAATGCAGCAGAGTCCTTAAATAATGCAACAAAGTTCTTAAATAATGCATCAAAGTCCTTAAATAATGCAGCAAAGTCCTTAAATAATGCAGCAAAGTCGTTAAGTACCATAGCAGAGTCCTTAAATAATGCAGCAGAGACCTTAAATAATGCAACAAAGTCCTTAAATAATGCAGCAGATTCCTTAAATTCTGCAGCAGCGTCCTTAAATAATGCAACAAAGTCCTTAAATAATGCATCAGAGTCCTTAAATAATGCAACAAAGTCCTTAAATAATGCAAAAGAGTCCTTAAATAATGCAGCTGAGTCCTCAAATGCTTCAGCAGGATCCTTAAATAATGCAGCAGGATCCTTAAATAATGCAATAAAGTCCTTAAATTATGCAGCAGAGTCCTTAAATAATGCAGCAAAGTCCTTAAATAATGCAGCAGAGTCCTTACATAATGCAACAAACTCCTTAAATAATGCAGCAGAGTCCTTAAATAATGCAACAAAGTCCTTAAATAATGCAAAAGAGTCCTTAAATAAAGCAGCAAAGCCCTTACATAATGCAGCAGAGTCCTTAAATAATGCATCTGAGTGCCCAAATGCTTCAGCAGAGTCATTAAATACTGCAGCAGAGACCTTAAATAATGCAACAAAGTCCTTAAATAATGCAGCAGAGTCCTTAAATACCGCAGCAGAGTCCTTAAATAATGCAGCTGAGTCCTCAAATACTTCAGCAGAGTCATTAAATAATGCAGAAGAGTCCTTAAATAATGCAGCAAAGTCCTTAAATAATGCAGCAGAGTCCTTACATAATGCAACAAAGTCCTTAAATAATGCAGCAGAGTCCTTAAATAATGCAGCTGAGTCCTCAAATGCTTCAGCAGAGTCGTTAAATAATGCAGCAAAGTCCTTAAATAATGCAGCAGACTCCTTACATAATGCAACAAAGTCCTTAAATAATGCAGCAGAGTACTTATATAATGCAACAAAGTTATTAAATAATGCAGCAAAGTCCTTAAATAATGCAGCAGAGTCCTTAAATAATGCAACAAATTCCTTAAATAATGCAGCAGAGTCCTTAAATAATGCATCAAAGTCCTTAAATAATGCAGCAGAGTCCTTAAATACCGCAGCAGAGTCCTTAAATAATGCAGCAAAGTAATTAAATAATGCAGCAGAGTCCTTAAATAATGCAGCAAAGTCCTTAAATAATGCAGCAGAGTCCTTAAATACCAAAGCATAGTCCTTAAATAATGCAGCAAAGTCCTTAAATAATGCAGCAGAATCCTTAAATAATGCAACAAAGTCCTTAAATAATGCAGCAGAGTCCTTAAATAATGCAACAAAGTCCTTAAATAATGCAGCAGAGTCCTTAAATAATGCAACAAATTCCTTAAATAATGCAGCAAAGTCCTTAAATCATGCAGCTGAGTCCTCAAATGCTTCAGCAGAGTCCTTAAATAATGCAGCAGAGACCTTAAATAATGCAGTTGAGTCCTCAAATGCTTCAGCAGATTTATTAAATAATGCAGCAAAGTCCTTAAATAATGCAGCAGACTCCTTACATAATGCAACAAATTCCTTAAATAATGCAGCAGAGTCCTTAAATAATGCAGCTGAGTCCTCAAATGCTTCAGCAGAGTCATTAAATAATGCAGCAGGATCCTTAAATAATGCAATAAAGTCCTTAAATTATGCAGCAGAGTCCTTAAATAATGCAGCAAAGTCCTTAAATAATGCAGCAGAGTCCTTACATAATGCAACAAACTCCTTAAATAATGCAGCAGAGTCCTTAAATAATGCAACAAAGTTCTTAAATAATGCATCAAAGTCCTTAAATAATGCAGCAAAGTCCTTAAATAATGCAGCAAAGTCGTTAAGTACCATAGCAGAGTCCTTAAATAATGCAGCAGAGACCTTAAATAATGCAACAAAGTCCTTAAATAATGCAGCAGATTCCTTAAATTCTGCAGCAGCGTCCTTAAATAATGCAACAAAGTCCTTAAATAATGCATCAGAGTCCTTAAATAATGCAACAAAGTCCTTAAATAATGCAAAAAAGTCCTTAAATAATGCAGCTGAGTCCTCAAATGCTTCAGCAGGATCCTTAAATAATGCAGCAGGATCCTTAAATAATGCAATAAAGTCCTTAAATTATGCAGCAGAGTCCTTAAATAATGCAGCAAAGTCCTTAAATAATGCAGCAGAGTCCTTACATAATGCAACAAACTCCTTAAATAATGCAGCAGAGTCCTTAAATAATGCAACAAAGTCCTTAAATAATGCAAAAGAGTCCTTAAATAAAGCAGCAAAGCCCTTACATAATGCAGCAGAGTCCTTAAATAATGCATCTGAGTGCCCAAATGCTTCAGCAGAGTCATTAAATACTGCAGCAGAGACCTTAAATAATGCAACAAAGTCCTTAAATAATGCAGCAGAGTCCTTAAATACCGCAGCAGAGTCCTTAAATAATGCAGCTGAGTTCTCAAATACTTCAGCAGAGTCATTAAATAATGCAGAAGAGTCCTTAAATAATGCAGCAAAGTCCTTAAATAATGCAGCAGAGTCCTTACATAATGCAACAAAGTCCTTAAATAATGCAGCAGAGTCCTTAAATAATGCAGCTGAGTCCTCAAATGCTTCAGCAGAGTCGTTAAATAATGCAGCAAAGTCCTTAAATAATGCAGCAGACTCCTTACATAATGCAACAAAGTCCTTAAATAATGCAGCAGAGTACTTATATAATGCAACAAAGTTATTAAATAATGCAGCAAAGTCCTTAAATAATGCAGCAGAGTCCTTAAATAATGCAACAAATTCCTTAAATAATGCAGCAGAGTCCTTAAATAATGCATCAAAGTCCTTAAATAATGCAGCAGAGTCCTTAAATACCGCAGCAGAGTCCTTAAATAATGCAGCAAAGTAATTAAATAATGCAGCAGAGTCCTTAAATAATGCAGCAAAGTCCTTAAATAATGCAGCAGAGTCCTTAAATACCAAAGCATAGTCCTTAAATAATGCAGCAAAGTCCTTAAATAATGCAGCAGAATCCTTAAATAATGCAACAAAGTCCTTAAATAATGCAGCAGAGTCCTTAAATAATGCAACAAAGTCCTTAAATAATGCAAGAGTCCTTAAATAAAGCAGCAAAGCCCTTACATAATGCAGCAGAGTCCTTAAATAATGCATCTGAGTCCCCAAATGCTTCAGCAGAGTCATTAAATACTGCAGCAGAGTCCTTAAATAATGCAACAAAGTCCTTAAATAATGCAGCAGCGTCCTTAAATAATGCAACAAATTCCTTAAATAATGCAGCAGAGTCCTTAAATACCACAGCAGAGTCCTTAAATAATGCAGCAGAGACCTTAAATAATGCAACAAAGTCCTTAAATAATGCAGCAGATTCCTTAAATTCTGCAGCAGCGTCCTTAAATAATGCATCAAAGTCCTTAAATAATGCAGCAGAGTCCTTAAATAATGCAGCAAATTCCTTAAATAATGCAGCAGAGTCCTTAAATAATGCAGCTGAGTCCTCAAATACTTCAGCATAGTCATTAAATAATGCAGAAGAGTCCTTAAATAATGCAGCAAAGTTCTTAAATAATGCAGCATAGTCCTTAAATAACGCAGCAGAGTCGTTAAATAATGCAGCAAAGTCCTTAAATAATGCAGCTGAGTCCTCAAATGCTTCAGCAGGATCCTTAAATAATGCAGCAGAGACCTTTAATAATTCAGCTGAGTCCTCAAATGCTTCAGCAGAGTCATTAAATAATGCAGCAGGATCCTAAAATAATGCAATAAAGTCCTTAAATTATGCAGCAGAGTCCTTAAATAATGCAGCAAAGTCCTTAAGTACCATAGCAGAGTCCTTAAATAATGCAGCAGAGACCTTAAATAATGCAACAAAGTCCTTAAATAATGAAGCAGATTCCTTAAATTCTGCAGCAGTGTCCTTAAATAATGCATCAAAGTCCTTAAATAATGCAGCAGAGTCCTTAAATACCGCAGCAGAGTCCTTAAATAATGCAGCAAAGTAATTAAATAATGCAGCAGAGTCCTTAAATAATGCAGCAAAGTCCTTAAATAATGCAGCAGAGTCCTTAAATACCAAAGCATAGTCCTTAAATAATGCGGCAGAGTCCTTAAATAATGCAGCAAAGTCCTTAAATAATGCAACAAAGTCCTTAAATAATGCAGCAAAGTCCTTAAATAAAGCAGCAAAGTCCTTACATAATGCAGCAGAGTCCTTCAACAATGCATCTGAGTCCCCAATTGCTTCAGCAGAGTCATTAAACACTGCAGCAGAGTCCTTAAATAATGCAGCAAAGTCTTAAATAATGCAGCAGAGTCCTTAAATAACGCAGCAGTCCTTAAATAATGCAGCAAAGTCCTTAAATAATGCAGCAGAGTCCTTAAATACCGCAGCAGAGTCATTAAATAATGCAGCAGAGTCCTTAAATAATACAGCAGAGACCTTAAATAATGCAGCTGAGTCCTCAAATGCTTCAGCAAAGTCATTAAATAATGCAGCAGAGTCCTTAAATAATGCAATAAAGTCCTTAAATAATGCAGCAGACTTCTAACATAATGCAACATAGTCCTTAAATAATGCAGCAGAGTCCTTATATAATGCAACAAAGTCATTAAATAATGCAGCAGAGTCCTTAAATAATGCAGCAAAGTCCTTAAATAATACAGCAGAGTCCTTAAGTACCACAGCATAGTCCTTAAATAATGCAGCAAAGTCCTTAAATAATGCAGCAGAGTCCTTAAATAATGCAACAAAGTCCTTAAATAATGCAGCAGAGTCCTTAAATACCGCAGCAGAGTCCTTAAATAATGCAGCAAAGTCCTTAAATAATACAACAAAGTCCTTAAATAATGCAGCAGAGTCATTAAATAATGCAGCAAAGTCCTTAAATAATGCAGCAGAGTCCTTAAATAATGCAGCAAATTCCTTAAATAATGCAGCAGAGTCATTAAATAATGCAATAAAGTCCTTAAATAATGCAACAGAGTCCTTAAATAATGCAGCAAAGTCCTTAAATAATGCAGCAGAGTCCTTAAATAATGCAAAAAAGTCCTTAAATAATGCAGCAGAGTCCTTAAATAATACAGCAAAGTCCTTAAATAATGCAGCAGAGTCCTTAAATAATGCAACAAAGTCCTTAAATAATGCAGTAGAGTCCTTAAATAATACAGCAAAGTCCTTAAATAATGCAGCAGAGTCCTAAAATAATGCAGCAAAGTCCTTAAATAATGCAGCAGAGTTCTTAAACACAGCAGCAGAGTCCTTAAATAATGCAGCAAGTAATTAAATAATGCAGCAGAGTCCTTAAGTAATGCAGCAAAGTCCTTAATTAATACAGCAAAGTCCTTAAATAATGCAACAAATTCCTTAAATAATGCAGCAGCGTCCTTAAATAATGCATCAAAGTCCTTAAATAATGCAGCAGAGTCCTTAAATACCGCAGCAGAGTCCTTAAATAATGCAGCAAATTCCTTAAATAATGCAGCAGAGTCCTTAAATAATGCAGCTGAGTCCTCAAATGCTTCAGCAGAGTCATTAAATAATGCAGAAGACTCCTTAAATAATGCAGGAAAGTCCTTAAATAAAGCAGCAGAGTCCTTAGATAATGCAGCAGAGTCGTTAAATAATGCAGCAAAGTCCTTAAATAATGCAGCTGAGTCCTCAAATGCTTCAGCAGGATCCTTAAATAATGCAGCAGGATCCTTAAATAATGCAATAAAGTCCTTAAATTATGCAGCAGAGTCCTTAAATAATGCAGCAAAGTCCTTAAATAATGCAGCAGAGTCCTTACATAATGCAACAAACTCCTTAAATAATGCAGCAGAGTCCTTAAATAATGCAACAAAGTTCTTAAATAATGCATCAAAGTCCTTAAATAATGCAGCAAAGTCCTTAAATAATGCAGCAAAGTCGTTAAGTACCATAGCAGAGTCCTTAAATAATGCAGCAGAGACCTTAAATAATGCAACAAAGTCCTTAAATAATGCAGCAGATTCCTTAAATTCTGCAGCAGCGTCCTTAAATAATGCAACAAAGTCCTTAAATAATGCAGCAGAGTCCTTAAATAATGCAACAAAGTCCTTAAATAATGCAAAAGAGTCCTTAAATAATGCAGCTGAGTCCTCAAATGCTTCAGCAGGATCCTTAAATAATGCAGCAGGATCCTTAAATAATGCAATAAAGTCCTTAAATTATGCAGCAGAGTCCTTAAATAATGCAGCAAAGTCCTTAAATAATGCAGCAGAGTCCTTACATAATGCAACAAACTCCTTAAATAATGCAGCAGAGTCCTTAAATAATGCAACAAAGTCCTTAAATAATGCAAAAGAGTCCTTAAATAAAGCAGCAAAGCACTTACATAATGCAGCAGAGTCCTTAAATAATGCATCTGAGTGCCCAAATGCTTCAGCAGAGTCATTAAATACTGCAGCAGAGACCTTAAATAATGCAACAAAGTCCTTAAATAATGCAGCAGAGTCCTTAAATACCACAGCAGAGTCCTTAAATAATGCAGCTGAGTCCTCAAATACTTCAGCAGAGTCATTAAATAATGCAGAAGAGTCCTTAAATAATGCAGCAAAGTTCTTAAATAATGCAGCAGAGTCCTTAAATAACGCAGCAGAGTCGTTAAATAATGCAGCAAAGTCCTTAAATAATGCAGCTGAGTCCTCAAATGCTTCAGCAGGATCCTTAAATAATGCAGCAGAGACCTTTAATAATGCAGCTGAGTCCTCAAATGCTTCAGCAGAGTCATTAAATAATGCAGCAGGATCCTAAAATAATGCAATAAAGTCCTTAAATTATGCAGCAGAGTCCTAAAATAATGCAGCAAAGTCCTTAAATAATGCAGCAGAGTCCTTACATAATGCAACAAAGTCCTTAAATAATGCAACAGAGTCCTTAAATAATGCAGCTGAGTCCTCAAATGCTTCAGCAGAGTCGTTAAATAATGCAGCAAAGTCCTTAAATAATGCAGCAGACTCCTTACATAATGCAACAAAGTCCTTAAATAATGCAGCAGAGTACTTATATAATGCAACAAAGTTATTAAATAATGCAGCAAAGTCCTTAAATAATGCAGCAGAGTCCTTAAATAATGCAACAAATTCCTTAAATAATGCAGCAGAGTCCTTAAATAATGCATCAAAGTCCTTAAATAATGCAGCAGAGTCCTTAAATACCGCAGCAGAGTCCTTAAATAATGCAGCAAAGTAATTAAATAATGCAGCAGAGTCCTTAAATAATGCAGCAAAGTCCTTAAATAATGCAGCAGAGTCCTTAAATACCAAAGCATAGTCCTTAAATAATGCAGCAAAGTCCTTAAATAATGCAGCAGAATCCTTAAATAATGCAACAAAGTCCTTAAATAATGCAGCAGAGTCCTTAAATAATGCAACAAAGTCCTTAAATAATGCAGCAGAGTCCTTAAATAATGCAACAAATTCCTTAAATAATGCAGCAGAGTCCTTAAATAATGCAGCAAAGTCCTTAAATCATGCAGCTGAGTCCTCAAATGCTTCAGCAGAGTCCTTAAATAATGCAGCAGAGACCTTAAATAATGCAGTTGAGTCCTCAAATGCTTCAGCAGATTCATTAAATAATGCAGCAAAGTCCTTAAATAATGCAGCAGACTCCTTACATAATGCAACAAATTCCTTAAATAATGCAGCAGAGTCCTTAAATAATGCAGCTGAGTCCTCAAATGCTTCAGCAGAGTCATTAAATAATGCAGCAGGATCCTTAAATAATGCAATAAAGTCCTTAAATTATGCAGCAGAGTCCTTAAATAATGCAGCAAAGTCCTTAAATAATGCAGCAGAGTCCTTACATAATGCAACAAACTCCTTAAATAATGCAGCAGAGTCCTTAAATAATGCAACAAAGTTCTTAAATAATGCATCAAAGTCCTTAAATAATGCAGCAAAGTCCTTAAATAATGCAGCAAAGTCGTTAAGTACCATAGCAGAGTCCTTAAATAATGCAGCAGAGACCTTAAATAATGCAACAAAGTCCTTAAATAATGCAGCAGATTCCTTAAATTCTGCAGCAGCGTCCTTAAATAATGCAACAAAGTCCTTAAATAATGCATCAGAGTCCTTAAATAATGCAACAAAGTCCTTAAATAATGCAAAAGAGTCCTTAAATAATGCAGCTGAGTCCTCAAATGCTTCAGCAGGATCCTTAAATAATGCAGCAGGATCCTTAAATAATGCAATAAAGTCCTTAAATTATGCAGCAGAGTCCTTAAATAATGCAGCAAAGTCCTTAAATAATGCAGCAGAGTCCTTACATAATGCAACAAACTCCTTAAATAATGCAGCAGAGTCCTTAAATAATGCAACAAAGTCCTTAAATAATGCAAAAGAGTCCTTAAATAAAGCAGCAAAGCCCTTACATAATGCAGCAGAGTCCTTAAATAATGCATCTGAGTGCCCAAATGCTTCAGCAGAGTCATTAAATACTGCAGCAGAGACCTTAAATAATGCAACAAAGTCCTTAAATAATGCAGCAGAGTCCTTAAATACCGCAGCAGAGTCCTTAAATAATGCAGCTGAGTCCTCAAATACTTCAGCAGAGTCATTAAATAATGCAGAAGAGTCCTTAAATAATGCAGCAAAGTCCTTAAATAATGCAGCAGAGTCCTTACATAATGCAACAAAGTCCTTAAATAATGCAGCAGAGTCCTTAAATAATGCAGCTGAGTCCTCAAATGCTTCAGCAGAGTCGTTAAATAATGCAGCAAAGTCCTTAAATAATGCAGCAGACTCCTTACATAATGCAACAAAGTCCTTAAATAATGCAGCAGAGTACTTATATAATGCAACAAAGTTATTAAATAATGCAGCAAAGTCCTTAAATAATGCAGCAGAGTCCTTAAATAATGCAACAAATTCCTTAAATAATGCAGCAGAGTCCTTAAATAATGCATCAAAGTCCTTAAATAATGCAGCAGAGTCCTTAAATACCGCAGCAGAGTCCTTAAATAATGCAGCAAAGTAATTAAATAATGCAGCAGAGTCCTTAAATAATGCAGCAAAGTCCTTAAATAATGCAGCAGAGTCCTTAAATACCAAAGCATAGTCCTTAAATAATGCAGCAAAGTCCTTAAATAATGCAGCAGAATCCTTAAATAATGCAACAAAGTCCTTAAATAATGCAGCAGAGTCCTTAAATAATGCAACAAAGTCCTTAAATAATGCAAGAGTCCTTAAATAAAGCAGCAAAGCCCTTACATAATGCAGCAGAGTCCTTAAATAATGCATCTGAGTCCCCAAATGCTTCAGCAGAGTCATTAAATACTGCAGCAGAGTCCTTAAATAATGCAACAAAGTCCTTAAATAATGCAGCAGCGTCCTTAAATAATGCAACAAATTCCTTAAATAATGCAGCAGAGTCCTTAAATACCACAGCAGAGTCCTTAAATAATGCAGCAGAGACCTTAAATAATGCAACAAAGTCCTTAAATAATGCAGCAGATTCCTTAAATTCTGCAGCAGCGTCCTTAAATAATGCATCAAAGTCCTTAAATAATGCAGCAGAGTCCTTAAATAATGCAGCAAATTCCTTAAATAATGCAGCAGAGTCCTTAAATAATGCAGCTGAGTCCTCAAATACTTCAGCAGAGTCATTAAATAATGCAGAAGAGTCCTTAAATAATGCAGCAAAGTTCTTAAATAATGCAGCAGAGTCCTTAAATAACGCAGCAGAGTCGTTAAATAATGCAGCAAAGTCCTTAAATAATGCAGCTGAGTCCTCAAATGCTTCAGCAGGATCCTTAAATAATGCAGCAGAGACCTTTAATAATTCAGCTGAGTCCTCAAATGCTTCAGCAGAGTCATTAAATAATGCAGCAGGATCCTAAAATAATGCAATAAAGTCCTTAAATTATGCAGCAGAGTCCTTAAATAATGCAGCAAAGTCCTTAAGTACCATAGCAGAGTCCTTAAATAATGCAGCAGAGACCTTAAATAATGCAACAAAGTCCTTAAATAATGAAGCAGATTCCTTAAATTCTGCAGCAGTGTCCTTAAATAATGCATCAAAGTCCTTAAATAATGCAGCAGAGTCCTTAAATACCGCAGCAGAGTCCTTAAATAATGCAGCAAAGTAATTAAATAATGCAGCAGAGTCCTTAAATAATGCAGCAAAGTCCTTAAATAATGCAGCAGAGTCCTTAAATACCAAAGCATAGTCCTTAAATAATGCGGCAGAGTCCTTAAATAATGCAGCAAAGTCCTTAAATAATGCAACAAAGTCCTTAAATAATGCAGCAAAGTCCTTAAATAAAGCAGCAAAGTCCTTACATAATGCAGCAGAGTCCTTCAACAATGCATCTGAGTCCCCAATTGCTTCAGCAGAGTCATTAAACACTGCAGCAGAGTCCTTAAATAATGCAGCAAAGTCTTAAATAATGCAGCAGAGTCCTTAAATAACGCAGCAGTCCTTAAATAATGCAGCAAAGTCCTTAAATAATGCAGCAGAGTCCTTAAATACCGCAGCAGAGTCATTAAATAATGCAGCAGAGTCGTTAAATAATACAGCAGAGACCTTAAATTATGCAGCTGAGTCCTCAAATGCTTCAGCAAAGTCATTAAATAATGCAGCAGAGTCCTTAAATAATGCAATAAAGTCCTTAAATAATGCAGCAGACTTCTAACATAATGCAACATAGTCCTTAAATAATGCAGCAGAGTCCTTATATAATGCAACAAAGTCATTAAATAATGCAGCAGAGTCCTTAAATAATGCAGCAAAGTCCTTAAATAATACAGCAGAGTCCTTAAGTACCACAGCATAGTCCTTAAATAATGCAGCAAAGTCCTTAAATAATGCAGCAGAGTCCTTAAATAATGCAACAAAGTCCTTAAATAATGCAGCAGAGTCCTTAAATACCGCAGCAGAGTCCTTAAATAATGCAGCAAAGTCCTTAAATAATACAACAAAGTCCTTAAATAATGCAGCAGAGTCATTAAATAATGCAGCAAAGTCCTTAAATAATGCAGCAGAGTCCTTAAATAATGCAGCAAATTCCTTAAATAATGCAGCAGAGTCATTAAATAATGCAATAAAGTCCTTAAATAATGCAACAGAGTCCTTAAATAATGCAGCAAAGTCCTTAAATAATGCAGCAGAGTCCTTAAATAATGCAAAAAAGTCCTTAAATAATGCAGCAGAGTCCTTAAATAATACAGCAAAGTCCTTAAATAATGCAGCAGAGTCCTTAAATAATGCAACAAAGTCCTTAAATAATGCAGTAGAGTCCTTAAATAATACAGCAAAGTCCTTAAATAATGCAGCAGAGTCCTAAAATAATGCAGCAAAGTCCTTAAATAATGCAGCAGAGTTCTTAAACACAGCAGCAGAGTCCTTAAATAATGCAGCAAGTAATTAAATAATGCAGCAGAGTCCTTAAGTAATGCAGCAAAGTCCTTAATTAATACAGCAAAGTCCTTAAATAATGCAACAAATTCCTTAAATAATGCAGCAGCGCCCTTAAATAATGCAACAAATTCCTTAAATAATGCAGCAGAGTCCTTAAATACCACAGCAGAGTCCTTAAATAATGCAGCAGAGACCTTAAATAATGCAACAAAGTCCTTAAATAATGCAGCAGATTCCTTAAATTCTGCAGCAGCGTCCTTAAATAATGCATCAAAGTCCTTAAATAATGCAGCAGAGTCCTTAAATACCGCAGCAGAGTCCTTAAATAATGCAGCAAATTCCTTAAATAATGCAGCAGAGTCCTTAAATAATGCAGCTGAGTCCTCAAATGCTTCAGCAGAGTCATTAAATAATGCAGAAGACTCCTTAAATAATGCAGGAAAGTCCTTAAATAAAGCAGCAGAGTCCTTAGATAATGCAGCAGAGTCGTTAAATAATGCAGCAAAGTCCTTAAATAATGCAGCTGAGTCCTCAAATGCTTCAGCAGGATCCTTAAATAATGCAGCAGGATCCTTAAATAATGCAATAAAGTCCTTAAATTATGCAGCAGAGTCCTTAAATAATGCAGCAAAGTCCTTAAATAATGCAGCAGAGTCCTTACATAATGCAACAAACTCCTTAAATAATGCAGCAGAGTCCTTAAATAATGCAACAAAGTTCTTAAATAATGCATCAAAGTCCTTAAATAATGCAGCAAAGTCCTTAAATAATGCAGCAAAGTCGTTAAGTACCATAGCAGAGTCCTTAAATAATGCAGCAGAGACCTTAAATAATGCAACAAAGTCCTTAAATAATGCAGCAGATTCCTTAAATTCTGCAGCAGCGTCCTTAAATAATGCAACAAAGTCCTTAAATAATGCAGCAGAGTCCTTAAATAATGCAACAAAGTCCTTAAATAATGCAAAAGAGTCCTTAAATAATGCAGCTGAGTCCTCAAATGCTTCAGCAGGATCCTTAAATAATGCAGCAGGATCCTTAAATAATGCAATAAAGTCCTTAAATTATGCAGCAGAGTCCTTAAATAATGCAGCAAAGTCCTTAAATAATGCAGCAGAGTCCTTACATAATGCAACAAACTCCTTAAATAATGCAGCAGAGTCCTTAAATAATGCAACAAAGTCCTTAAATAATGCAAAAGAGTCCTTAAATAAAGCAGCAAAGCCCTTACATAATGCAGCAGAGTCCTTAAATAATGCATCTGAGTGCCCAAATGCTTCAGCAGAGTCATTAAATACTGCAGCAGAGACCTTAAATAATGCAACAAAGTCCTTAAATAATGCAGCAGAGTCCTTAAATACCGCAGCAGAGTCCTTAAATAATGCAGCTGAGTCCTCAAATACTTCAGCAGAGTCATTAAATAATGCAGAAGAGTCCTTAAATAATGCAGCAAAGTCCTTAAATAATGCAGCAGAGTCCTTACATAATGCAACAAAGTCCTTAAATAATGCAGCAGAGTCCTTAAATAATGCAGCTGAGTCCTCAAATGCTTCAGCAGAGTCGTTAAATAATGCAGCAAAGTCCTTAAATAATGCAGCAGACTCCTTACATAATGCAACAAAGTCCTTAAATAATGCAGCAGAGTACTTATATAATGCAACAAAGTTATTAAATAATGCAGCAAAGTCCTTAAATAATGCAGCAGAGTCCTTAAATAATGCAACAAATTCCTTAAATAATGCAGCAGAGTCCTTAAATAATGCATCAAAGTCCTTAAATAATGCAGCAGAGTCCTTAAATACCGCAGCAGAGTCCTTAAATAATGCAGCAAAGTAATTAAATAATGCAGCAGAGTCCTTAAATAATGCAGCAAAGTCCTTAAATAATGCAGCAGAGTCCTTAAATACCAAAGCATAGTCCTTAAATAATGCAGCAAAGTCCTTAAATAATGCAGCAGAATCCTTAAATAATGCAACAAAGTCCTTAAATAATGCAGCAGAGTCCTTAAATAATGCAACAAAGTCCTTAAATAATGCAAGAGTCCTTAAATAAAGCAGCAAAGCCCTTACATAATGCAGCAGAGTCCTTAAATAATGCATCTGAGTCCCCAAATGCTTCAGCAGAGTCATTAAATACTGCAGCAGAGTCCTTAAATAATGCAACAAAGTCCTTAAATAATGCAGCAGCGTCCTTAAATAATGCAACAAATTCCTTAAATAATGCAGCAGAGTCCTTAAATACCACAGCAGAGTCCTTAAATAATGCAGCAGAGACCTTAAATAATGCAACAAAGTCCTTAAATAATGCAGCAGATTCCTTAAATTCTGCAGCAGCGTCCTTAAATAATGCATCAAAGTCCTTAAATAATGCAGCAGAGTCCTTAAATAATGCAGCAAATTCCTTAAATAATGCAGCAGAGTCCTTAAATAATGCAGCTGAGTCCTCAAATACTTCAGCAGAGTCATTAAATAATGCAGAAGAGTCCTTAAATAATGCAGCAAAGTTCTTAAATAATGCAGCAGAGTCCTTAAATAACGCAGCAGAGTCGTTAAATAATGCAGCAAAGTCCTTAAATAATGCAGCTGAGTCCTCAAATGCTTCAGCAGGATCCTTAAATAATGCAGCAGAGACCTTTAATAATTCAGCTGAGTCCTCAAATGCTTCAGCAGAGTCATTAAATAATGCAGCAGGATCCTAAAATAATGCAATAAAGTCCTTAAATTATGCAGCAGAGTCCTTAAATAATGCAGCAAAGTCCTTAAGTACCATAGCAGAGTCCTTAAATAATGCAGCAGAGACCTTAAATAATGCAACAAAGTCCTTAAATAATGAAGCAGATTCCTTAAATTCTGCAGCAGTGTCCTTAAATAATGCATCAAAGTCCTTAAATAATGCAGCAGAGTCCTTAAATACCGCAGCAGAGTCCTTAAATAATGCAGCAAAGTAATTAAATAATGCAGCAGAGTCCTTAAATAATGCAGCAAAGTCCTTAAATAATGCAGCAGAGTCCTTAAATACCAAAGCATAGTCCTTAAATAATGCGGCAGAGTCCTTAAATAATGCAGCAAAGTCCTTAAATAATGCAACAAAGTCCTTAAATAATGCAGCAAAGTCCTTAAATAAAGCAGCAAAGTCCTTACATAATGCAGCAGAGTCCTTCAACAATGCATCTGAGTCCCCAATTGCTTCAGCAGAGTCATTAAACACTGCAGCAGAGTCCTTAAATAATGCAGCAAAGTCTTAAATAATGCAGCAGAGTCCTTAAATAACGCAGCAGTCCTTAAATAATGCAGCAAAGTCCTTAAATAATGCAGCAGAGTCCTTAAATACCGCAGCAGAGTCATTAAATAATGCAGCAGAGTCCTTAAATAATACAGCAGAGACCTTAAATAATGCAGCTGAGTCCTCAAATGCTTCAGCAAAGTCATTAAATAATGCAGCAGAGTCCTTAAATAATGCAATAAAGTCCTTAAATAATGCAGCAGACTTCTAACATAATGCAACATAGTCCTTAAATAATGCAGCAGAGTCCTTATATAATGCAACAAAGTCATTAAATAATGCAGCAGAGTCCTTAAATAATGCAGCAAAGTCCTTAAATAATACAGCAGAGTCCTTAAGTACCACAGCATAGTCCTTAAATAATGCAGCAAAGTCCTTAAATAATGCAGCAGAGTCCTTAAATAATGCAACAAAGTCCTTAAATAATGCAGCAGAGTCCTTAAATACCGCAGCAGAGTCCTTAAATAATGCAGCAAAGTCCTTAAATAATACAACAAAGTCCTTAAATAATGCAGCAGAGTCATTAAATAATGCAGCAAAGTCCTTAAATAATGCAGCAGAGTCCTTAAATAATGCAGCAAATTCCTTAAATAATGCAGCAGAGTCATTAAATAATGCAATAAAGTCCTTAAATAATGCAACAGAGTCCTTAAATAATGCAGCAAAGTCCTTAAATAATGCAGCAGAGTCCTTAAATAATGCAAAAAAGTCCTTAAATAATGCAGCAGAGTCCTTAAATAATACAGCAAAGTCCTTAAATAATGCAGCAGAGTCCTTAAATAATGCAACAAAGTCCTTAAATAATGCAGTAGAGTCCTTAAATAATACAGCAAAGTCCTTAAATAATGCAGCAGAGTCCTAAAATAATGCAGCAAAGTCCTTAAATAATGCAGCAGAGTTCTTAAACACAGCAGCAGAGTCCTTAAATAATGCAGCAAGTAATTAAATAATGCAGCAGAGTCCTTAAGTAATGCAGCAAAGTCCTTAATTAATACAGCAAAGTCCTTAAATAATGCAACAAATTCCTTAAATAATGCAGCAGCGCCCTTAAATAATGCAACAAATTCCTTAAATAATGCAGCAGAGTCCTTAAATACCACAGCAGAGTCCTTAAATAATGCAGCAGAGACCTTAAATAATGCAACAAAGTCCTTAAATAATGCAGCAGATTCCTTAAATTCTGCAGCAGCGTCCTTAAATAATGCATCAAAGTCCTTAAATAATGCAGCAGAGTCCTTAAATACCGCAGCAGAGTCCTTAAATAATGCAGCAAATTCCTTAAATAATGCAGCAGAGTCCTTAAATAATGCAGCTGAGTCCTCAAATGCTTCAGCAGAGTCATTAAATAATGCAGAAGACTCCTTAAATAATGCAGGAAAGTCCTTAAATAAAGCAGCAGAGTCCTTAGATAATGCAGCAGAGTCGTTAAATAATGCAGCAAAGTCCTTAAATAATGCAGCTGAGTCCTCAAATGCTTCAGCAGGATCCTTAAATAATGCAGCAGGATCCTTAAATAATGCAATAAAGTCCTTAAATTATGCAGCAGAGTCCTTAAATAATGCATCAAAGTCCTTAAATAATGCAGCAGAGTCCTTAAATAATGCAGCAAATTCCTTAAATAATGCAGCAGAGTCCTTAAATAATGCAGCTGAGTCCTCAAATACTTCAGCAGAGTCATTAAATAATGCAGAAGAGTCCTTAAATAATGCAGCAAAGTTCTTAAATAATGCAGCAGAGTCCTTAAATAACGCAGCAGAGTCGTTAAATAATGCAGCAAAGTCCTTAAATAATGCAGCTGAGTCCTCAAATGCTTCAGCAGGATCCTTAAATAATGCAGCAGAGACCTTTAATAATTCAGCTGAGTCCTCAAATGCTTCAGCAGAGTCATTAAATAATGCAGCAGGATCCTAAAATAATGCAATAAAGTCCTTAAATTATGCAGCAGAGTCCTTAAATAATGCAGCAAAGTCCTTAAGTACCATAGCAGAGTCCTTAAATAATGCAGCAGAGACCTTAAATAATGCAACAAAGTCCTTAAATAATGAAGCAGATTCCTTAAATTCTGCAGCAGTGTCCTTAAATAATGCATCAAAGTCCTTAAATAATGCAGCAGAGTCCTTAAATACCGCAGCAGAGTCCTTAAATAATGCAGCAAAGTAATTAAATAATGCAGCAGAGTCCTTAAATAATGCAGCAAAGTCCTTAAATAATGCAGCAGAGTCCTTAAATACCAAAGCATAGTCCTTAAATAATGCGGCAGAGTCCTTAAATAATGCAGCAAAGTCCTTAAATAATGCAACAAAGTCCTTAAATAATGCAGCAAAGTCCTTAAATAAAGCAGCAAAGTCCTTACATAATGCAGCAGAGTCCTTCAACAATGCATCTGAGTCCCCAATTGCTTCAGCAGAGTCATTAAACACTGCAGCAGAGTCCTTAAATAATGCAGCAAAGTCTTAAATAATGCAGCAGAGTCCTTAAATAACGCAGCAGTCCTTAAATAATGCAGCAAAGTCCTTAAATAATGCAGCAGAGTCCTTAAATACCGCAGCAGAGTCATTAAATAATGCAGCAGAGTCCTTAAATAATACAGCAGAGACCTTAAATAATGCAGCTGAGTCCTCAAATGCTTCAGCAAAGTCATTAAATAATGCAGCAGAGTCCTTAAATAATGCAATAAAGTCCTTAAATAATGCAGCAGACTTCTAACATAATGCAACATAGTCCTTAAATAATGCAGCAGAGTCCTTATATAATGCAACAAAGTCATTAAATAATGCAGCAGAGTCCTTAAATAATGCAGCAAAGTCCTTAAATAATACAGCAGAGTCCTTAAGTACCACAGCATAGTCCTTAAATAATGCAGCAAAGTCCTTAAATAATGCAGCAGAGTCCTTAAATAATGCAACAAAGTCCTTAAATAATGCAGCAGAGTCCTTAAATACCGCAGCAGAGTCCTTAAATAATGCAGCAAAGTCCTTAAATAATACAACAAAGTCCTTAAATAATGCAGCAGAGTCATTAAATAATGCAGCAAAGTCCTTAAATAATGCAGCAGAGTCCTTAAATAATGCAGCAAATTCCTTAAATAATGCAGCAGAGTCATTAAATAATGCAATAAAGTCCTTAAATAATGCAACAGAGTCCTTAAATAATGCAGCAAAGTCCTTAAATAATGCAGCAGAGTCCTTAAATAATGCAAAAAAGTCCTTAAATAATGCAGCAGAGTCCTTAAATAATACAGCAAAGTCCTTAAATAATGCAGCAGAGTCCTTAAATAATGCAACAAAGTCCTTAAATAATGCAGTAGAGTCCTTAAATAATACAGCAAAGTCCTTAAATAATGCAGCAGAGTCCTAAAATAATGCAGCAAAGTCCTTAAATAATGCAGCAGAGTTCTTAAACACAGCAGCAGAGTCCTTAAATAATGCAGCAAGTAATTAAATAATGCAGCAGAGTCCTTAAGTAATGCAGCAAAGTCCTTAATTAATACAGCAAAGTCCTTAAATAATGCAACAAATTCCTTAAATAATGCAGCAGCGCCCTTAAATAATGCAACAAATTCCTTAAATAATGCAGCAGAGTCCTTAAATACCACAGCAGAGTCCTTAAATAATGCAGCAGAGACCTTAAATAATGCAACAAAGTCCTTAAATAATGCAGCAGATTCCTTAAATTCTGCAGCAGCGTCCTTAAATAATGCATCAAAGTCCTTAAATAATGCAGCAGAGTCCTTAAATACCGCAGCAGAGTCCTTAAATAATGCAGCAAATTCCTTAAATAATGCAGCAGAGTCCTTAAATAATGCAGCTGAGTCCTCAAATGCTTCAGCAGAGTCATTAAATAATGCAGAAGACTCCTTAAATAATGCAGGAAAGTCCTTAAATAAAGCAGCAGAGTCCTTAGATAATGCAGCAGAGTCGTTAAATAATGCAGCAAAGTCCTTAAATAATGCAGCTGAGTCCTCAAATGCTTCAGCAGGATCCTTAAATAATGCAGCAGGATCCTTAAATAATGCAATAAAGTCCTTAAATTATGCAGCAGAGTCCTTAAATAATGCAGCAAAGTCCTTAAATAATGCAGCAGAGTCCTTACATAATGCAACAAACTCCTTAAATAATGCAGCAGAGTCCTTAAATAATGCAACAAAGTTCTTAAATAATGCATCAAAGTCCTTAAATAATGCAGCAAAGTCCTTAAATAATGCAGCAAAGTCGTTAAGTACCATAGCAGAGTCCTTAAATAATGCAGCAGAGACCTTAAATAATGCAACAAAGTCCTTAAATAATGCAGCAGAGTCCTTACATAATGCAACAAAGTCCTTAAATAATGCAACAGAGTCCTTAAATAATGCAGCTGAGTCCTCAAATGCTTCAGCAGAGTCGTTAAATAATGCAGCAAAGTCCTTAAATAATGCAGCAGACTCCTTACATAATGCAACAAAGTCCTTAAATAATGCAGCAGAGTACTTATATAATGCAACAAAGTTATTAAATAATGCAGCAAAGTCCTTAAATAATGCAGCAGAGTCCTTAAATAATGCAACAAATTCCTTAAATAATGCAGCAGAGTCCTTAAATAATGCATCAAAGTCCTTAAATAATGCAGCAGAGTCCTTAAATACCGCAGCAGAGTCCTTAAATAATGCAGCAAAGTAATTAAATAATGCAGCAGAGTCCTTAAATAATGCAGCAAAGTCCTTAAATAATGCAGCAGAGTCCTTAAATACCAAAGCATAGTCCTTAAATAATGCAGCAAAGTCCTTAAATAATGCAGCAGAATCCTTAAATAATGCAACAAAGTCCTTAAATAATGCAGCAGAGTCCTTAAATAATGCAACAAAGTCCTTAAATAATGCAGCAGAGTCCTTAAATAATGCAACAAATTCCTTAAATAATGCAGCAGAGTCCTTAAATAATGCAGCAAAGTCCTTAAATCATGCAGCTGAGTCCTCAAATGCTTCAGCAGAGTCCTTAAATAATGCAGCAGAGACCTTAAATAATGCAGTTGAGTCCTCAAATGCTTCAGCAGATTCATTAAATAATGCAGCAAAGTCCTTAAATAATGCAGCAGACTCCTTACATAATGCAACAAATTCCTTAAATAATGCAGCAGAGTCCTTAAATAATGCAGCTGAGTCCTCAAATGCTTCAGCAGAGTCATTAAATAATGCCGCAGGATCCTTAAATAATGCAATAAAGTCCTTAAATTATGCAGCAGAGTCCTTAAATAATGCAGCAAAGTCCTTAAATAATGCAGCAGAGTCCTTACATAATGCAACAAACTCCTTAAATAATGCAGCAGAGTCCTTAAATAATGCAACAAAGTTCTTAAATAATGCATCAAAGTCCTTAAATAATGCAGCAAAGTCCTTAAATAATGCAGCAAAGTCGTTAAGTACCATAGCAGAGTCCTTAAATAATGCAGCAGAGACCTTAAATAATGCAACAAAGTCCTTAAATAATGCAGCAGATTCCTTAAATTCTGCAGCAGCGTCCTTAAATAATGCAACAAAGTCCTTAAATAATGCATCAGAGTCCTTAAATAATGCAACAAAGTCCTTAAATAATGCAAAAGAGTCCTTAAATAATGCAGCTGAGTCCTCAAATGCTTCAGCAGGATCCTTAAATAATGCAGCAGGATCCTTAAATAATGCAATAAAGTCCTTAAATTATGCAGCAGAGTCCTTAAATAATGCAGCAAAGTCCTTAAATAATGCAGCAGAGTCCTTACATAATGCAACAAACTCCTTAAATAATGCAGCAGAGTCCTTAAATAATGCAACAAAGTCCTTAAATAATGCAAAAGAGTCCTTAAATAAAGCAGCAAAGCCCTTACATAATGCAGCAGAGTCCTTAAATAATGCATCTGAGTGCCCAAATGCTTCAGCAGAGTCATTAAATACTGCAGCAGAGACCTTAAATAATGCAACAAAGTCCTTAAATAATGCAGCAGAGTCCTTAAATACCGCAGCAGAGTCCTTAAATAATGCAGCTGAGTCCTCAAATACTTCAGCAGAGTCATTAAATAATGCAGAAGAGTCCTTAAATAATGCAGCAAAGTCCTTAAATAATGCAGCAGAGTCCTTACATAATGCAACAAAGTCCTTAAATAATGCAGCAGAGTCCTTAAATAATGCAGCTGAGTCCTCAAATGCTTCAGCAGAGTCGTTAAATAATGCAGCAAAGTCCTTAAATAATGCAGCAGACTCCTTACATAATGCAACAAAGTCCTTAAATAATGCAGCAGAGTACTTATATAATGCAAAAAAGTTATTAAATAATGCAGCAAAGTCCTTAAATAATGCAGCAGAGTCCTTAAATAATGCAACAAATTCCTTAAATAATGCAGCAGAGTCCTTAAATAATGCATCAAAGTCCTTAAATAATGCAGCAGAGTCCTTAAATACCGCAGCAGAGTCCTTAAATAATGCAGCAAAGTAATTAAATAATGCAGCAGAGTCCTTAAATAATGCAGCAAAGTCCTTAAATAATGCAGCAGAGTCCTTAAATACCAAAGCATAGTCCTTAAATAATGCAGCAAAGTCCTTAAATAATGCAGCAGAATCCTTAAATAATGCAACAAAGTCCTTAAATAATGCAGCAGAGTCCTTAAATAATACAACAACGTCCTTAAATAATGCAAGAGTCCTTAAATAAAGCAGCAAAGCCCTTACATAATGCAGCAGAGTCCTTAAATAATGCATCTGAGTCCCCAAATGCTTCAGCAGAGTCATTAAATACTGCAGCAGAGTCCTTAAATAATGCAACAAAGTCCTTAAATAATGCAGCAGCGTCCTTAAATAATGCAACAAATTCCTTAAATAATGCAGCAGAGTCCTTAAATACCACAGCAGAGTCCTTAAATAATGCAGCAGAGACCTTAAATAATGCAACAAAGTCCTTAAATAATGCAGCAGATTCCTTAAATTCTGCAGCAGCGTCCTTAAATAATGCATCAAAGTCCTTAAATAATGCAGCAGAGTCCTTAAATAATGCAGCAAATTCCTTAAATAATGCAGCAGAGTCCTTAAATAATGCAGCTGAGTCCTCAAATACTTCAGCAGAGTCATTAAATAATGCAGAAGAGTCCTTAAATAATGCAGCAAAGTTCTTAAATAATGCAGCAGAGTCCTTAAATAACGCAGCAGAGTCGTTAAATAATGCAGCAAAGTCCTTAAATAATGCAGCTGAGTCCTCAAATGCTTCAGCAGGATCCTTAAATAATGCAGCAGAGACCTTTAATAATGCAGCTGAGTCCTCAAATGCTTCAGCAGAGTCATTAAATAATGCAGCAGGATCCTAAAATAATGCAATAAAGTCCTTAAATTATGCAGCAGAGTCCTTAAATAATGCAGCAAAGTCCTTAAGTACCATAGCAGAGTCCTTAAATAATGCAGCAGAGACCTTAAATAATGCAACAAAGTCCTTAAATAATGAAGCAGATTCCTTAAATTCTGCAGCAGTGTCCTTAAATAATGCATCAAAGTCCTTAAATAATGCAGCAGAGTCCTTAAATACCGCAGCAGAGTCCTTAAATAATGCAGCAAAGTAATTAAATAATGCAGCAGAGTCCTTAAATAATGCAGCAAAGTCCTTAAATAATGCAGCAGAGTCCTTAAATACCAAAGCATAGTCCTTAAATAATGCGGCAGAGTCCTTAAATAATGCAGCAAAGTCCTTAAATAATGCAGCAGAGTCCTTAAATAATGCAACAAAGTCCTTAAATAATGCAGCAAAGTCCTTAAATAAAGCAGCAAAGTCCTTACATAATGCAGCAGAGTCCTTAAACAATGCATCTGAGTCCCCAATAGCTTCAGCAGAGTCATTAAACACTGCAGCAGAGTCCTTAAATAATGCAGCAAAGTCTTAAATAATGCAGCAGAGTCCTTAAATAACGCAGCAGTCCTTAAATAATGCAGCAAAGTCCTTAAATAATGCAGCAGAGTCCTTAAATACCGCAGCAGAGTCATTAAATAATGCAGCAGAGTCCTTAAATAATACAGCAGAGACCTTAAATAATGCAGCTGAGTCCTCAAATGCTTCAGCAGAGTCATTAAATAATGCAGCAGAGTCCTTAAATAATGCAATAAAGTCCTTAAATAATGCAGCAGAGTCCTTAAATAATGCAGCAAAGTCCTTAAATAATGCAGCAGACTTCTAACATAATGCAACATAGTCCTTAAATAATGCAGCAGAGTCGTTATATAATGCAACAAAGTTCTTAAATAATGCATCAAAGTCCTTAAATAATGCAGCAAAGTCCTTAAATAATGCAGCAAAGTCGTTAAGTACCATAGCAGAGTCCTTAAATAATGCAGCAGAGACCTTAAATAATGCAACAAAGTCCTTAAATAATGCAGCAGATTCCTTAAATTCTGCAGCAGCGTCCTTAAATAATGCAACAAAGTCCTTAAATAATGCAGCAGAGTCCTTAAATAATGCAACAAAGTCCTTAAATAATGCAAAAGAGTCCTTAAATAATGCAGCTGAGTCCTCAAATGCTTCAGCAGGATCCTTAAATAATGCAGCAGGATCCTTAAATAATGCAATAAAGTCCTTAAATTATGCAGCAGAGTCCTTAAATAATGCAGCAAAGTCCTTAAATAATGCAGCAGAGTCCTTACATAATGCAACAAACTCCTTAAATAATGCAGCAGAGTCCTTAAATAATGCAACAAAGTCCTTAAATAATGCAAAAGAGTCCTTAAATAAAGCAGCAAAGCCCTTACATAATGCAGCAGAGTCCTTAAATAATGCATCTGAGTGCCCAAATGCTTCAGCAGAGTCATTAAATACTGCAGCAGAGACCTTAAATAATGCAACAAAGTCCTTAAATAATGCAGCAGAGTCCTTAAATACCGCAGCAGAGTCCTTAAATAATGCAGCTGAGTCCTCAAATACTTCAGCAGAGTCATTAAATAATGCAGAAGAGTCCTTAAATAATGCAGCAAAGTCCTTAAATAATGCAGCAGAGTCCTTACATAATGCAACAAAGTCCTTAAATAATGCAGCAGAGTCCTTAAATAATGCAGCTGAGTCCTCAAATGCTTCAGCAGAGTCGTTAAATAATGCAGCAAAGTCCTTAAATAATGCAGCAGACTCCTTACATAATGCAACAAAGTCCTTAAATAATGCAGCAGAGTACTTATATAATGCAAAAAAGTTATTAAATAATGCAGCAAAGTCCTTAAATAATGCAGCAGAGTCCTTAAATAATGCAACAAATTCCTTAAATAATGCAGCAGAGTCCTTAAATAATGCATCAAAGTCCTTAAATAATGCAG
The DNA here is from genome assembly GCF_046119375.1 of Phyllobates terribilis. Classification (NCBI taxonomy): domain Eukaryota; kingdom Metazoa; phylum Chordata; class Amphibia; order Anura; family Dendrobatidae; genus Phyllobates; species Phyllobates terribilis. The sequence continues at coordinate 932,811 of NW_027363048.1, forward strand.
CAGAGTCCTTAAATACCGCAGCAGAGTCCTTAAATAATGCAGCAAAGTAATTAAATAATGCAGCAGAGTCCTTAAATAATGCAGCAAAGTCCTTAAATAATGCAGCAGAGTCCTTAAATACCAAAGCATAGTCCTTAAATAATGCAGCAAAGTCCTTAAATAATGCAGCAGAATCCTTAAATAATGCAACAAAGTCCTTAAATAATGCAGCAGAGTCCTTAAATAATGCAACAACGTCCTTAAATAATGCAAGAGTCCTTAAATAAAGCAGCAAAGCCCTTACATAATGCAGCAGAGTCCTTAAATAATGCATCTGAGTCCCCAAATGCTTCAGCAGAGTCATTAAATACTGCAGCAGAGTCCTTAAATAATGCAACAAAGTCCTTAAATAATGCAGCAGCGTCCTTAAATAATGCAACAAATTCCTTAAATAATGCAGCAGAGTCCTTAAATACCACAGCAGAGTCCTTAAATAATGCAGCAGAGACCTTAAATAATGCAACAAAGTCCTTAAATAATGCAGCAGATTCCTTAAATTCTGCAGCAGCGTCCTTAAATAATGCATCAAAGTCCTTAAATAATGCAGCAGAGTCCTTAAATAATGCAGCAAATTCCTTAAATAATGCAGCAGAGTCCTTAAATAATGCAGCTGAGTCCTCAAATACTTCAGCAGAGTCATTAAATAATGCAGAAGAGTCCTTAAATAATGCAGCAAAGTTCTTAAATAATGCAGCAGAGTCCTTAAATAACGCAGCAGAGTCGTTAAATAATGCAGCAAAGTCCTTAAATAATGCAGCTGAGTCCTCAAATGCTTCAGCAGGATCCTTAAATAATGCAGCAGAGACCTTTAATAATGCAGCTGAGTCCTCAAATGCTTCAGCAGAGTCATTAAATAATGCAGCAGGATCCTAAAATAATGCAATAAAGTCCTTAAATTATGCAGCAGAGTCCTTAAATAATGCAGCAAAGTCCTTAAGTACCATAGCAGAGTCCTTAAATAATGCAGCAGAGACCTTAAATAATGCAACAAAGTCCTTAAATAATGAAGCAGATTCCTTAAATTCTGCAGCAGTGTCCTTAAATAATGCATCAAAGTCCTTAAATAATGCAGCAGAGTCCTTAAATACCGCAGCAGAGTCCTTAAATAATGCAGCAAAGTAATTAAATAATGCAGCAGAGTCCTTAAATAATGCAGCAAAGTCCTTAAATAATGCAGCAGAGTCCTTAAATACCAAAGCATAGTCCTTAAATAATGCGGCAGAGTCCTTAAATAATGCAGCAAAGTCCTTAAATAATGCAGCAGAGTCCTTAAATAATGCAACAAAGTCCTTAAATAATGCAGCAAAGTCCTTAAATAAAGCAGCAAAGTCCTTACATAATGCAGCAGAGTCCTTAAACAATGCATCTGAGTCCCCAATAGCTTCAGCAGAGTCATTAAACACTGCAGCAGAGTCCTTAAATAATGCAGCAAAGTCTTAAATAATGCAGCAGAGTCCTTAAATAACGCAGCAGTCCTTAAATAATGCAGCAAAGTCCTTAAATAATGCAGCAGAGTCCTTAAATACCGCAGCAGAGTCATTAAATAATGCAGCAGAGTCCTTAAATAATACAGCAGAGACCTTAAATAATGCAGCTGAGTCCTCAAATGCTTCAGCAGAGTCATTAAATAATGCAGCAGAGTCCTTAAATAATGCAATAAAGTCCTTAAATAATGCAGCAGAGTCCTTAAATAATGCAGCAAAGTCCTTAAATAATGCAGCAGACTTCTAACATAATGCAACATAGTCCTTAAATAATGCAGCAGAGTCGTTATATAATGCAACAAAGTTCTTAAATAATGCATCAAAGTCCTTAAATAATGCAGCAAAGTCCTTAAATAATGCAGCAAAGTCGTTAAGTACCATAGCAGAGTCCTTAAATAATGCAGCAGAGACCTTAAATAATGCAACAAAGTCCTTAAATAATGCAGCAGATTCCTTAAATTCTGCAGCAGCGTCCTTAAATAATGCAACAAAGTCCTTAAATAATGCAGCAGAGTCCTTAAATAATGCAACAAAGTCCTTAAATAATGCAAAAGAGTCCTTAAATAATGCAGCTGAGTCCTCAAATGCTTCAGCAGGATCCTTAAATAATGCAGCAGGATCCTTAAATAATGCAATAAAGTCCTTAAATTATGCAGCAGAGTCCTTAAATAATGCAGCAAAGTCCTTAAATAATGCAGCAGAGTCCTTACATAATGCAACAAACTCCTTAAATAATGCAGCAGAGTCCTTAAATAATGCAACAAAGTCCTTAAATAATGCAAAAGAGTCCTTAAATAAAGCAGCAAAGCACTTACATAATGCAGCAGAGTCCTTAAATAATGCATCTGAGTGCCCAAATGCTTCAGCAGAGTCATTAAATACTGCAGCAGAGACCTTAAATAATGCAACAAAGTCCTTAAATAATGCAGCAGAGTCCTTAAATACCGCAGCAGAGTCCTTAAATAATGCAGCTGAGTCCTCAAATACTTCAGCAGAGTCATTAAATAATGCAGAAGAGTCCTTAAATAATGCAGCAAAGTTCTTAAATAATGCAGCAGAGTCCTTAAATAACGCAGCAGAGTCGTTAAATAATGCAGCAAAGTCCTTAAATAATGCAGCTGAGTCCTCAAATGCTTCAGCAGGATCCTTAAATAATGCAGCAGAGACCTTTAATAATGCAGCTGAGTCCTCAAATGCTTCAGCAGAGTCATTAAATAATGCAGCAGGATCCTAAAATAATGCAATAAAGTCCTTAAATTATGCAGCAGAGTCCTAAAATAATGCAGCAAAGTCCTTAAATAATGCAGCAGAGTCCTTACATAATGCAACAAAGTCCTTAAATAATGCAACAGAGTCCTTAAATAATGCAGCTGAGTCCTCAAATGCTTCAGCAGAGTCGTTAAATAATGCAGCAAAGTCCTTAAATAATGCAGCAGACTCCTTACATAATGCAACAAAGTCCTTAAATAATGCAGCAGAGTACTTATATAATGCAACAAAGTTATTAAATAATGCAGCAAAGTCCTTAAATAATGCAGCAGAGTCCTTAAATAATGCAACAAATTCCTTAAATAATGCAGCAGAGTCCTTAAATAATGCATCAAAGTCCTTAAATAATGCAGCAGAGTCCTTAAATACCGCAGCAGAGTCCTTAAATAATGCAGCAAAGTAATTAAATAATGCAGCAGAGTCCTTAAATAATGCAGCAAAGTCCTTAAATAATGCAGCAGAGTCCTTAAATACCAAAGCATAGTCCTTAAATAATGCAGCAAAGTCCTTAAATAATGCAGCAGAATCCTTAAATAATGCAACAAAGTCCTTAAATAATGCAGCAGAGTCCTTAAATAATGCAACAAAGTCCTTAAATAATGCAGCAGAGTCCTTAAATAATGCAACAAATTCCTTAAATAATGCAGCAGAGTCCTTAAATAATGCAGCAAAGTCCTTAAATCATGCAGCTGAGTCCTCAAATGCTTCAGCAGAGTCCTTAAATAATGCAGCAGAGACCTTAAATAATGCAGTTGAGTCCTCAAATGCTTCAGCAGATTCATTAAATAATGCAGCAAAGTCCTTAAATAATGCAGCAGACTCCTTACATAATGCAACAAATTCCTTAAATAATGCAGCAGAGTCCTTAAATAATGCAGCTGAGTACTCAAATGCTTCAGCAGAGTCATTAAATAATGCAGCAGGATCCTTAAATAATGCAATAAAGTCCTTAAATTATGCAGCAGAGTCCTTAAATAATGCAGCAAAGTCCTTAAATAATGCAGCAGAGTCCTTACATAATGCAACAAACTCCTTAAATAATGCAGCAGAGTCCTTAAATAATGCAACAAAGTTCTTAAATAATGCATCAAAGTCCTTAAATAATGCAGCAAAGTCCTTAAATAATGCAGCAAAGTCGTTAAGTACCATAGCAGAGTCCTTAAATAATGCAGCAGAGACCTTAAATAATGCAACAAAGTCCTTAAATAATGCAGCAGATTCCTTAAATTCTGCAGCAGCGTCCTTAAATAATGCAACAAAGTCCTTAAATAATGCATCAGAGTCCTTAAATAATGCAACAAAGTCCTTAAATAATGCAAAAGAGTCCTTAAATAATGCAGCTGAGTCCTCAAATGCTTCAGCAGGATCCTTAAATAATGCAGCAGGATCCATAAATAATGCAATAAAGTCCTTAAATTATGCAGCAGAGTCCTTAAATAATGCAGCAAAGTCCTTAAATAATGCAGCAGAGTCCTTACATAATGCAACAAACTCCTTAAATAATGCAGCAGAGTCCTTAAATAATGCAACAAAGTCCTTAAATAATGCAAAAGAGTCCTTAAATAAAGCAGCAAAGCCCTTACATAATGCAGCAGAGTCCTTAAATAATGCATCTGAGTGCCCAAATGCTTCAGCAGAGTCATTAAATACTGCAGCAGAGACCTTAAATAATGCAACAAAGTCCTTAAATAATGCAGCAGAGTCCTTAAATACCGCAGCAGAGTCCTTAAATAATGCAGCTGAGTCCTCAAATACTTCAGCAGAGTCATTAAATAATGCAGAAGAGTCCTTAAATAATGCAGCAAAGTCCTTAAATAATGCAGCAGAGTCCTTACATAATGCAACAAAGTCCTTAAATAATGCAGCAGAGTCCTTAAATAATGCAGCTGAGTCCTCAAATGCTTCAGCAGAGTCGTTAAATAATGCAGCAAAGTCCTTAAATAATGCAGCAGACTCCATACATAATGCAACAAAGTCCTTAAATAATGCAGCAGAGTACTTATATAATGCAACAAAGTTATTAAATAATGCAGCAAAGTCCTTAAATAATGCAGCAGAGTCCTTAAATAATGCAACAAATTCCTTAAATAATGCAGCAGAGTCCTTAAATAATGCATCAAAGTCCTTAAATAATGCAGCATAGTCCTTAAATACCGCAGCAGAGTCCTTAAATAATGCAGCAAAGTAATTAAATAATGCAGCAGAGTCCTTAAATAATGCAGCAAAGTCCTTAAATAATGCAGCAGAGTCCTTAAATACCAAAGCATAGTCCTTAAATAATGCAGCAAAGTCCTTAAATAATGCAGCAGAATCCTTAAATAATGCAACAAATTCCTTAAATAATGCAGCAGAGTCCTTAAATACCACAGCAGAGTCCTTAAATAATGCAGCAGAGACCTTAAATAATGCAACAAAGTCCTTAAATAATGCAGCAGATTCCTTAAATTCTGCAGCAGCGTCCTTAAATAATGCATCAAAGTCCTTAAATAATGCAGCAGAGTCCTTAAATAATGCAGCAAATTCCTTAAATAATGCAGCAGAGTCCTTAAATAATGCAGCTGAGTCCTCAAATACTTCAGCAGAGTCATTAAATAATGCAGAAGAGTCCTTAAATAATGCAGCAAAGTTCTTAAATAATGCAGCAGAGTCCTTAAATAACGCAGCAGAGTCGTTAAATAATGCAGCAAAGTCCTTAAATAATGCAGCTGAGTCCTCAAATGCTTCAGCAGGATCCTTAAATAATGCAGCAGAGACCTTTAATAATTCAGCTGAGTCCTCAAATGCTTCAGCAGAGTCATTAAATAATGCAGCAGGATCCTAAAATAATGCAATAAAGTCCTTAAATTATGCAGCAGAGTCCTTAAATAATGCAGCAAAGTCCTTAAGTACCATAGCAGAGTCCTTAAATAATGCAGCAGAGACCTTAAATAATGCAACAAAGTCCTTAAATAATGAAGCAGATTCCTTAAATTCTGCAGCAGTGTCCTTAAATAATGCATCAAAGTCCTTAAATAATGCAGCAGAGTCCTTAAATACCGCAGCAGAGTCCTTAAATAATGCAGCAAAGTAATTAAATAATGCAGCAGAGTCCTTAAATAATGCAGCAAAGTCCTTAAATAATGCAGCAGAGTCCTTAAATACCAAAGCATAGTCCTTAAATAATGCGGCAGAGTCCTTAAATAATGCAGCAAAGTCCTTAAATAATGCAACAAAGTCCTTAAATAATGCAGCAAAGTCCTTAAATAAAGCAGCAAAGTCCTTACATAATGCAGCAGAGTCCTTAAACAATGCATCTGAGTCCCCAATTGCTTCAGCAGAGTCATTAAACACTGCAGCAGAGTCCTTAAATAATGCAGCAAAGTCTTAAATAATGCAGCAGAGTCCTTAAATAACGCAGCAGTCCTTAAATAATGCAGCAAAGTCCTTAAATAATGCAGCAGAGTCCTTAAATACCGCAGCAGAGTCATTAAATAATGCAGCAGAGTCCTTAAATAATACAGCAGAGACCTTAAATAATGCAGCTGAGTCCTCAAATGCTTCAGCAGAGTCATTAAATAATGCAGCAGAGTCCTTAAATAATGCAATAAAGTCCTTAAATAATGCAGCAGAGTCCTTAAATAATGCAGCAAAGTCCTTAAATAATGCAGCAGACTTCTAACATAATGCAACATAGTCCTTAAATAATGCAGCAGAGTCGTTATATAATGCAACAAAGTTCTTAAATAATGCATCAAAGTCCTTAAATAATGCAGCAAAGTCCTTAAATAATGCAGCAAAGTCGTTAAGTACCATAGCAGAGTCCTTAAATAATGCAGCAGAGACCTTAAATAATGCAACAAAGTCCTTAAATAATGCAGCAGATTCCTTAAATTCTGCAGCAGCGTCCTTAAATAATGCAACAAAGTCCTTAAATAATGCAGCAGAGTCCTTAAATAATGCAACAAAGTCCTTAAATAATGCAAAAGAGTCCTTAAATAATGCAGCTGAGTCCTCAAATGCTTCAGCAGGATCCTTAAATAATGCAGCAGGATCCTTAAATAATGCAATAAAGTCCTTAAATTATGCAGCAGAGTCCTTAAATAATGCAGCAAAGTCCTTAAATAATGCAGCAGAGTCCTTACATAATGCAACAAACTCCTTAAATAATGCAGCAGAGTCCTTAAATAATGCAACAAAGTCCTTAAATAATGCAAAAGAGTCCTTAAATAAAGCAGCAAAGCACTTACATAATGCAGCAGAGTCCTTAAATAATGCATCTGAGTGCCCAAATGCTTCAGCAGAGTCATTAAATACTGCAGCAGAGACCTTAAATAATGCAACAAAGTCCTTAAATAATGCAGCAGAGTCCTTAAATACCGCAGCAGAGTCCTTAAATAATGCAGCTGAGTCCTCAAATACTTCAGCAGAGTCATTAAATAATGCAGAAGAGTCCTTAAATAATGCAGCAAAGTTCTTAAATAATGCAGCAGAGTCCTTAAATAACGCAGCAGAGTCGTTAAATAATGCAGCAAAGTCCTTAAATAATGCAGCTGAGTCCTCAAATGCTTCAGCAGGATCCTTAAATAATGCAGCAGAGACCTTTAATAATGCAGCTGAGTCCTCAAATGCTTCAGCAGAGTCATTAAATAATGCAGCAGGATCCTAAAATAATGCAATAAAGTCCTTAAATTATGCAGCAGAGTCCTTAAATAATGCAGCAAAGTCCTTAAATAATGCAGCAGAGTCCTTACATAATGCAACAAAGTCCTTAAATAATGCAGCAGAGTCCTTAAATAATGCAGCTGAGTCCTCAAATGCTTCAGCAGAGTCGTTAAATAATGCAGCAAAGTCCTTAAATAATGCAGCAGACTCCTTACATAATGCAACAAAGTCCTTAAATAATGCAGCAGAGTACTTATATAATGCAACAAAGTTATTAAATAATGCAGCAAAGTCCTTAAATAATGCAGCAGAGTCCTTAAATAATGCAACAAATTCCTTAAATAATGCAGCAGAGTCCTTAAATAATGCATCAAAGTCCTTAAATAATGCAGCAGAGTCCTTAAATACCGCAGCAGAGTCCTTAAATAATGCAGCAGAGACCTTAAATAATGCAACAAAGTCCTTAAATAATGCAGCAGATTCCTTAAATTCTGCAGCAGCGTCCTTAAATAATGCATCAAAGTCCTTAAATAATGCAGCAGAGTCCTTAAATAATGCAGCAAATTCCTTAAATAATGCAGCAGAGTCCTTAAATAATGCAGCTGAGTCCTCAAATACTTCAGCAGAGTCATTAAATAATGCAGAAGAGTCCTTAAATAATGCAGCAAAGTTCTTAAATAATGCAGCAGAGTCCTTAAATAACGCAGCAGAGTCGTTAAATAATGCAGCAAAGTCCTTAAATAATGCAGCTGAGTCCTCAAATGCTTCAGCAGGATCCTTAAATAATGCAGCAGAGACCTTTAATAATGCAGCTGAGTCCTCAAATGCTTCAGCAGAGTCATTAAATAATGCAGCAGGATCCTAAAATAATGCAATAAAGTCCTTAAATTATGCAGCAGAGTCCTTAAATAATGCAGCAAAGTCCTTAAGTACCATAGCAGAGTCCTTAAATAATGCAGCAGAGACCTTAAATAATGCAACAAAGTCCTTAAATAATGAAGCAGATTCCTTAAATTCTGCAGCAGTGTCCTTAAATAATGCATCAAAGTCCTTAAATAATGCAGCAGAGTCCTTAAATACCGCAGCAGAGTCCTTAAATAATGCAGCAAAGTAATTAAATAATGCAGCAGAGTCCTTAAATAATGCAGCAAAGTCCTTAAATAATGCAGCAGAGTCCTTAAATACCAAAGCATAGTCCTTAAATAATGCGGCAGAGTCCTTAAATAATGCAGCAAAGTCCTTAAATAATGCAGCAGAGTCCTTAAATAATGCAACAAAGTCCTTAAATAATGCAGCAAAGTCCTTAAATAAAGCAGCAAAGTCCTTACATAATGCAGCAGAGTCCTTAAACAATGCATCTGAGTCCCCAATTGCTTCAGCAGAGTCATTAAACACTGCAGCAGAGTCCTTAAATAATGCAGCAAAGTCTTAAATAATGCAGCAGAGTCCTTAAATAACGCAGCAGTCCTTAAATAATGCAGCAAAGTCCTTAAATAATGCAGCAGAGTCCTTAAATACCGCAGCAGAGTCATTAAATAATGCAGCAGAGTCCTTAAATAATACAGCAGAGACCTTAAATAATGCAGCTGAGTCCTCAAATGCTTCAGCAGAGTCATTAAATAATGCAGCAGAGTCCTTAAATAATGCAATAAAGTCCTTAAATAATGCAGCAGAGTCCTTAAATAATGCAGCAAAGTCCTTAAATAATGCAGCAGACTTCTAACATAATGCAACATAGTCCTTAAATAATGCAGCAGAGTCGTTATATAATGCAACAAAGTTCTTAAATAATGCATCAAAGTCCTTAAATAATGCAGCAAAGTCCTTAAATAATGCAGCAAAGTCGTTAAGTACCATAGCAGAGTCCTTAAATAATGCAGCAGAGACCTTAAATAATGCAACAAAGTCCTTAAATAATGCAGCAGATTCCTTAAATTCTGCAGCAGCGTCCTTAAATAATGCAACAAAGTCCTTAAATAATGCAGCAGAGTCCTTAAATAATGCAACAAAGTCCTTAAATAATGCAAAAGAGTCCTTAAATAATGCAGCTGAGTCCTCAAATGCTTCAGCAGGATCCTTAAATAATGCAGCAGGATCCTTAAATAATGCAATAAAGTCCTTAAATTATGCAGCAGAGTCCTTAAATAATGCAGCAAAGTCCTTAAATAATGCAGCAGAGTCCTTACATAATGCAACAAACTCCTTAAATAATGCAGCAGAGTCCTTAAATAATGCAACAAAGTCCTTAAATAATGCAAAAGAGTCCTTAAATAAAGCAGCAAAGCACTTACATAATGCAGCAGAGTCCTTAAATAATGCATCTGAGTGCCCAAATGCTTCAGCAGAGTCATTAAATACTGCAGCAGAGACCTTAAATAATGCAACAAAGTCCTTAAATAATGCAGCAGAGTCCTTAAATACCGCAGCAGAGTCCTTAAATAATGCAGCTGAGTCCTCAAATACTTCAGCAGAGTCATTAAATAATGCAGAAGAGTCCTTAAATAATGCAGCAAAGTTCTTAAATAATGCAGCAGAGTCCTTAAATAACGCAGCAGAGTCGTTAAATAATGCAGCAAAGTCCTTAAATAATGCAGCTGAGTCCTCAAATGCTTCAGCAGAGTCATTAAATAATGCAGCAGGATCCTAAAATAATGCAATAAAGTCCTTAAATTATGCAGCAGAGTCCTAAAATAATGCAGCAAAGTCCTTAAATAATGCAGCAGAGTCCTTACATAATGCAACAAAGTCCTTAAATAATGCAACAGAGTCCTTAAATAATGCAGCTGAGTCCTCAAATGCTTCAGCAGAGTCGTTAAATAATGCAGCAAAGTCCTTAAATAATGCAGCAGACTCCTTACATAATGCAACAAAGTCCTTAAATAATGCAGCAGAGTACTTATATAATGCAACAAAGTTATTAAATAATGCAGCAAAGTCCTTAAATAATGCAGCAGAGTCCTTAAATAATGCAACAAATTCCTTAAATAATGCAGCAGAGTCCTTAAATAATGCATCAAAGTCCTTAAATAATGCAGCAGAGTCCTTAAATACCGCAGCAGAGTCCTTAAATAATGCAGCAAAGTAATTAAATAATGCAGCAGAGTCCTTAAATAATGCAGCAAAGTCCTTAAATAATGCAGCAGAGTCCTTAAATACCAAAGCATAGTCCTTAAATAATGCAGCAAAGTCCTTAAATAATGCAGCAGAATCCTTAAATAATGCAACAAAGTCCTTAAATAATGCAGCAGAGTCCTTAAATAATGCAACAAAGTCCTTAAATAATGCAGCAGAGTCCTTAAATAATGCAACAAATTCCTTAAATAATGCAGCAGAGTCCTTAAATAATGCAGCAAAGTCCTTAAATCATGCAGCTGAGTCCTCAAATGCTTCAGCAGAGTCCTTAAATAATGCAGCAGAGACCTTAAATAATGCAGTTGAGTCCTCAAATGCTTCAGCAGATTCATTAAATAATGCAGCAAAGTCCTTGAATAATGCAGCAGACTCCTTACATAATGCAACAAATTCCTTAAATAATGCAGCAGAGTCCTTAAATAATGCAGCTGAGTCCTCAAATGCTTCAGCAGAGTCATTAAATAATGCAGCAGGATCCTTAAATAATGCAATAAAGTCCTTAAATTATGCAGCAGAGTCCTTAAATAATGCAGCAAAGTCCTTAAATAATGCAGCAGAGTCCTTACATAATGCAACAAACTCCTTAAATAATGCAGCAGAGTCCTTAAATAATGCAACAAAGTTCTTAAATAATGCATCAAAGTCCTTAAATAATGCAGCAAAGTCCTTAAATAATGCAGCAAAGTCGTTAAGTACCATAGCAGAGTCCTTAAATAATGCAGCAGAGACCTTAAATAATGCAACAAAGTCCTTAAATAATGCAGCAGATTCCTTAAATTCTGCAGCAGCGTCCTTAAATAATGCAACAAAGTCCTTAAATAATGCATCAGAGTCCTTAAATAATGCAACAAAGTCCTTAAATAATGCAAAAGAGTCCTTAAATAATGCAGCTGAGTCCTCAAATGCTTCAGCAGGATCCTTAAATAATGCAGCAGGATCCTTAAATAATGCAATAAAGTCCTTAAATTATGCAGCAGAGTCCTTAAATAATGCAGCAAAGTCCTTAAATAATGCAGCAGAGTCCTTACATAATGCAACAAACTCCTTAAATAATGCAGCAGAGTCCTTAAATAATGCAACAAAGTCCTTAAATAATGCAAAAGAGTCCTTAAATAAAGCAGCAAAGCCCTTACATAATGCAGCAGAGTCCTTAAATAATGCATCTGAGTGCCCAAATGCTTCAGCAGAGTCATTAAATACTGCAGCAGAGACCTTAAATAATGCAACAAAGTCCTTAAATAATGCAGCAGAGTCCTTAAATACCGCAGCAGAGTCCTTAAATAATGCAGCTGAGTCCTCAAATACTTCAGCAGAGTCATTAAATAATGCAGAAGAGTCCTTAAATAATGCAGCAAAGTCCTTAAATAATGCAGCAGAGTCCTTACATAATGCAACAAAGTCCTTAAATAATGCAGCAGAGTCCTTAAATAATGCAGCTGAGTCCTCAAATGCTTCAGCAGAGTCGTTAAATAATGCAGCAAAGTCCTTAAATAATGCAGCAGACTCCTTACATAATGCAACAAAGTCCTTAAATAATGCAGCAGAGTACTTATATAATGCAACAAAGTTATTAAATAATGCAGCAAAGTCCTTAAATAATGCAGCAGAGTCCTTAAATAATGCAACAAATTCCTTAAATAATGCAGCAGAGTCCTTAAATAATGCATCAAAGTCCTTAAATAATGCAGCATAGTCCTTAAATACCGCAGCAGAGTCCTTAAATAATGCAGCAAAGTAATTAAATAATGCAGCAGAGTCCTTAAATAATGCAGCAAAGTCCTTAAATAATGCAGCAGAGTCCTTAAATACCAAAGCATAGTCCTTAAATAATGCAGCAAAGTCCTTAAATAATGCAGCAGAATCCTTAAATAATGCAACAAAGTCCTTAAATAATGCAGCAGAGTCCTTAAATAATGCAACAAAGTCCTTAAATAATGCAAGAGTCCTTAAATAAAGCAGCAAAGCCCTTACATAATGCAGCAGAGTCCTTAAATAATGCATCTGAGTCCCCAAATGCTTCAGCAGAGTCATTAAATACTGCAGCAGAGTCCTTAAATAATGCAACAAAGTCCTTAAATAATGCAGCAGAGTCCTTAAATAATGCAGCTGAGTCCTCAAATGCTTCAGCAGAGTCGTTAAATAATGCAGCAAAGTCCTTAAATAATGCAGCAGACTCCTTACATAATGCAACAAAGTCCTTAAATAATGCAGCAGAGTACTTATATAATGCAACAAAGTTATTAAATAATGCAGCAAAGTCCTTAAATAATGCAGCAGAGTCCTTAAATAATGCAACAAATTCCTTAAATAATGCAGCAGAGTCCTTAAATAATGCATCAAAGTCCTTAAATAATGCAGCAGAGTCCTTAAATACCGCAGCAGAGTCCTTAAATAATGCAGCAGAGACCTTAAATAATGCAACAAAGTCCTTAAATAATGCAGCAGATTCCTTAAATTCTGCAGCAGCGTCCTTAAATAATGCATCAAAGTCCTTAAATAATGCAGCAGAGTCCTTAAATAATGCAGCAAATTCCTTAAATAATGCAGCAGAGTCCTTAAATAATGCAGCTGAGTCCTCAAATACTTCAGCAGAGTCATTAAATAATGCAGAAGAGTCCTTAAATAATGCAGCAAAGTTCTTAAATAATGCAGCAGAGTCCTTAAATAACGCAGCAGAGTCGTTAAATAATGCAGCAAAGTCCTTAAATAATGCAGCTGAGTCCTCAAATGCTTCAGCAGGATCCTTAAATAATGCAGCAGAGACCTTTAATAATGCAGCTGAGTCCTCAAATGCTTCAGCAGAGTCATTAAATAATGCAGCAGGATCCTAAAATAATGCAATAAAGTCCTTAAATTATGCAGCAGAGTCCTTAAATAATGCAGCAAAGTCCTTAAGTACCATAGCAGAGTCCTTAAATAATGCAGCAGAGACCTTAAATAATGCAACAAAGTCCTTAAATAATGAAGCAGATTCCTTAAATTCTGCAGCAGTGTCCTTAAATAATGCATCAAAGTCCTTAAATAATGCAGCAGAGTCCTTAAATACCGCAGCAGAGTCCTTAAATAATGCAGCAAAGTAATTAAATAATGCAGCAGAGTCCTTAAATAATGCAGCAAAGTCCTTAAATAATGCAGCAGAGTCCTTAAATACCAAAGCATAGTCCTTAAATAATGCGGCAGAGTCCTTAAATAATGCAGCAAAGTCCTTAAATAATGCAGCAGAGTCCTTAAATAATGCAACAAAGTCCTTAAATAATGCAGCAAAGTCCTTAAATAAAGCAGCAAAGTCCTTACATAATGCAGCAGAGTCCTTAAACAATGCATCTGAGTCCCCAATTGCTTCAGCAGAGTCATTAAACACTGCAGCAGAGTCCTTAAATAATGCAGCAAAGTCTTAAATAATGCAGCAGAGTCCTTAAATAACGCAGCAGTCCTTAAATAATGCAGCAAAGTCCTTAAATAATGCAGCAGAGTCCTTAAATACCGCAGCAGAGTCATTAAATAATGCAGCAGAGTCCTTAAATAATACAGCAGAGACCTTAAATAATGCAGCTGAGTCCTCAAATGCTTCAGCAGAGTCATTAAATAATGCAGCAGAGTCCTTAAATAATGCAATAAAGTCCTTAAATAATGCAGCAGAGTCCTTAAATAATGCAGCAAAGTCCTTAAATAATGCAGCAGACTTCTAACATAATGCAACATAGTCCTTAAATAATGCAGCAGAGTCGTTATATAATGCAACAAAGTTCTTAAATAATGCATCAAAGTCCTTAAATAATGCAGCAAAGTCCTTAAATAATGCAGCAAAGTCGTTAAGTACCATAGCAGAGTCCTTAAATAATGCAGCAGAGACCTTAAATAATGCAACAAAGTCCTTAAATAATGCAGCAGATTCCTTAAATTCTGCAGCAGCGTCCTTAAATAATGCAACAAAGTCCTTAAATAATGCAGCAGAGTCCTTAAATAATGCAACAAAGTCCTTAAATAATGCAAAAGAGTCCTTAAATAATGCAGCTGAGTCCTCAAATGCTTCAGCAGGATCCTTAAATAATGCAGCAGGATCCTTAAATAATGCAATAAAGTCCTTAAATTATGCAGCAGAGTCCTTAAATAATGCAGCAAAGTCCTTAAATAATGCAGCAGAGTCCTTACATAATGCAACAAACTCCTTAAATAATGCAGCAGAGTCCTTAAATAATGCAACAAAGTCCTTAAATAATGCAAAAGAGTCCTTAAATAAAGCAGCAAAGCACTTACATAATGCAGCAGAGTCCTTAAATAATGCATCTGAGTGCCCAAATGCTTCAGCAGAGTCATTAAATACTGCAGCAGAGACCTTAAATAATGCAACAAAGTCCTTAAATAATGCAGCAGAGTCCTTAAATACCGCAGCAGAGTCCTTAAATAATGCAGCTGAGTCCTCAAATACTTCAGCAGAGTCATTAAATAATGCAGAAGAGTCCTTAAATAATGCAGCAAAGTTCTTAAATAATGCAGCAGAGTCCTTAAATAACGCAGCAGAGTCGTTAAATAATGCAGCAAAGTCCTTAAATAATGCAGCTGAGTCCTCAAATGCTTCAGCAGAGTCATTAAATAATGCAGCAGGATCCTAAAATAATGCAATAAAGTCCTTAAATTATGCAGCAGAGTCCTAAAATAATGCAGCAAAGTCCTTAAATAATGCAGCAGAGTCCTTACATAATGCAACAAAGTCCTTAAATAATGCAACAGAGTCCTTAAATAATGCAGCTGAGTCCTCAAATGCTTCAGCAGAGTCGTTAAATAATGCAGCAAAGTCCTTAAATAATGCAGCAGACTCCTTACATAATGCAACAAAGTCCTTAAATAATGCAGCAGAGTACTTATATAATGCAACAAAGTTATTAAATAATGCAGCAAAGTCCTTAAATAATGCAGCAGAGTCCTTAAATAATGCAACAAATTCCTTAAATAATGCAGCAGAGTCCTTAAATAATGCATCAAAGTCCTTAAATAATGCAGCAGAGTCCTTAAATACCGCAGCAGAGTCCTTAAATAATGCAGCAAAGTAATTAAATAATGCAGCAGAGTCCTTAAATAATGCAGCAAAGTCCTTAAATAATGCAGCAGAGTCCTTAAATACCAAAGCATAGTCCTTAAATAATGCAGCAAAGTCCTTAAATAATGCAGCAGAATCCTTAAATAATGCAACAAAGTCCTTAAATAATGCAGCAGAGTCCTTAAATAATGCAACAAAGTCCTTAAATAATGCAGCAGAGTCCTTAAATAATGCAACAAATTCCTTAAATAATGCAGCAGAGTCCTTAAATAATGCAGCAAAGTCCTTAAATCATGCAGCTGAGTCCTCAAATGCTTCAGCAGAGTCCTTAAATAATGCAGCAGAGACCTTAAATAATGCAGTTGAGTCCTCAAATGCTTCAGCAGATTCATTAAATAATGCAGCAAAGTCCTTGAATAATGCAGCAGACTCCTTACATAATGCAACAAATTCCTTAAATAATGCAGCAGAGTCCTTAAATAATGCAGCTGAGTCCTCAAATGCTTCAGCAGAGTCATTAAATAATGCAGCAGGATCCTTAAATAATGCAATAAAGTCCTTAAATTATGCAGCAGAGTCCTTAAATAATGCAGCAAAGTCCTTAAATAATGCAGCAGAGTCCTTACATAATGCAACAAACTCCTTAAATAATGCAGCAGAGTCCTTAAATAATGCAACAAAGTTCTTAAATAATGCATCAAAGTCCTTAAATAATGCAGCAAAGTCCTTAAATAATGCAGCAAAGTCGTTAAGTACCATAGCAGAGTCCTTAAATAATGCAGCAGAGACCTTAAATAATGCAACAAAGTCCTTAAATAATGCAGCAGATTCCTTAAATTCTGCAGCAGCGTCCTTAAATAATGCAACAAAGTCCTTAAATAATGCATCAGAGTCCTTAAATAATGCAACAAAGTCCTTAAATAATGCAAAAGAGTCCTTAAATAATGCAGCTGAGTCCTCAAATGCTTCAGCAGGATCCTTAAATAATGCAGCAGGATCCTTAAATAATGCAATAAAGTCCTTAAATTATGCAGCAGAGTCCTTAAATAATGCAGCAAAGTCCTTAAATAATGCAGCAGAGTCCTTACATAATGCAACAAACTCCTTAAATAATGCAGCAGAGTCCTTAAATAATGCAACAAAGTCCTTAAATAATGCAAAAGAGTCCTTAAATAAAGCAGCAAAGCCCTTACATAATGCAGCAGAGTCCTTAAATAATGCATCTGAGTGCCCAAATGCTTCAGCAGAGTCATTAAATACTGCAGCAGAGACCTTAAATAATGCAACAAAGTCCTTAAATAATGCAGCAGAGTCCTTAAATACCGCAGCAGAGTCCTTAAATAATGCAGCTGAGTCCTCAAATACTTCAGCAGAGTCATTAAATAATGCAGAAGAGTCCTTAAATAATGCAGCAAAGTCCTTAAATAATGCAGCAGAGTCCTTACATAATGCAACAAAGTCCTTAAATAATGCAGCAGAGTCCTTAAATAATGCAGCTGAGTCCTCAAATGCTTCAGCAGAGTCGTTAAATAATGCAGCAAAGTCCTTAAATAATGCAGCAGACTCCTTACATAATGCAACAAAGTCCTTAAATAATGCAGCAGAGTACTTATATAATGCAACAAAGTTATTAAATAATGCAGCAAAGTCCTTAAATAATGCAGCAGAGTCCTTAAATAATGCAACAAATTCCTTAAATAATGCAGCAGAGTCCTTAAATAATGCATCAAAGTCCTTAAATAATGCAGCATAGTCCTTAAATACCGCAGCAGAGTCCTTAAATAATGCAGCAAAGTAATTAAATAATGCAGCAGAGTCCTTAAATAATGCAGCAAAGTCCTTAAATAATGCAGCAGAGTCCTTAAATACCAAAGCATAGTCCTTAAATAATGCAGCAAAGTCCTTAAATAATGCAGCAGAATCCTTAAATAATGCAACAAAGTCCTTAAATAATGCAGCAGAGTCCTTAAATAATGCAACAAAGTCCTTAAATAATGCAAGAGTCCTTAAATACCACAGCAGAGTCCTTAAATAATGCAGCAGAGACCTTAAATAATGCAACAAAGCCCTTACATAATGCAGCAGAGTCCTTAAATAATGCATCTGAGTCCCCAAATGCTTCAGCAGAGTCATTAAATACTGCAGCAGAGTCCTTAAATAATGCAACAAAGTCCTTAAATAATGCAGCAGCGTCCTTAAATAATGCAACAAATTCCTTAAATAATGCAGCAGAGTCCTTAAATACCACAGCAGAGTCCTTAAATAATGCAGCAGAGACCTTAAATAATGCAACAAAGTCCTTAAATAATGCAACAGATTCCTTAAATTCTGCAGCAGCGTCCTTAAATAATGCATCAAAGTCCTTAAATAATGCAGCAGAGTCCTTAAATAATGCAGCAAATTCCTTAAATAATGCAGCAGAGTCCTTAAATAATGCAGCTGAGTCCTCAAATACTTCAGCAGAGTCATTAAATAATGCAGAAGAGTCCTTAAATAATGCAGCAAAGTTCTTAAATAATGCAGCAGAGTCCTTAAATAACGCAGCAGAGTCGTTAAATAATGCAGCAAAGTCCTTAAATAATGCAGCTGAGTCCTCAAATGCTTCAGCAGGATCCTTAAATAATGCAGCAGAGACCTTTAATAATTCAGCTGAGTCCTCAAATGCTTCAGCAGAGTCATTAAATAATGCAGCAGGATCCTAAAATAATGCAATAAAGTCCTTAAATTATGCAGCAGAGTCCTTAAATAATGCAGCAAAGTCCTTAAGTACCATAGCAGAGTCCTTAAATAATGCAGCAGAGACCTTAAATAATGCAACAAAGTCCTTAAATAATGAAGCAGATTCCTTAAATTCTGCAGCAGTGTCCTTAAATAATGCATCAAAGTCCTTAAATAATGCAGCAGAGTCCTTAAATACCGCAGCAGAGTCCTTAAATAATGCAGCAAAGTAATTAAATAATGCAGCAGAGTCCTTAAATAATGCAGCAAAGTCCTTAAATAATGCAGCAGAGTCCTTAAATACCAAAGCATAGTCCTTAAATAATGCGGCAGAGTCCTTAAATAATGCAGCAAAGTCCTTAAATAATGCAACAAAGTCCTTAAATAATGCAGCAAAGTCCTTAAATAAAGCAGCAAAGTCCTTACATAATGCAGCAGAGTCCTTAAACAATGCATCTGAGTCCCCAATTGCTTCAGCAGAGTCATTAAACACTGCAGCAGAGTCCTTAAATAATGCAGCAAAGTCTTAAATAATGCAGCAGAGTCCTTAAATAACGCAGCAGTCCTTAAATAATGCAGCAAAGTCCTTAAATAATGCAGCAGAGTCCTTAAATACCGCAGCAGAGTCATTAAATAATGCAGCAGAGTCCTTAAATAATACAGCAGAGACCTTAAATAATGCAGCTGAGTCCTCAAATGCTTCAGCAGAGTCATTAAATAATGCAGCAGAGTCCTTAAATAATGCAATAAAGTCCTTAAATAATGCAGCAGAGTCCTTAAATAATGCAGCAAAGTCCTTAAATAATGCAGCAGACTTCTAACATAATGCAACATAGTCCTTAAATAATGCAGCAGAGTCGTTATATAATGCAACAAAGTTCTTAAATAATGCATCAAAGTCCTTAAATAATGCAGCAAAGTCCTTAAATAATGCAGCAAAGTCGTTAAGTACCATAGCAGAGTCCTTAAATAATGCAGCAGAGACCTTAAATAATGCAACAAAGTCCTTAAATAATGCAGCAGATTCCTTAAATTCTGCAGCAGCGTCCTTAAATAATGCAACAAAGTCCTTAAATAATGCAGCAGAGTCCTTAAATAATGCAACAAAGTCCTTAAATAATGCAAAAGAGTCCTTAAATAATGCAGCTGAGTCCTCAAATGCTTCAGCAGGATCCTTAAATAATGCAGCAGGATCCTTAAATAATGCAATAAAGTCCTTAAATTATGCAGCAGAGTCCTTAAATAATGCAGCAAAGTCCTTAAATAATGCAGCAGAGTCCTTACATAATGCAACAAACTCCTTAAATAATGCAGCAGAGTCCTTAAATAATGCAACAAAGTCCTTAAATAATGCAAAAGAGTCCTTAAATAAAGCAGCAAAGCACTTACATAATGCAGCAGAGTCCTTAAATAATGCATCTGAGTGCCCAAATGCTTCAGCAGAGTCATTAAATACTGCAGCAGAGACCTTAAATAATGCAACAAAGTCCTTAAATAATGCAGCAGAGTCCTTAAATACCGCAGCAGAGTCCTTAAATAATGCAGCTGAGTCCTCAAATACTTCAGCAGAGTCATTAAATAATGCAGAAGAGGCCTTAAATAATGCAGCAAAGTTCTTAAATAATGCAGCAGAGTCCTTAAATAACGCAGCAGAGTCGTTAAATAATGCAGCAAAGTCCTTAAATAATGCAGCTGAGTCCTCAAATGCTTCAGCAGGATCCTTAAATAATGCAGCAGAGACCTTTAATAATGCAGCTGAGTCCTCAAATGCTTCAGCAGAGTCATTAAATAATGCAGCAGGATCCTAAAATAATGCAATAAAGTCCTTAAATTATGCAGCAGAGTCCTTAAATAATGCAGCAAAGTCCTTAAATAATGCAGCAGAGTCCTTACATAATGCAACAAAGTCCTTAAATAATGCAGCAGAGTCCTTAAATAATGCAGCTGAGTCCTCAAATGCTTCAGCAGAGTCGTTAAATAATGCAGCAAAGTCCTTAAATAATGCAGCAGACTCCTTACATAATGCAACAAAGTCCTTAAATAATGCAGCAGAGTACTTATATAATGCAACAAAGTTATTAAATAATGCAGCAAAGTCCTTAAATAATGCAGCAGAGTCCTTAAATAATGCAACAAATTCCTTAAATAATGCAGCAGAGTCCTTAAATAATGCATCAAAGTCCTTAAATAATGCAGCAGAGTCCTTAAATACCGCAGCAGAGTCCTTAAATAATGCAGCAGAGACCTTAAATAATGCAACAAAGTCCTTAAATAATGCAGCAGATTCCTTAAATTCTGCAGCAGCGTCCTTAAATAATGCATCAAAGTCCTTAAATAATGCAGCAGAGTCCTTAAATAATGCAGCAAATTCCTTAAATAATGCAGCAGAGTCCTTAAATAATGCAGCTGAGTCCTCAAATACTTCAGCAGAGTCATTAAATAATGCAGAAGAGTCCTTAAATAATGCAGCAAAGTTCTTAAATAATGCAGCAGAGTCCTTAAATAACGCAGCAGAGTCGTTAAATAATGCAGCAAAGTCCTTAAATAATGCAGCTGAGTCCTCAAATGCTTCAGCAGGATCCTTAAATAATGCAGCAGAGACCTTTAATAATGCAGCTGAGTCCTCAAATGCTTCAGCAGAGTCATTAAATAATGCAGCAGGATCCTAAAATAATGCAATAAAGTCCTTAAATTATGCAGCAGAGTCCTTAAATAATGCAGCAAAGTCCTTAAGTACCATAGCAGAGTCCTTAAATAATGCAGCAGAGACCTTAAATAATGCAACAAAGTCCTTAAATAATGAAGCAGATTCCTTAAATTCTGCAGCAGTGTCCTTAAATAATGCATCAAAGTCCTTAAATAATGCAGCAGAGTCCTTAAATACCGCAGCAGAGTCCTTAAATAATGCAGCAAAGTAATTAAATAATGCAGCAGAGTCCTTAAATAATGCAGCAAAGTCCTTAAATAATGCAGCAGAGTCCTTAAATACCAAAGCATAGTCCTTAAATAATGCGGCAGAGTCCTTAAATAATGCAGCAAAGTCCTTAAATAATGCAGCAGAGTCCTTAAATAATGCAACAAAGTCCTTAAATAATGCAGCAAAGTCCTTAAATAAAGCAGCAAAGTCCTTACATAATGCAGCAGAGTCCTTAAACAATGCATCTGAGTCCCCAATTGCTTCAGCAGAGTCATTAAACACTGCAGCAGAGTCCTTAAATAATGCAGCAAAGTCTTAAATAATGCAGCAGAGTCCTTAAATAACGCAGCAGTCCTTAAATAATGCAGCAAAGTCCTTAAATAATGCAGCAGAGTCCTTAAATACCGCAGCAGAGTCATTAAATAATGCAGCAGAGTCCTTAAATAATACAGCAGAGACCTTAAATAATGCAGCTGAGTCCTCAAATGCTTCAGCAGAGTCATTAAATAATGCAGCAGAGTCCTTAAATAATGCAATAAAGTCCTTAAATAATGCAGCAGAGTCCTTAAATAATGCAGCAAAGTCCTTAAATAATGCAGCAGACTTCTAACATAATGCAACATAGTCCTTAAATAATGCAGCAGAGTCGTTATATAATGCAACAAAGTTCTTAAATAATGCATCAAAGTCCTTAAATAATGCAGCAAAGTCCTTAAATAATGCAGCAAAGTCGTTAAGTACCATAGCAGAGTCCTTAAATAATGCAGCAGAGACCTTAAATAATGCAACAAAGTCCTTAAATAATGCAGCAGATTCCTTAAATTCTGCAGCAGCGTCCTTAAATAATGCAACAAAGTCCTTAAATAATGCAGCAGAGTCCTTAAATAATGCAACAAAGTCCTTAAATAATGCAAAAGAGTCCTTAAATAATGCAGCTGAGTCCTCAAATGCTTCAGCAGGATCCTTAAATAATGCAGCAGGATCCTTAAATAATGCAATAAAGTCCTTAAATTATGCAGCAGAGTCCTTAAATAATGCAGCAAAGTCCTTAAATAATGCAGCAGAGTCCTTACATAATGCAACAAACTCCTTAAATAATGCAGCAGAGTCCTTAAATAATGCAACAAAGTCCTTAAATAATGCAAAAGAGTCCTTAAATAAAGCAGCAAAGCACTTACATAATGCAGCAGAGTCCTTAAATAATGCATCTGAGTGCCCAAATGCTTCAGCAGAGTCATTAAATACTGCAGCAGAGACCTTAAATAATGCAACAAAGTCCTTAAATAATGCAGCAGAGTCCTTAAATACCGCAGCAGAGTCCTTAAATAATGCAGCTGAGTCCTCAAATACTTCAGCAGAGTCATTAAATAATGCAGAAGAGTCCTTAAATAATGCAGCAAAGTTCTTAAATAATGCAGCAGAGTCCTTAAATAACGCAGCAGAGTCGTTAAATAATGCAGCAAAGTCCTTAAATAATGCAGCTGAGTCCTCAAATGCTTCAGCAGAGTCATTAAATAATGCAGCAGGATCCTAAAATAATGCAATAAAGTCCTTAAATTATGCAGCAGAGTCCTAAAATAATGCAGCAAAGTCCTTAAATAATGCAGCAGAGTCCTTACATAATGCAACAAAGTCCTTAAATAATGCAACAGAGTCCTTAAATAATGCAGCTGAGTCCTCAAATGCTTCAGCAGAGTCGTTAAATAATGCAGCAAAGTCCTTAAATAATGCAGCAGACTCCTTACATAATGCAACAAAGTCCTTAAATAATGCAGCAGAGTACTTATATAATGCAACAAAGTTATTAAATAATGCAGCAAAGTCCTTAAATAATGCAGCAGAGTCCTTAAATAATGCAACAAATTCCTTAAATAATGCAGCAGAGTCCTTAAATAATGCATCAAAGTCCTTAAATAATGCAGCAGAGTCCTTAAATACCGCAGCAGAGTCCTTAAATAATGCAGCAAAGTAATTAAATAATGCAGCAGAGTCCTTAAATAATGCAGCAAAGTCCTTAAATAATGCAGCAGAGTCCTTAAATACCAAAGCATAGTCCTTAAATAATGCAGCAAAGTCCTTAAATAATGCAGCAGAATCCTTAAATAATGCAACAAAGTCCTTAAATAATGCAGCAGAGTCCTTAAATAATGCAACAAAGTCCTTAAATAATGCAGCAGAGTCCTTAAATAATGCAACAAATTCCTTAAATAATGCAGCAGAGTCCTTAAATAATGCAGCAAAGTCCTTAAATCATGCAGCTGAGTCCTCAAATGCTTCAGCAGAGTCCTTAAATAATGCAGCAGAGACCTTAAATAATGCAGTTGAGTCCTCAAATGCTTCAGCAGATTCATTAAATAATGCAGCAAAGTCCTTGAATAATGCAGCAGACTCCTTACATAATGCAACAAATTCCTTAAATAATGCAGCAGAGTCCTTAAATAATGCAGCTGAGTCCTCAAATGCTTCAGCAGAGTCATTAAATAATGCAGCAGGATCCTTAAATAATGCAATAAAGTCCTTAAATTATGCAGCAGAGTCCTTAAATAATGCAGCAAAGTCCTTAAATAATGCAGCAGAGTCCTTACATAATGCAACAAACTCCTTAAATAATGCAGCAGAGTCCTTAAATAATGCAACAAAGTTCTTAAATAATGCATCAAAGTCCTTAAATAATGCAGCAAAGTCCTTAAATAATGCAGCAAAGTCGTTAAGTACCATAGCAGAGTCCTTAAATAATGCAGCAGAGACCTTAAATAATGCAACAAAGTCCTTAAATAATGCAGCAGATTCCTTAAATTCTGCAGCAGCGTCCTTAAATAATGCAACAAAGTCCTTAAATAATGCATCAGAGTCCTTAAATAATGCAACAAAGTCCTTAAATAATGCAAAAGAGTCCTTAAATAATGCAGCTGAGTCCTCAAATGCTTCAGCAGGATCCTTAAATAATGCAGCAGGATCCTTAAATAATGCAATAAAGTCCTTAAATTATGCAGCAGAGTCCTTAAATAATGCAGCAAAGTCCTTAAATAATGCAGCAGAGTCCTTACATAATGCAACAAACTCCTTAAATAATGCAGCAGAGTCCTTAAATAATGCAACAAAGTCCTTAAATAATGCAAAAGAGTCCTTAAATAAAGCAGCAAAGCCCTTACATAATGCAGCAGAGTCCTTAAATAATGCATCTGAGTGCCCAAATGCTTCAGCAGAGTCATTAAATACTGCAGCAGAGACCTTAAATAATGCAACAAAGTCCTTAAATAATGCAGCAGAGTCCTTAAATACCGCAGCAGAGTCCTTAAATAATGCAGCTGAGTCCTCAAATACTTCAGCAGAGTCATTAAATAATGCAGAAGAGTCCTTAAATAATGCAGCAAAGTCCTTAAATAATGCAGCAGAGTCCTTACATAATGCAACAAAGTCCTTAAATAATGCAGCAGAGTCCTTAAATAATGCAGCTGAGTCCTCAAATGCTTCAGCAGAGTCGTTAAATAATGCAGCAAAGTCCTTAAATAATGCAGCAGACTCCTTACATAATGCAACAAAGTCCTTAAATAATGCAGCAGAGTACTTATATAATGCAACAAAGTTATTAAATAATGCAGCAAAGTCCTTAAATAATGCAGCAGAGTCCTTAAATAATGCAACAAATTCCTTAAATAATGCAGCAGAGTCCTTAAATAATGCATCAAAGTCCTTAAATAATGCAGCATAGTCCTTAAATACCGCAGCAGAGTCCTTAAATAATGCAGCAAAGTAATTAAATAATGCAGCAGAGTCCTTAAATAATGCAGCAAAGTCCTTAAATAATGCAGCAGAGTCCTTAAATACCAAAGCATAGTCCTTAAATAATGCAGCAAAGTCCTTAAATAATGCAGCAGAATCCTTAAATAATGCAACAAAGTCCTTAAATAATGCAGCAGAGTCCTTAAATAATGCAACAAAGTCCTTAAATAATGCAAGAGTCCTTAAATAAAGCAGCAAAGCCCTTACATAATGCAGCAGAGTCCTTAAATAATGCATCTGAGTCCCCAAATGCTTCAGCAGAGTCATTAAATACTGCAGCAGAGTCCTTAAATAATGCAACAAAGTCCTTAAATAATGCAGCAGCGTCCTTAAATAATGCAACAAATTCCTTAAATAATGCAGCAGAGTCCTTAAATACCACAGCAGAGTCCTTAAATAATGCAGCAGAGACCTTAAATAATGCAACAAAGTCCTTAAATAATGCAACAGATTCCTTAAATTCTGCAGCAGCGTCCTTAAATAATGCATCAAAGTCCTTAAATAATGCAGCAGAGTCCTTAAATAATGCAGCAAATTCCTTAAATAATGCAGCAGAGTCCTTAAATAATGCAGCTGAGTCCTCAAATACTTCAGCAGAGTCATTAAATAATGCAGAAGAGTCCTTAAATAATGCAGCAAAGTTCTTAAATAATGCAGCAGAGTCCTTAAATAACGCAGCAGAGTCGTTAAATAATGCAGCAAAGTCCTTAAATAATGCAGCTGAGTCCTCAAATGCTTCAGCAGGATCCTTAAATAATGCAGCAGAGACCTTTAATAATTCAGCTGAGTCCTCAAATGCTTCAGCAGAGTCATTAAATAATGCAGCAGGATCCTAAAATAATGCAATAAAGTCCTTAAATTATGCAGCAGAGTCCTTAAATAATGCAGCAAAGTCCTTAAGTACCATAGCAGAGTCCTTAAATAATGCAGCAGAGACCTTAAATAATGCAACAAAGTCCTTAAATAATGAAGCAGATTCCTTAAATTCTGCAGCAGTGTCCTTAAATAATGCATCAAAGTCCTTAAATAATGCAGCAGAGTCCTTAAATACCGCAGCAGAGTCCTTAAATAATGCAGCAAAGTAATTAAATAATGCAGCAGAGTCCTTAAATAATGCAGCAAAGTCCTTAAATAATGCAGCAGAGTCCTTAAATACCAAAGCATAGTCCTTAAATAATGCGGCAGAGTCCTTAAATAATGCAGCAAAGTCCTTAAATAATGCAACAAAGTCCTTAAATAATGCAGCAAAGTCCTTAAATAAAGCAGCAAAGTCCTTACATAATGCAGCAGAGTCCTTAAACAATGCATCTGAGTCCCCAATTGCTTCAGCAGAGTCATTAAACACTGCAGCAGAGTCCTTAAATAATGCAGCAAAGTCTTAAATAATGCAGCAGAGTCCTTAAATAACGCAGCAGTCCTTAAATAATACAGCAAAGTCCTTAAATAATGCAGCAGAGTCCTTAAATACCGCAGCAGAGTCATTAAATAATGCAGCAGAGTCCTTAAATAATACAGCAGAGACCTTAAATAATGCAGCTGAGTCCTCAAATGCTTCAGCAGAGTCATTAAATAATGCAGCAGAGTCCTTAAATAATGCAATAAAGTCCTTAAATAATGCAGCAGAGTCCTTAAATAATGCAGCAAAGTCCTTAAATAATGCAGCAGACTTCTAACATAATGCAACATAGTCCTTAAATAATGCAGCAGAGTCGTTATATAATGCAACAAAGTTCTTAAATAATGCATCAAAGTCCTTAAATAATGCAGCAAAGTCCTTAAATAATGCAGCAAAGTCGTTAAGTACCATAGCAGAGTCCTTAAATAATGCAGCAGAGACCTTAAATAATGCAACAAAGTCCTTAAATAATGCAGCAGATTCCTTAAATTCTGCAGCAGCGTCCTTAAATAATGCAACAAAGTCCTTAAATAATGCAGCAGAGTCCTTAAATAATGCAACAAAGTCCTTAAATAATGCAAAAGAGTCCTTAAATAATGCAGCTGAGTCCTCAAATGCTTCAGCAGGATCCTTAAATAATGCAGCAGGATCCTTAAATAATGCAATAAAGTCCTTAAATTATGCAGCAGAGTCCTTAAATAATGCAGCAAAGTCCTTAAATAATGCAGCAGAGTCCTTACATAATGCAACAAACTCCTTAAATAATGCAGCAGAGTCCTTAAATAATGCAACAAAGTCCTTAAATAATGCAAAAGAGTCCTTAAATAAAGCAGCAAAGCACTTACATAATGCAGCAGAGTCCTTAAATAATGCATCTGAGTGCCCAAATGCTTCAGCAGAGTCATTAAATACTGCAGCAGAGACCTTAAATAATGCAACAAAGTCCTTAAATAATGCAGCAGAGTCCTTAAATACCGCAGCAGAGTCCTTAAATAATGCAGCTGAGTCCTCAAATACTTCAGCAGAGTCATTAAATAATGCAGAAGAGTCCTTAAATAATGCAGCAAAGTTCTTAAATAATGCAGCAGAGTCCTTAAATAACGCAGCAGAGTCGTTAAATAATGCAGCAAAGTCCTTAAATAATGCAGCTGAGTCCTCAAATGCTTCAGCAGGATCCTTAAATAATGCAGCAGAGACCTTTAATAATTCAGCTGAGTCCTCAAATGCTTCAGCAGAGTCATTAAATAATGCAGCAGGATCCTAAAATAATGCAATAAAGTCCTTAAATTATGCAGCAGAGTCCTTAAATAATGCAGCAAAGTCCTTAAGTACCATAGCAGAGTCCTTAAATAATGCAGCAGAGACCTTAAATAATGCAACAAAGTCCTTAAATAATGAAGCAGATTCCTTAAATTCTGCAGCAGTGTCCTTAAATAATGCATCAAAGTCCTTAAATAATGCAGCAGAGTCCTTAAATACCGCAGCAGAGTCCTTAAATAATGCAGCAAAGTAATTAAATAATGCAGCAGAGTCCTTAAATAATGCAGCAAAGTCCTTAAATAATGCAGCAGAGTCCTTAAATACCAAAGCATAGTCCTTAAATAATGCGGCAGAGTCCTTAAATAATGCAGCAAAGTCCTTAAATAATGCAACAAAGTCCTTAAATAATGCAGCAAAGTCCTTAAATAAAGCAGCAAAGTCCTTACATAATGCAGCAGAGTCCTTAAACAATGCATCTGAGTCCCCAATTGCTTCAGCAGAGTCATTAAACACTGCAGCAGAGTCCTTAAATAATGCAGCAAAGTCTTAAATAATGCAGCAGAGTCCTTAAATAACGCAGCAGTCCTTAAATAATACAGCAAAGTCCTTAAATAATGCAGCAGAGTCCTTAAATACCGCAGCAGAGTCATTAAATAATGCAGCAGAGTCCTTAAATAATACAGCAGAGACCTTAAATAATGCAGCTGAGTCCTCAAATGCTTCAGCAGAGTCATTAAATAATGCAGCAGAGTCCTTAAATAATGCAATAAAGTCCTTAAATAATGCAGCAGAGTCCTTAAATAATGCAGCAAAGTCCTTAAATAATGCAGCAGACTTCTAACATAATGCAACATAGTCCTTAAATAATGCAGCAGAGTCGTTATATAAATCAACAAAGTTCTTAAATAATGCATCAAAGTCCTTAAATAATGCAGCAAAGTCCTTAAATAATGCAGCAAAGTCGTTAAGTACCATAGCAGAGTCCTTAAATAATGCAGCGGAGACCTTAAATAATGCAACAAAGTCCTTAAATAATGCAGCAGATTCCTTAAATTCTGCAGCAGCGTCCTTAAATAATGCAACAAAGTCCTTAAATAATGCAGCAGAGTCCTTAAATAATGCAACAAAGTCCTTAAATAATGCAAAAGAGTCCTTAAATAATGCAGCTGAGTCCTCAAATGCTTCAGCAGGATCCTTAAATAATGCAGCAGGATCCTTAAATAATGCAATAAAGTCCTTAAATTATGCAGCAGAGTCCTTAAATAATGCAGCAAAGTCCTTAAATAATGCAGCAGAGTCCTTACATAATGCAACAAACTCCTTAAATAATGCAGCAGAGTCCTTAAATAATGCAACAAAGTCCTTAAATAATGCAAAAGAGTCCTTAAATAAAGCAGCAAAGCACTTACATAATGCAGCAGAGTCCTTAAATAATGCATCTGAGTGCCCAAATGCTTCAGCAGAGTCATTAAATACTGCAGCAGAGACCTTAAATAATGCAACAAAGTCCTTAAATAATGCAGCAGAGTCCTTAAATACCGCAGCAGAGTCCTTAAATAATGCAGCTGAGTCCTCAAATACTTCAGCAGAGTCATTAAATAATGCAGAAGAGTCCTTAAATAATGCAGCAAAGTTCTTAAATAATGCAGCAGAGTCCTTAAATAACGCAGCAGAGTCGTTAAATAATGCAGCAAAGTCCTTAAATAATGCAGCTGAGTCCTCAAATGCTTCAGCAGGATCCTTAAATAATGCAGCAGAGACCTTTAATAATGCAGCTGAGTCCTCAAATGCTTCAGCTGAGTCATTAAATAATGCAGCAGGATCCTAAAATAATGCAATAAAGTCCTTAAATTATGCAGCAGAGTCCTTAAATAATGCAGCAAAGTCCTTAAATAATGCAGCAGAGTCCTTACATAATGCAACAAAGTCCTTAAATAATGCAGCAGAGTCCTTAAATAATGCAGCTGAGTCCTCAAATGCTTCAGCAGAGTCGTTAAATAATGCAGCAAAGTCCTTAAATAATGCAGCAGACTCCTTACATAATGCAACAAAGTCCTTAAATAATGCAGCAGAGTACTTATATAATGCAACAAAGTTATTAAATAATGCAGCAAAGTCCTTAAATAATGCAGCAGAGTCCTTAAATAATGCAACAAATTCCTTAAATAATGCAGCAGAGTCCTTAAATAATGCATCAAAGTCCTTAAATAATGCAGCAGAGTCCTTAAATACCGCAGCAGAGTCCTTAAATAATGCAGCAAAGTAATTAAATAATGCAGCAGAGTCCTTAAATAATGCAGCAAAGTCCTTAAATAATGCAGCAGAGTCCTTAAATACCAAAGCATAGTCCTTAAATAATGCAGCAAAGTCCTTAAATAATGCAGCAGAATCCTTAAATAATGCAACAAAGTCCTTAAATAATGCAGCAGAGTCCTTAAATAATGCAACAAAGTCCTTAAATAATGCAGCAGAGTCCTTAAATAATGCAACAAATTCCTTAAATAATGCAGCAGAGTCCTTAAATAATGCAGCAAAGTCCTTAAATCATGCAGCTGAGTCCTCAAATGCTTCAGCAGAGTCCTTAAATAATGCAGCAGAGACCTTAAATAATGCAGTTGAGTCCTCAAATGCTTCAGCAGATTCATTAAATAATGCAGCAAAGTCCTTAAATAATGCAGCAGACTCCTTACATAATGCAACAAATTCCTTAAATAATGCAGCAGAGTCCTTAAATACCACAGCAGAGTCCTTAAATAATGCAGCAAATTCCTTAAATAATGCAGCAGAGTCCTTAAATAATGCAGCTGAGTCCTCAAATGCTTCAGCAGAGTCCTTAAATAATGCAGCAAAGTCCTTAAATAATGCAGCAGACTCCTTACATAATGCAACAAAGTCCTTAAATAATGCAGCAGAGTACTTATATAATGCAACAAAGTTATTAAATAATGCAGCAAAGTCCTTAAATAATGCAGCAGAGTCCTTAAATAATGCAACAAATTCCTTAAATAATGCAGCAGAGTCCTTAAATAATGCATCAAAGTCCTTAAATAATGCAGCAGAGTCCTTAAATACCGCAGCAGAGTCCTTAAATAATGCAGCAAAGTAATTAAATAATGCAGCAGAGTCCTTAAATAATGCAGCAAAGTCCTTAAATAATGCAGCAGAGTCCTTAAATACCAAAGCATAGTCCTTAAATAATGCAGAAAAGTCCTTAAATAATGCAGCAGAATCCTTAAATAATGCAACAAAGTCCTTAAATAATGCAGCAGAGTCCTTAAATAATGCAACAAAGTCCTTAAATAATGCAAAAGAGTCCTTAAATAAAGCAGCAAAGCCCTTACATAATGCAGCAGAGTCCTTAAATACCAAAGCATAGTCCTTAAATAATGCAGCAAAGTCCTTAAATAATGCAGCAGAATCCTTAAATAATGCAACAAAGTCCTTAAATAATGCAGCAGAGTCCTTAAATAATGCAACAAAGTCCTTAAATAATGCAAGAGTCCTTAAATAAAGCAGCAAAGCCCTTACATAATGCAGCAGAGTCCTTAAATAATGCATCTGAGTCCCCAAATGCTTCAGCAGAGTCATTAAATACTGCAGCAGAGTCCTTAAATAATGCAACAAAGTCCTTAAATAATGCAGCAGCGTCCTTAAATAATGCAACAAATTCCTTAAATAATGCAGCAGAGTCCTTAAATACCACAGCAGAGTCCTTAAATAATGCAGCAGAGACCTTAAATAATGCAACAAAGTCCTTAAATAATGCAGCAGATTCCTTAAATTCTGCAGCAGCGTCCTTAAATAATGCATCAAAGTCCTTAAATAATGCAGCAGAGTCCTTAAATAATGCAGCAAATTCCTTAAATAATGCAGCAGAGTCCTTAAATAATGCAGCTGAGTCCTCAAATACTTCAGCAGAGTCATTAAATAATGCAGAAGAGTCCTTAAATAATGCAGCAAAGTTCTTAAATAATGCAGCAGAGTCCTTAAATAACGCAGCAGAGTCCTTAAATAATGCAGCAAAGTCCTTAAATAATGCAGCTGAGTCCTCAAATGCTTCAGCAGGATCCTTAAATAATGCAGCAGAGACCTTTAATAATTCAGCTGAGTCCTCAAATGCTTCAGCAGAGTCATTAAATAATGCAGCAGGATCCTAAAATAATGCAATAAAGTCCTTAAATTATGCAGCAGAGTCCTTAAATAATGCAGCAAAGTCCTTAAGTACCATAGCAGAGTCCTTAAATAATGCAGCAGAGACCTTAAATAATGCAACAAAGTCCTTAAATAATGAAGCAGATTCCTTAAATTCTGCAGCAGTGTCCTTAAATAATGCATCAAAGTCCTTAAATAATGCAGCAGAGTCCTTAAATACCGCAGCAGAGTCCTTAAATAATGCAGCAAAGTAATTAAATAATGCAGCAGAGTCCTTAAATAATGCAGCAAAGTCCTTAAATAATGCAGCAGAGTCCTTAAATACCAAAGCATAGTCCTTAAATAATGCGGCAGAGTCCTTAAATAATGCAGCAAAGTCCTTAAATAATGCAGCAGAGTCCTTAAATAATGCAACAAAGTCCTTAAATAATGCAGCAAAGTCCTTAAATAAAGCAGCAAAGTCCTTACATAATGCAGCAGAGTCCTTAAACAATGCATCTGAGTCCCCAATTGCTTCAGCAGAGTCATTAAACACTGCAGCAGAGTCCTTAAATAATGCAGCAAAGTCTTAAATAATGCAGCAGAGTCCTTAAATAACGCAGCAGTCCTTAAATAATGCAGCAAAGTCCTTAAATAATGCAGCAGAGTCCTTAAATACCGCAGCAGAGTCATTAAATAATGCAGCAGAGTCCTTAAATAATACAGCAGAGACCTTAAATAATGCAGCTGAGTCCTCAAATGCTTCAGCAGAGTCATTAAATAATGCAGCAGAGTCCTTAAATAATGCAATAAAGTCCTTAAATAATGCAGCAGAGTCCTTAAATAATGCAGCAAAGTCCTTAAATAATGCAGCAGACTTCTAACATAATGCAACATAGTCCTTAAATAATGCAGCAGAGTCGTTATATAATGCAACAAAGTTCTTAAATAATGCATCAAAGTCCTTAAATAATGCAGCAAAGTCCTTAAATAATGCAGCAAAGTCGTTAAGTACCATAGCAGAGTCCTTAAATAATGCAGCAGAGACCTTAAATAATGCAACAAAGTCCTTAAATAATGCAGCAGATTCCTTAAATTCTGCAGCAGCGTCCTTAAATAATGCAACAAAGTCCTTAAATAATGCAGCAGAGTCCTTAAATAATGCAACAAAGTCCTTAAATAATGCAAAAGAGTCCTTAAATAATGCAGCTGAGTCCTCAAATGCTTCAGCAGGATCCTTAAATAATGCAGCAGGATCCTTAAATAATGCAATAAAGTCCTTAAATTATGCAGCAGAGTCCTTAAATAATGCAGCAAAGTCCTTAAATAATGCAGCAGAGTCCTTACATAATGCAACAAACTCCTTAAATAATGCAGCAGAGTCCTTAAATAATGCAACAAAGTCCTTAAATAATGCAAAAGAGTCCTTAAATAAAGCAGCAAAGCACTTACATAATGCAGCAGAGTCCTTAAATAATGCATCTGAGTGCCCAAATGCTTCAGCAGAGTCATTAAATACTGCAGCAGAGACCTTAAATAATGCAACAAAGTCCTTAAATAATGCAGCAGAGTCCTTAAATACCGCAGCAGAGTCCTTAAATAATGCAGCTGAGTCCTCAAATACTTCAGCAGAGTCATTAAATAATGCAGAAGAGTCCTTAAATAATGCAGCAAAGTTCTTAAATAATGCAGCAGAGTCCTTAAATAACGCAGCAGAGTCGTTAAATAATGCAGCAAAGTCCTTAAATAATGCAGCTGAGTCCTCAAATGCTTCAGCAGGATCCTTAAATAATGCAGCAGAGACCTTTAATAATGCAGCTGAGTCCTCAAATGCTTCAGCTGAGTCATTAAATAATGCAGCAGGATCCTAAAATAATGCAATAAAGTCCTTAAATTATGCAGCAGAGTCCTTAAATAATGCAGCAAAGTCCTTAAATAATGCAGCAGAGTCCTTACATAATGCAACAAAGTCCTTAAATAATGCAGCAGAGTCCTTAAATAATGCAGCTGAGTCCTCAAATGCTTCAGCAGAGTCGTTAAATAATGCAGCAAAGTCCTTAAATAATGCAGCAGACTCCTTACATAATGCAACAAAGTCCTTAAATAATGCAGCAGAGTACTTATATAATGCAACAAAGTTATTAAATAATGCAGCAAAGTCCTTAAATAATGCAGCAGAGTCCTTAAATAATGCAACAAATTCCTTAAATAATGCAGCAGAGTCCTTAAATAATGCATCAAAGTCCTTAAATAATGCAGCAGAGTCCTTAAATACCGCAGCAGAGTCCTTAAATAATGCAGCAAAGTAATTAAATAATGCAGCAGAGTCCTTAAATAATGCAGCAAAGTCCTTAAATAATGCAGCAGAGTCCTTAAATACCAAAGCATAGTCCTTAAATAATGCAGCAAAGTCCTTAAATAATGCAGCAGAATCCTTAAATAATGCAACAAAGTCCTTAAATAATGCAGCAGAGTCCTTAAATAATGCAACAAAGTCCTTAAATAATGCAGCAGAGTCCTTAAATAATGCAACAAATTCCTTAAATAATGCAGCAGAGTCCTTAAATAATGCAGCAAAGTCCTTAAATCATGCAGCTGAGTCCTCAAATGCTTCAGCAGAGTCCTTAAATAATGCAGCAGAGACCTTAAATAATGCAGTTGAGTCCTCAAATGCTTCAGCAGATTCATTAAATAATGCAGCAAAGTCCTTAAATAATGCAGCAGACTCCTTACATAATGCAACAAATTCCTTAAATAATGCAGCAGAGTCCTTAAATACCACAGCAGAGTCCTTAAATAATGCAGCAAATTCCTTAAATAATGCAGCAGAGTCCTTAAATAATGCAGCTGAGTCCTCAAATGCTTCAGCAGAGTCCTTAAATAATGCAGCAAAGTCCTTAAATAATGCAGCAGACTCCTTACATAATGCAACAAAGTCCTTAAATAATGCAGCAGAGTACTTATATAATGCAACAAAGTTATTAAATAATGCAGCAAAGTCCTTAAATAATGCAGCAGAGTCCTTAAATTATGCAACAAATTCCTTAAATAATGCAGCAGAGTCCTTAAATAATGCATCAAAGTCCTTAAATAATGCAGCAGAGTCCTTAAATACCGCAGCAGAGTCCTTAAATAATGCAGCAAAGTAATTAAATAATGCAGCAGAGTCCTTAAATAATGCAGCAAAGTCCTTAAATAATGCAGCAGAGTCCTTAAATACCAAAGCATAGTCCTTAAATAATGCAGAAAAGTCCTTAAATAATGCAGCAGAATCCTTAAATAATGCAACAAAGTCCTTAAATAATGCAGCAGAGTCCTTAAATAATGCAACAAAGTCCTTAAATAATGCAAAAGAGTCCTTAAATAAAGCAGCAAAGCCCTTACATAATGCAGCAGAGTCCTTAAATACCAAAGCATAGTCCTTAAATAATGCAGCAAAGTCCTTAAATAATGCAGCAGAATCCTTAAATAATGCAACAAAGTCCTTAAATAATGCAGCAGAGTCCTTAAATAATGCAACAAAGTCCTTAAATAATGCAAGAGTCCTTAAATAAAGCAGCAAAGCCCTTACATAATGCAGCAGAGTCCTTAAATAATGCATCTGAGTCCCCAAATGCTTCAGCAGAGTCATTAAATACTGCAGCAGAGTCCTTAAATAATGCAACAAAGTCCTTAAATAATGCAGCAGCGTCCTTAAATAATGCAACAAATTCCTTAAATAATGCAGCAGAGTCCTTAAATACCACAGCAGAGTCCTTAAATAATGCAGCAGAGACCTTAAATAATGCAACAAAGTCCTTAAATAATGCAGCAGATTCCTTAAATTCTGCAGCAGCGTCCTTAAATAATGCATCAAAGTCCTTAAATAATGCAGCAGAGTCCTTAAATAATGCAGCAAATTCCTTAAATAATGCAGCAGAGTCCTTAAATAATGCAGCTGAGTCCTCAAATACTTCAGCAGAGTCATTAAATAATGCAGAAGAGTCCTTAAATAATGCAGCAAAGTTCTTAAATAATGCAGCAGAGTCCTTAAATAACGCAGCAGAGTCCTTAAATAATGCAGCAAAGTCCTTAAATAATGCAGCTGAGTCCTCAAATGCTTCAGCAGGATCCTTAAATAATGCAGCAGAGACCTTTAATAATTCAGCTGAGTCCTCAAATGCTTCAGCAGAGTCATTAAATAATGCAGCAGGATCCTAAAATAATGCAATAAAGTCCTTAAATTATGCAGCAGAGTCCTTAAATAATGCAGCAAAGTCCTTAAGTACCATAGCAGAGTCCTTAAATAATGCAGCAGAGACCTTAAATAATGCAACAAAGTCCTTAAATAATGAAGCAGATTCCTTAAATTCTGCAGCAGTGTCCTTAAATAATGCATCAAAGTCCTTAAATAATGCAGCAGAGTCCTTAAATACCGCAGCAGAGTCCTTAAATAATGCAGCAAAGTAATTAAATAATGCAGCAGAGTCCTTAAATAATGCAGCAAAGTCCTTAAATAATGCAGCAGAGTCCTTAAATACCAAAGCATAGTCCTTAAATAATGCGGCAGAGTCCTTAAATAATGCAGCAAAGTCCTTAAATAATGCAGCAGAGTCCTTAAATAATGCAACAAAGTCCTTAAATAATGCAGCAAAGTCCTTAAATAAAGCAGCAAAGTCCTTACATAATGCAGCAGAGTCCTTAAACAATGCATCTGAGTCCCCAATTGCTTCAGCAGAGTCATTAAACACTGCAGCAGAGTCCTTAAATAATGCAGCAAAGTCTTAAATAATGCAGCAGAGTCCTTAAATAACGCAGCAGTCCTTAAATAATGCAGCAAAGTCCTTAAATAATGCAGCAGAGTCCTTAAATACCGCAGCAGAGTCATTAAATAATGCAGCAGAGTCCTTAAATAATACAGCAGAGACCTTAAATAATGCAGCTGAGTCCTCAAATGCTTCAGCAGAGTCATTAAATAATGCAGCAGAGTCCTTAAATAATGCAATAAAGTCCTTAAATAATGCAGCAGAGTCCTTAAATAATGCAGCAAAGTCCTTAAATAATGCAGCAGACTTCTAACATAATGCAACATAGTCCTTAAATAATGCAGCAGAGTCGTTATATAATGCAACAAAGTTCTTAAATAATGCATCAAAGTCCTTAAATAATGCAGCAAAGTCCTTAAATAATGCAGCAAAGTCGTTAAGTACCATAGCAGAGTCCTTAAATAATGCAGCAGAGACCTTAAATAATGCAACAAAGTCCTTAAATAATGCAGCAGATTCCTTAAATTCTGCAGCAGCGTCCTTAAATAATGCAACAAAGTCCTTAAATAATGCAGCAGAGTCCTTAAATAATGCAACAAAGTCCTTAAATAATGCAAAAGAGTCCTTAAATAATGCAGCTGAGTCCTCAAATGCTTCAGCAGGATCCTTAAATAATGCAGCAGGATCCTTAAATAATGCAATAAAGTCCTTAAATTATGCAGCAGAGTCCTTAAATAATGCAGCAAAGTCCTTAAATAATGCAGCAGAGTCCTTACATAATGCAACAAACTCCTTAAATAATGCAGCAGAGTCCTTAAATAATGCAACAAAGTCCTTAAATAATGCAAAAGAGTCCTTAAATAAAGCAGCAAAGCACTTACATAATGCAGCAGAGTCCTTAAATAATGCATCTGAGTGCCCAAATGCTTCAGCAGAGTCATTAAATACTGCAGCAGAGACCTTAAATAATGCAACAAAGTCCTTAAATAATGCAGCAGAGTCCTTAAATACCGCAGCAGAGTCCTTAAATAATGCAGCTGAGTCCTCAAATACTTCAGCAGAGTCATTAAATAATGCAGAAGAGTCCTTAAATAATGCAGCAAAGTTCTTAAATAATGCAGCAGAGTCCTTAAATAACGCAGCAGAGTCGTTAAATAATGCAGCAAAGTCCTTAAATAATGCAGCTGAGTCCTCAAATGCTTCAGCAGGATCCTTAAATAATGCAGCAGAGACCTTTAATAATGCAGCTGAGTCCTCAAATGCTTCAGCAGAGTCATTAAATAATGCAGCAGGATCCTAAAATAATGCAATAAAGTCCTTAAATTATGCAGCAGAGTCCTTAAATAATGCAGCAAAGTCCTTAAATAATGCAGCAGAGTCCTTACATAATGCAACAAAGTCCTTAAATAATGCAGCAGAGTCCTTAAATAATGCAGCTGAGTCCTCAAATGCTTCAGCAGAGTCGTTAAATAATGCAGCAAAGTCCTTAAATAATGCAGCAGACTCCTTACATAATGCAACAAAGTCCTTAAATAATGCAGCAGAGTACTTATATAATGCAACAAAGTTATTAAATAATGCAGCAAAGTCCTTAAATAATGCAGCAGAGTCCTTAAATAATGCAACAAATTCCTTAAATAATGCAGCAGAGTCCTTAAATAATGCATCAAAGTCCTTAAATAATGCAGCAGAGTCCTTAAATACCGCAGCAGAGTCCTTAAATAATGCAGCAAAGTAATTAAATAATGCAGCAGAGTCCTTAAATAATGCAGCAAAGTCCTTAAATAATGCAGCAGAGTCCTTAAATACCAAAGCATAGTCCTTAAATAATGCAGCAAAGTCCTTAAATAATGCAGCAGAATCCTTAAATAATGCAACAAAGTCCTTAAATAATGCAGCAGAGTCCTTAAATAATGCAACAAAGTCCTTAAATAATGCAGCAGAGTCCTTAAATAATGCAACAAATTCCTTAAATAATGCAGCAGAGTCCTTAAATAATGCAGCAAAGTCCTTAAATCATGCAGCTGAGTCCTCAAATGCTTCAGCAGAGTCCTTAAATAATGCAGCAGAGACCTTAAATAATGCAGTTGAGTCCTCAAATGCTTCAGCAGATTCATTAAATAATGCAGCAAAGTCCTTAAATAATGCAGCAGACTCCTTACATAATGCAACAAATTCCTTAAATAATGCAGCAGAGTCCTTAAATACCACAGCAGAGTCCTTAAATAATGCAGCAAATTCCTTAAATAATGCAGCAGAGTCCTTAAATAATGCAGCTGAGTCCTCAAATGCTTCAGCAGAGTCCTTAAATAATGCAGCAAAGTCCTTAAATAATGCAGCAGACTCCTTACATAATGCAACAAAGTCCTTAAATAATGCAGCAGAGTACTTATATAATGCAACAAAGTTATTAAATAATGCAGCAAAGTCCTTAAATAATGCAGCAGAGTCCTTAAATAATGCAACAAATTCCTTAAATAATGCAGCAGAGTCCTTAAATAATGCATCAAAGTCCTTAAATAATGCAGCAGAGTCCTTAAATACCGCAGCAGAGTCCTTAAATAATGCAGCAAAGTAATTAAATAATGCAGCAGAGTCCTTAAATAATGCAGCAAAGTCCTTAAATAATGCAGCAGAGTCCTTAAATACCAAAGCATAGTCCTTAAATAATGCAGCAAAGTCCTTAAATAATGCAGCAGAATCCTTAAATAATGCAACAAAGTCCTTAAATAATGCAAAAGAGTCCTTAAATAAAGCAGCAAAGCCCTTACATAATGCAGCAGAGTCCTTAAATAATGCATCTGAGTCCCCAAATGCTTCAGCAGAGTCATTAAATACTGCAGCAGAGTCCTTAAATAATGCAACAAAGTCCTTAAATAATGCAGCAGCGTCCTTAAATAATGCAACAAATTCCTTAAATAATGCAGCAGAGTCCTTAAATACCACAGCAGAGTCCTTAAATAATGCAGCAGAGACCTTAAATAATGCAACAAAGTCCTTAAATAATGCAGCAGATTCCTTAAATTCTGCAGCAGCATCCTTAAATAATGCATCAAAGTCCTTAAATAATGCAGCAGAGTCCTTAAATAATGCAGAAGAGTCCTTAAATAATGCAGCAAAGTTCTTAAATAATGCAGCAGAGTCCTTAAATAACGCAGCAGAGTCGTTAAATAATGCAGCAAAGTCCTTAAATAATGCAAAAGAGTCCTTAAATAAAGCAGCAAAGCACTTACATAATGCAGCAGAGTCCTTAAATAACGCAGCAGAGTCCTTACATAATGCAACAAACTCCTTAAATAATGCAGCAGAGTCCTTAAATAATGCAACAAAGTCCTTAAATAATGCAAAAGAGTCCTTAAATAAAGCAGCAAAGCACTTACATAATGCAGCAGAGTCCTTAAATAATGCATCTGAGTGCCCAAATGCTTCAGCAGAGTCATTAAATACTGCAGCAGAGACCTTAAATAATGCAACAAAGTCCTTAAATAATGCAGCAGAGTCCTTAAATACCGCAGCAGAGTCCTTAAATAATGCAGCTGAGTCCTCAAATACTTCAGCAGAGTCATTAAATAATGCAGAAGAGTCCTTAAATAATGCAGCAAAGTTCTTAAATAATGCAGCAGAGTCCTTAAATAACGCAGCAGAGTCGTTAAATAATGCAGCAAAGTCCTTAAATAATGCAGCTGAGTCCTCAAATGCTTCAGCAGGATCCTTAAATAATGCAGCAGAGACCTTTAATAATGCAGCTGAGTCCTCAAATGCTTCAGCAGAGTCATTAAATAATGCAGCAGGATCCTAAAATAATGCAATAAAGTCCTTAAATTATGCAGCAGAGTCCTTAAATAATGCAGCAAAGTCCTTAAATAATGCAGCAGAGTCCTTACATAATGCAACAAAGTCCTTAAATAATGCAGCAGAGTCCTTAAATAATGCAGCTGAGTCCTCAAATGCTTCAGCAGAGTCGTTAAATAATGCAGCAAAGTCCTTAAATAATGCAGCAGACTCCTTACATAATGCAACAAAGTCCTTAAATAATGCAGCAGAGTACTTATATAATGCAACAAAGTTATTAAATAATGCAGCAAAGTCCTTAAATAATGCAGCAGAGTCCTTAAATAATGCAACAAATTCCTTAAATAATGCAGCAGAGTCCTTAAATAATGCATCAAAGTCCTTAAATAATGCAGCAGAGTCCTTAAATACCGCAGCAGAGTCCTTAAATAATGCAGCAAAGTAATTAAATAATGCAGCAGAGTCCTTAAATAATGCAGCAAAGTCCTTAAATAATGCAGCAGAGTCCTTAAATACCAAAGCATAGTCCTTAAATAATGCAGCAAAGTCCTTAAATAATGCAGCAGAATCCTTAAATAATGCAACAAAGTCCTTAAATAATGCAGCAGAGTCCTTAAATAATGCAACAAAGTCCTTAAATAATGCAGCAGAGTCCTTAAATAATGCAACAAATTCCTTAAATAATGCAGCAGAGTCCTTAAATAATGCAGCAAAGTCCTTAAATCATGCAGCTGAGTCCTCAAATGCTTCAGCAGAGTCCTTAAATAATGCAGCAGAGACCTTAAATAATGCAGTTGAGTCCTCAAATGCTTCAGCAGATTCATTAAATAATGCAGCAAAGTCCTTAAATAATGCAGCAGACTCCTTACATAATGCAACAAATTCCTTAAATAATGCAGCAGAGTCCTTAAATACCACAGCAGAGTCCTTAAATAATGCAGCAAATTCCTTAAATAATGCAGCAGAGTCCTTAAATAATGCAGCTGAGTCCTCAAATGCTTCAGCAGAGTCCTTAAATAATGCAGCAAAGTCCTTAAATAATGCAGCAGACTCCTTACATAATGCAACAAAGTCCTTAAATAATGCAGCAGAGTACTTATATAATGCAACAAAGTTATTAAATAATGCAGCAAAGTCCTTAAATAATGCAGCAGAGTCCTTAAATAATGCAACAAATTCCTTAAATAATGCAGCAGAGTCCTTAAATAATGCATCAAAGTCCTTAAATAATGCAGCAGAGTCCTTAAATACCGCAGCAGAGTCCTTAAATAATGCAGCAAAGTAATTAAATAATGCAGCAGAGTCCTTAAATAATGCAGCAAAGTCCTTAAATAATGCAGCAGAGTCCTTAAATACCAAAGCATAGTCCTTAAATAATGCAGAAAAGTCCTTAAATAATGCAGCAGAATCCTTAAATAATGCAACAAAGTCCTTAAATAATGCAGCAGAGTCCTTAAATAATGCAACAAAGTCCTTAAATAATGCAAAAGAGTCCTTAAATAAAGCAGCAAAGCCCTTACATAATGCAGCAGAGTCCTTAAATACCAAAGCATAGTCCTTAAATAATGCAGCAAAGTCCTTAAATAATGCAGCAGAATCCTTAAATAATGCAACAAAGTCCTTAAATAATGCAGCAGAGTCCTTAAATAATGCAACAAAGTCCTTAAATAATGCAAGAGTCCTTAAATAAAGCAGCAAAGCCCTTACATAATGCAGCAGAGTCCTTAAATAATGCATCTGAGTCCCCAAATGCTTCAGCAGAGTCATTAAATACTGCAGCAGAGTCCTTAAATAATGCAACAAAGTCCTTAAATAATGCAGCAGCGTCCTTAAATAATGCAACAAATTCCTTAAATAATGCAGCAGAGTCCTTAAATACCACAGCAGAGTCCTTAAATAATGCAGCAGAGACCTTAAATAATGCAACAAAGTCCTTAAATAATGCAGCAGATTCCTTAAATTCTGCAGCAGCGTCCTTAAATAATGCATCAAAGTCCTTAAATAATGCAGCAGAGTCCTTAAATAATGCAGCAAATTCCTTAAATAATGCAGCAGAGTCCTTAAATAATGCAGCTGAGTCCTCAAATACTTCAGCAGAGTCATTAAATAATGCAGAAGAGTCCTTAAATAATGCAGCAAAGTTCTTAAATAATGCAGCAGAGTCCTTAAATAACGCAGCAGAGTCCTTAAATAATGCAGCAAAGTCCTTAAATAATGCAGCTGAGTCCTCAAATGCTTCAGCAGGATCCTTAAATAATGCAGCAGAGACCTTTAATAATTCAGCTGAGTCCTCAAATGCTTCAGCAGAGTCATTAAATAATGCAGCAGGATCCTAAAATAATGCAATAAAGTCCTTAAATTATGCAGCAGAGTCCTTAAATAATGCAGCAAAGTCCTTAAGTACCATAGCAGAGTCCTTAAATAATGCAGCAGAGACCTTAAATAATGCAACAAAGTCCTTAAATAATGAAGCAGATTCCTTAAATTCTGCAGCAGTGTCCTTAAATAATGCATCAAAGTCCTTAAATAATGCAGCAGAGTCCTTAAATACCGCAGCAGAGTCCTTAAATAATGCAGCAAAGTAATTAAATAATGCAGCAGAGTCCTTAAATAATGCAGCAAAGTCCTTAAATAATGCAGCAGAGTCCTTAAATACCAAAGCATAGTCCTTAAATAATGCGGCAGAGTCCTTAAATAATGCAGCAAAGTCCTTAAATAATGCAGCAGAGTCCTTAAATAATGCAACAAAGTCCTTAAATAATGCAGCAAAGTCCTTAAATAAAGCAGCAAAGTCCTTACATAATGCAGCAGAGTCCTTAAACAATGCATCTGAGTCCCCAATTGCTTCAGCAGAGTCATTAAACACTGCAGCAGAGTCCTTAAATAATGCAGCAAAGTCTTAAATAATGCAGCAGAGTCCTTAAATAACGCAGCAGTCCTTAAATAATGCAGCAAAGTCCTTAAATAATGCAGCAGAGTCCTTAAATACCGCAGCAGAGTCATTAAATAATGCAGCAGAGTCCTTAAATAATACAGCAGAGACCTTAAATAATGCAGCTGAGTCCTCAAATGCTTCAGCAGAGTCATTAAATAATGCAGCAGAGTCCTTAAATAATGCAATAAAGTCCTTAAATAATGCAGCAGAGTCCTTAAATAATGCAGCAAAGTCCTTAAATAATGCAGCAGACTTCTAACATAATGCAACATAGTCCTTAAATAATGCAGCAGAGTCGTTATATAATGCAACAAAGTTCTTAAATAATGCATCAAAGTCCTTAAATAATGCAGCAAAGTCCTTAAATAATGCAGCAAAGTCGTTAAGTACCATAGCAGAGTCCTTAAATAATGCAGCAGAGACCTTAAATAATGCAACAAAGTCCTTAAATAATGCAGCAGATTCCTTAAATTCTGCAGCAGCGTCCTTAAATAATGCAACAAAGTCCTTAAATAATGCAGCAGAGTCCTTAAATAATGCAACAAAGTCCTTAAATAATGCAAAAGAGTCCTTAAATAATGCAGCTGAGTCCTCAAATGCTTCAGCAGGATCCTTAAATAATGCAGCAGGATCCTTAAATAATGCAATAAAGTCCTTAAATTATGCAGCAGAGTCCTTAAATAATGCAGCAAAGTCCTTAAATAATGCAGCAGAGTCCTTACATAATGCAACAAACTCCTTAAATAATGCAGCAGAGTCCTTAAATAATGCAACAAAGTCCTTAAATAATGCAAAAGAGTCCTTAAATAAAGCAGCAAAGCACTTACATAATGCAGCAGAGTCCTTAAATAATGCATCTGAGTGCCCAAATGCTTCAGCAGAGTCATTAAATACTGCAGCAGAGACCTTAAATAATGCAACAAAGTCCTTAAATAATGCAGCAGAGTCCTTAAATACCGCAGCAGAGTCCTTAAATAATGCAGCTGAGTCCTCAAATACTTCAGCAGAGTCATTAAATAATGCAGAAGAGTCCTTAAATAATGCAGCAAAGTTCTTAAATAATGCAGCAGAGTCCTTAAATAACGCAGCAGAGTCGTTAAATAATGCAGCAAAGTCCTTAAATAATGCAGCTGAGTCCTCAAATGCTTCAGCAGGATCCTTAAATAATGCAGCAGAGACCTTTAATAATGCAGCTGAGTCCTCAAATGCTTCAGCAGAGTCATTAAATAATGCAGCAGGATCCTAAAATAATGCAATAAAGTCCTTAAATTATGCAGCAGAGTCCTTAAATAATGCAGCAAAGTCCTTAAATAATGCAGCAGAGTCCTTACATAATGCAACAAAGTCCTTAAATAATGCAGCAGAGTCCTTAAATA
This sequence comes from Phyllobates terribilis, assembly GCF_046119375.1. Lineage (NCBI taxonomy): Eukaryota > Metazoa > Chordata > Amphibia > Anura > Dendrobatidae > Phyllobates > Phyllobates terribilis. Next base: position 977,467 of record NW_027363048.1, read on the forward strand.
ATGCAGCTGAGTCCTCAAATGCTTCAGCAGAGTCGTTAAATAATGCAGCAAAGTCCTTAAATAATGCAGCAGACTCCTTACATAATGCAACAAAGTCCTTAAATAATGCAGCAGAGTACTTATATAATGCAACAAAGTTATTAAATAATGCAGCAAAGTCCTTAAATAATGCAGCAGAGTCCTTAAATAATGCAACAAATTCCTTAAATAATGCAGCAGAGTCCTTAAATAATGCATCAAAGTCCTTAAATAATGCAGCAGAGTCCTTAAATACCGCAGCAGAGTCCTTAAATAATGCAGCAAAGTAATTAAATAATGCAGCAGAGTCCTTAAATAATGCAGCAAAGTCCTTAAATAATGCAGCAGAGTCCTTAAATACCAAAGCATAGTCCTTAAATAATGCAGCAAAGTCCTTAAATAATGCAGCAGAATCCTTAAATAATGCAACAAAGTCCTTAAATAATGCAGCAGAGTCCTTAAATAATGCAACAAAGTCCTTAAATAATGCAGCAGAGTCCTTAAATAATGCAACAAATTCCTTAAATAATGCAGCAGAGTCCTTAAATAATGCAGCAAAGTCCTTAAATCATGCAGCTGAGTCCTCAAATGCTTCAGCAGAGTCCTTAAATAATGCAGCAGAGACCTTAAATAATGCAGTTGAGTCCTCAAATGCTTCAGCAGATTCATTAAATAATGCAGCAAAGTCCTTAAATAATGCAGCAGACTCCTTACATAATGCAACAAATTCCTTAAATAATGCAGCAGAGTCCTTAAATACCACAGCAGAGTCCTTAAATAATGCAGCAAATTCCTTAAATAATGCAGCAGAGTCCTTAAATAATGCAGCTGAGTCCTCAAATGCTTCAGCAGAGTCCTTAAATAATGCAGCAAAGTCCTTAAATAATGCAGCAGACTCCTTACATAATGCAACAAAGTCCTTAAATAATGCAGCAGAGTACTTATATAATGCAACAAAGTTATTAAATAATGCAGCAAAGTCCTTAAATAATGCAGCAGAGTCCTTAAATAATGCAACAAATTCCTTAAATAATGCAGCAGAGTCCTTAAATAATGCATCAAAGTCCTTAAATAATGCAGCAGAGTCCTTAAATACCGCAGCAGAGTCCTTAAATAATGCAGCAAAGTAATTAAATAATGCAGCAGAGTCCTTAAATAATGCAGCAAAGTCCTTAAATAATGCAGCAGAGTCCTTAAATACCAAAGCATAGTCCTTAAATAATGCAGCAAAGTCCTTAAATAATGCAGCAGAATCCTTAAATAATGCAACAAAGTCCTTAAATAATGCAGCAGAGTCCTTAAATAATGCAACAAAGTCCTTAAATAATGCAAAAGAGTCCTTAAATAAAGCAGCAAAGCCCTTACATAATGCAGCAGAGTCCTTAAATAATGCATCTGAGTCCCCAAATGCTTCAGCAGAGTCATTAAATACTGCAGCAGAGTCCTTAAATAATGCAACAAAGTCCTTAAATAATGCAGCAGCGTCCTTAAATAATGCAACAAATTCCTTAAATAATGCAGCAGAGTCCTTAAATACCACAGCAGAGTCCTTAAATAATGCAGCAGAGACCTTAAATAATGCAACAAAGTCCTTAAATAATGCAGCAGATTCCTTAAATTCTGCAGCAGCATCCTTAAATAATGCATCAAAGTCCTTAAATAATGCAGCAGAGTCCTTAAATAATGCAGAAGAGTCCTTAAATAATGCAGCAAAGTTCTTAAATAATGCAGCAGAGTCCTTAAATAACGCAGCAGAGTCGTTAAATAATGCAGCAAAGTCCTTAAATAATGCAGCTGAGTCCTCAAATGCTTCAGCAGGATCCTTAAATAATGCAGCAGAGACCTTTAATAATGCAGCTGAGTCCTCAAATGCTTCAGCAGAGTCATTAAATAATGCAGCAGGATCCTAAAATAATGCAATAAAGTCCTTAAATTATGCAGCAGAGTCCTAAAATAATGCAGCAAAGTCCTTAAATAATGCAGCAGAGTCCTTACATAATGCAACAAAGTCCTTAAATAATGCAACAGAGTCCTTAAATAATGCAGCTGAGTCCTCAAATGCTTCAGCAGAGTCGTTAAATAATGCAGCAAAGTCCTTAAATAATGCAGCAGACTCCTTACATAATGCAACAAAGTCCTTAAATAATGCAGCAGAGTACTTATATAATGCAACAAAGTTATTAAATAATGCAGCAAAGTCCTTAAATAATGCAGCAGAGTCCTTAAATAATGCAACAAATTCCTTAAATAATGCAGCAGAGTCCTTAAATAATGCATCAAAGTCCTTAAATAATGCAGCAGAGTCCTTAAATACCGCAGCAGAGTCCTTAAATAATGCAGCAAAGTAATTAAATAATGCAGCAGAGTCCTTAAATAATGCAGCAAAGTCCTTAAATAATGCAGCAGAGTCCTTAAATACCAAAGCATAGTCCTTAAATAATGCAGCAAAGTCCTTAAATAATGCAGCAGAATCCTTAAATAATGCAACAAAGTCCTTAAATAATGCAGCAGAGTCCTTAAATAATGCAACAAAGTCCTTAAATAATGCAGCAGAGTCCTTAAATAATGCAACAAATTCCTTAAATAATGCAGCAGAGTCCTTAAATAATGCAGCAAAGTCCTTAAATCATGCAGCTGAGTCCTCAAATGCTTCAGCAGAGTCCTTAAATAATGCAGCAGAGACCTTAAATAATGCAGTTGAGTCCTCAAATGCTTCAGCAGATTCATTAAATAATGCAGCAAAGTCCTTAAATAATGCAGCAGACTCCTTACATAATGCAACAAATTCCTTAAATAATGCAGCAGAGTCCTTAAATAATGCAGCTGAGTCCTCAAATGCTTCAGCAGAGTCATTAAATAATGCAGCAGGATCCTTAAATAATGCAATAAAGTCCTTAAATTATGCAGCAGAGTCCTTAAATAATGCAGCAAAGTCCTTAAATAATGCAGCAGAGTCCTTACATAATGCAACAAACTCCTTAAATAATGCAGCAGAGTCCTTAAATAATGCAACAAAGTTCTTAAATAATGCATCAAAGTCCTTAAATAATGCAGCAAAGTCCTTAAATAATGCAGCAAAGTCGTTAAGTACCATAGCAGAGTCCTTAAATAATGCAGCAGAGACCTTAAATAATGCAACAAAGTCCTTAAATAATGCAGCAGATTCCTTAAATTCTGCAGCAGCGTCCTTAAATAATGCAACAAAGTCCTTAAATAATGCATCAGAGTCCTTAAATAATGCAACAAAGTCCTTAAATAATGCAAAAGAGTCCTTAAATAATGCAGCTGAGTCCTCAAATGCTTCAGCAGGATCCTTAAATAATGCAGCAGGATCCTTAAATAATGCAATAAAGTCCTTAAATTATGCAGCAGAGTCCTTAAATAATGCAGCAAAGTCCTTAAATAATGCAGCAGAGTCCTTACATAATGCAACAAACTCCTTAAATAATGCAGCAGAGTCCTTAAATAATGCAACAAAGTCCTTAAATAATGCAAAAGAGTCCTTAAATAAAGCAGCAAAGCCCTTACATAATGCAGCAGAGTCCTTAAATAATGCATCTGAGTGCCCAAATGCTTCAGCAGAGTCATTAAATACTGCAGCAGAGACCTTAAATAATGCAACAAAGTCCTTAAATAATGCAGCAGAGTCCTTAAATACCGCAGCAGAGTCCTTAAATAATGCAGCTGAGTCCTCAAATACTTCAGCAGAGTCATTAAATAATGCAGAAGAGTCCTTAAATAATGCAGCAAAGTCCTTAAATAATGCAGCAGAGTCCTTACATAATGCAACAAAGTCCTTAAATAATGCAGCAGAGTCCTTAAATAATGCAGCTGAGTCCTCAAATGCTTCAGCAGAGTCGTTAAATAATGCAGCAAAGTCCTTAAATAATGCAGCAGACTCCTTACATAATGCAACAAAGTCCTTAAATAATGCAGCAGAGTACTTATATAATGCAACAAAGTTATTAAATAATGCAGCAAAGTCCTTAAATAATGCAGCAGAGTCCTTAAATAATGCAACAAATTCCTTAAATAATGCAGCAGAGTCCTTAAATAATGCATCAAAGTCCTTAAATAATGCAGCAGAGTCCTTAAATACCGCAGCAGAGTCCTTAAATAATGCAGCAAAGTAATTAAATAATGCAGCAGAGTCCTTAAATAATGCAGCAAAGTCCTTAAATAATGCAGCAGAGTCCTTAAATACCAAAGCATAGTCCTTAAATAATGCAGCAAAGTCCTTAAATAATGCAGCAGAATCCTTAAATAATGCAACAAAGTCCTTAAATAATGCAGCAGAGTCCTTAAATAATGCAACAAAGTCCTTAAATAATGCAAGAGTCCTTAAATAAAGCAGCAAAGCCCTTACATAATGCAGCAGAGTCCTTAAATAATGCATCTGAGTCCCCAAATGCTTCAGCAGAGTCATTAAATACTGCAGCAGAGTCCTTAAATAATGCAACAAAGTCCTTAAATAATGCAGCAGCGTCCTTAAATAATGCAACAAATTCCTTAAATAATGCAGCAGAGTCCTTAAATACCACAGCAGAGTCCTTAAATAATGCAGCAGAGACCTTAAATAATGCAACAAAGTCCTTAAATAATGCAGCAGATTCCTTAAATTCTGCAGCAGCGTCCTTAAATAATGCATCAAAGTCCTTAAATAATGCAGCAGAGTCCTTAAATAATGCAGCAAATTCCTTAAATAATGCAGCAGAGTCCTTAAATAATGCAGCTGAGTCCTCAAATACTTCAGCAGAGTCATTAAATAATGCAGAAGAGTCCTTAAATAATGCAGCAAAGTTCTTAAATAATGCAGCAGAGTCCTTAAATAACGCAGCAGAGTCGTTAAATAATGCAGCAAAGTCCTTAAATAATGCAGCTGAGTCCTCAAATGCTTCAGCAGGATCCTTAAATAATGCAGCAGAGACCTTTAATAATTCAGCTGAGTCCTCAAATGCTTCAGCAGAGTCATTAAATAATGCAGCAGGATCCTAAAATAATGCAATAAAGTCCTTAAATTATGCAGCAGAGTCCTTAAATAATGCAGCAAAGTCCTTAAGTACCATAGCAGAGTCCTTAAATAATGCAGCAGAGACCTTAAATAATGCAACAAAGTCCTTAAATAATGAAGCAGATTCCTTAAATTCTGCAGCAGTGTCCTTAAATAATGCATCAAAGTCCTTAAATAATGCAGCAGAGTCCTTAAATACCGCAGCAGAGTCCTTAAATAATGCAGCAAAGTAATTAAATAATGCAGCAGAGTCCTTAAATAATGCAGCAAAGTCCTTAAATAATGCAGCAGAGTCCTTAAATACCAAAGCATAGTCCTTAAATAATGCGGCAGAGTCCTTAAATAATGCAGCAAAGTCCTTAAATAATGCAACAAAGTCCTTAAATAATGCAGCAAAGTCCTTAAATAAAGCAGCAAAGTCCTTACATAATGCAGCAGAGTCCTTAAACAATGCATCTGAGTCCCCAATTGCTTCAGCAGAGTCATTAAACACTGCAGCAGAGTCCTTAAATAATGCAGCAAAGTCTTAAATAATGCAGCAGAGTCCTTAAATAACGCAGCAGTCCTTAAATAATGCAGCAAAGTCCTTAAATAATGCAGCAGAGTCCTTAAATACCGCAGCAGAGTCATTAAATAATGCAGCAGAGTCCTTAAATAATACAGCAGAGACCTTAAATAATGCAGCTGAGTCCTCAAATGCTTCAGCAGAGTCATTAAATAATGCAGCAGAGTCCTTAAATAATGCAATAAAGTCCTTAAATAATGCAGCAGAGTCCTTAAATAATGCAGCAAAGTCCTTAAATAATGCAGCAGACTTCTAACATAATGCAACATAGTCCTTAAATAATGCAGCAGAGTCGTTATATAATGCAACAAAGTTCTTAAATAATGCATCAAAGTCCTTAAATAATGCAGCAAAGTCCTTAAATAATGCAGCAAAGTCGTTAAGTACCATAGCAGAGTCCTTAAATAATGCAGCAGAGACCTTAAATAATGCAACAAAGTCCTTAAATAATGCAGCAGATTCCTTAAATTCTGCAGCAGCGTCCTTAAATAATGCAACAAAGTCCTTAAATAATGCAGCAGAGTCCTTAAATAATGCAACAAAGTCCTTAAATAATGCAAAAGAGTCCTTAAATAATGCAGCTGAGTCCTCAAATGCTTCAGCAGGATCCTTAAATAATGCAGCAGGATCCTTAAATAATGCAATAAAGTCCTTAAATTATGCAGCAGAGTCCTTAAATAATGCAGCAAAGTCCTTAAATAATGCAGCAGAGTCCTTACATAATGCAACAAACTCCTTAAATAATGCAGCAGAGTCCTTAAATAATGCAACAAAGTCCTTAAATAATGCAAAAGAGTCCTTAAATAAAGCAGCAAAGCACTTACATAATGCAGCAGAGTCCTTAAATAATGCATCTGAGTGCCCAAATGCTTCAGCAGAGTCATTAAATACTGCAGCAGAGACCTTAAATAATGCAACAAAGTCCTTAAATAATGCAGCAGAGTCCTTAAATACCGCAGCAGAGTCCTTAAATAATGCAGCTGAGTCCTCAAATACTTCAGCAGAGTCATTAAATAATGCAGAAGAGTCCTTAAATAATGCAGCAAAGTTCTTAAATAATGCAGCAGAGTCCTTAAATAACGCAGCAGAGTCGTTAAATAATGCAGCAAAGTCCTTAAATAATGCAGCTGAGTCCTCAAATGCTTCAGCAGGATCCTTAAATAATGCAGCAGAGACCTTTAATAATGCAGCTGAGTCCTCAAATGCTTCAGCAGAGTCATTAAATAATGCAGCAGGATCCTAAAATAATGCAATAAAGTCCTTAAATTATGCAGCAGAGTCCTTAAATAATGCAGCAAAGTCCTTAAATAATGCAGCAGAGTCCTTACATAATGCAACAAAGTCCTTAAATAATGCAGCAGAGTCCTTAAATAATGCAGCTGAGTCCTCAAATGCTTCAGCAGAGTCGTTAAATAATGCAGCAAAGTCCTTAAATAATGCAGCAGACTCCTTACATAATGCAACAAAGTCCTTAAATAATGCAGCAGAGTACTTATATAATGCAACAAAGTTATTAAATAATGCAGCAAAGTCCTTAAATAATGCAGCAGAGTCCTTAAATAATGCAACAAATTCCTTAAATAATGCAGCAGAGTCCTTAAATAATGCATCAAAGTCCTTAAATAATGCAGCAGAGTCCTTAAATACCGCAGCAGAGTCCTTAAATAATGCAGCAAAGTAATTAAATAATGCAGCAGAGTCCTTAAATAATGCAGCAAAGTCCTTAAATAATGCAGCAGAGTCCTTAAATACCAAAGCATAGTCCTTAAATAATGCAGCAAAGTCCTTAAATAATGCAGCAGAATCCTTAAATAATGCAACAAAGTCCTTAAATAATGCAGCAGAGTCCTTAAATAATGCAACAAAGTCCTTAAATAATGCAGCAGAGTCCTTAAATAATGCAACAAATTCCTTAAATAATGCAGCAGAGTCCTTAAATAATGCAGCAAAGTCCTTAAATCATGCAGCTGAGTCCTCAAATGCTTCAGCAGAGTCCTTAAATAATGCAGCAGAGACCTTAAATAATGCAGTTGAGTCCTCAAATGCTTCAGCAGATTCATTAAATAATGCAGCAAAGTCCTTAAATAATGCAGCAGACTCCTTACATAATGCAACAAATTCCTTAAATAATGCAGCAGAGTCCTTAAATACCACAGCAGAGTCCTTAAATAATGCAGCAAATTCCTTAAATAATGCAGCAGAGTCCTTAAATAATGCAGCTGAGTCCTCAAATGCTTCAGCAGAGTCCTTAAATAATGCAGCAAAGTCCTTAAATAATGCAGCAGACTCCTTACATAATGCAACAAAGTCCTTAAATAATGCAGCAGAGTACTTATATAATGCAACAAAGTTATTAAATAATGCAGCAAAGTCCTTAAATAATGCAGCAGAGTCCTTAAATAATGCAACAAATTCCTTAAATAATGCAGCAGAGTCCTTAAATAATGCATCAAAGTCCTTAAATAATGCAGCAGAGTCCTTAAATACCGCAGCAGAGTCCTTAAATAATGCAGCAAAGTAATTAAATAATGCAGCAGAGTCCTTAAATAATGCAGCAAAGTCCTTAAATAATGCAGCAGAGTCCTTAAATACCAAAGCATAGTCCTTAAATAATGCAGAAAAGTCCTTAAATAATGCAGCAGAATCCTTAAATAATGCAACAAAGTCCTTAAATAATGCAGCAGAGTCCTTAAATAATGCAACAAAGTCCTTAAATAATGCAAAAGAGTCCTTAAATAAAGCAGCAAAGCCCTTACATAATGCAGCAGAGTCCTTAAATACCAAAGCATAGTCCTTAAATAATGCAGCAAAGTCCTTAAATAATGCAGCAGAATCCTTAAATAATGCAACAAAGTCCTTAAATAATGCAGCAGAGTCCTTAAATAATGCAACAAAGTCCTTAAATAATGCAAGAGTCCTTAAATAAAGCAGCAAAGCCCTTACATAATGCAGCAGAGTCCTTAAATAATGCATCTGAGTCCCCAAATGCTTCAGCAGAGTCATTAAATACTGCAGCAGAGTCCTTAAATAATGCAACAAAGTCCTTAAATAATGCAGCAGCGTCCTTAAATAATGCAACAAATTCCTTAAATAATGCAGCAGAGTCCTTAAATACCACAGCAGAGTCCTTAAATAATGCAGCAGAGACCTTAAATAATGCAACAAAGTCCTTAAATAATGCAGCAGATTCCTTAAATTCTGCAGCAGCGTCCTTAAATAATGCATCAAAGTCCTTAAATAATGCAGCAGAGTCCTTAAATAATGCAGCAAATTCCTTAAATAATGCAGCAGAGTCCTTAAATAATGCAGCTGAGTCCTCAAATACTTCAGCAGAGTCATTAAATAATGCAGAAGAGTCCTTAAATAATGCAGCAAAGTTCTTAAATAATGCAGCAGAGTCCTTAAATAACGCAGCAGAGTCGTTAAATAATGCAGCAAAGTCCTTAAATAATGCAGCTGAGTCCTCAAATGCTTCAGCAGGATCCTTAAATAATGCAGCAGAGACCTTTAATAATTCAGCTGAGTCCTCAAATGCTTCAGCAGAGTCATTAAATAATGCAGCAGGATCCTAAAATAATGCAATAAAGTCCTTAAATTATGCAGCAGAGTCCTTAAATAATGCAGCAAAGTCCTTAAGTACCATAGCAGAGTCCTTAAATAATGCAGCAGAGACCTTAAATAATGCAACAAAGTCCTTAAATAATGAAGCAGATTCCTTAAATTCTGCAGCAGTGTCCTTAAATAATGCATCAAAGTCCTTAAATAATGCAGCAGAGTCCTTAAATACCGCAGCAGAGTCCTTAAATAATGCAGCAAAGTAATTAAATAATGCAGCAGAGTCCTTAAATAATGCAGCAAAGTCCTTAAATAATGCAGCAGAGTCCTTAAATACCAAAGCATAGTCCTTAAATAATGCGGCAGAGTCCTTAAATAATGCAGCAAAGTCCTTAAATAATGCAGCAGAGTCCTTAAATAATGCAACAAAGTCCTTAAATAATGCAGCAAAGTCCTTAAATAAAGCAGCAAAGTCCTTACATAATGCAGCAGAGTCCTTAAACAATGCATCTGAGTCCCCAATTGCTTCAGCAGAGTCATTAAACACTGCAGCAGAGTCCTTAAATAATGCAGCAAAGTCTTAAATAATGCAGCAGAGTCCTTAAATAACGCAGCAGTCCTTAAATAATGCAGCAAAGTCCTTAAATAATGCAGCAGAGTCCTTAAATACCGCAGCAGAGTCATTAAATAATGCAGCAGAGTCCTTAAATAATACAGCAGAGACCTTAAATAATGCAGCTGAGTCCTCAAATGCTTCAGCAGAGTCATTAAATAATGCAGCAGAGTCCTTAAATAATGCAATAAAGTCCTTAAATAATGCAGCAGAGTCCTTAAATAATGCAGCAAAGTCCTTAAATAATGCAGCAGACTTCTAACATAATGCAACATAGTCCTTAAATAATGCAGCAGAGTCGTTATATAATGCAACAAAGTTCTTAAATAATGCATCAAAGTCCTTAAATAATGCAGCAAAGTCCTTAAATAATGCAGCAAAGTCGTTAAGTACCATAGCAGAGTCCTTAAATAATGCAGCAGAGACCTTAAATAATGCAACAAAGTCCTTAAATAATGCAGCAGATTCCTTAAATTCTGCAGCAGCGTCCTTAAATAATGCAACAAAGTCCTTAAATAATGCAGCAGAGTCCTTAAATAATGCAACAAAGTCCTTAAATAATGCAAAAGAGTCCTTAAATAATGCAGCTGAGTCCTCAAATGCTTCAGCAGGATCCTTAAATAATGCAGCAGGATCCTTAAATAATGCAATAAAGTCCTTAAATTATGCAGCAGAGTCCTTAAATAATGCAGCAAAGTCCTTAAATAATGCAGCAGAGTCCTTACATAATGCAACAAACTCCTTAAATAATGCAGCAGAGTCCTTAAATAATGCAACAAAGTCCTTAAATAATGCAAAAGAGTCCTTAAATAAAGCAGCAAAGCACTTACATAATGCAGCAGAGTCCTTAAATAATGCATCTGAGTGCCCAAATGCTTCAGCAGAGTCATTAAATACTGCAGCAGAGACCTTAAATAATGCAACAAAGTCCTTAAATAATGCAGCAGAGTCCTTAAATACCGCAGCAGAGTCCTTAAATAATGCAGCTGAGTCCTCAAATACTTCAGCAGAGTCATTAAATAATGCAGAAGAGTCCTTAAATAATGCAGCAAAGTTCTTAAATAATGCAGCAGAGTCCTTAAATAACGCAGCAGAGTCGTTAAATAATGCAGCAAAGTCCTTAAATAATGCAGCTGAGTCCTCAAATGCTTCAGCAGGATCCTTAAATAATGCAGCAGAGACCTTTAATAATGCAGCTGAGTCCTCAAATGCTTCAGCAGAGTCATTAAATAATGCAGCAGGATCCTAAAATAATGCAATAAAGTCCTTAAATTATGCAGCAGAGTCCTTAAATAATGCAGCAAAGTCCTTAAATAATGCAGCAGAGTCCTTACATAATGCAACAAAGTCCTTAAATAATGCAGCAGAGTCCTTAAATAATGCAGCTGAGTCCTCAAATGCTTCAGCAGAGTCGTTAAATAATGCAGCAAAGTCCTTAAATAATGCAGCAGACTCCTTACATAATGCAACAAAGTCCTTAAATAATGCAGCAGAGTACTTATATAATGCAACAAAGTTATTAAATAATGCAGCAAAGTCCTTAAATAATGCAGCAGAGTCCTTAAATAATGCAACAAATTCCTTAAATAATGCAGCAGAGTCCTTAAATAATGCATCAAAGTCCTTAAATAATGCAGCAGAGTCCTTAAATACCGCAGCAGAGTCCTTAAATAATGCAGCAAAGTAATTAAATAATGCAGCAGAGTCCTTAAATAATGCAGCAAAGTCCTTAAATAATGCAGCAGAGTCCTTAAATACCAAAGCATAGTCCTTAAATAATGCAGCAAAGTCCTTAAATAATGCAGCAGAATCCTTAAATAATGCAACAAAGTCCTTAAATAATGCAGCAGAGTCCTTAAATAATGCAACAAAGTCCTTAAATAATGCAGCAGAGTCCTTAAATAATGCAACAAATTCCTTAAATAATGCAGCAGAGTCCTTAAATAATGCAGCAAAGTCCTTAAATCATGCAGCTGAGTCCTCAAATGCTTCAGCAGAGTCCTTAAATAATGCAGCAGAGACCTTAAATAATGCAGTTGAGTCCTCAAATGCTTCAGCAGATTCATTAAATAATGCAGCAAAGTCCTTAAATAATGCAGCAGACTCCTTACATAATGCAACAAATTCCTTAAATAATGCAGCAGAGTCCTTAAATACCACAGCAGAGTCCTTAAATAATGCAGCAAATTCCTTAAATAATGCAGCAGAGTCCTTAAATAATGCAGCTGAGTCCTCAAATGCTTCAGCAGAGTCCTTAAATAATGCAGCAAAGTCCTTAAATAATGCAGCAGACTCCTTACATAATGCAACAAAGTCCTTAAATAATGCAGCAGAGTACTTATATAATGCAACAAAGTTATTAAATAATGCAGCAAAGTCCTTAAATAATGCAGCAGAGTCCTTAAATAATGCAACAAATTCCTTAAATAATGCAGCAGAGTCCTTAAATAATGCATCAAAGTCCTTAAATAATGCAGCAGAGTCCTTAAATACCGCAGCAGAGTCCTTAAATAATGCAGCAAAGTAATTAAATAATGCAGCAGAGTCCTTAAATAATGCAGCAAAGTCCTTAAATAATGCAGCAGAGTCCTTAAATACCAAAGCATAGTCCTTAAATAATGCAGCAAAGTCCTTAAATAATGCAGCAGAATCCTTAAATAATGCAACAAAGTCCTTAAATAATGCAGCAGAGTCCTTAAATAATGCAACAAAGTCCTTAAATAATGCAAAAGAGTCCTTAAATAAAGCAGCAAAGCCCTTACATAATGCAGCAGAGTCCTTAAATAATGCATCTGAGTCCCCAAATGCTTCAGCAGAGTCATTAAATACTGCAGCAGAGTCCTTAAATAATGCAACAAAGTCCTTAAATAATGCAGCAGCGTCCTTAAATAATGCAACAAATTCCTTAAATAATGCAGCAGAGTCCTTAAATACCACAGCAGAGTCCTTAAATAATGCAGCAGAGACCTTAAATAATGCAACAAAGTCCTTAAATAATGCAGCAGATTCCTTAAATTCTGCAGCAGCATCCTTAAATAATGCATCAAAGTCCTTAAATAATGCAGCAGAGTCCTTAAATAACGCAGCAGAGTCCTTAAATAATGCAGCAAATTCCTTAAATAATGCAGCAGAGTCCTTAAATAATGCAGCTGAGTCCTCAAATACTTCAGCAGAGTCATTAAATAATGCAGAAGAGTCCTTAAATAATGCAGCAAAGTTCTTAAATAATGCAGCAGAGTCCTTAAATAACGCAGCAGAGTCGTTAAATAATGCAGCAAAGTCCTTAAATAATGCAGCTGAGTCCTCAAATGCTTCAGCAGGATCCTTAAATAATGCAGCAGAGACCTTTAATAATGCAGCTGAGTCCTCAAATGCTTCAGCAGAGTCATTAAATAATGCAGCAGGATCCTAAAATAATGCAATAAAGTCCTTAAATTATGCAGCAGAGTCCTTAAATAATGCAGCAAAGTCCTTAAATAATGCAGCAGAGTCCTTACATAATGCAACAAAGTCCTTAAATAATGCAGCAGAGTCCTTAAATAATGCAACAAAGTTCTTAAATAATGCAGCAGAGTCCTTAAATAATGCAGCAAAGTCCTTAAGTACCATAGCAGAGTCCTTAAATAATGCAGCAGAGACCTTAAATAATGCAACAAAGTCCTTAAATAATGAAGCAGATTCCTTAAATTCTGCAGCAGTGTCCTTAAATAATGCATCAAAGTCCTTAAATAATGCAGCAGAGTCCTTAAATAATGCAGCAAAGTAATTAAATAATGCAGCAGAGTCCTTAAATAATGCAGCAAAGTCCTTAAATAATGCAGCAGAGTCCTTAAATACCAAAGCATAGTCCTTAAATAATGCGGCAGAGTCCTTAAATAATGCAACAAAGTCCTTAAATAATGCAGCAGAGTCCTTAAATAATGCAACAAAGTCCTTAAATAATGCAGCAAAGTCCTTAAATAAAGCAGCAAAGTCCTTACATAATGCAGCAGAGTCCTTAAACAATGCATCTGAGTCCCCAATTGCTTCAGCAGAGTCATTAAACACTGCAGCAGAGTCCTTAAATAATGCAGCAAAGTCTTAAATAATGCAGCAGAGTCCTTAAATAACGCAGCAGTCCTTACATAATGCAGCAAAGTCCTTAAATAATGCAGCAGAGTCCTTAAATACCGCAGCAGAGTCATTAAATAATGCAGCAGAGTCCTTAAATAATACAGCAGAGACCTTAAATAATGCAGCTGAGTCCTCAAATGCTTCAGCAAAGTCATTAAATAATGCAGCAGAGTCCTTAAATAATGCAATAAAGTCCTTAAATAATGCAGCAGACTTCTAACATAATGCAACATAGTCCTTAAATAATGCAGCAGAGTCCTTATATAATGCAACAAAGTCATTAAATAATGCAGCAGAGTCCTTAAATAATGCAGCAAAGTCCTTAAATAATGCAGCAGAGTCCTTAAATACCGCAGCAGAGTCCTTAAATAATGCAGCAAAGTAATTAAATAATGCAGCAGAGTCCTTAAATAATGCAGCAAAGTCCTTAAATAATGCAGCAGAGTCCTTAAATACCAAAGCATAGTCCTTAAATAATGCGGCAGAGTCCTTAAATAATGCAGCAAAGTCCTTAAATAATGCAACAAAGTCCTTAAATAATGCAGCAAAGTCCTTAAATAAAGCAGCAAAGTCCTTACATAATGCAGCAGAGTCCTTAAACAATGCATCTGAGTCCCCAATTGCTTCAGCAGAGTCATTAAACACTGCAGCAGAGTCCTTAAATAATGCAGCAAAGTCTTAAATAATGCAGCAGAGTCCTTAAATAACGCAGCAGTCCTTAAATAATGCAGCAAAGTCCTTAAATAATGCAGCAGAGTCCTTAAATACCGCAGCAGAGTCATTAAATAATGCAGCAGAGTCCTTAAATAATACAGCAGAGACCTTAAATAATGCAGCTGAGTCCTCAAATGCTTCAGCAGAGTCATTAAATAATGCAGCAGAGTCCTTAAATAATGCAATAAAGTCCTTAAATAATGCAGCAGAGTCCTTAAATAATGCAGCAAAGTCCTTAAATAATGCAGCAGACTTCTAACATAATGCAACATAGTCCTTAAATAATGCAGCAGAGTCGTTATATAATGCAACAAAGTTCTTAAATAATGCATCAAAGTCCTTAAATAATGCAGCAAAGTCCTTAAATAATGCAGCAAAGTCGTTAAGTACCATAGCAGAGTCCTTAAATAATGCAGCAGAGACCTTAAATAATGCAACAAAGTCCTTAAATAATGCAGCAGATTCCTTAAATTCTGCAGCAGCGTCCTTAAATAATGCAACAAAGTCCTTAAATAATGCAGCAGAGTCCTTAAATAATGCAACAAAGTCCTTAAATAATGCAAAAGAGTCCTTAAATAATGCAGCTGAGTCCTCAAATGCTTCAGCAGGATCCTTAAATAATGCAGCAGGATCCTTAAATAATGCAATAAAGTCCTTAAATTATGCAGCAGAGTCCTTAAATAATGCAGCAAAGTCCTTAAATAATGCAGCAGAGTCCTTACATAATGCAACAAACTCCTTAAATAATGCAGCAGAGTCCTTAAATAATGCAACAAAGTCCTTAAATAATGCAAAAGAGTCCTTAAATAAAGCAGCAAAGCACTTACATAATGCAGCAGAGTCCTTAAATAATGCATCTGAGTGCCCAAATGCTTCAGCAGAGTCATTAAATACTGCAGCAGAGACCTTAAATAATGCAACAAAGTCCTTAAATAATGCAGCAGAGTCCTTAAATACCGCAGCAGAGTCCTTAAATAATGCAGCTGAGTCCTCAAATACTTCAGCAGAGTCATTAAATAATGCAGAAGAGTCCTTAAATAATGCAGCAAAGTTCTTAAATAATGCAGCAGAGTCCTTAAATAACGCAGCAGAGTCGTTAAATAATGCAGCAAAGTCCTTAAATAATGCAGCTGAGTCCTCAAATGCTTCAGCAGGATCCTTAAATAATGCAGCAGAGACCTTTAATAATGCAGCTGAGTCCTCAAATGCTTCAGCAGAGTCATTAAATAATGCAGCAGGATCCTAAAATAATGCAATAAAGTCCTTAAATTATGCAGCAGAGTCCTTAAATAATGCAGCAAAGTCCTTAAATAATGCAGCAGAGTCCTTACATAATGCAACAAAGTCCTTAAATAATGCAGCAGAGTCCTTAAATAATGCAGCTGAGTCCTCAAATGCTTCAGCAGAGTCGTTAAATAATGCAGCAAAGTCCTTAAATAATGCAGCAGACTCCTTACATAATGCAACAAAGTCCTTAAATAATGCAGCAGAGTACTTATATAATGCAACAAAGTTATTAAATAATGCAGCAAAGTCCTTAAATAATGCAGCAGAGTCCTTAAATAATGCAACAAATTCCTTAAATAATGCAGCAGAGTCCTTAAATAATGCATCAAAGTCCTTAAATAATGCAGCAGAGTCCTTAAATACCGCAGCAGAGTCCTTAAATAATGCAGCAAAGTAATTAAATAATGCAGCAGAGTCCTTAAATAATGCAGCAAAGTCCTTAAATAATGCAGCAGAGTCCTTAAATACCAAAGCATAGTCCTTAAATAATGCAGCAAAGTCCTTAAATAATGCAGCAGAATCCTTAAATAATGCAACAAAGTCCTTAAATAATGCAGCAGAGTCCTTAAATAATGCAACAAAGTCCTTAAATAATGCAGCAGAGTCCTTAAATAATGCAACAAATTCCTTAAATAATGCAGCAGAGTCCTTAAATAATGCAGCAAAGTCCTTAAATCATGCAGCTGAGTCCTCAAATGCTTCAGCAGAGTCCTTAAATAATGCAGCAGAGACCTTAAATAATGCAGTTGAGTCCTCAAATGCTTCAGCAGATTCATTAAATAATGCAGCAAAGTCCTTAAATAATGCAGCAGACTCCTTACATAATGCAACAAATTCCTTAAATAATGCAGCAGAGTCCTTAAATACCACAGCAGAGTCCTTAAATAATGCAGCAAATTCCTTAAATAATGCAGCAGAGTCCTTAAATAATGCAGCTGAGTCCTCAAATGCTTCAGCAGAGTCCTTAAATAATGCAGCAAAGTCCTTAAATAATGCAGCAGACTCCTTACATAATGCAACAAAGTCCTTAAATAATGCAGCAGAGTACTTATATAATGCAACAAAGTTATTAAATAATGCAGCAAAGTCCTTAAATAATGCAGCAGAGTCCTTAAATAATGCAACAAATTCCTTAAATAATGCAGCAGAGTCCTTAAATAATGCATCAAAGTCCTTAAATAATGCAGCAGAGTCCTTAAATACCGCAGCAGAGTCCTTAAATAATGCAGCAAAGTAATTAAATAATGCAGCAGAGTCCTTAAATAATGCAGCAAAGTCCTTAAATAATGCAGCAGAGTCCTTAAATACCAAAGCATAGTCCTTAAATAATGCAGAAAAGTCCTTAAATAATGCAGCAGAATCCTTAAATAATGCAACAAAGTCCTTAAATAATGCAGCAGAGTCCTTAAATAATGCAACAAAGTCCTTAAATAATGCAAAAGAGTCCTTAAATAAAGCAGCAAAGCCCTTACATAATGCAGCAGAGTCCTTAAATACCAAAGCATAGTCCTTAAATAATGCAGCAAAGTCCTTAAATAATGCAGCAGAATCCTTAAATAATGCAACAAAGTCCTTAAATAATGCAGCAGAGTCCTTAAATAATGCAACAAAGTCCTTAAATAATGCAAGAGTCCTTAAATAAAGCAGCAAAGCCCTTACATAATGCAGCAGAGTCCTTAAATAATGCATCTGAGTCCCCAAATGCTTCAGCAGAGTCATTAAATACTGCAGCAGAGTCCTTAAATAATGCAACAAAGTCCTTAAATAATGCAGCAGCGTCCTTAAATAATGCAACAAATTCCTTAAATAATGCAGCAGAGTCCTTAAATACCACAGCAGAGTCCTTAAATAATGCAGCAGAGACCTTAAATAATGCAACAAAGTCCTTAAATAATGCAGCAGATTCCTTAAATTCTGCAGTAGCGTCCTTAAATAATGCATCAAAGTCCTTAAATAATGCAGCAGAGTCCTTAAATAATGCAGCAAATTCCTTAAATAATGCAGCAGAGTCCTTAAATAATGCAGCTGAGTCCTCAAATACTTCAGCAGAGTCATTAAATAATGCAGAAGAGTCCTTAAATAATGCAGCAAAGTTCTTAAATAATGCAGCAGAGTCCTTAAATAACGCAGCAGAGTCGTTAAATAATGCAGCAAAGTCCTTAAATAATGCAGCTGAGTCCTCAAATGCTTCAGCAGGATCCTTAAATAATGCAGCAGAGACCTTTAATAATTCAGTTGAGTCCTCAAATGCTTCAGCAGAGTCATTAAATAATGCAGCAGGATCCTAAAATAATGCAATAAAGTCCTTAAATTATGCAGCAGAGTCCTTAAATAATGCAGCAAAGTCCTTAAGTACCATAGCAGAGTCCTTAAATAATGCAGCAGAGACCTTAAATAATGCAACAAAGTCCTTAAATAATGAAGCAGATTCCTTAAATTCTGCAGCAGTGTCCTTAAATAATGCATCAAAGTCCTTAAATAATGCAGCAGAGTCCTTAAATACCGCAGCAGAGTCCTTAAATAATGCAGCAAAGTAATTAAATAATGCAGCAGAGTCCTTAAATAATGCAGCAAAGTCCTTAAATAATGCAGCAGAGTCCTTAAATACCAAAGCATAGTCCTTAAATAATGCGGCAGAGTCCTTAAATAATGCAGCAAAGTCCTTAAATAATGCAGCAGAGTCCTTAAATAATGCAACAAAGTCCTTAAATAATGCAGCAAAGTCCTTAAATAAAGCAGCAAAGTCCTTACATAATGCAGCAGAGTCCTTAAACAATGCATCTGAGTCCCCAATTGCTTCAGCAGAGTCATTAAACACTGCAGCAGAGTCCTTAAATAATGCAGCAAAGTCTTAAATAATGCAGCAGAGTCCTTAAATAACGCAGCAGTCCTTAAATAATGCAGAAAAGTCCTTAAATAATGCAGCAGAGTCCTTAAATACCGCAGCAGAGTCATTAAATAATGCAGCAGAGTCCTTAAATAATACAGCAGAGACCTTAAATAATGCAGCTGAGTCCTCAAATGCTTCAGCAGAGTCATTAAATAATGCAGCAGAGTCCTTAAATAATGCAATAAAGTCCTTAAATAATGCAGCAGAGTCCTTAAATAATGCAGCAAAGTCCTTAAATAATGCAGCAGACTTCTAACATAATGCAACATAGTCCTTAAATAATGCAGCAGAGTCGTTATATAATGCAACAAAGTTCTTAAATAATGCATCAAAGTCCTTAAATAATGCAGCAAAGTCCTTAAATAATGCAGCAAAGTCGTTAAGTACCATAGCAGAGTCCTTAAATAATGCAGCAGAGACCTTAAATAATGCAACAAAGTCCTTAAATAATGCAGCAGATTCCTTAAATTCTGCAGCAGCGTCCTTAAATAATGCAACAAAGTCCTTAAATAATGCAGCAGAGTCCTTAAATAATGCAACAAAGTCCTTAAATAATGCAAAAGAGTCCTTAAATAATGCAGCTGAGTCCTCAAATGCTTCAGCAGGATCCTTAAATAATGCAGCAGGATCCTTAAATAATGCAATAAAGTCCTTAAATTATGCAGCAGAGTCCTTAAATAATGCAGCAAAGTCCTTAAATAATGCAGCAGAGTCCTTACATAATGCAACAAACTCCTTAAATAATGCAGCAGAGTCCTTAAATAATGCAACAAAGTCCTTAAATAATGCAAAAGAGTCCTTAAATAAAGCAGCAAAGCACTTACATAATGCAGCAGAGTCCTTAAATAATGCATCTGAGTGCCCAAATGCTTCAGCAGAGTCATTAAATACTGCAGCAGAGACCTTAAATAATGCAACAAAGTCCTTAAATAATGCAGCAGAGTCCTTAAATACCGCAGCAGAGTCCTTAAATAATGCAGCTGAGTCCTCAAATACTTCAGCAGAGTCATTAAATAATGCAGAAGAGTCCTTAAATAATGCAGCAAAGTTCTTAAATAATGCAGCAGAGTCCTTAAATAACGCAGCAGAGTCGTTAAATAATGCAGCAAAGTCCTTAAATAATGCAGCTGAGTCCTCAAATGCTTCAGCAGGATCCTTAAATAATGCAGCAGAGACCTTTAATAATGCAGCTGAGTCCTCAAATGCTTCAGCAGAGTCATTAAATAATGCAGCAGGATCCTAAAATAATGCAATAAAGTCCTTAAATTATGCAGCAGAGTCCTTAAATAATGCAGCAAAGTCCTTAAATAATGCAGCAGAGTCCTTACATAATGCAACAAAGTCCTTAAATAATGCAGCAGAGTCCTTAAATAATGCAGCTGAGTCCTCAAATGCTTCAGCAGAGTCGTTAAATAATGCAGCAAAGTCCTTAAATAATGCAGCAGACTCCTTACATAATGCAACAAAGTCCTTAAATAATGCAGCAGAGTACTTATATAATGCAACAAAGTTATTAAATAATGCAGCAAAGTCCTTAAATAATGCAGCAGAGTCCTTAAATAATGCAACAAATTCCTTAAATAATGCAGCAGAGTCCTTAAATAATGCATCAAAGTCCTTAAATAATGCAGCAGAGTCCTTAAATACCGCAGCAGAGTCCTTAAATAATGCAGCAAAGTAATTAAATAATTCAGCAGAGTCCTTAAATAATGCAGCAAAGTCCTTAAATAATGCAGCAGAGTCCTTAAATACCAAAGCATAGTCCTTAAATAATGCAGCAAAGTCCTTAAATAATGCAGCAGAATCCTTAAATAATGCAACAAAGTCCTTAAATAATGCAGCAGAGTCCTTAAATAATGCAACAAAGTCCTTAAATAATGCAGCAGAGTCCTTAAATAATGCAACAAATTCCTTAAATAATGCAGCAGAGTCCTTAAATAATGCAGCAAAGTCCTTAAATCATGCAGCTGAGTCCTCAAATGCTTCAGCAGAGTCCTTAAATAATGCAGCAGAGACCTTAAATAATGCAGTTGAGTCCTCAAATGCTTCAGCAGATTCATTAAATAATGCAGCAAAGTCCTTAAATAATGCAGCAGACTCCTTACATAATGCAACAAATTCCTTAAATAATGCAGCAGAGTCCTTAAATACCACAGCAGAGTCCTTAAATAATGCAGCAAATTCCTTAAATAATGCAGCAGAGTCCTTAAATAATGCAGCTGAGTCCTCAAATGCTTCAGCAGAGTCCTTAAATAATGCAGCAAAGTCCTTAAATAATGCAGCAGACTCCTTACATAATGCAACAAAGTCCTTAAATAATGCAGCAGAGTACTTATATAATGCAACAAAGTTATTAAATAATGCAGCAAAGTCCTTAAATAATGCAGCAGAGTCCTTAAATAATGCAACAAATTCCTTAAATAATGCAGCAGAGTCCTTAAATAATGCATCAAAGTCCTTAAATAATGCAGCAGAGTCCTTAAATACCGCAGCAGAGTCCTTAAATAATGCAGCAAAGTAATTAAATAATGCAGCAGAGTCCTTAAATAATGCAGCAAAGTCCTTAAATAATGCAGCAGAGTCCTTAAATACCAAAGCATAGTCCTTAAATAATGCAGCAAAGTCCTTAAATAATGCAGCAGAATCCTTAAATAATGCAACAAAGTCCTTAAATAATGCAGCAGAGTCCTTAAATAATGCAACAAAGTCCTTAAATAATGCAAAAGAGTCCTTAAATAAAGCAGCAAAGCCCTTACATAATGCAGCAGAGTCCTTAAATAATGCATCTGAGTCCCCAAATGCTTCAGCAGAGTCATTAAATACTGCAGCAGAGTCCTTAAATAATGCAACAAAGTCCTTAAATAATGCAGCAGCGTCCTTAAATAATGCAACAAATTCCTTAAATAATGCAGCAGAGTCCTTAAATACCACAGCAGAGTCCTTAAATAATGCAGCAGAGACCTTAAATAATGCAACAAAGTCCTTAAATAATGCAGTAGATTCCTTAAATTCTGCAGCAGCATCCTTAAATAATGCATCAAAGTCCTTAAATAATGCAGCAGAGTCCTTAAATAACGCAGCAGAGTCCTTAAATAATGCAGCAGAGTCCTTAAATACCGCAGCAGAGTCCTTAAATAATGCAGCTGAGTCCTCAAATACTTCAGCAGAGTCATTAAATAATGCAGAAGAGTCCTTAAATAATGCAGCAAAGTTCTTAAATAATGCAGCAGAGTCCTTAAATAACGCAGCAGAGTCGTTAAATAATGCAGCAAAGTCCTTAAATAATGCAGCTGAGTCCTCAAATGCTTCAGCAGGATCCTTAAATAATGCAGCAGAGACCTTTAATAATGCAGCTGAGTCCTCAAATGCTTCAGCAGAGTCATTAAATAATGCAGCAGGATCCTAAAATAATGCAATAAAGTCCTTAAATTATGCAGCAGAGTCCTTAAATAATGCAGCAAAGTCCTTAAATAATGCAGCAGAGTCCTTACATAATGCAACAAAGTCCTTAAATAATGCAGCAGAGTCCTTAAATAATGCAGCTGAGTCCTCAAATGCTTCAGCAGAGTCGTTAAATAATGCAGCAAAGTCCTTAAATAATGCAGCAGACTCCTTACATAATGCAACAAAGTCCTTAAATAATGCAGCAGAGTACTTATATAATGCAACAAAGTTATTAAATAATGCAGCAAAGTCCTTAAATAATGCAGCAGAGTCCTTAAATAATGCAACAAATTCCTTAAATAATGCAGCAGAGTCCTTAAATAATGCATCAAAGTCCTTAAATAATGCAGCAGAGTCCTTAAATACCGCAGCAGAGTCCTTAAATAATGCAGCAAAGTAATTAAATAATGCAGCAGAGTCCTTAAATAATGCAGCAAAGTCCTTAAATAATGCAGCAGAGTCCTTAAATACCAAAGCATAGTCCTTAAATAATGCAGCAAAGTCCTTAAATAATGCAGCAGAATCCTTAAATAATGCAACAAAGTCCTTAAATAATGCAGCAGAGTCCTTAAATAATGCAACAAAGTCCTTAAATAATGCAGCAGAGTCCTTAAATAATGCAACAAATTCCTTAAATAATGCAGCAGAGTCCTTAAATAATGCAGCAAAGTCCTTAAATCATGCAGCTGAGTCCTCAAATGCTTCAGCAGAGTCCTTAAATAATGCAGCAGAGACCTTAAATAATGCAGTTGAGTCCTCAAATGCTTCAGCAGATTCATTAAATAATGCAGCAAAGTCCTTAAATAATGCAGCAGACTCCTTACATAATGCAACAAATTCCTTAAATAATGCAGCAGAGTCCTTAAATACCACAGCAGAGTCCTTAAATAATGCAGCAAATTCCTTAAATAATGCAGCAGAGTCCTTAAATAATGCAGCTGAGTCCTCAAATGCTTCAGCAGAGTCCTTAAATAATGCAGCAAAGTCCTTAAATAATGCAGCAGACTCCTTACATAATGCAACAAAGTCCTTAAATAATGCAGCAGAGTACTTATATAATGCAACAAAGTTATTAAATAATGCAGCAAAGTCCTTAAATAATGCAGCAGAGTCCTTAAATAATGCAACAAATTCCTTAAATAATGCAGCAGAGTCCTTAAATAATGCATCAAAGTCCTTAAATAATGCAGCAGAGTCCTTAAATACCGCAGCAGAGTCCTTAAATAATGCAGCAAAGTAATTAAATAATGCAGCAGAGTCCTTAAATAATGCAGCAAAGTCCTTAAATAATGCAGCAGAGTCCTTAAATACCAAAGCATAGTCCTTAAATAATGCAGCAAAGTCCTTAAATAATGCAGCAGAATCCTTAAATAATGCAACAAAGTCCTTAAATAATGCAGCAGAGTCCTTAAATAATGCAACAAAGTCCTTAAATAATGCAAATGAGTCCTTAAATAAAGCAGCAAAGCCCTTACATAATGCAGCAGAGTCCTTAAATAATGCATCTGAGTCCCCAAATGCTTCAGCAGAGTCATTAAATACTGCAGCAGAGTCCTTAAATAATGCAACAAAGTCCTTAAATAATGCAGCAGCGTCCTTAAATAATGCAACAAATTCCTTAAATAATGCAGCAGAGTCCTTAAATACCACAGCAGAGTCCTTAAATAATGCAGCAGAGACCTTAAATAATGCAACAAAGTCCTTAAATAATGCAGCAGATTCCTTAAATTCTGCAGCAGCATCCTTAAATAATGCATCAAAGTCCTTAAATAATGCAGCAGAGTCCTTAAATAACGCAGCAGAGTCCTTAAATAATGCAGCAAATTCCTTAAATAATGCAGCAGAGTCCTTAAATAATGCAGCTGAGTCCTCAAATACTTCAGCAGAGTCATTAAATAATGCAGAAGAGTCCTTAAATAATGCAGCAAAGTTCTTAAATAATGCAGCAGAGTCCTTAAATAACGCAGCAGAGTCGTTAAATAATGCAGCAAAGTCCTTAAATAATGCAGCTGAGTCCTCAAATGCTTCAGCAGGATCCTTAAATAATGCAGCAGAGACCTTTAATAATGCAGCTGAGTCCTCAAATGCTTCAGCAGAGTCATTAAATAATGCAGCAGGATCCTAAAATAATGCAATAAAGTCCTTAAATTATGCAGCAGAGTCCTTAAATAATGCAGCAAAGTCCTTAAATAATGCAGCAGAGTCCTTACATAATGCAACAAAGTCCTTAAATAATGCAGCAGAGTCCTTAAATAATGCAACAAAGTTCTTAAATAATGCAGCAGAGTCCTTAAATAATGCAGCAAAGTCCTTAAGTACCATAGCAGAGTCCTTAAATAATGCAGCAGAGACCTTAAATAATGCAACAAAGTCCTTAAATAATGAAGCAGATTCCTTAAATTCTGCAGCAGTGTCCTTAAATAATGCATCAAAGTCCTTAAATAATGCAGCAGAGTCCTTAAATAATGCAGCAAAGTAATTAAATAATGCAGCAGAGTCCTTAAATAATGCAGCAAAGTCCTTAAATAATGCAGCAGAGTCCTTAAATACCAAAGCATAGTCCTTAAATAATGCGGCAGAGTCCTTAAATAATGCAACAAAGTCCTTAAATAATGCAGCAGAGTCCTTAAATAATGCAACAAAGTCCTTAAATAATGCAGCAAAGTCCTTAAATAAAGCAGCAAAGTCCTTACATAATGCAGCAGAGTCCTTAAACAATGCATCTGAGTCCCCAATTGCTTCAGCAGAGTCATTAAACACTGCAGCAGAGTCCTTAAATAATGCAGCAAAGTCTTAAATAATGCAGCAGAGTCCTTAAATAACGCAGCAGTCCTTACATAATGCAGCAAAGTCCTTAAATAATGCAGCAGAGTCCTTAAATACCGCAGCAGAGTCATTAAATAATGCAGCAGAGTCCTTAAATAATACAGCAGAGACCTTAAATAATGCAGCTGAGTCCTCAAATGCTTCAGCAAAGTCATTAAATAATGCAGCAGAGTCCTTAAATAATGCAATAAAGTCCTTAAATAATGCAGCAGACTTCTAACATAATGCAACATAGTCCTTAAATAATGCAGCAGAGTCCTTATATAATGCAACAAAGTCATTAAATAATGCAGCAGAGTCCTTAAATAATGCAGCAAAGTCCTTAAATAATACAGCAGAGTCCTTAAGTACCACAGCATAGTCCTTAAATAATGCAGCAAAGTCCTTAAATAATGCAGCAGAGTCCTTAAATAATGCAACAAAGTCCTTAAATAATGCAGCAGAGTCCTTAAATACCGCAGCAGAGTCCTTAAATAATGCAGCAAAGTCCTTAAATAATACAACAAAGTCCTTAAATAATGCAGCAGAGACATTAAATAATGCAGCAAAGTCCTTAAATAATGCAGCAGAGTCCTTAAATAATGCAGCAAATTCCTTAAATAATGCAGCAGAGTCATTAAATAATGCAATAAAGTCCTTAAATAATGCAACAGAGTCCTTAAATAATGCAGCAAAGTCCTTAAATAATGCAGCAGAGTCCTTAAATAATGCAAAAAAGTCCTTAAATAATGCAGCAGAGTCCTTAAATAATACAGCAAAGTCCTTAAATAATGCAGCAGAGTCCTTAAATAATGCAACAAAGTCCTTAAATAATGCAGTAGAGTCCTTAAATAATACAGCAAAGTCCTTAAATAATGCAGCAGAGTCCTAAAATAATGCAGCAAAGTCCTTAAATAATGCAGCAGAGTTCTTAAACACAGCAGCAGAGTCCTTAAATAATGCAGCAAGTAATTAAATAATGCAGCAGAGTCCTTAAGTAATGCAGCAAAGTCCTTAATTAATACAGCAAAGTCCTTAAATAATGCAACAAATTCCTTAAATAATGCAGCAGCGCCCTTAAATAATGCAACAAATTCCTTAAATAATGCAGCAGAGTCCTTAAATACCACAGCAGAGTCCTTAAATAATGCAGCAGAGACCTTAAATAATGCAACAAAGTCCTTAAATAATGCAGCAGATTCCTTAAATTCTGCAGCAGCGTCCTTAAATAATGCATCAAAGTCCTTAAATAATGCAGCAGAGTCCTTAAATACCGCAGCAGAGTCCTTAAATAATGCAGCAAATTCCTTAAATAATGCAGCAGAGTCCTTAAATAATGCAGCTGAGTCCTCAAATGCTTCAGCAGAGTCATTAAATAATGCAGCAAAGTCCTTAAATAATGCAGCAGAGTCCTTAAATAATGCAGCAGAGTCCTTAAATAATGCAGCTGAGTCCTCAAATGCTTCAGCAGAGTCCTTAAATAATGCAGCAAAGTCCTTAAATAATGCAGCAGACTCCTTACATAATGCAACAAAGTCCTTAAATAATGCAGCAGAGTACTTATATAATGCAACAAAGTTATTAAATAATGCAGCAAAGTCCTTAAATAATGCAGCAGAGTCCTTAAATAATGCAACAAATTCCTTAAATAATGCAGCAGAGTCCTTAAATAATGCATCAAAGTCCTTAAATAATGCAGCAGAGTCCTTAAATACCGCAGCAGAGTCCTTAAATAATGCAGCAAAGTAATTAAATAATGCAGCAGAGTCCTTAAATAATGCAGCAAAGTCCTTAAATAATGCAGCAGAGTCCTTAAATACCAAAGCATAGTCCTTAAATAATGCAGCAAAGTCCTTAAATAATGCAGCAGAATCCTTAAATAATGCAACAAAGTCCTTAAATAATGCAGCAGAGTCCTTAAATAATGCAACAAAGTCCTTAAATAATGCAAAAGAGTCCTTAAATAAAGCAGCAAAGCCCTTACATAATGCAGCAGAGTCCTTAAATAATGCATCTGAGTCCCCAAATGCTTCAGCAGAGTCATTAAATACTGCAGCAGAGTCCTTAAATAATGCAACAAAGTCCTTAAATAATGCAGCAGCGTCCTTAAATAATGCAACAAATTCCTTAAATAATGCAGCAGAGTCCTTAAATACCACAGCAGAGTCCTTAAATAATGCAGCAGAGACCTTAAATAATGCAACAAAGTCCTTAAATAATGCAGCAGATTCCTTAAATTCTGCAGCAGCATCCTTAAATAATGCATCAAAGTCCTTAAATAATGCAGCAGAGTCCTTAAATAATGCAGAAGAGTCCTTAAATAATGCAGCAAAGTTCTTAAATAATGCAGCAGAGTCCTTAAATAACGCAGCAGAGTCGTTAAATAATGCAGCAAAGTCCTTAAATAATGCAGCTGAGTCCTCAAATGCTTCAGCAGGATCCTTAAATAATGCAGCAGAGACCTTTAATAATGCAGCTGAGTCCTCAAATGCTTCAGCAGAGTCATTAAATAATGCAGCAGGATCCTAAAATAATGCAATAAAGTCCTTAAATTATGCAGCAGAGTCCTAAAATAATGCAGCAAAGTCCTTAAATAATGCAGCAGAGTCCTTACATAATGCAACAAAGTCCTTAAATAATGCAACAGAGTCCTTAAATAATGCAGCTGAGTCCTCAAATGCTTCAGCAGAGTCGTTAAATAATGCAGCAAAGTCCTTAAATAATGCAGCAGACTCCTTACATAATGCAACAAAGTCCTTAAATAATGCAGCAGAGTACTTATATAATGCAACAAAGTTATTAAATAATGCAGCAAAGTCCTTAAATAATGCAGCAGAGTCCTTAAATAATGCAACAAATTCCTTAAATAATGCAGCAGAGTCCTTAAATAATGCATCAAAGTCCTTAAATAATGCAGCAGAGTCCTTAAATACCGCAGCAGAGTCCTTAAATAATGCAGCAAAGTAATTAAATAATGCAGCAGAGTCCTTAAATAATGCAGCAAAGTCCTTAAATAATGCAGCAGAGTCCTTAAATACCAAAGCATAGTCCTTAAATAATGCAGCAAAGTCCTTAAATAATGCAGCAGAATCCTTAAATAATGCAACAAAGTCCTTAAATAATGCAGCAGAGTCCTTAAATAATGCAACAAAGTCCTTAAATAATGCAGCAGAGTCCTTAAATAATGCAACAAATTCCTTAAATAATGCAGCAGAGTCCTTAAATAATGCAGCAAAGTCCTTAAATCATGCAGCTGAGTCCTCAAATGCTTCAGCAGAGTCCTTAAATAATGCAGCAGAGACCTTAAATAATGCAGTTGAGTCCTCAAATGCTTCAGCAGATTCATTAAATAATGCAGCAAAGTCCTTAAATAATGCAGCAGACTCCTTACATAATGCAACAAATTCCTTAAATAATGCAGCAGAGTCCTTAAATAATGCAGCTGAGTCCTCAAATGCTTCAGCAGAGTCATTAAATAATGCAGCAGGATCCTTAAATAATGCAATAAAGTCCTTAAATTATGCAGCAGAGTCCCTAAATAATGCAGCAAAGTCCTTAAATAATGCAGCAGAGTCCTTACATAATGCAACAAACTCCTTAAATAATGCAGCAGAGTCCTTAAATAATGCAACAAAGTTCTTAAATAATGCATCAAAGTCCTTAAATAATGCAGCAAAGTCCTTAAATAATGCAGCAAAGTCGTTAAGTACCATAGCAGAGTCCTTAAATAATGCAGCAGAGACCTTAAATAATGCAACAAAGTCCTTAAATAATGCAGCAGATTCCTTAAATTCTGCAGCAGCGTCCTTAAATAATGCAACAAAGTCCTTAAATAATGCATCAGAGTCCTTAAATAATGCAACAAAGTCCTTAAATAATGCAAAAGAGTCCTTAAATAATGCAGCTGAGTCCTCAAATGCTTCAGCAGGATCCTTAAATAATGCAGCAGGATCCTTAAATAATGCAATAAAGTCCTTAAATTATGCAGCAGAGTCCTTAAATAATGCAGCAAAGTCCTTAAATAATGCAGCAGAGTCCTTACATAATGCAACAAACTCCTTAAATAATGCAGCAGAGTCCTTAAATAATGCAACAAAGTCCTTAAATAATGCAAAAGAGTCCTTAAATAAAGCAGCAAAGCCCTTACATAATGCAGCAGAGTCCTTAAATAATGCATCTGAGTGCCCAAATGCTTCAGCAGAGTCATTAAATACTGCAGCAGAGACCTTAAATAATGCAACAAAGTCCTTAAATAATGCAGCAGAGTCCTTAAATACCGCAGCAGAGTCCTTAAATAATGCAGCTGAGTCCTCAAATACTTCAGCAGAGTCATTAAATAATGCAGAAGAGTCCTTAAATAATGCAGCAAAGTCCTTAAATAATGCAGCAGAGTCCTTACATAATGCAACAAAGTCCTTAAATAATGCAGCAGAGTCCTTAAATAATGCAGCTGAGTCCTCAAATGCTTCAGCAGAGTCGTTAAATAATGCAGCAAAGTCCTTAAATAATGCAGCAGACTCCTTACATAATGCAACAAAGTCCTTAAATAATGCAGCAGAGTACTTATATAATGCAACAAAGTTATTAAATAATGCAGCAAAGTCCTTAAATAATGCAGCAGAGTCCTTAAATAATGCAACAAATTCCTTAAATAATGCAGCAGAGTCCTTAAATAATGCATCAAAGTCCTTAAA
The DNA here is from genome assembly GCF_046119375.1 of Phyllobates terribilis. Classification (NCBI taxonomy): domain Eukaryota; kingdom Metazoa; phylum Chordata; class Amphibia; order Anura; family Dendrobatidae; genus Phyllobates; species Phyllobates terribilis. Next base: position 1,007,176 of record NW_027363048.1, read on the forward strand.
TAATGCAGCAGAGTCCTTAAATACCGCAGCAGAGTCCTTAAATAATGCAGCAAAGTAATTAAATAATGCAGCAGAGTCCTTAAATAATGCAGCAAAGTCCTTAAATAATGCAGCAGAGTCCTTAAATACCAAAGCATAGTCCTTAAATAATGCAGCAAAGTCCTTAAATAATGCAGCAGAATCCTTAAATAATGCAACAAAGTCCTTAAATAATGCAGCAGAGTCCTTAAATAATGCAACAAAGTCCTTAAATAATGCAAGAGTCCTTAAATAAAGCAGCAAAGCCCTTACATAATGCAGCAGAGTCCTTAAATAATGCATCTGAGTCCCCAAATGCTTCAGCAGAGTCATTAAATACTGCAGCAGAGTCCTTAAATAATGCAACAAAGTCCTTAAATAATGCAGCAGCGTCCTTAAATAATGCAACAAATTCCTTAAATAATGCAGCAGAGTCCTTAAATACCACAGCAGAGTCCTTAAATAATGCAGCAGAGACCTTAAATAATGCAACAAAGTCCTTAAATAATGCAGCAGATTCCTTAAATTCTGCAGCAGCGTCCTTAAATAATGCATCAAAGTCCTTAAATAATGCAGCAGAGTCCTTAAATAATGCAGCAAATTCCTTAAATAATGCAGCAGAGTCCTTAAATAATGCAGCTGAGTCCTCAAATACTTCAGCAGAGTCATTAAATAATGCAGAAGAGTCCTTAAATAATGCAGCAAAGTTCTTAAATAATGCAGCAGAGTCCTTAAATAACGCAGCAGAGTCGTTAAATAATGCAGCAAAGTCCTTAAATAATGCAGCTGAGTCCTCAAATGCTTCAGCAGGATCCTTAAATAATGCAGCAGAGACCTTTAATAATTCAGCTGAGTCCTCAAATGCTTCAGCAGAGTCATTAAATAATGCAGCAGGATCCTAAAATAATGCAATAAAGTCCTTAAATTATGCAGCAGAGTCCTTAAATAATGCAGCAAAGTCCTTAAGTACCATAGCAGAGTCCTTAAATAATGCAGCAGAGACCTTAAATAATGCAACAAAGTCCTTAAATAATGAAGCAGATTCCTTAAATTCTACAGCAGTGTCCTTAAATAATGCATCAAAGTCCTTAAATAATGCAGCAGAGTCCTTAAATACCGCAGCAGAGTCCTTAAATAATGCAGCAAAGTAATTAAATAATGCAGCAGAGTCCTTAAATAATGCAGCAAAGTCCTTAAATAATGCAGCAGAGTCCTTAAATACCAAAGCATAGTCCTTAAATAATGCGGCAGAGTCCTTAAATAATGCAGCAAAGTCCTTAAATAATGCAACAAAGTCCTTAAATAATGCAGCAAAGTCCTTAAATAAAGCAGCAAAGTCCTTACATAATGCAGCAGAGTCCTTAAACAATGCATCTGAGTCCCCAATTGCTTCAGCAGAGTCATTAAACACTGCAGCAGAGTCCTTAAATAATGCAGCAAAGTCTTAAATAATGCAGCAGAGTCCTTAAATAACGCAGCAGTCCTTAAATAATGCAGCAAAGTCCTTAAATAATGCAGCAGAGTCCTTAAATACCGCAGCAGAGTCATTAAATAATGCAGCAGAGTCCTTAAATAATACAGCAGAGACCTTAAATAATGCAGCTGAGTCCTCAAATGCTTCAGCAGAGTCATTAAATAATGCAGCAGAGTCCTTAAATAATGCAATAAAGTCCTTAAATAATGCAGCAGAGTCCTTAAATAATGCAGCAAAGTCCTTAAATAATGCAGCAGACTTCTAACATAATGCAACATAGTCCTTAAATAATGCAGCAGAGTCGTTATATAATGCAACAAAGTTCTTAAATAATGCATCAAAGTCCTTAAATAATGCAGCAAAGTCCTTAAATAATGCAGCAAAGTCGTTAAGTACCATAGCAGAGTCCTTAAATAATGCAGCAGAGACCTTAAATAATGCAACAAAGTCCTTAAATAATGCAGCAGATTCCTTAAATTCTGCAGCAGCGTCCTTAAATAATGCAACAAAGTCCTTAAATAATGCAGCAGAGTCCTTAAATAATGCAACAAAGTCCTTAAATAATGCAAAAGAGTCCTTAAATAATGCAGCTGAGTCCTCAAATGCTTCAGCAGGATCCTTAAATAATGCAGCAGGATCCTTAAATAATGCAATAAAGTCCTTAAATTATGCAGCAGAGTCCTTAAATAATGCAGCAAAGTCCTTAAATAATGCAGCAGAGTCCTTACATAATGCAACAAACTCCTTAAATAATGCAGCAGAGTCCTTAAATAATGCAACAAAGTCCTTAAATAATGCAAAAGAGTCCTTAAATAAAGCAGCAAAGCACTTACATAATGCAGCAGAGTCCTTAAATAATGCATCTGAGTGCCCAAATGCTTCAGCAGAGTCATTAAATACTGCAGCAGAGACCTTAAATAATGCAACAAAGTCCTTAAATAATGCAGCAGAGTCCTTAAATACCGCAGCAGAGTCCTTAAATAATGCAGCTGAGTCCTCAAATACTTCAGCAGAGTCATTAAATAATGCAGAAGAGTCCTTAAATAATGCAGCAAAGTTCTTAAATAATGCAGCAGAGTCCTTAAATAACGCAGCAGAGTCGTTAAATAATGCAGCAAAGTCCTTAAATAATGCAGCTGAGTCCTCAAATGCTTCAGCAGGATCCTTAAATAATGCAGCAGAGACCTTTAATAATGCAGCTGAGTCCTCAAATGCTTCAGCAGAGTCATTAAATAATGCAGCAGGATCCTAAAATAATGCAATAAAGTCCTTAAATTATGCAGCAGAGTCCTTAAATAATGCAGCAAAGTCCTTAAATAATGCAGCAGAGTCCTTACATAATGCAACAAAGTCCTTAAATAATGCAGCAGAGTCCTTAAATAATGCAGCTGAGTCCTCAAATGCTTCAGCAGAGTCGTTAAATAATGCAGCAAAGTCCTTAAATAATGCAGCAGACTCCTTACATAATGCAACAAAGTCCTTAAATAATGCAGCAGAGTACTTATATAATGCAACAAAGTTATTAAATAATGCAGCAAAGTCCTTAAATAATGCAGCAGAGTCCTTAAATAATGCAACAAATTCCTTAAATAATGCAGCAGAGTCCTTAAATAATGCATCAAAGTCCTTAAATAATGCAGCAGAGTCCTTAAATACCGCAGCAGAGTCCTTAAATAATGCAGCAAAGTAATTAAATAATGCAGCAGAGTCCTTAAATAATGCAGCAAAGTCCTTAAATAATGCAGCAGAGTCCTTAAATACCAAAGCATAGTCCTTAAATAATGCAGCAAAGTCCTTAAATAATGCAGCAGAATCCTTAAATAATGCAACAAAGTCCTTAAATAATGCAGCAGAGTCCTTAAATAATGCAACAAAGTCCTTAAATAATGCAGCAGAGTCCTTAAATAATGCAGCAAAGTCCTTAAATCATGCAGCTGAGTCCTCAAATGCTTCAGCAGAGTCCTTAAATAATGCAGCAGAGACCTTAAATAATGCAGTTGAGTCCTCAAATGCTTCAGCAGATTCATTAAATAATGCAGCAAAGTCCTTAAATAATGCAGCAGACTCCTTACATAATGCAACAAATTCCTTAAATAATGCAGCAGAGTCCTTAAATAATGCAGCTGAGTCCTCAAATGCTTCAGCAGAGTCATTAAATAATGCAGCAGGATCCTTAAATAATGCAATAAAGTCCTTAAATTATGCAGCAGAGTCCTTAAATAATGCAGCAAAGTCCTTAAATAATGCAGCAGAGTCCTTACATAATGCAACAAACTCCTTAAATAATGCAGCAGAGTCCTTAAATAATGCAACAAAGTTCTTAAATAATGCATCAAAGTCCTTAAATAATGCAGCAAAGTCCTTAAATAATGCAGCAAAGTCGTTAAGTACCATAGCAGAGTCCTTAAATAATGCAGCAGAGACCTTAAATAATGCAACAAAGTCCTTAAATAATGCAGCAGATTCCTTAAATTCTGCAGCAGCGTCCTTAAATAATGCAACAAAGTCCTTAAATAATGCATCAGAGTCCTTAAATAATGCAACAAAGTCCTTAAATAATGCAAAAGAGTCCTTAAATAATGCAGCTGAGTCCTCAAATGCTTCAGCAGGATCCTTAAATAATGCAGCAGGATCCTTAAATAATGCAATAAAGTCCTTAAATTATGCAGCAGAGTCCTTAAATAATGCAGCAAAGTCCTTAAATAATGCAGCAGAGTCCTTACATAATGCAACAAACTCCTTAAATAATGCAGCAGAGTCCTTAAATAATGCAACAAAGTCCTTAAATAATGCAAAAGAGTCCTTAAATAAAGCAGCAAAGCCCTTACATAATGCAGCAGAGTCCTTAAATAATGCATCTGAGTGCCCAAATGCTTCAGCAGAGTCATTAAATACTGCAGCAGAGACCTTAAATAATGCAACAAAGTCCTTAAATAATGCAGCAGAGTCCTTAAATACCGCAGCAGAGTCCTTAAATAATGCAGCTGAGTCCTCAAATACTTCAGCAGAGTCATTAAATAATGCAGAAGAGTCCTTAAATAATGCAGCAAAGTCCTTAAATAATGCAGCAGAGTCCTTACATAATGCAACAAAGTCCTTAAATAATGCAGCAGAGTCCTTAAATAATGCAGCTGAGTCCTCAAATGCTTCAGCAGAGTCGTTAAATAATGCAGCAAAGTCCTTAAATAATGCAGCAGACTCCTTACATAATGCAACAAAGTCCTTAAATAATGCAGCAGAGTACTTATATAATGCAACAAAGTTATTAAATAATGCAGCAAAGTCCTTAAATAATGCAGCAGAGTCCTTAAATAATGCAACAAATTCCTTAAATAATGCAGCAGAGTCCTTAAATAATGCATCAAAGTCCTTAAATAATGCAGCAGAGTCCTTAAATACCGCAGCAGAGTCCTTAAATAATGCAGCAAAGTAATTAAATAATGCAGCAGAGTCCTTAAATAATGCAGCAAAGTCCTTAAATAATGCAGCAGAGTCCTTAAATACCAAAGCATAGTCCTTAAATAATGCAGCAAAGTCCTTAAATAATGCAGCAGAATCCTTAAATAATGCAACAAAGTCCTTAAATAATGCAGCAGAGTCCTTAAATAATGCAACAAAGTCCTTAAATAATGCAAGAGTCCTTAAATAAAGCAGCAAAGCCCTTACATAATGCAGCAGAGTCCTTAAATAATGCATCTGAGTCCCCAAATGCTTCAGCAGAGTCATTAAATACTGCAGCAGAGTCCTTAAATAATGCAACAAAGTCCTTAAATAATGCAGCAGCGTCCTTAAATAATGCAACAAATTCCTTAAATAATGCAGCAGAGTCCTTAAATACCACAGCAGAGTCCTTAAATAATGCAGCAGAGACCTTAAATAATGCAACAAAGTCCTTAAATAATGCAGCAGATTCCTTAAATTCTGCAGCAGCGTCCTTAAATAATGCATCAAAGTCCTTAAATAATGCAGCAGAGTCCTTAAATAATGCAGCAAATTCCTTAAATAATGCAGCAGAGTCCTTAAATAATGCAGCTGAGTCCTCAAATACTTCAGCAGAGTCATTAAATAATGCAGAAGAGTCCTTAAATAATGCAGCAAAGTTCTTAAATAATGCAGCAGAGTCCTTAAATAACGCAGCAGAGTCGTTAAATAATGCAGCAAAGTCCTTAAATAATGCAGCTGAGTCCTCAAATGCTTCAGCAGGATCCTTAAATAATGCAGCAGAGACCTTTAATAATTCAGCTGAGTCCTCAAATGCTTCAGCAGAGTCATTAAATAATGCAGCAGGATCCTAAAATAATGCAATAAAGTCCTTAAATTATGCAGCAGAGTCCTTAAATAATGCAGCAAAGTCCTTAAGTACCATAGCAGAGTCCTTAAATAATGCAGCAGAGACCTTAAATAATGCAACAAAGTCCTTAAATAATGAAGCAGATTCCTTAAATTCTGCAGCAGTGTCCTTAAATAATGCATCAAAGTCCTTAAATAATGCAGCAGAGTCCTTAAATACCGCAGCAGAGTCCTTAAATAATGCAGCAAAGTAATTAAATAATGCAGCAGAGTCCTTAAATAATGCAGCAAAGTCCTTAAATAATGCAGCAGAGTCCTTAAATACCAAAGCATAGTCCTTAAATAATGCGGCAGAGTCCTTAAATAATGCAGCAAAGTCCTTAAATAATGCAACAAAGTCCTTAAATAATGCAGCAAAGTCCTTAAATAAAGCAGCAAAGTCCTTACATAATGCAGCAGAGTCCTTAAACAATGCATCTGAGTCCCCAATTGCTTCAGCAGAGTCATTAAACACTGCAGCAGAGTCCTTAAATAATGCAGCAAAGTCTTAAATAATGCAGCAGAGTCCTTAAATAACGCAGCAGTCCTTAAATAATGCAGCAAAGTCCTTAAATAATGCAGCAGAGTCCTTAAATACCGCAGCAGAGTCATTAAATAATGCAGCAGAGTCCTTAAATAATACAGCAGAGACCTTAAATAATGCAGCTGAGTCCTCAAATGCTTCAGCAGAGTCATTAAATAATGCAGCAGAGTCCTTAAATAATGCAATAAAGTCCTTAAATAATGCAGCAGAGTCCTTAAATAATGCAGCAAAGTCCTTAAATAATGCAGCAGACTTCTAACATAATGCAACATAGTCCTTAAATAATGCAGCAGAGTCGTTATATAATGCAACAAAGTTCTTAAATAATGCATCAAAGTCCTTAAATAATGCAGCAAAGTCCTTAAATAATGCAGCAAAGTCGTTAAGTACCATAGCAGAGTCCTTAAATAATGCAGCAGAGACCTTAAATAATGCAACAAAGTCCTTAAATAATGCAGCAGATTCCTTAAATTCTGCAGCAGCGTCCTTAAATAATGCAACAAAGTCCTTAAATAATGCAGCAGAGTCCTTAAATAATGCAACAAAGTCCATAAATAATGCAAAAGAGTCCTTAAATAATGCAGCTGAGTCCTCAAATGCTTCAGCAGGATCCTTAAATAATGCAGCAGGATCCTTAAATAATGCAATAAAGTCCTTAAATTATGCAGCAGAGTCCTTAAATAATGCAGCAAAGTCCTTAAATAATGCAGCAGAGTCCTTACATAATGCAACAAACTCCTTAAATAATGCAGCAGAGTCCTTAAATAATGCAACAAAGTCCTTAAATAATGCAAAAGAGTCCTTAAATAAAGCAGCAAAGCACTTACATAATGCAGCAGAGTCCTTAAATAATGCATCTGAGTGCCCAAATGCTTCAGCAGAGTCATTAAATACTGCAGCAGAGACCTTAAATAATGCAACAAAGTCCTTAAATAATGCAGCAGAGTCCTTAAATACCGCAGCAGAGTCCTTAAATAATGCAGCTGAGTCCTCAAATACTTCAGCAGAGTCATTAAATAATGCAGAAGAGTCCTTAAATAATGCAGCAAAGTTCTTAAATAATGCAGCAGAGTCCTTAAATAACGCAGCAGAGTCGTTAAATAATGCAGCAAAGTCCTTAAATAATGCAGCTGAGTCCTCAAATGCTTCAGCAGGATCCTTAAATAATGCAGCAGAGACCTTTAATAATGCAGCTGAGTCCTCAAATGCTTCAGCAGAGTCATTAAATAATGCAGCAGGATCCTAAAATAATGCAATAAAGTCCTTAAATTATGCAGCAGAGTCCTTAAATAATGCAGCAAAGTCCTTAAATAATGCAGCAGAGTCCTTACATAATGCAACAAAGTCCTTAAATAATGCAGCAGAGTCCTTAAATAATGCAGCTGAGTCCTCAAATGCTTCAGCAGAGTCGTTAAATAATGCAGCAAAGTCCTTAAATAATGCAGCAGACTCCTTACATAATGCAACAAAGTCCTTAAATAATGCAGCAGAGTACTTATATAATGCAACAAAGTTATTAAATAATGCAGCAAAGTCCTTAAATAATGCAGCAGAGTCCTTAAATAATGCAACAAATTCCTTAAATAATGCAGCAGAGTCCTTAAATAATGCATCAAAGTCCTTAAATAATGCAGCAGAGTCCTTAAATACCGCAGCAGAGTCCTTAAATAATGCAGCAAAGTAATTAAATAATGCAGCAGAGTCCTTAAATAATGCAGCAAAGTCCTTAAATAATGCAGCAGAGTCCTTAAATACCAAAGCATAGTCCTTAAATAATGCAGCAAAGTCCTTAAATAATGCAGCAGAATCCTTAAATAATGCAACAAAGTCCTTAAATAATGCAGCAGAGTCCTTAAATAATGCAACAAAGTCCTTAAATAATGCAGCAGAGTCCTTAAATAATGCAACAAATTCCTTAAATAATGCAGCAGAGTCCTTAAATAATGCAGCAAAGTCCTTAAATCATGCAGCTGAGTCCTCAAATGCTTCAGCAGAGTCCTTAAATAATGCAGCAGAGACCTTAAATAATGCAGTTGAGTCCTCAAATGCTTCAGCAGATTCATTAAATAATGCAGCAAAGTCCTTAAATAATGCAGCAGACTCCTTACATAATGCAACAAATTCCTTAAATAATGCAGCAGAGTCCTTAAATACCACAGCAGAGTCCTTAAATAATGCAGCAAATTCCTTAAATAATGCAGCAGAGTCCTTAAATAATGCAGCTGAGTCCTCAAATGCTTCAGCAGAGTCCTTAAATAATGCAGCAAAGTCCTTAAATAATGCAGCAGACTCCTTACATAATGCAACAAAGTCCTTAAATAATGCAGCAGAGTACTTATATAATGCAACAAAGTTATTAAATAATGCAGCAAAGTCCTTAAATAATGCAGCAGAGTCCTTAAATAATGCAACAAATTCCTTAAATAATGCAGCAGAGTCCTTAAATAATGCATCAAAGTCCTTAAATAATGCAGCAGAGTCCTTAAATACCGCAGCAGAGTCCTTAAATAATGCAGCAAAGTAATTAAATAATGCAGCAGAGTCCTTAAATAATGCAGCAAAGTCCTTAAATAATGCAGCAGAGTCCTTAAATACCAAAGCATAGTCCTTAAATAATGCAGAAAAGTCCTTAAATAATGCAGCAGAATCCTTAAATAATGCAACAAAGTCCTTAAATAATGCAGCAGAGTCCTTAAATAATGCAACAAAGTCCTTAAATAATGCAAAAGAGTCCTTAAATAAAGCAGCAAAGCCCTTACATAATGCAGCAGAGTCCTTAAATACCAAAGCATAGTCCTTAAATAATGCAGCAAAGTCCTTAAATAATGCAGCAGAATCCTTAAATAATGCAACAAAGTCCTTAAATAATGCAGCAGAGTCCTTAAATAATGCAACAAAGTCCTTAAATAATGCAAGAGTCCTTAAATAAAGCAGCAAAGCCCTTACATAATGCAGCAGAGTCCTTAAATAATGCATCTGAGTCCCCAAATGCTTCAGCAGAGTCATTAAATACTGCAGCAGAGTCCTTAAATAATGCAACAAAGTCCTTAAATAATGCAGCAGCGTCCTTAAATAATGCAACAAATTCCTTAAATAATGCAGCAGAGTCCTTAAATACCACAGCAGAGTCCTTAAATAATGCAGCAGAGACCTTAAATAATGCAACAAAGTCCTTAAATAATGCAGCAGATTCCTTAAATTCTGCAGCAGCGTCCTTAAATAATGCATCAAAGTCCTTAAATAATGCAGCAGAGTCCTTAAATAATGCAGCAAATTCCTTAAATAATGCAGCAGAGTCCTTAAATAATGCAGCTGAGTCCTCAAATACTTCAGCAGAGTCATTAAATAATGCAGAAGAGTCCTTAAATAATGCAGCAAAGTTCTTAAATAATGCAGCAGAGTCCTTAAATAACGCAGCAGAGTCGTTAAATAATGCAGCAAAGTCCTTAAATAATGCAGCTGAGTCCTCAAATGCTTCAGCAGGATCCTTAAATAATGCAGCAGAGACCTTTAATAATTCAGCTGAGTCCTCAAATGCTTCAGCAGAGTCATTAAATAATGCAGCAGGATCCTAAAATAATGCAATAAAGTCCTTAAATTATGCAGCAGAGTCCTTAAATAATGCAGCAAAGTCCTTAAGTACCATAGCAGAGTCCTTAAATAATGCAGCAGAGACCTTAAATAATGCAACAAAGTCCTTAAATAATGAAGCAGATTCCTTAAATTCTGCAGCAGTGTCCTTAAATAATGCATCAAAGTCCTTAAATAATGCAGCAGAGTCCTTAAATACCGCAGCAGAGTCCTTAAATAATGCAGCAAAGTAATTAAATAATGCAGCAGAGTCCTTAAATAATGCAGCAAAGTCCTTAAATAATGCAGCAGAGTCCTTAAATACCAAAGCATAGTCCTTAAATAATGCGGCAGAGTCCTTAAATAATGCAGCAAAGTCCTTAAATAATGCAGCAGAGTCCTTAAATAATGCAACAAAGTCCTTAAATAATGCAGCAAAGTCCTTAAATAAAGCAGCAAAGTCCTTACATAATGCAGCAGAGTCCTTAAACAATGCATCTGAGTCCCCAATTGCTTCAGCAGAGTCATTAAACACTGCAGCAGAGTCCTTAAATAATGCAGCAAAGTCTTAAATAATGCAGCAGAGTCCTTAAATAACGCAGCAGTCCTTAAATAATGCAGCAAAGTCCTTAAATAATGCAGCAGAGTCCTTAAATACCGCAGCAGAGTCATTAAATAATGCAGCAGAGTCCTTAAATAATACAGCAGAGACCTTAAATAATGCAGCTGAGTCCTCAAATGCTTCAGCAGAGTCATTAAATAATGCAGCAGAGTCCTTAAATAATGCAATAAAGTCCTTAAATAATGCAGCAGAGTCCTTAAATAATGCAGCAAAGTCCTTAAATAATGCAGCAGACTTCTAACATAATGCAACATAGTCCTTAAATAATGCAGCAGAGTCGTTATATAATGCAACAAAGTTCTTAAATAATGCATCAAAGTCCTTAAATAATGCAGCAAAGTCCTTAAATAATGCAGCAAAGTCGTTAAGTACCATAGCAGAGTCCTTAAATAATGCAGCAGAGACCTTAAATAATGCAACAAAGTCCTTAAATAATGCAGCAGATTCCTTAAATTCTGCAGCAGCGTCCTTAAATAATGCAACAAAGTCCTTAAATAATGCAGCAGAGTCCTTAAATAATGCAACAAAGTCCTTAAATAATGCAAAAGAGTCCTTAAATAATGCAGCTGAGTCCTCAAATGCTTCAGCAGGATCCTTAAATAATGCAGCAGGATCCTTAAATAATGCAATAAAGTCCTTAAATTATGCAGCAGAGTCCTTAAATAATGCAGCAAAGTCCTTAAATAATGCAGCAGAGTCCTTACATAATGCAACAAACTCCTTAAATAATGCAGCAGAGTCCTTAAATAATGCAACAAAGTCCTTAAATAATGCAAAAGAGTCCTTAAATAAAGCAGCAAAGCACTTACATAATGCAGCAGAGTCCTTAAATAATGCATCTGAGTGCCCAAATGCTTCAGCAGAGTCATTAAATACTGCAGCAGAGACCTTAAATAATGCAACAAAGTCCTTAAATAATGCAGCAGAGTCCTTAAATACCGCAGCAGAGTCCTTAAATAATGCAGCTGAGTCCTCAAATACTTCAGCAGAGTCATTAAATAATGCAGAAGAGTCCTTAAATAATGCAGCAAAGTTCTTAAATAATGCAGCAGAGTCCTTAAATAACGCAGCAGAGTCGTTAAATAATGCAGCAAAGTCCTTAAATAATGCAGCTGAGTCCTCAAATGCTTCAGCAGGATCCTTAAATAATGCAGCAGAGACCTTTAATAATGCAGCTGAGTCCTCAAATGCTTCAGCAGAGTCATTAAATAATGCAGCAGGATCCTAAAATAATGCAATAAAGTCCTTAAATTATGCAGCAGAGTCCTTAAATAATGCAGCAAAGTCCTTAAATAATGCAGCAGAGTCCTTACATAATGCAACAAAGTCCTTAAATAATGCAGCAGAGTCCTTAAATAATGCAGCTGAGTCCTCAAATGCTTCAGCAGAGTCGTTAAATAATGCAGCAAAGTCCTTAAATAATGCAGCAGACTCCTTACATAATGCAACAAAGTCCTTAAATAATGCAGCAGAGTACTTATATAATGCAACAAAGTTATTAAATAATGCAGCAAAGTCCTTAAATAATGCAGCAGAGTCCTTAAATAATGCAACAAATTCCTTAAATAATGCAGCAGAGTCCTTAAATAATGCATCAAAGTCCTTAAATAATGCAGCAGAGTCCTTAAATACCGCAGCAGAGTCCTTAAATAATGCAGCAAAGTAATTAAATAATGCAGCAGAGTCCTTAAATAATGCAGCAAAGTCCTTAAATAATGCAGCAGAGTCCTTAAATACCAAAGCATAGTCCTTAAATAATGCAGCAAAGTCCTTAAATAATGCAGCAGAATCCTTAAATAATGCAACAAAGTCCTTAAATAATGCAGCAGAGTCCTTAAATAATGCAACAAAGTCCTTAAATAATGCAGCAGAGTCCTTAAATAATGCAACAAATTCCTTAAATAATGCAGCAGAGTCCTTAAATAATGCAGCAAAGTCCTTAAATCATGCAGCTGAGTCCTCAAATGCTTCAGCAGAGTCCTTAAATAATGCAGCAGAGACCTTAAATAATGCAGTTGAGTCCTCAAATGCTTCAGCAGATTCATTAAATAATGCAGCAAAGTCCTTAAATAATGCAGCAGACTCCTTACATAATGCAACAAATTCCTTAAATAATGCAGCAGAGTCCTTAAATACCACAGCAGAGTCCTTAAATAATGCAGCAAATTCCTTAAATAATGCAGCAGAGTCCTTAAATAATGCAGCTGAGTCCTCAAATGCTTCAGCAGAGTCCTTAAATAATGCAGCAAAGTCCTTAAATAATGCAGCAGACTCCTTACATAATGCAACAAAGTCCTTAAATAATGCAGCAGAGTACTTATATAATGCAACAAAGTTATTAAGTAATGCAGCAAAGTCCTTAAATAATGCAGCAGAGTCCTTAAATAATGCAACAAATTCCTTAAATAATGCAGCAGAGTCCTTAAATAATGCATCAAAGTCCTTAAATAATGCAGCAGAGTCCTTAAATACCGCAGCAGAGTCCTTAAATAATGCAGCAAAGTAATTAAATAATGCAGCAGAGTCCTTAAATAATGCAGCAAAGTCCTTAAATAATGCAGCAGAGTCCTTAAATACCAAAGCATAGTCCTTAAATAATGCAGCAAAGTCCTTAAATAATGCAGCAGAATCCTTAAATAATGCAACAAAGTCCTTAAATAATGCAGCAGAGTCCTTAAATAATGCAACAAAGTCCTTAAATAATGCAAAAGAGTCCTTAAATAAAGCAGCAAAGCCCTTACATAATGCAGCAGAGTCCTTAAATAATGCATCTGAGTCCCCAAATGCTTCAGCAGAGTCATTAAATACTGCAGCAGAGTCCTTAAATAATGCAACAAAGTCCTTAAATAATGCAGCAGCGTCCTTAAATAATGCAACAAATTCCTTAAATAATGCAGCAGAGTCCTTAAATACCACAGCAGAGTCCTTAAATAATGCAGCAGAGACCTTAAATAATGCAACAAAGTCCTTAAATAATGCAGCAGATTCCTTAAATTCTGCAGCAGCATCCTTAAATAATGCATCAAAGTCCTTAAATAATGCAGCAGAGTCCTTAAATAACGCAGCAGAGTCCTTAAATAATGCAGCAAATTCCTTAAATAATGCAGCAGAGTCCTTAAATAATGCAGCTGAGTCCTCAAATACTTCAGCAGAGTCATTAAATAATGCAGAAGAGTCCTTAAATAATGCAGCAAAGTTCTTAAATAATGCAGCAGAGTCCTTAAATAACGCAGCAGAGTCGTTAAATAATGCAGCAAAGTCCTTAAATAATGCAGCTGAGTCCTCAAATGCTTCAGCAGGATCCTTAAATAATGCAGCAGAGACCTTTAATAATGCAGCTGAGTCCTCAAATGCTTCAGCAGAGTCATTAAATAATGCAGCAGGATCCTAAAATAATGCAATAAAGTCCTTAAATTATGCAGCAGAGTCCTTAAATAATGCAGCAAAGTCCTTAAATAATGCAGCAGAGTCCTTACATAATGCAACAAAGTCCTTAAATAATGCAGCAGAGTCCTTAAATAATGCAACAAAGTTCTTAAATAATGCAGCAGAGTCCTTAAATAATGCAGCAAAGTCCTTAAGTACCATAGCAGAGTCCTTAAATAATGCAGCAGAGACCTTAAATAATGCAACAAAGTCCTTAAATAATGAAGCAGATTCCTTAAATTCTGCAGCAGTGTCCTTAAATAATGCATCAAAGTCCTTAAATAATGCAGCAGAGTCCTTAAATAATGCAGCAAAGTAATTAAATAATGCAGCAGAGTCCTTAAATAATGCAGCAAAGTCCTTAAATAATGCAGCAGAGTCCTTAAATACCAAAGCATAGTCCTTAAATAATGCGGCAGAGTCCTTAAATAATGCAACAAAGTCCTTAAATAATGCAGCAGAGTCCTTAAATAATGCAACAAAGTCCTTAAATAATGCAGCAAAGTCCTTAAATAAAGCAGCAAAGTCCTTACATAATGCAGCAGAGTCCTTAAACAATGCATCTGAGTCCCCAATTGCTTCAGCAGAGTCATTAAACACTGCAGCAGAGTCCTTAAATAATGCAGCAAAGTCTTAAATAATGCAGCAGAGTCCTTAAATAACGCAGCAGTCCTTACATAATGCAGCAAAGTCCTTAAATAATGCAGCAGAGTCCTTAAATACCGCAGCAGAGTCATTAAATAATGCAGCAGAGTCCTTAAATAATACAGCAGAGACCTTAAATAATGCAGCTGAGTCCTCAAATGCTTCAGCAAAGTCATTAAATAATGCAGCAGAGTCCTTAAATAATGCAATAAAGTCCTTAAATAATGCAGCAGACTTCTAACATAATGCAACATAGTCCTTAAATAATGCAGCAGAGTCCTTATATAATGCAACAAAGTCATTAAATAATGCAGCAGAGTCCTTAAATAATGCAGCAAAGTCCTTAAATAATACAGCAGAGTCCTTAAGTACCACAGCATAGTCCTTAAATAATGCAGCAAAGTCCTTAAATAATGCAGCAGAGTCCTTAAATAATGCAACAAAGTCCTTAAATAATGCAGCAGAGTCCTTAAATACCGCAGCAGAGTCCTTAAATAATGCAGCAAAGTCCTTAAATAATACAACAAAGTCCTTAAATAATGCAGCAGAGTCATTAAATAATGCAGCAAAGTCCTTAAATAATGCAGCAGAGTCCTTAAATAATGCAGCAAATTCCTTAAATAATGCAGCAGAGTCATTAAATAATGCAATAAAGTCCTTAAATAATGCAACAGAGTCCTTAAATAATGCAGCAAAGTCCTTAAATAATGCAGCAGAGTCCTTAAATAATGCAAAAAAGTCCTTAAATAATGCAGCAGAGTCCTTAAATAATACAGCAAAGTCCTTAAATAATGCAGCAGAGTCCTTAAATAATGCAACAAAGTCCTTAAATAATGCAGTAGAGTCCTTAAATAATACAGCAAAGTCCTTAAATAATGCAGCAGAGTCCTAAAATAATGCAGCAAAGTCCTTAAATAATGCAGCAGAGTTCTTAAACACAGCAGCAGAGTCCTTAAATAATGCAGCAAGTAATTAAATAATGCAGCAGAGTCCTTAAGTAATGCAGCAAAGTCCTTAATTAATACAGCAAAGTCCTTAAATAATGCAACAAATTCCTTAAATAATGCAGCAGCGCCCTTAAATAATGCAACAAATTCCTTAAATAATGCAGCAGAGTCCTTAAATACCACAGCAGAGTCCTTAAATAATGCAGCAGAGACCTTAAATAATGCAACAAAGTCCTTAAATAATGCAGCAGATTCCTTAAATTCTGCAGCAGCGTCCTTAAATAATGCATCAAAGTCCTTAAATAATGCAGCAGAGTCCTTAAATACCGCAGCAGAGTCCTTAAATAATGCAGCAAATTCCTTAAATAATGCAGCAGAGTCCTTAAATAATGCAGCTGAGTCCTCAAATGCTTCAGCAGAGTCATTAAATAATGCAGCAAAGTCCTTAAATAATGCAGCAGAGTCCTTAAATAATGCAGCTGAGTCCTCAAATGCTTCAGCAGAGTCATTAAATAATGCAGAAGACTCCTTAAATAATGCAGGAAAGTCCTTAAATAAAGCAGCAGAGTCCTTAGATAATGCAGCAGAGTCGTTAAATAATGCAGCAAAGTCCTTAAATAATGCAGCTGAGTCCTCAAATGCTTCAGCAGGATCCTTAAATAATGCAGCAGGATCCTTAAATAATGCAATAAAGTCCTTAAATTATGCAGCAGAGTCCTTAAATAATGCAGCAAAGTCCTTAAATAATGCAGCAGAGTCCTTACATAATGCAACAAACTCCTTAAATAATGCAGCAGAGTCCTTAAATAATGCAACAAAGTTCTTAAATAATGCATCAAAGTCCTTAAATAATGCAGCAAAGTCCTTAAATAATGCAGCAAAGTCGTTAAGTACCATAGCAGAGTCCTTAAATAATGCAGCAGAGACCTTAAATAATGCAACAAAGTCCTTAAATAATGCAGCAGATTCCTTAAATTCTGCAGCAGCGTCCTTAAATAATGCAACAAAGTCCTTAAATAATGCAGCAGAGTCCTTAAATAATGCAACAAAGTCCTTAAATAATGCAAAAGAGTCCTTAAATAATGCAGCTGAGTCCTCAAATGCTTCAGCAGGATCCTTAAATAATGCAGCAGGATCCTTAAATAATGCAATAAAGTCCTTAAATTATGCAGCAGAGTCCTTACATAATGCAACAAACTCCTTAAATAATGCAGCAGAGTCCTTAAATAATGCAACAAAGTCCTTAAATAATGCAAAAGAGTCCTTAAATAAAGCAGCAAAGCCCTTACATAATGCAGCAGAGTCCTTAAATAATGCATCTGAGTGCCCAAATGCTTCAGCAGAGTCATTAAATACTGCAGCAGAGACCTTAAATAATGCAACAAAGTCCTTAAATAATGCAGCAGAGTCCTTAAATACCGCAGCAGAGTCCTTAAATAATGCAGCTGAGTCCTCAAATACTTCAGCAGAGTCATTAAATAATGCAGAAGAGTCCTTAAATAATGCAGCAAAGTTCTTAAATAATGCAGCAGAGTCCTTAAATAACGCAGCAGAGTCGTTAAATAATGCAGCAAAGTCCTTAAATAATGCAGCTGAGTCCTCAAATGCTTCAGCAGGATCCTTAAATAATGCAGCAGAGACCTTTAATAATGCAGCTGAGTCCTCAAATGCTTCAGCAGAGTCATTAAATAATGCAGCAGGATCCTAAAATAATGCAATAAAGTCCTTAAATTATGCAGCAGAGTCCTTAAATAATGCAGCAAAGTCCTTAAATAATGCAGCAGAGTCCTTACATAATGCAACAAAGTTCTTAAATAATGCAGCAGAGTCCTTAAATAATGCAGCTGAGTCCTCAAATGCTTCAGCAGAGTCGTTAAATAATGCAGCAAAGTCCTTAAATAATGCAGCAGACTCCTTACATAATGCAACAAAGTCCTTAAATAATGCAGCAGAGTACTTATATAATGCAACAAAGTTATTAAATAATGCAGCAAAGTCCTTAAATAATGCAGCAGAGTCCTTAAATAATGCAACAAATTCCTTAAATAATGCAGCAGAGTCCTTAAATAATGCATCAAAGTCCTTAAATAATGCAGCAGAGTCCTTAAATACCGCAGCAGAGTCCTTAAATAATGCAGCAAAGTAATTAAATAATGCAGCAGAGTCCTTAAATAATGCAGCAAAGTCCTTAAATAATGCAGCAGAGTCCTTAAATACCAAAGCATAGTCCTTAAATAATGCAGCAAAGTCCTTAAATAATGCAGCAGAATCCTTAAATAATGCAACAAAGTCCTTAAATAATGCAGCAGAGTCCTTAAATAATGCAACAAAGTCCTTAAATAATGCAAAAGAGTCCTTAAATAAAGCAGCAAAGCCCTTACATAATGCAGCAGAGTCCTTAAATAATGCATCTGAGTCCCTAAATGCTTCAGCAGAGTCATTAAATACTGCAGCAGAGTCCTTAAATAATGCAACAAAGTCCTTAAATAATGCAGCAGCGTCCTTAAATAATGCAACAAATTCCTTAAATAATGCAGCAGAGTCCTTAAATACCACAGCAGAGTCCTTAAATAATGCAGCAGAGACCTTAAATAATGCAACAAAGTCCTTAAATAATGCAGCAGATTCCTTAAATTCTGCAGCAGCGTCCTTAAATAATGCATCAAAGTCCTTAAATAATGCAGCAGAGTCCTTAAATAATGCAGCAAATTCCTTAAATAATGCAGCAGAGTCCTTAAATAATGCAGCTGAGTCCTCAAATACTTCAGCAGAGTCATTAAATAATGCAGAAGAGTCCTTAAATAATGCAGCAAAGTTCTTAAATAATGCAGCAGAGTCCTTAAATAACGCAGCAGAGTCGTTAAATAATGCAGCAAAGTCCTTAAATAATGCAGCTGAGTCCTCAAATGCTTCAGCAGGATCCTTAAATAATGCAGCAGAGACCTTTAATAATGCAGCTGAGTCCTCAAATGCTTCAGCAGAGTCATTAAATAATGCAGCAGGATCCTAAAATAATGCAATAAAGTCCTTAAATTATGCAGCAGAGTCCTTAAATAATGCAGCAAAGTCCTTAAGTACCATAGCAGAGTCCTTAAATAATGCAGCAGAGACCTTAAATAATGCAACAAAGTCCTTAAATAATGAAGCAGATTCCTTAAATTCTGCAGCAGTGTCCTTAAATAATGCATCAAAGTCCTTAAATAATGCAGCAGAGTCCTTAAATACCGCAGCAGAGTCCTTAAATAATGCAGCAAAGTAATTAAATAATGCAGCAGAGTCCTTAAATAATGCAGCAAAGTCCTTAAATAATGCAGCAGAGTCCTTAAATACCAAAGCATAGTCCTTAAATAATGCGGCAGAGTCCTTAAATAATGCAACAAAGTCCTTAAATAATGCAGCAGAGTCCTTAAATAATGCAACAAAGTCCTTAAATAATGCAGCAAAGTCCTTAAATAAAGCAGCAAAGTCCTTACATAATGCAGCAGAGTCCTTAAACAATGCATCTGAGTCCCCAATTGCTTCAGCAGAGTCATTAAACACTGCAGCAGAGTCCTTAAATAATGCAGCAAAGTCTTAAATAATGCAGCAGAGTCCTTAAATAACGCAGCAGTCCTTAAATAATGCAGCAAAGTCCTTAAATAATGCAGCAGAGTCCTTAAATACCGCAGCAGAGTCATTAAATAATGCAGCAGAGTCCTTAAATAATGCAATAAAGTCCTTAAATAATGCAGCAGAGTCCTTAAATAATGCAGCAAAGTCCTTAAATAATGCAGCAGAGTCGTTATATAATGCAACAAAGTTCTTAAATAATGCATCAAAGTCCTTAAATAATGCAGCAAAGTCCTTAAATAATGCAACAAAGTCCTTAAATAATGCAGCAGAGTCCTTAAATACCGCAGCAGAGTCCTTAAATAATGCAGCAAAGTCCTTAAATAATACAACAAAGTCCTTAAATAATGCAGCAGAGTCATTAAATAATGCAGCAAAGTCCTTAAATAATGCAGCAGAGTCCTTAAATAATGCAGCAAATTCCTTAAATAATGCAGCAGAGTCATTAAATAATGCAATAAAGTCCTTAAATAATGCAACAGAGTCCTTAAATAATGCAGCAAAGTCCTTAAATAATGCAGCAGAGTCCTTAAATAATGCAAAAAAGTCCTTAAATAATGCAGCAGAGTCCTTAAATAATACAGCAAAGTCCTTAAATAATGCAGCAGAGTCCTTAAATAATGCAACAAAGTCCTTAAATAATGCAGTAGAGTCCTTAAATAATACAGCAAAGTCCTTAAATAATGCAGCAGAGTCCTAAAATAATGCAGCAAAGTCCTTAAATAATGCAGCAGAGTTCTTAAACACAGCAGCAGAGTCCTTAAATAATGCAGCAAGTAATTAAATAATGCAGCAGAGTCCTTAAGTAATGCAGCAAAGTCCTTAATTAATACAGCAAAGTCCTTAAATAATGCAACAAATTCCTTAAATAATGCAGCAGCGCCCTTAAATAATGCAACAAATTCCTTAAATAATGCAGCAGAGTCCTTAAATACCACAGCAGAGTCCTTAAATAATGCAGCAGAGACCTTAAATAATGCAACAAAGTCCTTAAATAATGCAGCAGATTCCTTAAATTCTGCAGCAGCGTCCTTAAATAATGCATCAAAGTCCTTAAATAATGCAGCAGAGTCCTTAAATACCGCAGCAGAGTCCTTAAATAATGCAGCAAATTCCTTAAATAATGCAGCAGAGTCCTTAAATAATGCAGCTGAGTCCTCAAATGCTTCAGCAGAGTCATTAAATAATGCAGCAAAGTCCTTAAATAATGCAGCAGAGTCCTTAAATAATGCAGCTGAGTCCTCAAATGCTTCAGCAGAGTCATTAAATAATGCAGAAGACTCCTTAAATAATGCAGGAAAGTCCTTAAATAAAGCAGCAGAGTCCTTAGATAATGCAGCAGAGTCGTTAAATAATGCAGCAAAGTCCTTAAATAATGCAGCTGAGTCCTCAAATGCTTCAGCAGGATCCTTAAATAATGCAGCAGGATCCTTAAATAATGCAATAAAGTCCTTAAATTATGCAGCAGAGTCCTTAAATAATGCAGCAAAGTCCTTAAATAATGCAGCAGAGTCCTTACATAATGCAACAAACTCCTTAAATAATGCAGCAGAGTCCTTAAATAATGCAACAAAGTTCTTAAATAATGCATCAAAGTCCTTAAATAATGCAGCAAAGTCCTTAAATAATGCAGCAAAGTCGTTAAGTACCATAGCAGAGTCCTTAAATAATGCAGCAGAGACCTTAAATAATGCAACAAAGTCCTTAAATAATGCAGCAGATTCCTTAAATTCTGCAGCAGCGTCCTTAAATAATGCAACAAAGTCCTTAAATAATGCAGCAGAGTCCTTAAATAATGCAACAAAGTCCTTAAATAATGCAAAAGAGTCCTTAAATAATGCAGCTGAGTCCTCAAATGCTTCAGCAGGATCCTTAAATAATGCAGCAGGATCCTTAAATAATGCAATAAAGTCCTTAAATTATGCAGCAGAGTCCTTACATAATGCAACAAACTCCTTAAATAATGCAGCAGAGTCCTTAAATAATGCAACAAAGTCCTTAAATAATGCAAAAGAGTCCTTAAATAAAGCAGCAAAGCCCTTACATAATGCAGCAGAGTCCTTAAATAATGCATCTGAGTGCCCAAATGCTTCAGCAGAGTCATTAAATACTGCAGCAGAGACCTTAAATAATGCAACAAAGTCCTTAAATAATGCAGCAGAGTCCTTAAATACCGCAGCAGAGTCCTTAAATAATGCAGCTGAGTCCTCAAATACTTCAGCAGAGTCATTAAATAATGCAGAAGAGTCCTTAAATAATGCAGCAAAGTTCTTAAATAATGCAGCAGAGTCCTTAAATAACGCAGCAGAGTCGTTAAATAATGCAGCAAAGTCCTTAAATAATGCAGCTGAGTCCTCAAATGCTTCAGCAGGATCCTTAAATAATGCAGCAGAGACCTTTAATAATGCAGCTGAGTCCTCAAATGCTTCAGCAGAGTCATTAAATAATGCAGCAGGATCCTAAAATAATGCAATAAAGTCCTTAAATTATGCAGCAGAGTCCTTAAATAATGCAGCAAAGTCCTTAAATAATGCAGCAGAGTCCTTACATAATGCAACAAAGTCCTTAAATAATGCAGCAGAGTCCTTAAATAATGCAGCTGAGTCCTCAAATGCTTCAGCAGAGTCGTTAAATAATGCAGCAAAGTCCTTAAATAATGCAGCAGACTCCTTACATAATGCAACAAAGTCCTTAAATAATGCAGCAGAGTACTTATATAATGCAACAAAGTTATTAAATAATGCAGCAAAGTCCTTAAATAATGCAGCAGAGTCCTTAAATAATGCAACAAATTCCTTAAATAATGCAGCAGAGTCCTTAAATAATGCATCAAAGTCCTTAAATAATGCAGCAGAGTCCTTAAATACCGCAGCAGAGTCCTTAAATAATGCAGCAAAGTAATTAAATAATGCAGCAGAGTCCTTAAATAATGCAGCAAAGTCCTTAAATAATGCAGCAGAGTCCTTAAATACCAAAGCATAGTCCTTAAATAATGCAGCAAAGTCCTTAAATAATGCAGCAGAATCCTTAAATAATGCAACAAAGTCCTTAAATAATGCAGCAGAGTCCTTAAATAATGCAACAAAGTCCTTAAATAATGCAAAAGAGTCCTTAAATAAAGCAGCAAAGCCCTTACATAATGCAGCAGAGTCCTTAAATAATGCATCTGAGTCCCCAAATGCTTCAGCAGAGTCATTAAATACTGCAGCAGAGTCCTTAAATAATGCAACAAAGTCCTTAAATAATGCAGCAGCGTCCTTAAATAATGCAACAAATTCCTTAAATAATGCAGCAGAGTCCTTAAATACCACAGCAGAGTCCTTAAATAATGCAGCAGAGACCTTAAATAATGCAACAAAGTCCTTAAATAATGCAGCAGATTCCTTAAATTCTGCAGCAGCGTCCTTAAATAATGCATCAAAGTCCTTAAATAATGCAGCAGAGTCCTTAAATAATGCAGCAAATTCCTTAAATAATGCAGCAGAGTCCTTAAATAATGCAGCTGAGTCCTCAAATACTTCAGCAGAGTCATTAAATAATGCAGAAGAGTCCTTAAATAATGCAGCAAAGTTCTTAAATAATGCAGCAGAGTCCTTAAATAACGCAGCAGAGTCGTTAAATAATGCAGCAAAGTCCTTAAATAATGCAGCTGAGTCCTCAAATGCTTCAGCAGGATCCTTAAATAATGCAGCAGAGACCTTTAATAATGCAGCTGAGTCCTCAAATGCTTCAGCAGAGTCATTAAATAATGCAGCAGGATCCTAAAATAATGCAATAAAGTCCTTAAATTATGCAGCAGAGTCCTTAAATAATGCAGCAAAGTCCTTAAGTACCATAGCAGAGTCCTTAAATAATGCAGCAGAGACCTTAAATAATGCAACAAAGTCCTTAAATAATGAAGCAGATTCCTTAAATTCTGCAGCAGTGTCCTTAAATAATGCATCAAAGTCCTTAAATAATGCAGCAGAGTCCTTAAATACCGCAGCAGAGTCCTTAAATAATGCAGCAAAGTAATTAAATAATGCAGCAGAGTCCTTAAATAATGCAGCAAAGTCCTTAAATAATGCAGCAGAGTCCTTAAATACCAAAGCATAGTCCTTAAATAATGCGGCAGAGTCCTTAAATAATGCAACAAAGTCCTTAAATAATGCAGCAGAGTCCTTAAATAATGCAACAAAGTCCTTAAATAATGCAGTAAAGTCCTTAAATAAAGCAGCAAAGTCCTTACATAATGCAGCAGAGTCCTTAAACAATGCATCTGAGTCCCCAATTGCTTCAGCAGAGTCATTAAACACTGCAGCAGAGTCCTTAAATAATGCAGCAAAGTCTTAAATAATGCAGCAGAGTCCTTAAATAACGCAGCAGTCCTTAAATAATGCAGCAAAGTCCTTAAATAATGCAGCAGAGTCCTTAAATACCGCAGCAGAGTCATTAAATATTGCAGCAGAGTCCTTAAATAATGCAATAAAGTCCTTAAATAATGCAGCAGAGTCCTTAAATAATGCAGCAAAGTCCTTAAATAATGCAGCAGAGTCGTTATATAATGCAACAAAGTTCTTAAATAATGCATCAAAGTCCTTAAATAATGCAGCAAAGTCCTTAAATAATGCAGCAGAGTCCTTAAATAATGCAGCAAAGTAATTAAATAATGCAGCAGAGTCCTTAAATAATGCAGCAAAGTCCTTAAATAATGCAGCAGAGTCCTTAAATACCAAAGCATAGTCCTTAAATAATGCAGCAAAGTCCTTAAATAATGCAGCAGAATCCTTAAATAATGCAACAAAGTCCTTAAATAATGCAGCAGAGTCCTTAAATAATGCAACAAAGTCCTTAAATAATGCAAAAGAGTCCTTAAATAAAGCAGCAAAGCCCTTACATAATGCAGCAGAGTCCTTAAATAATGCATCTGAGTCCCCAAATGCTTCAGCAGAGTCATTAAATACTGCAGCAGAGTCCTTAAATAATGCAACAAAGTCCTTAAATAATGCAGCAGCGTCCTTAAATAATGCAACAAATTCCTTAAATAATGCAGCAGAGTCCTTAAATACCACAGCAGAGTCCTTAAATAATGCAGCAGAGACCTTAAATAATGCAACAAAGTCCTTAAATAATGCAGCAGATTCCTTAAATTCTGCAGCAGCGTCCTTAAATAATGCATCAAAGTCCTTAAATAATGCAGCAGAGTCCTTAAATAATGCAGCAAATTCCTTAAATAATGCAGCAGAGTCCTTAAATAATGCAGCTGAGTCCTCAAATACTTCAGCAGAGTCATTAAATAATGCAGAAGAGTCCTTAAATAATGCAGCAAAGTCCTTAAATAATGCAGCAGAATCCTTAAATAATGCAACAAAGTCCTTAAATAATGCAGCAGAGTCCTTAAATAATGCAACAAAGTCCTTAAATAATGCAAAAGAGTCCTTAAATAAAGCAGCAAAGCCCTTACATAATGCAGCAGAGTCCTTAAATAATGCATCTGAGTCCCCAAATGCTTCAGCAGAGTCATTAAATACTGCAGCAGAGTCCTTAAATAATGCAACAAAGTCCTTAAATAATGCAGCAGCGTCCTTAAATAATGCAACAAATTCCTTAAATAATGCAGCAGAGTCCTTAAATACCACAGCAGAGTCCTTAAATAATGCAGCAGAGACCTTAAATAATGCAACAAAGTCCTTAAATAATGCAGCAGATTCCTTAAATTCTGCAGCAGCGTCCTTAAATAATGCATCAAAGTCCTTAAATAATGCAGCAGAGTCCTTAAATAATGCAGCAAATTCCTTAAATAATGCAGCAGAGTCCTTAAATAATGCAGCTGAGTCCTCAAATACTTCAGCAGAGTCATTAAATAATGCAGAAGAGTCCTTAAATAATGCAGCAAAGTTCTTAAATAATGCAGCAGAGTCCTTAAATAACGCAGCAGAGTCGTTAAATAATGCAGCAAAGTCCTTAAATAATGCAGCTGAGTCCTCAAATGCTTCAGCAGGATCCTTAAATAATGCAGCAGAGACCTTTAATAATGCAGCTGAGTCCTCAAATGCTTCAGCAGAGTCATTAAATAATGCAGCAGGATCCTAAAATAATGCAATAAAGTCCTTAAATTATGCAGCAGAGTCCTTAAATAATGCAGCAAAGTCCTTAAGTACCATAGCAGAGTCCTTAAATAATGCAGCAGAGACCTTAAATAATGCAACAAAGTCCTTAAATAATGAAGCAGATTCCTTAAATTCTGCAGCAGTGTCCTTAAATAATGCATCAAAGTCCTTAAATAATGCAGCAGAGTCCTTAAATACCGCAGCAGAGTCCTTAAATAATGCAGCAAAGTAATTAAATAATGCAGCAGAGTCCTTAAATAATGCAGCAAAGTCCTTAAATAATGCAGCAGAGTCCTTAAATACCAAAGCATAGTCCTTAAATAATGCGGCAGAGTCCTTAAATAATGCAACAAAGTCCTTAAATAATGCAGCAGAGTCCTTAAATAATGCAACAAAGTCCTTAAATAATGCAGTAAAGTCCTTAAATAAAGCAGCAAAGTCCTTACATAATGCAGCAGAGTCCTTAAACAATGCATCTGAGTCCCCAATTGCTTCAGCAGAGTCATTAAACACTGCAGCAGAGTCCTTAAATAATGCAGCAAAGTCTTAAATAATGCAGCAGAGTCCTTAAATAACGCAGCAGTCCTTAAATAATGCAGCAAAGTCCTTAAATAATGCAGCAGAGTCCTTAAATACCGCAGCAGAGTCATTAAATATTGCAGCAGAGTCCTTAAATAATGCAATAAAGTCCTTAAATAATGCAGCAGAGTCCTTAAATAATGCAGCAAAGTCCTTAAATAATGCAGCAGAGTCGTTATATAATGCAACAAAGTTCTTAAATAATGCATCAAAGTCCTTAAATAATGCAGCAAAGTCCTTAAATAATGCAGCAGAGTCCTTAAATAATGCAGCAAAGTAATTAAATAATGCAGCAGAGTCCTTAAATAATGCAGCAAAGTCCTTAAATAATGCAGCAGAGTCCTTAAATACCAAAGCATAGTCCTTAAATAATGCAGCAAAGTCCTTAAATAATGCAGCAGAATCCTTAAATAATGCAACAAAGTCCTTAAATAATGCAGCAGAGTCCTTAAATAATGCAACAAAGTCCTTAAATAATGCAAAAGAGTCCTTAAATAAAGCAGCAAAGCCCTTACATAATGCAGCAGAGTCCTTAAATAATGCATCTGAGTCCCCAAATGCTTCAGCAGAGTCATTAAATACTGCAGCAGAGTCCTTAAATAATGCAACAAAGTCCTTAAATAATGCAGCAGCGTCCTTAAATAATGCAACAAATTCCTTAAATAATGCAGCAGAGTCCTTAAATACCACAGCAGAGTCCTTAAATAATGCAGCAGAGACCTTAAATAATGCAACAAAGTCCTTAAATAATGCAGCAGATTCCTTAAATTCTGCAGCAGCGTCCTTAAATAATGCATCAAAGTCCTTAAATAATGCAGCAGAGTCCTTAAATAATGCAGCAAATTCCTTAAATAATGCAGCAGAGTCCTTAAATAATGCAGCTGAGTCCTCAAATACTTCAGCAGAGTCATTAAATAATGCAGAAGAGTCCTTAAATAATGCAGCAAAGTTCTTAAATAATGCAGCAGAGTCCTTAAATAACGCAGCAGAGTCGTTAAATAATGCAGCAAAGTCCTTAAATAATGCAGCTGAGTCCTCAAATGCTTCAGCAGGATCCTTAAATAATGCAGCAGAGACCTTTAATAATGCAGCTGAGTCCTCAAATGCTTCAGCAGAGTCATTAAATAATGCAGCAGGATCCTAAAATAATGCAATAAAGTCCTTAAATTATGCAGCAGAGTCCTTAAATAATGCAGCAAAGTCCTTAAGTACCATAGCAGAGTCCTTAAATAATGCAGCAGAGACCTTAAATAATGCAACAAAGTCCTTAAATAATGAAGCAGATTCCTTAAATTCTGCAGCAGTGTCCTTAAATAATGCATCAAAGTCCTTAAATAATGCAGCAGAGTCCTTAAATACCGCAGCAGAGTCCTTAAATAATGCAGCAAAGTAATTAAATAATGCAGCAGAGTCC
Source organism: Phyllobates terribilis (assembly GCF_046119375.1). Taxonomy (NCBI): domain Eukaryota; kingdom Metazoa; phylum Chordata; class Amphibia; order Anura; family Dendrobatidae; genus Phyllobates; species Phyllobates terribilis. The sequence continues at coordinate 1,034,442 of NW_027363048.1, forward strand.
TTAAATAATGCAGCAAAGTCCTTAAATAATGCAGCAGAGTCCTTAAATACCAAAGCATAGTCCTTAAATAATGCGGCAGAGTCCTTAAATAATGCAACAAAGTCCTTAAATAATGCAGCAGAGTCCTTAAATAATGCAACAAAGTCCTTAAATAATGCAGTAAAGTCCTTAAATAAAGCAGCAAAGTCCTTACATAATGCAGCAGAGTCCTTAAACAATGCATCTGAGTCCCCAATTGCTTCAGCAGAGTCATTAAACACTGCAGCAGAGTCCTTAAATAATGCAGCAAAGTCTTAAATAATGCAGCAGAGTCCTTAAATAACGCAGCAGTCCTTAAATAATGCAGCAAAGTCCTTAAATAATGCAGCAGAGTCCTTAAATACCGCAGCAGAGTCATTAAATATTGCAGCAGAGTCCTTAAATAATGCAATAAAGTCCTTAAATAATGCAGCAGAGTCCTTAAATAATGCAGCAAAGTCCTTAAATAATGCAGCAGAGTCGTTATATAATGCAACAAAGTTCTTAAATAATGCATCAAAGTCCTTAAATAATGCAGCAAAGTCCTTAAATAATGCAGCAAAGTCGTTAAGTACCATAGCAGAGTCCTTAAATAATGCAGCAGAGACCTTAAATAATGCAACAAAGTCCTTAAATAATGCAGCAGATTCCTTAAATTCTGCAGCAGCGTCCTTAAATAATGCAACAAAGTCCTTAAATAATGCAGCAGAGTCCTTAAATAATGCAACAAAGTCCTTAAATAATGCAAAAGAGTCCTTAAATAATGCAGCTGAGTCCTCAAATGCTTCAGCAGGATCCTTAAATAATGCAGCAGGATCCTTAAATAATGCAATAAAGTCCTTAAATTATGCAGCAGAGTCCTTAAATAATGCAGCAAAGTCCTTAAATAATGCAGCATAGTCCTTACATAATGCAACAAACTCCTTAAATAATGCAGCAGAGTCCTTAAATAATGCAAAAAAGTCCTTAAATAATGCAAAAGAGTCCTTAAATAAAGCAGCAAAGCACTTACATAATGCAGCAGAGTCCTTAAATAATGCATCTGAGTGCCCAAATGCTTCAGCAGAGTCATTAAATACTGCAGCAGAGACCTTAAATAATGCAACAAAGTCCTTAAATAATGCAGCAGAGTCCTTAAATACCGCAGCAGAGTCCTTAAATAATGCAGCTGAGTCCTCAAATACTTCAGCAGAGTCATTAAATAATGCAGAAGAGTCCTTAAATAATGCAGCAAAGTTCTTAAATAATGCAGCAGAGTCCTTAAATAACGCAGCAGAGTCGTTAAATAATGCAGCAAAGTCCTTAAATAATGCAGCTGAGTCTTCAAATGCTTCAGCAGGATCCTTAAATAATGCAGCAGAGACCTTTAATAATGCAGCTGAGTCCTCAAATGCTTCAGCAGAGTCATTAAATAATGCAGCAGGATCCTAAAATAATGCAATAAAGTCCTTAAATTATGCAGCAGAGTCCTTAAATAATGCAGCAAAGTCCTTAAATAATGCAGCAGAGTCCTTACATAATGCAACAAAGTCCTTAAATAATGCAGCAGAGTCCTTAAATAATGCAGCTGAGTCCTCAAATGCTTCAGCAGAGTCGTTAAATAATGCAGCAAAGTCCTTAAATAATGCAGCAGACTCCTTACATAATGCAACAAAGTCCTTAAATAATGCAGCAGAGTACTTATATAATGCAACAAAGTTATTAAATAATGCAGCAAAGTCCTTAAATAATGCAGCAGAGTCCTTAAATAATGCAACAAATTCCTTAAATAATGCAGCAGAGTCCTTAAATAATGCATCAAAGTCCTTAAATAATGCAGCAGAGTCCTTAAATACCGCAGCAGAGTCCTTAAATAATGCAGCAAAGTAATTAAATAATGCAGCAGAGTCCTTAAATAATGCAGCAAAGTCCTTAAATAATGCAGCAGAGTCCTTAAATACCAAAGCATAGTCCTTAAATAATGCAGCAAAGTCCTTAAATAATGCAGCAGAATCCTTAAATAATGCAACAAAGTCCTTAAATAATGCAGCAGAGTCCTTAAATAATGCAACAAAGTCCTTAAATAATGCAGCAGAGTCCTTAAATAATGCAACAAATTCCTTAAATAATGCAGCAGAGTCCTTAAATAATGCAGCAAAGTCCTTAAATCATGCAGCTGAGTCCTCAAATGCTTCAGCAGAGTCCTTAAATAATGCAGCAGAGACCTTAAATAATGCAGTTGAGTCCTCAAATGCTTCAGCAGATTCATTAAATAATGCAGCAAAGTCCTTAAATAATGCAGCAGACTCCTTACATAATGCAACAAATTCCTTAAATAATGCAGCAGAGTCCTTAAATACCACAGCAGAGTCCTTAAATAATGCAGCAAATTCCTTAAATAATGCAGCAGAGTCCTTAAATAATGCAGCTGAGTCCTCAAATGCTTCAGCAGAGTCGTTAAATAATGCAGCAAAGTCCTTAAATAATGCAGCAGACTCCTTACATAATGCAACAAAGTCCTTAAATAATGCAGCAGAGTACTTATATAATGCAACAAAGTTATTAAATAATGCAGCAAAGTCCTTAAATAATGCAGCAGAGTCCTTAAATAATGCAACAAATTCCTTAAATAATGCAGCAGAGTCCTTAAATAATGCATCAAAGTCCTTAAATAATGCAGCAGAGTCCTTAAATACCGCAGCAGAGTCCTTAAATAATGCAGCAAAGTAATTAAATAATGCAGCAGAGTCCTTAAATAATGCAGCAAAGTCCTTAAATAATGCAGCAGAGTCCTTAAATACCAAAGCATAGTCCTTAAATAATGCAGCAAAGTCCTTAAATAATGCAGCAGAATCCTTAAATAATGCAACAAAGTCCTTAAATAATGCAGCAGAGTCCTTAAATAATGCAACAAAGTCCTTAAATAATGCAAAAGAGTCCTTAAATAAAGCAGCAAAGCCCTTACATAATGCAGCAGAGTCCTTAAATAATGCATCTGAGTCCCCAAATGCTTCAGCAGAGTCATTAAATACTGCAGCAGAGTCCTTAAATAATGCAACAAAGTCCTTAAATAATGCAGCAGCATCCTTAAATAATGCAACAAATTCCTTAAATAATGCAGCAGAGTCCTTAAATACCACAGCAGAGTCCTTAAATAATGCAGCAGAGACGTTAAATAATGCAACAAAGTACTTAAATAATGCAGCAGATTCCTTAAATTCTGCAGCAGCATCCTTAAATAATGCATCAAAGTCCTTAAATAATGCAGCAGAGTCCTTAAATAACGCAGCAGAGTCCTTAAATAATGCAGCAAATTCCTTAAATAATGCAGCAGAGTCCTTAAATAATGCAGCTGAGTCCTCAAATACTTCAGCAGAGTCATTAAATAATGCAGAAGAGTCCTTAAATAATGCAGCAAAGTTATTAAATAATGCAGCAGAGTCCTTAAATAACGCAGCAGAGTCGTTAAATAATGCAGCAAAGTCCTTAAATAATGCAGCTGAGTCCTCAAATGCTTCAGCAGGATCCTTAAATAATGCAGCAGAGACCTTTAATAATGCAGCTGAGTCCTCAAATGCTTCAGCAGAGTCATTAAATAATGCAGCAGGATCCTAAAATAATGCAATAAAGTCCTTAAATTATGCAGCAGAGTCCTTAAATAATGCAGCAAAGTCCTTAAATAATGCAGCAGAGTCCTTACATAATGCAACAAAGTCCTTAAATAATGCAGCAGAGTCCTTAAATAATGCAACAAAGTTCTTAAATAATGCAGCAGAGTCCTTAAATAATGCAGCAAAGTCCTTAAGTACCATAGCAGAGTCCTTAAATAATGCAGCAGAGACCTTAAATAATGCAACAAAGTCCTTAAATAGTGAAGCAGATTCCTTAAATTCTGCAGCAGTGTCCTTAAATAATGCATCAAAGTCCTTAAATAATGCAGCAGAGTCCTTAAATAATGCAGCAAAGTAATTAAATAATGCAGCAGAGTCCTTAAATAATGCAGCAAAGTCCTTAAATAATGCAGCAGAGTCCTTAAATACCAAAGCATAGTCCTTAAATAATGCGGCAGAGTCCTTAAATAATGCAACAAAGTCCTTAAATAATGCAGCAGAGTCCTTAAATAATGCAACAAAGTCCTTAAATAATGCAGCAAAGTCCTTAAATAAAGCAGCAAAGTCCTTACATAATGCAGCAGAGTCCTTAAACAATGCATCTGAGTCCCCAATTGCTTCAGCAGAGTCATTAAACACTGCAGCAGAGTCCTTAAATAATGCAGCAAAGTCTTAAATAATGCAGCAGAGTCCTTAAATAACGCAGCAGTCCTTAAATAATGCAGCAAAGTCCTTAAATAATGCAGCAGAGTCCTTAAATAATGCAACAAAGTCCTTAAATAATGCAGCAAAGTCCTTAAATAAAGCAGCAAAGTCCTTACATAATGCAGCAGAGTCCTTAAACAATGCATCTGAGTCCCCAATTGCTTCAGCAGAGTCATTAAACACTGCAGCAGAGTCCTTAAATAATGCAGCAAAGTCTTAAATAATGCAGCAGAGTCCTTAAATAACGCAGCAGTCCTTAAATAATGCAGCAAAGTCCTTAAATAATGCAGCAGAGTCCTTAAATACCGCAGCAGAGTCATTAAATAATGCAGCAGAGTCCTTAAATAATACAGCAGATACCTTAAATAATGCAGCTGAGTCCTCAAATGCTTCAGCAAAGTCATTAAATAATGCAGCAGAGTCCTTAAATAATGCAATAAAGTCCTTAAATAATGCAGCAGACTTCTAACATAATGCAACATAGTCCTTAAATAATGCAGCAGAGTCCTTATATAATGCAACAAAGTCATTAAATAATGCAGCAGAGTCCTTAAATAATGCAGCAAAGTCCTTAAATAATACAGCAGAGTCCTTAAGTACCACAGCATAGTCCTTAAATAATGCAGCAAAGTCCTTAAATAATGCAGCAGAGTCCTTAAATAATGCAACAAAGTCCTTAAATAATGCAGCAGAGTCCTTAAATACCGCAGCAGAGTCCTTAAATAATGCAGCAAAGTCCTTAAATAATACAACAAAGTCCTTAAATAATGCAGCAGAGTCATTAAATAATGCAGCAAAGTCCTTAAATAATGCAGCAGAGTCCTTAAATAATGCAGCAAATTCCTTAAATAATGCAGCAGAGTCATTAAATAATGCAATAAAGTCCTTAAATAATGCAGCAGAGTCCTAAAATAATGCAGCAAAGTCCTTAAATAATGCAGCAGAGTTCTTAAACACAGCAGCAGAGTCCTTAAATAATGCAGCAAGTAATTAAATAATGCAGCAGAGTCCTTAAGTAATGCAGCAAAGTCCTTAATTAATACAGCAAAGTCCTTAAATAATGCAACAAATTCCTTAAATAATGCAGCAGCGCCCTTAAATAATGCAACAAATTCCTTAAATAATGCAGCAGAGTCCTTAAATACCACAGCAGAGTCCTTAAATAATGCAGCAGAGACCTTAAATAATGCAACAAAGTCCTTAAATAATGCAGCAGATTCCTTAAATTCTGCAGCAGCGTCCTTAAATAATGCATCAAAGTCCTTAAATAATGCAGCAGAGTCCTTAAATAATGCAGCAGAGTCCTTAAATACCAAAGCATAGTCCTTAAATAATGCGGCAGAGTCCTTAAATAATGCAACAAAGTCCTTAAATAATGCAGCAGAGTCCTTAAATAATGCAACAAAGTCCTTAAATAATGCAGCAAAGTCCTTAAATAAAGCAGCAAAGTCCTTACATAATGCAGCAGAGTCCTTAAACAATGCATCTGAGTCCCCAATTGCTTCAGCAGAGTCATTAAACACTGCAGCAGAGTCCTTAAATAATGCAGCAAAGTCTTAAATAATGCAGCAGAGTCCTTAAATAACGCAGCAGTCCTTAAATAATGCAGCAAAGTCCTTAAATAATGCAGCAGAGTCCTTAAATACCGCAGCAGAGTCATTAAATAATGCAGCAGAGTCCTTAAATAATGCAATAAAGTCCTTAAATAATGCAGCAGAGTCCTTAAATAATGCAGCAAAGTCCTTAAATAATGCAGCAGAGTCGTTATATAATGCAACAAAGTTCTTAAATAATGCATCAAAGTCCTTAAATAATGCAGCAAAGTCCTTAAATAATGCAACAAAGTCCTTAAATAATGCAGCAGAGTCCTTAAATACCGCAGCAGAGTCCTTAAATAATGCAGCAAAGTCCTTAAATAATACAACAAAGTCCTTAAATAATGCAGCAGAGTCATTAAATAATGCAGCAAAGTCCTTAAATAATGCAGCAGAGTCCTTAAATAATGCAGCAAATTCCTTAAATAATGCAGCAGAGTCATTAAATAATGCAATAAAGTCCTTAAATAATGCAACAGAGTCCTTAAATAATGCAGCAAAGTCCTTAAATAATGCAGCAGAGTCCTTAAATAATGCAAAAAAGTCCTTAAATAATGCAGCAGAGTCCTTAAATAATACAGCAAAGTCCTTAAATAATGCAGCAGAGTCCTTAAATAATGCAACAAAGTCCTTAAATAATGCAGTAGAGTCCTTAAATAATACAGCAAAGTCCTTAAATAATGCAGCAGAGTCCTAAAATAATGCAGCAAAGTCCTTAAATAATGCAGCAGAGTTCTTAAACACAGCAGCAGAGTCCTTAAATAATGCAGCAAGTAATTAAATAATGCAGCAGAGTCCTTAAGTAATGCAGCAAAGTCCTTAATTAATACAGCAAAGTCCTTAAATAATGCAACAAATTCCTTAAATAATGCAGCAGCGCCCTTAAATAATGCAACAAATTCCTTAAATAATGCAGCAGAGTCCTTAAATACCACAGCAGAGTCCTTAAATAATGCAGCAGAGACCTTAAATAATGCAACAAAGTCCTTAAATAATGCAGCAGATTCCTTAAATTCTGCAGCAGCGTCCTTAAATAATGCATCAAAGTCCTTAAATAATGCAGCAGAGTCCTTAAATACCGCAGCAGAGTCCTTAAATAATGCAGCAAATTCCTTAAATAATGCAGCAGAGTCCTTAAATAATGCAGCTGAGTCCTCAAATGCTTCAGCAGAGTCATTAAATAATGCAGCAAAGTCCTTAAATAATGCAGCAGAGTCCTTAAATAATGCAGCTGAGTCCTCAAATGCTTCAGCAGAGTCATTAAATAATGCAGAAGACTCCTTAAATAATGCAGGAAAGTCCTTAAATAAAGCAGCAGAGTCCTTAGATAATGCAGCAGAGTCGTTAAATAATGCAGCAAAGTCCTTAAATAATGCAGCTGAGTCCTCAAATGCTTCAGCAGGATCCTTAAATAATGCAGCAGGATCCTTAAATAATGCAATAAAGTCCTTAAATTATGCAGCAGAGTCCTTAAATAATGCAGCAAAGTCCTTAAATAATGCAGCAGAGTCCTTACATAATGCAACAAACTCCTTAAATAATGCAGCAGAGTCCTTAAATAATGCAACAAAGTTCTTAAATAATGCATCAAAGTCCTTAAATAATGCAGCAAAGTCCTTAAATAATGCAGCAAAGTCGTTAAGTACCATAGCAGAGTCCTTAAATAATGCAGCAGAGACCTTAAATAATGCAACAAAGTCCTTAAATAATGCAGCAGATTCCTTAAATTCTGCAGCAGCGTCCTTAAATAATGCAACAAAGTCCTTAAATAATGCAGCAGAGTCCTTAAATAATGCAACAAAGTCCTTAAATAATGCAAAAGAGTCCTTAAATAATGCAGCTGAGTCCTCAAATGCTTCAGCAGGATCCTTAAATAATGCAGCAGGATCCTTAAATAATGCAATAAAGTCCTTAAATTATGCAGCAGAGTCCTTACATAATGCAACAAACTCCTTAAATAATGCAGCAGAGTCCTTAAATAATGCAACAAAGTCCTTAAATAATGCAAAAGAGTCCTTAAATAAAGCAGCAAAGCCCTTACATAATGCAGCAGAGTCCTTAAATAATGCATCTGAGTGCCCAAATGCTTCAGCAGAGTCATTAAATACTGCAGCAGAGACCTTAAATAATGCAACAAAGTCCTTAAATAATGCAGCAGAGTCCTTAAATACCGCAGCAGAGTCCTTAAATAATGCAGCTGAGTCCTCAAATACTTCAGCAGAGTCATTAAATAATGCAGAAGAGTCCTTAAATAATGCAGCAAAGTTCTTAAATAATGCAGCAGAGTCCTTAAATAACGCAGCAGAGTCGTTAAATAATGCAGCAAAGTCCTTAAATAATGCAGCTGAGTCCTCAAATGCTTCAGCAGGATCCTTAAATAATGCAGCAGAGACCTTTAATAATGCAGCTGAGTCCTCAAATGCTTCAGCAGAGTCATTAAATAATGCAGCAGGATCCTAAAATAATGCAATAAAGTCCTTAAATTATGCAGCAGAGTCCTTAAATAATGCAGCAAAGTCCTTAAATAATGCAGCAGAGTCCTTACATAATGCAACAAAGTCCTTAAATAATGCAGCAGAGTCCTTAAATAATGCAGCTGAGTCCTCAAATGCTTCAGCAGAGTCGTTAAATAATGCAGCAAAGTCCTTAAATAATGCAGCAGACTCCTTACATAATGCAACAAAGTCCTTAAATAATGCAGCAGAGTACTTATATAATGCAACAAAGTTATTAAATAATGCAGCAAAGTCCTTAAATAATGCAGCAGAGTCCTTAAATAATGCAACAAATTCCTTAAATAATGCAGCAGAGTCCTTAAATAATGCATCAAAGTCCTTAAATAATGCAGCAGAGTCCTTAAATACCGCAGCAGAGTCCTTAAATAATGCAGCAAAGTAATTAAATAATGCAGCAGAGTCCTTAAATAATGCAGCAAAGTCCTTAAATAATGCAGCAGAGTCCTTAAATACCAAAGCATAGTCCTTAAATAATGCAGCAAAGTCCTTAAATAATGCAGCAGAATCCTTAAATAATGCAACAAAGTCCTTAAATAATGCAGCAGAGTCCTTAAATAATGCAACAAAGTCCTTAAATAATGCAAAAGAGTCCTTAAATAAAGCAGCAAAGCCCTTACATAATGCAGCAGAGTCCTTAAATAATGCATCTGAGTCCCCAAATGCTTCAGCAGAGTCATTAAATACTGCAGCAGAGTCCTTAAATAATGCAACAAAGTCCTTAAATAATGCAGCAGCGTCCTTAAATAATGCAACAAATTCCTTAAATAATGCAGCAGAGTCCTTAAATACCACAGCAGAGTCCTTAAATAATGCAGCAGAGACCTTAAATAATGCAACAAAGTCCTTAAATAATGCAGCAGATTCCTTAAATTCTGCAGCAGCGTCCTTAAATAATGCATCAAAGTCCTTAAATAATGCAGCAGAGTCCTTAAATAATGCAGCAAATTCCTTAAATAATGCAGCAGAGTCCTTAAATAATGCAGCTGAGTCCTCAAATACTTCAGCAGAGTCATTAAATAATGCAGAAGAGTCCTTAAATAATGCAGCAAAGTTCTTAAATAATGCAGCAGAGTCCTTAAATAACGCAGCAGAGTCGTTAAATAATGCAGCAAAGTCCTTAAATAATGCAGCTGAGTCCTCAAATGCTTCAGCAGGATCCTTAAATAATGCAGCAGAGACCTTTAATAATGCAGCTGAGTCCTCAAATGCTTCAGCAGAGTCATTAAATAATGCAGCAGGATCCTAAAATAATGCAATAAAGTCCTTAAATTATGCAGCAGAGTCCTTAAATAATGCAGCAAAGTCCTTAAGTACCATAGCAGAGTCCTTAAATAATGCAGCAGAGACCTTAAATAATGCAACAAAGTCCTTAAATAATGAAGCAGATTCCTTAAATTCTGCAGCAGTGTCCTTAAATAATGCATCAAAGTCCTTAAATAATGCAGCAGAGTCCTTAAATACCGCAGCAGAGTCCTTAAATAATGCAGCAAAGTAATTAAATAATGCAGCAGAGTCCTTAAATAATGCAGCAAAGTCCTTAAATAATGCAGCAGAGTCCTTAAATACCAAAGCATAGTCCTTAAATAATGCGGCAGAGTCCTTAAATAATGCAACAAAGTCCTTAAATAATGCAGCAGAGTCCTTAAATAATGCAACAAAGTCCTTAAATAATGCAGTAAAGTCCTTAAATAAAGCAGCAAAGTCCTTACATAATGCAGCAGAGTCCTTAAACAATGCATCTGAGTCCCCAATTGCTTCAGCAGAGTCATTAAACACTGCAGCAGAGTCCTTAAATAATGCAGCAAAGTCTTAAATAATGCAGCAGAGTCCTTAAATAACGCAGCAGTCCTTAAATAATGCAGCAAAGTCCTTAAATAATGCAGCAGAGTCCTTAAATACCGCAGCAGAGTCATTAAATATTGCAGCAGAGTCCTTAAATAATGCAATAAAGTCCTTAAATAATGCAGCAGAGTCCTTAAATAATGCAGCAAAGTCCTTAAATAATGCAGCAGAGTCGTTATATAATGCAACAAAGTTCTTAAATAATGCATCAAAGTCCTTAAATAATGCAGCAAAGTCCTTAAATAATGCAGCAGAGTCCTTAAATAATGCAGCAAAGTAATTAAATAATGCAGCAGAGTCCTTAAATAATGCAGCAAAGTCCTTAAATAATGCAGCAGAGTCCTTAAATACCAAAGCATAGTCCTTAAATAATGCAGCAAAGTCCTTAAATAATGCAGCAGAATCCTTAAATAATGCAACAAAGTCCTTAAATAATGCAGCAGAGTCCTTAAATAATGCAACAAAGTCCTTAAATAATGCAAAAGAGTCCTTAAATAAAGCAGCAAAGCCCTTACATAATGCAGCAGAGTCCTTAAATAATGCATCTGAGTCCCCAAATGCTTCAGCAGAGTCATTAAATACTGCAGCAGAGTCCTTAAATAATGCAACAAAGTCCTTAAATAATGCAGCAGCGTCCTTAAATAATGCAACAAATTCCTTAAATAATGCAGCAGAGTCCTTAAATACCACAGCAGAGTCCTTAAATAATGCAGCAGAGACCTTAAATAATGCAACAAAGTCCTTAAATAATGCAGCAGATTCCTTAAATTCTGCAGCAGCGTCCTTAAATAATGCATCAAAGTCCTTAAATAATGCAGCAGAGTCCTTAAATAATGCAGCAAATTCCTTAAATAATGCAGCAGAGTCCTTAAATAATGCAGCTGAGTCCTCAAATACTTCAGCAGAGTCATTAAATAATGCAGAAGAGTCCTTAAATAATGCAGCAAAGTTCTTAAATAATGCAGCAGAGTCCTTAAATAACGCAGCAGAGTCGTTAAATAATGCAGCAAAGTCCTTAAATAATGCAGCTGAGTCCTCAAATGCTTCAGCAGGATCCTTAAATAATGCAGCAGAGACCTTTAATAATGCAGCTGAGTCCTCAAATGCTTCAGCAGAGTCATTAAATAATGCAGCAGGATCCTAAAATAATGCAATAAAGTCCTTAAATTATGCAGCAGAGTCCTTAAATAATGCAGCAAAGTCCTTAAGTACCATAGCAGAGTCCTTAAATAATGCAGCAGAGACCTTAAATAATGCAACAAAGTCCTTAAATAATGAAGCAGATTCCTTAAATTCTGCAGCAGTGTCCTTAAATAATGCATCAAAGTCCTTAAATAATGCAGCAGAGTCCTTAAATACCGCAGCAGAGTCCTTAAATAATGCAGCAAAGTAATTAAATAATGCAGCAGAGTCCTTAAATAATGCAGCAAAGTCCTTAAATAATGCAGCAGAGTCCTTAAATACCAAAGCATAGTCCTTAAATAATGCGGCAGAGTCCTTAAATAATGCAACAAAGTCCTTAAATAATGCAGCAGAGTCCTTAAATAATGCAACAAAGTCCTTAAATAATGCAGTAAAGTCCTTAAATAAAGCAGCAAAGTCCTTACATAATGCAGCAGAGTCCTTAAACAATGCATCTGAGTCCCCAATTGCTTCAGCAGAGTCATTAAACACTGCAGCAGAGTCCTTAAATAATGCAGCAAAGTCTTAAATAATGCAGCAGAGTCCTTAAATAACGCAGCAGTCCTTAAATAATGCAGCAAAGTCCTTAAATAATGCAGCAGAGTCCTTAAATACCGCAGCAGAGTCATTAAATATTGCAGCAGAGTCCTTAAATAATGCAATAAAGTCCTTAAATAATGCAGCAGAGTCCTTAAATAATGCAGCAAAGTCCTTAAATAATGCAGCAGAGTCGTTATATAATGCAACAAAGTTCTTAAATAATGCATCAAAGTCCTTAAATAATGCAGCAAAGTCCTTAAATAATGCAGCAAAGTCGTTAAGTACCATAGCAGAGTCCTTAAATAATGCAGCAGAGACCTTAAATAATGCAACAAAGTCCTTAAATAATGCAGCAGATTCCTTAAATTCTGCAGCAGCGTCCTTAAATAATGCAACAAAGTCCTTAAATAATGCAGCAGAGTCCTTAAATAATGCAACAAAGTCCTTAAATAATGCAAAAGAGTCCTTAAATAATGCAGCTGAGTCCTCAAATGCTTCAGCAGGATCCTTAAATAATGCAGCAGGATCCTTAAATAATGCAATAAAGTCCTTAAATTATGCAGCAGAGTCCTTAAATAATGCAGCAAAGTCCTTAAATAATGCAGCATAGTCCTTACATAATGCAACAAACTCCTTAAATAATGCAGCAGAGTCCTTAAATAATGCAAAAAAGTCCTTAAATAATGCAAAAGAGTCCTTAAATAAAGCAGCAAAGCACTTACATAATGCAGCAGAGTCCTTAAATAATGCATCTGAGTGCCCAAATGCTTCAGCAGAGTCATTAAATACTGCAGCAGAGACCTTAAATAATGCAACAAAGTCCTTAAATAATGCAGCAGAGTCCTTAAATACCGCAGCAGAGTCCTTAAATAATGCAGCTGAGTCCTCAAATACTTCAGCAGAGTCATTAAATAATGCAGAAGAGTCCTTAAATAATGCAGCAAAGTTCTTAAATAATGCAGCAGAGTCCTTAAATAACGCAGCAGAGTCGTTAAATAATGCAGCAAAGTCCTTAAATAATGCAGCTGAGTCTTCAAATGCTTCAGCAGGATCCTTAAATAATGCAGCAGAGACCTTTAATAATGCAGCTGAGTCCTCAAATGCTTCAGCAGAGTCATTAAATAATGCAGCAGGATCCTAAAATAATGCAATAAAGTCCTTAAATTATGCAGCAGAGTCCTTAAATAATGCAGCAAAGTCCTTAAATAATGCAGCAGAGTCCTTACATAATGCAACAAAGTCCTTAAATAATGCAGCAGAGTCCTTAAATAATGCAGCTGAGTCCTCAAATGCTTCAGCAGAGTCGTTAAATAATGCAGCAAAGTCCTTAAATAATGCAGCAGACTCCTTACATAATGCAACAAAGTCCTTAAATAATGCAGCAGAGTACTTATATAATGCAACAAAGTTATTAAATAATGCAGCAAAGTCCTTAAATAATGCAGCAGAGTCCTTAAATAATGCAACAAATTCCTTAAATAATGCAGCAGAGTCCTTAAATAATGCATCAAAGTCCTTAAATAATGCAGCAGAGTCCTTAAATACCGCAGCAGAGTCCTTAAATAATGCAGCAAAGTAATTAAATAATGCAGCAGAGTCCTTAAATAATGCAGCAAAGTCCTTAAATAATGCAGCAGAGTCCTTAAATACCAAAGCATAGTCCTTAAATAATGCAGCAAAGTCCTTAAATAATGCAGCAGAATCCTTAAATAATGCAACAAAGTCCTTAAATAATGCAGCAGAGTCCTTAAATAATGCAACAAAGTCCTTAAATAATGCAGCAGAGTCCTTAAATAATGCAACAAATTCCTTAAATAATGCAGCAGAGTCCTTAAATAATGCAGCAAAGTCCTTAAATCATGCAGCTGAGTCCTCAAATGCTTCAGCAGAGTCCTTAAATAATGCAGCAGAGACCTTAAATAATGCAGTTGAGTCCTCAAATGCTTCAGCAGATTCATTAAATAATGCAGCAAAGTCCTTAAATAATGCAGCAGACTCCTTACATAATGCAACAAATTCCTTAAATAATGCAGCAGAGTCCTTAAATACCACAGCAGAGTCCTTAAATAATGCAGCAAATTCCTTAAATAATGCAGCAGAGTCCTTAAATAATGCAGCTGAGTCCTCAAATGCTTCAGCAGAGTCGTTAAATAATGCAGCAAAGTCCTTAAATAATGCAGCAGACTCCTTACATAATGCAACAAAGTCCTTAAATAATGCAGCAGAGTACTTATATAATGCAACAAAGTTATTAAATAATGCAGCAAAGTCCTTAAATAATGCAGCAGAGTCCTTAAATAATGCAACAAATTCCTTAAATAATGCAGCAGAGTCCTTAAATAATGCATCAAAGTCCTTAAATAATGCAGCAGAGTCCTTAAATACCGCAGCAGAGTCCTTAAATAATGCAGCAAAGTAATTAAATAATGCAGCAGAGTCCTTAAATAATGCAGCAAAGTCCTTAAATAATGCAGCAGAGTCCTTAAATACCAAAGCATAGTCCTTAAATAATGCAGCAAAGTCCTTAAATAATGCAGCAGAATCCTTAAATAATGCAACAAAGTCCTTAAATAATGCAGCAGAGTCCTTAAATAATGCAACAAAGTCCTTAAATAATGCAAAAGAGTCCTTAAATAAAGCAGCAAAGCCCTTACATAATGCAGCAGAGTCCTTAAATAATGCATCTGAGTCCCCAAATGCTTCAGCAGAGTCATTAAATACTGCAGCAGAGTCCTTAAATAATGCAACAAAGTCCTTAAATAATGCAGCAGCATCCTTAAATAATGCAACAAATTCCTTAAATAATGCAGCAGAGTCCTTAAATACCACAGCAGAGTCCTTAAATAATGCAGCAGAGACGTTAAATAATGCAACAAAGTACTTAAATAATGCAGCAGATTCCTTAAATTCTGCAGCAGCATCCTTAAATAATGCATCAAAGTCCTTAAATAATGCAGCAGAGTCCTTAAATAACGCAGCAGAGTCCTTAAATAATGCAGCAAATTCCTTAAATAATGCAGCAGAGTCCTTAAATAATGCAGCTGAGTCCTCAAATACTTCAGCAGAGTCATTAAATAATGCAGAAGAGTCCTTAAATAATGCAGCAAAGTTATTAAATAATGCAGCAGAGTCCTTAAATAACGCAGCAGAGTCGTTAAATAATGCAGCAAAGTCCTTAAATAATGCAGCTGAGTCCTCAAATGCTTCAGCAGGATCCTTAAATAATGCAGCAGAGACCTTTAATAATGCAGCTGAGTCCTCAAATGCTTCAGCAGAGTCATTAAATAATGCAGCAGGATCCTAAAATAATGCAATAAAGTCCTTAAATTATGCAGCAGAGTCCTTAAATAATGCAGCAAAGTCCTTAAATAATGCAGCAGAGTCCTTACATAATGCAACAAAGTCCTTAAATAATGCAGCAGAGTCCTTAAATAATGCAACAAAGTTCTTAAATAATGCAGCAGAGTCCTTAAATAATGCAGCAAAGTCCTTAAGTACCATAGCAGAGTCCTTAAATAATGCAGCAGAGACCTTAAATAATGCAACAAAGTCCTTAAATAGTGAAGCAGATTCCTTAAATTCTGCAGCAGTGTCCTTAAATAATGCATCAAAGTCCTTAAATAATGCAGCAGAGTCCTTAAATAATGCAGCAAAGTAATTAAATAATGCAGCAGAGTCCTTAAATAATGCAGCAAAGTCCTTAAATAATGCAGCAGAGTCCTTAAATACCAAAGCATAGTCCTTAAATAATGCGGCAGAGTCCTTAAATAATGCAACAAAGTCCTTAAATAATGCAGCAGAGTCCTTAAATAATGCAACAAAGTCCTTAAATAATGCAGCAAAGTCCTTAAATAAAGCAGCAAAGTCCTTACATAATGCAGCAGAGTCCTTAAACAATGCATCTGAGTCCCCAATTGCTTCAGCAGAGTCATTAAACACTGCAGCAGAGTCCTTAAATAATGCAGCAAAGTCTTAAATAATGCAGCAGAGTCCTTAAATAACGCAGCAGTCCTTAAATAATGCAGCAAAGTCCTTAAATAATGCAGCAGAGTCCTTAAATAATGCAACAAAGTCCTTAAATAATGCAGCAAAGTCCTTAAATAAAGCAGCAAAGTCCTTACATAATGCAGCAGAGTCCTTAAACAATGCATCTGAGTCCCCAATTGCTTCAGCAGAGTCATTAAACACTGCAGCAGAGTCCTTAAATAATGCAGCAAAGTCTTAAATAATGCAGCAGAGTCCTTAAATAACGCAGCAGTCCTTAAATAATGCAGCAAAGTCCTTAAATAATGCAGCAGAGTCCTTAAATACCGCAGCAGAGTCATTAAATAATGCAGCAGAGTCCTTAAATAATACAGCAGATACCTTAAATAATGCAGCTGAGTCCTCAAATGCTTCAGCAAAGTCATTAAATAATGCAGCAGAGTCCTTAAATAATGCAATAAAGTCCTTAAATAATGCAGCAGACTTCTAACATAATGCAACATAGTCCTTAAATAATGCAGCAGAGTCCTTATATAATGCAACAAAGTCATTAAATAATGCAGCAGAGTCCTTAAATAATGCAGCAAAGTCCTTAAATAATACAGCAGAGTCCTTAAGTACCACAGCATAGTCCTTAAATAATGCAGCAAAGTCCTTAAATAATGCAGCAGAGTCCTTAAATAATGCAACAAAGTCCTTAAATAATGCAGCAGAGTCCTTAAATACCGCAGCAGAGTCCTTAAATAATGCAGCAAAGTCCTTAAATAATACAACAAAGTCCTTAAATAATGCAGCAGAGTCATTAAATAATGCAGCAAAGTCCTTAAATAATGCAGCAGAGTCCTTAAATAATGCAGCAAATTCCTTAAATAATGCAGCAGAGTCATTAAATAATGCAATAAAGTCCTTAAATAATGCAGCAGAGTCCTAAAATAATGCAGCAAAGTCCTTAAATAATGCAGCAGAGTTCTTAAACACAGCAGCAGAGTCCTTAAATAATGCAGCAAGTAATTAAATAATGCAGCAGAGTCCTTAAGTAATGCAGCAAAGTCCTTAATTAATACAGCAAAGTCCTTAAATAATGCAACAAATTCCTTAAATAATGCAGCAGCGCCCTTAAATAATGCAACAAATTCCTTAAATAATGCAGCAGAGTCCTTAAATACCACAGCAGAGTCCTTAAATAATGCAGCAGAGACCTTAAATAATGCAACAAAGTCCTTAAATAATGCAGCAGATTCCTTAAATTCTGCAGCAGCGTCCTTAAATAATGCATCAAAGTCCTTAAATAATGCAGCAGAGTCCTTAAATACCGCAGCAGAGTCCTTAAATAATGCAGCAAATTCCTTAAATAATGCAGCAGAGTCCTTAAATAATGCAGCTGAGTCCTCAAATGCTTCAGCAGAGTCATTAAATAATGCAGCAAAGTCCTTAAATAATGCAGCAGAGTCCTTAAATAATGCAGCTGAGTCCTCAAATGCTTCAGCAGAGTCATTAAATAATGCAGAAGACTCCTTAAATAATGCAGGAAAGTCCTTAAATAAAGCAGCAGAGTCCTTAGATAATGCAGCAGAGTCGTTAAAAAATGCAGCAAAGTCCTTAAATAATGCAGCTGAGTCCTCAAATGCTTCAGCAGGATCCTTAAATAATGCAGCAGGATCCTTAAATAATGCAATAAAGTCCTTAAATTATGCAGCAGAGTCCTTAAATAATGCAGCAAAGTCCTTAAATAATGCAGCAGAGTCCTTACATAATGCAACAAACTCCTTAAATAATGCAGCAGAGTCCTTAAATAATGCAACAAAGTTCTTAAATAATGCATCAAAGTCCTTAAATAATGCAGCAAAGTCCTTAAATAATGCAGCAAAGTCGTTAAGTACCATAGCAGAGTCCTTAAATAATGCAGCAGAGACCTTAAATAATGCAACAAAGTCCTTAAATAATGCAGCAGATTCCTTAAATTCTGCAGCAGCGTCCTTAAATAATGCAACAAAGTCCTTAAATAATGCAGCAGAGTCCTTAAATAATGCAACAAAGTCCTTAAATAATGCAAAAGAGTCCTTAAATAATGCAGCTGAGTCCTCAAATGCTTCAGCAGGATCCTTAAATAATGCAGCAGGATCCTTAAATAATGCAATAAAGTCCTTAAATTATGCAGCAGAGTCCTTAAATAATGCAGCAAAGTCCTTAAATAATGCTGCAGAGTCCTTACATAATGCAACAAACTCCTTAAATAATGCAGCAGAGTCCTTAAATAATGCAACAAAGTCCTTAAATAATGCAAAAGAGTCCTTAAATAAAGCAGCAAAGCCCTTACATAATGCAGCAGAGTCCTTAAATAATGCATCTGAGTGCCCAAATGCTTCAGCAGAGTCATTAAATACTGCAGCAGAGACCTTAAATAATGCAACAAAGTCCTTAAATAATGCAGCAGAGTCCTTAAATACCGCAGCAGAGTCCTTAAATAATGCAGCTGAGTCCTCAAATACTTCAGCAGAGTCATTAAATAATGCAGAAGAGTCCTTAAATAATGCAGCAAAGTTCTTAAATAATGCAGCAGAGTCCTTAAATAACGCAGCAGAGTCGTTAAATAATGCAGCAAAGTCCTTAAATAATGCAGCTGAGTCCTCAAATGCTTCAGCAGGATCCTTAAATAATGCAGCAGAGACCTTTAATAATGCAGCTGAGTCCTCAAATGCTTCAGCAGAGTCATTAAATAATGCAGCAGGATCCTAAAATAATGCAATAAAGTCCTTAAATTATGCAGCAGAGTCCTTAAATAATGCAGCAAAGTCCTTAAATAATGCAGCAGAGTCCTTACATAATGCAACAAAGTCCTTAAATAATGCAGCAGAGTCCTTAAATAATGCAGCTGAGTCCTCAAATGCTTCAGCAGAGTCGTTAAATAATGCAGCAAAGTCCTTAAATAATGCAGCAGACTCCTTACATAATGCAACAAAGTCCTTAAATAATGCAGCAGAGTACTTATATAATGCAACAAAGTTATTAAATAATGCAGCAAAGTCCTTAAATAATGCAGCAGAGTCCTTAAATAATGCAACAAATTCCTTAAATAATGCAGCAGAGTCCTTAAATAATGCATCAAAGTCCTTAAATAATGCAGCAGAGTCCTTAAATACCGCAGCAGAGTCCTTAAATAATGCAGCAAAGTAATTAAATAATGCAGCAGAGTCCTTAAATAATGCAGCAAAGTCCTTAAATAATGCAGCAGAGTCCTTAAATACCAAAGCATAGTCCTTAAATAATGCAGCAAAGTCCTTAAATAATGCAGCAGAATCCTTAAATAATGCAACAAAGTCCTTAAATAATGCAGCAGAGTCCTTAAATAATGCAACAAAGTCCTTAAATAATGCAAAAGAGTCCTTAAATAAAGCAGCAAAGCCCTTACATAATGCAGCAGAGTCCTTAAATAATGCATCTGAGTCCCCAAATGCTTCAGCAGAGTCATTAAATACTGCAGCAGAGTCCTTAAATAATGCAACAAAGTCCTTAAATAATGCAGCAGCGTCCTTAAATAATGCAACAAATTCCTTAAATAATGCAGCAGAGTCCTTAAATACCACAGCAGAGTCCTTAAATAATGCAGCAGAGACCTTAAATAATGCAACAAAGTCCTTAAATAATGCAGCAGATTCCTTAAATTCTGCAGCAGCGTCCTTAAATAATGCATCAAAGTTCTTAAATAATGCAGCAGAGTCCTTAAATAATGCAGCAAATTCCTTAAATAATGCAGCAGAGTCCTTAAATAATGCAGCTGAGTCCTCAAATACTTCAGCAGAGTCATTAAATAATGCAGAAGAGTCCTTAAATAATGCAGCAAAGTTCTTAAATAATGCAGCAGAGTCCTTAAATAACGCAGCAGAGTCGTTAAATAATGCAGCAAAGTCCTTAAATAATGCAGCTGAGTCCTCAAATGCTTCAGCAGGATCCTTAAATAATGCAGCAGAGACCTTTAATAATGCAGCTGAGTCCTCAAATGCTTCAGCAGAGTCATTAAATAATGCAGCAGGATCCTAAAATAATGCAATAAAGTCCTTAAATTATGCAGCAGAGTCCTTAAATAATGCAGCAAAGTCCTTAAGTACCATAGCAGAGTCCTTAAATAATGCAGCAGAGACCTTAAATAATGCAACAAAGTCCTTAAATAATGAAGCAGATTCCTTAAATTCTGCAGCAGTGTCCTTAAATAATGCATCAAAGTCCTTAAATAATGCAGCAGGATCCTAAAATAATGCAATAAAGTCCTTAAATTATGCAGCAGAGTCCTTAAATAATGCAGCAAAGTCCTTAAATAATGCAGCAGAGTCCTTACATGATGCAACAAAGTCCTTAAATAATGCAGCAGAGTCCTTAAATAATGCAACAAAGTTCTTAAATAATGCAGCAGAGTCCTTAAATAATGCAGCAAAGTCCTTAAGTACCATAGCAGAGTCCTTAAATAATGCAGCAGAGACCTTAAATAATGCAACAAAGTCCTTAAATAGTGAAGCAGATTCCTTAAATTCTGCAGCAGTGTCCTTAAATAATGCATCAAAGTCCTTAAATAATGCAGCAGAGTCCTTAAATAATGCAGCAAAGTAATTAAATAATGCAGCAGAGTCCTTAAATAATGCAGCAAAGTCCTTAAATAATGCAGCAGAGTCCTTAAATACCAAAGCATAGTCCTTAAATAATGCGGCAGAGTCCTTAAATAATGCAACAAAGTCCTTAAATAATGCAGCAGAGTCCTTAAATAATGCAACAAAGTCCTTAAATAATGCAGCAAAGTCCTTAAATAAAGCAGCAAAGTCCTTACATAATGCAGCAGAGTCCTTAAACAATGCATCTGAGTCCCCAATTGCTTCAGCAGAGTCATTAAACACTGCAGCAGAGTCCTTAAATAATGCAGCAAAGTCTTAAATAATGCAGCAGAGTCCTTAAATAACGCAGCAGTCCTTAAATAATGCAGCAAAGTCCTTAAATAATGCAGCAGAGTCCTTAAATACCGCAGCAGAGTCATTAAATAATGCAGCAGAGTCCTTAAATAATACAGCAGATACCTTAAATAATGCAGCTGAGTCCTCAAATGCTTCAGCAAAGTCATTAAATAATGCAGCAGAGTCCTTAAATAATGCAATAAAGTCCTTAAATAATGCAGCAGACTTCTAACATAATGCAACATAGTCCTTAAATAATGCAGCAGAGTCCTTATATAATGCAACAAAGTCATTAAATAATGCAGCAGAGTCCTTAAATAATGCAGCAAAGTCCTTAAATAATACAGCAGAGTCCTTAAGTACCACAGCATAGTCCTTAAATAATGCAGCAAAGTCCTTACATAATGCAGCAGAGTCCTTAAATAATGCAACAAAGTCCTTAAATAATGCAGCAGAGTCCTTAAATACCGCAGCAGAGTCCTTAAATAATGCAGCAAAGTCCTTAAATAATACAACAAAGTCCTTAAATAATGCAGCAGAGTCATTAAATAATGCAGCAAAGTCCTTAAATAATGCAGCAGAGTCCTTAAATAATGCAGCAAATTCCTTAAATAATGCAGCAGAGTCATTAAATAATGCAATAAAGTCCTTAAATAATGCAGCAGAGTCCTAAAATAATGCAGCAAAGTCCTTAAATAATGCAGCAGAGTTCTTAAACACAGCAGCAGAGTCCTTAAATAATGCAGCAAGTAATTAAATAATGCAGCAGAGTCCTTAAGTAATGCAGCAAAGTCCTTAATTAATACAGCAAAGTACTTAAATAATGCAACAAATTCCTTAAATAATGCAGCAGCGCCCTTAAATAATGCAACAAATTCCTTAAATAATGCAGCAGAGTCCTTAAATACCACAGCAGAGTCCTTAAATAATGCAGCAGAGACCTTAAATAATGCAACAAAGTCCTTAAATAATGCAGCAGATTCCTTAAATTCTGCAGCAGCGTCCTTAAATAATGCATCAAAGTCCTTAAATAATGCAGCAGAGTCCTTAAATACCGCAGCAGAGTCCTTAAATAATGCAGCAAATTCCTTAAATAATGCAGCAGAGTCCTTAAATAATGCAGCTGAGTCCTCAAATGCTTCAGCAGAGTCATTAAATAATGCAGCAAAGTCCTTAAATAATGCAGCAGAGTCCTTAAATAATGCAGCTGAGTCCTCAAATGCTTCAGCAGAGTCATTAAATAATGCAGAAGACTCCTTAAATAATGCAGGAAAGTCCTTAAATAAAGCAGCAGAGTCCTTAGATAATGCAGCAGAGTCGTTAAAAAATGCAGCAAAGTCCTTAAATAATGCAGCTGAGTCCTCAAATGCTTCAGCAGGATCCTTAAATAATGCAGCAGGATCCTTAAATAATGCAATAAAGTCCTTAAATTATGCAGCAGAGTCCTTAAATAATGCAGCAAAGTCCTTAAATAATGCAGCAGAGTCCTTACATAATGCAACAAACTCCTTAAATAATGCAGCAGAGTCCTTAAATAATGCAACAAAGTTCTTAAATAATGCATCAAAGTCCTTAAATAATGCAGCAAAGTCCTTAAATAATGCAGCAAAGTCGTTAAGTACCATAGCAGAGTCCTTAAATAATGCAGCAGAGACCTTAAATAATGCAACAAAGTCCTTAAATAATGCAGCAGATTCCTTAAATTCTGCAGCAGCGTCCTTAAATAATGCAACAAAGTCCTTAAATAATGCAGCAGAGTCCTTAAATAATGCAACAAAGTCCTTAAATAATGCAAAAGAGTCCTTAAATAATGCAGCTGAGTCCTCAAATGCTTCAGCAGGTTCCTTAAATAATGCAGCAGGATCCTTAAATAATGCAATAAAGTCCTTAAATTATGCAGCAGAGTCCTTAAATAATGCAGCAAAGTCCTTAAATAATGCTGCAGAGTCCTTACATAATGCAACAAACTCCTTAAATAATGCAGCAGAGTCCTTAAATAATGCAACAAAGTCCTTAAATAATGCAAAAGAGTCCTTAAATAAAGCAGCAAAGCCCTTACATAATGCAGCAGAGTCCTTAAATAATGCATCTGAGTGCCCAAATGCTTCAGCAGAGTCATTAAATACTGCAGCAGAGACCTTAAATAATGCAACAAAGTCCTTAAATAATGCAGCAGAGTCCTTAAATACCGCAGCAGAGTCCTTAAATAATGCAGCTGAGTCCTCAAATACTTCAGCAGAGTCATTAAATAATGCAGAAGAGTCCTTAAATAATGCAGCAAAGTTCTTAAATAATGCAGCAGAGTCCTTAAATAACGCAGCAGAGTCGTTAAATAATGCAGCAAAGTCCTTAAATAATGCAGCTGAGTCCTCAAATGCTTCAGCAGGATCCTTAAATAATGCAGCAGAGACCTTTAATAATGCAGCTGAGTCCTCAAATGCTTCAGCAGAGTCATTAAATAATGCAGCAGGATCCTAAAATAATGCAATAAAGTCCTTAAATTATGCAGCAGAGTCCTTAAATAATGCAGCAAAGTCCTTAAATAATGCAGCAGAGTCCTTACATAATGCAACAAAGTCCTTAAATAATGCAGCAGAGTCCTTAAATAATGCAGCTGAGTCCTCAAATGCTTCAGCAGAGTCGTTAAATAATGCAGCAAAGTCCTTAAATAATGCAGCAGACTCCTTACATAATGCAACAAAGTCCTTAAATAATGCAGCAGAGTACTTATATAATGCAACAAAGTTATTAAATAATGCAGCAAAGTCCTTAAATAATGCAGCAGAGTCCTTAAATAATGCAACAAATTCCTTAAATAATGCAGCAGAGTCCTTAAATAATGCATCAAAGTCCTTAAATAATGCAGCAGAGTCCTTAAATACCGCAGCAGAGTCCTTAAATAATGCAGCAAAGTAATTAAATAATGCAGCAGAGTCCTTAAATAATGCAGCAAAGTCCTTAAATAATGCAGCAGAGTCCTTAAATACCAAAGCATAGTCCTTAAATAATGCAGCAAAGTCCTTAAATAATGCAGCAGAATCCTTAAATAATGCAACAAAGTCCTTAAATAATGCAGCAGAGTCCTTAAATAATGCAACAAAGTCCTTAAATAATGCAAAAGAGTCCTTAAATAAAGCAGCAAAGCCCTTACATAATGCAGCAGAGTCCTTAAATAATGCATCTGAGTCCCCAAATGCTTCAGCAGAGTCATTAAATACTGCAGCAGAGTCCTTAAATAATGCAACAAAGTCCTTAAATAATGCAGCAGCGTCCTTAAATAATGCAACAAATTCCTTAAATAATGCAGCAGAGTCCTTAAATACCACAGCAGAGTCCTTAAATAATGCAGCAGAGACCTTAAATAATGCAACAAAGTCCTTAAATAATGCAGCAGATTCCTTAAATTCTGCAGCAGCGTCCTTAAATAATGCATCAAAGTTCTTAAATAATGCAGCAGAGTCCTTAAATAATGCAGCAAATTCCTTAAATAATGCAGCAGAGTCCTTAAATAATGCAGCTGAGTCCTCAAATACTTCAGCAGAGTCATTAAATAATGCAGAAGAGTCCTTAAATAATGCAGCAAAGTTCTTAAATAATGCAGCAGAGTCCTTAAATAACGCAGCAGAGTCGTTAAATAATGCAGCAAAGTCCTTAAATAATGCAGCTGAGTCCTCAAATGCTTCAGCAGGATCCTTAAATAATGCATCAGAGACCTTTAATAATGCAGCTGAGTCCTCAAATGCTTCAGCAGAGTCATTAAATAATGCAGCAGGATCCTAAAATAATGCAATAAAGTCCTTAAATTATGCAGCAGAGTCCTTAAATAATGCAGCAAAGTCCTTAAGTACCATAGCAGAGTCCTTAAATAATGCAGCAGAGACCTTAAATAATGCAACAAAGTCCTTAAATAATGAAGCAGATTCCTTAAATTCTGCAGCAGTGTCCTTAAATAATGCATCAAAGTCCTTAAATAATGCAGCAGGATCCTAAAATAATGCAATAAAGTCCTTAAATTATGCAGCAGAGTCCTTAAATAATGCAGCAAAGTCCTTAAATAATGCAGCAGAGTCCTTACATAATGCAACAAAGTCCTTAAATAATGCAGCAGAGTCCTTAAATAATGCAACAAAGTTCTTAAATAATGCAGCAGAGTCCTTAAATAATGCAGCAAAGTCCTTAAGTACCATAGCAGAGTCCTTAAATAATGCAGCAGAGACCTTAAATAATGCAACAAAGTCCTTAAATAGTGAAGCAGATTCCTTAAATTCTGCAGCAGTGTCCTTAAATAATGCATCAAAGTCCTTAAATAATGCAGCAGAGTCCTTAAATAATGCAGCAAAGTAATTAAATAATGCAGCAGAGTCCTTAAATAATGCAGCAAAGTCCTTAAATAATGCAGCAGAGTCCTTAAATACCAAAGCATAGTCCTTAAATAATGCGGCAGAGTCCTTAAATAATGCAACAAAGTCCTTAAATAATGCAGCAGAGTCCTTAAATAATGCAACAAAGTCCTTAAATAATGCAGCAAAGTCCTTAAATAAAGCAGCAAAGTCCTTACATAATGCAGCAGAGTCCTTAAACAGTGCATCTGAGTCCCCAATTGCTTCAGCAGAGTCATTAAACACTGCAGCAGAGTCCTTAAATAATGCAGCAAAGTCTTAAATAATGCAGCAGAGTCCTTAAATAACGCAGCAGTCCTTAAATAATGCAGCAAAGTCCTTAAATAATGCAGCAGAGTCCTTAAATACCGCAGCAGAGTCATTAAATAATGCAGCAGAGTCCTTAAATAATACAGCAGATACCTTAAATAATGCAGCTGAGTCCTCAAATGCTTCAGCAAAGTCATTAAATAATGCAGCAGAGTCCTTAAATAATGCAATAAAGTCCTTAAATAATGCAGCAGACTTCTAACATAATGCAACATAGTCCTTAAATAATGCAGCAGAGTCCTTATATAATGCAACAAAGTCATTAAATAATGCAGCAGAGTCCTTAAATAATGCAGCAAAGTCCTTAAATAATACAGCAGAGTCCTTAAGTACCACAGCATAGTCCTTAAATAATGCAGCAAAGTCCTTAAATAATGCAGCAGAGTCCTTAAATAATGCAACAAAGTCCTTAAATAATGCAGCAGAGTCCTTAAATACCGCAGCAGAGTCCTTAAATAATGCAGCAAAGTCCTTAAATAATACAACAAAGTCCTTAAATAATGCAGCAGAGTCATTAAATAATGCAGCAAAGTCCTTAAATAATGCAGCAGAGTCCTTAAATAATGCAGCAAATTCCTTAAATAATGCAGCAGAGTCATTAAATAATGCAATAAAGTCCTTAAATAATGCAGCAGAGTCCTAAAATAATGCAGCAAAGTCCTTAAATAATGCAGCAGAGTTCTTAAACACAGCAGCAGAGTGCTTAAATAATGCAGCAAGTAATTAAATAATGCAGCAGAGTCCTTAAGTAATGCAGCAAAGTCCTTAATTAATACAGCAAAGTCCTTAAATAATGCAACAAATTCCTTAAATAATGCAGCAGCGCCCTTAAATAATGCAACAAATTCCTTAAATAATGCAGCAGAGTCCTTAAATACCACAGCAGAGTCCTTAAATAATGCAGCAGAGACCTTAAATAATGCAACAAAGTCCTTAAATAATGCAGCAGATTCCTTAAATTCTGCAGCAGCGTCCTTAAATAATGCATCAAAGTCCTTAAATAATGCAGCAGAGTCCTTAAATACCGCAGCAGAGTCCTTAAATAATGCAGCAAATTCCTTAAATAATGCAGCAGAGTCCTTAAATAATGCAGCTGAGTCCTCAAATGCTTCAGCAGAGTCATTAAATAATGCAGCAAAGTCCTTAAATAATGCAGCAGAGTCCTTAAATAATGCAGCTGAGTCCTCAAATGCTTCAGCAGAGTCATTAAATAATGCAGAAGACTCCTTAAATAATGCAGGAAAGTCCTTAAATAAAGCAGCAGAGTCCTTAGATAATGCAGCAGAGTCGTTAAAAAATGCAGCAAAGTCCTTAAATAATGCAGCTGAGTCCTCAAATGCTTCAGCAGGATCCTTAAATAATGCAGCAGGATCCTTAAATAATGCAATAAAGTCCTTAAATTATGCAGCAGAGTCCTTAAATAATGCAGCAAAGTCCTTAAATAATGCAGCAGAGTCCTTACATAATGCAACAAACTCCTTAAATAATGCAGCAGAGTCCTTAAATAATGCAACAAAGTTCTTAAATAATGCATCAAAGTCCTTAAATAATGCAGCAAAGTCCTTAAATAATGCAGCAAAGTCGTTAAGTACCATAGCAGAGTCCTTAAATAATGCAGCAGAGACCTTAAATAATGCAACAAAGTCCTTAAATAATGCAGCAGATTCCTTAAATTCTGCAGCAGCGTCCTTAAATAATGCAACAAAGTCCTTAAATAATGCAGCAGAGTCCTTAAATAATGCAACAAAGTCCTTAAATAATGCAAAAGAGTCCTTAAATAATGCAGCTGAGTCCTCAAATGCTTCAGCAGGTTCCTTAAATAATGCAGCAGGATCCTTAAATAATGCAATAAAGTCCTTAAATTATGCAGCAGAGTCCTTAAATAATGCAGCAAAGTCCTTAAATAATGCTGCAGAGTCCTTACATAATGCAACAAACTCCTTAAATAATGCAGCAGAGTCCTTAAATAATGCAACAAAGTCCTTAAATAATGCAAAAGAGTCCTTAAATAAAGCAGCAAAGCCCTTACATAATGCAGCAGAGTCCTTAAATAATGCATCTGAGTGCCCAAATGCTTCAGCAGAGTCATTAAATACTGCAGCAGAGACCTTAAATAATGCAACAAAGTCCTTAAATAATGCAGCAGAGTCCTTAAATACCGCAGCAGAGTCCCTAAATAATGCAGCTGAGTCCTCAAATACTTCAGCAGAGTCATTAAATAATGCAGAAGAGTCCTTAAATAATGCAGCAAAGTTCTTAAATAATGCAGCAGAGTCCTTAAATAACGCAGCAGAGTCGTTAAATAATGCAGCAAAGTCCTTAAATAATGCAGCTGAGTCCTCAAATGCTTCAGCAGGATCCTTAAATAATGCAGCAGAGACCTTTAATAATGCAGCTGAGTCCTCAAATGCTTCAGCAGAGTCATTAAATAATGCAGCAGGATCCTAAAATAATGCAATAAAGTCCTTAAATTATGCAGCAGAGTGCTTAAATAATGCAGCAAAGTCCTTAAATAATGCAGCAGAGTCCTTACATAATGCAACAAAGTCCTTAAATAATGCAGCAGAGTCCTTAAATAATGCAGCTGAGTCCTCAAATGCTTCAGCAGAGTCGTTAAATAATGCAGCAAAGTCCTTAAATAATGCAGCAGACTCCTTACATAATGCAACAAAGTCCTTAAATAATGCAGCAGAGTACTTATATAATGCAACAAAGTTATTAAATAATGCAGCA
The DNA here is from genome assembly GCF_046119375.1 of Phyllobates terribilis. NCBI lineage: Eukaryota > Metazoa > Chordata > Amphibia > Anura > Dendrobatidae > Phyllobates > Phyllobates terribilis. The sequence goes on from NW_027363048.1 coordinate 1,062,793, forward strand.
AAGTCCTTAAATAATGCAGCAGAGTCCTTAAATAATGCAACAAATTCCTTAAATAATGCAGCAGAGTCCTTAAATAATGCATCAAAGTCCTTAAATAATGCAGCAGAGTCCTTAAATACCGCAGCAGAGTCCTTAAATAATGCAGCAAAGTAATTAAATAATGCAGCAGAGTCCTTAAATAATGCAGCAAAGTCCTTAAATAATGCAGCAGAGTCCTTAAATACCAAAGCATAGTCCTTAAATAATGCAGCAAAGTCCTTAAATAATGCAGCAGAATCCTTAAATAATGCAACAAAGTCCTTAAATAATGCAGCAGAGTCCTTAAATAATGCAACAAAGTCCTTAAATAATGCAAAAGAGTCCTTAAATAAAGCAGCAAAGCCCTTACATAATGCAGCAGAGTCCTTAAATAATGCATCTGAGTCCCCAAATGCTTCAGCATTGTCATTAAATACTGCAGCAGAGTCCTTAAATAATGCAACAAAGTCCTTAAATAATGCAGCAGCGTCCTTAAATAATGCAACAAATTCCTTAAATAATGCAGCAGAGTCCTTAAATACCACAGCAGAGTCCTTAAATAATGCAGCAGAGACCTTAAATAATGCAACAAAGTCCTTAAATAATGCAGCAGATTCCTTAAATTCTGCAGCAGCGTCCTTAAATAATGCATCAAAGTTCTTAAATAATGCAGCAGAGTCCTTAAATAATGCAGCAAATTCCTTAAATAATGCAGCAGAGTCCTTAAATAATGCAGCTGAGTCCTCAAATACTTCAGCAGAGTCATTAAATAATGCAGAAGAGTCCTTAAATAATGCAGCAAAGTTCTTAAATAATGCAGCAGAGTCCTTAAATAACGCAGCAGAGTCGTTAAATAATGCAGCAAAGTCCTTAAATAATGCAGCTGAGTCCTCAAATGCTTCAGCAGGATCCTTAAATAATGCAGCAGAGACCTTTAATAATGCAGCTGAGTCCTCAAATGCTTCAGCAGAGTCATTAAATAATGCAGCAGGATCCTAAAATAATGCAATAAAGTCCTTAAATTATGCAGCAGAGTCCTTAAATAATGCAGCAAAGTCCTTAAGTACCATAGCAGAGTCCTTAAATAATGCAGCAGAGACCTTAAATAATGCAACAAAGTCCTTAAATAATGAAGCAGATTCCTTAAATTCTGCAGCAGTGTCCTTAAATAATGCATCAAAGTCCTTAAATAATGCAGCAGAGTCCTTAAATACCGCAGCAGAGTCCTTAAATAATGCAGCAAAGTAATTAAATAATGCAGCAGAGTCCTTAAATAATGCAGCAAAGTCCTTAAATAATGCAGCAGAGTCCTTAAATACCAAAGCATAGTCCTTAAATAATGCGGCAGAGTCCTTAAATAATGCAACAAAGTCCTTAAATAATGCAGCAGAGTCCTTAAATAATGCAACAAAGTCCTTAAATAATGCAGCAAAGTCCTTAAATAAAGCAGCAAAGTCCTTACATAATGCAGCAGAGTCCTTAAACAATGCATCTGAGTCCCCAATTGCTTCAGCAGAGTCATTAAACACTGCAGCAGAGTCCTTAAATAATGCAGCAAAGTCTTAAATAATGCAGCAGAGTCCTTAAATAACGCAGCAGTCCTTAAATAATGCAGCAAAGTCCTTAAATAATGCAGCAGAGTCCTTAAATACCGCAGCAGAGTCATTAAATAATGCAGCAGAGTCCTTAAATAATACAGCAGAGACCTTAAATAATGCAGGTGAGTCCTCAAATGCTTCAGCAGAGTCATTAAATAATGCAGCAGAGTCCTTAAATAATGCAATAAAGTCCTTAAATAATGCAGCAGAGTCCTTAAATAATGCAGCAAAGTCCTTAAATAATGCAGCAGACTTCTAACATAATGCAACATAGTCCTTAAATAATGCAGCAGAGTCGTTATATAATGCAACAAAGTCATTAAATAATGCAGCAGAGTCCTTAAATAATGCAGCAAAGTCCTTAAATAATACAGCAGAGTCCTTAAGTACCACAGCATAGTCCTTAAATAATGCAGCAAAGTCCTTAAAAAATGCAGCAGAGTCCTTAAATAATGCAACAGAGTCCTTAAATAATGCAGCAGAGTCCTTAAATACCGCAGCAGAGTCCTTAAATAATGCAGCAAAGTCCTTAAATAATACAACAAAGTCCTTAAATAATGCAGCAGAGTCATTAAATAATGCAGCAAAGTCCTTAAATAATGCAGCAGAGTCCTTAAATAATGCAGCAAATTCCTTAAATAATGCAGCAGAGTCATTAAATAATGCAATAAAGTCCTTAAATAATGCAACAGAGTCCTTAAATAATGCAGCAAAGTCCTTAAATAATGCAAAAAAAGTCCTTAAATAATGCAGCAGAGTCCTTAAATAATACAGCAAAGTCCTTAAATAATGCAGCAGAGTCCTTAAATAATGCAACAAAGTCCTTAAATAATGCAGTAGAGTCCTTAAATAATACAGCAAAGTCCTTAAATAATGCAGCAGAGTCCTAAAATAATGCAGCAAAGTCATTAAATAATGCAGCAGAGTTCTTAAACACAGCAGCAGAGTCCTTAAATAATGCAGCAAGTAATTAAATAATGCAGCAGAGTCCTTAAGTAATGCAGCAAAGTCCTTAATTAATGCAGCAAAGTCCTTAAATAATGCAACAAATTCCTTAAATAATGCAGCAGCGTCCTTAAATAATGCAACAAATTCCTTAAATAATGCAGCAGAGTCCTTAAATACCACAGCAGAGTCCTTAAATAATGCAGCAGAGACCTTAAATAATGCAACAAAGTCCTTAAATAATGCAGCAGATTCCTTAAATTCTGCAGCAGCGTCCTTAAATAATGCATCAAATTCCTTAAATAATGCAGCAGAGTCCTTAAATACCGCAGCAGAGTCCTTAAATAATGCAGCAAATTCCTTAAATAATGCAGCAGAGTCCTTAAATAATGCAGCTGAGTCCTCAAATGCTTCAGCAGAGTCATTAAATAATGCAGCAAAGTCCTTAAATAATGCAGCAGAGTCCTTAAATAATGCAGCTGAGTCCTCAAATGCTTCAGCAGAGTCATTAAATAATGCAGAAGACTCCTTAAATAATGCAGGAAAGTCCTTAAATAAAGCAGCAGAGTCCTTAGATAATGCAGCAGAGTCGTTAAATAATGCAGCAAAGTCCTTAAATAATGCAGCTGAGTCCTCAAATGCTTCAGCAGGATCCTTAAATAATGCAGCAGGATCCTTAAATAATGCAATAAAGTCCTTAAATTATGCAGCAGAGTCCTTAAATAATGCAGCAAAGTCCTTAAATAATGCAGCAGAGTCCTTACATAATGCAACAAACTCCTTAAATAATGCAGCAGAGTCCTTAAATAATGCAACAAAGTCCTTAAATAATGCAAAAGAGTCCTTAAATAAAGCAGCAAAGCCCTTACATAATGCAGCAGAGTCCTTAAATAATGCATCTGAGTGCCCAAATGCTTCAGCAGAGTCATTAAATACTGCAGCAGAGACCTTAAATAATGCAACAAAGTCCTTAAATAATGCAGCAGAGTCCTTAAATACCGCAGCAGAGTCCTTAAATAATGCAGCAAATTCCTTAAATAATGCAGCAGAGTCCTTAAATAATGCAGCTGAGTCCTCAAATGCTTCAGCAGAGTCGTTAAATAATGCAGCAAAGTCCTTAAATAATGCAGCAGACTCCTTACATAATGCAACAAAGTCCTTAAATAATGCAGCAGAGTACTTATATAATGCAACAAGTTATTAAATAATGCAGCAAAGTCCTTAAATAATGCAGCAGAGTCCTTAAATAATGCAACAAATTCCTTAAATAATGCAGCAGAGTCCTTAAATAATGCAGCAAAGTCCTTAAATCATGCAGCTGAGTATTCAAATGCTTCAGCAGAGTCCTTAAATAATGCAGCAGAGACCTTAAATAATGCAGTTGAGTCCTCAAATGCTTCAGCAGATTCATTAAATAATGCAGCAAAGTCCTTAAATAATGCAGCAGACTCCTTACATAATGCAACAAATTCCTTAAATAATGCAGCAGAGTCCTTAAATACCACAGCAGAGTCCTTAAATAATGCAGCAAATTCCTTAAATAATGCAGCAGAGTCCTTAAATAATGCAGCTGAGTCCTCAAATGCTTCAGCAGAGTCGTTAAATAATGCAGCAAAGTCCTTAAATAATGCAGCAGACTCCTTACATAATGCAACAAAGTCCTTAACTAATGCAGCAGAGTACTTATATAATGCAACAAAGTTATTAAATAATGCAGCAAAGTCCTTAAATAATGCAGCAGAGTCCTTAAATAATGCAACAAATTCCTTAAATAATGCAGCAGAGTCCTTAAATAATGCATCAAAGTCCTTAAATAATGCAGCAGAGTCCTTAAATACCGCAGCAGAGTCCTTAAATAATGGAGCAAAGTAATTAAATAATGCAGCAGAGTCCTTAAATAATGCAGCAAAGTCCTTAAATAATGCAGCAGAGTCCTTAAATACCAAAGCATAGTCCTTAAATAATGCAGCAAAGTCCTTAAATAATGCAGCAGAATCCTTAAATAATGCAACAAAGTCCTTAAATAATGCAGCAGAGTCCTTAAATAATGCAACAAAGTCCTTAAATAATGCAAAAGAGTCCTTAAATAAAGCAGCAAAGCCCTTACATAATGCAGCAGAGTCCTTAAATAATGCATCTGAGTCCCCAAATGCTTCAGCAGAGTCATTAAATACTGCAGCAGAGTCCTTAAATAATGCAACAAAGTCCTTAAATAATGCAGCAGCGTCCTTAAATAATGCAACAAATTCCTTAAATAATGCAGCAGAGTCCTTAAATACCACAGCAGAGTCCTTAAATAATGCAGCAGAGACCTTAAATAATGCAACAAAGTCCTTAAATAATGCAGCAGATTCCTTAAATTCTGCAGCAGCGTCCTTAAATAATGCATCAAAGTCCTTAAATAATGCAGCAGAGTCCTTAAATAATGCAGCAAATTCCTTAAATAATGCAGCAGAGTCCTTAAATAATGCAGCTGAGTCCTCAAATACTTCAGCAGAGTCATTAAATAATGCAGAAGAGTCCTTAAATAATGCAGCAAAGTTCTTAAATAATGCAGCAGAGTCCTTAAATAACGCAGCAGAGTCATTAAATAATGCAGCAAAGTCCTTAAATAATGCAGCTGAGTCCTCAAATGCTTCAGCAGGATCCTTAAATAATGCAGCAGAGACCTTTAATAATGCAGCTGAGTCCTCAAATGCTTCAGCAGAGTCATTAAATAATGCAGCAGGATCCTAAAATAATGCAATAAAGTCCTTAAATTATGCAGCAGAGTCCTTAAATAATGCAGCAAAGTCCTTAAGTACCATAGCAGAGTCCTTAAATAATGCAGCAGAGACCTTAAATAATGCAACAAAGTCCTTAAATAATGAAGCAGATTCCTTAAATTCTGCAGCAGTGTCCTTAAATAATGCATCAAAGTCCTTAAATAATGCAGCAGAGTCCTTAAATACCGCAGCAGAGTCCTTAAATAATGCAGCAAAGTAATTAAATAATGCAGCAGAGTCCTTAAATAATGCAGCAAAGTCCTTAAGTAATGCAGCAGAGTCCTTAAATACCAAAGCATAGTCCTTAAATAATGCGGCAGAGTCCTTAAATAATGCAACAAAGTCCTTAAATAATGCAGCAGAGTCCTTAAATAATGCAACAAAGTCCTTAAATAATGCAGCAAAGTCCTTAAATAAAGCAGCAAAGTCCTTACATAATGCAGCAGAGTCCTTAAACAATGCATCTGAGTCCCCAATTGCTTCAGCAGAGTCATTAAACACTGCAGCAGAGTCCTTAAATAATGCAGCAAAGTCTTAAATAATGCAGCAGAGTCCTTAAATAACGCAGCAGTCCTTAAATAATGCAGCAAAGTCCTTAAATAATGCAGCAGAGTCCTTAAATACCGCAGCAGAGTCATTAAATAATGCAGCAGAGTCCTTAAATAATACAGCAGAGACCTTAAATAATGCAGCTGAGTCCTCAAATGCTTCAGCAGAGTCATTAAATAATGCAGCAGAGTCCTTAAATAATGCAATAAAGTCCTTAAATAATGCAGCAGAGTCCTTAAATAATGCAGCAAAGTCCTTAAATAATGCAGCAGACTTCTAACATAATGCAACATAGTCCTTAAATAATGCAGCAGAGTCGTTATATAATGCAACAAAGTCATTAAATAATGCAGCAGAGTCCTTAAATAATGCAGCAAAGTCCTTAAATAATACAGCAGAGTCCTTAAGTACCACAGCATAGTCCTTAAATAATGCAGCAAAGTCCTTAAAAAATGCAGCAGAGTCCTTAAATAATGCAACAGAGTCCTTAAATAATGCAGCAGAGTCCTTAAATACCGCAGCAGAGTCCTTAAATAATGCAGCAAAGTCCTTAAATAATACAACAAAGTCCTTAAATAATGCAGCAGAGTCATTAAATAATGCAGCAAAGTCCTTAAATAATGCAGCAGAGTCCTTAAATAATGCAGCAAATTCCTTAAATAATGCAGCAGAGTCATTAAATAATGCAATAAAGTCCTTAAATAATGCAACAGAGTCCTTAAATAATGCAGCAAAGTCCTTAAATAATGCAAAAAAAGTCCTTAAATAATGCAGCAGAGTCCTTAAATAATACAGCAAAGTCCTTAAATAATGCAGCAGAGTCCTTAAATAATGCAACAAAGTCCTTAAATAATGCAGTAGAGTCCTTAAATAATACAGCAAAGTCCTTAAATAATGCAGCAGAGTCCTAAAATAATGCAGCAAAGTCCTTAAATAATGCAGCAGAGTTCTTAAACACAGCAGCAGAGTCCTTAAATAATGCAGCAAGTAATTAAATAATGCAGCAGAGTCCTTAAGTAATGCAGCAAAGTCCTTAATTAATGCAGCAAAGTCCTTAAATAATGCAACAAATTCCTTAAATAATGCAGCAGCGTCCTTAAATAATGCAACAAATTCCTTAAATAATGCAGCAGAGTCCTTAAATACCACAGCAGAGTCCTTAAATAATGCAGCAGAGACCTTAAATAATGCAACAAAGTCCTTAAATAATGCAGCAGATTCCTTAAATTCTGCAGCAGCGTCCTTAAATAATGCATCAAAGTCCTTAAATAATGCAGCAGAGTCCTTAAATACCGCAGCAGAGTCCTTAAATAATGCAGCAAATTCCTTAAATAATGCAGCAGAGTCCTTAAATAATGCAGCTGAGTCCTCAAATGCTTCAGCAGAGTCATTAAATAATGCAGCAAAGTCCTTAAATAATGCAGCAGAGTCCTTAAATAATGCAGCTGAGTCCTCAAATGCTTCAGCAGAGTCATTAAATAATGCAGAAGACTCCTTAAATAATGCAGGAAAGTCCTTAAATAAAGCAGCAGAGTCCTTAGATAATGCAGCAGAGTCGTTAAATAATGCAGCAAAGTCCTTAAATAATGCAGCTGAGTCCTCAAATGCTTCAGCAGGATCCTTAAATAATGCAGCAGGATCCTTAAATAATGCAATAAAGTCCTTAAATTATGCAGCAGAGTCCTTAAATAATGCAGCAAAGTCCTTCAATAATGCAGCAGAGTCCTTACATAATGCAACAAACTCCTTAAATAATGCAGCAGAGTCCATAAATAATGCAACAAAGTCCTTAAATAATGCAAAAGAGTCCTTAAATAAAGCAGCAAAGCCCTTACATAATGCAGCAGAGTCCTTAAATAATGCATCTGAGTGCCCAAATGCTTCAGCAGAGTCATTAAATACTGCAGCAGAGACCTTAAATAATGCAACAAAGTCCTTAAATAATGCAGCAGAGTCCTTAAATACCGCAGCAGAGTCCTTAAATAATGCAGCAAATTCCTTAAATAATGCAGCAGAGTCCTTAAATAATGCAGCTGAGTCCTCAAATGCTTCAGCAGAGTCGTTAAATAATGCAGCAAAGTCCTTAAATAATGCAGCAGACTCCTTACATAATGCAACAAAGTCCTTAAATAATGCAGCAGAGTACTTATATAATGCAACAAGTTATTAAATAATGCAGCAAAGTCCTTAAATAATGCAGCAGAGTCCTTAAATAATGCAACAAATTCCTTAAATAATGCAGCAGAGTCCTTAAATAATGCAGCAAAGTCCTTAAATCATGCAGCTGAGTATTCAAATGCTTCAGCAGAGTCCTTAAATAATGCAGCAGAGACCTTAAATAATGCAGTTGAGTCCTCAAATGCTTCAGCAGATTCATTAAATAATGCAGCAAAGTCCTTAAATAATGCAGCAGACTCCTTACATAATGCAACAAATTCCTTAAATAATGCAGCAGAGTCCTTAAATACCACAGCAGAGTCCTTAAATAATGCAGCAAATTCCTTAAATAATGCAGCAGAGTCCTTAAATAATGCAGCTGAGTCCTCAAATGCTTCAGCAGAGTCGTTAAATAATGCAGCAAAGTCCTTAAATAATGCAGCAGACTCCTTACATAATGCAACAAAGTCCTTAAATAATGCAGCAGAGTACTTATATAATGCAACAAAGTTATTAAATAATGCAGCAAAGTCCTTAAATAATGCAGCAGAGTCCTTAAATAATGCAACAAATTCCTTAAATAATGCAGCAGAGTCCTTAAATAATGCATCAAAGTCCTTAAATAATGCAGCAGAGTCCTTAAATACCGCAGCAGAGTCCTTAAATAATGGAGCAAAGTAATTAAATAATGCAGCAGAGTCCTTAAATAATGCAGCAAAGTCCTTAAATAATGCAGCAGAGTCCTTAAATACCAAAGCATAGTCCTTAAATAATGCAGCAAAGTCCTTAAATAATGCAGCAGAATCCTTAAATAATGCAACAAAGTCCTTAAATAATGCAGCAGAGTCCTTAAATAATGCAACAAAGTCCTTAAATAATGCAAAAGAGTCCTTAAATAAAGCAGCAAAGCCCTTACATAATGCAGCAGAGTCCTTAAATAATGCATCTGAGTCCCCAAATGCTTCAGCAGAGTCATTAAATACTGCAGCAGAGTCCTTAAATAATGCAACAAAGTCCTTAAATAATGCAGCAGCGTCCTTAAATAATGCAACAAATTCCTTAAATAATGCAGCAGAGTCCTTAAATACCACAGCAGAGTCCTTAAATAATGCAGCAGAGACCTTAAATAATGCAACAAAGTCCTTAAATAATGCAGCAGATTCCTTAAATTCTGCAGCAGCATCCTTAAATAATGCATCAAAGTCCTTAAATAATGCAGCAGAGTCCTTAAATAATGCAGCAAATTCCTTAAATAATGCAGCAGAGTCCTTAAATAATGCAGCTGAGTCCTCAAATACTTCAGCAGAGTCATTAAATAATGCAGAAGAGTCCTTAAATAATGCAGCAAAGTTCTTAAATAATGCAGCAGAGTCCTTAAATAACGCAGCAGAGTCGTTAAATAATGCAGCAAAGTCCTTAAATAATGCAGCTGAGTCCTCAAATGCTTCAGCAGGATCCTTAAATAATGCAGCAGAGACCTTTAATAATGCAGCTGAGTCCTCAAATGCTTCAGCAGAGTCATTAAATAATGCAGCAGGATCCTAAAATAATGCAATAAAGTCCTTAAATTATGCAGCAGAGTCCTTAAATAATGCAGCAAAGTCCTTAAGTACCATAGCAGAGTCCTTAAATAATGCAGCAGAGACCTTAAATAATGCAACAAAGTCCTTAAATAATGAAGCAGATTCCTTAAATTCTGCAGCAGTGTCCTTAAATAATGCATCAAAGTCCTTAAATAATGCAGCAGAGTCCTTAAATACCGCAGCAGAGTCCTTAAATAATGCAGCAAAGTAATTAAATAATGCAGCAGAGTCCTTAAATAATGCAGCAAAGTCCTTAAATAATGCAGCAGAGTCCTTAAATACCAAAGCATAGTCCTTAAATAATGCGGCAGAGTCCTTAAATAATGCAACAAAGTCCTTAAATAATGCAGCAGAGTCCTTAAATAATGCAACAAAGTCCTTAAATAATGCAGCAAAGTCCTTAAATAAAGCAGCAAAGTCCTTACATAATGCAGCAGAGTCCTTAAACAATGCATCTGAGTCCCCAATTGCTTCAGCAGAGTCATTAAACACTGCAGCAGAGTCCTTAAATAATGCAGCAAAGTCTTAAATAATGCAGCAGAGTCCTTAAATAACGCAGCAGTCCTTAAATAATGCAGCAAAGTCCTTAAATGATGCAGCAGAGTCCTTAAATACCGCAGCAGAGTCATTAAATAATGCAGCAGAGTCCTTAAATAATACAGCAGAGACCTTAAATAATGCAGCTGAGTCCTCAAATGCTTCAGCAGAGTCATTAAATAATGCAGCAGAGTCCTTAAATAATGCAATAAAGTCCTTAAATAATGCAGCAGAGTCCTTAAATAATGCAGCAAAGTCCTTAAATAATGCAGCAGACTTCTAACATAATGCAACATAGTCCTTAAATAATGCAGCAGAGTCGTTATATAATGCAACAAAGTCATTAAATAATGCAGCAGAGTCCTTAAATAATGCAGCAAAGTCCTTAAATAATACAGCAGAGTCCTTAAGTACCACAGCATAGTCCTTAAATAATGCAGCAAAGTCCTTAAAAAATGCAGCAGAGTCCTTAAATAATGCAACAGAGTCCTTAAATAATGCAGCAGAGTCCTTAAATACCGCAGCAGAGTCCTTAAATAATGCAGCAAAGTCCTTAAATAATACAACAAAGTCCTTAAATAATGCAGCAGAGTCCTTAAATAATGCAGCAAAGTCCTTAAATAATACAGCAGAGTCCTTAAGTACCACAGCATAGTCCTTAAATAATGCAGCAAAGTCCTTAAAAAATGCAGCAGAGTCCTTAAATAATGCAACAGAGTCCTTAAATAATGCAGCAGAGTCCTTAAATACCGCAGCAGAGTCCTTAAATAATGCAGCAAAGTCCTTAAATAATACAACAAAGTCCTTAAATAATGCAGCAGAGTCATTAAATAATGCAGCAAAGTCCTTAAATAATGCAGCAGAGTCCTTAAATAATGCAGCAAATTCCTTAAATAATGCAGCAGAGTCATTAAATAATGCAATAAAGTCCTTAAATAATGCAACAGAGTCCTTAAATAATGCAGCAAAGTCCTTAAATAATGCAAAAAAAGTCCTTAAATAATGCAGCAGAGTCCTTAAATAATACAGCAAAGTCCTTAAATAATGCAGCAGAGTCCTTAAATAATGCAACAAAGTCCTTAAATAATGCAGTAGAGTCCTTAAATAATACAGCAAAGTCCTTAAATAATGCAGCAGAGTCCTAAAATAATGCAGCAAAGTCCTTAAATAATGCAGCAGAGTTCTTAAACACAGCAGCAGAGTCCTTAAATAATGCAGCAAGTAATTAAATAATGCAGCAGAGTCCTTAAGTAATGCAGCAAAGTCCTTAATTAATGCAGCAAAGTCCTTAAATAATGCAACAAATTCCTTAAATAATGCAGCAGCGTCCTTAAATAATGCAACAAATTCCTTAAATAATGCAGCAGAGTCCTTAAATACCACAGCAGAGTCCTTAAATAATGCAGCAGAGACCTTAAATAATGCAACAAAGTCCTTAAATAATGCAGCAGATTCCTTAAATTCTGCAGCAGCGTCCTTAAATAATGCATCAAAGTCCTTAAATAATGCAGCAGAGTCCTTAAATACCGCAGCAGAGTCCTTAAATAATGCAGCAAATTCCTTAAATAATGCAGCAGAGTCCTTAAATAATGCAGCTGAGTCCTCAAATGCTTCAGCAGAGTCATTAAATAATGCAGCAAAGTCCTTAAATAATGCAGCAGAGTCCTTAAATAATGCAGCTGAGTCCTCAAATGCTTCAGCAGAGTCATTAAATAATGCAGAAGACTCCTTAAATAATGCAGGAAAGTCCTTAAATAAAGCAGCAGAGTCCTTAGATAATGCAGCAGAGTCGTTAAATAATGCAGCAAAGTCCTTAAATAATGCAGCTGAGTCCTCAAATGCTTCAGCAGGATCCTTAAATAATGCAGCAGGATCCTTAAATAATGCAATAAAGTCCTTAAATTATGCAGCAGAGTCCTTAAATAATGCAGCAAAGTCCTTAAATAATGCAGCAGAGTCCTTACATAATGCAACAAACTCCTTAAATAATGCAGCAGAGTCCATATATAATGCAACAAAGTCCTTAAATAATGCAAAAGAGTCCTTAAATAAAGCAGCAAAGCCCTTACATAATGCAGCAGAGTCCTTAAATAATGCATCTGAGTGCCCAAATGCTTCAGCAGAGTCATTAAATACTGCAGCAGAGACCTTAAATAATGCAACAAAGTCCTTAAATAATGCAGCAGAGTCCTTAAATACCGCAGCAGAGTCCTTAAATAATGCAGCAAATTCCTTAAATAATGCAGCAGAGTCCTTAAATAATGCAGCTGAGTCCTCAAATGCTTCAGCAGAGTCGTTAAATAATGCAGCAAAGTCCTTAAATAATGCAGCAGACTCCTTACATAATGCAACAAAGTCCTTAAATAATGCAGCAGAGTACTTATATAATGCAACAAGTTATTAAATAATGCAGCAAAGTCCTTAAATAATGCAGCAGAGTCCTTAAATAATGCAACAAATTCCTTAAATAATGCAGCAGAGTCCTTAAATAATGCAGCAAAGTCCTTAAATCATGCAGCTGAGTATTCAAATGCTTCAGCAGAGTCCTTAAATAATGCAGCAGAGACCTTAAATAATGCAGTTGAGTCCTCAAATGTTTCAGCAGATTCATTAAATAATGCAGCAAAGTCCTTAAATAATGCAGCAGACTCCTTACATAATGCAACAAATTCCTTAAATAATGCAGCAGAGTCCTTAAATACCACAGCAGAGTCCTTAAATAATGCAGCAAATTCCTTAAATAATGCAGCAGAGTCCTTAAATAATGCAGCTGAGTCCTCAAATGCTTCAGCAGAGTCGTTAAATAATGCAGCAAAGTCCTTAAATAATGCAGCAGACTCCTTACATAATGCAACAAAGTCCTTAAATAATGCAGCAGAGTACTTATATAATGCAACAAAGTTATTAAATAATGCAGCAAAGTCCTTAAATAATGCAGCAGAGTCCTTAAATAATGCAACAAATTCCTTAAATAATGCAGCAGAGTCCTTAAATAATGCATCAAAGTCCTTAAATAATGCAGCAGAGTCCTTAAATACCGCAGCAGAGTCCTTAAATAATGGAGCAAAGTAATTAAATAATGCAGCAGAGTCCTTAAATAATGCAGCAAAGTCCTTAAATAATGCAGCAGAGTCCTTAAATACCAAAGCATAGTCCTTAAATAATGCAGCAAAGTCCTTAAATAATGCAGCAGAATCCTTAAATAATGCAACAAAGTCCTTAAATAATGCAGCAGAGTCCTTAAATAATGCAACAAAGTCCTTAAATAATGCAAAAGAGTCCTTAAATAAAGCAGCAAAGCCCTTACATAATGCAGCAGAGTCCTTAAATAATGCATCTGAGTCCCCAAATGCTTCAGCAGAGTCATTAAATACTGCAGCAGAGTCCTTAAATAATGCAACAAAGTCCTTAAATAATGCAGCAGCGTCCTTAAATAATGCAACAAATTCCTTAAATAATGCAGCAGAGTCCTTAAATACCACAGCAGAGTCCTTAAATAATGCAGCAGAGACCTTAAATAATGCAACAAAGTCCTTAAATAATGCAGCAGATTCCTTAAATTCTGCAGCAGCGTCCTTAAATAATGCATCAAAGTCCTTAAATAATGCAGCAGAGTCCTTAAATAATGCAGCAAATTCCTTAAATAATGCAGCAGAGTCCTTAAATAATGCAGCTGAGTCCTCAAATACTTCAGCAGAGTCATTAAATAATGCAGAAGAGTCCTTAAATAATGCAGCAAAGTTCTTAAATAATGCAGCAGAGTCCTTAAATAACGCAGCAGAGTCGTTAAATAATGCAGCAAAGTCCTTAAATAATGCAGCTGAGTCCTCAAATGCTTCAGCAGGATCCTTAAATAATGCAGCAGAGACCTTTAATAATGCAGCTGAGTCCTCAAATGCTTCAGCAGAGTCATTAAATAATGCAGCAGGATCCTAAAATAATGCAATAAAGTCCTTAAATTATGCAGCAGAGTCCTTAAATAATGCAGCAAAGTCCTTAAATAATGAAGCAGATTCCTTAAATTCTGCAGCAGTGTCCTTAAATAATGCATCAAAGTCCTTAAATAATGCAGCAGAGTCCTTAAATACCGCAGCAGAGTCCTTAAATAATGCAGCAAAGTAATTAAATAATGCAGCAGAGTCCTTAAATAATGCAGCAAAGTCCTTAAATAATGCAGCAGAGTCCTTAAATACCATAGCAGAGTCCTTAAATAATGCAGCAGAGACCTTAAATAATGCAACAAAGTCCTTAAATAATGAAGCAGATTCCTTAAATTCTGCAGCAGTGTCCTTAAATAATGCATCAAAGTCCTTAAATAATGCAGCAGAGTCCTTAAATACCGCAGCAGAGTCCTTAAATAATGCAGCAAAGTAATTAAATAATGCAGCAGAGTCCTTAAATAATGCAGCAAAGTCCTTAAATAATGCAGCAGAGTCCTTAAATACCAAAGCATAGTCCTTAAATAATGCGGCAGAGTCCTTAAATAATGCAACAAAGTCCTTAAATAATGCAGCAGAGTCCTTAAATAATGCAGCAGAGTCCTTAAATAATGCAGCAAAGTCCTTAAATAATGCAGCAGACTTCTAACATAATGCAACATAGTCCTTAAATAATGCAGCAGAGTCGTTATATAATGCAACAAAGTCATTAAATAATGCAGCAGAGTCCTTAAATAATGCAGCAAAGTCCTTAAATAATACAGCAGAGTCCTTAAGTACCACAGCATAGTCCTTAAATAATGCAGCAAAGTCCTTAAAAAATGCAGCAGAGTCCTTAAATAATGCAACAGAGTCCTTAAATAATGCAGCAGAGTCCTTAAATACCGCAGCAGAGTCCTTAAATAATGCAGCAAAGTCCTTAAATAATACAACAAAGTCCTTAAATAATGCAGCAGAGTCATTAAATAATGCAGCAAAGTCCTTAAATAATGCAGCAGAGTCCTTAAATAATGCAGCAAATTCCTTAAATAATGCAGCAGAGTCATTAAATAATGCAATAAAGTCCTTAAATAATGCAACAGAGTCCTTAAATAATGCAGCAAAGTCCTTAAATAATGCAAAAAAAGTCCTTAAATAATGCAGCAGAGTCCTTAAATAATACAGCAAAGTCCTTAAATAATGCAGCAGAGTCCTTAAATAATGCAACAAAGTCCTTAAATAATGCAGTAGAGTCCTTAAATAATACAGCAAAGTCCTTAAATAATGCAGCAGAGTCCTAAAATAATGCAGCAAAGTCCTTAAATAATGCAGCAGAGTTCTTAAACACAGCAGCAGAGTCCTTAAATAATGCAGCAAGTAATTAAATAATGCAGCAGAGTCCTTAAGTAATGCAGCAAAGTCCTTAATTAATGCAGCAAAGTCCTTAAATAATGCAACAAATTCCTTAAATAATGCAGCAGCGTCCTTAAATAATGCAACAAATTCCTTAAATAATGCAGCAGAGTCCTTAAATACCACAGCAGAGTCCTTAAATAATGCAGCAGAGACCTTAAATAATGCAACAAAGTCCTTAAATAATGCAGCAGATTCCTTAAATTCTGCAGCAGCGTCCTTAAATAATGCATCAAAGTCCTTAAATAATGCAGCAGAGTCCTTAAATACCGCAGCAGAGTCCTTAAATAATGCAGCAAATTCCTTAAATAATGCAGCAGAGTCCTTAAATAATGCAGCTGAGTCCTCAAATGCTTCAGCAGAGTCATTAAATAATGCAGCAAAGTCCTTAAATAATGCAGCAGAGTCCTTAAATAATGCAGCTGAGTCCTCAAATGCTTCAGCAGAGTCATTAAATAATGCAGAAGACTCCTTAAATAATGCAGGAAAGTCCTTAAATAAAGCAGCAGAGTCCTTAGATAATGCAGCAGAGTCGTTAAATAATGCAGCAAAGTCCTTAAATAATGCAGCTGAGTCCTCAAATGCTTCAGCAGGATCCTTAAATAATGCAGCAGGATCCTTAAATAATGCAATAAAGTCCTTAAATTATGCAGCAGAGTCCTTAAATAATGCAGCAAAGTCCTTCAATAATGCAGCAGAGTCCTTACATAATGCAACAAACTCCTTAAATAATGCAGCAGAGTCCATAAATAATGCAACAAAGTCCTTAAATAATGCAAAAGAGTCCTTAAATAAAGCAGCAAAGCCCTTACATAATGCAGCAGAGTCCTTAAATAATGCATCTGAGTGCCCAAATGCTTCAGCAGAGTCATTAAATACTGCAGCAGAGACCTTAAATAATGCAACAAAGTCCTTAAATAATGCAGCAGAGTCCTTAAATACCGCAGCAGAGTCCTTAAATAATGCAGCAAATTCCTTAAATAATGCAGCAGAGTCCTTAAATAATGCAGCTGAGTCCTCAAATGCTTCAGCAGAGTCGTTAAATAATGCAGCAAAGTCCTTAAATAATGCAGCAGACTCCTTACATAATGCAACAAAGTCCTTAAATAATGCAGCAGAGTACTTATATAATGCAACAAGTTATTAAATAATGCAGCAAAGTCCTTAAATAATGCAGCAGAGTCCTTAAATAATGCAACAAATTCCTTAAATAATGCAGCAGAGTCCTTAAATAATGCAGCAAAGTCCTTAAATCATGCAGCTGAGTATTCAAATGCTTCAGCAGAGTCCTTAAATAATGCAGCAGAGACCTTAAATAATGCAGTTGAGTCCTCAAATGCTTCAGCAGATTCATTAAATAATGCAGCAAAGTCCTTAAATAATGCAGCAGACTCCTTACATAATGCAACAAATTCCTTAAATAATGCAGCAGAGTCCTTAAATACCACAGCAGAGTCCTTAAATAATGCAGCAAATTCCTTAAATAATGCAGCAGAGTCCTTAAATAATGCAGCTGAGTCCTCAAATGCTTCAGCAGAGTCGTTAAATAATGCAGCAAAGTCCTTAAATAATGCAGCAGACTCCTTACATAATGCAACAAAGTCCTTAAATAATGCAGCAGAGTACTTATATAATGCAACAAAGTTATTAAATAATGCAGCAAAGTCCTTAAATAATGCAGCAGAGTCCTTAAATAATGCAACAAATTCCTTAAATAATGCAGCAGAGTCCTTAAATAATGCATCAAAGTCCTTAAATAATGCAGCAGAGTCCTTAAATACCGCAGCAGAGTCCTTAAATAATGGAGCAAAGTAATTAAATAATGCAGCAGAGTCCTTAAATAATGCAGCAAAGTCCTTAAATAATGCAGCAGAGTCCTTAAATACCAAAGCATAGTCCTTAAATAATGCAGCAAAGTCCTTAAATAATGCAGCAGAATCCTTAAATAATGCAACAAAGTCCTTAAATAATGCAGCAGAGTCCTTAAATAATGCAACAAAGTCCTTAAATAATGCAAAAGAGTCCTTAAATAAAGCAGCAAAGCCCTTACATAATGCAG
The DNA here is from genome assembly GCF_046119375.1 of Phyllobates terribilis. Lineage (NCBI taxonomy): Eukaryota > Metazoa > Chordata > Amphibia > Anura > Dendrobatidae > Phyllobates > Phyllobates terribilis. The sequence continues at coordinate 1,080,334 of NW_027363048.1, forward strand.
CAGAGTCCTTAAATAATGCATCTGAGTCCCCAAATGCTTCAGCAGAGTCATTAAATACTGCAGCAGAGTCCTTAAATAATGCAACAAAGTCCTTAAATAATGCAGCAGCGTCCTTAAATAATGCAACAAATTCCTTAAATAATGCAGCAGAGTCCTTAAATACCACAGCAGAGTCCTTAAATAATGCAGCAGAGACCTTAAATAATGCAACAAAGTCCTTAAATAATGCAGCAGATTCCTTAAATTCTGCAGCAGCATCCTTAAATAATGCATCAAAGTCCTTAAATAATGCAGCAGAGTCCTTAAATAATGCAGCAAATTCCTTAAATAATGCAGCAGAGTCCTTAAATAATGCAGCTGAGTCCTCAAATACTTCAGCAGAGTCATTAAATAATGCAGAAGAGTCCTTAAATAATGCAGCAAAGTTCTTAAATAATGCAGCAGAGTCCTTAAATAACGCAGCAGAGTCGTTAAATAATGCAGCAAAGTCCTTAAATAATGCAGCTGAGTCCTCAAATGCTTCAGCAGGATCCTTAAATAATGCAGCAGAGACCTTTAATAATGCAGCTGAGTCCTCAAATGCTTCAGCAGAGTCATTAAATAATGCAGCAGGATCCTAAAATAATGCAATAAAGTCCTTAAATTATGCAGCAGAGTCCTTAAATAATGCAGCAAAGTCCTTAAGTACCATAGCAGAGTCCTTAAATAATGCAGCAGAGACCTTAAATAATGCAACAAAGTCCTTAAATAATGAAGCAGATTCCTTAAATTCTGCAGCAGTGTCCTTAAATAATGCATCAAAGTCCTTAAATAATGCAGCAGAGTCCTTAAATACCGCAGCAGAGTCCTTAAATAATGCAGCAAAGTAATTAAATAATGCAGCAGAGTCCTTAAATAATGCAGCAAAGTCCTTAAATAATGCAGCAGAGTCCTTAAATACCAAAGCATAGTCCTTAAATAATGCGGCAGAGTCCTTAAATAATGCAACAAAGTCCTTAAATAATGCAGCAGAGTCCTTAAATAATGCAACAAAGTCCTTAAATAATGCAGCAAAGTCCTTAAATAAAGCAGCAAAGTCCTTACATAATGCAGCAGAGTCCTTAAACAATGCATCTGAGTCCCCAATTGCTTCAGCAGAGTCATTAAACACTGCAGCAGAGTCCTTAAATAATGCAGCAAAGTCTTAAATAATGCAGCAGAGTCCTTAAATAACGCAGCAGTCCTTAAATAATGCAGCAAAGTCCTTAAATGATGCAGCAGAGTCCTTAAATACCGCAGCAGAGTCATTAAATAATGCAGCAGAGTCCTTAAATAATACAGCAGAGACCTTAAATAATGCAGCTGAGTCCTCAAATGCTTCAGCAGAGTCATTAAATAATGCAGCAGAGTCCTTAAATAATGCAATAAAGTCCTTAAATAATGCAGCAGAGTCCTTAAATAATGCAGCAAAGTCCTTAAATAATGCAGCAGACTTCTAACATAATGCAACATAGTCCTTAAATAATGCAGCAGAGTCGTTATATAATGCAACAAAGTCATTAAATAATGCAGCAGAGTCCTTAAATAATGCAGCAAAGTCCTTAAATAATACAGCAGAGTCCTTAAGTACCACAGCATAGTCCTTAAATAATGCAGCAAAGTCCTTAAAAAATGCAGCAGAGTCCTTAAATAATGCAACAGAGTCCTTAAATAATGCAGCAGAGTCCTTAAATACCGCAGCAGAGTCCTTAAATAATGCAGCAAAGTCCTTAAATAATACAACAAAGTCCTTAAATAATGCAGCAGAGTCCTTAAATAATGCAGCAAAGTCCTTAAATAATACAGCAGAGTCCTTAAGTACCACAGCATAGTCCTTAAATAATGCAGCAAAGTCCTTAAAAAATGCAGCAGAGTCCTTAAATAATGCAACAGAGTCCTTAAATAATGCAGCAGAGTCCTTAAATACCGCAGCAGAGTCCTTAAATAATGCAGCAAAGTCCTTAAATAATACAACAAAGTCCTTAAATAATGCAGCAGAGTCATTAAATAATGCAGCAAAGTCCTTAAATAATGCAGCAGAGTCCTTAAATAATGCAGCAAATTCCTTAAATAATGCAGCAGAGTCATTAAATAATGCAATAAAGTCCTTAAATAATGCAACAGAGTCCTTAAATAATGCAGCAAAGTCCTTAAATAATGCAAAAAAAGTCCTTAAATAATGCAGCAGAGTCCTTAAATAATACAGCAAAGTCCTTAAATAATGCAGCAGAGTCCTTAAATAATGCAACAAAGTCCTTAAATAATGCAGTAGAGTCCTTAAATAATACAGCAAAGTCCTTAAATAATGCAGCAGAGTCCTAAAATAATGCAGCAAAGTCCTTAAATAATGCAGCAGAGTTCTTAAACACAGCAGCAGAGTCCTTAAATAATGCAGCAAGTAATTAAATAATGCAGCAGAGTCCTTAAGTAATGCAGCAAAGTCCTTAATTAATGCAGCAAAGTCCTTAAATAATGCAACAAATTCCTTAAATAATGCAGCAGCGTCCTTAAATAATGCAACAAATTCCTTAAATAATGCAGCAGAGTCCTTAAATACCACAGCAGAGTCCTTAAATAATGCAGCAGAGACCTTAAATAATGCAACAAAGTCCTTAAATAATGCAGCAGATTCCTTAAATTCTGCAGCAGCGTCCTTAAATAATGCATCAAAGTCCTTAAATAATGCAGCAGAGTCCTTAAATACCGCAGCAGAGTCCTTAAATAATGCAGCAAATTCCTTAAATAATGCAGCAGAGTCCTTAAATAATGCAGCTGAGTCCTCAAATGCTTCAGCAGAGTCATTAAATAATGCAGCAAAGTCCTTAAATAATGCAGCAGAGTCCTTAAATAATGCAGCTGAGTCCTCAAATGCTTCAGCAGAGTCATTAAATAATGCAGAAGACTCCTTAAATAATGCAGGAAAGTCCTTAAATAAAGCAGCAGAGTCCTTAGATAATGCAGCAGAGTCGTTAAATAATGCAGCAAAGTCCTTAAATAATGCAGCTGAGTCCTCAAATGCTTCAGCAGGATCCTTAAATAATGCAGCAGGATCCTTAAATAATGCAATAAAGTCCTTAAATTATGCAGCAGAGTCCTTAAATAATGCAGCAAAGTCCTTAAATAATGCAGCAGAGTCCTTACATAATGCAACAAACTCCTTAAATAATGCAGCAGAGTCCATATATAATGCAACAAAGTCCTTAAATAATGCAAAAGAGTCCTTAAATAAAGCAGCAAAGCCCTTACATAATGCAGCAGAGTCCTTAAATAATGCATCTGAGTGCCCAAATGCTTCAGCAGAGTCATTAAATACTGCAGCAGAGACCTTAAATAATGCAACAAAGTCCTTAAATAATGCAGCAGAGTCCTTAAATACCGCAGCAGAGTCCTTAAATAATGCAGCAAATTCCTTAAATAATGCAGCAGAGTCCTTAAATAATGCAGCTGAGTCCTCAAATGCTTCAGCAGAGTCGTTAAATAATGCAGCAAAGTCCTTAAATAATGCAGCAGACTCCTTACATAATGCAACAAAGTCCTTAAATAATGCAGCAGAGTACTTATATAATGCAACAAGTTATTAAATAATGCAGCAAAGTCCTTAAATAATGCAGCAGAGTCCTTAAATAATGCAACAAATTCCTTAAATAATGCAGCAGAGTCCTTAAATAATGCAGCAAAGTCCTTAAATCATGCAGCTGAGTATTCAAATGCTTCAGCAGAGTCCTTAAATAATGCAGCAGAGACCTTAAATAATGCAGTTGAGTCCTCAAATGTTTCAGCAGATTCATTAAATAATGCAGCAAAGTCCTTAAATAATGCAGCAGACTCCTTACATAATGCAACAAATTCCTTAAATAATGCAGCAGAGTCCTTAAATACCACAGCAGAGTCCTTAAATAATGCAGCAAATTCCTTAAATAATGCAGCAGAGTCCTTAAATAATGCAGCTGAGTCCTCAAATGCTTCAGCAGAGTCGTTAAATAATGCAGCAAAGTCCTTAAATAATGCAGCAGACTCCTTACATAATGCAACAAAGTCCTTAAATAATGCAGCAGAGTACTTATATAATGCAACAAAGTTATTAAATAATGCAGCAAAGTCCTTAAATAATGCAGCAGAGTCCTTAAATAATGCAACAAATTCCTTAAATAATGCAGCAGAGTCCTTAAATAATGCATCAAAGTCCTTAAATAATGCAGCAGAGTCCTTAAATACCGCAGCAGAGTCCTTAAATAATGGAGCAAAGTAATTAAATAATGCAGCAGAGTCCTTAAATAATGCAGCAAAGTCCTTAAATAATGCAGCAGAGTCCTTAAATACCAAAGCATAGTCCTTAAATAATGCAGCAAAGTCCTTAAATAATGCAGCAGAATCCTTAAATAATGCAACAAAGTCCTTAAATAATGCAGCAGAGTCCTTAAATAATGCAACAAAGTCCTTAAATAATGCAAAAGAGTCCTTAAATAAAGCAGCAAAGCCCTTACATAATGCAGCAGAGTCCTTAAATAATGCATCTGAGTCCCCAAATGCTTCAGCAGAGTCATTAAATACTGCAGCAGAGTCCTTAAATAATGCAACAAAGTCCTTAAATAATGCAGCAGCGTCCTTAAATAATGCAACAAATTCCTTAAATAATGCAGCAGAGTCCTTAAATACCACAGCAGAGTCCTTAAATAATGCAGCAGAGACCTTAAATAATGCAACAAAGTCCTTAAATAATGCAGCAGATTCCTTAAATTCTGCAGCAGCGTCCTTAAATAATGCATCAAAGTCCTTAAATAATGCAGCAGAGTCCTTAAATAATGCAGCAAATTCCTTAAATAATGCAGCAGAGTCCTTAAATAATGCAGCTGAGTCCTCAAATACTTCAGCAGAGTCATTAAATAATGCAGAAGAGTCCTTAAATAATGCAGCAAAGTTCTTAAATAATGCAGCAGAGTCCTTAAATAACGCAGCAGAGTCGTTAAATAATGCAGCAAAGTCCTTAAATAATGCAGCTGAGTCCTCAAATGCTTCAGCAGGATCCTTAAATAATGCAGCAGAGACCTTTAATAATGCAGCTGAGTCCTCAAATGCTTCAGCAGAGTCATTAAATAATGCAGCAGGATCCTAAAATAATGCAATAAAGTCCTTAAATTATGCAGCAGAGTCCTTAAATAATGCAGCAAAGTCCTTAAATAATGAAGCAGATTCCTTAAATTCTGCAGCAGTGTCCTTAAATAATGCATCAAAGTCCTTAAATAATGCAGCAGAGTCCTTAAATACCGCAGCAGAGTCCTTAAATAATGCAGCAAAGTAATTAAATAATGCAGCAGAGTCCTTAAATAATGCAGCAAAGTCCTTAAATAATGCAGCAGAGTCCTTAAATACCATAGCAGAGTCCTTAAATAATGCAGCAGAGACCTTAAATAATGCAACAAAGTCCTTAAATAATGAAGCAGATTCCTTAAATTCTGCAGCAGTGTCCTTAAATAATGCATCAAAGTCCTTAAATAATGCAGCAGAGTCCTTAAATACCGCAGCAGAGTCCTTAAATAATGCAGCAAAGTAATTAAATAATGCAGCAGAGTCCTTAAATAATGCAGCAAAGTCCTTAAATAATGCAGCAGAGTCCTTAAATACCAAAGCATAGTCCTTAAATAATGCGGCAGAGTCCTTAAATAATGCAACAAAGTCCTTAAATAATGCAGCAGAGTCCTTAAATAATGCAACAAAGTCCTTAAATAATGCAGCAAAGTCCTTAAATAAAGCAGCAAAGTCCTTACATAATGCAGCAGAGTCCTTAAACAATGCATCTGAGTCCCCAATTGCTTCAGCAGAGTCATTAAACACTGCAGCAGAGTCCTTAAATAATGCAGCAAAGTCTTAAATAATGCAGCAGAGTCCTTAAATAACGCAGCAGTCCTTAAATAATGCAGCAAAGTCCTTAAATAATGCAGCAGAGTCCTTAAATACCGCAGCAGAGTCATTAAATAATGCAGCAGAGTCCTTAAATAATACAGCAGAGACCTTAAATAATGCAGCTGAGTCCTCAAATGCTTCAGCAGAGTCATTAAATAATGCAGCAGAGTCCTTAAATAATGCAATAAAGTCCTTAAATAATGCAGCAGAGTCCTTAAATAATGCAGCAAAGTCCTTAAATAATGCAGCAGACTTCTAACATAATGCAACATAGTCCTTAAATAATGCAGCAGAGTCGTTATATAATGCAACAAAGTCATTAAATAATGCAGCAGAGTCCATAAATAATGCAGCAAAGTCCTTAAATAATACAGCAGAGTCCTTAAGTACCACAGCATAGTCCTTAAATAATGCAGCAAAGTCCTTAAAAATGCAGCAGAGTCCTTAAATAATGCAAGAGAGTCCTTAAATAATGCAGCAGAGTCCTTAAATACCGCAGCAGAGTCCTTAAATAATGCAGCAAAGTCCTTAAATAATACAACAAAGTCCTTAAATAATGCAGCAGAGTCATTAAATAATGCAGCAAAGTCCTTAAATAATGCAGCAGAGTCCTTAAATAATGCAGCAAATTCCTTAAATAATGCAGCAGAGTCATTAAATAATGCAATAAAGTCCTTAAATAATGCAACAGAGTCCTTAAATAATGCAGCAAAGTCCTTAAATAATGCAAAAAAAGTCCTTAAATAATGCAGCAGAGTCCTTAAATAATACAGCAAAGTCCTTAAATAATGCAGCAGAGTCCTTAAATAATGCAACAAAGTCCTTAAATAATGCAGTAGAGTCCTTAAATAATACAGCAAAGTCCTTAAATAATGCAGCAGAGTCCTAAAATAATGCAGCAAAGTCCTTAAATAATGCAGCAGAGTTCTTAAACACAGCAGCAGAGTCCTTAAATAATGCAGCAAGTAATTAAATAATGCAGCAGAGTCCTTAAGTAATGCAGCAAAGTCCTTAATTAATGCAGCAAAGTCCTTAAATAATGCAACAAATTCCTTAAATAATGCAGCAGCGTCCTTAAATAATGCAACAAATTCCTTAAATAATGCAGCAGAGTCCTTAAATACCACAGCAGAGTCCTTAAATAATGCAGCAGAGACCTTAAATAATGCAACAAAGTCCTTAAATAATGCAGCAGATTCCTTAAATTCTGCAGCAGCGTCCTTAAATAATGCATCAAAGTCCTTAAATAATGCAGCAGAGTCCTTAAATACTGCAGCAGAGTCCTTAAATAATGCAGCAAATTCCTTAAATAATGCAGCAGAGTCCTTAAATAATGCAGCTGAGTCCTCAAATGCTTCAGCAGAGTCATTAAATAATGCAGCAAAGTCCTTAAATAATGCAGCAGAGTCCTTAAATAATGCAGCTGAGTCCTCAAATGCTTCAGCAGAGTCATTAAATAATGCAGAAGACTCCTTAAATAATGCAGGAAAGTCCTTAAATAAAGCAGCAGAGTCCTTAGATAATGCAGCAGAGTCGTTAAATAATGCAGCAAAGTCCTTAAATAATGCAGCTGAGTCCTCAAATGCTTCAGCAGGATCCTTAAATAATGCAGCAGGATCCTTAAATAATGCAATAAAGTCCTTAAATTATGCAGCAGAGTCCTTAAATAATGCAGCAAAGTCCTTAAATAATGCAGCAGAGTCCTTACATAATGCAACAAACTCCTTAAATAATGCAGCAGAGTCCTTAAATAATGCAACAAAGTCCTTAAATAATGCAAAAGAGTCCTTAAATAAAGCAGCAAAGCCCTTACATAATGCAGCAGAGTCCTTAAATAATGCATCTGAGTGCCCAAATGCTTCAGCAGAGTCATTAAATACTGCAGCAGAGACCTTAAATAATGCAACAAAGTCCTTAAATAATGCAGCAGAGTCCTTAAATACCGCAGCAGAGTCCTTAAATAATGCAGCAAATTCCTTAAATAATGCAGCAGAGTCCTTAAATAATGCAGCTGAGTCCTCAAATGCTTCAGCAGGATCCTTAAATAATGCAGCAGAGACCTTTAATAATGCAGCTGAGTCCTCAAATGCTTCAGCAGAGTCATTAAATAATGCAGCAGGATCCTAAAATAATGCAATAAAGTCCTTAAATTATGCAGCAGAGTCCTTAAATAATGCAGCAAAGTCCTTAAGTACCATAGCAGAGTCCTTAAATAATGCAGCAGAGACCTTAAATAATGCAACAAAGTCCTTAAATAATGAAGCAGATTCCTTAAATTCTGCAGCAGTGTCCTTAAATAATGCATCAAAGTCCTTAAATAATGCAGCAGAGTCCTTAAATACCGCAGCAGAGTCCTTAAATAATGCAGCAAAGTAATTAAATAATGCAGCAGAGTCCTTAAATAATGCAGCAAAGTCCTTAAATAATGCAGCAGAGTCCTTAAATACCAAAGCATAGTCCTTAAATAATGCGGCAGAGTCCTTAAATAATGCAACAAAGTCCTTAAATAATGCAGCAGAGTCCTTAAATAATGCAACAAAGTCCTTAAATAATGCAGCAAAGTCCTTAAATAAAGCAGCAAAGTCCTTACATAATGCAGCAGAGTCCTTAAACAATGCATCTGAGTCCCCAATTGCTTCAGCAGAGTCATTAAACACTGCAGCAGAGTCCTTAAATAATGCAGCAAAGTCTTAAATAATGCAGCAGAGTCCTTAAATAACGCAGCAGTCCTTAAATAATGCAGCAAAGTCCTTAAATAATGCAGCAGAGTCCTTAAATACCGCAGCAGAGTCATTAAATAATGCAGCAGAGTCCTTAAATAATACAGCAGAGACCTTAAATAATGCAGCTGAGTCCTCAAATGCTTCAGCAGAGTCATTAAATAATGCAGCAGAGTCCTTAAATAATGCAATAAAGTCCTTAAATAATGCAGCAGAGTCCTTAAATAATGCAGCAAAGTCCTTAAATAATGCAGCAGACTTCTAACATAATGCAACATAGTCCTTTAATAATGCAGCAGAGTCGTTATATAATGCAACAAAGTCATTAAATAATGCAGCAGAGTCCTTAAATAATGCAGCAAAGTCCTTAAATAATACAGCAGAGTCCTTAAGTACCACAGCATAGTCCTTAAATAATGCAGCAAAGTCCTTAAAAAATGCAGCAGAGTCCTTAAATAATGCAACAGAGTCCTTAAATAATGCAGCAGAGTCCTTAAATACCGCAGCAGAGTCCTTAAATAATGCAGCAAAGTCCTTAAATAATACAACAAAGTCCTTAAATAATGCAGCAGAGTCATTAAATAATGCAGCAAAGTCCTTAAATAATGCAGCAGAGTCCTTAAATAATGCAGCAAATTCCTTAAATAATGCAGCAGAGTCATTAAATAATGCAATAAAGTCCTTAAATAATGCAACAGAGTCCTTAAATAATGCAGCAAAGTCCTTAAATAATGCAAAAAAAGTCCTTAAATAATGCAGCAGAGTCCTTAAATAATACAGCAAAGTCCTTAAATAATGCAGCAGAGTCCTTAAATAATGCAACAAAGTCCTTAAATAATGCAGTAGAGTCCTTAAATAATACAGCAAAGTCCTTAAATAATGCAGCAGAGTCCTAAAATAATGCAGCAAAGTCCTTAAATAATGCAGCAGAGTTCTTAAACACAGCAGCAGAGTCCTTAAATAATGCAGCAAGTAATTAAATAATGCAGCAGAGTCCTTAAGTAATGCAGCAAAGTCCTTAATTAATGCAGCAAAGTCCTTAAATAATGCAACAAATTCCTTAAATAATGCAGCAGCGTCCTTAAATAATGCAACAAATTCCTTAAATAATGCAGCAGAGTCCTTAAATACCACAGCAGAGTCCTTAAATAATGCAGCAGAGACCTTAAATAATGCAACAAAGTCCTTAAATAATGCAGCAGATTCCTTAAATTCTGCAGCAGCGTCCTTAAATAATGCATCAAAGTCCTTAAATAATGCAGCAGAGTCCTTAAATACCGCAGCAGAGTCCTTAAATAATGCAGCAAATTCCTTAAATAATGCAGCAGAGTCCTTAAATAATGCAGCTGAGTCCTCAAATGCTTCAGCAGAGTCATTAAATAATGCAGCAAAGTCCTTAAATAATGCAGCAGAGTCCTTAAATAATGCAGCTGAGTCCTCAAATGCTTCAGCAGAGTCATTAAATAATGCAGAAGACTCCTTAAATAATGCAGGAAAGTCCTTAAATAAAGCAGCAGAGTCCTTAGATAATGCAGCAGAGTCGTTAAATAATGCAGCAAAGTCCTTAAATAATGCAGCTGAGTCCTCAAATGCTTCAGCAGGATCCTTAAATAATGCAGCAGGATCCTTAAATAATGCAATAAAGTCCTTAAATTATGCAGCAGAGTCCTTAAATAATGCAGCAAAGTCCTTAAATAATGCAGCAGAGTCCTTACATAATGCAACAAACTCCTTAAATAATGCAGCAGAGTCCTTAAATAATGCAACAAAGTCCTTAAATAATGCAAAAGAGTCCTTAAATAAAGCAGCAAAGCCCTTACATAATGCAGCAGAGTCCTTAAATAATGCATCTGAGTGCCCAAATGCTTCAGCAGAGTCATTAAATACTGCAGCAGAGACCTTAAATAATGCAACAAAGTCCTTAAATAATGCAGCAGAGTCCTTAAATACCGCAGCAGAGTCCTTAAATAATGCAGCAAATTCCTTAAATAATGCAGCAGAGTCCTTAAATAATGCAGCTGAGTCCTCAAATGCTTCAGCAGAGTCGTTAAATAATGCAGCAAAGTCCTTAAATAATGCAGCAGACTCCTTACATAATGCAACAAAGTCCTTAAATAATGCAGCAGAGTACTTATATAATGCAACAAGTTATTAAATAATGCAGCAACGTCCTTAAATAATGCAGCAGAGTCCTTAAATAATGCAACAAATTCCTTAAATAATGCAGCAGAGTCCTTAAATAATGCAGCAAAGTCCTTAAATCATGCAGCTGAGTATTCAAATGCTTCAGCAGAGTCCTTAAATAATGCAGCAGAGACCTTAAATAATGCAGTTGAGTCCTCAAATGCTTCAGCAGATTCATTAAATAATGCAGCAAAGTCCTTAAATAATGCAGCAGACTCCTTACATAATGCAACAAATTCCTTAAATAATGCAGCAGAGTCCTTAAATACCACAGCAGAGTCCTTAAATAATGCAGCAAATTCCTTAAATAATGCAGCAGAGTCCTTAAATAATGCAGCAAAGTTCTTAAATAATGCAGCAGAGTCCTTAAATACCAAAGCATAGTCCTTAAATAATGCAGCAAAGTCCTTAAATAATGCAGCAGAATCCTTAAATAATGCAACAAAGTCCTTAAATAATGCAGCAGAGTCCTTAAATAATGCAACAAAGTCCTTAAATAATGCAAAAGAGTCCTTAAATAAAGCAGCAAAGCCCTTACATAATGCAGCAGAGTCCTTAAATAATGCATCTGAGTCCCCAAATGCTTCAGCAGAGTCATTAAATACTGCAGCAGAGTCCTTAAATAATGCAACAAAGTCCTTAAATAATGCAGCAGCGTCCTTAAATAATGCAACAAATTCCTTAAATAATGCAGCAGAGTCCTTAAATACCACAGCAGAGTCCTTAAATAATGCAGCAGAGACCTTAAATAATGCAACAAAGTCCTTAAATAATGCAGCAGATTCCTTAAATTCTGCAGCAGCGTCCTTAAATAATGCATCAAAGTCCTTAAATAATGCAGCAGAGTCCTTAAATAATGCAGCAAATTCCTTAAATAATGCAGCAGAGTCCTTAAATAATGCAGCTGAGTCCTCAAATACTTCAGCAGAGTCATTAAATAATGCAGAAGAGTCCTTAAATAATGCAGCAAAGTTCTTAAATAATGCAGCAGAGTCCTTAAATAACGCAGCAGAGTCGTTAAATAATGCAGCAAAGTCCTTAAATAATGCAGCTGAGTCCTCAAATGCTTCAGCAGGATCCTTAAATAATGCAGCAGAGACCTTTAATAATGCAGCTGAGTCCTCAAATGCTTCAGCAGAGTCATTAAATAATGCAGCAGGATCCTAAAATAATGCAATAAAGTCCTTAAATTATGCAGCAGAGTCCTTAAATAATGCAGCAAAGTCCTTAAATAATGAAGCAGATTCCTTAAATTCTGCAGCAGTGTCCTTAAATAATGCATCAAAGTCCTTAAATAATGCAGCAGAGTCCTTAAATACCGCAGCAGAGTCCTTAAATAATGCAGCAAAGTAATTAAATAATGCAGCAGAGTCCTTAAATAATGCAGCAAAGTCCTTAAATAATGCAGCAGAGTCCTTAAATACCATAGCAGAGTCCTTAAATAATGCAGCAGAGACCTTAAATAATGCAACAAAGTCCTTAAATAATGAAGCAGATTCCTTAAATTCTGCAGCAGTGTCCTTAAATAATGCATCAAAGTCCTTAAATAATGCAGCAGAGTCCTTAAATACCGCAGCAGAGTCCTTAAATAATGCAGCAAAGTAATTAAATAATGCAGCAGAGTCCTTAAATAATGCAGCAAAGTCCTTAAATAATGCAGCAGAGTCCTTAAATACCAAAGCATAGTCCTTAAATAATGCGGCAGAGTCCTTAAATAATGCAACAAAGTCCTTAAATAATGCAGCAGAGTCCTTAAATAATGCAACAAAGTCCTTAAATAATGCAGCAAAGTCCTTAAATAAAGCAGCAAAGTCCTTACATAATGCAGCAGAGTCCTTAAACAATGCATCTGAGTCCCCAATTGCTTCAGCAGAGTCATTAAACACTGCAGCAGAGTCCTTAAATAATGCAGCAAAGTCTTAAATAATGCAGCAGAGTCCTTAAATAACGCAGCAGTCCTTAAATAATGCAGCAAAGTCCTTAAATAATGCAGCAGAGTCCTTAAATACCGCAGCAGAGTCATTAAATAATGCAGCAGAGTCCTTAAATAATACAGCAGAGACCTTAAATAATGCAGCTGAGTCCTCAAATGCTTCAGCAGAGTCATTAAATAATGCAGCAGAGTCCTTAAATAATGCAATAAAGTCCTTAAATAATGCAGCAGAGTCCTTAAATAATGCAGCAAAGTCCTTAAATAATGCAGCAGACTTCTAACATAATGCAACATAGTCCTTAAATAATGCAGCAGAGTCGTTATATAATGCAACAAAGTCATTAAATAATGCAGCAGAGTCCATAAATAATGCAGCAAAGTCCTTAAATAATACAGCAGAGTCCTTAAGTACCACAGCATAGTCCTTAAATAATGCAGCAAAGTCCTTAAAAAATGCAGCAGAGTCCTTAAATAATGCAAGAGAGTCCTTAAATAATGCAGCAGAGTCCTTAAATACCGCAGCAGAGTCCTTAAATAATGCAGCAAAGTCCTTAAATAATACAACAAAGTCCTTAAATAATGCAGCAGAGTCATTAAATAATGCAGCAAAGTCCTTAAATAATGCAGCAGAGTCCTTAAATAATGCAGCAAATTCCTTAAATAATGCAGCAGAGTCATTAAATAATGCAATAAAGTCCTTAAATAATGCAACAGAGTCCTTAAATAATGCAGCAAAGTCCTTAAATAATGCAAAAAAAGTCCTTAAATAATGCAGCAGAGTCCTTAAATAATACAGCAAAGTCCTTAAATAATGCAGCAGAGTCCTTAAATAATGCAACAAAGTCCTTAAATAATGCAGTAGAGTCCTTAAATAATACAGCAAAGTCCTTAAATAATGCAGCAGAGTCCTAAAATAATGCAGCAAAGTCCTTAAATAATGCAGCAGAGTTCTTAAACACAGCAGCAGAGTCCTTAAATAATGCAGCAAGTAATTAAATAATGCAGCAGAGTCCTTAAGTAATGCAGCAAAGTCCTTAATTAATGCAGCAAAGTCCTTAAATAATGCAACAAATTCCTTAAATAATGCAGCAGCGTCCTTAAATAATGCAACAAATTCCTTAAATAATGCAGCAGAGTCCTTAAATACCACAGCAGAGTCCTTAAATAATGCAGCAGAGACCTTAAATAATGCAACAAAGTCCTTAAATAATGCAGCAGATTCCTTAAATTCTGCAGCAGCGTCCTTAAATAATGCATCAAAGTCCTTAAATAATGCAGCAGAGTCCTTAAATACTGCAGCAGAGTCCTTAAATAATGCAGCAAATTCCTTAAATAATGCAGCAGAGTCCTTAAATAATGCAGCTGAGTCCTCAAATGCTTCAGCAGAGTCATTAAATAATGCAGCAAAGTCCTTAAATAATGCAGCAGAGTCCTTAAATAATGCAGCTGAGTCCTCAAATGCTTCAGCAGAGTCATTAAATAATGCAGAAGACTCCTTAAATAATGCAGGAAAGTCCTTAAATAAAGCAGCAGAGTCCTTAGATAATGCAGCAGAGTCGTTAAATAATGCAGCAAAGTCCTTAAATAATGCAGCTGAGTCCTCAAATGCTTCAGCAGGATCCTTAAATAATGCAGCAGGATCCTTAAATAATGCAATAAAGTCCTTAAATTATGCAGCAGAGTCCTTAAATAATGCAGCAAAGTCCTTAAATAATGCAGCAGAGTCCTTACATAATGCAACAAACTCCTTAAATAATGCAGCAGAGTCCTTAAATAATGCAACAAAGTCCTTAAATAATGCAAAAGAGTCCTTAAATAAAGCAGCAAAGCCCTTACATAATGCAGCAGAGTCCTTAAATAATGCATCTGAGTGCCCAAATGCTTCAGCAGAGTCATTAAATACTGCAGCAGAGACCTTAAATAATGCAACAAAGTCCTTAAATAATGCAGCAGAGTCCTTAAATACCGCAGCAGAGTCCTTAAATAATGCAGCAAATTCCTTAAATAATGCAGCAGAGTCCTTAAATAATGCAGCTGAGTCCTCAAATGCTTCAGCAGGATCCTTAAATAATGCAGCAGAGACCTTTAATAATGCAGCTGAGTCCTCAAATGCTTCAGCAGAGTCATTAAATAATGCAGCAGGATCCTAAAATAATGCAATAAAGTCCTTAAATTATGCAGCAGAGTCCTTAAATAATGCAGCAAAGTCCTTAAGTACCATAGCAGAGTCCTTAAATAATGCAGCAGAGACCTTAAATAATGCAACAAAGTCCTTAAATAATGAAGCAGATTCCTTAAATTCTGCAGCAGTGTCCTTAAATAATGCATCAAAGTCCTTAAATAATGCAGCAGAGTCCTTAAATACCGCAGCAGAGTCCTTAAATAATGCAGCAAAGTAATTAAATAATGCAGCAGAGTCCTTAAATAATGCAGCAAAGTCCTTAAATAATGCAGCAGAGTCCTTAAATACCAAAGCATAGTCCTTAAATAATGCGGCAGAGTCCTTAAATAATGCAACAAAGTCCTTAAATAATGCAGCAGAGTCCTTAAATAATGCAACAAAGTCCTTAAATAATGCAGCAAAGTCCTTAAATAAAGCAGCAAAGTCCTTACATAATGCAGCAGAGTCCTTAAACAATGCATCTGAGTCCCCAATTGCTTCAGCAGAGTCATTAAACACTGCAGCAGAGTCCTTAAATAATGCAGCAAAGTCTTAAATAATGCAGCAGAGTCCTTAAATAACGCAGCAGTCCTTAAATAATGCAGCAAAGTCCTTAAATAATGCAGCAGAGTCCTTAAATACCGCAGCAGAGTCATTAAATAATGCAGCAGAGTCCTTAAATAATACAGCAGAGACCTTAAATAATGCAGCTGAGTCCTCAAATGCTTCAGCAGAGTCATTAAATAATGCAGCAGAGTCCTTAAATAATGCAATAAAGTCCTTAAATAATGCAGCAGAGTCCTTAAATAATGCAGCAAAGTCCTTAAATAATGCAGCAGACTTCTAACATAATGCAACATAGTCCTTTAATAATGCAGCAGAGTCGTTATATAATGCAACAAAGTCATTAAATAATGCAGCAGAGTCCTTAAATAATGCAGCAAAGTCCTTAAATAATACAGCAGAGTCCTTAAGTACCACAGCATAGTCCTTAAATAATGCAGCAAAGTCCTTAAAAAATGCAGCAGAGTCCTTAAATAATGCAACAGAGTCCTTAAATAATGCAGCAGAGTCCTTAAATACCGCAGCAGAGTCCTTAAATAATGCAGCAAAGTCCTTAAATAATACAACAAAGTCCTTAAATAATGCAGCAGAGTCATTAAATAATGCAGCAAAGTCCTTAAATAATGCAGCAGAGTCCTTAAATAATGCAGCAAATTCCTTAAATAATGCAGCAGAGTCATTAAATAATGCAATAAAGTCCTTAAATAATGCAACAGAGTCCTTAAATAATGCAGCAAAGTCCTTAAATAATGCAAAAAAAGTCCTTAAATAATGCAGCAGAGTCCTTAAATAATACAGCAAAGTCCTTAAATAATGCAGCAGAGTCCTTAAATAATGCAACAAAGTCCTTAAATAATGCAGTAGAGTCCTTAAATAATACAGCAAAGTCCTTAAATAATGCAGCAGAGTCCTAAAATAATGCAGCAAAGTCCTTAAATAATGCAGCAGAGTTCTTAAACACAGCAGCAGAGTCCTTAAATAATGCAGCAAGTAATTAAATAATGCAGCAGAGTCCTTAAGTAATGCAGCAAAGTCCTTAATTAATGCAGCAAAGTCCTTAAATAATGCAACAAATTCCTTAAATAATGCAGCAGCGTCCTTAAATAATGCAACAAATTCCTTAAATAATGCAGCAGAGTCCTTAAATACCACAGCAGAGTCCTT
Organism: Phyllobates terribilis; assembly: GCF_046119375.1. Lineage (NCBI taxonomy): Eukaryota > Metazoa > Chordata > Amphibia > Anura > Dendrobatidae > Phyllobates > Phyllobates terribilis. The sequence goes on from NW_027363048.1 coordinate 1,096,979, forward strand.
AAATAATGCAGCAGAGACCTTAAATAATGCAACAAAGTCCTTAAATAATGCAGCAGATTCCTTAAATTCTGCAGCAGCGTCCTTAAATAATGCATCAAAGTCCTTAAATAATGCAGCAGAGTCCTTAAATACCGCAGCAGAGTCCTTAAATAATGCAGCAAATTCCTTAAATAATGCAGCAGAGTCCTTAAATAATGCAGCTGAGTCCTCAAATGCTTCAGCAGAGTCATTAAATAATGCAGCAAAGTCCTTAAATAATGCAGCAGAGTCCTTAAATAATGCAGCTGAGTCCTCAAATGCTTCAGCAGAGTCATTAAATAATGCAGAAGACTCCTTAAATAATGCAGGAAAGTCCTTAAATAAAGCAGCAGAGTCCTTAGATAATGCAGCAGAGTCGTTAAATAATGCAGCAAAGTCCTTAAATAATGCAGCTGAGTCCTCAAATGCTTCAGCAGGATCCTTAAATAATGCAGCAGGATCCTTAAATAATGCAATAAAGTCCTTAAATTATGCAGCAGAGTCCTTAAATAATGCAGCAAAGTCCTTAAATAATGCAGCAGAGTCCTTACATAATGCAACAAACTCCTTAAATAATGCAGCAGAGTCCTTAAATAATGCAACAAAGTCCTTAAATAATGCAAAAGAGTCCTTAAATAAAGCAGCAAAGCCCTTACATAATGCAGCAGAGTCCTTAAATAATGCATCTGAGTGCCCAAATGCTTCAGCAGAGTCATTAAATACTGCAGCAGAGACCTTAAATAATGCAACAAAGTCCTTAAATAATGCAGCAGAGTCCTTAAATACCGCAGCAGAGTCCTTAAATAATGCAGCAAATTCCTTAAATAATGCAGCAGAGTCCTTAAATAATGCAGCTGAGTCCTCAAATGCTTCAGCAGAGTCGTTAAATAATGCAGCAAAGTCCTTAAATAATGCAGCAGACTCCTTACATAATGCAACAAAGTCCTTAAATAATGCAGCAGAGTACTTATATAATGCAACAAGTTATTAAATAATGCAGCAACGTCCTTAAATAATGCAGCAGAGTCCTTAAATAATGCAACAAATTCCTTAAATAATGCAGCAGAGTCCTTAAATAATGCAGCAAAGTCCTTAAATCATGCAGCTGAGTATTCAAATGCTTCAGCAGAGTCCTTAAATAATGCAGCAGAGACCTTAAATAATGCAGTTGAGTCCTCAAATGCTTCAGCAGATTCATTAAATAATGCAGCAAAGTCCTTAAATAATGCAGCAGACTCCTTACATAATGCAACAAATTCCTTAAATAATGCAGCAGAGTCCTTAAATACCACAGCAGAGTCCTTAAATAATGCAGCAAATTCCTTAAATAATGCAGCAGAGTCCTTAAATAATGCAGCAAAGTTCTTAAATAATGCAGCAGAGTCCTTAAATACCAAAGCATAGTCCTTAAATAATGCAGCAAAGTCCTTAAATAATGCAGCAGAATCCTTAAATAATGCAACAAAGTCCTTAAATAATGCAGCAGAGTCCTTAAATAATGCAACAAAGTCCTTAAATAATGCAAAAGAGTCCTTAAATAAAGCAGCAAAGCCCTTACATAATGCAGCAGAGTCCTTAAATAATGCATCTGAGTCCCCAAATGCTTCAGCAGAGTCATTAAATACTGCAGCAGAGTCCTTAAATAATGCAACAAAGTCCTTAAATAATGCAGCAGCGTCCTTAAATAATGCAACAAATTCCTTAAATAATGCAGCAGAGTCCTTAAATACCACAGCAGAGTCCTTAAATAATGCAGCAGAGACCTTAAATAATGCAACAAAGTCCTTAAATAATGCAGCAGATTCCTTAAATTCTGCAGCAGCGTCCTTAAATAATGCATCAAAGTCCTTAAATAATGCAGCAGAGTCCTTAAATAATGCAGCAAATTCCTTAAATAATGCAGCAGAGTCCTTAAATAATGCAGCTGAGTCCTCAAATACTTCAGCAGAGTCATTAAATAATGCAGAAGAGTCCTTAAATAATGCAGCAAAGTTCTTAAATAATGCAGCAGAGTCCTTAAATAACGCAGCAGAGTCGTTAAATAATGCAGCAAAGTCCTTAAATAATGCAGCTGAGTCCTCAAATGCTTCAGCAGGATCCTTAAATAATGCAGCAGAGACCTTTAATAATGCAGCTGAGTCCTCAAATGCTTCAGCAGAGTCATTAAATAATGCAGCAGGATCCTAAAATAATGCAATAAAGTCCTTAAATTATGCAGCAGAGTCCTTAAATAATGCAGCAAAGTCCTTAAGTACCATAGCAGAGTCCTTAAATAATGCAGCAGAGACCTTAAATAATGCAACAAAGTCCTTAAATAATGAAGCAGATTCCTTAAATTCTGCAGCAGTGTCCTTAAATAATGCATCAAAGTCCTTAAATAATGCAGCAGAGTCCTTAAATACCGCAGCAGAGTCCTTAAATAATGCAGCAAAGTAATTAAATAATGCAGCAGAGTCCTTAAATAATGCAGCAAAGTCCTTAAATAATGCAGCAGAGTCCTTAAATACCAAAGCATAGTCCTTAAATAATGCGGCAGAGTCCTTAAATAATGCAACAAAGTCCTTAAATAATGCAGCAGAGTCCTTAAATAATGCAACAAAGTCCTTAAATAATGCAGCAAAGTCCTTAAATAAAGCAGCAAAGTCCTTACATAATGCAGCAGAGTCCTTAAACAATGCATCTGAGTCCCCAATTGCTTCAGCAGAGTCATTAAACACTGCAGCAGAGTCCTTAAATAATGCAGCAAAGTCTTAAATAATGCAGCAGAGTCCTTAAATAACGCAGCAGTCCTTAAATAATGCAGCAAAGTCCTTAAATAATGCAGCAGAGTCCTTAAATACCGCAGCAGAGTCATTAAATAATGCAGCAGAGTCCTTAAATAATACAGCAGAGACCTTAAATAATGCAGCTGAGTCCTCAAATGCTTCAGCAGAGTCATTAAATAATGCAGCAGAGTCCTTAAATAATGCAATAAAGTCCTTAAATAATGCAGCAGAGTCCTTAAATAATGCAGCAAAGTCCTTAAATAATGCAGCAGACTTCTAACATAATGCAACATAGTCCTTAAATAATGCAGCAGAGTCGTTATATAATGCAACAAAGTCATTAAATAATGCAGCAGAGTCCTTAAATAATGCAGCAAAGTCCTTAAATAATACAGCAGAGTCCTTAAGTACCACAGCATAGTCCTTAAATAATGCAGCAAAGTCCTTAAAAAATGCAGCAGAGTCCTTAAATAATGCAACAGAGTCCTTAAATAATGCAGCAGAGTCCTTAAATACCGCAGCAGAGTCCTTAAATAATGCAGCAAAGTCCTTAAATAATACAACAAAGTCCTTAAATAATGCAGCAGAGTCATTAAATAATGCAGCAAAGTCCTTAAATAATGCAGCAGAGTCCTTAAATAATGCAGCAAATTCCTTAAATAATGCAGCAGAGTCATTAAATAATGCAATAAAGTCCTTAAATAATGCAACAGAGTCCTTAAATAATGCAGCAAAGTCCTTAAATAATGCAAAAAAAGTCCTTAAATAATGCAGCAGAGTCCTTAAATAATACAGCAAAGTCCTTAAATAATGCAGCAGAGTCCTTAAATAATGCAACAAAGTCCTTAAATAATGCAGTAGAGTCCTTAAATAATACAGCAAAGTCCTTAAATAATGCAGCAGAGTCCTAAAATAATGCAGCAAAGTCCTTAAATAATGCAGCAGAGTTCTTAAACACAGCAGCAGAGTCCTTAAATAATGCAGCAAGTAATTAAATAATGCAGCAGAGTCCTTAAGTAATGCAGCAAAGTCCTTAATTAATGCAGCAAAGTCCTTAAATAATGCAACAAATTCCTTAAATAATGCAGCAGCGTCCTTAAATAATGCAACAAATTCCTTAAATAATGCAGCAGAGTCCTTAAATACCACAGCAGAGTCCTTAAATAATGCAGCAGAGACCTTAAATAATGCAACAAAGTCCTTAAATAATGCAGCAGATTCCTTAAATTCTGCAGCAGCGTCCTTAAATAATGCATCAAAGTCCTTAAATAATGCAGCAGAGTCCTTAAATACTGCAGCAGAGTCCTTAAATAATGCAGCAAATTCCTTAAATAATGCAGCAGAGTCCTTAAATAATGCAGCTGAGTCCTCAAATGCTTCAGCAGAGTCATTAAATAATGCAGCAAAGTCCTTAAATAATGCAGCAGAGTCCTTAAATAATGCAGCTGAGTCCTCAAATGCTTCAGCAGAGTCATTAAATAATGCAGAAGACTCCTTAAATAATGCAGGAAAGTCCTTAAATAAAGCAGCAGAGTCCTTAGATAATGCAGCAGAGTCGTTAAATAATGCAGCAAAGTCCTTAAATAATGCAGCTGAGTCCTCAAATGCTTCAGCAGGATCCTTAAATAATGCAGCAGGATCCTTAAATAATGCAATAAAGTCCTTAAATTATGCAGCAGAGTCCTTAAATAATGCAGCAAAGTCCTTAAATAATGCAGCAGAGTCCTTACATAATGCAACAAACTCCTTAAATAATGCAGCAGAGTCCTTAAATAATGCAACAAAGTCCTTAAATAATGCAAAAGAGTCCTTAAATAAAGCAGCAAAGCCCTTACATAATGCAGCAGAGTCCTTAAATAATGCATCTGAGTGCCCAAATGCTTCAGCAGAGTCATTAAATACTGCAGCAGAGACCTTAAATAATGCAACAAAGTCCTTAAATAATGCAGCAGAGTCCTTAAATACCGCAGCAGAGTCCTTAAATAATGCAGCAAATTCCTTAAATAATGCAGCAGAGTCCTTAAATAATGCAGCTGAGTCCTCAAATGCTTCAGCAGGATCCTTAAATAATGCAGCAGAGACCTTTAATAATGCAGCTGAGTCCTCAAATGCTTCAGCAGAGTCATTAAATAATGCAGCAGGATCCTAAAATAATGCAATAAAGTCCTTAAATTATGCAGCAGAGTCCTTAAATAATGCAACAAAGTCCTTAAGTACCATAGCAGAGTCCTTAAATAATGCAGCAGAGACCTTAAATAATGCAACAAAGTCCTTAAATAATGAAGCAGATTCCTTAAATTCTGCAGCAGTGTCCTTAAATAATGCATCAAAGTCCTTAAATAATGCAGCAGAGTCCTTAAATACCGCAGCAGAGTCCTTAAATAATGCAGCAAAGTAATTAAATAATGCAGCAGAGTCCTTAAATAATGCAGCAAAGTCCTTAAATAATGCAGCAGAGTCCTTAAATACCAAAGCATAGTCCTTAAATAATGCGGCAGAGTCCTTAAATAATGCAACAAAGTCCTTAAATAATGCAGCAGAGTCCTTAAATAATGCAACAAAGTCCTTAAATAATGCAGCAAAGTCCTTAAATAAAGCAGCAAAGTCCTTACATAATGCAGCAGAGTCCTTAAACAATGCATCTGAGTCCCCAATTGCTTCAGCAGAGTCATTAAACACTGCAGCAGAGTCCTTAAATAATGCAGCAAAGTCTTAAATAATGCAGCAGAGTCCTTAAATAACGCAGCAGTCCTTAAATAATGCAGCAAAGTCCTTAAATAATGCAGCAGAGTCCTTAAATACCGCAGCAGAGTCATTAAATAATGCAGCAGAGTCCTTAAATAATACAGCAGAGACCTTAAATAATGCAGCTGAGTCCTCAAATGCTTCAGCAGAGTCATTAAATAATGCAGCAGAGTCCTTAAATAATGCAATAAAGTCCTTAAATAATGCAGCAGAGTCCTTAAATAATGCAGCAAAGTCCTTAAATAATGCAGCAGACTTCTAACATAATGCAACATAGTCCTTTAATAATGCAGCAGAGTCGTTATATAATGCAACAAAGTCATTAAATAATGCAGCAGAGTCCTTAAATAATGCAGCAAAGTCCTTAAATAATACAGCAGAGTCCTTAAGTACCACAGCATAGTCCTTAAATAATGCAGCAAAGTCCTTAAAAAATGCAGCAGAGTCCTTAAATAATGCAACAGAGTCCTTAAATAATGCAGCAGAGTCCTTAAATACCGCAGCAGAGTCCTTAAATAATGCAGCAAAGTCCTTAAATAATACAACAAAGTCCTTAAATAATGCAGCAGAGTCATTAAATAATGCAGCAAAGTCCTTAAATAATGCAGCAGAGTCCTTAAATAATGCAGCAAATTCCTTAAATAATGCAGCAGAGTCATTAAATAATGCAATAAAGTCCTTAAATAATGCAACAGAGTCCTTAAATAATGCAGCAAAGTCCTTAAATAATGCAAAAAAAGTCCTTAAATAATGCAGCAGAGTCCTTAAATAATACAGCAAAGTCCTTAAATAATGCAGCAGAGTCCTTAAATAATGCAACAAAGTCCTTAAATAATGCAGTAGAGTCCTTAAATAATACAGCAAAGTCCTTAAATAATGCAGCAGAGTCCTAAAATAATGCAGCAAAGTCCTTAAATAATGCAGCACAGTTCTTAAACACAGCAGCAGAGTCCTTAAATAATGCAGCAAGTAATTAAATAATGCAGCAGAGTCCTTAAGTAATGCAGCAAAGTCCTTAATTAATGCAGCAAAGTCCTTAAATAATGCAACAAATTCCTTAAATAATGCAGCAGCGTCCTTAAATAATGCAACAAATTCCTTAAATAATGCAGCAGAGTCCTTAAATACCACAGCAGAGTCCTTAAATAATGCAGCAGAGACCTTAAATAATGCAACAAAGTCCTTAAATAATGCAGCAGATTCCTTAAATTCTGCAGCAGCGTCCTTAAATAATGCATCAAAGTCCTTAAATAATGCAGCAGAGTCCTTAAATACCGCAGCAGAGTCCTTAAATAATGCAGCAAATTCCTTAAATAATGCAGCAGAGTCCTTAAATAATGCAGCTGAGTCCTCAAATGCTTCAGCAGAGTCATTAAATAATGCAGCAAAGTCCTTAAATAATGCAGCAGAGTCCTTAAATAATGCAGCTGAGTCCTCAAATGCTTCAGCAGAGTCATTAAATAATGCAGAAGACTCCTTAAATAATGCAGGAAAGTCCTTAAATAAAGCAGCAGAGTCCTTAGATAATGCAGCAGAGTCGTTAAATAATGCAGCAAAGTCCTTAAATAATGCAGCTGAGTCCTCAAATGCTTCAGCAGGATCCTTAAATAATGCAGCAGGATCCTTAAATAATGCAATAAAGTCCTTAAATTATGCAGCAGAGTCCTTAAATAATGCAGCAAAGTCCTTAAATAATGCAGCAGAGTCCTTACATAATGCAACAAACTCCTTAAATAATGCAGCAGAGTCCTTAAATAATGCAACAAAGTCCTTAAATAATGCAAAAGAGTCCTTAAATAAAGCAGCAAAGCCCTTACATAATGCAGCAGAGTCCTTAAATAATGCATCTGAGTGCCCAAATGCTTCAGCAGAGTCATTAAATACTGCAGCAGAGACCTTAAATAATGCAACAAAGTCCTTAAATAATGCAGCAGAGTCCTTAAATACCGCAGCAGAGTCCTTAAATAATGCAGCACATTCCTTAAATAATGCAGCAGAGTCCTTAAATAATGCAGCTGAGTCCTCAAATGCTTCAGCAGAGTCGTTAAATAATGCAGCAAAGTCCTTAAATAATGCAGCAGACTCCTTACATAATGCAACAAAGTCCTTAAATAATGCAGCAGAGTACTTATATAATGCAACAAGTTATTAAATAATGCAGCAACGTCCTTAAATAATGCAGCAGAGTCCTTAAATAATGCAACAAATTCCTTAAATAATGCAGCAGAGTCCTTAAATAATGCAGCAAAGTCCTTAAATCATGCAGCTGAGTATTCAAATGCTTCAGCAGAGTCCTTAAATAATGCAGCAGAGACCTTAAATAATGCAGTTGAGTCCTCAAATGCTTCAGCAGATTCATTAAATAATGCAGCAAAGTCCTTAAATAATGCAGCAGACTCCTTACATAATGCAACAAATTCCTTAAATAATGCAGCAGAGTCCTTAAATACCACAGCAGAGTCCTTAAATAATGCAGCAAATTCCTTAAATAATGCAGCAGAGTCCTTAAATAATGCAGCAAAGTTCTTAAATAATGCAGCAGAGTCCTTAAATACCAAAGCATAGTCCTTAAATAATGCAGCAAAGTCCTTAAATAATGCAGCAGAATCCTTAAATAATGCAACAAAGTCCTTAAATAATGCAGCAGAGTCCTTAAATAATGCAACAAAGTCCTTAAATAATGCAAAAGAGTCCTTAAATAAAGCAGCAAAGCCCTTACATAATGCAGCAGAGTCCTTAAATAATGCATCTGAGTCCCCAAATGCTTCAGCAGAGTCATTAAATACTGCAGCAGAGTCCTTAAATAATGCAACAAAGTCCTTAAATAATGCAGCAGCGTCCTTAAATAATGCAACAAATTCCTTAAATAATGCAGCAGAGTCCTTAAATACCACAGCAGAGTCCTTAAATAATGCAGCAGAGACCTTAAATAATGCAACAAAGTCCTTAAATAATGCAGCAGATTCCTTAAATTCTGCAGCAGCGTCCTTAAATAATGCATCAAAGTCCTTAAATAATGCAGCAGAGTCCTTAAATAATGCAGCAAATTCCTTAAATAATGCAGCAGAGTCCTTAAATAATGCAGCTGAGTCCTCAAATACTTCAGCAGAGTCATTAAATAATGCAGAAGAGTCCTTAAATAATGCAGCAAAGTTCTTAAATAATGCAGCAGAGTCCTTAAATAACGCAGCAGAGTCGTTAAATAATGCAGCAAAGTCCTTAAATAATGCAGCTGAGTCCTCAAATGCTTCAGCAGGATCCTTAAATAATGCAGCAGAGACCTTTAATAATGCAGCTGAGTCCTCAAATGCTTCAGCAGAGTCATTAAATAATGCAGCAGGATCCTAAAATAATGCAATAAAGTCCTTAAATTATGCAGCAGAGTCCTTAAATAATGCAGCAAAGTCCTTAAGTACCATAGCAGAGTCCTTAAATAATGCAGCAGAGACCTTAAATAATGCAACAAAGTCCTTAAATAATGAAGCAGATTCCTTAAATTCTGCAGCAGTGTCCTTAAATAATGCATCAAAGTCCTTAAATAATGCAGCAGAGTCCTTAAATACCGCAGCAGAGTCCTTAAATAATGCAGCAAAGTAATTAAATAATGCAGCAGAGTCCTTAAATAATGCAGCAAAGTCCTTAAATAATGCAGCAGAGTCCTTAAATACCAAAGCATAGTCCTTAAATAATGCGGCAGAGTCCTTAAATAATGCAACAAAGTCCTTAAATAATGCAGCAGAGTCCTTAAATAATGCAACAAAGTCCTTAAATAATGCAGCAAAGTCCTTAAATAAAGCAGCAAAGTCCTTACATAATGCAGCAGAGTCCTTAAACAATGCATCTGAGTCCCCAATTGCTTCAGCAGAGTCATTAAACACTGCAGCAGAGTCCTTAAATAATGCAGCAAAGTCTTAAATAATGCAGCAGAGTCCTTAAATAACGCAGCAGTCCTTAAATAATGCAGCAAAGTCCTTAAATAATGCAGCAGAGTCCTTAAATACCGCAGCAGAGTCATTAAATAATGCAGCAGAGTCCTTAAATAATACAGCAGAGACCTTAAATAATGCAGCTGAGTCCTCAAATGCTTCAGCAGAGTCATTAAATAATGCAGCAGAGTCCTTAAATAATGCAATAAAGTCCTTAAATAATGCAGCAGAGTCCTTAAATAATGCAGCAAAGTCCTTAAATAATGCAGCAGACTTCTAACATAATGCAACATAGTCCTTAAATAATGCAGCAGAGTCGTTATATAATGCAACAAAGTCATTAAATAATGCAGCAGAGTCCTTAAATAATGCAGCAAAGTCCTTAAATAATACAGCAGAGTCCTTAAGTACCACAGCATAGTCCTTAAATAATGCAGCAAAGTCCTTAAAAAATGCAGCAGAGTCCTTAAATAATGCAACAGAGTCCTTAAATAATGCAGCAGAGTCCTTAAATACCGCAGCAGAGTCCTTAAATAATGCAGCAAAGTCCTTAAATAATACAACAAAGTCCTTAAATAATGCAGCAGAGTCATTAAATAATGCAGCAAAGTCCTTAAATAATGCAGCAGAGTCCTTAAATAATGCAGCAAATTCCTTAAATAATGCAGCAGAGTCATTAAATAATGCAATAAAGTCCTTAAATAATGCAACAGAGTCCTTAAATAATGCAGCAAAGTCCTTAAATAATGCAAAAAAAGTCCTTAAATAATGCAGCAGAGTCCTTAAATAATACAGCAAAGTCCTTAAATAATGCAGCAGAGTCCTTAAATAATGCAACAAAGTCCTTAAATAATGCAGTAGAGTCCTTAAATAATACAGCAAAGTCCTTAAATAATGCAGCAGAGTCCTAAAATAATGCAGCAAAGTCCTTAAATAATGCAGCAGAGTTCTTAAACACAGCAGCAGAGTCCTTAAATAATGCAGCAAGTAATTAAATAATGCAGCAGAGTCCTTAAGTAATGCAGCAAAGTCCTTAATTAATGCAGCAAAGTCCTTAAATAATGCAACAAATTCCTTAAATAATGCAGCAGCGTCCTTAAATAATGCAACAAATTCCTTAAATAATGCAGCAGAGTCCTTAAATACCACAGCAGAGTCCTTAAATAATGCAGCAGAGACCTTAAATAATGCAACAAAGTCCTTAAATAATGCAGCAGATTCCTTAAATTCTGCAGCAGCGTCCTTAAATAATGCATCAAAGTCCTTAAATAATGCAGCAGAGTCCTTAAATACTGCAGCAGAGTCCTTAAATAATGCAGCAAATTCCTTAAATAATGCAGCAGAGTCCTTAAATAATGCAGCTGAGTCCTCAAATGCTTCAGCAGAGTCATTAAATAATGCAGCAAAGTCCTTAAATAATGCAGCAGAGTCCTTAAATAATGCAGCTGAGTCCTCAAATGCTTCAGCAGAGTCATTAAATAATGCAGAAGACTCCTTAAATAATGCAGGAAAGTCCTTAAATAAAGCAGCAGAGTCCTTAGATAATGCAGCAGAGTCGTTAAATAATGCAGCAAAGTCCTTAAATAATGCAGCTGAGTCCTCAAATGCTTCAGCAGGATCCTTAAATAATGCAGCAGGATCCTTAAATAATGCAATAAAGTCCTTAAATTATGCAGCAGAGTCCTTAAATAATGCAGCAAAGTCCTTAAATAATGCAGCAGAGTCCTTACATAATGCAACAAACTCCTTAAATAATGCAGCAGAGTCCTTAAATAATGCAACAAAGTCCTTAAATAATGCAGCAGAGTCCTTAAATAAAGCAGCAAAGCCCTTACATAATGCAGCAGAGTCCTTAAATAATGCATCTGAGTGCCCAAATGCTTCAGCAGAGTCATTAAATACTGCAGCAGAGACCTTAAATAATGCAACAAAGTCCTTAAATAATGCAGCAGAGTCCTTAAATACCGCAGCAGAGTCCTTAAATAATGCAGCAAATTCCTTAAATAATGCAGCAGAGTCCTTAAATAATGCAGCTGAGTCCTCAAATGCTTCAGCAGAGTCGTTAAATAATGCAGCAAAGTCCTTAAATAATGCAGCAGACTCCTTACATAATGCAACAAAGTCCTTAAATAATGCAGCAGAGTACTTATATAATGCAACAAGTTATTAAATAATGCAGCAACGTCCTTAAATAATGCAGCAGAGTCCTTAAATAATGCAACAAATTCCTTAAATAATGCAGCAGAGTCCTTAAATAATGCAGCAAAGTCCTTAAATCAGGCAGCTGAGTATTCAAATGCTTCAGCAGAGTCCTTAAATAATGCAGCAGAGACCTTAAATAATGCAGTTGAGTCCTCAAATGCTTCAGCAGATTCATTAAATAATGCAGCAAAGTCCTTAAATAATGCAGCAGACTCCTTACATAATGCAACAAATTCCTTAAATAATGCAGCAGAGTCCTTAAATACCACAGCAGAGTCCTTAAATAATGCAGCAAATTCCTTAAATAATGCAGCAGAGTCCTTAAATAATGCAGCAAAGTTCTTAAATAATGCAGCAGAGTCCTTAAATACCAAAGCATAGTCCTTAAATAATGCAGCAAAGTCCTTAAATAATGCAGCAGAATCCTTAAATAATGCAACAAAGTCCTTAAATAATGCAGCAGAGTCCTTAAATAATGCAACAAAGTCCTTAAATAATGCAAAAGAGTCCTTAAATAAAGCAGCAAAGCCCTTACATAATGCAGCAGAGTCCTTAAATAATGCATCTGTGTCCCCAAATGCTTCAGCAGAGTCATTAAATACTGCAGCAGAGTCCTTAAATAATGCAACAAAGTCCTTAAATAATGCAGCAGCGTCCTTAAATAATGCAACAAATTCCTTAAATAATGCAGCAGAGTCCTTAAATACCACAGCAGAGTCCTTAAATAATGCAGCAGAGACCTTAAATAATGCAACAAAGTCCTTAAATAATGCAGCAGATTCCTTAAATTCTGCAGCAGCGTCCTTAAATAATGCATCAAAGTCCTTAAATAATGCAGCAGAGTCCTTAAATAATGCAGCAAATTCCTTAAATAATGCAGCAGAGTCCTTAAATAATGCAGCTGAGTCCTCAAATACTTCAGCAGAGTCATTAAATAATGCAGAAGAGTCCTTAAATAATGCAGCAAAGTTATTAAATAATGCAGCAGAGTCCTTAAATAACGCAGCAGAGTCGTTAAATAATGCAGCAAAGTCCTTAAATAATGCAGCTGAGTCCTCAAATGCTTCAGCAGGATCCTTAAATAATGCAGCAGAGACCTTTAATAATGCAGCTGAGTCCTCAAATGCTTCAGCAGAGTCATTAAATAATGCAGCAGGATCCTAAAATAATGCAATAAAGTCCTTAAATTATGCAGCAGAGTCCTTAAATAATGCAGCAAAGTCCTTAAGTACCATAGCAGAGTCCTTAAATAATGCAGCAGAGACCTTAAATAATGCAACAAAGTCCTTAAATAATGAAGCAGATTCCTTAAATTCTGCAGCAGTGTCCTTAAATAATGCATCAAAGTCCTTAAATAATGCAGCAGAGTCCTAAAATACCGCAGCAGAGTCCTTAAATAATGCAGCAAAGTAATTAAATAATGCAGCAGAGTCCTTAAATAATGCAGCAAAGTCCTTAAATAATGCAGCAGAGTCCTTAAATACCAAAGCATAGTCCTTAAATAATGCGGCAGAGTCCTTAAATAATGCAACAAAGTCCTTAAATAATGCAGCAGAGTCCTTAAATACCAAAGCATAGTCCTTAAATAATGCGGCAGAGTCCTTAAATAATGCAACAAAGTCCTTAAATAATGCAGCAGAGTCCTTAAATAATGCAACAAAGTCCTTAAATAATGCAGCAAAGTCCTTAAATAATGCAGCAGAGTCCTTAAATACCAAAGCATAGTCCTTAAATAATGCGGCAGAGTCCTTAAATAATGCAACAAAGTCCTTAAATAATGCAGCAGAGTCCTTAAATAATGCAACAAAGTCCTTAAATAATGCAGCAAAGTCCTTAAATAAAGCAGCAAAGTCCTTACATAATGCAGCAGAGTCCTTAAACAATGCATCTGAGTCCCCAATTGCTTCAGCAGAGTCATTAAACACTGCAGCAGAGTCCTTAAATAATGCAGCAAAGTCTTAAATAATGCAGCAGAGTCCTTAAATAACGCAGCAGTCCTTAAATAATGCAGCAAAGTCCTTAAATAATGCAGCAGAGTCCTTAAATACCGCAGCAGAGTCATTAAATAATGCAGCAGAGTCCTTAAATAATACAGCAGAGACCTTAAATAATGCAGCTGAGTCCTCAAATGCTTCAGCAGAGTCATTAAATAATGCAGCAGAGTCCTTAAATAATGCAATAAAGTCCTTAAATAATGCAGCAGAGTCCTTAAATAATGCAGCAAAGTCCTTAAATAATGCAGCAGACTTCTAACATAATGCAACATAGTCCTTAAATAATGCAGCAGAGTCGTTATATAATGCAACAAAGTCATTAAATAATGCAGCAGAGTCCTTAAATAATGCAGCAAAGTCCTTAAATAATACAGCAGAGTCCTTAAGTACCACAGCATAGTCCTTAAATAATGCAGCAAAGTCCTTAAAAAATGCAGCAGAGTCCTTAAATAATGCAACAGAGTCCTTAAATAATGCAGCAGAGTCCTTAAATACCGCAGCAGAGTCCTTAAATAATGCAGCAAAGTCCTTAAATAATACAACAAAGTCCTTAAATAATGCAGCAGAGTCATTAAATAATGCAGCAAAGTCCTTAAATAATGCAGCAGAGTCCTTAAATAATGCAGCAAATTCCTTAAATAATGCAGCAGAGTCATTAAATAATGCAATAAAGTCCTTAAATAATGCAACAGAGTCCTTAAATAATGCAGCAAAGTCCTTAAATAATGCAAAAAAAGTCCTTAAATAATGCAGCAGAGTCCTTAAATAATACAGCAAAGTCCTTAAATAATGCAGCAGAGTCCTTAAATAATGCAACAAAGTCCTTAAATAATGCAGTAGAGTCCTTAAATAATACAGCAAAGTCCTTAAATAATGCAGCAGAGTCCTAAAATAATGCAGCAAAGTCCTTAAATAATGCAGCAGAGTTCTTAAACACAGCAGCAGAGTCCTTAAATAATGCAGCAAGTAATTAAATAATGCAGCAGAGTCCTTAAGTAATGCAGCAAAGTCCTTAATTAATGCAGCAAAGTCCTTAAATAATGCAACAAATTCCTTAAATAATGCAGCAGAGTCCTTAAATAATGCAACAAATTCCTTAAATAATGCAGCAGAGTCCTTAAATACCACAGCAGAGTCCTTAAATAATGCAGCAGAGACCTTAAATAATGCAACAAAGTCCTTAAATAATGCAGCAGATTCCTTAAATTCTGCAGCAGCGTCCTTAAATAATGCATCAAAGTCCTTAAATAATGCAGCAGAGTCCTTAAATACCGCAGCAGAGTCCTTAAATAATGCAGCAAATTCCTTAAATAATGCAGCAGAGTCCTTAAATAATGCAGCTGAGTCCTCAAATGCTTCAGCAGAGTCATTAAATAATGCAGCAAAGTCCTTAAATAATGCAGCAGAGTCCTTAAATAATGCAGCTGAGTCCTCAAATGCTTCAGCAGAGTCATTAAATAATGCAGAAGACTCCTTAAATAATGCAGGAAAGTCCTTAAATAAAGCAGCAGAGTCCTTAGATAATGCAGCAGAGTCGTTAAATAATGCAGCAAAGTCCTTAAATAATGCAGCTGAGTCCTCAAATGCTTCAGCAGGATCCTTAAATAATGCAGCAGGATCCTTAAATAATGCAATAAAGTCCTTAAATTATGCAGCAGAGTCCTTAAATAATGCAGCAAAGTCCTTAAATAATGCAGCAGAGTCCTTACATAATGCAACAAACTCCTTAAATAATGCAGCAGAGTCCTTAAATAATGCAACAAAGTCCTTAAATAATGCAAAAGAGTCCTTAAATAAAGCAGCAAAGCCCTTACATAATGCAGCAGAGTCCTTAAATAATGCATCTGAGTGCCCAAATGCTTCAGCAGAGTCATTAAATACTGCAGCAGAGACCTTAAATAATGCAACAAAGTCCTTAAATAATGCAGCAGAGTCCTTAAATACCGCAGCAGAGTCCTTAAATAATGCAGCAAATTCCTTAAATAATGCAGCAGAGTCCTTAAATAATGCAGCTGAGTCCTCAAATGCTTCAGCAGAGTCGTTAAATAATGCAGCAAAGTCCTTAAATAATGCAGCAGACTCCTTACATAATGCAACAAAGTCCTTAAATAATGCAGCAGAGTACTTATATAATGCAACAAGTTATTAAATAATGCAGCAAAGTCCTTAAATAATGCAGCAGAGTCCTTAAATAATGCAACAAATTCCTTAAATAATGCAGCAGAGTCCTTAAATAATGCAGCAAAGTCCTTAAATCATGCAGCTGAGTATTCAAATGCTTCAGCAGAGTCCTTAAATAATGCAGCAGAGACCTTAAATAATGCAGTTGAGTCCTCAAATGCTTCAGCAGATTCATTAAATAATGCAGCAAAGTCCTTAAATAATGCAGCAGACTCCTTACATAATGCAACAAATTCCTTAAATAATGCAGCAGAGTCCTTAAATACCACAGCAGAGTCCTTAAATAATGCAGCAAATTCCTTAAATAATGCAGCAGAGTCCTTAAATAATGCAGCTGAGTCCTCAAATGCTTCAGCAGAGTCGTTAAATAATGCAGCAAAGTACTTAAATAATGCAGCAGACTCCTTACATAATGCAACAAAGTCCTTAAATAATGCAGCAGAGTACTTATATAATGCAACAAAGTTATTAAATAATGCAGCAAAGTCCTTAAATAATGCAGCAGAGTCCTTAAATAATGCAACAAATTCCTTAAATAATGCAGCAGAGTCCTTAAATAATGCATCAAAGTCCTTAAATAATGCAGCAGAGTCCTTAAATACCGCAGCAGAGTCCTTAAATAATGGAGCAAAGTAATTAAATAATGCAGCAGAGTCCTTAAATAATGCAGCAAAGTCCTTAAATAATGCAGCAGAGTCCTTAAATACCAAAGCATAGTCCTTAAATAATGCAGCAAAGTCCTTAAATAATGCAGCAGAATCCTTAAATAATGCAACAACGTCCTTAAATAATGCAGCAGAGTCCTTAAATAATGCAACAAAGTCCTTAAATAATGCAAAAGAGTCCTTAAATAAAGCAGCAAAGCCCTTACATAATGCAGCAGAGTCCTTAAATAATGCATCTGAGTCCCCAAATGCTTCAGCAGAGTCATTAAATACTGCAGCAGAGTCCTTAAATAATGCAACAAAGTCCTTAAATAATGCAGCAGCGTCCTTAAATAATGCAACAAATTCCTTAAATAATGCAGCAGAGTCCTTAAATACCACAGCAGAGTCCTTAAATAATGCAGCAGAGACCTTAAATAATGCAACAAAGTCCTTAAATAATGCAGCAGATTCCTTAAATTCTGCAGCAGCGTCCTTAAATAATGCATCAAAGTCCTTAAATAATGCAGCAGAGTCCTTAAATAATGCAGCAAATTCCTTAAATAATGCAGCAGAGTCCTTAAATAATGCAGCTGAGTCCTCAAATACTTCAGCAGAGTCATTAAATAATGCAGAAGAGTCCTTAAATAATGCAGCAAAGTTCTTAAATAATGCAGCAGAGTCCTTAAATAACGCAGCAGAGTCGTTAAATAATGCAGCAAAGTCCTTAAATAATGCAGCTGAGTCCTCAAATGCTTCAGCAGGATCCTTAAATAATGCAGCAGAGACCTTTAATAATGCAGCTGAGTCCTCAAATGCTTCAGCAGAGTCATTAAATAATGCAGCAGGATCCTAAAATAATGCAATAAAGTCCTTAAATTATGCAGCAGAGTCCTTAAATAATGCAGCAAAGTCCTTAAGTACCATAGCAGAGTCCTTAAATAATGCAGCAGAGACCTTAAATAATGCAACAAAGTCCTTAAATAATGAAGCAGATTCCTTAAATTCTGCAGCAGTGTCCTTAAATAATGCATCAAAGTCCTTAAATAATGCAGCAGAGTCCTTAAATACCGCAGCAGAGTCCTTAAATAATGCAGCAAAGTAATTAAATAATGCAGCAGAGTCCTTAAATAATGCAGCAAAGTCCTTAAATAATGCAGCAGAGTCCTTAAATACCAAAGCATAGTCCTTAAATAATGCGGCAGAGTCCTTAAATAATGCAACAAAGTCCTTAAATAATGCAGCAGAGTCCTTAAATAATGCAACAAAGTCCTTAAATAATGCAGCAAAGTCCTTAAATAAAGCAGCAAAGTCCTTACATAATGCAGCAGAGTCCTTAAACAATGCATCTGAGTCCCCAATTGCTTCAGCAGAGTCATTAAACACTGCAGCAGAGTCCTTAAATAATGCAGCAAAGTCTTAAATAATGCAGCAGAGTCCTTAAATAACGCAGCAGTCCTTAAATAATGCAGCAAAGTCCTTAAATAATGCAGCAGAGTCCTTAAATACCGCAGCAGAGTCATTAAATAATGCAGCAGAGTCCTTAAATAATACAGCAGAGACCTTAAATAATGCAGCTGAGTCCTCAAATGCTTCAGCAGAGTCATTAAATAATGCAGCAGAGTCCTTAAATAATGCAATAAAGTCCTTAAATAATGCAGCAGAGTCCTTAAATAATGCAGCAAAGTCCTTAAATAATGCAGCAGACTTCTAACATAATGCAACATAGTCCTTAAATAATGCAGCAGAGTCGTTATATAATGCAACAAAGTCATTAAATAATGCAGCAGAGTCCTTAAATAATGCAGCAAAGTCCTTAAATAATACAGCAGAGTCCTTAAGTACCACAGCATAGTCCTTAAATAATGCAGCAAAGTCCTTAAAAAATGCAGCAGAGTCCTTAAATAATGCAACAGAGTCCTTAAATAATGCAGCAGAGTCCTTAAATACCGCAGCAGAGTCCTTAAATAATGCAGCAAAGTCCTTAAATAATACAACAAAGTCCTTAAATAATGCAGCAGAGTCATTAAATAATGCAGCAAAGTCCTTAAATAATGCAGCAGAGTCCTTAAATAATGCAGCAAATTCCTTAAATAATGCAGCAGAGTCATTAAATAATGCAATAAAGTCCTTAAATAATGCAACAGAGTCCTTAAATAATGCAGCAAAGTCCTTAAATAATGCAAAAAAAGTCCTTAAATAATGCAGCAGAGTCCTTAAATAATACAGCAAAGTCCTTAAATAATGCAGCAGAGTCCTTAAATAATGCAACAAAGTCCTTAAATAATGCAGTAGAGTCCTTAAATAATACAGCAAAGTCCTTAAATAATGCAGCAGAGTCCTAAAATAATGCAGCAAAGTCCTTAAATAATGCAGCAGAGTTCTTAAACACAGCAGCAGAGTCCTTAAATAATGCAGCAAGTAATTAAATAATGCAGCAGAGTCCTTAAGTAATGCAGCAAAGTCCTTAATTAATGCAGCAAAGTCCTTAAATAATGCAACAAATTCCTTAAATAATGCAGCAGCGTCCTTAAATAATGCAACAAATTCCTTAAATAATGCAGCAGAGTCCTTAAATACCACAGCAGAGTCCTTAAATAATGCAGCAGAGACCTTAAATAATGCAACAAAGTCCTTAAATAATGCAGCAGATTCCTTAAATTCTGCAGCAGCGTCCTTAAATAATGCATCAAAGTCCTTAAATAATGCAGCAGAGTCCTTAAATACCGCAGCAGAGTCCTTAAATAATGCAGCAAATTCCTTAAATAATGCAGCAGAGTCCTTAAATAATGCAGCTGAGTCCTCAAATGCTTCAGCAGAGTCATTAAATAATGCAGCAAAGTCCTTAAATAATGCAGCAGAGTCCTTAAATAATGCAGCTGAGTCCTCAAATGCTTCAGCAGAGTCATTAAATAATGCAGAAGACTCCTTAAATAATGCAGGAAAGTCCTTAAATAAAGCAGCAGAGTCCTTAGATAATGCAGCAGAGTCGTTAAATAATGCAGCAAAGTCCTTAAATAATGCAGCTGAGTCCTCAAATGCTTCAGCAGGATCCTTAAATAATGCAGCAGGATCCTTAAATAATGCAATAAAGTCCTTGAATTATGCAGCAGAGTCCTTAAATAATGCAGCAAAGTCCTTAAATAATGCAGCAGAGTCCTTACATAATGCAACAAACTCCTTAAATAATGCAGCAGAGTCCTTAAATAATGCAACAAAGTCCTTAAATAATGCAAAAGAGTCCTTAAATAAAGCAGCAAAACCCTTACATAATGCAGCAGAGTCCTTAAATAATGCATCTGAGTGCCCAAATGCTTCAGCAGAGTCATTAAATACTGCAGCAGAGACCTTAAATAATGCAACAAAGTCCTTAAATAATGCAGCAGAGTCCTTAAATACCGCAGCAGAGTCCTTAAATAATGCAGCAAATTCCTTAAATAATGCAGCAGAGTCCTTAAATAATGCAGCTGAGTCCTCAAATGCTTCAGCAGAGTCGTTAAATAATGCAGCAAAGTCCTTAAATAATGCAGCAGACTCCTTACATAATGCAACAAAGTCCTTAAATAATGCAGCAGAGTACTTATATAATGCAACAAGTTATTAAATAATGCAGCAAAGTCCTTAAATAATGCAGCAGAGTCCTTAAATAATGCAACAAATTCCTTAAATAATGCAGCAGAGTCCTTAAATAATGCAGCAAAGTCCTTAAATCATGCAGCTGAGTATTCAAATGCTTCAGCAGAGTCCTTAAATAATGCAGCAGAGACCTTAAATAATGCAGTTGAGTCCTCAAATGCTTCAGCAGATTCATTAAATAATGCAGCAAAGTCCTTAAATAATGCAGCAGACTCCTTACATAATGCAACAAATTCCTTAAATAATGCAGCAGAGTCCTTAAATACCACAGCAGAGTCCTTAAATAATGCAGCAAATTCCTTAAATAATGCAGCAGAGTCCTTAAATAATGCAGCTGAGTCCTCAAATGCTTCAGCAGAGTCGTTAAATAATGCAGCAAAGTCCTTAAATAATGCAGCAGACTCCTTACATAATGCAACAAAGTCCTTAAATAATGCAGCAGAGTACTTATATAATGCAACAAAGTTATTAAATAATGCAGCAAAGTCCTTAAATAATGCAGCAGAGTCCTTAAATAATGCAACAAATTCCTTAAATAATGCAGCAGAGTCCTTAAATAATGCATCAAAGTCCTTAAATAATGCAGCAGAGTCCTTAAATACCGCAGCAGAGTCCTTAAATAATGCAGCAAAGTAATTAAATAATGCAGCAGAGTCCTTAAATAATGCAGCAAAGTCCTTAAATAATGCAGCAGAGTCCTTAAATACCAAAGCATAGTCCTTAAATAATGCAGCAAAGTCCTTAAATAATGCAGCAGAATCCTTAAATAATGCAACAAAGTCCTTAAATAATGCAGCAGAGTCCTTAAATAATGCAACAAAGTCCTTAAATAATGCAAAAGAGTCCTTAAATAAAGCAGCAAAGCCCTTACATAATGCAGCAGAGTCCTTAAATAATGCATCTGAGTCCCCAAATGCTTCAGCAGAGTCATTAAATACTGCAGCAGAGTCCTTAAATAATGCAACAAAGTCCTTAAATAATGCAGCAGCGTCCTTAAATAATGCAACAAATTCCTTAAATAATGCAGCAGAGTCCTTAAATACCACAGCAGAGTCCTTAAATAATGCAGCAGAGACCTTAAATAATGCAACAAAGTCCTTAAATAATGCAGCAGATTCCTTAAATTCTGCAGCAGCGTCCTTAAATAATGCATCAAAGTCCTTAAATAATGCAGCAGAGTCCTTAAATAATGCAGCAAATTCCTTAAATAATGCAGCAGAGTCCTTAAATAATGCAGCTGAGTCCTCAAATACTTCAGCAGAGTCATTAAATAATGCAGAAGAGTCCTTAAATAATGCAGCAAAGTTCTTAAATAATGCAGCAGAGTCCTTAAATAACGCAGCAGAGTCGTTAAATAATGCAGCAAAGTCCTTAAATAATGCAGCTGAGTCCTCAAATGCTTCAGCAGGATCCTTAAATAATGCAGCAGAGACCTTTAATAATGCAGCTGAGTCCTCAAATGCTTCAGCAGAGTCATTAAATAATGCAGCAGGATCCTAAAATAATGCAATAAAGTCCTTAAATTATGCAGCAGAGTCCTTAAATAATGCAGCAAAGTCCTTAAGTACCATAGCAGAGTCCTTAAATAATGCAGCAAAGTCCTTAAGTACCATAGCAGAGTCCTTAAATAATGAAGCAGATTCCTTAAATTCTGCAGCAGTGTCCTTAAATAATGCATCAAAGTCCTTAAATAATGCAGCAGAGTCCTTAAATACTGCAGCAGAGTCCTTAAATAATGCAGCAAAGTAATTAAATAATGCAGCAGAGTCCTTAAATAATGCAGCAAAGTCCTTAAATAATGCAGCAGAGTCCTTAAATACCAAAGCATAGTCCTTAAATAATGCGGCAGAGTCCTTAAATAATGCAACAAAGTCCTTAAATAATGCAGCAGAGTCCTTAAATAATGCAACAGAGTCCTTAAATAATGCAGCAGAGTCCTTAAATACCGCAGCAGAGTCCTTAAATAATGCAGCAAAGTCCTTAAATAATACAACAAAGTCCTTAAATAATGCAGCAGAGTCATTAAATAATGCAGCAAAGTCCTTAAATAATGCAGCAGAGTCCTTAAATAATGCAGCAAATTCCTTAAATAATGCAGCAGAGTCATTAAATAATGCAATAAAGTCCTTAAATAATGCAACAGAGTCCTTAAATAATGCAGCAAAGTCCTTAAATAATGCAAAAAAAGTCCTTAAATAATGCAGCAGAGTCCTTAAATAATACAGCAAAGTGCTTAAATAATGCAGCAGAGTCCTTAAATAATGCAACAAAGTCCTTAAATAATGCAGTAGAGTCCTTAAATAATACAGCAAAGTCCTTAAATAATGCAGCAGAGTCCTAAAATAATGCAGCAAAGTCCTTAAATAATGCAGCAGAGTTCTTAAACACAGCAGCAGAGTCCTTAAATAATGCAGCAAGTAATTAAATAATGCAGCAGAGTCCTTAAGTAATGCAGCAAAGTCCTTAATTAATGCAGCAAAGTCCTTAAATAATGCAACAAATTCCTTAAATAATGCAGCAGCGTCCTTAAATAATGCAACAAATTCCTTAAATAATGCAGCAGAGTCCTTAAATACCACAGCAGAGTCCTTAAATAATGCAGCAGAGACCTTAAATAATGCAACAAAGTCCTTAAATAATGCAGCAGATTCCTTAAATTCTGCAGCAGCGTCCTTAAATAATGCATCAAAGTCCTTAAATAATGCAGCAGAGTCCTTAAATACCGCAGCAGAGTCCTTAAATAATGCAGCAAATTCCTTAAATAATGCAGCAGAGTCATTAAATAATGCAATAAAGTCCTTAAATAATGCAACAGAGTCCTTAAATAATGCAGCAAAGTCCTTAAATAATGCAAAAAAAGTCCTTAAATAATGCAGCAGAGTCCTTAAATAATACAGCAAAGTCCTTAAATAATGCAGCAGAGTCCTTAAATAATGCAACAAAGTCCTTAAATAATGCAGTAGAGTCCTTAAATAATACAGCAAAGTCCTTAAATAATGCAGCAGAGTCCTAAAATAATGCAGCAAAGTCCTTAAATAATGCAGCAGAGTTCTTAAACACAGCAGCAGAGTCCTTAAATAATGCAGCAAGTAATTAAATAATGCAGCAGAGTCCTTAAGTAATGCAGCAAAGTCCTTAATTAATGCAGCAAAGTCCTTAAATAATGCAACAAATTCCTTAAATAATGCAGCAGCGTCCTTAAATAATGCAACAAATTCCTTAAATAATGCAGCAGAGTCCTTAAATACCACAGCAGAGTCCTTAAATAATGCAGCAGAGACCTTAAATAATGCAACAAAGTCCTTAAATAATGCAGCAGATTCCTTAAATTCTGCAGCAGCGTCCTTAAATAATGCATCAAAGTCCTTAAATAATGCAGCAGAGTCCTTAAATACCGCAGCAGAGTCCTTAAATAATGCAGCAAATTCCTTAAATAATGCAGCAGAGTCCTTAAATAATGCAGCTGAGTCCTCAAATGCTTCAGCAGAGTCATTAAATAATGCAGCAAAGTCCTTAAATAATGCAGCAGAGTCCTTAAATAATGCAGCTGAGTCCTCAAATGCTTCAGCAGAGTCATTAAATAATGCAGAAGACTCCTTAAATAATGCAGGAAAGTCCTTAAATAAAGCAGCAGAGTCCTTAGATAATGCAGCAGAGTCGTTAAATAATGCAGCAAAGTCCTTAAATAATGCAGCTGAGTCCTCAAATGCTTCAGCAGGATCCTTAAATAATGCAGCAGGATCCTTAAATAATGCAATAAAGTCCTTAAATTATGCAGCAGAGTCCTTAAATAATGCAGCAAAGTCCTTAAATAATGCAGCAGAGTCCTTACATAATGCAACAAACTCCTTAAATAATGCAGCAGAGTCCTTACATAATGCAACAAATTCCTTAAATAATGCAGCAGAGTCCTTAAATACCACAGCAGAGTCCTTAAATAATGCAGCAAATTCCTTAAATAATGCAGCAGAGTCCTTAAATAATGCAGCTGAGTCCTCAAATGCTTCAGCAGAGTCGTTAAATAATGCAGCAAAGTCCTTAAATAATGCAGCAGACTCCTTACATAATGCAACAAAGTCCTTAAATAATGCAGCAGAGTACTTATATAATGCAACAAAGTTATTAAATAATGCAGCAAAGTCCTTAAATAATGCAGCAGAGTCCTTAAATAATGCAACAAATTCCTTAAATAATGCAGCAGAGTCCTTAAATAATGCATCAAAGTCCTTAAATAATGCAGCAGAGTCCTTAAATACCGCAGCAGAGTCCTTAAATAATGCAGCAAAGTAATTAAATAATGCAGCAGAGTCCTTAAATAATGCAGCAAAGTCCTTAAATAATGCAGCAGAGTCCTTAAATACCAAAGCATAGTCCTTAAATAATGCAGCAAAGTCCTTAAATAATGCAGCAGAATCCTTAAATAATGCAACAAAGTCCTTAAATAATGCAGCAGAGTCCTTAAATAATGCAACAAAGTCCTTAAATAATGCAAAAGAGTCCTTAAATAAAGCAGCAAAGCCCTTACATAATGCAGCAGAGTCCTTAAATAATGCATCTGAGTCCCCAAATGCTTCAGCAGAGTCATTAAATACTGCAGCAGAGTCCTTAAATAATGCAACAAAGTCCTTAAATAATGCAGCAGCGTCCTTAAATAATGCAACAAATTCCTTAAATAATGCAGCAGAGTCCTTAAATACCACAGCAGAGTCCTTAAATAATGCAGCAGAGACCTTAAATAATGCAACAAAGTCCTTAAATAATGCAGCAGATTCCTTAAATTCTGCAGCAGCGTCCTTAAATAATGCATCAAAGTCCTTAAATAATGCAGCAGAGTCCTTAAATAATGCAGCAAATTCCTTAAATAATGCAGCAGAGTCCTTAAATAATGCAGCTGAGTCCTCAAATACTTCAGCAGAGTCATTAAATAATGCAGAAGAGTCCTTAAATAATGCAGCAAAGTTCTTAAATAATGCAGCAGAGTCCTTAAATAACGCAGCAGAGTCGTTAAATAATGCAGCAAAGTCCTTAAATAATGCAGCTGAGTCCTCAAATGCTTCAGCAGGATCCTTAAATAATGCAGCAGAGACCTTTAATAATGCAGCTGAGTCCTCAAATGCTTCAGCAGAGTCATTAAATAATGCAGCAGGATCCTAAAATAATGCAATAAAGTCCTTAAATTATGCAGCAGAGTCCTTAAATAATGCAGCAAAGTCCTTAAGTACCATAGCAGAGTCCTTAAATAATGCAGCAAAGTCCTTAAGTACCATAGCAGAGTCCTTAAATAATGAAGCAGATTCCTTAAATTCTGCAGCAGTGTCCTTAAATAATGCATCAAAGTCCTTAAATAATGCAGCAGAGTCCTTAAATACTGCAGCAGAGTCCTTAAATAATGCAGCAAAGTAATTAAATAATGCAGCAGAGTCCTTAAATAATGCAGCAAAGTCCTTAAATAATGCAGCAGAGTCCTTAAATACCAAAGCATAGTCCTTAAATAATGCGGCAGAGTCCTTAAATAATGCAACAAAGTCCTTAAATAATGCAGCAGAGTCCTTAAATAATGCAACAAAGTCCTTAAATAAAGCAGCAAAGTCCTTAAATAATGCAGCAAAGTCCTTAAACAATGCATCTGAGTCCCCAATTGCTTCAGCAGAGTCATTAAACACTGCAGCAGAGTCCTTAAATAATGCAGCAAAGTCTTAAATAATGCAGCAGAGTCCTTAAATAACGCAGCAGTCCTTAAATAATGCAGCAAAGTCCTTAAATAATGCAGCAGAGTCCTTAAATAATGCAGCAGACTTCTAACATAATGCAACATAGTCCTTAAATAATGCAGCAGAGTCGTTATATAATGCAACAAAGTCATTAAATAATGCAGCAGAGTCCTTAAATAATGCAGCAAAGTCCTTAAATAATACAGCAGAGTCCTTAAGTACCACAGCATAGTCCTTAAATAATGCAGCAAAGTCCTTAAAAAATGCAGCAGAGTCCTTAAATAATGCAACAGAGTCCTTAAATAATGCAGCAGAGTCCTTAAATAATGCAGCAGACTTCTAACATAATGCAACATAGTCCTTAAATAATGCAGCAGAGTCGTTATATAATGCAACAAAGTCATTAAATAATGCAGCAGAGTCCTTAAATAATGCAGCAAAGTCCTTAAATAATACAGCAGAGTCCTTAAGTACCACAGCATAGTCCTTAAATAATGCAGCAAAGTCCTTAAAAAATGCAGCAGAGTCCTTAAATAATGCAACAGAGTCCTTAAATAATGCAGCAGAGTCCTTAAATACCGCAGCAGAGTCCTTAAATAATGCAGCAAAGTCCTTAAATAATACAACAAAGTCCTTAAATAATGCAGCAGAGTCATTAAATAATGCAGCAAAGTCCTTAAATAATGCAGCAGAGTCCTTAAATAATGCAGCAAATTCCTTAAATAATGCAGCAGAGTCATTAAATAATGCAATAAAGTCCTTAAATAATGCAACAGAGTCCTTAAATAATGCAGCAAAGTCCTTAAATAATGCAAAAAAAGTCCTTAAATAATGCAGCAGAGTCCTTAAATAATACAGCAAAGTGCTTAAATAATGCAGCAGAGTCCTTAAATAATGCAACAAAGTCCTTAAATAATGCAGTAGAGTCCTTAAATAATACAGCAAAGTCCTTAAATAATGCAGCAGAGTCCTAAAATAATGCAGCAAAGTCCTTAAATAATGCAGCAGAGTTCTTAAACACAGCAGCAGAGTCCTTAAATAATGCAGCAAGTAATTAAATAATGCAGCAGAGTCCTTAAGTAATGCAGCAAAGTCCTTAATTAATGCAGCAAAGTCCTTAAATAATGCAACAAATTCCTTAAATAATGCAGCAGCGTCCTTAAATAATGCAACAAATTCCTTAAATAATGCAGCAGAGTCCTTAAATACCACAGCAGAGTCCTTAAATAATGCAGCAGAGACCTTAAATAATGCAACAAAGTCCTTAAATAATGCAGCAGATTCCTTAAATTCTGCAGCAGCGTCCTTAAATAATGCATCAAAGTCCTTAAATAATGCAGCAGAGTCCTTAAATACCGCAGCAGAGTCCTTAAATAATGCAGCAAATTCCTTAAATAATGCAGCAGAGTCATTAAATAATGCAATAAAGTCCTTAAATAATGCAACAGAGTCCTTAAATAATGCAGCAAAGTCCTTAAATAATGCAAAAAAAGTCCTTAAATAATGCAGCAGAGTCCTTAAATAATACAGCAAAGTCCTTAAATAATGCAGCAGAGTCCTTAAATAATGCAACAAAGTCCTTAAATAATGCAGTAGAGTCCTTAAATAATACAGCAAAGTCCTTAAATAATGCAGCAGAGTCCTAAAATAATGCAGCAAAGTCCTTAAATAATGCAGCAGAGTTCTTAAACACAGCAGCAGAGTCCTTAAATAATGCAGCAAGTAATTAAATAATGCAGCAGAGTCCTTAAGTAATGCAGCAAAGTCCTTAATTAATGCAGCAAAGTCCTTAAATAATGCAACAAATTCCTTAAATAATGCAGCAGCGTCCTTAAATAATGCAACAAATTCCTTAAATAATGCAGCAGAGTCCTTAAATACCACAGCAGAGTCCTTAAATAATGCAGCAGAGACCTTAAATAATGCAACAAAGTCCTTAAATAATGCAGCAGATTCCTTAAATTCTGCAGCAGCGTCCTTAAATAATGCATCAAAGTCCTTAAATAATGCAGCAGAGTCCTTAAATACCGCAGCAGAGTCCTTAAATAATGCAGCAAATTCCTTAAATAATGCAGCAGAGTCCTTAAATAATGCAGCTGAGTCCTCAAATGCTTCAGCAGAGTCATTAAATAATGCAGCAAAGTCCTTAAATAATGCAGCAGAGTCCTTAAATAATGCAGCTGAGTCCTCAAATGCTTCAGCAGAGTCATTAAATAATGCAGAAGACTCCTTAAATAATGCAGGAAAGTCCTTAAATAAAGCAGCAGAGTCCTTAGATAATGCAGCAGAGTCGTTAAATAATGCAGCAAAGTCCTTAAATAATGCAGCTGAGTCCTCAAATGCTTCAGCAGGATCCTTAAATAATGCAGCAGGATCCTTAAATAATGCAATAAAGTCCTTAAATTATGCAGCAGAGTCCTTAAATAATGCAGCAAAGTCCTTAAATAATGCAGCAGAGTCCTTACATAATGCAACAAACTCCTTAAATAATGCAGCAGAGTCCTTAAATAATGCAACAAAGTCCTTAAATAATGCAAAAGAGTCCTTAAATAAAGCAGCAAAGCCCTTACATAATGCAGCAGAGTCCTTAAATAATGCATCTGAGTGCCCAAATGCTTCAGCAGAGTCATTAAATACTGCAGCAGAGACCTTAAATAATGCAACAAAGTCCTTAAATAATGCAGCAGAGTCCTTAAAAACCACAGCAGAGTCCTTAAATAATGCAGCAAATTCCTTAAATAATGCAGCAGAGTCCTTAAATAATGCAGCTGAGTCCTCAAATGCTTCAGCAGAGTCGTTAAATAATGCAGCAAAGTCCTTAAATAATGCAGCAGACTCCTTACATAATGCAACAAAGTCCTTAAATAATGCAGCAGAGTACTTATATAATGCAACAAGTTATTAAATAATGCAGCAAAGTCCTTAAATAATGCAGCAGAGTCCTTAAATAATGCAACAAATTCCTTAAATAATGCAGCAGAGTCCTTAAATAATGCAGCAAAGTCCTTAAATCATGCAGCTGAGTATTCAAATGCTTCAGCAGAGTCCTTAAATAATGCAGCAGAGACCTTAAATAATGCAGTTGAGTCCTCAAATGCTTCAGCAGATTCATTAAATAATGCAGCAAAGTCCTTAAATAATGCAGCAGACTCCTTACATAATGCAACAAATTCCTTAAATAATGCAGCAGAGTCCTTAAATACCACAGCAGAGTCCTTAAATAATGCAGCAAATTCCTTAAATAATGCAGCAGAGTCCTTAAATAATGCAGCTGAGTCCTCAAATGCTTCAGCAGAGTCGTTAAATAATGCAGCAAAGTCCTTAAATAATGCAGCAGACTCCTTACATAATGCAACAAAGTCCTTAAATAATGCAGCAGAGTACTTATATAATGCAACAAAGTTATTAAATAATGCAGCAAAGTCCTTAAATAATGCAGCAGAGTCCTTAAATAATGCAACAAATTCCTTAAATAATGCAGCAGAGTCCTTAAATAATGCATCAAAGTCCTTAAATAATGCAGCAGAGTCCTTAAATACCGCAGCAGAGTCCTTAAATAATGCAGCAAAGTAATTAAATAATGCAGCAGAGTCCTTAAATAATGCAGCAAAGTCCTTAAATAATGCAGCAGAGTCCTTAAATACCAAAGCATAGTCCTTAAATAATGCAGCAAAGTCCTTAAATAATGCAGCAGAATCCTTAAATAATGCAACAAAGTCCTTAAATAATGCAGCAGAGTCCTTAAATAATGCAACAAAGTCCTTAAATAATGCAAAAGAGTCCTTAAATAAAGCAGCAAAGCCCTTACATAATGCAGCAGAGTCCTTAAATAATGCATCTGAGTCCCCAAATGCTTCAGCAGAGTCATTAAATACTGCAGCAGAGTCCTTAAATAATGCAACATAGTCCTTAAATAATGCAGCAGCGTCCTTAAATAATGCAACAAATTCCTTAAATAATGCAGCAGAGTCCTTAAATACCACAGCAGAGTCCTTAAATAATGCAGCAGAGACCTTAAATAATGCAACAAAGTCCTTAAATAATGCAGCAGATTCCTTAAATTCTGCAGCAGCGTCCTTAAATAATGCATCAAAGTCCTTAAATAATGCAGCAGAGTCCTTAAATAATGCAGCAAATTCCTTAAATAATGCAGCAGAGTCCTTAAATAATGCAGCTGAGTCCTCAAATACTTCAGCAGAGTCATTAAATAATGCAGAAGAGTCCTTAAATAATGCAGCAGAGTCGTTAAATAATGCAGCAAAGTCCTTAAATAATGCAGCTGAGTCCTCAAATGCTTCAGCAGGATCCTTAAATAATGCAGCAGAGACCTTTAATAATGCAGCTGAGTCCTCAAATGCTTCAGCAGAGTCATTAAATAATGCAGCAGGATCCTAAAATAATGCAATAAAGTCCTTAAATTATGCAGCAGAGTCCTTAAATAATGCAGCAAAGTCCTTAAGTACCATAGCAGAGTCCTTAAATAATGCAGCAAAGTCCTTAAGTACCATAGCAGAGTCCTTAAATAATGAAGCAGATTCCTTAAATTCTGCAGCAGTGTCCTTAAATAATGCATCAAAGTCCTTAAATAATGCAGCAGAGTCCTTAAATACTGCAGCAGAGTCCTTAAATAATGCAGCAAAGTAATTAAATAATGCAGCAGAGTCCTTAAATAATGCAGCAAAGTCCTTAAATAATGCAGCAGAGTCCTTAAATACCAAAGCATAGTCCTTAAATAATGCGGCAGAGTCCTTAAATAATGCAACAAAGTCCTTAAATAATGCAGCAGAGTCCTTAAATAATGCAACAAAGTCCTTAAATAATGCAGCAAAGTCCTTAAATAAAGCAGCAAAGTCCTTAAATAATGCAGCAAAGTCCTTAAACAATGCATCTGAGTCCCCAATTGCTTCAGCAGAGTCATTAAACACTGCAGCAGAGTCCTTAAATAATGCAGCAAAGTCTTAAATAATGCAGCAGAGTCCTTAAATAACGCAGCAGTCCTTAAATAATGCAGCAAAGTCCTTAAATAATGCAGCAGAGTCCTTAAATAATGCAGCAGACTTCTAACATAATGCAACATAGTCCTTAAATAATGCAGCAGAGTCGTTATATAATGCAACAAAGTCATTAAATAATGCAGCAGAGTCCTTAAATAATGCAGCAAAGTCCTTAAATAATACAGCAGAGTCCTTAAGTACCACAGCATAGTCCTTAAATAATGCAGCAAAGTCCTTAAAAAATGCAGCAGAGTCCTTAAATAATGCAACAGAGTCCTTAAATAATGCAGCAGAGTCCTTAAATAATGCAGCAGACTTCTAACATAATGCAACATAGTCCTTAAATAATGCAGCAGAGTCGTTATATAATGCAACAAAGTCATTAAATAATGCAGCAGAGTCCTTAAATAATGCAGCAAAGTCCTTAAATAATACAGCAGAGTCCTTAAGTACCACAGCATAGTCCTTAAATAATGCAGCAAAGTCCTTAAAAAATGCAGCAGAGTCCTTAAATAATGCAACAGAGTCCTTAAATAATGCAGCAGAGTCCTTAAATACCGCAGCAGAGTCCTTAAATAATGCAGCAAAGTCCTTAAATAATACAACAAAGTCCTTAAATAATGCAGCAGAGTCATTAAATAATGCAGCAAAGTCCTTAAATAATGCAGCAGAGTCCTTAAATAATGCAGCAAATTCCTTAAATAATGCAGCAGAGTCATTAAATAATGCAATAAAGTCCTTAAATAATGCAACAGAGTCCTTAAATAATGCAGCAAAGTCCTTAAATAATGCAAAAAAAGTCCTTAAATAATGCAGCAGAGTCCTTAAATAATACAGCAAAGTGCTTAAATAATGCAGCAGAGTCCTTAAATAATGCAACAAAGTCCTTAAATAATGCAGTAGAGTCCTTAAATAATACAGCAAAGTCCTTAAATAATGCAGCAGAGTCCTAAAATAATGCAGCAAAGTCCTTAAATAATGCAGCAGAGTTCTTAAACACAGCAGCAGAGTCCTTAAATAATGCAGCAAGTAATTAAATAATGCAGCAGAGTCCTTAAGTAATGCAGCAAAGTCCTTAATTAATGCAGCAAAGTCCTTAAATAATGCAACAAATTCCTTAAATAATGCAGCAGCGTCCTTAAATAATGCAACAAATTCCTTAAATAATGCAGCAGAGTCCTTAAATACCACAGCAGAGTCCTTAAATAATGCAGCAGAGACCTTAAATAATGCAACAAAGTCCTTAAATAATGCAGCAGATTCCTTAAATTCTGCAGCAGCGTCCTTAAATAATGCATCAAAGTCCTTAAATAATGCAGCAGAGTCCTTAAATACCGCAGCAGAGTCCTTAAATAATGCAGCAAATTCCTTAAATAATGCAGCAGAGTCATTAAATAATGCAATAAAGTCCTTAAATAATGCAACAGAGTCCTTAAATAATGCAGCAAAGTCCTTAAATAATGCAAAAAAAGTCCTTAAATAATGCAGCAGAGTCCTTAAATAATACAGCAAAGTCCTTAAATAATGCAGCAGAGTCCTTAAATAATGCAACAAAGTCCTTAAATAATGCAGTAGAGTCCTTAAATAATACAGCAAAGTCCTTAAATAATGCAGCAGAGTCCTAAAATAATGCAGCAAAGTCCTTAAATAGTGCAGCAGAGTTCTTAAACACAGCAGCAGAGTCCTTAAATAATGCAGCAAGTAATTAAATAATGCAGCAGAGTCCTTAAGTAATGCAGCAAAGTCCTTAATTAATGCAGCAAAGTCCTTAAATAATGCAACAAATTCCTTAAATAATGCAGCAGCGTCCTTAAATAATGCAACAAATTCCTTAAATAATGCAGCAGAGTCCTTAAATACCACAGCAGAGTCCTTAAATAATGCAGCAGAGACCTTAAATAATGCAACAAAGTCCTTAAATAATGCAGCAGATTCCTTAAATTCTGCAGCAGCGTCCTTAAATAATGCATCAAAGTCCTTAAATAATGCAGCAGAGTCCTTAAATACCGCAGCAGAGTCCTTAAATAATGCAGCAAATTCCTTAAATAATGCAGCAGAGTCCTTAAATAATGCAGCTGAGTCCTCAAATGCTTCAGCAGAGTCATTAAATAATGCAGCAAAGTCCTTAAATAATGCAGCAGAGTCCTTAAATAATGCAGCTGAGTCCTCAAATGCTTCAGCAGAGTCATTAAATAATGCAGAAGACTCCTTAAATAATGCAGGAAAGTCCTTAAATAAAGCAGCAGAGTCCTTAGATAATGCAGCAGAGTCGTTAAATAATGCAGCAAAGTCCTTAAATAATGCAGCTGAGTCCTCAAATGCTTCAGCAGGATCCTTAAATAATGCAGCAGGATCCTTAAATAATGCAATAAAGTCCTTAAATTATGCAGCAGAGTCCTTAAATAATGCAGCAAAGTCCTTAAATAATGCAGCAGAGTCCTTACATAATGCAACAAACTCCTTAAATAATGCAGCAGAGTCCTTAAATAATGCAACAAAGTCCTTAAATAATGCAAAAGAGTCCTTAAATAAAGCAGCAAAGCCCTTACATAATGCAGCAGAGTCCTTAAATAATGCATCTGAGTGCCCAAATGCTTCAGCAGAGTCATTAAATACTGCAGCAGAGACCTTAAATAATGCAACAAAGTCCTTAAATAATGCAGCAGAGTCCTTAAAAACCACAGCAGAGTCCTTAAATAATGCAGCAAATTCCTTAAATAATGCAGCAGAGTCCTTAAATAATGCAGCTGAGTCCTCAAATGCTTCAGCAGAGTCGTTAAATAATGCAGCAAAGTCCTTAAATAATGCAGCAGACTCCTTACATAATGCAACAAAGTCCTTAAATAATGCAGCAGAGTACTTATATAATGCAACAAGTTATTAAATAATGCAGCAAAGTCCTTAAATAATGCAGCAGAGTCCTTAAATAATGCAACAAATTCCTTAAATAATGCAGCAGAGTCCTTAAATAATGCAGCAAAGTCCTTAAATCATGCAGCTGAGTATTCAAATGCTTCATCAGAGTCCTTAAATAATGCAGCAGAGACCTTAAATAATGCAGTTGAGTCCTCAAATGCTTCAGCAGATTCATTAAATAATGCAGCAAAGTCCTTAAATAATGCAGCAGACTCCTTACATAATGCAACAAATTCCTTAAATAATGCAGCAGAGTCCTTAAATACCACAGCAGAGTCCTTAAATAATGCAGCAAATTCCTTAAATAATGCAGCAGAGTCCTTAAATAATGCAGCTGAGTCCTCAAATGCTTCAGCAGAGTCGTTAAATAATGCAGCAAAGTCCTTAAATAATGCAGCAGACTCCTTACATAATGCAACAAAGTCCTTAAATAATGCAGCAGAGTACTTATATAATGCAACAAAGTTATTAAATAATGCAGCAAAGTCCTTAAATAATGCAGCAGAGTCCTTAAATAATGCAACAAATTCCTTAAATAATGCAGCAGAGTCCTTAAATAATGCATCAAAGTCCTTAAATAATGCAGCAGAGTCCTTAAATACCGCAGCAGAGTCCTTAAATAATGCAGCAAAGTAATTAAATAATGCAGCAGAGTCCTTAAATAATGCAGCAAAGTCCTTAAATAATGCAGCAGAGTCCTTAAATACCAAAGCATAGTCCTTAAATAATGCAGCAAAGTCCTTAAATAATGCAGCAGAATCCTTAAATAATGCAACAAAGTCCTTAAATAATGCAGCAGAGTCCTTAAATAATGCAACAAAGTCCTTAAATAATGCAAAAGAGTCCTTAAATAAAGCAGCAAAGCCCTTACATAATGCAGCAGAGTCCTTAAATAATGCATCTGAGTCCCCAAATGCTTCAGCAGAGTCATTAAATACTGCAGCAGAGTCCTTAAATAATGCAACATAGTCCTTAAATAATGCAGCAGCGTCCTTAAATAATGCAACAAATTCCTTAAATAATGCAGCAGAGTCCTTAAATACCACAGCAGAGTCCTTAAATAATGCAGCAGAGACCTTAAATAATGCAACAAAGTCCTTAAATAATGCAGCAGATTCCTTAAATTCTGCAGCAGCGTCCTTAAATAATGCATCAAAGTCCTTAAATAATGCAGCAGAGTCCTTAAATAATGCAGCAAATTCCTTAAATAATGCAGCAGAGTCCTTAAATAATGCAGCTGAGTCCTCAAATACTTCAGCAGAGTCATTAAATAATGCAGAAGAGTCCTTAAATAATGCAGCAGAGTCGTTAAATAATGCAGCAAAGTCCTTAAATAATGCAGCTGAGTCCTCAAATGCTTCAGCAGGATCCTTAAATAATGCAGCAGAGACCTTTAATAATGCAGCTGAGTCCTCAAATGCTTCAGCAGAGTCATTAAATAATGCAGCAGGATCCTAAAATAATGCAATAAAGTCCTTAAATTATGCAGCAGAGTCCTTAAATAATGCAGCAAAGTCCTTAAGTACCATAGCAGAGTCCTTAAATAATGCAGCAAAGTCCTTAAGTACCATAGCAGAGTCCTTAAATAATGAAGCAGATTCCTTAAATTCTGCAGCAGTGTCCTTAAATAATGCATCAAAGTCCTTAAATAATGCAGCAGAGTCCTTAAATACTGCAGCAGAGTCCTTAAATAATGCAGCAAAGTAATTAAATAATGCAGCAGAGTCCTTAAATAATGCAGCAAAGTCCTTAAATAATGCAGCAGAGTCCTTAAATACCAAAGCATAGTCCTTAAATAATGCGGCAGAGTCCTTAAATAATGCAACAAAGTCCTTAAATAATGCAGCAGAGTCCTTAAATAATGCAACAAAGTCCTTAAATAATGCAGCAAAGTCCTTAAATAAAGCAGCAAAGTCCTTAAATAATGCAGCAAAGTCCTTAAACAATGCATCTGAGTCCCCAATTGCTTCAGCAGAGTCATTAAACACTGCAGCAGAGTCCTTAAATAATGCAGCAAAGTCTTAAATAATGCAGCAGAGTCCTTAAATAACGCAGCAGTCCTTAAATAATGCAGCAAAGTCCTTAAATAATGCAGCAGAGTCCTTAAATAATGCAGCAGACTTCTAACATAATGCAACATAGTCCTTAAATAATGCAGCAGAGTCGTTATATAATGCAACAAAGTCATTAAATAATGCAGCAGAGTCCTTAAATAATGCAGCAAAGTCCTTAAATAATACAGCAGAGTCCTTAAGTACCACAGCATAGTCCTTAAATAATGCAGCAAAGTCCTTAAAAAATGCAGCAGAGTCCTTAAATAATGCAACAGAGTCCTTAAATAATGCAGCAGAGTCCTTAAATAATGCAGCAGACTTCTAACATAATGCAACATAGTCCTTAAATAATGCAGCAGAGTCGTTATATAATGCAACAAAGTCATTAAATAATGCAGCAGAGTCCTTAAATAATGCAGCAAAGTCCTTAAATAATACAGCAGAGTCCTTAAGTACCACAGCATAGTCCTTAAATAATGCAGCAAAGTCCTTAAAAAATGCAGCAGAGTCCTTAAATAATGCAACAGAGTCCTTAAATAATGCAGCAGAGTCCTTAAATACCGCAGCAGAGTCCTTAAATAATGCAGCAAAGTCCTTAAATAATACAACAAAGTCCTTAAATAATGCAGCAGAGTCATTAAATAATGCAGCAAAGTCCTTAAATAATGCAGCAGAGTCCTTAAATAATGCAGCAAATTCCTTAAATAATGCAGCAGAGTCATTAAATAATGCAATAAAGTCCTTAAATAATGCAACAGAGTCCTTAAATAATGCAGCAAAGTCCTTAAATAATGCAAAAAAAGTCCTTAAATAATGCAGCAGAGTCCTTAAATAATACAGCAAAGTGCTTAAATAATGCAGCAGAGTCCTTAAATAATGCAACAAAGTCCTTAAATAATGCAGTAGAGTCCTTAAATAATACAGCAAAGTCCTTAAATAATGCAGCAGAGTCCTAAAATAATGCAGCAAAGTCCTTAAATAATGCAGCAGAGTTCTTAAACACAGCAGCAGAGTCCTTAAATAATGCAGCAAGTAATTAAATAATGCAGCAGAGTCCTTAAGTAATGCAGCAAAGTCCTTAATTAATGCAGCAAAGTCCTTAAATAATGCAACAAATTCCTTAAATAATGCAGCAGCGTCCTTAAATAATGCAACAAATTCCTTAAATAATGCAGCAGAGTCCTTAAATACCACAGCAGAGTCCTTAAATAATGCAGCAGAGACCTTAAATAATGCAACAAAGTCCTTAAATAATGCAGCAGATTCCTTAAATTCTGCAGCAGCGTCCTTAAATAATGCATCAAAGTCCTTAAATAATGCAGCAGAGTCCTTAAATACCGCAGCAGAGTCCTTAAATAATGCAGCAAATTCCTTAAATAATGCAGCAGAGTCATTAAATAATGCAATAAAGTCCTTAAATAATGCAACAGAGTCCTTAAATAATGCAGCAAAGTCCTTAAATAATGCAAAAAAAGTCCTTAAATAATGCAGCAGAGTCCTTAAATAATACAGCAAAGTCCTTAAATAATGCAGCAGAGTCCTTAAATAATGCAACAAAGTCCTTAAATAATGCAGTAGAGTCCTTAAATAATACAGCAAAGTCCTTAAATAATGCAGCAGAGTCCTAAAATAATGCAGCAAAGTCCTTAAATAGTGCAGCAGAGTTCTTAAACACAGCAGCAGAGTCCTTAAATAATGCAGCAAGTAATTAAATAATGCAGCAGAGTCCTTAAGTAATGCAGCAAAGTCCTTAATTAATGCAGCAAAGTCCTTAAATAATGCAACAAATTCCTTAAATAATGCAGCAGCGTCCTTAAATAATGCAACAAATTCCTTAAATAATGCAGCAGAGTCCTTAAATACCACAGCAGAGTCCTTAAATAATGCAGCAGAGACCTTAAATAATGCAACAAAGTCCTTAAATAATGCAGCAGATTCCTTAAATTCTGCAGCAGCGTCCTTAAATAATGCATCAAAGTCCTTAAATAATGCAGCAGAGTCCTTAAATACCGCAGCAGAGTCCTTAAATAATGCAGCAAATTCCTTAAATAATGCAGCAGAGTCCTTAAATAATGCAGCTGAGTCCTCAAATGCTTCAGCAGAGTCATTAAATAATGCAGCAAAGTCCTTAAATAATGCAGCAGAGTCCTTAAATAATGCAGCTGAGTCCTCAAATGCTTCAGCAGAGTCATTAAATAATGCAGAAGACTCCTTAAATAATGCAGGAAAGTCCTTAAATAAAGCAGCAGAGTCCTTAGATAATGCAGCAGAGTCGTTAAATAATGCAGCAAAGTCCTTAAATAATGCAGCTGAGTCCTCAAATGCTTCAGCAGGATCCTTAAATAATGCAGCAGGATCCTTAAATAATGCAATAAAGTCCTTAAATTATGCAGCAGAGTCCTTAAATAATGCAGCAAAGTCCTTAAATAATGCAGCAGAGTCCTTACATAATGCAACAAACTCCTTAAATAATGCAGCAGAGTCCTTAAATAATGCAACAAAGTCCTTAAATAATGCAAAAGAGTCCTTAAATAAAGCAGCAAAGCCCTTACATAATGCAGCAGAGTCCTTAAATAATGCATCTGAGTGCCCAAATGCTTCAGCAGAGTCATTAAATACTGCAGCAGAGACCTTAAATAATGCAACAAAGTCCTTAAATAATGCAGCAGAGTCCTTAAAAACCACAGCAGAGTCCTTAAATAATGCAGCAAATTCCTTAAATAATGCAGCAGAGTCCTTAAATAATGCAGCTGAGTCCTCAAATGCTTCAGCAGAGTCGTTAAATAATGCAGCAAAGTCCTTAAATAATGCAGCAGACTCCTTACATAATGCAACAAAGTCCTTAAATAATGCAGCAGAGTACTTATATAATGCAACAAGTTATTAAATAATGCAGCAAAGTCCTTAAATAATGCAGCAGAGTCCTTAAATAATGCAACAAATTCCTTAAATAATGCAGCAGAGTCCTTAAATAATGCAGCAAAGTCCTTAAATCATGCAGCTGAGTATTCAAATGCTTCATCAGAGTCCTTAAATAATGCAGCAGAGACCTTAAATAATGCAGTTGAGTCCTCAAATGCTTCAGCAGATTCATTAAATAATGCAGCAAAGTCCTTAAATAATGCAGCAGACTCCTTACATAATGCAACAAATTCCTTAAATAATGCAGCAGAGTCCTTAAATACCACAGCAGAGTCCTTAAATAATGCAGCAAATTCCTTAAATAATGCAGCAGAGTCCTTAAATAATGCAGCTGAGTCCTCAAATGCTTCAGCAGAGTCGTTAAATAATGCAGCAAAGTCCTTAAATAATGCAGCAGACTCCTTACATAATGCAACAAAGTCCTTAAATAATGCAGCAGAGTACTTATATAATGCAACAAAGTTATTAAATAATGCAGCAAAGTCCTTAAATAATGCAGCAGAGTCCTTAAATAATGCAACAAATTCCTTAAATAATGCAGCAGAGTCCTTAAATAATGCATCAAAGTCCTTAAATAATGCAGCAGAGTCCTTAAATACCGCAGCAGAGTCCTTAAATAATGCAGCAAAGTAATTAAATAATGCAGCAGAGTCCTTAAATAATGCAGCAAAGTCCTTAAATAATGCAGCAGAGTCCTTAAATACCAAAGCATAGTCCTTAAATAATGCAGCAAAGTCCTTAAATAATGCAGCAGAATCCTTAAATAATGCAACAAAGTCCTTAAATAATGCAGCAGAGTCCTTAAATAATGCAACAAAGTCCTTAAATAATGCAAAAGAGTCCTTAAATAAAGCAGCAAAGCCCTTACATAATGCAGCAGAGTCCTTAAATAATGCATCTGAGTCCCCAAATGCTTCAGCAGAGTCATTAAATACTGCAGCAGAGTCCTTAAATAATGCAACATAGTCCTTAAATAATGCAGCAGCGTCCTTAAATAATGCAACAAATTCCTTAAATAATGCAGCAGAGTCCTTAAATACCACAGCAGAGTCCTTAAATAATGCAGCAGAGACCTTAAATAATGCAACAAAGTCCTTAAATAATGCAGCAGATTCCTTAAATTCTGCAGCAGCGTCCTTAAATAATGCATCAAAGTCCTTAAATAATGCAGCAGAGTCCTTAAATAATGCAGCAAATTCCTTAAATAATGCAGCAGAGTCCTTAAATAATGCAGCTGAGTCCTCAAATACTTCAGCAGAGTCATTAAATAATGCAGAAGAGTCCTTAAATAATGCAGCAAAGTTCTTAAATAATGCAGCAGAGTCCTTAAATAACGCAGCAGAGTCGTTAAATAATGCAGCAAAGTCCTTAAATAATGCAGCTGAGTCCTCAAATGCTTCAGCAGGATCCTTAAATAATGCAGCAGAGACCTTTAATAATGCAGCTGAGTCCTCAAATGCTTCAGCAGAGTCATTAAATAATGCAGCAGGATCCTAAAATAATGCAATAAAGTCCTTAAATTATGCAGCAGAGTCCTTAAATAATGCAGCAAAGTCCTTAAGTACCATAGCAGAGTCCTTAAATAATGCAGCAAAGTCCTTAAGTACCATAGCAGAGTCCTTAAATAATGAAGCAGATTCCTTAAATTCTGCAGCAGTGTCCTTAAAAAATGCATCAAAGTCCTTAAATAATGCAGCAGAGTCCTTAAATACTGCAGCAGAGTCCTTAAATAATGCAGCAAAGTAATTAAATAATGCAGCAGAGTCCTTAAATAATGCAGCAAAGTCCTTAAATAATGCAGCAGAGTCCTTAAATACCAAAGCATAGTCCTTAAATAATGCGGCAGAGTCCTTAAATAATGCAACAAAGTCCTTAAATAATGCAGCAGAGTCCTTAAATAATGCAACAAAGTCCTTAAATAATGCAGCAAAGTCCTTAAATAAAGCAGCAAAGTCCTTAAATAATGCAGCAAAGTCCTTAAACAATGCATCTGAGTCCCCAATTGCTTCAGCAGAGTCATTAAACACTGCAGCAGAGTCCTTAAATAATGCAGCAAAGTCTTAAATAATGCAGCAGAGTCCTTAAATAACGCAGCAGTCCTTAAATAATGCAGCAAAGTCCTTAAATAATGCAGCAGAGTCCTTAAATAATGCAGCAGACTTCTAACATAATGCAACATAGTCCTTAAATAATGCAGCAGAGTCGTTATATAATGCAACAAAGTCATTAAATAATGCAGCAGAGTCCTTAAATAATGCAGCAAAGTCCTTAAATAATACAGCAGAGTCCTTAAGTACCACAGCATAGTCCTTAAATAATGCAGCAAAGTCCTTAAAAAATGCAGCAGAGTCCTTAAATAATGCAACAGAGTCCTTAAATAATGCAGCAGAGTCCTTAAATAATGCAGCAGACTTCTAACATAATGCAACATAGTCCTTAAATAATGCAGCAGAGTCGTTATATAATGCAACAAAGTCATTAAATAATGCAGCAGAGTCCTTAAATAATGCAGCAAAGTCCTTAAATAATACAGCAGAGTCCTTAAGTACCACAGCATAGTCCTTAAATAATGCAGCAAAGTCCTTAAAAAATGCAGCAGAGTCCTTAAATAATGCAACAGAGTCCTTAAATAATGCAGCAGAGTCCTTAAATACCGCAGCAGAGTCCTTAAATAATGCAGCAAAGTCCTTAAATAATACAACAAAGTCCTTAAATAATGCAGCAGAGTCATTAAATAATGCAGCAAAGTCCTTAAATAATGCAGCAGAGTCCTTAAATAATGCAGCAAATTCCTTAAATAATGCAGCAGAGTCATTAAATAATGCAATAAAGTCCTTAAATAATGCAACAGAGTCCTTAAATAATGCAGCAAAGTCCTTAAATAATGCAAAAAAAGTCCTTAAATAATGCAGCAGAGTCCTTAAATAATACAGCAAAGTGCTTAAATAATGCAGCAGAGTCCTTAAATAATGCAACAAAGTCCTTAAATAATGCAGTAGAGTCCTTAAATAATACAGCAAAGTCCTTAAATAATGCAGCAGAGTCCTAAAATAATGCAGCAAAGTCCTTAAATAATGCAGCAGAGTTCTTAAACACAGCAGCAGAGTCCTTAAATAATGCAGCAAGTAATTAAATAATGCAGCAGAGTCCTTAAGTAATGCAGCAAAGTCCTTAATTAATGCAGCAAAGTCCTTAAATAATGCAACAAATTCCTTAAATAATGCAGCAGCGTCCTTAAATAATGCAACAAATTCCTTAAATAATGCAGCAGAGTCCTTAAATACCACAGCAGAGTCCTTAAATAATGCAGCAGAGACCTTAAATAATGCAACAAAGTCCTTAAATAATGCAGCAGATTCCTTAAATTCTGCAGCAGCGTCCTTAAATAATGCATCAAAGTCCTTAAATAATGCAGCAGAGTCCTTAAATACCGCAGCAGAGTCCTTAAATAATGCAGCAAATTCCTTAAATAATGCAGCAGAGTCATTAAATAATGCAATAAAGTCCTTAAATAATGCAACAGAGTCCTTAAATAATGCAGCAAAGTCCTTAAATAATGCAAAAAAAGTCCTTAAATAATGCAGCAGAGTCCTTAAATAATACAGCAAAGTCCTTAAATAATGCAGCAGAGTCCTTAAATAATGCAACAAAGTCCTTAAATAATGCAGTAGAGTCCTTAAATAATACAGCAAAGTCCTTAAATAATGCAGCAGAGTCCTAAAATAATGCAGCAAAGTCCTTAAATAGTGCAGCAGAGTTCTTAAACACAGCAGCAGAGTCCTTAAATAATGCAGCAAGTAATTAAATAATGCAGCAGAGTCCTTAAGTAATGCAGCAAAGTCCTTAATTAATGCAGCAAAGTCCTTAAATAATGCAACAAATTCCTTAAATAATGCAGCAGCGTCCTTAAATAATGCAACAAATTCCTTAAATAATGCAGCAGAGTCCTTAAATACCACAGCAGAGTCCTTAAATAATGCAGCAGAGACCTTAAATAATGCAACAAAGTCCTTAAATAATGCAGCAGATTCCTTAAATTCTGCAGCAGCGTCCTTAAATAATGCATCAAAGTCCTTAAATAATGCAGCAGAGTCCTTAAATACCGCAGCAGAGTCCTTAAATAATGCAGCAAATTCCTTAAATAATGCAGCAGAGTCCTTAAATAATGCAGCTGAGTCCTCAAATGCTTCAGCAGAGTCATTAAATAATGCAGCAAAGTCCTTAAATAATGCAGCAGAGTCCTTAAATAATGCAGCTGAGTCCTCAAATGCTTCAGCAGAGTCATTAAATAATGCAGAAGACTCCTTAAATAATGCAGGAAAGTCCTTAAATAATGCAGCAGAGTCCTTAGATAATGCAGCAGAGTCGTTAAATAATGCAGCAAAGTCCTTAAATAATGCAGCTGAGTCCTCAAATGCTTCAGCAGGATCCTTAAATAATGCAGCAGGATCCTTAAATAATGCAATAAAGTCCTTAAATTATGCAGCAGAGTCCTTAAATAATGCAGCAAAGTCCTTAAATAATGCAGCAGAGTCCTTACATAATGCAACAAACTCCTTAAATAATGCAGCAGAGTCCTTAAATAATGCAACAAAGTCCTTAAATAATGCAAAAGAGTCCTTAAATAAAGCAGCAAAGCCCTTACATAATGCAGCAGAGTCCTTAAATAATGCATCTGAGTGCCCAAATGCTTCAGCAGAGTCATTAAATACTGCAGCAGAGACCTTAAATAATGCAACAAAGTCCTTAAATAATGCAGCAGAGTCCTTAAATACCGCAGCAGAGTCCTTAAATAATGCAGCAAATTCCTTAAATAATGCAGCAGAGTCCTTAAATAATGCAGCTGAGTCCTCAAATGCTTCAGCAGAGTCGTTAAATAATGCAGCAAAGTCCTTAAATAATGCAGCAGACTCCTTACATAATGCAACAAAGTCCTTAAATAATGCAGCAGAGTACTTATATAATGCAACAAGTTATTAAATAATGCAGCAAAGTCCTTAAATAATGCAGCAGAGTCCTTAAATAATGCAACAAATTCCTTAAATAATGCAGCAGAGTCCTTAAATAATGCAGCAAAGTCCTTAAATCATGCAGCTGAGTATTCAAATGCTTCAGCAGAGTCCTTAAATAATGCAGCAGAGACCTTAAATAATGCAGTTGAGTCCTCAAATGCTTCAGCAGATTCATTAAATAATG
Organism: Phyllobates terribilis; assembly: GCF_046119375.1. Lineage (NCBI taxonomy): Eukaryota > Metazoa > Chordata > Amphibia > Anura > Dendrobatidae > Phyllobates > Phyllobates terribilis. Next base: position 1,140,883 of record NW_027363048.1, read on the forward strand.
CAGCAAAGTCCTTAAATAATGCAGCAGACTCCTTACATAATGCAACAAATTCCTTAAATAATGCAGCAGAGTCCTTAAATACCACAGCAGAGTCCTTAAATAATGCAGCAAATTCCTTAAATAATGCAGCAGAGTCCTTAAATAATGCAGCTGAGTCCTCAAATGCTTCAGCAGAGTCGTTAAATAATGCAGCAAAGTCCTTAAATAATGCAGCAGACTCCTTACATAATGCAACAAAGTCCTTAAATAATGCAGCAGAGTACTTATATAATGCAACAAAGTTATTAAATAATGCAGCAAAGTCCTTAAATAATGCAGCAGAGTCCTTAAATAATGCAACAAATTCCTTAAATAATGCAGCAGAGTCCTTAAATAATGCATCAAAGTCCTTAAATAATGCAGCAGAGTCCTTAAATACCGCAGCAGAGTCCTTAAATAATGCAGCAAAGTAATTAAATAATGCAGCAGAGTCCTTAAATAATGCAGCAAAGTCCTTAAATAATGCAGCAGAGTCCTTAAATACCAAAGCATAGTCCTTAAATAATGCAGCAAAGTCCTTAAATAATGCAGCAGAATCCTTAAATAATGCAACAAAGTCCTTAAATAATGCAGCAGAGTCCTTAAATAATGCAACAAAGTCCTTAAATAATGCAAAAGAGTCCTTAAATAAAGCAGCAAAGCCCTTACATAATGCAGCAGAGTCCTTAAATAATGCATCTGAGTCCCCAAATGCTTCAGCAGAGTCATTAAATACTGCAGCAGAGTCCTTAAATAATGCAACAAAGTCCTTAAATAATGCAGCAGCGTCCTTAAATAATGCAACAAATTCCTTAAATAATGCAGCAGAGTCCTTAAATACCACAGCAGAGTCCTTAAATAATGCAGCAGAGACCTTAAATAATGCAACAAAGTCCTTAAATAATGCAGCAGATTCCTTAAATTCTGCAGCAGCGTCCTTAAATAATGCATCAAAGTCCTTAAATAATGCAGCAGAGTCCTTAAATAATGCAGCAAATTCCTTAAATAATGCAGCAGAGTCCTTAAATAATGCAGCTGAGTCCTCAAATACTTCAGCAGAGTCATTAAATAATGCAGAAGAGTCCTTAAATAATGCAGCAAAGTTCTTAAATAAAGCAGCAGAGTCCTTAAATAACGCAGCAGAGTCGTTAAATAATGCAGCAAAGTCCTTAAATAATGCAGCTGAGTCCTCAAATGCTTCAGCAGGATCCTTAAATAATGCAGCAGAGACCTTTAATAATGCAGCTGAGTCCTCAAATGCTTCAGCAGAGTCATTAAATAATGCAGCAGGATCCTAAAATAATGCAATAAAGTCCTTAAATTATGCAGCAGAGTCCTTAAATAATGCAGCAAAGTCCTTAAGTACCATAGCAGAGTCCTTAAATAATGCAGCAGAGACCTTAAATAATGCAACAAAGTCCTTAAATAATGAAGCAGATTCCTTAAATTCTGCAGCAGTGTCCTTAAATAATGCATCAAAGTCCTTAAATAATGCAGCAGAGTCCTTAAATACCGCAGCAGAGTCCTTAAATAATGCAGCAAAGTAATTAAATAATGCAGCAGAGTCCTTAAATAATGCAGCAAAGTCCTTAAATAATGCAGCAGAGTCCTTAAATACCAAAGCATAGTCCTTAAATAATGCGGCAGAGTCCTTAAATAATGCAACAAAGTCCTTAAATAATGCAGCAGAGTCCTTAAATAATGCAACAAAGTCCTTAAATAATGCAGCAAAGTCCTTAAATAAAGCAGCAAAGTCCTTACATAATGCAGCAGAGTCCTTAAACAATGCATCTGAGTCCCCAATTGCTTCAGCAGAGTCATTAAACACTGCAGCAGAGTCCTTAAATAATGCAGCAAAGTCTTAAATAATGCAGCAGAGTCCTTAAATAACGCAGCAGTCCTTAAATAATGCAGCAAAGTCCTTAAATAATGCAGCAGAGTCCTTAAATACCGCAGCAGAGTCATTAAATAATGCAGCAGAGTCCTTAAATAATACAGCAGAGACCTTAAATAATGCAGCTGAGTCCTCAAATGCTTCAGCAGAGTCATTAAATAATGCAGCAGAGTCCTTAAATAATGCAATAAAGTCCTTAAATAATGCAGCAGAGTCCTTAAATAATGCAGCAAAGTCCTTAAATAATGCAGCAGACTTCTAACATAATGCAACATAGTCCTTAAATAATGCAGCAGAGTCGTTATATAATGCAACAAAGTCATTAAATAATGCAGCAGAGTCCTTAAATAATGCAGCAAAGTCCTTAAATAATACAGCAGAGTCCTTAAGTACCACAGCATAGTCCTTAAATAATGCAGCAAAGTCCTTAAAAAATGCAGCAGAGTCCTTAAATAATGCAACAGAGTCCTTAAATAATGCAGCAGAGTCCTTAAATACCGCAGCAGAGTCCTTAAATAATGCAGCAAAGTCCTTAAATAATACAACAAAGTCCTTAAATAATGCAGCAGAGTCATTAAATAATGCAGCAAAGTCCTTAAATAATGCAGCAGAGTCCTTAAATAATGCAGCAAATTCCTTAAATAATGCAGCAGAGTCATTAAATAATGCAATAAAGTCCTTAAATAATGCAACAGAGTCCTTAAATAATGCAGCAGAGTACTTATATAATGCAACAAGTTATTAAATAATGCAGCAAAGTCCTTAAATAATGCAGCAGAGTCCTTAAATAATGCAACAAATTCCTTAAATAATGCAGCAGAGTCCTTAAATAATGCAGCAAAGTCCTTAAATCATGCAGCTGAGTATTCAAATGCTTCAGCAGAGTCCTTAAATAATGCAGCAGAGACCTTAAATAATGCAGTTGAGTCCTCAAATGCTTCAGCAGATTCATTAAATAATGCAGCAAAGTCCTTAAATAATGCAGCAGACTCCTTACATAATGCAACAAATTCCTTAAATAATGCAGCAGAGTCCTTAAATACCACAGCAGAGTCCTTAAATAATGCAGCAAATTCCTTAAATAATGCAGCAGAGTCCTTAAATAATGCAGCTGAGTCCTCAAATGCTTCAGCAGAGTCGTTAAATAATGCAGCAAAGTCCTTAAATAATGCAGCAGACTCCTTACATAATGCAACAAAGTCCTTAAATAATGCAGCAGAGTACTTATATAATGCAACAAAGTTATTAAATAATGCAGCAAAGTCCTTAAATAATGCAGCAGAGTCCTTAAATAATGCAACAAATTCCTTAAATAATGCAGCAGAGTCCTTAAATAATGCATCAAAGTCCTTAAATAATGCAGCAGAGTCCTTAAATACCGCAGCAGAGTCCTTAAATAATGCAGCAAAGTAATTAAATAATGCAGCAGAGTCCTTAAATAATGCAGCAAAGTCCTTAAATAATGCAGCAGAGTCCTTAAATACCAAAGCATAGTCCTTAAATAATGCAGCAAAGTCCTTAAATAATGCAGCAGAATCCTTAAATAATGCAACAAAGTCCTTAAATAATGCAGCAGAGTCCTTAAATAATGCAACAAAGTCCTTAAATAATGCAAAAGAGTCCTTAAATAAAGCAGCAAAGCCCTTACATAATGCAGCAGAGTCCTTAAATAATGCATCTGAGTCCCCAAATGCTTCAGCAGAGTCATTAAATACTGCAGCAGAGTCCTTAAATAATGCAACAAAGTCCTTAAATAATGCAGCAGCGTCCTTAAATAATGCAACAAATTCCTTAAATAATGCAGCAGAGTCCTTAAATACCACAGCAGAGTCCTTAAATAATGCAGCAGAGACCTTAAATAATGCAACAAAGTCCTTAAATAATGCAGCAGATTCCTTAAATTCTGCAGCAGCGTCCTTAAATAATGCATCAAAGTCCTTAAATAATGCAGCAGAGTCCTTAAATAATGCAGCAAATTCCTTAAATAATGCAGCAGAGTCCTTAAATAATGCAGCTGAGTCCTCAAATACTTCAGCAGAGTCATTAAATAATGCAGAAGAGTCCTTAAATAATGCAGCAAAGTTCTTAAATAATGCAGCAGAGTCCTTAAATAACGCAGCAGAGTCGTTAAATAATGCAGCAAAGTCCTTAAATAATGCAGCTGAGTCCTCAAATGCTTCAGCAGGATCCTTAAATAATGCAGCAGAGACCTTTAATAATGCAGCTGAGTCCTCAAATGCTTCAGCAGAGTCATTAAATAATGCAGCAGGATCCTAAAATAATGCAATAAAGTCCTTAAATTATGCAGCAGAGTCCTTAAATAATGCAGCAAAGTCCTTAAGTACCATAGCAGAGTCCTTAAATAATGCAGCAGAGACCTTAAATAATGCAACAAAGTCCTTAAATAATGAAGCAGATTCCTTAAATTCTGCAGCAGTGTCCTTAAATAATGCATCAAAGTCCTTAAATAATGCAGCAGAGTCCTTAAATACCGCAGCAGAGTCCTTAAATAATGCAGCAAAGTAATTAAATAATGCAGCAGAGTCCTTAAATAATGCAGCAAAGTCCTTAAATAATGCAGCAGAGTCCTTAAATACCAAAGCATAGTCCTTAAATAATGCGGCAGAGTCCTTAAATAATGCAACAAAGTCCTTAAATAATGCAGCAGAGTCCTTAAATAATGCAACAAAGTCCTTAAATAATGCAGCAAAGTCCTTAAATAAAGCAGCAAAGTCCTTACATAATGCAGCAGAGTCCTTAAACAATGCATCTGAGTCCCCAATTGCTTCAGCAGAGTCATTAAACACTGCAGCAGAGTCCTTAAATAATGCAGCAAAGTCTTAAATAATGCAGCAGAGTCCTTAAATAACGCAGCAGTCCTTAAATAATGCAGCAAAGTCCTTAAATAATGCAGCAGAGTCCTTAAATACCGCAGCAGAGTCATTAAATAATGCAGCAGAGTCCTTAAATAATACAGCAGAGACCTTAAATAATGCAGCTGAGTCCTCAAATGCTTCAGCAGAGTCATTAAATAATGCAGCAGAGTCCTTAAATAATGCAATAAAGTCCTTAAATAATGCAGCAGAGTCCTTAAATAATGCAGCAAAGTCCTTAAATAATGCAGCAGACTTCTAACATAATGCAACATAGTCCTTAAATAATGCAGCAGAGTCGTTATATAATGCAACAAAGTCATTAAATAATGCAGCAGAGTCCTTAAATAATGCAGCAAAGTCCTTAAATAATACAGCAGAGTCCTTAAGTACCACAGCATAGTCCTTAAATAATGCAGCAAAGTCCTTAAAAAATGCAGCAGAGTCCTTAAATAATGCAACAGAGTCCTTAAATAATGCAGCAGAGTCCTTAAATACCGCAGCAGAGTCCTTAAATAATGCAGCAAAGTCCTTAAATAATACAACAAAGTCCTTAAATAATGCAGCAGAGTCATTAAATAATGCAGCAAAGTCCTTAAATAATGCAGCAGAGTCCTTAAATAATGCAGCAAATTCCTTAAATAATGCAGCAGAGTCATTAAATAATGCAATAAAGTCCTTAAATAATGCAACAGAGTCCTTAAATAATGCAGCAAAGTCCTTAAATAATGCAAAAAAAGTCCTTAAATAATGCAGCAGAGTCCTTAAATAATACAGCAAAGTCCTTAAATAATGCAGCAGAGTCCTTAAATAATGCAACAAAGTCCTTAAATAATGCAGTAGAGTCCTTAAATAATACAGCAAAGTCCTTAAATAATGCAGCAGAGTCCTTAAATAATGCAGCAAATTCCTTAAATAATGCAGCAGAGTCCTTAAATAATGCAGCTGAGTCCTCAAATGCTTCAGCAGAGTCATTAAATAATGCAGCAAAGTCCTTAAATAAAGCAGCAAAGTCCTTACATAATGCAGCAGAGTCCTTAAACAATGCATCTGAGTCCCCAATTGCTTCAGCAGAGTCATTAAACACTGCAGCAGAGTCCTTAAATAATGCAGCAAAGTCTTAAATAATGCAGCAGAGTCCTTAAATAACGCAGCAGTCCTTAAATAATGCAGCAAAGTCCTTAAATAATGCAGCAGAGTCCTTAAATACCGCAGCAGAGTCATTAAATAATGCAGCAGAGTCCTTAAATAATACAGCAGAGACCTTAAATAATGCAGCTGAGTCCTCAAATGCTTCAGCAGAGTCATTAAATAATGCAGCAGAGTCCTTAAATAATGCAATAAAGTCCTTAAATAATGCAGCAGAGTCCTTAAATAATGCAGCAAAGTCCTTAAATAATGCAGCAGACTTCTAACATAATGCAACATAGTCCTTAAATAATGCAGCAGAGTCGTTATATAATGCAACAAAGTCATTAAATAATGCAGCAGAGTCCTTAAATAATGCAGCAAAGTCCTTAAATAATACAGCAGAGTCCTTAAGTACCACAGCATAGTCCTTAAATAATGCAGCAAAGTCCTTAAAAAATGCAGCAGAGTCCTTAAATAATGCAACAGAGTCCTTAAATAATGCAGCAGAGTCCTTAAATACCGCAGCAGAGTCCTTAAATAATGCAGCAAAGTCCTTAAATAATACAACAAAGTCCTTAAATAATGCAGCAGAGTCATTAAATAATGCAGCAAAGTCCTTAAATAATGCAGCAGAGTCCTTAAATAATGCAGCAAATTCCTTAAATAATGCAGCAGAGTCATTAAATAATGCAATAAAGTCCTTAAATAATGCAACAGAGTCCTTAAATAATGCAGCAAAGTCCTTAAATAATGCAAAAAAAGTCCTTAAATAATGCAGCAGAGTCCTTAAATAATACAGCAAAGTCCTTAAATAATGCAGCAGAGTCCTTAAATAATGCAACAAAGTCCTTAAATAATGCAGTAGAGTCCTTAAATAATACAGCAAAGTCCTTAAATAATGCAGCAGAGTCCTTAAATAATGCAGCAAATTCCTTAAATAATGCAGCAGAGTCCTTAAATAATGCAGCTGAGTCCTCAAATGCTTCAGCAGAGTCCTTAAATAATGCAGCAAAGTCCTTAAATAATGCAGCAGAGTCCTTAAATAATGCAGCTGAGTCCTCAAATGCTTCAGCAGAGTCGTTAAATAATGCAGCAAAGTCCTTAAATAATGCAGCAGACTCCTTACATAATGCAACAAAGTCCTTAAATAATGCAGCAGAGTACTTATATAATGCAACAAAGTTATTAAATAATGCAGCAAAGTCCTTAAATAATGCAGCAGAGTCCTTAAATAATGCAACAAATTCCTTAAATAATGCAGCAGAGTCCTTAAATAATGCATCAAAGTCCTTAAATAATGCAGCAGAGTCCTTAAATACCGCAGCAGAGTCCTTAAATAATGCAGCAAAGTATTTAAATAATGCAGCAGAGTCCTTAAATAATGCAGCAAAGTCCTTAAATAATGCAGCAGAGTCCTTAAATACCAAAGCATAGTCCTTAAATAATGCAGCAAAGTCCTTAAATAATGCAGCAGAATCCTTAAATAATGCAACAAAGTCCTTAAATAATGCAGCAGAGTCCTTAAATAATGCAACAAAGTCCTTAAATAATGCAAAAGAGTCCTTAAATAAAGCAGCAAAGCCCTTACATAATGCAGCAGAGTCCTTAAATAATGCATCTGAGTCCCCAAATGCTTCAGCAGAGTCATTAAATACTGCAGCAGAGTCCTTAAATAATGCAACAAAGTCCTTAAATAATGCAGCAGCGTCCTTAAATAATGCAACAAATTCCTTAAATAATGCAGCAGAGTCCTTAAATACCACAGCAGAGTCCTTAAATAATGCAGCAGAGACCTTAAATAATGCAACAAAGTCCTTAAATAATGCAGCAGATTCCTTAAATTCTGCAGCAGCGTCCTTAAATAATGCATCAAAGTCCTTAAATAATGCAGCAGAGTCCTTAAATAATGCAGCAAATTCCTTAAATAATGCAGCAGAGTCCTTAAATAATGCAGCTGAGTCCTCAAATACTTCAGCAGAGTCATTAAATAATGCAGAAGAGTCCTTAAATAATGCAGCAAAGTTCTTAAATAATGCAGCAGAGTCCTTAAATAACGCAGCAGAGTCGTTAAATAATGCAGCAAAGTCCTTAAATAATGCAGCTGAGTCCTCAAATGCTTCAGCAGGATCCTTAAATAATGCAGCAGAGACCTTTAATAATGCAGCTGAGTCCTCAAATGCTTCAGCAGAGTCATTAAATAATGCAGCAGGATCCTAAAATAATGCAATAAAGTCCTTAAATTATGCAGCAGAGTCCTTAAATAATGCAGCAAAGTCCTTAAGTACCATAGCAGAGTCCTTAAATAATGCAGCAGAGACCTTAAATAATGCAACAAAGTCCTTAAATAATGAAGCAGATTCCTTAAATTCTGCAGCAGTGTCCTTAAATAATGCATCAAAGTCCTTAAATAATGCAGCAGAGTCCTTAAATACCGCAGCAGAGTCCTTAAATAATGCAGCAAAGTAATTAAATAATGCAGCAGAGTCCTTAAATAATGCAGCAAAGTCCTTAAATAATGCAGCAGAGTCCTTAAATACCAAAGCATAGTCCTTAAATAATGCGGCAGAGTCCTTAAATAATGCAACAAAGTCCTTAAATAATGCAGCAGAGTCCTTAAATAATGCAACAAAGTCCTTAAATAATGCAGCAAAGTCCTTAAATAAAGCAGCAAAGTCCTTACATAATGCAGCAGAGTCCTTAAACAATGCATCTGAGTCCCCAATTGCTTCAGCAGAGTCATTAAACACTGCAGCAGAGTCCTTAAATAATGCAGCAAAGTCTTAAATAATGCAGCAGAGTCCTTAAATAACGCAGCAGTCCTTAAATAATGCAGCAAAGTCCTTAAATAATGCAGCAGAGTCCTTAAATACCGCAGCAGAGTCATTAAATAATGCAGCAGAGTCCTTAAATAATACAGCAGAGACCTTAAATAATGCAGCTGAGTCCTCAAATGCTTCAGCAGAGTCATTAAATAATGCAGCAGAGTCCTTAAATAATGCAATAAAGTCCTTAAATAATGCAGCAGAGTCCTTAAATAATGCAGCAAAGTCCTTAAATAATGCAGCAGACTTCTAACATAATGCAACATAGTCCTTAAATAATGCAGCAGAGTCGTTATATAATGCAACAAAGTCATTAAATAATGCAGCAGAGTCCTTAAATAATGCAGCAAAGTCCTTAAATAATACAGCAGAGTCCTTAAGTACCACAGCATAGTCCTTAAATAATGCAGCAAAGTCCTTAAAAAATGCAGCAGAGTCCTTAAATAATGCAACAGAGTCCTTAAATAATGCAGCAGAGTCCTTAAATACCGCAGCAGAGTCCTTAAATAATGCAGCAAAGTCCTTAAATAATACAACAAAGTCCTTAAATAATGCAGCAGAGTCATTAAATAATGCAGCAAAGTCCTTAAATAATGCAGCAGAGTCCTTAAATAATGCAGCAAATTCCTTAAATAATGCAGCAGAGTCATTAAATAATGCAATAAAGTCCTTAAATAATGCAACAGAGTCCTTAAATAATGCAGCAAAGTCCTTAAATAATGCAAAAAAAGTCCTTAAATAATGCAGCAGAGTCCTTAAATAATACAGCAAAGTCCTTAAATAATGCAGCAGAGTCCTTAAATAATGCAACAAAGTCCTTAAATAATGCAGTAGAGTCCTTAAATAATACAGCAAAGTCCTTAAATAATGCAGCAGAGTCCTTAAATAATGCAGCAAATTCCTTAAATAATGCAGCAGAGTCCTTAAATAATGCAGCTGAGTCCTCAAATGCTTCAGCAGAGTCATTAAATAATGCAGCAAAGTCCTTAAATAATGCAGCAGAGTCCTTAAATAATGCAGCTGAGTCCTCAAATGCTTCAGCAGAGTCATTAAATAATGCAGAAGACTCCTTAAATAATGCAGGAAAGTCCTTAAATAAAGCAGCAGAGTCCTTAGATAATGCAGCAGAGTCGTTAAATAATGCAGCAAAGTCCTTAAATAATGCAGCTGAGTCCTCAAATGCTTCAGCAGGATCCTTAAATAATGCAGCAGGATCCTTAAATAATGCAATAAAGTCCTTAAATTATGCAGCAGAGTCCTTAAATAATGCAGCAAAGTCCTTAAATAATGCAGCAGAGTCCTTACATAATGCAACAAACTCCTTAAATAATGCAGCAGAGTCCTTAAATAATGCAACAAAGTCCTTAAATAATGCAAAAGAGTCCTTAAATAAAGCATCAAAGCCCTTACATAATGCAGCAGAGTCCTTAAATAATGCATCTGAGTGCCCAAATGCTTCAGCAGAGTCATTAAATACTGCAGCAGAGACCTTAAATAATGCAACAAAGTCCTTAAATAATGCAGCAGAGTCCTTAAATACCGCAGCAGAGTCCTTAAATAATGCAGCAAATTCCTTAAATAATGCAGCAGAGTCCTTAAATAATGCAGCTGAGTCCTCAAATGCTTCAGCAGAGTCGTTAAATAATGCAGCAAAGTCCTTAAATAATGCAGCAGACTCCTTACATAATGCAACAAAGTCCTTAAATAATGCAGCAGAGTACTTATATAATGCAACAAAGTTATTAAATAATGCAGCAAAGTCCTTAAATAATGCAGCAGAGTCCTTAAATAATGCAACAAATTCCTTAAATAATGCAGCAGAGTCCTTAAATAATGCAGCAAAGTCCTTAAATCATGCAGCTGAGTATTCAAATGCTTCAGCAGAGTCCTTAAATAATGCAGCAGAGACCTTAAATAATGCAGTTGAGTCCTCAAATGCTTCAGCAGATTCATTAAATAATGCAGCAAAGTCCTTAAATAATGCAGCAGACTCCTTACATCATGCAACAAATTCCTTAAATAATGCAGCAGAGTCCTTAAATACCACAGCAGAGTCCTTAAATAATGCAGCAAATTCCTTAAATAATGCAGCAGAGTCCTTAAATAATGCAGCTGAGTCCTCAAATGCTTCAGCAGAGTCGTTAAATAATGCAGCAAAGTCCTTAAATAATGCAGCAGACTCCTTACATAATGCAACAAAGTCCTTAAATAATGCAGCAGAGTACTTATATAATGCAACAAAGTTATTAAATAATGCAGCAAAGTCCTTAAATAATGCAGCAGAGTCCTTAAATAATGCAACAAATTCCTTAAATAATGCAGCAGAGTCCTTAAATAATGCATCAAAGTCCTTAAATAATGCAGCAGAGTCCTTAAATACCGCAGCAGAGTCCTTAAATAATGCAGCAAAGTAATTAAATAATGCAGCAGAGTCCTTAAATAATGCAGCAAAGTCCTTAAATAATGCAGCAGAGTCCTTAAATACCAAAGCATAGTCCTTAAATAATGCAGCAAAGTCCTTAAATAATGCAGCAGAATCCTTAAATAATGCAACAAAGTCCTTAAATAATGCAGCAGAGTCCTTAAATAATGCAACAAAGTCCTTAAATAATGCAAAAGAGTCCTTAAATAAAGCAGCAAAGCCCTTACATAATGCAGCAGAGTCCTTAAATAATGCATCTGAGTCCCCAAATGCTTCAGCAGAGTCATTAAATACTGCAGCAGAGTCCTTAAATAATGCAACAAAGTCCTTAAATAATGCAGCAGCGTCCTTAAATAATGCAACAAATTCCTTAAATAATGCAGCAGAGTCCTTAAATACCACAGCAGAGTCCTTAAATAATGCAGCAGAGACCTTAAATAATGCAACAAAGTCCTTAAATAATGCAGCAGATTCCTTAAATTCTGCAGCAGCATCCTTAAATAATGCATCAAAGTCCTTAAATAATGCAGCAGGGTCCTTAAATAACGCAGCAGAGTCCTTAAATAATGCAGCAAATTCCTTAAATAATGCAGCAGAGTCCTTAAATAATGCAGCTGAGTCCTCAAATACTTCAGCAGAGTCATTAAATAATGCAGAAGAGTCCTTAAATAATGCAGCAAAGTTCTTAAATAATGCAGCAGAGTCCTTAAATAACGCAGCAGAGTCGTTAAATAATGCAGCAAAGTCCTTAAATAATGCAGCTGAGTCCTCAAATGCTTCAGCAGGATCCTTAAATAATGCAGCAGAGACCTTTAATAATGCAGCTGAGTCCTCAAATGCTTCAGCAGAGTCATTAAATAATGCAGCAGGATCCTAAAATAATGCAATAAAGTCCTTAAATTATGCAGCAGAGTCCTTAAATAATGCAGCAAAGTCCTTAAATAATGCAGCAGAGTCCTTACATAATGCAACAAAGTCCTTAAATAATGCAGCAGAGTCCTTAAATAATGCAACAAAGTTCTTAAATAATGCAGCAGAGTCCTTAAATAATGCAGCAAAGTCCTTAAGTACCATAGCAGAGTCCTTAAATAATGCAGCAGAGACCTTAAATAATGCAACAAAGTCCTTAAATAATGAAGCAGATTCCTTAAATTCTGCAGCAGTGTCCTTAAATAATGCATCAAAGTCCTTAAATAATGCAGCAGAGTCCTTAAATAATGCAGCAAAGTAATTAAATAATGCAGCAGAGTCCTTAAATAATGCAGCAAAGTCCTTAAATAATGCAGCAGAGTCCTTAAATACCAAAGCATAGTCCTTAAATAATGCGGCAGAGTCCTTAAATAATGCAACAAAGTCCTTAAATAATGCAGCAGAGTCCTTAAATAATGCAGCTGAGTCCTCAAATGCTTCAGCAGAGTCATTAAATAATGCAGCAAAGTCCTTAAATAAAGCAGCAAAGTCCTTACATAATGCAGCAGAGTCCTTAAACAATGCATCTGAGTCCCCAATTGCTTCAGCAGAGTCATTAAACACTGCAGCAGAGTCCTTAAATAATGCAGCAAAGTCTTAAATAATGCAGCAGAGTCCTTAAATAACGCAGCAGTCCTTAAATAATGCAGCAAAGTCCTTAAATAATGCAGCAGAGTCCTTAAATACCGCAGCAGAGTCATTAAATAATGCAGCAGAGTCCTTAAATAATACAGCAGAGACCTTAAATAATGCAGCTGAGTCCTCAAATGCTTCAGCAGAGTCATTAAATAATGCAGCAGAGTCCTTAAATAATGCAATAAAGTCCTTAAATAATGCAGCAGAGTCCTTAAATAATGCAGCAAAGTCCTTAAATAATGCAGCAGACTTCTAACATAATGCAACATAGTCCTTAAATAATGCAGCAGAGTCCTTATATAATGCAACAAAGTCATTAAATAATGCAGCAGAGTCCTTAAATAATGCAGCAAAGTCCTTAAATAATACAGCAGAGTCCTTAAGTACCACAGCATAGTCCTTAAATAATGCAGCAAAGTCCTTAAATAATGCAACAGAGTCCTTAAATAATGCAACAAAGTCCTTAAATAATGCAGCAGAGTCCTTAAATACCGCAGCAGAGTCCTTAAATAATGCAGCAAAGTCCTTAAATAATACAACAAAGTCCTTAAATAATGCAGCAGAGTCATTAAATAATGCAGCAAAGTCCTTAAATAATGCAGCAGAGTCCTTAAATAATGCAGCAAATTCCTTAAATAATGCAGCAGAGTCATTAAATATTGCAATAAAGTCCTTAAATAATGCAACAGAGTCCTTAAATAATGCAGCAAAGTCCTTAAATAATGCAGCAGAGTCCTTAAATAATGCAAAAAAGTCCTTAAATAATGCAGCAGAGTCCTTAAATAATACAGCAAAGTCATTAAGTAATGCAGCAGAGTCCTTAAATAATGCAACAAAGTCCTTAAATAATGCAGTAGAGTCCTTAAATAATACAGCAAAGTCCTTAAATAATGCAGCAGAGTCCTAAAATAATGCAGCAAAGTCCTTAAATAATGCAGCAGAGTTCTTAAACACAGCAGCAGAGTCCTTAAATAATGCAGCAAGTAATTAAATAATGCAGCAGAGTCCTTAAGTAATGCAGCAAAGTCCTTAATTAATGCAGCAAAGTCCTTAAATAATGCAACAAATTCCTTAAATAATGCAGCAGAGTCCTTAAATAATGCAACAATCTCCTTAAATAATGCAGCAGAGTCCTTAAATACCACAGCAGAGTCCTTAAATAATGCAGCAGAGACCTTAAATAATGCAACAAAGTCCTTAAATAATGCAGCAGATTCCTTAAATTCTGCAGCAGCGTCCTTAAATAATGCAGCAGAGTCCTTAAATACCGCAGCAGAGTCCTTAAATAATGCAGCAAATTCCTTAAATAATGCAGCAGAGTCCTTAAATAATGCAGCTGAGTCCTTAAATACCGCAGCAGAGTCATTAAATAATGCAGCAGAGTCCTTAAATAATACAGCAGAGACCTTAAATAATGCAGCTGAGTCCTCAAATGCTTCAGCAAAGTCATTAAATAATGCAGCAGAGTCCTTAAATAATGCAATAAAGTCCTTAAATAATGCAGCAGACTTCTAACATAATGCAACATAGTCCTTAAATAATGCAGCAGAGTCCTTATATAATGCAACAAAGTCATTAAATAATGCAGCAGAGTCCTTAAATAATGCAGCAAAGTCCTTAAATAATACAGCAGAGTCCTTAAGTACCACAGCATAGTCCTTAAATAATGCAGCAAAGTCCTTAAATAATGCAACAGAGTCCTTAAATAATGCAACAAAGTCCTTAAATAATGCAGCAGAGTCCTTAAATACCGCAGCAGAGTCCTTAAATAATGCAGCAAAGTCCTTAAATAATACAACAAAGTCCTTAAATAATGCAGCAGAGTCATTAAATAATGCAGCAAAGTCCTTAAATAATGCAGCAGAGTCCTTAAATAATGCAGCAAATTCCTTAAATAATGCAGCAGAGTCATTAAATAATGCAATAAAGTCCTTAAATAATGCAACAGAGTCCTTAAATAATGCAGCAAAGTCCTTAAATAATGCAGCAGAGTCCTTAAATAATGCAAAAAAGTCCTTAAATAATGCAGCAGAGTCCTTAAATAATACAGCAAAGTCATTAAATAATGCAGCAGAGTCCTTAAATAATGCAACAAAGTCCTTAAATAATGCAGTAGAGTCCTTAAATAATACAGCAAAGTCCTTAAATAATGCAGCAGAGTCCTAAAATAATGCAGCAAAGTCCTTAAATAATGCAGCAGAGTTCTTAAACACAGCAGCAGAGTCCTTAAATAATGCAGCAAGTAATTAAATAATGCAGCAGAGTCCTTAAGTAATGCAGCAAAGTCCTTAATTAATGCAGCAAAGTCCTTAAATAATGCAACAAATTCCTTAAATAATGCAGCAGAGTCCTTAAATAATGCAACAATCTCCTTAAATAATGCAGCAGAGTCCTTAAATACCACAGCAGAGTCCTTAAATAATGCTGCAGAGACCTTAAATAATGCAACAAAGTCCTTAAATAATGCAGCAGATTCCTTAAATTCTGCAGCAGCGTCCTTAAATAATGCAGCAGAGTCCTTAAATACCGCAGCAGAGTCCTTAAATAATGCAGCAAATTCCTTAAATAATGCAGCAGAGTCCTTAAATAATGCAGCTGAGTCCTCAAATGCTTCAGCAGAGTCATTAAATAATGCAGCAAAGTCCTTAAATAATGCAGCAGACTCCTTACATAATGCAACAAAGTCCTTAAATAATGCAGCAGAGTACTTATATAATGCAACAAAGTTATTAAATAATGCAGCAAAGTCCTTAAATAATGCAGCAGAGTCCTTAAATAATGCAACAAATTCCTTAAATAATGCAGCAGAGTCCTTAAATAATGCATCAAAGTCCTTAAATAATGCAGCAGAGTCCTTAAATACCGCAGCAGAGTCCTTAAATAATGCAGCAAAGTAATTAAATAATGCAGCAGAGTCCTTAAATAATGCAGCAAAGTCCTTAAATAATGCAGCAGAGTCCTTAAATACCAAAGCATAGTCCTTAAATAATGCAGCAAAGTCCTTAAATAATGCAGCAGAATCCTTAAATAATGCAACAAAGTCCTTAAATAATGCAGCAGAGTCCTTAAATAATGCAACAAAGTCCTTAAATAATGCAAAAGAGTCCTTAAATAAAGCAGCAAAGCCCTTACATAATGCAGCAGAGTCCTTAAATAATGCATCTGAGTCCCCAAATGCTTCAGCAGAGTCATTAAATACTGCAGCAGAGTCCTTAAATAATGCAACAAAGTCCTTAAATAATGCAGCAGCGTCCTTAAATAATGCAACAAATTCCTTAAATAATGCAGCAGAGTCCTTAAATACCACAGCAGAGTCCTTAAATAATGCAGCAGAGACCTTAAATAATGCAACAAAGTCCTTAAATAATGCAGCAGATTCCTTAAATTCTGCAGCAGCGTCCTTAAATAATGCATCAAAGTCCTTAAATAATGCAGCAGAGTCCTTAAATAATGCAGCAAATTCCTTAAATAATGCAGCAGAGTCCTTAAATAATGCAGCTGAGTCCTCAAATACTTCAGCAGAGTCATTAAATAATGCAGAAGAGTCCTTAAATAATGCAGCAAAGTTCTTAAATAATGCAGCAGAGTCCTTAAATAACGCAGCAGAGTCGTTAAATAATGCAGCAAAGTCCTTAAATAATGCAGCTGAGTCCTCAAATGCTTCAGCAGGATCCTTAAATAATGCAGCAGAGACCTTTAATAATGCAGCTGAGTCCTCAAATGCTTCAGCAGAGTCATTAAATAATGCAGCAGGATCCTAAAATAATGCAATAAAGTCCTTAAATTATGCAGCAGAGTCCTTAAATAATGCAGCAAAGTCCTTAAGTACCATAGCAGAGTCCTTAAATAATGCAGCAGAGACCTTAAATAATGCAACAAAGTCCTTAAATAATGAAGCAGATTCCTTAAATTCTGCAGCAGTGTCCTTAAATAATGCATCAAAGTCCTTAAATAATGCAGCAGAGTCCTTAAATACCGCAGCAGAGTCCTTAAATAATGCAGCAAAGTAATTAAATAATGCAGCAGAGTCCTTAAATAATGCAGCAAAGTCCTTAAATAATGCAGCAGAGTCCTTAAATACCAAAGCATAGTCCTTAAATAATGCGGCAGAGTCCTTAAATAATGCAACAAAGTCCTTAAATAATGCAGCAGAGTCCTTAAATAATGCAACAAAGTCCTTAAATAATGCAGCAAAGTCCTTAAATAAAGCAGCAAAGTCCTTACATAATGCAGCAGAGTCCTTAAACAATGCATCTGAGTCCCCAATTGCTTCAGCAGAGTCATTAAACACTGCAGCAGAGTCCTTAAATAATGCAGCAAAGTCTTAAATAATGCAGCAGAGTCCTTAAATAACGCAGCAGTCCTTAAATAATGCAGCAAAGTCCTTAAATAATGCAGCAGAGTCCTTAAATACCGCAGCAGAGTCATTAAATAATGCAGCAGAGTCCTTAAATAATACAGCAGAGACCTTAAATAATGCAGCTGAGTCCTCAAATGCTTCAGCAGAGTCATTAAATAATGCAGCAGAGTCCTTAAATAATGCAATAAAGTCCTTAAATAATGCAGCAGAGTCCTTAAATAATGCAGCAAAGTCCTTAAATAATGCAGCAGACTTCTAACATAATGCAACATAGTCCTTAAATAATGCAGCAGAGTCGTTATATAATGCAACAAAGTCATTAAATAATGCAGCAGAGTCCTTAAATAATGCAGCAAAGTCCTTAAATAATACAGCAGAGTCCTTAAGTACCACAGCATAGTCCTTAAATAATGCAGCAAAGTCCTTAAAAAATGCAGCAGAGTCCTTAAATAATGCAACAGAGTCCTTAAATAATGCAGCAGAGTCCTTAAATACCGCAGCAGAGTCCTTAAATAATGCAGCAAAGTCCTTAAATAATACAACAAAGTCCTTAAATAATGCAGCAGAGTCATTAAATAATGCAGCAAAGTCCTTAAATAATGCAGCAGAGTCCTTAAATAATGCAGCAAATTCCTTAAATAATGCAGCAGAGTCATTAAATAATGCAATAAAGTCCTTAAATAATGCAACAGAGTCCTTAAATAATGCAGCAAAGTCCTTAAATAATGCAAAAAAAGTCCTTAAATAATGCAGCAGAGTCCTTAAATAATACAGCAAAGTCCTTAAATAATGCAGCAGAGTCCTTAAATAATGCAACAAAGTCCTTAAATAATGCAGTAGAGTCCTTAAATAATACAGCAAAGTCCTTAAATAATGCAGCAGAGTCCTTAAATAATGCAGCAAATTCCTTAAATAATGCAGCAGAGTCCTTAAATAATGCAGCTGAGTCCTCAAATGCTTCAGCAGAGTCATTAAATAATGCAGCAAAGTCCTTAAATAATGCAGCAGAGTCCTTAAATAATGCAGCTGAGTCCTCAAATGCTTCAGCAGAGTCATTAAATAATGCAGAAGACTCCTTAAATAATGCAGGAAAGTCCTTAAATAAAGCAGCAGAGTCCTTAGATAATGCAGCAGAGTCGTTAAATAATGCAGCAAAGTCCTTAAATAATGCAGCTGAGTCCTCAAATGCTTCAGCAGGATCCTTAAATAATGCAGCAGGATCCTTAAATAATGCAATAAAGTCCTTAAATTATGCAGCAGAGTCCTTAAATAATGCAGCAAAGTCCTTAAATAATGCAGCAGAGTCCTTACATAATGCAACAAACTCCTTAAATAATGCAGCAGAGTCCTTAAATAATGCAACAAAGTCCTTAAATAATGCAAAAGAGTCCTTAAATAAAGCAGCAAAGCCCTTACATAATGCAGCAGAGTCCTTAAATAATGCATCTGAGTGCCCAAATGCTTCAGCAGAGTCATTAAATACTGCAGCAGAGACCTTAAATAATGCAACAAAGTCCTTAAATAATGCAGCAGAGTCCTTAAATACCGCAGCAGAGTCCTTAAATAATGCAGCAAATTCCTTAAATAATGCAGCAGAGTCCTTAAATAATGCAGCTGAGTCCTCAAATGCTTCAGCAGAGTCGTTAAATAATGCAGCAAAGTCCTTAAATAATGCAGCAGACTCCTTACATAATGCAACAAAGTCCTTAAATAATGCAGCAGAGTACTTATATAATGCAACAAAGTTATTAAATAATGCAGCAAAGTCCTTAAATAATGCAGCAGAGTCCTTAAATAATGCAACAAATTCCTTAAATAATGCAGCAGAGTCCTTAAATAATGCAGCAAAGTCCTTAAATCATGCAGCTGAGTATTCAAATGCTTCAGCAGAGTCCTTAAATAATGCAGCAGAGACCTTAAATAATGCAGTTGAGTCCTCAAATGCTTCAGCAGATTCATTAAATAATGCAGCAAAGTCCTTAAATAATGCAGCAGACTCCTTACATCATGCAACAAATTCCTTAAATAATGCAGCAGAGTCCTTAAATACCACAGCAGAGTCCTTAAATAATGCAGCAAATTCCTTAAATAATGCAGCAGAGTCCTTAAATAATGCAGCTGAGTCCTCAAATGCTTCAGCAGAGTCGTTAAATAATGCAGCAAAGTCCTTAAATAATGCAGCAGACTCCTTACATAATGCAACAAAGTCCTTAAATAATGCAGCAGAGTACTTATATAATGCAACAAAGTTATTAAATAATGCAGCAAAGTCCTTAAATAATGCAGCAGAGTCCTTAAATAATGCAACAAATTCCTTAAATAATGCAGCAGAGTCCTTAAATAATGCATCAAAGTCCTTAAATAATGCAGCAGAGTCCTTAAATACCGCAGCAGAGTCCTTAAATAATGCAGCAAAGTAATTAAATAATGCAGCAGAGTCCTTAAATAATGCAGCAAAGTCCTTAAATAATGCAGCAGAGTCCTTAAATACCAAAGCATAGTCCTTAAATAATGCAGCAAAGTCCTTAAATAATGCAGCAGAATCCTTAAATAATGCAACAAAGTCCTTAAATAATGCAGCAGAGTCCTTAAATAATGCAACAAAGTCCTTAAATAATGCAAAAGAGTCCTTAAATAAAGCAGCAAAGCCCTTACATAATGCAGCAGAGTCCTTAAATAATGCATCTGAGTCCCCAAATGCTTCAGCAGAGTCATTAAATACTGCAGCAGAGTCCTTAAATAATGCAACAAAGTCCTTAAATAATGCAGCAGCGTCCTTAAATAATGCAACAAATTCCTTAAATAATGCAGCAGAGTCCTTAAATACCACAGCAGAGTCCTTAAATAATGCAGCAGAGACCTTAAATAATGCAACAAAGTCCTTAAATAATGCAGCAGATTCCTTAAATTCTGCAGCAGCATCCTTAAATAATGCATCAAAGTCCTTAAATAATGCAGCAGGGTCCTTAAATAACGCAGCAGAGTCCTTAAATAATGCAGCAAATTCCTTAAATAATGCAGCAGAGTCCTTAAATAATGCAGCTGAGTCCTCAAATACTTCAGCAGAGTCATTAAATAATGCAGAAGAGTCCTTAAATAATGCAGCAAAGTTCTTAAATAATGCAGCAGAGTCCTTAAATAACGCAGCAGAGTCGTTAAATAATGCAGCAAAGTCCTTAAATAATGCAGCTGAGTCCTCAAATGCTTCAGCAGGATCCTTAAATAATGCAGCAGAGACCTTTAATAATGCAGCTGAGTCCTCAAATGCTTCAGCAGAGTCATTAAATAATGCAGCAGGATCCTAAAATAATGCAATAAAGTCCTTAAATTATGCAGCAGAGTCCTTAAATAATGCAGCAAAGTCCTTAAATAATGCAGCAGAGTCCTTACATAATGCAACAAAGTCCTTAAATAATGCAGCAGAGTCCTTAAATAATGCAACAAAGTTCTTAAATAATGCAGCAGAGTCCTTAAATAATGCAGCAAAGTCCTTAAGTACCATAGCAGAGTCCTTAAATAATGCAGCAGAGACCTTAAATAATGCAACAAAGTCCTTAAATAATGAAGCAGATTCCTTAAATTCTGCAGCAGTGTCCTTAAATAATGCATCAAAGTCCTTAAATAATGCAGCAGAGTCCTTAAATAATGCAGCAAAGTAATTAAATAATGCAGCAGAGTCCTTAAATAATGCAGCAAAGTCCTTAAATAATGCAGCAGAGTCCTTAAATACCAAAGCATAGTCCTTAAATAATGCGGCAGAGTCCTTAAATAATGCAACAAAGTCCTTAAATAATGCAGCAGAGTCCTTAAATAATGCAACAAAGTCCTTAAATAATGCAGCAAAGTCCTTAAATAAAGCAGCAAAGTCCTTACATAATGCAGCAGAGTCCTTAAACAATGCATCTGAGTCCCCAATTGCTTCAGCAGAGTCATTAAACACTGCAGCAGAGTCCTTAAATAATGCAGCAAAGTCTTAAATAATGCAGCAGAGTCCTTAAATAACGCAGCAGTCCTTAAATAATGCAGCAAAGTCCTTAAATAATGCAGCAGAGTCCTTAAATACCGCAGCAGAGTCATTAAATAATGCAGCAGAGTCCTTAAATAATACAGCAGAGACCTTAAATAATGCAGCTGAGTCCTCAAATGCTTCAGCAAAGTCATTAAATAATGAAGCAGAGTCCTTAAATAATGCAATAAAGTCCTTAAATAATGCAGCAGACTTCTAACATAATGCAACATAGTCCTTAAATAATGCAGCAGAGTCCTTATATAATGCAACAAAGTCATTAAATAATGCAGCAGAGTCCTTAAATAATGCAGCAAAGTCCTTAAATAATACAGCAGAGTCCTTAAGTACCACAGCATAGTCCTTAAATAATGCAGCAAAGTCCTTAAATAATGCAACAGAGTCCTTAAATAATGCAACAAAGTCCTTAAATAATGCAGCAGAGTCCTTAAATACCGCAGCAGAGTCCTTAAATAATGCAGCAAAGTCCTTAAATAATACAACAAAGTCCTTAAATAATGCAGCAGAGTCATTAAATAATGCAGCAAAGTCCTTAAATAATGCAGCAGAGTCCTTAAATAATGCAGCAAATTCCTTAAATAATGCAGCAGAGTCATTAAATATTGCAATAAAGTCCTTAAATAATGCAACAGAGTCCTTAAATAATGCAGCAAAGTCCTTAAATAATGCAGCAGAGTCCTTAAATAATGCAAAAAAGTCCTTAAATAATGCAGCAGAGTCCTTAAATAATGCAGCAAATTCCTTAAATAATGCAGCAGAGTCATTAAATATTGCAATAAAGTCCTTAAATAATGCAAAAGAGTCCTTAAATAAAGCAGCAAAGCCCTTACATAATGCAGCAGAGTCCTTAAATAATGCATCTGAGTCCCCAAATGCTTCAGCAGAGTCATTAAATACTGCAGCAGAGTCCTTAAATAATGCAACAAAGTCCTTAAATAATGCAGCAGCGTCCTTAAATAATGCACCAAATTCCTTAAATAATGCAGCAGAGTCCTTAAATACCACAGCAGAGTCCTTAAATAATGCAGCAGAGACCTTAAATAATGCAACAAAGTCCTTAAATAATGCAGCAGATTCCTTAAATTCTGCAGCAGCGTCCTTAAATAATGCATCAAAGTCCTTAAATAATGCAGCAGAGTCCTTAAATAATGCAGCAAATTCCTTAAATAATGCAGCAGAGTCCTTAAATAATGCAGCTGAGTCCTCAAATACTTCAGCAGAGTCATTAAATAATGCAGAAGAGTCCTTAAATAATGCAGCAAAGTTCTTAAATAATGCAGCAGAGTCCTTAAATAACGCAGCAGAGTCGTTAAATAATGCAGCAAAGTCCTTAAATAATGCAGCTGAGTCCTCAAATGCTTCAGCAGGATCCTTAAATAATGCAGCAGAGACCTTTAATAATGCAGCTGAGTCCTCAAATGCTTCAGCAGAGTCATTAAATAATGCAGCAGGATCCTAAAATAATGCAATAAAGTCCTTAAATTATGCAGCAGAGTCCTTAAATAATGCAGCAAAGTCCTTAAGTACCATAGCAGAGTCCTTAAATAATGCAGCAGAGACCTTAAATAATGCAACAAAGTCCTTAAATAATGAAGCAGATTCCTTAAATTCTGCAGCAGTGTCCTTAAATAATGCATCAAAGTCCTTAAATAATGCAGCAGAGTCCTTAAATACCGCAGCAGAGTCCTTAAATAATGCAGCAAAGTAATTAAATAATGCAGCAGAGTCCTTAAATAATGCAGCAAAGTCCTTAAATAATGCAGCAGAGTCCTTAAATACCAAAGCATAGTCCTTAAATAATGCGGCAGAGTCCTTAAATAATGCAACAAAGTCCTTAAATAATGCAGCAGAGTCCTTAAATAATGCAACAAAGTCCTTAAATAATGCAGCAAAGTCCTTAAATAAAGCAGCAAAGTCCTTACATAATGCAGCAGAGTCCTTAAACAATGCATCTGAGTCCCCAATTGCTTCAGCAGAGTCATTAAACACTGCAGCAGAGTCCTTAAATAATGCAGCAAAGTCTTAAATAATGCAGCAGAGTCCTTAAATAACGCAGCAGTCCTTAAATAATGCAGCAAAGTCCTTAAATAATGCAGCAGAGTCCTTAAATACCGCAGCAGAGTCATTAAATAATGCAGCAGAGTCCTTAAATAATACAGCAGAGACCTTAAATAATGCAGCTGAGTCCTCAAATGCTTCAGCAGAGTCATTAAATAATGCAGCAGAGTCCTTAAATAATGCAATAAAGTCCTTAAATAATGCAGCAGAGTCCTTAAATAATGCAGCAAAGTCCTTAAATAATGCAGCAGACTTCTAACATAATGCAACATAGTCCTTAAATAATGCAGCAGAGTCGTTATATAATGCAACAAAGTCATTAAATAATGCAGCAGAGTCCTTAAATAATGCAGCAAAGTCCTTAAATAATACAGCAGAGTCCTTAAGTACCACAGCATAGTCCTTAAATAATGCAGCAAAGTCCTTAAAAAATGCAGCAGAGTCCTTAAATAATGCAACAGAGTCCTTAAATAATGCAGCAGAGTCCTTAAATACCGCAGCAGAGTCCTTAAATAATGCAGCAAAGTCCTTAAATAATACAACAAAGTCCTTAAATAATGCAGCAGAGTCATTAAATAATGCAGCAAAGTCCTTAAATAATGCAGCAGAGTCCTTAAATAATGCAGCAAATTCCTTAAATAATGCAGCAGAGTCATTAAATAATGCAATAAAGTCCTTAAATAATGCAACAGAGTCCTTAAATAATGCAGCAAAGTCCTTAAATAATGCAAAAAAAGTCCTTAAATAATGCAGCAGAGTCCTTAAATAATACAGCAAAGTCCTTAAATAATGCAGCAGAGTCCTTAAATAATGCAACAAAGTCCTTAAATAATGCAGTAGAGTCCTTAAATAATACAGCAAAGTCCTTAAATAATGCAGCAGAGTCCTTAAATAATGCAGCAAATTCCTTAAATAATGCAGCAGAGTCCTTAAATAATGCAGCTGAGTCCTCAAATGCTTCAGCAGAGTCATTAAATAATGCAGCAAAGTCCTTAAATAATGCAGCAGAGTCCTTAAATAATGCAGCTGAGTCCTCAAATGCTTCAGCAGAGTCATTAAATAATGCAGAAGACTCCTTAAATAATGCAGGAAAGTCCTTAAATAAAGCAGCAGAGTCCTTAGA
Source organism: Phyllobates terribilis (assembly GCF_046119375.1). Taxonomy (NCBI): domain Eukaryota; kingdom Metazoa; phylum Chordata; class Amphibia; order Anura; family Dendrobatidae; genus Phyllobates; species Phyllobates terribilis. Next base: position 1,165,216 of record NW_027363048.1, read on the forward strand.
TAATGCAGCAGAGTCGTTAAATAATGCAGCAAAGTCCTTAAATAATGCAGCTGAGTCCTCAAATGCTTCAGCAGGATCCTTAAATAATGCAGCAGGATCCTTAAATAATGCAATAAAGTCCTTAAATTATGCAGCAGAGTCCTTAAATAATGCAGCAAAGTCCTTAAATAATGCAGCAGAGTCCTTACATAATGCAACAAACTCCTTAAATAATGCAGCAGAGTCCTTAAATAATGCAACAAAGTCCTTAAATAATGCAAAAGAGTCCTTAAATAAAGCAGCAAAGCCCTTACATAATGCAGCAGAGTCCTTAAATAATGCATCTGAGTGCCCAAATGCTTCAGCAGAGTCATTAAATACTGCAGCAGAGACCTTAAATAATGCAACAAAGTCCTTAAATAATGCAGCAGAGTCCTTAAATACCGCAGCAGAGTCCTTAAATAATGCAGCAAATTCCTTAAATAATGCAGCAGAGTCCTTAAATAATGCAGCTGAGTCCTCAAATGCTTCAGCAGAGTCGTTAAATAATGCAGCAAAGTCCTTAAATAATGCAGCAGACTCCTTACATAATGCAACAAAGTCCTTAAATAATGCAGCAGAGTACTTATATAATGCAACAAAGTTATTAAATAATGCAGCAAAGTCCTTAAATAATGCAGCAGAGTCCTTAAATAATGCAACAAATTCCTTAAATAATGCAGCAGAGTCCTTAAATAATGCAGCAAAGTCCTTAAATCATGCAGCTGAGTATTCAAATGCTTCAGCAGAGTCCTTAAATAATGCAGCAGAGACCTTAAATAATGCAGTTGAGTCCTCAAATGCTTCAGCAGATTCATTAAATAATGCAGCAAAGTCCTTAAATAATGCAGCAGACTCCTTACATCATGCAACAAATTCCTTAAATAATGCAGCAGAGTCCTTAAATACCACAGCAGAGTCCTTAAATAATGCAGCAAATTCCTTAAATAATGCAGCAGAGTCCTTAAATAATGCAGCTGAGTCCTCAAATGCTTCAGCAGAGTCGTTAAATAATGCAGCAAAGTCCTTAAATAATGCAGCAGACTCCTTACATAATGCAACAAAGTCCTTAAATAATGCAGCAGAGTACTTATATAATGCAACAAAGTTATTAAATAATGCAGCAAAGTCCTTAAATAATGCAGCAGAGTCCTTAAATAATGCAACAAATTCCTTAAATAATGCAGCAGAGTCCTTAAATAATGCATCAAAGTCCTTAAATAATGCAGCAGAGTCCTTAAATACCGCAGCAGAGTCCTTAAATAATGCAGCAAAGTAATTAAATAATGCAGCAGAGTCCTTAAATAATGCAGCAAAGTCCTTAAATAATGCAGCAGAGTCCTTAAATACCAAAGCATAGTCCTTAAATAATGCAGCAAAGTCCTTAAATAATGCAGCAGAATCCTTAAATAATGCAACAAAGTCCTTAAATAATGCAGCAGAGTCCTTAAATAATGCAACAAAGTCCTTAAATAATGCAAAAGAGTCCTTAAATAAAGCAGCAAAGCCCTTACATAATGCAGCAGAGTCCTTAAATAATGCATCTGAGTCCCCAAATGCTTCAGCAGAGTCATTAAATACTGCAGCAGAGTCCTTAAATAATGCAACAAAGTCCTTAAATAATGCAGCAGCGTCCTTAAATAATGCAACAAATTCCTTAAATAATGCAGCAGAGTCCTTAAATACCACAGCAGAGTCCTTAAATAATGCAGCAGAGACCTTAAATAATGCAACAAAGTCCTTAAATAATGCAGCAGATTCCTTAAATTCTGCAGCAGCATCCTTAAATAATGCATCAAAGTCCTTAAATAATGCAGCAGGGTCCTTAAATAACGCAGCAGAGTCCTTAAATAATGCAGCAAATTCCTTAAATAATGCAGCAGAGTCCTTAAATAATGCAGCTGAGTCCTCAAATACTTCAGCAGAGTCATTAAATAATGCAGAAGAGTCCTTAAATAATGCAGCAAAGTTCTTAAATAATGCAGCAGAGTCCTTAAATAACGCAGCAGAGTCGTTAAATAATGCAGCAAAGTCCTTAAATAATGCAGCTGAGTCCTCAAATGCTTCAGCAGGATCCTTAAATAATGCAGCAGAGACCTTTAATAATGCAGCTGAGTCCTCAAATGCTTCAGCAGAGTCATTAAATAATGCAGCAGGATCCTAAAATAATGCAATAAAGTCCTTAAATTATGCAGCAGAGTCCTTAAATAATGCAGCAAAGTCCTTAAATAATGCAGCAGAGTCCTTACATAATGCAACAAAGTCCTTAAATAATGCAGCAGAGTCCTTAAATAATGCAACAAAGTTCTTAAATAATGCAGCAGAGTCTTTAAATAATGCAGCAAAGTCCTTAAGTACCATAGCAGAGTCCTTAAATAATGCAGCAGAGACCTTAAATAATGCAACAAAGTCCTTAAATAATGAAGCAGATTCCTTAAATTCTGCAGCAGTGTCCTTAAATAATGCATCAAAGTCCTTAAATAATGCAGCAGAGTCCTTAAATAATGCAGCAAAGTAATTAAATAATGCAGCAGAGTCCTTAAATAATGCAGCAAAGTCCTTAAATAATGCAGCAGAGTCCTTAAATACCAAAGCATAGTCCTTAAATAATGCGGCAGAGTCCTTAAATAATGCAACAAAGTCCTTAAATAATGCAGCAGAGTCCTTAAATAATGCAACAAAGTCCTTAAATAATGCAGCAAAGTCCTTAAATAAAGCAGCAAAGTCCTTACATAATGCAGCAGAGTCCTTAAACAATGCATCTGAGTCCCCAATTGCTTCAGCAGAGTCATTAAACACTGCAGCAGAGTCCTTAAATAATGCAGCAAAGTCTTAAATAATGCAGCAGAGTCCTTAAATAACGCAGCAGTCCTTAAATAATGCAGCAAAGTCCTTAAATAATGCAGCAGAGTCCTTAAATACCGCAGCAGAGTCATTAAATAATGCAGCAGAGTCCTTAAATAATACAGCAGAGACCTTAAATAATGCAGCTGAGTCCTCAAATGCTTCAGCAAAGTCATTAAATAATGAAGCAGAGTCCTTAAATAATGCAATAAAGTCCTTAAATAATGCAGCAGACTTCTAACATAATGCAACATAGTCCTTAAATAATGCAGCAGAGTCCTTATATAATGCAACAAAGTCATTAAATAATGCAGCAGAGTCCTTAAATAATGCAGCAAAGTCCTTAAATAATACAGCAGAGTCCTTAAGTACCACAGCATAGTCCTTAAATAATGCAGCAAAGTCCTTAAATAATGCAACAGAGTCCTTAAATAATGCAACAAAGTCCTTAAATAATGCAGCAGAGTCCTTAAATACCGCAGCAGAGTCCTTAAATAATGCAGCAAAGTCCTTAAATAATACAACAAAGTCCTTAAATAATGCAGCAGAGTCATTAAATAATGCAGCAAAGTCCTTAAATAATGCAGCAGAGTCCTTAAATAATGCAGCAAATTCCTTAAATAATGCAGCAGAGTCATTAAATATTGCAATAAAGTCCTTAAATAATGCAACAGAGTCCTTAAATAATGCAGCAAAGTCCTTAAATAATGCAGCAGAGTCCTTAAATAATGCAAAAAAGTCCTTAAATAATGCAGCAGAGTCCTTAAATAATACAGCAAAGTCATTAAATAATGCAGCAGAGTCCTTAAATAATGCAACAAAGTCCTTAAATAATGCAGTAGAGTCCTTAAATAATACAGCAAAGTCCTTAAATAATGCAGCAGAGTCCTAAAATAATGCAGCAAAGTCCTTAAATAATGCAGCAGAGTTCTTAAACACAGCAGCAGAGTCCTTAAATAATGCAGCAAGTAATTAAATAATGCAGCAGAGTCCTTAAGTAATGCAGCAAAGTCCTTAATTAATGCAGCAAAGTCCTTAAATAATGCAACAAATTCCTTAAATAATGCAGCAGAGTCCTTAAATAATGCAACAATCTCCTTAAATAATGCAGCAGAGTCCTTAAATACCACAGCAGAGTCCTTAAATAATGCAGCAGAGACCTTAAATAATGCAACAAAGTCCTTAAATAATGCAGCAGATTCCTTAAATTCTGCAGCAGCGTCCTTAAATAATGCAGCAGAGTCCTTAAATACCGCAGCAGAGTCCTTAAATAATGCAGCAAATTCCTTAAATAATGCAGCAGAGTCCTTAAATAATGCAGCTGAGTCCTTAAATACCGCAGCAGAGTCATTAAATAATGCAGCAGAGTCCTTAAATAATACAGCAGAGACCTTAAATAATGCAGCTGAGTCCTCAAATGCTTCAGCAAAGTCATTAAATAATGCAGCAGAGTCCTTAAATAATGCAATAAAGTCCTTAAATAATGCAGCAGACTTCTAACATAATGCAACATAGTCCTTAAATAATGCAGCAGAGTCCTTATATAATGTAACAAAGTCATTAAATAATGCAGCAGAGTCCTTAAATAATGCAGCAAAGTCCTTAAATAATACAGCAGAGTCCTTAAGTACCACAGCATAGTCCTTAAATAATGCAGCAAAGTCCTTAAATAATGCAACAGAGTCCTTAAATAATGCAACAAAGTCCTTAAATAATGCAGCAGAGTCCTTAAATACCGCAGCAGAGTCCTTAAATAATGCAGCAAAGTCCTTAAATAATACAACAAAGTCCTTAAATAATGCAGCAGAGTCATTAAATAATGCAGCAAAGTCCTTAAATAATGCAGCAGAGTCCTTAAATAATGCAGCAAATTCCTTAAATAATGCAGCAGAGTCATTAAATAATGCAATAAAGTCCTTAAATAATGCAACAGAGTCCTTAAATAATGCAGCAAAGTCCTTAAATAATGCAGCAGAGTCCTTAAATAATGCAAAAAAGTCCTTAAATAATGCAGCAGAGTCCTTAAATAATACAGCAAAGTCATTAAATAATGCAGCAGAGTCCTTAAATAATGCAACAAAGTCCTTAAATAATGCAGTAGAGTCCTTAAATAATACAGCAAAGTCCTTAAATAATGCAGCAGAGTCCTAAAATAATGCAGCAAAGTCCTTAAATAATGCAGCAGAGTTCTTAAACACAGCAGCAGAGTCCTTAAATAATGCAGCAAGTAATTAAATAATGCAGCAGAGTCCTTAAGTAATGCAGCAAAGTCCTTAATTAATGCAGCAAAGTCCTTAAATAATGCAACAAATTCCTTAAATAATGCAGCAGAGTCCTTAAATAATGCAACAATCTCCTTAAATAATGCAGCAGAGTCCTTAAATACCACAGCAGAGTCCTTAAATAATGCAGCAGAGACCTTAAATAATGCAACAAAGTCCTTAAATAATGCAGCAGATTCCTTAAATTCTGCAGCAGCGTCCTTAAATAATGCAGCAGAGTCCTTAAATACCGCAGCAGAGTCCTTAAATAATGCAGCAAATTCCTTAAATAATGCAGCAGAGTCCTTAAATAATGCAGCTGAGTCCTTAAATACCGCAGCAGAGTCATTAAATAATGCAGCAGAGTCCTTAAATAATACAGCAGAGACCTTAAATAATGCAGCTGAGTCCTCAAATGCTTCAGCAAAGTCATTAAATAATGCAGCAGAGTCCTTAAATAATGCAATAAAGTCCTTAAATAATGCAGCAGACTTCTAACATAATGCAACATAGTCCTTAAATAATGCAGCAGAGTCCTTATATAATGCAACAAAGTCATTAAATAATGCAGCAGAGTCCTTAAATAATGCAGCAAAGTCCTTAAATAATACAGCAGAGTCCTTAAGTACCACAGCATAGTCCTTAAATAATGCAGCAAAGTCCTTAAATAATGCAACAGAGTCCTTAAATAATGCAACAAAGTCCTTAAATAATGCAGCAGAGTCCTTAAATACCGCAGCAGAGTCCTTAAATAATGCAGCAAAGTCCTTAAATAATACAACAAAGTCCTTAAATAATGCAGCAGAGTCATTAAATAATGCAGCAAAGTCCTTAAATAATGCAGCAGAGTCCTTAAATAATGCAGCAAATTCCTTAAATAATGCAGCAGAGTCATTAAATAATGCAATAAAGTCCTTAAATAATGCAACAGAGTCCTTAAATAATGCAGCAAAGTCCTTAAATAATGCAGCAGAGTCCTTAAATAATGCAAAAAAGTCCTTAAATAATGCAGCAGAGTCCTTAAATAATACAGCAAAGTCATTAAATAATGCAGCAGAGTCCTTAAATAATGCAACAAAGTCCTTAAATAATGCAGTAGAGTCCTTAAATAATACAGCAAAGTCCTTAAATAATGCAGCAGAGTCCTAAAATAATGCAGCAAAGTCCTTAAATAATGCAGCAGAGTTCTTAAACACAGCAGCAGAGTCCTTAAATAATGCAGCAAGTAATTAAATAATGCAGCAGAGTCCTTAAGTAATGCAGCAAAGTCCTTAATTAATGCAGCAAAGTCCTTAAATAATGCAACAAATTCCTTAAATAATGCAGCAGAGTCCTTAAATAATGCAACAATCTCCTTAAATAATGCAGCAGAGTCCTTAAATACCACAGCAGAGTCCTTAAATAATGCTGCAGAGACCTTAAATAATGCAACAAAGTCCTTAAATAATGCAGCAGATTCCTTAAATTCTGCAGCAGCGTCCTTAAATAATGCAGCAGAGTCCTTAAATACCGCAGCAGAGTCCTTAAATAATGCAGCAAATTCCTTAAATAATGCAGCAGAGTCCTTAAATAATGCAGCTGAGTCCTCAAATGCTTCAGCAGAGTCATTAAATAATGCAGCAAAGTCCTTAAATAATGCAGCAGACTCCTTACATAATGCAACAAAGTCCTTAAATAATGCAGCAGAGTACTTATATAATGCAACAAAGTTATTAAATAATGCAGCAAAGTCCTTAAATAATGCAGCAGAGTCCTTAAATAATGCAACAAATTCCTTAAATAATGCAGCAGAGTCCTTAAATAATGCATCAAAGTCCTTAAATAATGCAGCAGAGTCCTTAAATACCGCAGCAGAGTCCTTAAATAATGCAGCAAAGTAATTAAATAATGCAGCAGAGTCCTTAAATAATGCAGCAAAGTCCTTAAATAATGCAGCAGAGTCCTTAAATACCAAAGCATAGTCCTTAAATAATGCAGCAAAGTCCTTAAATAATGCAGCAGAATCCTTAAATAATGCAACAAAGTCCTTAAATAATGCAGCAGAGTCCTTAAATAATGCAACAAAGTCCTTAAATAATGCAAAAGAGTCCTTAAATAAAGCAGCAAAGCCCTTACATAATGCAGCAGAGTCCTTAAATAATGCATCTGAGTCCCCAAATGCTTCAGCAGAGTCATTAAATACTGCAGCAGAGTCCTTAAATAATGCAACAAAGTCCTTAAATAATGCAGCAGCGTCCTTAAATAATGCAACAAATTCCTTAAATAATGCAGCAGAGTCCTTAAATACCACAGCAGAGTCCTTAAATAATGCAGCAGAGACCTTAAATAATGCAACAAAGTCCTTAAATAATGCAGCAGATTCCTTAAATTCTGCAGCAGCGTCCTTAAATAATGCATCAAAGTCCTTAAATAATGCAGCAGAGTCCTTAAATAATGCAGCAAATTCCTTAAATAATGCAGCAGAGTCCTTAAATAATGCAGCTGAGTCCTCAAATACTTCAGCAGAGTCATTAAATAATGCAGAAGAGTCCTTAAATAATGCAGCAAAGTTCTTAAATAATGCAGCAGAGTCCTTAAATAACGCAGCAGAGTCGTTAAATAATGCAGCAAAGTCCTTAAATAATGCAGCTGAGTCCTCAAATGCTTCAGCAGGATCCTTAAATAATGCAGCAGAGACCTTTAATAATGCAGCTGAGTCCTCAAATGCTTCAGCAGAGTCATTAAATAATGCAGCAGGATCCTAAAATAATGCAATAAAGTCCTTAAATTATGCAGCAGAGTCCTTAAATAATGCAGCAAAGTCCTTAAGTACCATAGCAGAGTCCTTAAATAATGCAGCAGAGACCTTAAATAATGCAACAAAGTCCTTAAATAATGAAGCAGATTCCTTAAATTCTGCAGCAGTGTCCTTAAATAATGCATCAAAGTCCTTAAATAATGCAGCAGAGTCCTTAAATACCGCAGCAGAGTCCTTAAATAATGCAGCAAAGTAATTAAATAATGCAGCAGAGTCCTTAAATAATGCAGCAAAGTCCTTAAATAATGCAGCAGAGTCCTTAAATACCAAAGCATAGTCCTTAAATAATGCGGCAGAGTCCTTAAATAATGCAACAAAGTCCTTAAATAATGCAGCAGAGTCCTTAAATAATGCAACAAAGTCCTTAAATAATGCAGCAAAGTCCTTAAATAAAGCAGCAAAGTCCTTACATAATGCAGCAGAGTCCTTAAACAATGCATCTGAGTCCCCAATTGCTTCAGCAGAGTCATTAAACACTGCAGCAGAGTCCTTAAATAATGCAGCAAAGTCTTAAATAATGCAGCAGAGTCCTTAAATAACGCAGCAGTCCTTAAATAATGCAGCAAAGTCCTTAAATAATGCAGCAGAGTCCTTAAATACCGCAGCAGAGTCATTAAATAATGCAGCAGAGTCCTTAAATAATACAGCAGAGACCTTAAATAATGCAGCTGAGTCCTCAAATGCTTCAGCAGAGTCATTAAATAATGCAGCAGAGTCCTTAAATAATGCAATAAAGTCCTTAAATAATGCAGCAGAGTCCTTAAATAATGCAGCAAAGTCCTTAAATAATGCAGCAGACTTCTAACATAATGCAACATAGTCCTTAAATAATGCAGCAGAGTCGTTATATAATGCAACAAAGTCATTAAATAATGCAGCAGAGTCCTTAAATAATGCAGCAAAGTCCTTAAATAATACAGCAGAGTCCTTAAGTACCACAGCATAGTCCTTAAATAATGCAGCAAAGTCCTTAAAAAATGCAGCAGAGTCCTTAAATAATGCAACAGAGTCCTTAAATAATGCAGCAGAGTCCTTAAATACCGCAGCAGAGTCCTTAAATAATGCAGCAAAGTCCTTAAATAATACAACAAAGTCCTTAAATAATGCAGCAGAGTCATTAAATAATGCAGCAAAGTCCTTAAATAATGCAGCAGAGTCCTTAAATAATGCAGCAAATTCCTTAAATAATGCAGCAGAGTCATTAAATAATGCAATAAAGTCCTTAAATAATGCAACAGAGTCCTTAAATAATGCAGCAAAGTCCTTAAATAATGCAAAAAAAGTCCTTAAATAATGCAGCAGAGTCCTTAAATAATACAGCAAAGTCCTTAAATAATGCAGCAGAGTCCTTAAATAATGCAACAAAGTCCTTAAATAATGCAGTAGAGTCCTTAAATAATACAGCAAAGTCCTTAAATAATGCAGCAGAGTCCTTAAATAATGCAGCAAATTCCTTAAATAATGCAGCAGAGTCCTTAAATAATGCAGCTGAGTCCTCAAATGCTTCAGCAGAGTCATTAAATAATGCAGCAAAGTCCTTAAATAATGCAGCAGAGTCCTTAAATAATGCAGCTGAGTCCTCAAATGCTTCAGCAGAGTCATTAAATAATGCAGAAGACTCCTTAAATAATGCAGGAAAGTCCTTAAATAAAGCAGCAGAGTCCTTAGATAATGCAGCAGAGTCGTTAAATAATGCAGCAAAGTCCTTAAATAATGCAGCTGAGTCCTCAAATGCTTCAGCAGGATCCTTAAATAATGCAGCAGGATCCTTAAATAATGCAATAAAGTCCTTAAATTATGCAGCAGAGTCCTTAAATAATGCAGCAAAGTCCTTAAATAATGCAGCAGAGTCCTTACATAATGCAACAAACTCCTTAAATAATGCAGCAGAGTCCTTAAATAATGCAACAAAGTCCTTAAATAATGCAAAAGAGTCCTTAAATAAAGCAGCAAAGCCCTTACATAATGCAGCAGAGTCCTTAAATAATGCATCTGAGTGCCCAAATGCTTCAGCAGAGTCATTAAATACTGCAGCAGAGACCTTAAATAATGCAACAAAGTCCTTAAATAATGCAGCAGAGTCCTTAAATACCGCAGCAGAGTCCTTAAATAATGCAGCAAATTCCTTAAATAATGCAGCAGAGTCCTTAAATAATGCAGCTGAGTCCTCAAATGCTTCAGCAGAGTCGTTAAATAATGCAGCAAAGTCCTTAAATAATGCAGCAGACTCCTTACATAATGCAACAAAGTCCTTAAATAATGCAGCAGAGTACTTATATAATGCAACAAAGTTATTAAATAATGCAGCAAAGTCCTTAAATAATGCAGCAGAGTCCTTAAATAATGCAACAAATTCCTTAAATAATGCAGCAGAGTCCTTAAATAATGCAGCAAAGTCCTTAAATCATGCAGCTGAGTATTCAAATGCTTCAGCAGAGTCCTTAAATAATGCAGCAGAGACCTTAAATAATGCAGTTGAGTCCTCAAATGCTTCAGCAGATTCATTAAATAATGCAGCAAAGTCCTTAAATAATGCAGCAGACTCCTTACATCATGCAACAAATTCCTTAAATAATGCAGCAGAGTCCTTAAATACCACAGCAGAGTCCTTAAATAATGCAGCAAATTCCTTAAATAATGCAGCAGAGTCCTTAAATAATGCAGCTGAGTCCTCAAATGCTTCAGCAGAGTCGTTAAATAATGCAGCAAAGTCCTTAAATAATGCAGCAGACTCCTTACATAATGCAACAAAGTCCTTAAATAATGCAGCAGAGTACTTATATAATGCAACAAAGTTATTAAATAATGCAGCAAAGTCCTTAAATAATGCAGCAGAGTCCTTAAATAATGCAACAAATTCCTTAAATAATGCAGCAGAGTCCTTAAATAATGCATCAAAGTCCTTAAATAATGCAGCAGAGTCCTTAAATACCGCAGCAGAGTCCTTAAATAATGCAGCAAAGTAATTAAATAATGCAGCAGAGTCCTTAAATAATGCAGCAAAGTCCTTAAATAATGCAGCAGAGTCCTTAAATACCAAAGCATAGTCCTTAAATAATGCAGCAAAGTCCTTAAATAATGCAGCAGAATCCTTAAATAATGCAACAAAGTCCTTAAATAATGCAGCAGAGTCCTTAAATAATGCAACAAAGTCCTTAAATAATGCAAAAGAGTCCTTAAATAAAGCAGCAAAGCCCTTACATAATGCAGCAGAGTCCTTAAATAATGCATCTGAGTCCCCAAATGCTTCAGCAGAGTCATTAAATACTGCAGCAGAGTCCTTAAATAATGCAACAAAGTCCTTAAATAATGCAGCAGCGTCCTTAAATAATGCAACAAATTCCTTAAATAATGCAGCAGAGTCCTTAAATACCACAGCAGAGTCCTTAAATAATGCAGCAGAGACCTTAAATAATGCAACAAAGTCCTTAAATAATGCAGCAGATTCCTTAAATTCTGCAGCAGCATCCTTAAATAATGCATCAAAGTCCTTAAATAATGCAGCAGGGTCCTTAAATAACGCAGCAGAGTCCTTAAATAATGCAGCAAATTCCTTAAATAATGCAGCAGAGTCCTTAAATAATGCAGCTGAGTCCTCAAATACTTCAGCAGAGTCATTAAATAATGCAGAAGAGTCCTTAAATAATGCAGCAAAGTTCTTAAATAATGCAGCAGAGTCCTTAAATAACGCAGCAGAGTCGTTAAATAATGCAGCAAAGTCCTTAAATAATGCAGCTGAGTCCTCAAATGCTTCAGCAGGATCCTTAAATAATGCAGCAGAGACCTTTAATAATGCAGCTGAGTCCTCAAATGCTTCAGCAGAGTCATTAAATAATGCAGCAGGATCCTAAAATAATGCAATAAAGTCCTTAAATTATGCAGCAGAGTCCTTAAATAATGCAGCAAAGTCCTTAAATAATGCAGCAGAGTCCTTACATAATGCAACAAAGTCCTTAAATAATGCAGCAGAGTCCTTAAATAATGCAACAAAGTTCTTAAATAATGCAGCAGAGTCCTTAAATAATGCAGCAAAGTCCTTAAGTACCATAGCAGAGTCCTTAAATAATGCAGCAGAGACCTTAAATAATGCAACAAAGTCCTTAAATAATGAAGCAGATTCCTTAAATTCTGCAGCAGTGTCCTTAAATAATGCATCAAAGTCCTTAAATAATGCAGCAGAGTCCTTAAATAATGCAGCAAAGTAATTAAATAATGCAGCAGAGTCCTTAAATAATGCAGCAAAGTCCTTAAATAATGCAGCAGAGTCCTTAAATACCAAAGCATAGTCCTTAAATAATGCGGCAGAGTCCTTAAATAATGCAACAAAGTCCTTAAATAATGCAGCAGAGTCCTTAAATAATGCAACAAAGTCCTTAAATAATGCAGCAAAGTCCTTAAATAAAGCAGCAAAGTCCTTACATAATGCAGCAGAGTCCTTAAACAATGCATCTGAGTCCCCAATTGCTTCAGCAGAGTCATTAAACACTGCAGCAGAGTCCTTAAATAATGCAGCAAAGTCTTAAATAATGCAGCAGAGTCCTTAAATAACGCAGCAGTCCTTAAATAATGCAGCAAAGTCCTTAAATAATGCAGCAGAGTCCTTAAATACCGCAGCAGAGTCATTAAATAATGCAGCAGAGTCCTTAAATAATACAGCAGAGACCTTAAATAATGCAGCTGAGTCCTCAAATGCTTCAGCAAAGTCATTAAATAATGAAGCAGAGTCCTTAAATAATGCAATAAAGTCCTTAAATAATGCAGCAGACTTCTAACATAATGCAACATAGTCCTTAAATAATGCAGCAGAGTCCTTATATAATGCAACAAAGTCATTAAATAATGCAGCAGAGTCCTTAAATAATGCAGCAAAGTCCTTAAATAATACAGCAGAGTCCTTAAGTACCACAGCATAGTCCTTAAATAATGCAGCAAAGTCCTTAAATAATGCAACAGAGTCCTTAAATAATGCAACAAAGTCCTTAAATAATGCAGCAGAGTCCTTAAATACCGCAGCAGAGTCCTTAAATAATGCAGCAAAGTCCTTAAATAATACAACAAAGTCCTTAAATAATGCAGCAGAGTCATTAAATAATGCAGCAAAGTCCTTAAATAATGCAGCAGAGTCCTTAAATAATGCAGCAAATTCCTTAAATAATGCAGCAGAGTCATTAAATATTGCAATAAAGTCCTTAAATAATGCAACAGAGTCCTTAAATAATGCAGCAAAGTCCTTAAATAATGCAGCAGAGTCCTTAAATAATGCAAAAAAGTCCTTAAATAATGCAGCAGAGTCCTTAAATAATGCAGCAAATTCCTTAAATAATGCAGCAGAGTCATTAAATATTGCAATAAAGTCCTTAAATAATGCAAAAGAGTCCTTAAATAAAGCAGCAAAGCCCTTACATAATGCAGCAGAGTCCTTAAATAATGCATCTGAGTCCCCAAATGCTTCAGCAGAGTCATTAAATACTGCAGCAGAGTCCTTAAATAATGCAACAAAGTCCTTAAATAATGCAGCAGCGTCCTTAAATAATGCACCAAATTCCTTAAATAATGCAGCAGAGTCCTTAAATACCACAGCAGAGTCCTTAAATAATGCAGCAGAGACCTTAAATAATGCAACAAAGTCCTTAAATAATGCAGCAGATTCCTTAAATTCTGCAGCAGCGTCCTTAAATAATGCATCAAAGTCCTTAAATAATGCAGCAGAGTCCTTAAATAATGCAGCAAATTCCTTAAATAATGCAGCAGAGTCCTTAAATAATGCAGCTGAGTCCTCAAATACTTCAGCAGAGTCATTAAATAATGCAGAAGAGTCCTTAAATAATGCAGCAAAGTTCTTAAATAATGCAGCAGAGTCCTTAAATAACGCAGCAGAGTCGTTAAATAATGCAGCAAAGTCCTTAAATAATGCAGCTGAGTCCTCAAATGCTTCAGCAGGATCCTTAAATAATGCAGCAGAGACCTTTAATAATGCAGCTGAGTCCTCAAATGCTTCAGCAGAGTCATTAAATAATGCAGCAGGATCCTAAAATAATGCAATAAAGTCCTTAAATTATGCAGCAGAGTCCTTAAATAATGCAGCAAAGTCCTTAAGTACCATAGCAGAGTCCTTAAATAATGCAGCAGAGACCTTAAATAATGCAACAAAGTCCTTAAATAATGAAGCAGATTCCTTAAATTCTGCAGCAGTGTCCTTAAATAATGCATCAAAGTCCTTAAATAATGCAGCAGAGTCCTTAAATACCGCAGCAGAGTCCTTAAATAATGCAGCAAAGTAATTAAATAATGCAGCAGAGTCCTTAAATAATGCAGCAAAGTCCTTAAATAATGCAGCAGAGTCCTTAAATACCAAAGCATAGTCCTTAAATAATGCGGCAGAGTCCTTAAATAATGCAACAAAGTCCTTAAATAATGCAGCAGAGTCCTTAAATAATGCAACAAAGTCCTTAAATAATGCAGCAAAGTCCTTAAATAAAGCAGCAAAGTCCTTACATAATGCAGCAGAGTCCTTAAACAATGCATCTGAGTCCCCAATTGCTTCAGCAGAGTCATTAAACACTGCAGCAGAGTCCTTAAATAATGCAGCAAAGTCTTAAATAATGCAGCAGAGTCCTTAAATAACGCAGCAGTCCTTAAATAATGCAGCAAAGTCCTTAAATAATGCAGCAGAGTCCTTAAATACCGCAGCAGAGTCATTAAATAATGCAGCAGAGTCCTTAAATAATACAGCAGAGACCTTAAATAATGCAGCTGAGTCCTCAAATGCTTCAGCAGAGTCATTAAATAATGCAGCAGAGTCCTTAAATAATGCAATAAAGTCCTTAAATAATGCAGCAGAGTCCTTAAATAATGCAGCAAAGTCCTTAAATAATGCAGCAGACTTCTAACATAATGCAACATAGTCCTTAAATAATGCAGCAGAGTCGTTATATAATGCAACAAAGTCATTAAATAATGCAGCAGAGTCCTTAAATAATGCAGCAAAGTCCTTAAATAATACAGCAGAGTCCTTAAGTACCACAGCATAGTCCTTAAATAATGCAGCAAAGTCCTTAAAAAATGCAGCAGAGTCCTTAAATAATGCAACAGAGTCCTTAAATAATGCAGCAGAGTCCTTAAATACCGCAGCAGAGTCCTTAAATAATGCAGCAAAGTCCTTAAATAATACAACAAAGTCCTTAAATAATGCAGCAGAGTCATTAAATAATGCAGCAAAGTCCTTAAATAATGCAGCAGAGTCCTTAAATAATGCAGCAAATTCCTTAAATAATGCAGCAGAGTCATTAAATAATGCAATAAAGTCCTTAAATAATGCAACAGAGTCCTTAAATAATGCAGCAAAGTCCTTAAATAATGCAAAAAAAGTCCTTAAATAATGCAGCAGAGTCCTTAAATAATACAGCAAAGTCCTTAAATAATGCAGCAGAGTCCTTAAATAATGCAACAAAGTCCTTAAATAATGCAGTAGAGTCCTTAAATAATACAGCAAAGTCCTTAAATAATGCAGCAGAGTCCTTAAATAATGCAGCAAATTCCTTAAATAATGCAGCAGAGTCCTTAAATAATGCAGCTGAGTCCTCAAATGCTTCAGCAGAGTCATTAAATAATGCAGCAAAGTCCTTAAATAATGCAGCAGAGTCCTTAAATAATGCAGCTGAGTCCTCAAATGCTTCAGCAGAGTCATTAAATAATGCAGAAGACTCCTTAAATAATGCAGGAAAGTCCTTAAATAAAGCAGCAGAGTCCTTAGATAATGCAGCAGAGTCGTTAAATAATGCAGCAAAGTCCTTAAATAATGCAGCTGAGTCCTCAAATGCTTCAGCAGGATCCTTAAATAATGCAGCAGGATCCTTAAATAATGCAATAAAGTCCTTAAATTATGCAGCAGAGTCCTTAAATAATGCAGCAAAGTCCTTAAATAATGCAGCAGAGTCCTTACATAATGCAACAAACTCCTTAAATAATGCAGCAGAGTCCTTAAATAATGCAACAAAGTCCTTAAATAATGCAAAAGAGTCCTTAAATAAAGCAGCAAAGCCCTTACATAATGCAGCAGAGTCCTTAAATAATGCATCTGAGTGCCCAAATGCTTCAGCAGAGTCATTAAATACTGCAGCAGAGACCTTAAATAATGCAACAAAGTCCTTAAATAATGCAGCAGAGTCCTTAAATACCGCAGCAGAGTCCTTAAATAATGCAGCAAATTCCTTAAATAATGCAGCAGAGTCCTTAAATAATGCAGCTGAGTCCTCAAATGCTTCAGCAGAGTCGTTAAATAATGCAGCAAAGTCCTTAAATAATGCAGCAGACTCCTTACATAATGCAACAAAGTCCTTAAATAATGCAGCAGAGTACTTATATAATGCAACAAAGTTATTAAATAATGCAGCAAAGTCCTTAAATAATGCAGCAGAGTCCTTAAATAATGCAACAAATTCCTTAAATAATGCAGCAGAGTCCTTAAATAATGCAGCAAAGTCCTTAAATCATGCAGCTGAGTATTCAAATGCTTCAGCAGAGTCCTTAAATAATGCAGCAGAGACCTTAAATAATGCAGTTGAGTCCTCAAATGCTTCAGCAGATTCATTAAATAATGCAGCAAAGTCCTTAAATAATGCAGCAGACTCCTTACATCATGCAACAAATTCCTTAAATAATGCAGCAGAGTCCTTAAATACCACAGCAGAGTCCTTAAATAATGCAGCAAATTCCTTAAATAATGCAGCAGAGTCCTTAAATAATGCAGCTGAGTCCTCAAATGCTTCAGCAGAGTCGTTAAATAATGCAGCAAAGTCCTTAAATAATGCAGCAGACTCCTTACATAATGCAACAAAGTCCTTAAATAATGCAGCAGAGTACTTATATAATGCAACAAAGTTATTAAATAATGCAGCAAAGTCCTTAAATAATGCAGCAGAGTCCTTAAATAATGCAACAAATTCCTTAAATAATGCAGCAGAGTCCTTAAATAATGCATCAAAGTCCTTAAATAATGCAGCAGAGTCCTTAAATACCGCAGCAGAGTCCTTAAATAATGCAGCAAAGTAATTAAATAATGCAGCAGAGTCCTTAAATAATGCAGCAAAGTCCTTAAATAATGCAGCAGAGTCCTTAAATACCAAAGCATAGTCCTTAAATAATGCAGCAAAGTCCTTAAATAATGCAGCAGAATCCTTAAATAATGCAACAAAGTCCTTAAATAATGCAGCAGAGTCCTTAAATAATGCAACAAAGTCCTTAAATAATGCAAAAGAGTCCTTAAATAAAGCAGCAAAGCCCTTACATAATGCAGCAGAGTCCTTAAATAATGCATCTGAGTCCCAAAATGCTTCAGCAGAGTCATTAAATACTGCAGCAGAGTCCTTAAATAATGCAACAAAGTCCTTAAATAATGCAGCAGCGTCCTTAAATAATGCAACAAATTCCTTAAATAATGCAGCAGAGTCCTTAAATACCACAGCAGAGTCCTTAAATAATGCAGCAGAGACCTTAAATAATGCAACAAAGTCCTTAAATAATGCAGCAGATTCCTTAAATTCTGCAGCAGCATCCTTAAATAATGCATCAAAGTCCTTAAATAATGCAGCAGGGTCCTTAAATAACGCAGCAGAGTCCTTAAATAATGCAGCAAATTCCTTAAATAATGCAGCAGAGTCCTTAAATAATGCAGCTGAGTCCTCAAATACTTCAGCAGAGTCATTAAATAATGCAGAAGAGTCCTTAAATAATGCAGCAAAGTTCTTAAATAATGCAGCAGAGTCCTTAAATAACGCAGCAGAGTCGTTAAATAATGCAGCAAAGTCCTTAAATAATGCAGCTGAGTCCTCAAATGCTTCAGCAGGATCCTTAAATAATGCAGCAGAGACCTTTAATAATGCAGCTGAGTCCTCAAATGCTTCAGCAGAGTCATTAAATAATGCAGCAGGATCCTAAAATAATGCAATAAAGTCCTTAAATTATGCAGCAGAGTCCTTAAATAATGCAGCAAAGTCCTTAAATAATGCAGCAGAGTCCTTACATAATGCAACAAAGTCCTTAAATAATGCAGCAGAGTCCTTAAATAATGCAACAAAGTTCTTAAATAATGCAGCAGAGTCTTTAAATAATGCAGCAAAGTCCTTAAGTACCATAGCAGAGTCCTTAAATAATGCAGCAGAGACCTTAAATAATGCAACAAAGTCCTTAAATAATGAAGCAGATTCCTTAAATTCTGCAGCAGTGTCCTTAAATAATGCATCAAAGTCCTTAAATAATGCAGCAGAGTCCTTAAATAATGCAGCAAAGTAATTAAATAATGCAGCAGAGTCCTTAAATAATGCAGCAAAGTCCTTAAATAATGCAGCAGAGTCCTTAAATACCAAAGCATAGTCCTTAAATAATGCGGCAGAGTCCTTAAATAATGCAACAAAGTCCTTAAATAATGCAGCAGAGTCCTTAAATAATGCAACAAAGTCCTTAAATAATGCAGCAAAGTCCTTAAATAAAGCAGCAAAGTCCTTACATAATGCAGCAGAGTCCTTAAACAATGCATCTGAGTCCCCAATTGCTTCAGCAGAGTCATTAAACACTGCAGCAGAGTCCTTAAATAATGCAGCAAAGTCTTAAATAATGCAGCAGAGTCCTTAAATAACGCAGCAGTCCTTAAATAATGCAGCAAAGTCCTTAAATAATGCAGCAGAGTCCTTAAATACCGCAGCAGAGTCATTAAATAATGCAGCAGAGTCCTTAAATAATACAGCAGAGACCTTAAATAATGCAGCTGAGTCCTCAAATGCTTCAGCAAAGTCATTAAATAATGAAGCAGAGTCCTTAAATAATGCAATAAAGTCCTTAAATAATGCAGCAGACTTCTAACATAATGCAACATAGTCCTTAAATAATGCAGCAGAGTCCTTATATAATGCAACAAAGTCATTAAATAATGCAGCAGAGTCCTTAAATAATGCAGCAAAGTCCTTAAATAATACAGCAGAGTCCTTAAGTACCACAGCATAGTCCTTAAATAATGCAGCAAAGTCCTTAAATAATGCAACAGAGTCCTTAAATAATGCAACAAAGTCCTTAAATAATGCAGCAGAGTCCTTAAATACCGCAGCAGAGTCCTTAAATAATGCAGCAAAGTCCTTAAATAATACAACAAAGTCCTTAAATAATGCAGCAGAGTCATTAAATAATGCAGCAAAGTCCTTAAATAATGCAGCAGAGTCCTTAAATAATGCAGCAAATTCCTTAAATAATGCAGCAGAGTCATTAAATATTGCAATAAAGTCCTTAAATAATGCAACAGAGTCCTTAAATAATGCAGCAAAGTCCTTAAATAATGCAGCAGAGTCCTTAAATAATGCAAAAAAGTCCTTAAATAATGCAGCAGAGTCCTTAAATAATACAGCAAAGTCATTAAATAATGCAGCAGAGTCCTTAAATAATGCAACAAAGTCCTTAAATAATGCAGTAGAGTCCTTAAATAATACAGCAAAGTCCTTAAATAATGCAGCAGAGTCCTAAAATAATGCAGCAAAGTCCTTAAATAATGCAGCAGAGTTCTTAAACACAGCAGCAGAGTCCTTAAATAATGCAGCAAGTAATTAAATAATGCAGCAGAGTCCTTAAGTAATGCAGCAAAGTCCTTAATTAATGCAGCAAAGTCCTTAAATAATGCAACAAATTCCTTAAATAATGCAGCAGAGTCCTTAAATAATGCAACAATCTCCTTAAATAATGCAGCAGAGTCCTTAAATACCACAGCAGAGTCCTTAAATAATGCAGCAGAGACCTTAAATAATGCAACAAAGTCCTTAAATAATGCAGCAGATTCCTTAAATTCTGCAGCAGCGTCCTTAAATAATGCAGCAGAGTCCTTAAATACCGCAGCAGAGTCCTTAAATAATGCAGCAAATTCCTTAAATAATGCAGCAGAGTCCTTAAATAATGCAGCTGAGTCCTTAAATACCGCAGCAGAGTCATTAAATAATGCAGCAGAGTCCTTAAATAATACAGCAGAGACCTTAAATAATGCAGCTGAGTCCTCAAATGCTTCAGCAAAGTCATTAAATAATGCAGCAGAGTCCTTAAATAATGCAATAAAGTCCTTAAATAATGCAGCAGACTTCTAACATAATGCAACATAGTCCTTAAATAATGCAGCAGAGTCCTTATATAATGTAACAAAGTCATTAAATAATGCAGCAGAGTCCTTAAATAATGCAGCAAAGTCCTTAAATAATACAGCAGAGTCCTTAAGTACCACAGCATAGTCCTTAAATAATGCAGCAAAGTCCTTAAATAATGCAACAGAGTCCTTAAATAATGCAACAAAGTCCTTAAATAATGCAGCAGAGTCCTTAAATACCGCAGCAGAGTCCTTAAATAATGCAGCAAAGTCCTTAAATAATACAACAAAGTCCTTAAATAATGCAGCAGAGTCATTAAATAATGCAGCAAAGTCCTTAAATAATGCAGCAGAGTCCTTAAATAATGCAGCAAATTCCTTAAATAATGCAGCAGAGTCATTAAATAATGCAATAAAGTCCTTAAATAATGCAACAGAGTCCTTAAATAATGCAGCAAAGTCCTTAAATAATGCAGCAGAGTCCTTAAATAATGCAAAAAAGTCCTTAAATAATGCAGCAGAGTCCTTAAATAATACAGCAAAGTCATTAAATAATGCAGCAGAGTCCTTAAATAATGCAACAAAGTCCTTAAATAATGCAGTAGAGTCCTTAAATAATACAGCAAAGTCCTTAAATAATGCAGCAGAGTCCTAAAATAATGCAGCAAAGTCCTTAAATAATGCAGCAGAGTTCTTAAACACAGCAGCAGAGTCCTTAAATAATGCAGCAAGTAATTAAATAATGCAGCAGAGTCCTTAAGTAATGCAGCAAAGTCCTTAATTAATGCAGCAAAGTCCTTAAATAATGCAACAAATTCCTTAAATAATGCAGCAGAGTCCTTAAATAATGCAACAATCTCCTTAAATAATGCAGCAGAGTCCTTAAATACCACAGCAGAGTCCTTAAATAATGCAGCAGAGACCTTAAATAATGCAACAAAGTCCTTAAATAATGCAGCAGATTCCTTAAATTCTGCAGCAGCGTCCTTAAATAATGCAGCAGAGTCCTTAAATACCGCAGCAGAGTCCTTAAATAATGCAGCAAATTCCTTAAATAATGCAGCAGAGTCCTTAAATAATGCAGCTGAGTCCTCAAATGCTTCAGCAGAGTCATTAAATAATGCAGCAAAGTCCTTAAATAATGCAGCAGAGTCCTTAAATAATGCAGCTGAGTCCTCAAATGCTTCAGCAGAGTCATTAAATAATGCAGAAGACTCCTTAAATAATGCAGGAAAGTCCTTAAATAAAGCAGCAGAGTCCTTAGATAATGCAGCAGAGTCGTTAAATAATGCAGCAAAGTCCTTAAATAATGCAGCTGAGTCCTCAAATGCTTCAGCAGGATCCTTAAATAATGCAGCAGGATCCTTAAATAATGCAATAAAGTCCTTAAATTATGCAGCAGAGTCCTTAAATAATGCAGCAGAGTCCTTACATAATGCAACAAACTCCTTAAATAATGCAGCAGAGTCCTTAAATAATGCAACAAAGTTCTTAAATAATGCATCAAAGTCCTTAAATAATGCAGCAAAGTCCTTAAATAATGCAGCAAAGTCGTTAAGTACCATAGCAGATTCCTTAAATTCTGCAGCAGCGTCCTTAAATAATGCAACAAAGTCCTTAAATAAT
Organism: Phyllobates terribilis; assembly: GCF_046119375.1. Classification (NCBI taxonomy): domain Eukaryota; kingdom Metazoa; phylum Chordata; class Amphibia; order Anura; family Dendrobatidae; genus Phyllobates; species Phyllobates terribilis. Next base: position 1,186,874 of record NW_027363048.1, read on the forward strand.
GCAGCAGAGTCCTTAAATAATGCAACAAAGTCCTTAAATAATGCAAAAGAGTCCTTAAATAATGCAGCTGAGTCCTCAAATGCTTCAGCAGGATCCTTAAATAATGCAGCAGGATCCTTAAATAATGCAATTAAGTCCTTAAATTATGCAGCAGAGTCCTTAAATAATGCAGCAAAGTCCTTAAATAATGCAGCAGAGTCCTTACATAATGCAACAAACTCCTTAAATAATGCAGCAGAGTCCTTAAATAATGCAACAAAGTCCTTAAATAATGCAAAAGAGTCCTTAAATAAAGCAGCAAAGCCCTTACATAATGCAGCAGAGTCCTTAAATAATGCATCTGAGTGCCCAAATGCTTCAGCAGAGTCATTAAATACTGCAGCAGAGACCTTAAATAATGCAGCAAAGTTCTTAAATAATGCAGCAGAGTCCTTAAATAACGCAGCAGAGTCGTTAAATAATGCAGCAAAGTCCTTAAATAATGCAGCTGAGTCCTCAAATGCTTCAGCAGGATCCTTAAATAATGCAGCAGAGACCTTTAATAATGCAGCTGAGTCCTCAAATGCTTCAGCAGAGTCATTAAATAATGCAGCAGGATCCTAAAATAATGCAATAAAGTCCTTAAATTATGCAGCAGAGTCCTTAAATAATGCAGCAAAGTCCTTAAATAATGCAGCAGAGTCCTTACATAATGCAACAAAGTCCTTAAATAATGCAGCAGAGTCCTTAAATAATGCAACAAAGTTCTTAAATAATGCAGCAGAGTCCTTAAATAATGCAGCAAAGTCCTTAAGTACCATAGCAGAGTCCTTAAATAATGCAGAAGAGACCTTAAATAATGCAACAAAGTCCTTAAATAATGAAGCAGATTCCTTAAATTCTGCAGCAGTGTCCTTAAATAATGCATCAAAGTCCTTAAATAATGCAGCAGAGTCCTTAAATACCGCAGCAGAGTCCTTAAATAATGCAGCAAAGTAATTAAATAATGCAGCAGAGTCCTTAAATAATGCAGCAAAGTCCTTAAATAATGCAGCAGAGTCCTTAAATACCAAAGCATAGTCCTTAAATAATGCGGCAGAGTCCTTAAATAATGCAACAAAGTCCTTAAATAATGCAGCAGAGTCCTTAAATAATGCAACAAAGTCCTTAAATAATGCAGCAAAGTCCTTAAATAAAGCAGCAAAGTCCTTACATAATGCAGCAGAGTCCTTAAACAATGCATCTGAGTCCCCAATTGCTTCAGCAGAGTCATTAAACACTGCAGCAGAGTCCTTAAATAATGCAGCAAAGTCTTAAATAATGCAGCAGAGTCCTTAAATAACGCAGCAGTCCTTAAATAATGCAGCAAAGTCCTTAAATAATGCAGCAGAGTCCTTAAATACCGCAGCAGAGTCATTAAATAATGCAGCAGAGTCCTTAAATAATACAGCAGAGACCTTAAATAATGCAGCTGAGTCCTCAAATGCTTCAGCAAAGTCATTAAATAATGCAGCAGAGTCCTTAAATAATGCAATAAAGTCCTTAAATAATGCAGCAGACTTCTAACATAATGCAACATAGTCCTTAAATAATGCAGCAGAGTCCTTATATAATGTAACAAAGTCATTAAATAATGCAGCAGAGTCCTTAAATAATGCAGCAAAGTCCTTAAATAATACAGCAGAGTCCTTAAGTACCACAGCATAGTCCTTAAATAATGCAGCAAAGTCCTTAAATAATGCAACAGAGTCCTTAAATAATGCAACAAAGTCCTTAAATAATGCAGCAGAGTCCTTAAATACCGCAGCAGAGTCCTTAAATAATGCAGCAAAGTCCTTAAATAATACAACAAAGTCCTTAAATAATGCAGCAGAGTCATTAAATAATGCAGCAAAGTCCTTAAATAATGCAGCAGAGTCCTTAAATAATGCAGCAAATTCCTTAAATAATGCAGCAGAGTCATTAAATAATGCAATAAAGTCCTTAAATAATGCAACAGAGTCCTTAAATAATGCAGCAAAGTCCTTAAATAATGCAGCAGAGTCCTTAAATAATGCAAAAAAGTCCTTAAATAATGCAGCAGAGTCCTTAAATAATACAGCAAAGTCATTAAATAATGCAGCAGAGTCCTTAAATAATGCAACAAAGTCCTTAAATAATGCAGTAGAGTCCTTAAATAATACAGCAAAGTCCTTAAATAATGCAGCAGAGTCCTAAAATAATGCAGCAAAGTCCTTAAATAATGCAGCAGAGTTCTTAAACACAGCAGCAGAGTCCTTAAATAATGCAGCAAGTAATTAAATAATGCAGCAGAGTCCTTAAGTAATGCAGCAAAGTCCTTAATTAATGCAGCAAAGTCCTTAAATAATGCAACAAATTCCTTAAATAATGCAGCAGAGTCCTTAAATAATGCAACAATCTCCTTAAATAATGCAGCAGAGTCCTTAAATACCACAGCAGAGTCCTTAAATAATGCAGCAGAGACCTTAAATAATGCAACAAAGTCCTTAAATAATGCAGCAGATTCCTTAAATTCTGCAGCAGCGTCCTTAAATAATGCAGCAGAGTCCTTAAATACCGCAGCAGAGTCCTTAAATAATGCAGCAAATTCCTTAAATAATGCAGCAGAGTCCTTAAATAATGCAGCTGAGTCCTCAAATGCTTCAGCAGAGTCATTAAATAATGCAGCAAAGTCCTTAAATAATGCAGCAGAGTCCTTAAATAATGCAGCTGAGTCCTCAAATGCTTCAGCAGAGTCATTAAATAATGCAGAAGACTCCTTAAATAATGCAGGAAAGTCCTTAAATAAAGCAGCAGAGTCCTTAGATAATGCAGCAGAGTCGTTAAATAATGCAGCAAAGTCCTTAAATAATGCAGCTGAGTCCTCAAATGCTTCAGCAGGATCCTTAAATAATGCAGCAGGATCCTTAAATAATGCAATAAAGTCCTTAAATTATGCAGCAGAGTCCTTAAATAATGCAGCAGAGTCCTTACATAATGCAACAAACTCCTTAAATAATGCAGCAGAGTCCTTAAATAATGCAACAAAGTTCTTAAATAATGCATCAAAGTCCTTAAATAATGCAGCAAAGTCCTTAAATAATGCAGCAAAGTCGTTAAGTACCATAGCAGATTCCTTAAATTCTGCAGCAGCGTCCTTAAATAATGCAACAAAGTCCTTAAATAATGCAGCAGAGTCCTTAAATAATGCAACAAAGTCCTTAAATAATGCAAAAGAGTCCTTAAATAATGCAGCTGAGTCCTCAAATGCTTCAGCAGGATCCTTAAATAATGCAGCAGGATCCTTAAATAATGCAATTAAGTCCTTAAATTATGCAGCAGAGTCCTTAAATAATGCAGCAAAGTCCTTAAATAATGCAGCAGAGTCCTTACATAATGCAACAAACTCCTTAAATAATGCAGCAGAGTCCTTAAATAATGCAACAAAGTCCTTAAATAATGCAAAAGAGTCCTTAAATAAAGCAGCAAAGCCCTTACATAATGCAGCAGAGTCCTTAAATAATGCATCTGAGTGCCCAAATGCTTCAGCAGAGTCATTAAATACTGCAGCAGAGACCTTAAATAATGCAGCAAAGTTCTTAAATAATGCAGCAGAGTCCTTAAATAACGCAGCAGAGTCGTTAAATAATGCAGCAAAGTCCTTAAATAATGCAGCTGAGTCCTCAAATGCTTCAGCAGGATCCTTAAATAATGCAGCAGAGACCTTTAATAATGCAGCTGAGTCCTCAAATGCTTCAGCAGAGTCATTAAATAATGCAGCAGGATCCTAAAATAATGCAATAAAGTCCTTAAATTATGCAGCAGAGTCCTTAAATAATGCAGCAAAGTCCTTAAATAATGCAGCAGAGTCCTTACATAATGCAACAAAGTCCTTAAATAATGCAGCAGAGTCCTTAAATAATGCAACAAAGTTCTTAAATAATGCAGCAGAGTCCTTAAATAATGCAGCAAAGTCCTTAAGTACCATAGCAGAGTCCTTAAATAATGCAGAAGAGACCTTAAATAATGCAACAAAGTCCTTAAATAATGAAGCAGATTCCTTAAATTCTGCAGCAGTGTCCTTAAATAATGCATCAAAGTCCTTAAATAATGCAGCAGAGTCCTTAAATACCGCAGCAGAGTCCTTAAATAATGCAGCAAAGTAATTAAATAATGCAGCAGAGTCCTTAAATAATGCAGCAAAGTCCTTAAATAATGCAGCAGAGTCCTTAAATACCAAAGCATAGTCCTTAAATAATGCGGCAGAGTCCTTAAATAATGCAACAAAGTCCTTAAATAATGCAGCAGAGTCCTTAAATAATGCAACAAAGTCCTTAAATAATGCAGCAAAGTCCTTAAATAAAGCAGCAAAGTCCTTACATAATGCAGCAGAGTCCTTAAACAATGCATCTGAGTCCCCAATTGCTTCAGCAGAGTCATTAAACACTGCAGCAGAGTCCTTAAATAATGCAGCAAAGTCTTAAATAATGCAGCAGAGTCCTTAAATAACGCAGCAGTCCTTAAATAATGCAGCAAAGTCCTTAAATAATGCAGCAGAGTCCTTAAATACCGCAGCAGAGTCATTAAATAATGCAGCAGAGTCCTTAAATAATACAGCAGAGACCTTAAATAATGCAGCTGAGTCCTCAAATGCTTCAGCAGAGTCATTAAATAATGCAGCAGAGTCCTTAAATAATGCAACAAAGTCCTTAAATAATGCAGCAGAGTCCTTAAATAATGCGGCAAGTCCTTAAATAATGCAGCAGACTTCTAACATAATGCAACATAGTCCTTAAATAATGCAGCAGAGTCCTTATATAATGCAACAAAGTCATTAAATAATGCAGCAGAGTCCTTAAATAATGCAGCAAAGTCCTTAAATAATACAGCAGAGTCCTTAAGTACCACAGCATAGTCCTTAAATAATGCAGCAAAGTCCTTAAATAATGCAGCAGAGTCCTTAAATAATGCAACAAAGTCCTTAAATAATGCAGCAGAGTCCTTAAATACCGCAGCAGAGTCCTTAAATAATGCAGCAAAGTCCTTAAATAATACAACAAAGTCCTTAAATAATGCAGCAGAGTCATTAAATAATGCAGCAAAGTCCTTAAATAATGCAGCAGAGTCCTTAAATAATGCAGCAAATTCCTTAAATAATGCAGCAGAGTCATTAAATAATGCAATAAAGTCCTTAAATAATGCAACAGAGTCCTTAAATAATGCAGCAAAGTCCTTAAATAATGCAGCAGAGTCCTTAAATAATGCAAAAAAGTCCTTAAATAATGCAGCAGAGTCCTTAAATAATACAGCAAAGTCCTTAAATAATGCAGCAGAGTCCTTAAATAATGCAACAAAGTCCTTAAATAATGCAGTAGAGTCCTTAAATAATACAGCAAAGTCCTTAAATAATGCAGCAGAGTCCTAAAATAATGCAGCAAAGTCCTTAAATAATGCAGCAGAGTTCTTAAACACAGCAGCAGAGTCCTTAAATAATGCAGCAAGTAATTAAATAATGCAGCAGAGTCCTTAAGTAATGCAGCAAAGTCCTTAATTAATGCAACAAAGTCCTTAAATAAAGCAACAAATTCCTTAAATAATGCAGCAGCGTCCTTAAATAATGCAACAAATTCCTTAAATAATGCAGCAGAGTCCTTAAATACCACAGCAGAGTCCTTAAATAATGCAGCAGAGACCTTAAATAATGCAACAAAGTCCTTAAATAATGCAGCAGATTCCTTAAATTCTGCAGCAGCGTCCTTAAATAATGCATCAAAGTCCTTAAATAATGCAGCAGAGTCCTTAAATACCGCAGCAGAGTCCTTAAATAATGCAGCAAATTCCTTATATAATGCAGCAGAGTCCTTAAATAATGCAGCAGAGTCCTCAAATGCTTCAGCAGAGTCATTAAATAATGCAGCAAAGTCCTTAAATAATGCAGCAGAGTCCTTAAATAATGCAGCTGAGTCCTCAAATGCTTCAGCAGAGTCATTAAATAATGCAGAAGACTCCTTAAATAATGCAGGCAAGTCCTTAAATAAAGCAGCAGAGTCCTTAGATAATGCAGCAGAGTCGTTAAATAATGCAGCAAAGTCCTTAAATAATGCAGCTGAGTCCTCAAATGCTTCAGCAGGATCCTTAAATAATGCAGCAGGATCCTTAAATAATGCAATAAAGTCCTTAAATTATGCAGCAGAGTCCTTAAATAATGCAGCAAAGTCCTTAAATAATGCAGCAGTGTCCTTACATAATGCAACAAACTCCTTAAATAATGCAGCAGAGTCCTTAAATAATGCAACAAAGTTCTTAAATAATGCATCAAAGTCCTTAAATAATGCAGCAAAGTCCTTAAATAATGCAGCAAATTCCTTAAATAATGCAGCAGAGTCCTTAAATAATGCAGCTGAGTCCTCAAATACTTCAGCAGAGTCATTAAATAATGCAGAAGAGTCCTTAAATAATGCAGCAAAGTTCTTAAATAATGCAGCAGAGTCCTTAAATAACGCAGCAGAGTCGTTAAATAATGCAGCAAAGTCCTTAAATAATGCAGCTGAGTCCTCAAATGCTTCAGCAGGATCCTTAAATAATGCAGCAGAGACCTTTAATAATGCAGCTGAGTCCTCAAATGCTTCAGCAGAGTCATTAAATAATGCAGCAGGATCCTAAAATAATGCAATAAAGTCCTTAAATTATGCAGCAGAGTCCTTAAATAATGCAGCAAAGTCCTTAAATAATGCAGCAGAGTCCTTACATAATGCAACAAAGTCCTTAAATAATGCAGCAAAGTCCTTAAATAAAGCAGCAAAGTCCTTACATAATGCAGCAGAGTCCTTAAACAATGCATCTGAGTCCCCAATTGCTTCAGCAGAGTCATTAAACACTGCAGCAGAGTCCTTAAATAATGCAGCAAAGTCTTAAATAATGCAGCAGAGTCCTTAAATAACGCAGCAGTCCTTAAATAATGCAGCAAAGTCCTTAAATAATGCAGCAGAGTCCTTAAATACCGCAGCAGAGTCATTAAATAATGCAGCAGAGTCCTTAAATAATACAGCAGAGACCTTAAATAATGCAGCTGAGTCCTCAAATGCTTCAGCAAAGTCATTAAATAATGAAGCAGAGTCCTTAAATAATGCAATAAAGTCCTTAAATAATGCAGCAGACTTCTAACATAATGCAACATAGTCCTTAAATAATGCAGCAGAGTCCTTATATAATGCAACAAAGTCATTAAATAATGCAGCAGAGTCCTTAAATAATGCAGCAAAGTCCTTAAATAATACAGCAGAGTCCTTAAGTACCACAGCATAGTCCTTAAATAATGCAGCAAAGTCCTTAAATAATGCAACAGAGTCCTTAAATAATGCAACAAAGTCCTTAAATAATGCAGCAGAGTCCTTAAATACCGCAGCAGAGTCCTTAAATAATGCAGCAAAGTCCTTAAATAATACAACAAAGTCCTTAAATAATGCAGCAGAGTCATTAAATAATGCAGCAAAGTCCTTAAATAATGCAGCAGAGTCCTTAAATAATGCAGCAAATTCCTTAAATAATGCAGCAGAGTCATTAAATAATGCAATAAAGTCCTTAAATAATGCAACAGAGTCCTTAAATAATGCAGCAAAGTCCTTAAATAATGCAGCAGAGTCCTTAAATAATGCAAAAAAGTCCTTAAATAATGCAGCAGAGTCCTTAAATAATACAGCAAAGTCATTAAATAATGCAGCAGAGTCCTTAAATAATGCAACAAAGTCCTTAAATAATGCAGTAGAGTCCTTAAATAATACAGCAAAGTCCTTAAATAATGCAGCAGAGTCCTAAAATAATGCAGCAAAGTCCTTAAATAATGCAGCAGATTTCTTAAACACAGCAGCAGAGTCCTTAAATAATGCAGCAAGTAATTAAATAATGCAGCAGAGTCCTTAAGTAATGCAGCAAAGTCCTTAATTAATGCAGCAAAGTCCTTAAATAATGCAACAAATTCCTTAAATAATGCAGCAGAGTCCTTAAATAATGCAACAATCTCCTTAAATAATGCAGCAGAGTCCTTAAATACCACAGCAGAGTCCTTAAATAATGCAGCAGAGACCTTAAATAATGCAACAAAGTCCTTAAATAATGCAGCAGATTCCTTAAATTCTGCAGCAGCGTCCTTAAATAATGCAGCAGAGTCCTTAAATACCGCAGCAGAGTCCTTAAATAATGCAGCAAATTCCTTAAATAATGCAGCAGAGTCCTTAAATAATGCAGCTGAGTCCTTAAATACCGCAGCAGAGTCATTAAATAATGCAGCAGAGTCCTTAAATAATACAGCAGAGACCTTAAATAATGCAGCTGAGTCCTCAAATGCTTCAGCAAAGTCATTAAATAATGCAGCAGAGTCCTTAAATAATGCAATAAAGTCCTTAAATAATGCAGCAGACTTCTAACATAATGCAACATAGTCCTTAAATAATGCAGCAGAGTCCTTATATAATGCAACAAAGTCATTAAATAATGCAGCAGAGTCCTTAAATAATGCAGCAAAGTCCTTAAATAATACAGCAGAGTCCTTAAGTACCACAGCATAGTCCTTAAATAATGCAGCAAAGTCCTTAAATAATGCAACAGAGTCCTTAAATAATGCAACAAAGTCCTTAAATAATGCAGCAGAGTCCTTAAATACCGCAGCAGAGTCCTTAAATAATGCAGCAAAGTCCTTAAATAATACAACAAAGTCCTTAAATAATGCAGCAGAGTCATTAAATAATGCAGCAAAGTCCTTAAATAATGCAGCAGAGTCCTTAAATAATGCAGCAAATTCCTTAAATAATGCAGCAGAGTCATTAAATAATGCAATAAAGTCCTTAAATAATGCAACAGAGTCCTTAAATAATGCAGCAAAGTCCTTAAATAATGCAGCAGAGTCCTTAAATAATGCAAAAAAGTCCTTAAATAATGCAGCAGAGTCCTTAAATAATACAGCAAAGTCATTAAATAATGCAGCAGAGTCCTTAAATAATGCAACAAAGTCCTTAAATAATGCAGTAGAGTCCTTAAATAATACAGCAAAGTCCTTAAATAATGCAGCAGAGTCCTAAAATAATGCAGCAAAGTCCTTAAATAATGCAGCAGAGTTCTTAAACACAGCAGCAGAGTCCTTAAATAATGCAGCAAGTAATTAAATAATGCAGCAGAGTCCTTAAGTAATGCAGCAAAGTCCTTAATTAATGCAGCAAAGTCCTTAAATAATGCAACAAATTCCTTAAATAATGCAGCAGAGTCCTTAAATAATGCAACAATCTCCTTAAATAATGCAGCAGAGTCCTTAAATACCACAGCAGAGTCCTTAAATAATGCAGCAGAGACCTTAAATAATGCAACAAAGTCCTTAAATAATGCAGCAGATTCCTTAAATTCTGCAGCAGCGTCCTTAAATAATGCAGCAGAGTCCTTAAATACCGCAGCAGAGTCCTTAAATAATGCAGCAAATTCCTTAAATAATGCAGCAGAGTCCTTAAATAATGCAGCTGAGTCCTCAAATGCTTCAGCAGAGTCATTAAATAATGCAGCAAAGTCCTTAAATAATGCAGCAGAGTCCTTAAATAATGCAGCTGAGTCCTCAAATGCTTCAGCAGAGTCATTAAATAATGCAGAAGACTCCTTAAATAATGCAGGAAAGTCCTTAAATAAAGCAGCAGAGTCCTTAGATAATGCAGCAGAGTCGTTAAATAATGCAGCAAAGTCCTTAAATAATGCAGCTGAGTCCTCAAATGCTTCAGCAGGATCCTTAAATAATGCAGCAGGATCCTTAAATAATGCAATAAAGTCCTTAAATTATGCAGCAGAGTCCTTAAATAATGCAGCAGAGTCCTTACATAATGCAACAAACTCCTTAAATAATGCAGCAGAGTCCTTAAATAATGCAACAAAGTTCTTAAATAATGCATCAAAGTCCTTAAATAATGCAGCAAAGTCCTTAAATAATGCAGCAAAGTCGTTAAGTACCATAGCAGATTCCTTAAATTCTGCAGCAGCGTCCTTAAATAATGCAACAAAGTCCTTAAATAATGCAGCAGAGTCCTTAAATAATGCAACAAAGTCCTTAAATAATGCAAAAGAGTCCTTAAATAATGCAGCTGAGTCCTCAAATGCATCAGCAGGATCCTTAAATAATGCAGCAGGATCCTTAAATAATGCAATTAAGTCCTTAAATTATGCAGCAGAGTCCTTAAATAATGCAGCAAAGTCCTTAAATAATGCAGCAGAGTCCTTACATAATGCAACAAACTCCTTAAATAATGCAGCAGAGTCCTTAAATAATGCAACAAAGTCCTTAAATAATGCAAAAGAGTCCTTAAATAAAGCAGCAAAGCCCTTACATAATGCAGCAGAGTCCTTAAATAATGCATCTGAGTGCCCAAATGCTTCAGCAGAGTCATTAAATACTGCAGCAGAGACCTTAAATAATGCAGCAAAGTTCTTAAATAATGCAGCAGAGTCCTTAAATAACGCAGCAGAGTCGTTAAATAATGCAGCAAAGTCCTTAAATAATGCAGCTGAGTCCTCAAATGCTTCAGCAGGATCCTTAAATAATGCAGCAGAGACCTTTAATAATGCAGCTGAGTCCTCAAATGCTTCAGCAGAGTCATTAAATAATGCAGCAGGATCCTAAAATAATGCAATAAAGTCCTTAAATTATGCAGCAGAGTCCTTAAATAATGCAGCAAAGTCCTTAAATAATGCAGCAGAGTCCTTACATAATGCAACAAAGTCCTTAAATAATGCAGCAGAGTCCTTAAATAATGCAACAAAGTTCTTAAATAATGCAGCAGAGTCCTTAAATAATGCAGCAAAGTCCTTAAGTACCATAGCAGAGTCCTTAAATAATGCAGAAGAGACCTTAAATAATGCAACAAAGTCCTTAAATAATGAAGCAGATTCCTTAAATTCTGCAGCAGTGTCCTTAAATAATGCATCAAAGTCCTTAAATAATGCAGCAGAGTCCTTAAATACCGCAGCAGAGTCCTTAAATAATGCAGCAAAGTAATTAAATAATGCAGCAGAGTCCTTAAATAATGCAGCAAAGTCCTTAAATAATGCAGCAGAGTCCTTAAATACCAAAGCATAGTCCTTAAATAATGCGGCAGAGTCCTTAAATAATGCAACAAAGTCCTTAAATAATGCAGCAGAGTCCTTAAATAATGCAACAAAGTCCTTAAATAATGCAGCATAGTCCTTAAATAAAGCAGCAAAGTCCTTACATAATGCAGCAGAGTCCTTAAACAATGCATCTGAGTCCCCAATTGCTTCAGCAGAGTCATTAAACACTGCAGCAGAGTCCTTAAATAATGCAGCAAAGTCTTAAATAATGCAGCAGAGTCCTTAAATAACGCAGCAGTCCTTAAATAATGCAGCAAAGTCCTTAAATAATGCAGCAGAGTCCTTAAATACCGCAGCAGAGTCATTAAATAATGCAGCAGAGTCCTTAAATAATACAGCAGAGACCTTAAATAATGCAGCTGAGTCCTCAAATGCTTCAGCAGAGTCATTAAATAATGCAGCAGAGTCCTTAAATAATGCAACAAAGTCCTTAAATAATGCAGCAGAGTCCTTAAATAATGCGGCAAGTCCTTAAATAATGCAGCAGACTTCTAACATAATGCAACATAGTCCTTAAATAATGCAGCAGAGTCCTTATATAATGCAACAAAGTCATTAAATAATGCAGCAGAGTCCTTAAATAATGCAGCAAAGTCCTTAAATAATACAGCAGAGTCCTTAAGTACCACAGCATAGTCCTTAAATAATGCAGCAAAGCCCTTAAATAATGCAGCAGAGTCCTTAAATAATGCAACAAAGTCCTTAAATAATGCAGCAGAGTCCTTAAATACCGCAGCAGAGTCCTTAAATAATGCAGCAAAGTCCTTAAATAATACAACAAAGTCCTTAAATAATGCAGCAGAGTCATTAAATAATGCAGCAAAGTCCTTAAATAATGCAGCAGAGTCCTTAAATAATGCAGCAAATTCCTTAAATAATGCAGCAGAGTCATTAAATAATGCAATAAAGTCCTTAAATAATGCAACAGAGTCCTTAAATAATGCAGCAAAGTCCTTAAATAATGCAGCAGAGTCCTTAAATAATGCAAAAAAGTCCTTAAATAATGCAGCAGAGTCCTTAAATAATACAGCAAAGTCCTTAAATAATGCAGCAGAGTCCTTAAATAATGCAACAAAGTCCTTAAATAATGCAGTAGAGTCCTTAAATAATACAGCAAAGTCCTTAAATAATGCAGCAGAGTCCTAAAATAATGCAGCAAAGTCCTTAAATAATGCAGCAGAGTTCTTAAACACAGCAGCAGAGTCCTTAAATAATGCAGCAAGTAATTAAATAATGCAGCAGAGTCCTTAAGTAATGCAGCAAAGTCCTTAATTAATGCAACAAAGTCCTTAAATAAAGCAACAAATTCCTTAAATAATGCAGCAGCGTCCTTAAATAATGCAACAAATTCCTTAAATAATGCAGCAGAGTCCTTAAATACCACAGCAGAGTCCTTAAATAATGCAGCAGAGACCTTAAATAATGCAACAAAGTCCTTAAATAATGCAGCAGATTCCTTAAATTCTGCAGCAGCGTCCTTAAATAATGCATCAAAGTCCTTAAATAATGCAGCAGAGTCCTTAAATACCGCAGCAGAGTCCTTAAATAATGCAGCAAATTCCTTATATAATGCAGCAGAGTCCTTAAATAATGCAGCAGAGTCCTCAAATGCTTCAGCAGAGTCATTAAATAATGCAGCAAAGTCCTTAAATAATGCAGCAGAGTCCTTAAATAATGCAGCTGAGTCCTCAAATGCTTCAGCAGAGTCATTAAATAATGCAGAAGACTCCTTAAATAATGCAGGCAAGTCCTTAAATAAAGCAGCAGAGTCCTTAGATAATGCAGCAGAGTCGTTAAATAATGCAGCAAAGTCCTTAAATAATGCAGCTGAGTCCTCAAATGCTTCAGCAGGATCCTTAAATAATGCAGCAGGATCCTTAAATAATGCAATAAAGTCCTTAAATTATGCAGCAGAGTCCTTAAATAATGCAGCAAAGTCCTTAAATAATGCAGCAGTGTCCTTACATAATGCAACAAACTCCTTAAATAATGCAGCAGAGTCCTTAAATAATGCAACAAAGTTCTTAAATAATGCATCAAAGTCCTTAAATAATGCAGCAAAGTCCTTAAATAATGCAGCAAATTCCTTAAATAATGCAGCAGAGTCCTTAAATAATGCAGCTGAGTCCTCAAATACTTCAGCAGAGTCATTAAATAATGCAGAAGAGTCCTTAAATAATGCAGCAAAGTTCTTAAATAATGCAGCAGAGTCCTTAAATAACGCAGCAGAGTCGTTAAATAATGCAGCAAAGTCCTTAAATAATGCAGCTGAGTCCTCAAATGCTTCAGCAGGATCCTTAAATAATGCAGCAGAGACCTTTAATAATGCAGCTGAGTCCTCAAATGCTTCAGCAGAGTCATTAAATAATGCAGCAGGATCCTAAAATAATGCAATAAAGTCCTTAAATTATGCAGCAGAGTCCTTAAATAATGCAGCAAAGTCCTTAAATAATGCAGCAGAGTCCTTACATAATGCAACAAAGTCCTTAAATAATGCAGCAGAGTCCTTAAATAATGCAACAAAGTTCTTAAATAATGCAGCAGAGTCCTTAAATAATGCAGCAAAGTCCTTAAGTACCATAGCAGAGTCCTTAAATAATGCAGCAGAGACCTTAAATAATGCAACAAAGTCCTTAAATAATGAAGCAGATTCCTTAAATTCTGCAGCAGTGTCCTTAAATAATGCATCAAAGTCCTTAAATAATGCAGCAGAGTCCTTAAATAATGCAGCAAAGTAATTAAATAATGCAGCAGAGTCCTTAAATAATGCAGCAAAGTCCTTAAATAATGCAGCAGAGTCCTTAAATACCAAAGCATAGTCCTTAAATAATGCAGCAGAGTCCTTAAATAATGCAACAAAGTCCTTAAATAATGCAGCAGAGTCCTTAAATAATGCGGCAAGTCCTTAAATAATGCAGCAGACTTCTAACATAATGCAACATAGTCCTTAAATAATGCAGCAGAGTCCTTATATAATGCAACAAAGTCATTAAATAATGCAGCAGAGTCCTTAAATAATGCAGCAAAGTCCTTAAATAATACAGCAGAGTCCTTAAGTACCACAGCATAGTCCTTAAATAATGCAGCAAAGTCCTTAAATAATGCAGCAGAGTCCTTAAATAATGCAACAAAGTCCTTAAATAATGCAGCAGAGTCCTTAAATACCGCAGCAGAGTCCTTAAATAATGCAGCAAAGTCCTTAAATAATACAACAAAGTCCTTAAATAATGCAGCAGAGTCATTAAATAATGCAGCAAAGTCCTTAAATAATGCAGCAGAGTCCTTAAATAATGCAGCAAATTCCTTAAATAATGCAGCAGAGTCATTAAATAATGCAATAAAGTCCTTAAATAATGCAACAGAGTCCTTAAATAATGCAGCAAAGTCCTTAAATAATGCAGCAGAGTCCTTAAATAATGCAAAAAAGTCCTTAAATAATGCAGCAGAGTCCTTAAATAATACAGCAAAGTCCTTAAATAATGCAGCAGAGTCCTTAAATAATGCAACAAAGTCCTTAAATAATGCAGTAGAGTCCTTAAAAAATACAGCAAAGTCCTTAAATAATGCAGCAGAGTCCTAAAATAATGCAGCAAAGTCCTTAAATAATGCAGCAGAGTTCTTAAACACAGCAGCAGAGTCCTTAAATAATGCAGCAAGTAATTAAATAATGCAGCAGAGTCCTTAAGTAATGCAGCAAAGTCCTTAATTAATGCAACAAAGTCCTTAAATAATGCAACAAATTCCTTAAATAATGCAGCAGCGTCCTTAAATAATGCAACAAATTCCTTAAATAATGCAGCAGAGTCCTTAAATACCACAGCAGAGTCCTTAAATAATGCAGCAGAGACCTTAAATAATGCAACAAAGTCCTTAAATAATGCAGCAGATTCCTTAAATTCTGCAGCAGCGTCCTTAAATAATGCATCAAAGTCCTTAAATAATGCAGCAGAGTCCTTAAATACCGCAGCAGAGTCCTTAAATAATGCAGCAAATTCCTTATATAATGCAGCAGAGTCCTTAAATAATGCAGCAGAGTCCTCAAATGCTTCAGCAGAGTCATTAAATAATGCAGCAAAGTCCTTAAATAATGCAGCAGAGTCCTTAAATAATGCAGCTGAGTCCTCAAATGCTTCAGCAGAGTCATTAAATAATGCAGAAGACTCCTTAAATAATGCAGGAAAGTCCTTAAATAAAGCAGCAGAGTCCTTAGATAATGCAGCAGAGTCGTTAAATAATGCAGCAAAGTCCTTAAATAATGCAGCTGAGTCCTCAAATGCTTCAGCAGGATCCTTAAATAATGCAGCAGGATCCTTAAATAATGCAATAAAGTCCTTAAATTATGCAGCAGAGTCCTTAAATAATGCAGCAAAGTCCTTAAATAATGCAGCAGTGTCCTTACATAATGCAACAAACTCCTTAAATAATGCAGCAGAGTCCTTAAATAATGCAACAAAGTTCTTAAATAATGCATCAAAGTCCTTAAATAATGCAGCAAAGTCCTTAAATAATGCAGCAAATTCCTTAAATAATGCAGCAGAGTCCTTAAATAATGCAGCTGAGTCCTCAAATACTTCAGCAGAGTCATTAAATAATGCAGAAGAGTCCTTAAATAATGCAGCAAAGTTCTTAAATAATGCAGCAGAGTCCTTAAATAACGCAGCAGAGTCGTTAAATAATGCAGCAAAGTCCTTAAATAATGCAGCTGAGTCCTCAAATGCTTCAGCAGGATCCTTAAATAATGCAGCAGAGACCTTTAATAATGCAGCTGAGTCCTCAAATGCTTCAGCAGAGTCATTAAATAATGCAGCAGGATCCTAAAATAATGCAATAAAGTCCTTAAATTATGCAGCAGAGTCCTTAAATAATGCAGCAAAGTCCTTAAATAATGCAGCAGAGTCCTTACATAATGCAACAAAGTCCTTAAATAATGCAGCAGAGTCCTTAAATAATGCAACAAAGTTCTTAAATAATGCAGCAGAGTCCTTAAATAATGCAGCAAAGTCCTTAAGTACCATAGCAGAGTCCTTAAATAATGCAGCAGAGACCTTAAATAATGCAACAAAGTCCTTAAATAATGAAGCAGATTCCTTAAATTCTGCAGCAGTGTCCTTAAATAATGCATCAAAGTCCTTAAATAATGCAGCAGAGTCCTTAAATAATGCAGCAAAGTAATTAAATAATGCAGCAGAGTCCTTAAATAATGCAGCAAAGTCCTTAAATAATGCAGCAGAGTCCTTAAATACCAAAGCATAGTCCTTAAATAATGCGGCAGAGTCCTTAAATAATGCAACAAAGTCCTTAAATAATGCAGCAGAGTCCTTAAATAATACAGCAAAGTCATTAAATAATGCAGCAGAGTCCTTAAATAATGCAACAAAGTCCTTAAATAATGCAGTAGAGTCCTTAAATAATACAGCAAAGTCCTTAAATAATGCAGCAGAGTCCTAAAATAATGCAGCAAAGTCCTTAAATAATGCAGCAGAGTTCTTAAACACAGCAGCAGAGTCCTTAAATAATGCAGCAAGTAATTAAATAATGCAGCAGAGTCCTTAAGTAATGCAGCAAAGTCCTTAATTAATGCAGCAAAGTCCTTAAATAATGCAACAAATTCCTTAAATAATGCAGCAGAGTCCTTAAATAATGCAACAATCTCCTTAAATAATGCAGCAGAGTCCTTAAATACCACAGCAGAGTCCTTAAATAATGCAGCAGAGACCTTAAATAATGCAACAAAGTCCTTAAATAATGCAGCAGATTCCTTAAATTCTGCAGCAGCGTCCTTAAATAATGCAGCAGAGTCCTTAAATACCGCAGCAGAGTCCTTAAATAATGCAGCAAATTCCTTAAATAATGCAGCAGAGTCCTTAAATAATGCAGCTGAGTCCTTAAATACCGCAGCAGAGTCATTAAATAATGCAGCAGAGTCCTTAAATAATACAGCAGAGACCTTAAATAATGCAGCTGAGTCCTCAAATGCTTCAGCAAAGTCATTAAATAATGCAGCAGAGTCCTTAAATAATGCAATAAAGTCCTTAAATAATGCAGCAGACTTCTAACATAATGCAACATAGTCCTTAAATAATGCAGCAGAGTCCTTATATAATGCAACAAAGTCATTAAATAATGCAGCAGAGTCCTTAAATAATGCAGCAAAGTCCTTAAATAATACAGCAGAGTCCTTAAGTACCACAGCATAGTCCTTAAATAATGCAGCAAAGTCCTTAAATAATGCAACAGAGTCCTTAAATAATGCAACAAAGTCCTTAAATAATGCAGCAGAGTCCTTAAATACCGCAGCAGAGTCCTTAAATAATGCAGCAAAGTCCTTAAATAATACAACAAAGTCCTTAAATAATGCAGCAGAGTCATTAAATAATGCAGCAAAGTCCTTAAATAATGCAGCAGAGTCCTTAAATAATGCAGCAAATTCCTTAAATAATGCAGCAGAGTCATTAAATAATGCAATAAAGTCCTTAAATAATGCAACAGAGTCCTTAAATAATGCAGCAAAGTCCTTAAATAATGCAGCAGAGTCCTTAAATAATGCAAAAAAGTCCTTAAATAATGCAGCAGAGTCCTTAAATAATACAGCAAAGTCATTAAATAATGCAGCAGAGTCCTTAAATAATGCAACAAAGTCCTTAAATAATGCAGTAGAGTCCTTAAATAATACAGCAAAGTCCTTAAATAATGCAGCAGAGTCCTAAAATAATGCAGCAAAGTCCTTAAATAATGCAGCAGAGTTCTTAAACACAGCAGCAGAGTCCTTAAATAATGCAGCAAGTAATTAAATAATGCAGCAGAGTCCTTAAGTAATGCAGCAAAGTCCTTAATTAATGCAGCAAAGTCCTTAAATAATGCAACAAATTCCTTAAATAATGCAGCAGAGTCCTTAAATAATGCAACAATCTCCTTAAATAATGCAGCAGAGTCCTTAAATACCACAGCAGAGTCCTTAAATAATGCAGCAGAGACCTTAAATAATGCAACAAAGTCCTTAAATAATGCAGCAGATTCCTTAAATTCTGCAGCAGCGTCCTTAAATAATGCAGCAGAGTCCTTAAATACCGCAGCAGAGTCCTTAAATAATGCAGCAAATTCCTTAAATAATGCAGCAGAGTCCTTAAATAATGCAGCTGAGTCCTCAAATGCTTCAGCAGAGTCATTAAATAATGCAGCAAAGTCCTTAAATAATGCAGCAGAGTCCTTAAATAATGCAGCTGAGTCCTCAAATGCTTCAGCAGAGTCATTAAATAATGCAGAAGACTCCTTAAATAATGCAGGAAAGTCCTTAAATAAAGCAGCAGAGTCCTTAGATAATGCAGCAGAGTCGTTAAATAATGCAGCAAAGTCCTTAAATAATGCAGCTGAGTCCTCAAATGCTTCAGCAGGATCCTTAAATAATGCAGCAGGATCCTTAAATAATGCAATAAAGTCCTTAAATTATGCAGCAGAGTCCTTAAATAATGCAGCAGAGTCCTTACATAATGCAACAAACTCCTTAAATAATGCAGCAGAGTCCTTAAATAATGCAACAAAGTTCTTAAATAATGCATCAAAGTCCTTAAATAATGCAGCAAAGTCCTTAAATAATGCAGCAAAGTCGTTAAGTACAATAGCAGATTCCTTAAATTCTGCAGCAGCGTCCTTAAATAATGCAACAAAGTCCTTAAATAATGCAGCAGAGTCCTTAAATAATGCAACAAAGTCCTTAAATAATGCAAAAGAGTCCTTAAATAATGCAGCTGAGTCCTCAAATGCTTCAGCAGGATCCTTAAATAATGCAGCAGGATCCTTAAATAATGCAATTAAGTCCTTAAATTATGCAGCAGAGTCCTTAAATAATGCAGCAAAGTCCTTAAATAATGCAGCAGAGTCCTTACATAATGCAACAAACTCCTTAAATAATGCAGCAGAGTCCTTAAATAATGCAACAAAGTCCTTAAATAATGCAAAAGAGTCCTTAAATAAAGCAGCAAAGCCCTTACATAATGCAGCAGAGTCCTTAAATAATGCATCTGAGTGCCCAAATGCTTCAGCAGAGTCATTAAATACTGCAGCAGAGACCTTAAATAATGCAGCAAAGTTCTTAAATAATGCAGCAGAGTCCTTAAATAACGCAGCAGAGTCGTTAAATAATGCAGCAAAGTCCTTAAATAATGCAGCTGAGTCCTCAAATGCTTCAGCAGGATCCTTAAATAATGCAGCAGAGACCTTTAATAATGCAGCTGAGTCCTCAAATGCTTCAGCAGAGTCATTAAATAATGCAGCAGGATCCTAAAATAATGCAATAAAGTCCTTAAATTATGCAGCAGAGTCCTTAAATAATGCAGCAAAGTCCTTAAATAATGCAGCAGAGTCCTTACATAATGCAACAAAGTCCTTAAATAATGCAGCAGAGTCCTTAAATAATGCAACAAAGTTCTTAAATAATGCAGCAGAGTCCTTAAATAATGCAGCAAAGTCCTTAAGTACCATAGCAGAGTCCTTAAATAATGCAGAAGAGACCTTAAATAATGCAACAAAGTCCTTAAATAATGAAGCAGATTCCTTAAATTCTGCAGCAGTGTCCTTAAATAATGCATCAAAGTCCTTAAATAATGCAGCAGAGTCCTTAAATACCGC
The DNA here is from genome assembly GCF_046119375.1 of Phyllobates terribilis. Taxonomy (NCBI): domain Eukaryota; kingdom Metazoa; phylum Chordata; class Amphibia; order Anura; family Dendrobatidae; genus Phyllobates; species Phyllobates terribilis. The sequence continues at coordinate 1,206,614 of NW_027363048.1, forward strand.
AGCAGAGTCCTTAAATAATGCAGCAAATTAATTAAATAATGCAGCAGAGTCCTTAAATAATGCAGCAAAGTCCTTAAATAATGCAGCAGAGTCCTTAAATACCAAAGCATAGTCCTTAAATAATGCGGCAGAGTCCTTAAATAATGCAACAAAGTCCTTAAATAATGCAGCAGAGTCCTTAAATAATGCAACAAAGTCCTTAAATAATGCAGCAAAGTCCTTAAATAAAGCAGCAAAGTCCTTACATAATGCAGCAGAGTCCTTAAACAATGCATCTGAGTCCCCAATTGCTTCACCAGAGTCATTAAACACTGCAGCAGAGTCCTTAAATAATGCAGCAAAGTCTTAAATAATGCAGCAGAGTCCTTAAATAACGCAGCAGTCCTTAAATAATGCAGCAAAGTCCTTAAATAATGCAGCAGAGTCCTTAAATACCGCAGCAGAGTCATTAAATAATGCAGCAGAGTCCTTAAATAATACAGCAGAGACCTTAAATAATGCAGCTGAGTCCTCAAATGCTTCAGCAGAGTCATTAAATAATGCAGCAGAGTCCTTAAATAATGCAAAAAAGTCCTTAAATAATGCAGCAGAGTCCTTAAATAATGCGGCAAGTCCTTAAATAATGCAGCAGACTTCTAACATAATGCAACATAGTCCTTAAATAATGCAGCAGAGTCCTTATATAATGCAACAAAGTCATTAAATAATGCAGCAGAGTCCTTAAATAATGCAGCAAAGTCCTTAAATAATACAGCAGAGTCCTTAAGTACCACAGCATAGTCCTTAAATAATGCAGCAAAGTCCTTAAATAATGCAGCAGAGTCCTTAAATAATGCAACAAAGTCCTTAAATAATGCAGCAGAGTCCTTAAATACCGCAGCAGAGTCCTTAAATAATGCAGCAAAGTCCTTAAATAATACAACAAAGTCCTTAAATAATGCAGCAGAGTCATTAAATAATGCAGCAAAGTCCTTAAATAATGCAGCAGAGTCCTTAAATAATGCAGCAAATTCCTTAAATAATGCAGCAGAGTCATTAAATAATGCAATAAAGTCCTTAAATAATGCAACAGAGTCCTTAAATAATGCAGCAAAGTCCTTAAATAATGCAGCAGAGTCCTTAAATAATGCAAAAAAGTCCTTAAATAATGCAGCAGAGTCCTTAAATAATACAGCAAAGTCCTTAAATAATGCAGCAGAGTCCTTAAATAATGCAACAAAGTCCTTAAATAATGCAGTAGAGTCCTTAAATAATACAGCAAAGTCCTTAAATAATGCAGCAGAGTCCTAAAATAATGCAGCAAAGTCCTTAAATAATGCAGCAGAGTTCTTAAACACAGCAGCAGAGTCCTTAAATAATGCAGCAAGTAATTAAATAATGCAGCAGAGTCCTTAAGTAATGCAGCAAAGTCCTTAATTAATGCAACAAAGTCCTTAAATAAAGCAACAAATTCCTTAAATAATGCAGCAGCGTCCTTAAATAATGCAACAAATTCCTTAAATAATGCAGCAGAGTCCTTAAATACCACAGCAGAGTCCTTAAATAATGCAGCAGAGACCTTAAATAATGCAACAAAGTCCTTAAATAATGCAGCAGATTCCTTAAATTCTGCAGCAGCGTCCTTAAATAATGCATCAAAGTCCTTAAATAATGCAGCAGAGTCCTTAAATACCGCAGCAGAGTCCTTAAATAATGCAGCAAATTCCTTATATAATGCAGCAGAGTCCTTAAATAATGCAGCAGAGTCCTCAAATGCTTCAGCAGAGTCATTAAATAATGCAGCAAAGTCCTTAAATAATGCAGCAGAGTCCTTAAATAATGCAGCTGAGTCCTCAAATGCTTCAGCAGAGTCATTAAATAATGCAGAAGACTCCTTAAATAATGCAGGCAAGTCCTTAAATAAAGCAGCAGAGTCCTTAGATAATGCAGCAGAGTCGTTAAATAATGCAGCAAAGTCCTTAAATAATGCAGCTGAGTCCTCAAATGCTTCAGCAGGATCCTTAAATAATGCAGCAGGATCCTTAAATAATGCAATAAAGTCCTTAAATTATGCAGCAGAGTCCTTAAATAATGCAGCAAAGTCCTTAAATAATGCAGCAGTGTCCTTACATAATGCAACAAACTCCTTAAATAATGCAGCAGAGTCCTTAAATAATGCAACAAAGTTCTTAAATAATGCATCAAAGTCCTTAAATAATGCAGCAAAGTCCTTAAATAATGCAGCAAATTCCTTAAATAATGCAGCAGAGTCCTTAAATAATGCAGCTGAGTCCTCAAATACTTCAGCAGAGTCATTAAATAATGCAGAAGAGTCCTTAAATAATGCAGCAAAGTTCTTAAATAATGCAGCAGAGTCCTTAAATAACGCAGCAGAGTCGTTAAATAATGCAGCAAAGTCCTTAAATAATGCAGCTGAGTCCTCAAATGCTTCAGCAGGATCCTTAAATAATGCAGCAGAGACCTTTAATAATGCAGCTGAGTCCACAAATGCTTCAGCAGAGTCATTAAATAATGCAGCAGGATCCTAAAATAATGCAATAAAGTCCTTAAATTATGCAGCAGAGTCCTTAAATAATGCAGCAAAGTCCTTAAATAATGCAGCAGAGTCCTTACATAATGCAACAAAGTCCTTAAATAATGCAGCAGAGTCCTTAAATAATGCAACAAAGTTCTTAAATAATGCAGCAGAGTCCTTAAATAATGCAGCAAAGTCCTTAAGTACCATAGCAGAGTCCTTAAATAATGCAGCAGAGACCTTAAATAATGCAACAAAGTCCTTAAATAATGAAGCAGATTCCTTAAATTCTGCAGCAGTGTCCTTAAATAATGCATCAAAGTCCTTAAATAATGCAGCAGAGTCCTTAAATAATGCAGCAAAGTAATTAAATAATGCAGCAGAGTCCTTAAATAATGCAGCAAAGTCCTTAAATAATGCAGCAGAGTCCTTAAATACCAAAGCATAGTCCTTAAATAATGCGGCAGAGTCCTTAAATAATGCAACAAAGTCCTTAAATAATGCAGCAGAGTCCTTAAATAATGCGGCAAGTCCTTAAATAATGCAGCAGACTTCTAACATAATGCAACATAGTCCTTAAATAATGCAGCAGAGTCCTTATATAATGCAACAAAGTCATTAAATAATGCAGCAGAGTCCTTAAATAATGCAGCAAAGTCCTTAAATAATACAGCAGAGTCCTTAAGTACCACGGCATAGTCCTTAAATAATGCAGCAAAGTCCTTAAATAATGCAGCAGAGTCCTTAAATAATGCAACAAAGTCCTTAAATAATGCAGCAGAGTCCTTAAATACCGCAGCAGAGTCCTTAAATAATGCAGCAAAGTCCTTAAATAATACAACAAAGTCCTTAAGTAATGCAGCAGAGTCATTAAATAATGCAGCAAAGTCCTTAAATAATGCAGCAGAGTCCTTAAATAATGCAGCAAATTCCTTAAATAATGCAGCAGAGTCATTAAATAATGCAATAAAGTCCTTAAATAATGCAACAGAGTCCTTAAATAATGCAGCAAAGTCCTTAAATAATGCAGCAGAGTCCTTAAATAATGCAAAAAAGTCCTTAAATAATGCAGCAGAGTCCTTAAATAATACAGCAAAGTCCTTAAATAATGCAGCAGAGTCCTTAAATAATGCAACAAAGTCCTTAAATAATGCAGTAGAGTCCTTAAATAATACAGCAAAGTCCTTAAATAATGCAGCAGAGTCCTAAAATAATGCAGCAAAGTCCTTAAATAATGCAGCAGAGTTCTTAAACACAGCAGCAGAGTCCTTAAATAATGCAGCAAGTAATTAAATAATGCAGCAGAGTCCTTAAGTAATGCAGCAAAGTCCTTAATTAATGCAACAAAGTCCTTAAATAATGCAACAAATTCCTTAAATAATGCAGCAGCGTCCTTAAATAATGCAACAAATTCCTTAAATAATGCAGCAGAGTCCTTAAATACCACAGCAGAGTCCTTAAATAATGCAGCAGAGACCTTAAATAATGCAACAAAGTCCTTAAATAATGCAGCAGATTCCTTAAATTCTGCAGCAGCGTCCTTAAATAATGCATCAAAGTCCTTAAATAATGCAGCAGAGTCCTTAAATACCGCAGCAGAGTCCTTAAATAATGCAGCAAATTCCTTATATAATGCAGCAGAGTCCTTAAATAATGCAGCAGAGTCCTCAAATGCTTCAGCAGAGTCATTAAATAATGCAGCAAAGTCCTTAAATAATGCAGCAGAGTCCTTAAATAATGCAGCTGAGTCCTCAAATGCTTCAGCAGAGTCATTAAATAATGCAGAAGACTCCTTAAATAATGCAGGAAAGTCCTTAAATAAAGCAGCAGAGTCCTTAGATAATGCAGCAGAGTCGTTAAATAATGCAGCAAAGTCCTTAAATAATGCAGCTGAGTCCTCAAATGCTTCAGCAGGATCCTTAAATAATGCAGCAGGATCCTTAAATAATGCAATAAAGTCCTTAAATTATGCAGCAGAGTCCTTAAATAATGCAGCAAAGTCCTTAAATAATGCAGCAGTGTCCTTACATAATGCAACAAACTCCTTAAATAATGCAGCAGAGTCCTTAAATAATGCAACAAAGTTCTTAAATAATGCATCAAAGTCCTTAAATAATGCAGCAAAGTCCTTAAATAATGCAGCAAATTCCTTAAATAATGCAGCAGAGTCCTTAAATAATGCAGCTGAGTCCTCAAATACTTCAGCAGAGTCATTAAATAATGCAGAAGAGTCCTTAAATAATGCAGCAAAGTTCTTAAATAATGCAGCAGAGTCCTTAAATAACGCAGCAGAGTCGTTAAATAATGCAGCAAAGTCCTTAAATAATGCAGCTGAGTCCTCAAATGCTTCAGCAGGATCCTTAAATAATGCAGCAGAGACCTTTAATAATGCAGCTGAGTCCTCAAATGCTTCAGCAGAGTCATTAAATAATGCAGCAGGATCCTAAAATAATGCAATAAAGTCCTTAAATTATGCAGCAGAGTCCTTAAATAATGCAGCAAAGTCCTTAAATAATGCAGCAGAGTCCTTACATAATGCAACAAAGTCCTTAAATAATGCAGCAGAGTCCTTAAATAATGCAACAAAGTTCTTAAATAATGCAGCAGAGTCCTTAAATAATGCAGCAAAGTCCTTAAGTACCATAGCAGAGTCCTTAAATAATGCAGCAGAGACCTTAAATAATGCAACAAAGTCCTTAAATAATGAAGCAGATTCCTTAAATTCTGCAGCAGTGTCCTTAAATAATGCATCAAAGTCCTTAAATAATGCAGCAGAGTCCTTAAATAATGCAGCAAAGTAATTAAATAATGCAGCAGAGTCCTTAAATAATGCAGCAAAGTCCTTAAATAATGCAGCAGAGTCCTTAAATACCAAAGCATAGTCCTTAAATAATGCAGCAGAGTCCTTAAATAATGCAACAAAGTCCTTAAATAATGCAGCAGAGTCCTTAAATAATGCGGCAAGTCCTTAAATAATGCAGCAGACTTCTAACATAATGCAACATAGTCCTTAAATAATGCAGCAGAGTCCTTATATAATGCAACAAAGTCATTAAATAATGCAGCAGAGTCCTTAAATAATGCAGCAAAGTCCTTAAATAATACAGCAGAGTCCTTAAGTACCACAGCATAGTCCTTAAATAATGCAGCAAAGTCCTTAAATAATGCAGCAGAGTCCTTAAATAATGCAACAAAGTCCTTAAATAATGCAGCAAAGTCCTTAAATAATGCAGCAGAGTCCTTAAATAATGCAACAAAGTCCTTAAATAATGCAGCAGAGTCCTTAAATACCGCAGCAGAGTCCTTAAATAATGCAGCAGAGTCCTTAAATAATGCAGCAAAGTCCTTAAGTACCATAGCAGAGTCCTTAAATAATGCAGCAGAGACCTTAAATAATGCAACAAAGTCCTTAAATAATGAAGCAGATTCCTTAAATTCTGCAGCAGTGTCCTTAAATAATGCATCAAAGTCCTTAAATAATGCAGCAGAGTCCTTAAATAATGCAGCAAAGTAATTAAATAATGCAGCAGAGTCCTTAAATAATGCAGCAAAGTCCTTAAATAATGCAGCAGAGTCCTTAAATACCAAAGCATAGTCCTTAAATAATGCGGCAGAGTCCTTAAATAATGCAACAAAGTCCTTAAATAATGCAGCAGAGTCCTTAAATAATGCAGCTGAGTCCTTAAATACCGCAGCAGAGTCATTAAATAATGCAGCAGAGTCCTTAAATAATACAGCAGAGACCTTAAATAATGCAGCTGAGTCCTCAAATGCTTCAGCAAAGTCATTAAATAATGCAGCAGAGTCCTTAAATAATGCAATAAAGTCCTTAAATAATGCAGCAGACTTCTAACATAATGCAACATAGTCCTTAAATAATGCAGCAGAGTCCTTATATAATGCAACAAAGTCATTAAATAATGCAGCAGAGTCCTTAAATAATGCAGCAAAGTCCTTAAATAATACAGCAGAGTCCTTAAGTACCACAGCATAGTCCTTAAATAATGCAGCAAAGTCCTTAAATAATGCAACAGAGTCCTTAAATAATGCAACAAAGTCCTTAAATAATGCAGCAGAGTCCTTAAATACCGCAGCAGAGTCCTTAAATAATGCAGCAAAGTCCTTAAATAATACAACAAAGTCCTTAAATAATGCAGCAGAGTCATTAAATAATGCAGCAAAGTCCTTAAATAATGCAGCAGAGTCCTTAAATAATGCAGCAAATTCCTTAAATAATGCAATAAAGTCCTTAAATAATGCAACAGAGTCCTTAAATAATGCAGCAAAGTCCTTAAATAATGCAGCAGAGTCCTTAAATAATGCAAAAAAGTCCTTAAATAATGCAGCAGAGTCCTTAAATAATACAGCAAAGTCATTAAATAATGCAGCAGAGTCCTTAAATAATGCAACAAAGTCCTTAAATAATGCAGTAGAGTCCTTAAATAATACAGCAAAGTCCTTAAATAATGCAGCAGAGTCCTAAAATAATGCAGCAAAGTCCTTAAATAATGCAGCAGAGTTCTTAAACACAGCAGCAGAGTCCTTAAATAATGCAGCAAGTAATTAAATAATGCAGCAGAGTCCTTAAGTAATGCAGCAAAGTCCTTAATTAATGCAGCAAAGTCCTTAAATAATGCAACAAATTCCTTAAATAATGCAGCAGAGTCCTTAAATAATGCAACAATCTCCTTAAATAATGCAGCAGAGTCCTTAAATACCACAGCAGAGTCCTTAAATAATGCAGCAGAGACCTTAAATAATGCAACAAAGTCCTTAAATAATGCAGCAGATTCCTTAAATTCTGCAGCAGCGTCCTTAAATAATGCAGCAGAGTCCTTAAATACCGCAGCAGAGTCCTTAAATAATGCAGCAAATTCCTTAAATAATGCAGCAGAGTCCTTAAATAATGCAGCTGAGTCCTCAAATGCTTCAGCAGAGTCATTAAATAATGCAGCAAAGTCCTTAAATAATGCAGCAGAGTCCTTAAATAATGCAGCTGAGTCCTCAAATGCTTCAGCAGAGTCATTAAATAATGCAGAAGACTCCTTAAATAATGCAGGAAAGTCCTTAAATAAAGCAGCAGAGTCCTTAGATAATGCAGCAGAGTCGTTAAATAATGCAGCAAAGTCCTTAAATAATGCAGCTGAGTCCTCAAATGCTTCAGCAGGATCCTTAAATAATGCAGCAGGATCCTTAAATAATGCAATAAAGTCCTTAAATTATGCAGCAGAGTCCTTAAATAATGCAGCAGAGTCCTTACATAATGCAACAAACTCCTTAAATAATGCAGCAGAGTCCTTAAATAATGCAACAAAGTTCTTAAATAATGCATCAAAGTCCTTAAATAATGCAGCAAAGTCCTTAAATAATGCAGCAAAGTCGTTAAGTACCATAGCAGATTCCTTAAATTCTGCAGCAGCGTCCTTAAATAATGCAACAAAGTCCTTAAATAATGCAGCAGAGTCCTTAAATAATGCAACAAAGTCCTTAAATAATGCAAAAGAGTCCTTAAATAATGCAGCCGAGTCCTCAAATGCTTCAGCAGGATCCTTAAATAATGCAGCAGGATCCTTAAATAATGCAATTAAGTCCTTAAATTATGCAGCAGAGTCCTTAAATAATGCAGCAAAGTCCTTAAATAATGCAGCAGAGTCCTTACATAATGCAACAAACTCCTTAAATAATGCAGCAGAGTCCTTAAATAATGCAACAAAGTCCTTAAATAATGCAAAAGAGTCCTTAAATAAAGCAGCAAAGCCCTTACATAATGCAGCAGAGTCCTTAAATAATGCATCTGAGTGCCCAAATGCTTCAGCAGAGTCATTAAATACTGCAGCAGAGACCTTAAATAATGCAGCAAAGTTCTTAAATAATGCAGCAGAGTCCTTAAATAACGCAGCAGAGTCGTTAAATAATGCAGCAAAGTCCTTAAATAATGCAGCTGAGTCCTCAAATGCTTCAGCAGGATCCTTAAATAATGCAGCAGAGACCTTTAATAATGCAGCTGAGTCCTCAAATGCTTCAGCAGAGTCATTAAATAATGCAGCAGGATCCTAAAATAATGCAATAAAGTCCTTAAATTATGCAGCAGAGTCCTTAAATAATGCAGCAAAGTCCTTAAATAATGCAGCAGAGTCCTTACATAATGCAACAAAGTCCTTAAATAATGCAGCAGAGTCCTTAAATAATGCAACAAAGTTCTTAAATAATGCAGCAGAGTCCTTAAATAATGCAGCAAAGTCCTTAAGTACCATAGCAGAGTCCTTAAATAATGCAGAAGAGACCTTAAATAATGCAACAAAGTCCTTAAATAATGAAGCAGATTCCTTAAATTCTGCAGCAGTGTCCTTAAATAATGCATCAAAGTCCTTAAATAATGCAGCAGAGTCCTTAAATACCGCAGCAGAGTCCTTAAATAATGCAGCAAATTAATTAAATAATGCAGCAGAGTCCTTAAATAATGCAGCAAAGTCCTTAAATAATGCAGCAGAGTCCTTAAATACCAAAGCATAGTCCTTAAATAATGCGGCAGAGTCCTTAAATAATGCAACAAAGTCCTTAAATAATGCAGCAGAGTCCTTAAATAATGCAACAAAGTCCTTAAATAATGCAGCAAAGTCCTTAAATAAAGCAGCAAAGTCCTTACATAATGCAGCAGAGTCCTTAAACAATGCATCTGAGTCCCCAATTGCTTCACCAGAGTCATTAAACACTGCAGCAGAGTCCTTAAATAATGCAGCAAAGTCTTAAATAATGCAGCAGAGTCCTTAAATAACGCAGCAGTCCTTAAATAATGCAGCAAAGTCCTTAAATAATGCAGCAGAGTCCTTAAATACCGCAGCAGAGTCATTAAATAATGCAGCAGAGTCCTTAAATAATACAGCAGAGACCTTAAATAATGCAGCTGAGTCCTCAAATGCTTCAGCAGAGTCATTAAATAATGCAGCAGAGTCCTTAAATAATGCAAAAAAGTCCTTAAATAATGCAGCAGAGTCCTTAAATAATGCGGCAAGTCCTTAAATAATGCAGCAGACTTCTAACATAATGCAACATAGTCCTTAAATAATGCAGCAGAGTCCTTATATAATGCAACAAAGTCATTAAATAATGCAGCAGAGTCCTTAAATAATGCAGCAAAGTCCTTAAATAATACAGCAGAGTCCTTAAGTACCACAGCATAGTCCTTAAATAATGCAGCAAAGTCCTTAAATAATGCAGCAGAGTCCTTAAATAATGCAACAAAGTCCTTAAATAATGCAGCAGAGTCCTTAAATACCGCAGCAGAGTCCTTAAATAATGCAGCAAAGTCCTTAAATAATACAACAAAGTCCTTAAATAATGCAGCAGAGTCATTAAATAATGCAGCAAAGTCCTTAAATAATGCAGCAGAGTCCTTAAATAATGCAGCAAATTCCTTAAATAATGCAGCAGAGTCATTAAATAATGCAATAAAGTCCTTAAATAATGCAACAGAGTCCTTAAATAATGCAGCAAAGTCCTTAAATAATGCAGCAGAGTCCTTAAATAATGCAAAAAAGTCCTTAAATAATGCAGCAGAGTCCTTAAATAATACAGCAAAGTCCTTAAATAATGCAGCAGAGTCCTTAAATAATGCAACAAAGTCCTTAAATAATGCAGTAGAGTCCTTAAATAATACAGCAAAGTCCTTAAATAATGCAGCAGAGTCCTAAAATAATGCAGCAAAGTCCTTAAATAATGCAGCAGAGTTCTTAAACACAGCAGCAGAGTCCTTAAATAATGCAGCAAGTAATTAAATAATGCAGCAGAGTCCTTAAGTAATGCAGCAAAGTCCTTAATTAATGCAACAAAGTCCTTAAATAAAGCAACAAATTCCTTAAATAATGCAGCAGCGTCCTTAAATAATGCAACAAATTCCTTAAATAATGCAGCAGAGTCCTTAAATACCACAGCAGAGTCCTTAAATAATGCAGCAGAGACCTTAAATAATGCAACAAAGTCCTTAAATAATGCAGCAGATTCCTTAAATTCTGCAGCAGCGTCCTTAAATAATGCATCAAAGTCCTTAAATAATGCAGCAGAGTCCTTAAATACCGCAGCAGAGTCCTTAAATAATGCAGCAAATTCCTTATATAATGCAGCAGAGTCCTTAAATAATGCAGCAGAGTCCTCAAATGCTTCAGCAGAGTCATTAAATAATGCAGCAAAGTCCTTAAATAATGCAGCAGAGTCCTTAAATAATGCAGCTGAGTCCTCAAATGCTTCAGCAGAGTCATTAAATAATGCAGAAGACTCCTTAAATAATGCAGGCAAGTCCTTAAATAAAGCAGCAGAGTCCTTAGATAATGCAGCAGAGTCGTTAAATAATGCAGCAAAGTCCTTAAATAATGCAGCTGAGTCCTCAAATGCTTCAGCAGGATCCTTAAATAATGCAGCAGGATCCTTAAATAATGCAATAAAGTCCTTAAATTATGCAGCAGAGTCCTTAAATAATGCAGCAAAGTCCTTAAATAATGCAGCAGTGTCCTTACATAATGCAACAAACTCCTTAAATAATGCAGCAGAGTCCTTAAATAATGCAACAAAGTTCTTAAATAATGCATCAAAGTCCTTAAATAATGCAGCAAAGTCCTTAAATAATGCAGCAAATTCCTTAAATAATGCAGCAGAGTCCTTAAATAATGCAGCTGAGTCCTCAAATACTTCAGCAGAGTCATTAAATAATGCAGAAGAGTCCTTAAATAATGCAGCAAAGTTCTTAAATAATGCAGCAGAGTCCTTAAATAACGCAGCAGAGTCGTTAAATAATGCAGCAAAGTCCTTAAATAATGCAGCTGAGTCCTCAAATGCTTCAGCAGGATCCTTAAATAATGCAGCAGAGACCTTTAATAATGCAGCTGAGTCCTCAAATGCTTCAGCAGAGTCATTAAATAATGCAGCAGGATCCTAAAATAATGCAATAAAGTCCTTAAATTATGCAGCAGAGTCCTTAAATAATGCAGCAAAGTCCTTAAATAATGCAGCAGAGTCCTTACATAATGCAACAAAGTCCTTAAATAATGCAGCAGAGTCCTTAAATAATGCAACAAAGTTCTTAAATAATGCAGCAGAGTCCTTAAATAATGCAGCAAAGTCCTTAAGTACCATAGCAGAGTCCTTAAATAATGCAGCAGAGACCTTAAATAATGCAACAAAGTCCTTAAATAATGAAGCAGATTCCTTAAATTCTGCAGCAGTGTCCTTAAATAATGCATCAAAGTCCTTAAATAATGCAGCAGAGTCCTTAAATAATGCAGCAAAGTAATTAAATAATGCAGCAGAGTCCTTAAATAATGCAGCAAAGTCCTTAAATAATGCAGCAGAGTCCTTAAATACCAAAGCATAGTCCTTAAATAATGCGGCAGAGTCCTTAAATAATGCAACAAAGTCCTTAAATAATGCAGCAGAGTCCTTAAATAATGCGGCAAGTCCTTAAATAATGCAGCAGACTTCTAACATAATGCAACATAGTCCTTAAATAATGCAGCAGAGTCCTTATATAATGCAACAAAGTCATTAAATAATGCAGCAGAGTCCTTAAATAATGCAGCAAAGTCCTTAAATAATACAGCAGAGTCCTTAAGTACCACAGCATAGTCCTTAAATAATGCAGCAAAGTCCTTAAATAATGCAGCAGAGTCCTTAAATAATGCAACAAAGTCCTTAAATAATGCAGCAGAGTCCTTAAATACCGCAGCAGAGTCCTTAAATAATGCAGCAAAGTCCTTAAATAATACAACAAAGTCCTTAAGTAATGCAGCAGAGTCATTAAATAATGCAGCAAAGTCCTTAAATAATGCAGCAGAGTCCTTAAATAATGCAGCAAATTCCTTAAATAATGCAGCAGAGTCATTAAATAATGCAATAAAGTCCTTAAATAATGCAACAGAGTCCTTAAATAATGCAGCAAAGTCCTTAAATAATGCAGCAGAGTCCTTAAATAATGCAAAAAAGTCCTTAAATAATGCAGCAGAGTCCTTAAATAATACAGCAAAGTCCTTAAATAATGCAGCAGAGTCCTTAAATAATGCAACAAAGTCCTTAAATAATGCAGTAGAGTCCTTAAATAATACAGCAAAGTCCTTAAATAATGCAGCAGAGTCCTAAAATAATGCAGCAAAGTCCTTAAATAATGCAGCAGAGTTCTTAAACACAGCAGCAGAGTCCTTAAATAATGCAGCAAGTAATTAAATAATGCAGCAGAGTCCTTAAGTAATGCAGCAAAGTCCTTAATTAATGCAACAAAGTCCTTAAATAATGCAACAAATTCCTTAAATAATGCAGCAGCGTCCTTAAATAATGCAACAAATTCCTTAAATAATGCAGCAGAGTCCTTAAATACCACAGCAGAGTCCTTAAATAATGCAGCAGAGACCTTAAATAATGCAACAAAGTCCTTAAATAATGCAGCAGATTCCTTAAATTCTGCAGCAGCGTCCTTAAATAATGCATCAAAGTCCTTAAATAATGCAGCAGAGTCCTTAAATACCGCAGCAGAGTCCTTAAATAATGCAGCAAATTCCTTATATAATGCAGCAGAGTCCTTAAATAATGCAGCAGAGTCCTCAAATGCTTCAGCAGAGTCATTAAATAATGCAGCAAAGTCCTTAAATAATGCAGCAGAGTCCTTAAATAATGCAGCTGAGTCCTCAAATGCTTCAGCAGAGTCATTAAATAATGCAGAAGACTCCTTAAATAATGCAGGAAAGTCCTTAAATAAAGCAGCAGAGTCCTTAGATAATGCAGCAGAGTCGTTAAATAATGCAGCAAAGTCCTTAAATAATGCAGCTGAGTCCTCAAATGCTTCAGCAGGATCCTTAAATAATGCAGCAGGATCCTTAAATAATGCAATAAAGTCCTTAAATTATGCAGCAGAGTCCTTAAATAATGCAGCAAAGTCCTTAAATAATGCAGCAGTGTCCTTACATAATGCAACAAACTCCTTAAATAATGCAGCAGAGTCCTTAAATAATGCAACAAAGTTCTTAAATAATGCATCAAAGTCCTTAAATAATGCAGCAAAGTCCTTAAATAATGCAGCTGAGTCCTCAAATACTTCAGCAGAGTCATTAAATAATGCAGAAGAGTCCTTAAATAATGCAGCAAAGTTCTTAAATAATGCAGCAGAGTCCTTAAATAACGCAGCAGAGTCGTTAAATAATGCAGCAAAGTCCTTAAATAATGCAGCTGAGTCCTCAAATGCTTCAGCAGGATCCTTAAATAATGCAGCAGAGACCTTTAATAATGCAGCTGAGTCCTCAAATGCTTCAGCAGAGTCATTAAATAATGCAGCAGGATCCTAAAATAATGCAATAAAGTCCTTAAATTATGCAGCAGAGTCCTTAAATAATGCAGCAAAGTCCTTAAATAATGCAGCAGAGTCCTTACATAATGCAACAAAGTCCTTAAATAATGCAGCAGAGTCCTTAAATAATGCAACAAAGTTCTTAAATAATGCAGCAGAGTCCTTAAATAATGCAGCAAAGTCCTTAAGTACCATAGCAGAGTCCTTAAATAATGCAGCAGAGACCTTAAATAATGCAACAAAGTCCTTAAATAATGAAGCAGATTCCTTAAATTCTGCAGCAGTGTCCTTAAATAATGCATCAAAGTCCTTAAATAATTCAGCAGAGTCCTTAAATAATGCAGCAAAGTAATTAAATAATGCAGCAGAGTCCTTAAATAATGCAGCAAAGTCCTTAAATAATGCAGCAGAGTCCTTAAATACCAAAGCATAGTCCTTAAATAATGCAGCAGAGTCCTTAAATAATGCAACAAAGTCCTTAAATAATGCAGCAGAGTCCTTAAATAATGCGGCAAGTCCTTAAATAATGCAGCAGACTTCTAACATAATGCAACATAGTCCTTAAATAATGCAGCAGAGTCCTTATATAATGCAACAAAGTCATTAAATAATGCAGCAGAGTCCTTAAATAATGCAGCAAAGTCCTTAAATAATACAGCAGAGTCCTTAAGTACCACAGCATAGTCCTTAAATAATGCAGCAAAGTCCTTAAATAATGCAGCAGAGTCCTTAAATAATGCAACAAAGTCCTTAAATAATGCAGCAAAGTCCTTAAATAATGCAGCAGAGTCCTTAAATAATGCAACAAAGTCCTTAAATAATGCAGCAGAGTCCTTAAATACCGCAGCAGAGTCCTTAAATAATGCAGCAGAGTCCTTAAATAATGCAGCAAAGTCCTTAAGTACCATAGCAGAGTCCTTAAATAATGCAGCAGAGACCTTAAATAATGCAACAAAGTCCTTAAATAATGAAGCAGATTCCTTAAATTCTGCAGCAGTGTCCTTAAATAATGCATCAAAGTCCTTAAATAATGCAGCAGAGTCCTTAAATAATGCAGCAAAGTAATTAAATAATGCAGCAGAGTCCTTAAATAATGCAGCAAAGTCCTTAAATAATGCAGCAGAGTCCTTAAATACCAAAGCATAGTCCTTAAATAATGCGGCAGAGTCCTTAAATAATGCAACAAAGTCCTTAAATAATGCAGCAGAGTCCTTAAATAATACAGCAAAGTCATTAAATAATGCAGCAGAGTCCTTAAATAATGCAACAAAGTCCTTAAATAATGCAGTAGAGTCCTTAAATAATACAGCAAAGTCCTTAAATAATGCAGCAGAGTCCTAAAATAATGCAGCAAAGTCCTTAAATAATGCAGCAGAGTTCTTAAACACAGCAGCAGAGTCCTTAAATAATGCAGCAAGTAATTAAATAATGCAGCAGAGTCCTTAAGTAATGCAGCAAAGTCCTTAATTAATGCAGCAAAGTCCTTAAATAATGCAACAAATTCCTTAAATAATGCAGCAGAGTCCTTAAATAATGCAACAATCTCCTTAAATAATGCAGCAGAGTCCTTAAATACCACAGCAGAGTCCTTAAATAATGCAGCAGAGACCTTAAATAATGCAACAAAGTCCTTAAATAATGCAGCAGATTCCTTAAATTCTGCAGCAGCGTCCTTAAATAATGCAGCAGAGTCCTTAAATACCGCAGCAGAGTCCTTAAATAATGCAGCAAATTCCTTAAATAATGCAGCAGAGTCCTTAAATAATGCAGCTGAGTCCTTAAATACCGCAGCAGAGTCATTAAATAATGCAGCAGAGTCCTTAAATAATACAGCAGAGACCTTAAATAATGCAGCTGAGTCCTCAAATGCTTCAGCAAAGTCATTAAATAATGCAGCAGAGTCCTTAAATAATGCAATAAAGTCCTTAAATAATGCAGCAGACTTCTAACATAATGCAACATAGTCCTTAAATAATGCAGCAGAGTCCTTATATAATGCAACAAAGTCATTAAATAATGCAGCAGAGTCCTTAAATAATGCAGCAAAGTCCTTAAATAATACAGCAGAGTCCTTAAGTACCACAGCATAGTCCTTAAATAATGCAGCAAAGTCCTTAAATAATGCAACAGAGTCCTTAAATAATGCAACAAAGTCCTTAAATAATGCAGCAGAGTCCTTAAATACCGCAGCAGAGTCCTTAAATAATGCAGCAAAGTCCTTAAATAATACAACAAAGTCCTTAAATAATGCAGCAGAGTCATTAAATAATGCAGCAAAGTCCTTAAATAATGCAGCAGAGTCCTTAAATAATGCAGCAAATTCCTTAAATAATGCAGCAGAGTCATTAAATAATGCAATAAAGTCCTTAAATAATGCAACAGAGTCCTTAAATAATGCAGCAAAGTCCTTAAATAATGCAGCAGAGTCCTTAAATAATGCAAAAAAGTCCTTAAATAATGCAGCAGAGTCCTTAAATAATACAGCAAAGTCATTAAATAATGCAGCAGAGTCCTTAAATAATGCAACAAAGTCCTTAAATAATGCAGTAGAGTCCTTAAATAATACAGCAAAGTCCTTAAATAATGCAGCAGAGTCCTAAAATAATGCAGCAAAGTCCTTAAATAATGCAGCAGAGTTCTTAAACACAGCAGCAGAGTCCTTAAATAATGCAGCAAGTAATTAAATAATGCAGCAGAGTCCTTAAGTAATGCAGCAAAGTCCTTAATTAATGCAGCAAAGTCCTTAAATAATGCAACAAATTCCTTAAATAATGCAGCAGAGTCCTTAAATAATGCAACAATCTCCTTAAATAATGCAGCAGAGTCCTTAAATACCACAGCAGAGTCCTTAAATAATGCAGCAGAGACCTTAAATAATGCAACAAAGTCCTTAAATAATGCAGCAGATTCCTTAAATTCTGCAGCAGCGTCCTTAAATAATGCAGCAGAGTCCTTAAATACCGCAGCAGAGTCCTTAAATAATGCAGCAAATTCCTTAAATAATGCAGCAGAGTCCTTAAATAATGCAGCTGAGTCCTCAAATGCTTCAGCAGAGTCATTAAATAATGCAGCAAAGTCCTTAAATAATGCAGCAGAGTCCTTAAATAATGCAGCTGAGTCCTCAAATGCTTCAGCAGAGTCATTAAATAATGCAGAAGACTCCTTAAATAATGCAGGAAAGTCCTTAAATAAAGCAGCAGAGTCCTTAGATAATGCAGCAGAGTCGTTAAATAATGCAGCAAAGTCCTTAAATAATGCAGCTGAGTCCTCAAATGCTTCAGCAGGATCCTTAAATAATGCAGCAGGATCCTTAAATAATGCAATAAAGTCCTTAAATTATGCAGCAGAGTCCTTAAATAATGCAGCAGAGTCCTTACATAATGCAACAAACTCCTTAAATAATGCAGCAGAGTCCTTAAATAATGCAACAAAGTTCTTAAATAATGCATCAAAGTCCTTAAATAATGCAGCAAAGTCCTTAAATAATGCAGCAAAGTCGTTAAGTACCATAGCAGATTCCTTAAATTCTGCAGCAGCGTCCTTAAATAATGCAACAAAGTCCTTAAATAATGCAGCAGAGTCCTTAAATAATGCAACAAAGTCCTTAAATAATGCAAAAGAGTCCTTAAATAATGCAGCTGAGTCCTCAAATGCTTCAGCAGGATCCTTAAATAATGCAGCAGGATCCTTAAATAATGCAATTAAGTCCTTAAATTATGCAGCAGAGTCCTTAAATAATGCAGCAAAGTCCTTAAATAATGCAGCAGAGTCCTTACATAATGCAACAAACTCCTTAAATAATGCAGCAGAGTCCTTAAATAATGCAACAAAGTCCTTAAATAATGCAAAAGAGTCCTTAAATAAAGCAGCAAAGCCCTTACATAATGCAGCAGAGTCCTTAAATAATGCATCTGAGTGCCCAAATGCTTCAGCAGAGTCATTAAATACTGCAGCAGAGACCTTAAATAATGCAGCAAAGTTCTTAAATAATGCAGCAGAGTCCTTAAATAACGCAGCAGAGTCGTTAAATAATGCAGCAAAGTCCTTAAATAATGCAGCTGAGTCCTCAAATGCTTCAGCAGGATCCTTAAATAATGCAGCAGAGACCTTTAATAATGCAGCTGAGTCCTCAAATGCTTCAGCAGAGTCATTAAATAATGCAGCAGGATCCTAAAATAATGCAATAAAGTCCTTAAATTATGCAGCAGAGTCCTTAAATAATGCAGCAAAGTCCTTAAATAATGCAGCAGAGTCCTTACATAATGCAACAAAGTCCTTAAATAATGCAGCAGAGTCCTTAAATAATGCAACAAAGTTCTTAAATAATGCAGCAGAGTCCTTAAATAATGCAGCAAAGTCCTTAAGTACCATAGCAGAGTCCTTAAATAATGCAGAAGAGACCTTAAATAATGCAACAAAGTCCTTAAATAATGAAGCAGATTCCTTAAATTCTGCAGCAGTGTCCTTAAATAATGCATCAAAGTCCTTAAATAATGCAGCAGAGTCCTTAAATACCGCAGCAGAGTCCTTAAATAATGCAGCAAATTAATTAAATAATGCAGCAGAGTCCTTAAATAATGCAGCAAAGTCCTTAAATAATGCAGCAGAGTCCTTAAATACCAAAGCATAGTCCTTAAATAATGCGGCAGAGTCCTTAAATAATGCAACAAAGTCCTTAAATAATGCAGCAGAGTCCTTAAATAATGCAACAAAGTCCTTAAATAATGCAGCAAAGTCCTTAAATAAAGCAGCAAAGTCCTTACATAATGCAGCAGAGTCCTTAAACAATGCATCTGAGTCCCCAATTGCTTCACCAGAGTCATTAAACACTGCAGCAGAGTCCTTAAATAATGCAGCAAAGTCTTAAATAATGCAGCAGAGTCCTTAAATAACGCAGCAGTCCTTAAATAATGCAGCAAAGTCCTTAAATAATGCAGCAGAGTCCTTAAATACCGCAGCAGAGTCATTAAATAATGCAGCAGAGTCCTTAAATAATACAGCAGAGACCTTAAATAATGCAGCTGAGTCCTCAAATGCTTCAGCAGAGTCATTAAATAATGCAGCAGAGTCCTTAAATAATGCAAAAAAGTCCTTAAATAATGCAGCAGAGTCCTTAAATAATGCGGCAAGTCCTTAAATAATGCAGCAGACTTCTAACATAATGCAACATAGTCCTTAAATAATGCAGCAGAGTCCTTATATAATGCAACAAAGTCATTAAATAATGCAGCAGAGTCCTTAAATAATGCAGCAAAGTCCTTAAATAATACAGCAGAGTCCTTAAGTACCACAGCATAGTCCTTAAATAATGCAGCAAAGTCCTTAAATAATGCAGCAGAGTCCTTAAATAATGCAACAAAGTCCTTAAATAATGCAGCAGAGTCCTTAAATACCGCAGCAGAGTCCTTAAATAATGCAGCAAAGTCCTTAAATAATACAACAAAGTCCTTAAATAATGCAGCAGAGTCATTAAATAATGCAGCAAAGTCCTTAAATAATGCAGCAGAGTCCTTAAATAATGCAGCAAATTCCTTAAATAATGCAGCAGAGTCATTAAATAATGCAATAAAGTCCTTAAATAATGCAACAGAGTCCTTAAATAATGCAGCAAAGTCCTTAAATAATGCAGCAGAGTCCTTAAATAATGCAAAAAAGTCCTTAAATAATGCAGCAGAGTCCTTAAATAATACAGCAAAGTCCTTAAATAATGCAGCAGAGTCCTTAAATAATGCAACAAAGTCCTTAAATAATGCAGTAGAGTCCTTAAATAATACAGCAAAGTCCTTAAATAATGCAGCAGAGTCCTAAAATAATGCAGCAAAGTCCTTAAATAATGCAGCAGAGTTCTTAAACACAGCAGCAGAGTCCTTAAATAATGCAGCAAGTAATTAAATAATGCAGCAGAGTCCTTAAGTAATGCAGCAAAGTCCTTAATTAATGCAACAAAGTCCTTAAATAAAGCAACAAATTCCTTAAATAATGCAGCAGCGTCCTTAAATAATGCAACAAATTCCTTAAATAATGCAGCAGAGTCCTTAAATACCACAGCAGAGTCCTTAAATAATGCAGCAGAGACCTTAAATAATGCAACAAAGTCCTTAAATAATGCAGCAGATTCCTTAAATTCTGCAGCAGCGTCCTTAAATAATGCATCAAAGTCCTTAAATAATGCAGCAGAGTCCTTAAATACCGCAGCAGAGTCCTTAAATAATGCAGCAAATTCCTTATATAATGCAGCAGAGTCCTTAAATAATGCAGCAGAGTCCTCAAATGCTTCAGCAGAGTCATTAAATAATGCAGCAAAGTCCTTAAATAATGCAGCAGAGTCCTTAAATAATGCAGCTGAGTCCTCAAATGCTTCAGCAGAGTCATTAAATAATGCAGAAGACTCCTTAAATAATGCAGGCAAGTCCTTAAATAAAGCAGCAGAGTCCTTAGATAATGCAGCAGAGTCGTTAAATAATGCAGCAAAGTCCTTAAATAATGCAGCTGAGTCCTCAAATGCTTCAGCAGGATCCTTAAATAATGCAGCAGGATCCTTAAATAATGCAATAAAGTCCTTAAATTATGCAGCAGAGTCCTTAAATAATGCAGCAAAGTCCTTAAATAATGCAGCAGTGTCCTTACATAATGCAACAAACTCCTTAAATAATGCAGCAGAGTCCTTAAATAATGCAACAAAGTTCTTAAATAATGCATCAAAGTCCTTAAATAATGCAGCAAAGTCCTTAAATAATGCAGCAAATTCCTTAAATAATGCAGCAGAGTCCTTAAATAATGCAGCTGAGTCCTCAAATACTTCAGCAGAGTCATTAAATAATGCAGAAGAGTCCTTAAATAATGCAGCAAAGTTCTTAAATAATGCAGCAGAGTCCTTAAATAACGCAGCAGAGTCGTTAAATAATGCAGCAAAGTCCTTAAATAATGCAGCTGAGTCCTCAAATGCTTCAGCAGGATCCTTAAATAATGCAGCAGAGACCTTTAATAATGCAGCTGAGTCCTCAAATGCTTCAGCAGAGTCATTAAATAATGCAGCAGGATCCTAAAATAATGCAATAAAGTCCTTAAATTATGCAGCAGAGTCCTTAAATAATGCAGCAAAGTCCTTAAATAATGCAGCAGAGTCCTTACATAATGCAACAAAGTCCTTAAATAATGCAGCAGAGTCCTTAAATAATGCAACAAAGTTCTTAAATAATGCAGCAGAGTCCTTAAATAATGCAGCAAAGTCCTTAAGTACCATAGCAGAGTCCTTAAATAATGCAGCAGAGACCTTAAATAATGCAACAAAGTCCTTAAATAATGAAGCAGATTCCTTAAATTCTGCAGCAGTGTCCTTAAATAATGCATCAAAGTCCTTAAATAATGCAGCAGAGTCCTTAAATAATGCAGCAAAGTAATTAAATAATGCAGCAGAGTCCTTAAATAATGCAGCAAAGTCCTTAAATAATGCAGCAGAGTCCTTAAATACCAAAGCATAGTCCTTAAATAATGCGGCAGAGTCCTTAAATAATGCAACAAAGTCCTTAAATAATGCAGCAGAGTCCTTAAATAATGCGGCAAGTCCTTAAATAATGCAGCAGACTTCTAACATAATGCAACATAGTCCTTAAATAATGCAGCAGAGTCCTTATATAATGCAACAAAGTCATTAAATAATGCAGCAGAGTCCTTAAATAATGCAGCAAAGTCCTTAAATAATACAGCAGAGTCCTTAAGTACCACAGCATAGTCCTTAAATAATGCAGCAAAGTCCTTAAATAATGCAGCAGAGTCCTTAAATAATGCAACAAAGTCCTTAAATAATGCAGCAGAGTCCTTAAATACCGCAGCAGAGTCCTTAAATAATGCAGCAAAGTCCTTAAATAATACAACAAAGTCCTTAAATAATGCAGCAGAGTCATTAAATAATGCAGCAAAGTCCTTAAATAATGCAGCAGAGTCCTTAAATAATGCAGCAAATTCCTTAAATAATGCAGCAGAGTCATTAAATAATGCAATAAAGTCCTTAAATAATGCAACAGAGTCCTTAAATAATGCAGCAAAGTCCTTAAATAATGCAGCAGAGTCCTTAAATAATGCAAAAAAGTCCTTAAATAATGCAGCAGAGTCCTTAAATAATACAGCAAAGTCCTTAAATAATGCAGCAGAGTCCTTAAATAATGCAACAAAGTCCTTAAATAATGCAGTAGAGTCCTTAAATAATACAGCAAAGTCCTTAAATAATGCAGCAGAGTCCTAAAATAATGCAGCAAAGTCCTTAAATAATGCAGCAGAGTTCTTAAACACAGCAGCAGAGTCCTTAAATAATGCAGCAAGTAATTAAATAATGCAGCAGAGTCCTTAAGTAATGCAGCAAAGTCCTTAATTAATGCAACAAAGTCCTTAAATAATGCAACAAATTCCTTAAATAATGCAGCAGCGTCCTTAAATAATGCAACAAATTCCTTAAATAATGCAGCAGAGTCCTTAAATACCACAGCAGAGTCCTTAAATAATGCAGCAGAGACCTTAAATAATGCAACAAAGTCCTTAAATAATGCAGCAGATTCCTTAAATTCTGCAGCAGCGTCCTTAAATAATGCATCAAAGTCCTTAAATAATGCAGCAGAGTCCTTAAATACCGCAGCAGAGTCCTTAAATAATGCAGCAAATTCCTTATATAATGCAGCAGAGTCCTTAAATAATGCAGCAGAGTCCTCAAATGCTTCAGCAGAGTCATTAAATAATGCAGCAAAGTCCTTAAATAATGCAGCAGAGTCCTTAAATAATGCAGCTGAGTCCTCAAATGCTTCAGCAGAGTCATTAAATAATGCAGAAGACTCCTTAAATAATGCAGGAAAGTCCTTAAATAAAGCAGCAGAGTCCTTAGATAATGCAGCAGAGTCGTTAAATAATGCAGCAAAGTCCTTAAATAATGCAGCTGAGTCCTCAAATGCTTCAGCAGGATCCTTAAATAATGCAGCAGGATCCTTAAATAATGCAATAAAGTCCTTAAATTATGCAGCAGAGTCCTTAAATAATGCAGCAAAGTCCTTAAATAATGCAGCAGTGTCCTTACATAATGCAACAAACTCCTTAAATAATGCAGCAGAGTCCTTAAATAATGCAACAAAGTTCTTAAATAATGCATCAAAGTCCTTAAATAATGCAGCAAAGTCCTTAAATAATGCAGCAAATTCCTTAAATAATGCAGCAGAGTCCTTAAATAATGCAGCTGAGTCCTCAAATACTTCAGCAGAGTCATTAAATAATGCAGAAGAGTCCTTAAATAATGCAGCAAAGTTCTTAAATAATGCAGCAGAGTCCTTAAATAACGCAGCAGAGTCGTTAAATAATGCAGCAAAGTCCTTAAATAATGCAGCTGAGTCCTCAAATGCTTCAGCAGGATCCTTAAATAATGCAGCAGAGACCTTTAATAATGCAGCTGAGTCCTCAAATGCTTCAGCAGAGTCATTAAATAATGCAGCAGGATCCTAAAATAATGCAATAAAGTCCTTAAATTATGCAGCAGAGTCCTTAAATAATGCAGCAAAGTCCTTAAATAATGCAGCAGAGTCCTTACATAATGCAACAAAGTCCTTAAATAATGCAGCAGAGTCCTTAAATAATGCAACAAAGTTCTTAAATAATGCAGCAGAGTCCTTAAATAATGCAGCAAAGTCCTTAAGTACCATAGCAGAGTCCTTAAATAATGCAGCAGAGACCTTAAATAATGCAACAAAGTCCTTAAATAATGAAGCAGATTCCTTAAATTCTGCAGCAGTGTCCTTAAATAATGCATCAAAGTCCTTAAATAATGCAGCAGAGTCCTTAAATAATGCAGCAAAGTAATTAAATAATGCAGCAGAGTCCTTAAATAATGCAGCAAAGTCCTTAAATAATGCAGCAGAGTCCTTAAATACCAAAGCATAGTCCTTAAATAATGCGGCAGAGTCCTTAAATAATGCAACAAAGTCCTTAAATAATGCAGCAGAGTCCTTAAATAATGCAACAAAGTCCTTAAATAATGCAGCAAAGTCCTTAAATAAAGCAGCAAAGTCCTTACATAATGCAGCAGAGTCCTTAAACAATGCATCTGAGTCCCCAATTGCTTCAGCAGAGTCATTAAACACTGCAGCAGAGTCCTTAAATAATGCAGCAAAGTCTTAAATAATGCAGCAGAGTCCTTAAATAACGCAGCAGTCCTTAAATAATGCAGCAAAGTCCTTAAATAATGCAGCAGAGTCCTTAAATACCGCAGCAGAGTCATTAAATAATGCAGCAGAGTCCTTAAATAATACAGCAGAGACCTTAAATAATGCAGCTGAGTCCTCAAATGCTTCAGCAGAGTCATTAAATAATGCAGCAGAGTCCTTAAATAATGCAATAAAGTCCTTAAATAATGCAGCAGAGTCCTTAAATAATGCGGCAAGTCCTTAAATAATGCAGCAGACTTCTAACATAATGCAACATAGTCCTTAAATAATGCAGCAGAGTCCTTATATAATGCAACAAAGTCATTAAATAATGCAGCAGAGTCCTTAAATAATGCAGCAAAGTCCTTAAATAATACAGCAGAGTCCTTAAGTACCACAGCATAGTCCTTAAATAATGCAGCAAAGTCCTTAAATAATGCAGCAGAGTCCTTAAATAATGCAACAAAGTCCTTAAATAATGCAGCAGAGTCCTTAAATACCGCAGCAGAGTCCTTAAATAATGCAGCAAAGTCCTTAAATAATACAACAAAGTCCTTAAATAATGCAGCAGAGTCATTAAATAATGCAGCAAAGTCCTTAAATAATGCAGCAGAGTCCATAAATAATGCAGCAAATTCCTTAAATAATGCAGCAGAGTCATTAAATAATGCAATAAAGTCCTTAAATAATGCAACAGAGTCCTTAAATAATGCAGCAAAGTCCTTAAATAATGCAGCAGAGTCCTTAAATAATGCAAAAACGTCCTTAAATAATGCAGCAGAGTCCTTAAATAATACAGCAAAGTCCTTAAATAATGCAGCAGAGTCCTTAAATAATGCAACAAAGTCCTTAAATAATGCAGTAGAGTCCTTAAATAATACAGCAAAGTCCTTAAATAATGCAGCAGAGTCCTAAAATAATGCAGCAAAGTCCTTAAATAATGCAGCAGATTTCTTAAACACAGCAGCAGAGTCCTTAAATAATGCAGCAAGTAATTAAATAATGCAGCAGAGTCCTTAAGTAATGCAGCAAAGTCCTTAATTAATGCAACAAAGTCCTTAAATAAAGCAACAAATTCCTTAAATAATGCAGCAGCGTCCTTAAATAATGCAACAAATTCCTTAAATAATGCAGCAGAGTCCTTAAATACCACAGCAGAGTCCTTAAATAATGCAGCAGAGACCTTAAATAATGCAACAAAGTCCTTAAATAATGCAGCAGATTCCTTAAATTCTGCAGCAGCGTCCTTAAATAATGCATCAAAGTCCTTAAATAATGCAGCAGAGTCCTTAAATACCGCAGCAGAGTCCTTAAATAATGCAGCAAATTCCTTATATAATGCAGCAGAGTCCTTAAATAATGCAGCAGAGTCCTCAAATGCTTCAGCAGAGTCATTAAATAATGCAGCAAAGTCCTTAAATAATGCAGCAGAGTCCTTAAATAATGCAGCTGAGTCCTCAAATGCTTCAGCAGAGTCATTAAATAATGCAGAAGACTCCTTAAATAATGCAGGAAAGTCCTTAAATAAAGCAGCAGAGTCCTTAGATAATGCAGCAGAGTCGTTAAATAATGCAGCAAAGTCCTTAAATAATGCAGCTGAGTCATCAAATGCTTCAGCAGGATCCTTAAATAATGCAGCAGGATCCTTAAATAATGCAATAAAGTCCTTAAATTATGCAGCAGAGTCCTTAAATAATGCAGCAAAGTCCTTAAATAATGCAGCAGTGTCCTTACATAATGCAACAAACTCCTTAAATAATGCAGCAGAGTCCTTAAATAATGCAACAAAGTTCTTAAATAATGCATCAAAGTCCTTAAATAATGCAGCAAAGTCCTTAAATAATGCAGCAAATTCCTTAAATAATGCAGCAGAGTCCTTAAATAATGCAGCTGAGTCCTCAAATACTTCAGCAGAGTCATTAAATAATGCAGAAGAGTCCTTAAATAATGCAGCAAAGTTCTTAAATAATGCAGCAGAGTCCTTAAATAACGCAGCAGAGTCGTTAAATAATGCAGCAAAGTCCTTAAATAATGCAGCTGAGTCCTCAAATGCTTCAGCAGGATCCTTAAATAATGCAGCAGAGACCTTTAATAATGCAGCTGAGTCCTCAAATGCTTCAGCAGAGTCATTAAATAATGCAGCAGGATCCTAAAATAATGCAATAAAGTCCTTAAATTATGCAGCAGAGTCCTTAAATAATGCAGCAAAGTCCTTAAATAATGCAGCAGAGTCCTTACATAATGCAACAAAGTCCTTAAATAATGCAGCAGAGTCCTTAAATAATGCAACAAAGTTCTTAAATAATGCAGCAGAGTCCTTAAATAATGCAGCAAAGTCCTTAAGTACCATAGCAGAGTCCTTAAATAATGCAGCAGAGACCTTAAATAATGCAACAAAGTCCTTAAATAATGAAGCAGATTCCTTAAATTCTGCAGCAGTGTCCTTAAATAATGCATCAAAGTCCTTAAATAATGCAGCAGAGTCCTTAAATAATGCAGCAAAGTAATTAAATAATGCAGCAGAGTCCTTAAATAATGCAGCAAAGTCCTTAAATAATGCAGCAGAGTCCTTAAATACCAAAGCATAGTCCTTAAATAATGCGGCAGAGTCCTTAAATAATGCAACAAAGTCCTTAAATAATGCAGCAGAGTCCTTAAATAATGCGGCAAGTCCTTAAATAATGCAGCAGACTTCTAACATAATGCAACATAGTCCTTAAATAATGCAGCAGAGTCCTTATATAATGCAACAAAGTCATTAAATAATGCAGCAGAGTCCTTAAATAATGCAGCAAAGTCCTTAAATAATACAGCAGAGTCCTTAAGTACCACAGCATAGTCCTTAAATAATGCAGCAAAGTCCTTAAATAATGCAGCAGAGTCCTTAAATAATGCAACAAAGTCCTTAAATAATGCAGCAGAGTCCTTAAATACCGCAGCAGAGTCCTTAAATAATGCAGCAAAGTCCTTAAATAATACAACAAAGTCCTTAAATAATGCAGCAGAGTCATTAAATAATGCAGCAAAGTCCTTAAATAATGCAGCAGAGTCCTTAAATAATGCAGCAAATTCCTTAAATAATGCAGCAGAGTCATTAAATAATGCAATAAAGTCCTTAAATAATGCAACAGAGTCCTTAAATAATGCAGCAAAGTCCTTAAATAATGCAGCAGAGTCCTTAAATAATGCAAAAAAGTCCTTAAATAATGCAGCAGAGTCCTTAAATAATACAGCAAAGTCCTTAAATAATGCAGCAGAGTCCTTAAATAATGCAACAAAGTCCTTAAATAATGCAGTAGAGTCCTTAAATAATACAGCAAAGTCCTTAAATAATGCAGCAGAGTCCTAAAATAATGCAGCAAAGTCCTTAAATAATGCAGCAGAGTTCTTAAACACAGCAGCAGAGTCCTTAAATAATGCAGCAAGTAATTAAATAATGCAGCAGAGTCCTTAAGTAATGCAGCAAAGTCCTTAATTAATGCAACAAAGTCCTTAAATAATGCAACAAATTCCTTAAATAATGCAGCAGCGTCCTTAAATAATGCAACAAATTCCTTAAATAATGCAGCAGAGTCCTTAAATACCACAGCAGAGTCCTTAAATAATGCAGCAGAGACCTTAAATAATGCAACAAAGTCCTTAAATAATGCAGCAGATTCCTTAAATTCTGCAGCAGCGTCCTTAAATAATGCATCAAAGTCCTTAAATAATGCAGCAGAGTCCTTAAATACCGCAGCAGAGTCCTTAAATAATGCAGCAAATTCCTTATATAATGCAGCAGAGTCCTTAAATAATGCAGCAGAGTCCTCAAATGCTTCAGCAGAGTCATTAAATAATGCAGCAAAGTCCTTAAATAATGCAGCAGAGTCCTTAAATAATGCAGCTGAGTCCTCAAATGCTTCAGCAGAGTCATTAAATAATGCAGAAGACTCCTTAAATAATGCAGGAAAGTCCTTAAATAAAGCAGCAGAGTCCTTAGATAATGCAGCAGAGTCGTTAAATAATGCAGCAAAGTCCTTAAATAATGCAGCTGAGTCCTCAAATGCTTCAGCAGGATCCTTAAATAATGCAGCAGGATCCTTAAATAATGCAATAAAGTCCTTAAATTATGCAGCAGAGTCCTTAAATAATGCAGCAAAGTCCTTAAATAATGCAGCAGTGTCCTTACATAATGCAACAAACTCCTTAAATAATGCAGCAGAGTCCTTAAATAATGCAACAAAGTTCTTAAATAATGCATCAAAGTCCTTAAATAATGCAGCAAAGTCCTTAAATAATGCAGCAAATTCCTTAAATAATGCAGCAGAGTCCTTAAATAATGCAGCTGAGTCCTCAAATACTTCAGCAGAGTCATTAAATAATGCAGAAGAGTCCTTAAATAATGCAGCAAAGTTCTTAAATAATGCAGCAGAGTCCTTAAATAACGCAGCAGAGTCGTTAAATAATGCAGCAAAGTCCTTAAATAATGCAGCTGAGTCCTCAAATGCTTCAGCAGGATCCTTAAATAATGCAGCAGAGACCTTTAATAATGCAGCTGAGTCCTCAAATGCTTCAGCAGAGTCATTAAATAATGCAGCAGGATCCTAAAATAATGCAATAAAGTCCTTAAATTATGCAGCAGAGTCCTTAAATAATGCAGCAAAGTCCTTAAATAATGCAGCAGAGTCCTTACATAATGCAACAAAGTCCTTAAATAATGCAGCAGAGTCCTTAAATAATGCAACAAAGTTCTTAAATAATGCAGCAGAGTCCTTAAATAATGCAGCAAAGTCCTTAAGTACCATAGCAGAGTCCTTAAATAATGCAGCAGAGACCTTAAATAATGCAACAAAGTCCTTAAATAATGAAGCAGATTCCTTAAATTCTGCAGCAGTGTCCTTAAATAATGCATCAAAGTCCTTAAATAATGCAGCAGAGTCCTTAAATAATGCAGCAAAGTAATTAAATAATGCAGCAGAGTCCTTAAATAATGCAGCAAAGTCCTTAAATAATGCAGCAGAGTCCTTAAATACCAAAGCATAGTCCTTAAATAATGCGGCAGAGTCCTTAAATAATGCAACAAAGTCCTTAAATAATGCAGCAGAGTCCTTAAATAATGCAACAACGTCCTTAAATAATGCAGCAAAGTCCTTAAATAAAGCAGCAAAGTCCTTACATAATGCAGCAGAGTCCTTAAACAATGCATCTGAGTCCCCAATTGCTTCAGCAGAGTCATTAAACACTGCAGCAGAGTCCTTAAATAATGCAGCAAAGTCTTAAATAATGCAGCAGAGTCCTTAAATAACGCAGCAGTCCTTAAATAATGCAGCAAAGTCCTTAAATAATGCAGCAGAGTCCTTAAATACCGCAGCAGAGTCATTAAATAATGCAGCAGAGTCCTTAAATAATACAGCAGAGACCTTAAATAATGCAGCTGAGTCCTCAAATGCTTCAGCAGAGTCATTAAATAATGCAGCAGAGTCCTTAAATAATGCAATAAAGTCCTTAAATAATGCAGCAGAGTCCTTAAATAATGCGGCAAGTCCTTAAATAATGCAGCAGACTTCTAACATAATGCAACATAGTCCTTAAATAATGCAGCAGAGTCCTTATATAATGCAACAAAGTCATTAAATAATGCAGCAGAGTCCTTAAATAATGCAGCAAAGTCCTTAAATAATACAGCAGAGTCCTTAAGTACCACAGCATAGTCCTTAAATAATGCAGCAAAGTCCTTAAATAATGCAGCAGAGTCCTTAAATAATGCAACAAAGTCCTTAAATAATGCAGCAGAGTCCTTAAATACCGCAGCAGAGTCCTTAAATAATGCAGCAAAGTCCTTAAATAATACAACAAAGTCCTTAAATAATGCAGCAGAGTCATTAAATAATGCAGCAAAGTCCTTAAATAATGCAGCAGAGTCCATAAATAATGCAGCAAATTCCTTAAATAATGCAGCAGAGTCATTAAATAATGCAATAAAGTCCTTAAATAATGCAACAGAGTCCTTAAATAATGCAGCAGAGTCCTTAAATAATGCAAAAAAGTCCTTAAATAATGCAGCAGAGTCCTTAAATAATACAGCAAAGTCCTTAAATAATGCAGCAGAGTCCTTAAATAATGCAACAAAGTCCTTAAATAATGCAGTAGAGTCCTTAAATAATACAGCAAAGTCCTTAAATAATGCAGCAGAGTCCTAAAATAATGCAGCAAAGTCCTTAAATAATGCAGCAGAGTTCTTAAACACAGCAGCAGAGTCCTTAAATAATGCAGCAAGTAATTAAATAATGCAGCAGAGTCCTTAAGTAATGCAGCAAAGTCCTTAATTAATGCAACAAAGTCCTTAAATAAAGCAACAAATTCCTTAAATAATGCAGCAGCGTCCTTAAATAATGCAACAAATTCCTTAAATAATGCAGCAGAGTCCTTAAATACCACAGCAGAGTCCTTAAATAATGCAGCAGAGACCTTAAATAATGCAACAAAGTCCTTAAATAATGCAGCAGATTCCTTAAATTCTGCAGCAGCGTCCTTAAATAATGCATCAAAGTCCTTAAATAATGCAGCAGAGTCCTTAAATACCGCAGCAGAGTCCTTAAATAATGCAGCAAATTCCTTATATAATGCAGCAGAGTCCTTAAATAATGCAGCAGAGTCCTCAAATGCTTCAGCAGAGTCATTAAATAATGCAGCAAAGTCCTTAAATAATGCAGCAGAGTCCTTAAATAATGCAGCTGAGTCCTCAAATGCTTCAGCAGAGTCATTAAATAATGCAGAAGACTCCTTAAATAATGCAGGAAAGTCCTTAAATAAAGCAGCAGAGTCCTTAGATAATGCAGCAGAGTCGTTAAATAATGCAGCAAAGTCCTTAAATAATGCAGCTGAGTCCTCAAATGCTTCAGCAGGATCCTTAAATAATGCAGCAGGATCCTTAAATAATGCAATAAAGTCCTTAAATTATGCAGCAGAGTCCTTAAATAATGCAGCAAAGTCCTTAAATAATGCAGCAGTGTCCTTACATAATGCAACAAACTCCTTAAATAATGCAGCAGAGTCCTTAAATAATGCAACAAAGTTCTTAAATAATGCATCAAAGTCCTTAAATAATGCAGCAAAGTCCTTAAATAATGCAGCAAATTCCTTAAATAATGCAGCAGAGTCCTTAAATAATGCAGCTGAGTCCTCAAATACTTCAGCAGAGTCATTAAATAATGCAGAAGAGTCCTTAAATAATGCAGCAAAGTTCTTAAATAATGCAGCAGAGTCCTTAAATAACGCAGCAGAGTCGTTAAATAATGCAGCAAAGTCCTTAAATAATGCAGCTGAGTCCTCAAATGCTTCAGCAGGATCCTTAAATAATGCAGCAGAGACCTTTAATAATGCAGCTGAGTCCTCAAATGCTTCAGCAGAGTCATTAAATAATGCAGCAGGATCCTAAAATAATGCAATAAAGTCCTTAAATTATGCAGCAGAGTCCTTAAATAATGCAGCAAAGTCCTTAAATAATGCAGCAGAGTCCTTACATAATGCAACAAAGTCCTTAAATAATGCAGCAGAGTCCTTAAATAATGCAACAAAGTTCTTAAATAATGCAGCAGAGTCCTTAAATAATGCAGCAAAGTCCTTAAGTACCATAGCAGAGTCCTTAAATAATGCAGCAGAGACCTTAAATAATGCAACAAAGTCCTTAAATAATGAAGCAGATTCCTTAAATTCTGCAGCAGTGTCCTTAAATAATGCATCAAAGTCCTTAAATAATGCAGCAGAGTCCTTAAATAATGCAGCAAAGTAATTAAATAATGCAGCAGAGTCCTTAAATAATGCAGCAAAGTCCTTAAATAATGCAGCAGAGTCCTTAAATACCAAAGCATAGTCCTTAAATAATGCGGCAGAGTCCTTAAATAATGCAACAAAGTCCTTAAATAATGCAGCAGAGTCCTTAAATAATGCGGCAAGTCCTTAAATAATGCAGCAGACTTCTAACATAATGCAACATAGTCCTTAAATAATGCAGCAGAGTCCTTATATAATGCAACAAAGTCATTAAATAATGCAGCAGAGTCCTTAAATAATGCAGCAAAGTCCTTAAATAATACAGCAGAGTCCTTAAGTACCACAGCATAGTCCTTAAATAATGCAGCAAAGTCCTTAAATAATGCAGCAGAGTCCTTAAATAATGCAACAAAGTCCTTAAATAATGCAGCAGAGTCCTTAAATACCGCAGCAGAGTCCTTAAATAATGCAGCAAAGTCCTTAAATAATACAACAAAGTCCTTAAATAATGCAGCAGAGTCATTAAATAATGCAGCAAAGTCCTTAAATAATGCAGCAGAGTCCTTAAATAATGCAGCAAATTCCTTAAATAATGCAGCAGAGTCATTAAATAATGCAATAAAGTCCTTAAATAATGCAACAGAGTCCTTAAATAATGCAGCAAAGTCCTTAAATAATGCAGCAGAGTCCTTAAATAATGCAAAAAAGTCCTTAAATAATGCAGCAGAGTCCTTAAATAATACAGCAAAGTCCTTAAATAATGCAGCAGAGTCCTTAAATAATGCAACAAAGTCCTTAAATAATGCAGTAGAGTCCTTAAATAATACAGCAAAGTCCTTAAATAATGCAGCAGAGTCCTAAAATAATGCAGCAAAGTCCTTAAATAATGCAGCAGAGTTCTTAAACACAGCAGCAGAGTCCTTAAATAATGCAGCAAGTAATTAAATAATGCAGCAGAGTCCTTAAGTAATGCAGCAAAGTCCTTAATTAATGCAACAAAGTCCTTAAATAATGCAACAAATTCCTTAAATAATGCAGCAGCGTCCTTAAATAATGCAACAAATTCCTTAAATAATGCAGCAGAGTCCTTAAATACCACAGCAGAGTCCTTAAATAATGCAGCAGAGACCTTAAATAATGCAACAAAGTCCTTAAATAATGCAGCAGATTCCTTAAATTCTGCAGCAGCGTCCTTAAATAATGCATCAAAGTCCTTAAATAATGCAGCAGAGTCCTTAAATACCGCAGCAGAGTCCTTAAATAATGCAGCAAATTCCTTATATAATGCAGCAGAGTCCTTAAATAATGCAGCAGATTCCTCAAATGCTTCAGCAGAGTCATTAAATAATGCAGCAAAGTCCTTAAATAATGCAGCAGAGTCCTTAAATAATGCAGCTGAGTCCTCAAATGCTTCAGCAGAGTCATTAAATAATGCAGAAGACTCCTTAAATAATGCAGGAAAGTCCTTAAATAAAGCAGCAGAGTCCTTAGATAATGCAGCAGAGTCGTTAAATAATGCAGCAAAGTCCTTAAATAATGCAGCTGAGTCCTCAAATGCTTCAGCAGGATCCTTAAATAATGCAGCAGGATCCTTAAATAATGCAATAAAGTCCTTAAATTTTGCAGCAGAGTCCTTAAATAATGCAGCAAAGTCCTTAAATAATGCAGCAGTGTCCTTACATAATGCAACAAACTCCTTAAATAATGCAGCAGAGTCCTTAAATAATGCAACAAAGTTCTTAAATAATGCATCAAAGTCCTTAAATAATGCAGCAAAGTCCTTAAATAATGCAGCAAATTCCTTAAATAATGCAGCAGAGTCCTTAAATAATGCAGCTGAGTCCTCAAATACTTCAGCAGAGTCATTAAATAATGCAGAAGAGTCCTTAAATAATGCAGCAAAGTTCTTAAATAATGCAGCAGAGTCCTTAAATAACGCAGCAGAGTCGTTAAATAATGCAGCAAAGTCCTTAAATAATGCAGCTGAGTCCTCAAATGCTTCAGCAGGATCCTTAAATAATGCAGCAGAGACCTTTAATAATGCAGCTGAGTCCTCAAATGCTTCAGCAGAGTCATTAAATAATGCAGCAGGATCCTAAAATAATGCAATAAAGTCCTTAAATTATGCAGCAGAGTCCTTAAATAATGCAGCAAAGTCCTTAAATAATGCAGCAGAGTCCTTACATAATGCAACAAAGTCCTTAAATAATGCAGCAGAGTCCTTAAATAATGCAACAAAGTTCTTAAATAATGCAGCAGAGTCCTTAAATAATGCAGCAAAGTCCTTAAGTACCATAGCAGAGTCCTTAAATAATGCAGCAGAGACCTTAAATAATGCAACAAAGTCCTTAAATAATGAAGCAGATTCCTTAAATTCTGCAGCAGTGTCCTTAAATAATGCATCAAAGTCCTTAAATAATGCAGCAGAGTCCTTAAATAATGCAGCAAAGTAATTAAATAATGCAGCAGAGTCCTTAAATAATGCAGCAAAGTCCTTAAATAATGCAGCAGAGTCCTTAAATACCAAAGCATAGTCCTTAAATAATGCGGCAGAGTCCTTAAATAATGCAACAAAGTCCATAAATAATGCAGCAGAGTCCTTAAATAATGCGGCAAGTCCTTAAATAATGCAGCAGACTTCTAACATAATGCAACATAGTCCTTAAATAATGCAGCAGAGTCCTTATATAATGCAACAAAGTCATTAAATAATGCAGCAGAGTCCTTAAATAATGCAGCAAAGTCCTTAAATAATACAGCAGAGTCCTTAAGTACCACAGCAT
Source organism: Phyllobates terribilis (assembly GCF_046119375.1). Taxonomy (NCBI): domain Eukaryota; kingdom Metazoa; phylum Chordata; class Amphibia; order Anura; family Dendrobatidae; genus Phyllobates; species Phyllobates terribilis. Next base: position 1,241,165 of record NW_027363048.1, read on the forward strand.
AGTCCTTAAATAATGCAGCAAAGTCCTTAAATAATGCAGCAGAGTCCTTAAATAATGCAACAAAGTCCTTAAATAATGCAGCAGAGTCCTTAAATACCGCAGCAGAGTCCTTAAATAATGCAGCAAAGTCCTTAAATAATACAACAAAGTCCTTAAATAATGCAGCAGAGTCATTAAATAATGCAGCAAAGTCCTTAAATAATGCAGCAGAGTCCATAAATAATGCAGCAAATTCCTTAAATAATGCAGCAGAGTCATTAAATAATGCAATAAAGTCCTTAAATAATGCAACAGAGTCCTTAAATAATGCAGCAGAGTCCTTAAATAATGCAAAAAAGTCCTTAAATAATGCAGCAGAGTCCTTAAATAATACAGCAAAGTCCTTAAATAATGCAGCAGAGTCCTTAAATAATGCAACAAAGTCCTTAAATAATGCAGTAGAGTCCTTAAATAATACAGCAAAGTCCTTAAATAATGCAGCAGAGTCCTAAAATAATGCAGCAAAGTCCTTAAATAATGCAGCAGAGTTCTTAAACACAGCAGCAGAGTCCTTAAATAATGCAGCAAGTAATTAAATAATGCAGCAGAGTCCTTAAGTAATGCAGCAAAGTCCTTAATTAATGCAACAAAGTCCTTAAATAAAGCAACAAATTCCTTAAATAATGCAGCAGCGTCCTTAAATAATGCAACAAATTCCTTAAATAATGCAGCAGAGTCCTTAAATACCACAGCAGAGTCCTTAAATAATGCAGCAGAGACCTTAAATAATGCAACAAAGTCCTTAAATAATGCAGCAGATTCCTTAAATTCTGCAGCAGCGTCCTTAAATAATGCATCAAAGTCCTTAAATAATGCAGCAGAGTCCTTAAATACCGCAGCAGAGTCCTTAAATAATGCAGCAAATTCCTTATATAATGCAGCAGAGTCCTTAAATAATGCAGCAGAGTCCTCAAATGCTTCAGCAGAGTCATTAAATAATGCAGCAAAGTCCTTAAATAATGCAGCAGAGTCCTTAAATAATGCAGCTGAGTCCTCAAATGCTTCAGCAGAGTCATTAAATAATGCAGAAGACTCCTTAAATAATGCAGGAAAGTCCTTAAATAAAGCAGCAGAGTCCTTAGATAATGCAGCAGAGTCGTTAAATAATGCAGCAAAGTCCTTAAATAATGCAGCAGAGTCCTTACATAATGCAACAAAGTCCTTAAATAATGCAGCAGAGTCCTTAAATAATGCAACAAAGTTCTTAAATAATGCAGCAGAGTCCTTAAATAATGCAGCAAAGTCCTTAAGTACCATAGCAGAGTCCTTAAATAATGCAGCAGAGACCTTAAATAATGCAACAAAGTCCTTAAATAATGAAGCAGATTCCTTAAATTCTGCAGCAGTGTCCTTAAATAATGCATCAAAGTCCTTAAATAATGCAGCAGAGTCCTTAAATAATGCAGCAAAGTAATTAAATAATGCAGCAGAGTCCTTAAATAATGCAGCAAAGTCCTTAAATAATGCAGCAGAGTCCTTAAATACCAAAGCATAGTCCTTAAATAATGCGGCAGAGTCCTTAAATAATGCAACAAAGTCCTTAAATAATGCAGCAGAGTCCTTAAATAATGCGGCAAGTAATTAAATAATGCAGCAGACTTCTAACATAATGCAACATAGTCCTTAAATAATGCAGCAGAGTCCTTATATAATGCAACAAAGTCATTAAATAATGCAGCAGAGTCCTTAAATAATGCAGCAAAGTCCTTAAATAATACAGCAGAGTCCTTAAGTACCACAGCATAGTCCTTAAATAATGCAGCAAAGTCCTTAAATAATGCAGCAGAGTCCTTAAATAATGCAACAAAGTCCTTAAATAATGCAGCAGAGTCCTTAAATACCGCAGCAGAGTCCTTAAATAATGCAGCAAAGTCCTTAAATAATACAACAAAGTCCTTAAATAATGCAGCAGAGTCATTAAATAATGCAGCAAAGTCCTTAAATAATGCAGCAGAGTCCTTAAATAATGCAGCAAATTCCTTAAATAATGCAGCAGAGTCATTAAATAATGCAATAAAGTCCTTAAATAATGCAACAGAGTCCTTAAATAATGCAGCAAAGTCCTTAAATAATGCAGCAGAGTCCTTAAATAATGCAAAAAAGTCCTTAAATAATGCAGCAGAGTCCTTAAATAATACAGCAAAGTCCTTAAATAATGCAGCAGAGTCCTTAAATAATGCAACAAAGTCCTTAAATAATGCAGTAGAGTCCTTAAATAATACAGCAAAGTCCTTAAATAATGCAGCAGAGTCCTAAAATAATGCAGCAAAGTCCTTAAATAATGCAGCAGAGTTCTTAAACACAGCAGCAGAGTCCTTAAATAATGCAGCAAGTAATTAAATAATGCAGCAGAGTCCTTAAGTAATGCAGCAAAGTCCTTAATTAATGCAACAAAGTCCTTAAATAATGCAACAAATTCCTTAAATAATGCAGCAGCGTCCTTAAATAATGCAACAAATTCCTTAAATAATGCAGCAGAGTCCTTAAATACCACAGCAGAGTCCTTAAATAATGCAGCAGAGACCTTAAATAATGCAACAAAGTCCTTAAATAATGCAGCAGATTCCTTAAATTCTGCAGCAGCGTCCTTAAATAATGCATCAAAGTCCTTAAATAATGCAGCAGAGTCCTTAAATACCGCAGCAGAGTCCTTAAATAATGCAGCAAATTCCTTATATAATGCAGCAGAGTCCTTAAATAATGCAGCAGATTCCTCAAATGCTTCAGCAGAGTCATTAAATAATGCAGCAAAGTCCTTAAATAATGCAGCAGAGTCCTTAAATAATGCAGCTGAGTCCTCAAATGCTTCAGCAGAGTCATTAAATAATGCAGAAGACTCCTTAAATAATGCAGGAAAGTCCTTAAATAAAGCAGCAGAGTCCTTAGATAATGCAGCAGAGTCGTTAAATAATGCAGCAAAGTCCTTAAATAATGCAGCTGAGTCCTCAAATGCTTCAGCAGGATCCTTAAATAATGCAGCAGGATCCTTAAATAATGCAATAAAGTCCTTAAATTTTGCAGCAGAGTCCTTAAATAATGCAGCAAAGTCCTTAAATAATGCAGCAGTGTCCTTACATAATGCAACAAACTCCTTAAATAATGCAGCAGAGTCCTTAAATAATGCAACAAAGTTCTTAAATAATGCATCAAAGTCCTTAAATAATGCAGCAAAGTCCTTAAATAATGCAGCAAATTCCTTAAATAATGCAGCAGAGTCCTTAAATAATGCAGCTGAGTCCTCAAATACTTCAGCAGAGTCATTAAATAATGCAGAAGAGTCCTTAAATAATGCAGCAAAGTTCTTAAATAATGCAGCAGAGTCCTTAAATAACGCAGCAGAGTCGTTAAATAATGCAGCAAAGTCCTTAAATAATGCAGCTGAGTCCTCAAATGCTTCAGCAGGATCCTTAAATAATGCAGCAGAGACCTTTAATAATGCAGCTGAGTCCTCAAATGCTTCAGCAGAGTCATTAAATAATGCAGCAGGATCCTAAAATAATGCAATAAAGTCCTTAAATTATGCAGCAGAGTCCTTAAATAATGCAGCAAAGTCCTTAAATAATGCAGCAGAGTCCTTACATAATGCAACAAAGTCCTTAAATAATGCAGCAGAGTCCTTAAATAATGCAACAAAGTTCTTAAATAATGCAGCAGAGTCCTTAAATAATGCAGCAAAGTCCTTAAGTACCATAGCAGAGTCCTTAAATAATGCAGCAGAGACCTTAAATAATGCAACAAAGTCCTTAAATAATGAAGCAGATTCCTTAAATTCTGCAGCAGTGTCCTTAAATAATGCATCAAAGTCCTTAAATAATGCAGCAGAGTCCTTAAATAATGCAGCAAAGTAATTAAATAATGCAGCAGAGTCCTTAAATAATGCAGCAAAGTCCTTAAATAATGCAGCAGAGTCCTTAAATACCAAAGCATAGTCCTTAAATAATGCGGCAGAGTCCTTAAATAATGCAACAAAGTCCTTAAATAATGCAGCAGAGTCCTTAAATAATGCAACAAAGTCCTTAAATAATGCAGCAAAGTCCTTAAATAAAGCAGCAAAGTCCTTACATAATGCAGCAGAGTCCTTAAACAATGCATCTGAGTCCCCAATTGCTTCAGCAGAGTCATTAAACACTGCAGCAGAGTCCTTAAATAATGCAGCAAAGTCTTAAATAATGCAGCAGAGTCCTTAAATAACGCAGCAGTCCTTAAATAATGCAGCAAAGTCCTTAAATAATGCAGCAGAGTCCTTAAATACCGCAGCAGAGTCATTAAATAATGCAGCAGAGTCCTTAAATAATACAGCAGAGACCTTAAATAATGCAGCTGAGTCCTCAAATGCTTCAGCAGAGTCATTAAATAATGCAGCAGAGTCCTTAAATAATGCAATAAAGTCCTTAAATAATGCAGCAGAGTCCTTAAATAATGCGGCAAGTCCTTAAATAATGCAGCAGACTTCTAACATAATGCAACATAGTCCTTAAATAATGCAGCAGAGTCCTTATATAATGCAACAAAGTCATTAAATAATGCAGCAGAGTCCTTAAATAATGCAGCAAAGTCCTTAAATAATACAGCAGAGTCCTTAAGTACCACAGCATAGTCCTTAAATAATGCAGCAAAGTCCTTAAATAATGCAGCAGAGTCCTTAAATAATGCAACAAAGTCCTTAAATAATGCAGCAGAGTCCTTAAATACCGCAGCAGAGTCCTTAAATAATGCAGCAAAGTCCTTAAATAATACAACAAAGTCCTTAAATAATGCAGCAGAGTCATTAAATAATGCAGCAAAGTCCTTAAATAATGCAGCAGAGTCCATAAATAATGCAGCAAATTCCTTAAATAATGCAGCAGAGTCATTAAATAATGCAATAAAGTCCTTAAATAATGCAACAGAGTCCTTAAATAATGCAGCAGAGTCCTTAAATAATGCAAAAAAGTCCTTAAATAATGCAGCAGAGTCCTTAAATAATACAGCAAAGTCCTTAAATAATGCAGCAGAGTCCTTAAATAATGCAACAAAGTCCTTAAATAATGCAGTAGAGTCCTTAAATAATACAGCAAAGTCCTTAAATAATGCAGCAGAGTCCTAAAATAATGCAGCAAAGTCCTTAAATAATGCAGCAGAGTTCTTAAACACAGCAGCAGAGTCCTTAAATAATGCAGCAAGTAATTAAATAATGCAGCAGAGTCCTTAAGTAATGCAGCAAAGTCCTTAATTAATGCAACAAAGTCCTTAAATAAAGCAACAAATTCCTTAAATAATGCAGCAGCGTCCTTAAATAATGCAACAAATTCCTTAAATAATGCAGCAGAGTCCTTAAATACCACAGCAGAGTCCTTAAATAATGCAGCAGAGACCTTAAATAATGCAACAAAGTCCTTAAATAATGCAGCAGATTCCTTAAATTCTGCAGCAGCGTCCTTAAATAATGCATCAAAGTCCTTAAATAATGCAGCAGAGTCCTTAAATACCGCAGCAGAGTCCTTAAATAATGCAGCAAATTCCTTATATAATGCAGCAGAGTCCTTAAATAATGCAGCAGAGTCCTCAAATGCTTCAGCAGAGTCATTAAATAATGCAGCAAAGTCCTTAAATAATGCAGCAGAGTCCTTAAATAATGCAGCTGAGTCCTCAAATGCTTCAGCAGAGTCATTAAATAATGCAGAAGACTCCTTAAATAATGCAGGAAAGTCCTTAAATAAAGCAGCAGAGTCCTTAGATAATGCAGCAGAGTCGTTAAATAATGCAGCAAAGTCCTTAAATAATGCAGCTGAGTCCTCAAATGCTTCAGCAGGATCCTTAAATAATGCAGCAGGATCCTTAAATAATGCAATAAAGTCCTTAAATTATGCAGCAGAGTCCTTAAATAATGCAGCAAAGTCCTTAAATAATGCAGCAGTGTCCTTACATAATGCAACAAACTCCTTAAATAATGCAGCAGAGTCCTTAAATAATGCAACAAAGTTCTTAAATAATGCATCAAAGTCCTTAAATAATGCAGCAAAGTCCTTAAATAATGCAGCAAATTCCTTAAATAATGCAGCAGAGTCCTTAAATAATGCAGCTGAGTCCTCAAATACTTCAGCAGAGTCATTAAATAATGCAGAAGAGTCCTTAAATAATGCAGCAAAGTTCTTAAATAATGCAGCAGAGTCCTTAAATAACGCAGCAGAGTCGTTAAATAATGCAGCAAAGTCCTTAAATAATGCAGCTGAGTCCTCAAATGCTTCAGCAGGATCCTTAAATAATGCAGCAGAGACCTTTAATAATGCAGCTGAGTCCTCAAATGCTTCAGCAGAGTCATTAAATAATGCAGCAGGATCCTAAAATAATGCAATAAAGTCCTTAAATTATGCAGCAGAGTCCTTAAATAATGCAGCAAAGTCCTTAAATAATGCAGCAGAGTCCTTACATAATGCAACAAAGTCCTTAAATAATGCAGCAGAGTCCTTAAATAATGCAACAAAGTTCTTAAATAATGCAGCAGAGTCCTTAAATAATGCAGCAAAGTCCTTAAGTACCATAGCAGAGTCCTTAAATAATGCAGCAGAGACCTTAAATAATGCAACAAAGTCCTTAAATAATGAAGCAGATTCCTTAAATTCTGCAGCAGTGTCCTTAAATAATGCATCAAAGTCCTTAAATAATGCAGCAGAGTCCTTAAATAATGCAGCAAAGTAATTAAATAATGCAGCAGAGTCCTTAAATAATGCAGCAAAGTCCTTAAATAATGCAGCAGAGTCCTTAAATACCAAAGCATAGTCCTTAAATAATGCGGCAGAGTCCTTAAATAATGCAACAAAGTCCTTAAATAATGCAGCAGAGTCCTTAAATAATGCGGCAAGTCCTTAAATAATGCAGCAGACTTCTAACATAATGCAACATAGTCCTTAAATAATGCAGCAGAGTCCTTATATAATGCAACAAAGTCATTAAATAATGCAGCAGAGTCCTTAAATAATGCAGCAAAGTCCTTAAATAATACAGCAGAGTCCTTAAGTACCACAGCATAGTCCTTAAATAATGCAGCAAAGTCCTTAAATAATGCAGCAGAGTCCTTAAATAATGCAACAAAGTCCTTAAATAATGCAGCAGAGTCCTTAAATACCGCAGCAGAGTCCTTAAATAATGCAGCAAAGTCCTTAAATAATACAACAAAGTCCTTAAATAATGCAGCAGAGTCATTAAATAATGCAGCAAAGTCCTTAAATAATGCAGCAGAGTCCTTAAATAATGCAGCAAATTCCTTAAATAATGCAGCAGAGTCATTAAATAATGCAATAAAGTCCTTAAATAATGCAACAGAGTCCTTAAATAATGCAGCAAAGTCCTTAAATAATGCAGCAGAGTCCTTAAATAATGCAAAAAAGTCCTTAAATAATGCAGCAGAGTCCTTAAATAATACAGCAAAGTCCTTAAATAATGCAGCAGAGTCCTTAAATAATGCAACAAAGTCCTTAAATAATGCAGTAGAGTCCTTAAATAATACAGCAAAGTCCTTAAATAATGCAGCAGAGTCCTAAAATAATGCAGCAAAGTCCTTAAATAATGCAGCAGAGTTCTTAAACACAGCAGCAGAGTCCTTAAATAATGCAGCAAGTAATTAAATAATGCAGCAGAGTCCTTAAGTAATGCAGCAAAGTCCTTAATTAATGCAACAAAGTCCTTAAATAATGCAACAAATTCCTTAAATAATGCAGCAGCGTCCTTAAATAATGCAACAAATTCCTTAAATAATGCAGCAGAGTCCTTAAATACCACAGCAGAGTCCTTAAATAATGCAGCAGAGACCTTAAATAATGCAACAAAGTCCTTAAATAATGCAGCAGATTCCTTAAATTCTGCAGCAGCGTCCTTAAATAATGCATCAAAGTCCTTAAATAATGCAGCAGAGTCCTTAAATACCGCAGCAGAGTCCTTAAATAATGCAGCAAATTCCTTATATAATGCAGCAGAGTCCTTAAATAATGCAGCAGATTCCTCAAATGCTTCAGCAGAGTCATTAAATAATGCAGCAAAGTCCTTAAATAATGCAGCAGAGTCCTTAAATAATGCAGCTGAGTCCTCAAATGCTTCAGCAGAGTCATTAAATAATGCAGAAGACTCCTTAAATAATGCAGGAAAGTCCTTAAATAAAGCAGCAGAGTCCTTAGATAATGCAGCAGAGTCGTTAAATAATGCAGCAAAGTCCTTAAATAATGCAGCTGAGTCCTCAAATGCTTCAGCAGGATCCTTAAATAATGCAGCAGGATCCTTAAATAATGCAATAAAGTCCTTAAATTTTGCAGCAGAGTCCTTAAATAATGCAGCAAAGTCCTTAAATAATGCAGCAGTGTCCTTACATAATGCAACAAACTCCTTAAATAATGCAGCAGAGTCCTTAAATAATGCAACAAAGTTCTTAAATAATGCATCAAAGTCCTTAAATAATGCAGCAAAGTCCTTAAATAATGCAGCAAATTCCTTAAATAATGCAGCAGAGTCCTTAAATAATGCAGCTGAGTCCTCAAATACTTCAGCAGAGTCATTAAATAATGCAGAAGAGTCCTTAAATAATGCAGCAAAGTTCTTAAATAATGCAGCAGAGTCCTTAAATAACGCAGCAGAGTCGTTAAATAATGCAGCAAAGTCCTTAAATAATGCAGCTGAGTCCTCAAATGCTTCAGCAGGATCCTTAAATAATGCAGCAGAGACCTTTAATAATGCAGCTGAGTCCTCAAATGCTTCAGCAGAGTCATTAAATAATGCAGCAGGATCCTAAAATAATGCAATAAAGTCCTTAAATTATGCAGCAGAGTCCTTAAATAATGCAGCAAAGTCCTTAAATAATGCAGCAGAGTCCTTACATAATGCAACAAAGTCCTTAAATAATGCAGCAGAGTCCTTAAATAATGCAACAAAGTTCTTAAATAATGCAGCAGAGTCCTTAAATAATGCAGCAAAGTCCTTAAGTACCATAGCAGAGTCCTTAAATAATGCAGCAGAGACCTTAAATAATGCAACAAAGTCCTTAAATAATGAAGCAGATTCCTTAAATTCTGCAGCAGTGTCCTTAAATAATGCATCAAAGTCCTTAAATAATGCAGCAGAGTCCTTAAATAATGCAGCAAAGTAATTAAATAATGCAGCAGAGTCCTTAAATAATGCAGCAAAGTCCTTAAATAATGCAGCAGAGTCCTTAAATACCAAAGCATAGTCCTTAAATAATGCGGCAGAGTCCTTAAATAATGCAACAAAGTCCTTAAATAATGCAGCAGAGTCCTTAAATAATGCAACAAAGTCCTTAAATAATGCAGCAAAGTCCTTAAATAAAGCAGCAAAGTCCTTACATAATGCAGCAGAGTCCTTAAACAATGCATCTGAGTCCCCAATTGCTTCAGCAGAGTCATTAAACACTGCAGCAGAGTCCTTAAATAATGCAGCAAAGTCTTAAATAATGCAGCAGAGTCCTTAAATAACGCAGCAGTCCTTAAATAATGCAGCAAAGTCCCTAAATAATGCAGCAGAGTCCTTAAATACCGCAGCAGAGTCATTAAATAATGCAACAGAGTCCTTAAATAATACAGCAGAGACCTTAAATAATGCAGCTGAGTCCTCAAATGCTTCAGCAAAGTCATTAAATAATGCAGCAGAGTCCTTAAATAATGCAATAAAGTCCTTAAATAATGCAGCAGACTTCTAACATAATGCAACATAGTCCTTAAATAATGCAGCAGAGTCCTTATATAATGCAACAAAGTCATTAAATAATGCAGCAGAGTCCTTAAATAATGCAGCAAAGTCCTTAAATAATACAGCAGAGTCCTTAAGTACCACAGCATAGTCCTTAAATAATGCAGCAAAGTCCTTAAATAATGCAGCAGAGTCCTTAAATAATGCAACAAAGTCCTTAAATAATGCAGCAGAGTCCTTAAATACCGCAGCAGAGTCCTTAAATAATGCAGCAAAGTCCTTAAATAATACAACAAAGTCCTTAAATAATGCAGCAGAGTCATTAAATAATGCAGCAAAGTCCTTAAATAATGCAGCAGAGTCCTTAAATAATGCAGCAAATTCCTTAAATAATGCAGCAGAGTCATTAAATAATGAAATAAAGTCCTTAAATAATGCAACAGAGTCCTTAAATAATGCAGCAAAGTCCTTAAATAATGCAGCAGAGTCCTTAAATAATGCAAAAAAGTCCTTAAATAATGCAGCAGAGTCCTTAAATAATACAGCAAAGTCCTTAAATAATGCAGCAGAGTCCTTAAATAATGCAACAAAGTCCTTAAATAATGCAGTAGAGTCCTTAAATAATACAGCAAAGTCCTTAAATAATGCAGCAGAGTCCTAAAATAATGCAGCAAAGTCCTTAAATAATGCAGCAGAGTTCTTAAACACAGCAGCAGAGTCCTTAAATAATGCAGCAAGTAATTAAATAATGCAGCAGAGTCCTTAAGTAATGCAGCAAAGTCCTTAATTAATGCAGCAAAGTCCTTAAATAATGCAACAAATTCCTTAAATAATGCAGCAGAGTCCTTAAATAATGCAACAAATTCCTTAAATAATGCAGCAGAGTCCTTAAATACCACAGCAGAGTCCTTAAATAATGCAGCAGAGACCTTAAATAATGCAACAAAGTCCTTAAATAATGCAGCAGATTCCTTAAATTCTGCAGCAGCGTCCTTAAATAATGCAGCAGAGTCCTTAAATACCGCAGCAGAGTCCTTAAATAATGCAGCAAATTCCTTAAATAATGCAGCAGAGTCCTTAAATAATGCAGCTGAGTCCTCAAATGCTTCAGCAGAGTCATTAAATAATGCAGCAAAGTCCTTAAATAATGCAGCAGAGTCCTTAAATAATGCAGCTGAGTCCTCAAATGCTTCAGCAGAGTCATTAAATAATGCAGAAGACTCCTTAAATAATGCAGGAAAGTCCTTAAATAAAGCAGCAGAGTCCTTAGATAATGCAGCAGAGTCGTTAAATAATGCAGCAAAGTCCTTAAATAATGCAGCTGAGTCCTCAAATGCTTCAGCAGGATCCTTAAATAATGCAGCAGGATCCTTAAATAATGCAATAAAGTCCTTAAATTATGCAGCAGAGTCCTTAAATAATGCAGCAGAGTCCTTACATAATGCAACAAACTCCTTAAATAATGCAGCAGAGTCCTTAAATAATGCAACAAAGTTCTTAAATAATGCATCAAAGTCCTTAAATAATGCAGCAAAGTCCTTAAATAATGCAGCAAAGTCGTTAAGTACCATAGCAGAGTCCTTAAATAATGCAGCAGAGACCTTAAATAATGCAACAAAGTCCTTAAATAATGCAGCAGATTCCTTAAATTCTGCAGCAGCGTCCTTAAATAATGCAACAAAGTCCTTAAATAATGCAGCAGAGTCCTTAAATAATGCAACAAAGTCCTTAAATAATGCAAAAGAGTCCTTAAATAATGCAGCTGAGTCCTCAAATGCTTCAGCAGGATCCTTAAATAATGCAGCAGGATCCTTAAATAATGCAATTAAGTCCTTAAATTATGCAGCAGAGTCCTTAAATAATGCAGCAAAGTCCTTAAATAATGCAACAAAGTCCTTAAATAATGCAAAAGAGTCCTTAAATAAAGCAGCAAAGCCCTTACATAATGCAGCAGAGTCCTTAAATAATGCATCTGAGTGCCCAAATGCTTCAGCAGAGTCATTAAATACTGCAGCAGAGACCTTAAATAATGCAGCAAAGTTCTTAAATAATGCAGCAGAGTCCTTAAATAACGCAGCAGAGTCGTTAAATAATGCAGCAAAGTCCTTAAATAATGCAGCTGAGTCCTCAAATGCTTCAGCAGGATCCTTAAATAATGCAGCAGAGACCTTTAATAATGCAGCTGAGTCCTCAAATGCTTCAGCAGAGTCATTAAATAATGCAGCAGGATCCTAAAATAATGCAATAAAGTCCTTAAATTATGCAGCAGTGTCCTTAAATAATGCATCAAAGTCCTTAAATAATGCAGCAGAGTCCTTAAATACCGCAGCAGAGTCCTTAAATAATGCAGCAAAGTAATTAAATAATGCAGCAGAGTCCTTAAATAATGCAGCAAAGTCCTTAAATAATGCAGCAGAGTCCTTAAATACCAAAGCATAGTCCTTAAATAATGCGGCAGAGTCCTTAAATAATGCAACAAAGTCCTTAAATAATGCAGCAGAGTCCTTAAATAATGCAACAAAGTCCTTAAATAATGCAGCAAAGTCCTTAAATAAAGCAGCAAAGTCCTTACATAATGCAGCAGAGTCCTTAAACAATGCATCTGAGTCCCCAATTGCTTCAGCAGAGTCATTAAACACTGCAGCAGAGTCCTTAAATAATGCAGCAAAGTCTTAAATAATGCAGCAGAGTCCTTAAATAACGCAGCAGTCCTTAAATAATGCAGCAAAGTCCTTAAATAATGCAGCAGAGTCCTTAAATACCGCAGCAGAGTCATTAAATAATGCAGCAAAGTCCTTAAATAAAGCAGCAAAGTCCTTAAATAATACAGCAGAGACCTTAAATAATGCAGCTGAGTCCTCAAATGCTTCAGCAGAGTCATTAAATAATGCAGCAGAGTCCTTAAATAATGCAATAAAGTCCTTAAATAATGCAGCAGAGTCCTTAAATAATGCGGCAAGTCCTTAAATAATGCAGCAGACTTCTAACATAATGCAACATAGTCCTTAAATAATGCAGCAGAGTCCATATATAATGCAACAAAGTCATTAAATAATGCAGCAGAGTCCTTAAATAATGCAGCAAAGTCCTTAAATAATACAGCAGAGTCCTTAAGTACCACAGCATAGTCCTTAAATAATGCAGCAAAGTCCTTAAATAATGCAGCAGAGTCCTTAAATAATGCAACAAAGTCCTTAAATAATGCAGCAGAGTCCTTAAATACCGCAGCAGAGTCCTTAAATAATGCAGCAAAGTCCTTAAATAATACAACAAAGTCCTTAAATAATGCAGCAGAGTCATTAAATAATGCAGCAAAGTCCTTAAATAATGCAGCAGAGTCCTTAAATAATGCAGCAAATTCCTTAAATAATGCAGCAGAGTCATTAAATAATGCAATAAAGTCCTTAAATAATGCAACAGAGTCCTTAAATAATGCAGCAAAGTCCTTAAATAATGCAGCAGAGTCCTTAAATAATGCAAAAAAGTCCTTAAATAATGCAGCAGAGTCCTTAAATAATACAGCAAAGTCCTTAAATAATGCAGCAGAGTCCTTAAATAATGCAACAAAGTCCTTAAATAATGCAGTAGAGTCCTTAAATAATACAGCAAAGTCCTTAAATAATGCAGCAGAGTCCTAAAATAATGCAGCAAAGTCCTTAAATAATGCAGCAGAGTTCTTAAACACAGCAGCAGAGTCCTTAAATAATGCAGCAAGTAATTAAATAATGCAGCAGAGTCCTTAAGTAATGCAGCAAAGTCCTTAATTAATGCAGCAAAGTCCTTAAATAATGCAACAAATTCCTTAAATAATGCAGCAGAGTCCTTAAATAATGCAACAAATTCCTTAAATAATGCAGCAGAGTCCTTAAATACCACAGCAGAGTCCTTAAATAATGCAGCAGAGACCTTAAATAATGCAACAAAGTCCTTAAATAATGCAGCAGATTCCTTAAATTCTGCAGCAGCGTCCTTAAATAATGCAGCAGAGTCCTTAAATACCGCAGCAGAGTCCTTAAATAATGCAGCAAATTCCTTAAATAATGCAGCAGAGTCCTTAAATAATGCAGCTGAGTCCTCAAATGCTTCAGCAGAGTCATTAAATAATGCAGCAAAGTCCTTAAATAATGCAGCAGAGTCCTTAAATAATGCAGCTGAGTCCTCAAATGCTTCAGCAGAGTCATTAAATAATGCAGAAGACTCCTTAAATAATGCAGGAAAGTCCTTAAATAAAGCAGCAGAGTCCTTAGATAATGCAGCAGAGTCGTTAAATAATGCAGCAAAGTCCTTAAATAATGCAGCTGAGTCCTCAAATGCTTCAGCAGGATCCTTAAATAATGCAGCAGGATCCTTAAATAATGCAATAAAGTCCTTAAATTATGCAGCAGAGTCCTTAAATAATGCAGCAGAGTCCTTACATAATGCAACAAACTCCTTAAATAATGCAGCAGAGTCCTTAAATAATGCAACAAAGTTCTTAAATAATGCATCAAAGTCCTTAAATAATGCAGCAAAGTCCTTAAATAATGCAGCAAAGTCGTTAAGTACCATAGCAGAGTCCTTAAATAATGCAGCAGAGACCTTAAATAATGCAACAAAGTCCTTAAATAATGCAGCAGATTCCTTAAATAATGCAGCAGAGTCCTTACATAATGCAACAAACTCCTTAAATAATGCAGCAGAGTCCTTAAATAATGCAACAAAGTTCTTAAATAATGCATCAAAGTCCTTAAATAATGCAGCAAAGTCCTTAAATAATGCAGCAAAGTCGTTAAGTACCATAGCAGAGTCCTTAAATAATGCAGCAGAGACCTTAAATAATGCAACAAAGTCCTTAAATAATGCAGCAGATTCCTTAAATTCTGCAGCAGCGTCCTTAAATAATGCAACAAAGTCCTTAAATAATGCAGCAGAGTCCTTAAATAATGCAACAAAGTCCTTAAATAATGCAAAAGAGTCCTTACATAATGCAACAAACTCCTTAAATAATGCAGCAGAGTCCTTAAATAATGCAACAAAGTCCTTAAATAATGCAAAAGAGTCCTTAAATAAAGCAGCAAAGCCCTTACATAATGCAGCAGAGTCCTTAAATAATGCATCTGAGTGCCCAAATGCTTCAGCAGAGTCATTAAATACTGCAGCAGAGACCTTAAATAATGCAGCAAAGTTCTTAAATAATGCAGCAGAGTCCTTAAATAACGCAGCAGAGTCGTTAAATAATGCAGCAAAGTCCTTAAATAATGCAGCTGAGTCCTCAAATGCTTCAGCAGGATCCTTAAATAATGCAGCAGAGACCTTTAATAATGCAGCTGAGTCCTCAAATGCTTCAGCAGAGTCATTAAATAATGCAGCAGGATCCTAAAATAATGCAATAAAGTCCTTAAATTATGCAGCAGAGTCCTTAAATAATGCAGCAAAGTCCTTAAATAATGCAGCAGAGTCCTTACATAATGCAACAAAGTCCTTAAATAATGCAGCAGAGTCCTTAAATAATGCAACAAAGTTCTTAAATAATGCAGCAGAGTCCTTAAATAATGCAGCAAAGTCCTTAAGTACCATAGCAGAGTCCTTAAATAATGCAGAAGAGACCTTAAATAATGCAACAAAGTCCTTAAATAATGAAGCAGATTCCTTAAATTCTGCAGCAGTGTCCTTAAATAATGCATCAAAGTCCTTAAATAATGCAGCAGAGTCCTTAAATACCGCAGCAGAGTCCTTAAATAATGCAGCAAAGTAATTAAATAATGCAACAGAGTCCTTAAATAATGCAGCAAAGTCCTTAAATAATGCAGCAGAGTCCTTAAATACCAAAGCATAGTCCTTAAATAATGCGGCAGAGTCCTTAAATAATGCAACAAAGTCCTTAAATAATGCAGCAGAGTCCTTAAATAATGCAACAAAGTCCTTAAATAATGCAGCAAAGTCCTTAAATAAAGCAGCAAAGTCCTTACATAATGCAGCAGAGTCCTTAAACAATGCATCTGAGTCCCCAATTGCTTCAGCAGAGTCATTAAACACTGCAGCAGAGTCCTTAAATAATGCAGCAAAGTCTTAAATAATGCAGCAGAGTCCTTAAATAACGCAGCAGTCCTTAAATAATGCAGCAAAATCCTTAAATAATGCAGCAGAGTCCTTAAATACCGCAGCAGAGTCATTAAATAATGCAGCAGAGTCCTTAAATAATACAGCAGAGACCTTAAATAATGCAGCTGAGTCCTCAAATGCTTCAGCAGAGTCATTAAATAATGCAGCAGAGTCCTTAAATAATGCAATAAAGTCCTTAAATAATGCAGCAGAGTCCTTAAATAATGCGGCAAGTCCTTAAATAATGCAGCAGACTTCTAACATAATGCAACATAGTCCTTAAATAATGCAGCAGAGTCCTTATATAATGCAACAAAGTCATTAAATAATGCAGCAGAGTCCTTAAATAATGCAGCAAAGTCCTTAAATAATACAGCAGAGTCCTTAAGTACCACAGCATAGTCCTTAAATAATGCAGCAAAGTCCTTAAATAATGCAGCAGAGTCCTTAAATAATGCAACAAAGTCCTTAAATAATGCAGCAGAGTCCTTAAATACCGCAGCAGAGTCCTTAAATAATGCAGCAAAGTCCTTAAATAATACAACAAAGTCCTTAAATAATGCAGCAGAGTCATTAAATAATGCAGCAAAGTCCTTAAATAATGCAGCAGAGTCCTTAAATAATGCAGCAAATTCCTTAAATAATGCAGCAGAGTCATTAAATAATGCAATAAAGTCCTTAAATAATGCAACAGAGTCCTTAAATAATGCAGCAAAGTCCTTAAATAATGCAGCAGAGTCCTTAAATAATGCAAAAAAGTCCTTAAATAATGCAGCAGAGTCCTTAAATAATACAGCAAAGTCCTTAAATAATGCAGCAGAGTCCTTAAATAATGCAACAAAGTCCTTAAATAATGCAGTAGAGTCCTTAAATAATACAGCAAAGTCCTTAAATAATGCAGCAGAGTCCTAAAATAATGCAGCAAAGTCCTTAAATAATGCAGCAGAGTTCTTAAACACAGCAGCAGAGTCCTTAAATAATGCAGCAAGTAATTAAATAATGCAGCAGAGTCCTTAAGTAATGCAGCAAAGTCCTTAATTAATGCAACAAAGTCCTTAAATAATGCAACAAATTCCTTAAATAATGCAGCAGCGTCCTTAAATAATGCAACAAATTCCTTAAATAATGCAGCAGAGTCCTTAAATACCAAAGCAGAGTCCTTAAATAATGCAGCAGAGACCTTAAATAATGCAGCAAAGTCCTTAAATAATGCAGCAGAGTCCTTAAATAATGCAACAAAGTCCTTAAATAATGCAGCAGAGTCCTTAAATACCGCAGCAGAGTCCTTAAATAATGCAGCAAAGTCCTTAAATAATACAACAAAGTCCTTAAATAATGCAGCAGAGTCATTAAATAATGCAGCAAAGTCCTTAAATAATGCAGCAGAGTCCTTAAATAATGCAGCAAATTCCTTAAATAATGCAGCAGAGTCATTAAATAATGCAATAAAGTCCTTAAATAATGCAACAGAGTCCTTAAATAATGCAGCAAAGTCCTTAAATAATGCAGCAGAGTCCTTAAATAATGCAAAAAAGTCCTTAAATAATGCAGCAGAGTCCTTAAATAATACAGCAAAGTCCTTAAATAATGCAGCAGAGTCCTTAAATAATGCAACAAAGTCCTTAAATAATGCAGTAGAGTCCTTAAATAATACAGCAAAGTCCTTAAATAATGCAGCAGAGTCCTAAAATAATGCAGCAAAGTCCTTAAATAATGCAGCAGAGTTCTTAAACACAGCAGCAGAGTCCTTAAATAATGCAGCAAGTAATTAAATAATGCAGCAGAGTCCTTAAGTAATGCAGCAAAGTCCTTAATTAATGCAACAAAGTCCTTAAATAATGCAACAAATTCCTTAAATAATGCAGCAGCGTCCTTAAATAATGCAACAAATTCCTTAAATAATGCAGCAGAGTCCTTAAATACCACAGCAGAGTCCTTAAATAATGCAGCAGAGACCTTAAATAATGCAACAAAGTCCTTAAATAATGCAGCAGATTCCTTAAATTCTGCAGCAGCGTCCTTAAATAATGCATCAAAGTCCTTAAATAATGCAGCAGAGTCCTTAAATACCGCAGCAGAGTCCTTAAATAATGCAGCAAATTCCTTATATAATGCAGCAGAGTCCTTAAATAATGCAGCAGAGTCCTCAAATGCTTCAGCAGAGTCATTAAATAATGCAGCAAAGTCCTTAAATAATGCAGCAGAGTCCTTAAATAATGCAGCTGAGTCCTCAAATGCTTCAGCAGAGTCATTAAATAATGCAGAAGACTCCTTAAATAATGCAGGAAAGTCCTTAAATAAAGCAGCAGAGTCCTTAGATAATGCAGCAGAGTCGTTAAATAATGCAGCAAAGTCCTTAAATAATGCAGCTGAGTCCTCAAATGCTTCAGCAGGATCCTTAAATAATGCAGCAGGATCCTTAAATAATGCAATAAAGTCCTTAAATTATGCAGCAGAGTCCTTAAATAATGCAGCAAAGTCCTTAAATAATGCAGCAGTGTCCTTACATAATGCAACAAACTCCTTAAATAATGCAGCAGAGTCCTTAAATAATGCAACAAAGTTCTTAAATAATGCATCAAAGTCCTTAAATAATGCAGCAAAGTCCTTAAATAATGCAGCAAATTCCTTAAATAATGCAGCAGAGTCCTTAAATAATGCAGCTGAGTCCTCAAATACTTCAGCAGAGTCATTAAATAATGCAGAAGAGTCCTTAAATAATGCAGCAAAGTTCTTAAATAATGCAGCAGAGTCCTTAAATAACGCAGCAGAGTCGTTAAATAATGCAGCAAAGTCCTTAAATAATGCAGCTGAGTCCTCAAATGCTTCAGCAGGATCCTTAAATAATGCAGCAGAGACCTTTAATAATGCAGCTGAGTCCTCAAATGCTTCAGCAGAGTCATTAAATAATGCAGCAGGATCCTAAAATAATGCAATAAAGTCCTTAAATTATGCAGCAGAGTCCTTAAATAATGCAGCAAAGTCCTTAAATAATGCAGCAGAGTCCTTACATAATGCAACAAAGTCCTTAAATAATGCAGCAGAGTCCTTAAATAATGCAACAAAGTTCTTAAATAATGCAGCAGAGTCCTTAAATAATGCAGCAAAGTCCTTAAGTACCATAGCAGAGTCCTTAAATAATGCAGCAGAGACCTTAAATAATGCAACAAAGTCCTTAAATAATGAAGCAGATTCCTTAAATTCTGCAGCAGTGTCCTTAAATAATGCATCGAAGTCCTTAAATAATGCAGCAGAGTCCTTAAATAATGCAGCAAAGTAATTAAATAATGCAGCAGAGTCCTTAAATAATGCAGCAAAGTCCTTAAATAATGCAGCAGAGTCCTTAAATACCAAAGCATAGTCCTTAAATAATGCGGCAGAGTCCTTAAATAATGCAACAAAGTCCTTAAATAATGCAGCAGAGTCCTTAAATAATGCAACAAAGTCCTTAAATAATGCAGCAAAGTCCTTAAATAAAGCAGCAAAGTCCTTACATAATGCAGCAGAGTCCTTAAACAATGCATCTGAGTCCCCAATTGCTTCAGCAGAGTCATTAAACACTGCAGCAGAGTCCTTAAATAATGCAGCAAAGTCTTAAATAATGCAGCAGAGTCCTTAAATAACGCAGCAGTCCTTAAATAATGCAGCAAAGTCCCTAAATAATGCAGCAGAGTCCTTAAATACCGCAGCAGAGTCATTAAATAATGCAACAGAGTCCTTAAATAATACAGCAGAGACCTTAAATAATGCAGCTGAGTCCTCAAATGCTTCAGCAAAGTCATTAAATAATGCAGCAGAGTCCTTAAATAATGCAATAAAGTCCTTAAATAATGCAGCAGACTTCTAACATAATGCAACATAGTCCTTAAATAATGCAGCAGAGTCCTTATATAATGCAACAAAGTCATTAAATAATGCAGCAGAGTCCTTAAATAATGCAGCAAAGTCCTTAAATAATACAGCAGAGTCCTTAAGTACCACAGCATAGTCCTTAAATAATGCAGCAAAGTCCTTAAATAATGCAGCAGAGTCCTTAAATAATGCAACAAAGTCCTTAAATAATGCAGCAGAGTCCTTAAATACCGCAGCAGAGTCCTTAAATAATGCAGCAAAGTCCTTAAATAATACAACAAAGTCCTTAAATAATGCAGCAGAGTCATTAAATAATGCAGCAAAGTCCTTAAATAATGCAGCAGAGTCCTTAAATAATGCAGCAAATTCCTTAAATAATGCAGCAGAGTCATTAAATAATGAAATAAAGTCCTTAAATAATGCAACAGAGTCCTTAAATAATGCAGCAAAGTCCTTAAATAATGCAGCAGAGTCCTTAAATAATGCAAAAAAGTCCTTAAATAATGCAGCAGAGTCCTTAAATAATACAGCAAAGTCCTTAAATAATGCAGCAGAGTCCTTAAATAATGCAACAAAGTCCTTAAATAATGCAGTAGAGTCCTTAAATAATACAGCAAAGTCCTTAAATAATGCAGCAGAGTCCTAAAATAATGCAGCAAAGTCCTTAAATAATGCAGCAGAGTTCTTAAACACAGCAGCAGAGTCCTTAAATAATGCAGCAAGTAATTAAATAATGCAGCAGAGTCCTTAAGTAATGCAGCAAAGTCCTTAATTAATGCAGCAAAGTCCTTAAATAATGCAACAAATTCCTTAAATAATGCAGCAGAGTCCTTAAATAATGCAACAAATTCCTTAAATAATGCAGCAGAGTCCTTAAATACCACAGCAGAGTCCTTAAATAATGCAGCAGAGACCTTAAATAATGCAACAAAGTCCTTAAATAATGCAGCAGATTCCTTAAATTCTGCAGCAGCGTCCTTAAATAATGCAGCAGAGTCCTTAAATACCGCAGCAGAGTCCTTAAATAATGCAGCAAATTCCTTAAATAATGCAGCAGAGTCCTTAAATAATGCAGCTGAGTCCTCAAATGCTTCAGCAGAGTCATTAAATAATGCAGCAAAGTCCTTAAATAATGCAGCAGAGTCCTTAAATAATGCAGCTGAGTCCTCAAATGCTTCAGCAGAGTCATTAAATAATGCAGAAGACTCCTTAAATAATGCAGGAAAGTCCTTAAATAAAGCAGCAGAGTCCTTAGATAATGCAGCAGAGTCGTTAAATAATGCAGCAAAGTCCTTAAATAATGCAGCTGAGTCCTCAAATGCTTCAGCAGGATCCTTAAATAATGCAGCAGGATCCTTAAATAATGCAATAAAGTCCTTAAATTATGCAGCAGAGTCCTTAAATAATGCAGCAGAGTCCTTACATAATGCAACAAACTCCTTAAATAATGCAGCAGAGTCCTTAAATAATGCAACAAAGTTCTTAAATAATGCATCAAAGTCCTTAAATAATGCAGCAAAGTCCTTAAATAATGCAGCAAAGTCGTTAAGTACCATAGCAGAGTCCTTAAATAATGCAGCAGAGACCTTAAATAATGCAACAAAGTCCTTAAATAATGCAGCAGATTCCTTAAATTCTGCAGCAGCGTCCTTAAATAATGCAACAAAGTCCTTAAATAATGCAGCAGAGTCCTTAAATAATGCAACAAAGTCCTTAAATAATGCAAAAGAGTCCTTAAATAATGCAGCTGAGTCCTCAAATGCTTCAGCAGGATCCTTAAATAATGCAGCAGGATCCTTAAATAATGCAATTAAGTCCTTAAATTATGCAGCAGAGTCCTTAAATAATGCAGCAAAGTCCTTAAATAATGCAGCAGAGTCCTTACATAATGCAACAAACTCCTTAAATAATGCAGCAGAGTCCTTAAATAATGCAACAAAGTCCTTAAATAATGCAAAAGAGTCCTTAAATAAAGCAGCAAAGCCCTTACATAATGCAGCAGAGTCCTTAAATAATGCATCTGAGTGCCCAAATGCTTCAGCAGAGTCATTAAATACTGCAGCAGAGACCTTAAATAATGCAGCAAAGTTCTTAAATAATGCAGCAGAGTCCTTAAATAACGCAGCAGAGTCGTTAAATAATGCAGCAAAGTCCTTAAATAATGCAGCTGAGTCCTCAAATGCTTCAGCAGGATCCTTAAATAATGCAGCAGAGACCTTTAATAATGCAGCTGAGTCCTCAAATGCTTCAGCAGAGTCATTAAATAATGCAGCAGGATCCTAAAATAATGCAATAAAGTCCTTAAATTATGCAGCAGAGTCCTTAAATAATGCAGCAAAGTCCTTAAATAATGCAGCAGAGTCCTTACATAATGCAACAAAGTCCTTAAATAATGCAGCAGAGTCCTTAAATAATGCAACAAAGTTCTTAAATAATGCAGCAGAGTCCTTAAATAATGCAGCAAAGTCCTTAAGTACCATAGCAGAGTCCTTAAATAATGCAGAAGAGACCTTAAATAATGCAACAAAGTCCTTAAATAATGAAGCAGATAACTTAAATTCTGCAGCAGTGTCCTTAAATAATGCATCAAAGTCCTTAAATAATGCAGCAGAGTCCTTAAATACCGCAGCAGAGTCCTTAAATAATGCAGCAAAGTAATTAAATAATGCAGCAGAGTCCTTAAATAATGCAGCAAAGTCCTTAAATAATGCAGCAGAGTCCTTAAATACCAAAGCATAGTCCTTAAATAATGCGGCAGAGTCCTTAAATAATGCAACAAAGTCCTTAAATAATGCAGCAGAGTCCTTAAATAATGCAACAAAGTCCTTAAATAATGCAGCAAAGTCCTTAAATAAAGCAGCAAAGTCCTTACATAATGCAGCAGAGTCCTTAAACAATGCATCTGAGTCCCCAATTGCTTCAGCAGAGTCATTAAGCACTGCAGCAGAGTCCTTAAATAATGCAGCAAAGTCTTAAATAATGCAGCAGAGTCCTTAAATAACGCAGCAGTCCTTAAATAATGCAGCAAAGTCCTTAAATAATGCAGCAGAGTCCTTAAATACCGCAGCAGAGTCATTAAATAATGCAGCAGAGTCCTTAAATAATACAGCAGAGACCTTAAATAATGCAGCTGAGTCCTCAAATGCTTCAGCAGAGTCATTAAATAATGCAGCAGAGTCCTTAAATAATGCAATAAAGTCCTTAAATAATGCAGCAGAGTCCTTAAATAATGCGGCAAGTCCTTAAATAATGCAGCAGACTTCTAACATAATGCAACATAGTCCTTAAATAATGCAGCAGAGTCCATATATAATGCAACAAAGTCATTAAATAATGCAGCAGAGTCCTTAAATAATGCAGCAAAGTCCTTAAATAATACAGCAGAGTCCTTAAGTACCACAGCATAGTCCTTAAATAATGCAGCAAAGTCCTTAAATAATGCAGCAGAGTCCTTAAATAATGCAACAAAGTCCTTAAATAATGCAGCAGAGTCCTTAAATACCGCAGCAGAGTCCTTAAATAATGCAGCAAAGTCCTTAAATAATACAACAAAGTCCTTAAATAATGCAGCAGAGTCATTAAATAATGCAGCAAAGTCCTTAAATAATGCAGCAGAGTCCTTAAATAATGCAGCAAATTCCTTAAATAATGCAGCAGAGTCATTAAATAATGCAATAAAGTCCTTAAATAATGCAACAGAGTCCTTAAATAATGCAGCAAAGTCCTTAAATAATGCAGCAGAGTCCTTAAATAATGCAAAAAAGTCCTTAAATAATGCAGCAGAGTCCTTAAATAATACAGCAAAGTCCTTAAATAATGCAGCAGAGTCCTTAAATAATGCAACAAAGTCCTTAAATAATGCAGTAGAGTCCTTAAATAATACAGCAAAGTCCTTAAATAATGCAGCAGAGTCCTAAAATAATGCAGCAAAGTCCTTAAATAATGCAGCAGAGTTCTTAAACACAGCAGCAGAGTCCTTAAATAATGCAGCAAGTAATTAAATAATGCAGCAGAGTCCTTAAGTAATGCAGCAAAGTCCTTAATTAATGCAGCAAAGTCCTTAAATAATGCAACAAATTCCTTAAATAATGCAGCAGAGTCCTTAAATAATGCAACAAATTCCTTAAATAATGCAGCAGAGTCCTTAAATACCACAGCAGAGTCCTTAAATAATGCAGCAGAGACCTTAAATAATGCAACAAAGTCCTTAAATAATGCAGCAGATTCCTTAAATTCTGCAGCAGCGTCCTTAAATAATGCAGCAGAGTCCTTAAATACCGCAGCAGAGTCCTTAAATAATGCAGCAAATTCCTTAAATAATGCAGCAGAGTCCTTAAATAATGCAGCTGAGTCCTCAAATGCTTCAGCAGAGTCATTAAATAATGCAGCAAAGTCCTTAAATAATGCAGCAGAGTCCTTAAATAATGCAGCTGAGTCCTCAAATGCTTCAGCAGAGTCATTAAATAATGCAGAAGACTCCTTAAATAATGCAGGAAAGTCCTTAAATAAAGCAGCAGAGTCCTTAGATAATGCAGCAGAGTCGTTAAATAATGCAGCAAAGTCCTTAAATAATGCAGCTGAGTCCTCAAATGCTTCAGCAGGATCCTTAAATAATGCAGCAGGATCCTTAAATAATGCAATAAAGTCCTTAAATTATGCAGCAGAGTCCTTAAATAATGCAGCAGAGTCCTTACATAATGCAACAAACTCCTTAAATAATGCAGCAGAGTCCTTAAATAATGCAACAAAGTTCTTAAATAATGCATCAAAGTCCTTAAATAATGCAGCAAAGTCCTTAAATAATGCAGCAAAGTCGTTAAGTACCATAGCAGAGTCCTTAAATAATGCAGCAGAGACCTTAAATAATGCAACAAAGTCCTTAAATAATGCAGCAGATTCCTTAAATAATGCAGCAGAGTCCTTACATAATGCAACAAACTCCTTAAATAATGCAGCAGAGTCCTTAAATAATGCAACAAAGTTCTTAAATAATGCATCAAAGTCCTTAAATAATGCAGCAAAGTCCTTAAATAATGCAGCAAAGTCGTTAAGTACCATAGCAGAGTCCTTAAATAATGCAGCAGAGACCTTAAATAATGCAACAAAGTCCTTAAATAATGCAGCAGATTCCTTAAATTCTGCAGCAGCGTCCTTAAATAATGCAACAAAGTCCTTAAATAATGCAGCAGAGTCCTTAAATAATGCAACAAAGTCCTTAAATAATGCAAAAGAGTCCTTACATAATGCAACAAACTCCTTAAATAATGCAGCAGAGTCCTTAAATAATGCAACAAAGTCCTTAAATAATGCAAAAGAGTCCTTAAATAAAGCAGCAAAGCCCTTACATAATGCAGCAGAGTCCTTAAATAATGCATCTGAGTGCCCAAATGCTTCAGCAGAGTCATTAAATACTGCAGCAGAGACCTTAAATAATGCAGCAAAGTTCTTAAATAATGCAGCAGAGTCCTTAAATAACGCAGCAGAGTCGTTAAATAATGCAGCAAAGTCCTTAAATAATGCAGCTGAGTCCTCAAATGCTTCAGCAGGATCCTTAAATAATGCAGCAGAGACCTTTAATAATGCAGCTGAGTCCTCAAATGCTTCAGCAGAGTCATTAAATAATGCAGCAGGATCCTAAAATAATGCAATAAAGTCCTTAAATTATGCAGCAGAGTCCTTAAATAATGCAGCAAAGTCCTTAAATAATGCAGCAGAGTCCTTACATAATGCAACAAAGTCCTTAAATAATGCAGCAGAGTACTTAAATAATGCAACAAAGTTCTTAAATAATGCAGCAGAGTCCTTAAATAATGCAGCAAAGTCCTTAAGTACCATAGCAGAGTCCTTAAATAATGCAGAAGAGACCTTAAATAATGCAACAAAGTCCTTAAATAATGAAGCAGATTCCTTAAATTCTGCAGCAGTGTCCTTAAATAATGCATCAAAGTCCTTAAATAATGCAGCAGAGTCCTTAAATACCGCAGCAGAGTCCTTAAATAATGCAGCAAAGTAATTAAATAATGCAACAGAGTCCTTAAATAATGCAGCAAAGTCCTTAAATAATGCAGCAGAGTCCTTAAATACCAAAGCATAGTCCTTAAATAATGCGGCAGAGTCCTTAAATAATGCAACAAAGTCCTTAAATAATGCAGCAGAGTCCTTAAATAATGCAACAAAGTCCTTAAATAATGCAGCAAAGTCCTTAAATAAAGCAGCAAAGTCCTTACATAATGCAGCAGAGTCCTTAAACAATGCATCTGAGTCCCCAATTGCTTCAGCAGAGTCATTAAACACTGCAGCAGAGTCCTTAAATAATGCAGCAAAGTCTTAAATAATGCAGCAGAGTCCTTAAATAACGCAGCAGTCCTTAAATAATGCAGCAAAATCCTTAAATAATGCAGCAGAGTCCTTAAATACCGCAGCAGAGTCATTAAATAATGCAGCAGAGTCCTTAAATAATACAGCAGAGACCTTAAATAATGCAGCTGAGTCCTCAAATGCTTCAGCAGAGTCATTAAATAATGCAGCAGAGTCCTTAAATAATGCAATAAAGTCCTTAAATAATGCAGCAGAGTCCTTAAATAATGCGGCAAGTCCTTAAATAATGCAGCAGACTTCTAACATAATGCAACATAGTCCTTAAATAATGCAGCAGAGTCCTTATATAATGCAACAAAGTCATTAAATAATGCAGCAGAGTCCTTAAATAATGCAGCAAAGTCCTTAAATAATACAGCAGAGTCCTTAAGTACCACAGCATAGTCCTTAAATAATGCAGCAAAGTCCTTAAATAATGCAGCAGAGTCCTTAAATAATGCAACAAAGTCCTTAAATAATGCAGCAGAGTCCTTAAATACCGCAGCAGAGTCCTTAAATAATGCAGCAAAGTCCTTAAATAATACAACAAAGTCCTTAAATAATGCAGCAGAGTCATTAAATAATGCAGCAAAGTCCTTAAATAATGCAGCAGAGTCCTTAAATAATGCAGCAAATTCCTTAAATAATGCAGCAGAGTCATTAAATAATGCAATAAAGTCCTTAAATAATGCAACAGAGTCCTTAAATAATGCAGCAAAGTCCTTAAATAATGCAGCAGAGTCCTTAAATAATGCAAAAAAGTCCTTAAATAATGCAGCAGAGTCCTTAAATAATACAGCAAAGTCCTTAAATAATGCAGCAGAGTCCTTAAATAATGCAACAAAGTCCTTAAATAATGCAGTAGAGTCCTTAAATAATACAGCAAAGTCCTTAAATAATGCAGCAGAGTCCTAAAATAATGCAGCAAAGTCCTTAAATAATGCAGCAGAGTTCTTAAACACAGCAGCAGAGTCCTTAAATAATGCAGCAAGTAATTAAATAATGCAGCAGAGTCCTTAAGTAATGCAGCAAAGTCCTTAATTAATGCAACAAAGTCCTTAAATAATGCAACAAATTCCTTAAATAATGCAGCAGCGTCCTTAAATAATGCAACAAATTCCTTAAATAATGCAGCAGAGTCCTTAAATACCACAGCAGAGTCCTTAAATAATGCAGCAGAGACCTTAAATAATGCAACAAAGTCCTTAAATAATGCAGCAGATTCCTTAAATTCTGCAGCAGCGTCCTTAAATAATGCATCAAAGTCCTTAAATAATGCAGCAGAGTCCTTAAATACCGCAGCAGAGTCCTTAAATAATGCAGCAAATTCCTTATATAATGCAGCAGAGTCCTTAAATAATGCAGCAGAGTCCTCAAATGCTTCAGCAGAGTCATTAAATAATGCAGCAAAGTCCTTAAATAATGCAGCAGAGTCCTTAAATAATGCAGCTGAGTCCTCAAATGCTTCAGCAGAGTCATTAAATAATGCAGAAGACTCCTTAAATAATGCAGCAAAGTCCTTAAATAATGCAGCTGAGTCCTCAAATGCTTCAGCAGGATCCTTAAATAATGCAGCAGGATCCTTAAATAATGCAATAAAGTCCTTAAATTATGCAGCAGAGTCCTTAAATAATGCAGCAAAGTCCTTAAATAATGCAGCAGTGTCCTTACATAATGCAACAAACTCCTTAAATAATGCAGCAGAGTCCTTAAATAATGCAACAAAGTTCTTAAATAATGCATCAAAGTCCTTAAATAATGCAGCAAAGTCCTTAAATAATGCAGCAAATTCCTTAAATAATGCAGCAGAGTCCTTAAATAATGCAGCTGAGTCCTCAAATACTTCAGCAGAGTCATTAAATAATGCAGAAGAGTCCTTAAATAATGCAGCAAAGTTCTTAAATAATGCAGCAGAGTCCTTAAATAACGCAGCAGAGTCGTTAAATAATGCAGCAAAGTCCTTAAATAATGCAGCTGAGTCCTCAAATGCTTCAGCAGGATCCTTAAATAATGCAGCAGAGACCTTTAATAATGCAGCTGAGTCCTCAAATGCTTCAGCAGAGTCATTAAATAATGCAGCAGGATCCTAAAATAATGCAATAAAGTCCTTAAATTATGCAGCAGAGTCCTTAAATAATGCAGCAAAGTCCTTAAATAATGCAGCAGAGTCCTTACATAATGCAACAAAGTCCTTAAATAATGCAGCAGAGTCCTTAAATAATGCAACAAAGTTCTTAAATAATGCAGCAGAGTCCTTAAATAATGCAGCAAAGTCCTTAAGTACCATAGCAGAGTCCTTAAATAATGCAGCAGAGACCTTAAATAATGCAACAAAGTCCTTAAATAATGAAGCAGATTCCTTAAATTCTGCAGCAGTGTCCTTAAATAATGCATCAAAGTCCTTAAATAATGCAGCAGAGTCCTTAAATAATGCAGCAAAGTAATTAAATAATGCAGCAGAGTCCTTAAATAATGCAGCAAAGTCCTTAAATAATGCAGCAGAGTCCTTAAATACCAAAGCATAGTCCTTAAATAATGCGGCAGAGTCCTTAAATAATGCAACAAAGTCCTTAAATAATGCAGCAGAGTCCTTAAATAATGCAACAAAGTCCTTAAATAATGCAGCAAAGTCCTTAAATAAAGCAGCAAAGTCCTTACATAATGCAGCAGAGTCCTTAAACAATGCATCTGAGTCCCCAATTGCTTCAGCAGAGTCATTAAACACTGCAGCAGAGTCCTTAAATAATGCAGCAAAGTCTTAAATAATGCAGCAGAGTCCTTAAATAACGCAGCAGTCCTTAAATAATGCAGCAAAGTCCCTAAATAATGCAGCAGAGTCCTTAAATACCGCAGCAGAGTCATTAAATAATGCAACAGAGTCCTTAAATAATACAGCAGAGACCTTAAATAATGCAGCTGAGTCCTCAAATGCTTCAGCAAAGTCATTAAATAATGCAGCAGAGTCCTTAAATAATGCGGCAAGTCCTTAAATAATGCAGCAGACTTCTAACATAATGCAACATAGTCCTTAAATAATGCAGCAGAGTCCTTATATAATGCAACAAAGTCATTAAATAATGCAGCAGAGTCCTTAAATAATGCAGCAAAGTCCTTAAATAATACAGCAGAGTCCTTAAGTACCACAGCATAGTCCTTAAATAATGCAGCAAAGTCCTTAAATAATGCAGCAGAGTCCTTAAATAATGCAACAAAGTCCTTAAATAATGCAGCAGAGTCCTTAAATACCGCAGCAGAGTCCTTAAATAATGCAGCAAAGTCCTTAAATAATACAACAAAGTCCTTAAATAATGCAGCAGAGTCATTAAATAATGCAGCAAAGTCCTTAAATAATGCAGCAGAGTCCTTAAATAATGCAGCAAATTCCTTAAATAATGCAGCAGAGTCATTAAATAATGAAATAAAGTCCTTAAATAATGCAACAGAGTCCTTAAATAATGCAGCAAAGTCCTTAAATAATGCAGCAGAGTCCTTAAATAATGCAAAAAAGTCCTTAAATAATGCAGCAGAGTCCTTAAATAATACAGCAAAGTCCTTAAATAATGCAGCAGAGTCCTTAAATAATGCAACAAAGTCCTTAAATAATGCAGTAGAGTCCTTAAATAATACAGCAAAGTCCTTAAATAATGCAGCAGAGTCCTAAAATAATGCAGCAAAGTCCTTAAATAATGCAGCAGGGTTCTTAAACACAGCAGCAGAGTCCTTAAATAATGCAGCAAGTAATTAAATAATGCAGCAGAGTCCTTAAGTAATGCAGCAAAGTCCTTAATTAATGCAGCAAAGTCCTTAAATAATGCAACAAATTCCTTAAATAATGCAGCAGAGTCCTTAAATAATGCAACAAATTCCTTAAATAATGCAGCAGAGTCCTTAAATACCACAGCAGAGTCCTTAAATAATGCAGCAGAGACCTTAAATAATGCAACAAAGTCCTTAAATAATGCAGCAGATTCCTTAAATTCTGCAGCAGCGTCCTTAAATAATGCAGCAGAGTCCTTAAATACCGCAGCAGAGTCCTTAAATAATGCAGCAAATTCCTTAAATAATGCAGCAGAGTCCTTAAATAATGCAGCTGAGTCCTCAAATGCTTCAGCAGAGTCATTAAATAATGCAGCAAAGTCCTTAAATAATGCAGCAGAGTCCTTAAATAATGCAGCTGAGTCCTCAAATGCTTCAGCAGAGTCATTAAATAATGCAGAAGACTCCTTAAATAATGCAGGAAAGTCCTTAAATAAAGCAGCAGAGTCCTTAGATAATGCAGCAGAGTCGTTAAATAATGCAGCAAAGTCCTTAAATAATGCAGCTGAGTCCTCAAATGCTTCAGCAGGATCCTTAAATAATGCAGCAGGATCCTTAAATAATGCAATAAAGTCCTTAAATTATGCAGCAGAGTCCTTAAATAATGCAGCAGAGTCCTTACATAATGCAACAAACTCCTTAAATAATGCAGCAGAGTCCTTAAATAATGCAACAAAGTTCTTAAATAATGCATCAAAGTCCTTAAATAATGCAGCAAAGTCCTTAAATAATGCAGCAAAGTCGTTAAGTACCATAGCAGAGTCCTTAAATAATGCAGCAGAGACCTTAAATAATGCAACAAAGTCCTTAAATAATGCAGCAGATTCCTTAAATTCTGCAGCAGCGTCCTTAAATAATGCAACAAAGTCCTTAAATAATGCAGCAGAGTCCTTAAATAATGCAACAAAGTCCTTAAATAATGCAAAAGAGTCCTTAAATAATGCAGCTGAGTCCTCAAATGCTTCAGCAGGATCCTTAAATAATGCAGCAGGATCCTTAAATAATGCAATTAAGTCCTTAAATTATGCAGCAGAGTCCTTAAATAATGCAGCAAAGTCCTTAAATAATGCAGCAGAGTCCTTACATAATGCAACAAACTCCTTAAATAATGCAGCAGAGTCCTTAAATAATGCAACAAAGTCCTTAAATAATGCAAAAGAGTCCTTAAATAAAGCAGCAAAGCCCTTACATAATGCAGCAGAGTCCTTAAATAATGCATCTGAGTGCCCAAATGCTTCAGCAGAGTCATTAAATACTGCAGCAGAGACCTTAAATAATGCAGCAAAGTTCTTAAATAATGCAGCAGAGTCCTTAAATAACGCAGCAGAGTCGTTAAATAATGCAGCAAAGTCCTTAAATAATGCAGCTGAGTCCTCAAATGCTTCAGCAGGATCCTTAAATAATGCAGCAGAGACCTTTAATAATGCAGCTGAGTCCTCAAATGCTTCAGCAGAGTCATTAAATAATGCAGCAGGATCCTAAAATAATGCAATAAAGTCCTTAAATTATGCAGCAGAGTCCTTAAATAATGCAGCAAAGTCCTTAAATAATGCAGCAGAGTCCTTACATAATGCAACAAAGTCCTTAAATAATGCAGCAGAGTCCTTAAATAATGCAACAAAGTTCTTAAATAATGCAGCAGAGTCCTTAAATAATGCAGCAAAGTCCTTAAGTACCATAGCAGAGTCCTTAAATAATGCAGAAGAGACCTTAAATAATGCAACAAAGTCCTTAAATAATGAAGCAGATAACTTAAATTCTGCAGCAGTGTCCTTAAATAATGCATCAAAGTCCTTAAATAATGCAGCAGAGTCCTTAAATACCGCAGCAGAGTCCTTAAATAATGCAGCAAAGTAATTAAATAATGCAGCAGAGTCCTTAAATAATGCAGCAAAGTCCTTAAATAATGCAGCAGAGTCCTTAAATACCAAAGCATAGTCCTTAAATAATGCGGCAGAGTCCTTAAATAATGCAACAAAGTCCTTAAATAATGCAGCAGAGTCCTTAAATAATGCAACAAAGTCCTTAAATAATGCAGCAAAGTCCTTAAATAAAGCAGCAAAGTCCTTACATAATGCAGCAGAGTCCTTAAACAATGCATCTGAGTCCCCAATTGCTTCAGCAGAGTCATTAAACACTGCAGCAGAGTCCTTAAATAATGCAGCAAAGTCTTAAATAATGCAGCAGAGTCCTTAAATAACGCAGCAGTCCTTAAATAATGCAGCAAAGTCCTTAAATAATGCAGCAGAGTCCTTAAATACCGCAGCAGAGTCATTAAATAATGCAGCAGAGTCCTTAAATAATACAGCAGAGACCTTAAATAATGCAGCTGAGTCCTCAAATGCTTCAGCAGAGTCCTTAAATAATGCAATAAAGTCCTTAAATAATGCAGCAGAGTCCTTAAATAATGCGGCAAGTCCTTAAATAATGCAGCAGACTTCTAACATAATGCAACATAGTCCTTAAATAATGCAGCAGAGTCCATATATAATGCAACAAAGTCATTAAATAATGCAGCAGAGTCCTTAAATAATGCAGCAAAGTCCTTAAATAATACAGCAGAGTCCTTAAGTACCACAGCATAGTCCTTAAATAATGCAGCAAAGTCCTTAAATAATGCAGCAGAGTCCTTAAATAATGCAACAAAGTCCTTAAATAATGCAGCAGAGTCCTTAAATACCGCAGCAGAGTCCTTAAATAATGCAGCAAAGTCCTTAAATAATACAACAAAGTCCTTAAATAATGCAGCAGAGTCATTAAATAATGCAGCAAAGTCCTTAAATAATGCAGCAGAGTCCTTAAATAATGCAGCAAATTCCTTAAATAATGCAGCAGAGTCATTAAATAATGCAATAAAGTCCTTAAATAATGCAACAGAGTCCTTAAATAATGCAGCAAAGTCCTTAAATAATGCAGCAGAGTCCTTAAATAATGCAAAAAAGTCCTTAAATAATGCAGCAGAGTCCTTAAATAATACAGCAAAGTCCTTAAATAATGCAGCAGAGTCCTTAAATAATGCAACAAAGTCCTTAAATAATGCAGTAGAGTCCTTAAATAATACAGCAAAGTCCTTAAATAATGCAGCAGAGTCCTAAAATAATGCAGCAAAGTCCTTAAATAATGCAGCAGAGTTCTTAAACACAGCAGCAGAGTCCTTAAATAATGCAGCAAGTAATTAAATAATGCAGCAGAGTCCTTAAGTAATGCAGCAAAGTCCTTAATTAATGCAGCAAAGTCCTTAAATAATGCAACAAATTCCTTAAATAATGCAGCAGAGTCCTTAAATAATGCAACAAATTCCTTAAATAATGCAGCAGAGTCCTTAAATACCACAGCAGAGTCCTTAAATAATGCAGCAGAGACCTTAAATAATGCAACAAAGTCCTTAAATAATGCAGCAGATTCCTTAAATTCTGCAGCAGCGTCCTTAAATAATGCAGCAGAGTCCTTAAATACCGCAGCAGAGTCCTTAAATAATGCAGCAAATTCCTTAAATAATGCAGCAGAGTCCTTAAATAATGCAGCTGAGTCCTCAAATGCTTCAGCAGAGTCATTAAATAATGCAGCAAAGTCCTTAAATAATGCAGCAGAGTCCTTAAATAATGCAGCTGAGTCCTCAAATGCTTCAGCAGAGTCATTAAATAATGCAGAAGACTCCTTAAATAATGCAGGAAAGTCCTTAAATAAAGCAGCAGAGTCCTTAGATAATGCAGCAGAGTCGTTAAATAATGCAGCAAAGTCCTTAAATAATGCAGCTGAGTCCTCAAATGCTTCAGCAGGATCCTTAAATAATGCAGCAGGATCCTTAAATAATGCAATAAAGTCCTTAAATTATGCAGCAGAGTCCTTAAATAATGCAGCAGAGTCCTTACATAATGCAACAAACTCCTTAAATAATGCAGCAGAGTCCTTAAATAATGCAACAAAGTTCTTAAATAATGCATCAAAGTCCTTAAATAATGCAGCAAAGTCCTTAAATAATGCAGCAAAGTCGTTAAGTACCATAGCAGAGTCCTTAAATAATGCAGCAGAGACCTTAAATAATGCAACAAAGTCCTTAAATAATGCAGCAGATTCCTTAAATTCTGCAGCAGCGTCCTTAAATAATGCAACAAAGTCCTTAAATAATGCAGCAGAGTCCTTAAATAATGCAACAAAGTCCTTAAATAATGCAAAAGAGTCCTTACATAATGCAACAAACTCCTTAAATAATGCAGCAGAGTCCTTAAATAATGCAACAAAGTCCTTAAATAATGCAAAAGAGTCCTTAAATAAAGCAGCAAAGCCCTTACATAATGCAGCAGAGTCCTTAAATAATGCATCTGAGTGCCCAAATGCTTCAGCAGAGTCATTAAATACTGCAGCAGAGACCTTAAATAATGCAGCAAAGTTCTTAAATAATGCAGCAGAGTCCTTAAATAACGCAGCAGAGTCGTTAAATAATGCAGCAAAGTCCTTAAATAATGCAGCTGAGTCCTCAAATGCTTCAGCAGGATCCTTAAATAATGCAGCAGAGACCTTTAATAATGCAGCTGAGTCCTCAAATGCTTCAGCAGAGTCATTAAATAATGCAGCAGGATCCTAAAATAATGCAATAAAGTCCTTAAATTATGCAGCAGAGTCCTTAAATAATGCAGCAAAGTCCTTAAATAATGCAGCAGAGTCCTTACATAATGCAACAAAGTCCTTAAATAATGCAGCAGAGTCCTTAAATAATGCAACAAAGTTCTTAAATAATGCAGCAGAGTCCTTAAATAATGCAGCAAAGTCCTTAAGTACCATAGCAGAGTCCTTAAATAATGCAGAAGAGACCTTAAATAATGCAACAAAGTCCTTAAATAATGAAGCAGATTCCTTAAATTCTGCAGCAGTGTCCTTAAATAATGCATCAAAGTCCTTAAATAATGCAGCAGAGTCCTTAAATACCGCAGCAGAGTCCTTAAATAATGCAGCAAAGTAATTAAATAATGCAACAGAGTCCTTAAATAATGCAGCAAAGTCCTTAAATAATGCAGCAGAGTCCTTAAATACCAAAGCATAGTCCTTAAATAATGCGGCAGAGTCCTTAAATAATGCAACAAAGTCCTTAAATAATGCAGCAGAGTCCTTAAATAATGCAACAAAGTCCTTAAATAATGCAGCAAAGTCCTTAAATAAAGCAGCAAAGTCCTTACATAATGCAGCAGAGTCCTTAAACAATGCATCTGAGTCCCCAATTGCTTCAGCAGAGTCATTAAACACTGCAGCAGAGTCCTTAAATAATGCAGCAAAGTCTTAAATAATGCAGCAGAGTCCTTAAATAACGCAGCAGTCCTTAAATAATGCAGCAAAATCCTTAAATAATGCAGCAGAGTCCTTAAATACCGCAGCAGAGTCATTAAATAATGCAGCAGAGTCCTTAAATAATACAGCAGAGACCTTAAATAATGCAGCTGAGTCCTCAAATGCTTCAGCAGAGTCATTAAATAATGCAGCAGAGTCCTTAAATAATGCAATAAAGTCCTTAAATAATGCAGCAGAGTCCTTAAATAATGCGGCAAGTCCTTAAATAATGCAGCAGACTTCTAACATAATGCAACATAGTCCTTAAATAATGCAGCAGAGTCCTTATATAATGCAACAAAGTCATTAAATAATGCAGCAGAGTCCTTAAATAATGCAGCAAAGTCCTTAAATAATACAGCAGAGTCCTTAAGTACCACAGCATAGTCCTTAAATAATGCAGCAAAGTCCTTAAATAATGCAGCAGAGTCCTTAAATAATGCAACAAAGTCCTTAAATAATGCAGCAGAGTCCTTAAATACCGCAGCAGAGTCCTTAAATAATGCAGCAAAGTCCTTAAATAATACAACAAAGTCCTTAAATAATGCAGCAGAGTCATTAAATAATGCAGCAAAGTCCTTAAATAATGCAGCAGAGTCCTTAAATAATGCAGCAAATTCCTTAAATAATGCAGCAGAGTCATTAAATAATGCAATAAAGTCCTTAAATAATGCAACAGAGTCCTTAAATAATGCAGCAAAGTCCTTAAATAATGCAGCAGAGTCCTTAAATAATGCAAAAAAGTCCTTAAATAATGCAGCAGAGTCCTTAAATAATACAGCAAAGTCCTTAAATAATGCAGCAGAGTCCTTAAATAATGCAACAAAGTCCTTAAATAATGCAGTAGAGTCCTTAAATAATACAGCAAAGTCCTTAAATAATGCAGCAGAGTCCTAAAATAATGCAGCAAAGTCCTTAAATAATGCAGCAGAGTTCTTAAACACAGCAGCAGAGTCCTTAAATAATGCAGCAAGTAATTAAATAATGCAGCAGAGTCCTTAAGTAATGCAGCAAAGTCCTTAATTAATGCAACAAAGTCCTTAAATAATGCAACAAATTCCTTAAATAATGCAGCAGCGTCCTTAAATAATGCAACAAATTCCTTAAATAATGCAGCAGAGTCCTTAAATACCACAGCAGAGTCCTTAAATAATGCAGCAGAGACCTTAAATAATGCAACAAAGTCCTTAAATAATGCAGCAGATTCCTTAAATTCTGCAGCAGCGTCCTTAAATAATGCATCAAAGTCCTTAAATAATGCAGCAGAGTCCTTAAATACCGCAGCAGAGTCCTTAAATAATGCAGCAAATTCCTTATATAATGCAGCAGAGTCCTTAAATAATGCAGCAGAGTCCTCAAATGCTTCAGCAGAGTCATTAAATAATGCAGCAAAGTCCTTAAATAATGCAGCAGAGTCCTTAAATAATGCAGCTGAGTCCTCAAATGCTTCAGCAGAGTCATTAAATAATGCAGAAGACTCCTTAAATAATGCAGGAAAGTCCTTAAATAAAGCAGCAGAGTCCTTAGATAATGCAGCAGAGTCGTTAAATAATGCAGCAAAGTCCTTAAATAATGCAGCTGAGTCCTCAAATGCTTCAGCAGGATCCTTAAATAATGCAGCAGGATCCTTAAATAATGCAATAAAGTCCTTAAATTATGCAGCAGAGTCCTTAAATAATGCAGCAAAGTCCTTAAATAATGCAGCAGTGTCCTTACATAATGCAACAAACTCCTTAAATAATGCAGCAGAGTCCTTAAATAATGCAACAAAGTTCTTAAATAATGCATCAAAGTCCTTAAATAATGCAGCAAAGTCCTTAAATAATGCAGCAAATTCCTTAAATAATGCAGCAGAGTCCTTAAATAATGCAGCTGAGTCCTCAAATACTTCAGCAGAGTTATTAAATAATGCAGAAGAGTCCTTAAATAATGCAGCAAAGTTCTTAAATAATGCAGCAGAGTCCTTAAATAACGCAGCAGAGTCGTTAAATAATGCAGCAAAGTCCTTAAATAATGCAGCTGAGTCCTCAAATGCTTCAGCAGGATCCTTAAATAATGCAGCAGAGACCTTTAATAATGCAGCTGAGTCCTCAAATGCTTCAGCAGAGTCATTAAATAATGCAGCAGGATCCTAAAATAATGCAATAAAGTCCTTAAATTATGCAGCAGAGTCCTTAAATAATGCAGCAAAGTCCTTAAATAATGCAGCAGAGTCCTTACATAATGCAACAAAGTCCTTAAATAATGCAGCAGAGTACTTAAATAATGCAACAAAGTTCTTAAATAATGCAGCAGAGTCCTTAAATAATGCAGCAAAGTCCTTAAGTACCATAGCAGAGTCCTTAAATAATGCAGAAGAGACCTTAAATAATGCAACAAAGTCCTTAAATAATGAAGCAGATTCCTTAAATTCTGCAGCAGTGTCCTTAAATAATGCATCAAAGTCCTTAAATAATGCAGCAGAGTCCTTAAATACCGCAGCAGAGTCCTTAAATAATGCAGCAAAGTAATTAAATAATGCAACAGAGTCCTTAAATAATGCAGCAAAGTCCTTAAATAATGCAGCAGAGTCCTTAAATACCAAAGCATAGTCCTTAAATTATGCAGCAGAGTCCTTAAATAATGCAGCAAAGTCCTTAAATAATGCAGCAGAGTCCTTACATAATGCAACAAAGTCCTTAAATAATGCAGCAGAGTCCTTAAATAATGCAACAAAGTTCTTAAATAATGCAGCAGAGTCCTTAAATAATGCAGCAAAGTCCTTAAGTACCATAGCAGAGTCCTTAAATAATGCAGCAGAGACCTTAAATAATGCAACAAAGTCCTTAAATAATGAAGCAGATTCCTTAAATTCTGCAGCAGTGTCCTTAAATAATGCATCAAAGTCCTTAAATAATGCAGCAGAGTCCTTAAATAATGCAGCAAAGTAATTAAATAATGCAGCAGAGTCCTTAAATAATGCAGCAAAGTCCTTAAATAATGCAGCAGAGTCCTTAAATACCAAAGCATAGTCCTTAAATAATGCGGCAGAGTCCTTAAATAATGCAACAAAGTCCTTAAATAATGCAGCAGAGTCCTTAAATAATGCAACAAAGTCCTTAAATAATGCAGCAAAGTCCTTAAATAAAGCAGCAAAGTCCTTACATAATGCAGCAGAGTCCTTAAACAATGCATCTGAGTCCCCAATTGCTTCAGCAGAGTCATTAAACACTGCAGCAGAGTCCTTAAATAATGCAGCAAAGTCTTAAATAATGCAGCAGAGTCCTTAAATAACGCAGCAGTCCTTAAATAATGCAGCAAAGTCCCTAAATAATGCAGCAGAGTCCTTAAATACCGCAGCAGAGTCATTAAATAATGCAACAGAGTCCTTAAATAATACAGCAGAGACCTTAAATAATGCAGCTGAGTCCTCAAATGCTTCAGCAAAGTCATTAAATAATGCAGCAGAGTCCTTAAATAATGCGGCAAGTCCTTAAATAATGCAGCAGACTTCTAACATAATGCAACATAGTCCTTAAATAATGCAGCAGAGTCCTTATATAATGCAACAAAGTCATTAAATAATGCAGCAGAGTCCTTAAATAATGCAGCAAAGTCCTTAAATAATACAGCAGAGTCCTTAAGTACCACAGCATAGTCCTTAAATAATGCAGCAAAGTCCTTAAATAATGCAGCAGAGTCCTTAAATAATGCAACAAAGTCCTTAAATAATGCAGCAGAGTCCTTAAATACCGCAGCAGAGTCCTTAAATAATGCAGCAAAGTCCTTAAATAATACAACAAAGTCCTTAAATAATGCAGCAGAGTCATTAAATAATGCAGCAAAGTCCTTAAATAATGCAGCAGAGTCCTTAAATAATGCAGCAAATTCCTTAAATAATGCAGCAGAGTCATTAAATAATGAAATAAAGTCCTTAAATAATGCAACAGAGTCCTTAAATAATGCAGCAAAGTCCTTAAATAATGCAGCAGAGTCCTTAAATAATGCAAAAAAGTCCTTAAATAATGCAGCAGAGTCCTTAAATAATACAGCAAAGTCCTTAAATAATGCAGCAGAGTCCTTAAATAATGCAACAAAGTCCTTAAATAATGCAGTAGAGTCCTTAAATAATACAGCAAAGTCCTTAAATAATGCAGCAGAGTCCTAAAATAATGCAGCAAAGTCCTTAAATAATGCAGCAGGGTTCTTAAACACAGCAGCAGAGTCCTTAAATAATGCAGCAAGTAATTAAATAATGCAGCAGAGTCCTTAAGTAATGCAGCAAAGTCCTTAATTAATGCAGCAAAGTCCTTAAATAATGCAACAAATTCCTTAAATAATGCAGCAGAGTCCTTAAATAATGCAACAAATTCCTTAAATAATGCAGCAGAGTCCTTAAATACCACAGCAGAGTCCTTAAATAATGCAGCAGAGACCTTAAATAATGCAACAAAGTCCTTAAATAATGCAGCAGATTCCTTAAATTCTGCAGCAGCGTCCTTAAATAATGCAGCAGAGTCCTTAAATACCGCAGCAGAGTCCTTAAATAATGCAGCAAATTCCTTAAATAATGCAGCAGAGTCCTTAAATAATGCAGCTGAGTCCTCAAATGCTTCAGCAGAGTCATTAAATAATGCAGCAAAGTCCTTAAATAATGCAGCAGAGTCCTTAAATAATGCAGCTGAGTCCTCAAATGCTTCAGCAGAGTCATTAAATAATGCAGAAGACTCCTTAAATAATGCAGGAAAGTCCTTAAATAAAGCAGCAGAGTCCTTAGATAATGCAGCAGAGTCGTTAAATAATGCAGCAAAGTCCTTAAATAATGCAGCTGAGTCCTCAAATGCTTCAGCAGGATCCTTAAATAATGCAGCAGGATCCTTAAATAATGCAATAAAGTCCTTAAATTATGCAGCAGAGTCCTTAAATAATGCAGCAGAGTCCTTACATAATGCAACAAACTCCTTAAATAATGCAGCAGAGTCCTTAAATAATGCAACAAAGTTCTTAAATAATGCATCAAAGTCCTTAAATAATGCAGCAAAGTCCTTAAATAATGCAGCAAAGTCGTTAAGTACCATAGCAGAGTCCTTAAATAATGCAGCAGAGACCTTAAATAATGCAACAAAGTCCTTAAATAATGCAGCAGATTCCTTAAATTCTGCAGCAGCGTCCTTAAATAATGCAACAAAGTCCTTAAATAATGCAGCAGAGTCCTTAAATAATGCAACAAAGTCCTTAAATAATGCAAAAGAGTCCTTAAATAATGCAGCTGAGTCCTCAAATGCTTCAGCAGGATCCTTAAATAATGCAGCAGGATCCTTAAATAATGCAATTAAGTCCTTAAATTATGCAGCAGAGTCCTTAAATAATGCAGCAAAGTCCTTAAATAATGCAGCAGAGTCCTTACATAATGCAACAAACTCCTTAAATAATGCAGCAGAGTCCTTAAATAATGCAACAAAGTCCTTAAATAATGCAAAAGAGTCCTTAAATAAAGCAGCAAAGCCCTTACATAATGCAGCAGAGTCCTTAAATAATGCATCTGAGTGCCCAAATGCTTCAGCAGAGTCATTAAATACTGCAGCAGAGACCTTAAATAATGCAGCAAAGTTCTTAAATAATGCAGCAGAGTCCTTAAATAACGCAGCAGAGTCGTTAAATAATGCAGCAAAGTCCTTAAATAATGCAGCTGAGTCCTCAAATGCTTCAGCAGGATCCTTAAATAATGCAGCAGAGACCTTTAATAATGCAGCTGAGTCCTCAAATGCTTCAGCAGAGTCATTAAATAATGCAGCAGGATCCTAAAATAATGCAATAAAGTCCTTAAATTATGCAGCAGAGTCCTTAAATAATGCAGCAAAGTCCTTAAATAATGCAGCAGAGTCCTTACATAATGCAACAAAGTCCTTAAATAATGCAGCAGAGTCCTTAAATAATGCAACAAAGTTCTTAAATAATGCAGCAGAGTCCTTAAATAATGCAGCAAAGTCCTTAAGTACCATAGCAGAGTCCTTAAATAATGCAGAAGAGACCTTAAATAATGCAACAAAGTCCTTAAATAATGAAGCAGATAACTTAAATTCTGCAGCAGTGTCCTTAAATAATGCATCAAAGTCCTTAAATAATGCAGCAGAGTCCTTAAATACCGCAGCAGAGTCCTTAAATAATGCAGCAAAGTAATTAAATAATGCAGCAGAGTCCTTAAATAATGCAGCAAAGTCCTTAAATAATGCAGCAGAGTCCTTAAATACCAAAGCATAGTCCTTAAATAATGCGGCAGAGTCCTTAAATAATGCAACAAAGTCCTTAAATAATGCAGCAGAGTCCTTAAATAATGCAACAAAGTCCTTAAATAATGCAGCAAAGTCCTTAAATAAAGCAGCAAAGTCCTTACATAATGCAGCAGAGTCCTTAAACAATGCATCTGAGTCCCCAATTGCTTCAGCAGAGTCATTAAACACTGCAGCAGAGTCCTTAAATAATGCAGCAAAGTCTTAAATAATGCAGCAGAGTCCTTAAATAACGCAGCAGTCCTTAAATAATGCAGCAAAGTCCTTAAATAATGCAGCAGAGTCCTTAAATACCGCAGCAGAGTCATTAAATAATGCAGCAGAGTCCTTAAATAATACAGCAGAGACCTTAAATAATGCAGCTGAGTCCTCAAATGCTTCAGCAGAGTCCTTAAATAATGCAATAAAGTCCTTAAATAATGCAGCAGAGTCCTTAAATAATGCGGCAAGTCCTTAAATAATGCAGCAGACTTCTAACATAATGCAACATAGTCCTTAAATAATGCAGCAGAGTCCATATATAATGCAACAAAGTCATTAAATAATGCAGCAGAGTCCTTAAATAATGCAGCAAAGTCCTTAAATAATACAGCAGAGTCCTTAAGTACCACAGCATAGTCCTTAAATAATGCAGCAAAGTCCTTAAATAATGCAGCAGAGTCCTTAAATAATGCAACAAAGTCCTTAAATAATGCAGCAGAGTCCTTAAATACCGCAGCAGAGTCCTTAAATAATGCAGCAAAGTCCTTAAATAATACAACAAAGTCCTTAAATAATGCAGCAGAGTCATTAAATAATGCAGCAAAGTCCTTAAATAATGCAGCAGAGTCCTTAAATAATGCAGCAAATTCCTTAAATAATGCAGCAGAGTCATTAAATAATGCAATAAAGTCCTTAAATAATGCAACAGAGTCCTTAAATAATGCAGCAAAGTCCTTAAATAATGCAGCAGAGTCCTTAAATAATGCAAAAAAGTCCTTAAATAATGCAGCAGAGTCCTTAAATAATACAGCAAAGTCCTTAAATAATGCAGCAGAGTCCTTAAATAATGCAACAAAGTCCTTAAATAATGCAGTAGAGTCCTTAAATAATACAGCAAAGTCCTTAAATAATGCAGCAGAGTCCTAAAATAATGCAGCAAAGTCCTTAAATAATGCAGCAGAGTTCTTAAACACAGCAGCAGAGTCCTTAAATAATGCAGCAAGTAATTAAATAATGCAGCAGAGTCCTTAAGTAATGCAGCAAAGTCCTTAATTAATGCAGCAAAGTCCTTAAATAATGCAACAAATTCCTTAAATAATGCAGCAGAGTCCTTAAATAATGCAACAAATTCCTTAAATAATGCAGCAGAGTCCTTAAATACCACAGCAGAGTCCTTAAATAATGCAGCAGAGACCTTAAATAATGCAACAAAGTCCTTAAATAATGCAGCAGATTCCTTAAATTCTGCAGCAGCGTCCTTAAATAATGCAGCAGAGTCCTTAAATACCGCAGCAGAGTCCTTAAATAATGCAGCAAATTCCTTAAATAATGCAGCAGAGTCCTTAAATAATGCAGCTGAGTCCTCAAATGCTTCAGCAGAGTCATTAAATAATGCAGCAAAGTCCTTAAATAATGCAGCAGAGTCCTTAAATAATGCAGCTGAGTCCTCAAATGCTTCAGCAGAGTCATTAAATAATGCAGAAGACTCCTTAAATAATGCAGGAAAGTCCTTAAATAAAGCAGCAGAGTCCTTAGATAATGCAGCAGAGTCGTTAAATAATGCAGCAAAGTCCTTAAATAATGCAGCTGAGTCCTCAAATGCTTCAGCAGGATCCTTAAATAATGCAGCAGGATCCTTAAATAATGCAATAAAGTCCTTAAATTATGCAGCAGAGTCCTTAAATAATGCAGCAGAGTCCTTACATAATGCAACAAACTCCTTAAATAATGCAGCAGAGTCCTTAAATAATGCAACAAAGTTCTTAAATAATGCATCAAAGTCCTTAAATAATGCAGCAAAGTCCTTAAATAATGCAGCAAAGTCGTTAAGTACCATAGCAGAGTCCTTAAATAATGCAGCAGAGACCTTAAATAATGCAACAAAGTCCTTAAATAATGCAGCAGATTCCTTAAATTCTGCAGCAGCGTCCTTAAATAATGCAACAAAGTCCTTAAATAATGCAGCAGAGTCCTTAAATAATGCAACAAAGTCCTTAAATAATGCAAAAGAGTCCTTACATAATGCAACAAACTCCTTAAATAATGCAGCAGAGTCCTTAAATAATGCAACAAAGTCCTTAAATAATGCAAAAGAGTCCTTAAATAAAGCAGCAAAGCCCTTACATAATGCAGCAGAGTCCTTAAATAATGCATCTGAGTGCCCAAATGCTTCAGCAGAGTCATTAAATACTGCAGCAGAGACCTTAAATAATGCAGCAAAGTTCTTAAATAATGCAGCAGAGTCCTTAAATAACGCAGCAGAGTCGTTAAATAATGCAGCAAAGTCCTTAAATAATGCAGCTGAGTCCTCAAATGCTTCAGCAGGATCCTTAAATAATGCAGCAGAGACCTTTAATAATGCAGCTGAGTCCTCAAATGCTTCAGCAGAGTCATTAAATAATGCAGCAGGATCCTAAAATAATGCAATAAAGTCCTTAAATTATGCAGCAGAGTCCTTAAATAATGCAGCAAAGTCCTTAAATAATGCAGCAGAGTCCTTACATAATGCAACAAAGTCCTTAAATAATGCAGCAGAGTCCTTAAATAATGCAACAAAGTTCTTAAATAATGCAGCAGAGTCCTTAAATAATGCAGCAAAGTCCTTAAGTACCATAGCAGAGTCCTTAAATAATGCAGAAGAGACCTTAAATAATGCAACAAAGTCCTTAAATAATGAAGCAGATTCCTTAAATTCTGCAGCAGTGTCCTTAAATAATGCATCAAAGTCCTTAAATAATGCAGCAGAGTCCTTAAATACCGCAGCAGAGTCCTTAAATAATGCAGCAAAGTAATTAAATAATGCAACAGAGTCCTTAAATAATGCAGCAAAGTCCTTAAATAATGCAGCAGAGTCCTTAAATACCAAAGCATAGTCCTTAAATAATGCGGCAGAGTCCTTAAA
Organism: Phyllobates terribilis; assembly: GCF_046119375.1. Lineage (NCBI taxonomy): Eukaryota > Metazoa > Chordata > Amphibia > Anura > Dendrobatidae > Phyllobates > Phyllobates terribilis. The sequence goes on from NW_027363048.1 coordinate 1,285,673, forward strand.
TAATGCAACAAAGTCCTTAAATAATGCAGCAGAGTCCTTAAATAATGCAACAAAGTCCTTAAATAATGCAGCAAAGTCCTTAAATAAAGCAGCAAAGTCCTTACATAATGCAGCAGAGTCCTTAAACAATGCATCTGAGTCCCCAATTGCTTCAGCAGAGTCATTAAACACTGCAGCAGAGTCCTTAAATAATGCAGCAAAGTCTTAAATAATGCAGCAGAGTCCTTAAATAACGCAGCAGTCCTTAAATAATGCAGCAAAATCCTTAAATAATGCAGCAGAGTCCTTAAATACCGCAGCAGAGTCATTAAATAATGCAGCAGAGTCCTTAAATAATACAGCAGAGACCTTAAATAATGCAGCTGAGTCCTCAAATGCTTCAGCAGAGTCATTAAATAATGCAGCAGAGTCCTTAAATAATGCAATAAAGTCCTTAAATAATGCAGCAGAGTCCTTAAATAATGCGGCAAGTCCTTAAATAATGCAGCAGACTTCTAACATAATGCAACATAGTCCTTAAATAATGCAGCAGAGTCCTTATATAATGCAACAAAGTCATTAAATAATGCAGCAGAGTCCTTAAATAATGCAGCAAAGTCCTTAAATAATACAGCAGAGTCCTTAAGTACCACAGCATAGTCCTTAAATAATGCAGCAAAGTCCTTAAATAATGCAGCAGAGTCCTTAAATAATGCAACAAAGTCCTTAAATAATGCAGCAGAGTCCTTAAATACCGCAGCAGAGTCCTTAAATAATGCAGCAAAGTCCTTAAATAATACAACAAAGTCCTTAAATAATGCAGCAGAGTCATTAAATAATGCAGCAAAGTCCTTAAATAATGCAGCAGAGTCCTTAAATAATGCAGCAAATTCCTTAAATAATGCAGCAGAGTCATTAAATAATGCAATAAAGTCCTTAAATAATGCAACAGAGTCCTTAAATAATGCAGCAAAGTCCTTAAATAATGCAGCAGAGTCCTTAAATAATGCAAAAAAGTCCTTAAATAATGCAGCAGAGTCCTTAAATAATACAGCAAAGTCCTTAAATAATGCAGCAGAGTCCTTAAATAATGCAACAAAGTCCTTAAATAATGCAGTAGAGTCCTTAAATAATACAGCAAAGTCCTTAAATAATGCAGCAGAGTCCTAAAATAATGCAGCAAAGTCCTTAAATAATGCAGCAGAGTTCTTAAACACAGCAGCAGAGTCCTTAAATAATGCAGCAAGTAATTAAATAATGCAGCAGAGTCCTTAAGTAATGCAGCAAAGTCCTTAATTAATGCAACAAAGTCCTTAAATAATGCAACAAATTCCTTAAATAATGCAGCAGCGTCCTTAAATAATGCAACAAATTCCTTAAATAATGCAGCAGAGTCCTTAAATACCACAGCAGAGTCCTTAAATAATGCAGCAGAGACCTTAAATAATGCAACAAAGTCCTTAAATAATGCAGCAGATTCCTTAAATTCTGCAGCAGCGTCCTTAAATAATGCATCAAAGTCCTTAAATAATGCAGCAGAGTCCTTAAATACCGCAGCAGAGTCCTTAAATAATGCAGCAAATTCCTTATATAATGCAGCAGAGTCCTTAAATAATGCAGCAGAGTCCTCAAATGCTTCAGCAGAGTCATTAAATAATGCAGCAAAGTCCTTAAATAATGCAGCAGAGTCCTTAAATAATGCAGCTGAGTCCTCAAATGCTTCAGCAGAGTCATTAAATAATGCAGAAGACTCCTTAAATAATGCAGGAAAGTCCTTAAATAAAGCAGCAGAGTCCTTAGATAATGCAGCAGAGTCGTTAAATAATGCAGCAAAGTCCTTAAATAATGCAGCTGAGTCCTCAAATGCTTCAGCAGGATCCTTAAATAATGCAGCAGGATCCTTAAATAATGCAATAAAGTCCTTAAATTATGCAGCAGAGTCCTTAAATAATGCAGCAAAGTCCTTAAATAATGCAGCAGTGTCCTTACATAATGCAACAAACTCCTTAAATAATGCAGCAGAGTCCTTAAATAATGCAACAAAGTTCTTAAATAATGCATCAAAGTCCTTAAATAATGCAGCAAAGTCCTTAAATAATGCAGCAAATTCCTTAAATAATGCAGCAGAGTCCTTAAATAATGCAGCTGAGTCCTCAAATACTTCAGCAGAGTTATTAAATAATGCAGAAGAGTCCTTAAATAATGCAGCAAAGTTCTTAAATAATGCAGCAGAGTCCTTAAATAACGCAGCAGAGTCGTTAAATAATGCAGCAAAGTCCTTAAATAATGCAGCTGAGTCCTCAAATGCTTCAGCAGGATCCTTAAATAATGCAGCAGAGACCTTTAATAATGCAGCTGAGTCCTCAAATGCTTCAGCAGAGTCATTAAATAATGCAGCAGGATCCTAAAATAATGCAATAAAGTCCTTAAATTATGCAGCAGAGTCCTTAAATAATGCAGCAAAGTCCTTAAATAATGCAGCAGAGTCCTTACATAATGCAACAAAGTCCTTAAATAATGCAGCAGAGTACTTAAATAATGCAACAAAGTTCTTAAATAATGCAGCAGAGTCCTTAAATAATGCAGCAAAGTCCTTAAGTACCATAGCAGAGTCCTTAAATAATGCAGAAGAGACCTTAAATAATGCAACAAAGTCCTTAAATAATGAAGCAGATTCCTTAAATTCTGCAGCAGTGTCCTTAAATAATGCATCAAAGTCCTTAAATAATGCAGCAGAGTCCTTAAATACCGCAGCAGAGTCCTTAAATAATGCAGCAAAGTAATTAAATAATGCAACAGAGTCCTTAAATAATGCAGCAAAGTCCTTAAATAATGCAGCAGAGTCCTTAAATACCAAAGCATAGTCCTTAAATAATGCGGCAGAGTCCTTAAATAATGCAACAAAGTCCTTAAATAATGCAGCAGAGTCCTTAAATAATGCAACAAAGTCCTTAAATAATGCAGCAAAGTCCTTAAATAAAGCAGCAAAGTCCTTACATAATGCAGCAGAGTCCTTAAACAATGCATCTGAGTCCCCAATTGCTTCAGCAGAGTCATTAAACACTGCAGCAGAGTCCTTAAATAATGCAGCAAAGTCTTAAATAATGCAGCAGAGTCCTTAAATAACGCAGCAGTCCTTAAATAATGCAGCAAAATCCTTAAATAATGCAGCAGAGTCCTTAAATACCGCAGCAGAGTCATTAAATAATGCAGCAGAGTCCTTAAATAATACAGCAGAGACCTTAAATAATGCAGCTGAGTCCTCAAATGCTTCAGCAGAGTCATTAAATAATGCAGCAGAGTCCTTAAATAATGCAATAAAGTCCTTAAATAATGCAGCAGAGTCCTTAAATAATGCGGCAAGTCCTTAAATAATGCAGCAGACTTCTAACATAATGCAACATAGTCCTTAAATAATGCAGCAGAGTCCTTATATAATGCAACAAAGTCATTAAATAATGCAGCAGAGTCCTTAAATAATGCAGCAAAGTCCTTAAATAATACAGCAGAGTCCTTAAGTACCACAGCATAGTCCTTAAATAATGCAGCAAAGTCCTTAAATAATGCAGCAGAGTCCTTAAATAATGCAACAAAGTCCTTAAATAATGCAGCAGAGTCCTTAAATACCGCAGCAGAGTCCTTAAATAATGCAGCAAAGTCCTTAAATAATACAACAAAGTCCTTAAATAATGCAGCAGAGTCATTAAATAATGCAGCAAAGTCCTTAAATAATGCAGCAGAGTCCTTAAATAATGCAGCAAATTCCTTAAATAATGCAGCAGAGTCATTAAATAATGCAATAAAGTCCTTAAATAATGCAACAGAGTCCTTAAATAATGCAGCAAAGTCCTTAAATAATGCAGCAGAGTCCTTAAATAATGCAAAAAAGTCCTTAAATAATGCAGCAGAGTCCTTAAATAATACAGCAAAGTCCTTAAATAATGCAGCAGAGTCCTTAAATAATGCAACAAAGTCCTTAAATAATGCAGTAGAGTCCTTAAATAATACAGCAAAGTCCTTAAATAATGCAGCAGAGTCCTAAAATAATGCAGCAAAGTCCTTAAATAATGCAGCAGAGTTCTTAAACACAGCAGCAGAGTCCTTAAATAATGCAGCAAGTAATTAAATAATGCAGCAGAGTCCTTAAGTAATGCAGCAAAGTCCTTAATTAATGCAACAAAGTCCTTAAATAATGCAACAAATTCCTTAAATAATGCAGCAGCGTCCTTAAATAATGCAACAAATTCCTTAAATAATGCAGCAGAGTCCTTAAATACCACAGCAGAGTCCTTAAATAATGCAGCAGAGACCTTAAATAATGCAACAAAGTCCTTAAATAATGCAGCAGATTCCTTAAATTCTGCAGCAGCGTCCTTAAATAATGCATCAAAGTCCTTAAATAATGCAGCAGAGTCCTTAAATACCGCAGCAGAGTCCTTAAATAATGCAGCAAATTCCTTATATAATGCAGCAGAGTCCTTAAATAATGCAGCAGAGTCCTCAAATGCTTCAGCAGAGTCATTAAATAATGCAGCAAAGTCCTTAAATAATGCAGCAGAGTCCTTAAATAATGCAGCTGAGTCCTCAAATGCTTCAGCAGAGTCATTAAATAATGCAGAAGACTCCTTAAATAATGCAGGAAAGTCCTTAAATAAAGCAGCAGAGTCCTTAGATAATGCAGCAGAGTCGTTAAATAATGCAGCAAAGTCCTTAAATAATGCAGCTGAGTCCTCAAATGCTTCAGCAGGATCCTTAAATAATGCAGCAGGATCCTTAAATAATGCAATAAAGTCCTTAAATTATGCAGCAGAGTCCTTAAATAATGCAGCAAAGTCCTTAAATAATGCAGCAGTGTCCTTACATAATGCAACAAACTCCTTAAATAATGCAGCAGAGTCCTTAAATAATGCAACAAAGTTCTTAAATAATGCATCAAAGTCCTTAAATAATGCAGCAAAGTCCTTAAATAATGCAGCAAATTCCTTAAATAATGCAGCAGAGTCCTTAAATAATGCAGCTGAGTCCTCAAATACTTCAGCAGAGTCATTAAATAATGCAGAAGAGTCCTTAAATAATGCAGCAAAGTTCTTAAATAATGCAGCAGAGTCCTTAAATAACGCAGCAGAGTCGTTAAATAATGCAGCAAAGTCCTTAAATAATGCAGCTGAGTCCTCAAATGCTTCAGCAGGATCCTTAAATAATGCAGCAGAGACCTTTAATAATGCAGCTGAGTCCTCAAATGCTTCAGCAGAGTCATTAAATAATGCAGCAGGATCCTAAAATAATGCAATAAAGTCCTTAAATTATGCAGCAGAGTCCTTAAATAATGCAGCAAAGTCCTTAAATAATGCAGCAGAGTCCTTACATAATGCAACAAAGTCCTTAAATAATGCAGCAGAGTCCTTAAATAATGCAACAAAGTTCTTAAATAATGCAGCAGAGTCCTTAAATAATGCAGCAAAGTCCTTAAGTACCATAGCAGAGTCCTTAAATAATGCAGCAGAGACCTTAAATAATGCAACAAAGTCCTTAAATAATGAAGCAGATTCCTTAAATTCTGCAGCAGTGTCCTTAAATAATGCATCAAAGTCCTTAAATAATGCAGCAGAGTCCTTAAATAATGCAGCAAAGTAATTAAATAATGCAGCAGAGTCCTTAAATAATGCAGCAAAGTCCTTAAATAATGCAGCAGAGTCCTTAAATACCAAAGCATAGTCCTTAAATAATGCGGCAGAGTCCTTAAATAATGCAACAAAGTCCTTAAATAATGCAGCAGAGTCCTTAAATAATGCAACAAAGTCCTTAAATAATGCAGCAAAGTCCTTAAATAAAGCAGCAAAGTCCTTACATAATGCAGCAGAGTCCTTAAACAATGCATCTGAGTCCCCAATTGCTTCAGCAGAGTCATTAAACACTGCAGCAGAGTCCTTAAATAATGCAGCAAAGTCTTAAATAATGCAGCAGAGTCCTTAAATAACGCAGCAGTCCTTAAATAATGCAGCAAAGTCCCTAAATAATGCAGCAGAGTCCTTAAATACCGCAGCAGAGTCATTAAATAATGCAACAGAGTCCTTAAATAATACAGCAGAGACCTTAAATAATGCAGCTGAGTCCTCAAATGCTTCAGCAAAGTCATTAAATAATGCAGCAGAGTCCTTAAATAATGCGGCAAGTCCTTAAATAATGCAGCAGACTTCTAACATAATGCAACATAGTCCTTAAATAATGCAGCAGAGTCCTTATATAATGCAACAAAGTCATTAAATAATGCAGCAGAGTCCTTAAATAATGCAGCAAAGTCCTTAAATAATACAGCAGAGTCCTTAAGTACCACAGCATAGTCCTTAAATAATGCAGCAAAGTCCTTAAATAATGCAGCAGAGTCCTTAAATAATGCAACAAAGTCCTTAAATAATGCAGCAGAGTCCTTAAATACCGCAGCAGAGTCCTTAAATAATGCAGCAAAGTCCTTAAATAATACAACAAAGTCCTTAAATAATGCAGCAGAGTCATTAAATAATGCAGCAAAGTCCTTAAATAATGCAGCAGAGTCCTTAAATAATGCAGCAAATTCCTTAAATAATGCAGCAGAGTCATTAAATAATGAAATAAAGTCCTTAAATAATGCAACAGAGTCCTTAAATAATGCAGCAAAGTCCTTAAATAATGCAGCAGAGTCCTTAAATAATGCAAAAAAGTCCTTAAATAATGCAGCAGAGTCCTTAAATAATACAGCAAAGTCCTTAAATAATGCAGCAGAGTCCTTAAATAATGCAACAAAGTCCTTAAATAATGCAGTAGAGTCCTTAAATAATACAGCAAAGTCCTTAAATAATGCAGCAGAGTCCTAAAATAATGCAGCAAAGTCCTTAAATAATGCAGCAGGGTTCTTAAACACAGCAGCAGAGTCCTTAAATAATGCAGCAAGTAATTAAATAATGCAGCAGAGTCCTTAAGTAATGCAGCAAAGTCCTTAATTAATGCAGCAAAGTCCTTAAATAATGCAACAAATTCCTTAAATAATGCAGCAGAGTCCTTAAATAATGCAACAAATTCCTTAAATAATGCAGCAGAGTCCTTAAATACCACAGCAGAGTCCTTAAATAATGCAGCAGAGACCTTAAATAATGCAACAAAGTCCTTAAATAATGCAGCAGATTCCTTAAATTCTGCAGCAGCGTCCTTAAATAATGCAGCAGAGTCCTTAAATACCGCAGCAGAGTCCTTAAATAATGCAGCAAATTCCTTAAATAATGCAGCAGAGTCCTTAAATAATGCAGCTGAGTCCTCAAATGCTTCAGCAGAGTCATTAAATAATGCAGCAAAGTCCTTAAATAATGCAGCAGAGTCCTTAAATAATGCAGCTGAGTCCTCAAATGCTTCAGCAGAGTCATTAAATAATGCAGAAGACTCCTTAAATAATGCAGGAAAGTCCTTAAATAAAGCAGCAGAGTCCTTAGATAATGCAGCAGAGTCGTTAAATAATGCAGCAAAGTCCTTAAATAATGCAGCTGAGTCCTCAAATGCTTCAGCAGGATCCTTAAATAATGCAGCAGGATCCTTAAATAATGCAATAAAGTCCTTAAATTATGCAGCAGAGTCCTTAAATAATGCAGCAGAGTCCTTACATAATGCAACAAACTCCTTAAATAATGCAGCAGAGTCCTTAAATAATGCAACAAAGTTCTTAAATAATGCATCAAAGTCCTTAAATAATGCAGCAAAGTCCTTAAATAATGCAGCAAAGTCGTTAAGTACCATAGCAGAGTCCTTAAATAATGCAGCAGAGACCTTAAATAATGCAACAAAGTCCTTAAATAATGCAGCAGATTCCTTAAATTCTGCAGCAGCGTCCTTAAATAATGCAACAAAGTCCTTAAATAATGCAGCAGAGTCCTTAAATAATGCAACAAAGTCCTTAAATAATGCAAAAGAGTCCTTAAATAATGCAGCTGAGTCCTCAAATGCTTCAGCAGGATCCTTAAATAATGCAGCAGGATCCTTAAATAATGCAATTAAGTCCTTAAATTATGCAGCAGAGTCCTTAAATAATGCAGCAAAGTCCTTAAATAATGCAGCAGAGTCCTTACATAATGCAACAAACTCCTTAAATAATGCAGCAGAGTCCTTAAATAATGCAACAAAGTCCTTAAATAATGCAAAAGAGTCCTTAAATAAAGCAGCAAAGCCCTTACATAATGCAGCAGAGTCCTTAAATAATGCATCTGAGTGCCCAAATGCTTCAGCAGAGTCATTAAATACTGCAGCAGAGACCTTAAATAATGCAGCAAAGTTCTTAAATAATGCAGCAGAGTCCTTAAATAACGCAGCAGAGTCGTTAAATAATGCAGCAAAGTCCTTAAATAATGCAGCTGAGTCCTCAAATGCTTCAGCAGGATCCTTAAATAATGCAGCAGAGACCTTTAATAATGCAGCTGAGTCCTCAAATGCTTCAGCAGAGTCATTAAATAATGCAGCAGGATCCTAAAATAATGCAATAAAGTCCTTAAATTATGCAGCAGAGTCCTTAAATAATGCAGCAAAGTCCTTAAATAATGCAGCAGAGTCCTTACATAATGCAACAAAGTCCTTAAATAATGCAGCAGAGTCCTTAAATAATGCAACAAAGTTCTTAAATAATGCAGCAGAGTCCTTAAATAATGCAGCAAAGTCCTTAAGTACCATAGCAGAGTCCTTAAATAATGCAGAAGAGACCTTAAATAATGCAACAAAGTCCTTAAATAATGAAGCAGATAACTTAAATTCTGCAGCAGTGTCCTTAAATAATGCATCAAAGTCCTTAAATAATGCAGCAGAGTCCTTAAATACCGCAGCAGAGTCCTTAAATAATGCAGCAAAGTAATTAAATAATGCAGCAGAGTCCTTAAATAATGCAGCAAAGTCCTTAAATAATGCAGCAGAGTCCTTAAATACCAAAGCATAGTCCTTAAATAATGCGGCAGAGTCCTTAAATAATGCAACAAAGTCCTTAAATAATGCAGCAGAGTCCTTAAATAATGCAACAAAGTCCTTAAATAATGCAGCAAAGTCCTTAAATAAAGCAGCAAAGTCCTTACATAATGCAGCAGAGTCCTTAAACAATGCATCTGAGTCCCCAATTGCTTCAGCAGAGTCATTAAACACTGCAGCAGAGTCCTTAAATAATGCAGCAAAGTCTTAAATAATGCAGCAGAGTCCTTAAATAACGCAGCAGTCCTTAAATAATGCAGCAAAGTCCTTAAATAATGCAGCAGAGTCCTTAAATACCGCAGCAGAGTCATTAAATAATGCAGCAGAGTCCTTAAATAATACAGCAGAGACCTTAAATAATGCAGCTGAGTCCTCAAATGCTTCAGCAGAGTCCTTAAATAATGCAATAAAGTCCTTAAATAATGCAGCAGAGTCCTTAAATAATGCGGCAAGTCCTTAAATAATGCAGCAGACTTCTAACATAATGCAACATAGTCCTTAAATAATGCAGCAGAGTCCATATATAATGCAACAAAGTCATTAAATAATGCAGCAGAGTCCTTAAATAATGCAGCAAAGTCCTTAAATAATACAGCAGAGTCCTTAAGTACCACAGCATAGTCCTTAAATAATGCAGCAAAGTCCTTAAATAATGCAGCAGAGTCCTTAAATAATGCAACAAAGTCCTTAAATAATGCAGCAGAGTCCTTAAATACCGCAGCAGAGTCCTTAAATAATGCAGCAAAGTCCTTAAATAATACAACAAAGTCCTTAAATAATGCAGCAGAGTCATTAAATAATGCAGCAAAGTCCTTAAATAATGCAGCAGAGTCCTTAAATAATGCAGCAAATTCCTTAAATAATGCAGCAGAGTCATTAAATAATGCAATAAAGTCCTTAAATAATGCAACAGAGTCCTTAAATAATGCAGCAAAGTCCTTAAATAATGCAGCAGAGTCCTTAATTAATGCAAAAAAGTCCTTAAATAATGCAGCAGAGTCCTTAAATAATACAGCAAAGTCCTTAAATAATGCAGCAGAGTCCTTAAATAATGCAACAAAGTCCTTAAATAATGCAGTAGAGTCCTTAAATAATACAGCAAAGTCCTTAAATAATGCAGCAGAGTCCTAAAATAATGCAGCAAAGTCCTTAAATAATGCAGCAGAGTTCTTAAACACAGCAGCAGAGTCCTTAAATAATGCAGCAAGTAATTAAATAATGCAGCAGAGTCCTTAAGTAATGCAGCAAAGTCCTTAATTAATGCAGCAAAGTCCTTAAATAATGCAACAAATTCCTTAAATAATGCAGCAGAGTCCTTAAATAATGCAACAAATTCCTTAAATAATGCAGCAGAGTCCTTAAATACCACAGCAGAGTCCTTAAATAATGCAGCAGAGACCTTAAATAATGCAACAAAGTCCTTAAATAATGCAGCAGATTCCTTAAATTCTGCAGCAGCGTCCTTAAATAATGCAGCAGAGTCCTTAAATACCGCAGCAGAGTCCTTAAATAATGCAGCAAATTCCTTAAATAATGCAGCAGAGTCCTTAAATAATGCAGCTGAGTCCTCAAATGCTTCAGCAGAGTCATTAAATAATGCAGCAAAGTCCTTAAATAATGCAGCAGAGTCCTTAAATAATGCAGCTGAGTCCTCAAATGCTTCAGCAGAGTCATTAAATAATGCAGAAGACTCCTTAAATAATGCAGGAAAGTCCTTAAATAAAGCAGCAGAGTCCTTAGATAATGCAGCAGAGTCGTTAAATAATGCAGCAAAGTCCTTAAATAATGCAGCTGAGTCCTCAAATGCTTCAGCAGGATCCTTAAATAATGCAGCAGGATCCTTAAATAATGCAATAAAGTCCTTAAATTATGCAGCAGAGTCCTTAAATAATGCAGCAGAGTCCTTACATAATGCAACAAACTCCTTAAATAATGCAGCAGAGTCCTTAAATAATGCAACAAAGTTCTTAAATAATGCATCAAAGTCCTTAAATAATGCAGCAAAGTCCTTAAATAATGCAGCAAAGTCGTTAAGTACCATAGCAGAGTCCTTAAATAATGCAGCAGAGACCTTAAATAATGCAACAAAGTCCTTAAATAATGCAGCAGATTCCTTAAATTCTGCAGCAGCGTCCTTAAATAATGCAACAAAGTCCTTAAATAATGCAGCAGAGTCCTTAAATAATGCAACAAAGTCCTTAAATAATGCAAAAGAGTCCTTACATAATGCAACAAACTCCTTAAATAATGCAGCAGAGTCCTTAAATAATGCAACAAAGTCCTTAAATAATGCAAAAGAGTCCTTAAATAAAGCAGCAAAGCCCTTACATAATGCAGCAGAGTCCTTAAATAATGCATCTGAGTGCCCAAATGCTTCAGCAGAGTCATTAAATACTGCAGCAGAGACCTTAAATAATGCAGCAAAGTTCTTAAATAATGCAGCAGAGTCCTTAAATAACGCAGCAGAGTCGTTAAATAATGCAGCAAAGTCCTTAAATAATGCAGCTGAGTCCTCAAATGCTTCAGCAGGATCCTTAAATAATGCAGCAGAGACCTTTAATAATGCAGCTGAGTCCTCAAATGCTTCAGCAGAGTCATTAAATAATGCAGCAGGATCCTAAAATAATGCAATAAAGTCCTTAAATTATGCAGCAGAGTCCTTAAATAATGCAGCAAAGTCCTTAAATAATGCAGCAGAGTCCTTACATAATGCAACAAAGTCCTTAAATAATGCAGCAGAGTCCTTAAATAATGCAACAAAGTTCTTAAATAATGCAGCAGAGTCCTTAAATAATGCAGCAAAGTCCTTAAGTACCATAGCAGAGTCCTTAAATAATGCAGAAGAGACCTTAAATAATGCAACAAAGTCCTTAAATAATGAAGCAGATTCCTTAAATTCTGCAGCAGTGTCCTTAAATAATGCATCAAAGTCCTTAAATAATGCAGCAGAGTCCTTAAATACCGCAGCAGAGTCCTTAAATAATGCAGCAAAGTAATTAAATAATGCAACAGAGTCCTTAAATAATGCAGCAAAGTCCTTAAATAATGCAGCAGAGTCCTTAAATACCAAAGCATAGTCCTTAAATAATGCGGCAGAGTCCTTAAATAATGCAACAAAGTCCTTAAATAATGCAGCAGAGTCCTTAAATAATGCAACAAAGTCCTTAAATAATGCAGCAAAGTCCTTAAATAAAGCAGCAAAGTCCTTACATAATGCAGCAGAGTCCTTAAACAATGCATCTGAGTCCCCAATTGCTTCAGCAGAGTCATTAAACACTGCAGCAGAGTCCTTAAATAATGCAGCAAAGTCTTAAATAATGCAGCAGAGTCCTTAAATAACGCAGCAGTCCTTAAATAATGCAGCAAAATCCTTAAATAATGCAGCAGAGTCCTTAAATACCGCAGCAGAGTCATTAAATAATGCAGCAGAGTCCTTAAATAATACAGCAGAGACCTTAAATAATGCAGCTGAGTCCTCAAATGCTTCAGCAGAGTCATTAAATAATGCAGCAGAGTCCTTAAATAATGCAATAAAGTCCTTAAATAATGCAGCAGAGTCCTTAAATAATGCGGCAAGTCCTTAAATAATGCAGCAGACTTCTAACATAATGCAACATAGTCCTTAAATAATGCAGCAGAGTCCTTATATAATGCAACAAAGTCATTAAATAATGCAGCAGAGTCCTTAAATAATGCAGCAAAGTCCTTAAATAATACAGCAGAGTCCTTAAGTACCACAGCATAGTCCTTAAATAATGCAGCAAAGTCCTTAAATAATGCAGCAGAGTCCTTAAATAATGCAACAAAGTCCTTAAATAATGCAGCAGAGTCCTTAAATACCGCAGCAGAGTCCTTAAATAATGCAGCAAAGTCCTTAAATAATACAACAAAGTCCTTAAATAATGCAGCAGAGTCATTAAATAATGCAGCAAAGTCCTTAAATAATGCAGCAGAGTCCTTAAATAATGCAGCAAATTCCTTAAATAATGCAGCAGAGTCATTAAATAATGCAATAAAGTCCTTAAATAATGCAACAGAGTCCTTAAATAATGCAGCAAAGTCCTTAAATAATGCAGCAGAGTCCTTAAATAATGCAAAAAAGTCCTTAAATAATGCAGCAGAGTCCTTAAATAATACAGCAAAGTCCTTAAATAATGCAGCAGAGTCCTTAAATAATGCAACAAAGTCCTTAAATAATGCAGTAGAGTCCTTAAATAATACAGCAAAGTCCTTAAATAATGCAGCAGAGTCCTAAAATAATGCAGCAAAGTCCTTAAATAATGCAGCAGAGTTCTTAAACACAGCAGCAGAGTCCTTAAATAATGCAGCAAGTAATTAAATAATGCAGCAGAGTCCTTAAGTAATGCAGCAAAGTCCTTAATTAATGCAACAAAGTCCTTAAATAATGCAACAAATTCCTTAAATAATGCAGCAGCGTCCTTAAATAATGCAACAAATTCCTTAAATAATGCAGCAGAGTCCTTAAATACCACAGCAGAGTCCTTAAATAATGCAGCAGAGACCTTAAATAATGCAACAAAGTCCTTAAATAATGCAGCAGATTCCTTAAATTCTGCAGCAGCGTCCTTAAATAATGCATCAAAGTCCTTAAATAATGCAGCAGAGTCCTTAAATACCGCAGCAGAGTCCTTAAATAATGCAGCAAATTCCTTATATAATGCAGCAGAGTCCTTAAATAATGCAGCAGAGTCCTCAAATGCTTCAGCAGAGTCATTAAATAATGCAGCAAAGTCCTTAAATAATGCAGCAGAGTCCTTAAATAATGCAGCTGAGTCCTCAAATGCTTCAGCAGAGTCATTAAATAATGCAGAAGACTCCTTAAATAATGCAGGAAAGTCCTTAAATAAAGCAGCAGAGTCCTTAGATAATGCAGCAGAGTCGTTAAATAATGCAGCAAAGTCCTTAAATAATGCAGCTGAGTCCTCAAATGCTTCAGCAGGATCCTTAAATAATGCAGCAGGATCCTTAAATAATGCAATAAAGTCCTTAAATTATGCAGCAGAGTCCTTAAATAATGCAGCAAAGTCCTTAAATAATGCAGCAGTGTCCTTACATAATGCAACAAACTCCTTAAATAATGCAGCAGAGTCCTTAAATAATGCAACAAAGTTCTTAAATAATGCATCAAAGTCCTTAAATAATGCAGCAAAGTCCTTAAATAATGCAGCAAATTCCTTAAATAATGCAGCAGAGTCCTTAAATAATGCAGCTGAGTCCTCAAATACTTCAGCAGAGTTATTAAATAATGCAGAAGAGTCCTTAAATAATGCAGCAAAGTTCTTAAATAATGCAGCAGAGTCCTTAAATAACGCAGCAGAGTCGTTAAATAATGCAGCAAAGTCCTTAAATAATGCAGCTGAGTCCTCAAATGCTTCAGCAGGATCCTTAAATAATGCAGCAGAGACCTTTAATAATGCAGCTGAGTCCTCAAATGCTTCAGCAGAGTCATTAAATAATGCAGCAGGATCCTAAAATAATGCAATAAAGTCCTTAAATTATGCAGCAGAGTCCTTAAATAATGCAGCAAAGTCCTTAAATAATGCAGCAGAGTCCTTACATAATGCAACAAAGTCCTTAAATAATGCAGCAGAGTCCTTAAATAATGCAACAAAGTTCTTATATAATGCAGCAGAGTCCTTAAATAATGCAGCAAAGTCCTTAAGTACCATAGCAGAGTCCTTAAATAATGCAGCAGAGACCTTAAATAATGCAACAAAGTCCTTAAATAATGAAGCAGATTCCTTAAATTCTGCAGCAGTGTCCTTAAATAATGCATCAAAGTCCTTAAATAATGCAGCAGAGTCCTTAAATAATGCAGCAAAGTAATTAAATAATGCAGCAGAGTCCTTAAATAATGCAGCAAAGTCCTTAAATAATGCAGCAGAGTCCTTAAATACCAAAGCATAGTCCTTAAATAATGCGGCAGAGTCCTTAAATAATGCAACAAAGTCCTTAAATAATGCAGCAGAGTCCTTAAATAATGCAACAAAGTCCTTAAATAATGCAGCAAAGTCCTTAAATAAAGCAGCAAAGTCCTTACATAATGCAGCAGAGTCCTTAAACAATGCATCTGAGTCCCCAATTGCTTCAGCAGAGTCATTAAACACTGCAGCAGAGTCCTTAAATAATGCAGCAAAGTCTTAAATAATGCAGCAGAGTCCTTAAATAACGCAGCAGTCCTTAAATAATGCAGCAAAGTCCTTAAATAATGCAGCAGAGTCCTTAAATACCGCAGCAGAGTCATTAAATAATGCAGCAGAGTCCTTAAATAATACAGCAGAGACCTTAAATAATGCAGCTGAGTCCTCAAATGCTTCAGCAAAGTCATTAATTAATGCAGCAGAGTCCTTAAATAATGCAATAAAGTCCTTAAATAATGCAGCAGACTTCTAACATAATGCAACATAGTCCTTAAATAATGCAGCAGAGTCCTTATATAATGCAACAAAGTCCTTAAATAATGCAGCAGAGTCATTAAATAATGCAGCAAAGTCCTTAAATAATGCAGCAGAGTCCTTAAATAATGCAGCAAATTCCTTAAATAATGCAGCAGAGTCATTAAATAATGCAATAAAGTCCTTAAATAATGCAACAGAGTCCTTAAATAATGCAGCAAAGTCCTTAAATAATGCAGCAGAGTCCTTAAATAATGCAAAAAAGTCCTTAAATAATGCAGCAGAGTCCTTAAATAATACAGCAAAGTCCTTAAATAATGCAGCAGAGTCCTTAAATAATGCAACAAAGTCCTTAAATAATGCAGTAGAGTCCTTAAATAATACAGCAAAGTCCTTAAATAATGCAGCAGAGTCCTAAAATAATGCAGCAAAGTCCTTAAATAATGCAGCAGAGTTCTTAAACACAGCAGCAGAGTCCTTAAATAATGCAGCAAGTAATTAAATAATGCAGCAGAGTCCTTAAGTAATGCAGCAAAGTCCTTAATTAATGCAGCAAAGTCCTTAAATAATGCAACAAATTCCTTAAATAATGCAGCAGAGTCCTTAAATAATGCAACAAATTCCTTAAATAATGCAGCAGAGTCCTTAAATACCACAGCAGAGTCCTTAAATAATGCAGCAGAGACCTTAAATAATGCAACAAAGTCCTTAAATAATGCAGCAGATTCCTTAAATTCTGCAGCAGCGTCCTTAAATAATGCAGCAGAGTCCTTAAATACCGCAGCAGAGTCCTTAAATAATGCAGCAAATTCCTTAAATAATGCAGCAGAGTCCTTAAATAATGCAGCTGAGTCCTCAAATGCTTCAGCAGAGTCATTAAATAATGCAGCAAAGTCCTTAAATAATGCAGCAGAGTCCTTAAATAATGCAGCTGAGTCCTCAAATGCTTCAGCAGAGTCATTAAATAATGCAGAAGACTCCTTAAATAATGCAGGAAAGTCCTTAAATAAAGCAGCAGAGTCCTTAGATAATGCAGCAGAGTCGTTAAATAATGCAGCAAAGTCCTTAAATAATGCAGCTGAGTCCTCAAATGCTTCAGCAGGATCCTTAAATAATGCAGCAGGATCCTTAAATAATGCAATAAAGTCCTTAAATTATGCAGCAGAGTCCTTAAATAATGCAGCAGAGTCCTTACATAATGCAACAAACTCCTTAAATAATGCAGCAGAGTCCTTAAATAATGCAACAAAGTTCTTAAATAATGCATCAAAGTCCTTAAATAATGCAGCAAAGTCCTTAAATAATGCAGCAAAGTCGTTAAGTACCATAGCAGAGTCCTTAAATAATGCAGCAGAGACCTTAAATAATGCAACAAAGTCCTTAAATAATGCAGCAGATTCCTTAAATAATGCAGCAGAGTCCTTACATAATGCAACAAACTCCTTAAATAATGCAGCAGAGTCCTTAAATAATGCAACAAAGTTCTTAAATAATGCATCAAAGTCCTTAAATAATGCAGCAAAGTCCTTAAATAATGCAGCAAAGTCGTTAAGTACCATAGCAGAGTCCTTAAATAATGCAGCAGAGACCGTAAATAATGCAACAAAGTCCTTAAATAATGCAGCAGATTCCTTAAATTCTGCAGCAGCGTCCTTAAATAATGCAACAAAGTCCTTAAATAATGCAGCAGAGTCCTTAAATAATGCAACAAAGTCCTTAAATAATGCAAAAGAGTCCTTACATAATGCAACAAACTCCTTAAATAATGCAGCAGAGTCCTTAAATAATGCAACAAAGTCCTTAAATAATGCAAAAGAGTCCTTAAATAAAGCAGCAAAGCCCTTACATAATGCAGCAGAGTCCTTAAATAATGCATCTGAGTGCCCAAATGCTTCAGCAGAGTCATTAAATACTGCAGCAGAGACCTTAAATAATGCAGCAAAGTTCTTAAATAATGCAGCAGAGTCCTTAAATAACGCAGCAGAGTCATTAAATAATGCAGCAAAGTCCTTAAATAATGCAGCTGAGTCCTCAAATGCTTCAGCAGGATCCTTAAATAATGCAGCAGAGACCTTTAATAATGCAGCTGAGTCCTCAAATGCTTCAGCAGAGTCATTAAATAATGCAGCAGGATCCTAAAATAATGCAATAAAGTCCTTAAATTATGCAGCAGAGTCCTTAAATAATGCAGCAAAGTCCTTAAATAATGCAGCAGAGTCCTTACATAATGCAACAAAGTCCTTAAATAATGCAGCAGAGTCCTTAAATAATGCAACAAAGTTCTTAAATAATGCAGCAGAGTCCTTAAATAATGCAGCAAAGTCCTTAAGTACCATAGCAGAGTCCTTATATAATGCAGAAGAGACCTTAAATAATGCAACAAAGTCCTTAAATAATGAAGCAGATTCCTTAAATTCTGCAGCAGTGTCCTTAAATAATGCATCAAAGTCCTTAAATAATGCAGCAGAGTCCTTAAATACCGCAGCAGAGTCCTTAAATAATGCAGCAAAGTAATTAAATAATGCAACAGAGTCCTTAAATAATGCAGCAAAGTCCTTAAATAATGCAGCAGAGTCCTTAAATACCAAAGCATAGTCCTTAAATAATGCGGCAGAGTCCTTAAATAATGCAACAAAGTCCTTAAATAATGCAGCAGAGTCCTTAAATAATGCAACAAAGTCCTTAAATAATGCAGCAAAGTCCTTAAATAAAGCAGCAAAGTCCTTACATAATGCAGCAGAGTCCTTAAACAATGCATCTGAGTCCCCAATTGCTTCAGCAGAGTCATTAAACACTGCAGCAGAGTCCTTAAATAATGCAGCAAAGTCTTAAATAATGCAGCAGAGTCCTTAAATAACGCAGCAGTCCTTAAATAATGCAGCAAAATCCTTAAATAATGCAGCAGAGTCCTTAAATACCGCAGCAGAGTCATTAAATAATGCAGCAGAGTCCTTAAATAATACAGCAGAGACCTTAAATAATGCAGCTGAGTCCTCAAATGCTTCAGCAGAGTCATTAAATAATGCAGCAGAGTCCTTAAATAATGCAATAAAGTCCTTAAATAATGCAGCAGAGTCCTTAAATAATGCGGCAAGCCCTTAAATAATGCAGCAGACTTCTAACATAATGCAACATAGTCCTTAAATAATGCAGCAGAGTCCTTATATAATGCAACAAAGTCATTAAATAATGCAGCAGAGTCCTTAAATAATGCAGCAAAGTCCTTAAATAATACAGCAGAGTCCTTAAGTACCACAGCATAGTCCTTAAATAATGCAGCAAAGTCCTTAAATAATGCAGCAGAGTCCTTAAATAATGCAACAAAGTCCTTAAATAATGCAGCAGAGTCCTTAAATACCGCAGCAGAGTCCTTAAATAATGCAGCAAAGTCCTTAAATAATACAACAAAGTCCTTAAATAATGCAGCAGAGTCATTAAATAATGCAGCAAAGTCCTTAAATAATGCAGCAGAGTCCTTAAATAATGCAGCAAATTCCTTAAATAATGCAGCAGAGTCATTAAATAATGCAATAAAGTCCTTAAATAATGCAACAGAGTCCTTAAATAATGCAGCAAAGTCCTTAAATAATGCAGCAGAGTCCTTAAATAATGCAAAAAAGTCCTTAAATAATGCAGCAGAGTCCTTAAATAATACAGCAAAGTCCTTAAATAATGCAGCAGAGTCCTTAAATAATGCAACAAAGTCCTTAAATAATGCAGTAGAGTCCTTAAATAATACAGCAAAGTCCTTAAATAATGCAGCAGAGTCCTAAAATAATGCAGCAAAGTCCTTAAATAATGCAGCAGAGTTCTTAAACACAGCAGCAGAGTCCTTAAATAATGCAGCAAGTAATTAAATAATGCAGCAGAGTCCTTAAGTAATGCAGCAAAGTCCTTAATTAATGCAACAAAGTCCTTAAATAATGCAACAAATTCCTTAAATAATGCAGCAGCGTCCTTAAATAATGCAACAAATTCCTTAAATAATGCAGCAGAGTCCTTAAATACCACAGCAGAGTCCTTAAATAATGCAGCAGAGACCTTAAATAATGCAACAAAGTCCTTAAATAATGCAGCAGATTCCTTAAATTCTGCAGCAGCGTCCTTAAATAATGCATCAAAGTCCTTAAATAATGCAGCAGAGTCCTTAAATACCGCAGCAGAGTCCTTAAATAATGCAGCAAATTCCTTATATAATGCAGCAGAGTCCTTAAATAATGCAGCAGAGTCCTCAAATGCTTCAGCAGAGTCATTAAATAATGCAGCAAAGTCCTTAAATAATGCAGCAGAGTCCTTAAATAATGCAGCTGAGTCCTCAAATGCTTCAGCAGAGTCATTAAATAATGCAGAAGACTCCTTAAATAATGCAGGAAAGTCCTTAAATAAAGCAGCAGAGTCCTTAGATAATGCAGCAGAGTCGTTAAATAATGCAGCAAAGTCCTTAAATAATGCAGCTGAGTCCTCAAATGCTTCAGCAGGATCCTTAAATAATGCAGCAGGATCCTTAAATAATGCAATAAAGTCCTTAAATTATGCAGCAGAGTCCTTAAATAATGCAGCAAAGTCCTTAAATAATGCAGCAGTGTCCTTACATAATGCAACAAACTCCTTAAATAATGCAGCAGAGTCCTTAAATAATGCAACAAAGTTCTTAAATAATGCATCAAAGTCCTTAAATAATGCAGCAAAGTCCTTAAATAATGCAGCAAATTCCTTAAATAATGCAGCAGAGTCCTTAAATAATGCAGCTGAGTCCTCAAATACTTCAGCAGAGTTATTAAATAATGCAGAAGAGTCCTTAAATAATGCAGCAAAGTTCTTAAATAATGCAGCAGAGTCCTTAAATAACGCAGCAGAGTCGTTAAATAATGCAGCAAAGTCCTTAAATAATGCAGCTGAGTCCTCAAATGCTTCAGCAGGATCCTTAAATAATGCAGCAGAGACCTTTAATAATGCAGCTGAGTCCTCAAATGCTTCAGCAGAGTCATTAAATAATGCAGCAGGATCCTAAAATAATGCAATAAAGTCCTTAAATTATGCAGCAGAGTCCTTAAATAATGCAGCAAAGTCCTTAAATAATGCAGCAGAGTCCTTACATAATGCAACAAAGTCCTTAAATAATGCAGCAGAGTCCTTAAATAATGCAACAAAGTTCTTAAATAATGCAGCAGAGTCCTTAAATAATGCAGCAAAGTCCTTAAGTACCATAGCAGAGTCCTTAAATAATGCAGCAGAGACCTTAAATAATGCAACAAAGTCCTTAAATAATGAAGCAGATTCCTTAAATTCTGCAGCAGTGTCCTTAAATAATGCATCAAAGTCCTTAAATAATGCAGCAGAGTCCTTAAATAATGCAGCAAAGCAATTAAATAATGCAGCAGAGTCCTTAAATAATGCAGCAAAGTCCTTAAATAATGCAGCAGAGTCCTTAAATACCAAAGCATAGTCCTTAAATAATGCGGCAGAGTCCTTAAATAATGCAACAAAGTCCTTAAATAATGCAGCAGAGTCCTTAAATAATGCAACAAAGTCCTTAAATAATGCAGCAAAGTCCTTAAATAAAGCAGCAAAGTCCTTACATAATGCAGCAGAGTCCTTAAACAATGCATCTGAGTCCCCAATTGCTTCAGCAGAGTCATTAAACACTGCAGCAGAGTCCTTAAATAATGCAGCAAAGTCTTAAATAATGCAGCAGAGTCCTTAAATAACGCAGCAGTCCTTAAATAATGCAGCAAAGTCCTTAAATAATGCAGCAGAGTCCTTAAATACCGCAGCAGAGTCATTAAATAATGCAGCAGAGTCCTTAAATAATACAGCAGAGACCTTAAATAATGCAGCTGAGTCCTCAAATGCTTCAGCAAAGTCATTAATTAATGCAGCAGAGTCCTTAAATAATGCAATAAAGTCCTTAAATAATGCAGCAGACTTCTAACATAATGCAACATAGTCCTTAAATAATGCAGCAGAGTCCTTATATAATGCAACAAAGTCATTAAATAATGCAGCAGAGTCCTTAAATAATGCAGCAATGTCCTTAAATAATACAGCAGAGTCCTTAAGTACCACAGCATAGTCCTTAAATAATGCAGCAAAGTCCTTAAATAATGCAGCAGAGTCCTTAAATAATGCAACAAAGTCCTTAAATAATGCAGCAGAGTCCTTAAATACCGCAGCAGAGTCCTTAAATAATGCAGCAAAGTCCTTAAATAATACAACAAAGTCCTTAAATAATGCAGCAGAGTCATTAAATAATGCAGCAAAGTCCTTAAATAATGCAGCAGAGTCCTTAAATAATGCAGCAAATTCCTTAAATAATGCAGCAGAGTCATTAAATAATGCAATAAAGTCCTTAAATAATGCAACAGAGTCCTTAAATAATGCAGCAAAGTCCTTAAATAATGCAGCAGAGTCCTTAAATAATGCAAAAAAGTCCTTAAATAATGCAGCAGAGTCCTTAAATAATACAGCAAAGTCCTTAAATAATGCAGCAGAGTCCTTAAATAATGCAACAAAGTCCTTAAATAATGCAGTAGAGTCCTTAAATAATACAGCAAAGTCCTTAAATAATGCAGCAGAGTCCTAAAATAATGCAGCAAAGTCCTTAAATAATGCAGCAGAGTTCTTAAACACAGCAGCAGAGTCCTTAAATAATGCAGCAAGTAATTAAATAATGCAGCAGAGTCCTTAAGTAATGCAGCAAAGTCCTTAATTAATGCAGCAAAGTCCTTAAATAATGCAACAAATTCCTTAAATAATGCAGCAGAGTCCTTAAATAATGCAACAAATTCCTTAAATAATGCAGCAGAGTCCTTAAATACCACAGCAGAGTCTTTAAATAATGCAGCAGAGACCTTAAATAATGCAACAAAGTCCTTAAATAATGCAGCAGATTCCTTAAATTCTGCAGCAGCGTCCTTAAATAATGCAGCAGAGTCCTTAAATACCGCAGCAGAGTCCTTAAATAATGCAGCAAATTCCTTAAATAATGCAGCAGAGTCCTTAAATAATGCAGCTGAGTCCTCAAATGCTTCAGCAGAGTCATTAAATAATGCAGCAAAGTCCTTAAATAATGCAGCAGAGTCCTTAAATAATGCAGCTGAGTCCTCAAATGCTTCAGCAGAGTCATTAAATAATGCAGAAGACTCCTTAAATAATGCAGGAAAGTCCTTAAATAAAGCAGCAGAGTCCTTAGATAATGCAGCAGAGTCGTTAAATAATGCAGCAAAGTCCTTAAATAATGCAGCTGAGTCCTCAAATGCTTCAGCAGGATCCTTAAATAATGCAGCAGGATCCTTAAATAATGCAATAAAGTCCTTAAATTATGCAGCAGAGTCCTTAAATAATGCAGCAGAGTCCTTACATAATGCAACAAACTCCTTAAATAATGCAGCAGAGTCCTTAAATAATGCAACAAAGTCCTTAAATAATGCAGCAGATTCCTTAAATTCTGCAGCAGCGTCCTTAAATAATGCAACAAAGTCCTTAAATAATGCAGCAG
The DNA here is from genome assembly GCF_046119375.1 of Phyllobates terribilis. NCBI lineage: Eukaryota > Metazoa > Chordata > Amphibia > Anura > Dendrobatidae > Phyllobates > Phyllobates terribilis. Next base: position 1,308,536 of record NW_027363048.1, read on the forward strand.
AGTCCTTAAATAATGCAACAAAGTCCTTAAATAATGCAAAAGAGTCCTTAAATAATGCAGCTGAGTCCTCAAATGCTTCAGCAGGATCCTTAAATAATGCAGCAGGATCCTTAAATAATGCAGCAAAGTCCTTAAATAATGCAGCAGAGTCCTTACATAATGCAACAAACTCCTTAAATAATGCAGCAGAGTCCTTAAATAATGCAACAAAGTCCTTAAATAATGCAAAAGAGTCCTTAAATAAAGCAGCAAAGCCCTTACATAATGCAGCAGAGTCCTTAAATAATGCATCTGAGTGCCCAAATGCTTCAGCAGAGTCATTAAATACTGCAGCAGAGACCTTAAATAATGCAACAAAGTCCTTAAATAATGCAGCAGAGTCCTTAAATACCGCAGCAGAGTCCTTAAATAATGCAGCTGAGTCCTCAAATACTTCAGCAGAGTCATTAAATAATGCAGAAGAGTCCTTAAATAATGCAGCAAAGTTCTTAAATAATGCAGCAGAGTCCTTAAATAACGCAGCAGAGTCATTAAATAATGCAGCAAAGTCCTTAAATAATGCAGCTGAGTCCTCAAATGCTTCAGCAGGATCCTTAAATAATGCAGCAGAGACCTTTAATAATGCAGCTGAGTCCTCAAATGCTTCAGCAGAGTCATTAAATAATGCAGCAGGATCCTAAAATAATGCAATAAAGTCCTTAAATTATGCAGCAGAGTCCTTAAATAATGCAGCAAAGTCCTTAAATAATGCAGCAGAGTCCTTACATAATGCAACAAAGTCCTTAAATAATGCAGCAGAGTCCTTAAATAATGCAACAAAGTTCTTAAATAATGCAGCAGAGTCCTTAAATAATGCAGCAAAGTCCTTAAGTACCATAGCAGAGTCCTTAAATAATGCAGAAGAGACCTTAAATAATGCAACAAAGTCCTTAAATAATGAAGCAGATTCCTTAAATTCTGCAGCAGTGTCCTTAAATAATGCATCAAAGTCCTTAAATAATGCAGCAGAGTCCTTAAATACCGCAGCAGAGTCCTTAAATAATGCAGCAAAGTAATTAAATAATGCAGCAGAGTCCTTAAATAATGCAGCAAAGTCCTTAAATAATGCAGCAGAGTCCTTAAATACCAAAGCATAGTCCTTAAATAATGCGGCAGAGTCCTTAAATAATGCAACAAAGTCCTTAAATAATGCAGCTGAGTCCTTAAATAATGCAACAAAGTCCTTAAATAATGCAGCAAAGTCCTTAAATAAAGCAGCAAAGTCCGTACATAATGCAGCAGAGTCCTTAAACAATGCATCTGAGTCCCCAATTGCTTCAGCAGAGTCATTAAACACTGCAGCAGAGTCCTTAAATAATGCAGCAAAGTCTTAAATAATGCAGCAGAGTCCTTAAATAACGCAGCAGTCCTTAAATAATGCAGCAAAGTCCTTAAATAATGCAGCAGAGTCCTTAAATACCGCAGCAGAGTCATTAAATAATGCAGCAGAGTCCTTAAATAATACAGCAGAGACCTTAAATAATGCAGCTGAGTCCTCAAATGCTTCAGCAGAGTCATTAAATAATGCAGCAGAGTCCTTAAATAATGCAATAAAGTCCTTAAATAATGCAGCAGAGTCCTTAAATAATGCGGCAAGTCCTTAAATAATGCAGCAGACTTCTAACATAATGCAACATAGTCCTTAAATAATGCAGCAGAGTCCTTATATAATGCAACAAAGTCATTAAATAATGCAGCAGAGTCCTTAAATAATGCAGCAAAGTCCTTAAATAATACAGCAGAGTCCTTAAGTACCACAGCATAGTCCTTAAATAATGCAGCAAAGTCCTTAAATAATGCAGCAGAGTCCTTAAATAATGCAACAAAGTCCTTAAATAATGCAGCAGAGTCCTTAAATACCGCAGCAGAGTCCTTAAATAATGCAGCAAAGTCATTAAATAATACAACAAAGTCCTTAAATAATGCAGCAGAGTCATTAAATAATGCAGCAAAGTCCTTAAATAATGCAGCAGAGTCCTTAAATAATGCAGCAAAGTCCTTAAATAATGCAGCGGAATCCTTAAATAATGCAAAAAAGTCCTTAAATAATGCAGCAGAGTCCTTAAATAATACAGCAAAGTCCTTAAATAATGCAGCAGAGTCCTTAAATAATGCAACAAAGTCCTTAAATAATGCAGTAGAGTCCTTAAATAATACAGCAAAGTCCTTAAATAATGCAGCAGAGTCCTAAAATAATGCAGCAAAGTCCTTAAATAATGCAGCAGAGTTCTTAAACACAGCAGCAGAGTCCTTAAATAATGCAGCAAGTAATTAAATAATGCAGCAGAGTCCTTAAGTAATGCAGCAAAGTCCTTAATTAATGCAGCAAAGTCCTTAAATAATGCAACAAATTCCTTAAATAATGCAGCAGCGTCCTTAAATAATGCAACAAATTCCTTAAATAATGCAGCAGAGTCCTTAAATACCACAGCAGAGTCCTTAAATAATGCAGCAGAGACCTTAAATAATGCAACAAAGTCCTTAAATAATGCAGCAGATTCCTTAAATTCTGCAGCAGCGTCCTTAAATAATGCATCAAAGTCCTTAAATAATGCAGCAGAGTCCTTAAATACCGCAGCAGAGTCCTTAAATAATGCAGCAAATTCCTTATATAATGCAGCAGAGTCCTTAAATAATGCAGCAGAGTCCTCAAATGCTTCAGCAGAGTCATTAAATAATGCAGCAAAGTCCTTAAATAATGCAGCAGAGTCCTTAAATAATGCAGCTGAGTCCTCAAATGCTTCAGCAGAGTCATTAAATAATGCAGAAGACTCCTTAAATAATGCAGGAAAGTCCTTAAATAAAGCAGCAGAGTCCTTAGATAATGCAGCAGAGTCGTTAAATAATGCAGCAAAGTCCTTAAATAATGCAGCTGAGTCCTCAAATGCTTCAGCAGGATCCTTAAATAATGCAGCAGGATCCTTAAATAATGCAATAAAGTCCTTAAATTATGCAGCAGAGTCCTTAAATAATGCAGCAAAGTCCTTAAATAATGCAGCAGAGTCCTTACATAATGCAACACACTCCTTAAATAATGCAGCAGAGTCCTTAAATAATGCAACAAAGTTCTTAAATAATGCATCAAAGTCCTTAAATAATGCAGCAAAGTCCTTAAATAATGCAGCAAATTCCTTAAATAATGCAGCAGAGTCCTTAACCCCTTAAGCCCCGGAGCATTTTTCGTTTTTGCATTTTCGTTTTTGCTCCCCTTGTTCCCAGAGCCATAGCGTTTTTATTTTTTGGTCAATATGGCCATGTGAGGGCTTATTTTTTGCGGGACGAGTTGTACTTTTCAACGCCATTACTAGTTTTATCATATCCTGTACGGGAAAACGGGAAAAAAATTCCAAGTGCGGTAAAATTGCAAAAAAAGTGCAATACCACAGTTGTTTTTTATTTATTTTTTTTACTATGTTCACTGAATGCTAAAACTGACCTGCTCTTCTTATTCTACAGGTCATTACGAGTTCATAGACACCAAACATGTATAGGTTCTTTTATATTTAAGTGGTGAAAAAAAATTCCAAAATTTGGTAAAAAAATAAATAAAAAAAAAGCGCCATTTTCTAAGACCCGTAGCGTCTCCATTTTTCGGGATCTGGGGCTGGTTGAGGGCTTATTTTTTGCGTGCCGGGCTGACGTTTTTATTGATACCATTTTGGGGTAGATCCGATGTTTTGATCGCCCGTTATTGCATTTTATTGCAATTTTGCAGCGACCAAAAAACGTAATTCTGGCGTTTAGAATTTTTTTCTCGCTACGCCGTTTACCGATCGGAATAATTCTTTTTTTATTTTGATAGATCGGGCGATTCTGAACGCGGCGATACCAAATATGTGTATGTGGGTTTTTTTTTTATATATTTTATTTTGAATGGGGCGAAAGGGGGGTGATTTAAACTTTTATATTTTTTTATTTTTTTTTATATTTTTAAAAACTTTTTTTTTTTACTTTTTGCATGCTTCAATAGTCTCCATAGGAGACTAGAAGCAGCAACTGTCCGATCGCCTCTGCTACATACAGGGGACCAGCAGATCCCCTGCATGCAGCAGAAATGGTCCTGTGCTATGAGCGCCGACCACTAGGTGGCGCTCATAGCGACAGGATCATGACAACCACAGGCGTCTGCTGCAGACCCTGGGTTGTCATGCACGCCCATCGGCGACCCGCGATCACGTGACTGGGTCGCCGGTGGGCGGGGCTTATGACGCGCTACCCGGAAGCGCGCGTTAAATGCTGCTGTCGGAGATTGACAGCAGCATTTAACTGGTTAACAGCCGCGGGTGGATCGCGATTCCACCCGCGGCTGTTGCGGGCACATGTCAGCTGTAAGAATCAGCTGACATGTGCTCGGTTCAGTGAGGGCTCAGCGCCGGAGCCCTCACTGAACCGACGGTACGCAAATATGCGTACTAATACGTCCCCGGTAAGTAAGGGGTTAAATAATGCAGCTGAGTCCTCAAATACTTCAGCAGAGTCATTAAATAATGCAGAAGAGTCCTTAAATAATGCAGCAAAGTTCTTAAATAATGCAGCAGAGTCCTTAAATAACGCAGCAGAGTCGTTAAATAATGCAGCAAAGTCCTTAAATAATGCAGCTGAGTCCTCAAATGCTTCAGCAGGATCCTTAAATAATGCAGCAGAGACCTTTAATAATGCAGCTGAGTCCTCAAATGCATCAGCAGAGTCATTAAATAATGCAGCAGGATCCTAAAATAATGCAATAAAGTCCTTAAATTATGCAGCAGAGTCCTTAAATAATGCAGCAAAGTCCTTAAATAATGCAGCAGAGTCCTTACATAATGCAACAAAGTCCTTAAATAATGCAGCAGAGTCCTTAAATAATGCAACAAAGTTCTTAAATAATGCAGCAGAGTCCTTAAATAATGCAGCAAAGTCCTTAAGTACCATAGCAGAGTCCTTAAATAATGCAGCAGAGACCTTAAATAATGCAACAAAGCCCTTAAATAATGAAGCAGATTCCTTAAATTCTGCAGCAGTGTCCTTAAATAATGCATCAAAGTCCTTAAATAATGCAGCAGAGTCCTTAAATAATGCAGCAAAGTAATTAAATAATGCAGCAGAGTCCTTAAATAATGCAGCAAAGTCCTTAAATAATGCAGCAGAGTCCTTAAATACCAAAGCATAGTCCTTAAATAATGCGGCAGAGTCCTTAAATAATGCAACAAAGTCCTTAAATAATGCAGCAGAGTCCTTAAATAATGCAACAAAGTCCTTAAATAATGCAGCAAAGTCCTTAAATAAAGCAGCAAAGTCCTTACATAATGCAGCAGAGTCCTTAAACAATGCATCTGAGTCCCCAATTGCTTCAGCAGAGTCATTAAACACTGCAGCAGAGTCCTTAAATAATGCAGCAAAGTCTTAAATAATGCAGCAGAGTCCTTAAATAACGCAGCAGTCCTTAAATAATGCAGCAAAGTCCTTAAATAATGCAGCAGAGTCCTTAAATACCGCAGCAGAGTCATTAAATAATGCAGCAGAGTCCTTAAATAATACAGCAGAGACCTTAAATAATGCAGCTGAGTCCTCAAATGCTTCAGCAAAGTCATTAAATAATGCAGCAGAGTCCTTAAATAATGCAATAAAGTCCTTAAATAATGCAGCAGACTTCTAACATAATGCAACATAGTCCTTAAATAATGCAGCAGAGTCCTTATATAATGCAACAAAGTCATTAAATAATGCAGCAGAGTCCTTAAATAATGCAGCAAAGTCCTTAAATAATACAGCAGAGTCCTTAAGTACCACAGCATAGTCCTTAAATAATGCAGCAAAGTCCTTAAATAATGCAGCAGAGTCCTTAAATAATGCAACAAAGTCCTTAAATAATGCAGCAGAGTCCTTAAATACCGCAGCAGAGTCGTTAAATAATGCAGCAAAGTCCTTAAATAATACAACAAAGTCCTTAAATAATGCAGCAGAGTCATTAAATAATGCAGCAAAGTCCTTAAATAATGCAGCAGAGTCCTTAAATAATGCAGCAAATTCCTTAAATAATGCAGCAGAGTCATTAAATAATGCAATAAAGTCCTTAAATAATGCAACAGAGTCCTTAAATAATGCAGCAAAGTCCTTAAATAATGCAGCAGAGTCCTTAAATAATGCAAAAAAGTCCTTAAATAATGCAGCAGAGTCCTTAAATAATACAGCAAAGTCCTTAAATAATGCAGCAGAGTCCTTAAATAATGCAACAAAGTCCTTAAATAATGCAGTAGAGTCCTTAAATAATACAGCAAAGTCCTTAAATAATGCAGCAGAGTCCTAAAATAATGCAGCAAAGTCCTTAAATAATGCAGCAGAGTCCTTAAATACCGCAGCAGAGTCCTTAAATAATGCAGCAAAGTAATTAAATAATGCAACAGAGTCCTTAAATAATGCAGCAAAGTCCTTAAATAATGCAGCAGAGTCCTTAAATACCAAAGCATAGTCCTTAAATAATGCGGCAGAGTCCTTAAATAATGCAGCAGAGTCCTTAAATAATGCAACAAAGTCCTTAAATAATGCAGCAAAGTCCTTAAATAAAGCAGCAAAGTCCTTACATAATGCAGCAGAGTCCTTAAACAATGCATCTGAGTCCCCAATTGCTTCAGCACAGTCATTAAACACTGCAGCAGAGTCCTTAAATAATGCAGCAAAGTCTTAAATAATGCAGCAGAGTCCTTAAATAACGCAGCAGTCCTTAAATAATGTAGCAAAGTCCTTAAATAATGCAGCAGAGTCCTTAAATACCGCAGCAGAGTCATTAAATAATGCAGCAGAGTCCTTATATAATACAGCAGAGACCTTAAATAATGCAGCTGAGTCCTCAAATGCTTCAGCAGAGTCATTAAATAATGCAGCAGAGTCCTTAAATAATGCAATAAAGTCCTTAAATAATGCAGCAGAGTCCTTAAATAATGCAGCAAAGTCCTTAAATAATGCAGCAGACTTCTAACATAATGCAACATAGTCCTTAAATAATGCAGCAGAGTCCTTATATAATGCAACAAAGTCATTAAATAATGCAGCAGAGTCCTTAAATAATGCAGCAAAGTCCTTAAATAATACAGCAGAGTCCTTAAGTACCACAGCATAGTCCTTAAATAATGCAGCAAAGTCCTTAAATAATGCAGCAGAGTCCTTAAATAATGCAACAAAGTCCTTAAATAATGCAGCAGAGTCCTTAAATACCGCAGCAGAGTCCTTAAATAATACTGCAAAGTCCTTAAATAATACAACAAAGTCCTTAAATAATGCAGCAGAGTCATTAAATAATGCAGCAAAGTCCTTAAATAATGCAGCAGAGTCCTTAAATAATGCAGCAAATTCCTTAAATAATGCAGCAGAGTCATTAAATAATGCAATAAAGTCCTTAAATAATGCAACAGAGTCCTTAAATAATGCAGCAAAGTCCTTAAATAATGCAGCAGAGTCCTTAAATAATGCAAAAAAGTCCTTAAATAATGCAGCAGAGTCCTTAAATAATACAGCAAAGTCCTTAAATAATGCAGCAGAGTCCTTAAATAATGCAACAAAGTCCTTAAATAATGCAGTAGAGTCCTTAAATAATACAGCAAAGTCCTTAAATAATGCAGCAGAGTCCTAAAATAATGCAGCAAAGTCCTTAAATAATGCAGCAGAGTTCTTAAACACAGCAGCAGAGTCCTTAAATAATGCAGCAAGTAATTAAATAATGCAGCAAAGTCCTTAAGTAATGCAGCAAAGTCCTTAATTGATGCAGCAAAGTCCTTAAATAATGCAACAAATTCCTTAAATAATGCAGCAGCGTCCTTAAATAATGCAACAAATTCCTTAAATAATGCAGCAGAGTCCTTAAATACCACAGCAGAGTCCTTAAATAATGCAGCAGAGACCTTAAATAATGCAACAAAGTCCTTAAATAATGCAGCAGATTCCTTAAATTCTGCAGCAGCGTCCTTAAATAATGCATCAAAGTCCTTAAATAATGCAGCAGAGTCCTTAAATACCGCAGCAGAGTCCTTAAATAATGCAGCAAATTCCTTAAATAATGCAGCAGAGTCCTTAAATAATGCAGCTGAGTCCTCAAATGCTTCAGCAGAGTCATTAAATAATGCAGCAGCGTCCTTAAATAATGCATCAAAGTCCTTAAATAATGCAGCAGAGTCCTTAAATACTGCAGCAGAGTCCTTAAATAATGCAGCAAATTCCTTAAATAATGCAGCAGAGTCCTTAAATAATGCAGCTGAGTCCACAAATGCTTCAGCAGGATCCTTAAATAATGCAGCAGGATCCTTAAATAATGCAATAAAGTCCTTAAATTATGCAGCAGAGTCCTTAAATAATGCAGCAAAGTCCTTAAATAATGCAGCAGAGTCCTTACATAATGCAACAAACTCCTTAAATAATGCAGCAGAGTCCTTAAATAATGCAACAAAGTTCTTAAATAATGCATCAAAGTCCTTAAATAATGCAGCAAAGTCCTTAAATAATGCAGCAAAGTCGTTAAGTACCATAGCAGAGTCCTTAAATAATGCAGCAGAGACCTTAAATAATGCAACAAAGTCCTTAAATAATGCAGCAGATTCCTTAAATTCTGCAGCAGCGTCCTTAAATAATGCAACAAAGTCCTTAAATAATGCAGCAGAGTCCTTAAATAATGCAACAAAGTCCTTAAATAATGCAAAAGAGTCCTTAAATAAAGCAGCAAAGCCCTTACATAATGCAGCAGAGTCCTTAAATAATGCATCTGAGTCCCCAAATGCTTCAGCAGAGTCATTAAATACTGCAGCAGAGTCCTTAAATAATGCAACAAAGTCCTTAAATAATCCAGCAGCGTCCTTAAATAATGCAACAAATTCCTTAAATAATGCAGCAGAGTCCTTAAATACCACAGCAGAGTCCTTAAATAATGCAGCAGAGACCTTAAATAATGCAACAAAGTCCTTAAATAATGCAGCAGATTCCTTAAATTCTGCAGCAGCGTCCTTAAATAATGCATCAAAGTCCTTAAATAATGCAGCAGAGTCCTTAAATACCGCAGCAGAGTCCTTAAATAATGCAGCAAATTCCTTATATAATGCAGCAGAGTCCTTAAATAATGCAGCAGAGTCCTCAAATGCTTCAGCAGAGTCATTAAATAATGCAGCAAAGTCCTTAAATAATGCAGCAGAGTCCTTAAATAATGCAGCTGAGTCCTCAAATGCTTCAGCAGAGTCATTAAATAATGCAGAAGACTCCTTAAATAATGCAGGAAAGTCCTTAAATAAAGCAGCAGAGTCCTTAGATAATGCAGCAGAGTCGTTAAATAATGCAGCAAAGTCCTTAAATAATGCAGCTGAGTCCTCAAATGCTTCAGCAGGATCCTTAAATAATGCAGCAGGATCCTTAAATAATGCAATAAAGTCCTTAAATTATGCAGCAGAGTCCTTAAATAATGCAGCAAAGTCCTTAAATAATGCAGCAGAGTCCTTACATAATGCAACAAACTCCTTAAATAATGCAGCAGAGTCCTTAAATACCGCAGCAGAGTCCTTAAATAATGCAGCAAAGTCCTTAAATAATACAACAAAGTCCTTAAATAATGCAGCAGAGTCATTAAATAATGCAGCAAAGTCCTTAAATAATGCAGCAGAGTCCTTAAATAATGCAGCAAATTCCTTAAATAATGCAGCAGAGTCATTAAATAATGCAATAAAGTCCTTAAATAATGCAACAGAGTCCTTAAATAATGCAGCAAAGTCCTTAAATAATGCAGCAGAGTCCTTAAATAATGCAAAAAAGTCCTTAAATAATGCAGCAGAGTCCTTAAATAATACAGCAAAGTCCTTAAATAATGCAGCAGAGTCCTTAAATAATGCAACAAAGTCCTTAAATAATGCAGTAGAGTCCTTAAATAATACAGCAAAGTCCTTAAATAATGCAGCAGAGTCCTAAAATAATGCAGCAAAGTCCTTAAATAATGCAGCAGAGTTCTTAAACACAGCAGCAGAGTCCTTAAATAATGCAGCAAGTAATTAAATAATGCAGCAAAGTCCTTAAGTAATGCAGCAAAGTCCTTAATTGATGCAGCAAAGTCCTTAAATAATGCAACAAATTCCTTAAATAATGCAGCAGCGTCCTTAAATAATGCAACAAATTCCTTAAATAATGCAGCAGAGTCCTTAAATACCACAGCAGAGTCCTTAAATAATGCAGCAGAGACCTTAAATAATGCAACAAAGTCCTTAAATAATGCAGCAGATTCCTTAAATTCTGCAGCAGCGTCCTTAAATAATGCATCAAAGTCCTTAAATAATGCAGCAGAGTCCTTAAATACCGCAGCAGAGTCCTTAAATAATGCAGCAAATTCCTTAAATAATGCAGCAGAGTCCTTAAATAATGCAGCTGAGTCCTCAAATGCTTCAGCAGAGTCATTAAATAATGCAGCAGCGTCCTTAAATAATGCATCAAAGTCCTTAAATAATGCAGCAGAGTCCTTAAATACTGCAGCAGAGTCCTTAAATAATGCAGCAAATTCCTTAAATAATGCAGCAGAGTCCTTAAATAATGCAGCTGAGTCCACAAATGCTTCAGCAGGATCCTTAAATAATGCAGCAGGATCCTTAAATAATGCAATAAAGTCCTTAAATTATGCAGCAGAGTCCTTAAATAATGCAGCAAAGTCCTTAAATAATGCAGCAGAGTCCTTACATAATGCAACAAACTCCTTAAATAATGCAGCAGAGTCCTTAAATAATGCAACAAAGTTCTTAAATAATGCATCAAAGTCCTTAAATAATGCAGCAAAGTCCTTAAATAATGCAGCAAAGTCGTTAAGTACCATAGCAGAGTCCTTAAATAATGCAGCAGAGACCTTAAATAATGCAACAAAGTCCTTAAATAATGCAGCAGATTCCTTAAATTCTGCAGCAGCGTCCTTAAATAATGCAACAAAGTCCTTAAATAATGCAGCAGAGTCCTTAAATAATGCAACAAAGTCCTTAAATAATGCAAAAGAGTCCTTAAATAAAGCAGCAAAGCCCTTACATAATGCAGCAGAGTCCTTAAATAATGCATCTGAGTCCCCAAATGCTTCAGCAGAGTCATTAAATACTGCAGCAGAGTCCTTAAATAATGCAACAAAGTCCTTAAATAATCCAGCAGCGTCCTTAAATAATGCAACAAATTCCTTAAATAATGCAGCAGAGTCCTTAAATACCACAGCAGAGTCCTTAAATAATGCAGCAGAGACCTTAAATAATGCAACAAAGTCCTTAAATAATGCAGCAGATTCCTTAAATTCTGCAGCAGCGTCCTTAAATAATGCATCAAAGTCCTTAAATAATGCAGCAGAGTCCTTAAATACCGCAGCAGAGTCCTTAAATAATGCAGCAAATTCCTTATATAATGCAGCAGAGTCCTTAAATAATGCAGCAGAGTCCTCAAATGCTTCAGCAGAGTCATTAAATAATGCAGCAAAGTCCTTAAATAATGCAGCAGAGTCCTTAAATAATGCAGCTGAGTCCTCAAATGCTTCAGCAGAGTCATTAAATAATGCAGAAGACTCCTTAAATAATGCAGGAAAGTCCTTAAATAAAGCAGCAGAGTCCTTAGATAATGCAGCAGAGTCGTTAAATAATGCAGCAAAGTCCTTAAATAATGCAGCTGAGTCCTCAAATGCTTCAGCAGGATCCTTAAATAATGCAGCAGGATCCTTAAATAATGCAATAAAGTCCTTAAATTATGCAGCAGAGTCCTTAAATAATGCAGCAAAGTCCTTAAATAATGCAGCAGAGTCCTTACATAATGCAACAAACTCCTTAAATAATGCAGCAGAGTCCTTAAATAATGCAACAAAGTTCTTAAATAATGCATCAAAGTCCTTAAATAATGCAGCAAAGTCCTTAAATAATGCAGCAAATTCCTTAAATAATGCAGCAGAGTCCTTAAATAATGCAGCTGAGTCCTCAAATACTTCAGCAGAGTCATTAAATAATGCAGAAGAGTCCTTAAATAATGCAGCAAAGTTCTTAAATAATGCAGCAGAGTCCTTAAATAACGCAGCAGAGTCGTTAAATAATGCAGCAAAGTCCTTAAATAATGCAGCTGAGTCCTCAAATGCTTCAGCAGGATCCTTAAATAATGCAGCAGAGACCTTTAATAATGCAGCTGAGTCCTCAAATGCTTCAGCAGAGTCATTAAATAATGCAGCAGGATCCTAAAATAATGCAATAAAGTCCTTAAATTATGCAGCAGAGTCCTTAAATAATGCAGCAAAGTCCTTAAATAATGCAGCAGAGTCCTTACATAATGCAACAAAGTCCTTAAATAATGCAGCAGAGTCCTTAAATAATGCAACAAAGTTCTTAAATAATGCAGCAGAGTCCTTAAATAATGCAGCAAAGTCCTTAAGTACCATAGCAGAGTCCTTAAATAATGCAGCAGAGACCTTAAATAATGCAACAAAGTCCTTAAATAATGAAGCAGATTCCTTAAATTCTGCAGCAGTGTCCTTAAATAATGCATCAAAGTCCTTAAATAATGCAGCAGAGTCCTTAAATAATGCAGCAAAGTAATTAAATAATGCAGCAGAGTCCTTAAATAATGCAGCAAAGTCCTTAAATAATGCAGCAGAGTCCTTAAATACCAAAGCATAGTCCTTAAATAATGCGGCAGAGTCCTTAAATAATGCAACAAAGTCCTTAAATAATGCAGCAGAGTCCTTAAATAATGCAACAAAGTCCTTAAATAATGCAGCAAAGTCCTTAAATAAAGCAGCAAAGTCCTTACATAATGCAGCAGAGTCCTTAAACAATGCATCTGAGTCCCCAATTGCTTCAGCAGAGTCATTAAACACTGCAGCAGAGTCCTTAAATAATGCAGCAAAGTCTTAAATAATGCAGCAGAGTCCTTAAATAACGCAGCAGTCCTTAAATAATGCAGCAAAGTCCTTAAATAATGCAGCAGAGTCCTTAAATACCGCAGCAGAGTCATTAAATAATGCAGCAGAGTCCTTAAATAATACAGCAGAGACCTTAAATAATGCAGCTGAGTCCTCAAATGCTTCAGCAAAGTCATTAAATAATGCAGCAGAGTCCTTAAATAATGCAATAAAGTCCTTAAATAATGCAGCAGACTTCTAACATAATGCAACATAGTCCTTAAATAATGCAGCAGAGTCCTTATATAATGCAACAAAGTCATTAAATAATGCAGCAGAGTCCTTAAATAATGCAGCAAAGTCCTTAAATAATACAGCAGAGTCCTTAAGTACCACAGCATAGTCCTTAAATAATGCAGCAAAGTCCTTAAATAATGCAGCAGAGTCCTTAAATAATGCAACAAAGTCCTTAAATAATGCAGCAGAGTCCTTAAATACCGCAGCAGAGTCGTTAAATAATGCAGCAAAGTCCTTAAATAATACAACAAAGTCCTTAAATAATGCAGCAGAGTCATTAAATAATGCAGCAAAGTCCTTAAATAATGCAGCAGAGTCCTTAAATAATGCAGCAAATTCCTTAAATAATGCAGCAGAGTCATTAAATAATGCAATAAAGTCCTTAAATAATGCAACAGAGTCCTTAAATAATGCAGCAAAGTCCTTAAATAATGCAGCAGAGTCCTTAAATAATGCAAAAAAGTCCTTAAATAATGCAGCAGAGTCCTTAAATAATACAGCAAAGTCCTTAAATAATGCAGCAGAGTCCTTAAATAATGCAACAAAGTCCTTAAATAATGCAGTAGAGTCCTTAAATAATACAGCAAAGTCCTTAAATAATGCAGCAGAGTCCTAAAATAATGCAGCAAAGTCCTTAAATAATGCAGCAGAGTCCTTAAATACCGCAGCAGAGTCCTTAAATAATGCAGCAAAGTAATTAAATAATGCAGCAGAGTCCTTAAATAATGCAGCAAAGTCCTTAAATAATGCAGCAGAGTCCTTAAATACCAAAGCATAGTCCTTAAATAATGCGGCAGAGTCCTTAAATAATGCAACAAAGTCCTTAAATAATGCAGCAGAGTCCTTAAATAATGCAACAAAGTCCTTAAATAATGCAGCAAAGTCCTTAAATAAAGCAGCAAAGTCCTTACATAATGCAGCAGAGTCCTTAAACAATGCATCTGAGTCCCCAATTGCTTCAGCACAGTCATTAAACACTGCAGCAGAGTCCTTAAATAATGCAGCAAAGTCTTAAATAATGCAGCAGAGTCCTTAACCCCTTAAGCCCCGGAGCATTTTTCGTTTTTGCATTTTCGTTTTTGCTCCCCTTGTTCCCAGAGCCATAGCGTTTTTATTTTTTGGTCAATATGGCCATGTGAGGGCTTATTTTTTGCGGGACGAGTTGTACTTTTCAACGCCATTACTAGTTTTATCATATCCTGTACGGGAAAACGGGAAAAAAATTCCAAGTGCGGTAAAATTGCAAAAAAAGTGCAATACCACAGTTGTTTTTTATTTATTTTTTTTACTATGTTCACTGAATGCTAAAACTGACCTGCTCTTCTTATTCTACAGGTCATTACGAGTTCATAGACACCAAACATGTATAGGTTCTTTTATATTTAAGTGGTGAAAAAAAATTCCAAAATTTGGTAAAAAAATAAATAAAAAAAAAGCGCCATTTTCTAAGACCCGTAGCGTCTCCATTTTTCGGGATCTGGGGCTGGTTGAGGGCTTATTTTTTGCGTGCCGGGCTGACGTTTTTATTGATACCATTTTGGGGTAGATCCGATGTTTTGATCGCCCGTTATTGCATTTTATTGCAATTTTGCAGCGACCAAAAAACGTAATTCTGGCGTTTAGAATTTTTTTCTCGCTACGTTGTTTACCGATCGGAATAATTCTTTTTTTATTTTGATAGATCGGGCGATTCTGAACGCGGCGATACCAAATATGTGTATGTGGGTTTTTTTTTTATATATTTTATTTTGAATGGGGCGAAAGGGGGGTGATTTAAACTTTTATATTTTTTTATTTTTTTTTATATTTTTAAAAACTTTTTTTTTTTACTTTTTGCATGCTTCAATAGTCTCCATAGGAGACTAGAAGCAGCAACTGTCCGATCGCCTCTGCTACATACAGGGGACCAGCAGATCCCCTGCATGCAGCAGAAATGGTCCTGTGCTATGAGCGCCGACCACTAGGTGGCGCTCATAGCGACAGGATCATGACAACCACAGGCGTCTGCTGCAGACCCTGGGTTGTCATGCACGCCCATCGGCGACCCGCGATCACGTGACTGGGTCGCCGGTGGGCGGGGCTTATGACGCGCTACCCGGAAGCGCGCGTTAAATGCTGCTGTCGGAGATTGACAGCAGCATTTAACTGGTTAACAGCCGCGGGTGGATCGCGATTCCACCCGCGGCTGTTGCGGGCACATGTCAGCTGTAAGAATCAGCTGACATGTGCTCGGTTCAGTGAGGGCTCAGCGCCGGAGCCCTCACTGAACCGACGGTACGCAAATATGCGTACTAATACGTCCCCGGTAAGTAAGGGGTTAAATAATGCAGCTGAGTCCTCAAATACTTCAGCAGAGTCATTAAATAATGCAGAAGAGTCCTTAAATAATGCAGCAAAGTTCTTAAATAATGCAGCAGAGTCCTTAAATAAGGCAGCAGAGTCGTTAAATAATGCAGCAAAGTCCTTAAATAATGCAGCTGAGTCCTCAAATGCTTCAGCAGGATCCTTAAATAATGCAGCAGAGACCTTTAATAATGCAGCTGAGTCCTCAAATGCATCAGCAGAGTCATTAAATAATGCAGCAGGATCCTAAAATAATGCAATAAAGTCCTTAAATTATGCAGCAGAGTCCTTAAATAATGCAGCAAAGTCCTTAAATAATGCAGCAGAGTCCTTACATAATGCAACAAAGTCCTTAAATAATGCAGCAGAGTCCTTAAATAATGCAACAAAGTTCTTAAATAATGCAGCAGAGTCCTTAAATAATGCAGCAAAGTCCTTAAGTACCATAGCAGAGTCCTTAAATAATGCAGCAGAGACCTTAAATAATGCAACAAAGCCCTTAAATAATGAAGCAGATTCCTTAAATTCTGCAGCAGTGTCCTTAAATAATGCATCAAAGTCCTTAAATAATGCAGCAGAGTCCTTAAATAATGCAGCAAAGTAATTAAATAATGCAGCAGAGTCCTTAAATAATGCAGCAAAGTCCTTAAATAATGCAGCAGAGTCCTTAAATACCAAAGCATAGTCCTTAAATAATGCGGCAGAGTCCTTAAATAATGCAACAAAGTCCTTAAATAATGCAGCAGAGTCCTTAAATAATGCAACAAAGTCCTTAAATAATGCAGCAAAGTCCTTAAATAAAGCAGCAAAGTCCTTACATAATGCAGCAGAGTCCTTAAACAATGCATCTGAGTCCCCAATTGCTTCAGCAGAGTCATTAAACACTGCAGCAGAGTCCTTAAATAATGCAGCAAAGTCTTAAATAATGCAGCAGAGTCCTTAAATAACGCAGCAGTCCTTAAATAATGCAGCAAAGTCCTTAAATAATGCAGCAGAGTCCTTAAATACCGCAGCAGAGTCATTAAATAATGCAGCAGAGTCCTTAAATAATACAGCAGAGACCTTAAATAATGCAGCTGAGTCCTCAAATGCTTCAGCAAAGTCATTAAATAATGCAGCAGAGTCCTTAAATAATGCAATAAAGTCCTTAAATAATGCAGCAGACTTCTAACATAATGCAACATAGTCCTTAAATAATGCAGCAGAGTCCTTATATAATGCAACAAAGTCATTAAATAATGCAGCAGAGTCCTTAAATAATGCAGCAAAGTCCTTAAATAATACAGCAGAGTCCTTAAGTACCACAGCATAGTCCTTAAATAATGCAGCAAAGTCCTTAAATAATGCAGCAGAGTCCTTAAATAATGCAACAAAGTACTTAAATAATGCAGCAGAGTCCTTAAATACCGCAGCAGAGTCGTTAAATAATGCAGCAAAGTCCTTAAATAATACAACAAAGTCCTTAAATAATGCAGCAGAGTCATTAAATAATGCAGCAAAGTCCTTAAATAATGCAGCAGAGTCCTTAAATAATGCAGCAAATTCCTTAAATAATGCAGCAGAGTCATTAAATAATGCAATAAAGTCCTTAAATAATGCAACAGAGTCCTTAAATAATGCAGCAAAGTCCTTAAATAATGCAGCAGAGTCCTTAAATAATGCAAAAAAGTCCTTAAATAATGCAGCAGAGTCCTTAAATAATACAGCAAAGTCCTTAAATAATGCAGCAGAGTCCTTAAATAATGCAACAAAGTCCTTAAATAATGCAGTAGAGTCCTTAAATAATACAGCAAAGTCCTTAAATAATGCAGCAGAGTCCTAAAATAATGCAGCAAAGTCCTTAAATAATGCAGCAGAGTCCTTAAATACCGCAGCAGAGTCCTTAAATAATGCAGCAAAGTAATTAAATAATGCAGCAGAGTCCTTAAATAATGCAGCAAAGTCCTTAAATAATGCAGCAGAGTCCTTAAATACCAAAGCATAGTCCTTAAATAATGCGGCAGAGTCCTTAAATAATGCAACAAAGTCCTTAAATAATGCAGCAGAGTCCTTAAATAATGCAACAAAGTCCTTAAATAATGCAGCAAAGTCCTTAAATAAAGCAGCAAAGTCCTTACATAATGCAGCAGAGTCCTTAAACAATGCATCTGAGTCCCCAATTGCTTCAGCACAGTCATTAAACACTGCAGCAGAGTCCTTAAATAATGCAGCAAAGTCTTAAATAATGCAGCAGAGTCCTTAAATAACGCAGCAGTCCTTAAATAATGTAGCAAAGTCCTTAAATAATGCAGCAGAGTCCTTAAATACCGCAGCAGAGTCATTAAATAATGCAGCAGAGTCCTTATATAATACAGCAGAGACCTTAAATAATGCAGCTGAGTCCTCAAATGCTTCAGCAGAGTCATTAAATAATGCAGCAGAGTCCTTAAATAATGCAATAAAGTCCTTAAATAATGCAGCAGAGTCCTTAAATAATGCAGCAAAGTCCTTAAATAATGCAGCAGACTTCTAACATAATGCAACATAGTCCTTAAATAATGCAGCAGAGTCCTTATATAATGCAACAAAGTCATTAAATAATGCAGCAGAGTCCTTAAATAATGCAGCAAAGTCCTTAAATAATACAGCAGAGTCCTTAAGTACCACAGCATAGTCCTTAAATAATGCAGCAAAGTCCTTAAATAATGCAGCAGAGTCCTTAAATAATGCAACAAAGTCCTTAAATAATGCAGCAGAGTCCTTAAATACCGCAGCAGAGTCCTTAAATAATGCAGCAAAGTCCTTAAATAATACAACAAAGTCCTTAAATAATGCAGCAGAGTCATTAAATAATGCAGCAAAGTCCTTAAATAATGCAGCAGAGTCCTTAAATAATGCAGCAAATTCCTTAAATAATGCAGCAGAGTCATTAAATAATGCAATAAAGTCCTTAAATAATGCAACAGAGTCCTTAAATAATGCAGCAAAGTCCTTAAATAATGCAGCAGAGTCCTTAAATAATGCAAAAAAGTCCTTAAATAATGCAGCAGAGTCCTTAAATAATACAGCAAAGTCCTTAAATAATGCAGCAGAGTCCTTAAATAATGCAACAAAGTCCTTAAATAATGCAGTAGAGTCCTTAAATAATACAGCAAAGTCCTTAAATAATGCAGCAGAGTCCTAAAATAATGCAGCAAAGTCCTTAAATAATGCAGCAGAGTTCTTAAACACAGCAGCAGAGTCCTTAAATAATGCAGCAAGTAATTAAATAATGCAGCAAAGTCCTTAAGTAATGCAGCAAAGTCCTTAATTGATGCAGCAAAGTCCTTAAATAATGCAACAAATTCCTTAAATAATGCAGCAGCGTCCTTAAATAATGCAACAAATTCCTTAAATAATGCAGCAGAGTCCTTAAATACCACAGCAGAGTCCTTAAATAATGCAGCAGAGACCTTAAATAATGCAACAAAGTCCTTAAATAATGCAGCAGATTCCTTAAATTCTGCAGCAGCGTCCTTAAATAATGCATCAAAGTCCTTAAATAATGCAGCAGAGTCCTTAAATACCGCAGCAGAGTCCTTAAATAATGCAGCAAATTCCTTAAATAATGCAGCAGAGTCCTTAAATAATGCAGCTGAGTCCTCAAATGCTTCAGCAGAGTCATTAAATAATGCAGCAGCGTCCTTAAATAATGCATCAAAGTCCTTAAATAATGCAGCAGAGTCCTTAAATACTGCAGCAGAGTCCTTAAATAATGCAGCAAATTCCTTAAATAATGCAGCAGAGTCCTTAAATAATGCAGCTGAGTCCACAAATGCTTCAGCAGGATCCTTAAATAATGCAGCAGGATCCTTAAATAATGCAATAAAGTCCTTAAATTATGCAGCAGAGTCCTTAAATAATGCAGCAAAGTCCTTAAATAATGCAGCAGAGTCCTTACATAATGCAACAAACTCCTTAAATAATGCAGCAGAGTCCTTAAATAATGCAACAAAGTTCTTAAATAATGCATCAAAGTCCTTAAATAATGCAGCAAAGTCCTTAAATAATGCAGCAAAGTCGTTAAGTACCATAGCAGAGTCCTTAAATAATGCAGCAGAGACCTTAAATAATGCAACAAAGTCCTTAAATAATGCAGCAGATTCCTTAAATTCTGCAGCAGCGTCCTTAAATAATG
Source organism: Phyllobates terribilis (assembly GCF_046119375.1). NCBI lineage: Eukaryota > Metazoa > Chordata > Amphibia > Anura > Dendrobatidae > Phyllobates > Phyllobates terribilis. The sequence continues at coordinate 1,328,212 of NW_027363048.1, forward strand.
CAACAAAGTCCTTAAATAATGCAGCAGAGTCCTTAAATAATGCAACAAAGTCCTTAAATAATGCAAAAGAGTCCTTAAATAAAGCAGCAAAGCCCTTACATAATGCAGCAGAGTCCTTAAATAATGCATCTGAGTCCCCAAATGCTTCAGCAGAGTCATTAAATACTGCAGCAGAGTCCTTAAATAATGCAACAAAGTCCTTAAATAATCCAGCAGCGTCCTTAAATAATGCAACAAATTCCTTAAATAATGCAGCAGAGTCCTTAAATACCACAGCAGAGTCCTTAAATAATGCAGCAGAGACCTTAAATAATGCAACAAAGTCCTTAAATAATGCAGCAGATTCCTTAAATTCTGCAGCAGCGTCCTTAAATAATGCATCAAAGTCCTTAAATAATGCAGCAGAGTCCTTAAATACCGCAGCAGAGTCCTTAAATAATGCAGCAAATTCCTTATATAATGCAGCAGAGTCCTTAAATAATGCAGCAGAGTCCTCAAATGCTTCAGCAGAGTCATTAAATAATGCAGCAAAGTCCTTAAATAATGCAGCAGAGTCCTTAAATAATGCAGCTGAGTCCTCAAATGCTTCAGCAGAGTCATTAAATAATGCAGAAGACTCCTTAAATAATGCAGGAAAGTCCTTAAATAAAGCAGCAGAGTCCTTAGATAATGCAGCAGAGTCGTTAAATAATGCAGCAAAGTCCTTAAATAATGCAGCTGAGTCCTCAAATGCTTCAGCAGGATCCTTAAATAATGCAGCAGGATCCTTAAATAATGCAATAAAGTCCTTAAATTATGCAGCAGAGTCCTTAAATAATGCAGCAAAGTCCTTAAATAATGCAGCAGAGTCCTTACATAATGCAACAAACTCCTTAAATAATGCAGCAGAGTCCTTAAATAATGCAACAAAGTTCTTAAATAATGCATCAAAGTCCTTAAATAATGCAGCAAAGTCCTTAAATAATGCAGCAAATTCCTTAAATAATGCAGCAGAGTCCTTAAATAATGCAGCTGAGTCCTCAAATACTTCAGCAGAGTCATTAAATAATGCAGAAGAGTCCTTAAATAATGCAGCAAAGTTCTTAAATAATGCAGCAGAGTCCTTAAATAACGCAGCAGAGTCGTTAAATAATGCAGCAAAGTCCTTAAATAATGCAGCTGAGTCCTCAAATGCTTCAGCAGGATCCTTAAATAATGCAGCAGAGACCTTTAATAATGCAGCTGAGTCCTCAAATGCTTCAGCAGAGTCATTAAATAATGCAGCAGGATCCTAAAATAATGCAATAAAGTCCTTAAATTATGCAGCAGAGTCCTTAAATAATGCAGCAAAGTCCTTAAATAATGCAGCAGAGTCCTTACATAATGCAACAAAGTCCTTAAATAATGCAGCAGAGTCCTTAAATAATGCAACAAAGTTCTTAAATAATGCAGCAGAGTCCTTAAATAATGCAGCAAAGTCCTTAAGTACCATAGCAGAGTCCTTAAATAATGCAGCAGAGACCTTAAATAATGCAACAAAGTCCTTAAATAATGAAGCAGATTCCTTAAATTCTGCAGCAGTGTCCTTAAATAATGCATCAAAGTCCTTAAATAATGCAGCAGAGTCCTTAAATAATGCAGCAAAGTAATTAAATAATGCAGCAGAGTCCTTAAATAATGCAGCAAAGTCCTTAAATAATGCAGCAGAGTCCTTAAATACCAAAGCATAGTCCTTAAATAATGCGGCAGAGTCCTTAAATAATGCAACAAAGTCCTTAAATAATGCAGCAGAGTCCTTAAATAATGCAACAAAGTCCTTAAATAATGCAGCAAAGTCCTTAAATAAAGCAGCAAAGTCCTTACATAATGCAGCAGAGTCCTTAAACAATGCATCTGAGTCCCCAATTGCTTCAGCAGAGTCATTAAACACTGCAGCAGAGTCCTTAAATAATGCAGCAAAGTCTTAAATAATGCAGCAGAGTCCTTAAATAACGCAGCAGTCCTTAAATAATGCAGCAAAGTCCTTAAATAATGCAGCAGAGTCCTTAAATACCGCAGCAGAGTCATTAAATAATGCAGCAGAGTCCTTAAATAATACAGCAGAGACCTTAAATAATGCAGCTGAGTCCTCAAATGCTTCAGCAAAGTCATTAAATAATGCAGCAGAGTCCTTAAATAATGCAATAAAGTCCTTAAATAATGCAGCAGACTTCTAACATAATGCAACATAGTCCTTAAATAATGCAGCAGAGTCCTTATATAATGCAACAAAGTCATTAAATAATGCAGCAGAGTCCTTAAATAATGCAGCAAAGTCCTTAAATAATACAGCAGAGTCCTTAAGTACCACAGCATAGTCCTTAAATAATGCAGCAAAGTCCTTAAATAATGCAGCAGAGTCCTTAAATAATGCAACAAAGTCCTTAAATAATGCAGCAGAGTCCTTAAATACCGCAGCAGAGTCGTTAAATAATGCAGCAAAGTCCTTAAATAATACAACAAAGTCCTTAAATAATGCAGCAGAGTCATTAAATAATGCAGCAAAGTCCTTAAATAATGCAGCAGAGTCCTTAAATAATGCAGCAAATTCCTTAAATAATGCAGCAGAGTCATTAAATAATGCAATAAAGTCCTTAAATAATGCAACAGAGTCCTTAAATAATGCAGCAAAGTCCTTAAATAATGCAGCAGAGTCCTTAAATAATGCAAAAAAGTCCTTAAATAATGCAGCAGAGTCCTTAAATAATACAGCAAAGTCCTTAAATAATGCAGCAGAGTCCTTAAATAATGCAACAAAGTCCTTAAATAATGCAGTAGAGTCCTTAAATAATACAGCAAAGTCCTTAAATAATGCAGCAGAGTCCTAAAATAATGCAGCAAAGTCCTTAAATAATGCAGCAGAGTCCTTAAATACCGCAGCAGAGTCCTTAAATAATGCAGCAAAGTAATTAAATAATGCAGCAGAGTCCTTAAATAATGCAGCAAAGTCCTTAAATAATGCAGCAGAGTCCTTAAATACCAAAGCATAGTCCTTAAATAATGCGGCAGAGTCCTTAAATAATGCAACAAAGTCCTTAAATAATGCAGCAGAGTCCTTAAATAATGCAACAAAGTCCTTAAATAATGCAGCAAAGTCCTTAAATAAAGCAGCAAAGTCCTTACATAATGCAGCAGAGTCCTTAAACAATGCATCTGAGTCCCCAATTGCTTCAGCACAGTCATTAAACACTGCAGCAGAGTCCTTAAATAATGCAGCAAAGTCTTAAATAATGCAGCAGAGTCCTTAAATAACGCAGCAGTCCTTAAATAATGTAGCAAAGTCCTTAAATAATGCAGCAGAGTCCTTAAATACCGCAGCAGAGTCATTAAATAATGCAGCAGAGTCCTTATATAATACAGCAGAGACCTTAAATAATGCAGCTGAGTCCTCAAATGCTTCAGCAGAGTCATTAAATAATGCAGCAGAGTCCTTAAATAATGCAATAAAGTCCTTAAATAATGCAGCAGAGTCCTTAAATAATGCAGCAAAGTCCTTAAATAATGCAGCAGACTTCTAACATAATGCAACATAGTCCTTAAATAATGCAGCAGAGTCCTTATATAATGCAACAAAGTCATTAAATAATGCAGCAGAGTCCTTAAATAATGCAGCAAAGTCCTTAAATAATACAGCAGAGTCCTTAAGTACCACAGCATAGTCCTTAAATAATGCAGCAAAGTCCTTAAATAATGCAGCAGAGTCCTTAAATAATGCAACAAAGTCCTTAAATAATGCAGCAGAGTCCTTAAATACCGCAGCAGAGTCCTTAAATAATGCAGCAAAGTCCTTAAATAATACAACAAAGTCCTTAAATAATGCAGCAGAGTCATTAAATAATGCAGCAAAGTCCTTAAATAATGCAGCAGAGTCCTTAAATAATGCAGCAAATTCCTTAAATAATGCAGCAGAGTCATTAAATAATGCAATAAAGTCCTTAAATAATGCAACAGAGTCCTTAAATAATGCAGCAAAGTCCTTAAATAATGCAGCAGAGTCCTTAAATAATGCAAAAAAGTCCTTAAATAATGCAGCAGAGTCCTTAAATAATACAGCAAAGTCCTTAAATAATGCAGCAGAGTCCTTAAATAATGCAACAAAGTCCTTAAATAATGCAGTAGAGTCCTTAAATAATACAGCAAAGTCCTTAAATAATGCAGCAGAGTCCTAAAATAATGCAGCAAAGTCCTTAAATAATGCAGCAGAGTTCTTAAACACAGCAGCAGAGTCCTTAAATAATGCAGCAAGTAATTAAATAATGCAGCAAAGTCCTTAAGTAATGCAGCAAAGTCCTTAATTGATGCAGCAAAGTCCTTAAATAATGCAACAAATTCCTTAAATAATGCAGCAGCGTCCTTAAATAATGCAACAAATTCCTTAAATAATGCAGCAGAGTCCTTAAATACCACAGCAGAGTCCTTAAATAATGCAGCAGAGACCTTAAATAATGCAACAAAGTCCTTAAATAATGCAGCAGATTCCTTAAATTCTGCAGCAGCGTCCTTAAATAATGCATCAAAGTCCTTAAATAATGCAGCAGAGTCCTTAAATACCGCAGCAGAGTCCTTAAATAATGCAGCAAATTCCTTAAATAATGCAGCAGAGTCCTTAAATAATGCAGCTGAGTCCTCAAATGCTTCAGCAGAGTCATTAAATAATGCAGCAGCGTCCTTAAATAATGCATCAAAGTCCTTAAATAATGCAGCAGAGTCCTTAAATACTGCAGCAGAGTCCTTAAATAATGCAGCAAATTCCTTAAATAATGCAGCAGAGTCCTTAAATAATGCAGCTGAGTCCACAAATGCTTCAGCAGGATCCTTAAATAATGCAGCAGGATCCTTAAATAATGCAATAAAGTCCTTAAATTATGCAGCAGAGTCCTTAAATAATGCAGCAAAGTCCTTAAATAATGCAGCAGAGTCCTTACATAATGCAACAAACTCCTTAAATAATGCAGCAGAGTCCTTAAATAATGCAACAAAGTTCTTAAATAATGCATCAAAGTCCTTAAATAATGCAGCAAAGTCCTTAAATAATGCAGCAAAGTCGTTAAGTACCATAGCAGAGTCCTTAAATAATGCAGCAGAGACCTTAAATAATGCAACAAAGTCCTTAAATAATGCAGCAGATTCCTTAAATTCTGCAGCAGCGTCCTTAAATAATGCAACAAAGTCCTTAAATAATGCAGCAGAGTCCTTAAATAATGCAACAAAGTCCTTAAATAATGCAAAAGAGTCCTTAAATAAAGCAGCAAAGCCCTTACATAATGCAGCAGAGTCCTTAAATAATGCATCTGAGTCCCCAAATGCTTCAGCAGAGTCATTAAATACTGCAGCAGAGTCCTTAAATAATGCAACAAAGTCCTTAAATAATCCAGCAGCGTCCTTAAATAATGCAACAAATTCCTTAAATAATGCAGCAGAGTCCTTAAATACCACAGCAGAGTCCTTAAATAATGCAGCAGAGACCTTAAATAATGCAACAAAGTCCTTAAATAATGCAGCAGATTCCTTAAATTCTGCAGCAGCGTCCTTAAATAATGCATCAAAGTCCTTAAATAATGCAGCAGAGTCCTTAAATACCGCAGCAGAGTCCTTAAATAATGCAGCAAATTCCTTATATAATGCAGCAGAGTCCTTAAATAATGCAGCAGAGTCCTCAAATGCTTCAGCAGAGTCATTAAATAATGCAGCAAAGTCCTTAAATAATGCAGCAGAGTCCTTAAATAATGCAGCTGAGTCCTCAAATGCTTCAGCAGAGTCATTAAATAATGCAGAAGACTCCTTAAATAATGCAGGAAAGTCCTTAAATAAAGCAGCAGAGTCCTTAGATAATGCAGCAGAGTCGTTAAATAATGCAGCAAAGTCCTTAAATAATGCAGCTGAGTCCTCAAATGCTTCAGCAGGATCCTTAAATAATGCAGCAGGATCCTTAAATAATGCAATAAAGTCCTTAAATTATGCAGCAGAGTCCTTAAATAATGCAGCAAAGTCCTTAAATAATGCAGCAGAGTCCTTACATAATGCAACAAACTCCTTAAATAATGCAGCAGAGTCCTTAAATAATGCAACAAAGTTCTTAAATAATGCATCAAAGTCCTTAAATAATGCAGCAAAGTCCTTAAATAATGCAGCAAATTCCTTAAATAATGCAGCAGAGTCCTTAAATAATGCAGCTGAGTCCTCAAATACTTCAGCAGAGTCATTAAATAATGCAGAAGAGTCCTTAAATAATGCAGCAAAGTTCTTAAATAATGCAGCAGAGTCCTTAAATAACGCAGCAGAGTCGTTAAATAATGCAGCAAAGTCCTTAAATAATGCAGCTGAGTCCTCAAATGCTTCAGCAGGATCCTTAAATAATGCAGCAGAGACCTTTAATAATGCAGCTGAGTCCTCAAATGCTTCAGCAGAGTCATTAAATAATGCAGCAGGATCCTAAAATAATGCAATAAAGTCCTTAAATTATGCAGCAGAGTCCTTAAATAATGCAGCAAAGTCCTTAAATAATGCAGCAGAGTCCTTACATAATGCAACAAAGTCCTTAAATAATGCAGCAGAGTCCTTAAATAATGCAACAAAGTTCTTAAATAATGCAGCAGAGTCCTTAAATAATGCAGCAAAGTCCTTAAGTACCATAGCAGAGTCCTTAAATAATGCAGCAGAGACCTTAAATAATGCAACAAAGTCCTTAAATAATGAAGCAGATTCCTTAAATTCTGCAGCAGTGTCCTTAAATAATGCATCAAAGTCCTTAAATAATGCAGCAGAGTCCTTAAATAATGCAGCAAAGTAATTAAATAATGCAGCAGAGTCCTTAAATAATGCAGCAAAGTCCTTAAATAATGCAGCAGAGTCCTTAAATACCAAAGCATAGTCCTTAAATAATGCGGCAGAGTCCTTAAATAATGCAACAAAGTCCTTAAATAATGCAGCAGAGTCCTTAAATAATGCAACAAAGTCCTTAAATAATGCAGCAAAGTCCTTAAATAAAGCAGCAAAGTCCTTACATAATGCAGCAGAGTCCTTAAACAATGCATCTGAGTCCCCAATTGCTTCAGCAGAGTCATTAAACACTGCAGCAGAGTCCTTAAATAATGCAGCAAAGTCTTAAATAATGCAGCAGAGTCCTTAAATAACGCAGCAGTCCTTAAATAATGCAGCAAAGTCCTTAAATAATGCAGCAGAGTCCTTAAATACCGCAGCAGAGTCATTAAATAATGCAGCAGAGTCCTTAAATAATACAGCAGAGACCTTAAATAATGCAGCTGAGTCCTCAAATGCTTCAGCAAAGTCATTAAATAATGCAGCAGAGTCCTTAAATAATGCAATAAAGTCCTTAAATAATGCAGCAGACTTCTAACATAATGCAACATAGTCCTTAAATAATGCAGCAGAGTCCTTATATAATGCAACAAAGTCATTAAATAATGCAGCAGAGTCCTTAAATAATGCAGCAAAGTCCTTAAATAATACAGCAGAGTCCTTAAGTACCACAGCATAGTCCTTAAATAATGCAGCAAAGTCCTTAAATAATGCAGCAGAGTCCTTAAATAATGCAACAAAGTCCTTAAATAATGCAGCAGAGTCCTTAAATACCGCAGCAGAGTCGTTAAATAATGCAGCAAAGTCCTTAAATAATACAACAAAGTCCTTAAATAATGCAGCAGAGTCATTAAATAATGCAGCAAAGTCCTTAAATAATGCAGCAGAGTCCTTAAATAATGCAGCAAATTCCTTAAATAATGCAGCAGAGTCATTAAATAATGCAATAAAGTCCTTAAATAATGCAACAGAGTCCTTAAATAATGCAGCAAAGTCCTTAAATAATGCAGCAGAGTCCTTAAATAATGCAAAAAAGTCCTTAAATAATGCAGCAGAGTCCTTAAATAATACAGCAAAGTCCTTAAATAATGCAGCAGAGTCCTTAAATAATGCAACAAAGTCCTTAAATAATGCAGTAGGGTCCTTAAATAATACAGCAACGTCCTTAAATAATGCAGCAGAGTCCTAAAATAATGCAGCAAAGTCCTTAAATAATGCAGCAGAGTCCTTAAATACCGCAGCAGAGTCCTTAAATAATGCAGCAAAGTAATTAAATAATGCAGCAGAGTCCTTAAATAATGCAGCAAAGTCCTTAAATAATGCAGCAGAGTCCTTAAATACCAAAGCATAGTCCTTAAATAATGCGGCAGAGTCCTTAAATAATGCAACAAAGTCCTTAAATAATGCAGCAGAGTCCTTAAATAATGCAACAAAGTCCTTAAATAATGCAGCAAAGTCCTTAAATAAAGCAGCAAAGTCCTTACATAATGCAGCAGAGTCCTTAAACAATGCATCTGAGTCCCCAATTGCTTCAGCACAGTCATTAAACACTGCAGCAGAGTCCTTAAATAATGCAGCAAAGTCTTAAATAATGCAGCAGAGTCCTTAACCCCTTAAGCCCCGGAGCATTTTTCGTTTTTGCATTTTCGTTTTTGCTCCCCTTGTTCCCAGAGCCATAGCGTTTTTATTTTTTGGTCAATATGGCCATGTGAGGGCTTATTTTTTGCGGGACGAGTTGTACTTTTCAACGCCATTACTAGTTTTATCATATCCTGTACGGGAAAACGGGAAAAAAATTCCAAGTGCGGTAAAATTGCAAAAAAAGTGCAATACCACAGTTGTTTTTTATTTATTTTTTTTACTATGTTCACTGAATGCTAAAACTGACCTGCTCTTCTTATTCTACAGGTCATTACGAGTTCATAGACACCAAACATGTATAGGTTCTTTTATATTTAAGTGGTGAAAAAAAATTCCAAAATTTGGTAAAAAAATAAATAAAAAAAAAGCGCCATTTTCTAAGACCCGTAGCGTCTCCATTTTTCGGGATCTGGGGCTGGTTGAGGGCTTATTTTTTGCGTGCCGGCCTGACGTTTTTATTGATACCATTTTGGGGTAGATCCGATGTTTTGATCGCCCGTTATTGCATTTTATTGCAATTTTGCAGCGACCAAAAAACGTAATTCTGGCGTTTAGAATTTTTTTCTCGCTACGCCGTTTACCGATCGGAATAATTCTTTTTTTATTTTGATAGATCGGGCGATTCTGAACGCGGCGATACCAAATATGTGTATGTGGGTTTTTTTTTTATATATTTTATTTTGAATGGGGCGAAAGGGGGGTGATTTAAACTTTTATATTTTTTTATTTTTTTTTATATTTTTAAAAACTTTTTTTTTTTACTTTTTGCATGCTTCAATAGTCTCCATAGGAGACTAGAAGCAGCAACTGTCCGATCGCCTCTGCTACATACAGGGGACCAGCAGATCCCCTGCATGCAGCAGAAATGGTCCTGTGCTATGAGCGCCGACCACTAGGTGGCGCTCATAGCGACAGGATCATGACAACCACAGGCGTCTGCTGCAGACCCTGGGTTGTCATGCACGCCCATCGGCGACCCGCGATCACGTGACTGGGTCGCCGGTGGGCGGGGCTTATGACGCGCTACCCGGAAGCGCGCGTTAAATGCTGCTGTCGGAGATTGACAGCAGCATTTAACTGGTTAACAGCCGCGGGTGGATCGCGATTCCACCCGCGGCTGTTGCGGGCACATGTCAGCTGTAAGAATCAGCTGACATGTGCTCGGTTCAGTGAGGGCTCAGCGCCGGAGCCCTCACTGAACCGACGGTACGCAAATATGCGTACTAATACGTCCCCGGTAAGTAAGGGGTTAAATAATGCAGCTGAGTCCTCAAATACTTCAGCAGAGTCATTAAATAATGCAGAAGAGTCCTTAAATAATGCAGCAAAGTTCTTAAATAATGCAGCAGAGTCCTTAAATAACGCAGCAGAGTCGTTAAATAATGCAGCAAAGTCCTTAAATAATGCAGCTGAGTCCTCAAATGCTTCAGCAGGATCCTTAAATAATGCAGCAGAGACCTTTAATAATGCAGCTGAGTCCTCAAATGCATCAGCAGAGTCATTAAATAATGCAGCAGGATCCTAAAATAATGCAATAAAGTCCTTAAATTATGCAGCAGAGTCCTTAAATAATGCAGCAAAGTCCTTAAATAATGCAGCAGAGTCCTTACATAATGCAACAAAGTCCTTAAATAATGCAGCAGAGTCCTTAAATAATGCAACAAAGTTCTTAAATAATGCAGCAGAGTCCTTAAATAATGCAGCAAAGTCCTTAAGTACCATAGCAGAGTCCTTAAATAATGCAGCAGAGACCTTAAATAATGCAACAAAGCCCTTAAATAATGAAGCAGATTCCTTAAATTCTGCAGCAGTGTCCTTAAATAATGCATCAAAGTCCTTAAATAATGCAGCAGAGTCCTTAAATAATGCAGCAAAGTAATTAAATAATGCAGCAGAGTCCTTAAATAATGCAGCAAAGTCCTTAAATAATGCAGCAGAGTCCTTAAATACCAAAGCATAGTCCTTAAATAATGCGGCAGAGTCCTTAAATAATGCAACAAAGTCCTTAAATAATGCAGCAGAGTCCTTAAATAATGCAACAAAGTCCTTAAATAATGCAGCAAAGTCCTTAAATAAAGCAGCAAAGTCCTTACATAATGCAGCAGAGTCCTTAAACAATGCATCTGAGTCCCCAATTGCTTCAGCAGAGTCATTAAACACTGCAGCAGAGTCCTTAAATAATGCAGCAAAGTCTTAAATAATGCAGCAGAGTCCTTAAATAACGCAGCAGTCCTTAAATAATGCAGCAAAGTCCTTAAATAATGCAGCAGAGTCCTTAAATACCGCAGCAGAGTCATTAAATAATGCAGCAGAGTCCTTAAATAATACAGCAGAGACCTTAAATAATGCAGCTGAGTCCTCAAATGCTTCAGCAAAGTCATTAAATAATGCAGCAGAGTCCTTAAATAATGCAATAAAGTCCTTAAATAATGCAGCAGACTTCTAACATAATGCAACATAGTCCTTAAATAATGCAGCAGAGTCCTTATATAATGCAACAAAGTCATTAAATAATGCAGCAGAGTCCTTAAATAATGCAGCAAAGTCCTTAAATAATACAGCAGAGTCCTTAAGTACCACAGCATAGTCCTTAAATAATGCAGCAAAGTCCTTAAATAATGCAGCAGAGTCCTTAAATAATGCAACAAAGTCCTTAAATAATGCAGCAGAGTCCTTAAATACCGCAGCAGAGTCGTTAAATAATGCAGCAAAGTCCTTAAATAATACAACAAAGTCCTTAAATAATGCAGCAGAGTCATTAAATAATGCAGCAAAGTCCTTAAATAATGCAGCAGAGTCCTTAAATAATGCAGCAAATTCCTTAAATAATGCAGCAGAGTCATTAAATAATGCAATAAAGTCCTTAAATAATGCAACAGAGTCCTTAAATAATGCAGCAAAGTCCTTAAATAATGCAGCAGAGTCCTTAAATAATGCAAAAAAGTCCTTAAATAATGCAGCAGAGTCCTTAAATAATACAGCAAAGTCCTTAAATAATGCAGCAGAGTCCTTAAATAATGCAACAAAGTCCTTAAATAATGCAGTAGAGTCCTTAAATAATACAGCAAAGTCCTTAAATAATGCAGCAGAGTCCTAAAATAATGCAGCAAAGTCCTTAAATAATGCAGCAGAGTCCTTAAATACCGCAGCAGAGTCCTTAAATAATGCAGCAAAGTAATTAAATAATGCAACAGAGTCCTTAAATAATGCAGCAAAGTCCTTAAATAATGCAGCAGAGTCCTTAAATACCAAAGCATAGTCCTTAAATAATGCGGCAGAGTCCTTAAATAATGCAGCAGAGTCCTTAAATAATGCAACAAAGTCCTTAAATAATGCAGCAAAGTCCTTAAATAAAGCAGCAAAGTCCTTACATAATGCAGCAGAGTCCTTAAACAATGCATCTGAGTCCCCAATTGCTTCAGCACAGTCATTAAACACTGCAGCAGAGTCCTTAAATAATGCAGCAAAGTCTTAAATAATGCAGCAGAGTCCTTAAATAACGCAGCAGTCCTTAAATAATGTAGCAAAGTCCTTAAATAATGCAGCAGAGTCCTTAAATACCGCAGCAGAGTCATTAAATAATGCAGCAGAGTCCTTATATAATACAGCAGAGACCTTAAATAATGCAGCTGAGTCCTCAAATGCTTCAACAGAGTCATTAAATAATGCAGCAGAGTCCTTAAATAATGCAATAAAGTCCTTAAATAATGCAGCAGAGTCCTTAAATAATGCAGCAAAGTCCTTAAATAATGCAGCAGACTTCTAACATAATGCAACATAGTCCTTAAATAATGCAGCAGAGTCCTTATATAATGCAACAAAGTCATTAAATAATGCAGCAGAGTCCTTAAATAATGCAGCAAAGTCCTTAAATAATACAGCAGAGTCCTTAAGTACCACAGCATAGTCCTTAAATAATGCAGCAAAGTCCTTAAATAATGCAGCAGAGTCCTTAAATAATGCAACAAAGTCCTTAAATAATGCAGCAGAGTCCTTAAATACCGCAGCAGAGTCCTTAAATAATGCAGCAAAGTCCTTAAATAATGCAGCAGAGTCCTTAAATAATGCAACAAAGTCCTTAAATAATGCAGTAGAGTCCTTAAATAATACAGCAAAGTCCTTAAATAATGCAGCAGAGTCCTAAAATAATGCAGCAAAGTCCTTAAATAATGCAGCAGAGTTCTTAAACACAGCAGCAGAGTCCTTAAATAATGCAGCAAGTAATTAAATAATGCAGCAAAGTCCTTAAGTAATGCAGCAAAGTCCTTAATTGATGCAGCAAAGTCCTTAAATAATGTAACAAATTCCTTAAATAATGCAGCAGCGTCCTTAAATAATGCAACAAATTCCTTAAATAATGCAGCAGAGTCCTTAAATACCACAGCAGAGTCCTTAAATAATGCAGCAGAGACCTTAAATAATGCAACAAAGTCCTTAAATAATGCAGCAGATTCCTTAAATTCTGCAGCAGCGTCCTTAAATAATGCATCAAAGTCCTTAAATAATGCAGCAGAGTCCTTAAATACCGCAGCAGAGTCCTTAAATACCAAAGCATAGTCCTTAAATAATGCGGCAGAGTCCTTAAATAATGCAACAAAGTCCTTAAATAATGCAGCAGAGTCCTTAAATAATGCAACAAAGTCCTTAAATAATGCAGCAGAGTCCTTAAATACCAAAGCATAGTCCTTAAATAATGCGGCAGAGTCCTTAAATAATGCAACAAAGTCCTTAAATAATGCAGCAGAGTCCTTAAATAATGCAACAAAGTCCTTAAATAATGCAGCAAAGTCCTTAAATAAAGCAGCAAAGTCCTTACATAATGCAGCAGAGTCCTTAAACAATGCATCTGAGTCCCCAATTGCTTCAGCACAGTCATTAAACACTGCAGCAGAGTCCTTAAATAATGCAGCAAAGTCTTAAATAATGCAGCAGAGTCCTTAAATAACGCAGCAGTCCTTAAATAATGTAGCAAAGTCCTTAAATAATGCAGCAGAGTCCTTAAATACCGCAGCAGAGTCATTAAATAATGCAGCAGAGTCCTTATATAATACAGCAGAGACCTTAAATAATGCAGCTGAGTCCTCAAATGCTTCAGCAGAGTCATTAAATAATGCAGCAGAGTCCTTAAATAATGCAATAAAGTCCTTAAATAATGCAGCAGAGTCCTTAAATAATGCAGCAAAGTCCTTAAATAATGCAGCAGACTTCTAACATAATGCAACATAGTCCTTAAATAATGCAGCAGAGTCCTTATATAATGCAACAAAGTCATTAAATAATGCAGCAGAGTCCTTAAATAATGCAGCAAAGTCCTTAAATAATACAGCAGAGTCCTTAAGTACCACAGCATAGTCCTTAAATAATGCAGCAAAGTCCTTAAATAATGCAGCAAAGTCTTAAATAATGCAGCAGAGTCCTTAAATAACGCAGCAGTCCTTAAATAATGCAGCAAAGTCCTTAAATAATGCAGCAGAGTCCTTAAATACCGCAGCAGAGTCATTAAATAATGCAGCAGAGTCCTTAAATAATACAGCAGAGACCTTAAATAATGCAGCTGAGTCCTCAAATGCTTCAGCAAAGTCATTAAATAATGCAGCAGAGTCCTTAAATAATGCAATAAAGTCCTTAAATAATGCAGCAGACTTCTAACATAATGCAACATAGTCCTTAAATAATGCAGCAGAGTCCTTATATAATGCAACAAAGTCATTAAATAATGCAGCAGAGTCCTTAAATAATGCAGCAAAGTCCTTAAATAATACAGCAGAGTCCTTAAGTACCACAGCATAGTCCTTAAATAATGCAGCAAAGTCCTTAAATAATGCAGCAGAGTCCTTAAATAATGCAACAAAGTCCTTAAATAATGCAGCAGAGTCCTTAAATACCGCAGCAGAGTCGTTAAATAATGCAGCAAAGTCCTTAAATAATACAACAAAGTCCTTAAATAATGCAGCAGAGTCATTAAATAATGCAGCAAAGTCCTTAAATAATGCAGCAGAGTCCTTAAATAATGCAGCAAATTCCTTAAATAATGCAGCAGAGTCATTAAATAATGCAATAAAGTCCTTAAATAATGCAACAGAGTCCTTAAATAATGCAGCAAAGTCCTTAAATAATGCAGCAGAGTCCTTAAATAATGCAAAAAAGTCCTTAAATAATGCAGCAGAGTCCTTAAATAATACAGCAAAGTCCTTAAATAATGCAGCAGAGTCCTTAAATAATGCAACAAAGTCCTTAAATAATGCAGTAGAGTCCTTAAATAATACAGCAAAGTCCTTAAATAATGCAGCAGAGTCCTAAAATAATGCAGCAAAGTCCTTAAATAATGCAGCAGAGTCCTTAAATACCGCAGCAGAGTCCTTAAATAATGCAGCAAAGTAATTAAATAATGCAGCAGAGTCCTTAAATAATGCAGCAAAGTCCTTAAATAATGCAGCAGAGTCCTTAAATACCAAAGCATAGTCCTTAAATAATGCAGCAGAGTCCTTAAATAATGCAACAAAGTCCTTAAATAATGCAGCAAAGTCCTTAAATAAAGCAGCAAAGTCCTTACATAATGCAGCAGAGTCCTTAAACAATGCATCTGAGTCCCCAATTGCTTCAGCACAGTCATTAAACACTGCAGCAGAGTCCTTAAATAATGCAGCAAAGTCTTAAATAATGCAGCAGAGTCCTTAAATAACGCAGCAGTCCTTAAATAATGTAGCAAAGTCCTTAAATAATGCAGCAGAGTCCTTAAATACCGCAGCAGAGTCATTAAATAATGCAGCAGAGTCCTTATATAATACAGCAGAGACCTTAAATAATGCAGCTGAGTCCTCAAATGCTTCAGCAGAGTCATTAAATAATGCAGCAGAGTCCTTAAATAATGCAATAAAGTCCTTAAATAATGCAGCAGAGTCCTTAAATAATGCAGCAAAGTCCTTAAATAATGCAGCAGACTTCTAACATAATGCAACATAGTCCTTAAATAATGCAGCAGAGTCCTTATATAATGCAACAAAGTCATTAAATAATGCAGCAGAGTCCTTAAATAATGCAGCAAAGTCCTTAAATAATACAGCAGAGTCCTTAAGTACCACAGCATAGTCCTTAAATAATGCAGCAAAGTCCTTAAATAATGCAGCAGAGTCCTTAAATAATGCAACAAAGTCCTTAAATAATGCAGCAGAGTCCTTAAATACCGCAGCAGAGTCCTTAAATAATGCAGCAAAGTCCTTAAATAATACAACAAAGTCCTTAAATAATGCAGCAGAGTCATTAAATAATGCAGCAAAGTCCTTAAATAATGCAGCAGAGTCCTTAAATAATGCAGCAAATTCCTTAAATAATGCAGCAGAGTCATTAAATAATGCAATAAAGTCCTTAAATAATGCAACAGAGTCCTTAAATAATGCAGCAAAGTCCTTAAATAATACAGCAAGTCCTTAAATAATGCAAAAAAGTCCTTAAATAATGCAGCAGAGTCCTTAAATAATACAGCAAAGTCCTTAAATAATGCAGCAGAGTCCTTAAATAATGCAACAAAGTCCTTAAATAATGCAGTAGAGTCCTTAAATAATACAGCAAAGTCCTTAAATAATGCAGCAGAGTCCTAAAATAATGCAGCAAAGTCCTTAAATAATGCAGCAGAGTTCTTAAACACAGCAGCAGAGTCCTTAAATAATGCAGCAAGTAATTAAATAATGCAGCAAAGTCCTTAAGTAATGCAGCAAAGTCCTTAATTGATGCAGCAAAGTCCTTAAATAATGCAACAAATTCCTTAAATAATGCAGCAGCGTCCTTAAATAATGCAACAAATTCCTTAAATAATGCAGCAGAGTCCTTAAATACCACAGCAGAGTCCTTAAATAATGCAGCAGAGACCTTAAATAATGCAACAAAGTCCTTAAATAATGCAGCAGATTCCTTAAATTCTGCAGCAGCGTCCTTAAATAATGCATCAAAGTCCTTAAATAATGCAGCAGAGTCCTTAAATACCGCAGCAGAGTCCTTAAATAATGCAGCAAATTCCTTAAATAATGCAGCAGAGTCCTTAAATAATGCAGCTGAGTCCTCAAATGCTTCAGCAGAGTCATTAAATAATGCAGCAGCATCCTTAAATAATGCATCAAAGTCCTTAAATAATGCAGCAGAGTCCTTAAATACTGCAGCAGAGTCCTTAAATAATGCAGCAAATTCCTTAAATAATGCAGCAGAGTCCTTAAATAATGCAGCTGAGTCCACAAATGCTTCAGCAGGATCCTTAAATAATGCAGCAGGATCCTTAAATAATGCAATAAAGTCCTTAAATTATGCAGCAGAGTCCTTAAATAATGCAGCAAAGTCCTTAAATAATGCAGCAGAGTCCTTACATAATGCAACAAACTCCTTAAATAATGCAGCAGAGTCCTTAAATAATGCAACAAAGTTCTTAAATAATGCATCAAAGTCCTTAAATAATGCAGCAAAGTCCTTAAATAATGCAGCAAAGTCGTTAAGTACCATAGCAGAGTCCTTAAATAATGCAGCAGAGACCTTAAATAATGCAACAAAGTCCTTAAATAATGCAGCAGATTCCTTAAATTCTGCAGCAGCGTCCTTAAATAATGCAACAAAGTCCTTAAATAATGCAGCAGAGTCCTTAAATAATGCAACAAAGTCCTTAAATAATGCAAAAGAGTCCTTAAATAAAGCAGCAAAGCCCTTACATAATGCAGCAGAGTCCTTAAATAATGCATCTGAGTCCCCAAATGCTTCAGCAGAGTCATTAAATACTGCAGCAGAGTCCTTAAATAATGCAACAAAGTCCTTAAATAATCCAGCAGCGTCCTTAAATAATGCAACAAATTCCTTAAATAATGCAGCAGAGTCCTTAAATACCACAGCAGAGTCCTTAAATAATGCAGCAGAGACCTTAAATAATGCAACAAAGTCCTTAAATAATGCAGCAGATTCCTTAAATTCTGCAGCAGCGTCCTTAAATAATGCATCAAAGTCCTTAAATAATGCAGCAGAGTCCTTAAATACCGCAGCAGAGTCCTTAAATAATGCAGCAAATTCCTTATATAATGCAGCAGAGTCCTTAAATAATGCAGCAGAGTCCTCAAATGCTTCAGCAGAGTCATTAAATAATGCAGCAAAGTCCTTAAATAATGCAGCAGAGTCCTTAAATAATGCAGCTGAGTCCTCAAATGCTTCAGCAGAGTCATTAAATAATGCAGAAGACTCCTTAAATAATGCAGGAAAGTCCTTAAATAAAGCAGCAGAGTCCTTAGATAATGCAGCAGAGTCGTTAAATAATGCAGCAAAGTCCTTAAATAATGCAGCTGAGTCCTCAAATGCTTCAGCAGGATCCTTAAATAATGCAGCAGGATCCTTAAATAATGCAATAAAGTCCTTAAATTATGCAGCAGAGTCCTTAAATAATGCAGCAAAGTCCTTAAATAATGCAGCAGAGTCCTTACATAATGCAACAAACTCCTTAAATAATGCAGCAGAGTCCTTAAATAATGCAACAAAGTTCTTAAATAATGCATCAAAGTCCTTAAATAATGCAGCAAAGTCCTTAAATAATGCAGCAAATTCCTTAAATAATGCAGCAGAGTCCTTAAATAATGCAGCTGAGTCCTCAAATACTTCAGCAGAGTCATTAAATAATGCAGAAGAGTCCTTAAATAATGCAGCAAAGTTCTTAAATAATGCAGCAGAGTCCTTAAATAACGCAGCAGAGTCGTTAAATAATGCAGCAAAGTCCTTAAATAATGCAGCTGAGTCCTCAAATGCTTCAGCAGGATCCTTAAATAATGCAGCAGAGACCTTTAATAATGCAGCTGAGTCCTCAAATGCTTCAGCAGAGTCATTAAATAATGCAGCAGGATCCTAAAATAATGCAATAAAGTCCTTAAATTATGCAGCAGAGTCCTTAAATAATGCAGCAAAGTCCTTAAATAATGCAGCAGAGTCCTTACATAATGCAACAAAGTCCTTAAATAATGCAGCAGAGTCCTTAAATAATGCAACAAAGTTCTTAAATAATGCAGCAGAGTCCTTAAATAATGCAGCAAAGTCCTTAAGTACCATAGCAGAGTCCTTAAATAATGCAGCAGAGACCTTAAATAATGCAACAAAGTCCTTAAATAATGAAGCAGATTCCTTAAATTCTGCAGCAGTGTCCTTAAATAATGCATCAAAGTCCTTAAATAATGCAGCAGAGTCCTTAAATAATGCAGCAAAGTAATTAAATAATGCAGCAGAGTCCTTAAATAATGCAGCAAAGTCCTTAAATAATGCAGCAGAGTCCTTAAATACCAAAGCATAGTCCTTAAATAATGCGGCAGAGTCCTTAAATAATGCAACAAAATCCTTAAATAATGCAGCAGAGTCCTTAAATAATGCAACAAAGTCCTTAAATAATGCAGCAAAGTCCTTAAATAAAGCAGCAAAGTCCTTACATAATGCAGCAGAGTCCTTAAACAATGCATCTGAGTCCCCAATTGCTTCAGCAGAGTCATTAAACACTGCAGCAGAGTCCTTAAATAATGCAGCAAAGTCTTAAATAATGCAGCAGAGTCCTTAAATAACGCAGCAGTCCTTAAATAATGCAGCAAAGTCCTTAAATAATGCAGCAGAGTCCTTAAATACCGCAGCAGAGTCATTAAATAATGCAGCAGAGTCCTTAAATAATACAGCAGAGACCTTAAATAATGCAGCTGAGTCCTCAAATGCTTCAGCAAAGTCATTAAATAATGCAGCAGAGTCCTTAAATAATGCAATAAAGTCCTTAAATAATGCAGCAGACTTCTAACATAATGCAACATAGTCCTTAAATAATGCAGCAGAGTCCTTATATAATGCAACAAAGTCATTAAATAATGCAGCAGAGTCCTTAAATAATGCAGCAAAGTCCTTAAATAATACAGCAGAGTCCTTAAGTACCACAGCATAGTCCTTAAATAATGCAGCAAAGTCCTTAAATAATGCAGCAGAGTCCTTAAATAATGCAACAAAGTCCTTAAATAATGCAGCAGAGTCCTTAAATACCGCAGCAGAGTCGTTAAATAATGCAGCAAAGTCCTTAAATAATACAACAAAGTCCTTAAATAATGCAGCAGAGTCATTAAATAATGCAGCAAAGTCCTTAAATAATGCAGCAGAGTCCTTAAATAATGCAGCAAATTCCTTAAATAATGCAGCAGAGTCATTAAATAATGCAATAAAGTCCTTAAATAATGCAACAGAGTCCTTAAATAATGCAGCAAAGTCCTTAAATAATGCAGCAGAGTCATTAAATAATGCAAAAAAGTCCTTAAATAATGCAGCAGAGTCCTTAAATAATACAGCAAAGTCCTTAAATAATGCAGCAGAGTCCTTAAATAATGCAACAAAGTCCTTAAATAATGCAGTAGAGTCCTTAAATAATACAGCAAAGTCCTTAAATAATGCAGCAGAGTCCTAAAATAATGCAGCAAAGTCCTTAAATAATGCAGCAGAGTCCTTAAATACCGCAGCAGAGTCCTTAAATAATGCAGCAAAGTAATTAAATAATGCAGCAGAGTCCTTAAATAATGCAGCAAAGTCCTTAAATAATGCAGCAGAGTCCTTAAATACCAAAGCATAGTCCTTAAATAATGCGGCAGAGTCCTTAAATAATGCAACAAAGTCCTTAAATAATGCAGCAGAGTCCTTAAATAATGCAACAAAGTCCTTAAATAATGCAGCAAAGTCCTTAAATAAAGCAGCAAAGTCCTTACATAATGCAGCAGAGTCCTTAAACAATGCATCTGAGTCCCCAATTGCTTCAGCACAGTCATTAAACACTGCAGCAGAGTCCTTAAATAATGCAGCAAAGTCTTAAATAATGCAGCAGAGTCCTTAAATAACGCAGCAGTCCTTAAATAATGCAGCAAAGTCCTTAAATAATGCAGCAGAGTCCTTAAAAATACCGCAGCAGAGTCATTAAATAATGCAGCAGAGTCCTTATATAATACAGCAGAGACCGTAAATAATGCAGCTGAATCCTCAAATGCTTCAGCAGAGTCATTAAATAATGCAGCAGAGTCCTTAAATAATGCAATAAAGTCCTTAAATAATGCAGCAGAGTCCTTAAATAATGCAGCAAAGTCCTTAAATAATGCAGCAGACTTCTAACATAATGCAACATAGTCCTTAAATAACGCAGCAGAGTCCTTATATAATGCAACAAAGTCATTAAATAATGCAGCAGAGTCCTTAAATAATGCAGCAAAGTCCTTAAATAATACAGCAGAGTCCTTAAGTACCACAGCATAGTCCTTAAATAATGCAGCAAAGTCCTTAAATAATGCAGCAGAGTCCTTAAATAATGCAACAAAGTCCTTAAATAATGCAGCAGAGTCCTTAAATACCGCAGCAGAGTCCTTAAATAATGCAGCAAAGTCCTTAAATAATACAACAAAGTCCTTAAATAATGCAGCAGAGTCATTAAATAATGCAGCAAAGTCCTTAAATAATGCAGCAGAGTCCTTAAATAATGCAGCAAATTCCTTAAACAATGCAGCAGAGTCATTAAATAATGCAATAAAGTCCTTAAAAAATGCAACAGAGTCCTTAAATAATGCAGCAAAGTCCTTAAATAATGCAGCAGAGTCCTTAAATAATGCAAAAAAGTCCTTAAATAATGCAGCAGAGTCCTTAAATAATACAGCAAAGTCCTTAAATAATGCAGCAGAGTCCTTAAATAATGCAACAAAGTCCTTAAATAATGCAGTAGAGTCCTTAAATAATACAGCAAAGTCCTTAAATAATGCAGCAGAGTCCTAAAATAATGCAGCAAAGTCCTTAAATAATGCAGCAGAGTTCTTAAACACAGCAGCAGAGTCCTTAAATAATGCAGCAAGTAATTAAATAATGCAGCAAAGTCCTTAAGTAATGCAGCAAAGTCCTTAATTGATGCAGCAAAGTCCTTAAATAATGTAACAAATTCCTTAAATAATGCAGCAGCGTCCTTAAATAATGCAACAAATTCCTTAAATAATGCAGCAGAGTCCTTAAATACCACAGCAGAGTCCTTATATAATGCAGCAGAGACCTTAAATAATGCAACAAAGTCCTTAAATAATGCAGCAGATTCCTTAAATTCTGCAGCAGCGTCCTTAAATAATGCATCAAAGTCCTTAAATAATGCAGCAGAGTCCTTAAATACCGCAGCAGAGTCCTTAAATAATGCAGCAAATTCCTTAAATAATGCAGCAGAGTCCTTAAATAATGCAGCTGAGTCCTCAAATGCTTCGGCAGAGTCATTAAATAATGCAGCAGCGTCCTTAAATAATGCATCAAAGTCCTTAAATAATGCAGCAGAGTCCTTAAATACTGCAGCAGAGTCCTTAAATAATGCAGCAAATTCCTTAAATAATGCAGCAGAGTCCTTAAATAATGCAGCTGAGTCCTCAAATGCTTCAGCAGGATCCTTAAATAATGCAGCAGGATCCTTAAATAATGCAATAAAGTCCTTAAATTATGCAGCAGAGTCCTTAAATAATGCAGCAAAGTCCTTAAATAATGCAGCAGAGTCCTTACATAATGCAACAAACTCCTTAAATAATGCAGCAGAGTCCTTAAATAATGCAACAAAGTTCTTAAATAATGCATCAAAGTCCTTAAATAATGCAGCAAAGTCCTTAAATAATGCAGCAAAGTCGTTAAGTACCATAGCAGAGTCCTTAAATAATGCAGCAGAGACCTTAAATAATGCAACAAAGTCCTTAAATAATGCAGCAGATTCCTTAAATTCTGCAGCAGCGTCCTTAAATAATGCAGCAGAGTCCTTAAATACCGCAGCAGAGTCCTTAAATAATGCAGCAAATTCCTTAAATAATGCAGCAGAGTCCTTAAATAATGCAGCTGAGTCCTCAAATGCTTCAGCAGAGTCATTAAATAATGCAGCAAAGTCCTTAAATAATGCAGCAGAGTCCTTAAATAATGCAGCTGAGTCCTCAAATGCTTCAGCAGAGTCATTAAATAATGCAGAAGACTCCTTAAATAATGCAGGAAAGTCCTTAAATAAAGCAGCAGAGTCCTTAGATAATGCAGCAGAGTCGTTAAATAATGCAGCAAAGTCCTTAAATAATGCAGCTGAGTCCTCAAATGCTTCAGCAGGATCCTTAAATAATGCAGCAGGATCCTTAAATAATGCAATAAAGTCCTTAAATTATGCAGCAGAGTCCTTAAATAATGCAGCAGAGTCCTTACATAATGCAACAAACTCCTTAAATAATGCAGCAGAGTCCTTAAATAATGCAACAAAGTTCTTAAATAATGCATCAAAGTCCTTAAATAATGCAGCAAAGTCCTTAAATAATGCAGCAAAGTCGTTAAGTACCATAGCAGAGTCCTTAAATAATGCAGCAGAGACCTTAAATAATGCAACAAAGTCCTTAAATAATGCAGCAGATTCCTTAAATTCTGCAGCAGCGTCCTTAAATAATGCAACAAAGTCCTTAAATAATGCAGCAGAGTCCTTAAATAATGCAACAAAGTCCTTAAATAATGCAAAAGAGTCCTTAAATAATGCAGCTGAGTCCTCAAATGCTTCAGCAGGATCCTTAAATAATGCAGCAGGATCCTTAAATAATGCAGCAAAGTCCTTAAATAATGCAGCAGAGTCCTTACATAATGCAACAAACTCCTTAAATAATGCAGCAGAGTCCTTAAATAATGCAACAAAGTCCTTAAATAATGCAAAAGAGTCCTTAAATAAAGCAGCAAAGCCCTTACATAATGCAGCAGAGTCCTTAAATAATGCATCTGAGTGCCCAAATGCTTCAGCAGAGTCATTAAATACTGCAGCAGAGACCTTAAATAATGCAACAAAGTCCTTAAATAATGCAGCAGAGTCCTTAAATAATGCAACAAAGTCCTTAAATAATGCAGCAGATTCCTTAAATTCTGCAGCAGCGTCCTTAAATAATGCATCAAAGTCCTTAAATAATGCAGCAGAGTCCTTAAATACCGCAGCAGAGTCCTTAAATAATGCAGCAAATTCCTTATATAATGCAGCAGAGTCCTTAAATAATGCAGCAGAGTCCTCAAATGCTTCAGCAGAGTCATTAAATAATGCAGCAAAGTCCTTAAATAATGCAGCAGAGTCCTTAAATAATGCAGCTGAGTCCTCAAATGCTTCAGCAGAGTCATTAAATAATGCAGAAGACTCCTTAAATAATGCAGGAAAGTCCTTAAATAAAGCAGCAGAGTCCTTAGATAATGCAGCAGAGTCGTTAAATAATGCAGCAAAGTCCTTAAATAATGCAGCTGAGTCCTCAAATGCTTCAGCAGGATCCTTAAATAATGCAGCAGGATCCTTAAATAATGCAATAAAGTCCATAAATTATGCAGCAGAGTCCTTAAATAATGCAGCAAAGTCCTTAAATAATGCAGCAGAGTCCTTACATAATGCAACAAACTCCTTAAATAATGCAGCAGAGTCCTTAAATAATGCAACAAAGTTCTTAAATAATGCATCAAAGTCCTTAAATAATGCAGCAAAGTCCTTAAATAATGCAGCAAATTCCTTAAATAATGCAGCAGAGTCCTTAAATAATGCAGCTGAGTCCTCAAATACTTCAGCAGAGTCATTAAATAATGCAGAAGAGTCCTTAAATAATGCAGCAAAGTTCTTAAATAATGCAGCAGAGTCCTTAAATAACGCAGCAGAGTCGTTAAATAATGCAGCAAAGTCCTTAAATAATGCAGCTGAGTCCTCAAATGCTTCAGCAGGATCCTTAAATAATGCAGCAGAGACCTTTAATAATGCAGCTGAGTCCTCAAATGCTTCAGCAGAGTCATTAAATAATGCAGCAGGATCCTAAAATAATGCAATAAAGTCCTTAAATTATGCAGCAGAGTCCTTAAATAATGCAGCAAAGTCCTTAAATAATGCAGCAGAGTCCTTACATAATGCAACAAAGTCCTTAAATAATGCAGCAGAGTCCTTAAATAATGCAACAAAGTTCTTAAATAATGCAGCAGAGTCCTTAAATAATGCAGCAAAGTCCTTAAGTACCATAGCAGAGTCCTTAAATAATGCAGCAGAGACCTTAAATAATGCAACAAAGTCCTTAAATAATGAAGCAGATTCCTTAAATTCTGCAGCAGTGTCCTTAAATAATGCATCAAAGTCCTTAAATAATGCAGCGGAGTCCTTAAATAATGCAGCAAAGTAATTAAATAATGCAGCAGAGTCCTTAAATAATGCAGCAAAGTCCTTAAATAATGCAGCAGAGTCCTTAAATACCAATGCATAGTCCTTAAATAATGCGGCAGAGTCCTTAAATAATGCAACAAAGTCCTTAAATAATGCAGCAGAGTCCTTAAATAATGCAACAAAGTCCTTAAATAATGCAGCAAAGTCCTTAAATAAAGCAGCAAAGTCCTTACATAATGCAGCAGAGTCCTTAAACAATGCATCTGAGTCCCCAATTGCTTCAGCAGAGTCATTAAACACTGCAGCAGAGTCCTTAAATAATGCAGCAAAGTCTTAAATAATGCAGCAGAGTCCTTAAATAACGCAGCAGTCCTTAAATAATGCAGCAAAGTCCTTAAATAATGCAGCAGAGTCCTTAAATACCGCAGCAGAGTCATTAAATAATGCAGCAGAGTCCTTAAATAATACAGCAGAGACCTTAAATAATGCAGCTGAGTCCTCAAATGCTTCAGCAAAGTCATTAAATAATGCAGCAGAGTCCTTAAATAATGCAATAAAGTCCTTAAATAATGCAGCAGACTTCTAACATAATGCAACATAGTCCTTAAATAATGCAGCAGAGTCCTTATATAATGCAACAAAGTCATTAAATAATGCAGCAGAGTCCTTAAATAATGCAGCAAAGTCCTTAAATAATACAGCAGAGTCCTTAAGTACCACAGCATAGTCCTTAAATAATGCAGCAAAGTCCTTAAATAATGCAGCAGAGTCCTTAAATAATGCAACAAAGTCCTTAAATAATGCAGCAGAGTCCTTAAATACCGCAGCAGAGTCGTTAAATAATGCAGCAAAGTCCTTAAATAATACAACAAAGTCCTTAAATAATGCAGCAGAGTCATTAAATAATGCAGCAAAGTCCTTAAATAATGCAGCAGAGTCCTTAAATAATGCAGCAAATTCCTTAAATAATGCAGCAGAGTCATTAAATAATGCAATAAAGTCCTTAAATAATGCAACAGAGTCCTTAAATAATGCAGCAAAGTCCTTAAATAATGCAGCAGAGTCCTTAAATAATGCAAAAAAGTCCTTAAATAATGCAGCAGAGTCCTTAAATAATACAGCAAAGTCCTTAAATAATGCAGCAGAGTCCTTAAATAATGCAACAAAGTCCTTAAATAATGCAGTAGAGTCCTTAAATAATACAGCAAAGTCCTTAAATAATGCAGCAGAGTCCTAAAATAATGCAGCAAAGTCCTTAAATAATGCAGCAGAGTCCTTAAATACCGCAGCAGAGTCCTTAAATAATGCAGCAAAGTAATTAAATAATGCAGCAGAGTCCTTAAATAATGCAGCAAAGTCCTTAAATAATGCAGCAGAGTCCTTAAATACCAAAGCATAGTCCTTAAATAATGCGGCAGAGTCCTTAAATAATGCAACAAAGTCCTTAAATAATGCAGCAGAGTCCTTAAATAATGCAACAAAGTCCTTAAATAATGCAGCAAAGTCCTTAAATAAAGCAGCAAAGTCCTTACATAATGCAGCAGAGTCCTTAAACAATGCATCTGAGTCCCCAATTGCTTCAGCACAGTCATTAAACACTGCAGCAGAGTCCTTAAATAATGCAGCAAAGTCTTAAATAATGCAGCAGAGTCCTTAAATAACGCAGCAGTCCTTAAATAATGCAGCAAAGTCCTTAAATAATGCAGCAGAGTCCTTAAAAATACCGCAGCAGAGTCATTAAATAATGCAGCAGAGTCCTTATATAATACAGCAGAGACCTTAAATAATGCAGCTGAATCCTCAAATGCTTCAGCAGAGTCATTAAATAATGCAGCAGAGTCCTTAAATAATGCAATAAAGTCCTTAAATAATGCAGCAGAGTCCTTAAATAATGCAGCAAAGTCCTTAAATAATGCAGCAGACTTCTAACATAATGCAACATAGTCCTTAAATAACGCAGCAGAGTCCTTATATAATGCAACAAAGTCATTAAATAATGCAGCAGAGTCCTTAAATAATGCAGCAAAGTCCTTAAATAATACAGCAGAGTCCTTAAGTACCACAGCATAGTCCTTAAATAATGCAGCAAAGTCCTTAAATAATGCAGCAGAGTCCTTAAATAATGCAACAAAGTCCTTAAATAATGCAGCAGAGTCCTTAAATACCGCAGCAGAGTCCTTAAATAATGCAGCAAAGTCCTTAAATAATACAACAAAGTCCTTAAATAATGCAGCAGAGTCATTAAATAATGCAGCAAAGTCCTTAAATAATGCAGCAGAGTCCTTAAATAATGCAGCAAATTCCTTAAATAATGCAGCAGAGTCATTAAATAATGCAATAAAGTCCTTAAAAAATGCAACAGAGTCCTTAAATAATGCAGCAAAGTCCTTAAATAATGCAGCAGAGTCCTTAAATAATGCAAAAAAGTCCTTAAATAATGCAGCAGAGTCCTTAAATAATACAGCAAAGTCCTTAAATAATGCAGCAGAGTCCTTAAATAATGCAACAAAGTCCTTAAATAATGCAGTAGAGTCCTTAAATAATACAGCAAAGTCCTTAAATAATGCAGCAGAGTCCTAAAATAATGCAGCAAAGTCCTTAAATAATGCAGCAGAGTTCTTAAACACAGCAGCAGAGTCCTTAAATAATGCAGCAAGTAATTAAATAATGCAGCAAAGTCCTTAAGTAATGCAGCAAAGTCCTTAATTGATGCAGCAAAGTCCTTAAATAATGTAACAAATTCCTTAAATAATGCAGCAGCGTCCTTAAATAATGCAACAAATTCCTTAAATAATGCAGCAGAGTCCTTAAATACCACAGCAGAGTCCTTAAATAATGCAGCAGAGACCTTAAATAATGCAACAAAGTCCTTAAATAATGCAGCAGATTCCTTAAATTCTGCAGCAGCGTCCTTAAATAATGCATCAAAGTCCTTAAATAATGCAGCAGAGTCCTTAAATACCGCAGCATAGTCCTTAAATAATGCAGCAAATTCCTTAAATAATGCAGCAGAGTCCTTAAATAATGCAGCTGAGTCCTCAAATGCTTCGGCAGAGTCATTAAATAATGCAGCAGCGTCCTTAAATAATGCATCAAAGTCCTTAAATAATGCAGCAGAGTCCTTAAATACCGCAGCAGAGTCCTTAAATAATGCAGCAAATTCCTTAAATAATGCAGCAGAGTCCTTAAATAATGCAGCTGAGTCCTCAAATGCTTCAGCAGGATCCTTAAATAATGCAGCAGGATCCTTAAATAATGCAATAAAGTCCTTAAATTATGCAGCAGAGTCCTTAAATAATGCAGCAAAGTCCTTAAATAATGCAGCAGAGTCCTTACATAATGCAACAAACTCCTTAAATAATGCAGCAGAGTCCTTAAATAATGCAACAAAGTTCTTAAATAATGCATCAAAGTCCTTAAATAATGCAGCAAAGTCCTTAAATAATGCAGCAAAGTCGTTAAGTACCATAGCAGAGTCCTTAAATAATGCAGCAGAGACCTTAAATAATGCAACAAAGTCCTTAAATAATGCAGCAGATTCCTTAAATTCTGCAGCAGCGTCCTTAAATAATGCAGCAGAGTCCTTAAATACCGCAGCAGAGTCCTTAAATAATGCAGCAAATTCCTTAAATAATGCAGCAGAGTCCTTAAATAATGCAGCTGAGTCCTCAAATGCTTCAGCAGAGTCATTAAATAATGCAGCAAAGTCCTTAAATAATGCAGCAGAGTCCTTAAATAATGCAGCTGAGTCCTCAAATGCTTCAGCAGAGTCATTAAATAATGCAGAAGACTCCTTAAATAATGCAGGAAAGTCCTTAAATAAAGCAGCAGAGTCCTTAGATAATGCAGCAGAGTCGTTAAATAATGCAGCAAAGTCCTTAAATAATGCAGCTGAGTCCTCAAATGCTTCAGCAGGATCCTTAAATAATGCAGCAGGATCCTTAAATAATGCAATAAAGTCCTTAAATTATGCAGCAGAGTCCTTAAATAATGCAGCAGAGTCCTTACATAATGCAACAAACTCCTTAAATAATGCAGCAGAGTCCTTAAATAATGCAACAAAGTTCTTAAATAATGCATCAAAGTCCTTAAATAATGCAGCAAAGTCCTTAAATAATGCAGCAAAGTCGTTAAGTACCATAGCAGAGTCCTTAAATAATGCAGCAGAGACCTTAAATAATGCAACAAAGTCCTTAAATAATGCAGCAGATTCCTTAAATTCTGCAGCAGCGTCCTTAAATAATGCAACAAAGTCCTTAAATAATGCAGCAGAGTCCTTAAATAATGCAACAAAGTCCTTAAATAATGCAAAAGAGTCCTTAAATAATGCAGCTGAGTCCTCAAATGCTTCAGCAGGATCCTTAAATAATGCAGCAGGATCCTTAAATAATGCAGCAAAGTCCTTAAATAATGCAGCAGAGTCCTTACATAATGCAACAAACTCCTTAAATAATGCAGCAGAGTCCTTAAATAATGCAACAAAGTCCTTAAATAATGCAAAAGAGTCCTTAAATAAAGCAGCAAAGCCCTTACATAATGCAGCAGAGTCCTTAAATAATGCATCTGAGTGCCCAAATGCTTCAGCAGAGTCATTAAATACTGCAGCAGAGACCTTAAATAATGCAACAAAGTCCTTAAATAATGCAGCAGAGTCCTTAAATACCGCAGCAGAGTCCTTAAATAATGCAGCTGAGTCCTCAATTACTTCAGCAGAGTCATTAAATAATGCAGAAGAGTCCTTAAATAATGCAGCAAAGTTCTTAAATAATGCAGCAGAGTCCTTAAATAACGCAGCAGAGTCGTTAAATAATGCAGCAAAGTCCTTAAATAATGCAGCTGAGTCCTCAAATGCTTCAGCAGGATCCTTAAATAATGCAGCAGAGACCTTTAATAATGCAGCTGAGTCCTCAAATGCTTCAGCAGAGTCATTAAATAATGCAGCAGGATCCTAAAATAATGCAATAAAGTCCTTAAATTATGCAGCAGAGTCCTTAAATAATGCAGCAAAGTCCTTAAATAATGCAGCAGAGTCCTTACATAATGCAACAAAGTCCTTAAATAATGCAGCAGAGTCCTTAAATAATGCAACAAAGTTCTTAAATAATGCAGCAGAGTCCTTAAATAATGCAGCAAAGTCCTTAAGTACCATAGCAGAGTCCTTAAATAATGCAGAAGAGACCTTAAATAATGCAACAAAGTCCTTAAATAATGAAGCAGATTCCTTAAATTCTGCAGCAGTGTCCTTAAATAATGCATCAAAGTCCTTAAATAATGCAGCAGAGTCCTTAAATACCGCAGCAGAGTCCTTAAATAATGCAGCAAAGTAATTAAATAATGCAGCAGAGTCCTTAAATAATGCAGCAAAGTCCTTAAATAATGCAGCAGAGTCCTTAAATACCAAAGCATAGTCCTTAAATAATGCGGCAGAGTCCTTAAATAATGCAACAAAGTCCTTAAATAATGCAGCTGAGTCCTTAAATAATGCAACAAAGTCCTTAAATAATGCAGCAAAGTCCTTAAATAAAGCAGCAAAGTCCTTACATAATGCAGCAGAGTCCTTAAACAATGCATCTGAGTCCCCAATTGCTTCAGCAGAGTCATTAAACACTGCAGCAGAGTCCTTAAATAATGCAGCAAAGTCTTAAATAATGCAGCAGAGTCCTTAAATAACGCAGCAGTCCTTAAATAATGCAGCAAAGTCCTTAAATAATGCAGCAGAGTCCTTAAATACCGCAGCAGAGTCATTAAATAATGCAGCAGAGTCCTTAAATAATACAGCAGAGACCTTAAATAATGCAGCTGAGTCCTCAAATGCTTCAGCAGAGTCATTAAATAATGCAGCAGAGTCCTTAAATAATGCAATAAAGTCCTTAAATAATGCAGCAGAGTCCTTAAATAATGCGGCAAGTCCTTAAATAATGCAGCAGACTTCTAACATAATGCAACATAGTCCTTAAATAATGCAGCAGAGTCCTTATATAATGCAACAAAGTCATTAAATAATGCAGCAGAGTCCTTAAATAATGCAGCAAAGTCCTTAAATAATACAGCAGAGTCCTTAAGTACCACAGCATAGTCCTTAAATAATGCAGCAAAGTCCTTAAATAATGCAGCAGAGTCCTTAAATAATGCAACAAAGTCCTTAAATAATGCAGCAGAGTCCTTAAATACCGCAGCAGAGTCCTTAAATAATGCAGCAAAGTCATTAAATAATACAACAAAGTCCTTAAATAATGCAGCAGAGTCATTAAATAATGCAGCAAAGTCCTTAAATAATGCGGCAGAGTCCTTAAATAATGCAGCAAATTCCTTAAATAATGCAGCAGAGTCATTAAATAATGCAATAAAGTCCTTAAATAATGCAACAGAGTCCTTAAATAATGCAGCAAAGTCCTTAAATAATGCAGCAGAGTCCTTAAATAATGCAAAAAAGTCCTTAAATAATGCAGCAGAGTCCTTAAATAATACAGCAAAGTCCTTAAATAATGCAGCAGAGTCCTTAAATAATGCAACAAAGTCCTTAAATAATGCAGTAGAGTCCTTAAATAATACAGCAAAGTCCTTAAATAATGCAGCAGAGTCCTAAAATAATGCAGCAAAGTCCTTAAATAATGCAGCAGAGTTCTTAAACACAGCAGCAGAGTCCTTAAATAATGCAGCAAGTAATTAAATAATGCAGCAGAGTCCTTAAGTAATGCAGCAAAGTCCTTAATTAATGCAGCAAAGTCCTTAAATAATGCAACAAATTCCTTAAATAATGCAGCAGCGTCCTTAAATAATGCAACAAATTCCTTTAATAATGCAGCAGAGTCCTTAAATACCACAGCAGAGTCCTTAAATAATGCAGCAGAGACCTTAAATAATGCAACAAAGTCCTTAAATAATGCAGCAGATTCCTTAAATTCTGCAGCAGCGTCCTTAAATAATGCATCAAAGTCCTTAAATAATGCAGCAGAGTCCTTAAATACCGCAGCAGAGTCCTTAAATAATGCAGCAAATTCCTTATATAATGCAGCAGAGTCCTTAAATAATGCAGCAGAGTCCTCAAATGCTTCAGCAGAGTCATTAAATAATGCAGCAAAGTCCTTAAATAATGCAGCAGAGTCCTTAAATAATGCAGCTGAGTCCTCAAATGCTTCAGCAGAGTCATTAAATAATGCAGAAGACTCCTTAAATAATGCAGGAAAGTCCTTAAATAAAGCAGCAGAGTCCTTAGATAATGCAGCAGAGTCGTTAAATAATGCAGCAAAGTCCTTAAATAATGCAGCTGAGTCCTCAAATGCTTCAGCAGGATCCTTAAATAATGCAGCAGGATCCTTAAATAATGCAATAAAGTCCTTAAATTATGCAGCAGAGTCCTTAAATAATGCAGCAAAGTCCTTAAATAATGCAGCAGAGTCCTTACATAATGCAGCAGAGTCCTTAAATAATGCAGCAAAGTCCTTAAATAATGCAGCAGAGTCCTTACATAATGCAACAAACTCCTTAAATAATGCAGCAGAGTCCTTAAATAATGCAACAAAGTTCTTAAATAATGCATCAAAGTCCTTAAATAATGCAGCAAAGTCCTTAAATAATGCAGCAAATTCCTTAAATAATGCAGCAGAGTCCTTAAATAATGCAGCTGAGTCCTCAAATACTTCAGCAGAGTCATTAAATAATGCAGAAGAGTCCTTAAATAATGCAGCAAAGTTCTTAAATAATGCAGCAGAGTCCTTAAATAACGCAGCAGAGTCGTTAAATAATGCAGCAAAGTCCTTAAATAATGCAGCTGAGTCCTCAAATGCTTCAGCAGGATCCTTAAATAATGCAGCAGAGACCTTTAATAATGCAGCTGAGTCCTCAAATGCATCAGCAGAGTCATTAAATAATGCAGCAGGATCCTAAAATAATGCAATAAAGTCCTTAAATTATGCAGCAGAGTCCTTAAATAATGCAGCAAAGTCCTTAAATAATGCAGCAGAGTCCTTACATAATGCAACAAAGTCCTTAAATAATGCAGCAGAGTCCTTAAATAATGCAACAAAGTTCTTAAATAATGCAGCAGAGTCCTTAAATAATGCAGCAAAGTCCTTAAGTACCATAGCAGAGTCCTTAAATAATGCAGCAGAGACCTTAAATAATGCAACAAAGCCCTTAAATAATGAAGCAGATTCCTTAAATTCTGCAGCAGTGTCCTTAAATAATGCATTAAAGTCCTTAAATAATGCAGCAGAGTCCTTAAATAATGCAGCAAAGTAATTAAATAATGCAGCAGAGTCCTTAAATAATGCAGCAAAGTCCTTAAATAATGCAGCAGAGTCCTTAAATACCAAAGCATAGTCCTTAAATAATGCGGCAGAGTCCTTAAATAATGCAACAAAGTCCTTAAATAATGCAGCAGAGTCCTTAAATAATGCAACAAAGTCCTTAAATAATGCAGCAAAGTCCTTAAATAAAGCAGCAAAGTCCTTACATAATGCAGCAGAGTCCTTAAACAATGCATCTGAGTCCCCAATTGCTTCAGCAGAGTCATTAAACACTGCAGCAGAGTCCTTAAATAATGCAGCAAAGTCTTAAATAATGCAGCAGAGTCCTTAAATAACGCAGCAGTCCTTAAATAATGCAGCAAAGTCCTTAAATAATGCAGCAGAGTCCTTAAATACCGCAGCAGAGTCATTAAATAATGCAGCAGAGTCCTTAAATAATACAGCAGAGACCTTAAATAATGCAGCTGAGTCCTCAAATGCTTCAGCAAAGTCATTAAATAATGCAGCAGAGTCCTTAAATAATGCAATAAAGTCCTTAAATAATGCAGCAGACTTCTAACATAATGCAACATAGTCCTTAAATAATGCAGCAGAGTCCTTATATAATGCAACAAAGTCATTAAATAATGCAGCAGAGTCCTTAAATAATGCAGCAAAGTCCTTAAATAATACAGCAGAGTCCTTAAGTACCACAGCATAGTCCTTAAATAATGCAGCAAAGTCCTTAAATAATGCAGCAGAGTCCTTAAATAATGCAACAAAGTCCTTAAATAATGCAGCAGAGTCCTTAAATACCGCAGCAGAGTCGTTAAATAATGCAGCAAAGTCCTTAAATAATACAACAAAGTCCTTAAATAATGCAGCAGAGTCATTAAATAATGCAGCAAAGTCCTTAAATAATGCAGCAGAGTCCTTAAATAATGCAGCAAATTCCTTAAATAATGCAGCAGAGTCATTAAATAATGCAATAAAGTCCTTAAATAATGCAACAGAGTCCTTAAATAATGCAGCAAAGTCCTTAAATAATGCAGCAGAGTCCTTAAATAATGCAAAAAAGTCCTTAAATAATGCAGCAGAGTCCTTAAATAATACAGCAAAGTCCTTAAATAATGCAGCAGAGTCCTTAAATAATGCAACAAAGTCCTTAAATAATGCAGTAGAGTCCTTAAATAATACAGCAAAGTCCTTAAATAATGCAGCAGAGTCCTAAAATAATGCAGCAAAGTCCTTAAATAATGCAGCAGAGTCCTTAAATACCGCAGCAGAGTCCTTAAATAATGCAGCAAAGTAATTAAATAATGCAGCAGAGTCCTTAAATAATGCAGCAAAGTCCTTAAATAATGCAGCAGAGTCCTTAAATACCAAAGCATAGTCCTTAAATAATGCGGCAGAGTCCTTAAATAATGCAACAAAGTCCTTAAATAATGCAGCAGAGTCCTTAAATAATGCAACAAAGTCCTTAAATAATGCAGCAAAGTCCTTAAATAAAGCAGCAAAGTCCTTACATAATGCAGCAGAGTCCTTAAACAATGCATCTGAGTCCCCAATTGCTTCAGCACAGTCATTAAACACTGCAGCAGAGTCCTTAAATAATGCAGCAAAGTCTTAAATAATGCAGCAGAGTCCTTAAATAACGCAGCAGTCCTTAAATAATGTAGCAAAGTCCTTAAATAATGCAGCAGAGTCCTTAAATACCGCAGCAGAGTCATTAAATAATGCAGCAGAGTCCTTATATAATACAGCAGAGACCTTAAATAATGCAGCTGAGTCCTCAAATGCTTCAGCAGAGTCATTAAATAATGCAGCAGAGTCCTTAAATAATGCAATAAAGTCCTTAAATAATGCAGCAGAGTCCTTAAATAATGCAGCAAAGTCCTTAAATAATGCAGCTGACTTCTAACATAATGCAACATAGTCCTTAAATAATGCAGCAGAGTCCTTATATAATGCAACAAAGTCATTAAATAATGCAGCAGAGTCCTTAAATAATGCAGCAAAGTCCTTAAATAATACAGCAGAGTCCTTAAGTACCACAGCATAGTCCTTAAATAATGCAGCAAAGTCCTTAAATAATGCAGCAGAGTCCTTAAATAATGCAACAAAGTCCTTAAATAATGCAGCAGAGTCCTTAAATACCGCAGCAGAGTCCTTAAATAATGCAGCAAAGTCCTTAAATAATACAACAAAGTCCTTAAATAATGCAGCAGAGTCATTAAATAATGCAGCAAAGTCCTTAAATAATGCAGCAGAGTCCTTAAATAATGCAGCAAATTCCTTAAATAATGCAGCAGAGTCATTAAATAATGCAATAAAGTCCTTAAATAATGCAACAGAGTCCTTAAATAATGCAGCAAAGTCCTTAAATAATGCAGCAGAGTCCTTAAATAATGCAAAAAAGTCCTTAAATAATGCAGCAGAGTCCTTAAATAATACAGCAAAGTCCTTAAATAATGCAGCAGAGTCCTTAAATAATGCAACAAAGTCCTTAAATAATGCAGTAGAGTCCTTAAATAATACAGCAAAGTCCTTAAATAATGCAGCAGAGTCCTAAAATAATGCAGCAAAGTCCTTAAATAATGCAGCAGAGTTCTTAAACACAGCAGCAGAGTCCTTAAATAATGCAGCAAGTAATTAAATAATGCAGCAAAGTCCTTAAGTAATGCAGCAAAGTCCTTAATTGATGCAGCAAAGTCCTTAAATAATGCAACAAATTCCTTAAATAATGCAGCAGCGTCCTTAAATAATGCAACAAATTCCTTAAATAATGCAGCAGAGTCCTTAAATACCACAGCAGAGTCCTTAAATAATGCAGCAGAGACCTTAAATAATGCAACAAAGTCCTTAAATAATGCAGCAGATTCCTTAAATTCTGCAGCAGCGTCCTTAAATAATGCATCAAAGTCCTTAAATAATGCAGCAGAGTCCTTAAATACCGCAGCAGAGTCCTTAAATAATGCAGCAAATTCCTTAAATAATGCAGCAGAGTCCTTAAATAATGCAGCTGAGTCCTCAAATGCTTCAGCAGAGTCATTAAATAATGCAGCAGCGTCCTTAAATAATGCATCAAAGTCCTTAAATAATGCAGCAGAGTCCTTAAATACTGCAGCAGAGTCCTTAAATAATGCAGCAAATTCCTTAAATAATGCAGCAGAGTCCTTAAATAATGCAGCTGAGTCCACAAATGCTTCAGCAGGATCCTTAAATAATGCAGCAGGATCCTTAAATAATGCAATAAAGTCCTTAAATTATGCAGCAGAGTCCTTAAATAATGCAGCAAAGTCCTTAAATAATGCAGCAGAGTCCTTACATAATGCAACAAACTCCTTAAATAATGCAGCAGAGTCCTTAAATAATGCAACAAAGTTCTTAAATAATGCATCAAAGTCCTTAAATAATGCAGCAAAGTCCTTAAATAATGCAGCAAAGTCGTTAAGTACCATAGCAGAGTCCTTAAATAATGCAGCAGAGACCTTAAATAATGCAACAAAGTCCTTAAATAATGCAGCAGATTCCTTAAATTCTGCAGCAGCGTCCTTAAATAATGCAACAAAGTCCTTAAATAATGCAGCAGAGTCCTTAAATAATGCAACAAAGTCCTTAAATAATGCAAAAGAGTCCTTAAATAAAGCAGCAAAGCCCTTACATAATGCAGCAGAGTCCTTAAATAATGCATCTGAGTCCCCAAATGCTTCAGCAGAGTCATTAAATACTGCAGCAGAGTCCTTAAATAATGCAACAAAGTCCTTAAATAATCCAGCAGCGTCCTTAAATAATGCAACAAATTCCTTAAATAATGCAGCAGAGTCCTTAAATACCACAGCAGAGTCCTTAAATAATGCAGCAGAGACCTTAAATAATGCAACAAAGTCCTTAAATAATGCAGCAGATTCCTTAAATTCTGCAGCAGCGTCCTTAAATAATGCATCAAAGTCCTTAAATAATGCAGCAGAGTCCTTAAATACCGCAGCAGAGTCCTTAAATAATGCAGCAAATTCCTTATATAATGCAGCAGAGTCCTTAAATAATGCAGCAGAGTCCTCAAATGCTTCAGCAGAGTCATTAAATAATGCAGCAAAGTCCTTAAATAATGCAGCAGAGTCCTTAAATAATGCAGCTGAGTCCTCAAATGCTTCAGCAGAGTCATTAAATAATGCAGAAGACTCCTTAAATAATGCAGGAAAGTCCTTAAATAAAGCAGCAGAGTCCTTAGATAATGCAGCAGAGTCGTTAAATAATGCAGCAAAGTCCTTAAATAATGCAGCTGAGTCCTCAAATGCTTCAGCAGGATCCTTAAATAATGCAGCAGGATCCTTAAATAATGCAATAAAGTCCTTAAATTATGCAGCAGAGTCCTTAAATAATGCAGCAAAGTCCTTAAATAATGCAGCAGAGTCCTTACATAATGCAACAAACTCCTTAAATAATGCAGCAGAGTCCTTAAATAATGCAACAAAGTTCTTAAATAATGCATCAAAGTCCTTAAATAATGCAGCAAAGTCCTTAAATAATGCAGCAAATTCCTTAAATAATGCAGCAGAGTCCTTAAATAATGCAGCTGAGTCCTCAAATACTTCAGCAGAGTCATTAAATAATGCAGAAGAGTCCTTAAATAATGCAGCAAAGTTCTTAAATAATGCAGCAGAGTCCTTAAATAACGCAGCAGAGTCGTTAAATAATGCAGCAAAGTCCTTAAATAATGCAGCTGAGTCCTCAAATGCTTCAGCAGGATCCTTAAATAATGCAGCAGAGACCTTTAATAATGCAGCTGAGTCCTCAAATGCTTCAGCAGAGTCATTAAATAATGCAGCAGGATCCTAAAATAATGCAATAAAGTCCTTAAATTATGCAGCAGAGTCCTTAAATAATGCAGCAAAGTCCTTAAATAATGCAGCAGAGTCCTTACATAATGCAACAAAGTCCTTAAATAATGCAGCAGAGTCCTTAAATAATGCAACACAGTTCTTAAATAATGCAGCAGAGTCCTTAAATAATGCAGCAAAGTCCTTAAGTACCATAGCAGAGTCCTTAAATAATGCAGCAGAGACCTTAAATAATGCAACAAAGTCCTTAAATAATGAAGCAGATTCCTTAAATTCTGCAGCAGTGTCCTTAAATAATGCATCAAAGTCCTTAAATAATGCAGCAGAGTCCTTAAATAATGCAGCAAAGTAATTAAATAATGCAGCAGAGTCCTTAAATAATGCAGCAAAGTCCTTAAATAATGCAGCAGAGTCCTTAAATACCAAAGCATAGTCCTTAAATAATGCGGCAGAGTCCTTAAATAATGCAACAAAGTCCTTAAATAATGCAGCAGAGTCCTTAAATAATGCAACAAAGTCCTTAAATAATGCAGCAAAGTCCTTAAATAAAGCAGCAAAGTCCTTACATAATGCAGCAGAGTCCTTAAACAATGCATCTGAGTCCCCAATTGCTTCAGCAGAGTCATTAAACACTGCAGCAGAGTCCTTAAATAATGCAGCAAAGTCTTAAATAATGCAGCAGAGTCCTTAAATAACGCAGCAGTCCTTAAATAATGCAGCAAAGTCCTTAAATAATGCAGCAGAGTCCTTAAATACCGCAGCAGAGTCATTAAATAATGCAGCAGAGTCCTTAAATAATACAGCAGAGACCTTAAATAATGCAGCTGAGTCCTCAAATGCTTCAGCAAAGTCATTAAATAATGCAGCAGAGTCCTTAAATAATGCAATAAAGTCCTTAAATAATGCAGCAGACTTCTAACATAATGCAACATAGTCCTTAAATAATGCAGCAGAGTCCTTATATAATGCAACAAAGTCATTAAATAATGCAGCAGAGTCCTTAAATAATGCAGCAAAGTCCTTAAATAATACAGCAGAGTCCTTAAGTACCACAGCATAGTCCTTAAATAATGCAGCAAAGTCCTTAAATAATGCAGCAGAGTCCTTAAATAATGCAACAAAGTCCTTAAATAATGCAGCAGAGTCCTTAAATACCGCAGCAGAGTCCTTAAATAATGCAGCAAAGTCCTTAAATAATACAACAAAGTCCTTAAATAATGCAGCAGAGTCATTAAATAATGCAGCACAGTCCTTAAATAATGCAGCAGAGTCCTTAAATAATGCAGCAAATTCCTTAAATAATGCAGAAGAGTCATTAAATAATGCAATAAAGTCCTTAAATAATGCAACAGAGTCCTTAAATAATGCAGCAAAGTCCTTAAATAATGCAGCAGAGTCCTTAAATAATGCAAAAAAGTCCTTAAATAATGCAGCAGAGTCCTTACAAAATACAGCAAAGTCCTTAAATAATGCAGCAGAGTCCTTAAATAATGCAACAAAGTCCTTAAATAATGCAGTAGAGTCCTTAAATAATACAGCAAAGTCCTTAAATAATGCAGCAGAGTCCTAAAATAATGCAGCAAAGTCCTTAAATAATGCAGCAGAGTCCTTAAATACCGCAGCAGAGTCCTTAAATAATGCAGCAAAGTAATTAAATAATGCAGCAGAGTCCTTAAATAATGCAGCAAAGTCCTTAAATAATGCAGCAGAGTCCTTAAATACCAAAGCATAGTCCTTAAATAATGCGGCAGAGTCCTTAAATAATGCAACAAAGTCCTTAAATAATGCAGCAGAGTCCTTAAATAATGCAACAAAGTCCTTAAATAATGCAGCAAAGTCCTTAAATAAAGCAGCAAAGTCCTTACATAATGCAGCAGAGTCCTTAAACAATGCATCTGAGTCCCCAATTGCTTCAGCACAGTCATTAAACACTGCAGCAGAGTCCTTAAATAATGCAGCAAAGTCTTAAATAATGCAGCAGAGTCCTTAAATAACGCAGCAGTCCTTAAATAATGCAGCAAAGTCCTTAAATAATGCAGCAGAGTCCTTAAATACCGCAGCAGAGTCATTAAATAATGCA
This sequence comes from Phyllobates terribilis, assembly GCF_046119375.1. Taxonomy (NCBI): domain Eukaryota; kingdom Metazoa; phylum Chordata; class Amphibia; order Anura; family Dendrobatidae; genus Phyllobates; species Phyllobates terribilis. The sequence continues at coordinate 1,367,998 of NW_027363048.1, forward strand.
GCAGAGCCCTTATATAATACAGCAGAGACCTTAAATAATGCAGCTGAATCCTCAAATGCTTCAGCAGAGTCATTAAATAATGCAGCAGAGTCCTTAAATAATGCAATAAAGTCCTTAAATAATGCAGCAGAGTCCTTAAATAATGCAGCAAAGTCCTTAAATAATGCAGCAGACTTCTAACATAATGCAACATAGTCCTTAAATAACGCAGCAGAGTCCTTATATAATGCAACAAAGTCATTAAATAATGCAGCAGAGTCCTTAAATAATGCAGCAAAGTCCTTAAATAATACAGCAGAGTCCTTAAGTACCACAGCATAGTCCTTAAATAATGCAGCAAAGTCCTTAAATAATGCAGCAGAGTCCTTAAATAATGCAACAAAGTCCTTAAATAATGCAGCAGAGTCCTTAAATACCGCAGCAGAGTCCTTAAATAATGCAGCAAAGTCCTTAAATAATACAACAAAGTCCTTAAATAATGCAGCAGAGTCATTAAATAATGCAGCAAAGTCCTTAAATAATGCAGCAGAGTCCTTAAATAATGCAGCAAATTCCTTAAATAATGCAGCAGAGTCATTAAATAATGCAATAAAGTCCTTAAAAAATGCAACAGAGTCCTTAAATAATGCAGCAAAGTCCTTAAATAATGCAGCAGAGTCCTTAAATAAAGCAAAAAAGTCCTTAAATAATGCAGCAGAGTCCTTAAATAATACAGCAAAGTCCTTAAATAATGCAGCAGAGTCCTTAAATAATGCAACAAAGTCCTTAAATAATGCAGTAGAGTCCTTAAATAATACAGCAAAGTCCTTAAATAATGCAGCAGAGTCCTAAAATAATGCAGCAAAGTCCTTAAATAATGCAGCAGAGTTCTTAAACACAGCAGCAGAGTCCTTAAATAATGCAGCAAGTAATTAAATAATGCAGCAAAGTCCTTAAGTAATGCAGCAAAGTCCTTAATTGATGCAGCAAAGTCCTTAATTGATGCAGCAAAGTCCTTAAATAATGTAACAAATTCCTTAAATAATGCAGCAGCGTCCTTAAATAATGCAACAAATTCCTTAAATAATGCAGCAGAGTCCTTAAATACCACAGCAGAGTCCTTAAATAATGCAGCAGAGACCTTAAATAATGCAACAAAGTCCTTAAATAATGCAGCAGATTCCTTAAATTCTGCAGCAGCGTCCTTAAATAATGCATCAAAGTCCTTAAATAATGCAGCAGAGTCCTTAAATACCGCAGCAGAGTCCTTAAATAATGCAGCAAATTCCTTAAATAATGCAGCAGAGTCCTTAAATAATGCAGCTGAGTCCTCAAATGCTTCGGCAGAGTCATTAAATAATGCAGCAGCGTCCTTAAATAATGCATCAAAGTCCTTAAATAATGCAGCAGAGTCATTAAATACCGCAGCAGAGTCCTTAAATAATGCAGCAAATTCCTTAAATAATGCAGCAGAGTCCTTAAATAATGCAGCTGAGTCCTCAAATGCTTCAGCAGGATCCTTAAATAATGCAGCAGGATCCTTAAATAATGCAATAAAGTCCTTAAATTATGCTGCAGAGTCCTTAAATAATGCAGCAAAGTCCTTAAATAATGCAGCAGAGTCCTTACATAATGCAACAAACTCCTTAAATAATGCAGCAGAGTCCTTAAATAATGCAACAAAGTTCTTAAATAATGCATCAAAGTCCTTAAATAATGCAGCAAAGTCCTTAAATAATGCAGCAAAGTCGTTAAGTACCATAGCAGAGTCCTTAAATAATGCAGCAGAGACCTTAAATAATGCAACAAAGTCCTTAAATAATGCAGCAGATTCCTTAAATTCTGCAGCAGCGTCCTTAAATAATGCAACAAAGTCCTTAAATAATGCAGCAGAGTCCTTAAATAATGCAACAAAGTCCTTAAATAATGCAAAAGAGTCCTTAAATAAAGCAGCAAAGCCCTTACATAATGCAGCAGAGTCCTTAAATAATGCATCTGAGTCCCCAAATGCTTCATCAGAGTCATTAAATACTGCAGCAGAGTCCTTAAATAATGCAACAAAGTCCTTAAATAATCCAGCAGCGTCCTTAAATAATGCAACAAATTCCTTAAATAATGCAGCAGAGTCCTTAAATACCACAGCAGAGTCCTTAAATAATGCAGCAGAGACCTTAAATAATGCAACAAAGTCCTTAAATAATGCAGCAGATTCCTTAAATTCTGCAGCAGCGTCCTTAAATAATGCATCAAAGTCCTTAAATAATGCAGCAGAGTCCTTAAATACCGCAGCAGAGTCCTTAAATAATGCAGCAAATTCCTTAAATAATGCAGCAGAGTCCTTAAATAATGCAGCTGAGTCCTCAAATGCTTCAGCAGAGTCATTAAATAATGCAGCAAAGTCCTTAAATAATGCAGCAGAGTCCTTAAATAATGCAGCTGAGTCCTCAAATGCTTCAGCAGAGTCGTTAAATAATGCAGCAAAGTCCTTAAATAATGCAGCAGACTCCTTACATAATGCAACAAAGTCCTTAAATAATGCAGCAGAGTACTTATATAATGCAACAAAGTTATTAAATAATGCAGCAAAGTCCTTAAATAATGCAGCAGAGTCCTTAAATAATGCAACAAATTCCTTAAATAATGCAGCAGAGTCCTTAAATAATGCATCAAAGTCCTTAAATAATGCAGCAGAGTCCTTAAATACCGCAGCAGAGTCCTTAAATAATGCAGCTGAGTCCTCAAATACTTCAGCAGAGTCATTAAATAATGCAGAAGAGTCCTTAAATAATGCAGCAAAGTTCTTAAATAATGCAGCAGAGTCCTTAAATAACGCAGCAGAGTCGTTAAATAATGCAGCAAAGTCCTTAAATAATGCAGCTGAGTCCTCAAATGCTTCAGCAGGATCCTTAAATAATGCAGCAGAGACCTTTAATAATGCAGCTGAGTCCTCAAATGCTTCAGCAGAGTCATTAAATAATGCAGCAGGATCCTAAAATAATGCAATAAAGTCCTTAAATTATGCAGCAGAGTCCTTAAATAATGCAGCAAAGTCCTTAAATAATGCAGCAGAGTCCTTACATAATGCAACAAAGTCCTTAAATAATGCAGCAGAGTCCTTAAATAATGCAACAAAGTTCTTAAATAATGCAGCAGAGTCCTTAAATAATGCAGCAAAGTCCTTAAGTACCATAGCAGAGTCCTTAAATAATGCAGCAGAGACCTTAAATAATGCAACAAAGTCCTTAAATAATGAAGCAGATTCCTTAAATTCTGCAGCAGTGTCCTTAAATAATGCATCAAAGTCCTTAAATAATGCAGCAGAGTCCTTAAATAATGCAGCAAAGTAATTAAATAATGCAGCAGAGTCCTTAAATAATGCAGCAAAGTCCTTAAATAATGCAGCAGAGTCCTTAAATACCAAAGCATAGTCCTTAAATAATGCGGCAGAGTCCTTAAATAATGCAACAAAGTCCTTAAATAATGCAGCAGAGTCCTTAAATAATGCAACAAAGTCCTTAAATAATGCAGCAAAGTCCTTAAATAAAGCAGCAAAGTCCTTACATAATGCAGCAGAGTCCTTAAACAATGCATCTGAGTCCCCAATTGCTTCAGCAGAGTCATTAAACACTGCAGCAGAGTCCTTAAATAATGCAGCAAAGTCTTAAATAATGCAGCAGAGTCCTTAAATAACGCAGCAGTCCTTAAATAATGCAGCAAAGTCCTTAAATAATGCAGCAGAGTCCTTAAATACCGCAGCAGAGTCATTAAATAATGCAGCAGAGTCCTTAAATAATACAGCAGAGACCTTAAATAATGCAGCTGAGTCCTCAAATGCTTCAGCAAAGTCATTAAATAATGCAGCAGAGTCCTTAAATAATGCAATAAAGTCCTTAAATAATGCAGCAGACTTCTAACATAATGCAACATAGTCCTTAAATAATGCAGCAGAGTCCTTATATAATGCAACAAAGTCATTAAATAATGCAGCAGAGTCCTTAAATAATGCAGCAAAGTCCTTAAATAATACAGCAGAGTCCTTAAGTACCACAGCATAGTCCTTAAATAATGCAGCAAAGTCCTTAAATAATGCAGCAGAGTCCTTAAATAATGCAACAAAGTCCTTAAATAATGCAGCAGAGTCCTTAAATACCGCAGCAGAGTCCTTAAATAATGCAGCAAAGTCCTTAAATAATACAACAAAGTCCTTAAATAATGCAGCAGAGTCATTAAATAATGCAGCACAGTCCTTAAATAATGCAGCAGAGTCCTTAAATAATGCAGCAAATTCCTTAAATAATGCAGAAGAGTCATTAAATAATGCAATAAAGTCCTTAAATAATGCAACAGAGTCCTTAAATAATGCAGCAAAGTCCTTAAATAATGCAGCAGAGTCCTTAAATAATGCAAAAAAGTCCTTAAATAATGCAGCAGAGTCCTTACAAAATACAGCAAAGTCCTTAAATAATGCAGCAGAGTCCTTAAATAATGCAACAAAGTCCTTAAATAATGCAGTAGAGTCATTAAATAATACAGCAAAGTCCTTAAATAATGCAGCAGAGTCCTAAAATAATGCAGCAAAGTCCTTAAATAATGCAGCAGAGTCCTTAAATACCGCAGCAGAGTCCTTAAATAATGCAGCAAAGTAATTAAATAATGCAGCAGAGTCCTTAAATAATGCAGCAAAGTCCTTAAATAATGCAGCAGAGTCCTTAAATACCAAAGCATAGTCCTTAAATAATGCGGCAGAGTCCTTAAATAATGCAACAAAGTCCTTAAATAATGCAGCAGAGTCCTTAAATAATGCAACAAAGTCCTTAAATAATGCAGCAAAGTCCTTAAATAAAGCAGCAAAGTCCTTACATAATGCAGCAGAGTCCTTAAACAATGCATCTGAGTCCCCAATTGCTTCAGCACAGTCATTAAACACTGCAGCAGAGTCCTTAAATAATGCAGCAAAGTCTTAAATAATGCAGCAGAGTCCTTAAATAACGCAGCAGTCCTTAAATAATGCAGCAAAGTCCTTAAATAATGCAGCAGAGTCCTTAAATACCGCAGCAGAGTCATTAAATAATGCAGCAGAGTCCTTATATAATACAGCAGAGACCTTAAATAATGCAGCTGAATCCTCAAATGCTTCAGCAGAGTCATTAAATAATGCAGCAGAGTCCTTAAATAATGCAATAAAGTCCTTAAATAATGCAGCAGAGTCCTTAAATAATGCAGCAAAGTCCTTAAATAATGCAGCAGACTTCTAACATAATGCAACATAGTCCTTAAATAACGCAGCAGAGTCCTTATATAATGCAACAAAGTCATTAAATAATGCAGCAGAGTCCTTAAATAATGCAGCAAAGTCCTTAAATAATACAGCAGAGTCCTTAAGTACCACAGCATAGTCCTTAAATAATGCAGCAAAGTCCTTAAATAATGCAGCAGAGTCCTTAAATAATGCAACAAAGTCCTTAAATAATGCAGCAGAGTCCTTAAATACCGCAGCAGAGTCCTTAAATAATGCAGCAAAGTCCTTAAATAATACAACAAAGTCCTTAAATAATGCAGCAGAGTCATTAAATAATGCAGCAAAGTCCTTAAATAATGCAGCAGAGTCCTTAAATAATGCAGCAAATTCCTTAAATAATGCAGCAGAGTCATTAAATAATGCAATAAAGTCCTTAAAAAATGCAACAGAGTCCTTAAATAATGCAGCAAAGTCCTTAAATAATGCAGCAGAGTCCTTAAATAATGTAACAAATTCCTTAAATAATGCAGCAGCGTCCTTAAATAATGCAACAAATTCCTTAAATAATGCAGCAGAGTCCTTAAATACCACAGCAGAGTCCTTAAATAATGCAGCAGAGACCTTAAATAATGCAACAAAGTCCTTAAATAATGCAGCAGATTCCTTAAATTCTGCAGCAGCGTCCTTAAATAATGCATCAAAGTCCTTAAATAATGCAGCAGAGTCCTTAAATACCGCAGCAGAGTCCTTAAATAATGCAGCAAATTCCTTAAATAATGCAGCAGAGTCCTTAAATAATGCAGCTGAGTCCTCAAATGCTTCGGCAGAGTCATTAAATAATGCAGCAGCGTCCTTAAATAATGCATCAAAGTACTTAAATAATGCAGCAGAGTCCTTAAATACCGCAGCAGAGTCCTTAAATAATGCAGCAAATTCCTTAAATAATGCAGCAGAGTCCTTAAATAATGCAGCTGAGTCCTCAAATGCTTCAGCAGGATCCTTAAATAATGCAGCAGGATCCTTAAATAATGCAATAAAGTCCTTAAATTATGCTGCAGAGTCCTTAAATAATGCAGCAAAGTCCTTAAATAATGCAGCAGAGTCCTTACATAATGCAACAAACTCCTTAAATAATGCAGCAGAGTCCTTAAATAATGCAACAAAGTTCTTAAATAATGCATCAAGGTCCTTAAATAATGCAGCAAAGTCCTTAAATAATGCAGCAAAGTCGTTAAGTACCATAGCAGAGTCCTTAAATAATGCAGCAGAGACCTTAAATAATGCAACAAAGTCCTTAAATAATGCAGCAGATTCCTTAAATTCTGCAGCAGCGTCCTTAAATAATGCAACAAAGTCCTTAAATAATGCAGCAGAGTCCTTAAATAATGCAACAAAGTCCTTAAATAATGCAAAAGAGTCCTTAAATAAAGCAGCAAAGCCCTTACATAATGCAGCAGAGTCCTTAAATAATGCATCTGAGTCCCCAAATGCTTCATCAGAGTCATTAAATACTGCAGCAGAGTCCTTAAATAATGCAACAAAGTCCTTAAATAATCCAGCAGCGTCCTTAAATAATGCAACAAATTCCTTAAATAATGCAGCAGAGTCCTTAAATACCACAGCAGAGTCCTTAAATAATGCAGCAGAGACCTTAAATAATGCAACAAAGTCCTTAAATAATGCAGCAGATTCCTTAAATTCTGCAGCAGCGTCCTTAAATAATGCATCAAAGTCCTTAAATAATGCAGCAGAGTCCTTAAATACCGCAGCAGAGTCCTTAAATAATGCAGCAAATTCCTTAAATAATGCAGCAGAGTCCTTAAATAATGCAGCTGAGTCCTCAAATGCTTCAGCAGAGTCATTAAATAATGCAGCAAAGTCCTTAAGTAATGCAGCAGAGTCCTTAAATAATGCAGCTGAGTCCTCAAATGCTTCAGCAGAGTCGTTAAATAATGCAGCAAAGTCCTTAAATAATGCAGCAGACTCCTTACATAATGCAACAAAGTCCTTAAATAATGCAGCAGAGTACTTATATAATGCAACAAAGTTATTAAATAATGCAGCAAAGTCCTTAAATAATGCAGCAGAGTCCTTAAATAATGCAACAAATTCCTTAAATAATGCAGCAGAGTCCTTAAATAATGCATCAAAGTCCTTAAATAATGCAGCAGAGTCCTTAAATACCGCAGCAGAGTCCTTAAATAATGCAGCTGAGTCCTCAAATACTTCAGCAGAGTCATTAAATAATGCAGAAGAGTCCTTAAATAATGCAGCAAAGTTCTTAAATAATGCAGCAGAGTCCTTAAATAACGCAGCAGAGTCGTTAAATAATGCAGCAAAGTCCTTAAATAATGCAGCTGAGTCCTCAAATGCTTCAGCAGGATCCTTAAATAATGCAGCAGAGACCTTTAATAATGCAGCTGAGTCCTCAAATGCTTCAGCAGAGTCATTAAATAATGCAGCAGGATCCTAAAATAATGCAATAAAGTCCTTAAATTATGCAGCAGAGTCGTTAAATAATGCAGCAAAGTCCTTAAATAATGCAGCAGAGTCCTTACATAATGCAACAAAGTCCTTAAATAATGCAGCAGAGTCCTTAAATAATGCAACAAAGTTCTTAAATAATGCAGCAGAGTCCTTAAATAATGCAGCAAAGTCCTTAAGTACCATAGCAGAGTCCTTAAATAATGCAGCAGAGACCTTAAATAATGCAACAAAGTCCTTAAATAATGAAGCAGATTCCTTAAATTCTGCAGCAGTGTCCTTAAATAATGCATCAAAGTCCTTAAATAATGCAGCAGAGTCCTTAAATAATGCAGCAAAGTAATTAAATAATGCAGCAGAGTCCTTAAATAATGCAGCAAAGTCCTTAAATAATGCAGCAGAGTCCTTAAATACCAAAGCATAGTCCTTAAATAATGCGGCAGAGTCCTTAAATAATGCAACAAAGTCCTTAAATAATGCAGCAGAGTCCTTAAATAATGCAACAAAGTCCTTAAATAATGCAGCAAAGTCCTTAAATAAAGCAGCAAAGTCCTTACATAATGCAGCAGAGTCCTTAAACAATGCATCTGAGTCCCCAATTGCTTCAGCAGAGTCATTAAACACTGCAGCAGAGTCCTTAAATAATGCAGCAAAGTCTTAAATAATGCAGCAGAGTCCTTAAATAACGCAGCAGTCCTTAAATAATGCAGCAAAGTCCTTAAATAATGCAGCAGAGTCCTTAAATACCGCAGCAGAGTCATTAAATAATGCAGCAGAGTCCTTAAATAATACAGCAGAGACCTTAAATAATGCAGCTGAGTCCTCAAATGCTTCAGCAAAGTCATTAAATAATGCAGCAGAGTCCTTAAATAATGCAATAAAGTCCTTAAATAATGCAGCAGACTTCTAACATAATGCAACATAGTCCTTAAATAATGCAGCAGAGTCCTTATATAATGCAACAAAGTCATTAAATAATGCAGCAGAGTCCTTAAATAATGCAGCAAAGTCCTTAAATAATACAGCAGAGTCCTTAAGTACCACAGCATAGTCCTTAAATAATGCAGCAAAGTCCTTAAATAATGCAGCAGAGTCCTTAAATAATGCAACAAAGTCCTTAAATAATGCAGCAGAGTCCTTAAATACCGCAGCAGAGTCCTTAAATAATGCAGCAAAGTCCTTAAATAATACAACAAAGTCCTTAAATAATGCAGCAGAGTCATTAAATAATGCAGCACAGTCCTTAAATAATGCAGCAGAGTCCTTAAATAATGCAGCAAATTCCTTAAATAATGCAGAAGAGTCATTAAATAATGCAATAAAGTCCTTAAATAATGCAACAGAGTCCTTAAATAATGCAGCAAAGTCCTTAAATAATGCAGCAGAGTCCTTAAATAATGCAAAAAAGTCCTTAAATAATGCAGCAGAGTCCTTAAATAATACAGCAAAGTCCTTAAATAATGCAGCAGAGTCCTTAAATAATGCAACAAAGTCCTTAAATAATGCAGTAGAGTCCTTAAATAATACAGCAAAGTCCTTAAATAATGCAGCAGAGTCCTAAAATAATGCAGCAAAGTCCTTAAATAATGCAGCAGAGTCCTTAAATACCGCAGCAGAGTCCTTAAATAATGCAGCAAAGTAATTAAATAATGCAGCAGAGTCCTTAAATAATGCAGCAAAGTCCTTAAATAATGCAGCAGAGTCCTTAAATACCAAAGCATAGTCCTTAAATAATGCGGCAGAGTCCTTAAATAATGCAACAAAGTCCTTAAATAATGCAGCAGAGTCCTTAAATAATGCAACAAAGTCCTTAAATAATGCAGCAAAGTCCTTAAATAAAGCAGCAAAGTCCTTACATAATGCAGCAGAGTCCTTAAACAATGCATCTGAGTCCCCAATTGCTTCAGCACAGTCATTAAACACTGCAGCAGAGTCCTTAAATAATGCAGCAAAGTCTTAAATAATGCAGCAGAGTCCTTAAATAACGCAGCAGTCCTTAAATAATGCAGCAAAGTCCTTAAATAATGCAGCAGAGTCCTTAAATACCGCAGCAGAGTCATTAAATAATGCAGCAGAGTCCTTATATAATACAGCAGAGACCTTAAATAATGCAGCTGAATCCTCAAATGCTTCAGCAGAGTCATTAAATAATGCAGCAGAGTCCTTAAATAATGCAATAAAGTCCTTAAATAATGCAGCAGAGTCCTTAAATAATGCAGCAAAGTCCTTAAATAATGCAGCAGACTTCTAACATAATGCAACATAGTCCTTAAATAACGCAGCAGAGTCCTTATATAATGCAACAAAGTCATTAAATAATGCAGCAGAGTCCTTAAATAATGCAGCAAAGTCCTTAAATAATACAGCAGAGTCCTTAAGTACCACAGCATAGTCCTTAAATAATGCAGCAAAGTCCTTAAATAATGCAGCAGAGTCCTTAAATAATGCAACAAAGTCCTTAAATAATGCAGCAGAGTCCTTAAATACCGCAGCAGAGTCCTTAAATAATGCAGCAAAGTCCTTAAATAATACAACAAAGTCCTTAAATAATGCAGCAGAGTCATTAAATAATGCAGCAAAGTCCTTAAATAATGCAGCAGAGTCCTTAAATAATGCAGCAAATTCCTTAAATAATGCAGCAGAGTCATTAAATAATGCAATAAAGTCCTTAAAAAATGCAACAGAGTCCTTAAATAATGCAGCAAAGTCCTTAAATAATGCAGCAGAGTCCTTAAATAAAGCAAAAAAGTCCTTAAATAATGCAGCAGAGTCCTTAAATAATACAGCAAAGTCCTTAAATAATGCAGCAGAGTCCTTAAATAATGCAACAAAGTCCTTAAATAATGCAGTAGAGTCCTTAAATAATACAGCAAAGTCCTTAAATAATGCAGCAGAGTCCTAAAATAATGCAGCAAAGTCCTTAAATAATGCAGCAGAGTTCTTAAACACAGCAGCAGAGTCCTTAAATAATGCAGCAAGTAATTAAATAATGCAGCAAAGTCCTTAAGTAATGCAGCAAAGTCCTTAATTGATGCAGCAAAGTCCTTAAATAATGTAACAAATTCCTTAAATAATGCAGCAGCGTCCTTAAATAATGCAACAAATTCCTTAAATAATGCAGCAGAGTCCTTAAATACCACAGCAGAGTCCTTAAATAATGCAGCAGAGACCTTAAATAATGCAACAAAGTCCTTAAATAATGCAGCAGATTCCTTAAATTCTGCAGCAGCGTCCTTAAATAATGCATCAAAGTCCTTAAATAATGCAGCAGAGTCCTTAAATACCGCAGCAGAGTCCTTAAATAATGCAGCAAATTCCTTAAATAATGCAGCAGAGTCCTTAAATAATGCAGCTGAGTCCTCAAATGCTTCGGCAGAGTCATTAAATAATGCAGCAGCGTCCTTAAATAATGCATCAAAGTCCTTAAATAATGCAGCAGAGTCCTTAAATACCGCAGCAGAGTCCTTAAATAATGCAGCAAATTCCTTAAATAATGCAGCAGAGTCCTTAAATAATGCAGCTGAGTCCTCAAATGCTTCAGCAGGATCCTTAAATAATGCAGCAGGATCCTTAAATAATGCAATAAAGTCCTTAAATTATGCAGCAGAGTCCTTAAATAATGCAGCAAAGTCCTTAAATAATGCAGCAGAGTCCTTACATAATGCAACAAACTCCTTAAATAATGCAGCAGAGTCCTTAAATAATGCAACAAAGTTCTTAAATAATGCATCAAAGTCCTTAAATAATGCAGCAAAGTCCTTAAATAATGCAGCAAAGTCGTTAAGTACCATAGCAGAGTCCTTAAATAATGCAGCAGAGACCTTAAATAATGCAACAAAGTCCTTAAATAATGCAGCAGATTCCTTAAATTCTGCAGCAGCGTCCTTAAATAATGCAACAAAGTCCTTAAATAATGCAGCAGAGTCCTTAAATAATGCAACAAAGTCCTTAAATAATGCAAAAGAGTCCTTAAATAAAGCAGCAAAGCCCTTACATAATGCAGCAGAGTCCTTAAATAATGCATCTGAGTCCCCAAATGCTTCATCAGAGTCATTAAATACTGCAGCAGAGTCCTTAAATAATGCAACAAAGTCCTTAAATAATCCAGCAGCGTCCTTAAATAATGCAACAAATTCCTTAAATAATGCAGCAGAGTCCTTAAATACCACAGCAGAGTCCTTAAATAATGCAGCAGAGACCTTAAATAATGCAACAAAGTCCTTAAATAATGCAGCAGATTCCTTAAATTCTGCAGCAGCGTCCTTAAATAATGCATCAAAGTCCTTAAATAATGCAGCAGAGTCCTTAAATACCGCAGCAGAGTCCTTAAATAATGCAGCAAATTCCTTAAATAATGCAGCAGAGTCCTTAAATAATGCAGCTGAGTCCTCAAATGCTTCAGCAGAGTCATTAAATAATGCAGCAAAGTCCTTAAATAATGCAGCAGAGTCCTTAAATAATGCAGCTGAGTCCTCAAATGCTTCAGCAGAGTCATTAAATAATGCAGAAGACTCCTTAAATAATGCAGGAAAGTCCTTAAATAAAGCAGCAGAGTCGTTAAATAATGCAGCAAAGTCCTTAAATAATGCAGCTGAGTCCTCAAATGCTTCAGCAGGATCCTTAAATAATGCAGCAGGATCCTTAAATAATGCAATAAAGTCCTTAAATTATGCAGCAGAGTCCTTAAATAATGCAGCAAAGTCCTTAAATAATGCAGCAGAGTCCTTACATAATGCAACAAACTCCTTAAATAATGCAGCAGAGTCCTTAAATAATGCAACAAAGTCCTTAAATAATGCAAAAGAGTCCTTAAATAAAGCAGCAAAGCCCTTACATAATGCAGCAGAGTCCTTAAATAATGCATCTGAGTGCCCAAATGCTTCAGCAGAGTCATTAAATACTGCAGCAGAGACCTTAAATAATGCAACAAAGTCCTTAAATAATCCAGCAGCGTCCTTAAATAATGCAACAAATTCCTTAAATAATGCAGCAGAGTCCTTAAATACCACAGCAGAGTCCTTAAATAATGCAGCAGAGACCTTAAATAATGCAACAAAGTCCTTAAATAATGCAGCAGATTCCTTAAATTCTGCAGCAGCGTCCTTAAATAATGCATCAAAGTCCTTAAATAATGCAGCAGAGTCCTTAAATACCGCAGCAGAGTCCTTAAATAATGCAGCAAATTCCTTAAATAATGCAGCAGAGTCCTTAAATAATGCAGCTGAGTCCTCAAATGCTTCAGCAGAGTCATTAAATAATGCAGCAAAGTCCTTAAATAATGCAGCAGAGTCCTTAAATAATGCAGCTGAGTCCTCAAATGCTTCAGCAGAGTCGTTAAATAATGCAGCAAAGTCCTTAAATAATGCAGCAGACTCCTTACATAATGCAACAAAGTCCTTAAATAATGCAGCAGAGTACTTATATAATGCAACAAAGTTATTAAATAATGCAGCAAAGTCCTTAAATAATGCAGCAGAGTCCTTAAATAATGCAACAAATTCCTTAAATAATGCAGCAGAGTCCTTAAATAATGCATCAAAGTCCTTAAATAATGCAGCAGAGTCCTTAAATACCGCAGCAGAGTCCTTAAATAATGCAGCTGAGTCCTCAAATACTTCAGCAGAGTCATTAAATAATGCAGAAGAGTCCTTAAATAATGCAGCAAAGTTCTTAAATAATGCAGCAGAGTCCTTAAATAACGCAGCAGAGTCGTTAAATAATGCAGCAAAGTCCTTAAATAATGCAGCTGAGTCCTCAAATGCTTCAGCAGGATCCTTAAATAATGCAGCAGAGACCTTTAATAATGCAGCTGAGTCCTCAAATGCTTCAGCAGAGTCATTAAATAATGCAGCAGGATCCTAAAATAATGCAATAAAGTCCTTAAATTATGCAGCAGAGTCCTTAAATAATGCAGCAAAGTCCTTAAATAATGCAGCAGAGTCCTTACATAATGCAACAAAGTCCTTAAATAATGCAGCAGAGTCCTTAAATAATGCAACAAAGTTCTTAAATAATGCAGCAGAGTCCTTAAATAATGCAGCAAAGTCCTTAAGTACCATAGCAGAGTCCTTAAATAATGCAGCAGAGACCTTAAATAATGCAACAAAGTCCTTAAATAATGAAGCAGATTCCTTAAATTCTGCAGCAGTGTCCTTAAATAATGCATCAAAGTCCTTAAATAATGCAGCAGAGTCCTTAAATAATGCAGCAAAGTAATTAAATAATGCAGCAGAGTCCTTAAATAATGCAGCAAAGTCCTTAAATAATGCAGCAGAGTCCTTAAATACCAAAGCATAGTCCTTAAATAATGCGGCAGAGTCCTTAAATAATGCAACAAAGTCCTTAAATAATGCAGCAGAGTCCTTAAATAATGCAACAAAGTCCTTAAATAATGCAGCAAAGTCCTTAAATAAAGCAGCAAAGTCCTTACATAATGCAGCAGAGTCCTTAAACAATGCATCTGAGTCCCCAATTGCTTCAGCAGAGTCATTAAACACTGCAGCAGAGTCCTTAAATAATGCAGCAAAGTCTTAAATAATGCAGCAGAGTCCTTAAATAACGCAGCAGTCCTTAAATAATGCAGCAAAGTCCTTAAATAATGCAGCAGAGTCCTTAAATACCGCAGCAGAGTCATTAAAAAATGCAGCAGAGTCCTTAAATAATACAGCAGAGACCTTAAATAATGCAGCTGAGTCCTCAAATGCTTCAGCAAAGTCATTAAATAATGCAGCAGAGTCCTTAAATAATGCAATAAAGTCCTTAAATAATGCAGCAGACTTCTAACATAATGCAACATAGTCCTTAAATAATGCAGCAGAGTCCTTATATAATGCAACAAAGTCATTAAATAATGCAGCAGAGTCCTTAAATAATGCAGCAAAGTCCTTAAATAATACAGCAGAGTCCTTAAGTACCACAGCATAGTCCTTAAATAATGCAGCAAAGTCCTTAAATAATGCAGCAGAGTCCTTAAATAATGCAACAAAGTCCTTAAATAATGCAGCAGAGTCCTTAAATACCGCAGCAGAGTCCTTAAATAATGCAGCAAAGTCCTTAAATAATACAACAAAGTCCTTAAATAATGCAGCAGAGTCATTAAATAATGCAGCACAGTCCTTAAATAATGCAGCAGAGTCCTTAAATAATGCAGCAAATTCCTTAAATAATGCAGAAGAGTCATTAAATAATGCAATAAAGTCCTTAAATAATGCAACAGAGTCCTTAAATAATGCAGCAAAGTCCTTAAATAATGCAGCAGAGTCCTTAAATAATGCAAAAAAGTCCTTAAATAATGCAGCAGAGTCCTTAAATAATACAGCAAAGTCCTTAAATAATGCAGCAGAGTCCTTAAATAATGCAACAAAGTCCTTAAATAATGCAGTAGAGTCCTTAAATAATACAGCAAAGTCCTTAAATAATGCAGCAGAGTCCTAAAATAATGCAGCAAAGTCCTTAAATAATGCAGCAGAGTCCTTAAATACCGCAGCAGAGTCCTTAAATAATGCAGCAAAGTAATTAAATAATGCAGCAGAGTCCTTAAATAATGCAGCAAAGTCCTTAAATAATGCAGCAGAGTCCTTAAATACCAAAGCATAGTCCTTAAATAATGCGGCAGAGTCCTTAAATAATGCAACAAAGTCCTTAAATAATGCAGCAGAGTCCTTAAATAATGCAACAAAGTCCTTAAATAATGCAGCAAAGTCCTTAAATAAAGCAGCAAAGTCCTTACATAATGCAGCAGAGTCCTTAAACAATGCATCTGAGTCCCCAATTGCTTCAGCACAGTCATTAAACACTGCAGCAGAGTCCTTAAATAATGCAGCAAAGTCTTAAATAATGCAGCAGAGTCCTTAAATAACGCAGCAGTCCTTAAATAATGCAGCAAAGTCCTTAAATAATGCAGCAGAGTCCTTAAATACCGCAGCAGAGTCATTAAATAATGCAGCAGAGTCCTTATATAATACAGCAGAGACCTTAAATAATGCAGCTGAATCCTCAAATGCTTCAGCAGAGTCATTAAATAATGCAGCAGAGTCCTTAAATAATGCAATAAAGTCCTTAAATAATGCAGCAGAGTCCTTAAATAATGCAGCAAAGTCCTTAAATAATGCAGCAGACTTCTAACATAATGCAACATAGTCCTTAAATAACGCAGCAGAGTCCTTATATAATGCAACAAAGTCATTAAATAATGCAGCAGAGTCCTTAAATAATGCAGCAAAGTCCTTAAATAATACAGCAGAGTCCTTAAGTACCACAGCATAGTCCTTAAATAATGCAGCAAAGTCCTTAAATAATGCAGCAGAGTCCTTAAATAATGCAACAAAGTCCTTAAATAATGCAGCAGAGTCCTTAAATACCGCAGCAGAGTCCTTAAATAATGCAGCAAAGTCCTTAAATAATACAACAAAGTCCTTAAATAATGCAGCAGAGTCATTAAATAATGCAGCAAAGTCCTTAAATAATGCAGCAGAGTCCTTAAATAATGCAGCAAATTCCTTAAATAATGCAGCAGAGTCATTAAATAATGCAATAAAGTCCTTAAAAAATGCAACAGAGTCCTTAAATAATGCAGCAAAGTCCTTAAATAATGCAGCAGAGTCCTTAAATAAAGCAAAAAAGTCCTTAAATAATGCAGCAGAGTCCTTAAATAATGCAGCAAATTCCTTAAATAATGCAGCAGAGTCCTTAAATAATGCAGCTGAGTCCTCAAATGCTTCGGCAGAGTCATTAAATAATGCAGCAGCGTCCTTAAATAATGCATCAAAGTCCTTAAATAATGCAGCAGAGTCCTTAAATACCGCAGCAGAGTCCTTAAATAATGCAGCAAATTCCTTAAATAATGCAGCAGAGTCCTTAAATAATGCAGCTGAGTCCTCAAATGCTTCAGCAGGATCCTTAAATAATGCAGCAGGATCCTTAAATAATGCAATAAAGTCCTTAAATTATGCAGCAGAGTCCTTAAATAATGCAGCAAAGTCCTTAAATAATGCAGCAGAGTCCTTACATAATGCAACAAACTCCTTAAATAATGCAGCAGAGTCCTTAAATAATGCAACAAAGTTCTTAAATAATGCATCAAAGTCCTTAAATAATGCAGCAAAGTCCTTAAATAATGCAGCAAAGTCGTTAAGTACCATAGCAGAGTCCTTAAATAATGCAGCAGAGACCTTAAATAATGCAACAAAGTCCTTAAATAATGCAGCAGATTCCTTAAATTCTGCAGCAGCGTCCTTAAATAATGCAACAAAGTCCTTAAATAATGCAGCAGAGTCCTTAAATAATGCAACAAAGTCCTTAAATAATGCAAAAGAGTCCTTAAATAAAGCAGCAAAGCCCTTACATAATGCAGCATAGTCCTTAAATAATGCATCTGAGTCCCCAAATGCTTCATCAGAGTCATTAAATACTGCAGCAGAGTCCTTAAATAATGCAACAAAGTCCTTAAATAATCCAGCAGCGTCCTTAAATAATGCAACAAATTCCTTAAATAATGCAGCAGAGTCCTTAAATACCACAGCAGAGTCCTTAAATAATGCAGCAGAGACCTTAAATAATGCAACAAAGTCCTTAAATAATGCAGCAGATTCCTTAAATTCTGCAGCAGCGTCCTTAAATAATGCATCAAAGTCCTTAAATAATGCAGCAGAGTCCTTAAATACCGCAGCAGAGTCCTTAAATAATGCAGCAAATTCCTTAAATAATGCAGCAGAGTCCTTAAATAATGCAGCTGAGTCCTCAAATGCTTCAGCAGAGTCATTAAATAATGCAGCAAAGTCCTTAAATAATGCAGCAGAGTCCTTAAATAATGCAGCTGAGTCCTCAAATGCTTCAGCAGAGTCATTAAATAATGCAGAAGACTCCTTAAATAATGCAGGAAAGTCCTTAAATAAAGCAGCAGAGTCGTTAAATAATGCAGCAAAGTCCTTAAATAATGCAGCTGAGTCCTCAAATGCTTCAGCAGGATCCTTAAATAATGCAGCAGGATCCTTAAATAATGCAATAAAGTCCTTAAATTATGCAGCAGAGTCCTTAAATAATGCAGCAAAGTCCTTAAATAATGCAGCAGAGTCCTTACATAATGCAACAAACTCCTTAAATAATGCAGCAGAGTCCTTAAATAATGCAACAAAGTCCTTAAATAATGCAAAAGAGTCCTTAAATAAAGCAGCAAAGCCCTTACATAATGCAGCAGAGTCCTTAAATAATGCATCTGAGTGCCCAAATGCTTCAGCAGAGTCATTAAATACTGCAGCAGAGACCTTAAATAATGCAACAAAGTCCTTAAATAATCCAGCAGCGTCCTTAAATAATGCAACAAATTCCTTAAATAATGCAGCAGAGTCCTTAAATACCACAGCAGAGTCCTTAAATAATGCAGCAGAGACCTTAAATAATGCAACAAAGTCCTTAAATAATGCAGCAGATTCCTTAAATTCTGCAGCAGCGTCCTTAAATAATGCATCAAAGTCCTTAAATAATGCAGCAGAGTCCTTAAATACCGCAGCAGAGTCCTTAAATAATGCAGCAAATTCCTTAAATAATGCAGCAGAGTCCTTAAATAATGCAGCTGAGTCCTCAAATGCTTCAGCAGAGTCATTAAATAATGCAGCAAAGTCCTTAAATAATGCAGCAGAGTCCTTAAATAATGCAGCTGAGTCCTCAAATGCTTCAGCAGAGTCGTTAAATAATGCAGCAAAGTCCTTAAATAATGCAGCAGACTCCTTACATAATGCAACAAAGTCCTTAAATAATGCAGCAGAGTACTTATATAATGCAACAAAGTTATTAAATAATGCAGCAAAGTCCTTAAATAATGCAGCAGAGTCCTTAAATAATGCAACAAATTCCTTAAATAATGCAGCAGAGTCCTTAAATAATGCATCAAAGTCCTTAAATAATGCAGCAGAGTCCTTAAATACCGCAGCAGAGTCCTTAAATAATGCAGCTGAGTCCTCAAATACTTCAGCAGAGTCATTAAATAATGCAGAAGAGTCCTTAAATAATGCAGCAAAGTTCTTAAATAATGCAGCAGAGTCCTTAAATAACGCAGCAGAGTCGTTAAATAATGCAGCAAAGTCCTTAAATAATGCAGCTGAGTCCTCAAATGCTTCAGCAGGATCCTTAAATAATGCAGCAGAGACCTTTAATAATGCAGCTGAGTCCTCAAATGCTTCAGCAGAGTCATTAAATAATGCAGCAGGATCCTAAAATAATGCAATAAAGTCCTTAAATTATGCAGCAGAGTCCTTAAATAATGCAGCAAAGTCCTTAAATAATGCAGCAGAGTCCTTACATAATGCAACAAAGTCCTTAAATAATGCAGCAGAGTCCTTAAATAATGCAACAAAGTTCTTAAATAATGCAGCAGAGTCCTTAAATAATGCAGCAAAGTCCTTAAGTACCATAGCAGAGTCCTTAAATAATGCAGCAGAGACCTTAAATAATGCAACAAAGTCCTTAAATAATGAAGCAGATTCCTTAAATTCTGCAGCAGTGTCCTTAAATAATGCATCAAAGTCCTTAAATAATGCAGCAGAGTCCTTAAATAATGCAGCAAAGTAATTAAATAATGCAGCAGAGTCCTTAAATAATGCAGCAAAGTCCTTAAATAATGCAGCAGAGTCCTTAAATACCAAAGCATAGTCCTTAAATAATGCGGCAGAGTCCTTAAATAATGCAACAAAGTCCTTAAATAATGCAGCAGAGTCCTTAAATAATGCAACAAAGTCCTTAAATAATGCAGCAAAGTCCTTAAATAAAGCAGCAAAGTCCTTACATAATGCAGCAGAGTCCTTAAACAATGCATCTGAGTCCCCAATTGCTTCAGCAGAGTCATTAAACACTGCAGCAGAGTCCTTAAATAATGCAGCAAAGTCTTAAATAATGCAGCAGAGTCCTTAAATAATGCAGCAGTCCTTAAATAATGCAGCAAAGTCCTTAAATAATGCAGCAGAGTCCTTAAATACCGCAGCAGAGTCATTAAATAATGCAGCAGAGTCCTTAAATAATACAGCAGAGACCTTAAATAATGCAGCTGAGTCCTCAAATGCTTCAGCAAAGTCATTAAATAATGCAGCAGAGTCCTTAAATAATGCAATAAAGTCCTTAAATAATGCAGCAGACTTCTAACATAATGCAACATAGTCCTTAAATAATGCAGCAGAGTCCTTATATAATGCAACAAAGTCATTAAATAATGCAGCAGAGTCCTTAAATAATGCAGCAAAGTCCTTAAATAATACAGCAGAGTCCTTAAGTACCACAGCATAGTCCTTAAATAATGCAGCAAAGTCCTTAAATAATGCAGCAGAGTCCTTAAATAATGCAACAAAGTCCTTAAATAATGCAGCAGAGTCCTTAAATACCGCAGCAGAGTCCTTAAATAATGCAGCAAAGTCCTTAAATAATACAACAAAGTCCTTAAATAATGCAGCAGAGTCATTAAATAATGCAGCACAGTCCTTAAATAATGCAGCAGAGTCCTTAAATAATGCAGCAAATTCCTTAAATAATGCAGAAGAGTCATTAAATAATGCAATAAAGTCCTTAAATAATGCAACAGAGTCCTTAAATAATGCAGCAAAGTCCTTAAATAATGCAGCAGAGTCCTTAAATAATGCAAAAAAGTCCTTAAATAATGCAGCAGAGTCCTTAAATAATACAGCAAAGTCCTTAAATAATGCAGCAGAGTCCTTAAATAATGCAACAAAGTCCTTAAATAATGCAGTAGAGTCCTTAAATAATACAGCAAAGTCCTTAAATAATGCAGCAGAGTCCTAAAATAATGCAGCAAAGTCCTTAAATAATGCAGCAGAGTCCTTAAATACCGCAGCAGAGTCCTTAAATAATGCAGCAAAGTAATTAAATAATGCAGCAGAGTCCTTAAATAATGCAGCAAAGTCCTTAAATAATGCAGCAGAGTCCTTAAATACCAAAGCATAGTCCTTAAATAATGCGGCAGAGTCCTTAAATAATGCAACAAAGTCCTTAAATAATGCAGCAGAGTCCTTAAATAATGCAACAAAGTCCTTAAATAATGCAGCAAAGTCCTTAAATAAAGCAGCAAAGTCCTTACATAATGCAGCAGAGTCCTTAAACAATGCATCTGAGTCCCCAATTGCTTCAGCACAGTCATTAAACACTGCAGCAGAGTCCTTAAATAATGCAGCAAAGTCTTAAATAATGCAGCAGAGTCCTTAAATAACGCAGCAGTCCTTAAATAATGCAGCAAAGTCCTTAAATAATGCAGCAGAGTCCTTAAATACCGCAGCAGAGTCATTAAATAATGCAGCAGAGTCCTTATATAATACAGCAGAGACCTTAAATAATGCAGCTGAATCCTCAAATGCTTCAGCAGAGTCATTAAATAATGCAGCAGAGTCCTTAAATAATGCAATAAAGTCCTTAAATAATGCAGCAGAGTCCTTAAATAATGCAGCAAAGTCCTTAAATAATGCAGCAGACTTCTAACATAATGCAACATAGTCCTTAAATAACGCAGCAGAGTCCTTATATAATGCAACAAAGTCATTAAATAATGCAGCAGAGTCCTTAAATAATGCAGCAAAGTCCTTAAATAATACAGCAGAGTCCTTAAGTACCACAGCATAGTCCTTAAATAATGCAGCAAAGTCCTTAAATAATGCAGCAGAGTCCTTAAATAATGCAACAAAGTCCTTAAATAATGCAGCAGAGTCCTTAAATACCGCAGCAGAGTCCTTAAATAATGCAGCAAAGTCCTTAAATAATACAACAAAGTCCTTAAATAATGCAGCAGAGTCATTAAATAATGCAGCAAAGTCCTTAAATAATGCAGCAGAGTCCTTAAATAATGCAGCAAATTCCTTAAATAATGCAGCAGAGTCATTAAATAATGCAATAAAGTCCTTAAAAAATGCAACAGAGTCCTTAAATAATGCAGCAAAGTCCTTAAATAATGCAGCAGAGTCCTTAAATAAAGCAAAAAAGTCCTTAAATAATGCAGCAGAGTCCTTAAATAATGCAGCAAATTCCTTAAATAATGCAGCAGAGTCCTTAAATAATGCAGCTGAGTCCTCAAATGCTTCGGCAGAGTCATTAAATAATGCAGCAGCGTCCTTAAATAATGCATCAAAGTCCTTAAATAATGCAGCAGAGTCCTTAAATACCGCAGCAGAGTCCTTAAATAATGCAGCAAATTCCTTAAATAATGCAGCAGAGTCCTTAAATAATGCAGCTGAGTCCTCAAATGCTTCAGCAGGATCCTTAAATAATGCAGCAGGATCCTTAAATAATGCAATAAAGTCCTTAAATTATGCAGCAGAGTCCTTAAATAATGCAGCAAAGTCCTTAAATAATGCAGCAGAGTCCTTACATAATGCAACAAACTCCTTAAATAATGCAGCAGAGTCCTTAAATAATGCAACAAAGTTCTTAAATAATGCATCAAAGTCCTTAAATAATGCAGCAAAGTCCTTAAATAATGCAGCAAAGTCGTTAAGTACCATAGCAGAGTCCTTAAATAATGCAGCAGAGACCTTAAATAATGCAACAAAGTCCTTAAATAATGCAGCAGATTCCTTAAATTCTGCAGCAGCGTCCTTAAATAATGCAACAAAGTCCTTAAATAATGCAGCAGAGTCCTTAAATAATGCAACAAAGTCCTTAAATAATGCAAAAGAGTCCTTAAATAAAGCAGCAAAGCCCTTACATAATGCAGCAGAGTCCTTAAATAATGCATCTGAGTCCCCAAATGCTTCATCAGAGTCATTAAATACTGCAGCAGAGTCCTTAAATAATGCAACAAAGTCCTTAAATAATCCAGCAGCGTCCTTAAATAATGCAACAAATTCCTTAAATAATGCAGCAGAGTCCTTAAATACCACAGCAGAGTCCTTAAATAATGCAGCAGAGACCTTAAATAATGCAACAAAGTCCTTAAATAATGCAGCAGATTCCTTAAATTCTGCAGCAGCGTCCTTAAATAATGCATCAAAGTCCTTAAATAATGCAGCAGAGTCCTTAAATACCGCAGCAGAGTCCTTAAATAATGCAGCAAATTCCTTAAATAATGCAGCAGAGTCCTTAAATAATGCAGCTGAGTCCTCAAATGCTTCAGCAGAGTCATTAAATAATGCAGCAAAGTCCTTAAATAATGCAGCAGAGTCCTTAAATAATGCAGCTGAGTCCTCAAATGCTTCAGCAGAGTCATTAAATAATGCAGAAGACTCCTTAAATAATGCAGGAAAGTCCTTAAATAAAGCAGCAGAGTCGTTAAATAATGCAGCAAAGTCCTTAAATAATGCAGCTGAGTCCTCAAATGCTTCAGCAGGATCCTTAAATAATGCAGCAGGATCCTTAAATAATGCAATAAAGTCCTTAAATTATGCAGCAGAGTCCTTAAATAATGCAGCAAAGTCCTTAAATAATGCAGCAGAGTCCTTACATAATGCAACAAACTCCTTAAATAATGCAGCAGAGTCCTTAAATAATGCAACAAAGTCCTTAAATAATGCAAAAGAGTCCTTAAATAAAGCAGCAAAGCCCTTACATAATGCAGCAGAGTCCTTAAATAATGCATCTGAGTGCCCAAATGCTTCAGCAGAGTCATTAAATACTGCAGCAGAGACCTTAAATAATGCAACAAAGTCCTTAAATAATGCAGCAGAGTCCTTAAATACCGCAGCAGAGTCCTTAAATAATGCAGCAAATTCCTTAAATAATGCAGCAGAGTCCTTAAATAATGCAGCTGAGTCCTCAAATGCTTCAGCAGAGTCGTTAAATAATGCAGCAAAGTCCTTAAATAATGCAGCAGACTCCTTACATAATGCAACAAAGTCCTTACATAATGCAGCAGAGTACTTATATAATGCAACAAAGTTATTAAATAATGCAGCAAAGTCCTTAAATAATGCAGCAAAGTCCTTAAATAATGCAGCAGAGTCCTTAAATAATGCAACAAATTCCTTAAATAATGCAGCAGAGTCCTTAAATAATGCAGCAAAGTCCTTAAATCATGCAGCTGAGTCCTCAAATGCTTCAGCAGAGTCCTTAAATAATGCAGCAGAGACCTTAAATAATGCAGTTGAGTCCTCAAATGCTTCAGCAGATTCATTAAATAATGCAGCAAAGTCCTTAAATAATGCAGCAGACTCCTTACATAATGCAACAAAGTCCTTAAATAATGCAGCAGAGTCCTTAAATACCGCAGCAGAGTCCTTAAATAATGCAGCAAATTCCTTAAATAATGCAGCAGAGTCCTTAAATAATGCAGCTGAGTCCTCAAATGCTTCAGCAGAGTCGTTAAATAATGCAGCAAAGTCCTTAAATAATGCAGCAGACTCCTTACATAATGCAACAAAGTCCTTAAATAATGCAGCAGAGTACTTATATAATGCAACAAAGTTATTAAATAATGCAGCAAAGTCCTTAAATAATGCAGCAGAGTCCTTAAATAATGCAACAAATTCCTTAAATAATGCAGCAGAGTCCTTAAATAATGCATCAAAGTCCTTAAATAATGCAGCAGAGTCCTTAAATACCGCAGCAGAGTCCTTAAATAATGCAGCTGAGTCCTCAAATACTTCAGCAGAGTCATTAAATAATGCAGAAGAGTCCTTAAATAATGCAGCAAAGTTCTTAAATAATGCAGCAGAGTCCTTAAATAACGCAGCAGAGTCGTTAAATAATGCAGCAAAGTCCTTAAATAATGCAGCTGAGTCCTCAAATGCTTCAGCAGGATCCTTAAATAATGCAGCAGAGACCTTTAATAATGCAGCTGAGTCCTCAAATGCTTCAGCAGAGTCATTAAATAATGCAGCAGGATCCTAAAATAATGCAATAAAGTCCTTAAATTATGCAGCAGAGTCCTTAAATAATGCAGCAAAGTCCTTAAATAATGCAGCAGAGTCCTTACATAATGCAACAAAGTCCTTAAATAATGCAGCAGAGTCCTTAAATAATGCAACAAAGTTCTTAAATAATGCAGCAGAGTCCTTAAATAATGCAGCAAAGTCCTTAAGTACCATAGCAGAGTCCTTAAATAATGCAGCAGAGACCTTAAATAATGCAACAAAGTCCTTAAATAATGAAGCAGATTCCTTAAATTCTGCAGCAGTGTCCTTAAATAATGCATCAAAGTCCTTAAATAATGCAGCAGAGTCCTTAAATAATGCAGCAAAGTAATTAAATAATGCAGCAGAGTCCTTAAATAATGCAGCAAAGTCCTTAAATAATGCAGCAGAGTCCTTAAATACCAAAGCATAGTCCTTAAATAATGCGGCAGAGTCCTTAAATAATGCAACAAAGTCCTTAAATAATGCAACAAAGTCCTTAAATAATGCAGCAAAGTCCTTAAATAAAGCAGCAAAGTCCTTACATAATGCAGCAGAGTCCTTAAACAATGCATCTGAGTCCCCAATTGCTTCAGCAGAGTCATTAAACACTGCAGCAGAGTCCTTAAATAATGCAGCAAAGTCTTAAATAATGCAGCAGAGTCCTTAAATAACGCAGCAGTCCTTAAATAATGCAGCAAAGTCCTTAAATAATGCAGCAGAGTCCTTAAATACCGCAGCAGAGTCATTAAATAATGCAGCAGAGTCCTTAAATAATACAGCAGAGACCTTAAATAATGCAGCTGAGTCCTCAAATGCTTCAGCAAAGTCATTAAATAATGCAGCAGAGTCCTTAAATAATGCAATAAAGTCCTTAAATAATGCAGCAGACTTCTAACATAATGCAACATAGTCCTTAAATAATGCAGCAGAGTCCTTATATAATGCAACAAAGTCATTAAATATTGCAGCAGAGTCCTTAAATAATGCAGCAAAGTCCTTAAATAATACAGCAGAGTCCTTAAGTACCACAGCATAGTCCTTAAATAATGCAGCAAAGTCCTTAAATAATGCAGCAGAGTCCTTAAATAATGCAACAAAGTCCTTAAATAATGCAGCAGAGTCCTTAAATACCGCAGCAGAGTCCTTAAATAATCCAGCAAAGTCCTTAAATAATACAACAAAGTCCTTAAATAATGCAGCAGAGTCATTAAATAATGCAGCAAAGTCCTTAAATAATGCAGCAGAGTCCTTAAATAATGCAGCAAATTCCTTAAATAATGCAGCAGAGTCATTAAATAATGCAATAAAGTCCTTAAATAATGCAACAGAGTCCTTAAATAATGCAGCAAAGTCCTTAAATAATGCAGCAGAGTCCTTAAATAATGCAAAAAAGTCCTTAAATAATGCAGCAGAGTCCTTAAATAATACAGCAAAGTCCTTAAATAATGCAGCAGAGTCCTTAAATAATGCAACAAAGTCCTTAAATAATGCAGTAGAGTCCTTAAATAATACAGCAAAGTCCTTAAATAATGCAGCAGAGTCCTAAAATAATGCAGCAAAGTCCTTAAATAATGCAGCAGAGTTCTTAAACACAGCAGCAGAATCCTTAAATAATGCAGCAAGTAATTAAATAATGCAGCAGAGTCCTTAAGTAATGCAGCAAAGTCCTTAATTAATGCAGCAAAGTCCTTAAATAATGCAACAAATTCCTTAAATAATGCAGCAGAGTCCTTAAATAATGCAACAAATTCCTTAAATAATGCAGCAGAGTCCTTAAATACCACAGCAGAGTCCTTAAATAATGCAGCAGAGACCTTAAATAATGCAACAAAGTCCTTAAATAATGCAGCAGATTCCTTAAATTCTGCAGCAGCGTCCTTAAATAATGCAGCAGAGTCCTTAAATACCGCAGCAGAGTCCTTAAATAATGCAGCAAATTCCTTAAATAATGCAGCAGAGTCCTTAAATAATGCAGCTGAGTCCTCAAATGCTTCAGCAGAGTCATTAAATAATGCAGCAAAGTCCTTAAATAATGCAGCAGAGTCCTTAAATAATGCAGCTGAGTCCTCAAATGCTTCAGCAGAGTCATTAAATAATGCAGAAGACTCCTTAAATAATGCAGGAAAGTCCTTAAATAAAGCAGCAGAGTCCTTAGATAATGCAGCAGAGTCGTTAAATAATGCAGCAAAGTCCTTAAATAATGCAGCTGAGTCCTCAAATGCTTCAGCAGGATCCTTAAATAATGCAGCAGGATCCTTAAATAATGCAATAAAGTCCTTAAATTATGCAGCAGAGTCCTTAAATAATGCAGCAGAGTCCTTACATAATGCAACAAACTCCTTAAATAATGCAGCAGAGTCCTTAAATAATGCAACAAAGTTCTTAAATAATGCATCAAAGTCCTTAAATAATGCAGCAAAGTCCTTAAATAATGCAGCAAAGTCGTTAAGTACCATAGCAGAGTCCTTAAATAATGCAGCAGAGACCTTAAATAATGCAACAAAGTCCTTAAATAATGCAGCAGATTCCTTAAATTCTGCAGCAGCGTCCTTAAATAATGCAACAAAGTCCTTAAATAATGCAGCAGAGTCCTTAAATAATGCAACAAAGTCCTTAAATAATGCAAAAGAGTCCTTAAATAATGCAGCTGAGTCCTCAAATGCTTCAGCAGGATCCTTAAATAATGCAGCAGGATCCTTAAATAATGCAGCAAAGTCCTTAAATAATGCAGCAGAGTCCTTACATAATGCAACAAACTCCTTAAATAATGCAGCAGAGTCCTTAAATAATGCAACAAAGTCCTTAAATAATGCAAAAGAGTCCTTAAATAAAGCAGCAAAGCCCTTACATAATGCAGCAGAGTCCTTAAATAATGCATCTGAGTGCCCAAATGCTTCAGCAGAGTCATTAAATACTGCAGCAGAGACCTTAAATAATGCAACAAAGTCCTTAAATAATGCAGCAGAGTCCTTAAATACCGCAGCAGAGTCCTTAAATAATGCAGCTGAGTCCTCAAATACTTCAGCAGAGTCATTAAATAATGCAGAAGAGTCCTTAAATAATGCAGCAAAGTTCTTAAATAATGCAGCAGAGTCCTTAAATAACGCAGCAGAGTCGTTAAATAATGCAGCAAAGTCCTTAAATAATGCAGCTGAGTCCTCAAATGCTTCAGCAGGATCCTTAAATAATGCAGCAGAGACCTTTAATAATGCAGCTGAGTCCTCAAATGCTTCAGCAGAGTCATTAAATAATGCAGCAGGATCCTAAAATAATGCAATAAAGTCCTTAAATTATGCAGCAGAGTCCTTAAATAATGCAGCAAAGTCCTTAAATAATGCAGCAGAGTCCTTACATAATGCAACAAAGTCCTTAAATAATGCAGCAGAGTCCTTAAATAATGCAGCAGAGTCCTTAAATAATGCAGCAAAGTCCTTAAGTACCATAGCAGAGTCCTTAAATAATGCAGAAGAGACCTTAAATAATGCAACAAAGTCCTTAAATAATGAAGCAGATTCCTTAAATTCTGCAGCAGTGTCCTTAAATAATGCATCAAAGTCCTTAAATAATGCAGCAGAGTCCTTAAATACCGCAGCAGAGTCCTTAAATAATGCAGCAAAGTAATTAAATAATGCAGCAGAGTCCTTAAATAATGCAGCAAAGTCCTTAAATAATGCAGCAGAGTCCTTAAATACCAAAGCATAGTCCTTAAATAATGCGGCAGAGTCCTTAAATAATGCAACAAAGTCCTTAAATAATGCAGCTGAGTCCTTAAATAATGCAACAAAGTCCTTAAATAATGCAGCAAAGTCCTTAAATAAAGCAGCAAAGTCCTTACATAATGCAGCAGAGTCCTTAAACAATGCATCTGAGTCCCCAATTGCTTCAGCAGAGTCATTAAACACTGCAGCAGAGTCCTTAAATAATGCAGCAAAGTCTTAAATAATGCAGCAGAGTCCTTAAATAACGCAGCAGTCCTTAAATAATGCAGCAAAGTCCTTAAATAATGCAGCAGAGTCCTTAAATACCGCAGCAGAGTCATTAAATAATGCAGCAGAGTCCTTAAATAATACAGCAGAGACCTTAAATAATGCAGCTGAGTCCTCAAATGCTTCAGCAGAGTCATTAAATAATGCAGCAGAGTCCTTAAATAATGCAATAAAGTCCTTAAATAATGCAGCAGAGTCCTTAAATAATGCGGCAAGTCCTTAAATAATGCAGCAGACTTCTAACATAATGCAACATAGTCCTTAAATAATGCAGCAGAGTCCTTATATAATGCAACAAAGTCATTAAATAATGCAGCAGAGTCCTAAAATAATGCAGCAAAGTCCTTAAATAATACAGCAGAGTCCTTAAGTACCACAGCATAGTCCTTAAATAATGCAGCAAAGTCCTTAAATAATGCAGCAGAGTCCTTAAATAATGCAACAAAGTCCTTAAATAATGCAGCAGAGTCCTTAAATACCGCAGCAGAGTCCTTAAATAATGCAGCAAAGTCATTAAATAATACAACAAAGTCCTTAAATAATGCAGCAGAGTCATTAAATAATGCAGCAAAGTCCTTAAATAATGCAGCAGAGTCCTTAAATAATGCAGCAAATTCCTTAAATAATGGAGCAGAGTCATTAAATAATGCAATAAAGTCCTTAAATAATGCAACAGAGTCCTTAAATAATGCAGCAAAGTCCTTAAATAATGCAGCAGAGTCCTTAAATAATGCAAAAAAGTCCTTAAATAATGCAGCAGAGTCCTTAAATAATACAGCAAAGTCCTTAAATAATGCAGCAGAGTCCTTAAATAATGCAACAAAGTCCTTAAATAATGCAGTAGAGTCCTTAAATAATACAGCAAAGTCCTTAAATAATGCAGCAGAGTCCTAAAATAATGCAGCAAAGTCCTTAAATAATGCAGCAGAGTTCTTAAACACAGCAGCAGAGTCCTTAAATAATGCAGCAAGTAATTAAATAATGCAGCAGAGTCCTTAAGTAATGCAGCAAAGTCCTTAATTAATGCAGCAAAGTCCTTAAATAATGCAACAAATTCCTTAAATAATGCAGCAGCGTCCTTAAATAATGCAACAAATTCCTTAAATAATGCAGCAGAGTCCTTAAATACCACAGCAGAGTCCTTAAATAATGCAGCAGAGACCTTAAATAATGCAACAAAGTCCTTAAATAATGCAGCAGATTCCTTAAATTCTGCAGCAGCGTCCTTAAATAATGCATCAAAGTCCTTAAATAATGCAGCAGAGTCCTTAAATACCGCAGCAGAGTCCTTAAATAATGCAGCAAATTCCTTATATAATGCAGCAGAGTCCTTAAATAATGCAGCAGAGTCCTCAAATGCTTCAGCAGAGTCATTAAATAATGCAGCAAAGTCCTTAAATAATGCAGCAGAGTCCTTAAATAATGCAGCTGAGTCCTCAAATGCTTCAGCAGAGTCATTAAATAATGCAGAAGACTCCTTAAATAATGCAGGAAAGTCCTTAAATAAAGCAGCAGAGTCCTTAGATAATGCAGCAGAGTCGTTAAATAATGCAGCAAAGTCCTTAAATAATGCAGCTGAGTCCTCAAATGCTTCAGCAGGATCCTTAAATAATGCAGCAGGATCCTTAAATAATGCAATAAAGTCCTTAAATTATGCAGCAGAGTCCTTAAATAATGCAGCAAAGTCCTTAAATAATGCAGCAGAGTCCTTACATAATGCAACAAACTCCTTAAATAATGCAGCAGAGTCCTTAAATAATGCAACAAAGTTCTTAAATAATGCATCAAAGTCCTTAAATAATGCAGCAAAGTCCTTAAATAATGCAGCAAATTCCTTAAATAATGCAGCAGAGTCCTTAAATAATGCAGCTGAGTCCTCAAATACTTCAGCAGAGTCATTAAATAATGCAGAAGAGTCCTTAAATAATGCAGCAAAGTTCTTAAATAATGCAGCAGAGTCCTTAAATAACGCAGCAGAGTCGTTAAATAATGCAGCAAAGTCCTTAAATAATGCAGCTGAGTCCTCAAATGCTTCAGCAGGATCCTTAAATAATGCAGCAGAGACCTTTAATAATGCAGCTGAGTCCTCAAATGCTTCAGCAGAGTCATTAAATAATGCAGCAGGATCCTAAAATAATGCAATAAAGTCCTTAAATT
Organism: Phyllobates terribilis; assembly: GCF_046119375.1. NCBI lineage: Eukaryota > Metazoa > Chordata > Amphibia > Anura > Dendrobatidae > Phyllobates > Phyllobates terribilis. The sequence goes on from NW_027363048.1 coordinate 1,398,660, forward strand.
ATGCAGCAGAGTCCTTAAATAATGCAGCAAAGTCCTTAAATAATGCAGCAGAGTCCTTACATAATGCAACAAAGTCCTTAAATAATGCAGCAGAGTCCTTAAATAATGCAACAAAGTTCTTAAATAATGCAGCAGAGTCCTTAAATAATGCAGCAAAGTCCTTAAGTACCATAGCAGAGTCCTTAAATAATGCAGCAGAGACCTTAAATAATGCAACAAAGCCCTTAAATAATGAAGCAGATTCCTTAAATTCTGCAGCAGTGTCCTTAAATAATGCATCAAAGTCCTTAAATAATGCAGCAGAGTCCTTAAATAATGCAGCAAAGTAATTAAATAATGCAGCAGAGTCCTTAAATAATGCAGCAAAGTCCTTAAATAATGCAGCAGAGTCCTTAAATACCAAAGCATAGTCCTTAAATAATGCGGCAGAGTCCTTAAATAATGCAACAAAGTCCTTAAATAATGCAGCAGAGTCCTTAAATAATGCAACAAAGTCCTTAAATAATGCAGCAAAGTCCTTAAATAAAGCAGCAAAGTCCTTACATAATGCAGCAGAGTCCTTAAACAATGCATCTGAGTCCCCAATTGCTTCAGCAGAGTCATTAAACACTGCAGCAGAGTCCTTAAATAATGCAGCAAAGTCTTAAATAATGCAGCAGAGTCCTTAAATAACGCAGCAGTCCTTAAATAATGCAGCAAAGTCCTTAAATAATGCAGCAGAGTCCTTAAATACCGCAGCAGAGTCATTAAATAATGCAGCAGAGTCCTTAAATAATACAGCAGAGACCTTAAATAATGCAGCTGAGTCCTCAAATGCTTCAGCAAAGTCATTAAATAATGCAGCAGAGTCCTTAAATAATGCAATAAAGTCCTTAAATAATGCAGCAGACTTCTAACATAATGCAACATAGTCCTTAAATAATGCAGCAGAGTCCTTATATAATGCAACAAAGTCATTAAATAATGCAGCAGAGTCCTTAAATAATGCAGCAAAGTCCTTAAATAATACAGCAGAGTCCTTAAGTACCACAGCATAGTCCTTAAATAATGCAGCAAAGTCCTTAAATAATGCAGCAGAGTCCTTAAATAATGCAACAAAGTCCTTAAATAATGCAGCAGAGTCCTTAAATAACGCAGCAGAGTCGTTAAATAATGCAGCAAAGTCCTTAAATAATACAACAAAGTCCTTAAATAATGCAGCAGAGTCATTAAATAATGCAGCAAAGTCCTTAAATAATGCAGCAGAGTCCTTAAATAATGCAGCAAATTCCTTAAATAATGCAGCAGAGTCATTAAATAATGCAATAAAGTCCTTAAATAATGCAACAGAGTCCTTAAATAATGCAGCAAAGTCCTTAAATAATGCAGCAGAGTCCTTAAATAATGCAAAAAAGTCCTTAAATAATGCAGCAGAGTCCTTAAATAATACAGCAAAGTCCTTAAATAATGCAGCAGAGTCCTTAAATAATGCAACAAAGTCCTTAAATAATGCAGTAGAGTCCTTAAATAATACAGCAAAGTCCTTAAATAATGCAGCAGAGTCCTAAAATAATGCAGCAAAATCCTTAAATAATGCAGCAGAGTCCTTAAATACCGCAGCAGAGTCCTTAAATAATGCAGCAAAGTAATTAAATAATGCAGCAGAGTCCTTAAATAATGCAGCAAAGTCCTTAAATAATGCAGCAGAGTCCTTAAATACCAAAGCATAGTCCTTAAATAATGCGGCAGAGTCCTTAAATAATGCAACAAAGTCCTTAAATAATGCAGCAGAGTCCTTAAATAATGCAACAAAGTCCTTAAATAATGCAGCAAAGTCCTTAAATAAAGCAGCAAAGTCCTTACATAATGCAGCAGAGTCCTTAAACAATGCATCTGAGTCCCCAATTGCTTCAGCACAGTCATTAAACACTGCAGCAGAGTCCTTAAATAATGCAGCAAAGTCTTAAATAATGCAGCAGAGTCCTTAAATAACGCAGCAGTCCTTAAATAATGCAGCAAAGTCCTTAAATAATGCAGCAGAGTCCTTAAATACCGCAGCAGAGTCATTAAATAATGCAGCAGAGTCCTTATATAATACAGCAGAGACCTTAAATAATGCAGCTGAGTCCTCAAATGCTTCAGCAGAGTCATTAAATAATGCAGCAGAGTCCTTAAATAATGCAATAAAGTCCTTAAATAATGCAGCAGAGTCCTTAAATAATGCAGCAAAGTCCTTAAATAATGCAGCAGACTTCTAACATAATGCAACATAGTCCTTAAATAATGCAGCAGAGTCCTTATATAATACAACAAAGTCCTTAAATAATGCAGCAAATTCCTTAAATAATGCAGCAGAGTCATTAAATAATGCAATAAAGTCCTTAAATAATGCAACAGAGTCCTTAAATAATGCAGCAAAGTCCTTAAATAATGCAGCAGAGTCCTTAAATAATGCAAAAAAGTCCTTAAATAATGCAGCAGACTCCTTAAATAATACAGCAAAGTCCTTAAATAATGCAGCAGAGTCCTTAAATAATGCAACAAAGTCCTTAAATAATGCAGTAGAGTCCTTAAATAATACAGCAAAGTCCTTAAATAATGCAGCAGAGTCCTAAAATAATGCAGCAAAGTCCTTAAATAATGCAGCAGAGTTCTTAAACACAGCAGCAGAGTCCTTAAATAATGCAGCAAGTAATTAAATAATGCAGCAAAGTCCTTAAGTAATGCAGCAAAGTCCTTAATTGATGCAGCAAAGTCCTTAAATAATGCAACAAATTCCTTAAATAATGCAGCAGCGTCCTTAAATAATGCAACAAATTCCTTAAATAATGCAGCAGAGTCCTTAAATACCACAGCAGAGTCCTTAAATAATGCAGCAGAGACCTTAAATAATGCAACAAAGTCCTTAAATAATGCAGCAGATTCCTTAAATTCTGCAGCAGCGTCCTTAAATAATGCATCAAAGTCCTTAAATAATGCAGCAGAGTCCTTAAATACCGCAGCAGAGTCCTTAAATAATGCAGCAAATTCCTTAAATAATGCAGCAGAGTCCTTAAATAATGCAGCTGAGTCCTCAAATGCTTCAGCAGAGTCATTAAATAATGCAGCAGCGTCCTTAAATAATGCATCAAAGTCCTTAAATAATGCAGCAGAGTCCTTAAATACCGCAGCAGAGTCCTTAAATAATGCAGCAAATTCCTTAAATAATGCATCAGAGTCCTTAAATAATGCAGCTGAGTCCACAAATGCTTCAGCAGGATCCTTAAATAATGCAGCAGGATCCTTAAATAATGCAATAAAGTCCTTAAATTATGCAGCAGAGTCCTTAAATAATGCAGCAAAGTCCTTAAATAATGCAGCAGAGTCCTTACATAATGCAACAAACTCCTTAAATAATGCAGCAGAGTCCTTAAATAATGCAACAAAGTTCTTAAATAATGCATCAAAGTCCTTAAATAATGCAGCAAAGTCCTTAAATAATGCAGCAAAGTCGTTAAGTACCATAGCAGAGTCCTTAAATAATGCAGCAGAGACCTTAAATAATGCAACAAAGTCCTTAAATAATGCAGCAGATTCCTTAAATTCTGCAGCAGCGTCCTTAAATAATGCAACAAAGTCCTTAAATAATGCAGCAGAGTCCTTAAATAATGCAACAAAGTCCTTAAATAATGCAAAAGAGTCCTTAAATAAAGCAGCAAAGCCCTTACATAATGCAGCAGAGTCCTTAAATAATGCATCTGAGTCCCCAAATGCTTCAGCAGAGTCATTAAATACTGCAGCAGAGTCCTTAAATAATGCAACAAAGTCCTTAAATAATCCAGCAGCGTCCTTAAATAATGCAACAAATTCCTTAAATAATGCAACAGAGTCCTTAAATACCACAGCAGAGTCCTTAAATAATGCAGCAGAGACCTTAAATAATGCAACAAAGTCCTTAAATAATGCAGCAGATTCCTTAAATTCTGCAGCAGCGTCCTTAAATAATGCATCAAAGTCCTTAAATAATGCAGCAGAGTCCTTAAATACCTCAGCAGAGTCCTTAAATAATGCAGCAAATTCCTTATATAATGCAGCAGAGTCCTTAAATAATGCAGCAGAGTCCTCAAATGCTTCAGCAGAGTCATTAAATAATGCAGCAAAGTCCTTAAATAATGCAGCAGAGTCCTTAAATAATGCAGCTGAGTCCTCAAATGCTTCAGCAGAGTCATTAAATAATGCAGAAGACTCCTTAAATAATGCAGGAAAGTCCATAAATAAAGCAGCAGAGTCCTTAGATAATGCAGCAGAGTCGTTAAATAATGCAGCAAAGTCCTTAAATAATGCAGCTGAGTCCTCAAATGCTTCAGCAGGATCCTTAAATAATGCAGCAGGATCCTTAAATAATGCAATAAAGTCCTTAAATTATGCAGCAGAGTCCTTAAATAATGCATCAAAGTCCTTAAATAATGCAGCAGAGTCCTTAAATACCGCAGCAGAGTCCTTAAATAATGCAGCTGAGTCCTCAAATACTTCAGCAGAGTCATTAAATAATGCAGAAGAGTCCTTAAATAATGCAGCAAAGTTCTTAAATAATGCAGCAGAGTCCTTAAATAACGCAGCAGAGTCGTTAAATAATGCAGCAAAGTCCTTAAATAATGCAGCTGAGTCCTCAAATGCTTCAGCAGGATCCTTAAATAATGCAGCAGAGACCTTTAATAATGCAGCTGAGTCCTCAAATGCTTCAGCAGAGTCATTAAATAATGCAGCAGGATCCTAAAATAATGCAATAAAGTCCTTAAATTATGCAGCAGAGTCCTTAAATAATGCAGCAAAGTCCTTAAATAATGCAGCAGAGTCCTTACATAATGCAACAAAGTCCTTAAATAATGCAGCAGAGTCCTTAAATAATGCAACAAAGTTCTTAAATAATGCAGCAGAGTCCTTAAATAATGCAGCAAAGTCCTTAAGTACCATAGCAGAGTCCTTAAATAATGCAGCAGAGACCTTAAATAATGCAACAAAGTCCTTAAATAATGAAGCAGATTCCTTAAATTCTGCAGCAGTGTCCTTAAATAATGCATCAAAGTCCTTAAATAATGCAGCAGAGTCCTTAAATAATGCAGCAAAGTAATTAAATAATGCAGCAGAGTCCTTAAATAATGCAGCAAAGTCCTTAAATAATGCAGCAGAGTCCTTAAATACCAAAGCATAGTCCTTAAATAATGCGGCAGAGTCCTTAAATAATGCAACAAAGTCCTTAAATAATGCAACAAAGTCCTTAAATAATGCAGCAAAGTCCTTAAATAAAGCAGCAAAGTCCTTACATAATGCAGCAGAGTCCTTAAACAATGCATCTGAGTCCCCAATTGCTTCAGCAGAGTCATTAAACACTGCAGCAGAGTCCTTAAATAATGCAGCAAAGTCTTAAATAATGCAGCAGAGTCCTTAAATAACGCAGCAGTCCTTAAATAATGCAGCAAAGTCCTTAAATAATGCAGCAGAGTCCTTAAATACCGCAGCAGAGTCATTAAATAATGCAGCAGAGTCCTTAAATAATACAGCAGAGACCTTAAATAATGCAGCTGAGTCCTCAAATGCTTCAGCAAAGTCATTAAATAATGCAGCAGAGTCCTTAAATAATGCAATAAAGTCCTTAAATAATGCAGCAGACTTCTAACATAATGCAACATAGTCCTTAAATAATGCAGCAGAGTCCTTATATAATGCAACAAAGTCATTAAATAATGCAGCAGAGTCCTTAAATAATGCAGCAAAGTCCTTAAATAATACAGCAGAGTCCTTAAGTACCACAGCATAGTCCTTAAATAATGCAGCAAAGTCCTTAAATAATGCAGCAGAGTCCTTAAATAATGCAACAAAGTCCTTAAATAATGCAGCAGAGTCCTTAAATACCGCAGCAGAGTCCTTAAATAATCCAGCAAAGTCCTTAAATAATACAACAAAGTCCTTAAATAATGCAGCAGAGTCATTAAATAATGCAGCAAAGTCCTTAAATAATGCAGCAGAGTCCTTAAATAATGCAGCAAATTCCTTAAATAATGCAGCAGAGTCATTAAATAATGCAATAAAGTCCTTAAATAATGCAACAGAGTCCTTAAATAATGCAGCAAAGTCCTTAAATAATGCAGCAGAGTCCTTAAATAATGCAAAAAAGTCCTTAAATAATGCAGCAGAGTCCTTAAATAATACAGCAAAGTCCTTAAATAATGCAGCAGAGTCCTTAAATAATGCAACAAAGTCCTTAAATAATGCAGTAGAGTCCTTAAATAATACAGCAAAGTCCTTAAATAATGCAGCAGAGTCCTAAAATAATGCAGCAAAGTCCTTAAATAATGCAGCAGAGTTCTTAAACACAGCAGCAGAATCCTTAAATAATGCAGCAAGTAATTAAATAATGCAGCAGAGTCCTTAAGTAATGCAGCAAAGTCCTTAATTAATGCAGCAAAGTCCTTAAATAATGCAACAAATTCCTTAAATAATGCAGCAGAGTCCTTAAATAATGCAACAAATTCCTTAAATAATGCAGCAGAGTCCTTAAATACCACAGCAGAGTCCTTAAATAATGCAGCAGAGACCTTAAATAATGCAACAAAGTCCTTAAATAATGCAGCAGATTCCTTAAATTCTGCAGCAGCGTCCTTAAATAATGCAGCAGAGTCCTTAAATACCGCAGCAGAGTCCTTAAATAATGCAGCAAATTCCTTAAATAATGCAGCAGAGTCCTTAAATAATGCAGCTGAGTCCTCAAATGCTTCAGCAGAGTCATTAAATAATGCAGCAAAGTCCTTAAATAATGCAGCAGAGTCCTTAAATAATGCAGCTGAGTCCTCAAATGCTTCAGCAGAGTCATTAAATAATGCAGAAGACTCCTTAAATAATGCAGGAAAGTCCTTAAATAAAGCAGCAGAGTCCTTAGATAATGCAGCAGAGTCGTTAAATAATGCAGCAAAGTCCTTAAATAATGCAGCTGAGTCCTCAAATGCTTCAGCAGGATCCTTAAATAATGCAGCAGGATCCTTAAATAATGCAATAAAGTCCTTAAATTATGCAGCAGAGTCCTTAAATAATGCAGCAGAGTCCTTACATAATGCAACAAACTCCTTAAATAATGCAGCAGAGTCCTTAAATAATGCAACAAAGTTCTTAAATAATGCATCAAAGTCCTTAAATAATGCAGCAAAGTCCTTAAATAATGCAGCAAAGTCGTTAAGTACCATAGCAGAGTCCTTAAATAATGCAGCAGAGACCTTAAATAATGCAACAAAGTCCTTAAATAATGCAGCAGATTCCTTAAATTCTGCAGCAGCGTCCTTAAATAATGCAACAAAGTCCTTAAATAATGCAGCAGAGTCCTTAAATAATGCAACAAAGTCCTTAAATAATGCAAAAGAGTCCTTAAATAATGCAGCTGAGTCCTCAAATGCTTCAGCAGGATCCTTAAATAATGCAGCAGGATCCTTAAATAATGCAGCAAAGTCCTTAAATAATGCAGCAGAGTCCTTACATAATGCAACAAACTCCTTAAATAATGCAGCAGAGTCCTTAAATAATGCAACAAAGTCCTTAAATAATGCAAAAGAGTCCTTAAATAAAGCAGCAAAGCCCTTACATAATGCAGCAGAGTCCTTAAATAATGCATCTGAGTGCCCAAATGCTTCAGCAGAGTCATTAAATACTGCAGCAGAGACCTTAAATAATGCAACAAAGTCCTTAAATAATGCAGCAGAGTCCTTAAATACCGCAGCAGAGTCCTTAAATAATGCAGCTGAGTCCTCAAATACTTCAGCAGAGTCATTAAATAATGCAGAAGAGTCCTTAAATAATGCAGCAAAGTTCTTAAATAATGCAGCAGAGTCCTTAAATAACGCAGCAGAGTCGTTAAATAATGCAGCAAAGTCCTTAAATAATGCAGCTGAGTCCTCAAATGCTTCAGCAGGATCCTTAAATAATGCAGCAGAGACCTTTAATAATGCAGCTGAGTCCTCAAATGCTTCAGCAGAGTCATTAAATAATGCAGCAGGATCCTAAAATAATGCAATAAAGTCCTTAAATTATGCAGCAGAGTCCTTAAATAATGCAGCAAAGTCCTTAAATAATGCAGCAGAGTCCTTACATAATGCAACAAAGTCCTTAAATAATGCAGCAGAGTCCTTAAATAATGCAACAAAGTTCTTAAATAATGCAGCAGAGTCCTTAAATAATGCAGCAAAGTCCTTAAGTACCATAGCAGAGTCCTTAAATAATGCAGCAGAGACCTTAAATAATGCAACAAAGTCCTTAAATAATGAAGCAGATTCCTTAAATTCTGCAGCAGTGTCCTTAAATAATGCATCAAAGTCCTTAAATAATGCAGCAGAGTCCTTAAATAATGCAGCAAAGTAATTAAATAATGCAGCAGAGTCCTTAAATAATGCAGCAAAGTCCTTAAATAATGCAGCAGAGTCCTTAAATACCAAAGCATAGTCCTTAAATAATGCGGCAGAGTCCTTAAATAATGCAACAAAGTCCTTAAATAATGCAACAAAGTCCTTAAATAATGCAGCAAAGTCCTTAAATAAAGCAGCAAAGTCCTTACATAATGCAGCAGAGTCCTTAAACAATGCATCTGAGTCCCCAATTGCTTCAGCAGAGTCATTAAACACTGCAGCAGAGTCCTTAAATAATGCAGCAAAGTCTTAAATAATGCAGCAGAGTCCTTAAATAACGCAGCAGTCCTTAAATAATGCAGCAAAGTCCTTAAATAATGCAGCAGAGTCCTTAAATACCGCAGCAGAGTCATTAAATAATGCAGCAGAGTCCTTAAATAATACAGCAGAGACCTTAAATAATGCAGCTGAGTCCTCAAATGCTTCAGCAAAGTCATTAAATAATGCAGCAGAGTCCTTAAATAATGCAATAAAGTCCTTAAATAATGCAGCAGACTTCTAACATAATGCAACATAGTCCTTAAATAATGCAGCAGAGTCCTTATATAATGCAACAAAGTCATTAAATAATGCAGCAGAGTCCTTAAATAATGCAGCAAAGTCCTTAAATAATACAGCAGAGTCCTTAAGTACCACAGCATAGTCCTTAAATAATGCAGCAAAGTCCTTAAATAATGCAGCAGAGTCCTTAAATAATGCAACAAAGTCCTTAAATAATGCAGCAGAGTCCTTAAATACCGCAGCAGAGTCCTTAAATAATCCAGCAAAGTCCTTAAATAATACAACAAAGTCCTTAAATAATGCAGCAGAGTCATTAAATAATGCAGCAAAGTCCTTAAATAATGCAGCAGAGTCCTTAAATAATGCAGCAAATTCCTTAAATAATGCAGCAGAGTCATTAAATAATGCAATAAAGTCCTTAAATAATGCAACAGAGTCCTTAAATAATGCAGCAAAGTCCTTAAATAATGCAGCAGAGTCCTTAAATAATGCAAAAAAGTCCTTAAATAATGCAGCAGAGTCCTTAAATAATACAGCAAAGTCCTTAAATAATGCAGCAGAGTCCTTAAATAATGCAACAAAGTCCTTAAATAATGCAGTAGAGTCCTTAAATAATACAGCAAAGTCCTTAAATAATGCAGCAGAGTCCTAAAATAATGCAGCAAAGTCCTTAAATAATGCAGCAGAGTTCTTAAACACAGCAGCAGAATCCTTAAATAATGCAGCAAGTAATTAAATAATGCAGCAGAGTCCTTAAGTAATGCAGCAAAGTCCTTAATTAATGCAGCAAAGTCCTTAAATAATGCAACAAATTCCTTAAATAATGCAGCAGAGTCCTTAAATAATGCAACAAATTCCTTAAATAATGCAGCAGAGTCCTTAAATACCACAGCAGAGTCCTTAAATAATGCAGCAGAGACCTTAAATAATGCAACAAAGTCCTTAAATAATGCAGCAGATTCCTTAAATTCTGCAGCAGCGTCCTTAAATAATGCAGCAGAGTCCTTAAATACCGCAGCAGAGTCCTTAAATAATGCAGCAAATTCCTTAAATAATGCAGCAGAGTCCTTAAATAATGCAGCTGAGTCCTCAAATGCTTCAGCAGAGTCATTAAATAATGCAGCAAAGTCCTTAAATAATGCAGCAGAGTCCTTAAATAATGCAGCTGAGTCCTCAAATGCTTCAGCAGAGTCATTAAATAATGCAGAAGACTCCTTAAATAATGCAGGAAAGTCCTTAAATAAAGCAGCAGAGTCCTTAGATAATGCAGCAGAGTCGTTAAATAATGCAGCAAAGTCCTTAAATAATGCAGCTGAGTCCTCAAATGCTTCAGCAGGATCCTTAAATAATGCAGCAGGATCCTTAAATAATGCAATAAAGTCCTTAAATTATGCAGCAGAGTCCTTAAATAATGCAGCAGAGTCCTTACATAATGCAACAAACTCCTTAAATAATGCAGCAGAGTCCTTAAATAATGCAACAAAGTTCTTAAATAATGCATCAAAGTCCTTAAATAATGCAGCAAAGTCCTTAAATAATGCAGCAAAGTCGTTAAGTACCATAGCAGAGTCCTTAAATAATGCAGCAGAGACCTTAAATAATGCAACAAAGTCCTTAAATAATGCAGCAGATTCCTTAAATTCTGCAGCAGCGTCCTTAAATAATGCAACAAAGTCCTTAAATAATGCAGCAGAGTCCTTAAATAATGCAACAAAGTCCTTAAATAATGCAAAAGAGTCCTTAAATAATGCAGCTGAGTCCTCAAATGCTTCAGCAGGATCCTTAAATAATGCAGCAGGATCCTTAAATAATGCAGCAAAGTCCTTAAATAATGCAGCAGAGTCCTTACATAATGCAACAAACTCCTTAAATAATGCAGCAGAGTCCTTAAATAATGCAACAAAGTCCTTAAATAATGCAAAAGAGTCCTTAAATAAAGCAGCAAAGCCCTTACATAATGCAGCAGAGTCCTTAAATAATGCATCTGAGTGCCCAAATGCTTCAGCAGAGTCATTAAATACTGCAGCAGAGACCTTAAATAATGCAACAAAGTCCTTAAATAATGCAGCAGAGTCCTTAAATACCGCAGCAGAGTCCTTAAATAATGCAGCTGAGTCCTCAAATACTTCAGCAGAGTCATTAAATAATGCAGAAGAGTCCTTAAATAATGCAGCAAAGTTCTTAAATAATGCAGCAGAGTCCTTAAATAACGCAGCAGAGTCGTTAAATAATGCAGCAAAGTCCTTAAATAATGCAGCTGAGTCCTCAAATGCTTCAGCAGGATCCTTAAATAATGCAGCAGAGACCTTTAATAATGCAGCTGAGTCCTCAAATGCTTCAGCAGAGTCATTAAATAATGCAGCAGGATCCTAAAATAATGCAATAAAGTCCTTAAATTATGCAGCAGAGTCCTTAAATAATGCAGCAAAGTCCTTAAATAATGCAGCAGAGTCCTTACATAATGCAACAAAGTCCTTAAATAATGCAGCAGAGTCCTTAAATAATGCAACAAAGTTCTTAAATAATGCAGCAGAGTCCTTAAATAATGCAGCAAAGTCCTTAAGTACCATAGCAGAGTCCTTAAATAATGCAGAAGAGACCTTAAATAATGCAACAAAGTCCTTAAATAATGAAGCAGATTCCTTAAATTCTGCAGCAGTGTCCTTAAATAATGCATCAAAGTCCTTAAATAATGCAGCAGAGTCCTTAAATAATGCAGCAAAGTAATTAAATAATGCAGCAGAGTCCTTAAATAATGCAGCAAAGTCCTTAAATAATGCAGCAGAGTCCTTAAATACCAAAGCATAGTCCTTAAATAATGCGGCAGAGTCCTTAAATAATGCAACAAAGTCCTTAAATAATGCAACAAAGTCCTTAAATAATGCAGCAAAGTCCTTAAATAAAGCAGCAAAGTCCTTACATAATGCAGCAGAGTCCTTAAACAATGCATCTGAGTCCCCAATTGCTTCAGCAGAGTCATTAAACACTGCAGCAGAGTCCTTAAATAATGCAGCAAAGTCTTAAATAATGCAGCAGAGTCCTTAAATAACGCAGCAGTCCTTAAATAATGCAGCAAAGTCCTTAAATAATGCAGCAGAGTCCTTAAATACCGCAGCAGAGTCATTAAATAATGCAGCAGAGTCCTTAAATAATACAGCAGAGACCTTAAATAATGCAGCTGAGTCCTCAAATGCTTCAGCAAAGTCATTAAATAATGCAGCAGAGTCCTTAAATAATGCAATAAAGTCCTTAAATAATGCAGCAGACTTCTAACATAATGCAACATAGTCCTTAAATAATGCAGCAGAGTCCTTATATAATGCAACAAAGTCATTAAATAATGCAGCAGAGTCCTTAAATAATGCAGCAAAGTCCTTAAATAATACAGCAGAGTCCTTAAGTACCACAGCATAGTCCTTAAATAATGCAGCAAAGTCCTTAAATAATGCAGCAGAGTCCTTAAATAATGCAACAAAGTCCTTAAATAATGCAGCAGAGTCCTTAAATACCGCAGCAGAGTCCTTAAATAATCCAGCAAAGTCCTTAAATAATACAACAAAGTCCTTAAATAATGCAGCAGAGTCATTAAATAATGCAGCAAAGTCCTTAAATAATGCAGCAGAGTCCTTAAATAATGCAGCAAATTCCTTAAATAATGCAGCAGAGTCATTAAATAATGCAATAAAGTCCTTAAATAATGCAACAGAGTCCTTAAATAATGCAGCAAAGTCCTTAAATAATGCAGCAGAGTCCTTAAATAATGCAAAAAAGTCCTTAAATAATGCAGCAGAGTCCTTAAATAATACAGCAAAGTCCTTAAATAATGCAGCAGAGTCCTTAAATAATGCAACAAAGTCCTTAAATAATGCAGTAGAGTCCTTAAATAATACAGCAAAGTCCTTAAATAATGCAGCAGAGTCCTAAAATAATGCAGCAAAGTCCTTAAATAATGCAGCAGAGTTCTTAAACACAGCAGCAGAATCCTTAAATAATGCAGCAAGTAATTAAATAATGCAGCAGAGTCCTTAAGTAATGCAGCAAAGTCCTTAATTAATGCAGCAAAGTCCTTAAATAATGCAACAAATTCCTTAAATAATGCAGCAGAGTCCTTAAATAATGCAACAAATTCCTTAAATAATGCAGCAGAGTCCTTAAATACCACAGCAGAGTCCTTAAATAATGCAGCAGAGACCTTAAATAATGCAACAAAGTCCTTAAATAATGCAGCAGATTCCTTAAATTCTGCAGCAGCGTCCTTAAATAATGCAACAAAGTCCTTAAATAATGCAAAAGAGTCCTTAAATAAAGCAGCAAAGCCCTTACATAATGCAGCAGAGTCCTTAAATAATGCAGCTGAGTCCTCAAATGCTTCAGCAGAGTCATTAAATAATGCAGAAGACTCCTTAAATAATGCAGGAAAGTCCTTAAATAAAGCAGCAGAGTCCTTAGATAATGCAGCAGAGTCGTTAAATAATGCAGCAAAGTCCTTAAATAATGCAGCTGAGTCCTCAAATGCTTCAGCAGGATCCTTAAATAATGCAGCAGGATCCTTAAATAATGCAATAAAGTCCTTAAATTATGCAGCAGAGTCCTTAAATAATGCAGCAGAGTCCTTACATAATGCAACAAACTCCTTAAATAATGCAGCAGAGTCCTTAAATAATGCAACAAAGTTCTTAAATAATGCATCAAAGTCCTTAAATAATGCAGCAAAGTCCTTAAATAATGCAGCAAAGTCGTTAAGTACCATAGCAGAGTCCTTAAATAATGCAGCAGAGACCTTAAATAATGCAACAAAGTCCTTAAATAATGCAGCAGATTCCTTAAATTCTGCAGCAGCGTCCTTAAATAATGCAACAAAGTCCTTAAATAATGCAGCAGAGTCCTTAAATAATGCAACAAAGTCCTTAAATAATGCAAAAGAGTCCTTAAATAATGCAGCTGAGTCCTCAAATGCTTCAGCAGGATCCTTAAATAATGCAGCAGGATCCTTAAATAATGCAGCAAAGTCCTTAAATAATGCAGCAGAGTCCTTACATAATGCAACAAACTCCTTAAATAATGCAGCAGAGTCCTTAAATAATGCAACAAAGTCCTTAAATAATGCAAAAGAGTCCTTAAATAAAGCAGCAAAGCCCTTACATAATGCAGCAGAGTCCTTAAATAATGCATCTGAGTGCCCAAATGCTTCAGCAGAGTCATTAAATACTGCAGCAGAGACCTTAAATAATGCAACAAAGTCCTTAAATAATGCAGCAGAGTCCTTAAATACCGCAGCAGAGTCCTTAAATAATGCAGCTGAGTCCTCAAATACTTCAGCAGAGTCATTAAATAATGCAGAAGAGTCCTTAAATAATGCAGCAAAGTTCTTAAATAATGCAGCAGAGTCCTTAAATAACGCAGCAGAGTCGTTAAATAATGCAGCAAAGTCCTTAAATAATGCAGCTGAGTCCTCAAATGCTTCAGCAGGATCCTTAAATAATGCAGCAGAGACCTTTAATAATGCAGCTGAGTCCTCAAATGCTTCAGCAGAGTCATTAAATAATGCAGCAGGATCCTAAAATAATGCAATAAAGTCCTTAAATTATGCAGCAGAGTCCTTAAATAATGCAGCAAAGTCCTTAAATAATGCAGCAGAGTCCTTACATAATGCAACAAAGTCCTTAAATAATGCAGCAGAGTCCTTAAATAATGCAACAAAGTTCTTAAATAATGCAGCAGAGTCCTTAAATAATGCAGCAAAGTCCTTAAGTACCATAGCAGAGTCCTTAAATAATGCAGAAGAGACCTTAAATAATGCAACAAAGTCCTTAAATAATGAAGCAGATTCCTTAAATTCTGCAGCAGTGTCCTTAAATAATGCATCAAAGTCCTTAAATAATGCAGCAGAGTCCTTAAATACCGCAGCAGAGTCCTTAAATAATGCAGCAAAGTAATTAAATAATGCAGCAGAGTCCTTAAATAATGCAGCAAAGTCCTTAAATAATGCAGCAGAGTCCTTAAATACCAAAGCATAGTCCTTAAATAATGCGGCAGAGTCCTTAAATAATGCAACAAAGTCCTTAAATAATGCAGCTGAGTCCTTAAATAATGCAACAAAGTCCTTAAATAATGCAGCAAAGTCCTTAAATAAAGCAGCAAAGTCCTTACATAATGCAGCAGAGTCCTTAAACAATGCATCTGAGTCCCCAATTGCTTCAGCAGAGTCATTAAACACTGCAGCAGAGTCCTTAAATAATGCAGCAAAGTCTTAAATAATGCAGCAGAGTCCTTAAATAACGCAGCAGTCCTTAAATAATGCAGCAAAGTCCTTAAATAATGCAGCAGAGTCCTTAAATACCGCAGCAGAGTCATTAAATAATGCAGCAGAGTCCTTAAATAATACAGCAGAGACCTTAAATAATGCAGCTGAGTCCTCAAATGCTTCAGCAGAGTCATTAAATAATGCAGCAGAGTCCTTAAATAATGCAATAAAGTCCTTAAATAATGCAGCAGAGTCCTTAAATAATGCGGCAAGTCCTTAAATAATGCAGCAGACTTCTAACATAATGCAACATAGTCCTTAAATAATGCAGCAGAGTCCTTATATAATGCAACAAAGTCATTAAATAATGCAGCAGAGTCCTAAAATAATGCAGCAAAGTCCTTAAATAATACAGCAGAGTCCTTAAGTACCACAGCATAGTCCTTAAATAATGCAGCAAAGTCCTTAAATAATGCAGCAGAGTCCTTAAATAATGCAACAAAGTCCTTAAATAATGCAGCAGAGTCCTTAAATACCGCAGCAGAGTCCTTAAATAATGCAGCAAAGTCATTAAATAATACAACAAAGTCCTTAAATAATGCAGCAGAGTCATTAAATAATGCAGCAAAGTCCTTAAATAATGCAGCAGAGTCCTTAAATAATGCAGCAAATTCCTTAAATAATGGAGCAGAGTCATTAAATAATGCAATAAAGTCCTTAAATAATGCAACAGAGTCCTTAAATAATGCAGCAAAGTCCTTAAATAATGCAGCAGAGTCCTTAAATAATGCAAAAAAGTCCTTAAATAATGCAGCAGAGTCCTTAAATAATACAGCAAAGTCCTTAAATAATGCAGCAGAGTCCTTAAATAATGCAACAAAGTCCTTAAATAATGCAGTAGAGTCCTTAAATAATACAGCAAAGTCCTTAAATAATGCAGCAGAGTCCTAAAATAATGCAGCAAAGTCCTTAAATAATGCAGCAGAGTTCTTAAACACAGCAGCAGAGTCCTTAAATAATGCAGCAAGTAATTAAATAATGCAGCAGAGTCCTTAAGTAATGCAGCAAAGTCCTTAATTAATGCAGCAAAGTCCTTAAATAATGCAACAAATTCCTTAAATAATGCAGCAGCGTCCTTAAATAATGCAACAAATTCCTTAAATAATGCAGCAGAGTCCTTAAATACCACAGCAGAGTCCTTAAATAATGCAGCAGAGACCTTAAATAATGCAACAAAGTCCTTAAATAATGCAGCAGATTCCTTAAATTCTGCAGCAGCGTCCTTAAATAATGCATCAAAGTCCTTAAATAATGCAGCAGAGTCCTTAAATACCGCAGCAGAGTCCTTAAATAATGCAGCAAATTCCTTATATAATGCAGCAGAGTCCTTAAATAATGCAGCAGAGTCCTCAAATGCTTCAGCAGAGTCATTAAATAATGCAGCAAAGTCCTTAAATAATGCAGCAGAGTCCTTAAATAATGCAGCTGAGTCCTCAAATGCTTCAGCAGAGTCATTAAATAATGCAGAAGACTCCTTAAATAATGCAGGAAAGTCCTTAAATAAAGCAGCAGAGTCCTTAGATAATGCAGCAGAGTCGTTAAATAATGCAGCAAAGTCCTTAAATAATGCAGCTGAGTCCTCAAATGCTTCAGCAGGATCCTTAAATAATGCAGCAGGATCCTTAAATAATGCAATAAAGTCCTTAAATTATGCAGCAGAGTCCTTAAATAATGCAGCAAAGTCCTTAAATAATGCAGCAGAGTCCTTACATAATGCAACAAACTCCTTAAATAATGCAGCAGAGTCCTTAAATAATGCAACAAAGTTCTTAAATAATGCATCAAAGTCCTTAAATAATGCAGCAAAGTCCTTAAATAATGCAGCAAATTCCTTAAATAATGCAGCAGAGTCCTTAAATAATGCAGCTGAGTCCTCAAATACTTCAGCAGAGTCATTAAATAATGCAGAAGAGTCCTTAAATAATGCAGCAAAGTTCTTAAATAATGCAGCAGAGTCCTTAAATAACGCAGCAGAGTCGTTAAATAATGCAGCAAAGTCCTTAAATAATGCAGCTGAGTCCTCAAATGCTTCAGCAGGATCCTTAAATAATGCAGCAGAGACCTTTAATAATGCAGCTGAGTCCTCAAATGCTTCAGCAGAGTCATTAAATAATGCAGCAGGATCCTAAAATAATGCAATAAAGTCCTTAAATTATGCAGCAGAGTCCTTAAATAATGCAGCAAAGTCCTTAAATAATGCAGCAGAGTCCTTACATAATGCAACAAAGTCCTTAAATAATGCAGCAGAGTCCTTAAATAATGCAACAAAGTTCTTAAATAATGCAGCAGAGTCCTTAAATAATGCAGCAAAGTCCTTAAGTACCATAGCAGAGTCCTTAAATAATGCAGCAGAGACCTTAAATAATGCAACAAAGCCCTTAAATAATGAAGCAGATTCCTTAAATTCTGCAGCAGTGTCCTTAAATAATGCATCAAAGTCCTTAAATAATGCAGCAGAGTCCTTAAATAATGCAGCAAAGTAATTAAATAATGCAGCAGAGTCCTTAAATAATGCAGCAAAGTCCTTAAATAATGCAGCAGAGTCCTTAAATACCAAAGCATAGTCCTTAAATAATGCGGCAGAGTCCTTAAATAATGCAACAAAGTCCTTAAATAATGCAGCTGAGTCCTTAAATAATGCAACAAAGTCCTTAAATAATGCAGCAAAGTCCTTAAATAAAGCAGCAAAGTCCTTACATAATGCAGCAGAGTCCTTAAACAATGCATCTGAGTCCCCAATTGCTTCAGCAGAGTCATTAAACACTGCAGCAGAGTCCTTAAATAATGCAGCAAAGTCTTAAATAATGCAGCAGAGTCCTTAAATAACGCAGCAGTCCTTAAATAATGCAGCAAAGTCCTTAAATAATGCAGCAGAGTCCTTAAATACCGCAGCAGAGTCATTAAATAATGCAGCAGAGTCCTTAAATAATACAGCAGAGACCTTAAATAATGCAGCTGAGTCCTCAAATGCTTCAGCAGAGTCATTAAATAATGCAGCAGAGTCCTTAAATAATGCAATAAAGTCCTTAAATAATGCAGCAGAGTCCTTAAATAATGCGGCAAGTCCTTAAATAATGCAGCAGACTTCTAACATAATGCAACATAGTCCTTAAATAATGCAGCAGAGTCCTTATATAATGCAACAAAGTCATTAAATAATGCAGCAGAGTCCTAAAATAATGCAGCAAAGTCCTTAAATAATACAGCAGAGTCCTTAAGTACCACAGCATAGTCCTTAAATAATGCAGCAAAGTCCTTAAATAATGCAGCAGAGTCCTTAAATAATGCAACAAAGTCCTTAAATAATGCAGCAGAGTCCTTAAATACCGCAGCAGAGTCCTTAAATAATGCAGCAAAGTCATTAAATAATACAACAAAGTCCTTAAATAATGCAGCAGAGTCCTTAAATAATGCAGCAAATTCCTTAAATAATGGAGCAGAGTCATTAAATAATGCAATAAAGTCCTTAAATAATGCAACAGAGTCCTTAAATAATGCAGCAAAGTCCTTAAATAATGCAGCAGAGTCCTTAAATAATGCAAAAAAGTCCTTAAATAATGCAGCAGAGTCCTTAAATAATACAGCAAAGTCCTTAAATAATGCAGCAGAGTCCTTAAATAATGCAACAAAGTCCTTAAATAATGCAGTAGAGTCCTTAAATAATACAGCAAAGTCCTTAAATAATGCAGCAGAGTCCTAAAATAATGCAGCAAAGTCCTTAAATAATGCAGCAGAGTTCTTAAACACAGCAGCAGAGTCCTTAAATAATGCAGCAAGTAATTAAATAATGCAGCAGAGTCCTTAAGTAATGCAGCAAAGTCCTTAATTAATGCAGCAAAGTCCTTAAATAATGCAACAAATTCCTTAAATAATGCAGCAGCGTCCTTAAATAATGCAACAAATTCCTTAAATAATGCAGCAGAGTCCTTAAATACCACAGCAGAGTCCTTAAATAATGCAGCAGAGACCTTAAATAATGCAACAAAGTCCTTAAATAATGCAGCAGATTCCTTAAATTCTGCAGCAGCGTCCTTAAATAATGCATCAAAGTCCTTAAATAATGCAGCAGAGTCCTTAAATACCGCAGCAGAGTCCTTAAATAATGCAGCAAATTCCTTATATAATGCAGCAGAGTCCTTAAATAATGCAGCAGAGTCCTCAAATGCTTCAGCAGAGTCATTAAATAATGCAGCAAAGTCCTTAAATAATGCAGCAGAGTCCTTAAATAATGCAGCTGAGTCCTCAAATGCTTCAGCAGAGTCATTAAATAATGCAGAAGACTCCTTAAATAATGCAGGAAAGTCCTTAAATAAAGCAGCAGAGTCCTTAGATAATGCAGCAGAGTCGTTAAATAATGCAGCAAAGTCCTTAAATAATGCAGCTGAGTCCTCAAATGCTTCAGCAGGATCCTTAAATAATGCAGCAGGATCCTTAAATAATGCAATAAAGTCCTTAAATTATGCAGCAGAGTCCTTAAATAATGCAGCAAAGTCCTTAAATAATGCAGCAGAGTCCTTACATAATGCAACAAACTCCTTAAATAATGCAGCAGAGTCCTTAAATAATGCAACAAAGTTCTTAAATAATGCATCAAAGTCCTTAAATAATGCAGCAAAGTCCTTAAATAATGCAGCAAATTCCTTAAATAATGCAGCAGAGTCCTTAAATAATGCAGCTGAGTCCTCAAATACTTCAGCAGAGTCATTAAATAATGCAGAAGAGTCCTTAAATAATGCAGCAAAGTTCTTAAATAATGCAGCAGAGTCCTTAAATAACGCAGCAGAGTCGTTAAATAATGCAGCAAAGTCCTTAAATAATGCAGCTGAGTCCTCAAATGCTTCAGCAGGATCCTTAAATAATGCAGCAGAGACCTTTAATAATGCAGCTGAGTCCTCAAATGCTTCAGCAGAGTCATTAAATAATGCAGCAGGATCCTAAAATAATGCAATAAAGTCCTTAAATTATGCAGCAGAGTCCTTAAATAATGCAGCAAAGTCCTTAAATAATGCAGCAGATTCCTTACATAATGCAACAAAGTCCTTAAATAATGCAGCAGAGTCCTTAAATAATGCAACAAAGTTCTTAAATAATGCAGCAGAGTCCTTAAATAATGCAGCAAAGTCCTTAAGTACCATAGCAGAGTCCTTAAATAATGCAGCAGAGACCTTAAATAATGCAACAAAGCCCTTAAATAATGAAGCAGATTCCTTAAATTCTGCAGCAGTGTCCTTAAATAATGCATCAAAGTCCTTAAATAATGCAGCAGAGTCCTTAAATAATGCAGCAAAGTAATTAAATAATGCAGCAGAGTCCTTAAATAATGCAGCAAAGTCCTTAAATAATGCAGCAGAGTCCTTAAATACCAAAGCATAGTCCTTAAATAATGCGGCAGAGTCCTTAAATAATGCAACAAAGTCCTTAAATAATGCAGCAGAGTCCTTAAATAATGCAACAAAGTCCTTAAATAATGCAGCAAAGTCCTTAAATAAAGCAGCAAAGTCCTTACATAATGCAGCAGAGTCCTTAAACAATGCATCTGAGTCCCCAATTGCTTCAGCAGAGTCATTAAACACTGCAGCAGAGTCCTTAAATAATGCAGCAAAGTCTTAAATAATGCAGCAGAGTCCTTAAATAACGCAGCAGTCCTTAAATAATGCAGCAAAGTCCTTAAATAATGCAGCAGAGTCCTTAAATACCGCAGCAGAGTCATTAAATAATGCAGCAGAGTCCTTAAATAATACAGCAGAGACCTTAAATAATGCAGCTGAGTCCTCAAATGCTTCAGCAAAGTCATTAAATAATGCAGCAGAGTCCTTAAATAATGCAATAAAGTCCTTAAATAATGCAGCAGACTTCTAACATAATGCAACATAGTCCTTAAATAATGCAGCAGAGTCCTTATATAATGCAACAAAGTCATTAAATAATGCAGCAGAGTCCTTAAATAATGCAGCAAAGTCCTTAAATAATACAGCAGAGTCCTTAAGTACCACAGCATAGTCCTTAAATAATGCAGCAAAGTCCTTAAATAATGCAGCAGAGTCCTTAAATAATGCAACAAAGTCCTTAAATAATGCAGCAGAGTCCTTAAATAACGCAGCAGAGTCGTTAAATAATGCAGCAAAGTCCTTAAATAATACAACAAAGTCCTTAAATAATGCAGCAGAGTCATTAAATAATGCAGCAAAGTCCTTAAATAATGCAGCAGAGTCCTTAAATAATGCAGCAAATTCCTTAAATAATGCAGCAGAGTCATTAAATAATGCAAGAAAGTCCTTAAATAATGCAACAGAGTCCTTAAATAATGCAGCAAAGTCCTTAAATAATGCAGCAGAGTCCTTAAATAATGCAAAAAAGTCCTTAAATAATGCAGCAGAGTCCTTAAATAATACAGCAAAGTCCTTAAATAATGCAGCAGAGTCCTTAAATAATGCAACAAAGTCCTTAAATAATGCAGTAGAGTCCTTAAATAATACAGCAAAGTCCTTAAATAATGCAGCAGAGTCCTAAAATAATGCAGCAAAGTCCTTAAATAATGCAGCAGAGTCCTTAAATACCGCAGCAGAGTCCTTAAATAATGCAGCAAAGTAATTAAATAATGCAGCAGAGTCCTTAAGTAATGCAGCAAAGTCCTTAAATAATGCAGCAGAGTCCTTAAATACCAAAGCATAGTCCTTAAATAATGCGGCAGAGTCCTTAAATAATGCAACAAAGTCCTTAAATAATGCAGCAGAGTCCTTAAATAATGCAACAAAGTCCTTAAATAATGCAGCAAAGTCCTTAAATAAAGCAGCAAAGTCCTTACATAATGCAGCAGAGTCCTTAAACAATGCATCTGAGTCCCCAATTGCTTCAGCACAGTCATTAAACACTGCAGCAGAGTCCTTAAATAATGCAGCAAAGTCTTAAATAATGCAGCAGAGTCCTTAAATAACGCAGCAGTCCTTAAATAATGCAGCAAAGTCCTTAAATAATGCAGCAGAGTCCTTAAATACCGCAGCAGAGTCATTAAATAATGCAGCAGAGTCCTTATATAATACAGCAGAGACCTTAAATAATGCAGCTGAGTCCTCAAATGCTTCAGCAGAGTCATTAAATAATGCAGCAGAGTCCTTAAATAATGCAATAAAGTCCTTAAATAATGCAGCAGAGTCCTTAAATAATGCAGCAAAGTCCTTAAATAATGCAGCAGACTTCTAACATAATGCAACATAGTCCTTAAATAATGCAGCAGAGTCCTTATATAATACAACAAAGTCCTTAAATAATGCAGCAAATTCCTTAAATAATGCAGCAGAGTCATTAAATAATGCAATAAAGTCCTTAAATAATGCAACAGAGTCCTTAAATAATGCAGCAAAGTCCTTAAATAATGCAGCAGAGTCCTTAAATAATGCAAAAAAGTCCTTAAATAATGCAGCAGAGTCCTTAAATAATACAGCAAAGTCCTTAAATAATGCAGCAGAGTCCTTAAATAATGCAACAAAGTCCTTAAATAATGCAGTAGAGTCCTTAAATAATACAGCAAAGTCCTTAAATAATGCAGCAGAGTCCTAAAATAATGCAGCAAAGTCCTTAAATAATGCAGCAGAGTTCTTAAACACAGCAGCAGAGTCCTTAAATAATGCAGCAAGTAATTAAATAATGCAGCAAAGTCCTTAAGTAATGCAGCAAAGTCCTTAATTGATGCAGCAAAGTCCTTAAATAATGCAACAAATTCCTTAAATAATGCAGCAGCGTCCTTAAATAATGCAACAAATTCCTTAAATAATGCAGCAGAGTCCTTAAATACCACAGCAGAGTCCTTAAATAATGCAGCAGAGACCTTAAATAATGCAACAAAGTCCTTAAATAATGCAGCAGATTCCTTAAATTCTGCAGCAGCGTCCTTAAATAATGCATCAAAGTCCTTAAATAATGCAGCAGAGTCCTTAAATACCGCAGCAGAGTCCTTAAATAATGCAGCAAATTCCTTAAATAATGCAGCAGAGTCCTTAAATAATGCAGCTGAGTCCTCAAATGCTTCAGCAGAGTCATTAAATAATGCAGCAGCGTCCTTAAATAATGCATCAAAGTCCTTAAATAATGCAGCAGAGTCCTTAAATACCGCAGCAGAGTCCTTAAATAATGCAGCAAATTCCTTAAATAATGCATCAGAGTCCTTAAATAATGCAGCTGAGTCCACAAATGCTTCAGCAGGATCCTTAAATAATGCAGCAGGATCCTTAAATAATGCAATAAAGTCCTTAAATTATGCAGCAGAGTCCTTAAATAATGCAGCAAAGTCCTTAAATAATGCAGCAGAGTCCTTACATAATGCAACAAACTCCTTAAATAATGCAGCAGAGTCCTTAAATAATGCAACAAAGTTCTTAAATAATGCATCAAAGTCCTTAAATAATGCAGCAAAGTCCTTAAATAATGCAGCAAAGTCGTTAAGTACCATAGCAGAGTCCTTAAATAATGCAGCAGAGACCTTAAATAATGCAACAAAGTCCTTAAATAATGCAGCAGATTCCTTAAATTCTGCAGCAGCGTCCTTAAATAATGCAACAAAGTCCTTAAATAATGCAGCAGAGTCCTTAAATAATGCAACAAAGTCCTTAAATAATGCAAAAGAGTCCTTAAATAAAGCAGCAAAGCCCTTACATAATGCAGCAGAGTCCTTAAATAATGCATCTGAGTCCCCAAATGCTTCAGCAGAGTCATTAAATACTGCAGCAGAGTCCTTAAATAATGCAACAAAGTCCTTAAATAATCCAGCAGCGTCCTTAAATAATGCAACAAATTCCTTAAATAATGCAACAGAGTCCTTAAATACCACAGCAGAGTCCTTAAATAATGCAGCAGAGACCTTAAATAATGCAACAAAGTCCTTAAATAATGCAGCAGATTCCTTAAATTCTGCAGCAGCGTCCTTAAATAATGCATCAAAGTCCTTAAATAATGCAGCAGAGTCCTTAAATACCTCAGCAGAGTCCTTAAATAATGCAGCAAATTCCTTATATAATGCAGCAGAGTCCTTAAATAATGCAGCAGAGTCCTCAAATGCTTCAGCAGAGTCATTAAATAATGCAGCAAAGTCCTTAAATAATGCAGCAGAGTCCTTAAATAATGCAGCTGAGTCCTCAAATGCTTCAGCAGAGTCATTAAATAATGCAGAAGACTCCTTAAATAATGCAGGAAAGTCCTTAAATAAAGCAGCAGAGTCCTTAGATAATGCAGCAGAGTCGTTAAATAATGCAGCAAAGTCCTTAAATAATGCAGCTGAGTCCTCAAATGCTTCAGCAGGATCCTTAAATAATGCAGCAGGATCCTTAAATAATGCAATAAAGTCCTTAAATTATGCAGCAGAGTCCTTAAATAATGCAGCAAAGTCCTTAAATAATGCAGCAGAGTCCTTACATAATGCAACAAACTCCTTAAATAATGCAGCAGAGTCCTTAAATAATACAACAAAGTTCTTAAATAATGCATCAAAGTCCTTAAATAATGCAGCAAAGTCCTTAAATAATGCAGCAAATTCCTTAAATAATGCAGCAGAGTCCTTAAATAATGCAGCTGAGTCCTCAAATACTTCAGCAGAGTCATTAAATAATGCAGAAGAGTCCTTAAATAATGCAGCAAAGTTCTTAAATAATGCAGCAGAGTCCTTAAATAACGCAGCAGAGTCGTTAAATAATGCAGCAAAGTCCTTAAATAATGCAGCTGAGTCCTCAAATGCTTCAGCAGGATCCTTAAATAATGCAGCAGAGACCTTTAATAATGCAGCTGAGTCCTCAAATGCTTCAGCAGAGTCATTAAATAATGCAGCAGGATCCTAAAATAATGCAATAAAGTCCTTAAATTATGCAGCAGAGTCCTTAAATAATGCAGCAAAGTCCTTAAATAATGCAGCAGAGTCCTTACATAATGCAACAAAGTCCTTAAATAATGCAGCAGAGTCCTTAAATAATGCAACAAAGTTCTTAAATAATGCAGCAGAGTCCTTAAATAATGCAGCAAAGTCCTTAAGTACCATAGCAGAGTCCTTAAATAATGCAGCAGAGACCTTAAATAATGCAACAAAGTCCTTAAATAATGAAGCAGATTCCTTAAATTCTGCAGCAGTGTCCTTAAATAATGCATCAAAGTCCTTAAATAATGCAGCAGAGTCCTTAAATAATGCAGCAAAGTAATTAAATAATGCAGCAGAGTCCTTAAATAATGCAGCAAAGTCCTTAAATAATGCAGCAGAGTCCTTAAATACCAAAGCATAGTCCTTAAATAATGCGGCAGAGTCCTTAAATAATGCAACAAAGTCCTTAAATAATGCAGCAGAGTCCTTAAATAATGCAACAAAGTCCTTAAATAATGCAGCAAAGTCCTTAAATAAAGCAGCAAAGTCCTTACATAATGCAGCAGAGTCCTTAAACAATGCATCTAAGTCCCCAATTGCTTCAGCAGAGTCATTAAACACTGCAGCAGAGTCCTTAAATAATGCAGCAAAGTCTTAAATAATGCAGCAGAGTCCTTAAATAACGCAGCAGTCCTTAAATAATGCAGCAAAGTCCTTAAATAATGCAGCAGAGTCCTTAAATACCGCAGCAGAGTCATTAAATAATGCAGCAGAGTCCTTAAATAATACAGCAGAGACCTTAAATAATGCAGCTGAGTCCTCAAATGCTTCAGCAAAGTCATTAAATAATGCAGCAGAGTCCTTAAATAATGCAATAAAGTCCTTAAATAATGCAGCAGACTTCTAACATAATGCAACATAGTCCTTAAATAATGCAGCAGAGTCCTTATATAATGCAACAAAGTCATTAAATAATGCAGCAGAGTCCTTAAATAATGCAGCAAAGTCCTTAAATAATACAGCAGAGTCCTTAAGTACCACAGCATAGTCCTTAAATAATGCAGCAAAGTCATTAAATAATGCAGCAGAGTCCTTAAATAATGCAACAAAGTCCTTAAATAATGCAGCAGAGTCCTTAAATACCGCAGCAGAGTCGTTAAATAATGCAGCAAAGTCCTTAAATAATACAACAAAGTCCTTAAATAATGCAGCAGAGTCATTAAATAATGCAGCAAAGTCCTTAAATAATGCAGCAGAGTCCTTAAATAATGCAGCAAATTCCTTAAATAATGCAGCAGAGTCATTAAATAATGCAATAAAGTCCTTAAATAATGCAACAGAGTCCTTAAATAATGCAGCAAAGTCCTTAAATAATGCAGCAGAGTCCTTAAATAATGCAAAAAAGTCCTTAAATAATGCAGCAGAGTCCTTAAATAATACAGCAAAGTCCTTAAATAATGCAGCAGAGTCCTTAAATAATGCAACAAAGTCCTTAAATAATGCAGTAGAGTCCTTAAATAATACAGCAAAGTCCTTAAATAATGCAGCAGAGTCCTAAAATAATGCAGCAAAGTCCTTAAATAATGCAGCAGAGTCCTTAAATACCGCAGCAGAGTCCTTAAATAATGCAGCAAAGTAATTAAATAATGCAGCAGAGTCCTTAAATAATGCAGCAAAGTCCTTAAATAATGCAGCAGAGTCCTTAAATACCAAAGCATAGTCCTTAAATAATGCGGCAGAGTCCTTAAATAATGCAACAAAGTCCTTAAATAATGCAGCAGAGTCCTTAAATAATGCAACAAAGTCCTTAAATAATGCAGCAAAGTCCTTAAATAAAGCAGCAAAGTCCTTACATAATGCAGCAGAGTCCTTAAACAATGCATCTGAGTCCCCAATCGCTTCAGCACAGTCATTAAACACTGCAGCAGAGTCCTTAAATAATGCAGCAAAGTCTTAAATAATGCAGCAGAGTCCTTAAATAACGCAGCAGTCCTTAAATAATGCAGCAAAGTCCTTAAATAATGCAGCAGAGTCCTTAAATACCGCAGCAGAGTCATTAAATAATGCAGCAGAGTCCTTATATAATACAGCAGAGACCTTAAATAATGCAGCTGAATCCTCAAATGCTTCAGCAGAGTCATTAAATAATGCAGCAGAGTCCTTAAATAATGCAATAAAGTCCTTAAATAATGCAGCAGAGTCCTTAAATAATGCAGCAAAGTCCTTAAATAATGCAGCAGACTTCTAACATAATGCAACATAGTCCTTAAATAACGCAGCAGAGTCCTTATATAATGCAACAAAGTCCTTAAATAATGCAGCAGAGTCCTTAAATACCGCAGCAGAGTCATTAAATAATGCAGCAGAGTCCTTAAATAATACAGCAGAGACCTTAAATAATGCAGCTGAGTCCTCAAATGCTTCAGCAGAGTCATTAAATAATGCAGCAGAGTCCTTAAATAATGCAATAAAGTCCTTAAATAATGCAGCAGAGTCCTTAAATAATGCGGCAAGTCCTTAAATAATGCAGCAGACTTCTAACATAATGCAACATAGTCCTTAAATAATGCAGCAGAGTCCTTATATAATGCAACAAAGTCATTAAATAATGCAGCAGAGTCCTTAAATAATGCAGCAAAGTCCTTAAATAATACAGCAGAGTCCTTAAGTACCACAGCATAGTCCTTAAATAATGCAGCAAAGTCCTTAAATAATGCAGCAGAGTCCTTAAATAATGCAACAAAGTCCTTAAATAATGCAGCAGAGTCCTTAAATACCGCAGCAGAGTCCTTAAATAATGCAGCAAAGTCATTAAATAATACAACAAAGTCCTTAAATAATGCAGCAGAGTCATTAAATAATGCAGCAAAGTCCTTAAATAATGCAGCAGAGTCCTTAAATAATGCAGCAAATTCCTTAAATAATGCAGCAGAGTCATTAAATAATGCAATAAAGTCCTTAAATAATGCAACAGAGTCCTTAAATAATGCAGCAAAGTCCTTAAATAATGCAGCAGAGTCCTTAAATAATGCAAAAAAGTCCTTAAATAATGCAGCAGAGTCCTTAAATAATACAGCAAAGTCCTTAAATAATGCAGCAGAGTCCTTAAATAATGCAACAAAGTCCTTAAATAATGCAGTAGAGTCCTTAAATAATACAGCAAAGTCCTTAAATAATGCAGCAGAGTCCTAAAATAATGCAGCAAAGTCCTTAAATAATGCTGCAGAGTTCTTAAACACAGCAGCAGAGTCCTTAAATAATGCAGCAAGTAATTAAATAATGCAGCAGAGTCCTTAAGTAATGCAGCAAAGTCCTTAATTAATGCAGCAAAGTCCTTAAATAATGCAACAAATTCCTTAAATAATGCAGCAGCGTCCTTAAATAATGCAACAAATTCCTTAAATAATGCAGCAGAGTCCTTAAATACCACAGCAGAGTCCTTAAATAATGCAGCAGAGACCTTAAATAATGCAACAAAGTCCTTAAATAATGCAGCAGATTCCTTAAATTCTGCAGCAGCGTCCTTAAATAATGCATCAAAGTCCTTAAATAATGCAGCAGAGTCCTTAAATACCGCAGCAGAGTCCTTAAATAATGCAGCAAATTCCTTATATAATGCAGCAGAGTCCTTAAATAATGCAGCAGAGTCCTCAAATGCTTCAGCAGAGTCATTAAATAATGCAGCAAAGTCCTTAAATAATGCAGCAGAGTCCTTAAATAATGCAGCTGAGTCCTCAAATGCTTCAGCAGAGTCATTAAATAATGCAGAAGACTCCTTAAATAATGCAGGAAAGTCCTTAAATAAAGCAGCAGAGTCCTTAGATAATGCAGCAGAGTCGTTAAATAATGCAGCAAAGTCCTTAAATAATGCAGCTGAGTCCTCAAATGCTTCAGCAGGATCCTTAAATAATGCAGCAGGATCCTTAAATAATGCAATAAAGTCCTTAAATTATGCAGCAGAGTCCTTAAATAATGCAGCAAAGTCCTTAAATAATGCAGCAGAGTCCTTACATAATGCAACAAACTCCTTAAATAATGCAGCAGAGTCCTTAAATAATGCAACAAAGTTCTTAAATAATGCATCAAAGTCCTTAAATAATGCAGCAAAGTCCTTAAATAATGCAGCAAATTCCTTAAATAATGCAGCAGAGTCCTTAAATAATGCAGCTGAGTCCTCAAATACTTCAGCAGAGTCATTAAATAATGCAGAAGAGTCCTTAAATAATGCAGCAAAGTTCTTAAATAATGCAGCAGAGTCCTTAAATAACGCAGCAGAGTCGTTAAATAATGCAGCAAAGTCCTTAAATAATGCAGCTGAGTCCTCAAATGCTTCAGCAGGATCCTTAAATAATGCAGCAGAGACCTTTAATAATGCAGCTGAGTCCTCAAATGCATCAGCAGAGTCATTAAATAATGCAGCAGGATCCTAAAATAATGCAATAAAGTCCTTAAATTATGCAGCAGAGTCCTTAAATAATGCAGCAAAGTCCTTAAATAATGCAGCAGAGTCCTTACATAATGCAACAAAGTCCTTAAATAATGCAGCAGAGTCCTTAAATAATGCAACAAAGTTCTTAAATAATGCAGCAGAGTCCTTAAATAATGCAGCAAAGTCCTTAAGTACCATAGCAGAGTCCTTAAATAATGCAGCAGAGACCTTAAATAATGCAACAAAGCCCTTAAATAATGAAGCAGATTCCTTAAATTCTGCAGCAGTGTCCTTAAATAATGCATCAAAGTCCTTAAATAATGCAGCAGAGTCCTTAAATAATGCAGCAAAGTAATTAAATAATGCAGCAGAGTCCTTAAATAATGCAGCAAAGTCCTTAAATAATGCAGCAGAGTCCTTAAATACCAAAGCATAGTCCTTAAATAATGCGGCAGAGTCCTTAAATAATGCAACAAAGTCCTTAAATAATGCAGCAGAGTCCTTAAATAATGCAACAAAGTCCTTAAATAATGCAGCAAAGTCCTTAAATAAAGCAGCAAAGTCCTTACATAATGCAGCAGAGTCCTTAAACAATGCATCTGAGTCCCCAATTGCTTCAGCAGAGTCATTAAACACTGCAGCAGAGTCCTTAAATAATGCAGCAAAGTCTTAAATAATGCAGCAGAGTCCTTAAATAACGCAGCAGTCCTTAAATAATGCAGCAAAGTCCTTAAATAATGCAGCAGAGTCCTTAAATACCGCAGCAGAGTCATTAAATAATGCAGCAGAGTCCTTAAATAATACAGCAGAGACCTTAAATAATGCAGCTGAGTCCTCAAATGCTTCAGCAAAGTCATTAAATAATGCAGCAGAGTCCTTAAATAATGCAATAAAGTCCTTAAATAATGCAGCAGACTTCTAACATAATGCAACATAGTCCTTAAATAATGCAGCAGAGTCCTTATATAATGCAACAAAGTCATTAAATAATGCATCAGAGTCCTTAAATAATGCAGCAAAGTCCTTAAATAATACAGCAGAGTCCTTAAGTACCACAGCATAGTCCTTAAATAATGCAGCAAAGTCCTTAAATAATGCAGCAGAGTCCTTAAATAATGCAACAAAGTCCTTAAATAATGCAGCAGAGTCCTTAAATACCGCAGCAGAGTCGTTAAATAATGCAGCAAAGTCCTTAAATAATACAACAAAGTCCTTAAATAATGCAGCAGAGTCATTAAATAATGCAGCAAAGTCCTTAAATAATGCAGCAGAGTCCTTAAATAATGCAGCAAATTCCTTAAATAATGCAGCAGAGTCATTAAATAATGCAATAAAGTCCTTAAATAATGCAACAGAGTCCTTAAATAATGCAGCAAAGTCCTTAAATAATGCAGCAGAGTCCTTAAATAATGCAAAAAAGTCCTTAAATAATGCAGCAGAGTCCTTAAATAATACAGCAAAGTCCTTAAATAATGCAGCAGAGTCCTTAAATAATGCAACAAAGTCCTTAAATAATGCAGTAGAGTCCTTAAATAATACAGCAAAGTCCTTAAATAATGCAGCAGAGTCCTAAAATAATGCAGCAAAGTCCTTAAATAATGCAGCAGAGTCCTTAAATACCGCAGCAGAGTCCTTAAATAATGCAGCAAAGTAATTAAATAATGCAGCAGAGTCCTTAAATAATGCAGCAAAGTCCTTAAATAATGCAGCAGAGTCCTTAAATACCAAAGCATAGTCCTTAAATAATGCGGCAGAGTCCTTAAATAATGCAACAAAGTCCTTAAATAATGCAGCAGAGTCCTTAAATAATGCAACAAAGTCCTTAAATAATGCAGCAAAGTCCTTAAATAAAGCAGCAAAGTCCTTACATAATGCAGCAGAGTCCTTAAACAATGCATCTGAGTCCCCAATTGCTTCAGCACAGTCATTAAACACTGCAGCAGAGTCCTTAAATAATGCAGCAAAGTCTTAAATAATGCAGCAGAGTCCTTAAATAACGCAGCAGTCCTTAAATAATGTAGCAAAGTCCTTAAATAATGCAGCAGAGTCCTTAAATACCGCAGCAGAGTCATTAAATAATGCAGCAGAGTCCTTATATAATACAGCAGAGACCTTAAATAATGCAGCTGAGTCCTCAAATGCTTCAGCAGAGTCATTAAATAATGCAGCAGAGTCCTTAAATAATGCAATAAAGTCCTTAAATAATGCAGCAGAGTCCTTAAATAATGCAGCAAAGTCCTTAAATAATGCAGCAGACTTCTAACATAATGCAACATAGTCCTTAAATAATGCAGCAGAGTCCTTATATAATGCAACAAAGTCATTAAATAATGCAGCAGAGTCCTTAAATAATGCAGCAAAGTCCTTAAATAATACAGCAGAGTCCTTAAGTACCACAGCATAGTCCTTAAATAATGCAGCAAAGTCCTTAAATAATGCAGCAGAGTCCTTAAATAATGCAACAAAGTCCTTAAATAATGCAGCAGAGTCCTTAAATACCGCAGCAGAGTCCTTAAATAATGCAGCAAAGTCCTTAAATAATACAACAAAGTCCTTAAATAATGCAGCAGAGTCATTAAATAATGCAGCAAAGTCCTTAAATAATGCAGCAGAGTCCTTAAATAATGCAGCAAATTCCTTAAATAATGCAGCAGAGTCATTAAATAATGCAATAAAGTCCTTAAATAATGCAACAGAGTCCTTAAATAATGCAGCAAAGTCCTTAAATAATGCAGCAGAGTCCTTAAATAATGCAAAAAAGTCCTTAAATAATGCAGCAGAGTCCTTAAATAATACAGCAAAGTCCTTAAATAATGCAGCAGAGTCCTTAAATAATGCAACAAAGTCCTTAAATAATGCAGTAGAGTCCTTAAATAATACAGCAAAGTCCTTAAATAATGCAGCAGAGTCCTAAAATAATGCAGCAAAGTCCTTAAATAATGCAGCAGAGTTCTTAAACACAGCAGCAGAGTCCTTAAATAATGCAGCAAGTAATTAAATAATGCAGCAAAGTCCTTAAGTAATGCAGCAAAGTCCTTAATTGATGCAGCAAAGTCCTTAAATAATGCAACAAATTCCTTAAATAATGCAGCAGCGTCCTTAAATAATGCAACAAATTCCTTAAATAATGCAGCAGAGTCCTTAAATACCACAGCAGAGTCCTTAAATAATGCAGCAGAGACCTTAAATAATGCAACAAAGTCCTTAAATAATGCAGCAGATTCCTTAAATTCTGCAGCAGCGTCCTTAAATAATGCATCAAAGTCCTTAAATAATGCAGCAGAGTCCTTAAATACCGCAGCAGAGTCCTTAAATAATGCAGCAAATTCCTTAAATAATGCAGCAGAGTCCTTAAATAATGCAGCTGAGTCCTCAAATGCTTCAGCAGAGTCATTAAATAATGCAGCAGCGTCCTTAAATAATGCATCAAAGTCCTTAAATAATGCAGCAGAGTCCTTAAATACTGCAGCAGAGTCCTTAAATAATGCAGCAAATTCCTTAAATAATGCAGCAGAGTCCTTAAATAATGCAGCTGAGTCCACAAATGCTTCAGCAGGATCC
Source organism: Phyllobates terribilis (assembly GCF_046119375.1). Taxonomy (NCBI): domain Eukaryota; kingdom Metazoa; phylum Chordata; class Amphibia; order Anura; family Dendrobatidae; genus Phyllobates; species Phyllobates terribilis. The sequence continues at coordinate 1,431,698 of NW_027363048.1, forward strand.
TTAAATAATGCAGCAGGATCCTTAAATAATGCAATAAAGTCCTTAAATTATGCAGCAGAGTCCTTAAATAATGCAGCAAAGTCCTTAAATAATGCAGCAGAGTCCTTACATAATGCAACAAACTCCTTAAATAATGCAGCAGAGTCCTTAAATAATGCAACAAAGTTCTTAAATAATGCATCAAAGTCCTTAAATAATGCAGCAAAGTCCTTAAATAATGCAGCAAAGTCGTTAAGTACCATAGCAGAGTCCTTAAATAATGCAGCAGAGACCTTAAATAATGCAACAAAGTCCTTAAATAATGCAGCAGATTCCTTAAATTCTGCAGCAGCGTCCTTAAATAATGCAACAAAGTCCTTAAATAATGCAGCAGAGTCCTTAAATAATGCAACAAAGTCCTTAAATAATGCAAAAGAGTCCTTAAATAAAGCAGCAAAGCCCTTACATAATGCAGCAGAGTCCTTAAATAATGCATCTGAGTCCCCAAATGCTTCAGCAGAGTCATTAAATACTGCAGCAGAGTCCTTAAATAATGCAACAAAGTCCTTAAATAATCCAGCAGCGTCCTTAAATAATGCAACAAATTCCTTAAATAATGCAGCAGAGTCCTTAAATACCACAGCAGAGTCCTTAAATAATGCAGCAGAGACCTTAAATAATGCAACAAAGTCCTTAAATAATGCAGCAGATTCCTTAAATTCTGCAGCAGCGTCCTTAAATAATGCATCAAAGTCCTTAAATAATGCAGCAGAGTCCTTAAATACCGCAGCAGAGTCCTTAAATAATGCAGCAAATTCCTTATATAATGCAGCAGAGTCCTTAAATAATGCAGCAGAGTCCTCAAATGCTTCAGCAGAGTCATTAAATAATGCAGCAAAGTCCTTAAATAATGCAGCAGAGTCCTTAAATAATGCAGCTGAGTCCTCAAATGCTTCAGCAGAGTCATTAAATAATGCAGAAGACTCCTTAAATAATGCAGGAAAGTCCTTAAATAAAGCAGCAGAGTCCTTAGATAATGCAGCAGAGTCGTTAAATAATGCAGCAAAGTCCTTAAATAATGCAGCTGAGTCCTCAAATGCTTCAGCAGGATCCTTAAATAATGCAGCAGGATCCTTAAATAATGCAATAAAGTCCTTAAATTATGCAGCAGAGTCCTTAAATAATGCAGCAAAGTCCTTAAATAATGCAGCAGAGTCCTTACATAATGCAACAAACTCCTTAAATAATGCAGCAGAGTCCTTAAATAATGCAACAAAGTTCTTAAATAATGCATCAAAGTCCTTAAATAATGCAGCAAAGTCCTTAAATAATGCAGCAAATTCCTTAAATAATGCAGCAGAGTCCTTAAATAATGCAGCTGAGTCCTCAAATACTTCAGCAGAGTCATTAAATAATGCAGAAGAGTCCTTAAATAATGCAGCAAAGTTCTTAAATAATGCAGCAGAGTCCTTAAATAACGCAGCAGAGTCGTTAAATAATGCAGCAAAGTCCTTAAATAATGCAGCTGAGTCCTCAAATGCTTCAGCAGGATCCTTAAATAATGCAGCAGAGACCTTTAATAATGCAGCTGAGTCCTCAAATGCTTCAGCAGAGTCATTAAATAATGCAGCAGGATCCTAAAATAATGCAATAAAGTCCTTAAATTATGCAGCAGAGTCCTTAAATAATGCAGCAAAGTCCTTAAATAATGCAGCAGAGTCCTTACATAATGCAACAAAGTCCTTAAATAATGCAGCAGAGTCCTTAAATAATGCAACAAAGTTCTTAAATAATGCAGCAGAGTCCTTAAATAATGCAGCAAAGTCCTTAAGTACCATAGCAGAGTCCTTAAATAATGCAGCAGAGACCTTAAATAATGCAACAAAGTACTTAAATAATGAAGCAGATTCCTTAAATTCTGCAGCAGTGTCCTTAAATAATGCATCAAAGTCCTTAAATAATGCAGCAGAGTCCTTAAATAATGCAGCAAAGTAATTAAATAATGCAGCAGAGTCCTTAAATAATGCAGCAAAGTCCTTAAATAATGCAGCAGAGTCCTTAAATACCAAAGCATAGTCCTTAAATAATGCGGCAGAGTCCTTAAATAATGCAACAAAGTCCTTAAATAATGCAGCAGAGTCCTTAAATAATGCAACAAAGTCCTTAAATAATGCAGCAAAGTCCTTAAATAAAGCAGCAAAGTCCTTACATAATGCAGCAGAGTCCTTAAACAATGCATCTGAGTCCCCAATTGCTTCAGCAGAGTCATTAAACACTGCAGCAGAGTCCTTAAATAATGCAGCAAAGTCTTAAATAATGCAGCAGAGTCCTTAAATAACGCAGCAGTCCTTAAATAATGCAGCAAAGTCCTTAAATAATGCAGCAGAGTCCTTAAATACCGCAGCAGAGTCATTAAATAATGCAGCAGAGTCCTTAAATAATACAGCAGAGACCTTAAATAATGCAGCTGAGTCCTCAAATGCTTCAGCAAAGTCATTAAATAATGCAGCAGAGTCCTTAAATAATGCAATAAAGTCCTTAAATAATGCAGCAGACTTCTAACATAATGCAACATAGTCCTTAAATAATGCAGCAGAGTCCTTATATAATGCAACAAAGTCATTAAATAATGCAGCAGAGTCCTTAAATAATGCAGCAAAGTCCTTAAATAATACAGCAGAGTCCTTAAGTACCACAGCATAGTCCTTAAATAATGCAGCAAAGTCCTTAAATAATGCAGCAGAGTCCTTAAATAATGCAACAAAGTCCTTAAATAATGCAGCAGAGTCCTTAAATACCGCAGCAGAGTCGTTAAATAATGCAGCAAAGTCCTTAAATAATACAACAAAGTCCTTAAATAATGCAGCAGAGTCATTAAATAATGCAGCACAGTCCTTAAATAATGCAGCAGAGTCCTTAAATAATGCAGCAAATTCCTTAAATAATGCAGCAGAGTCATTAAATAATGCAATAAAGTCCTTAAATAATGCAACAGAGTCCTTAAATAATCCAGCAAAGTCCTTAAATAATGCAGCAGAGTCCTTAAATAATGCAAAAAAGTCCTTAAATAATGCAGCAGAGTCCTTAAGTAATGCAATAAAGTCCTTAAATAATGCAGCAGAGTCCTTAAATAATGCAGCAAAGTCCTTAAATAATGCAGCAGACTTCTAACATAATGCAACATAGTCCTTAAATAACGCAGCAGAGTCCTTATATAATGCAACAAAGTCATTAAATAATGCAGCAGAGTCCTTAAATAATGCAGCAAAGTCCTTAAATAATACAGCAGAGTCCTTAAGTACCACAGCATAGTCCTTAAATAATGCAGCAAAGTCCTTAAATAATGCAGCAGAGTCCTTAAATAATGCAACAAAGTCCTTAAATAATGCAGCAGAGTCCTTAAATACCGCAGCAGAGTCCTTAAATAATGCAGCAAAGTCCTTAAATAATACAACAAAGTCCTTAAATAATGCAGCAGAGTCATTAAATAATGCAGCAAAGTCCTTAAATAATGCAGCAGAGTCCTTAAATAATGCAGCAAATTCCTTAAATAATGCAGCAGAGTCATTAAATAATGCAATAAAGTCCTTAAAAAATGCAACAGAGTCCTTAAATAATGCAGCAAAGTCCTTAAATAATGCAGCAGAGTCCTTAAATAAAGCAAAAAAGTCCTTAAATAATGCAGCAGAGTCCTTAAATAATACAGCAAAGTCCTTAAATAATGCAGCAGAGTCCTTAAATAATGCAACAAAGTCCTTAAATAATGCAGTAGAGTCCTTAAATAATACAGCAAAGTCCTTAAATAATGCAGCAGAGTCCTAAAATAATGCAGCAAAGTCCTTAAATAATGCAGCAGAGTTCTTAAACACAGCAGCAGAGTCCTTAAATAATGCAGCAAGTAATTAAATAATGCAGCAAAGTCCTTAAGTAATGCAGCAAAGTCCTTAATTGATGCAGCAAAGTCCTTAATTGATGCAGCAAAGTCCTTAAATAATGTAACAAATTCCTTAAATAATGCAGCAGCGTCCTTAAATAATGCAACAAATTCCTTAAATAATGCAGCAGAGTCCTTAAATACCACAGCAGAGTCCTTAAATAATGCAGCAGAGACCTTATATAATGCAACAAAGTCCTTAAATAATGCAGCAGATTCCTTAAATTCTGCAGCAGCGTCCTTAAATAATGCATCAAAGTCCTTAAATAATGCAGCAGAGTCCTTAAATAATGCAGCTGAGTCCTCAAATGCTTCGGCAGAGTCATTAAATAATGCAGCAGCGTCCTTAAATAATGCATCAAAGTCCTTAAATAATGCAGCAGAGTCCTTAAATACCGCAGCAGAGTCCTTAAATAATGCAGCAAATTCCTTAAATAATGCAGCAGAGTCCTTAAATAATGCAGCTGAGTCCTCAAATGCTTCAGCAGGATCCTTAAATAATGCAGCAGGATCCTTAAATAATGCAATAAAGTCCTTAAATTATGCTGCAGAGTCCTTAAATAATGCAGCAAAGTCCTTAAATAATGCAGCAGAGTCCTTACATAATGCAACAAACTCCTTAAATAATGCAGCAGAGTCCTTAAATAATGCAACAAAGTTCTTAAATAATGCATCAAAGTCCTTAAATAATGCAGCAAAGTCCTTAAATAATGCAGCAAAGTCGTTAAGTACCATAGCAGAGTCCTTAAATAATGCAGCAGAGACCTTAAATAATGCAACAAAGTCCTTAAATAATGCAGCAGATTCCTTAAATTCTGCAGCAGCGTCCTTAAATAATGCAACAAAGTCCTTAAATAATGCAGCAGAGTCCTTAAATAATGCAACAAAGTCCTTAAATAATGCAAAAGAGTCCTTAAATAAAGCAGCAAAGCCCTTACATAATGCAGCAGAGTCCTTAAATAATGCATCTGAGTCCCCAAATGCTTCATCAGAGTCATTAAATACTGCAGCAGAGTCCTTAAATAATGCAACAAAGTCCTTAAATAATCCAGCAGCGTCCTTAAATAATGCAACAAATTCCTTAAATAATGCAGCAGAGTCCTTAAATACCACAGCAGAGTCCTTAAATAATGCAGCAGAGACCTTAAATAATGCAACAAAGTCCTTAAATAATGCAGCAGATTCCTTAAATTCTGCAGCAGCGTCCTTAAATAATGCATCAAAGTCCTTAAATAATGCAGCAGAGTCCTTAAATACCGCAGCAGAGTCCTTAAATAATGCAGCAAATTCCTTAAATAATGCAGCAGAGTCCTTAAATAATGCAGCTGAGTCCTCAAATGCTTCAGCAGAGTCATTAAATAATGCAGCAAAGTCCTTAAATAATGCAGCAGAGTCCTTAAATAATGCAGCTGAGTCCTCAAATGCTTCAGCAGAGTCGTTAAATAATGCAGCAAAGTCCTTAAATAATGCAGCAGACTCCTTACATAATGCAACAAAGTCCTTAAATAATGCAGCAGAGTACTTATATAATGCAACAAAGTTATTAAATAATGCAGCAAAGTCCTTAAATAATGCAGCAGAGTCCTTAAATAATGCAACAAATTCCTTAAATAATGCAGCAGAGTCCTTAAATAATGCATCAAAGTCCTTAAATAATGCAGCAGAGTCCTTAAATACCGCAGCAGAGTCCTTAAATAATGCAGCTGAGTCCTCAAATACTTCAGCAGAGTCATTAAATAATGCAGAAGAGTCCTTAAATAATGCAGCAAAGTTCTTAAATAATGCAGCAGAGTCCTTAAATAACGCAGCAGAGTCGTTAAATAATGCAGCAAAGTCCTTAAATAATGCAGCTGAGTCCTCAAATGCTTCAGCAGGATCCTTAAATAATGCAGCAGAGACCTTTAATAATGCAGCTGAGTCCTCAAATGCTTCAGCAGAGTCATTAAATAATGCAGCAGGATCCTAAAATAATGCAATAAAGTCCTTAAATTATGCAGCAGAGTCCTTAAATAATGCAGCAAAGTCCTTAAATAATGCAGCAGAGTCCTTACATAATGCAACAAAGTCCTTAAATAATGCAACAAAGTTCTTAAATAATGCAGCAGAGTCCTTAAATAATGCAGCAAAGTCCTTAAGTACCATAGCAGAGTCCTTAAATAATGCAGCAGAGACCTTAAATAATGCAACAAAGTCCTTAAATAATGAAGCAGATTCCTTAAATTCTGCAGCAGTGTCCTTAAATAATGCATCAAAGTCCTTAAATAATGCAGCAGAGTCCTTAAATAATGCAGCAAAGTAATTAAATAATGCAGCAGAGTCCTTAAATAATGCAGCAAAGTCCTTAAATAATGCAGCAGAGTCCTTAAATACCAAAGCATAGTCCTTAAATAATGCGGCAGAGTCCTTAAATAATGCAACAAAGTCCTTAAATAATGCAGCAGAGTCCTTAAATAATGCAACAAAGTCCTTAAATAATGCAGCAAAGTCCTTAAATAAAGCAGCAAAGTCCTTACATAATGCAGCAGAGTCCTTAAACAATGCATCTGAGTCCCCAATTGCTTCAGCAGAGTCATTAAACACTGCAGCAGAGTCCTTAAATAATGCAGCAAAGTCTTAAATAATGCAGCAGAGTCCTTAAATAACGCAGCAGTCCTTAAATAATGCAGCAAAGTCCTTAAATAATGCAGCAGAGTCCTTAAATACCGCAGCAGAGTCATTAAATAATGCAGCAGAGTCCTTAAATAATACAGCAGAGACCTTAAATAATGCAGCTGAGTCCTCAAATGCTTCAGCAAAGTCATTAAATAATGCAGCAGAGTCCTTAAATAATGCAATAAAGTCCTTAAATAATGCAGCAGACTTCTAACATAATGCAACATAGTCCTTAAATAATGCAGCAGAGTCCTTATATAATGCAACAAAGTCATTAAATAATGCAGCAGAGTCCTTAAATAATGCAGCAAAGTCCTTAAATAATACAGCAGAGTCCTTAAGTACCACAGCATAGTCCTTAAATAATGCAGCAAAGTCCTTAAATAATGCAGCAGAGTCCTTAAATAATGCAACAAAGTCCTTAAATAATGCAGCAGAGTCCTTAAATACCGCAGCAGAGTCGTTAAATAATGCAGCAAAGTCCTTAAATAATACAACAAAGTCCTTAAATAATGCAGCAGAGTCATTAAATAATGCAGCAAAGTCCTTAAATAATGCAGCAGAGTCCTTAAATAATGCAGCAAATTCCTTAAATAATGCAGCAGAGTCATTAAATAATGCAATAAAGTCCTTAAATAATGCAACAGAGTCCTTAAATAATGCAGCAAAGTCCTTAAATAATGCAGCAGAGTCCTTAAATAATGCAAAAAAGTCCTTAAATAATGCAGCAGAGTCCTTAAATAATACAGCAAAGTCCTTAAATAATGCAGCAGAGTCCTTAAATAATGCAACAAAGTCCTTAAATAATGCAGTAGAGTCCTTAAATAATACAGCAAAGTCCTTAAATAATGCAGCAGAGTCCTAAAATAATGCAGCAAAGTCCTTAAATAATGCAGCAGAGTCCTTAAATACCGCAGCAGAGTCCTTAAATAATGCAGCAAAGTAATTAAATAATGCAGCAGAGTCCTTAAATAATGCAGCAAAGTCCTTAAATAATGCAGCAGAGTCCTTAAATACCAAAGCATAGTCCTTAAATAATGCGGCAGAGTCCTTAAATAATGCAACAAAGTCCTTAAATAATGCAGCAAAGTCCTTAAATAAAGCAGCAAAGTCCTTACATAATGCAGCAGAGTCCTTAAACAATGCATCTGAGTCCCCAATTGCTTCAGCACAGTCATTAAACACTGCAGCAGAGTCCTTAAATAATGCAGCAAAGTCTTAAATAATGCAGCAGAGTCCTTAAATAACGCAGCAGTCCTTAAATAATGTAGCAAAGTCCTTAAATAATGCAGCAGAGTCCTTAAATACCGCAGCAGAGTCATTAAATAATGCAGCAGAGTCCTTATATAATACAGCAGAGACCTTAAATAATGCAGCTGAGTCCTCAAATGCTTCAGCAGAGTCATTAAATAATGCAGCAGAGTCCTTAAATAATGCAATAAAGTCCTTAAATAATGCAGCAGAGTCCTTAAATAATGCAGCAAAGTCCTTAAATAATGCAGCAGACTTCTAACATAATGCAACATAGTCCTTAAATAATGCAGCAGAGTCCTTATATAATGCAACAAAGTCATTAAATAATGCAGCAGAGTCCTTAAATAATGCAGCAAAGTCCTTAAATAATACAGCAGAGTCCTTAAGTACCACAGCATAGTCCTTAAATAATGCAGCAAAGTCCTTAAATAATGCAGCAGAGTCCTTAAATAATGCAACAAAGTCCTTAAATAATGCAGCAGAGTCCTTAAATACCGCAGCAGAGTCCTTAAATAATGCAGCAAAGTCCTTAAATAATACAACAAAGTCCTTAAATAATGCAGCAGAGTCATTAAATAATGCAGCAAAGTCCTTAAATAATGCAGCAGAGTCCTTAAATAATGCAGCAAATTCCTTAAATAATGCAGCAGAGTCATTAAATAATGCAATAAAGTCCTTAAATAATGCAACAGAGTCCTTAAATAATGCAGCAAAGTCCTTAAATAATGCAGCAGAGTCCTTAAATAATGCAAAAAAGTCCTTAAATAATGCAGCAGAGTCCTTAAATAATACAGCAAAGTCCTTAAATAATGCAGCAGAGTCCTTAAATAATGCAACAAAGTCCTTAAATAATGCAGTAGAGTCCTTAAATAATACAGCAAAGTCCTTAAATAATGCAGCAGAGTCCTAAAATAATGCAGCAAAGTCCTTAAATAATGCAGCAGAGTTCTTAAACACAGCAGCAGAGTCCTTAAATAATGCAGCAAGTAATTAAATAATGCAGCAAAGTCCTTAAGTAATGCAGCAAAGTCCTTAATTGATGCAGCAAAGTCCTTAAATAATGCAACAAATTCCTTAAATAATGCAGCAGCGTCCTTAAATAATGCAACAAATTCCTTAAATAATGCAGCAGAGTCCTTAAATACCACAGCAGAGTCCTTAAATAATGCAGCAGAGACCTTAAATAATGCAACAAAGTCCTTAAATAATGCAGCAGATTCCTTAAATTCTGCAGCAGCGTCCTTAAATAATGCATCAAAGTCCTTAAATAATGCAGCAGAGTCCTTAAATACCGCAGCAGAGTCCTTAAATAATGCAGCAAATTCCTTAAATAATGCAGCAGAGTCCTTAAATAATGCAGCTGAGTCCTCAAATGCTTCAGCAGAGTCATTAAATAATGCAGCAGCGTCCTTAAATAATGCATCAAAGTCCTTAAATAATGCAGCAGAGTCCTTAAATACTGCAGCAGAGTCCTTAAATAATGCAGCAAATTCCTTAAATAATGCAGCAGAGTCCTTAAATAATGCAGCTGAGTCCACAAATGCTTCAGCAGGATCCTTAAATAATGCAGCAGGATCCTTAAATAATGCAATAAAGTCCTTAAATTATGCAGCAGAGTCCTTAAATAATGCAGCAAAGTCCTTAAATAATGCAGCAGAGTCCTTACATAATGCAACAAACTCCTTAAATAATGCAGCAGAGTCCTTAAATAATGCAACAAAGTTCTTAAATAATGCATCAAAGTCCATAAATAATGCAGCAAAGTCCTTAAATAATGCAGCAAAGTCGTTAAGTACCATAGCAGAGTCCTTAAATAATGCAGCAGAGACCTTAAATAATGCAACAAAGTCCTTAAATAATGCAGCAGATTCCTTAAATTCTGCAGCAGCGTCCTTAAATAATGCAACAAAGTCCTTAAATAATGCAGCAGAGTCCTTAAATAATGCAACAAAGTCCTTAAATAATGCAAAAGAGTCCTTAAATAAAGCAGCAAAGCCCTTACATAATGCAGCAGAGTCCTTAAATAATGCATCTGAGTCCCCAAATGCTTCAGCAGAGTCATTAAATACTGCAGCAGAGTCCTTAAATAATGCAACAAAGTCCTTAAATAATCCAGCAGCGTCCTTAAATAATGCAACAAATTCCTTAAATAATGCAGCAGAGTCCTTAAATACCACAGCAGAGTCCTTAAATAATGCAGCAGAGACCTTAAATAATGCAACAAAGTCCTTAAATAATGCAGCAGATTCCTTAAATTCTGCAGCAGCGTCCTTAAATAATGCATCAAAGTCCTTAAATAATGCAGCAGAGTCCTTAAATACCGCAGCAGAGTCCTTAAATAATGCAGCAAATTCCTTATATAATGCAGCAGAGTCCTTAAATAATGCAGCAGAGTCCTCAAATGCTTCAGCAGAGTCATTAAATAATGCAGCAAAGTCCTTAAATAATGCAGCAGAGTCCTTAAATAATGCAGCTGAGTCCTCAAATGCTTCAGCAGAGTCATTAAATAATGCAGAAGACTCCTTAAATAATGCAGGAAAGTCCTTAAATAAAGCAGCAGAGTCCTTAGATAATGCAGCAGAGTCGTTAAATAATGCAGCAAAGTCCTTAAATAATGCAGCTGAGTCCTCAAATGCTTCAGCAGGATCCTTAAATAATGCAGCAGGATCCTTAAATAATGCAATAAAGTCCTTAAATTATGCAGCAGAGTCCTTAAATAATGCAGCAAAGTCCTTAAATAATGCAGCAGAGTCCTTACATAATGCAACAAACTCCTTAAATAATGCAGCAGAGTCCTTAAATAATGCAACAAAGTTCTTAAATAATGCATCAAAGTCCTTAAATAATGCAGCAAAGTCCTTAAATAATGCAGCAAATTCCTTAAATAATGCAGCAGAGTCCTTAAATAATGCAGCTGAGTCCTCAAATACTTCAGCAGAGTCATTAAATAATGCAGAAGAGTCCTTAAATAATGCAGCAAAGTTCTTAAATAATGCAGCAGAGTCCTTAAATAACGCAGCAGAGTCGTTAAATAATGCAGCAAAGTCCTTAAATAATGCAGCTGAGTCCTCAAATGCTTCAGCAGGATCCTTAAATAATGCAGCAGAGACCTTTAATAATGCAGCTGAGTCCTCAAATGCTTCAGCAGAGTCATTAAATAATGCAGCAGGATCCTAAAATAATGCAATAAAGTCCTTAAATTATGCAGCAGAGTCCTTAAATAATGCAGCAAAGTCCTTAAATAATGCAGCAGAGTCCTTACATAATGCAACAAAGTCCTTAAATAATGCAGCAGAGTCCTTAAATAATGCAACAAAGTTCTTAAATAATGCAGCAGAGTCCTTAAATAATGCAGCAAAGTCCTTAAGTACCATAGCAGAGTCCTTAAATAATGCAGCAGAGACCTTAAATAATGCAACAAAGTCCTTAAATAATGAAGCAGATTCCTTAAATTCTGCAGCAGTGTCCTTAAATAATGCATCAAAGTCCTTAAATAATGCAGCAGAGTCCTTAAATAATGCAGCAAAGTAATTAAATAATGCAGCAGAGTCCTTAAATAATGCAGCAAAGTCCTTAAATAATGCAGCAGAGTCCTTAAATACCAAAGCATAGTCCTTAAATAATGCGGCAGAGTCCTTAAATAATGCAACAAAGTCCTTAAATAATGCAGCAGAGTCCTTAAATAATGCAACAAAGTCCTTAAATAATGCAGCAAAGTCCTTAAATAAAGCAGCAAAGTCCTTACATAATGCAGCAGAGTCCTTAAACAATGCATCTGAGTCCCCAATTGCTTCAGCAGAGTCATTAAACACTGCAGCAGAGTCCTTAAATAATGCAGCAAAGTCTTAAATAATGCAGCAGAGTCCTTAAATAACGCAGCAGTCCTTAAATAATGCAGCAAAGTCCTTAAATAATGCAGCAGAGTCCTTAAATACCGCAGCAGAGTCATTAAATAATGCAGCAGAGTCCTTAAATAATACAGCAGAGACCTTAAATAATGCAGCTGAGTCCTCAAATGCTTCAGCAAAGTCATTAAATAATGCAGCAGAGTCCTTAAATAATGCAATAAAGTCCTTAAATAATGCAGCAGACTTCTAACATAATGCAACATAGTCCTTAAATAATGCAGCAGAGTCCTTATATAATGCAACAAAGTCATTAAATAATGCAGCAGAGTCCTTAAATAATGCAGCAAAGTCCTTAAATAATACAGCAGAGTCCTTAAGTACCACAGCATAGTCCTTAAATAATGCAGCAAAGTCCTTAAATAATGCAGCAGAGTCCTTAAATAATGCAACAAAGTCCTTAAATAATGCAGCAGAGTCCTTAAATACCGCAGCAGAGTCGTTAAATAATGCAGCAAAGTCCTTAAATAATACAACAAAGTCCTTAAATAATGCAGCAGAGTCATTAAATAATGCAGCACAGTCCTTAAATAATGCAGCAGAGTCCTTAAATAATGCAGCAAATTCCTTAAATAATGCAGCAGAGTCATTAAATAATGCAATAAAGTCCTTAAATAATGCAACAGAGTCCTTAAATAATCCAGCAAAGTCCTTAAATAATGCAGCAGAGTCCTTAAATAATGCAAAAAAGTCCTTAAATAATGCAGCAGAGTCCTTAAATAATACAGCAAAGTCCTTAAATAATGCAGCAGAGTCCTTAAATAATGCAACAAAGTCCTTAAATAATGCAGTAGAGTCCTTAAATAATACAGCAAAGTCCTTAAATAATGCAGCAGAGTCCTAAAATAATGCAGCAAAGTCCTTAAATAATGCAGCAGAGTCCTTAAATACCGCAGCAGAGTCCTTAAATAATGCAGCAAAGTAATTAAATAATGCAGCAGAGTCCTTAAATAATGCAGCAAAGTCCTTAAATAATGCAGCAGAGTCCTTAAATACCAAAGCATAGTCCTTAAATAATGCGGCAGAGTCCTTAAATAATGCAACAAAGTCCTTAAATAATGCAGCAGAGTCCTTAAATAATGCAACAAAGTCCTTAAATAATGCAGCAAAGTCCTTAAATAAAGCAGCAAAGTCCTTACATAATGCAGCAGAGTCCTTAAACAATGCATCTGAGTCCCCAATTGCTTCAGCACAGTCATTAAACACTGCAGTAGAGTCCTTAAATAATGCAGCAAAGTCTTAAATAATGCAGCAGAGTCCTTAAATAACGCAGCAGTCCTTAAATAATGCAGCAAAGTCCTTAAATAATGCAGCAGAGTCCTTAAATACCGCAGCAGAGTCATTAAATAATGCAGCAGAGTCCTTATATAATACAGCAGAGACCTTAAATAATGCAGCTGAATCCTCAAATGCTTCAGCAGAGTCATTAAATAATGCAGCAGAGTCCTTAAGTAATGCAATAAAGTCCTTAAATAATGCAGCAGAGTCCTTAAATAATGCAGCAAAGTCCTTAAATAATGCAGCAGACTTCTAACATAATGCAACATAGTCCTTAAATAACGCAGCAGAGTCCTTATATAATGCAACAAAGTCATTAAATAATGCAGCAGAGTCCTTAAATAATGCAGCAAAGTCCTTAAATAATACAGCAGAGTCCTTAAGTACCACAGCATAGTCCTTAAATAATGCAGCAAAGTCCTTAAATAATGCAGCAGAGTCCTTAAATAATGCAACAAAGTCCTTAAATAATGCAGCAGAGTCCTTAAATACCGCAGCAGAGTCATTAAATAATGCAGCAAAGTCCTTAAATAATACAACAAAGTCCTTAAATAATGCAGCAGAGTCATTAAATAATGCAGCAAAGTCCTTAAATAATGCAGCAGAGTCCTTAAATAATGCAGCAAATTCCTTAAATAATGCAGCAGAGTCATTAAATAATGCAATAAAGTCCTTAAAAAATGCAACAGAGTCCTTAAATAATGCAGCAAAGTCCTTAAATAATGCAGCAGAGTCCTTAAATAAAGCAAAAAAGTCCTTAAATAATGCAGCAGAGTCCTTAAATAATACAGCAAAGTCCTTAAATAATGCAGCAGAGTCCTTAAATAATGCAACAAAGTCCTTAAATAATGCAGTAGAGTCCTTAAATAATACAGCAAAGTCCTTAAATAATGCAGCAGAGTCCTAAAATAATGCAGCAAAGTCCTTAAATAATGCAGCAGAGTTCTTAAACACAGCAGCAGAGTCCTTAAATAATGCAGCAAGTAATTAAATAATGCAGCAAAGTCCTTAAGTAATGCAGCAAAGTCCTTAATTGATGCAGCAAAGTCCTTAATTGATGCAGCAAAGTCCTTAAATAATGTAACAAATTCCTTAAATAATGCAGCAGCGTCCTTAAATAATGCAACAAATTCCTTAAATAATGCAGCAGAGTCCTTAAATACCACAGCAGAGTCCTTAAATAATGCAGCAGAGACCTTAAATAATGCAACAAAGTCCTTAAATAATGCAGCAGATTCCTTAAATTCTGCAGCAGCGTCCTTAAATAATGCATCAAAGTCCTTAAATAATGCAGCAGAGTCCTTAAATACCGCAGCAGAGTCCTTAAATAATGCAGCAAATTCCTTAAATAATGCAGCAGAGTCCTTAAATAATGCAGCTGAGTCCTCAAATGCTTCGGCAGAGTCATTAAATAATGCAGCAGCGTCCTTAAATAATGCATCAAAGTCCTTAAATAATGCAGCAGAGTCCTTAAATACCGCAGCAGAGTCCTTAAATAATGCAGCAAATTCCTTAAATAATGCAGCAGAGTCCTTAAATAATGCAGCTGAGTCCTCAAATGCTTCAGCAGGATCCTTAAATAATGCAGCAGGATCCTTAAATAATGCAATAAAGTCCTTAAATTATGCTGCAGAGTCCTTAAATAATGCAGCAAAGTCCTTAAATAATGCAGCAGAGTCCTTACATAATGCAACAAACTCCTTAAATAATGCAGCAGAGTCCTTAAATAATGCAACAAAGTTCTTAAATAATGCATCAAAGTCCTTAAATAATGCAGCAAAGTCCTTAAATAATGCAGCAAAGTCGTTAAGTACCATAGCAGAGTCCTTAAATAATGCAGCAGAGACCTTAAATAATGCAACAAAGTCCTTAAATAATGCAGCAGATTCCTTAAATTCTGCAGCAGCGTCCTTAAATAATGCAACAAAGTCCTTAAATAATGCAGCAGAGTCCTTAAATAATGCAACAAAGTCCTTAAATAATGCAAAAGAGTCCTTAAATAAAGCAGCAAAGCCCTTACATAATGCAGCAGAGTCCTTAAATAATGCATCTGAGTCCCCAAATGCTTCATCAGAGTCATTAAATACTGCAGCAGAGTCCTTAAATAATGCAACAAAGTCCTTAAATAATCCAGCAGCGTCCTTAAATAATGCAACAAATTCCTTAAATAATGCAGCAGAGTCCTTAAATACCACAGCAGAGTCCTTAAATAATGCAGCAGAGACCTTAAATAATGCAACAAAGTCCTTAAATAATGCAGCAGATTCCTTAAATTCTGCAGCAGCGTCCTTAAATAATGCATCAAAGTCCTTAAATAATGCAGCAGAGTCCTTAAATACCGCAGCAGAGTCCTTAAATAATGCAGCAAATTCCTTAAATAATGCAGCAGAGTCCTTAAATAATGCAGCTGAGTCCTCAAATGCTTCAGCAGAGTCATTAAATAATGCAGCAAAGTCCTTAAATAATGCAGCAGAGTCCTTAAATAATGCAGCTGAGTCCTCAAATGCTTCAGCAGAGTCGTTAAATAATGCAGCAAAGTCCTTAAATAATGCAGCAGACTCCTTACATAATGCAACAAAGTCCTTAAATAATGCAGCAGAGTACTTATATAATGCAACAAAGTTATTAAATAATGCAGCAAAGTCCTTAAATAATGCAGCAGAGTCCTTAAATAATGCAACAAATTCCTTAAATAATGCAGCAGAGTCCTTAAATAATGCATCAAAGTCCTTAAATAATGCAGCAGAGTCCTTAAATACCGCAGCAGAGTCCTTAAATAATGCAGCTGAGTCCTCAAATACTTCAGCAGAGTCATTAAATAATGCAGAAGAGTCCTTAAATAATGCAGCAAAGTTCTTAAATAATGCAGCAGAGTCCTTAAATAACGCAGCAGAGTCGTTAAATAATGCAGCAAAGTCCTTAAATAATGCAGCTGAGTCCTCAAATGCTTCAGCAGGATCCTTAAATAATGCAGCAGAGACCTTTAATAATGCAGCTGAGTCCTCAAATGCTTCAGCAGAGTCATTAAATAATGCAGCAGGATCCTAAAATAATGCAATAAAGTCCTTAAATTATGCAGCAGAGTCCTTAAATAATGCAGCAAAGTCCTTAAATAATACAACAAAGTCCTTAAATAATGCAGCAGAGTCATTAAATAATGCAGCAAAGTCCTTAAATAATGCAGCAGAGTCCTTAAATAATGCAGCAAATTCCTTAAATAATGCAGCAGAGTCATTAAATAATGCAATAAAGTCCTTAAAAAATGCAACAGAGTCCTTAAATAATGCAGCAAAGTCCTTAAATAATGCAGCAGAGTCCTTAAATAAAGCAAAAAAGTCCTTAAATAATGCAGCAGAGTCCTTAAATAATACAGCAAAGTCCTTAAATAATGCAGCAGAGTCCTTAAATAATGCAACAAAGTCCTTAAATAATGCAGTAGAGTCCTTAAATAATACAGCAAAGTCCTTAAATAATGCAGCAGAGTCCTAAAATAATGCAGCAAAGTCCTTAAATAATGCAGCAGAGTTCTTAAACACAGCAGCAGAGTCCTTAAATAATGCAGCAAGTAATTAAATAATGCAGCAAAGTCCTTAAGTAATGCAGCAAAGTCCTTAATTGATGCAGCAAAGTCCTTAATTGATGCAGCAAAGTCCTTAAATAATGTAACAAATTCCTTAAATAATGCAGCAGCGTCCTTAAATAATGCAACAAATTCCTTAAATAATGCAGCAGAGTCCTTAAATACCACAGCAGAGTCCTTAAATAATGCAGCAGAGACCTTAAATAATGCAACAAAGTCCTTAAATAATGCAGCAGATTCCTTAAATTCTGCAGCAGCGTCCTTAAATAATGCATCAAAGTCCTTAAATAATGCAGCAGAGTCCTTAAATACCGCAGCAGAGTCCTTAAATAATGCAGCAAATTCCTTAAATAATGCAGCAGAGTCCTTAAATAATGCAGCTGAGTCCTCAAATGCTTCGGCAGAGTCATTAAATAATGCAGCAGCGTCCTTAAATAATGCATCAAAGTCCTTAAATAATGCAGCAGAGTCCTTAAATACCGCAGCAGAGTCCTTAAATAATGCAGCAAATTCCTTAAATAATGCAGCAGAGTCCTTAAATAATGCAGCTGAGTCCTCAAATGCTTCAGCAGGATCCTTAAATAATGCAGCAGGATCCTTAAATAATGCAATAAAGTCCTTAAATTATGCTGCAGAGTCCTTAAATAATGCAGCAAAGTCCTTAAATAATGCAGCAGAGTCCTTACATAATGCAACAAACTCCTTAAATAATGCAGCAGAGTCCTTAAATAATGCAACAAAGTTCTTAAATAATGCATCAAAGTCCTTAAATAATGCAGCAAAGTCCTTAAATAATGCAGCAAAGTCGTTAAGTACCATAGCAGAGTCCTTAAATAATGCAGCAGAGACCTTAAATAATGCAACAAAGTCCTTAAATAATGCAGCAGATTCCTTAAATTCTGCAGCAGCGTCCTTAAATAATGCAACAAAGTCCTTAAATAATGCAGCAGAGTCCTTAAATAATGCAACAAAGTCCTTAAATAATGCAAAAGAGTCCTTAAATAAAGCAGCAAAGCCCTTACATAATGCAGCAGAGTCCTTAAATAATGCATCTGAGTCCCCAAATGCTTCATCAGAGTCATTAAATACTGCAGCAGAGTCCTTAAATAATGCAACAAAGTCCTTAAATAATCCAGCAGCGTCCTTAAATAATGCAACAAATTCCTTAAATAATGCAGCAGAGTCCTTAAATACCACAGCAGAGTCCTTAAATAATGCAGCAGAGACCTTAAATAATGCAACAAAGTCCTTAAATAATGCAGCAGATTCCTTAAATTCTGCAGCAGCGTCCTTAAATAATGCATCAAAGTCCTTAAATAATGCAGCAGAGTCCTTAAATACCGCAGCAGAGTCCTTAAATAATGCAGCAAATTCCTTAAATAATGCAGCAGAGTCCTTAAATAATGCAGCTGAGTCCTCAAATGCTTCAGCAGAGTCATTAAATAATGCAGCAAAGTCCTTAAATAATGCAGCAGAGTCCTTAAATAATGCAGCTGAGTCCTCAAATGCTTCAGCAGAGTCGTTAAATAATGCAGCAAAGTCCTTAAATAATGCAGCAGACTCCTTACATAATGCAACAAAGTCCTTAAATAATGCAGCAGAGTACTTATATAATGCAACAAAGTTATTAAATAATGCAGCAAAGTCCTTAAATAATGCAGCAGAGTCCTTAAATAATGCAACAAATTCCTTAAATAATGCAGCAGAGTCCTTAAATAATGCATCAAAGTCCTTAAATAATGCAGCAGAGTCCTTAAATACCGCAGCAGAGTCCTTAAATAATGCAGCTGAGTCCTCAAATACTTCAGCAGAGTCATTAAATAATGCAGAAGAGTCCTTAAATAATGCAGCAAAGTTCTTAAATAATGCAGCAGAGTCCTTAAATAACGCAGCAGAGTCGTTAAATAATGCAGCAAAGTCCTTAAATAATGCAGCTGAGTCCTCAAATGCTTCAGCAGGATCCTTAAATAATGCAGCAGAGACCTTTAATAATGCAGCTGAGTCCTCAAATGCTTCAGCAGAGTCATTAAATAATGCAGCAGGATCCTAAAATAATGCAATAAAGTCCTTAAATTATGCAGCAGAGTCCTTAAATAATGCAGCAAAGTCCTTAAATAATGCAGCAGAGTCCTTACATAATGCAACAAAGTCCTTAAATAATGCAACAAAGTTCTTAAATAATGCAGCAGAGTCCTTAAATAATGCAGCAAAGTCCTTAAGTACCATAGCAGAGTCCTTAAATAATGCAGCAGAGACCTTAAATAATGCAACAAAGTCCTTAAATAATGAAGCAGATTCCTTAAATTCTGCAGCAGTGTCCTTAAATAATGCATCAAAGTCCTTAAATAATGCAGCAGAGTCCTTAAATAATGCAGCAAAGTAATTAAATAATGCAGCAGAGTCCTTAAATAATGCAGCAAAGTCCTTAAATAATGCAGCAGAGTCCTTAAATACCAAAGCATAGTCCTTAAATAATGCGGCAGAGTCCTTAAATAATGCAAAAAAGTCCTTAAATAATGCAGCAGAGTCCTTAAATAATGCAACAAAGTCCTTAAATAATGCAGCAAAGTCCTTAAATAAAGCAGCAAAGTCCTTACATAATGCAGCAGAGTCCTTAAACAATGCATCTGAGTCCCCAATTGCTTCAGCAGAGTCATTAAACACTGCAGCAGAGTCCTTAAATAATGCAGCAAAGTCTTAAATAATGCAGCAGAGTCCTTAAATAACGCAGCAGTCCTTAAATAATGCAGCAAAGTCCTTAAATAATGCAGCAGAGTCCTTAAATACCGCAGCAGAGTCATTAAATAATGCAGCAGAGTCCTTAAATAATACAGCAGAGACCTTAAATAATGCAGCTGAGTCCTCAAATGCTTCAGCAAAGTCATTAAATAATGCAGCAGAGTCCTTAAATAATGCAATAAAGTCCTTAAATAATGCAGCAGACTTCTAACATAATGCAACATAGTCCTTAAATAATGCAGCAGAGTCCTTATATAATGCAACAAAGTCATTAAATAATGCAGCAGAGTCCTTAAATAATGCAGCAAAGTCCTTAAATAATACAGCAGAGTCCTTAAGTACCACAGCATAGTCCTTAAATAATGCAGCAAAGTCCTTAAATAATGCAGCAGAGTCCTTAAATAATGCAACAAAGTCCTTAAATAATGCAGCAGAGTCCTTAAATACCGCAGCAGAGTCCTTAAATAATGCAGCAAAGTCCTTAAATAATACAACAAAGTCCTTAAATAATGCAGCAGAGTCATTAAATAATGCAGCACAGTCCTTAAATAATGCAGCAGAGTCCTTAAATAATGCAGCAAATTCCTTAAATAATGCAGCAGAGTCATTAAATAATGCAATAAAGTCCTTAAATAATGCAACAGAGTCCTTAAATAATGCAGCAAAGTCCTTAAATAATGCAGCAGAGTCCTTAAATAATGCAAAAAAGTCCTTAAATAATGCAGCAGAGTCCTTAAATAATACAGCAAAGTCCTTAAATAATGCAGCAGAGTCCTTAAATAATGCAACAAAGTCCTTAAATAATGCAGTAGAGTCCTTAAATAATACAGCAAAGTCCTTAAATAATGCAGCAGAGTCCTAAAATAATGCAGCAAAGTCCTTAAATAATGCAGCAGAGTCCTTAAATACCGCAGCAGAGTCCTTAAATAATGCAGCAAAGTAATTAAATAATGCAGCAAAGTCCTTAAATAATGCAGCAGAGTCCTTAAATACCAAAGCATAGTCCTTAAATAATGCGGCAGAGTCCTTAAATAATGCAACAAAGTCCTTAAATAATGCAGCAGAGTCCTTAAATAATGCAACAAAGTCCTTAAATAATGCAGCAAAGTCCTTAAATAAAGCAGCAAAGTCCTTACATAATGCAGCAGAGTCCTTAAACAATGCATCTGAGTCCCCAATTGCTTCAGCACAGTCATTAAACACTGCAGCAGAGTCCTTAAATAATGCAGCAAAGTCTTAAATAATGCAGCAGAGTCCTTAAATAACGCAGCAGTCCTTAAATAATGCAGCAAAGTCCTTAAATAATGCAGCAGAGTCCTTAAATACCGCAGCAGAGTCATTAAATAATGCAGCAGAGTCCTTATATAATACAGCAGAGACCTTAAATAATGCAGCTGAATCCTCAAATGCTTCAGCAGAGTCATTAAATAATGCAGCAGAGTCCTTAAATAATGCAATAAAGTCCTTAAATAATGCAGCAGAGTCCTTAAATAATGCAGCAAAGTCCTTAAATAATGCAGCAGACTTCTAACATAATGCAACATAGTCCTTAAATAACGCAGCAGAGTCCTTATATAATGCAACAAAGTCATTAAATAATGCAGCAGAGTCCTTAAATAATGCAGCAAAGTCCCTAAATAATACAGCAGAGTCCTTAAGTACCACAGCATAGTCCTTAAATAATGCAGCAAAGTCCTTAAATAATGCAGCAGAGTCCTTAAATAATGCAACAAAGTCCTTAAATAATGCAGCAGAGTCCTTAAATACCGCAGCAGAGTCCTTAAATAATGCAGCAAAGTCCTTAAATAATACAACAAAGTCCTTAAATAATGCAGCAGAGTCATTAAATAATGCAGCAAAGTCCTTAAATAATGCAGCAGAGTCCTTAAATAATGCAGCAAATTCCTTAAATAATGCAGCAGAGTCATTAAATAATGCAATAAAGTCCTTAAAAAATGCAACAGAGTCCTTAAATAATGCAGCAAAGTCCTTAAATAATGCAGCAGAGTCCTTAAATAAAGCAAAAAAGTCCTTAAATAATGCAGCAGAGTCCTTAAATAATACAGCAAAGTCCTTAAATAATGCAGCAGAGTCCTTAAATAATGCAACAAAGTCCTTAAATAATGCAGTAGAGTCCTTAAATAATACAGCAAAGTCCTTAAATAATGCAGCAGAGTCCTAAAATAATGCAGCAAAGTCCTTAAATAATGCAGCAGAGTTCTTAAACACAGCAGCAGAGTCCTTAAATAATGCAGCAAGTAATTAAATAATGCAGCAAAGTCCTTAAGTAATGCAGCAAAGTCCTTAATTGATGCAGCAAAGTCCTTAAATAATGTAACAAATTCCTTAAATAATGCAGCAGCGTCCTTAAATAATGCAACAAATTCCTTAAATAATGCAGCAGAGTCCTTAAATACCACAGCAGAGTCCTTAAATAATGCAGCAGAGACCTTAAATAATGCAACAAAGTCCTTAAATAATGCAGCAGATTCCTTAAATTCTGCAGCAGCGTCCTTAAATAATGCATCAAAGTCCTTAAATAATGCAGCAGAGTCCTTAAATACCGCAGCAGAGTCCTTAAATAATGCAGCAAATTCCTTAAATAATGCAGCAGAGTCCTTAAATAATGCAGCTGAGTCCTCAAATGCTTCGGCAGAGTCATTAAATAATGCAGCAGCGTCCTTAAATAATGCATCAAAGTCCTTAAATAATGCAGCAGAGTCCTTAAATACCGCAGCAGAGTCCTTAAATAATGCAGCAAATTCCTTAAATAATGCAGCAGAGTCCTTAAATAATGCAGCTGAGTCCTCAAATGCTTCAGCAGGATCCTTAAATAATGCAGCAGGATCCTTAAATAATGCAATAAAGTCCTTAAATTATGCAGCAGAGTCCTTAAATAATGCAGCAAAGTCCTTAAATAATGCAGCAGAGTCCTTACATAATGCAACAAACTCCTTAAATAATGCAGCAGAGTCCTTAAATAATGCAACAAAGTTCTTAAATAATGCATCAAAGTCCTTAAATAATGCAGCAAAGTCCTTAAATAATGCAGCAAAGTCGTTAAGTACCATAGCAGAGTCCTTAAATAATGCAGCAGAGACCTTAAATAATGCAACAAAGTCCTTAAATAATGCAGCAGATTCCTTAAATTCTGCAGCAGCGTCCTTAAATAATGCAGCAAAGTCCTTAAATAATGCAGCAGAGTCCTTAAATAATGCAACAAAGTCCTTAAATAATGCAAAAGAGTCCTTAAATAAAGCAGCAAAGCCCTTACATAATGCAGCAGAGTCCTTAAATAATGCATCTGAGTCCCCAAATGCTTCATCAGAGTCATTAAATACTGCAGCAGAGTCCTTAAATAATGCAACAAAGTCCTTAAATAATCCAGCAGCGTCCTTAAATAATGCAACAAATTCCTTAAATAATGCAGCAGAGTCCTTAAATACCACAGCAGAGTCGTTAAATAATGCAGCAGAGACCTTAAATAATGCAACAAAGTCCTTAAATAATGCAGCAGATTCCTTAAATTCTGCAGCAGCGTCCTTAAATAATGCATCAAAGTCCTTAAATAATGCAGCAGAGTCCTTAAATACCGCAGCAGAGTCCTTAAATAATGCAGCAAATTCCTTAAATAATGCAGCAGAGTCCTTAAATAATGCAGCTGAGTCCTCAAATGCTTCAGCAGAGTCATTAAATAATGCAGCAAAGTCCTTAAATAATGCAGCAGAGTCCTTAAATAATGCAGCTGAGTCCTCAAATGCTTCAGAAGAGTCATTAAATAATGCAGAAGACTCCTTAAATAATGCAGGAAAGTCCTTAAATAAAGCAGCAGAGTCGTTAAATAATGCAGCAAAGTCCTTAAATAATGCAGCTGAGTCCTCAAATGCTTCAGCAGGATCCTTAAATAATGCAGCAGGATCCTTAAATAATGCAATAAAGTCCTTAAATTATGCAGCAGAGTCCTTAAATAATGCAGCAAAGTCCTTAAATAATGCAGCAGAGTCCTTACATAATGCAACAAACTCCTTAAATAATGCAGCAGAGTCCTTAAATAATGCAACAAAGTCCTTAAATAATGCAAAAGAGTCCTTAAATAAAGCAGCAAAGCCCTTACATAATGCAGCAGAGTCCTTAAATAATGCATCTGAGTGCCCAAATGCTTCAGCAGAGTCATTAAATACTGCAGCAGAGACCTTAAATAATGCAACAAAGTCCTTAAATAATGCAGCAGAGTCCTTAAATACCGCAGCAGAGTCCTTAAATAATGCAGCAAATTCCTTACATAATGCAGCAGAGTCCTTAAATAATGCAGCTGAGTCCTCAAATGCTTCAGCAGAGTCGTTAAATAATGCAGCAAAGTCCTTAAATAATGCAGCAGACTCCTTACATAATGCAACAAAGTCCTTACATAATGCAGCAGAGTACTTATATAATGCAACAAAGTTATTAAATAATGCAGCAAAGTCCTTAAATAATGCAGCAAAGTCCTTAAATAATGCAGCAGAGTCCTTAAATAATGCAACAAATTCCTTAAATAATGCAGCAGAGTCCTTAAATAATGCAGCAAAGTCCTTAAATCATGCAGCTGAGTCCTCAAATGCTTCAGCAGAGTCCTTAAATAATGCAGCAGAGACCTTAAATAATGCAGTTGAGTCCTCAAATGCTTCAGCAGATTCATTAAATAATGCAGCAAAGTCCTTAAATAATGCAGCAGACTCCTTACATAATGCAACAAAGTCCTTAAATAATGCAGCAGAGTCCTTAAATACCGCAGCAGAGTCCTTAAATAATGCAGCAAATTCCTTAAATAATGCAGCAGAGTCCTTAAATAATGCAGCTGAGTCCTCAAATGCTTCAGCAGAGTCGTTAAATAATGCAGCAAAGTCCTTAAATAATGCAGCAGACTCCTTACATAATGCAACAAAGTCCTTAAATAATGCAGCAGAGTACTTATATAATGCAACAAAGTTATTAAATAATGCAGCAAAGTCCTTAAATAATGCAGCAGAGTCCTTAAATAATGCAACAAATTCCTTAAATAATGCAGCAGAGTCCTTAAATAATGCATCAAAGTCCTTAAATAATGCAGCAGAGTCCTTAAATAATGCAGCAAAGTTCTTAAATAATGCAGCAGAGTCCTTAAATAACGCAGCAGAGTCGTTAAATAATGCAGCAAAGTCCTTAAATAATGCAGCTGAGTCCTCAAATGCTTCAGCAGGATCCTTAAATAATGCAGCAGAGACCTTTAATAATGCAGCTGAGTCCTCAAATGCTTCAGCAGAGTCATTAAATAATGCAGCAGGATCCTAAAATAATGCAATAAAGTCCTTAAATTATGCAGCAGAGTCCTTAAATAATGCAGCAAAGTCCTTAAATAATGCAGCAGAGTCCTTACATAATGCAACAAAGTCCTTAAATAATGCAGCAGAGTCCTTAAATAATGCAACAAAGTTCTTAAATAATGCAGCAGAGTCCTTAAATAATGCAGCAAAGTCCTTAAGTACCATAGCAGAGTCCTTAAATAATGCAGCAGAGACCTTAAATAATGCAACAAAGTCCTTAAATAATGAAGCAGATTCCTTAAATTCTGCAGCAGTGTCCTTAAATAATGCATCAAAGTCCTTAAATAATGCAGCAGAGTCCTTAAATAATGCAGCAAAGTAATTAAATAATGCAGCAGAGTCCTTAAATAATGCAGCAAAGTCCTTAAATAATGCAGCAGAGTCCTTAAATACCAAAGCATAGTCCTTAAATAATGCGGCAGAGTCCTTAAATAATGCAACAAAGTCCTTAAATAATGCAGCAGAGTCCTTAAATAATGCAACAAAGTCCTTAAATAATGCAGCAAAGTCCTTAAATAAAGCAGCAAAGTCCTTACATAATGCAGCAGAGTCCTTAAACAATGCATCTGAGTCCCCAATTGCTTCAGCAGAGTCATTAAACACTGCAGCAGAGTCCTTAAATAATGCAGCAAAGTCTTAAATAATGCAGCAGAGTCCTTAAATAACGCAGCAGTCCTTAAATAATGCAGCAAAGTCCTTAAATAATGCAGCAGAGTCCTTAAATACCGCAGCAGAGTCATTAAATAATGCAGCAGAGTCCTTAAATAATACAGCAGAGACCTTAAATAATGCAGCTGAGTCCTCAAATGCTTCAGCAAAGTCATTAAATAATGCAGCAGAGTCCTTAAATAATGCAATAAAGTCCTTAAATAATGCAGCAGACTTCTAACATAATGCAACATAGTCCTTAAATAATGCAGCAGAGTCCTTATATAATGCAACAAAGTCATTAAATAATGCAGCAGAGTCCTTAAATAATGCAGCAAAGTCCTTAAATAATACAGCAGAGTCCTTAAGTACCACAGCATAGTCCTTAAATAATGCAGCAAAGTCCTTAAATAATGCAGCAGAGTCCTTAAATAATGCAACAAAGTCCTTAAATAATGCAGCAGAGTCCTTAAATACCGCAGCAGAGTCCTTAAATAATGCAGCAAAGTCCTTAAATAATACAACAAAGTCCTTAAATAATGCAGCAGAGTCATTAAATAATGCAGCAAAGTCCTTAAATAATGCAGCAGAGTCCTTAAATAATGCAGCAAATTCCTTAAATAATGCAGCAGAGTCATTAAATAATGCAATAAAGTCCTTAAATAATGCAACAGAGTCCTTAAATAATGCAGCAAAGTCCTTAAATAATGCAGCAGAGTCCTTAAATAATGCAAAAAAGTCCTTAAATAATGCAGCAGAGTCCTTAAATAATACAGCAAAGTCCTTAAATAATGCAGCAGAGTCCTTAAATAATGCAACAAAGTCCTTAAATAATGCAGTAGAGTCCTTAAATAATACAGCAAAGTCCTTAAATAATGCAGCAGAGTCCTAAAATAATGCAGCAAAGTCCTTAAATAATGCAGCAGAGTTCTTAAACACAGCAGCAGAGTCCTTAAATAATGCAGCAAGTAATTAAATAATGCAGCAGAGTCCTTAAGTAATGCAGCAAAGTCCTTAATTAATGCAGCAAAGTCCTTAAATAATGCAACAAATTCCTTAAATAATGCAGCAGAGTCCTTAAATAATGCAACAAATTCCTTAAATAATGCAGCAGAGTCCTTAAATACCACAGCAGAGTCCTTAAATAATGCAGCAGAGACCTTAAATAATGCAACAAAGTCCTTAAATAATGCAGCAGATTCCTTAAATTCTGCAGCAGCGTCCTTAAATAATGCAGCAGAGTCCTTAAATACCGCAGCAGAGTCCTTAAATAATGCAGCAAATTCCTTAAATAATGCAGCAGAGTCCTTAAATAATGCAGCTGAGTCCTCAAATGCTTCAGCAGAGTCATTAAATAATGCAGCAAAGTCCTTAAATAATGCAGCAGAGTCCTTAAATAATGCAGCTGAGTCCTCAAATGCTTCAGCAGAGTCATTAAATAATGCAGAAGACTCCTTAAATAATGCAGGAAAGTCCTTAAATAAAGCAGCAGAGTCCTTAGATAATGCAGCAGAGTCGTTAAATAATGCAGCAAAGTCCTTAAATAATGCAGCTGAGTCCTCAAATGCTTCAGCAGGATCCTTAAATAATGCAGCAGGATCCTTAAATAATGCAATAAAGTCCTTAAATTATGCAGCAGAGTCCTTAAATAATGCAGCAGAGTCCTTACATAATGCAACAAACTCCTTAAATAATGCAGCAGAGTCCTTAAATAATGCAACAAAGTTCTTAAATAATGCATCAAAGTCCTTAAATAATGCAGCAAAGTCCTTAAATAATGCAGCAAAGTCGTTAAGTACCATAGCAGAGTCCTTAAATAATGCAGCAGAGACCTTAAATAATGCAACAAAGTCCTTAAATAATGCAGCAGATTCCTTAAATTCTGCAGCAGCGTCCTTAAATAATGCAACAAAGTCCTTAAATAATGCAGCAGAGTCCTTAAATAATGCAACAAAGTCCTTAAATAATGCAGCAAAGTCCTTAAATAAAGCAGCAAAGTCCTTACATAATGCAGCAGAGTCCTTAAACAATGCATCTGAGTCCCCAATTGCTTCAGCAGAGTCATTAAACACTGCAGCAGAGTCCTTAAATAATGCAGCAAAGTCTTAAATAATGCAGCAGAGTCCTTAAATAACGCAGCAGTCCTTAAATAATGCAGCAAAGTCCTTAAATAATGCAGCAGAGTCCTTAAATACCGCAGCAGAGTCATTAAATAATGCAGCAGAGTCCTTAAATAATACAGCAGAGACCTTAAATAATGCAGCTGAGTCCTCAAATGCTTCAGCAAAGTCATTAAATAATGCAGCAGAGTCCTTAAATAATGCAATAAAGTCCTTAAATAATGCAGCAGACTTCTAACATAATGCAACATAGTCCTTAAATAATGCAGCAGAGTCCTTATATAATGCAACAAAGTCATTAAATAATGCAGCAGAGTCCTTAAATAATGCAGCAAAGTCCTTAAATAATACAGCAGAGTCCTTAAGTACCACAGCATAGTCCTTAAATAATGCAGCAAAGTCCTTAAATAATGCAGCAGAGTCCTTAAATAATGCAACAAAGTCCTTAAATAATGCAGCAGAGTCCTTAAATACCGCAGCAGAGTCCTTAAATAATGCAGCAAAGTCCTTAAATAATACAACAAAGTCCTTAAATAATGCAGCAGAGTCATTAAATAATGCAGCAAAGTCCTTAAATAATGCAGCAGAGTCCTTAAATAATGCAGCAAATTCCTTAAATAATGCAGCAGAGTCATTAAATAATGCAATAAAGTCCTTAAATAATGCAACAGAGTCCTTAAATAATGCAGCAAAGTCCTTAAATAATGCAGCAGAGTCCTTAAATAATGCAAAAAAGTCCTTAAATAATGCAGCAGAGTCCTTAAATAATACAGCAAAGTCCTTAAATAATGCAGCAGAGTCCTTAAATAATGCAACAAAGTCCTTAAATAATGCAGTAGAGTCCTTAAATAATACAGCAAAGTCCTTAAATAATGCAGCAGAGTCCTAAAATAATGCAGCAAAGTCCTTAAATAATGCAGCAGAGTTCTTAAACACAGCAGCAGAGTCCTTAAATAATGCAGCAAGTAATTAAATAATGCAGCAGAGTCCTTAAGTAATGCAGCAAAGTCCTTAATTAATGCAGCAAAGTCCTTAAATAATGCAACAAATTCCTTAAATAATGCAGCAGAGTCCTTAAATAATGCAACAAATTCCTTAAATAATGCAGCAGAGTCCTTAAATACCACAGCAGAGTCCTTAAATAATGCAGCAGAGACCTTAAATAATGCAACAAAGTCCTTAAATAATGCAGCAGATTCCTTAAATTCTGCAGCAGCGTCCTTAAATAATGCAGCAGAGTCCTTAAATACCGCAGCAGAGTCCTTAAATAATGCAGCAAATTCCTTAAATAATGCAGCAGAGTCCTTAAATAATGCAGCTGAGTCCTCAAATGCTTCAGCAGAGTCATTAAATAATGCAGCAAAGTCCTTAAATAATGCAGCAGAGTCCTTAAATAATGCAGCTGAGTCCTCAAATGCTTCAGCAGAGTCATTAAATAATGCAGAAGACTCCTTAAATAATGCAGGAAAGTCCTTAAATAAAGCAGCAGAGTCCTTAGATAATGCAGCAGAGTCGTTAAATAATGCAGCAAAGTCCTTAAATAATGCAGCTGAGTCCTCAAATGCTTCAGCAGGATCCTTAAATAATGCAGCAGGATCCTTAAATAATGCAATAAAGTCCTTAAATTATGCAGCAGAGTCCTTAAATAATGCAGCAGAGTCCTTACATAATGCAACAAACTCCTTAAATAATGCAGCAGAGTCCTTAAATAATGCAACAAAGTTCTTAAATAATGCATCAAAGTCCTTAAATAATGCAGCAAAGTCCTTAAATAATGCAGCAAAGTCGTTAAGTACCATAGCAGAGTCCTTAAATAATGCAGCAGAGACCTTAAATAATGCAACAAAGTCCTTAAATAATGCAGCAGATTCCTTAAATTCTGCAGCAGCGTCCTTAAATAATGCAACAAAGTCCTTAAATAATGCAGCAGAGTCCTTAAATAATGCAACAAAGTCCTTAAATAATGCAAAAGAGTCCTTAAATAATGCAGCTGAGTCCTCAAATGCTTCAGCAGGATCCTTAAATAATGCAGCAGGATCCTTAAATAATGCAGCAAAGTCCTTAAATAATGCAGCAGAGTCCTTACATAATGCAACAAACTCCTTAAATAATGCAGCAGAGTCCTTAAATAATGCAACAAAGTCCTTAAATAATGCAAAAGAGTCCTTAAATAAAGCAGCAAAGCCCTTACATAATGCAGCAGAGTCCTTAAATAATGCATCTGAGTGCCCAAATGCTTCAGCAGAGTCATTAAATACTGCAGCAGAGACCTTAAATAATGCAACAAAGTCCTTAAATAATGCAGCAGAGTCCTTAAATACCGCAGCAGAGTCCTTAAATAATGCAGCTGAGTCCTCAAATACTTCAGCAGAGTCATTAAATAATGCAGAAGAGTCCTTAAATAATGCAGCAAAGTTCTTAAATAATGCAGCAGAGTCCTTAAATAACGCAGCAGAGTCGTTAAATAATGCAGCAAAGTCCTTAAATAATGCAGCTGAGTCCTCAAATGCTTCAGCAGGATCCTTAAATAATGCAGCAGAGACCTTTAATAATGCAGCTGAGTCCTCAAATGCTTCAGCAGAGTCATTAAATAATGCAGCAGGATCCTAAAATAATGCAATAAAGTCCTTAAATTATGCAGCAGAGTCCTTAAATAATGCAGCAAAGTCCTTAAATAATGCAGCAGAGTCCTTACATAATGCAACAAAGTCCTTAAATAATGCAGCAGAGTCCTTAAATAATGCAACAAAGTTCTTAAATAATGCAGCAGAGTCCTTAAATAATGCAGCAAAGTCCTTAAGTACCATAGCAGAGTCCTTAAATAATGCAGAAGAGACCTTAAATAATGCAACAAAGTCCTTAAATAATGAAGCAGATTCCTTAAATTCTGCAGCAGTGTCCTTAAATAATGCATCAAAGTCCTTAAATAATGCAGCAGAGTCCTTAAATACCGCAGCAGAGTCCTTAAATAATGCAGCAAAGTAATTAAATAATGCAGCAGAGTCCTTAAATAATGCAGCAAAGTCCTTAAATAATGCAGCAGAGTCCTTAAATACCAAAGCATAGTACTTAAATAATGCGGCAGAGTCCTTAAATAATGCAACAAAGTCCTTAAATAATGCAGCTGAGTCCTTAAATAATGCAACAAAGTCCTTAAATAATGCAGCAAAGTCCTTAAATAAAGCAGCAAAGTCCTTACATAATGCAGCAGAGTCCTTAAACAATGCATCTGAGTCCCCAATTGCTTCAGCAGAGTCATTAAACACTGCAGCAGAGTCCTTAAATAATGCAGCAAAGTCTTAAATAATGCAGCAGAGTCCTTAAATAACGCAGCAGTCCTTAAATAATGCAGCAAAGTCCTTAAATAATGCAGCAGAGTCCTTAAATACCGCAGCAGAGTCATTAAATAATGCAGCAGAGTCCTTAAATAATACAGCAGAGACCTTAAATAATGCAGCTGAGTCCTCAAATGCTTCAGCAGAGTCATTAAATAATGCAGCAGAGTCCTTAAATAATGCAATAAAGTCCTTAAATAATGCAGCAGAGTCCTTAAATAATGCGGCAAGTCCTTAAATAATGCAGCAGACTTCTAACATAATGCAACATAGTCCTTAAATAATGCAGCAGAGTCCTTATATAATGCAACAAAGTCATTAAATAATGCAGCAGAGTCCTTAAATAATGCAGCAAAGTCCTTAAATAATACAGCAGAGTCCTTAAGTACCACAGCATAGTCCTTAAATAATGCAGCAAAGTCCTTAAATAATGCAGCAGAGTCCTTAAATAATGCAACAAAGTCCTTAAATAATGCAGCAGAGTCCTTAAATACCGCAGCAGAGTCCTTAAATAATGCAGCAAAGTCATTAAATAATACAACAAAGTCCTTAAATAATGCAGCAGAGTCATTAAATAATGCAGCAAAGTCCTTAAATAATGCAGCAGAGTCCTTAAATAATGCAGCAAATTCCTTAAATAATGCAGCAGAGTCATTAAATAATGCAATAAAGTCCTTAAATAATGCAACAGAGTCCTTAAATAATGCAGCAAAGTCCTTAAATAATGCAGCAGAGTCCTTAAATAATGCAAAAAAGTCCTTAAATAATGCAGCAGAGTCCTTAAATAATACAGCAAAGTCCTTAAATAATGCAGCAGAGTCCTTAAATAATGCAACAAAGTCCTTAAATAATGCAGTAGAGTCCTTAAATAATACAGCAAAGTCCTTAAATAATGCAGCAGAGTCCTAAAATAATGCAGCAAAGTCCTTAAATAATGCAGCAGAGTTCTTAAACACAGCAGCAGAGTCCTTAAATAATGCATCAAGTAATTAAATAATGCAGCAGAGTCCTTAAGTAATGCAGCAAAGTCCTTAATTAATGCAGCAAAGTCCTTAAATAATGCAACAAATTCCTTAAATAATGCAGCAGCGTCCTTAAATAATGCAACAAATTTCTTAAATAATGCAGCAGAGTCCTTAAATACCACAGCAGAGTCCTTAAATAATGCAGCAGAGACCTTAAATAATGCAACAAAGTCCTTAAATAATGCAGCAGATTCCTTAAATTCTGCAGCAGCGTCCTTAAATAATGCATCAAAGTCCTTAAATAATGCAGCAGAGTCCTTAAATACCGCAGCAGAGTCCTTAAATAATGCAGCAAATTCCTTATATAATGCAGCAGAGTCCTTAAATAATGCAGCAGAGTCCTCAAATGCTTCAGCAGAGTCATTAAATAATGCAGCAAAGTCCTTAAATAATGCAGCAGAGTCCTTAAATAATGCAGCTGAGTCCTCAAATGCTTCAGCAGAGTCATTAAATAATGCAGAAGACTCCTTAAATAATGCAGGAAAGTCCTTAAATAAAGCAGCAGAGTCCTTAGATAATGCAGCAGAGTCGTTAAATAATGCAGCAAAGTCCTTAAATAATGCAGCTGAGTCCTCAAATGCTTCAGCAGGATCCTTAAATAATGCAGCAGGATCCTTAAATAATGCAATAAAGTCCTTAAATTATGCAGCAGAGTCCTTAAATAATGCAGCAAAGTCCTTAAATAATGCAGCAGAGTCCTTACATAATGCAACAAACTCCTTAAATAATGCAGCAGAGTCCTTAAATAATGCAACAAAGTTCTTAAATAATGCATCAAAGTCCTTAAATAATGCAGCAAAGTCCTTAAATAATGCAGCAAATTCCTTAAATAATGCAGCAGAGTCCTTAAATAATGCAGCTGAGTCCTCAAATACTTCAGCAGAGTCATTAAATAATGCAGAAGAGTCCTTAAATAATGCAGCAAAGTTCTTAAATAATGCAGCAGAGTCCTTAAATAACGCAGCAGAGTCGTTAAATAATGCAGCAAAGTCCTTAAATAATGCAGCTGAGTCCTCAAATGCTTCAGCAGGATCCTTAAATAATGCAGCAGAGACCTTTAATAATGCAGCTGAGTCCTCAAATGCTTCAGCAGAGTCATTAAATAATGCAGCAGGATCCTAAAATAATGCAATAAAGTCCTTAAATTATGCAGCAGAGTCCTTAAATAATGCAGCAAAGTCCTTAAATAATGCAGCAGAGTCCTTACATAATGCAACAAAGTCCTTAAATAATGCAGCAGAGTCCTTAAATAATGCAACAAAGTTCTTAAATAATGCAGCAGAGTCCTTAAATAATGCAGCAAAGTCCTTAAGTACCATAGCAGAGTCCTTAAATAATGCAGCAGAGACCTTAAATAATGCAACAAAGCCCTTAAATAATGAAGCAGATTCCTTAAATTCTGCAGCAGTGTCCTTAAATAATGCATCAAAGTCCTTAAATAATGCAGCAGAGTCCTTAAATAATGCAGCAAAGTAATTAAATAATGCAGCAGAGTCCTTAAATAATGCAGCAAAGTCCTTAAATAATGCAGCAGAGTCCTTAAATACCAAAGCATAGTCCTTAAATAATGCGGCAGAGTCCTTAAATAATGCAACAAAGTCCTTAAATAATGCAGCAGAGTCCTTAAATAATGCAACAAAGTCCTTAAATAATGCAGCAAAGTCCTTAAATAAAGCAGCAAAGTCCTTACATAATGCAGCAGAGTCCTTAAACAATGCATCTGAGTCCCCAATTGCTTCAGCAGAGTCATTAAACACTGCAGCAGAGTCCTTAAATAATGCAGCAAAGTCTTAAATAATGCAGCAGAGTCCTTAAATAACGCAGCAGTCCTTAAATAATGCAGCAAAGTCCTTAAATAATGCAGCAGAGTCCTTAAATACCGCAGCAGAGTCATTAAATAATGCAGCAGAGTCCTTAAATAATACAGCAGAGACCTTAAATAATGCAGCTGAGTCCTCAAATGCTTCAGCAAAGTCATTAAATAATGCAGCAGAGTCCTTAAATAATGCAATAAAGTCCTTAAATAATGCAGCAGACTTCTAACATAATGCAACATAGTCCTTAAATAATGCAGCAGAGTCCTTATATAATGCAACAAAGTCATTAAATAATGCAGCAGAGTCCTTAAATAATGCAGCAAAGTCCTTAAATAATACAGCAGAGTCCTTAAGTACCACAGCATAGTCCTTAAATAATGCAGCAAAGTCCTTAAATAATGCAGCAGAGTCCTTAAATAATGCAACAAAGTCCTTAAATAATGCAGCAGAGTCCTTAAATACCGCAGCAGAGTCCTTAAATAATGCAGCAAAGTCCTTAAATAATACAACAAAGTCCTTAAATAATGCAGCAGAGTCATTAAATAATGCAGCAAAGTCCTTAAATAATGCAGCAGAGTCCTTAAATAATGCAGCAAATTCCTTAAATAATGCAGCAGAGTCATTAAATAATGCAATAAAGTCCTTAAATAATGCAACAGAGTCCTTAAATAATGCAGCAAAGTCCTTAAATAATGCAGCAGAGTCCTTAAATAATGCAAAAAAGTCCTTAAATAATGCAGCAGAGTCCTTAAATAATACAGCAAAGTCCTTAAATAATGCAGCAGAGTCCTTAAATAATGCAACAAAGTCCTTAAATAATGCAGTAGAGTCCTTAAATAATACAGCAAAGTCCTTAAATAATGCAGCAGAGTCCTAAAATAATGCAGCAAAGTCCTTAAATAATGCAGCAGAGTTCTTAAACACAGCAGCAGAGTCCTTAAATAATGCAGCAAGTAATTAAATAATGCAGCAGAGTCCTTAAGTAATGCAGCAAAGTCCTTAATTAATGCAGCAAAGTCCTTAAATAATGCAACAAATTCCTTAAATAATGCAGCAGAGTCCTTAAATAATGCAACAAATTCCTTAAATAATGCAGCAGAGTCCTTAAATACCACAGCAGAGTCCTTAAATAATGCAGCAGAGACCTTAAATAATGCAACAAAGTCCTTAAATAATGCAGCAGATTCCTTAAATTCTGCAGCAGCGTCCTTAAATAATGCAGCAGAGTCCTTAAATACCGCAGCAGAGTCCTTAAATAATGCAGCAAATTCCTTAAATAATGCAGCAGAGTCCTTAAATAATGCAGCTGAGTCCTCAAATGCTTCAGCAGAGTCATTAAATAATGCAGCAAAGTCCTTAAATAATGCAGCAGAGTCCTTAAATAATGCAGCTGAGTCCTCAAATGCTTCAGCAGAGTCATTAAATAATGCAGAAGACTCCTTAAATAATGCAGGAAAGTCCTTAAATAAAGCAGCAGAGTCCTTAGATAATGCAGCAGAGTCGTTAAATAATGCAGCAAAGTCCTTAAATAATGCAGCTGAGTCCTCAAATGCTTCAGCAGGATCCTTAAATAATGCAGCAGGATCCTTAAATAATGCAATAAAGTCCTTAAATTATGCAGCAGAGTCCTTAAATAATGCAGCAGAGTCCTTACATAATGCAACAAACTCCTTAAATAATGCAGCAGAGTCCTTAAATAATGCAACAAAGTTCTTAAATAATGCATCAAAGTCCTTAAATAATGCAGCAAAGTCCTTAAATAATGCAGCAAAGTCGTTAAGTACCATAGCAGAGTCCTTAAATAATGCAGCAGAGACCTTAAATAATGCAACAAAGTCCTTAAATAATGCAGCAGATTCCTTAAATTCTGCAGCAGCGTCCTTAAATAATGCAACAAAGTCCTTAAATAATGCAGCAGAGTCCTTAAATAATGCAACAAAGTCCTTAAATAATGCAAAAGAGTCCTTAAATAATGCAGCTGAGTCCTCAAATGCTTCAGCAGGATCCTTAAATAATGCAGCAGGATCCTTAAATAATGCAGCAAAGTCCTTAAATAATGCAGCAGAGTCCTTACATAATGCAACAAACTCCTTAAATAATGCAGCAGAGTCCTTAAATAATGCAACAAAGTCCTTAAATAATGCAAAAGAGTCCTTAAATAAAGCAGCAAAGCCCTTACATAATGCAGCAGAGTCCTTAAATAATGCATCTGAGTGCCCAAATGCTTCAGCAGAGTCATTAAATACT
Organism: Phyllobates terribilis; assembly: GCF_046119375.1. Taxonomy (NCBI): domain Eukaryota; kingdom Metazoa; phylum Chordata; class Amphibia; order Anura; family Dendrobatidae; genus Phyllobates; species Phyllobates terribilis. Next base: position 1,467,553 of record NW_027363048.1, read on the forward strand.
GCAGCAGAGACCTTAAATAATGCAACAAAGTCCTTAAATAATGCAGCAGAGTCCTTAAATACCGCAGCAGAGTCCTTAAATAATGCAGCTGAGTCCTCAAATACTTCAGCAGAGTCATTAAATAATGCAGAAGAGTCCTTAAATAATGCAGCAAAGTTCTTAAATAATGCAGCAGAGTCCTTAAATAACGCAGCAGAGTCGTTAAATAATGCAGCAAAGTCCTTAAATAATGCAGCTGAGTCCTCAAATGCTTCAGCAGGATCCTTAAATAATGCAGCAGAGACCTTTAATAATGCAGCTGAGTCCTCAAATGCTTCAGCAGAGTCATTAAATAATGCAGCAGGATCCTAAAATAATGCAATAAAGTCCTTAAATTATGCAGCAGAGTCCTTAAATAATGCAGCAAAGTCCTTAAATAATGCAGCAGAGTCCTTACATAATGCAACAAAGTCCTTAAATAATGCAGCAGAGTCCTTAAATAATGCAACAAAGTTCTTAAATAATGCAGCAGAGTCCTTAAATAATGCAGCAAAGTCCTTAAGTACCATAGCAGAGTCCTTAAATAATGCAGAAGAGACCTTAAATAATGCAACAAAGTCCTTAAATAATGAAGCAGATTCCTTAAATTCTGCAGCAGTGTCCTTAAATAATGCATCAAAGTCCTTAAATAATGCAGCAGAGTCCTTAAATACCGCAGCAGAGTCCTTAAATAATGCAGCAAAGTAATTAAATAATGCAGCAGAGTCCTTAAATAATGCAGCAAAGTCCTTAAATAATGCAGCAGAGTCCTTAAATACCAAAGCATAGTACTTAAATAATGCGGCAGAGTCCTTAAATAATGCAACAAAGTCCTTAAATAATGCAGCTGAGTCCTCAAATGCTTCAGCAGGATCCTTAAATAATGCAGCAGGATCCTTAAATAATGCAATAAAGTCCTTAAATTATGCAGCAGAGTCCTTAAATAATGCAGCAAAGTCCTTAAATAATGCAGCAGAGTCCTTACATAATGCAACAAACTCCTTAAATAATGCAGCAGAGTCCTTAAATAATGCAACAAAGTTCTTAAATAATGCATCAAAGTCCTTAAATAATGCAGCAAAGTCCTTAAATAATGCAGCAAATTCCTTAAATAATGCAGCAGAGTCCTTAAATAATGCAGCTGAGTCCTCAAATACTTCAGCAGAGTCATTAAATAATGCAGAAGAGTCCTTAAATAATGCAGCAAAGTTCTTAAATAATGCAGCAGAGTCCTTAAATAACGCAGCAGAGTCGTTAAATAATGCAGCAAAGTCCTTAAATAATGCAGCTGAGTCCTCAAATGCTTCAGCAGGATCCTTAAATAATGCAGCAGAGACCTTTAATAATGCAGCTGAGTCCTCAAATGCTTCAGCAGAGTCATTAAATAATGCAGCAGGATCCTAAAATAATGCAATAAAGTCCTTAAATTATGCAGCAGAGTCCTTAAATAATGCAGCAAAGTCCTTAAATAATGCAGCAGAGTCCTTACATAATGCAACAAAGTCCTTAAATAATGCAGCAGAGTCCTTAAATAATGCAACAAAGTTCTTAAATAATGCAGCAGAGTCCTTAAATAATGCAGCAAAGTCCTTAAGTACCATAGCAGAGTCCTTAAATAATGCAGCAGAGACCTTAAATAATGCAACAAAGCCCTTAAATAATGAAGCAGATTCCTTAAATTCTGCAGCAGTGTCCTTAAATAATGCATCAAAGTCCTTAAATAATGCAGCAGAGTCCTTAAATAATGCAGCAAAGTAATTAAATAATGCAGCAGAGTCCTTAAATAATGCAGCAAAGTCCTTAAATAATGCAGCAGAGTCCTTAAATACCAAAGCATAGTCCTTAAATAATGCGGCAGAGTCCTTAAATAATGCAACAAAGTCCTTAAATAATGCAGCAGAGTCCTTAAATAATGCAACAAAGTCCTTAAATAATGCAGCAAAGTCCTTAAATAAAGCAGCAAAGTCCTTACATAATGCAGCAGAGTCCTTAAACAATGCATCTGAGTCCCCAATTGCTTCAGCAGAGTCATTAAACACTGCAGCAGAGTCCTTAAATAATGCAGCAAAGTCTTAAATAATGCAGCAGAGTCCTTAAATAACGCAGCAGTCCTTAAATAATGCAGCAAAGTCCTTAAATAATGCAGCAGAGTCCTTAAATACCGCAGCAGAGTCATTAAATAATGCAGCAGAGTCCTTAAATAATACAGCAGAGACCTTAAATAATGCAGCTGAGTCCTCAAATGCTTCAGCAAAGTCATTAAATAATGCAGCAGAGTCCTTAAATAATGCAATAAAGTCCTTAAATAATGCAGCAGACTTCTAACATAATGCAACATAGTCCTTAAATAATGCAGCAGAGTCCTTATATAATGCAACAAAGTCATTAAATAATGCAGCAGAGTCCTTAAATAATGCAGCAAAGTCCTTAAATAATACAGCAGAGTCCTTAAGTACCACAGCATAGTCCTTAAATAATGCAGCAAAGTCCTTAAATAATGCAGCAGAGTCCTTAAATAATGCAACAAAGTCCTTAAATAATGCAGCAGAGTCCTTAAATACCGCAGCAGAGTCCTTAAATAATGCAGCAAAGTCCTTAAATAATACAACAAAGTCCTTAAATAATGCAGCAGAGTCATTAAATAATGCAGCAAAGTCCTTAAATAATGCAGCAGAGTCCTTAAATAATGCAGCAAATTCCTTAAATAATGCAGCAGAGTCATTAAATAATGCAATAAAGTCCTTAAATAATGCAACAGAGTCCTTAAATAATGCAGCAAAGTCCTTAAATAATGCAGCAGAGTCCTTAAATAATGCAAAAAAGTCCTTAAATAATGCAGCAGAGTCCTTAAATAATACAGCAAAGTCCTTAAATAATGCAGCAGAGTCCTTAAATAATGCAACAAAGTCCTTAAATAATGCAGTAGAGTCCTTAAATAATACAGCAAAGTCCTTAAATAATGCAGCAGAGTCCTAAAATAATGCAGCAAAGTCCTTAAATAATGCAGCAGAGTTCTTAAACACAGCAGCAGAGTCCTTAAATAATGCAGCAAGTAATTAAATAATGCAGCAGAGTCCTTAAGTAATGCAGCAAAGTCCTTAATTAATGCAGCAAAGTCCTTAAATAATGCAACAAATTCCTTAAATAATGCAGCAGAGTCCTTAAATAATGCAACAAATTCCTTAAATAATGCAGCAGAGTCCTTAAATACCACAGCAGAGTCCTTAAATAATGCAGCAGAGACCTTAAATAATGCAACAAAGTCCTTAAATAATGCAGCAGATTCCTTAAATTCTGCAGCAGCGTCCTTAAATAATGCAGCAGAGTCCTTAAATACCGCAGCAGAGTCCTTAAATAATGCAGCAAATTCCTTAAATAATGCAGCAGAGTCCTTAAATAATGCAGCTGAGTCCTCAAATGCTTCAGCAGAGTCATTAAATAATGCAGCAAAGTCCTTAAATAATGCAGCAGAGTCCTTAAATAATGCAGCTGAGTCCTCAAATGCTTCAGCAGAGTCATTAAATAATGCAGAAGACTCCTTAAATAATGCAGGAAAGTCCTTAAATAAAGCAGCAGAGTCCTTAGATAATGCAGCAGAGTCGTTAAATAATGCAGCAAAGTCCTTAAATAATGCAGCTGAGTCCTTAAATAATGCAACAAAGTCCTTAAATAATGCAGCAGAGTCCTTAAATAATGCAACAAAGTCCTTAAATAATGCAAAAGAGTCCTTAAATAATGCAGCTGAGTCCTCAAATGCTTCAGCAGGATCCTTAAATAATGCAGCAGGATCCTTAAATAATGCAGCAAAGTCCTTAAATAATGCAGCAGAGTCCTTACATAATGCAACAAACTCCTTAAATAATGCAGCAGAGTCCTTAAATAATGCAACAAAGTCCTTAAATAATGCAAAAGAGTCCTTAAATAAAGCAGCAAAGCCCTTACATAATGCAGCAGAGTCCTTAAATAATGCATCTGAGTGCCCAAATGCTTCAGCAGAGTCATTAAATACTGCAGCAGAGACCTTAAATAATGCAACAAAGTCCTTAAATAATGCAGCAGAGTCCTTAAATACCGCAGCAGAGTCCTTAAATAATGCAGCTGAGTCCTCAAATACTTCAGCAGAGTCATTAAATAATGCAGAAGAGTCCTTAAATAATGCAGCAAAGTTCTTAAATAATGCAGCAGAGTCCTTAAATAACGCAGCAGAGTCGTTAAATAATGCAGCAAAGTCCTTAAATAATGCAGCTGAGTCCTCAAATGCTTCAGCAGGATCCTTAAATAATGCAGCAGAGACCTTTAATAATGCAGCTGAGTCCTCAAATGCTTCAGCAGAGTCATTAAATAATGCAGCAGGATCCTAAAATAATGCAATAAAGTCCTTAAATTATGCAGCAGAGTCCTTAAATAATGCAGCAAAGTCCTTAAATAATGCAGCAGAGTCCTTACATAATGCAACAAAGTCCTTAAATAATGCAGCAGAGTCCTTAAATAATGCAACAAAGTTCTTAAATAATGCAGCAGAGTCCTTAAATAATGCAGCAAAGTCCTTAAGTACCATAGCAGAGTCCTTAAATAATGCAGAAGAGACCTTAAATAATGCAACAAAGTCCTTAAATAATGAAGCAGATTCCTTAAATTCTGCAGCAGTGTCCTTAAATAATGCATCAAAGTCCTTAAATAATGCAGCAGAGTCCTTAAATACCGCAGCAGAGTCCTTAAATAATGCAGCAAAGTAATTAAATAATGCAGCAGAGTCCTTAAATAATGCAGCAAAGTCCTTAAATAATGCAGCAGAGTCCTTAAATACCAAAGCATAGTACTTAAATAATGCGGCAGAGTCCTTAAATAATGCAACAAAGTCCTTAAATAATGCAGCTGAGTCCTTAAATAATGCAACAAAGTCCTTAAATAATGCAGCAAAGTCCTTAAATAAAGCAGCAAAGTCCTTACATAATGCAGCAGAGTCCTTAAACAATGCATCTGAGTCCCCAATTGCTTCAGCAGAGTCATTAAACACTGCAGCAGAGTCCTTAAATAATGCAGCAAAGTCTTAAATAATGCAGCAGAGTCCTTAAATAACGCAGCAGTCCTTAAATAATGCAGCAAAGTCCTTAAATAATGCAGCAGAGTCCTTAAATACCGCAGCAGAGTCATTAAATAATGCAGCAGAGTCCTTAAATAATACAGCAGAGACCTTAAATAATGCAGCTGAGTCCTCAAATGCTTCAGCAGAGTCATTAAATAATGCAGCAGAGTCCTTAAATAATGCAATAAAGTCCTTAAATAATGCAGCAGAGTCCTTAAATAATGCGGCAAGTCCTTAAATAATGCAGCAGACTTCTAACATAATGCAACATAGTCCTTAAATAATGCAGCAGAGTCCTTATATAATGCAACAAAGTCATTAAATAATGCAGCAGAGTCCTTAAATAATGCAGCAAAGTCCTTAAATAATACAGCAGAGTCCTTAAGTACCACAGCATAGTCCTTAAATAATGCAGCAAAGTCCTTAAATAATGCAGCAGAGTCCTTAAATAATGCAACAAAGTCCTTAAATAATGCAGCAGAGTCCTTAAATACCGCAGCAGAGTCCTTAAATAATGCAGCAAAGTCATTAAATAATACAACAAAGTCCTTAAATAATGCAGCAGAGTCATTAAATAATGCAGCAAAGTCCTTAAATAATGCAGCAGAGTCCTTAAATAATGCAGCAAATTCCTTAAATAATGCAGCAGAGTCATTAAATAATGCAATAAAGTCCTTAAATAATGCAACAGAGTCCTTAAATAATGCAGCAAAGTCCTTAAATAATGCAGCAGAGTCCTTAAATAATGCAAAAAAGTCCTTAAATAATGCAGCAGAGTCCTTAAATAATACAGCAAAGTCCTTAAATAATGCAGCAGAGTCCTTAAATAATGCAACAAAGTCCTTAAATAATGCAGTAGAGTCCTTAAATAATACAGCAAAGTCCTTAAATAATGCAGCAGAGTCCTAAAATAATGCAGCAAAGTCCTTAAATAATGCAGCAGAGTTCTTAAACACAGCAGCAGAGTCCTTAAATAATGCATCAAGTAATTAAATAATGCAGCAGAGTCCTTAAGTAATGCAGCAAAGTCCTTAATTAATGCAGCAAAGTCCTTAAATAATGCAACAAATTCCTTAAATAATGCAGCAGCGTCCTTAAATAATGCAACAAATTTCTTAAATAATGCAGCAGAGTCCTTAAATACCACAGCAGAGTCCTTAAATAATGCAGCAGAGACCTTAAATAATGCAACAAAGTCCTTAAATAATGCAGCAGATTCCTTAAATTCTGCAGCAGCGTCCTTAAATAATGCATCAAAGTCCTTAAATAATGCAGCAGAGTCCTTAAATACCGCAGCAGAGTCCTTAAATAATGCAGCAAATTCCTTATATAATGCAGCAGAGTCCTTAAATAATGCAGCAGAGTCCTCAAATGCTTCAGCAGAGTCATTAAATAATGCAGCAAAGTCCTTAAATAATGCAGCAGAGTCCTTAAATAATGCAGCTGAGTCCTCAAATGCTTCAGCAGAGTCATTAAATAATGCAGAAGACTCCTTAAATAATGCAGGAAAGTCCTTAAATAAAGCAGCAGAGTCCTTAGATAATGCAGCAGAGTCGTTAAATAATGCAGCAAAGTCCTTAAATAATGCAGCTGAGTCCTCAAATGCTTCAGCAGGATCCTTAAATAATGCAGCAGGATCCTTAAATAATGCAATAAAGTCCTTAAATTATGCAGCAGAGTCCTTAAATAATGCAGCAAAGTCCTTAAATAATGCAGCAGAGTCCTTACATAATGCAACAAACTCCTTAAATAATGCAGCAGAGTCCTTAAATAATGCAACAAAGTTCTTAAATAATGCATCAAAGTCCTTAAATAATGCAGCAAAGTCCTTAAATAATGCAGCAAATTCCTTAAATAATGCAGCAGAGTCCTTAAATAATGCAGCTGAGTCCTCAAATACTTCAGCAGAGTCATTAAATAATGCAGAAGAGTCCTTAAATAATGCAGCAAAGTTCTTAAATAATGCAGCAGAGTCCTTAAATAACGCAGCAGAGTCGTTAAATAATGCAGCAAAGTCCTTAAATAATGCAGCTGAGTCCTCAAATGCTTCAGCAGGATCCTTAAATAATGCAGCAGAGACCTTTAATAATGCAGCTGAGTCCTCAAATGCTTCAGCAGAGTCATTAAATAATGCAGCAGGATCCTAAAATAATGCAATAAAGTCCTTAAATTATGCAGCAGAGTCCTTAAATAATGCAGCAAAGTCCTTAAATAATGCAGCAGAGTCCTTACATAATGCAACAAAGTCCTTAAATAATGCAGCAGAGTCCTTAAATAATGCAACAAAGTTCTTAAATAATGCAGCAGAGTCCTTAAATAATGCAGCAAAGTCCTTAAGTACCATAGCAGAGTCCTTAAATAATGCAGCAGAGACCTTAAATAATGCAACAAAGCCCTTAAATAATGAAGCAGATTCCTTAAATTCTGCAGCAGTGTCCTTAAATAATGCATCAAAGTCCTTAAATAATGCAGCAGAGTCCTTAAATAATGCAGCAAAGTAATTAAATAATGCAGCAGAGTCCTTAAATAATGCAGCAAAGTCCTTAAATAATGCAGCAGAGTCCTTAAATACCAAAGCATAGTCCTTAAATAATGCGGCAGAGTCCTTAAATAATGCAACAAAGTCCTTAAATAATGCAGCAGAGTCCTTAAATAATGCAACAAAGTCCTTAAATAATGCAGCAAAGTCCTTAAATAAAGCAGCAAAGTCCTTACATAATGCAGCAGAGTCCTTAAACAATGCATCTGAGTCCCCAATTGCTTCAGCAGAGTCATTAAACACTGCAGCAGAGTCCTTAAATAATGCAGCAAAGTCTTAAATAATGCAGCAGAGTCCTTAAATAACGCAGCAGTCCTTAAATAATGCAGCAAAGTCCTTAAATAATGCAGCAGAGTCCTTAAATACCGCAGCAGAGTCATTAAATAATGCAGCAGAGTCCTTAAATAATACAGCAGAGACCTTAAATAATGCAGCTGAGTCCTCAAATGCTTCAGCAAAGTCATTAAATAATGCAGCAGAGTCCTTAAATAATGCAATAAAGTCCTTAAATAATGCAGCAGACTTCTAACATAATGCAACATAGTCCTTAAATAATGCAGCAGAGTCCTTATATAATGCAACAAAGTCATTAAATAATGCAGCAGAGTCCTTAAATAATGCAGCAAAGTCCTTAAATAATACAGCAGAGTCCTTAAGTACCACAGCATAGTCCTTAAATAATGCAGCAAAGTCCTTAAATAATGCAGCAGAGTCCTTAAATAATGCAACAAAGTCCTTAAATAATGCAGCAGAGTCCTTAAATACCGCAGCAGAGTCCTTAAATAATGCAGCAAAGTCCTTAAATAATACAACAAAGTCCTTAAATAATGCAGCAGAGTCATTAAATAATGCAGCAAAGTCCTTAAATAATGCAGCAGAGTCCTTAAATAATGCAGCAAATTCCTTAAATAATGCAGCAGAGTCATTAAATAATGCAATAAAGTCCTTAAATAATGCAACAGAGTCCTTAAATAATGCAGCAAAGTCCTTAAATAATGCAGCAGAGTCCTTAAATAATGCAAAAAAGTCCTTAAATAATGCAGCAGAGTCCTTAAATAATACAGCAAAGTCCTTAAATAATGCAGCAGAGTCCTTAAATAATGCAACAAAGTCCTTAAATAATGCAGTAGAGTCCTTAAATAATACAGCAAAGTCCTTAAATAATGCAGCAGAGTCCTAAAATAATGCAGCAAAGTCCTTAAATAATGCAGCAGAGTTCTTAAACACAGCAGCAGAGTCCTTAAATAATGCAGCAAGTAATTAAATAATGCAGCAGAGTCCTTAAGTAATGCAGCAAAGTCCTTAATTAATGCAGCAAAGTCCTTAAATAATGCAACAAATTCCTTAAATAATGCAGCAGAGTCCTTAAATAATGCAACAAATTCCTTAAATAATGCAGCAGAGTCCTTAAATACCACAGCAGAGTCCTTAAATAATGCAGCAGAGACCTTAAATAATGCAACAAAGTCCTTAAATAATGCAGCAGATTCCTTAAATTCTGCAGCAGCGTCCTTAAATAATGCAGCAGAGTCCTTAAATACCGCAGCAGAGTCCTTAAATAATGCAGCAAATTCCTTAAATAATGCAGCAGAGTCCTTAAATAATGCAGCTGAGTCCTCAAATGCTTCAGCAGAGTCATTAAATAATGCAGCAAAGTCCTTAAATAATGCAGCAGAGTCCTTAAATAATGCAGCTGAGTCCTCAAATGCTTCAGCAGAGTCATTAAATAATGCAGAAGACTCCTTAAATAATGCAGGAAAGTCCTTAAATAAAGCAGCAGAGTCCTTAGATAATGCAGCAGAGTCGTTAAATAATGCAGCAAAGTCCTTAAATAATGCAGCTGAGTCCTCAAATGCTTCAGCAGGATCCTTAAATAATGCAGCAGGATCCTTAAATAATGCAATAAAGTCCTTAAATTATGCAGCAGAGTCCTTAAATAATGCAGCAGAGTCCTTACATAATGCAACAAACTCCTTAAATAATGCAGCAGAGTCCTTAAATAATGCAACAAAGTTCTTAAATAATGCATCAAAGTCCTTAAATAATGCAGCAAAGTCCTTAAATAATGCAGCAAAGTCGTTAAGTACCATAGCAGAGTCCTTAAATAATGCAGCAGAGACCTTAAATAATGCAACAAAGTCCTTAAATAATGCAGCAGATTCCTTAAATTCTGCAGCAGCGTCCTTAAATAATGCAACAAAGTCCTTAAATAATGCAGCAGAGTCCTTAAATAATGCAACAAAGTCCTTAAATAATGCAAAAGAGTCCTTAAATAATGCAGCTGAGTCCTCAAATGCTTCAGCAGGATCCTTAAATAATGCAGCAGGATCCTTAAATAATGCAGCAAAGTCCTTAAATAATGCAGCAGAGTCCTTACATAATGCAACAAACTCCTTAAATAATGCAGCAGAGTCCTTAAATAATGCAACAAAGTCCTTAAATAATGCAAAAGAGTCCTTAAATAAAGCAGCAAAGCCCTTACATAATGCAGCAGAGTCCTTAAATAATGCATCTGAGTGCCCAAATGCTTCAGCAGAGTCATTAAATACTGCAGCAGAGACCTTAAATAATGCAACAAAGTCCTTAAATAATGCAGCAGAGTCCTTAAATACCGCAGCAGAGTCCTTAAATAATGCAGCTGAGTCCTCAAATACTTCAGCAGAGTCATTAAATAATGCAGAAGAGTCCTTAAATAATGCAGCAAAGTTCTTAAATAATGCAGCAGAGTCCTTAAATAACGCAGCAGAGTCGTTAAATAATGCAGCAAAGTCCTTAAATAATGCAGCTGAGTCCTCAAATGCTTCAGCAGGATCCTTAAATAATGCAGCAGAGACCTTTAATAATGCAGCTGAGTCCTCAAATGCTTCAGCAGAGTCATTAAATAATGCAGCAGGATCCTAAAATAATGCAATAAAGTCCTTAAATTATGCAGCAGAGTCCTTAAATAATGCAGCAAAGTCCTTAAATAATGCAGCAGAGTCCTTACATAATGCAACAAAGTCCTTAAATAATGCAGCAGAGTCCTTAAATAATGCAACAAAGTTCTTAAATAATGCAGCAGAGTCCTTAAATAATGCAGCAAAGTCCTTAAGTACCATAGCAGAGTCCTTAAATAATGCAGAAGAGACCTTAAATAATGCAACAAAGTCCTTAAATAATGAAGCAGATTCCTTAAATTCTGCAGCAGTGTCCTTAAATAATGCATCAAAGTCCTTAAATAATGCAGCAGAGTCCTTAAATACCGCAGCAGAGTCCTTAAATAATGCAGCAAAGTAATTAAATAATGCAGCAGAGTCCTTAAATAATGCAGCAAAGTCCTTAAATAATGCAGCAGAGTCCTTAAATACCAAAGCATAGTACTTAAATAATGCGGCAGAGTCCTTAAATAATGCAACAAAGTCCTTAAATAATGCAGCTGAGTCCTCAAATGCTTCAGCAGGATCCTTAAATAATGCAGCAGGATCCTTAAATAATGCAATAAAGTCCTTAAATTATGCAGCAGAGTCCTTAAATAATGCAGCAAAGTCCTTAAATAATGCAGCAGAGTCCTTACATAATGCAACAAACTCCTTAAATAATGCAGCAGAGTCCTTAAATAATGCAACAAAGTTCTTAAATAATGCATCAAAGTCCTTAAATAATGCAGCAAAGTCCTTAAATAATGCAGCAAATTCCTTAAATAATGCAGCAGAGTCCTTAAATAATGCAGCTGAGTCCTCAAATACTTCAGCAGAGTCATTAAATAATGCAGAAGAGTCCTTAAATAATGCAGCAAAGTTCTTAAATAATGCAGCAGAGTCCTTAAATAACGCAGCAGAGTCGTTAAATAATGCAGCAAAGTCCTTAAATAATGCAGCTGAGTCCTCAAATGCTTCAGCAGGATCCTTAAATAATGCAGCAGAGACCTTTAATAATGCAGCTGAGTCCTCAAATGCTTCAGCAGAGTCATTAAATAATGCAGCAGGATCCTAAAATAATGCAATAAAGTCCTTAAATTATGCAGCAGAGTCCTTAAATAATGCAGCAAAGTCCTTAAATAATGCAGCAGAGTCCTTACATAATGCAACAAAGTCCTTAAATAATGCAGCAGAGTCCTTAAATAATGCAACAAAGTTCTTAAATAATGCAGCAGAGTCCTTAAATAATGCAGCAAAGTCCTTAAGTACCATAGCAGAGTCCTTAAATAATGCAGCAGAGACCTTAAATAATGCAACAAAGCCCTTAAATAATGAAGCAGATTCCTTAAATTCTGCAGCAGTGTCCTTAAATAATGCATCAAAGTCCTTAAATAATGCAGCAGAGTCCTTAAATAATGCAGCAAAGTAATTAAATAATGCAGCAGAGTCCTTAAATAATGCAGCAAAGTCCTTAAATAATGCAGCAGAGTCCTTAAATACCAAAGCATAGTCCTTAAATAATGCGGCAGAGTCCTTAAATAATGCAACAAAGTCCTTAAATAATGCAGCAGAGTCCTTAAATAATGCAACAAAGTCCTTAAATAATGCAGCAAAGTCCTTAAATAAAGCAGCAAAGTCCTTACATAATGCAGCAGAGTCCTTAAACAATGCATCTGAGTCCCCAATTGCTTCAGCAGAGTCATTAAACACTGCAGCAGAGTCCTTAAATAATGCAGCAAAGTCTTAAATAATGCAGCAGAGTCCTTAAATAACGCAGCAGTCCTTAAATAATGCAGCAAAGTCCTTAAATAATGCAGCAGAGTCCTTAAATACCGCAGCAGAGTCATTAAATAATGCAGCAGAGTCCTTAAATAATACAGCAGAGACCTTAAATAATGCAGCTGAGTCCTCAAATGCTTCAGCAAAGTCATTAAATAATGCAGCAGAGTCCTTAAATAATGCAATAAAGTCCTTAAATAATGCAGCAGACTTCTAACATAATGCAACATAGTCCTTAAATAATGCAGCAGAGTCCTTATATAATGCAACAAAGTCATTAAATAATGCAGCAGAGTCCTTAAATAATGCAGCAAAGTCCTTAAATAATACAGCAGAGTCCTTAAGTACCACAGCATAGTCCTTAAATAATGCAGCAAAGTCCTTAAATAATGCAGCAGAGTCCTTAAATAATGCAACAAAGTCCTTAAATAATGCAGCAGAGTCCTTAAATACCGCAGCAGAGTCCTTAAATAATGCAGCAAAGTCCTTAAATAATACAACAAAGTCCTTAAATAATGCAGCAGAGTCATTAAATAATGCAGCAAAGTCCTTAAATAATGCAGCAGAGTCCTTAAATAATGCAGCAAATTCCTTAAATAATGCAGCAGAGTCATTAAATAATGCAATAAAGTCCTTAAATAATGCAACAGAGTCCTTAAATAATGCAGCAAAGTCCTTAAATAATGCAGCAGAGTCCTTAAATAATGCAAAAAAGTCCTTAAATAATGCAGCAGAGTCCTTAAATAATACAGCAAAGTCCTTAAATAATGCAGCAGAGTCCTTAAATAATGCAACAAAGTCCTTAAATAATGCAGTAGAGTCCTTAAATAATACAGCAAAGTCCTTAAATAATGCAGCAGAGTCCTAAAATAATGCAGCAAAGTCCTTAAATAATGCAGCAGAGTTCTTAAACACAGCAGCAGAGTCCTTAAATAATGCAGCAAGTAATTAAATAATGCAGCAGAGTCCTTAAGTAATGCAGCAAAGTCCTTAATTAATGCAGCAAAGTCCTTAAATAATGCAACAAATTCCTTAAATAATGCAGCAGAGTCCTTAAATAATGCAACAAATTCCTTAAATAATGCAGCAGAGTCCTTAAATACCACAGCAGAGTCCTTAAATAATGCAGCAGAGACCTTAAATAATGCAACAAAGTCCTTAAATAATGCAGCAGATTCCTTAAATTCTGCAGCAGCGTCCTTAAATAATGCAGCAGAGTCCTTAAATACCGCAGCAGAGTCCTTAAATAATGCAGCAAATTCCTTAAATAATGCAGCAGAGTCCTTAAATAATGCAGCTGAGTCCTCAAATGCTTCAGCAGAGTCATTAAATAATGCAGCAAAGTCCTTAAATAATGCAGCAGAGTCCTTAAATAATGCAGCTGAGTCCTCAAATGCTTCAGCAGAGTCATTAAATAATGCAGAAGACTCCTTAAATAATGCAGGAAAGTCCTTAAATAAAGCAGCAGAGTCCTTAGATAATGCAGCAGAGTCGTTAAATAATGCAGCAAAGTCCTTAAATAATGCAGCTGAGTCCTCAAATGCTTCAGCAGGATCCTTAAATAATGCAGCAGGATCCTTAAATAATGCAATAAAGTCCTTAAATTATGCAGCAGAGTCCTTAAATAATGCAGCAGAGTCCTTACATAATGCAACAAACTCCTTAAATAATGCAGCAGAGTCCTTAAATAATGCAACAAAGTTCTTAAATAATGCATCAAAGTCCTTAAATAATGCAGCAAAGTCCTTAAATAATGCAGCAAAGTCGTTAAGTACCATAGCAGAGTCCTTAAATAATGCAGCAGAGACCTTAAATAATGCAACAAAGTCCTTAAATAATGCAGCAGATTCCTTAAATTCTGCAGCAGCGTCCTTAAATAATGCAACAAAGTCCTTAAATAATGCAGCAGAGTCCTTAAATAATGCAACAAAGTCCTTAAATAATGCAAAAGAGTCCTTAAATAATGCAGCTGAGTCCTCAAATGCTTCAGCAGGATCCTTAAATAATGCAGCAGGATCCTTAAATAATGCAGCAAAGTCCTTAAATAATGCAGCAGAGTCCTTACATAATGCAACAAACTCCTTAAATAATGCAGCAGAGTCCTTAAATAATGCAACAAAGTCCTTAAATAATGCAAAAGAGTCCTTAAATAAAGCAGCAAAGCCCTTACATAATGCAGCAGAGTCCTTAAATAATGCATCTGAGTGCCCAAATGCTTCAGCAGAGTCATTAAATACTGCAGCAGAGACCTTAAATAATGCAACAAAGTCCTTAAATAATGCAGCAGAGTCCTTAAATACCGCAGCAGAGTCCTTAAATAATGCAGCTGAGTCCTCAAATACTTCAGCAGAGTCATTAAATAATGCAGAAGAGTCCTTAAATAATGCAGCAAAGTTCTTAAATAATGCAGCAGAGTCCTTAAATAACGCAGCAGAGTCGTTAAATAATGCAGCAAAGTCCTTAAATAATGCAGCTGAGTCCTCAAATGCTTCAGCAGGATCCTTAAATAATGCAGCAGAGACCTTTAATAATGCAGCTGAGTCCTCAAATGCTTCAGCAGAGTCATTAAATAATGCAGCAGGATCCTAAAATAATGCAATAAAGTCCTTAAATTATGCAGCAGAGTCCTTAAATAATGCAGCAAAGTCCTTAAATAATGCAGCAGAGTCCTTACATAATGCAACAAAGTCCTTAAATAATGCAGCAGAGTCCTTAAATAATGCAACAAAGTTCTTAAATAATGCAGCAGAGTCCTTAAATAATGCAGCAAAGTCCTTAAGTACCATAGCAGAGTCCTTAAATAATGCAGAAGAGACCTTAAATAATGCAACAAAGTCCTTAAATAATGAAGCAGATTCCTTAAATTCTGCAGCAGTGTCCTTAAATAATGCATCAAAGTCCTTAAATAATGCAGCAGAGTCCTTAAATACCGCAGCAGAGTCCTTAAATAATGCAGCAAAGTAATTAAATAATGCAGCAGAGTCCTTAAATAATGCAGCAAAGTCCTTAAATAATGCAGCAGAGTCCTTAAATACCAAAGCATAGTACTTAAATAATGCGGCAGAGTCCTTAAATAATGCAACAAAGTCCTTAAATAATGCAGCTGAGTCCTTAAATAATGCAACAAAGTCCTTAAATAATGCAGCAAAGTCCTTAAATAAAGCAGCAAAGTCCTTACATAATGCAGCAGAGTCCTTAATCAATGCATCTGAGTCCCCAATTGCTTCAGCAGAGTCATTAAACACTGCAGCAGAGTCCTTAAATAATGCAGCAAAGTCTTAAATAATGCAGCAGAGTCCTTAAATAACGCAGCAGTCCTTAAATAATGCAGCAAAGTCCTTAAATAATGCAGCAGAGTCCTTAAATACCGCAGCAGAGTCATTAAATAATGCAGCAGAGTCCTTAAATAATACAGCAGAGACCTTAAATAATGCAGCTGAGTCCTCAAATGCTTCAGCAGAGTCATTAAATAATGCAGCAGAGTCCTTAAATAATGCAATAAAGTCCTTAAATAATGCAGCAGAGTCCTTAAATAATGCGGCAAGTCCTTAAATAATGCAGCAGACTTCTAACATAATGCAACATAGTCCTTAAATAATGCAGCAGAGTCCTTATATAATGCAACAAAGTCATTAAATAATGCAGCAGAGTCCTTAAATAATGCAGCAAAGTCCTTAAATAATACAGCAGAGTCCTTAAGTACCACAGCATAGTCCTTAAATAATGCAGCAAAGTCCTTAAATAATGCAGCAGAGTCCTTAAATAATGCAACAAAGTCCTTAAATAATGCAGCAGAGTCCTTAAATACCGCAGCAGAGTCCTTAAATAATGCAGCAAAGTCATTAAATAATACAACAAAGTCCTTAAATAATGCAGCAGAGTCATTAAATAATGCAGCAAAGTCCTTAAATAATGCAGCAGAGTCCTTAAATAATGCAGCAAATTCCTTAAATAATGCAGCAGAGTCATTAAATAATGCAATAAAGTCCTTAAATAATGCAACAGAGTCCTTAAATAATGCAGCAAAGTCCTTAAATAATGCAGCAGAGTCCTTAAATAATGCAAAAAAGTCCTTAAATAATGCAGCAGAGTCCTTAAATAATACAGCAAAGTCCTTAAATAATGCAGCAGAGTCCTTAAATAATGCAACAAAGTCCTTAAATAATGCAGTAGAGTCCTTAAATAATACAGCAAAGTCCTTAAATAATGCAGCAGAGTCCTAAAATAATGCAACAAAGTCCTTAAATAATGCAGCAGAGTTCTTAAACACAGCAGCAGAGTCCTTAAATAATGCATCAAGTAATTAAATAATGCAGCAGAGTCCTTAAGTAATGCAGCAAAGTCCTTAATTAATGCAGCAAAGTCCTTAAATAATGCAACAAATTCCTTAAATAATGCAGCAGCGTCCTTAAATAATGCAACAAATTCCTTAAATAATGCAGCAGAGTCCTTAAATACCACAGCAGAGTCCTTAAATAATGCAGCAGAGACCTTAAATAATGCAACAAAGTCCTTAAATAATGCAGCAGATTCCTTAAATTCTGCAGCAGCGTCCTTAAATAATGCATCAAAGTCCTTAAATAATGCAGCAGAGTCCTTAAATACCGCAGCAGAGTCCTTAAATAATGCAGCAAATTCCTTATATAATGCAGCAGAGTCCTTAAATAATGCAGCAGAGTCCTCAAATGCTTCAGCAGAGTCATTAAATAATGCAGCAAAGTCCTTAAATAATGCAGCAGAGTCCTTAAATAATGCAACAAAGTTCTTAAATAATGCATCAAAGTCCTTAAATAATGCAGCAAAGTCCTTAAATAATGCAGCAAAGTCGTTAAGTACCATAGCAGAGTCCTTAAATAATGCAGCAGAGACCTTAAATAATGCAACAAAGTCCTTAAATAATGCAGCAGATTCCTTAAATTCTGCAGCAGCGTCCTTAAATAATGCAACAAAGTCCTTAAATAATGCAGCAGAGTCCTTAAATAATGCAACAAAGTCCTTAAATAATGCAAAAGAGTCCTTAAATAATGCAGCTGAGTCCTCAAATGCTTCAGCAGGATCCTTAAATAATGCAGCAGGATCCTTAAATAATGCAGCAAAGTCCTTAAATAATGCAGCAGAGTCCTTACATAATGCAAAAAACTCCTTAAATAATGCAGCAGAGTCCTTAAATAATGCAACAAAGTCCTTAAATAATGCAAAAGAGTCCTTAAATAAAGCAGCAAAGCCCTTACATAATGCAGCAGAGTCCTTAAATAATGCATCTGAGTGCCCAAATGCTTCAGCAGAGTCATTAAATACTGCAGCAGAGACCTTAAATAATGCAACAAAGTCCTTAAATAATGCAGCAGAGTCCTGAAATACCGCAGCAGAGTCCTTAAATAATGCAGCTGAGTCCTCAAATACTTCAGCAGAGTCATTAAATAATGCAGAAGAGTCCTTAAATAATGCAGCAAAGTTCTTAAATAATGCAGCAGAGTCCTTAAATAACGCAGCAGAGTCGTTAAATAATGCAGCAAAGTCCTTAAATAATGCAGCTGAGTCCTCAAATGCTTCAGCAGGATCCTTAAATAATGCAGCAGAGACCTTTAATAATGCAGCTGAGTCCTCAAATGCTTCAGCAGAGTCATTAAATAATGCAGCAGGATCCTAAAATAATGCAATAAAGTCCTTAAATTATGCAGCAGAGTCCTTAAATAATGCAGCAAAGTCCTTAAATAATGCAGCAGAGTCCTTACATAATGCAACAAAGTCCTTAAATAATGCAGCAGAGTCCTTAAATAATGCAACAAAGTTCTTAAATAATGCAGCAGAGTCCTTAAATAATGCAGCAAAGTCCTTAAGTACCATAGCAGAGTCCTTAAATAATGCAGAAGAGACCTTAAATAATGCAACAAAGTCCTTAAATAATGAAGCAGATTCCTTAAATTCTGCAGCAGTGTCCTTAAATAATGCATCAAAGTCCTTAAATAATGCAGCAGAGTCCTTAAATACCGCAGCAGAGTCCTTAAATAATGCAGCAAAGTAATTAAATAATGCAGCAGAGTCCTTAAATAATGCAGCAAAGTCCTTAAATAATGCAGCAGAGTCCTTAAATACCAAAGCATAGTACTTAAATAATGCGGCAGAGTCCTTAAATAATGCAACAAAGTCCTTAAATAATGCAGCTGAGTCCTTAAATAATGCAACAAAGTCCTTAAATAATGCAGCAAAGTCCTTAAATAAAGCAGCAAAGTCCTTACATAATGCAGCAGAGTCCTTAATCAATGCATCTGAGTCCCCAATTGCTTCAGCAGAGTCATTAAACACTGCAGCAGAGTCCTTAAATAATGCAGCAAAGTCTTAAATAATGCAGCAGAGTCCTTAAATAACGCAGCAGTCCTTAAATAATGCAGCAAAGTCCTTAAATAATGCAGCAGAGTCCTTAAATACCGCAGCAGAGTCATTAAATAATGCAGCAGAGTCCTTAAATAATACAGCAGAGACCTTAAATAATGCAGCTGAGTCCTCAAATGCTTCAGCAGAGTCATTAAATAATGCAGCAGAGTCCTTAAATAATGCAATAAAGTCCTTAAATAATGCAGCAGAGTCCTTAAATAATGCGGCAAGTCCTTAAATAATGCAGCAGACTTCTAACATAATGCAACATAGTCCTTAAATAATGCAGCAGAGTCCTTATATAATGCAACAAAGTCATTAAATAATGCAGCAGAGTCCTTAAATAATGCAGCAAAGTCCTTAAATAATACAGCAGAGTCCTTAAGTACCACAGCATAGTCCTTAAATAATGCAGCAAAGTCCTTAAATAATGCAGCAGAGTCCTTAAATAATGCAACAAAGTCCTTAAATAATGCAGCAGAGTCCTTAAATACCGCAGCAGAGTCCTTAAATAATGCAGCAAAGTCATTAAATAATACAACAAAGTCCTTAAATAATGCAGCAGAGTCATTAAATAATGCAGCAAAGTCCTTAAATAATGCAGCAGAGTCCTTAAATAATGCAGCAAATTCCTTAAATAATGCAGCAGAGTCATTAAATAATGCAATAAAGTCCTTAAATAATGCAACAGAGTCCTTAAATAATGCAGCAAAGTCCTTAAATAATGCAGCAGAGTCCTTAAATAATGCAAAAAAGTCCTTAAATAATGCAGCAGAGTCCTTAAATAATACAGCAAAGTCCTTAAATAATGCAGCAGAGTCCTTAAATAATGCAACAAAGTCCTTAAATAATGCAGTAGAGTCCTTAAATAATACAGCAAAGTCCTTAAATAATGCAGCAGAGTCCTAAAATAATGCAGCAAAGTCCTTAAATAATGCAGCAGAGTTCTTAAACACAGCAGCAGAGTCCTTAAATAATGCATCAAGTAATTAAATAATGCAGCAGAGTCCTTAAGTAATGCAGCAAAGTCCTTAATTAATGCAGCAAAGTCCTTAAATAATGCAACAAATTCCTTAAATAATGCAGCAGAGTCCTTAAATACCACAGCAGAGTCCTTAAATAATGCAGCAGAGACCTTAAATAATGCAACAAAGTCCTTAAATAATGCAGCAGATTCCTTAAATTCTGCAGCAGCGTCCTTAAATAATGCATCAAAGTCCTTAAATAATGCAGCAGAGTCCTTAAATACCGCAGCAGAGTCCTTAAATAATGCAGCAAATTCCTTATATAATGCAGCAGAGTCCTTAAATAATGCAGCAGAGTCCTCAAATGCTTCAGCAGAGTCATTAAATAATGCAGCAAAGTCCTTAAATAATGCAGCAGAGTCCTTAAATAATGCAGCTGAGTCCTCAAATGCTTCAGCAGAGTCATTAAATAATGCAGAAGACTCCTTAAATAATGCAGGAAAGTCCTTAAATAAAGCAGCAGAGTCCTTAGATAATGCAGCAGAGTCGTTAAATAATGCAGCAAAGTCCTTAAATAATGCAGCTGAGTCCTCAAATGCTTCAGCAGGATCCTTAAATAATGCAGCAGGATCCTTAAATAATGCAATAAAGTCCTTAAATTATGCAGCAGAGTCCTTAAATAATGCAGCAAAGTCCTTAAATAATGCAGCAGAGTCCTTACATAATGCAACAAACTCCTTAAATAATGCAGCAGAGTCCTTAAATAATGCAACAAAGTTCTTAAATAATGCATCAAAGTCCTTAAATAATGCAGCAAAGTCCTTAAATAATGCAGCAAATTCCTTAAATAATGCAGCAGAGTCCTTAAATAATGCAGCTGAGTCCTCAAATACTTCAGCAGAGTCATTAAATAATGCAGAAGAGTCCTTAAATAATGCAGCAAAGTTCTTAAATAATGCAGCAGAGTCCTTAAATAACGCAGCAGAGTCGTTAAATAATGCAGCAAAGTCCTTAAATAATGCAGCTGAGTCCTCAAATGCTTCAGCAGGATCCTTAAATAATGCAGCAGAGACCTTTAATAATGCAGCTGAGTCCTCAAATGCTTCAGCAGAGTCATTAAATAATGCAGCAGGATCCTAAAATAATGCAATAAAGTCCTTAAATTATGCAGCAGAGTCCTTAAATAATGCAGCAAAGTCCTTAAATAATGCAGCAGAGTCCTTACATAATGCAACAAAGTCCTTAAATAATGCAGCAGAGTCCTTAAATAATGCAACAAAGTTCTTAAATAATGCAGCAGAGTCCTTAAATAATGCAGCAAAGTCCTTAAGTACCATAGCAGAGTCCTTAAATAATGCAGCAGAGACCTTAAATAATGCAACAAAGCCCTTAAATAATGAAGCAGATTCCTTAAATTCTGCAGCAGTGTCCTTAAATAATGCATCAAAGTCCTTAAATAATGCAGCAGAGTCCTTAAATAATGCAGCAAAGTAATTAAATAATGCAGCAGAGTCCTTAAATAATGCAGCAAAGTCCTTAAATAATGCAGCAGAGTCCTTAAATACCAAAGCATAGTCCTTAAATAATGCGGCAGAGTCCTTAAATAATGCAACAAAGTCCTTAAATAATGCAGCAGAGTCCTTAAATAATGCAACAAAGTCCTTAAATAATGCAGCAAAGTCCTTAAATAAAGCAGCAAAGTCCTTACATAATGCAGCAGAGTCCTTAAACAATGCATCTGAGTCCCCAATTGCTTCAGCAGAGTCATTAAACACTGCAGCAGAGTCCTTAAATAATGCAGCAAAGTCTTAAATAATGCAGCAGAGTCCTTAAATAACGCAGCAGTCCTTAAATAATGCAGCAAAGTCCTTAAATAATGCAGCAGAGTCCTTAAATACCGCAGCAGAGTCATTAAATAATGCAGCAGAGTCCTTAAATAATACAGCAGAGACCTTAAATAATGCAGCTGAGTCCTCAAATGCTTCAGCAAAGTCATTAAATAATGCAGCAGAGTCCTTAAATAATGCAATAAAGTCCTTAAATAATGCAGCAGACTTCTAACATAATGCAACATAGTCCTTAAATAATGCAGCAGAGTCCTTATATAATGCAACAAAGTCATTAAATAATGCAGCAGAGTCCTTAAATAATGCAGCAAAGTCCTTAAATAATACAGCAGAGTCCTTAAGTACCACAGCATAGTCCTTAAATAATGCAGCAAAGTCCTTAAATAATGCAGCAGAGTCCTTAAATAATGCAACAAAGTCCTTAAATAATGCAGCAGAGTCCTTAAATACCGCAGCAGAGTCGTTAAATAATGCAGCAAAGTCCTTAAATAATACAACAAAGTCCTTAAATAATGCAGCAGAGTCATTAAATAATGCAGCAAAGTCCTTAAATAATGCAGCAGAGTCCTTAAATAATGCAGCAAATTCCTTAAATAATGCAGCAGAGTCATTAAATAATGCAATAAAGTCCTTAAATAATGCAACAGAGTCCTTAAATAATGCAGCAAAGTCCTTAAATAATGCAGCAGAGTCCTTAAATAATGCAAAAAAGTCCTTAAATAATGCAGCAGAGTCCTTAAATAATACAGCAAAGTCCTTAAATAATGCAGCAGAGTCCTTAAATAATGCAACAAAGTCCTTAAATAATGCAGTAGAGTCCTTAAATAATACAGCAAAGTCCTTAAATAATGCAGCAGAGTCCTAAAATAATGCAGCAAAGTCCTTAAATAATGCAGCAGAGTCCTTAAATACCGCAGCAGAGTCCTTAAATAATGCAGCAAAGTAATTAAATAATGCAGCAGAGTCCTTAAATAATGCAGCAAAGTCCTTAAATAATGCAGCAGAGTCCTTAAATACCAAAGCATAGTCCTTAAATAATGCGGCAGAGTCCTTAAATAATGCAACAAAGTCCTTAAATAATGCAGCAGAGTCCTTAAATAATGCAACAAAGTCCTTAAATAATGCAGCAAAGTCCTTAAATAAAGCAGCAAAGTCCTTACATAATGCAGCAGAGTCCTTAAACAATGCATCTGAGTCCCCAATTGCTTCAGCACAGTCATTAAACACTGCAGCAGAGTCCTTAAATAATGCAGCAAAGTCTTAAATAATGCAGCAGAGTCCTTAAATAACGCAGCAGTCCTTAAATAATGCAGCAAAGTCCTTAAATAATGCAGCAGAGTCCTTAAATACCGCAGCAGAGTCATTAAATAATGCAGCAGAGTCCTTATATAATACAGCAGAGACCTTAAATAATGCAGCTGAGTCCTCAAATGCTTCAGCAGAGTCATTAAATAATGCAGCAGAGTCCTTAAATAATGCAATAAAGTCCTTAAATAATGCAGCAGAGTCCTTAAATAATGCAGCAAAGTCCTTAAATAATGCAGCAGACTTCTAACATAATGCAACATAGTCCTTAAATAATGCAGCAGAGTCCTTATATAATACAACAAAGTCCTTAAATAATGCAGCAAATTCCTTAAATAATGCAGCAGAGTCATTAAATAATGCAATAAAGTCCTTAAATAATGCAACAGAGTCCTTAAATAATGCAGCAAAGTCCTTAAATAATGCAGCAGAGTCCTTAAATAATGCAAAAAAGTCCTTAAATAATGCAGCAGAGTCCTTAAATAATACAGCAAAGTCCTTAAATAATGCAGCAGAGTCCTTAAATAATGCAACAAAGTCCTTAAATAATGCAGTAGAGTCCTTAAATAATACAGCAAAGTCCTTAAATAATGCAGCAGAGTCCTAAAATAATGCAGCAAAGTCCTTAAATAATGCAGCAGAGTTCTTAAACACAGCAGCAGAGTCCTTAAATAATGCAGCAAGTAATTAAATAATGCAGCAAAGTCCTTAAGTAATGCAGCAAAGTCCTTAATTGATGCAGCAAAGTCCTTAAATAATGTAACAAATTCCTTAAATAATGCAGCAGCGTCCTTAAATAATGCAACAAATTCCTTAAATAATGCAGCAGAGTCCTTAAATACCACAGCAGAGTCCTTAAATAATGCAGCAGAGACCTTAAATAATGCAACAAAGTCCTTAAATAATGCAGCAGATTCCTTAAATTCTGCAGCAGCGTCCTTAAATAATGCATCAAAGTCCTTAAATAATGCAGCAGAGTCCTTAAATACCGCAGCAGAGTCCTTAAATAATGCAGCAAATTCCTTAAATAATGCAGCAGAGTCCTTAAATAATGCAGCTGAGTCCTCAAATGCTTCAGCAGAGTCATTAAATAATGCAGCAGCGTCCTTAAATAATGCATCAAAGTCCTTAAATAATGCAGCAGAGTCCTTAAATACCGCAGCAGAGTCCTTAAATAATGCAGCAAATTCCTTAAATAATGCATCAGAGTCCTTAAATAATGCAGCTGAGTCCACAAATGCTTCAGCAGGATCCTTAAATAATGCAGCAGGATCCTTAAATAATGCAATAAAGTCCTTAAATTATGCAGCAGACTCCTTAAATAATGCAGCAAAGTCCTTAAATAATGCAGCAGAGTCCTTACATAATGCAACAAACTCCTTAAATAATGCAGCAGAGTCCTTAAATAATGCAACAAAGTTCTTAAATAATGCATCAAAGTCCTTAAATAATGCAGCAAAGTCCTTAAATAATGCAGCAAAGTCGTTAAGTACCATAGCAGAGTCCTTAAATAATGCAGCAGAGACCTTAAATAATGCAACAAAGTCCTTAAATAATGCAGCAGATTCCTTAAATTCTGCAGCAGCGTCCTTAAATAATGCAACAAAGTCCTTAAATAATGCAGCAGAGTCCTTAAATAATGCAACAAAGTCCTTAAATAATGCAAAAGAGTCCTTAAATAAAGCAGCAAAGCCCTTACATAATGCAGCAGAGTCCTTAAATAATGCATCTGAGTCCCCAAATGCTTCAGCAGAGTCATTAAATACTGCAGCAGAGTCCTTAAATAATGCAACAAAGTCCTTAAATAATCCAGCAGCGTCCTTAAATAATGCAACAAATTCCTTAAATAATGCAACAGAGTCCTTAAATACCACAGCAGAGTCCTTAAATAATGCAGCAGAGACCTTAAATAATGCAACAAAGTCCTTAAATAATGCAGCAGATTCCTTAAATTCTGCAGCAGCGTCCTTAAATAATGCATCAAAGTCCTTAAATAATGCAGCAGAGTCCTTAAATACCGCAGCAGAGTCCTTAAATAATGCAGCAAATTCCTTATATAATGCAGCAGAGTCCTTAAATAATGCAGCAGAGTCCTCAAATGCTTCAGCAGAGTCATTAAATAATGCAGCAAAGTCCTTAAATAATGCAGCAGAGTCCTTAAATAATGCAGCTGAGTCCTCAAATGCTTCAGCAGAGTCATTAAATAATGCAGAAGACTCCTTAAATAATGCAGGAAAGTCCTTAAATAAAGCAGCAGAGTCCTTAGATAATGCAGCAGAGTCGTTAAATAATGCAGCAAAGTCCTTAAATAATGCAGCTGAGTCCTCAAATGCTTCAGCAGGATCCTTAAATAATGCAGCAGGATCCTTAAATAATGCAATAAAGTCCTTAAATTATGCAGCAGAGTCCTTAAATAATGCAGCAAAGTCCTTAAATAATGCAGCAGAGTCCTTACATAATGCAACAAACTCCTTAAATAATGCAGCAGAGTCCTTAAATAATGCAACAAAGTTCTTAAATAATGCATCAAAGTCCTTAAATAATGCAGCAAAGTCCTTAAATAATGCAGCAAATTCCTTAAATAATGCAGCAGAGTCCTTAAATAATGCAGCTGAGTCCTCAAATACTTCAGCAGAGTCATTAAATAATGCAGAAGAGTCCTTAAATAATGCAGCAAAGTTCTTAAATAATGCAGCAGAGTCCTTAAATAACGCAGCAGAGTCGTTAAATAATGCAGCAAAGTCCTTAAATAATGCAGCTGAGTCCTCAAATGCTTCAGCAGGATCCTTAAATAATGCAGCAGAGACCTTTAATAATGCAGCTGAGTCCTCAAATGCTTCAGCAGAGTCATTAAATAATGCAGCAGGATCCTAAAATAATGCAATAAAGTCCTTAAATTATGCAGCAGAGTCCTTAAATAATGCAGCAAAGTCCTTAAATAATGCAGCAGAGTCCTTACATAATGCAACAAAGTCCTTAAATAATGCAGCAGAGTCCTTAAATAATGCAACAAAGTTCTTAAATAATGCAGCAGAGTCCTTAAATAATGCAGCAAAGTCCTTAAGTACCATAGCAGAGTCCTTAAATAATGCAGCAGAGACCTTAAATAATGCAACAAAGTCCTTAAATAATGAAGCAGATTCCTTAAATTCTGCAGCAGTGTCCTTAAATAATGCATCAAAGTCCTTAAATAATGCAGCAGAGTCCTTAAATAATGCAGCAAAGTAATTAAATAATGCAGCAGAGTCCTTAAATAATGCAGCAAAGTCCTTAAATAATGCAGCAGAGTCCTTAAATACCAAAGCATAGTCCTTAAATAATGCGGCAGAGTCCTTAAATAATGCAACAAAGTCCTTAAATAATGCAGCAGAGTCCTTAAATAATGCAACAAAGTCCTTAAATAATGCAGCAAAGTCCTTAAATAAAGCAGCAAAGTCCTTACATAATGCAGCAGAGTCCTTAAACAATGCATCTGAGTCCCCAATTGCTTCAGCAGAGTCATTAAACACTGCAGCAGAGTCCTTAAATAATGCAGCAAAGTCTTAAATAATGCAGCAGAGTCCTTAAATAACGCAGCAGTCCTTAAATAATGCAGCAAAGTCCTTAAATAATGCAGCAGAGTCCTTAAATACCGCAGCAGAGTCATTAAATAATGCAGCAGAGTCCTTAAATAATACAGCAGAGACCTTAAATAATGCAGCTGAGTCCTCAAATGCTTCAGCAAAGTCATTAAATAATGCAGCAGAGTCCTTAAATAATGCAATAAAGTCCTTAAATAATGCAGCAGACTTCTAACATAATGCAACATAGTCCTTAAATAATGCAGCAGAGTCCTTATATAATGCAACAAAGTTATTAAATAATGCAGCAGAGTCCTTAAATAATGCAGCAAAGTCCTTAAATAATACAGCAGAGTCCTTAAGTACCACAGCATAGTCCTTAAATAATGCAGCAAAGTCCTTAAATAATGCAGCAGAGTCCTTAAATAATGCAACAAAGTCCTTAAATAATGCAGCAGAGTCCTTAAATACCGCAGCAGAGTCGTTAAATAATGCAGCAAAGTCCTTAAATAATACAACAAAGTCCTTAAATAATGCAGCAGAGTCATTAAATAATGCAGCAAAGTCCTTAAATAATGCAGCAGAGTCCTTAAATAATGCAGCAAATTCCTTAAATAATGCAGCAGAGTCATTAAATAATGCAATAAAGTCCTTAAATAATGCAACAGAGTCCTTAAATAATGCAGCAAAGTCCTTAAATAATGCAGCAGAGTCCTTAAATAATGCAAAAAAGTCCTTAAATAATGCAGCAGAGTCCTTAAATAATACAGCAAAGTCCTTAAATAATGCAGCAGAGTCCTTAAATAATGCAACAAAGTCCTTAAATAATGCAGTAGAGTCCTTAAATAATACAGCAAAGTCCTTAAATAATGCAGCAGAGTCCTAAAATAATGCAGCAAAGTCCTTAAATAATGCAGCAGAGTCCTTAAATACCGCAGCAGAGTCCTTAAATAATGCAGCAAAGTAATTAAATAATGCAGCAGAGTCCTTAAATAATGCAGCAAAGTCCTTAAATAATGCAGCAGAGTCCTTAAATACCAAAGCATAGTCCTTAAATAATGCGGCAGAGTCCTTAAATAATGCAACAAAGTCCTTAAATAATGCAGCAGAGTCCTTAAATAATGCAACAAAGTCCTTAAATAATGCAGCAAAGTCCTTAAATAAAGCAGCAAAGTCCTTACATAATGCAGCAGAGTCCTTAAACAATGCATCTGAGTCCCCAATTGCTTCAGCACAGTCATTAAACACTGCAGCAGAGTCCTTAAATAATGCAGCAAAGTCTTAAATAATGCAGCAGAGTCCTTAAATAACGCAGCAGTCCTTAAATAATGCAGCAAAGTCCTTAAATAATGCAGCAGAGTCCTTAAATACCGCAGCAGAGTCATTAAATAATGCAGCAGAGTCCTTATATAATACAGCAGAGACCTTAAATAATGCAGCTGAGTCCTCAAATGCTTCAGCAGAGTCATTAAATAATGCAGCAGAGTCCTTAAATAATGCAATAAAGTCCTTAAATAATGCAGCAGAGTCCTTAAATAATGCAGCAAAGTCCTTAAATAATGCAGCAGACTTCTAACATAATGCAACATAGTCCTTAAATAATGCAGCAGAGTCCTTATATAATACAACAAAGTCCTTAAATAATGCAGCAAATTCCTTAAATAATGCAGCAGAGTCATTAAATAATGCAATAAAGTCCTTAAATAATGCAACAGAGTCCTTAAATAATGCAGCAAAGTCCTTAAATAATGCAGCAGAGTCCTTAAGTACCACAGCATAGTCCTTAAATAATGCAGCAAAGTCCTTAAATAATGCAGCAGAGTCCTTAAATAATGCAACAAAGTCCTTAAATAATGCAGCAGAGTCCTTAAATACCGCAGCAGAGTCGTTAAATAATGCAGCAAAGTCCTTAAATAATACAACAAAGTCCTTAAATAATGCAGCAGAGTCATTAAATAATGCAGCAAAGTCCTTAAATAATGCAGCAGAGTCCTTAAATAATGCAGCAAATTCCTTAAATAATGCAGCAGAGTCATTAAATAATGCAATAAAGTCCTTAAATAATGCAACAGAGTCCTTAAATAATGCAGCAAAGTCCTTAAATAATGCAGCAGAGTCCTTAAATAATGCAAAAAAGTCCTTAAATAATGCAGCAGAGTCCTTAAATAATACAGCAAAGTCCTTAAATAATGCAGCAGAGTCCTTAAATAATGCAACAAAGTCCTTAAATAATGCAGTAGAGTCCTTAAATAATACAGCAAAGTCCTTAAATAATGCAGCAGAGTCCTAAAATAATGCAGCAAAGTCCTTAAATAATGCAGCAGAGTCCTTAAATACCGCAGCAGAGTCCTTAAATAATGCAGCAAAGTAATTAAATAATGCAGCAGAGTCCTTAAATAATGCAGCAAAGTCCTTAAATAATGCAGCAGAGTCCTTAAATACCAAAGCATTGTCCTTAAATAATGCGGCAGAGTCCTTAAATAATGCAACAAAGTCCTTAAATAATGCAGCAGAGTCCTTAAATAATGCAACAAAGTCCTTAAATAATGCAGCAAAGTCCTTAAATAAAGCAGCAAAGTCCTTACATAATGCAGCAGAGTCCTTAAACAATGCATCTGAGTCCCCAATTGCTTCAGCACAGTCATTAAACACTGCAGCAGAGTCCTTAAATAATGCAGCAAAGTCTTAAATAATGCAGCAGAGTCCTTAAATAACGCAGCAGTCCTTAAATAATGCAGCAAAGTCCTTAAATAATGCAGCAGAGTCCTTAAATACCGCAGCAGAGTCATTAAATAATGCAGCAGAGTCCTTATATAATACAGCAGAGACCTTAAATAATGCAGCTGAGTCCTCAAATGCTTCAGCAGAGTCATTAAATAATGCAGCAGAGTCCTTAAATAATGCAATAAAGTCCTTAAATAATGCAGCAGAGTCCTTAAATAATGCAGCAAAGTCCTTAAATAATGCAGCAGACTTCTAACATAATGCAACATAGTCCTTAAATAATGCAGCAGAGTCCTTATATAATACAACAAAGTCCTTAAATAATGCAGCAAATTCCTTAAATAATGCAGCAGAGTCATTAAATAATGCAATAAAGTCCTTAAATAATGCAACAGAGTCCTTAAATAATGCAGCAAAGTCCTTAAATAATGCAGCAGAGTCCTTAAATAATGCAAAAAAGTCCTTAAATAATGCAGCAGAGTCCTTAAATAATACAGCAAAGTCCTTAAATAATGCAGCAGAGTCCTTAAAAAATGCAACAAAGTCCTTAAATAATGCAGTAGAGTCCTTAAATAATACAGCAAAGTCCTTAAATAATGCAGCAGAGTCCTTAAATAATGCAGCAGACTTCTAACATAATGCAACATAGTCCTTAAATAATGCAGCAGAGTCCTTATATAATACAACAAAGTCCTTAAATAATGCAGCAAATTCCTTAAATAATGCAGCAGAGTCATTAAATAATGCAATAAAGTCCTTAAATAATGCAACAGAGTCCTTAAATAATGCAGCAAAGTCCTTAAATAATGCAGCAGAGTCCTTAAATAATGCAAAAAAGTCCTTAAATAATGCAGCAGAGTCCTTAAATAATACAGCAAAGTCCTTAAATAATGCAGCAGAGTCCTTAAAAAATGCAACAAAGTCCTTAAATAATGCAGTAGAGTCCTTAAATAATACAGCAAAGTCCTTAAATAATGCAGCAGAGTCCTAAAATAATGCAGCAAAGTCCTTAAATAATGCAGCAGAGTTCTTAAACACAGCAGCAGAGTCCTTAAATAATGCAGCAAGTAATTAAATAATGCAGCAAAGTCCTTAAGTAATGCAGCAAAGTCCTTAATTGATGCAGCAAAGTCCTTAAATAATGCAACAAATTCCTTAAATAATGCAGCAGCGTCCTTAAATAATGCAACAAATTCCTTAAATAATGCAGCAGAGTCCTTAAATACCACAGCAGAGTCCTTAAATAATGCAGCAGAGACCTTAAATAATGCAACAAAGTCCTTAAATAATGCAGCAGATTCCTTAAATTCTGCAGCAGCGTCCTTAAATAATGCATCAAAGTCCTTAAATAATGCAGCAGAGTCCTTAAATACCGCAGCAGAGTCCTTAAATAATGCAGCAAATTCCTTAAATAATGCAGCAGAGTCCTTAAATAATGCAGCTGAGTCCTCAAATGCTTCAGCAGAGTCATTAAATAATGCAGCAGCGTCCTTAAATAATGCATCAAAGTCCTTAAATAATGCAGCAGAGTCCTTAAATACCGCAGCAGAGTCCTTAAATAATGCAGCAAATTCCTTAAATAATGCATCAGAGTCCTTAAATAATGCAGCTGAGTCCACAAATGCTTCAGCAGGATCCTTAAATAATGCAGCAGGATCCTTAAATAATGCAATAAAGTCCTTAAATTATGCAGCAGAGTCCTTAAATAATGCAGCAAAGTCCTTAAATAATGCAGCAGAGTCCTTACATAATGCAACAAACTCCTTAAATAATGCAGCAGAGTCCTTAAATAATGCAACAAAGTTCTTAAATAATGCATCAAAGTCCTTAAATAATGCAGCAAAGTCCTTAAATAATGCAGCAAAGTCGTTAAGTACCATAGCAGAGTCCTTAAATAATGCAGCAGAGACCTTAAATAATGCAACAAAGTCCTTAAATAATGCAGCAGATTCCTTAAATTCTGCAGCAGCGTCCTTAAATAATGCAACAAAGTCCTTAAATAATGCAGCAGAGTCCTTAAATAATGCAACAAAGTCCTTAAATAATGCAAAAGAGTCCTTAAATAAAGCAGCAAAGCCCTTACATAATGCAGCAGAGTCCTTAAATAATGCATCTGAGTCCCCAAATGCTTCAGCAGAGTCATTAAATACTGCAGCAGAGTCCTTAAATAATGCAACAAAGTCCTTAAATAATCCAGCAGCGTCCTTAAATAATGCAACAAATTCCTTAAATAATGCAACAGAGTCCTTAAATACCACAGCAGAGTCCTTAAATAATGCAGCAGAGACCTTAAATAATGCAACAAAGTCCTTAAATAATGCAGCAGATTCCTTAAATTCTGCAGCAGCGTCCTTAAATAATGCATCAAAGTCCTTAAATAATGCAGCAGAGTCCTTAAATACCGCAGCAGAGTCCTTAAATAATGCAGCAAATTCCTTATATAATGCAGCAGAGTCCTTAAATAATGCAGCAGAGTCCTCAAATGCTTCAGCAGAGTCATTAAATAATGCAGCAAAGTTCTTAAATAATGCAGCAGAGTCCTTAAATAATGCAGCTGAGTCCTCAAATGCTTCAGCAGAGTCATTAAATAATGCAGAAGACTCCTTAAATAATGCAGGAAAGTCCTTAAATAAAGCAGCAGAGTCCTTAGATAATGCAGCAGAGTCGTTAAATAATGCAGCAAAGTCCTTAAATAATGCAGCTGAGTCCTCAAATGCTTCAGCAGGATCCTTAAATAATGCAGCAGGATCCTTAAATAATGCAATAAAGTCCTTAAATTATGCAGCAGAGTCCTTAAATAATGCAGCAAAGTCCTTAAATAATGCAGCAGAGTCCTTACATAATGCAACAAACTCCTTAAATAATGCAGCAGAGTCCTTAAATAATGCAACAAAGTTCTTAAATAATGCATCAAAGTCCTTAAATAATGCAGCAAAGTCCTTAAATAATGCAGCAAATTCCTTAAATAATGCAGCAGAGTCCTTAAATAATGCAGCTGAGTCCTCAAATACTTCAGCAGAGTCATTAAATAATGCAGAAGAGTCCTTAAATAATGCAGCAAAGTTCTTAAATAATGCAGCAGAGTCCTTAAATAACGCAGCAGAGTCGTTAAATAATGCAGCAAAGTCCTTAAATAATGCAGCTGAGTCCTCAAATGCTTCAGCAGGATCCTTAAATAATGCAGCAGAGACCTTTAATAATGCAGCTGAGTCCTCAAATGCTTCAGCAGAGTCATTAAATAATGCAGCAGGATCCTAAAATAATGCAATAAAGTCCTTAAATTATGCAGCAGAGTCCTTAAATAATGCAGCAAAGTCCTTAAATAATGCAGCAGAGTCCTTACATAATGCAACAAAGTCCTTAAATAATGCAGCAGAGTCCTTAAATAATGCAACAAAGTTCTTAAATAATGCAGCAGAGTCCTTAAATAATGCAGCAAAGTCCTTAAGTACCATAGCAGAGTCCTTAAATAATGCAGCAGAGACCTTAAATAATGCAACAAAGTCCTTAAATAATGAAGCAGATTCCTTAAATTCTGCAGCAGTGTCCTTAAATAATGCATCAAAGTCCTTAAATAATGCAGCAGAGTCCTTAAATAATGCAGCAAAGTAATTAAATAATGCAGCAGAGTCCTTAAATAATGCAGCAAAGTCCTTAAATAATGCAGCAGAGTCCTTAAATACCAAAGCATAGTCCTTAAATAATGCAGCAGAGTCCTTAAATAATGCAACAAAGTCCTTAAATAATGCAGCAGAGTCCTTAAATAATGCAACAAAGTCCTTAAATAATGCAGCAAAGTCCTTAAATAAAGCAGCAAAGTCCTTACATAATGCAGCAGAGTCCTTAAACAATGCATCTGAGTCCCCAATTGCTTCAGCAGAGTCATTAAACACTGCAGCAGAGTCCTTAAATAATGCAGCAAAGTCTTAAATAATGCAGCAGAGTCCTTAAATAACGCAGCAGTCCTTAAATAATGCAGCAAAGTCCTTAAATAATGCAGCAGAGTCCTTAAATACCGCAGCAGAGTCATTAAATAATGCAGCAGAGTCCTTAAATAATACAGCAGAGACCTTAAATAATGCAGCTGAGTCCTCAAATGCTTCAGCAAAGTCATTAAATAATGCAGCAGAGTCCTTAAATAATGCAATAAAGTCCTTAAATAATGCAGCAGACTTCTAACATAATGCAACATAGTCCTTAAATAATGCAGCAGAGTCCTTATATAATGCAACAAAGTCATTAAATAATGCAGCAGAGTCCTTAAATAATGCAGCAAAGTCCTTAAATAATACAGCAGAGTCCTTAAGTACCACAGCATAGTCCTTAAATAATGCAGCAAAGTCCTTAAATAATGCAGCAGAGTCCTTAAATAATGCAACAAAGTCCTTAAATAATGCAGCAGAGTCCTTAAATACCGCAGCAGAGTCGTTAAATAATGCAGCAAAGTCCTTAAATAATACAACAAAGTCCTTAAATAATGCAGCAGAGTCATTAAATAATGCAGCAAAGTCCTTAAATAATGCAGCAGAGTCCTTAAATAATGCAGCAAATTCCTTAAATAATGCAGCAGAGTCATTAAATAATGCAATAAAGTCCTTAAATAATGCAACAGAGTCCTTAAATAATGCAGCAAAGTCCTTAAATAATGCAGCAGAGTCCTTAAATAATGCAAAAAAGTCCTTAAATAATGCAGCAGAGTCCTTAAATAATACAGCAAAGTCCTTAAATAATGCAGCAGAGTCCTTAAATAATGCAACAAAGTCCTTAAATAATGCAGTAGAGTCCTTAAATAATACAGCAAAGTCCTTAAATAATGCAGCAGAGTCCTAAAATAATGCAGCAAAGTCCTTAAATAATGCAGCAGAGTCCTTAAATACCGCAGCAGAGTCCTTAAATAATGCAGCAAAGTAATTAAATAATGCAGCAGAGTCCTTAAATAATGCAGCAAAGTCCTTAAATAATGCAGCAGAGTCCTTAAATACCAAAGCATAGTCCTTAAATAATGCGGCAGAGTCCTTAAATAATGCAACAAAGTCCTTAAATAATGCAGCAGAGTCCTTAAATAATGCAACAAAGTCCTTAAATAATGCAGCAAAGTCCTTAAATAAAGCAGCAAAGTCCTTACATAATGCAGCAGAGTCCTTAAACAATGCATCTGAGTCCCCAATTGCTTCAGCACAGTCATTAAACACTGCAGCAGAGTCCTTAAATAATGCAGCAAAGTCTTAAATAATGCAGCAGAGTCCTTAAATAACGCAGCAGTCCTTAAATAATGCAGCAAAGTCCTTAAATAATGCAGCAGAGTCCTTAAATACCGCAGCAGAGTCATTAAATAATGCAGCAGAGTCCTTATATAATACAGCAGAGACCTTAAATAATGCAGCTGAGTCCTCAAATGCTTCAGCAGAGTCATTAAATAATGCAGCAGAGTCCTTAAATAATGCAATAAAGTCCTTAAATAATGCAGCAGAGTCCTTAAATAATGCAGCAAAGTCCTTAAATAATGCAGCAGACTTCTAACATAATGCAACATAGTCCTTAAATAATGCAGCAGAGTCCTTATATAATACAACAAAGTCCTTAAATAATGCAGCAAATTCCTTAAATAATGCAGCAGAGTCATTAAATAATGCAATAAAGTCCTTAAATAATGCAACAGAGTCCTTAAATAATGCAGCAAAGTCCTTAAATAATGCAGCAGAGTCCTTAAATAATGCAAAAAAGTCCTTAAATAATGCAGCAGAGTCCTTAAATAATACAGCAAAGTCCTTAAATAATGCAGCAGAGTCCTTAAAAAATGCAACAAAGTCCTTAAATAATGCAGTAGAGTCCTTAAATAATACAGCAAAGTCCTTAAATAATGCAGCAGAGTCCTAAAATAATGCAGCAAAGTCCTTAAATAATGCAGCAGAGTTCTTAAACACAGCAGCAGAGTCCTTAAATAATGCAGCAAGTAATTAAATAATGCAGCAAAGTCCTTAAGTAATGCAGCAAAGTCCTTAATTGATGCAGCAAAGTCCTTAAATAATGCAACAAATTCCTTAAATAATGCAGCAGCGTCCTTAAATAATGCAACAAATTCCTTAAATAATGCAGCAGAGTCCTTAAATACCACAGCAGAGTCCTTAAATAATGCAGCAGAGACCTTAAATAATGCAACAAAGTCCTTAAATAATGCAGCAGATTCCTTAAATTCTGCAGCAGCGTCCTTAAATAATGCATCAAAGTCCTTAAATAATGCAGCAGAGTCCTTAAATACCGCAGCAGAGTCCTTAAATAATGCAGCAAATTCCTTAAATAATGCAGCAGAGTCCTTAAATAATGCAGCTGAGTCCTCAAATGCTTCAGCAGAGTCATTAAATAATGCAGCAGCGTCCTTAAATAATGCATCAAAGTCCTTAAATAATGCAGCAGAGTCCTTAAATACCGCAGCAGAGTCCTTAAATAATGCAGCAAATTCCTTAAATAATGCATCAGAGTCCTTAAATAATGCAGCTGAGTCCACAAATGCTTCAGCAGGATCCTTAAATAATGCAGCAGGATCCTTAAATAATGCAATAAAGTCCTTAAATTATGCAGCAGAGTCCTTAAATAATGCAGCAAAGTCCTTAAATAATGCAGCAGAGTCCTTACATAATGCAACAAACTCCTTAAATAATGCAGCAGAGTCCTTAAATAATGCAACAAAGTTCTTAAATAATGCATCAAAGTCCTTAAATAATGCAGCAAAGTCCTTAAATAATGCAGCAAAGTCGTTAAGTACCATAGCAGAGTCCTTAAATAATGCAGCAGAGACCTTAAATAATGCAACAAAGTCCTTAAATAATGCAGCAGATTCCTTAAATTCTGCAGCAGCGTCCTTAAATAATGCAACAAAGTCCTTAAATAATGCAGCAGAGTCCTTAAATAATGCAACAAAGTCCTTAAATAATGCAAAAGAGTCCTTAAATAAAGCAGCAAAGCCCTTACATAATGCAGCAGAGTCCTTAAATAATGCATCTGAGTCCCCAAATGCTTCAGCAGAGTCATTAAATACTGCAGCAGAGTCCTTAAATAATGCAACAAAGTCCTTAAATAATCCAGCAGCGTCCTTAAATAATGCAACAAATTCCTTAAATAATGCAACAGAGTCCTTAAATACCACAGCAGAGTCCTTAAATAATGCAGCAGAGACCTTAAATAATGCAACAAAGTCCTTAAATAATGCAGCAGATTCCTTAAATTCTGCAGCAGCGTCCTTAAATAATGCATCAAAGTCCTTAAATAATGCAGCAGAGTCCTTAAATACCGCAGCAGAGTCCTTAAATAATGCAGCAAATTCCTTATATAATGCAGCAGAGTCCTTAAATAATGCAGCAGAGTCCTCAAATGCTTCAGCAGAGTCATTAAATAATGCAGCAAAGTTCTTAAATAATGCAGCAGAGTCCTTAAATAATGCAGCTGAGTCCTCAAATGCTTCAGCAGAGTCATTAAATAATGCAGAAGACTCCTTAAATAATGCAGGAAAGTCCTTAAATAAAGCAGCAGAGTCCTTAGATAATGCAGCAGAGTCGTTAAATAATGCAGCAAAGTCCTTAAATAATGCAGCTGAGTCCTCAAATGCTTCAGCAGGATCCTTAAATAATGCAGCAGGATCCTTAAATAATGCAATAAAGTCCTTAAATTATGCAGCAGAGTCCTTAAATAATGCAGCAAAGTCCTTAAATAATGCAGCAGAGTCCTTACATAATGCAACAAACTCCTTAAATAATGCAGCAGAGTCCTTAAATAATGCAACAAAGTTCTTAAATAATGCATCAAAGTCCTTAAATAATGCAGCAAAGTCCTTAAATAATGCAGCAAATTCCTTAAATAATGCAGCAGAGTCCTTAAATAATGCAGCTGAGTCCTCAAATACTTCAGCAGAGTCATTAAATAATGCAGAAGAGTCCTTAAATAATGCAGCAAAGTTCTTAAATAATGCAGCAGAGTCCTTAAATAACGCAGCAGAGTCGTTAAATAATGCAGCAAAGTCCTTAAATAATGCAGCTGAGTCCTCAAATGCTTCAGCAGGATCCTTAAATAATGCAGCAGAGACCTTTAATAATGCAGCTGAGTCCTCAAATGCTTCAGCAGAGTCATTAAATAATGCAGCAGGATCCTAAAATAATGCAATAAAGTCCTTAAATTATGCAGCAGAGTCCTTAAATAATGCAGCAAAGTCCTTAAATAATGCAGCAGAGTCCTTACATAATGCAACAAAGTCCTTAAATAATGCAGCAGAGTCCTTAAATAATGCAACAAAGTTCTTAAATAATGCAGCAGAGTCCTTAAATAATGCAGCAAAGTCCTTAAGTACCATAGCAGAGTCCTTAAATAATGCAGCAGAGACCTTAAATAATGCAACAAAGTCCTTAAATAATGAAGCAGATTCCTTAAATTCTGCAGCAGTGTCCTTAAATAATGCATCAAAGTCCTTAAATAATGCAGCAGAGTCCTTAAATAATGCAGCAAAGTAATTAAATAATGCAGCAGAGTCCTTAAATAATGCAGCAAAGTCCTTAAATAATGCAGCAGAGTCCTTAAATACCAAAGCATAGTCCTTAAATAATGCGGCAGAGTCCTTAAATAATGCAACAAAGTCCTTAAATAATGCAGCAGAGTCCTTAAATAATGCAACAAAGTCCTTAAATAATGCAGCAAAGTCCTTAAATAAAGCAGCAAAGTCCTTACATAATGCAGCAGAGTCCTTAAACAATGCATCTGAGTCCCCAATTGCTTCAGCAGAGTCATTAAACACTGCAGCAGAGTCCTTAAATAATGCAGCAAAGTCTTAAATAATGCAGCAGAGTCCTTAAATAACGCAGCAGTCCTTAAATAATGCAGCAAAGTCCTTAAATAATGCAGCAGAGTCCTTAAATACCGCAGCAGAGTCATTAAATAATGCAGCAGAGTCCTTAAATAATACAGCAGAGACCTTAAATAATGCAGCTGAGTCCTCAAATGCTTCAGCAAAGTCATTAAATAATGCAGCAGAGTCCTTAAATAATGCAATAAAGTCCTTAAATAATGCAGCAGACTTCTAACATAATGCAACATAGTCCTTAAATAATGCAGCAGAGTCCTTATATAATGCAACAAAGTCATTAAATAATGCAGCAGAGTCCTTAAATAATGCAGCAAAGTCCTTAAATAATACAGCAGAGTCCTTAAGTACCACAGCATAGTCCTTAAATAATGCAGCAAAGTCATTAAATAATGCAGCAGAGTCCTTAAATAATGCAACAAAGTCCTTAAATAATGCAGCAGAGTCCTTAAATACCGCATCAGAGTCGTTAAATAATGCAGCAAAGTCCTTAAATAATACAACAAAGTCCTTAAATAATGCAGCAGAGTCATTAAATAATGCAGCAAAGTCCTTAAATAATGCAGCAGAGTCCTTAAATAATGCAGCAAATTCCTTAAATAATGCAGCAGAGTCATTAAATAATGCAATAAAGTCCTTAAATAATGCAACAGAGTCCTTAAATAATGCAGCAAAGTCCTTAAATAATGCAGCAGAGTCCTTAAATAATGCAAAAAAGTCCTTAAATAATGCAGCAGAGTCCTTAAATAATACAGCAAAGTCCTTAAATAATGCAGCAGAGTCCTTAAATAATGCAACAAAGTCCTTAAATAATGCAGTAGAGTCCTTAAATAATACAGCAAAGTCCTTAAATAATGCAGCAGAGTCCTAAAATAATGCAGCAAAGTCCTTAAATAATGCAGCAGAGTCCTTAAATACCGCAGCAGAGTCCTTAAATAATGCAGCAAAGTAATTAAATAATGCAGCAGAGTCCTTAAATAATGCAGCAAAGTCCTTAAATAATGCAGCAGAGTCCTTAAATACCAAAGCATAGTCCTTAAATAATGCGGCAGAGTCCTTAAATAATGCAACAAAGTCCTTAAATAATGCAGCAGAGTCCTTAAATAATGCAACAAAGTCCTTAAATAATGCAGCAAAGTCCTTAAATAAAGCAGCAAAGTCCTTACATAATGCAGCAGAGTCCTTAAACAATGCATCTGAGTCCCCAATTGCTTCAGCACAGTCATTAAACACTGCAGCAGAGTCCTTAAATAATGCAGCAAAGTCTTAAATAATGCAGCAGAGTCCTTAAATAACGCAGCAGTCCTTAAATAATGCAGCAAAGTCCTTAAATAATGCAGCAGAGTCCTTAAATACCGCAGCAGAGTCATTAAATAATGCAGCAGAGTCCTTATATAATACAGCAGAGACCTTAAATAATGCAGCAGAATCCTCAAATGCTTCAGCAGAGTCATTAAATAATGCAGCAGAGTCCTTAAATAATGCAATAAAGTCCTTAAATAATGCAGCAGAGTCCTTAAATAATGCAGCAAAGTCCTTAAATAATGCAGCAGACTTCTAACATAATGCAACATAGTCCTTAAATAACGCAGCAGAGTCCTTATATAATGCAACAAAGTCATTAAATAATGCAGCAGAGTCCTTAAATAATGCAGCAAAGTCCTTAAATAATACAGCAGAGTCCTTAAGTACCACAGCATAGTCCTTAAATAATGCAGCAAAGTCCTTAAATAATGCAGCAGAGTCCTTAAATAATGCAACAAAGTCCTTAAATAATGCAGCAGAGTCCTTAAATACCGCAGCAGAGTCCTTAAATAATGCAGCAAAGTCCTTAAATAATACAACAAAGTCCTTAAATAATGCAGCAGAGTCATTAAATAATGCAGCAAAGTCCTTAAATAATGCAGCAGAGTCCTTAAATAATGCAGCAAATTCCTTAAATAATGCAGCAGAGTCATTAAATAATGCAATAAAGTCCTTAAAAAATGCAACAGAGTCCTTAAATAATGCAGCAAAGTCCTTAAATAATGCAGCAGAGTCCTTAAATAATGCAAAAAAGTCCTTAAATAATGCAGCAGAGTCCTTAAATAATACAGCAAAGTCCTTAAATAATGCAGCAGAGTCCTTAAATAATGCAACAAAGTCCTTAAATAATGCAGTAGAGTCCTTAAATAATACAGCAAAGTCCTTAAATAATGCAGCAGAGTCCTAAAATAATGCAGCAAAGTCCTTAAATAATGCAGCAGAGTTCTTAAACACAGCAGCAGAGTCCTTAAATAATGCAGCAAGTAATTAAATAATGCAGCAAAGTCCTTAAGTAATGCAGCAAAGTCCTTAATTGATGCAGCAAAGTCCTTAAATAATGCAACAAATTCCTTAAATAATGCAGCAGCGTCCTTAAATAATGCAACAAATTCCTTAAATAATGCAGCAGAGTCCTTAAATACCACAGCAGAGTCCTTAAATAATGCAGCAGAGACCTTAAATAATGCAACAAAGTCCTTAAATAATGCAGCAGATTCCTTAAATTCTGCAGCAGCGTCCTTAAATAATGCATCAAAGTCCTTAAATAATGCAGCAGAGTCCTTAAATACCGCAGCAGAGTCCTTAAATAATGCAGCAAATTCCTTAAATAATGCAGCAGAGTCCTTAAATAATGCAGCTGAGTCCTCAAATGCTTCGGCAGAGTCATTAAATAATGCAGCAGCGTCCTTAAATAATGCATCAAAGTCCTTAAATAATGCAGCAGAGTCCTTAAATACCGCAGCAGAGTCCTTAAATAATGCAGCAAATTCCTTAAATAATGCAGCAGAGTCCTTAAATAATGCAGCTGAGTCCTCAAATGCTTCAGCAGGATCCTTAAATAATGCAGCAGGATCCTTAAATAATGCAATAAAGTCCTTAAATTATGCAGCAGAGTCCTTAAATAATGCAGCAAAGTCCTTAAATAATGCAGCAGAGTCCTTACATAATGCAACAAACTCCTTAAATAATGCAGCAGAGTCCTTAAATAATGCAACAAAGTTCTTAAATAATGCATCAAAGTCCTTAAATAATGCAGCAAAGTCCTTAAATAATGCAGCAAAGTTGTTAAGTACCATAGCAGAGTCCTTAAATAATGCAGCAGAGACCTTAAATAATGCAACAAAGTCCTTAAATAATGCAGCAGATTCCTTAAATTCTGCAGCAGCGTCCTTAAATAATGCAACAAAGTCCTTAAATAATGCAGCAGAGTCCTTAAATAATGCAACAAAGTCCTTAAATAATGCAAAAGAGTCCTTAAATAAAGCAGCAAAGCCCTTACATAATGCAGCAGAGTCCTTAAATAATGCATCTGAGTCCCCAAATGCTTCAGCAGAGTCATTAAATACTGCAGCAGAGTCCTTAAATAATGCAACAAAGTCCTTAAATAATCCAGCAGCGTCCTTAAATAATGCAACAAATTCCTTAAATAATGCAGCAGAGTCCTTAAATACCACAGCAGAGTCCTTAAATAATGCAGCAGAGACCTTAAATAATGCAACAAAGTCCTTAAATAATGCAGCAGATTCCTTAAATTCTGCAGCAGCGTCCTTAAATAATGCATCAAAGTCCTTAAATAATGCAGCAGAGTCCTTAAATACCGCAGCAGAGTCCTTAAATAATGCAGCAAATTCCTTAAATAATGCAGCAGAGTCCTTAAATAATGCAGCTGAGTCCTCAAATGCTTCAGCAGAGTCATTAAATAATGCAGCAAAGTCCTTAAATAATGCAGCAGAGTCCTTAAATAATGCAGCTGAGTCCTCAAATGCTTCAGCAGAGTCATTAAATAATGCAGAAGACTCCTTAAATAATGCAGGAAAGTCCTTAAATAAAGCAGCAGAGTCGTTAAATAATGCAGCAAAGTCCTTAAATAATGCAGCTGAGTCCTCAAATGCTTCAGCAGGATCCTTAAATAATGCAGCAGGATCCTTAAATAATGCAATAAAGTCCTTAAATTATGCAGCAGAGTCCTTAAATAATGCAGCAAAGTCCTTAAATAATGCAGCAGAGTCCTTACATAATGCAACAAACTCCTTAAATAATGCAGCAGAGTCCTTAAATAATGCAACAAAGTCCTTAAATAATGCAAAAGAGTCCTTAAATAAAGCAGCAAAGCCCTTACATAATGCAGCAGAGTCCTTAAATAATGCATCTGAGTGCCCAAATGCTTCAGCAGAGTCATTAAATACTG
Organism: Phyllobates terribilis; assembly: GCF_046119375.1. Taxonomy (NCBI): domain Eukaryota; kingdom Metazoa; phylum Chordata; class Amphibia; order Anura; family Dendrobatidae; genus Phyllobates; species Phyllobates terribilis. The sequence continues at coordinate 1,509,706 of NW_027363048.1, forward strand.
CAGCAGAGACCTTAAATAATGCAACAAAGTCCTTAAATAATGCAGCAGAGTCCTTAAATACCGCAGCAGAGTCCTTAAATAATGCAGCAAATTCCTTAAATAATGCAGCAGAGTCCTTAAATAATGCAGCTGAGTCCTCAAATGCTTCAGCAGAGTCGTTAAATAATGCAGCAAAGTCCTTAAATAATGCAGCAGACTCCTTACATAATGCAACAAAGTCCTTACATAATGCAGCAGAGTACTTATATAATGCAACAAAGTTATTAAATAATGCAGCAAAGTCCTTAAATAATGCAGCAGAGTCCTTAAATAATGCAACAAATTCCTTAAATAATGCAGCAGAGTCCTTAAATAATGCAGCAAAGTCCTTAAATCATGCAGCTGAGTCCTCAAATGCTTCAGCAGAGTCCTTAAATAATGCAGCAGAGACCTTAAATAATGCAGTTGAGTCCTCAAATGCTTCAGCAGATTCATTAAATAATGCAGCAAAGTCCTTAAATAATGCAGCAGACTCCTTACATAATGCAACAAAGTCCTTAAATAATGCAGCAGAGTCCTTAAATACCGCAGCAGAGTCCTTAAATAATGCAGCAAATTCCTTAAATAATGCAGCAGAGTCCTTAAATAATGCAGCTGAGTCCTCAAATGCTTCAGCAGAGTCGTTAAATAATGCAGCAAAGTCCTTAAATAATGCAGCAGACTCCTTACATAATGCAACAAAGTCCTTAAATAATGCAGCAGAGTACTTATATAATGCAACAAAGTTATTAAATAATGCAGCAAAGTCCTTAAATAATGCAGCAGAGTCCTTAAATAATGCAACAAATTCCTTAAATAATGCAGCAGAGTCCTTAAATAATGCATCAAAGTCCTTAAATAATGCAGCAGAGTCCTTAAATACCGCAGCAGAGTCCTTAAATAATGCAGCTGAGTCCTCAAATACTTCAGCAGAGTCATTAAATAATGCAGAAGAGTCCTTAAATAATGCAGCAAAGTTCTTAAATAATGCAGCAGAGTCCTTAAATAACGCAGCAGAGTCGTTAAATAATGCAGCAAAGTCCTTAAATAATGCAGCTGAGTCCTCAAATGCTTCAGCAGGATCCTTAAATAATGCAGCAGAGACCTTTAATAATGCAGCTGAGTCCTCAAATGCTTCAGCAGAGTCATTAAATAATGCAGCAGGATCCTAAAATAATGCAATAAAGTCCTTAAATTATGCAGCAGAGTCCTTAAATAATGCAGCAAAGTCCTTAAATAATGCAGCAGAGTCCTTACATAATGCAACAAAGTCCTTAAATAATGCAGCAGAGTCCTTAAATAATGCAACAAAGTTCTTAAATAATGCAGCAGAGTCCTTAAATAATGCAGCAAAGTCCTTAAGTACCATAGCAGAGTCCTTAAATAATGCAGCAGAGACCTTAAATAATGCAACAAAGTCCTTAAATAATGAAGCAGATTCCTTAAATTCTGCAGCAGTGTCCTTAAATAATGCATCAAAGTCCTTAAATAATGCAGCAGAGTCCTTAAATACCTCAGCAGAGTCCTTAAATAATGCAGCAAAGTAATTAAATAATGCAGCAGAGTCCTTAAATAATGCAGCAAAGTCCTTAAATAATGCAGCAGAGTCCTTAAATACCAAAGCATAGTCCTTAAATAATGCGGCAGAGTCCTTAAATAATGCAGCAGAGTCCTAAAATAATGCAGCAAAGTCCTTAAATAATGCAGCAGAGTTCTTAAACACAGCAGCAGAGTCCTTAAATAATGCAGCAAGTAATTAAATAATGCAGCAGAGTCCTTAAGTAATGCAGCAAAGTCCTTAAATAATGCAGCAAAGTCCTTAAATAATGCAACAAATTCCTTAAATAATGCAGCAGCGTCCTTAAATAATGCAACAAATTCCTTAAATAATGCAGCAGAGTCCTTAAATACCACAGCAGAGTCCTTAAATAATGCAGCAGAGACCTTAAATAATGCAACAAAGTCCTTAAATAATGCAGCAGATTCCTTAAATTCTGCAGCAGCGTCCTTAAATAATGCATCAAAGTCCTTAAATAATGCAGCAGAGTCCTTAAATACCGCAGCAGAGTCCTTAAATAATGCAGCAAATTCCTTAAATAATGCAGCAGAGTCCTTAAATAATGCAGCTGAGTCCTCAAATGCTTCAGCAGAGTCATTAAATAATGCAGCAAAGTCCTTAAATAATGCAGCAGAGTCCTTAAATAATGCAGCTGAGTCCTCAAATGCTTCAGCAGAGTCATTAAATAATGCAGAAGACTCCTTAAATAATGCAGGAAAGTCCTTAAATAAAGCAGCAGAGTCCTTAGATAATGCAGCAGAGTCGTTAAATAATGCAGCAAAGTCCTTAAATAATGCAGCTGAGTCCTCAAATGCTTCAGCAGGATCCTTAAATAATGCAGCAGGATCCTTAAATAATGCAATAAAGTCCTTAAATTATGCAGCAGAGTCCTTAAATAATGCAGCAAAGTCCTTAAATAATGCAGCAGAGTCCTTACATAATGCAACAAACTCCTTAAATAATGCAGCAGAGTCCTTAAATAATGCAACAAAGTCCTTAAATAATGCAAAAGAGTCCTTAAATAAAGCAGCAAAGCCCTTACATAATGCAGCAGAGTCCTTAAATAATGCATCTGAGTGCCCAAATGCTTCAGCAGAGTCATTAAATACTGCAGCAGAGACCTTAAATAATGCAATAAAGTCCTTAAATAATGCAGCAGAGTCCTTAAATACCGCAGCAGAGTCCTTAAATAATGCAGCAAATTCCTTAAATAATGCAGCAGAGTCCTTAAATAATGCAGCTGAGTCCTCAAATGCTTCAGCAGAGTCGTTAAATAATGCAGCAAAGTCCTTAAATAATGCAGCAGACTCCTTACATAATGCAGCAAAGTCCTTACATAATGCAGCAGAGTACTTATATAATGCAACAAAGTTATTAAATAATGCAGCAAAGTCCTTAAATAATGCAGCAGAGTCCTTAAATAATGCAACAAATTCCTTAAATAATGCAGCAGAGTCCTTAAATAATGCAGCAAAGTCCTTAAATCATGCAGCTGAGTCCTCAAATGCTTCAGCAGAGTCCTTAAATAATGCAGCAGAGACCGTAAATAATGCAGTTGAGTCCTCAAATGCTTCAGCAGATTCATTAAATAATGCAGCAAAGTCCTTAAATAATGCAGCAGAGTCCTTAAATACCGCAGCAGAGTCCTTAAATAATGCAGCAAATTCCTTAAATAATGCAGCAGAGTCCTTAAATAATGCAGCTGAGTCCTCAAATGCTTCAGCAGACTCCTTACATAATGCAACAAAGTCCTTAAATAATGCAGCAGAGTACTTATATAATGCAACAAAGTTATTAAATAATGCAGCAAAGTCCTTAAATAATGCAGCAGAGTCCTTAAATAATGCAACAAATTCCTTAAATAATGCAGCAGAGTCCTTAAATAATGCATCAAAGTCCTTAAATAATGCAGCAGAGTCCTTAAATACCGCAGCAGAGTCCTTAAATAATGCAGCTGAGTCCTCAAATACTTCAGCAGAGTCATTAAATAATGCAGAAGAGTCCTTAAATAATGCAGCAAAGTTCTTAAATAATGCAGCAGAGTCCTTAAATAACGCAGCAGAGTCGTTAAATAATGCAGCAAAGTCGTTAAATAATGCAGCTGAGTCCTCAAATGCTTCAGCAGGATCCTTAAATAATGCAGCAGAGACCTTTAATAATGCAGCTGAGTCCTCAAATGCTTCAGCAGAGTCATTAAATAATGCAGCAGGATCCTAAAATAATGCAATAAAGTCCTTAAATTATGCAGCAGAGTCCTTAAATAATGCAGCAAAGTCCTTAAATAATGCAGCAGAGTCCTTACATAATGCAACAAAGTCCTTAAATAATGCAGCAGAGTCCTTAAATAATGCAACAAAGTTCTTAAATAATGCAGCAGAGTCCTTAAATAATGCAGCAAAGTCCTTAAGTACCATAGCAGAGTCCTTAAATAATGCAGCAGAGACCTTAAATAATGCAACAAAGTCCTTAAATAATGAAGCAGATTCCTTAAATTCTGCAGCAGTGTCCTTAAATAATGCATCAAAGTCCTTAAATAATGCAGCAGAGTCCTTAAATACCGCAGCAGAGTCCTTAAATAATGCAGCAAAGTAATTAAATAATGCAGCAGAGTCCTTAAATAATGCAGCAAAGTCCTTAAATAATGCAGCAGAGTCCTTAAATACCAAAGCATAGTCCTTAAATAATGCGGCAGAGTCCTTAAATAATGCAGCAGAGTCCTAAAATAATGCAGCAAAGTCCTTAAATAATGCAGCAGAGTTCTTAAACACAGCAGCAGAGTCCTTAAATAATGCAGCAAGTAATTAAATAATGCAGCAGAGTCCTTAAGTAATGCAGCAAAGTCCTTAAATAATGCAGCAAAGTCCTTAAATAATGCAACAAATTCCTTAAATAATGCAGCAGCGTCCTTAAATAATGCAACAAATTCCTTAAATAATGCAGCAGAGTCCTTAAATACCACAGCAGAGTCCTTAAATAATGCAGCAGAGACCTTAAATAATGCAACAAAGTCCTTAAATAATGCAGCAGATTCCTTAAATTCTGCAGCAGCGTCCTTAAATAATGCATCAAAGTCCTTAAATAATGCAGCAGAGTCCTTAAATACCGCAGCAGAGTCCTTAAATAATGCAGCAAATTCCTTAAATAATGCAGCAGAGTCCTTAAATAATGCAGCTGAGTCCTCAAATGCTTCAGCAGAGTCATTAAATAATGCAGCAAAGTCCTTAAATAATGCAGCAGAGTCCTTAAATAATGCAGCTGAGTCCTCAAATGCTTCAGCAGAGTCATTAAATAATGCAGAAGACTCCTTAAATAATGCAGGAAAGTCCTTAAATAAAGCAGCAGAGTCCTTAGATAATGCAGCAGAGTCGTTAAATAATGCAGCAGAGTCGTTAAATAATGCAGCTGAGTCCTCAAATGCTTCAGCAGGATCCTTAAATAATGCAGCAGGATCCTTAAATAATGCAATAAAGTCCTTAAATTATGCAGCAGAGTCCTTAAATAATGCAGCAAAGTCCTTAAATAATGCAGCAGAGTCCTTACATAATGCAACAAACTCCTTAAATAATGCAGCAGAGTCCTTAAATAATGCAACAAAGTTCTTAAATAATGCATCAAAGTCCTTAAATAATGCAGCAAAGTCCTTAAATAATGCAGCAAAGTCATTAAGTACCATAGCAGAGTCCTTAAATAATGCAGCAGAGACCTTAAATAATGCAACAAAGTCCTTAAATAATGCAGCAGATTCCTTAAATTCTGCAGCAGCGTCCTTAAATAATGCAACAAAGTCCTTAAATAATGCAGCAGAGTCCTTAAATAATGCAACAAAGTCCTTAAATAATGCAAAAGAGTCCTTAAATAAAGCAGCAAAGCCCTTACATAATGCAGCAGAGTCCTTAAATAATGCATCTGAGTCCCCAAATGCTTCAGCAGAGTCATTAAATACTGCAGCAGAGTCCTTAAATAATGCAACAAAGTCCTTAAATAATCCAGCAGCGTCCTTAAATAATGCAACAAATTCCTTAAATAATGCAGCAGAGTCCTTAAATACCACAGCAGAGTCCTTAAATAATGCAGCAGAGACCTTAAATAATGCAACAAAGTCCTTAAATAATGCAGCAGATTCCTTAAATTCTGCAGCAGCGTCCTAAAATAATGCATCAAAGTCCTTAAATAATGCAGCAGAGTCCTTAAATACCACAGCAGAGTCCTTAAATAATGCAGCAAATTCCTTAAATAATGCAGCAGAGTCCTTAAATAATGCAGCTGAGTCCTCAAATGCTTCAGCAGAGTCATTAAATAATGCAGCAAAGTCCTTAAATAATGCAGCAGAGTCCTTAAATAATGCAGCTGAGTCCTCAAATGCTTCAGCAGAGTCATTAAATAATGCAGAAGACTCCTTAAATAATGCAGGAAAGTCCTTAAATAAAGCAGCAGAGTCCTTAGATAATGCAGCAGAGTCGTTAAATAATGCAGCAAAGTCCTTAAATAATGCAGCTGAGTCCTCAAATGCTTCAGCAGGATCCTTAAATAATGCAGCAGGATCCTTAAATAATGCAATAAAGTCCTTAAATTATGCAGCAGAGTCCTTAAATAATGCAGCAAAGTCCTTAAATAATGCAGCAGAGTCCTTACATAATGCAACAAACTCCTTAAATAATGCAGCAGAGTCCTTAAATAATGCAACAAAGTTCTTAAATAATGCAAAAGAGTCCTTAAATAAAGCAGCAAAGCCCTTACATAATGCAGCAGAGTCCTTAAATAATGCATCTGAGTGCCCAAATGCTTCAGCAGAGTCATTAAATACTGCAGCAGAGACCTTAAATAATGCAACAAAGTCCTTAAATAATGCAGCAGAGTCCTTAAATACCGCAGCAGAGTCCTTAAATAATGCAGCAAATTCCTTAAATAATGCAGCAGAGTCCTTAAATAATGCAGCTGAGTCCTCAAATGCTTCAGCAGAGTCGTTAAATAATGCAGCAAAGTCCTTAAATAATGCAGCAGACTCCTTACATAATGCAGCAAAGTCCTTACATAATGCAGCAGAGTACTTATATAATGCAACAAAGTTATTAAATAATGCAGCAAAGTCCTTAAATAATGCAGCAGAGTCCTTAAATAATGCAACAAATTCCTTAAATAATGCAGCAGAGTCCTTAAATAATGCAGCAAAGTCCTTAAATCATGCAGCTGAGTCCTCAAATGCTTCAGCAGAGTCCTTAAATAATGCAGCAGAGACCTTAAATAATGCAGTTGAGTCCTCAAATGCTTCAGCAGATTCATTAAATAATGCAGCAAAGTCCTTAAATAATGCAGCAGACTCCTTACATAATGCAACAAAGTCCTTAAATAATGCAGCAGAGTCCTTAAATACCGCAGCAGAGTCCTTAAATAATGCAGCAAATTCCTTAAATAATGCAGTAGAGTCCTTAAATAATGCAGCTGAGTCCTCAAATGCTTCAGCAGAGTCGTTAAATAATGCAGCAAAGTCCTTAAATAATGCAGCAGACTCCTTACATAATGCAACAAAGTCCTTAAATAATGCAGCAGAGTACTTATATAATGCAACAAAGTTATTAAATAATGCAGCAAAGTCCTTAAATAATGCAGCAGAGTCCTTAAATAATGCAACAAATTCCTTAAATAATGCAGCAGAGTCCTTAAATAATGCATCAAAGTCCTTAAATAATGCAGCAGAGTCCTTAAATACCGCAGCAGAGTCCTTAAATAATGCAGCTGAGTCCTCAAATACTTCAGCAGAGTCATTAAATAATGCAGAAGAGTCCTTAAATAATGCATCAAAGTCCTTAAATAATGCAGCAGAGTCCTTAAATACCGCAGCAGAGTCCTTAAATAATGCAGCTGAGTCCTCAAATACTTCAGCAGAGTCATTAAATAATGCAGAAGAGTCCTTAAATAATGCAGCAAAGTTCTTAAATAATGCAGCAGAGTCCTTAAATAACGCAGCAGAGTCGTTAAATAATGCAGCAAAGTCGTTAAATAATGCAGCTGAGTCCTCAAATGCTTCAGCAGGATCCTTAAATAATGCAGCAGAGACCTTTAATAATGCAGCTGAGTCCTCAAATGCTTCAGCAGAGTCATTAAATAATGCAGCAGGATCCTAAAATAATGCAATAAAGTCCTTAAATTATGCAGCAGAGTCCTTAAATAATGCAGCAAAGTCCTTAAATAATGCAGCAGAGTCCTTACATAATGCAACAAAGTCCTTAAATAATGCAGCAGAGTCCTTAAATAATGCAACAAAGTTCTTAAATAATGCAGCAGAGTCCTTAAATAATGCAGCAAAGTCCTTAAGTACCATAGCAGAGTCCTTAAATAATGCAGCAGAGACCTTAAATAATGCAACAAAGTCCTTAAATAATGAAGCAGATTCCTTAAATTCTGCAGCAGTGTCCTTAAATAATGCATCAAAGTCCTTAAATAATGCAGCAGAGTCCTTAAATACCGCAGCAGAGTCCTTAAATAATGCAGCAAAGTAATTAAATAATGCAGCAGAGTCCTTAAATAATGCAGCAAAGTCCTTAAATAATGCAGCAGAGTCCTTAAATACCAAAGCATAGTCCTTAAATAATGCGGCAGAGTCCTTAAATAATGCAGCAGAGTCCTAAAATAATGCAGCAAAGTCCTTAAATAATGCAGCAGAGTTCTTAAACACAGCAGCAGAGTCCTTAAATAATGCAGCAAGTAATTAAATAATGCAGCAGAGTCCTTAAGTAATGCAGCAAAGTCCTTAAATAATGCAGCAAAGTCCTTAAATAATGCAACAAATTCCTTAAATAATGCAGCAGCGTCCTTAAATAATGCAACAAATTCCTTAAATAATGCAGCAGAGTCCTTAAATACCACAGCAGAGTCCTTAAATAATGCAGCAGAGACCTTAAATAATGCAACAAAGTCCTTAAATAATGCAGCAGATTCCTTAAATTCTGCAGCAGCGTCCTTAAATAATGCATCAAAGTCCTTAAATAATGCAGCAGAGTCCTTAAATACCGCAGCAGAGTCCTTAAATAATGCAGCAAATTCCTTAAATAATGCAGCAGAGTCCTTAAATAATGCAGCTGAGTCCTCAAATGCTTCAGCAGAGTCATTAAATAATGCAGCAAAGTCCTTAAATAATGCAGCAGAGTCCTTAAATAATGCAGCTGAGTCCTCAAATGCTTCAGCAGAGTCATTAAATAATGCAGAAGACTCCTTAAATAATGCAGGAAAGTCCTTAAATAAAGCAGCAGAGTCCTTAGATAATGCAGCAGAGTCGTTAAATAATGCAGCAGAGTCGTTAAATAATGCAGCTGAGTCCTCAAATGCTTCAGCAGGATCCTTAAATAATGCAGCAGGATCCTTAAATAATGCAATAAAGTCCTTAAATTATGCAGCAGAGTCCTTAAATAATGCAGCAAAGTCCTTAAATAATGCAGCAGAGTCCTTACATAATGCAACAAACTCCTTAAATAATGCAGCAGAGTCCTTAAATAATGCAACAAAGTTCTTAAATAATGCATCAAAGTCCTTAAATAATGCAGCAAAGTCCTTAAATAATGCAGCAAAGTCATTAAGTACCATAGCAGAGTCCTTAAATAATGCAGCAGAGACCTTAAATAATGCAACAAAGTCCTTAAATAATGCAGCAGATTCCTTAAATTCTGCAGCAGCGTCCTTAAATAATGCAACAAAGTCCTTAAATAATGCAGCAGAGTCCTTAAATAATGCAACAAAGTCCTTAAATAATGCAAAAGAGTCCTTAAATAAAGCAGCAAAGCCCTTACATAATGCAGCAGAGTCCTTAAATAATGCATCTGAGTCCCCAAATGCTTCAGCAGAGTCATTAAATACTGCAGCAGAGTCCTTAAATAATGCAACAAAGTCCTTAAATAATCCAGCAGCGTCCTTAAATAATGCAACAAATTCCTTAAATAATGCAGCAGAGTCCTTAAATACCACAGCAGAGTCCTTAAATAATGCAGCAGAGACCTTAAATAATGCAACAAAGTCCTTAAATAATGCAGCAGATTCCTTAAATTCTGCAGCAGCGTCCTAAAATAATGCATCAAAGTCCTTAAATAATGCAGCAGAGTCCTTAAATACCACAGCAGAGTCCTTAAATAATGCAGCAAATTCCTTAAATAATGCAGCAGAGTCCTTAAATAATGCAGCTGAGTCCTCAAATGCTTCAGCAGAGTCATTAAATAATGCAGCAAAGTCCTTAAATAATGCAGCAGAGTCCTTAAATAATGCAGCTGAGTCCTCAAATGCTTCAGCAGAGTCATTAAATAATGCAGAAGACTCCTTAAATAATGCAGGAAAGTCCTTAAATAAAGCAGCAGAGTCCTTAGATAATGCAGCAGAGTCGTTAAATAATGCAGCAAAGTCCTTAAATAATGCAGCTGAGTCCTCAAATGCTTCAGCAGGATCCTTAAATAATGCAGCAGGATCCTTAAATAATGCAATAAAGTCCTTAAATTATGCAGCAGAGTCCTTAAATAATGCAGCAAAGTCCTTAAATAATGCAGCAGAGTCCTTACATAATGCAACAAACTCCTTAAATAATGCAGCAGAGTCCTTAAATAATGCAACAAAGTTCTTAAATAATGCAAAAGAGTCCTTAAATAAAGCAGCAAAGCCCTTACATAATGCAGCAGAGTCCTTAAATAATGCATCTGAGTGCCCAAATGCTTCAGCAGAGTCATTAAATACTGCAGCAGAGACCTTAAATAATGCAACAAAGTCCTTAAATAATGCAGCAGAGTCCTTAAATACCGCAGCAGAGTCCTTAAATAATGCAGCAAATTCCTTAAATAATGCAGCAGAGTCCTTAAATAATGCAGCTGAGTCCTCAAATGCTTCAGCAGAGTCGTTAAATAATGCAGCAAAGTCCTTAAATAATGCAGCAGACTCCTTACATAATGCAGCAAAGTCCTTACATAATGCAGCAGAGTACTTATATAATGCAACAAAGTTATTAAATAATGCAGCAAAGTCCTTAAATAATGCAGCAGAGTCCTTAAATAATGCAACAAATTCCTTAAATAATGCAGCAGAGTCCTTAAATAATGCAGCAAAGTCCTTAAATCATGCAGCTGAGTCCTCAAATGCTTCAGCAGAGTCCTTAAATAATGCAGCAGAGACCTTAAATAATGCAGTTGAGTCCTCAAATGCTTCAGCAGATTCATTAAATAATGCAGCAAAGTCCTTAAATAATGCAGCAGACTCCTTACATAATGCAACAAAGTCCTTAAATAATGCAGCAGAGTCCTTAAATACCGCAGCAGAGTCCTTAAATAATGCAGCAAATTCCTTAAATAATGCAGTAGAGTCCTTAAATAATGCAGCTGAGTCCTCAAATGCTTCAGCAGAGTCGTTAAATAATGCAGCAAAGTCCTTAAATAATGCAGCAGACTCCTTACATAATGCAACAAAGTCCTTAAATAATGCAGCAGAGTACTTATATAATGCAACAAAGTTATTAAATAATGCAGCAAAGTCCTTAAATAATGCAGCAGAGTCCTTAAATAATGCAACAAATTCCTTAAATAATGCAGCAGAGTCCTTAAATAATGCATCAAAGTCCTTAAATAATGCAGCAGAGTCCTTAAATACCGCAGCAGAGTCCTTAAATAATGCAGCTGAGTCCTCAAATACTTCAGCAGAGTCATTAAATAATGCAGAAGAGTCCTTAAATAATGCAGCAAAGTTCTTAAATAATGCAGCAGAGTCCTTAAATAACGCAGCAGAGTCGTTAAATAATGCAGCAAAGTCCTTAAATAATGCAGCTGAGTCCTCAAATGCTTCAGCAGGATCCTTAAATAATGCAGCAGAGACCTTTAATAATGCAGCTGAGTCCTCAAATGCTTCAGCAGAGTCATTAAATAATGCAGCAGGATCCTAAAATAATGCAATAAAGTCCTTAAATTATGCAGCAGAGTCCTTAAATAATGCAGCAAAGTCCTTAAATAATGCAGCAGAGTCCTTACATAATGCAACAAAGTCCTTAAATAATGCAGCAGAGTCCTTAAATAATGCAACAAAGTTCTTAAATAATGCAGCAGAGTCCTTAAATAATGCAGCAAAGTCCTTAAGTACCATAGCAGAGTCCTTAAATAATGCAGCAGAGACCTTAAATAATGCAACAAAGTCCTTAAATAATGAAGCAGATTCCTTAAATTCTGCAGCAGTGTCCTTAAATAATGCATCAAAGTCCTTAAATAATGCAGCAGAGTCCTTAAATACCGCAGCAGAGTCCTTAAATAATGCAGCAAAGTAATTAAATAATGCAGCAGAGTCCTTAAATAATGCAGCAAAGTCCTTAAATAATGCAGCAGAGTCCTTAAATACCAAAGCATAGTCCTTAAATAATGCGGCAGAGTCCTTAAATAATGCAGCAGAGTCCTAAAATAATGCAGCAAAGTCCTTAAATAATGCAGCAGAGTTCTTAAACACAGCAGCAGAGTCCTTAAATAATGCAGCAAGTAATTAAATAATGCAGCAGAGTCCTTAAGTAATGCAGCAGCGTCCTTAAATAATGCAACAAATTCCTTAAATAATGCAGCAGCGTCCTTAAATAATGCAACAAATTCCTTAAATAATGCAGCAGAGTCCTTAAATACCACAGCAGAGTCCTTAAATAATGCAGCAGAGACCTTAAATAATGCAACAAAGTCCTTAAATAATGCAGCAGATTCCTTAAATTCTGCAGCAGCGTCCTTAAATAATGCATCAAAGTCCTTAAATAATGCAGCAGAGTCCTTAAATACCGCAGCAGAGTCCTTAAATAATGCAGCAAATTCCTTAAATAATGCAGCAGAGTCCTTAAATAATGCAGCTGAGTCCTCAAATGCTTCAGCAGAGTCATTAAATAATGCAGCAAAGTCCTTAAATAATGCAGCTGAGTCCTCAAATGCTTCAGCAGGATCCTTAAATAATGCAGCAGGATCCTTAAATAATGCAATAAAGTCCTTAAATTATGCAGCAGAGTCCTTAAATAATGCAGCAAAGTCCTTAAATAATGCAGCAGAGTCCTTACATAATGCAACAAACTCCTTAAATAATGCAGCAGAGTCCTTAAATAATGCAACAAAGTCCTTAAATAATGCAAAAGAGTCCTTAAATAAAGCAGCAAAGCCCTTACATAATGCAGCAGAGTCCTTAAATAATGCATCTGAGTGCCCAAATGCTTCAGCAGAGTCATTAAATACTGCAGCAGAGACCTTAAATAATGCAACAAAGTCCTTAAATAATGCAGCAGAGTCCTTAAATACCGCAGCAGAGTCCACAAATGCTTCAGCAGAGTCGTTAAATAATGCAGCAAAGTCCTTAAATAATGCAGCAGACTCCTTACATAATGCAGCAAAGTCCTTACATAATGCAGCAGAGTACTTATATAATGCAACAAAGTTATTAAATAATGCAGCAAAGTCCTTAAATAATGCAGCAGAGTCCTTAAATAATGCAACAAATTCCTTAAATAATGCAGCAGAGTCCTTAAATAATGCAGCAAAGTCCTTAAATCATGCAGCTGAGTCCTCAAATGCTTCAGCAGAGTCCTTAAATAATGCAGCAGAGACCTTAAATAATGCAGTTGAGTCCTCAAATGCTTCAGCAGATTCATTAAATAATGCAGCAAAGTCCTTAAATACCAAAGCATAGTCCTTAAATAATGCGGCAGAGTCCTTAAATAATGCAGCAGAGTCCTAAAATAATGCAGCAAAGTCCTTAAATAATGCAGCAGAGTTCTTAAACACAGCAGCAGAGTCCTTAAATAATGCAGCAAGTAATTAAATAATGCAGCAGAATCCTTAAGTAATGCAGCAAAGTCCTTAAATAATGCAGCAAAGTCCTTAAATAATGCAACAAATTCCTTAAATAATGCAGCAGCGTCCTTAAATAATGCAACAAATTCCTTAAATAATGCAGCAGAGTCCTTAAATACCACAGCAGAGTCCTTAAATAATGCAGCAGAGACCTTAAATAATGCAACAAAGTCCTTAAATAATGCAGCAGATTCCTTAAATTCTGCAGCAGCGTCCTTAAATAATGCATCAAAGTCCTTAAATAATGCAGCAGAGTCCTTAAATACCGCAGCAGAGTCCTTAAATAATGCAGCAAATTCCTTAAATAATGCAGCAGAGTCCTTAAATAATGCAGCTGAGTCCTCAAATGCTTCAGCAGAGTCATTAAATAATGCAGCAAAGTCCTTAAATAATGCAGCAGAGTCCTTAAATAATGCAGCTGAGTCCTCAAATGCTTCAGCAGAGTCATTAAATAATGCAGAAGACTCCTTAAATAATGCAGGAAAGTCCTTAAATAAAGCAGCAGAGTCCTTAGATAATGCAGCAGAGTCGTTAAATAATGCAGCAAAGTCCTTAAATAATGCAGCTGAGTCCTCAAATGCTTCAGCAGGATCCTTAAATAATGCAGCAGGATCCTTAAATAATGCAATAAAGTCCTTAAATTATGCAGCAGAGTCCTTAAATAATGCAGCAAAGTCCTTAAATAATGCAGCAGAGTCCTTACATAATGCAACAAACTCCTTAAATAATGCAGCAGAGTCCTTAAATAATGCAACAAAGTTCTTAAATAATGCATCAAAGTCCTTAAATAATGCAGCAAAGTCCTTAAATAATGCAGCAAAGTCATTAAGTACCATAGCAGAGTCCTTAAATAATGCAGCAGAGACCTTAAATAATGCAACAAAGTCCTTAAATAATGCAGCAGATTCCTTAAATTCTGCAGCAGCGTCCTTAAATAATGCAACAAAGTCCTTAAATAATGCAGCAGAGTCCTTAAATAATGCAACAAAGTCCTTAAATAATGCAAAAGAGTCCTTAAATAAAGCAGCAAAGCCCTTACATAATGCAGCAGAGTCCTTAAATAATGCATCTGAGTCCCCAAATGCTTCAGCAGAGTCATTAAATACTGCAGCAGAGTCCTTAAATAATGCAACAAAGTCTTTAAATAATCCAGCAGCGTCCTTAAATAATGCAACAAATTCCTTAAATAATGCAGCAGAGTCCTTAAATACCACAGCAGAGTCCTTAAATAATGCAGCAGAGACCTTAAATAATGCAACAAAGTCCTTAAATAATGCAGCAGATTCCTTAAATTCTGCAGCAGCGTCCTAAAATAATGCATCAAAGTCCTTAAATAATGCAGCAGAGTCCTTAAATACCACAGCAGAGTCCTTAAATAATGCAGCAAATTCCTTAAATAATGCAGCAGAGTCCTTAAATAATGCAGCTGAGTCCTCAAATTATTCAGCAGAGTCATTAAATAATGCAGCAAAGTCCTTAAATAATGCAGCAGAGTCCTTAAATAATGCAGCTGAGTCCTCAAATGCTTCAGCAGAGTCATTAAATAATGCAGAAGACTCCTTAAATAATGCAGGAAAGTCCTTAAATAAAGCAGCAGAGTCCTTAGATAATGCAGCAGAGTCGTTAAATAATGCAGCAAAGTCCTTAAATAATGCAGCTGAGTCCTCAAATGCTTCAGCAGGATCCTTAAATAATGCAGCAGGATCCTTAAATAATGCAATAAAGTCCTTAAATTATGCAGCAGAGTCCTTAAATAATGCAGCAAAGTCCTTAAATAATGCAGCAGAGTCCTTACATAATGCAACAAACTCCTTAAATAATGCAGCAGAGTCCTTAAATAATGCAACAAAGTTCTTAAATAATGCAAAAGAGTCCTTAAATAAAGCAGCAAAGCCCTTACATAATGCAGCAGAGTCCTTAAATAATGCATCTGAGTGCCCAAATGCTTCAGCAGAGTCATTAAATACTGCAGCAGAGACCTTAAATAATGCAACAAAGTCCTTAAATAATGCAGCAGAGTCCTTAAATACCGCAGCAGAGTCCTTAAATAATGCAGCAAATTCCTTAAATAATGCAGCAGAGTCCTTAAATAATGCAGCTGAGTCCTCAAATGCTTCAGCAGAGTCGTTTAATAATGCAGCAGAGTCCTTAAATAATGCAACAAATTCCTTAAATAATGCAGCAGAGTCCTTAAATAATGCAGCAAAGTCCTTAAATCATGCAGCTGAGTCCTCAAATGCTTCAGCAGAGTCCTTAAATAATGCAGCAGAGACCTTAAATAATGCAGTTGAGTCCTCAAATGCTTCAGCAGATTCATTTAATAATGCAGCAAAGTCCTTAAATATTGCAGCAGACTCCTTACATAATGCAACAAAGTCCTTAAATAATGCAGCAGAGTCCTTAAATACCGCAGCAGAGTCCTTAAATAATGCAGCAAATTCCTTAAATAATGCAGTAGAGTCCTTAAATAATGCAGCTGAGTCCTCAAATGCTTCAGCAGAGTCGTTAAATAATGCAGCAAAGTCCTTAAATAATGCAGCAGACTCCTTACATAATGCAACAAAGTCCTTAAATAATGCAGCAGAGTACTTATATAATGCAACAAAGTTATTAAATAATGCAGCAAAGTCCTTAAATAATGCAGCAGAGTCCTTAAATAATGCAACAAATTCCTTAAATAATGCAGCAGAGTCCTTAAATAATGCATCAAAGTCCTTAAATAATGCAGCAGAGTCCTTAAATACCGCAGCAGAGTCCTTAAATAATGCAGCTGAGTCCTCAAATACTTCAGCAGAGTCATTAAATAATGCAGAAGAGTCCTTAAATAATGCAGCAAAGTTCTTAAATAATGCAGCAGAGTCCTTAAATAACGCAGCAGAGTCGTTAAATAATGCAGCAAAGTCCTTAAATAATGCAGCTGAGTCCTCAAATGCTTCAGCAGGATCCTTAAATAATGCAGCAGAGACCTTTAATAATGCAGCTGAGTCCTCAAATGCTTCAGCAAAGTCCTTAAATAATGCAGCAGAGTCCTTACATAATGCAACAAAGTCCTTAAATAATGCAGCAGAGTCCTTAAATAATGCAACAAAGTTCTTAAATAATGCAGCAGAGTCCTTAAATAATGCAGCAAAGTCCTTAAGTACCATAGCAGAGTCCTTAAATAATGCAGCAGAGACCTTAAATAATGCAACAAAGTCCTTAAATAATGAAGCAGATTCCTTAAATTCTGCAATAAAGTCCTTAAATAATGCATCAAAGTCCTTAAATAATGCAGCAGAGTCCTTAAATACCGCAGCAGAGTCCTTAAATAATGCAGCAAAGTAATTAAATAATGCAGCAGAGTCCTTAAATAATGCAGCAAAGTCCTTAAATAATGCAGCAGAGTCCTTAAATACCAAAGCATAGTCCTTAAATAATGCGGCAGAGTCCTTAAATAATGCAGCAGAGTCCTAAAATAATGCAGCAAAGTCCTTAAATAATGCAGCAGAGTTCTTAAACACAGCAGCAGAGTCCTTAAATAATGCAGCAAGTAATAAAATAATGCAGCAGAGTCCTTAAGTAATGCAGCAAAGTCCTTAAATAATGCAGCAAAGTCCTTAAATAATGCAACAAATTCCTTAAATAATGCAGCAGCGTCCTTAAATAATGCAACAAATTCCTTAAATAATGCAGCAGAGTCCTTAAATACCACAGCAGAGTCCTTAAATAATGCAGCAGAGACCTTAAATAATGCAACAAAGTCCTTAAATAATGCAGCAGATTCCTTAAATTCTGCAGCAGCGTCCTTAAATAATGCATCAAAGTCCTTAAATAATGCAGCAGAGTCCTTAAATACCGCAGCAGAGTCCTTAAATAATGCAGCAAATTCCTTAAATAATGCAGCAGAGTCCTTAAATAATGCAGCTGAGTCCTCAAATGCTTCAGCAGAGTCATTAAATAATGCAGCAAAGTCCTTAAATAATGCAGCTGAGTCCTCAAATGCTTCAGCAGGATCCTTAAATAATGCAGCAGGATCCTTAAATAATGCAATAAAGTCCTTAAATTATGCAGCAGAGTCCTTAAATAATGCAGCAAAGTCCTTAAATAATGCAGCAGAGTCCTTACATAATGCAACAAACTCCTTAAATAATGCAGCAGAGTCCTTAAATAATGCAACAAAGTCCTTAAATAATGCAAAATAGTCCTTAAATAAAGCAGCAAAGCCCTTACATAATGCAGCAGAGTCCTTAAATAATGCATCTGAGTGCCCAAATGCTTCAGCAGAGTCATTAAATACTGCAGCAGAGACCTTAAATAATGCAACAAAGTCCTTAAATAATGCAGCAGAGTCCTTAAATACCGCAGCAGAGTCCTTAAATAATGCAGCAAATTCCTTAAATAATGCAGCAGAGTCCTTAAATAATGCAGCTGAGTCCTCAAATGCTTCAGCAGAGTCGTTAAATAATGCAGCAAAGTCCTTAAATAATGCAGCAGACTCCTTACATAATGCAACAAAGTCCTTACATAATGCAGCAGAGTACTTATATAATGCAACAAAGTTATTAAATAATGCAGCAAAGTCCTTAAATAATGCAGCAGAGTCCTTAAATAATGCAACAAATTCCTTATATAATGCAGCAGAGTCCTTAAATAATGCAGCAAAGTCCTTAAATCATGCAGCTGAGTCCTCAAATGCTTCAGCAGAGTCCTTAAATAATGCAGCAGAGACCTTAAATAATGCAGTTGAGTCCTCAAATGCTTCAGCAGATTCATTAAATAATGCAGCAAAGTCCTTAATTAATGCAGCAGACTCCTTACATAATGCAACAAAGTCCTTAAATAATGCAGCAGAGTCCTTAAATACCGCAGCAGAATACTTAAATAATGCAGCAAATTCCTTAAATAATGCAGCAGAGTCCTTAAATAATGCAGCTGAGTCCTCAAATGCTTCAGCGGAGTCGTTAAATAATGCAGCAAAGTCCTTAAATAATGCAGCAGACTCCTTACATAATGCAACAAAGTCCTTAGATAATGCAGCAGAGTACTTATATAATGCAACAAAGTTATTAAATAATGCAGCAAAGTCCTTAAATAATGCAGCAGAGTCCTTAAATAATGCAACAAATTCCTTAAATAATGCAGCAGAGTCCTTAAATAATGCAACAAATTCTTTAAATAATGCAGCAGCGTCCTTAAATAATGCAACAAATTCCTTAAATAATGCAGCAGAGTCCTTAAATACCACAGCAGAGTCCTTAAATAATGCAGCAGAGACCTTAAATAATGCAACAAAGTCCTTAAATAATGCAGCAGATTCCTTAAATTCTGCAGCAGCGTCCTAAAATAATGCATCAAAGTCCTTAAATAATGCAGCAGAGTCCTTAAATACCACAGCAGAGTCCTTAAATAATGCAGCAAATTCCTTAAATAATGCAGCAGAGTCCTTAAATAATGCAGCTGAGTCCTCAAATGCTTCAGCAGAGTCATTAAATAATGCAGCAAAGTCCTTAAATAATGCAGCAGAGTCCTTAAATAATGCAGCTGAGTCCTCAAATGCTTCAGCAGAGTCATTAAATAATGCAGAAGACTCCTTAAATAATGCAGGAAAGTCCTTAAATAAAGCAGCAGAGTCCTTAGATAATGCAGCAGAGTCGTTAAATAATGCAGCAAAGTCCTTAAATAATGCAGCTGAGTCCTCAAATGCTTCAGCAGGATCCTTAAATAATGCAGCAGG
The DNA here is from genome assembly GCF_046119375.1 of Phyllobates terribilis. Lineage (NCBI taxonomy): Eukaryota > Metazoa > Chordata > Amphibia > Anura > Dendrobatidae > Phyllobates > Phyllobates terribilis. Next base: position 1,528,817 of record NW_027363048.1, read on the forward strand.
ATCCTTAAATAATGCAATAAAGTCCTTAAATTATGCAGCAGAGTCCTTAAATAATGCAGCAAAGTCCTTAAATAATGCAGCAGAGTCCTTACATAATGCAACAAACTCCTTAAATAATGCAGCAGAGTCCTTAAATAATGCAACAAAGTTCTTAAATAATGCAAAAGAGTCCTTAAATAAAGCAGCAAAGCCCTTACATAATGCAGCAGAGTCCTTAAATAATGCATCTGAGTGCCCAAATGCTTCAGCAGAGTCATTAAATACTGCAGCAGAGACCTTAAATAATGCAACAAAGTCCTTAAATAATGCAGCAGAGTCCTTAAATACCGCAGCAGAGTCCTTAAATAATGCAGCAAATTCCTTAAATAATGCAGCAGAGTCCTTAAATAATGCAGCTGAGTCCTCAAATGCTTCAGCAGAGTCGTTAAATAATGCAGCAAAGTCCTTAAATAATGCAGCAGACTCCTTACATAATGCAGCAAAGTCCTTACATAATGCAGCAGAGTACTTATATAATGCAACAAAGTTATTAAATAATGCAGCAAAGTCCTTAAATAATGCAGCAGAGTCCTTAAATAATGCAACAAATTCCTTAAATAATGCAGCAGAGTCCTTAAATAATGCAGCAAAGTCCTTAAATCATGCAGCTGAGTCCTCAAATGCTTCAGCAGAGTCCTTAAATAATGCAGCAGAGACCTTAAATAATGCAGTTGAGTCCTCAAATGCTTCAGCAGATTCATTAAATAATGCAGCAAAGTCCTTAAATAATGCAGCAGACTCCTTACATAATGCAACAAAGTCCTTAAATAATGCAGCAGAGTCCTTAAATACCGCAGCAGAGTCCTTAAATAATGCAGCAAATTCCTTAAATAATGCAGTAGAGTCCTTAAATAATGCAGCTGAGTCCTCAAATGCTTCAGCAGAGTCGTTAAATAATGCAGCAAAGTCCTTAAATAATGCAGCAGACTCCTTACATAATGCAACAAAGTCCTTAAATAATGCAGCAGAGTACTTATATAATGCAACAAAGTTATTAAATAATGCAGCAAAGTCCTTAAATAATGCAGCAGAGTCCTTAAATAATGCAACAAATTCCTTAAATAATGCAGCAGAGTCCTTAAATAATGCATCAAAGTCCTTAAATAATGCAGCAGAGTCCTTAAATACCGCAGCAGAGTCCTTAAATAATGCAGCTGAGTCCTCAAATACTTCAGCAGAGTCATTAAATAATGCAGAAGAGTCCTTAAATAATGCAGCAAAGTTCTTAAATAATGCAGCAGAGTCCTTAAATAACGCAGCAGAGTCGTTAAATAATGCAGCAAAGTCCTTAAATAATGCAGCTGAGTCCTCAAATGCTTCAGCAGGATCCTTAAATAATGCAGCAGAGACCTTTAATAATGCAGCTGAGTCCTCAAATGCTTCAGCAGAGTCATTAAATAATGCAGCAGGATCCTAAAATAATGCAATAAAGTCCTTAAATAATGCAGCAAAGTCCTTAAATAATGCAGCAGAGTCCTTACATAATGCAACAAAGTCCTTAAATAATGCAGCAGAGTCCTTAAATAATGCAACAAAGTTCTTAAATAATGCAGCAGAGTCCTTAAATAATGCAGCAAAGTCCTTAAGTACCATAGCAGAGTCCTTAAATAATGCAGCAGAGACCTTAAATAATGCAACAAAGTCCTTAAATAATGAAGCAGATTCCTTAAATTCTGCAGCAGTGTCCTTAAATAATGCATCAAAGTCCTTAAATAATGCAGCAGAGTCCTTAAATACCGCAGCAGAGTCCTTAAATAATGCAGCAAAGTAATTAAATAATGCAGCAGAGTCCTTAAATAATGCAGCAAAGTCCTTAAATAATGCAGCAGAGTCCTTAAATACCAAAGCATAGTCCTTAAATAATGCGGCAGAGTCCTTAAATAATGCAGCAGAGTCCTAAAATAATGCAGCAAAGTCCTTAAATAATGCAGCAGAGTTCTTAAACACAGCAGCAGAGTCCTTAAATAATGCAGCAAGTAATTAAATAATGCAGCAGAGTCCTTAAGTAATGCAGCAGCGTCCTTAAATAATGCAACAAATTCCTTAAATAATGCAGCAGCGTCCTTAAATAATGCAACAAATTCCTTAAATAATGCAGCAGAGTCCTTAAATACCACAGCAGAGTCCTTAAATAATGCAGCAGAGACCTTAAATAATGCAACAAAGTCCTTAAATAATGCAGCAGATTCCTTAAATTCTGCAGCAGCGTCCTTAAATAATGCATCAAAGTCCTTAAATAATGCAGCAGAGTCCTTAAATACCGCAGCAGAGTCCTTAAATAATGCAGCAAATTCCTTAAATAATGCAGCAGAGTCCTTAAATAATGCAGCTGAGTCCTCAAATGCTTCAGCAGAGTCATTAAATAATGCAGCAAAGTCCTTAAATAATGCAGCTGAGTCCTCAAATGCTTCAGCAGGATCCTTAAATAATGCAGCAGGATCCTTAAATAATGCAATAAAGTCCTTAAATTATGCAGCAGAGTCCTTAAATAATGCAGCAAAGTCCTTAAATAATGCAGCAGAGTCCTTACATAATGCAACAAACTCCTTAAATAATGCAGCAGAGTCCTTAAATAATGCAACAAAGTCCTTAAATAATGCAAAAGAGTCCTTAAATAAAGCAGCAAAGCCCTTACATAATGCAGCAGAGTCCTTAAATAATGCATCTGAGTGCCCAAATGCTTCAGCAGAGTCATTAAATACTGCAGCAGAGACCTTAAATAATGCAACAAAGTCCTTAAATAATGCAGCAGAGTCCTTAAATACCGCAGCAGAGTCCACAAATGCTTCAGCAGAGTCGTTAAATAATGCAGCAAAGTCCTTAAATAATGCAGCAGACTCCTTACATAATGCAGCAAAGTCCTTACATAATGCAGCAGAGTACTTATATAATGCAACAAAGTTATTAAATAATGCAGCAAAGTCCTTAAATAATGCAGCAGAGTCCTTAAATAATGCAACAAATTCCTTAAATAATGCAGCAGAGTCCTTAAATAATGCAGCAAAGTCCTTAAATCATGCAGCTGAGTCCTCAAATGCTTCAGCAGAGTCCTTAAATAATGCAGCAGAGACCTTAAATAATGCAGTTGAGTCCTCAAATGCTTCAGCAGATTCATTAAATAATGCAGCAAAGTCCTTAAATACCAAAGCATAGTCCTTAAATAATGCGGCAGAGTCCTTAAATAATGCAGCAGAGTCCTAAAATAATGCAGCAAAGTCCTTAAATAATGCAGCAGAGTTCTTAAACACAGCAGCAGAGTCCTTAAATAATGCAGCAAGTAATTAAATAATGCAGCAGAATCCTTAAGTAATGCAGCAAAGTCCTTAAATAATGCAGCAAAGTCCTTAAATAATGCAACAAATTCCTTAAATAATGCAGCAGCGTCCTTAAATAATGCAACAAATTCCTTAAATAATGCAGCAGAGTCCTTAAATACCACAGCAGAGTCCTTAAATAATGCAGCAGAGACCTTAAATAATGCAACAAAGTCCTTAAATAATGCAGCAGATTCCTTAAATTCTGCAGCAGCGTCCTTAAATAATGCATCAAAGTCCTTAAATAATGCAGCAGAGTCCTTAAATACCGCAGCAGAGTCCTTAAATAATGCAGCAAATTCCTTAAATAATGCAGCAGAGTCCTTAAATAATGCAGCTGAGTCCTCAAATGCTTCAGCAGAGTCATTAAATAATGCAGCAAAGTCCTTAAATAATGCAGCAGAGTCCTTAAATAATGCAGCTGAGTCCTCAAATGCTTCAGCAGAGTCATTAAATAATGCAGAAGACTCCTTAAATAATGCAGGAAAGTCCTTAAATAAAGCAGCAGAGTCCTTAGATAATGCAGCAGAGTCGTTAAATAATGCAGCAAAGTCCTTAAATAATGCAGCTGAGTCCTCAAATGCTTCAGCAGGATCCTTAAATAATGCAGCAGGATCCTTAAATAATGCAATAAAGTCCTTAAATTATGCAGCAGAGTCCTTAAATAATGCAGCAAAGTCCTTAAATAATGCAGCAGAGTCCTTACATAATGCAACAAACTCCTTAAATAATGCAGCAGAGTCCTTAAATAATGCAACAAAGTTCTTAAATAATGCATCAAAGTCCTTAAATAATGCAGCAAAGTCCTTAAATAATGCAGCAAAGTCATTAAGTACCATAGCAGAGTCCTTAAATAATGCAGCAGAGACCTTAAATAATGCAACAAAGTCCTTAAATAATGCAGCAGATTCCTTAAATTCTGCAGCAGCGTCCTTAAATAATGCAACAAAGTCCTTAAATAATGCAGCAGAGTCCTTAAATAATGCAACAAAGTCCTTAAATAATGCAAAAGAGTCCTTAAATAAAGCAGCAAAGCCCTTACATAATGCAGCAGAGTCCTTAAATAATGCATCTGAGTCCCCAAATGCTTCAGCAGAGTCATTAAATACTGCAGCAGAGTCCTTAAATAATGCAACAAAGTCTTTAAATAATCCAGCAGCGTCCTTAAATAATGCAACAAATTCCTTAAATAATGCAGCAGAGTCCTTAAATACCACAGCAGAGTCCTTAAATAATGCAGCAGAGACCTTAAATAATGCAACAAAGTCCTTAAATAATGCAGCAGATTCCTTAAATTCTGCAGCAGCGTCCTAAAATAATGCATCAAAGTCCTTAAATAATGCAGCAGAGTCCTTAAATACCACAGCAGAGTCCTTAAATAATGCAGCAAATTCCTTAAATAATGCAGCAGAGTCCTTAAATAATGCAGCTGAGTCCTCAAATGCTTCAGCAGAGTCATTAAATAATGCAGCAAAGTCCTTAAATAATGCAGCAGAGTCCTTAAATAATGCAGCTGAGTCCTCAAATGCTTCAGCAGAGTCATTAAATAATGCAGAAGACTCCTTAAATAATGCAGGAAAGTCCTTAAATAAAGCAGCAGAGTCCTTAGATAATGCAGCAGAGTCGTTAAATAATGCAGCAAAGTCCTTAAATAATGCAGCTGAGTCCTCAAATGCTTCAGCAGGATCCTTAAATAATGCAGCAGGATCCTTAAATAATGCAATAAAGTCCTTAAATTATGCAGCAGAGTCCTTAAATAATGCAGCAAAGTCCTTAAATAATGCAGCAGAGTCCTTACATAATGCAACAAACTCCTTAAATAATGCAGCAGAGTCCTTAAATAATGCAACAAAGTCCTTAAATAATGCAAAAGAGTCCTTAAATAAAGCAGCAAAGCCCTTACATAATGCAGCAGAGTCCTTAAATAATGCATCTGAGTGCCCAAATGCTTCAGCAGAGTCATTAAATACTGCAGCAGAGACCTTAAATAATGCAATAAAGTCCTTAAATAATGCAGCAGAGTCCTTAAATACCGCAGCAGAGTCCTTAAATAATGCAGCAAATTCCTTAAATAATGCAGCAGAGTCCTTAAATAATGCAGCTGAGTCCTCAAATGCTTCAGCAGAGTCGTTAAATAATGCAGCAAAGTCCTTAAATAATGCAGCAGACTCCTTACATAATGCAGCAAAGTCCTTACATAATGCAGCAGAGTACTTATATAATGCAACAAAGTTATTAAATAATGCAGCAAAGTCCTTAAATAATGCAGCAGAGTCCTTAAATAATGCAACAAATTCCTTAAATAATGCAGCAGAGTCCTTAAATAATGCAGCAAAGTCCTTAAATCATGCAGCTGAGTCCTCAAATGCTTCAGCAGAGTCCTTAAATAATGCAGCAGAGACCGTAAATAATGCAGTTGAGTCCTCAAATGCTTCAGCAGATTCATTAAATAATGCAGCAAAGTCCTTAAATAATGCAGCAGAGTCCTTAAATACCGCAGCAGAGTCCTTAAATAATGCAGCAAATTCCTTAAATAATGCAGCAGAGTCCTTAAATAATGCAGCTGAGTCCTCAAATGCTTCAGCAGACTCCTTACATAATGCAACAAAGTCCTTAAATAATGCAGCAGAGTACTTATATAATGCAACAAAGTTATTAAATAATGCAGCAAAGTCCTTAAATAATGCAGCAGAGTCCTTAAATAATGCAACAAATTCCTTAAATAATGCAGCAGAGTCCTTAAATAATGCATCAAAGTCCTTAAATAATGCAGCAGAGTCCTTAAATACCGCAGCAGAGTCCTTAAATAATGCAGCTGAGTCCTCAAATACTTCAGCAGAGTCATTAAATAATGCAGAAGAGTCCTTAAATAATGCAGCAAAGTTCTTAAATAATGCAGCAGAGTCCTTAAATAACGCAGCAGAGTCGTTAAATAATGCAGCAAAGTCGTTAAATAATGCAGCTGAGTCCTCAAATGCTTCAGCAGGATCCTTAAATAATGCAGCAGAGACCTTTAATAATGCAGCTGAGTCCTCAAATGCTTCAGCAGAGTCATTAAATAATGCAGCAGGATCCTAAAATAATGCAATAAAGTCCTTAAATTATGCAGCAGAGTCCTTAAATAATGCAGCAAAGTCCTTAAATAATGCAGCAGAGTCCTTACATAATGCAACAAAGTCCTTAAATAATGCAGCAGAGTCCTTAAATAATGCAACAAAGTTCTTAAATAATGCAGCAGAGTCCTTAAATAATGCAGCAAAGTCCTTAAGTACCATAGCAGAGTCCTTAAATAATGCAGCAGAGACCTTAAATAATGCAACAAAGTCCTTAAATAATGAAGCAGATTCCTTAAATTCTGCAGCAGTGTCCTTAAATAATGCATCAAAGTCCTTAAATAATGCAGCAGAGTCCTTAAATACCGCAGCAGAGTCCTTAAATAATGCAGCAAAGTAATTAAATAATGCAGCAGAGTCCTTAAATAATGCAGCAAAGTCCTTAAATAATGCAGCAGAGTCCTTAAATACCAAAGCATAGTCCTTAAATAATGCGGCAGAGTCCTTAAATAATGCAGCAGAGTCCTAAAATAATGCAGCAAAGTCCTTAAATAATGCAGCAGAGTTCTTAAACACAGCAGCAGAGTCCTTAAATAATGCAGCAAGTAATTAAATAATGCAGCAGAGTCCTTAAGTAATGCAGCAAAGTCCTTAAATAATGCAGCAAAGTCCTTAAATAATGCAACAAATTCCTTAAATAATGCAGCAGCGTCCTTAAATAATGCAACAAATTCCTTAAATAATGCAGCAGAGTCCTTAAATACCACAGCAGAGTCCTTAAATAATGCAGCAGAGACCTTAAATAATGCAACAAAGTCCTTAAATAATGCAGCAGATTCCTTAAATTCTGCAGCAGCGTCCTTAAATAATGCATCAAAGTCCTTAAATAATGCAGCAGAGTCCTTAAATACCGCAGCAGAGTCCTTAAATAATGCAGCAAATTCCTTAAATAATGCAGCAGAGTCCTTAAATAATGCAGCTGAGTCCTCAAATGCTTCAGCAGAGTCATTAAATAATGCAGCAAAGTCCTTAAATAATGCAGCAGAGTCCTTAAATAATGCAGCTGAGTCCTCAAATGCTTCAGCAGAGTCATTAAATAATGCAGAAGACTCCTTAAATAATGCAGGAAAGTCCTTAAATAAAGCAGCAGAGTCCTTAGATAATGCAGCAGAGTCGTTAAATAATGCAGCAGAGTCGTTAAATAATGCAGCTGAGTCCTCAAATGCTTCAGCAGGATCCTTAAATAATGCAGCAGGATCCTTAAATAATGCAATAAAGTCCTTAAATTATGCAGCAGAGTCCTTAAATAATGCAGCAAAGTCCTTAAATAATGCAGCAGAGTCCTTACATAATGCAACAAACTCCTTAAATAATGCAGCAGAGTCCTTAAATAATGCAACAAAGTTCTTAAATAATGCATCAAAGTCCTTAAATAATGCAGCAAAGTCCTTAAATAATGCAGCAAAGTCATTAAGTACCATAGCAGAGTCCTTAAATAATGCAGCAGAGACCTTAAATAATGCAACAAAGTCCTTAAATAATGCAGCAGATTCCTTAAATTCTGCAGCAGCGTCCTTAAATAATGCAACAAAGTCCTTAAATAATGCAGCAGAGTCCTTAAATAATGCAACAAAGTCCTTAAATAATGCAAAAGAGTCCTTAAATAAAGCAGCAAAGCCCTTACATAATGCAGCAGAGTCCTTAAATAATGCATCTGAGTCCCCAAATGCTTCAGCAGAGTCATTAAATACTGCAGCAGAGTCCTTAAATAATGCAACAAAGTCCTTAAATAATCCAGCAGCGTCCTTAAATAATGCAACAAATTCCTTAAATAATGCAGCAGAGTCCTTAAATACCACAGCAGAGTCCTTAAATAATGCAGCAGAGACCTTAAATAATGCAACAAAGTCCTTAAATAATGCAGCAGATTCCTTAAATTCTGCAGCAGCGTCCTAAAATAATGCATCAAAGTCCTTAAATAATGCAGCAGAGTCCTTAAATACCACAGCAGAGTCCTTAAATAATGCAGCAAATTCCTTAAATAATGCAGCAGAGTCCTTAAATAATGCAGCTGAGTCCTCAAATGCTTCAGCAGAGTCATTAAATAATGCAGCAAAGTCCTTAAATAATGCAGCAGAGTCCTTAAATAATGCAGCTGAGTCCTCAAATGCTTCAGCAGAGTCATTAAATAATGCAGAAGACTCCTTAAATAATGCAGGAAAGTCCTTAAATAAAGCAGCAGAGTCCTTAGATAATGCAGCAGAGTCGTTAAATAATGCAGCAAAGTCCTTAAATAATGCAGCTGAGTCCTCAAATGCTTCAGCAGGATCCTTAAATAATGCAGCAGGATCCTTAAATAATGCAATAAAGTCCTTAAATTATGCAGCAGAGTCCTTAAATAATGCAGCAAAGTCCTTAAATAATGCAGCAGAGTCCTTACATAATGCAACAAACTCCTTAAATAATGCAGCAGAGTCCTTAAATAATGCAACAAAGTTCTTAAATAATGCAAAAGAGTCCTTAAATAAAGCAGCAAAGCCCTTACATAATGCAGCAGAGTCCTTAAATAATGCATCTGAGTGCCCAAATGCTTCAGCAGAGTCATTAAATACTGCAGCAGAGACCTTAAATAATGCAACAAAGTCCTTAAATAATGCAGCAGAGTCCTTAAATACCGCAGCAGAGTCCTTAAATAATGCAGCAAATTCCTTAAATAATGCAGCAGAGTCCTTAAATAATGCAGCTGAGTCCTCAAATGCTTCAGCAGAGTCGTTAAATAATGCAGCAAAGTCCTTAAATAATGCAGCAGACTCCTTACATAATGCAGCAAAGTCCTTACATAATGCAGCAGAGTACTTATATAATGCAACAAAGTTATTAAATAATGCAGCAAAGTCCTTAAATAATGCAGCAGAGTCCTTAAATAATGCAACAAATTCCTTAAATAATGCAGCAGAGTCCTTAAATAATGCAGCAAAGTCCTTAAATCATGCAGCTGAGTCCTCAAATGCTTCAGCAGAGTCCTTAAATAATGCAGCAGAGACCTTAAATAATGCAGTTGAGTCCTCAAATGCTTCAGCAGATTCATTAAATAATGCAGCAAAGTCCTTAAATAATGCAGCAGACTCCTTACATAATGCAACAAAGTCCTTAAATAATGCAGCAGAGTCCTTAAATACCGCAGCAGAGTCCTTAAATAATGCAGCAAATTCCTTAAATAATGCAGTAGAGTCCTTAAATAATGCAGCTGAGTCCTCAAATGCTTCAGCAGAGTCGTTAAATAATGCAGCAAAGTCCTTAAATAATGCAGCAGACTCCTTACATAATGCAACAAAGTCCTTAAATAATGCAGCAGAGTACTTATATAATGCAACAAAGTTATTAAATAATGCAGCAAAGTCCTTAAATAATGCAGCAGAGTCCTTAAATAATGCAACAAATTCCTTAAATAATGCAGCAGAGTCCTTAAATAATGCATCAAAGTCCTTAAATAATGCAGCAGAGTCCTTAAATACCGCAGCAGAGTCCTTAAATAATGCAGCTGAGTCCTCAAATACTTCAGCAGAGTCATTAAATAATGCAGAAGAGTCCTTAAATAATGCAGCAAAGTTCTTAAATAATGCAGCAGAGTCCTTAAATAACGCAGCAGAGTCGTTAAATAATGCAGCAAAGTCCTTAAATAATGCAGCTGAGTCCTCAAATGCTTCAGCAGGATCCTTAAATAATGCAGCAGAGACCTTTAATAATGCAGCTGAGTCCTCAAATGCTTCAGCAGAGTCATTAAATAATGCAGCAGGATCCTAAAATAATGCAATAAAGTCCTTAAATTATGCAGCAGAGTCCTTAAATAATGCAGCAAAGTCCTTAAATAATGCAGCAGAGTCCTTACATAATGCAACAAAGTCCTTAAATAATGCAGCAGAGTCCTTAAATAATGCAACAAAGTTCTTAAATAATGCAGCAGAGTCCTTAAATAATGCAGCAAAGTCCTTAAGTACCATAGCAGAGTCCTTAAATAATGCAGCAGAGACCTTAAATAATGCAACAAAGTCCTTAAATAATGAAGCAGATTCCTTAAATTCTGCAGCAGTGTCCTTAAATAATGCATCAAAGTCCTTAAATAATGCAGCAGAGTCCTTAAATACCGCAGCAGAGTCCTTAAATAATGCAGCAAAGTAATTAAATAATGCAGCAGAGTCCTTAAATAATGCAGCAAAGTCCTTAAATAATGCAGCAGAGTCCTTAAATACCAAAGCATAGTCCTTAAATAATGCGGCAGAGTCCTTAAATAATGCAGCAGAGTCCTAAAATAATGCAGCAAAGTCCTTAAATAATGCAGCAGAGTTCTTAAACACAGCAGCAGAGTCCTTAAATAATGCAGCAAGTAATTAAATAATGCAGCAGAGTCCTTAAGTAATGCAGCAGCGTCCTTAAATAATGCAACAAATTCCTTAAATAATGCAGCAGCGTCCTTAAATAATGCAACAAATTCCTTAAATAATGCAGCAGAGTCCTTAAATACCACAGCAGAGTCCTTAAATAATGCAGCAGAGACCTTAAATAATGCAACAAAGTCCTTAAATAATGCAGCAGATTCCTTAAATTCTGCAGCAGCGTCCTTAAATAATGCATCAAAGTCCTTAAATAATGCAGCAGAGTCCTTAAATACCGCAGCAGAGTCCTTAAATAATGCAGCAAATTCCTTAAATAATGCAGCAGAGTCCTTAAATAATGCAGCTGAGTCCTCAAATGCTTCAGCAGAGTCATTAAATAATGCAGCAAAGTCCTTAAATAATGCAGCTGAGTCCTCAAATGCTTCAGCAGGATCCTTAAATAATGCAGCAGGATCCTTAAATAATGCAATAAAGTCCTTAAATTATGCAGCAGAGTCCTTAAATAATGCAGCAAAGTCCTTAAATAATGCAGCAGAGTCCTTACATAATGCAACAAACTCCTTAAATAATGCAGCAGAGTCCTTAAATAATGCAACAAAGTCCTTAAATAATGCAAAAGAGTCCTTAAATAAAGCAGCAAAGCCCTTACATAATGCAGCAGAGTCCTTAAATAATGCATCTGAGTGCCCAAATGCTTCAGCAGAGTCATTAAATACTGCAGCAGAGACCTTAAATAATGCAACAAAGTCCTTAAATAATGCAGCAGAGTCCTTAAATACCGCAGCAGAGTCCACAAATGCTTCAGCAGAGTCGTTAAATAATGCAGCAAAGTCCTTAAATAATGCAGCAGACTCCTTACATAATGCAGCAAAGTCCTTACATAATGCAGCAGAGTACTTATATAATGCAACAAAGTTATTAAATAATGCAGCAAAGTCCTTAAATAATGCAGCAGAGTCCTTAAATAATGCAACAAATTCCTTAAATAATGCAGCAGAGTCCTTAAATAATGCAGCAAAGTCCTTAAATCATGCAGCTGAGTCCTCAAATGCTTCAGCAGAGTCCTTAAATAATGCAGCAGAGACCTTAAATAATGCAGTTGAGTCCTCAAATGCTTCAGCAGATTCATTAAATAATGCAGCAAAGTCCTTAAATACCAAAGCATAGTCCTTAAATAATGCGGCAGAGTCCTTAAATAATGCAGCAGAGTCCTAAAATAATGCAGCAAAGTCCTTAAATAATGCAGCAGAGTTCTTAAACACAGCAGCAGAGTCCTTAAATAATGCAGCAAGTAATTAAATAATGCAGCAGAATCCTTAAGTAATGCAGCAAAGTCCTTAAATAATGCAGCAAAGTCCTTAAATAATGCAACAAATTCCTTAAATAATGCAGCAGCGTCCTTAAATAATGCAACAAATTCCTTAAATAATGCAGCAGAGTCCTTAAATACCACAGCAGAGTCCTTAAATAATGCAGCAGAGACCTTAAATAATGCAACAAAGTCCTTAAATAATGCAGCAGATTCCTTAAATTCTGCAGCAGCGTCCTTAAATAATGCATCAAAGTCCTTAAATAATGCAGCAGAGTCCTTAAATACCGCAGCAGAGTCCTTAAATAATGCAGCAAATTCCTTAAATAATGCAGCAGAGTCCTTAAATAATGCAGCTGAGTCCTCAAATGCTTCAGCAGAGTCATTAAATAATGCAGCAAAGTCCTTAAATAATGCAGCAGAGTCCTTAAATAATGCAGCTGAGTCCTCAAATGCTTCAGCAGAGTCATTAAATAATGCAGAAGACTCCTTAAATAATGCAGGAAAGTCCTTAAATAAAGCAGCAGAGTCCTTAGATAATGCAGCAGAGTCGTTAAATAATGCAGCAAAGTCCTTAAATAATGCAGCTGAGTCCTCAAATGCTTCAGCAGGATCCTTAAATAATGCAGCAGGATCCTTAAATAATGCAATAAAGTCCTTAAATTATGCAGCAGAGTCCTTAAATAATGCAGCAAAGTCCTTAAATAATGCAGCAGAGTCCTTACATAATGCAACAAACTCCTTAAATAATGCAGCAGAGTCCTTAAATAATGCAACAAAGTTCTTAAATAATGCATCAAAGTCCTTAAATAATGCAGCAAAGTCCTTAAATAATGCAGCAAAGTCATTAAGTACCATAGCAGAGTCCTTAAATAATGCAGCAGAGACCTTAAATAATGCAACAAAGTCCTTAAATAATGCAGCAGATTCCTTAAATTCTGCAGCAGCGTCCTTAAATAATGCAACAAAGTCCTTAAATAATGCAGCAGAGTCCTTAAATAATGCAACAAAGTCCTTAAATAATGCAAAAGAGTCCTTAAATAAAGCAGCAAAGCCCTTACATAATGCAGCAGAGTCCTTAAATAATGCATCTGAGTCCCCAAATGCTTCAGCAGAGTCATTAAATACTGCAGCAGAGTCCTTAAATAATGCAACAAAGTCTTTAAATAATCCAGCAGCGTCCTTAAATAATGCAACAAATTCCTTAAATAATGCAGCAGAGTCCTTAAATACCACAGCAGAGTCCTTAAATAATGCAGCAGAGACCTTAAATAATGCAACAAAGTCCTTAAATAATGCAGCAGATTCCTTAAATTCTGCAGCAGCGTCCTAAAATAATGCATCAAAGTCCTTAAATAATGCAGCAGAGTCCTTAAATACCACAGCAGAGTCCTTAAATAATGCAGCAAATTCCTTAAATAATGCAGCAGAGTCCTTAAATAATGCAGCTGAGTCCTCAAATTATTCAGCAGAGTCATTAAATAATGCAGCAAAGTCCTTAAATAATGCAGCAGAGTCCTTAAATAATGCAGCTGAGTCCTCAAATGCTTCAGCAGAGTCATTAAATAATGCAGAAGACTCCTTAAATAATGCAGGAAAGTCCTTAAATAAAGCAGCAGAGTCCTTAGATAATGCAGCAGAGTCGTTAAATAATGCAGCAAAGTCCTTAAATAATGCAGCTGAGTCCTCAAATGCTTCAGCAGGATCCTTAAATAATGCAGCAGGATCCTTAAATAATGCAATAAAGTCCTTAAATTATGCAGCAGAGTCCTTAAATAATGCAGCAAAGTCCTTAAATAATGCAGCAGAGTCCTTACATAATGCAACAAACTCCTTAAATAATGCAGCAGAGTCCTTAAATAATGCAACAAAGTTCTTAAATAATGCAAAAGAGTCCTTAAATAAAGCAGCAAAGCCCTTACATAATGCAGCAGAGTCCTTAAATAATGCATCTGAGTGCCCAAATGCTTCAGCAGAGTCATTAAATACTGCAGCAGAGACCTTAAATAATGCAACAAAGTCCTTAAATAATGCAGCAGAGTCCTTAAATACCGCAGCAGAGTCCTTAAATAATGCAGCAAATTCCTTAAATAATGCAGCAGAGTCCTTAAATAATGCAGCTGAGTCCTCAAATGCTTCAGCAGAGTCGTTTAATAATGCAGCAGAGTCCTTAAATAATGCAACAAATTCCTTAAATAATGCAGCAGAGTCCTTAAATAATGCAGCAAAGTCCTTAAATCATGCAGCTGAGTCCTCAAATGCTTCAGCAGAGTCCTTAAATAATGCAGCAGAGACCTTAAATAATGCAGTTGAGTCCTCAAATGCTTCAGCAGATTCATTTAATAATGCAGCAAAGTCCTTAAATATTGCAGCAGACTCCTTACATAATGCAACAAAGTCCTTAAATAATGCAGCAGAGTCCTTAAATACCGCAGCAGAGTCCTTAAATAATGCAGCAAATTCCTTAAATAATGCAGTAGAGTCCTTAAATAATGCAGCTGAGTCCTCAAATGCTTCAGCAGAGTCGTTAAATAATGCAGCAAAGTCCTTAAATAATGCAGCAGACTCCTTACATAATGCAACAAAGTCCTTAAATAATGCAGCAGAGTACTTATATAATGCAACAAAGTTATTAAATAATGCAGCAAAGTCCTTAAATAATGCAGCAGAGTCCTTAAATAATGCAACAAATTCCTTAAATAATGCAGCAGAGTCCTTAAATAATGCATCAAAGTCCTTAAATAATGCAGCAGAGTCCTTAAATACCGCAGCAGAGTCCTTAAATAATGCAGCTGAGTCCTCAAATACTTCAGCAGAGTCATTAAATAATGCAGAAGAGTCCTTAAATAATGCAGCAAAGTTCTTAAATAATGCAGCAGAGTCCTTAAATAACGCAGCAGAGTCGTTAAATAATGCAGCAAAGTCCTTAAATAATGCAGCTGAGTCCTCAAATGCTTCAGCAGGATCCTTAAATAATGCAGCAGAGACCTTTAATAATGCAGCTGAGTCCTCAAATGCTTCAGCAAAGTCCTTAAATAATGCAGCAGAGTCCTTACATAATGCAACAAAGTCCTTAAATAATGCAGCAGAGTCCTTAAATAATGCAACAAAGTTCTTAAATAATGCAGCAGAGTCCTTAAATAATGCAGCAAAGTCCTTAAGTACCATAGCAGAGTCCTTAAATAATGCAGCAGAGACCTTAAATAATGCAACAAAGTCCTTAAATAATGAAGCAGATTCCTTAAATTCTGCAATAAAGTCCTTAAATAATGCATCAAAGTCCTTAAATAATGCAGCAGAGTCCTTAAATACCGCAGCAGAGTCCTTAAATAATGCAGCAAAGTAATTAAATAATGCAGCAGAGTCCTTAAATAATGCAGCAAAGTCCTTAAATAATGCAGCAGAGTCCTTAAATACCAAAGCATAGTCCTTAAATAATGCGGCAGAGTCCTTAAATAATGCAGCAGAGTCCTAAAATAATGCAGCAAAGTCCTTAAATAATGCAGCAGAGTTCTTAAACACAGCAGCAGAGTCCTTAAATAATGCAGCAAGTAATAAAATAATGCAGCAGAGTCCTTAAGTAATGCAGCAAAGTCCTTAAATAATGCAGCAAAGTCCTTAAATAATGCAACAAATTCCTTAAATAATGCAGCAGCGTCCTTAAATAATGCAACAAATTCCTTAAATAATGCAGCAGAGTCCTTAAATACCACAGCAGAGTCCTTAAATAATGCAGCAGAGACCTTAAATAATGCAACAAAGTCCTTAAATAATGCAGCAGATTCCTTAAATTCTGCAGCAGCGTCCTTAAATAATGCATCAAAGTCCTTAAATAATGCAGCAGAGTCCTTAAATACCGCAGCAGAGTCCTTAAATAATGCAGCAAATTCCTTAAATAATGCAGCAGAGTCCTTAAATAATGCAGCTGAGTCCTCAAATGCTTCAGCAGAGTCATTAAATAATGCAGCAAAGTCCTTAAATAATGCAGCTGAGTCCTCAAATGCTTCAGCAGGATCCTTAAATAATGCAGCAGGATCCTTAAATAATGCAATAAAGTCCTTAAATTATGCAGCAGAGTCCTTAAATAATGCAGCAAAGTCCTTAAATAATGCAGCAGAGTCCTTACATAATGCAACAAACTCCTTAAATAATGCAGCAGAGTCCTTAAATAATGCAACAAAGTCCTTAAATAATGCAAAATAGTCCTTAAATAAAGCAGCAAAGCCCTTACATAATGCAGCAGAGTCCTTAAATAATGCATCTGAGTGCCCAAATGCTTCAGCAGAGTCATTAAATACTGCAGCAGAGACCTTAAATAATGCAACAAAGTCCTTAAATAATGCAGCAGAGTCCTTAAATACCGCAGCAGAGTCCTTAAATAATGCAGCAAATTCCTTAAATAATGCAGCAGAGTCCTTAAATAATGCAGCTGAGTCCTCAAATGCTTCAGCAGAGTCGTTAAATAATGCAGCAAAGTCCTTAAATAATGCAGCAGACTCCTTACATAATGCAACAAAGTCCTTACATAATGCAGCAGAGTACTTATATAATGCAACAAAGTTATTAAATAATGCAGCAAAGTCCTTAAATAATGCAGCAGAGTCCTTAAATAATGCAACAAATTCCTTATATAATGCAGCAGAGTCCTTAAATAATGCAGCAAAGTCCTTAAATCATGCAGCTGAGTCCTCAAATGCTTCAGCAGAGTCCTTAAATAATGCAGCAGAGACCTTAAATAATGCAGTTGAGTCCTCAAATGCTTCAGCAGATTCATTAAATAATGCAGCAAAGTCCTTAATTAATGCAGCAGACTCCTTACATAATGCAACAAAGTCCTTAAATAATGCAGCAGAGTCCTTAAATACCGCAGCAGAATACTTAAATAATGCAGCAAATTCCTTAAATAATGCAGCAGAGTCCTTAAATAATGCAGCTGAGTCCTCAAATGCTTCAGCGGAGTCGTTAAATAATGCAGCAAAGTCCTTAAATAATGCAGCAGACTCCTTACATAATGCAACAAAGTCCTTAGATAATGCAGCAGAGTACTTATATAATGCAACAAAGTTATTAAATAATGCAGCAAAGTCCTTAAATAATGCAGCAGAGTCCTTAAATAATGCAACAAATTCCTTAAATAATGCAGCAGAGTCCTTAAATAATGCAACAAATTCTTTAAATAATGCAGCAGCGTCCTTAAATAATGCAACAAATTCCTTAAATAATGCAGCAGAGTCCTTAAATACCACAGCAGAGTCCTTAAATAATGCAGCAGAGACCTTAAATAATGCAACAAAGTCCTTAAATAATGCAGCAGATTCCTTAAATTCTGCAGCAGCGTCCTAAAATAATGCATCAAAGTCCTTAAATAATGCAGCAGAGTCCTTAAATACCACAGCAGAGTCCTTAAATAATGCAGCAAATTCCTTAAATAATGCAGCAGAGTCCTTAAATAATGCAGCTGAGTCCTCAAATGCTTCAGCAGAGTCATTAAATAATGCAGCAAAGTCCTTAAATAATGCAGCAGAGTCCTTAAATAATGCAGCTGAGTCCTCAAATGCTTCAGCAGAGTCATTAAATAATGCAGAAGACTCCTTAAATAATGCAGGAAAGTCCTTAAATAAAGCAGCAGAGTCCTTAGATAATGCAGCAGAGTCGTTAAATAATGCAGCAAAGTCCTTAAATAATGCAGCTGAGTCCTCAAATGCTTCAGCAGGATCCTTAAATAATGCAGCAGGATCCTTAAATAATGCAATAAAGTCCTTAAATTATGCAGCAGAGTCCTTAAATAATGCAGCAAAGTCCTTAAATAATGCAGCAGAGTCCTTACATAATGCAACAAACTCCTTAAATAATGCAGCAGAGTCCTTAAATAATGCAACAAAGTTCTTAAATAATGCAAAAGAGTCCTTAAATAAAGCAGCAAAGCCCTTACATAATGCAGCAGAGTCCTTAAATAATGCATCTGAGTGCCCAAATGCTTCAGCAGAGTCATTAAATACTGCAGCAGAGACCTTAAATAATGCAACAAAGTCCTTAAATAATGCAGCAGAGTCCTTAAATACCGCAGCAGAGTCCTTAAATAATGCAGCAAATTCCTTAAATAATGCAGCAGAGTCCTTAAATAATGCAGCTGAGTCCTCAAATGCTTCAGCAGAGTCGTTAAATAATGCAGCAAAGTCCTTAAATAATGCAGCAGACTCCTTACATAATGCAGCAAAGTCCTTACATAATGCAGCAGAGTACTTATATAATGCAACAAAGTTATTAAATAATGCAGCAAAGTCCTTAAATAATGCAGCAGAGTCCTTAAATAATGCAGCAAAGTCCTTAAATCATGCAGCTGAGTCCTCAAATGCTTCAGCAGAGTCCTTAAATAATGCAGCAGAGACCTTAAATAATGCAGTTGAGTCCTCAAATGCTTCAGCAGATTCATTAAATAATGCAGCAAAGTCCTTAAATAATGCAGCAGACTCCTTACATAATGCAACAAAGTCCTTAAATAATGCAGCAGAGTCCTTAAATACCGCAGCAGAGTCCTTAAATAATGCAGCAAATTCCTTAAATAATGCAGTAGAGTCCTTAAATAATGCAGCTGAGTCCTCAAATGCTTCAGCAGAGTCATTAAATAATGCAGAAGAGTCCTTAAATAATGCAGCAAAGTTCTTAAATAATGCAGCAGAGTCCTTAAATAACGCAGCAGAGTCGTTAAATAATGCAGCAAAGTCCTTAAATAATGCAGCTGAGTCCTCAAATGCTTCAGCAGGATCCTTAAATAATGCAGCAGAGACCTTTAATAATGCAGCTGAGTCCTCAAATGCTTCAGCAAAGTCCTTAAATAATGCAGCAGAGTCCTTACATAATGCAACAAAGTCCTTAAATAATGCAGCAGAGTCCTTAAATAATGCAACAAAGTTCTTAAATAATGCAGCAGAGTCCTTAAATAATGCAGCAAAGTCCTTAAGTACCATAGCAGAGTCCTTAAATAATGCAGCAGAGACCTTAAATAATGCAACAAAGTCCTTAAATAATGAAGCAGATTCCTTAAATTCTGCAATAAAGTCCTTAAATAATGCATCAAAGTCCTTAAATAATGCAGCAGAGTCCTTAAATACCGCAGCAGAGTCCTTAAATAATGCAGCAAAGTAATTAAATAATGCAGCAGAGTCCTTAAATAATGCAGCAAAGTCCTTAAATAATGCAGCAGAGTCCTTAAATACCAAAGCATAGTCCTTAAATAATGCGGCAGAGTCCTTAAATAATGCAGCAGAGTCCTAAAATAATGCAGCAAAGTCCTTAAATAATGCAGCAGAGTTCTTAAACACAGCAGCAGAGTCCTTAAATAATGCAGCAAGTAATAAAATAATGCAGCAGAGTCCTTAAGTAATGCAGCAAAGTCCTTAAATAATGCAGCAAAGTCCTTAAATAATGCAACAAATTCCTTAAATAATGCAGCAGCGTCCTTAAATAATGCAACAAATTCCTTAAATAATGCAGCAGAGTCCTTAAATACCACAGCAGAGTCCTTAAATAATGCAGCAGAGACCTTAAATAATGCAACAAAGTCCTTAAATAATGCAGCAGATTCCTTAAATTCTGCAGCAGCGTCCTTAAATAATGCATCAAAGTCCTTAAATAATGCAGCAGAGTCCTTAAATACCGCAGCAGAGTCCTTAAATAATGCAGCAAATTCCTTAAATAATGCAGCAGAGTCCTTAAATAATGCAGCTGAGTCCTCAAATGCTTCAGCAGAGTCATTAAATAATGCAGCAAAGTCCTTAAATAATGCAGCTGAGTCCTCAAATGCTTCAGCAGGATCCTTAAATAATGCAGCAGGATCCTTAAATAATGCAATAAAGTCCTTAAATTATGCAGCAGAGTCCTTAAATAATGCAGCAAAGTCCTTAAATAATGCAGCAGAGTCCTTACATAATGCAACAAACTCCTTAAATAATGCAGCAGAGTCCTTAAATAATGCAACAAAGTCCTTAAATAATGCAAAATAGTCCTTAAATAAAGCAGCAAAGCCCTTACATAATGCAGCAGAGTCCTTAAATAATGCATCTGAGTGCCCAAATGCTTCAGCAGAGTCATTAAATACTGCAGCAGAGACCTTAAATAATGCAACAAAGTCCTTAAATAATGCAGCAGAGTCCTTAAATACCGCAGCAGAGTCCTTAAATAATGCAGCAAATTCCTTAAATAATGCAGCAGAGTCCTTAAATAATGCAGCTGAGTCCTCAAATGCTTCAGCAGAGTCGTTAAATAATGCAGCAAAGTCCTTAAATAATGCAGCAGACTCCTTACATAATGCAACAAAGTCCTTACATAATGCAGCAGAGTACTTATATAATGCAACAAAGTTATTAAATAATGCAGCAAAGTCCTTAAATAATGCAGCAGAGTCCTTAAATAATGCAACAAATTCCTTATATAATGCAGCAGAGTCCTTAAATAATGCAGCAAAGTCCTTAAATCATGCAGCTGAGTCCTCAAATGCTTCAGCAGAGTCCTTAAATAATGCAGCAGAGACCTTAAATAATGCAGTTGAGTCCTCAAATGCTTCAGCAGATTCATTAAATAATGCAGCAAAGTCCTTAATTAATGCAGCAGACTCCTTACATAATGCAACAAAGTCCTTAAATAATGCAGCAGAGTCCTTAAATACCGCAGCAGAATACTTAAATAATGCAGCAAATTCCTTAAATAATGCAGCAGAGTCCTTAAATAATGCAGCTGAGTCCTCAAATGCTTCAGCGGAGTCGTTAAATAATGCAGCAAAGTCCTTAAATAATGCAGCAGACTCCTTACATAATGCAACAAAGTCCTTAGATAATGCAGCAGAGTACTTATATAATGCAACAAAGTTATTAAATAATGCAGCAAAGTCCTTAAATAATGCAGCAGAGTCCTTAAATAATGCAACAAATTCCTTAAATAATGCAGCAGAGTCCTTAAATAATGCAACAAATTCTTTAAATAATGCAGCAGCGTCCTTAAATAATGCAACAAATTCCTTAAATAATGCAGCAGAGTCCTTAAATACCACAGCAGAGTCCTTAAATAATGCAGCAGAGACCTTAAATAATGCAACAAAGTCCTTAAATAATGCAGCAGATTCCTTAAATTCTGCAGCAGCGTCCTAAAATAATGCATCAAAGTCCTTAAATAATGCAGCAGAGTCCTTAAATACCACAGCAGAGTCCTTAAATAATGCAGCAAATTCCTTAAATAATGCAGCAGAGTCCTTAAATAATGCAGCTGAGTCCTCAAATGCTTCAGCAGAGTCATTAAATAATGCAGCAAAGTCCTTAAATAATGCAGCAGAGTCCTTAAATAATGCAGCTGAGTCCTCAAATGCTTCAGCAGAGTCATTAAATAATGCAGAAGACTCCTTAAATAATGCAGGAAAGTCCTTAAATAAAGCAGCAGAGTCCTTAGATAATGCAGCAGAGTCGTTAAATAATGCAGCAAAGTCCTTAAATAATGCAGCTGAGTCCTCAAATGCTTCAGCAGGATCCTTAAATAATGCAGCAGGATCCTTAAATAATGCAATAAAGTCCTTAAATTATGCAGCAGAGTCCTTAAATAATGCAGCAAAGTCCTTAAATAATGCAGCAGAGTCCTTACATAATGCAACAAACTCCTTAAATAATGCAGCAGAGTCCTTAAATAATGCAACAAAGTTCTTAAATAATGCAAAAGAGTCCTTAAATAAAGCAGCAAAGCCCTTACATAATGCAGCAGAGTCCTTAAATAATGCATCTGAGTGCCCAAATGCTTCAGCAGAGTCATTAAATACTGCAGCAGAGACCTTAAATAATGCAACAAAGTCCTTAAATAATGCAGCAGAGTCCTTAAATACCGCAGCAGAGTCCTTAAATAATGCAGCAAATTCCTTAAATAATGCAGCAGAGTCCTTAAATAATGCAGCTGAGTCCTCAAATGCTTCAGCAGAGTCGTTAAATAATGCAGCAAAGTCCTTAAATAATGCAGCAGACTCCTTACATAATGCAGCAAAGTCCTTACATAATGCAGCAGAGTACTTATATAATGCAACAAAGTTATTAAATAATGCAGCAAAGTCCTTAAATAATGCAGCAGAGTCCTTAAATAATGCAGCAAAGTCCTTAAATCATGCAGCTGAGTCCTCAAATGCTTCAGCAGAGTCCTTAAATAATGCAGCAGAGACCTTAAATAATGCAGTTGAGTCCTCAAATGCTTCAGCAGATTCATTAAATAATGCAGCAAAGTCCTTAAATAATGCAGCAGACTCCTTACATAATGCAACAAAGTCCTTAAATAATGCAGCA
Organism: Phyllobates terribilis; assembly: GCF_046119375.1. Taxonomy (NCBI): domain Eukaryota; kingdom Metazoa; phylum Chordata; class Amphibia; order Anura; family Dendrobatidae; genus Phyllobates; species Phyllobates terribilis. The sequence continues at coordinate 1,551,236 of NW_027363048.1, forward strand.
GAGTCCTTAAATACCGCAGCAGAGTCCTTAAATAATGCAGCAAATTCCTTAAATAATGCAGTAGAGTCCTTAAATAATGCAGCTGAGTCCTCAAATGCTTCAGCAGAGTCGTTAAATAATGCAGCAAAGTCCTTAAATAATGCAGCAGACTCCTTACATAATGCAACAAAGTCCTTAAATAATGCAGCAGAGTACTTATATAATGCAACAAAGTTATTAAATAATGCAGCAAAGTCCTTAAATAATGCAGCAGAGTCCTTAAATAATGCAACAAATTCCTTAAATAATGCAGCAGAGTCCTTAAATAATGCATCAAAGTCCTTAAATAATGCAGCAGAGTCCTTAAATACCGCAGCAGAGTCCTTAAATAATGCAGCTGAGTCCTCAAATACTTCAGCAGAGTCATTAAATAATGCAGAAGAGTCCTTAAATAATGCAGCAAAGTTCTTAAATAATGCAGCAGAGTCCTTAAATAACGCAGCAGAGTCGTTAAATAATGCAGCAAAGTCCTTAAATAATGCAGCTGAGTCCTCAAATGCTTCAGCAGGATCCTTAAATAATGCAGCAGAGACCTTTAATAATGCAGCTGAGTCCTCAAATGCTTCAGCAGAGTCATTAAATAATGCAGCAGGATCCTAAAATAATGCAATAAAGTCCTTAAATAATGCAGCAAAGTCCTTAAATAATGCAGCAGAGTCCTTACATAATGCAACAAAGTCCTTAAATAATGCAGCAGAGTCCTTAAATAATGCAACAAAGTTCTTAAATAATGCAGCAGAGTCCTTAAATAATGCAGCAAAGTCCTTAAGTACCATAGCAGAGTCCTTAAATAATGCAGCAGAGACCTTAAATAATGCAACAAAGTCCTTAAATAATGAAGCAGATTCCTTAAATTCTGCAGCAGTGTCCTTAAATAATGCATCAAAGTCCTTAAATAATGCAGCAGAGTCCTTAAATACCGCAGCAGAGTCCTTAAATAATGCAGCAAAGTAATTAAATAATGCAGCAGAGTCCTTAAATAATGCAGCAAAGTCCTTAAATAATGCAGCAGAGTCCTTAAATACCAAAGCATAGTCCTTAAATAATGCGGCAGAGTCCTTAAATAATGCAGCAGAGTCCTAAAATAATGCAGCAAAGTCCTTAAATAATGCAGCAGAGTTCTTAAACACAGCAGCAGAGTCCTTAAATAATGCAGCAAGTAATTAAATAATGCAGCAGAGTCCTTAAGTAATGCAGCAGCGTCCTTAAATAATGCAACAAATTCCTTAAATAATGCAGCAGCGTCCTTAAATAATGCAACAAATTCCTTAAATAATGCAGCAGAGTCCTTAAATACCACAGCAGAGTCCTTAAATAATGCAGCAGAGACCTTAAATAATGCAACAAAGTCCTTAAATAATGCAGCAGATTCCTTAAATTCTGCAGCAGCGTCCTTAAATAATGCATCAAAGTCCTTAAATAATGCAGCAGAGTCCTTAAATACCGCAGCAGAGTCCTTAAATAATGCAGCAAATTCCTTAAATAATGCAGCAGAGTCCTTAAATAATGCAGCTGAGTCCTCAAATGCTTCAGCAGAGTCATTAAATAATGCAGCAAAGTCCTTAAATAATGCAGCTGAGTCCTCAAATGCTTCAGCAGGATCCTTAAATAATGCAGCAGGATCCTTAAATAATGCAATAAAGTCCTTAAATTATGCAGCAGAGTCCTTAAATAATGCAGCAAAGTCCTTAAATAATGCAGCAGAGTCCTTACATAATGCAACAAACTCCTTAAATAATGCAGCAGAGTCCTTAAATAATGCAACAAAGTCCTTAAATAATGCAAAAGAGTCCTTAAATAAAGCAGCAAAGCCCTTACATAATGCAGCAGAGTCCTTAAATAATGCATCTGAGTGCCCAAATGCTTCAGCAGAGTCATTAAATACTGCAGCAGAGACCTTAAATAATGCAACAAAGTCCTTAAATAATGCAGCAGAGTCCTTAAATACCGCAGCAGAGTCCACAAATGCTTCAGCAGAGTCGTTAAATAATGCAGCAAAGTCCTTAAATAATGCAGCAGACTCCTTACATAATGCAGCAAAGTCCTTACATAATGCAGCAGAGTACTTATATAATGCAACAAAGTTATTAAATAATGCAGCAAAGTCCTTAAATAATGCAGCAGAGTCCTTAAATAATGCAACAAATTCCTTAAATAATGCAGCAGAGTCCTTAAATAATGCAGCAAAGTCCTTAAATCATGCAGCTGAGTCCTCAAATGCTTCAGCAGAGTCCTTAAATAATGCAGCAGAGACCTTAAATAATGCAGTTGAGTCCTCAAATGCTTCAGCAGATTCATTAAATAATGCAGCAAAGTCCTTAAATACCAAAGCATAGTCCTTAAATAATGCGGCAGAGTCCTTAAATAATGCAGCAGAGTCCTAAAATAATGCAGCAAAGTCCTTAAATAATGCAGCAGAGTTCTTAAACACAGCAGCAGAGTCCTTAAATAATGCAGCAAGTAATTAAATAATGCAGCAGAATCCTTAAGTAATGCAGCAAAGTCCTTAAATAATGCAGCAAAGTCCTTAAATAATGCAACAAATTCCTTAAATAATGCAGCAGCGTCCTTAAATAATGCAACAAATTCCTTAAATAATGCAGCAGAGTCCTTAAATACCACAGCAGAGTCCTTAAATAATGCAGCAGAGACCTTAAATAATGCAACAAAGTCCTTAAATAATGCAGCAGATTCCTTAAATTCTGCAGCAGCGTCCTTAAATAATGCATCAAAGTCCTTAAATAATGCAGCAGAGTCCTTAAATACCGCAGCAGAGTCCTTAAATAATGCAGCAAATTCCTTAAATAATGCAGCAGAGTCCTTAAATAATGCAGCTGAGTCCTCAAATGCTTCAGCAGAGTCATTAAATAATGCAGCAAAGTCCTTAAATAATGCAGCAGAGTCCTTAAATAATGCAGCTGAGTCCTCAAATGCTTCAGCAGAGTCATTAAATAATGCAGAAGACTCCTTAAATAATGCAGGAAAGTCCTTAAATAAAGCAGCAGAGTCCTTAGATAATGCAGCAGAGTCGTTAAATAATGCAGCAAAGTCCTTAAATAATGCAGCTGAGTCCTCAAATGCTTCAGCAGGATCCTTAAATAATGCAGCAGGATCCTTAAATAATGCAATAAAGTCCTTAAATTATGCAGCAGAGTCCTTAAATAATGCAGCAAAGTCCTTAAATAATGCAGCAGAGTCCTTACATAATGCAACAAACTCCTTAAATAATGCAGCAGAGTCCTTAAATAATGCAACAAAGTTCTTAAATAATGCATCAAAGTCCTTAAATAATGCAGCAAAGTCCTTAAATAATGCAGCAAAGTCATTAAGTACCATAGCAGAGTCCTTAAATAATGCAGCAGAGACCTTAAATAATGCAACAAAGTCCTTAAATAATGCAGCAGATTCCTTAAATTCTGCAGCAGCGTCCTTAAATAATGCAACAAAGTCCTTAAATAATGCAGCAGAGTCCTTAAATAATGCAACAAAGTCCTTAAATAATGCAAAAGAGTCCTTAAATAAAGCAGCAAAGCCCTTACATAATGCAGCAGAGTCCTTAAATAATGCATCTGAGTCCCCAAATGCTTCAGCAGAGTCATTAAATACTGCAGCAGAGTCCTTAAATAATGCAACAAAGTCTTTAAATAATCCAGCAGCGTCCTTAAATAATGCAACAAATTCCTTAAATAATGCAGCAGAGTCCTTAAATACCACAGCAGAGTCCTTAAATAATGCAGCAGAGACCTTAAATAATGCAACAAAGTCCTTAAATAATGCAGCAGATTCCTTAAATTCTGCAGCAGCGTCCTAAAATAATGCATCAAAGTCCTTAAATAATGCAGCAGAGTCCTTAAATACCACAGCAGAGTCCTTAAATAATGCAGCAAATTCCTTAAATAATGCAGCAGAGTCCTTAAATAATGCAGCTGAGTCCTCAAATGATTCAGCAGAGTCATTAAATAATGCAGCAAAGTCCTTAAATAATGCAGCAGAGTCCTTAAATAATGCAGCTGAGTCCTCAAATGCTTCAGCAGAGTCATTAAATAATGCAGAAGACTCCTTAAATAATGCAGGAAAGTCCTTAAATAAAGCAGCAGAGTCCTTAGATAATGCAGCAGAGTCGTTAAATAATGCAGCAAAGTCCTTAAATAATGCAGCTGAGTCCTCAAATGCTTCAGCAGGATCCTTAAATAATGCAGCAGGATCCTTAAATAATGCAATAAAGTCCTTAAATTATGCAGCAGAGTCCTTAAATAATGCAGCAAAGTCCTTAAATAATGCAGCAGAGTCCTTACATAATGCAACAAACTCCTTAAATAATGCAGCAGAGTCCTTAAATAATGCAACAAAGTTCTTAAATAATGCAAAAGAGTCCTTAAATAAAGCAGCAAAGCCCTTACATAATGCAGCAGAGTCCTTAAATAATGCATCTGAGTGCCCAAATGCTTCAGCAGAGTCATTAAATACTGCAGCAGAGACCTTAAATAATGCAACAAAGTCCTTAAATAATGCAGCAGAGTCCTTAAATACCGCAGCAGAGTCCTTAAATAATGCAGCAAATTCCTTAAATAATGCAGCAGAGTCCTTAAATAATGCAGCTGAGTCCTCAAATGCTTCAGCAGAGTCGTTTAATAATGCAGCAGAGTCCTTAAATAATGCAACAAATTCCTTAAATAATGCAGCAGAGTCCTTAAATAATGCAGCAAAGTCCTTAAATCATGCAGCTGAGTCCTCAAATGCTTCAGCAGAGTCCTTAAATAATGCAGCAGAGACCTTAAATAATGCAGTTGAGTCCTCAAATGCTTCAGCAGATTCATTAAATAATGCAGCAAAGTCCTTAAATAATGCAGCAGACTCCTTACATAATGCAACAAAGTCCTTAAATAATGCAGCAGAGTCCTTAAATACCGCAGCAGAGTCCTTAAATAATGCAGCAAATTCCTTAAATAATGCAGTAGAGTCCTTAAATAATGCAGCTGAGTCCTCAAATGCTTCAGCAGAGTCGTTAAATAATGCAGCAAAGTCCTTAAATAATGCAGCAGACTCCTTACATAATGCAACAAAGTCCTTAAATAATGCAGCAGAGTACTTATATAATGCAACAAAGTTATTAAATAATGCAGCAAAGTCCTTAAATAATGCAGCAGAGTCCTTAAATAATGCAACAAATTCCTTAAATAATGCAGCAGAGTCCTTAAATAATGCATCAAAGTCCTTAAATAATGCAGCAGAGTCCTTAAATACCGCAGCAGAGTCCTTAAATAATGCAGCTGAGTCCTCAAATACTTCAGCAGAGTCATTAAATAATGCAGAAGAGTCCTTAAATAATGCAGCAAAGTTCTTAAATAATGCAGCAGAGTCCTTAAATAACGCAGCAGAGTCGTTAAATAATGCAGCAAAGTCCTTAAATAATGCAGCTGAGTCCTCAAATGCTTCAGCAGGATCCTTAAATAATGCAGCAGAGACCTTTAATAATGCAGCTGAGTCCTCAAATGCTTCAGCAGAGTCATTAAATAATGCAGCAGGATCCTAAAATAATGCAATAAAGTCCTTAAATTATGCAGCAGAGTCCTTAAATAATGCAGCAAAGTCCTTAAATAATGCAGCAGAGTCCTTACATAATGCAACAAAGTCCTTAAATAATGCAGCAGAGTCCTTAAATAATGCAACAAAGTTCTTAAATAATGCAGCAGAGTCCTTAAATAATGCAGCAAAGTCCTTAAGTACCATAGCAGAGTCCTTAAATAATGCAGCAGAGACCTTAAATAATGCAACAAAGTCCTTAAATAATGAAGCAGATTCCTTAAATTCTGCAGCAGTGTCCTTAAATAATGCATCAAAGTCCTTAAATAATGCAGCAGAGTCCTTAAATACCGCAGCAGAGTCCTTAAATAATGCAGCAAAGTAATTAAATAATGCAGCAGAGTCCTTAAATAATGCAGCAAAGTCCTTAAATAATGCAGCAGAGTCCTTAAATACCAAAGCATAGTCCTTAAATAATGCGGCAGAGTCCTTAAATAATGCAGCAGAGTCCTAAAATAATGCAGCAAAGTCCTTAAATAATGCAGCAGAGTTCTTAAACACAGCAGCAGAGTCCTTAAATAATGCAGCAAGTAATTAAATAATGCAGCAGAGTCCTTAAGTAATGCAGCAGCGTCCTTAAATAATGCAACAAATTCCTTAAATAATGCAGCAGCGTCCTTAAATAATGCAACAAATTCCTTAAATAATGCAGCAGAGTCCTTAAATACCACAGCAGAGTCCTTAAATAATGCAGCAGAGACCTTAAATAATGCAACAAAGTCCTTAAATAATGCAGCAGATTCCTTAAATTCTGCAGCAGCGTCCTTAAATAATGCATCAAAGTCCTTAAATAATGCAGCAGAGTCCTTAAATACCGCAGCAGAGTCCTTAAATAATGCAGCAAATTCCTTAAATAATGCAGCAGAGTCCTTAAATAATGCAGCTGAGTCCTCAAATGCTTCAGCAGAGTCATTAAATAATGCAGCAAAGTCCTTAAATAATGCAGCTGAGTCCTCAAATGCTTCAGCAGGATCCTTAAATAATGCAGCAGGATCCTTAAATAATGCAATAAAGTCCTTAAATTATGCAGCAGAGTCCTTAAATAATGCAGCAAAGTCCTTAAATAATGCAGCAGAGTCCTTACATAATGCAACAAACTCCTTAAATAATGCAGCAGAGTCCTTAAATAATGCAACAAAGTCCTTAAATAATGCAAAAGAGTCCTTAAATAAAGCAGCAAAGCCCTTACATAATGCAGCAGAGTCCTTAAATAATGCATCTGAGTGCCCAAATGCTTCAGCAGAGTCATTAAATACTGCAGCAGAGACCTTAAATAATGCAACAAAGTCCTTAAATAATGCAGCAGAGTCCTTAAATACCGCAGCAGAGTCCACAAATGCTTCAGCAGAGTCGTTAAATAATGCAGCAAAGTCCTTAAATAATGCAGCAGACTCCTTACATAATGCAGCAAAGTCCTTACATAATGCAGCAGAGTACTTATATAATGCAACAAAGTTATTAAATAATGCAGCAAAGTCCTTAAATAATGCAGCAGAGTCCTTAAATAATGCAACAAATTCCTTAAATAATGCAGCAGAGTCCTTAAATAATGCAGCAAAGTCCTTAAATCATGCAGCTGAGTCCTCAAATGCTTCAGCAGAGTCCTTAAATAATGCAGCAGAGACCTTAAATAATGCAGTTGAGTCCTCAAATGCTTCAGCAGATTCATTAAATAATGCAGCAAAGTCCTTAAATACCAAAGCATAGTCCTTAAATAATGCGGCAGAGTCCTTAAATAATGCAGCAGAGTCCTAAAATAATGCAGCAAAGTCCTTAAATAATGCAGCAGAGTTCTTAAACACAGCAGCAGAGTCCTTAAATAATGCAGCAAGTAATTAAATAATGCAGCAGAATCCTTAAGTAATGCAGCAAAGTCCTTAAATAATGCAGCAAAGTCCTTAAATAATGCAACAAATTCCTTAAATAATGCAGCAGCGTCCTTAAATAATGCAACAAATTCCTTAAATAATGCAGCAGAGTCCTTAAATACCACAGCAGAGTCCTTAAATAATGCAGCAGAGACCTTAAATAATGCAACAAAGTCCTTAAATAATGCAGCAGATTCCTTAAATTCTGCAGCAGCGTCCTTAAATAATGCATCAAAGTCCTTAAATAATGCAGCAGAGTCCTTAAATACCGCAGCAGAGTCCTTAAATAATGCAGCAAATTCCTTAAATAATGCAGCAGAGTCCTTAAATAATGCAGCTGAGTCCTCAAATGCTTCAGCAGAGTCATTAAATAATGCAGCAAAGTCCTTAAATAATGCAGCAGAGTCCTTAAATAATGCAGCTGAGTCCTCAAATGCTTCAGCAGAGTCATTAAATAATGCAGAAGACTCCTTAAATAATGCAGGAAAGTCCTTAAATAAAGCAGCAGAGTCCTTAGATAATGCAGCAGAGTCGTTAAATAATGCAGCAAAGTCCTTAAATAATGCAGCTGAGTCCTCAAATGCTTCAGCAGGATCCTTAAATAATGCAGCAGGATCCTTAAATAATGCAATAAAGTCCTTAAATTATGCAGCAGAGTCCTTAAATAATGCAGCAAAGTCCTTAAATAATGCAGCAGAGTCCTTACATAATGCAACAAACTCCTTAAATAATGCAGCAGAGTCCTTAAATAATGCAACAAAGTTCTTAAATAATGCATCAAAGTCCTTAAATAATGCAGCAAAGTCCTTAAATAATGCAGCAAAGTCATTAAGTACCATAGCAGAGTCCTTAAATAATGCAGCAGAGACCTTAAATAATGCAACAAAGTCCTTAAATAATGCAGCAGATTCCTTAAATTCTGCAGCAGCGTCCTTAAATAATGCAACAAAGTCCTTAAATAATGCAGCAGAGTCCTTAAATAATGCAACAAAGTCCTTAAATAATGCAAAAGAGTCCTTAAATAAAGCAGCAAAGCCCTTACATAATGCAGCAGAGTCCTTAAATAATGCATCTGAGTCCCCAAATGCTTCAGCAGAGTCATTAAATACTGCAGCAGAGTCCTTAAATAATGCAACAAAGTCTTTAAATAATCCAGCAGCGTCCTTAAATAATGCAACAAATTCCTTAAATAATGCAGCAGAGTCCTTAAATACCACAGCAGAGTCCTTAAATAATGCAGCAGAGACCTTAAATAATGCAACAAAGTCCTTAAATAATGCAGCAGATTCCTTAAATTCTGCAGCAGCGTCCTAAAATAATGCATCAAAGTCCTTAAATAATGCAGCAGAGTCCTTAAATACCACAGCAGAGTCCTTAAATAATGCAGCAAATTCCTTAAATAATGCAGCAGAGTCCTTAAATAATGCAGCTGAGTCCTCAAATGATTCAGCAGAGTCATTAAATAATGCAGCAAAGTCCTTAAATAATGCAGCAGAGTCCTTAAATAATGCAGCTGAGTCCTCAAATGCTTCAGCAGAGTCATTAAATAATGCAGAAGACTCCTTAAATAATGCAGGAAAGTCCTTAAATAAAGCAGCAGAGTCCTTAGATAATGCAGCAGAGTCGTTAAATAATGCAGCAAAGTCCTTAAATAATGCAGCTGAGTCCTCAAATGCTTCAGCAGGATCCTTAAATAATGCAGCAGGATCCTTAAATAATGCAATAAAGTCCTTAAATTATGCAGCAGAGTCCTTAAATAATGCAGCAAAGTCCTTAAATAATGCAGCAGAGTCCTTACATAATGCAACAAACTCCTTAAATAATGCAGCAGAGTCCTTAAATAATGCAACAAAGTTCTTAAATAATGCAAAAGAGTCCTTAAATAAAGCAGCAAAGCCCTTACATAATGCAGCAGAGTCCTTAAATAATGCATCTGAGTGCCCAAATGCTTCAGCAGAGTCATTAAATACTGCAGCAGAGACCTTAAATAATGCAACAAAGTCCTTAAATAATGCAGCAGAGTCCTTAAATACCGCAGCAGAGTCCTTAAATAATGCAGCAAATTCCTTAAATAATGCAGCAGAGTCCTTAAATAATGCAGCTGAGTCCTCCAATGCTTCAGCAGAGTCGTTTAATAATGCAGCAGAGTCCTTAAATAATGCAACAAATTCCTTAAATAATGCAGCAGAGTCCTTAAATAATGCAGCAAAGTCCTTAAATCATGCAGCTGAGTCCTCAAATGCTTCAGCAGAGTCCTTAAATAATGCAGCAGAGACCTTAAATAATGCAGTTGAGTCCTCAAATGCTTCAGCAGATTCATTTAATAATGCAGCAAAGTCCTTAAATATTGCAGCAGACTCCTTACATAATGCAACAAAGTCCTTAAATAATGCAGCAGAGTCCTTAAATACCGCAGCAGAGTCCTTAAATAATGCAGCAAATTCCTTAAATAATGCAGTAGAGTCCTTAAATAATGCAGCTGAGTCCTCAAATGCTTCAGCAGAGTCGTTAAATAATGCAGCAAAGTCCTTAAATAATGCAGCAGACTCCTTACATAATGCAACAAAGTCCTTAAATAATGCAGCAGAGTACTTATATAATGCAACAAAGTTATTAAATAATGCAGCAAAGTCCTTAAATAATGCAGCAGAGTCCTTAAATAATGCAACAAATTCCTTAAATAATGCAGCAGAGTCCTTAAATAATGCATCAAAGTCCTTAAATAATGCAGCAGAGTCCTTAAATACCGCAGCAGAGTCCTTAAATAATGCAGCTGAGTCCTCAAATACTTCAGCAGAGTCATTAAATAATGCAGAAGAGTCCTTAAATAATGCAGCAAAGTTCTTAAATAATGCAGCAGAGTCCTTAAATAACGCAGCAGAGTCGTTAAATAATGCAGCAAAGTCCTTAAATAATGCAGCTGAGTCCTCAAATGCTTCAGCAGGATCCTTAAATAATGCAGCAGAGACCTTTAATAATGCAGCTGAGTCCTCAAATGCTTCAGCAGAGTCATTAAATAATGCAGCAGGATCCTAAAATAATGCAATAAAGTCCTTAAATTATGCAGCAGAGTCCTTAAATAATGCAGCAAAGTCCTTAAATAATGCAGCAGAGTCCTTACATAATGCAACAAAGTCCTTAAATAATGCAGCAGAGTCCTTAAATAATGCAACAAAGTTCTTAAATAATGCAGCAGAGTCCTTAAATAATGCAGCAAAGTCCTTAAGTACCATAGCAGAGTCCTTAAATAATGCAGCAGAGACCTTAAATAATGCAACAAAGTCCTTAAATAATGAAGCAGATTCCTTAAATTCTGCAATAAAGTCCTTAAATAATGCATCAAAGTCCTTAAATAATGCAGCAGAGTCCTTAAATACCGCAGCAGAGTCCTTAAATAATGCAGCAAAGTAATTAAATAATGCAGCAGAGTCCTTAAATAATGCAGCAAAGTCCTTAAATAATGCAGCAGAGTCCTTAAATACCAAAGCATAGTCCTTAAATAATGCGGCAGAGTCCTTAAATAATGCAGCAGAGTCCTAAAATAATGCAGCAAAGTCCTTAAATAATGCAGCAGAGTTCTTAAACACAGCAGCAGAGTCCTTAAATAATGCAGCAAGTAATAAAATAATGCAGCAGAGTCCTTAAGTAATGCAGCAAAGTCCTTAAATAATGCAGCAAAGTCCTTAAATAATGCAACAAATTCCTTAAATAATGCAGCAGCGTCCTTAAATAATGCAACAAATTCCTTAAATAATGCAGCAGAGTCCTTAAATACCACAGCAGAGTCCTTAAATAATGCAGCAGAGACCTTAAATAATGCAACAAAGTCCTTAAATAATGCAGCAGATTCCTTAAATTCTGCAGCAGCGTCCTTAAATAATGCATCAAAGTCCTTAAATAATGCAGCAGAGTCCTTAAATACCGCAGCAGAGTCCTTAAATAATGCAGCAAATTCCTTAAATAATGCAGCAGAGTCCTTAAATAATGCAGCTGAGTCCTCAAATGCTTCAGCAGAGTCATTAAATAATGCAGCAAAGTCCTTAAATAATGCAGCTGAGTCCTCAAATGCTTCAGCAGGATCCTTAAATAATGCAGCAGGATCCTTAAATAATGCAATAAAGTCCTTAAATTATGCAGCAGAGTCCTTAAATAATGCAGCAAAGTCCTTAAATAATGCAGCAGAGTCCTTACATAATGCAACAAACTCCTTAAATAATGCAGCAGAGTCCTTAAATAATGCAACAAAGTTCTTAAATAATGCAAAAGAGTCCTTAAATAAAGCAGCAAAGCCCTTACATAATGCAGCAGAGTCCTTAAATAATGCATCTGAGTGCCCAAATGCTTCAGCAGAGTCATTAAATACTGCAGCAGAGACCTTAAATAATGCAACAAAGTCCTTAAATAATGCAGCAGAGTCCTTAAATACCGCAGCAGAGTCCTTAAATAATGCAGCAAATTCCTTAAATAATGCAGCAGAGTCCTTAAATAATGCAGCTGAGTCCTCAAATGCTTCAGCAGAGTCGTTTAATAATGCAGCAGAGTCCTTAAATAATGCAACAAATTCCTTAAATAATGCAGCAGAGTCCTTAAATAATGCAGCAAAGTCCTTAAATCATGCAGCTGAGTCCTCAAATGCTTCAGCAGAGTCCTTAAATAATGCAGCAGAGACCTTAAATAATGCAGTTGAGTCCTCAAATGCTTCAGCAGATTCATTTAATAATGCAGCAAAGTCCTTAAATATTGCAGCAGACTCCTTACATAATGCAACAAAGTCCTTAAATAATGCAGCAGAGTCCTTAAATACCGCAGCAGAGTCCTTAAATAATGCAGCAAATTCCTTAAATAATGCAGTAGAGTCCTTAAATAATGCAGCTGAGTCCTCAAATGCTTCAGCAGAGTCGTTAAATAATGCAGCAAAGTCCTTAAATAATGCAGCAGACTCCTTACATAATGCAACAAAGTCCTTAAATAATGCAGCAGAGTACTTATATAATGCAACAAAGTTATTAAATAATGCAGCAAAGTCCTTAAATAATGCAGCAGAGTCCTTAAATAATGCAACAAATTCCTTAAATAATGCAGCAGAGTCCTTAAATAATGCATCAAAGTCCTTAAATAATGCAGCAGAGTCCTTAAATACCGCAGCAGAGTCCTTAAATAATGCAGCTGAGTCCTCAAATACTTCAGCAGAGTCATTAAATAATGCAGAAGAGTCCTTAAATAATGCAGCAAAGTTCTTAAATAATGCAGCAGAGTCCTTAAATAACGCAGCAGAGTCGTTAAATAATGCAGCAAAGTCCTTAAATAATGCAGCTGAGTCCTCAAATGCTTCAGCAGGATCCTTAAATAATGCAGCAGAGACCTTTAATAATGCAGCTGAGTCCTCAAATGCTTCAGCAGAGTCATTAAATAATGCAGCAGGATCCTAAAATAATGCAATAAAGTCCTTAAATTATGCAGCAGAGTCCTTAAATAATGCAGCAAAGTCCTTAAATAATGCAGCAGAGTCCTTACATAATGCAACAAAGTCCTTAAATAATGCAGCAGAGTCCTTAAATAATGCAACAAAGTTCTTAAATAATGCAGCAGAGTCCTTAAATAATGCAGCAAAGTCCTTAAGTACCATAGCAGAGTCCTTAAATAATGCAGCAGAGACCTTAAATAATGCAACAAAGTCCTTAAATAATGAAGCAGATTCCTTAAATTCTGCAATAAAGTCCTTAAATAATGCATCAAAGTCCTTAAATAATGCAGCAGAGTCCTTAAATACCGCAGCAGAGTCCTTAAATAATGCAGCAAAGTAATTAAATAATGCAGCAGAGTCCTTAAATAATGCAGCAAAGTCCTTAAATAATGCAGCAGAGTCCTTAAATACCAAAGCATAGTCCTTAAATAATGCGGCAGAGTCCTTAAATAATGCAGCAGAGTCCTAAAATAATGCAGCAAAGTCCTTAAATAATGCAGCAGAGTTCTTAAACACAGCAGCAGAGTCCTTAAATAATGCAGCAAGTAATAAAATAATGCAGCAGAGTCCTTAAGTAATGCAGCAAAGTCCTTAAATAATGCAGCAAAGTCCTTAAATAATGCAACAAATTCCTTAAATAATGCAGCAGCGTCCTTAAATAATGCAACAAATTCCTTAAATAATGCAGCAGAGTCCTTAAATACCACAGCAGAGTCCTTAAATAATGCAGCAGAGACCTTAAATAATGCAACAAAGTCCTTAAATAATGCAGCAGATTCCTTAAATTCTGCAGCAGCGTCCTTAAATAATGCATCAAAGTCCTTAAATAATGCAGCAGAGTCCTTAAATACCGCAGCAGAGTCCTTAAATAATGCAGCAAATTCCTTAAATAATGCAGCAGAGTCCTTAAATAATGCAGCTGAGTCCTCAAATGCTTCAGCAGAGTCATTAAATAATGCAGCAAAGTCCTTAAATAATGCAGCTGAGTCCTCAAATGCTTCAGCAGGATCCTTAAATAATGCAGCAGGATCCTTAAATAATGCAATAAAGTCCTTAAATTATGCAGCAGAGTCCTTAAATAATGCAGCAAAGTCCTTAAATAATGCAGCAGAGTCCTTACATAATGCAACAAACTCCTTAAATAATGCAGCAGAGTCCTTAAATAATGCAACAAAGTTCTTAAATAATGCAAAAGAGTCCTTAAATAAAGCAGCAAAGCCCTTACATAATGCAGCAGAGTCCTTAAATAATGCATCTGAGTGCCCAAATGCTTCAGCAGAGTCATTAAATACTGCAGCAGAGACCTTAAATAATGCAACAAAGTCCTTAAATAATGCAGCAGAGTCCTTAAATACCGCAGCAGAGTCCTTAAATAATGCAGCAAATTCCTTAAATAATGCAGCAGAGTCCTTAAATAATGCAGCTGAGTCCTCAAATGCTTCAGCAGAGTCGTTAAATAATGCAGCAAAGTCCTTAAATAATGCAGCAGACTCCTTACATAATGCAGCAAAGTCCTTACATAATGCAGCAGAGTACTTATATAATGCAACAAAGTTATTAAATAATGCAGCAAAGTCCTTAAATAATGCAGCAGAGTCCTTAAATAATGCAACAAATTCCTTAAATAATGCAGCAGAGTCCTTAAATAATGCAGCAAAGTCCTTAAATCATGCAGCTGAGTCCTCAAATGCTTCAGCAGAGTCCTTAAATAATGCAGCAGAGACCTTAAATAATGCAGTTGAGTCCTCAAATGCTTCAGCAGATTCATTAAATAATGCAGCAAAGTCCTTAAATAATGCAGCAGACTCCTTACATAATGCAACAAAGTCCTTAAATAATGCAGCAGAGTCCTTAAATACCGCAGCAGAGTCCTTAAATAATGCAGCAAATTCCTTAAATAATGCAGTAGAGTCCTTAAATAATGCAGCTGAGTCCTCAAATGCTTCAGCAGAGTCGTTAAATAATGCAGCAAAGTCCTTAAATAATGCAGCAGACTCCTTACATAATGCAACAAAGTCCTTAAATAATGCAGCAGAGTACTTATATAATGCAACAAAGTTATTAAATAATGCAGCAAAGTCCTTAAATAATGCAGCAGAGTCCTTAAATAATGCAACAAATTCCTTAAATAATGCAGCAGAGTCCTTAAATAATGCATCAAAGTCCTTAAATAATGCAGCAGAGTCCTTAAATACCGCAGCAGAGTCCTTAAATAATGCAGCTGAGTCCTCAAATACTTCAGCAGAGTTATTAAATAATGCAGAAGAGTCCTTAAATAATGCAGCAAAGTTCTTAAATAATGCAGCAGAGTCCTTAAATAACGCAGCAGAGTCGTTAAATAATGCAGCAAAGTCCTTAAATAATGCAGCTGAGTCCTCAAATGCTTCAGCAGGATCCTTAAATAATGCAGCAGAGACCTTTAATAATGCAGCTGAGTCCTCAAATGCTTCAGCAGAGTCATTAAATAATGCAGCAGGATCCTAAAATAATGCAATAAAGTCCTTAAATTATGCAGCAGAGTCCTTAAATAATGCAGCAAAGTCCTTAAATAATGCAGCAGAGTCCTTACATAATGCAACAAAGTCCTTAAATAATGCAGCAGAGTCCTTAAATAATGCAACAAAGTTCTTAAATAATGCAGCAGAGTCCTTAAATAATGCAGCAAAGTCCTTAAGTACCATAGCAGAGTCCTTAAATAATGCAGCAGAGACCTTAAATAATGCAACAAAGTCCTTAAATAATGAAGCAGATTCCTTAAATTCTGCAGCAGTGTCCTTAAATAATGCATCAAAGTCCTTAAATAATGCAGCAGAGTCCTTAAATACCGCAGCAGAGTCCTTAAATAATGCAGCAAAGTAATTAAATAATGCAGCAGAGTCCTTAAATAATGCAGCAAAGTCCTTAAATAATGCAGCAGAGTCCTTAAATACCAAAGCATAGTCCTTAAATAATGCGGCAGAGTCCTTAAATAATGCAGCAGAGTCCTAAAATAATGCAGCAAAGTCCTTAAATAATGCAGCAGAGTTCTTAAACACAGCAGCAGAGTCCTTAAATAATGCAGCAAGTAATTAAATAATGCAGCAGAGTCCTTAAGTAATGCAGCAGCGTCCTTAAATAATGCAACAAATTCCTTAAATAATGCAGCAGCGTCCTTAAATAATGCAACAAATTCCTTAAATAATGCAGCAGAGTCCTTAAATACCACAGCAGAGTCCTTAAATAATGCAGCAGAGACCTTAAATAATGCAACAAAGTCCTTAAATAATGCAGCAGATTCCTTAAATTCTGCAGCAGCGTCCTTAAATAATGCATCAAAGTCCTTAAATAATGCAGCAGAGTCCTTAAATACCGCAGCAGAGTCCTTAAATAATGCAGCAAATTCCTTAAATAATGCAGCAGAGTCCTTAAATAATGCAGCTGAGTCCTCAAATGCTTCAGCAGAGTCATTAAATAATGCAGCAAAGTCCTTAAATAATGCAGCTGAGTCCTCAAATGCTTCAGCAGGATCCTTAAATAATGCAGCAGGATCCTTAAATAATGCAATAAAGTCCTTAAATTATGCAGCAGAGTCCTTAAATAATGCAGCAAAGTCCTTAAATAATGCAGCAGAGTCCTTACATAATGCAACAAACTCCTTAAATAATGCAGCAGAGTCCTTAAATAATGCAACAAAGTCCTTAAATAATGCAAAAGAGTCTTTAAATAAAGCAGCAAAGCCCTTACATAATGCAGCAGAGTCCTTAAATAATGCATCTGAGTGCCCAAATGCTTCAGCAGAGTCATTAAATACTGCAGCAGAGACCTTAAATAATGCAACAAAGTCCTTAAATAATGCAGCAGAGTCCTTAAATACCGCAGCAGAGTCCACAAATGCTTCAGCAGAGTCGTTAAATAATGCAGCAAAGTCCTTAAATAATGCAGCAGACTCCTTACATAATGCAGCAAAGTCCTTACATAATGCAGCAGAGTACTTATATAATGCAACAAAGTTATTAAATAATGCAGCAAAGTCCTTAAATAATGCAGCAGAGTCCTTAAATAATGCAACAAATTCCTTAAATAATGCAGCAGAGTCCTTAAATAATGCAGCAAAGTCCTTAAATCATGCAGCTGAGTCCTCAAATGCTTCAGCAGAGTCCTTAAATAATGCAGCAGAGACCTTAAATAATGCAGTTGAGTCCTCAAATGCTTCAGCAGATTCATTAAATAATGCAGCAAAGTCCTTAAATACCAAAGCATAGTCCTTAAATAATGCGGCAGAGTCCTTAAATAATGCAGCAGAGTCCTAAAATAATGCAGCAAAGTCCTTAAATAATGCAGCAGAGTTCTTAAACACAGCAGCAGAGTCCTTAAATAATGCAGCAAGTAATTAAATAATGCAGCAGAATCCTTAAGTAATGCAGCAAAGTCCTTAAATAATGCAGCAAAGTCCTTAAATAATGCAACAAATTCCTTAAATAATGCAGCAGCGTCCTTAAATAATGCAACAAATTCCTTAAATAATGCAGCAGAGTCCTTAAATACCACAGCAGAGTCCTTAAATAATGCAGCAGAGACCTTAAATAATGCAACAAAGTCCTTAAATAATGCAGCAGATTCCTTAAATTCTGCAGCAGCGTCCTTAAATAATGCATCAAAGTCCTTAAATAATGCAGCAGAGTCCTTAAATACCGCAGCAGAGTCCTTAAATAATGCAGCAAATTCCTTAAATAATGCAGCAGAGTCCTTAAATAATGCAGCTGAGTCCTCAAATGCTTCAGCAGAGTCATTAAATAATGCAGCAAAGTCCTTAAATAATGCAGCAGAGTCCTTAAATAATGCAGCTGAGTCCTCAAATGCTTCAGCAGAGTCATTAAATAATGCAGAAGACTCCTTAAATAATGCAGGAAAGTCCTTAAATAAAGCAGCAGAGTCCTTAGATAATGCAGCAGAGTCGTTAAATAATGCAGCAAAGTCCTTAAATAATGCAGCTGAGTCCTCAAATGCTTCAGCAGGATCCTTAAATAATGCAGCAGGATCCTTAAATAATGCAATAAAGTCCTTAAATTATGCAGCAGAGTCCTTAAATAATGCAGCAAAGTCCTTAAATAATGCAGCAGAGTCCTTACATAATGCAACAAACTCCTTAAATAATGCAGCAGAGTCCTTAAATAATGCAACAAAGTTCTTAAATAATGCATCAAAGTCCTTAAATAATGCAGCAAAGTCCTTAAATAATGCAGCAAAGTCATTAAGTACCATAGCAGAGTCCTTAAATAATGCAGCAGAGACCTTAAATAATGCAACAAAGTCCTTAAATAATGCAGCAGATTCCTTAAATTCTGCAGCAGCGTCCTTAAATAATGCAACAAAGTCCTTAAATAATGCAGCAGAGTCCTTAAATAATGCAACAAAGTCCTTAAATAATGCAAAAGAGTCCTTAAATAAAGCAGCAAAGCCCTTACATAATGCAGCAGAGTCCTTAAATAATGCATCTGAGTCCCCAAATGCTTCAGCAGAGTCATTAAATACTGCAGCAGAGTCCTTAAATAATGCAACAAAGTCTTTAAATAATCCAGCAGCGTCCTTAAATAATGCAACAAATTCCTTAAATAATGCAGCAGAGTCCTTAAATACCACAGCAGAGTCCTTAAATAATGCAGCAGAGACCTTAAATAATGCAACAAAGTCCTTAAATAATGCAGCAGATTCCTTAAATTCTGCAGCAGCGTCCTAAAATAATGCATCAAAGTCCTTAAATAATGCAGCAGAGTCCTTAAATACCACAGCAGAGTCCTTAAATAATGCAGCAAATTCCTTAAATAATGCAGCAGAGTCCTTAAATAATGCAGCTGAGTCCTCAAATGATTCAGCAGAGTCATTAAATAATGCAGCAAAGTCCTTAAATAATGCAGCAGAGTCCTTAAATAATGCAGCTGAGTCCTCAAATGCTTCAGCAGAGTCATTAAATAATGCAGAAGACTCCTTAAATAATGCAGGAAAGTCCTTAAATAAAGCAGCAGAGTCCTTAGATAATGCAGCAGAGTCGTTAAATAATGCAGCAAAGTCCTTAAATAATGCAGCTGAGTCCTCAAATGCTTCAGCAGGATCCTTAAATAATGCAGCAGGATCCTTAAATAATGCAATAAAGTCCTTAAATTATGCAGCAGAGTCCTTAAATAATGCAGCAAAGTCCTTAAATAATGCAGCAGGATCCTTAAATAATGCAGCAGAGTCCTTAAATAATGCAGCAAAGTCCTTAAATAATGCAACAAAGTCCTTAAATAATGCAGCAGAGTCCTTAAATAATGCAACAAAGTCCTTAAATAATGCAGCAGAGTCCTTAAATAATGCAACAAAGTCCTTAAAAAATGCAGCAGAATCCTTAAATAATGCAGCAAATTCCTTAAATAATGCAGCAGAGTCCTTAAATAATCCAGCCAAGTCTTTAAATAATGCAGCAGAGTACTTACATAATGCAGCAGAGTCCTTAAATAATGCAGCAAAGTCCTTAAATAATGCAACAAAGTCCTTAAATAATGCAGAAGAGTCCTTAAATAATGCAGCAGAGTACTGAAATACCGCAGCAGGGTCCTTAAATAATGCAGCAGAGTCCTTAAATAATGCAACAAAGTCCTTAAATAATGCAGTAGATTACTAAAATACCGCAGCAGGGTCCTTAAATAATGCAGCAGAGTCCTTAAATAATGCAACAAAGTACTTAAATAATGCAGCAGAGTCCTTAAATAATGCAACAAAGTCCTTAAATAATGCAGCAAAGTCCTTAAATAATGCAGCAGTCCTTAAATAATGCAACAAAGTCCTTAAATAATGCAGCATAGTCCTTAAATAATGCTGCAAAGTCCTTAAATAATGCAGCACAGTCCTTAAATAATCCAGCCAAGTCCTTAAATAATGCAGCAAATTCCTTAAATAATGCAGCAAAGTCTTTAAATAATGCAATAAAGTCCATAAATAATGCAGCAAAGTCCTTAAATAATGCAGCAGAGTACTGAAATACCGCAGCAGGGTCCTTAAATAATGCAGCAGAGTCCTTAAATAATGCAACAAAGTCCTTAAATAATGCAGTAGATTACTGAAATACCGCAGCAGGGTCCTTAAATAATGCAGCAGAGTCCTTAAATAATGCAACAAAGTCCTTAAATAATGCAGCAGAGTCCTTACATAATGCAACATAGTCCTTAAATAATGCAGCAAAGTCCTTAAATAATGCAGCAGAGTCCTTAAATAATGCAAGAAAGTCCTTAAATAATGCAGCAGAGTCCTTAAATAATGCAGCAAAGTCCTTAAATAATGCAGAAGAGTCCTTAAATAATGCAATAAAGTCCTTAAATAATGCAGCAAAGTCCTTAAATAATCCAGCCAAGTCCTTAAATAATGCAGCAGAGTCCTTAAATAATGCAGCAAAGTCCTTAAATGATGCAGCAGAGTCCTTAAATAATGCAGCAAAGTCCTTAAATAATCCAGCCAAGTCCTTAAATAATGCAGCAGAGTCCTTAAATAATGCAGCAAAGTCCTTAAATAATGCAGCAGAGTCCTTAAATAATGCAACAAAGTAATTAAATAATGCAACAGAGTCCTTAAATAATGCAACAAAGTCCATAAATAATGCAGAAGAGTCCTTAAATAATCCAGACAAGTCCTTAAATAATGCAGCAGAGTCCTTAAATAATGCAGCAGATTACTGAAATACCGCAGCAGGGTCCTTAAATAATGCAGCAGAGTCCTTAAATAATGCAGCAAAGTCCTTAAATAATGCAGCAGAGTCCTTAAATAATGCAGCAAAGTCCTTAAATAATGCAACAAAGTCCTTAAATAATGCAGAAGAGTCCTTAAATAATGCAACAAAGTCCTTAAATAATGCAGCAGAGTCCTTAAATAATGCAACAAAGTACTTAAATAATGCAGCAGAGTCCTTAAGTACCGTATCAGAGTCCTTAAATAAAGCAGCAAAGTCCTTAAATAATGCAGCAGAGTCCTTAAATAATGCAGCAAAGTCATTAAATAATGCTGCAGAGTACTTAAATTCCGCAGCAAAGTCCTTAAATAATGCAGCAGAGTCCTTAAATAATGCTGCAAAGTCCTTAAATAATGCAACAAAGTCCTTAAATAATGCAGAAGAGTCCTTAAATAATGCAACAAAGTCCTTAAATAATGCAGCAGAGTCCTTAAATAATGCAACAAAGTACTTAAATAATGCAGCAGAGTCCTTAAGTACCGTAACAGAGTCCTTAAATAATGCAGCAAAGTCCTTAAATAATGCAGCAGATTACTGAAATACCACAGCAGGGTCCTTAAATAATGCAGCAGAGTCCTTAAATAATGCAACAAAGTCCTTAAATAATGCAGCAGAGTCCTTAAATAATGCAACAAAGTCCTTAAAAAATGCAGCAGAATCCTTAAATAATGCAGCAAATTCCTTAAATAATGCAGCAGAGTCCTTAAATAATCCAGCCAAGTCTTTAAATAATGCAGCAGAGTACTTACATAATGCAGCAGAGTCCTTAAATAATGCAGCAAAGTCCTTAAATAATGCAACAAAGTCCTTAAATAATGCAGAAGAGTCCTTAAATAATGCAGCAGAGTACTGAAATACCGCAGCAGGGTCCTTAAATAATGCAGCAGAGTCCTTAAATAATGCAACAAAGTCCTTAAATAATGCAGTAGATTACTAAAATACCGCAGCAGGGTCCTTAAATAATACAGCAGAGTCCTTAAATAATGCAACAAAGTACTTAAATAATGCAGCAGAGTCCTTAAATAATGCAACAAAGTCCTTAAATAATGCAGCAAAGTCCTTAAATAATGCAGCAGTCCTTAAATAATGCAACAAAGTCCTTAAATAATGCAGCATAGTCCTTAAATAATGCTGCAAAGTCCTTAAATAATGCAGCACAGTCCTTAAATAATCCAGCCAAGACCTTAAATAATGCAGCAAATTCCTTAAATAATGCAGCAAAGTCTTTAAATAATGCAATAAAGTCCATAAATAATGCAGCAAAGTCCTTAAATAATGCAGCAGAGTACTGAAATACCGCAGCAGGGTCCTTAAATAATGCAGCAGAGTCCTTAAATAATGCAACAAAGTCCTTAAATAATGCAGTAGATTACTGAAATACCGCAGCAGGGTCCTTAAATAATGCAGCAGAGTCCTTAAATAATGCAACAAAGTCCTTAAATAATGCAGCAGAGTCCTTACATAATGCAACATAGTCCTTAAATAATGCAGCAAAGTCCTTAAATAATGCAGCAGAGTCCTTAAATAATGCAAGAAAGTCCTTAAATAATGCAGCAGAGTCCTTAAATAATGCAGCAAAGTCCTTAAATAATGCAGAAGAGTCCTTAAATAATGCAATAAAGTCCTTAAATAATGCAGCAAAGTCCTTAAATAATCCAGCCAAGTCCTTAAATAATGCAGCAGAGTCCTTAAATAATGCAGCAAAGTACTTAAATGATGCAGCAGAGTCCTTAAATAATGCAGCAAAGTCCTTAAATAATCCAGCCAAGTCCTTAAATAATGCAGCAGAGTCCTTAAATAATGCAGCAAAGTCCTTAAATAATGCAGCAGAGTCCTTAAATAATGCAACAAAGTAATTAAATAATGCAGCAGAGTCCTTAAATAATGCAACAAAGTCCATAAATAATGCAGAAGAGTCCTTAAATAATCCAGACAAGTCCTTAAATAATGCAGCAGAGTCCTTAAATAATGCAGCAGATTACTGAAATACCGCAGCAGGGTCCTTAAATAATGCAGCAGAGTCCTTAAATAATGCAGCAAAGTCCTTAAATAATGCAGCAGAGTCCTTAAATAATGCAGCAAAGTCCTTAAATAATGCAGCAGAGTCCTTAAATAATGCAGCAAAGTCCTTAAATAATGCAACAAAGTCCTTAAATAATGCAGAAGAGTCCTTAAATAATGCAACAAAGTCCTTAAATAATGCAGCAGAGTCCTTAAATAATGCAACAAAGTACTTAAATAATGCAGCAGAGTCCTTAAGTACCGTATCAGAGTCCTTAAATAAAGCAGCAAATTCCTTAAATAATGCAGCAAAGTCTTTAAATAATGCAATAAAGTCCATAAATAATGCAGAAAAGTCCTTAAATAATGCAGCAGAGTACTGAAATACCGCAGCAGGGTCCATAAATAATGCAGCAGAGTCCTTAAATAATGCAACAAAGTCCTTAAATAATGCAGTAGATTACTGAAATACCGCAGCAGGGTCCTTAAATAATGCAGCAGAGTCCTTAAATAATGCAACAAAGTCCTTAAATAATGCAGCAGAGTCCTTACATAATGCAACATAGTCCTTAAATAATGCAGCAAAGTCCTTAAATAATGCAGCAGAGTCCTTAAATAATGCAAGAAAGTCCTTAAATAATGCAGCAGAGTCCTTAAATAATGCAGCAAAGTCCTTAAATAATGCAGAAGAGTCCTTAAATAATGCAATAAAGTCCTTAAATAATGCAGCAAAGTCCTTAAATAATCCAGCCAAGTCCTTAAATAATGCAGCAGAGTCCTTAAATAATGCAGCAAAGTCCTTAAATGATGCAGCAGAGTCCTTAAATAATGCAGCAAAGTCCTTAAATAATCCAGCCAAGTCCTTAAATAATGCAGCAGAGTCCTTAAATAATGCAGCAAAGTCCTTAAATAATGCAGCAGAGTCCTTAAATAATGCAACAAAGTAATTAAATAATGCAGCAGAGTCCTTAAATAATGCAACAAAGTCCATAAATAATGAAGAAGAGTCCTTAAATAATCCAGACAAGTCCTTAAATAATGCAGCAGAGTCCTTAAATAATGCAGCAGATTACTGAAATACCGCAGCAGGGTCCTTAAATAATGCAGCAGAGTCCTTAAATAATGCAGCAAAGTCCTTAAATAATGCAGCAGAGTCCTTAAATAATGCAGCAAAGTCCTTAAATAATGTAACAAAGGCCTTAAATAATGCAGAAGAGTCCTTAAATAATGCAACAAAGTCCTTAAATAATGCAGCAGAGTCCTTAAATAATGCAACAAAGTACTTAAATAATGCAGCAGATTACTGAAATACCGCAGCAGGGTCCTTAAATAATGCAGCAGAGTCCTTAAATAATGCAACAAAGTCCTTAAATAATGCAGCAGAGTCCTTAAATAATGCAACAAAGTCCTTAAATAATGCAGCAAATTCCTTAAATAATGCAGCAGAGTCCTTAAATAATCCAGCCAAGTCTTTAAATAATGCAGCAGAGTCCTTAAATAATGCAGCAAAGTCCTTAAATAATGCAACAAAGTCCTTAAATAATGCAGCAGAGTCCTTAAATAATGCAACAAAGTCCTTAAATAATGCAACAGAGTCCTTAAATAATGCAACAAAGTCCTTAAATAATGCAGCAGAGTCCTTAAATAATGCAGCAAAGTCCTTAAATAATGCAACAGAGTCCTTAAATAATGCAACAAAGTCCTTAAATAATGCAGCAGAGTCCTTAAATAATGCAGCAAAGTCCTTAAATAATGCAGCACAGTCCTTAAATAATCCAGCCAAGTCCTTAAATAATGCAGCAAATTCCTTAAATAATGCAGCAAAGTCTTTAAATAATGCAATAAAGTCCATAAATAATGCAGCAAAGTCCTTAAATAATGCAGCAGAGTACTGAAATACCGCAGCAGGGTCCTTAAATAATGCAGCAGAGTCCTTAAATAATGCAACAAAGTCCTTAAATAATGCAGCATAGTCCTTAAATAATGCAACAAAGTCCTTAAATAATGCAGCAGAGTCCTTAAATAATGCAGCAAATTCATTAAATAATGCAGCAGAGTCCTTAAATACTCCAGCCAAGTCTTTAAATAATGCAGCAGAGTCCTTAAATAATGCAGCAAAGTCCTTAAATAATGCAGCAGAGTCCTTAAATAATGCAGCAAAGTCCTTAAATAATGCAACAAAGTCCTTAAATAATGCAGAAGAGTCCTTAAATAATGCAACAAAGTCCTTAAATAATGCAGCAGAGTCCTTAAATAATGCAACAAAGTACTTAAATAATGCAGCAGAGTCCTTAAGTACCGTATCAGAGTCCTTAAATAAAGCAGCAAAGTCCTTAAATAATGCAGCAGAGTCCTTAAATAATGCAGCAAAGTCATTAAATAATGCTGCAGAGTACTTAAATTCCGCAGCAAAGTCCTTAAATAATGCAGCAGAGTCCTTAAATAATGCTGCAAAGTCCTTAAATAATGCAACAAAGTCCTTAAATAATGCAGAAGAGTCCTTAAATAATGCAACAAAGTCCTTAAATAATGCAGCAGAGTCCTTAAATAATGCAACAAAGTACTTAAATAATGCAGCAGAGTCCTTAAGTACCGTAACAGAGTCCTTAAATAATGCAGCAAAGTCCTTAAATAATGCAGCAGATTACTGAAATACCACAGCAGGGTCCTTAAATAATGCAGCAGAGTCCTTAAATAATGCAACAAAGTCCTTAAATAATGCAGCAGAGTCCTTAAATAATGCAACAAAGTCCTTAAAAAATGCAGCAGAATCCTTAAATAATGCAGCAAATTCCTTAAATAATGCAGCAGAGTCCTTAAATAATCCAGCCAAGTCTTTAAATAATGCAGCAGAGTACTTACATAATGCAGCAGAGTCCTTAAATAATGCAGCAAAGTCCTTAAATAATGCAACAAAGTCCTTAAATAATGCAGAAGAGTCCTTAAATAATGCAGCAGAGTACTGAAATACCGCAGCAGGGTCCTTAAATAATGCAGCAGAGTCCTTAAATAATGCAACAAAGTCCTTAAATAATGCAGTAGATTACTAAAATACCGCAGCAGGGTCCTTAAATAATACAGCAGAGTCCTTAAATAATGCAACAAAGTCCTTAAATAATGCAGCAGAGTCCTTACATAATGCAACATAGTCCTTAAATAATGCAGCAAAGTCCTTAAATAATGCAGCAGAGTCCTTAAATAATGCAAGAAAGTCCTTAAATAATGCAGCAGAGTCCTTAAATAATGCAGCAAAGTCCTTAAATAATGCAGAAGAGTCCTTAAATAATGCAATAAAGTCCTTAAATAATGCAGCAAAGTCCTTAAATAATCCAGCCAAGTCCTTAAATAATGCAGCAGAGTCCTTAAATAATGCAGCAAAGTACTTAAATGATGCAGCAGAGTCCTTAAATAATGCAGCAAATTCCTTAAATAATCCAGCCAAGTCCTTAAATAATGCAGCAGAGTCCTTAAATAATGCAGCAAAGTCCTTAAATAATGCAGCAGAGTCCTTAAATAATGCAACAAAGTAATTAAATAATGCAGCAGAGTCCTTAAATAATGCAACAAAGTCCATAAATAATGCAGAAGAGTCCTTAAATAATCCAGACAAGTCCTTAAATAATGCAGCAGAGTCCTTAAATAATGCAGCAGATTACTGAAATACCGCAGCAGGGTCCTTAAATAATGCAGCAGAGTCCTTAAATAATGCAGCAAAGTCCTTAAATAATGCAGCAGAGTCCTTAAATAATGCAGCAAAGTCCTTAAATAATGCAGCAGAGTCCTTAAATAATGCAGCAAAGTCCTTAAATAATGCAACAAAGTCCTTAAATAATGCAGAAGAGTCCTTAAATAATGCAACAAAGTCCTTAAATAATGCAGCAGAGTCCTTAAATAATGCAACAAAGTACTTAAATAATGCAGCAGAGTCCTTAAGTACCGTATCAGAGTCCTTAAATAAAGCAGCAAATTCCTTAAATAATGCAGCAAAGTCTTTAAATAATGCAATAAAGTCCATAAATAATGCAGAAAAGTCCTTAAATAATGCAGCAGAGTACTGAAATACCGCAGCAGGGTCCATAAATAATGCAGCAGAGTCCTTAAATAATGCAACAAAGTCCTTAAATAATGCAGTAGATTACTGAAATACCGCAGCAGGGTCCTTAAATAATGCAGCAGAGTCCTTAAATAATGCAACAAAGTCCTTAAATAATGCAGCAGAGTCCTTACATAATGCAACATAGTCCTTAAATAATGCAGCAAAGTCCTTAAATAATGCAGCAGAGTCCTTAAATAATGCAAGAAAGTCCTTAAATAATGCAGCAGAGTCCTTAAATAATGCAGCAAAGTCCTTAAATAATGCAGAAGAGTCCTTAAATAATGCAATAAAGTCCTTAAATAATGCAGCAAAGTCCTTAAATAATCCAGCCAAGTCCTTAAATAATGCAGCAGAGTCCTTAAATAATGCAGCAAAGTCCTTAAATGATGCAGCAGAGTCCTTAAATAATGCAGCAAAGTCCTTAAATAATCCAGCCAAGTCCTTAAATAATGCAGCAGAGTCCTTAAATAATGCAGCAAAGTCCTTAAATAATGCAGCAGAGTCCTTAAATAATGCAACAAAGTAATTAAATAATGCAGCAGAGTCCTTAAATAATGCAACAAAGTCCATAAATAATGCAGAAGAGTCCTTAAATAATCCAGACAAGTCCTTAAATAATGCAGCAGAGTCCTTAAATAATGCAGCAGATTACTGAAATACCGCAGCAGGGTCCTTAAATAATGCAGCAGAGTCCTTAAATAATGCAGCAAAGTCCTTAAATAATGCAGCAGAGTCCTTAAATAATGCAGCAAAGTCCTTAAATAATGCAACAAAGGCCTTAAATAATGCAGAAGAGTCCTTAAATAATGCAACAAAGTCCTTAAATAATGCAGCAGAGTCCTTAAATAATGCAACAAAGTACTTAAATAATGCTGCAGATTACTGAAATACCGCAGCAGGGTCCTTAAATAATGCAGCAGAGTCCTTAAATAATGCAACAAAGTCCTTAAATAATGCAGCAGAGTCCTTAAATAATGCAACAAAGTCCTTAAATAATGCAGCAAATTCCTTAAATAATGCAGCAGAGTCCTTAAATAATCCAGCCAAGTCTTTAAATAATGCAGCAGAGTCCTTAAATAATGCAGCAAAGTCCTTAAATAATGCAACAAAGTCCTTAAATAATGCAGCAGAGTCCTTAAATAATGCAACAAAGTCCTTAAATAATGCAACAGAGTCCTTAAATAATGCAACAAAGTCCTTAAATAATGCAGCAGAGTCCTTAAATAATGCAGCAAAGTCCTTAAATAATGCAACAGAGTCCTTAAATAATGCAACAAAGTCCTTAAATAATGCAGCAGAGTCCTTAAATAATGCAGCAAAGTCCTTAAATAATGCAGCACAGTCCTTAAATAATCCAGCCAAGTCCTTAAATAATGCAGCAAATTCCTTAAATAATGCAGCAAAGTCTTTAAATAATGCAATAAAGTCCATAAATAATGCAGCAAAGTCCTTAAATAATGCAGCAGAGTACTGAAATACCGCAGCAGGGTCCTTAAATAATGCAGCAGAGTCCTTAAATAATGCAACAAAGTCCTTAAATAATGCAGCATAGTCCTTAAATAATGCAACAAAGTCCTTAAATAATGCAGCAGAGTCCTTAAATAATGCAGCAAATTCATTAAATAATGCAGCAGAGTCCTTAAATACTCCAGCCAAGTCTTTAAATAATGCAGCAGAGTCCTTAAATAATGCAGCAAAGTCCTTAAATAATGCAGCAGAGTCCTTAAATAATGCAGCAAAGTCCTTAAATAATGCAACAAAGTCCTTAAATAATGCAGAAGAGTCCTTAAATAATGCAACAAAGTCCTTAAATAATGCAGCAGAGTCCTTAAATAATGCAACAAAGTACTTAAATAATGCAGCAGAGTCCTTAAGTACCGTATCAGAGTCCTTAAATAAAGCAGCAAAGTCCTTAAATAATGCAGCAGAGTCCTTAAATAATGCAGCAAAGTCATTAAATAATGCTGCAGAGTACTTAAATTCCGCAGCAAAGTCCTTAAATAATGCAGCAGAGTCCTTAAATAATGCTGCAAAGTCCTTAAATAATGCAACAAAGTCCTTAAATAATGCAGAAGAGTCCTTAAATAATGCAACAAAGTCCTTAAATAATGCAGCAGAGTCCTTAAATAATGCAACAAAGTACTTAAATAATGCAGCAGAGTCCTTAAGTACCGTAACAGAGTCCTTAAATAATGCAGCAAAGTCCTTAAATAATGCAGCAGATTACTGAAATACCACAGCAGGGTCCTTAAATAATGCAGCAGAGTCCTTAAATAATGCAACAAAGTCCTTAAATAATGCAGCAGAGTCCTTAAATAATGCAACAAAGTCCTTAAAAAATGCAGCAGAATCCTTAAATAATGCAGCAAATTCCTTAAATAATGCAGCAGAGTCCTTAAATAATCCAGCCAAGTCTTTAAATAATGCAGCAGAGTACTTACATAATGCAGCAGAGTCCTTAAATAATGCAGCAAAGTCCTTAAATAATGCAACAAAGTCCTTAAATAATGCAGAAGAGTCCTTAAATAATGCAGCAGAGTACTGAAATACCGCAGCAGGGTCCTTAAATAATGCAGCAGAGTCCTTAAATAATGCAACAAAGTCCTTAAATAATGCAGTAGATTACTAAAATACCGCAGCAGGGTCCTTAAATAATACAGCAGAGTCCTTAAATAATGCAACAAAGTACTTAAATAATGCAGCAGAGTCCTTAAATAATGCAACAAAGTCCTTAAATAATGCAGCAAAGTCCTTAAATAATGCAGCAGTCCTTAAATAATGCAACAAAGTCCTTAAATAATGCAGCATAGTCCTTAAATAATGCTGCAAAGTCCTTAAATAATGCAGCACAGTCCTTAAATAATCCAGCCAAGTCCTTAAATAATGCAGCAAATTCCTTAAATAATGCAGCAAAGTCTTTAAATAATGCAATAAAGTCCATAAATAATGCAGCAAAGTCCTTAAATAATGCAGCAGAGTACTGAAATACCGCAGCAGGGTCCTTAAATAATGCAGCAGAGTCCTTAAATAATGCAACAAAGTCCTTAAATAATGCAGTAGATTACTGAAATACCGCAGCAGGGTCCTTAAATAATGCAGCAGAGTCCTTAAATAATGCAACAAAGTCCTTAAATAATGCAGCAGAGTCCTTACATAATGCAACATAGTCCTTAAATAATGCAGCAAAGTCCTTAAATAATGCAGCAGAGTCCTTAAATAATGCAAGAAAGTCCTTAAATAATGCAGCAGAGTCCTTAAATAATGCAGCAAAGTCCTTAAATAATGCAGAAGAGTCCTTAAATAATGCAATAAAGTCCTTAAATAATGCAGCAAAGTCCTTAAATAATCCAGCCAAGTCCTTAAATAATGCAGCAGAGTCCTTAAATAATGCAGCAAAGTACTTAAATGATGCAGCAGAGTCCTTAAATAATGCAGCAAAGTCCTTAAATAATCCAGCCAAGTCCTTAAATAATGCAGCAGAGTCCTTAAATAATGCAGCAAAGTCCTTAAATAATGCAGCAGAGTCCTTAAATAATGCAACAAAGTAATTAAATAATGCAGCAGAGTCCTTAAATAATGCAACAAAGTCCATAAATAATGCAGAAGAGTCCTTAAATAATCCAGACAAGTCCTTAAATAATGCAGCAGAGTCCTTAAATAATGCAGCAGATTACTGAAATACCGCAGCAGGGTCCTTAAATAATGCAGCAGAGTCCTTAAATAATGCAGCAAAGTCCTTAAATAATGCAGCAGAGTCCTTAAATAATGCAGCAAAGTCCTTAAATAATGCAGCAGAGTCCTTAAATAATGCAGCAAAGTCCTTAAATAATGCAACAAAGTCCTTAAATAATGCAGAAGAGTCCTTAAATAATGCAACAAAGTCCTTAAATAATGCAGCAGAGTCCTTAAATAATGCAACAAAGTACTTAAATAATGCAGCAGAGTCCTTAAGTACCGTATCAGAGTCCTTAAATAAAGCAGCAAATTCCTTAAATAATGCAGCAAAGTCTTTAAATAATGCAATAAAGTCCATAAATAATGCAGAAAAGTCCTTAAATAATGCAGCAGAGTACTGAAATACCGCAGCAGGGTCCATAAATAATGCAGCAGAGTCCTTAAATAATGCAACAAAGTCCTTAAATAATGCAGTAGATTACTGAAATACCGCAGCAGGGTCCTTAAATAATGCAGCAGAGTCCTTAAATAATGCAACAAAGTCCTTAAATAATGCAGCAGAGTCCTTACATAATGCAACATAGTCCTTAAATAATGCAGCAAAGTCCTTAAATAATGCAGCAGAGTCCTTAAATAATGCAAGAAAGTCCTTAAATAATGCAGCAGAGTCCTTAAATAATGCAGCAAAGTCCTTAAA
Organism: Phyllobates terribilis; assembly: GCF_046119375.1. Lineage (NCBI taxonomy): Eukaryota > Metazoa > Chordata > Amphibia > Anura > Dendrobatidae > Phyllobates > Phyllobates terribilis. The sequence goes on from NW_027363048.1 coordinate 1,582,397, forward strand.
TAATGCAGAAGAGTCCTTAAATAATGCAATAAAGTCCTTAAATAATGCAGCAAAGTCCTTAAATAATCCAGCCAAGTCCTTAAATAATGCAGCAGAGTCCTTAAATAATGCAGCAAAGTCCTTAAATGATGCAGCAGAGTCCTTAAATAATGCAGCAAAGTCCTTAAATAATCCAGCCAAGTCCTTAAATAATGCAGCAGAGTCCTTAAATAATGCAGCAAAGTCCTTAAATAATGCAGCAGAGTCCTTAAATAATGCAACAAAGTAATTAAATAATGCAGCAGAGTCCTTAAATAATGCAACAAAGTCCATAAATAATGCAGAAGAGTCCTTAAATAATCCAGACAAGTCCTTAAATAATGCAGCAGAGTCCTTAAATAATGCAGCAGATTACTGAAATACCGCAGCAGGGTCCTTAAATAATGCAGCAGAGTCCTTAAATAATGCAGCAAAGTCCTTAAATAATGCAGCAGAGTCCTTAAATAATGCAGCAAAGTCCTTAAATAATGCAACAAAGGCCTTAAATAATGCAGAAGAGTCCTTAAATAATGCAACAAAGTCCTTAAATAATGCAGCAGAGTCCTTAAATAATGCAACAAAGTACTTAAATAATGCAGCAGATTACTGAAATACCGCAGCAGGGTCCTTAAATAATGCAGCAGAGTCCTTAAATAATGCAACAAAGTCCTTAAATAATGCAGCAGAGTCCTTAAATAATGCAACAAAGTCCTTAAATAATGCAGCAAATTCCTTAAATAATGCAGCAGAGTCCTTAAATAATCCAGCCAAGTCTTTAAATAATGCAGCAGAGTCCTTAAATAATGCAGCAAAGTCCTTAAATAATGCAACAAAGTCCTTAAATAATGCAGCAGAGTCCTTAAATAATGCAATAAAGTCCTTAAATAATGCAACAGAGTCCTTAAATAATGCAACAAAGTCCTTAAATAATGCAGCAGAGTCCTTAAATAATGCAGCAAAGTCCTTAAATAATGCAACAGAGTCCTTAAATAATGCAACAAAGTCCTTAAATAATGCAGCAGAGTCCTTAAATAATGCAGCAAAGTCCTTAAATAATGCAGCACAGTCCTTAAATAATCCAGCCAAGTCCTTAAATAATGCAGCAAATTCCTTAAATAATGCAGCAAAGTCTTTAAATAATGCAATAAAGTCCATAAATAATGCAGCAAAGTCCTTAAATAATGCAGCAGAGTACTGAAATACCGCAGCAGGGTCCTTAAATAATGCAGCAGAGTCCTTAAATAATGCAACAAAGTCCTTAAATAATGCAGCATAGTCCTTAAATAATGCAACAAAGTCCTTAAATAATGCAGCAGAGTCCTTAAATAATGCAGCAAATTCATTAAATAATGCAGCAGAGTCCTTAAATACTCCAGCCAAGTCTTTAAATAATGCAGCAGAGTCCTTAAATAATGCAGCAAAGTCCTTAAATAATGCAGCAGAGTCCTTAAATAATGCAGCAAAGTCCTTAAATAATGCAACAAAGTCCTTAAATAATGCAGAAGAGTCCTTAAATAATGCAACAAAGTCCTTAAATAATGCAGCAGAGTCCTTAAATAATGCAACAAAGTACTTAAATAATGCAGCAGAGTCCTTAAGTACCGTATCAGAGTCCTTAAATAAAGCAGCAAAGTCCTTAAATAATGCAGCAGAGTCCTTAAATAATGCAGCAAAGTCATTAAATAATGCTGCAGAGTACTTAAATTCCGCAGCAAAGTCCTTAAATAATGCAGCAGAGTCCTTAAATAATGCTGCAAAGTCCTTAAATAATGCAACAAAGTCCTTAAATAATGCAGAAGAGTCCTTAAATAATGCAACAAAGTCCTTAAATAATGCAGCAGAGTCCTTAAATAATGCAACAAAGTACTTAAATAATGCAGCAGAGTCCTTAAGTACCGTAACAGAGTCCTTAAATAATGCAGCAAAGTCCTTAAATAATGCAGCAGATTACTGAAATACCACAGCAGGGTCCTTAAATAATGCAGCAGAGTCCTTAAATAATGCAACAAAGTCCTTAAATAATGCAGCAGAGTCCTTAAATAATGCAACAAAGTCCTTAAAAAATGCAGCAGAATCCTTAAATAATGCAGCAAATTCCTTAAATAATGCAGCAGAGTCCTTAAATAATCCAGCCAAGTCTTTAAATAATGCAGCAGAGTACTTACATAATGCAGCAGAGTCCTTAAATAATGCAGCAAAGTCCTTAAATAATGCAACAAAGTACTTAAATAATGCAGCAGATTACTGAAATACCGCAGCAGGGTCCTTAAATAATGCAGCAGAGTCCTTAAATAATGCAACAAAGTCCTTAAATAATGCAGCAGAGTCCTTACATAATGCAACATAGTCCTTAAATAATGCAGCAAAGTCCTTAAATAATGCAGCAGAGTCCTTAAATAATGCAAGAAAGTCCTTAAATAATGCAGCAAAGTCCTTAAATAATCCAGCCAAGTCCTTAAATAATGCAGCAGAGTCCTTAAATAATGCAGCAAAGTCCTTAAATGATGCAGCAGAGTCCTTAAATAATGCAGCAAAGTCCTTAAATAATCCAGCCAAGTCCTTAAATAATGCAGCAGAGTCCTTAAATAATGCAGCAAAGTCCATAAATAATGCAGCAGAGTCCTTAAATAATGCTACAAAGTAATTAAATAATGCAGCAGAGTCCTTAAATAATGCAACACAGTCCATAAATAATGCAGAAGAGTCCTTAAATAATCCAGACAAGTCCTTAAATAATGCAGCAGAGTCCTTAAATAATGCAGCAGATTACTGAAATACCGCAGCAGGGTCCTTAAATAATGCAGCAGAGTCCTTAAATAATGCAGCAAAGTCCTTAAATAATGCAGCAGAGTCCTTAAATAATGCAGCAAAGTCCTTAAATAATGCAGCAGAGTCCTTAAATAATGCAGCAAAGTCCTTAAATAATGCAACAAAGTCCTTAAATAATGCAGAAGAGTCCTTAAATAATGCAACAAAGTCCTTAAATAATGCAGCAGAGCCCTTAAATAATGCAACAAAGTACTTAAATAATGCAGCAGAGTCCTTAAGTACCGTATCAGAGTCCTTAAATAAAGCAGCAAAGTCCTTAAATAATGCAGCAAAGTCTTTAAATAATGCAATAAAGTCCATAAATAATGCAGAAAAGTCCTTAAATAATGCAGCAGAGTACTGAAATACCGCAGCAGGGTCCATAAATAATGCAGCAGAGTCCTTAAATAATGCAACAAAGTCCTTAAATAATGCAGTAGATTACTGAAATACCGCAGCAGGGTCCTTAAATAATGCAGCAGAGTCCTTAAATAATGCAACAAAGTCCTTAAATAATGCAGCAGAGTCCTTACATAATGCAACATAGTCCTTAAATAATGCAGCAAAGTCCTTAAATAATGCAGCAGAGTCCTTAAATAATGCAAGAAAGTCCTTAAATAATGCAGCAGAGTCCTTAAATAATGCAGCAAAGTCCTTAAATAATGCAGAAGAGTCCTTAAATAATGCAATAAAGTCCTTAAATAATGCAGCAAAGTCCTTAAATAATCCAGCCAAGTCCTTAAATAATGCAGCAGAGTCCTTAAATAATGCAGCAAAGTCCTTAAATGATGCAGCAGAGTCCTTAAATAATGCAGCAAAGTCCTTAAATAATCCAGCCAAGTCCTTAAATAATGCAGCAGAGTCCTTAAATAATGCAGCAAAGTCCTTAAATAATGCAGCAGAGTCCTTAAATAATGCAACAAAGTAATTAAATAATGCAGCAGAGTCCTTAAATAATGCAACAAAGTCCATAAATAATGCAGAAGAGTCCTTAAATAATCCAGACAAGTCCTTAAATAATGCAGCAGAGTCCTTAAATAATGCAGCAGATTACTGAAATACCGCAGCAGGGTCCTTAAATAATGCAGCAGAGTCCTTAAATAATGCAGCAAAGTCCTTAAATAATGCAGCAGAGTCCTTAAATAATGCAGCAAAGTCCTTAAATAATGCAACAAAGGCCTTAAATAATGCAGAAGAGTCCTTAAATAATGCAACAAAGTCCTTAAATAATGCAGCAGAGTCCTTAAATAATGCAACAAAGTACTTAAATAATGCAGCAGATTACTGAAATACCGCAGCAGGGTCCTTAAATAATGCAGCAGAGTCCTTAAATAATGCAACAAAGTCCTTAAATAATGCAGCAGAGTCCTTAAATAATGCAACAAAGTCCTTAAATAATGCAGCAAATTCCTTAAATAATGCAGCAGAGTCCTTAAATAATCCAGCCAAGTCTTTAAATAATGCAGCAGAGTCCTTAAATAATGCAGCAAAGTCCTTAAATAATGCAACAAAGTCCTTAAATAATGCAGCAGAGTCCTTAAATAATGCAGCAAAGTCCTTAAATAATGCAGCAGAGTCCTTAAATAATGCAGCAAAGTCCTTAAATAATGCAACAAAGGCCTTAAATAATGCAGAAGAGTCCTTAAATAATGCAACAAAGTCCTTAAATAATGCAGCAGAGTCCTTAAATAATGCAACAAAGTACTTAAATAATGCAGCAGATTACTGAAATACCGCAGCAGGGTCCTTAAATAATGCAGCAGAGTCCTTAAATAATGCAACAAAGTCCTTAAATAATGCAGCAGAGTCCTTAAATAATGCAACAAAGTCCTTAAATAATGCAGCAAATTCCTTAAATAATGCAGCAGAGTCCTTAAATAATCCAGCCAAGTCTTTAAATAATGCAGCAGAGTCCTTAAATAATGCAGCAAAGTCCTTAAATAATGCAACAAAGTCCTTAAATAATGCAGCAGAGTCCTTAAATAATGCAATAAAGTCCTTAAATAATGCAACAGAGTCCTTAAATAATGCAACAAAGTCCTTAAATAATGCAGCAGAGTCCTTAAATAATGCAGCAAAGTCCTTAAATAATGCAACAGAGTCCTTAAATAATGCAACAAAGTCCTTAAATAATGCAGCAAAGTCCTTAAATAATGCAGCAGAGTACTGAAATACCGCAGCAGGGTCCTTAAATAATGCAGCAGAGTCCTTAAATAATGCAACAAAGTCCTTAAATAATGCAGCAAAGTCCTTAAATAATGCAGCAGAGTACTGAAATACCGCAGCAGGGTCCTTAAATAATGCAGCAAAGTCCTTAAATAATGCAGCACAGTCCTTAAATAATCCAGCCAAGTCCTTAAATAATGCAGCAAATTCCTTAAATAATGCAGCAAAGTCTTTAAATAATGCAATAAAGTCCATAAATAATGCAGCAAAGTCCTTAAATAATGCAGCAGAGTACTGAAATACCGCAGCAGGGTCCTTAAATAATGCAGCAGAGTCCTTAAATAATGCAACAAAGTCCTTAAATAATGCAGCATAGTCCTTAAATAATGCAACAAAGTCCTTAAATAATGCAACAGAGTCCTTAAATAATGCAGCAAATTCATTAAATAATGCAGCAGAGTCCTTAAATACTCCAGCCAAGTCTTTAAATAATGCAGCAGAGTCCTTAAATAATGCAGCAAAGTCCTTAAATAATGCAGCAGAGTCCTTAAATAATGCAGCAAAGTCCTTAAATAATGCAACAAAGTCCTTAAATAATGCAGAAGAGTCCTTAAATAATGCAACAAAGTCCTTAAATAATGCAGCAGAGTCCTTAAATAATGCAACAAAGTACTTAAATAATGCAGCAGAGTCCTTAAGTACCGTATCAGAGTCCTTAAATAAAGCAGCAAAGTCCTTAAATAATGCAGCAGAGTCCTTAAATAATGCAGCAAAGTCATTAAATAATGCTGCAGAGTACTTAAATTCCGCAGCAAAGTCCTTAAATAATGCAGCAGAGTCCTTAAATAATGCTGCAAAGTCCTTAAATAATGCAACAAAGTCCTTAAATAATGCAGAAGAGTCCTTAAATAATGCAACAAAGTCCTTAAATAATGCAGCAGAGTCCTTAAATAATGCAACAAAGTACTTAAATAATGCAGCAGAGTCCTTAAGTACCGTAACAGAGTCCTTAAATAATGCAGCAAAGTCCTTAAATAATGCAGCAGATTACTGAAATACCACAGCAGGGTCCTTAAATAATGCAGCAGAGTCCTTAAATAATGCAACAAAGTCCTTAAATAATGCAGCAGAGTCCTTAAATAATGCAACAAAGTCCTTAAAAAATGCAGCAGAATCCTTAAATAATGCAGCAAATTCCTTAAATAATGCAGCAGAGTCCTTAAATAATCCAGCCAAGTCTTTAAATAATGCAGCAGAGTACTTACATAATGCAGCAGAGTCCTTAAATAATGCAGCAAAGTCCTTAAATAATGCAACAAAGTACTTAAATAATGCAGCAGATTACTGAAATACCGCAGCAGGGTCCTTAAATAATGCAGCAGAGTCCTTAAATAATGCAACAAAGTCCTTAAATAATGCAGCAGAGTCCTTACATAATGCAACATAGTCCTTAAATAATGCAGCAAAGTCCTTAAATAATGCAGCAGAGTCCTTAAATAATGCAAGAAAGTCCTTAAATAATGCAGCAAAGTCCTTAAATAATCCAGCCAAGTCCTTAAATAATGCAGCAGAGTCCTTAAATAATGCAGCAAAGTCCTTAAATGATGCAGCAGAGTCCTTAAATAATGCAGCAAAGTCCTTAAATAATCCAGCCAAGTCCTTAAATAATGCAGCAGAGTCCTTAAATAATGCAGCAAAGTCCATAAATAATGCAGCAGAGTCCTTAAATAATGCTACAAAGTAATTAAATAATGCAGCAGAGTCCTTAAATAATGCAACACAGTCCATAAATAATGCAGAAGAGTCCTTAAATAATCCAGACAAGTCCTTAAATAATGCAGCAGAGTCCTTAAATAATGCAGCAGATTACTGAAATACCGCAGCAGGGTCCTTAAATAATGCAGCAGAGTCCTTAAATAATGCAGCAAAGTCCTTAAATAATGCAGCAGAGTCCTTAAATAATGCAGCAAAGTCCTTAAATAATGCAGCAGAGTCCTTAAATAATGCAGCAAAGTCCTTAAATAATGCAACAAAGTCCTTAAATAATGCAGAAGAGTCCTTAAATAATGCAACAAAGTCCTTAAATAATGCAGCAGAGCCCTTAAATAATGCAACAAAGTACTTAAATAATGCAGCAGAGTCCTTAAGTACCGTATCAGAGTCCTTAAATAAAGCAGCAAAGTCCTTAAATAATGCAGCAGAGTCCTTAAATAATGCAGCAAAGTCATTAAATAATGCTGCAGAGTACTTAAATTCCGCAGCAAAGTCCTTAAATAATGCAGCAGAGTCCTTAAATAATGCTGCAAAGTCCTTAAATAATGCAACAAAGTCCTTAAATAATGCAGAAGAGTCCTTAAATAATGCAACAAAGTCCTTAAATAATGCAGCAGAGTCCTTAAATAATGCAACAAAGTACTTAAATAATGCAGCAGAGTCCTTAAGTACCGTAACAGAGTCCTTAAATAATGCAGCAAAGTCCTTAAATAATGCAGCAGATTACTGAAATACCACAGCAGGGTCCTTAAATAATGCAGCAGAGTCCTTAAATAATGCAACAAAGTCCTTAAATAATGCAGCAGAGTCCTTAAATAATGCAACAAAGTCCTTAAAAAATGCAGCAGAATCCTTAAATAATGCAGCAAATTCCTTAAATAATGCAGCAGAGTCCTTAAATAATCCAGCCAAGTCTTTAAATAATGCAGCAGAGTACTTACATAATGCAGCAGAGTCCTTAAATAATGCAGCAAAGTCCTTAAATAATGCAACAAAGTCCTTAAATAATGCAGAAGAGTCCTTAAATAATGCAGCAGAGTACTGAAATACCGCAGCAGGGTCCTTAAATAATGCAGCAGAGTCCTTAAATAATGCAACAAAGTCCTTAAATAATGCAGTAGATTACTAAAATACCGCAGCAGGGTCCTTAAATAATGCAGCAGAGTCCTTAAATAATGCAACAAAGTACTTAAATAATGCAGCAGAGTCCTTAAATAATGCAACAAAGTCCTTAAATAATGCAGCAAAGTCCTTAAATAATGCAGCAGTCATTAAATAATGCAACAAAGTCCTTAAATAATGCAGCATAGTCCTTAAATAATGCTGCAAAGTCCTTAAATAATGCAGCACAGTCCTTAAATAATCCAGCCAAGTCCTTAAATAATGCAGCAAATTCCTTAAATAATGCAGCAAAGTCTTTAAATAATGCAATAAAGTCCATAAATAATGCAGCAAAGTCCTTAAATAATGCAGCAGAGTACTTACATAATGCAGCAGAGTCCTTAAATAATGCAGCAAAGTCCTTAAATAATGCAACAAAGTCCTTAAATAATGCAGAAGAGTCCTTAAATAATGCAGCAGAGTACTGAAATACCGCAGCAGGGTCCTTAAATAATGCAGCAGAGTCCTTAAATAATGCAACAAAGTCCTTAAATAATGCAGTAGATTACTAAAATACCGCAGCAGGGTCCTTAAATAATACAGCAGAGTCCTTAAATAATGCAACAAAGTCCTTAAATAATGCAGCAGAGTCCTTACATAATGCAACATAGTCCTTAAATAATGCAGCAAAGTCCTTAAATAATGCAGCAGAGTCCTTAAATAATGCAAGAAAGTCCTTAAATAATGCAGCAGAGTCCTTAAATAATGCAGCAAAGTCCTTAAATAATGCAGAAGAGTCCTTAAATAATGCAATAAAGTCCTTAAATAATGCAGCAAAGTCCTTAAATAATCCAGCCAAGTCCTTAAATAATGCAGCAGAGTCCTTAAATAATGCAGCAAAGTACTTAAATGATGCAGCAGAGTCCTTAAATAATGCAGCAAATTCCTTAAATAATCCAGCCAAGTCCTTAAATAATGCAGCAGAGTCCTTAAATAATGCAGCAAAGTCCTTAAATAATGCAGCAGAGTCCTTAAATAATGCAACAAAGTAATTAAATAATGCAGCAGAGTCCTTAAATAATGCAACAAAGTCCATAAATAATGCAGAAGAGTCCTTAAATAATCCAGACAAGTCCTTAAATAATGCAGCAGAGTCCTTAAATAATGCAGCAGATTACTGAAATACCGCAGCAGGGTCCTTAAATAATGCAGCAGAGTCCTTAAATAATGCAGCAAAGTCCTTAAATAATGCAGCAGAGTCCTTAAATAATGCAGCAAAGTCCTTAAATAATGCAGCAGAGTCCTTAAATAATGCAGCAAAGTCCTTAAATAATGCAACAAAGTCCTTAAATAATGCAGAAGAGTCCTTAAATAATGCAACAAAGTCCTTAAATAATGCAGCAGAGTCCTTAAATAATGCAACAAAGTACTTAAATAATGCAGCAGAGTCCTTAAGTACCGTATCAGAGTCCTTAAATAAAGCAGCAAATTCCTTAAATAATGCAGCAAAGTCTTTAAATAATGCAATAAAGTCCATAAATAATGCAGAAAAGTCCTTAAATAATGCAGCAGAGTACTGAAATACCGCAGCAGGGTCCATAAATAATGCAGCAGAGTCCTTAAATAATGCAACAAAGTCCTTAAATAATGCAGTAGATTACTGAAATACCGCAGCAGGGTCCTTAAATAATGCAGCAGAGTCCTTAAATAATGCAACAAAGTCCTTAAATAATGCAGCAGAGTCCTTACATAATGCAACATAGTCCTTAAATAATGCAGCAAAGTCCTTAAATAATGCAGCAGAGTCCTTAAATAATGCAAGAAAGTCCTTAAATAATGCAGCAGAGTCCTTAAATAATGCAGCAAAGTCCTTAAATAATGCAGAAGAGTCCTTAAATAATGCAATAAAGTCCTTAAATAATGCAGCAAAGTCCTTAAATAATCCAGCCAAGTCCTTAAATAATGCAGCAGAGTCCTTAAATAATGCAGCAAAGTCCTTAAATGATGCAGCAGAGTCCTTAAATAATGCAGCAAAGTCCTTAAATAATCCAGCCAAGTCCTTAAATAATGCAGCAGAGTCCTTAAATAATGCAGCAAAGTCCTTAAATAATGCAGCAGAGTCCTTAAATAATGCAACAAAGTAATTAAATAATGCAGCAGAGTCCTTAAATAATGCAACAAAGTCCATAAATAATGCAGAAGAGTCCTTAAATAATCCAGACAAGTCCTTAAATAATGCAGCAGAGTCCTTAAATAATGCAGCAGATTACTGAAATACCGCAGCAGGGTCCTTAAATAATGCAGCAGAGTCCTTAAATAATGCAGCAAAGTCCTTAAATAATGCAGCAGAGTCCTTAAATAATGCAGCAAAGTCCTTAAATAATGCAACAAAGGCCTTAAATAATGCAGAAGAGTCCTTAAATAATGCAACAAAGTCCTTAAATAATGCAGCAGAGTCCTTAAATAATGCAACAAAGTACTTAAATAATGCTGCAGATTACTGAAATACCGCAGCAGGGTCCTTAAATAATGCAGCAGAGTCCTTAAATAATGCAACAAAGTCCTTAAATAATGCAGCAGAGTCCTTAAATAATGCAACAAAGTCCTTAAATAATGCAGCAAATTCCTTAAATAATGCAGCAGAGTCCTTAAATAATCCAGCCAAGTCTTTAAATAATGCAGCAGAGTCCTTAAATAATGCAGCAAAGTCCTTAAATAATGCAACAAAGTCCTTAAATAATGCAGCAGAGTCCTTAAATAATGCAACAAAGTCCTTAAATAATGCAACAGAGTCCTTAAATAATGCAACAAAGTCCTTAAATAATGCAGCAGAGTCCTTAAATAATGCAGCAAAGTCCTTAAATAATGCAACAGAGTCCTTAAATAATGCAACAAAGTCCTTAAATAATGCAGCAGAGTCCTTAAATAATGCAGCAAAGTCCTTAAATAATGCAGCACAGTCCTTAAATAATCCAGCCAAGTCTTTAAATAATGCAGCAGAGTACTTACATAATGCAGCAGAGTCCTTAAATAATGCAGCAAAGTCCTTAAATAATGCAACAGAGTCCTTAAATAATGCAACAAAGTCCTTAAATAATGCAGCAGAGTCCTTAAATAATGCAGCAAATTCCTTAAATAATGCAGCAGAGTCCTTAAATAATCCAGCCAAGTCTTTAAATAATGCAGCAGAGTCCTTAAATAATGCAGCAAAGTCCTTAAATAATGCAACAAAGTCCTTAAATAATGCAGCAGAGTCCTTAAATAATGCAACAAAGTCCTTAAAAAATGCAGCAGAATCCTTAAATAATGCAGCAAATTCCTTAAATAATGCAGCAGAGTCCTTAAATAATCCAGCCAAGTCTTTAAATAATGCAGCAGAGTACTTACATAATGCAGCAGAGTCCTTAAATAATGCAGCAAAGTCCTTAAATAATGCAACAAAGTACTTAAATAATGCAGCAGATTACTGAAATACCGCAGCAGGGTCCTTAAATAATGCAGCAGAGTCCTTAAATAATGCAACAAAGTCCTTAAATAATGCAGCAGAGTCCTTACATAATGCAACATAGTCCTTAAATAATGCAGCAAAGTCCTTAAATAATGCAGCAGAGTCCTTAAATAATGCAAGAAAGTCCTTAAATAATGCAGCAAAGTCCTTAAATAATCCAGCCAAGTCCTTAAATAATGCAGCAGAGTCCTTAAATAATGCAGCAAAGTCCTTAAATGATGCAGCAGAGTCCTTAAATAATGCAGCAAAGTCCTTAAATAATCCAGCCAAGTCCTTAAATAATGCAGCAGAGTCCTTAAATAATGCAGCAAAGTCCATAAATAATGCAGCAGAGTCCTTAAATAATGCTACAAAGTAATTAAATAATGCAGCAGAGTCCTTAAATAATGCAACACAGTCCATAAATAATGCAGAAGAGTCCTTAAATAATCCAGACAAGTCCTTAAATAATGCAGCAGAGTCCTTAAATAATGCAGCAGATTACTGAAATACCGCAGCAGGGTCCTTAAATAATGCAGCAGAGTCCTTAAATAATGCAGCAAAGTCCTTAAATAATGCAGCAGAGTCCTTAAATAATGCAGCAAAGTCCTTAAATAATGCAGCAGAGTCCTTAAATAATGCAGCAAAGTCCTTAAATAATGCAACAAAGTCCTTAAATAATGCAGAAGAGTCCTTAAATAATGCAACAAAGTCCTTAAATAATGCAGCAGAGCCCTTAAATAATGCAACAAAGTACTTAAATAATGCAGCAGAGTCCTTAAGTACCGTATCAGAGTCCTTAAATAAAGCAGCAAAGTCCTTAAATAATGCAGCAGAGTCCTTAAATAATGCAGCAAAGTCATTAAATAATGCTGCAGAGTACTTAAATTCCGCAGCAAAGTCCTTAAATAATGCAGCAGAGTCCTTAAATAATGCTGCAAAGTCCTTAAATAATGCAACAAAGTCCTTAAATAATGCAGAAGAGTCCTTAAATAATGCAACAAAGTCCTTAAATAATGCAGCAGAGTCCTTAAATAATGCAACAAAGTACTTAAATAATGCAGCAGAGTCCTTAAGTACCGTAACAGAGTCCTTAAATAATGCAGCAAAGTCCTTAAATAATGCAGCAGATTACTGAAATACCACAGCAGGGTCCTTAAATAATGCAGCAGAGTCCTTAAATAATGCAACAAAGTCCTTAAATAATGCAGCAGAGTCCTTAAATAATGCAACAAAGTCCTTAAAAAATGCAGCAGAATCCTTAAATAATGCAGCAAATTCCTTAAATAATGCAGCAGAGTCCTTAAATAATCCAGCCAAGTCTTTAAATAATGCAGCAGAGTACTTACATAATGCAGCAGAGTCCTTAAATAATGCAGCAAAGTCCTTAAATAATGCAACAAAGTCCTTAAATAATGCAGAAGAGTCCTTAAATAATGCAGCAGAGTACTGAAATACCGCAGCAGGGTCCTTAAATAATGCAGCAGAGTCCTTAAATAATGCAACAAAGTCCTTAAATAATGCAGTAGATTACTAAAATACCGCAGCAGGGTCCTTAAATAATGCAGCAGAGTCCTTAAATAATGCAACAAAGTACTTAAATAATGCAGCAGAGTCCTTAAATAATGCAACAAAGTCCTTAAATAATGCAGCAAAGTCCTTAAATAATGCAGCAGTCATTAAATAATGCAACAAAGTCCTTAAATAATGCAGCATAGTCCTTAAATAATGCTGCAAAGTCCTTAAATAATGCAGCACAGTCCTTAAATAATCCAGCCAAGTCCTTAAATAATGCAGCAAATTCCTTAAATAATGCAGCAAAGTCTTTAAATAATGCAATAAAGTCCATAAATAATGCAGCAAAGTCCTTAAATAATGCAGCAGAGTACTTACATAATGCAGCAGAGTCCTTAAATAATGCAGCAAAGTCCTTAAATAATGCAACAAAGTCCTTAAATAATGCAGAAGAGTCCTTAAATAATGCAGCAGAGTACTGAAATACCGCAGCAGGGTCCTTAAATAATGCAGCAGAGTCCTTAAATAATGCAACAAAGTCCTTAAATAATGCAGTAGATTACTAAAATACCGCAGCAGGGTCCTTAAATAATACAGCAGAGTCCTTAAATAATGCAACAAAGTCCTTAAATAATGCAGCAGAGTCCTTACATAATGCAACATAGTCCTTAAATAATGCAGCAAAGTCCTTAAATAATGCAGCAGAGTCCTTAAATAATGCAAGAAAGTCCTTAAATAATGCAGCAGAGTCCTTAAATAATGCAGCAAAGTCCTTAAATAATGCAGAAGAGTCCTTAAATAATGCAATAAAGTCCTTAAATAATGCAGCAAAGTCCTTAAATAATCCAGCCAAGTCCTTAAATAATGCAGCAGAGTCCTTAAATAATGCAGCAAAGTACTTAAATGATGCAGCAGAGTCCTTAAATAATGCAGCAAATTCCTTAAATAATCCAGCCAAGTCCTTAAATAATGCAGCAGAGTCCTTAAATAATGCAGCAAAGTCCTTAAATAATGCAGCAGAGTCCTTAAATAATGCAACAAAGTAATTAAATAATGCAGCAGAGTCCTTAAATAATGCAACAAAGTCCATAAATAATGCAGAAGAGTCCTTAAATAATCCAGACAAGTCCTTAAATAATGCAGCAGAGTCCTTAAATAATGCAGCAGATTACTGAAATACCGCAGCAGGGTCCTTAAATAATGCAGCAGAGTCCTTAAATAATGCAGCAAAGTCCTTAAATAATGCAGCAGAGTCCTTAAATAATGCAGCAAAGTCCTTAAATAATGCAGCAGAGTCCTTAAATAATGCAGCAAAGTCCTTAAATAATGCAACAAAGTCCTTAAATAATGCAGAAGAGTCCTTAAATAATGCAACAAAGTCCTTAAATAATGCAGCAGAGTCCTTAAATAATGCAACAAAGTACTTAAATAATGCAGCAGAGTCCTTAAGTACCGTATCAGAGTCCTTAAATAAAGCAGCAAATTCCTTAAATAATGCAGCAAAGTCTTTAAATAATGCAATAAAGTCCATAAATAATGCAGAAAAGTCCTTAAATAATGCAGCAGAGTACTGAAATACCGCAGCAGGGTCCATAAATAATGCAGCAGAGTCCTTAAATAATGCAACAAAGTCCTTAAATAATGCAGTAGATTACTGAAATACCGCAGCAGGGTCCTTAAATAATGCAGCAGAGTCCTTAAATAATGCAACAAAGTCCTTAAATAATGCAGCAGAGTCCTTACATAATGCAACATAGTCCTTAAATAATGCAGCAAAGTCCTTAAATAATGCAGCAGAGTCCTTAAATAATGCAAGAAAGTCCTTAAATAATGCAGCAGAGTCCTTAAATAATGCAGCAAAGTCCTTAAATAATGCAGAAGAGTCCTTAAATAATGCAATAAAGTCCTTAAATAATGCAGCAAAGTCCTTAAATAATCCAGCCAAGTCCTTAAATAATGCAGCAGAGTCCTTAAATAATGCAGCAAAGTCCTTAAATGATGCAGCAGAGTCCTTAAATAATGCAGCAAAGTCCTTAAATAATCCAGCCAAGTCCTTAAATAATGCAGCAGAGTCCTTAAATAATGCAGCAAAGTCCTTAAATAATGCAGCAGAGTCCTTAAATAATGCAACAAAGTAATTAAATAATGCAGCAGAGTCCTTAAATAATGCAACAAAGTCCATAAATAATGCAGAAGAGTCCTTAAATAATCCAGACAAGTCCTTAAATAATGCAGCAGAGTCCTTAAATAATGCAGCAGATTACTGAAATACCGCAGCAGGGTCCTTAAATAATGCAGCAGAGTCCTTAAATAATGCAGCAAAGTCCTTAAATAATGCAGCAGAGTCCTTAAATAATGCAGCAAAGTCCTTAAATAATGCAACAAAGGCCTTAAATAATGCAGAAGAGTCCTTAAATAATGCAACAAAGTCCTTAAATAATGCAGCAGAGTCCTTAAATAATGCAACAAAGTACTTAAATAATGCTGCAGATTACTGAAATACCGCAGCAGGGTCCTTAAATAATGCAGCAGAGTCCTTAAATAATGCAACAAAGTCCTTAAATAATGCAGCAGAGTCCTTAAATAATGCAACAAAGTCCTTAAATAATGCAGCAAATTCCTTAAATAATGCAGCAGAGTCCTTAAATAATCCAGCCAAGTCTTTAAATAATGCAGCAGAGTCCTTAAATAATGCAGCAAAGTCCTTAAATAATGCAACAAAGTCCTTAAATAATGCAGCAGAGTCCTTAAATAATGCAACAAAGTCCTTAAATAATGCAACAGAGTCCTTAAATAATGCAACAAAGTCCTTAAATAATGCAGCAGAGTCCTTAAATAATGCAGCAAAGTCCTTAAATAATGCAACAGAGTCCTTAAATAATGCAACAAAGTCCTTAAATAATGCAGCAGAGTCCTTAAATAATGCAGCAAAGTCCTTAAATAATGCAGCACAGTCCTTAAATAATCCAGCCAAGTCCTTAAATAATGCAGCAAATTCCTTAAATAATGCAGCAAAGTCTTTAAATAATGCAATAAAGTCCATAAATAATGCAGCAAAGTCCTTAAATAATGCAGCAGAGTACTGAAATACCGCAGCAGGGTCCTTAAATAATGCAGCAGAGTCCTTAAATAATGCAACAAAGTCCTTAAATAATGCAGCATAGTCCTTAAATAATGCAACAAAGTCCTTAAATAATGCAGCAGAGTCCTTAAATAATGCAGCAAATTCATTAAATAATGCAGCAGAGTCCTTAAATACTCCAGCCAAGTCTTTAAATAATGCAGCAGAGTCCTTAAATAATGCAGCAAAGTCCTTAAATAATGCAGCAGAGTCCTTAAATAATGCAGCAAAGTCCTTAAATAATGCAACAAAGTCCTTAAATAATGCAGAAGAGTCCTTAAATAATGCAACAAAGTCCTTAAATAATGCAGCAGAGTCCTTAAATAATGCAACAAAGTACTTAAATAATGCAGCAGAGTCCTTAAGTACCGTATCAGAGTCCTTAAATAAAGCAGCAAAGTCCTTAAATAATGCAGCAGAGTCCTTAAATAATGCAGCAAAGTCATTAAATAATGCTGCAGAGTACTTAAATTCCGCAGCAAAGTCCTTAAATAATGCAGCAGAGTCCTTAAATAATGCTGCAAAGTCCTTAAATAATGCAACAAAGTCCTTAAATAATGCAGAAGAGTCCTTAAATAATGCAACAAAGTCCTTAAATAATGCAGCAGAGTCCTTAAATAATGCAACAAAGTACTTAAATAATGCAGCAGAGTCCTTAAGTACCGTAACAGAGTCCTTAAATAATGCAGCAAAGTCCTTAAATAATGCAGCAGATTACTGAAATACCACAGCAGGGTCCTTAAATAATGCAGCAGAGTCCTTAAATAATGCAACAAAGTCCTTAAATAATGCAGCAGAGTCCTTAAATAATGCAACAAAGTCCTTAAAAAATGCAGCAGAATCCTTAAATAATGCAGCAAATTCCTTAAATAATGCAGCAGAGTCCTTAAATAATCCAGCCAAGTCTTTAAATAATGCAGCAGAGTACTTACATAATGCAGCAGAGTCCTTAAATAATGCAGCAAAGTCCTTAAATAATGCAACAAAGTCCTTAAATAATGCAGAAGAGTCCTTAAATAATGCAGCAGAGTACTGAAATACCGCAGCAGGGTCCTTAAATAATGCAGCAGAGTCCTTAAATAATGCAACAAAGTCCTTAAATAATGCAGTAGATTACTAAAATACCGCAGCAGGGTCCTTAAATAATACAGCAGAGTCCTTAAATAATGCAACAAAGTACTTAAATAATGCAGCAGAGTCCTTAAATAATGCAACAAAGTCCTTAAATAATGCAGCAAAGTCCTTAAATAATGCAGCAGTCCTTAAATAATGCAACAAAGTCCTTAAATAATGCAGCATAGTCCTTAAATAATGCTGCAAAGTCCTTAAATAATGCAGCACAGTCCTTAAATAATCCAGCCAAGTCCTTAAATAATGCAGCAAATTCCTTAAATAATGCAGCAAAGTCTTTAAATAATGCAATAAAGTCCATAAATAATGCAGCAAAGTCCTTAAATAATGCAGCAGAGTACTGAAATACCGCAGCAGGGTCCTTAAATAATGCAGCAGAGTCCTTAAATAATGCAACAAAGTCCTTAAATAATGCAGTAGATTACTGAAATACCGCAGCAGGGTCCTTAAATAATGCAGCAGAGTCCTTAAATAATGCAACAAAGTCCTTAAATAATGCAGCAGAGTCCTTACATAATGCAACATAGTCCTTAAATAATGCAGCAAAGTCCTTAAATAATGCAGCAGAGTCCTTAAATAATGCAAGAAAGTCCTTAAATAATGCAGCAGAGTCCTTAAATAATGCAGCAAAGTCCTTAAATAATGCAGAAGAGTCCTTAAATAATGCAATAAAGTCCTTAAATAATGCAGCAAAGTCCTTAAATAATCCAGCCAAGTCCTTAAATAATGCAGCAGAGTCCTTAAATAATGCAGCAAAGTACTTAAATGATGCAGCAGAGTCCTTAAATAATGCAGCAAAGTCCTTAAATAATCCAGCCAAGTCCTTAAATAATGCAGCAGAGTCCTTAAATAATGCAGCAAAGTCCTTAAATAATGCAGCAGAGTCCTTAAATAATGCAACAAAGTAATTAAATAATGCAGCAGAGTCCTTAAATAATGCAACAAAGTCCATAAATAATGCAGAAGAGTCCTTAAATAATCCAGACAAGTCCTTAAATAATGCAGCAGAGTCCTTAAATAATGCAGCAGATTACTGAAATACCGCAGCAGGGTCCTTAAATAATGCAGCAGAGTCCTTAAATAATGCAGCAAAGTCCTTAAATAATGCAGCAGAGTCCTTAAATAATGCAGCAAAGTCCTTAAATAATGCAGCAGAGTCCTTAAATAATGCAGCAAAGTCCTTAAATAATGCAACAAAGTCCTTAAATAATGCAGAAGAGTCCTTAAATAATGCAACAAAGTCCTTAAATAATGCAGCAGAGTCCTTAAATAATGCAACAAAGTACTTAAATAATGCAGCAGAGTCCTTAAGTACCGTATCAGAGTCCTTAAATAAAGCAGCAAATTCCTTAAATAATGCAGCAAAGTCTTTAAATAATGCAATAAAGTCCATAAATAATGCAGAAAAGTCCTTAAATAATGCAGCAGAGTACTGAAATACCGCAGCAGGGTCCATAAATAATGCAGCAGAGTCCTTAAATAATGCAACAAAGTCCTTAAATAATGCAGTAGATTACTGAAATACCGCAGCAGGGTCCTTAAATAATGCAGCAGAGTCCTTAAATAATGCAACAAAGTCCTTAAATAATGCAGCAGAGTCCTTACATAATGCAACATAGTCCTTAAATAATGCAGCAAAGTCCTTAAATAATGCAGCAGAGTCCTTAAATAATGCAAGAAAGTCCTTAAATAATGCAGCAGAGTCCTTAAATAATGCAGCAAAGTCCTTAAATAATGCAGAAGAGTCCTTAAATAATGCAATAAAGTCCTTAAATAATGCAGCAAAGTCCTTAAATAATCCAGCCAAGTCCTTAAATAATGCAGCAGAGTCCTTAAATAATGCAGCAAAGTCCTTAAATGATGCAGCAGAGTCCTTAAATAATGCAGCAAAGTCCTTAAATAATCCAGCCAAGTCCTTAAATAATGCAGCAGAGTCCTTAAATAATGCAGCAAAGTCCTTAAATAATGCAGCAGAGTCCTTAAATAATGCAACAAAGTAATTAAATAATGCAGCAGAGTCCTTAAATAATGCAACAAAGTCCATAAATAATGCAGAAGAGTCCTTAAATAATCCAGACAAGTCCTTAAATAATGCAGCAGAGTCCTTAAATAATGCAGCAGATTACTGAAATACCGCAGCAGGGTCCTTAAATAATGCAGCAGAGTCCTTAAATAATGCAGCAAAGTCCTTAAATAATGCAGCAGAGTCCTTAAATAATGCAGCAAAGTCCTTAAATAATGCAACAAAGGCCTTAAATAATGCAGAAGAGTCCTTAAATAATGCAACAAAGTCCTTAAATAATGCAGCAGAGTCCTTAAATAATGCAACAAAGTACTTAAATAATGCAGCAGATTACTGAAATACCGCAGCAGGGTCCTTAAATAATGCAGCAGAGTCCTTAAATAATGCAACAAAGTCCTTAAATAATGCAGCAGAGTCCTTAAATAATGCAACAAAGTCCTTAAATAATGCAGCAAATTCCTTAAATAATGCAGCAGAGTCCTTAAATAATCCAGCCAAGTCTTTAAATAATGCAGCAGAGTCCTTAAATAATGCAGCAAAGTCCTTAAATAATGCAACAAAGTCCTTAAATAATGCAGCAGAGTCCTTAAATAATGCAATAAAGTCCTTAAATAATGCAACAGAGTCCTTAAATAATGCAACAAAGTCCTTAAATAATGCAGCAGAGTCCTTAAATAATGCAGCAAAGTCCTTAAATAATGCAACAGAGTCCTTAAATAATGCAACAAAGTCCTTAAATAATGCAGCAGAGTCCTTAAATAATGCAGCAAAGTCCTTAAATAATGCAGCACAGTCCTTAAATAATCCAGCCAAGTCCTTAAATAATGCAGCAAATTCCTTAAATAATGCAGCAAAGTCTTTAAATAATGCAATAAAGTCCATAAATAATGCAGCAAAGTCCTTAAATAATGCAGCAGAGTACTGAAATACCGCAGCAGGGTCCTTAAATAATGCAGCAGAGTCCTTAAATAATGCAACAAAGTCCTTAAATAATGCAGCATAGTCCTTAAATAATGCAACAAAGTCCTTAAATAATGCAGCAGAGTCCTTAAATAATGCAGCAAATTCATTAAATAATGCAGCAGAGTCCTTAAATACTCCAGCCAAGTCTTTAAATAATGCAGCAGAGTCCTTAAATAATGCAGCAAAGTCCTTAAATAATGCAGCAGAGTCCTTAAATAATGCAGCAAAGTCCTTAAATAATGCAACAAAGTCCTTAAATAATGCAGAAGAGTCCTTAAATAATGCAACAAAGTCCTTAAATAATGCAGCAGAGTCCTTAAATAATGCAACAAAGTACTTAAATAATGCAGCAGAGTCCTTAAGTACCGTATCAGAGTCCTTAAATAAAGCAGCAAAGTCCTTAAATAATGCAGCAGAGTCCTTAAATAATGCAGCAAAGTCATTAAATAATGCTGCAGAGTACTTAAATTCCGCAGCAAAGTCCTTAAATAATGCAGCAGAGTCCTTAAATAATGCTGCAAAGTCCTTAAATAATGCAACAAAGTCCTTAAATAATGCAGAAGAGTCCTTAAATAATGCAACAAAGTCCTTAAATAATGCAGCAGAGTCCTTAAATAATGCAACAAAGTACTTAAATAATGCAGCAGAGTCCTTAAGTACCGTAACAGAGTCCTTAAATAATGCAGCAAAGTCCTTAAATAATGCAGCAGATTACTGAAATACCACAGCAGGGTCCTTAAATAATGCAGCAGAGTCCTTAAATAATGCAACAAAGTCCTTAAATAATGCAGCAGAGTCCTTAAATAATGCAACAAAGTCCTTAAAAAATGCAGCAGAATCCTTAAATAATGCAGCAAATTCCTTAAATAATGCAGCAGAGTCCTTAAATAATCCAGCCAAGTCTTTAAATAATGCAGCAGAGTACTTACATAATGCAGCAGAGTCCTTAAATAATGCAGCAAAGTCCTTAAATAATGCAACAAAGTACTTAAATAATGCAGCAGATTACTGAAATACCGCAGCAGGGTCCTTAAATAATGCAGCAGAGTCCTTAAATAATGCAACAAAGTCCTTAAATAATGCAGCAGAGTCCTTACATAATGCAACATAGTCCTTAAATAATGCAGCAAAGTCCTTAAATAATGCAGCAGAGTCCTTAAATAATGCAAGAAAGTCCTTAAATAATGCAGCAAAGTCCTTAAATAATCCAGCCAAGTCCTTAAATAATGCAGCAGAGTCCTTAAATAATGCAGCAAAGTCCTTAAATGATGCAGCAGAGTCCTTAAATAATGCAGCAAAGTCCTTAAATAATCCAGCCAAGTCCTTAAATAATGCAGCAGAGTCCTTAAATAATGCAGCAAAGTCCATAAATAATGCAGCAGAGTCCTTAAATAATGCTACAAAGTAATTAAATAATGCAGCAGAGTCCTTAAATAATGCAACACAGTCCATAAATAATGCAGAAGAGTCCTTAAATAATCCAGACAAGTCCTTAAATAATGCAGCAGAGTCCTTAAATAATGCAGCAGATTACTGAAATACCGCAGCAGGGTCCTTAAATAATGCAGCAGAGTCCTTAAATAATGCAGCAAAGTCCTTAAATAATGCAGCAGAGTCCTTAAATAATGCAGCAAAGTCCTTAAATAATGCAGCAGAGTCCTTAAATAATGCAGCAAAGTCCTTAAATAATGCAACAAAGTCCTTAAATAATGCAGAAGAGTCCTTAAATAATGCAACAAAGTCCTTAAATAATGCAGCAGAGCCCTTAAATAATGCAACAAAGTACTTAAATAATGCAGCAGAGTCCTTAAGTACCGTATCAGAGTCCTTAAATAAAGCAGCAAAGTCCTTAAATAATGCAGCAGAGTCCTTAAATAATGCAGCAAAGTCATTAAATAATGCTGCAGAGTACTTAAATTCCGCAGCAAAGTCCTTAAATAATGCAGCAGAGTCCTTAAATAATGCTGCAAAGTCCTTAAATAATGCAACAAAGTCCTTAAATAATGCAGAAGAGTCCTTAAATAATGCAACAAAGTCCTTAAATAATGCAGCAGAGTCCTTAAATAATGCAACAAAGTACTTAAATAATGCAGCAGAGTCCTTAAGTACCGTAACAGAGTCCTTAAATAATGCAGCAAAGTCCTTAAATAATGCAGCAGATTACTGAAATACCACAGCAGGGTCCTTAAATAATGCAGCAGAGTCCTTAAATAATGCAACAAAGTCCTTAAATAATGCAGCAGAGTCCTTAAATAATGCAACAAAGTCCTTAAAAAATGCAGCAGAATCCTTAAATAATGCAGCAAATTCCTTAAATAATGCAGCAGAGTCCTTAAATAATCCAGCCAAGTCTTTAAATAATGCAGCAGAGTACTTACATAATGCAGCAGAGTCCTTAAATAATGCAGCAAAGTCCTTAAATAATGCAACAAAGTCCTTAAATAATGCAGAAGAGTCCTTAAATAATGCAGCAGAGTACTGAAATACCGCAGCAGGGTCCTTAAATAATGCAGCAGAGTCCTTAAATAATGCAACAAAGTCCTTAAATAATGCAGTAGATTACTAAAATACCGCAGCAGGGTCCTTAAATAATGCAGCAGAGTCCTTAAATAATGCAACAAAGTACTTAAATAATGCAGCAGAGTCCTTAAATAATGCAACAAAGTCCTTAAATAATGCAGCAAAGTCCTTAAATAATGCAGCAGTCATTAAATAATGCAACAAAGTCCTTAAATAATGCAGCATAGTCCTTAAATAATGCTGCAAAGTCCTTAAATAATGCAGCACAGTCCTTAAATAATCCAGCCAAGTCCTTAAATAATGCAGCAAATTCCTTAAATAATGCAGCAAAGTCTTTAAATAATGCAATAAAGTCCATAAATAATGCAGCAAAGTCCTTAAATAATGCAGCAGAGTACTGAAATACCGCAGCAGGGTCCTTAAATAATGCAGCAGAGTCCTTAAATAATGCAACAAAGTCCTTAAATAATGCAGTAGATTACTGAAATACCGCAGCAGGGTCCTTAAATAATGCAGCAGAGTCCTTAAATAATGCAACAAAGTCCTTAAATAATGCAGCAGAGTCCTTACATAATGCAACATAGTCCTTAAATAATGCAGCAAAGTCCTTAAATAATGCAGCAGAGTCCTTAAATAATGCAAGAAAGTCCTTAAATAATGCAGCAGAGTCCTTAAATAATGCAGCAAAGTCCTTAAATAATGCAGAAGAGTCCTTAAATAATGCAATAAAGTCCTTAAATAATGCAGCAAAGTCCTTAAATAATCCAGCCAAGTCCTTAAATAATGCAGCAGAGTCCTTAAATAATGCAGCAAAGTCCTTAAATGATGCAGCAGAGTCCTTAAATAATGCAGCAAAGTCCTTAAATAATCCAGCCAAGTCCTTAAATAATGCAGCAGAGTCCTTAAATAATGCAGCAAAGTCCTTAAATAATGCAGCAGAGTCCTTAAATAATGCAACAAAGTAATTAAATAATGCAACAGAGTCCTTAAATAATGCAACAAAGTCCATAAATAATGCAGAAGAGTCCTTAAATAATCCAGACAAGTCCTTAAATAATGCAGCAGAGTCCTTAAATAATGCAGCAGATTACTGAAATACCGCAGCAGGGTCCTTAAATAATGCAGCAGAGTCCTTAAATAATGCAGCAAAGTCCTTAAATAATGCAGCAGAGTCCTTAAATAATGCAGCAAAGTCCTTAAATAATGCAGCAGAGTCCTTAAATAATGCAGCAAAGTCCTTAAATAATGCAACAAAGTCCTTAAATAATGCAGAAGAGTCCTTAAATAATGCAACAAAGTCCTTAAATAATGCAGCAGAGTCCTTAAATAATGCAACAAAGTACTTAAATAATGCAGCAGAGTCCTTAAGTACCGTATCAGAGTCCTTAAATAAAGCAGCAAAGTCCTTAAATAATGCAGCAGAGTCCTTAAATAATGCAGCAAAGTCATTAAATAATGCTGCAGAGTACTTAAATTCCGCAGCAAAGTCCTTAAATAATGCAGCAGAGTCCTTAAATAATGCTGCAAAGTCCTTAAATAATGCAACAAAGTCCTTAAATAATGCAGAAGAGTCCTTAAATAATGCAACAAAGTCCTTAAATAATGCAGCAGAGTCCTTAAATAATGCAACAAAGTACTTAAATAATGCAGCAGAGTCCTTAAGTACCGTAACAGAGTCCTTAAATAATGCAGCAAAGTCCTTAAATAATGCAGCAGATTACTGAAATACCACAGCAGGGTCCTTAAATAATGCAGCAGAGTCCTTAAATAATGCAACAAAGTCCTTAAATAATGCAGCAGAGTCCTTAAATAATGCAACAAAGTCCTTAAAAAATGCAGCAGAATCCTTAAATAATGCAGCAAATTCCTTAAATAATGCAGCAGAGTCCTTAAATAATCCAGCCAAGTCTTTAAATAATGCAGCAGAGTACTTACATAATGCAGCAGAGTCCTTAAATAATGCAACAAAGTCCTTAAATAATGCAGTAGATTACTGAAATACCGCAGCAGGGTCCTTAAATAATGCAGCAGAGTCCTTAAATAATGCAACAAAGTCCTTAAATAATGCAGCAGAGTCCTTAAATAATGCAACAAAGTACTTAAATAATGCAGCAGAGTCCTTAAGTACCGTATCAGAGTCCTTAAATAAAGCAGCAAATTCCTTAAATAATGCAGCAAAGTCTTTAAATAATGCAATAAAGTCCATAAATAATGCAGAAAAGTCCTTAAATAATGCAGCAGAGTCCTTAAATAATGCAGCAAAGTCCTTAAATAATGCAACAAAGTCCTTAAATAATGCAGAAGAGTCCTTAAATAATGCAACAAAGTCCTTAAATAATGCAGCAGAGTCCTTAAATAATGCAACAAAGTACTTAAATAATGCAGCAGAGTCCTTAAGTACCGTATCAGAGTCCTTAAATAAAGCAGCAAAGTCCTTAAATAATGCAGCAGAGTCCTTAAATAATGCAGCAAAGTCATTAAATAATGCTGCAGAGTACTTAAATTCCGCAGCAAAGTCCTTAAATAATGCAGCAGAGTCCTTAAATAATGCTGCAAAGTCCTTAAATAATGCAACAAAGTCCTTAAATAATGCAGAAGAGTCCTTAAATAATGCAACAAAGTCCTTAAATAATGCAGCAGAGTCCTTACATAATGCAACATAGTCCTTAAATAATGCAGCAAAGTCCTTAAATAATGCAGCAGAGTCCTTAAATAATGCAAGAAAGTCCTTAAATAATGCAGCAGAGTCCTTAAATAATGCAGCAAAGTCCTTAAATAATGCAGAAGAGTCCTTAAATAATGCAATAAAGTCCTTAAATAATGCAGCAAAGTCCTTAAATAATCCAGCCAAGTCCTTAAATAATGCAGCAGAGTCCTTAAATAATGCAGCAAAGTCCTTAAATGATGCAGCAGAGTCCTTAAATAATGCAGCAAAGTCCTTAAATAATCCAGCCAAGTCCTTAAATAATGCAGCAGAGTCCTTAAATAATGCAGCAGAGTCCTTAAATAATGCAACAAAGTAATTAAATAATGCAGCAGAGTCCTTAAATAATGCAACAAAGTCCATAAATAATGCAGAAGAGTCCTTAAATAATCCAGACAAGTCCTTAAATAATGCAGCAGAGTCCTTAAATAATGCAGCAGATTACTGAAATACCGCAGCAGGGTCCTTAAATAATGCAGCAGAGTCCTTAAATAATGCAGCAAAGTCCTTAAATAATGCAGCAGAGTCCTTAAATAATGCAGCAAAGTCCTTAAATAATGCAGCAGAGTCCTTAAATAATGCAGCAAAGTCCTTAAATAATGCAACAAAGTCCTTAAATAATGCAGAAGAGTCCTTAAATAATGCAACAAAGTCCTTAAATAATGCAGCAGAGTCCTTAAATAATGCAACAAAGTACTTAAATAATGCAGCAGAGTCCTTAAGTACCGTATCAGAGTCCTTAAATAAAGCAGCAAATTCCTTAAATAATGCAGCAAAGTCTTTAAATAATGCAATAAAGTCCATAAATAATGCAGAAAAGTCCTTAAATAATGCAGCAGAGTACTGAAATACCGCAGCAGCGTCCTTAAATAATGCAGCAGAGTCCTTAAATAATGCAACAAAGTCCTTAAATAATGCAGTAGATTACTGAAATACCGCAGCAGGGTCCTTAAATAATGCAGCAGAGTCCTTAAATAATGCAGCAGAGTCCTTAAATAATGCAAGAAAGTCCTTAAATAATGCAGCAGAGTCCTTAAATAATGCAGCAAAGTCCTTAAATAATGCAGAAGAGTCCTTAAATAATGCAATAAAGTCCTTAAATAATGCAGCAAAGTCCTTAAATAATCCAGCCAAGTCCTTAAATAATGCAGCAGAGTCCTTAAATAATGCAGCAAAGTCCTTAAATGATGCAGCAGAGTCCTTAAATAATGCAGCAAAGTCCTTAAATAATCCAGCCAAGTCCTTAAATAATGCAGCAGAGTCCTTAAATAATGCAGCAAAGTCCTTAAATAATGCAGCAGAGTCCTTAAATAATGCAACAAAGTAATTAAATTATGCAGCAGAGTCCTTAAATAATGCAACAAAGTCCATAAATAATGCAGAAGAGTCCTTAAATAATCCAGACAAGTCCTTAAATAATGCAGCAGAGTCCTTAAATAATGCAGCAGATTACTGAAATACCGCAGCAGGGTCCTTAAATAATGCAGCAGAGTCCTTAAATAATGCAGCAAAGTCCTTAAATAATGCAGCAGAGTCCTTAAATAATGCAGCAAAGTCCTTAAATAATGCAACAAAGGCCTTAAATAATGCAGAAGAGTCCTTAAATAATGCAACAAAGTCCTTAAATAATGCAGCAGAGTCCTTAAATAATGCAACAAAGTACTTAAATAATGCAGCAGATTACTGAAATACCGCAGCAGGGTCCTTAAATAATGCAGCAGAGTCCTTAAATAATGCAACAAAGTCCTTAAATAATGCAGCAGAGTCCTTAAATAATCCAGCCAAGTCTTTAAATAATGCAGCAGAGTCCTTAAATAATGCAGCAAAGTCCTTAAATAATGCAACAAAGTCCTTAAATAATGCAGCAGAGTCCTTAAGTAATGCAACAAAGTCCTTAAATAATGCAACAGAGTCCTTAAATAATGCAACAAAGTCCTTAAATAATGCAGCAGAGTCCTTAAATAATGCAGCAAAGTCCTTAAATAATGCAACAGAGTCCTTAAATAATGCAACAAAGTCCTTAAATAATGCAGCAGAGTCCTTAAATAATGCAGCAAAGTCCTTAAATAATGCAGCACAGTCCTTAAATAATCCAGCCAAGTCCTTAAATAATGCAGCAAATTCCTTAAATAATGCAGCAAAGTCTTTAAATAATGCAATAAAGTCCATAAATAATGCAGCAAAGTCCTTAAATAATGCAGCAGAGTACTGAAATACCGCAGCAGGGTCCTTAAATAATGCAGCAGAGTCCTTAAATAATGCAACAAAGTCCTTAAATAATGCAGCATAGTCCTTAAATAATGCAACAAAGTCCTTAAATAATGCAGCAGAGTCCTTAAATAATGCAGCAAATTCATTAAATAATGCAGCAGAGTCCTTAAATACTCCAGCCAAGTCTTTAAATAATGCAGCAGAGTCCTTAAATAATGCAGCAAAGTCCTTAAATAATGCAGCAGAGTCCTTAAATAATGCAGCAAAGTCCTTAAATAATGCAACAAAGTCCTTAAATAATGCAGAAGAGTCCTTAAATAATGCAACAAAGTCCTTAAATAATGCAGCAGAGTCCTTAAATAATGCAACAAAGTACTTAAATAATGCAGCAGAGTCCTTAAGTACCGTATCAGAGTCCTTAAATAAAGCAGCAAAGTCCTTAAATAATGCAGCAGAGTCCTTAAATAATGCAGCAAAGTCATTAAATAATGCTGCAGAGTACTTAAATTCCGCAGCAAAGTCCTTAAATAATGCAGCAGAGTCCTTAAATAATGCTGCAAAGTCCTTAAATAATGCAACAAAGTCCTTAAATAATGCAGAAGAGTCCTTAAATAATGCAACAAAGTCCTTAAATAATGCAGCAGAGTCCTTAAATAATGCAACAAAGTACTTAAATAATGCAGCAGAGTCCTTAAGTACCGTAACAGAGTCCTTAAATAATGCAGCAAAGTCCTTAAATAATGCAGCAGATTACTGAAATACCACAGCAGGGTCCTTAAATAATGCAGCAGAGTCCTTAAATAATGCAACAAAGTCCTTAAATAATGCAGCAGAGTCCTTAAATAATGCAACAAAGTCCTTAAAAAATGCAGCAGAATCCTTAAATAATGCAGCAAATTCCTTAAATAATGCAGCAGAGTCCTTAAATAATCCAGCCAAGTCTTTAAATAATGCAGCAGAGTACTTACATAATGCAGCAGAGTCCTTAAATAATGCAGCAAAGTCCTTAAATAATGCAACAAAGTACTTAAATAATGCAGCAGATTACTGAAATACCGCAGCAGGGTCCTTAAATAATGCAGCAGAGTCCTTAAATAATGCAACAAAGTCCTTAAATAATGCAGCAGAGTCCTTACATAATGCAATATAGTCCTTAAATAATGCAGCAAAGTCCTTAAATAATGCAGCAGAGTCCTTAAATAATGCAAGAAAGTCCTTAAATAATGCAGCAAAGTCCTTAAATAATCCAGCCAAGTCCTTAAATAATGCAGCAGAGTCCTTAAATAATGCAGCAAAGTCCTTAAATGATGCAGCAGAGTCCTTAAATAATGCAGCAAAGTCCTTAAATAATCCAGCCAAGTCCTTAAATAATGCAGCAGAGTCCTTAAATAATGCAGCAAAGTCCTTAAATAATGCAGCAGAGTCCTTAAATAATGCAACAAAGTAATTAAATAATGCAGCAGAGTCCTTAAATAATGCAACACAGTCCATAAATAATGCAGAAGAGTCCTTAAATAATCCAGACAAGTCCTTAAATAATGCAGCAGAGTCCTTAAATAATGCAGCAGATTACTGAAATACCGCAGCAGGGTCCTTAAATAATGCAGCAGAGTCCTTAAATAATGCAGCAAAGTCCTTAAATAATGCAGCAGAGTCCTTAAATAATGCAGCAAAGTCCTTAAATAATGCAGCAGAGTCCTTAAATAATGCAGCAAAGTCCTTAAATAATGCAACAAAGTCCTTAAATAATGCAGAAGAGTCCTTAAATAATGCAACAAAGTCCTTAAATAATGCAGCAGAGCCCTTAAATAATGCAACAAAGTACTTAAATAATGCAGCAGAGTCCTTAAGTACCGTATCAGAGTCCTTAAATAAAGCAGCAAAGTCCTTAAATAATGCAGCAGAGTCCTTAAATAATGCAGCAAAGTCATTAAATAATGCTGCAGAGTACTTAAATTCCGCAGCAAAGTCCTTAAATAATGCAGCAGAGTCCTTAAATAATGCTGCAAAGTCCTTAAATAATGCAACAAAGTCCTTAAATAATGCAGAAGAGTCCTTAAATAATGCAACAAAGTCCTTAAATAATGCAGCAGAGTCCTTAAATAATGCAACAAAGTACTTAAATAATGCAGCAGAGTCCTTAAGTACCGTAACAGAGTCCTTAAATAATGCAGCAAAGTCCTTAAATAATGCAGCAGATTACTGAAATACCACAGCAGGGTCCTTAAATAATGCAGCAGAGTCCTTAAATAATGCAACAAAGTCCTTAAATAATGCAGCAGAGTCCTTAAATAATGCAACAAAGTCCTTAAAAAATGCAGCAGAATCCTTAAATAATGCAACAAATTCCTTAAATAATGCAGCAGAGTCCTTAAATAATCCAGCCAAGTCTTTAAATAATGCAGCAGAGTACTTACATAATGCAGCAGAGTCCTTAAATAATGCAGCAAAGTCCTTAAATAATGCAACAAAGTCCTTAAATAATGCAGAAGAGTCCTTAAATAATGCAGCAGAGTACTGAAATACCGCAGCAGGGTCCTTAAATAATGCAGCAGAGTCCTTAAATAATGCAACAAAGTCCTTAAATAATGCAGTAGATTACTAAAATACCGCAGCAGGGTCCTTAAATAATGCAGCAGAGTCCTTAAATAATGCAACAAAGTACTTAAATAATGCAGCAGAGTCCTTAAATAATGCAACAAAGTCCTTAAATAATGCAGCAAAGTCCTTAAATAATGCAGCAGTCCTTAAATAATGCAACAAAGTCCTTAAATAATGCAGCATAGTCCTTAAATAATGCTGCAAAGTCCTTAAATAATGCAGCACAGTCCTTAAATAATCCAGCCAAGTCCTTAAATAATGCAGCAAATTCCTTAAATAATGCAGCAAAGTCTTTAAATAATGCAATAAAGTCCATAAATAATGCAGCAAAGTCCTTAAATAATGCAGCAGAGTACTGAAATACCGCAGCAGGGTCCTTAAATAATGCAGCAGAGTCCTTAAATAATGCAACAAAGTCCTTAAATAATGCAGTAGATTACTGAAATACCGCAGCAGGGTCCTTAAATAATGCAGCAGAGTCCTTAAATAATGCAACAAAGTCCTTAAATAATGCAGCAGAGTCCTTACATAATGCAACATAGTCCTTAAATAATGCAGCAAAGTCCTTAAATAATGCAGCAGAGTCCTTAAATAATGCAAGAAAGTCCTTAAATAATGCAGCAGAGTCCTTAAATAATGCAGCAAAGTCCTTAAATAATGCAGAAGAGTCCTTAAATAATGCAATAAAGTCCTTAAATAATGCAGCAAAGTCCTTAAATAATCCAGCCAAGTCCTTAAATAATGCAGCAGAGTCCTTAAATAATGCAGCAAAGTCCTTAAATTATGCAGCAGAGTCCTTAAATAATGCAGCAAAGTCCTTAAATAATCCAGCCAAGTCCTTATATAATGCAGCAGAGTCCTTAAATAATGCAGCAAAGTCCTTAAATAATGCAGCAGAGTCCTTAAATAATGCAACAAAGTAATTAAATAATGCAACAGAGTCCTTAAATAATGCAACAAAGTCCATAAATAATGCAGAAGAGTCCTTAAATAATCCAGACAAGTCCTTAAATAATGCAGCAGAGTCCTTAAATAATGCAGCAGATTACTGAAATACCGCAGCAGGGTCCTTAAATAATGCAGCAGAGTCCTTAAATAATGCAGCAAAGTCCTTAAATAATGCAGCAGAGTCCTTAAATAATGCAGCAAAGTCCTTAAATAATGCAGCAGAGTCCTTAAATAATGCAGCAAAGTCCTTAAATAATGCAACAAAGTCCTTAAATAATGCAGAAGAGTCCTTAAATAATGCAACAAAGTCCTTAAATAATGCAGCAGAGTCCTTAAATAATGCAACAAAGTACTTAAATAATGCAGCAGAGTCCTTAAGTACCGTATCAGAGTCCTTAAATAAAGCAGCAAAGTCCTTAAATAATGCAGCAGAGTCCTTAAATAATGCAGCAAAGTCATTAAATAATGCTGCAGAGTACTTAAATTCCGCAGCAAAGTCCTTAAATAATGCAGCAGAGTCCTTAAATAATGCTGCAAAGTCCTTAAATAATGCAACAAAGTCCTTAAATAATGCAGAAGAGTCCTTAAATAATGCAACAAAGTCCTTAAATAATGCAGCAGAGTCCTTAAATAATGCAACAAAGTACTTAAATAATGCAGCAGAGTCCTTAAGTACCGTAACAGAGTCCTTAAATAATGCAGCAAAGTCCTTAAATAATGCAGCAGATTACTGAAATACCACAGCAGGGTCCTTAAATAATGCAGCAGAGTCCTTAAATAATGCAACAAAGTCCTTAAATAATGCAGCAGAGTCCTTAAATAATGCAACAAAGTCCTTAAAAAATGCAGCAGAATCCTTAAATAATGCAGCAAATTCCTTAAATAATGCAGCAGAGTCCTTAAATAATCCAGCCAAGTCTTTAAATAATGCAGCAGAGTACTTACATAATGCAGCAGAGTCCTTAAATAATGCAGCAAAGTCCTTAAATAATGCAACAAAGTCCTTAAATAATGCAGAAGAGTCCTTAAATAATGCAGCAGAGTACTGAAATACCGCAGCAGGGTCCTTAAATAATGCAGCAGAGTCCTTAAATAATGCAACAAAGTCCTTAAATAATGCAGTAGATTACTAAAATACCGCAGCAGGGTCCTTAAATAATACAGCAGAGTCCTTAAATAATGCAACAAAGTACTTAAATAATGCAGCAGAGTCCTTAAATAATGCAACAAAGTCCTTAAATAATGCAGCAAAGTCCTTAAATAATGCAGCAGTCCTTAAATAATGCAACAAAGTCCTTAAATAATGCAGCATAGTCCTTAAATAATGCTGCAAAGTCCTTAAATAATGCAGCACAGTCCTTAAATAATCCAGCCAAGTCCTTAAATAATGCAGCAAATTCCTTAA
The DNA here is from genome assembly GCF_046119375.1 of Phyllobates terribilis. Classification (NCBI taxonomy): domain Eukaryota; kingdom Metazoa; phylum Chordata; class Amphibia; order Anura; family Dendrobatidae; genus Phyllobates; species Phyllobates terribilis. Next base: position 1,614,892 of record NW_027363048.1, read on the forward strand.
ATAATGCAGCAAAGTCTTTAAATAATGCAATAAAGTCCATAAATAATGCAGCAAAGTCCTTAAATAATGCAGCAGAGTACTGAAATACCGCAGCAGGGTCCTTAAATAATGCAGCAGAGTCCTTAAATAATGCAACAAAGTCCTTAAATAATGCAGTAGATTACTGAAATACCGCAGCAGGGTCCTTAAATAATGCAGCAGAGTCCTTAAATAATGCAACAAAGTCCTTAAATAATGCAGCAGAGTCCTTACATAATGCAACACAGTCCTTAAATAATGCAGCAAAGTCCTTAAATAATGCAGCAGAGTCCTTAAATAATGCAAGAAAGTCCTTAAATAATGCAGCAGAGTCCTTAAATAATGCAGCAAAGTCCTTAAATAATGCAGAAGAGTCCTTAAATAATGCAATAAAGTCCTTAAATAATGCAGCAAAGTCCTTAAATAATCCAGCCAAGTCCTTAAATAATGCAGCAGAGTCCTTAAATAATGCAGCAAAGTCCTTAAATGATGCAGCAGAGTCATTAAATAATGCAGCAAAGTCCTTAAATAATCCAGCCAAGTCCTTAAATAATGCAGCAGAGTCCTTAAATAATGCAGCAAAGTCCTTAAATAATGCAGCAGAGTCCTTAAATAATGCAACAAAGTAATTAAATAATGCAGCAGAGTCCTTAAATAATGCAACAAAGTCCATAAATAATGCAGAAGAGTCCTTAAATAATCCAGACAAGTCCTTAAATAATGCAGCAGAGTCCTTAAATAATTCAGCAGATTACTGAAATACCGCAGCAGGGTCCTTAAATAATGCAGCAGAGTCCTTAAATAATGCAGCAAAGTCCTTAAATAATGCAGCAGAGTCCTTAAATAATGCAGCAAAGTCCTTAAATAATGCAGCAGAGTCCTTAAATAATGCAGCAAAGTCCTTAAATAATGCAACAAAGTCCTTAAATAATGCAGAAGAGTCCTTAAATAATGCAACAAAGTCCTTAAATAATGCAGCAGAGTCCTTAAATAATGCAACAAAGTACTTAAATAATGCAGCAGAGTCCTTAAGTACCGTATCAGAGTCCTTAAATAAAGCAGCAAATTCCTTAAATAATGCAGCAAAGTCTTTAAATAATGCAATAAAGTCCATAAATAATGCAGAAAAGTCCTTAAATAATGCAGCAGAGTACTGAAATACCGCAGCAGGGTCCATAAATAATGCAGCAGAGTCCTTAAATAATGCAACAAAGTCCTTAAATAATGCAGTAGATTACTGAAATACCGCAGCAGGGTCCTTAAATAATGCAGCAGAGTCCTTAAATAATGCAACAAAGTCCTTAAATAATGCAGCAGAGTCCTTACATAATGCAACATAGTCCTTAAATAATGCAGCAAAGTCCTTAAATAATGCAGCAGAGTCCTTAAATAATGCAAGAAAGTCCTTAAATAATGCAGCAGAGTCCTTAAATAATGCAGCAAAGTCCTTAAATAATGCAGAAGAGTCCTTAAATAATGCAATAAAGTCCTTAAATAATGCAGCAAAGTCCTTAAATAATCCAGCCAAGTCCTTAAATAATGCAGCAGAGTCCTTAAATAATGCAGCAAAGTCCTTAAATGATGCAGCAGAGTCCTTAAATAATGCAGCAAAGTCCTTAAATAATCCAGCCAAGTCCTTAAATAATGCAGCAGAGTCCTTAAATAATGCAGCAAAGTCCTTAAATAATGCAGCAGAGTCCTTAAATAATGCAACAAAGTAATTAAATAATGCAGCAGAGTCCTTAAATAATGCAACAAAGTCCATAAATAATGCAGAAGAGTCCTTAAATAATCCAGACAAGTCCTTAAATAATGCAGCAGAGTCCTTAAATAATGCAGCAGATTACTGAAATACCGCAGCAGGGTCCTTAAATAATGCAGCAGAGTCCTTAAATAATGCAGCAAAGTCCTTAAATAATGCAGCAGAGTCCTTAAATAATGCAGCAAAGTCCTTAAATAATGCAACAAAGGCCTTAAATAATGCAGAAGAGTCCTTAAATAATGCAACAAAGTCCTTAAATAATGCAGCAGAGTCCTTAAATAATGCAACAAAGTACTTAAATAATGCAGCAGATTACTGAAATACCGCAGCAGGGTCCTTAAATAATGCAGCAGAGTCCTTAAATAATGCAACAAAGTCCTTAAATAATGCAGCAGAGTCCTTAAATAATGCAACAAAGTCCTTAAATAATGCAGCAAATTCCTTAAATAATGCAGCAGAGTCCTTAAATAATCCAGCCAAGTCTTTAAATAATGCAGCAGAGTCCTTAAATAATGCAGCAAAGTCCTTAAATAATGCAACAAAGTCCTTAAATAATGCAGCAGAGTCCTTAAATAATGCAACAAAGTCCTTAAATAATGCAACAGAGTCCTTAAATAATGCAACAAAGTCCTTAAATAATGCAGCAGAGTCCTTAAATAATGCAGCAAAGTCCTTAAATAATGCAACAGAGTCCTTAAATAATGCAACAAAGTCCTTAAATAATGCAGCAGAGTCCTTAAATAATGCAGCAAAGTCCTTAAATAATGCAGCACAGTCCTGAAATAATCCAGCCAAGTCCTTAAATAATGCAGCAAATTCCTTAAATAATGCAGCAAAGTCTTTAAATAATGCAATAAAGTCCATAAATAATGCAGCAAAGTCCTTAAATAATGCAGCAGAGTACTGAAATACCGCAGCAGGGTCCTTAAATAATGCAGCAGAGTCCTTAAATAATGCAACAAAGTCCTTAAATAATGCAGCATAGTCCTTAAATAATGCAACAAAGTCCTTAAATAATGCAGCAGAGTCCTTAAATAATGCAGCAAATTCATTAAATAATGCAGCAGAGTCCTTAAATACTCCAGCCAAGTCTTTAAATAATGCAGCAGAGTCCTTAAATAATGCAGCAAAGTCCTTAAATAATGCAGCAGAGTCCTTAAATAATGCAGCAAAGTCCTTAAATAATGCAACAAAGTCCTTAAATAATGCAGAAGAGTCCTTAAATAATGCAACAAAGTCCTTAAATAATGCAGCAGAGTCCTTAAATAATGCAACAAAGTACTTAAATAATGCAGCAGAGTCCTTAAGTACCGTATCAGAGTCCTTAAATAAACCAGCAAAGTCCTTAAATAATGCAGCAGAGTCCTTAAATAATGCAGCAAAGTCATTAAATAATGCTGCAGAGTACTTAAATTCCGCAGCAAAGTCCTTAAATAATGCAGCAGAGTCCTTAAATAATGCTGCAAAGTCCTTAAATAATGCAACAAAGTCCTTAAATAATGCAGAAGAGTCCTTAAATAATGCAACAAAGTCCTTAAATAATGCAGCAGAGTCCTTAAATAATGCAACAAAGTACTTAAATAATGCAGCAGAGTCCTTAAGTACCGTAACAGAGTCCTTAAATAATGCAGCAAAGTCCTTAAATAATGCAGCAGATTACTGAAATACCACAGCAGGGTCCTTAAATAATGCAGCAGAGTCCTTAAATAATGCAACAAAGTCCTTAAATAATGCAGCAGAGTCCTTAAATAATGCAACAAAGTCCTTAAAAAATGCAGCAGAATCCTTAAATAATGCAGCAAATTCCTTAAATAATGCAGCAGAGTCCTTAAATAATCCAGCCAAGTCTTTAAATAATGCAGCAGAGTACTTACATAATGCAGCAGAGTCCTTAAATAATGCAGCAAAGTCCTTAAATAATGCAACAAAGTCCTTAAATAATGCAGAAGAGTCCTTAAATAATGCAGCAGAGTACTGAAATACCGCAGCAGGGTCCTTAAATAATGCAGCAGAGTCCTTAAATAATGCAACAAAGTCCTTAAATAATGCAGTAGATTACTAAAATACCGCAGCAGGGTCCTTAAATAATACAGCAGAGTCCTTAAATAATGCAACAAAGTCCTTAAATAATGCAGCAGAGTCCTTACATAATGCAACATAGTCCTTAAATAATGCAGCAAAGTCCTTAAATAATGCAGCAGAGTCCTTAAATAATGCAAGAAAGTCCTTAAATAATGCAGCAGAGTCCTTAAATAATGCAGCAAAGTCCTTAAATAATGCAGAAGAGTCCTTAAATAATGCAATAAAGTCCTTAAATAATGCAGCAAAGTCCTTAAATAATCCAGCCAAGTCCTTAAATAATGCAGCAGAGTCCTTAAATAATGCAGCAAAGTACTTAAATGATGCAGCAGAGTCCTTAAATAATGCAGCAAATTCCTTAAATAATCCAGCCAAGTCCTTAAATAATGCAGCAGAGTCCTTAAATAATGCAGCAAAGTCCTTAAATAATGCAGCAGAGTCCTTAAATAATGCAACAAAGTAATTAAATAATGCAGCAGAGTCCTTAAATAATGCAACAAAGTCCATAAATAATGCAGAAGAGTCCTTAAATAATCCAGACAAGTCCTTAAATAATGCAGCAGAGTCCTTAAATAATGCAGCAGATTACTGAAATACCGCAGCAGGGTCCTTAAATAATGCAGCAGAGTCCTTAAATAATGCAGCAAAGTCCTTAAATAATGCAGCAGAGTCCTTAAATAATGCAGCAAAGTCCTTAAATAATGCAGCAGAGTCCTTAAATAATGCAGCAAAGTCCTTAAATAATGCAACAAAGTCCTTAAATAATGCAGAAGAGTCCTTAAATAATGCAACAAAGTCCTTAAATAATGCAGCAGAGTCCTTAAATAATGCAACAAAGTACTTAAATAATGCAGCAGAGTCCTTAAGTACCGTATCAGAGTCCTTAAATAAAGCAGCAAATTCCTTAAATAATGCAGCAAAGTCTTTAAATAATGCAATAAAGTCCATAAATAATGCAGAAAAGTCCTTAAATAATGCAGCAGAGTACTGAAATACCGCAGCAGGGTCCATAAATAATGCAGCAGAGTCCTTAAATAATGCAACAAAGTCCTTAAATAATGCAGTAGATTACTGAAATACCGCAGCAGGGTCCTTAAATAATGCAGCAGAGTCCTTAAATAATGCAACAAAGTCCTTAAATAATGCAGCAGAGTCCTTACATAATGCAACATAGTCCTTAAATAATGCAGCAAAGTCCTTAAATAATGCAGCAGAGTCCTTAAATAATGCAAGAAAGTCCTTAAATAATGCAGCAGAGTCCTTAAATAATGCAGCAAAGTCCTTAAATAATGCAGAAGAGTCCTAAAATAATGCAATAAAGTCCTTAAATAATGCAGCAAAGTCCTTAAATAATCCAGCCAAGTCCTTAAATAATGCAGCAGAGTCCTTAAATAATGCAGCAAAGTCCTTAAATGATGCAGCAGAGTCCTTAAATAATGCAGCAAAGTCCTTAAATAATCCAGCCAAGTCCTTAAATAATGCAGCAGAGTCCTTAAATAATGCAGCAAAGTCCTTAAATAATGCAGCAGAGTCCTTAAATAATGCAACAAAGTAATTAAATAATGCAGCAGAGTCCTTAAATAATGCAACAAAGTCCATAAATAATGCAGAAGAGTCCTTAAATAATCCAGACAAGTCCTTAAATAATGCAGCAGAGTCCTTAAATAATGCAGCAGATTACTGAAATACCGCAGCAGGGTCCTTAAATAATGCAGCAGAGTCCTTAAATAATGCAGCAAAGTCCTTAAATAATGCAGCAGAGTCCTTAAATAATGCAGCAAAGTCCTTAAATAATGCAACAAAGGCCTTAAATAATGCAGAAGAGTCCTTAAATAATGCAACAAAGTCCTTAAATAATGCAGCAGAGTCCTTAAATAATGCAACAAAGTACTTAAATAATGCAGCAGATTACTGAAATACCGCAGCAGGGTCCTTAAATAATGCAGCAGAGTCCTTAAATAATGCAACAAAGTCCTTAAATAATGCAGCAGAGTCCTTAAATAATGCAACAAAGTCCTTAAATAATGCAGCAAATTCCTTAAATAATGCAGCAGAGTCCTTAAATAATCCAGCCAAGTCTTTAAATAATGCAGCAGAGTCCTTAAATAATGCAGCAAAGTCCTTAAATAATGCAACAAAGTCCTTAAATAATGCAGCAGAGTCCTTAAATAATGCAACAAAGTCCTTAAATAATGCAACAGAGTCCTTAAATAATGCAACAAAGTCCTTAAATAATGCAGCAGAGTCCTTAAATAATGCAGCAAAGTCCTTAAATAATGCAACAGAGTCCTTAAATAATGCAACAAAGTCCTTAAATAATGCAGCAGAGTCCTTAAATAATGCAGCAAAGTCCTTAAATAATGCAGCACAGTCCTTAAATAATCCAGCCAAGTCCTTAAATAATGCAGCAAATTCCTTAAATAATGCAGCAAAGTCTTTAAATAATGCAATAAAGTCCATAAATAATGCAGCAAAGTCCTTAAATAATGCAGCAGAGTACTGAAATACCGCAGCAGGGTCCTTAAATAATGCAGCAGAGTCCTTAAATAATGCAACAAAGTCCTTAAATAATGCAGCATAGTCCTTAAATAATGCAACAAAGTCCTTAAATAATGCCGCAGAGTCCTTAAATAATGCAGCAAATTCATTAAATAATGCAGCAGAGTCCTTAAATACTCCAGCCAAGTCTTTAAATAATGCAGCAGAGTCCTTAAATAATGCAGCAAAGTCCTTAAATAATGCAGCAGAGTCCTTAAATAATGCAGCAAAGTCCTTAAATAATGCAACAAAGTCCTTAAATAATGCAGAAGAGTCCTTAAATAATGCAACAAAGTCCTTAAATAATGCAGCAGAGTCCTTAAATAATGCAACAAAGTACTTAAATAATGCAGCAGAGTCCTTAAGTACCGTATCAGAGTCCTTAAATAAAGCAGCAAAGTCCTTAAATAATGCAGCAGAGTCCTTAAATAATGCAGCAAAGTCATTAAATAATGCTGCAGAGTACTTAAATTCCGCAGCAAAGTCCTTAAATAATGCAGCAGAGTCCTTAAATAATGCTGCAAAGTCCTTAAATAATGCAACAAAGTCCTTAAATAATGCAGAAGAGTCCTTAAATAATGCAACAAAGTCCTTAAATAATGCAGCAGAGTCCTTAAATAATGCAACAAAGTACTTAAATAATGCAGCAGAGTCCTTAAGTACCGTAACAGAGTCCTTAAATAATGCAGCAAAGTCCTTAAATAATGCAGCAGATTACTGAAATACCACAGCAGGGTCCTTAAATAATGCAGCAGAGTCCTTAAATAATGCAACAAAGTCCTTAAATAATGCAGCAGAGTCCTTAAATAATGCAACAAAGTCCTTAAAAAATGCAGCAGAATCCTTAAATAATGCAGCAAATTCCTTAAATAATGCAGCAGAGTCCTTAAATAATCCAGCCAAGTCTTTAAATAATGCAGCAGAGTACTTACATAATGCAGCAGATTCCTTAAATAATGCAGCAAAGTCCTTAAATAATGCAACAAAGTCCTTAAATAATGCAGAAGAGTCCTTAAATAATGCAGCAGAGTACTGAAATACCGCAGCAGGGTCCTTAAATAATGCAGCAGAGTCCTTAAATAATGCAACAAAGTCCTTAAATAATGCAGTAGATTACTAAAATACCGCAGCAGGGTCCTTAAATAATACAGCAGAGTCCTTAAATAATGCAACAAAGTACTTAAATAATGCAGCAGAGTCCTTAAATAATGCAACAAAGTCCTTAAATAATGCAGCAAAGTCCTTAAATAATGCAGCAGTCCTTAAATAATGCAACAAAGTCCTTAAATAATGCAGCATAGTCCTTAAATAATGCTGCAAAGTCCTTAAATAATGCAGCACAGTCCTTAAATAATCCAGCCAAGTCCTTAAATAATGCAGCAAATTCCTTAAATAATGCAGCAAAGTCTTTAAATAATGCAATAAAGTCCATAAATAATGCAGCAAAGTCCTTAAATAATGCAGCAGAGTACTGAAATACCGCAGCAGGGTCCTTAAATAATGCAGCAGAGTCCTTAAATAATGCAACAAAGTCCTTAAATAATGCAGTAGATTACTGAAATACCGCAGCAGGGTCCTTAAATAATGCAGCAGAGTCCTTAAATAATGCAACAAAGTCCTTAAATAATGCAGCAGAGTCCTTACATAATGCAACATAGTCCTTAAATAATGCAGCAAAGTCCTTAAATAATGCAGCAGAGTCCTTAAATAATGCAAGAAAGTCCTTAAATAATGCAGCAGAGTCCTTAAATAATGCAGCAAAGTCCTTAAATAATGCAGAAGAGTCCTTAAATAATGCAATAAAGTCCTTAAATAATGCAGCAAAGTCCTTAAATAATCCAGCCAAGTCCTTAAATAATGCAGCAGAGTCCTTAAATAATGCAGCAAAGTACTTAAATGATGCAGCAGAGTCCTTAAATAATGCAGCAAAGTCCTTAAATAATCCAGCCAAGTCCTTAAATAATGCAGCAGAGTCCTTAAATAATGCAGCAAAGTCCTTAAATAATGCAGCAGAGTCCTTAAATAATGCAACAAAGTAATTAAATAATGCAGCAGAGTCCTTAAATAATGCAACAAAGTCCATAAATAATGCAGAAGAGTCCTTAAATAATCCAGACAAGTCCTTAAATAATGCAGCAGAGTCCTTAAATAATGCAGCAGATTACTGAAATACCGCAGCAGGGTCCTTAAATAATGCAGCAGAGTCCTTAAATAATGCAGCAAAGTCCTTAAATAATGCAGCAGAGTCCTTAAATAATGCAGCAAAGTCCTTAAATAATGCAGCAGAGTCCTTAAATAATGCAGCAAAGTCCTTAAATAATGCAACAAAGTCCTTAAATAATGCAGAAGAGTCCTTAAATAATGCAACAAAGTCCTTAAATAATGCAGCAGAGTCCTTAAATAATGCAACAAAGTACTTAAATAATGCAGCAGAGTCCTTAAGTACCGTATCAGAGTCCTTAAATAAAGCAGCAAATTCCTTAAATAATGCAGCAAAGTCTTTAAATAATGCAATAAAGTCCATAAATAATGCAGAAAAGTCCTTAAATAATGCAGCAGAGTACTGAAATACCGCAGCAGGGTCCATAAATAATGCAGCAGAGTCCTTAAATAATGCAACAAAGTCCTTAAATAATGCAGTAGATTACTGAAATACCGCAGCAGGGTCCTTAAATAATGCAGCAGAGTCCTTAAATAATGCAACAAAGTCCTTAAATAATGCAGCAGAGTCCTTACATAATGCAACATAGTCCTTAAATAATGCAGCAAAGTCCTTAAATAATGCAGCAGAGTCCTTAAATAATGCAAGAAAGTCCTTAAATAATGCAGCAGAGTCCTTAAATAATGCAGCAAAGTCCTTAAATAATGCAGAAGAGTCCTTAAATAATGCAATAAAGTCCTTAAATAATGCAGCAAAGTCCTTAAATAATCCAGCCAAGTCCTTAAATAATGCAGCAGAGTCCTTAAATAATGCAGCAAAGTCCTTAAATGATGCAGCAGAGTCCTTAAATAATGCAGCAAAGTCCTTAAATAATCCAGCCAAGTCCTTAAATAATGCAGCAGAGTCCTTAAATAATGCAGCAAAGTCCTTAAATAATGCAGCAGAGTCCTTAAATAATGCAACAAAGTAATTAAATAATGCAGCAGAGTCCTTAAATAATGCAACAAAGTCCATAAATAATGCAGAAGAGTCCTTAAATAATCCAGACAAGTCCTTAAATAATGCAGCAGAGTCCTTAAATAATGCAGCAGATTACTGAAATACCGCAGCAGGGTCCTTAAATAATGCAGCAGAGTCCTTAAATAATGCAGCAAAGTCCTTAAATAATGCAGCAGAGTCCTTAAATAATGCAGCAAAGTCCTTAAATAATGCAACAAAGGCCTTAAATAATGCAGAAGAGTCCTTAAATAATGCAACAAAGTCCTTAAATAATGCAGCAGAGTCCTTAAATAATGCAACAAAGTACTTAAATAATGCAGCAGATTACTGAAATACCGCAGCAGGGTCCTTAAATAATGCAGCAGAGTCCTTAAATAATGCAACAAAGTCCTTAAATAATGCAGCAGAGTCCTTAAATAATGCAACAAAGTCCTTAAATAATGCAGCAAATTCCTTAAATAATGCAGCAGAGTCCTTAAATAATCCAGCCAAGTCTTTAAATAATGCAGCAGAGTCCTTAAATAATGCAGCAAAGTCCTTAAATAATGCAACAAAGTCCTTAAATAATGCAGCAGAGTCCTTAAATAATGCAATAAAGTCCTTAAATAATGCAACAGAGTCCTTAAATAATGCAACAAAGTCCTTAAATAATGCAGCAGAGTCCTTAAATAATGCAGCAAAGTCCTTAAATAATGCAACAGAGTCCTTAAATAATGCAACAAAGTCCTTAAATAATGCAGCAGAGTCCTTAAATAATGCAGCAAAGTCCTTAAATAATGCAGCACAGTCCTTAAATAATCCAGCCAAGTCCTTAAATAATGCAGCAAATTCCTTAAATAATGCAGCAAAGTCTTTAAATAATGCAATAAAGTCCATAAATAATGCAGCAAAGTCCTTAAATAATGCAGCAGAGTACTGAAATACCGCAGCAGGGTCCTTAAATAATGCAGCAGAGTCCTTAAATAATGCAACAAAGTCCTTAAATAATGCAGCATAGTCCTTAAATAATGCAACAAAGTCCTTAAATAATGCAGCAGAGTCCTTAAATAATGCAGCAAATTCATTAAATAATGCAGCAGAGTCCTTAAATACTCCAGCCAAGTCTTTAAATAATGCAGCAGAGTCCTTAAATAATGCAGCAAAGTCCTTAAATAATGCAGCAGAGTCCTTAAATAATGCAGCAAAGTCCTTAAATAATGCAACAAAGTCCTTAAATAATGCAGAAGAGTCCTTAAATAATGCAACAAAGTCCTTAAATAATGCAGCAGAGTCCTTAAATAATGCAACAAAGTACTTAAATAATGCAGCAGAGTCCTTAAGTACCGTATCAGAGTCCTTAAATAAAGCAGCAAAGTCCTTAAATAATGCAGCAGAGTCCTTAAATAATGCAGCAAAGTCATTAAATAATGCTGCAGAGTACTTAAATTCCGCAGCAAAGTCCTTAAATAATGCAGCAGAGTCCTTAAATAATGCTGCAAAGTCCTTAAATAATGCAACAAAGTCCTTAAATAATGCAGAAGAGTCCTTAAATAATGCAACAAAGTCCTTAAATAATGCAGCAGAGTCCTTAAATAATGCAACAAAGTACTTAAATAATGCAGCAGAGTCCTTAAGTACCGTAACAGAGTCCTTAAATAATGCAGCAAAGTCCTTAAATAATGCAGCAGATTACTGAAATACCACAGCAGGGTCCTTAAATAATGCAGCAGAGTCCTTAAATAATGCAACAAAGTCCTTAAATAATGCAGCAGAGTCCTTAAATAATGCAACAAAGTCCTTAAAAAATGCAGCAGAATCCTTAAATAATGCAGCAAATTCCTTAAATAATGCAGCAGAGTCCTTAAATAATCCAGCCAAGTCTTTAAATAATGCAGCAGAGTACTTACATAATGCAGCAGAGTCCTTAAATAATGCAGCAAAGTCCTTAAATAATGCAACAAAGTACTTAAATAATGCAGCAGATTACTGAAATACCGCAGCAGGGTCCTTAAATAATGCAGCAGAGTCCTTAAATAATGCAACAAAGTCCTTAAATAATGCAGCAGAGTCCTTACATAATGCAACATAGTCCTTAAATAATGCAGCAAAGTCCTTAAATAATGCAGCAGAGTCCTTAAATAATGCAAGAAAGTCCTTAAATAATGCAGCAAAGTCCTTAAATAATCCAGCCAAGTCCTTAAATAATGCAGCAGAGTCCTTAAATAATGCAGCAAAGTCCTTAAATGATGCAGCAGAGTCCTTAAATAATGCAGCAAAGTCCTTAAATAATCCAGCCAAGTCCTTAAATAATGCAGCAGAGTCCTTAAATAATGCAGCAAAGTCCATAAATAATGCAGCAGAGTCCTTAAATAATGCTACAAAGTAATTAAATAATGCAGCAGAGTCCTTAAATAATGCAACACAGTCCATAAATAATGCAGAAGAGTCCTTAAATAATCCAGACAAGTCCTTAAATAATGCAGCAGAGTCCTTAAATAATGCAGCAGATTACTGAAATACCGCAGCAGGGTCCTTAAATAATGCAGCAGAGTCCTTAAATAATGCAGCAAAGTCCTTAAATAATGCAGCAGAGTCCTTAAATAATGCAGCAAAGTCCTTAAATAATGCAGCAGAGTCCTTAAATAATGCAGCAAAGTCCTTAAATAATGCAACAAAGTCCTTAAATAATGCAGAAGAGTCCTTAAATAATGCAACAAAGTCCTTAAATAATGCAGCAGAGCCCTTAAATAATGCAACAAAGTACTTAAATAATGCAGCAGAGTCCTTAAGTACCGTATCAGAGTCCTTAAATAAAGCAGCAAAGTCCTTAAATAATGCAGCAGAGTCCTTAAATAATGCAGCAAAGTCATTAAATAATGCTGCAGAGTACTTAAATTCCGCAGCAAAGTCCTTAAATAATGCAGCAGAGTCCTTAAATAATGCTGCAAAGTCCTTAAATAATGCAACAAAGTCCTTAAATAATGCAGAAGAGTCCTTAAATAATGCAACAAAGTCCTTAAATAATGCAGCAGAGTCCTTAAATAATGCAACAAAGTACTTAAATAATGCAGCAGAGTCCTTAAGTACCGTAACAGAGTCCTTAAATAATGCAGCAAAGTCCTTAAATAATGCAGCAGATTACTGAAATACCACAGCAGGGTCCTTAAATAATGCAGCAGAGTCCTTAAATAATGCAACAAAGTCCTTAAATAATGCAGCAGAGTCCTTAAATAATGCAACAAAGTCCTTAAAAAATGCAGCAGAATCCTTAAATAATGCAGCAAATTCCTTAAATAATGCAGCAGAGTCCTTAAATAATCCAGCCAAGTCTTTAAATAATGCAGCAGAGTACTTACATAATGCAGCAGAGTCCTTAAATAATGCAGCAAAGTCCTTAAATAATGCAACAAAGTCCTTAAATAATGCAGAAGAGTCCTTAAATAATGCAGCAGAGTACTGAAATACCGCAGCAGGGTCCTTAAATAATGCAGCAGAGTCCTTAAATAATGCAACAAAGTCCTTAAATAATGCAGTAGATTACTAAAATACCGCAGCAGGGTCCTTAAATAATGCAGCAGAGTCCTTAAATAATGCAACAAAGTACTTAAATAATGCAGCAGAGTCCTTAAATAATGCAACAAAGTCCTTAAATAATGCAGCAAAGTCCTTAAATAATGCAGCAGTCATTAAATAATGCAACAAAGTCCTTAAATAATGCAGCATAGTCCTTAAATAATGCTGCAAAGTCCTTAAATAATGCAGCACAGTCCTTAAATAATCCAGCCAAGTCCTTAAATAATGCAGCAAATTCCTTAAATAATGCAGCAAAGTCTTTAAATAATGCAATAAAGTCCATAAATAATGCAGCAAAGTCCTTAAATAATGCAGCAGAGTACTGAAATACCGCAGCAGGGTCCTTAAATAATGCAGCAGAGTCCTTAAATAATGCAACAAAGTCCTTAAATAATGCAGTAGATTACTGAAATACCGCAGCAGGGTCCTTAAATAATGCAGCAGAGTCCTTAAATAATGCAACAAAGTCCTTAAATAATGCAGCAGAGTCCTTACATAATGCAACATAGTCCTTAAATAATGCAGCAAAGTCCTTAAATAATGCAGCAGAGTCCTTAAATAATGCAAGAAAGTCCTTAAATAATGCAGCAGAGTCCTTAAATAATGCAGCAAAGTCCTTAAATAATGCAGAAGAGTCCTTAAATAATGCAATAAAGTCCTTAAATAATGCAGCAAAGTCCTTAAATAATCCAGCCAAGTCCTTAAATAATGCAGCAGAGTCCTTAAATAATGCAGCAAAGTCCTTAAATGATGCAGCAGAGTCCTTAAATAATGCAGCAAAGTCCTTAAATAATCCAGCCAAGTCCTTAAATAATGCAGCAGAGTCCTTAAATAATGCAGCAAAGTCCTTAAATAATGCAGCAGAGTCCTTAAATAATGCAACAAAGTAATTAAATAATGCAACAGAGTCCTTAAATAATGCAACAAAGTCCATAAATAATGCAGAAGAGTCCTTAAATAATCCAGACAAGTCCTTAAATAATGCAGCAGAGTCCTTAAATAATGCAGCAGATTACTGAAATACCGCAGCAGGGTCCTTAAATAATGCAGCAGAGTCCTTAAATAATGCAGCAAAGTCCTTAAATAATGCAGCAGAGTCCTTAAATAATGCAGCAAAGTCCTTAAATAATGCAGCAGAGTCCTTAAATAATGCAGCAAAGTCCTTAAATAATGCAACAAAGTCCTTAAATAATGCAGAAGAGTCCTTAAATAATGCAACAAAGTCCTTAAATAATGCAGCAGAGTCCTTAAATAATGCAACAAAGTACTTAAATAATGCAGCAGAGTCCTTAAGTACCGTATCAGAGTCCTTAAATAAAGCAGCAAAGTCCTTAAATAATGCAGCAGAGTCCTTAAATAATGCAGCAAAGTCATTAAATAATGCTGCAGAGTACTTAAATTCCGCAGCAAAGTCCTTAAATAATGCAGCAGAGTCCTTAAATAATGCTGCAAAGTCCTTAAATAATGCAACAAAGTCCTTAAATAATGCAGAAGAGTCCTTAAATAATGCAACAAAGTCCTTAAATAATGCAGCAGAGTCCTTAAATAATGCAACAAAGTACTTAAATAATGCAGCAGAGTCCTTAAGTACCGTAACAGAGTCCTTAAATAATGCAGCAAAGTCCTTAAATAATGCAGCAGATTACTGAAATACCACAGCAGGGTCCTTAAATAATGCAGCAGAGTCCTTAAATAATGCAACAAAGTCCTTAAATAATGCAGCAGAGTCCTTAAATAATGCAACAAAGTCCTTAAAAAATGCAGCAGAATCCTTAAATAATGCAGCAAATTCCTTAAATAATGCAGCAGAGTCCTTAAATAATCCAGCCAAGTCTTTAAATAATGCAGCAGAGTACTTACATAATGCAGCAGAGTCCTTAAATAATGCAGCAAAGTCCTTAAATAATGCAACAAAGTCCTTAAATAATGCAGAAGAGTCCTTAAATAATGCAGCAGAGTACTGAAATACCGCAGCAGGGTCCTTAAATAATGCAGCAGAGTCCTTAAATAATGCAACAAAGTCCTTAAATAATGCAGTAGATTACTAAAATACCGCAGCAGGGTCCTTAAATAATACAGCAGAGTCCTTAAATAATGCAACAAAGTACTTAAATAATGCAGCAGAGTCCTTAAATAATGCAACAAAGTCCTTAAATAATGCAGCAAAGTCCTTAAATAATGCAGCAGTCCTTAAATAATGCAACAAAGTCCTTAAATAATGCAGCATAGTCCTTAAATAATGCTGCAAAGTCCTTAAATAATGCAGCACAGTCCTTAAATAATCCAGCCAAGTCCTTAAATAATGCAGCAAATTCCTTAAATAATGCAGCAAAGTCTTTAAATAATGCAATAAAGTCCATAAATAATGCAGCAAAGTCCTTAAATAATGCAGCAGAGTACTGAAATACCGCAGCAGGGTCCTTAAATAATGCAGCAGAGTCCTTAAATAATGCAACAAAGTCCTTAAATAATGCAGTAGATTACTGAAATACCGCAGCAGGGTCCTTAAATAATGCAGCAGAGTCCTTAAATAATGCAACAAAGTCCTTAAATAATGCAGCAGAGTCCTTAAATAATGCAACAAAGTCCTTAAATAATGCAGCAAATTCCTTAAATAATGCAGCAGAGTCCTTAAATAATCCAGCCAAGTCTTTAAATAATGCAGCAGAGTCCTTAAATAATGCAGCAAAGTCCTTAAATAATGCAACAAAGTCCTTAAATAATGCAGCAGAGTCCTTAAGTAATGCAACAAAGTCCTTAAATAATGCAACAGAGTCCTTAAATAATGCAACAAAGTCCTTAAATAATGCAGCAGAGTCCTTAAATAATGCAGCAAAGTCCTTAAATAATGCAACAGAGTCCTTAAATAATGCAACAAAGTCCTTAAATAATGCAGCAGAGTCCTTAAATAATGCAGCAAAGTCCTTAAATAATGCAGCACATTCCTTAAATAATCCAGCCAAGTCCTTAAATAATGCAGCAAATTCCTTAAATAATGCAGCAAAGTCTTTAAATAATGCAATAAAGTCCATAAATAATGCAGCAAAGTCCTTAAATAATGCAGCAGAGTACTGAAATACCGCAGCAGGGTCCTTAAATAATGCAGCAGAGTCCTTAAATAATGCAACAAAGTCCTTAAATAATGCAGCATAGTCCTTAAATAATGCAACAAAGTCCTTAAATAATGCAGCAGAGTCCTTAAATAATGCAGCAAATTCATTAAATAATGCAGCAGAGTCCTTAAATACTCCAGCCAAGTCTTTAAATAATGCAGCAGAGTCCTTAAATAATGCAGCAAAGTCCTTAAATAATGCAGCAGAGTCCTTAAATAATGCAGCAAAGTCCTTAAATAATGCAACAAAGTCCTTAAATAATGCAGAAGAGTCCTTAAATAATGCAACAAAGTCCTTAAATAATGCAGCAGAGTCCTTAAATAATGCAACAAAGTACTTAAATAATGCAGCAGAGTCCTTAAGTACCGTATCAGAGTCCTTAAATAAAGCAGCAAAGTCCTTAAATAATGCAGCAGAGTCCTTAAATAATGCAGCAAAGTCATTAAATAATGCTGCAGAGTACTTAAATTCCGCAGCAAAGTCCTTAAATAATGCAGCAGAGTCCTTAAATAATGCTGCAAAGTCCTTAAATAATGCAACAAAGTCCTTAAATAATGCAGAAGAGTCCTTAAATAATGCAACAAAGTCCTTAAATAATGCAGCAGAGTCCTTAAATAATGCAACAAAGTACTTAAATAATGCAGCAGAGTCCTTAAGTACCGTAACAGAGTCCTTAAATAATGCAGCAAAGTCCTTAAATAATGCAGCAGATTACTGAAATACCACAGCAGGGTCCTTAAATAATGCAGCAGAGTCCTTAAATAATGCAACAAAGTCCTTAAATAATGCAGCAGAGTCCTTAAATAATGCAACAAAGTCCTTAAAAAATGCAGCAGAATCCTTAAATAATGCAGCAAATTCCTTAAATAATGCAGCAGAGTCCTTAAATAATCCAGCCAAGTCTTTAAATAATGCAGCAGAGTACTTACATAATGCAGCAGAGTCCTTAAATAATGCAGCAAAGTCCTTAAATAATGCAACAAAGTACTTAAATAATGCAGCAGATTACTGAAATACCGCAGCAGGGTCCTTAAATAATGCAGCAGAGTCCTTAAATAATGCAACAAAGTCCTTAAATAATGCAGCAGAGTCCTTACATAATGCAATATAGTCCTTAAATAATGCAGCAAAGTCCTTAAATAATGCAGCAGAGTCCTTAAATAATGCAAGAAAGTCCTTAAATAATGCAGCAAAGTCCTTAAATAATCCAGCCAAGTCCTTAAATAATGCAGCAGAGTCCTTAAATAATGCAGCAAAGTCCTTAAATGATGCAGCAGAGTCCTTAAATAATGCAGCAAAGTCCTTAAATAATCCAGCCAAGTCCTTAAATAATGCAGCAGAGTCCTTAAATAATGCAGCAAAGTCCTTAAATAATGCAGCAGAGTCCTTAAATAATGCAACAAAGTAATTAAATAATGCAGCAGAGTCCTTAAATAATGCAACACAGTCCATAAATAATGCAGAAGAGTCCTTAAATAATCCAGACAAGTCCTTAAATAATGCAGCAGAGTCCTTAAATAATGCAGCAGATTACTGAAATACCGCAGCAGGGTCCTTAAATAATGCAGCAGAGTCCTTAAATAATGCAGCAAAGTCCTTAAATAATGCAGCAGAGTCCTTAAATAATGCAGCAAAGTCCTTAAATAATGCAGCAGAGTCCTTAAATAATGCAGCAAAGTCCTTAAATAATGCAACAAAGTCCTTAAATAATGCAGAAGAGTCCTTAAATAATGCAACAAAGTCCTTAAATAATGCAGCAGAGCCCTTAAATAATGCAACAAAGTACTTAAATAATGCAGCAGAGTCCTTAAGTACCGTATCAGAGTCCTTAAATAAAGCAGCAAAGTCCTTAAATAATGCAGCAGAGTCCTTAAATAATGCAGCAAAGTCATTAAATAATGCTGCAGAGTACTTAAATTCCGCAGCAAAGTCCTTAAATAATGCAGCAGAGTCCTTAAATAATGCTGCAAAGTCCTTAAATAATGCAACAAAGTCCTTAAATAATGCAGAAGAGTCCTTAAATAATGCAACAAAGTCCTTAAATAATGCAGCAGAGTCCTTAAATAATGCAACAAAGTACTTAAATAATGCAGCAGAGTCCTTAAGTACCGTAACAGAGTCCTTAAATAATGCAGCAAAGTCCTTAAATAATGCAGCAGATTACTGAAATACCACAGCAGGGTCCTTAAATAATGCAGCAGAGTCCTTAAATAATGCAACAAAGTCCTTAAATAATGCAGCAGAGTCCTTAAATAATGCAACAAAGTCCTTAAAAAATGCAGCAGAATCCTTAAATAATGCAGCAAATTCCTTAAATAATGCAGCAGAGTCCTTAAATAATCCAGCCAAGTCTTTAAATAATGCAGCAGAGTACTTACATAATGCAGCAGATTCCTTAAATAATGCAGCAAAGTCCTTAAATAATGCAACAAAGTCCTTAAATAATGCAGAAGAGTCCTTAAATAATGCAGCAGAGTACTGAAATACCGCAGCAGGGTCCTTAAATAATGCAGCAGAGTCCTTAAATAATGCAACAAAGTCCTTAAATAATGCAGTAGATTACTAAAATACCGCAGCAGGGTCCTTAAATAATACAGCAGAGTCCTTAAATAATGCAACAAAGTACTTAAATAATGCAGCAGAGTCCTTAAATAATGCAACAAAGTCCTTAAATAATGCAGCAAAGTCCTTAAATAATGCAGCAGTCCTTAAATAATGCAACAAAGTCCTTAAATAATGCAGCATAGTCCTTAAATAATGCTGCAAAGTCCTTAAATAATGCAG
Organism: Phyllobates terribilis; assembly: GCF_046119375.1. Taxonomy (NCBI): domain Eukaryota; kingdom Metazoa; phylum Chordata; class Amphibia; order Anura; family Dendrobatidae; genus Phyllobates; species Phyllobates terribilis. The sequence continues at coordinate 1,633,898 of NW_027363048.1, forward strand.
CACAGTCCTTAAATAATCCAGCCAAGTCCTTAAATAATGCAGCAAATTCCTTAAATAATGCAGCAAAGTCTTTAAATAATGCAATAAAGTCCATAAATAATGCAGCAAAGTCCTTAAATAATGCAGCAGAGTACTGAAATACCGCAGCAGGGTCCTTAAATAATGCAGCAGAGTCCTTAAATAATGCAACAAAGTCCTTAAATAATGCAGTAGATTACTGAAATACCGCAGCAGGGTCCTTAAATAATGCAGCAGAGTCCTTAAATAATGCAACAAAGTCCTTAAATAATGCAGCAGAGTCCTTACATAATGCAACATAGTCCTTAAATAATGCAGCAAAGTCCTTAAATAATGCAGCAGAGTCCTTAAATAATGCAAGAAAGTCCTTAAATAATGCAGCAGAGTCCTTAAATAATGCAGCAAAGTCCTTAAATAATGCAGAAGAGTCCTTAAATAATGCAATAAAGTCCTTAAATAATGCAGCAAAGTCCTTAAATAATCCAGCCAAGTCCTTAAATAATGCAGCAGAGTCCTTAAATAATGCAGCAAAGTACTTAAATGATGCAGCAGAGTCCTTAAATAATGCAGCAAAGTCCTTAAATAATCCAGCCAAGTCCTTAAATAATGCAGCAGAGTCCTTAAATAATGCAGCAAAGTCCTTAAATAATGCAGCAGAGTCCTTAAATAATGCAACAAAGTAATTAAATAATGCAGCAGAGTCCTTAAATAATGCAACAAAGTCCATAAATAATGCAGAAGAGTCCTTAAATAATCCAGACAAGTCCTTAAATAATGCAGCAGAGTCCTTAAATAATGCAGCAGATTACTGAAATACCGCAGCAGGGTCCTTAAATAATGCAGCAGAGTCCTTAAATAATGCAGCAAAGTCCTTAAATAATGCAGCAGAGTCCTTAAATAATGCAGCAAAGTCCTTAAATAATGCAGCAGAGTCCTTAAATAATGCAGCAAAGTCCTTAAATAATGCAACAAAGTCCTTAAATAATGCAGAAGAGTCCTTAAATAATGCAACAAAGTCCTTAAATAATGCAGCAGAGTCCTTAAATAATGCAACAAAGTACTTAAATAATGCAGCAGAGTCCTTAAGTACCGTATCAGAGTCCTTAAATAAAGCAGCAAATTCCTTAAATAATGCAGCAAAGTCTTTAAATAATGCAATAAAGTCCATAAATAATGCAGAAAAGTCCTTAAATAATGCAGCAGAGTACTGAAATACCGCAGCAGGGTCCATAAATAATGCAGCAGAGTCCTTAAATAATGCAACAAAGTCCTTAAATAATGCAGTAGATTACTGAAATACCGCAGCAGGGTCCTTAAATAATGCAGCAGAGTCCTTAAATAATGCAACAAAGTCCTTAAATAATGCAGCAGAGTCCTTACATAATGCAACATAGTCCTTAAATAATGCAGCAAAGTCCTTAAATAATGCAGCAGAGTCCTTAAATAATGCAAGAAAGTCCTTAAATAATGCAGCAGAGTCCTTAAATAATGCAGCAAAGTCCTTAAATAATGCAGAAGAGTCCTTAAATAATGCAATAAAGTCCTTAAATAATGCAGCAAAGTCCTTAAATAATCCAGCCAAGTCCTTAAATAATGCAGCAGAGTCCTTAAATAATGCAGCAAAGTCCTTAAATGATGCAGCAGAGTCCTTAAATAATGCAGCAAAGTCCTTAAATAATCCAGCCAAGTCCTTAAATAATGCAGCAGAGTCCTTAAATAATGCAGCAAAGTCCTTAAATAATGCAGCAGAGTCCTTAAATAATGCAACAAAGTAATTAAATAATGCAGCAGAGTCCTTAAATAATGCAACAAAGTCCATAAATAATGCAGAAGAGTCCTTAAATAATCCAGACAAGTCCTTAAATAATGCAGCAGAGTCCTTAAATAATGCAGCAGATTACTGAAATACCGCAGCAGGGTCCTTAAATAATGCAGCAGAGTCCTTAAATAATGCAGCAAAGTCCTTAAATAATGCAGCAGAGTCCTTAAATAATGCAGCAAAGTCCTTAAATAATGCAACAAAGGCCTTAAATAATGCAGAAGAGTCCTTAAATAATGCAACAAAGTCCTTAAATAATGCAGCAGAGTCCTTAAATAATGCAACAAAGTACTTAAATAATGCAGCAGATTACTGAAATACCGCAGCAGGGTCCTTAAATAATGCAGCAGAGTCCTTAAATAATGCAACAAAGTCCTTAAATAATGCAGCAGAGTCCTTAAATAATGCAACAAAGTCCTTAAATAATGCAGCAAATTCCTTAAATAATGCAGCAGAGTCCTTAAATAATCCAGCCAAGTCTTTAAATAATGCAGCAGAGTCCTTAAATAATGCAGCAAAGTCCTTAAATAATGCAACAAAGTCCTTAAATAATGCAGCAGAGTCCTTAAATAATGCAATAAAGTCCTTAAATAATGCAACAGAGTCCTTAAATAATGCAACAAAGTCCTTAAATAATGCAGCAGAGTCCTTAAATAATGCAGCAAAGTCCTTAAATAATGCAACAGAGTCCTTAAATAATGCAACAAAGTCCTTAAATAATGCAGCAGAGTCCTTAAATAATGCAGCAAAGTCCTTAAATAATGCAGCACAGTCCTTAAATAATCCAGCCAAGTCCTTAAATAATGCAGCAAATTCCTTAAATAATGCAGCAAAGTCTTTAAATAATGCAATAAAGTCCATAAATAATGCAGCAAAGTCCTTAAATAATGCAGCAGAGTACTGAAATACCGCAGCAGGGTCCTTAAATAATGCAGCAGAGTCCTTAAATAATGCAACAAAGTCCTTAAATAATGCAGCATAGTCCTTAAATAATGCAACAAAGTCCTTAAATAATGCAGCAGAGTCCTTAAATAATGCAGCAAATTCATTAAATAATGCAGCAGAGTCCTTAAATACTCCAGCCAAGTCTTTAAATAATGCAGCAGAGTCCTTAAATAATGCAGCAAAGTCCTTAAATAATGCAGCAGAGTCCTTAAATAATGCAGCAAAGTCCTTAAATAATGCAACAAAGTCCTTAAATAATGCAGAAGAGTCCTTAAATAATGCAACAAAGTCCTTAAATAATGCAGCAGAGTCCTTAAATAATGCAACAAAGTACTTAAATAATGCAGCAGAGTCCTTAAGTACCGTATCAGAGTCCTTAAATAAAGCAGCAAAGTCCTTAAATAATGCAGCAGAGTCCTTAAATAATGCAGCAAAGTCATTAAATAATGCTGCAGAGTACTTAAATTCCGCAGCAAAGTCCTTAAATAATGCAGCAGAGTCCTTAAATAATGCTGCAAAGTCCTTAAATAATGCAACAAAGTCCTTAAATAATGCAGAAGAGTCCTTAAATAATGCAACAAAGTCCTTAAATAATGCAGCAGAGTCCTTAAATAATGCAACAAAGTACTTAAATAATGCAGCAGAGTCCTTAAGTACCGTAACAGAGTCCTTAAATAATGCAGCAAAGTCCTTAAATAATGCAGCAGATTACTGAAATACCACAGCAGGGTCCTTAAATAATGCAGCAGAGTCCTTAAATAATGCAACAAAGTCCTTAAATAATGCAGCAGAGTCCTTAAATAATGCAACAAAGTCCTTAAAAAATGCAGCAGAATCCTTAAATAATGCAGCAAATTCCTTAAATAATGCAGCAGAGTCCTTAAATAATCCAGCCAAGTCTTTAAATAATGCAGCAGAGTACTTACATAATGCAGCAGAGTCCTTAAATAATGCAGCAAAGTCCTTAAATAATGCAACAAAGTACTTAAATAATGCAGCAGATTACTGAAATACCGCAGCAGGGTCCTTAAATAATGCAGCAGAGTCCTTAAATAATGCAACAAAGTCCTTAAATAATGCAGCAGAGTCCTTACATAATGCAACATAGTCCTTAAATAATGCAGCAAAGTCCTTAAATAATGCAGCAGAGTCCTTAAATAATGCAAGAAAGTCCTTAAATAATGCAGCAAAGTCCTTAAATAATCCAGCCAAGTCCTTAAATAATGCAGCAGAGTCCTTAAATAATGCAGCAAAGTCCTTAAATGATGCAGCAGAGTCCTTAAATAATGCAGCAAAGTCCTTAAATAATCCAGCCAAGTCCTTAAATAATGCAGCAGAGTCCTTAAATAATGCAGCAAAGTCCATAAATAATGCAGCAGAGTCCTTAAATAATGCTACAAAGTAATTAAATAATGCAGCAGAGTCCTTAAATAATGCAACACAGTCCATAAATAATGCAGAAGAGTCCTTAAATAATCCAGACAAGTCCTTAAATAATGCAGCAGAGTCCTTAAATAATCCAGCCAAGTCTTTAAATAATGCAGCAGAGTACTTACATAATGCAGCAGATTCCTTAAATAATGCAGCAAAGTCCTTAAATAATGCAACAAAGTCCTTAAATAATGCAGAAGAGTCCTTAAATAATGCAGCAGAGTACTGAAATACCGCAGCAGGGTCCTTAAATAATGCAGCAGAGTCCTTAAATAATGCAACAAAGTCCTTAAATAATGCAGTAGATTACTAAAATACCGCAGCAGGGTCCTTAAATAATACAGCAGAGTCCTTAAATAATGCAACAAAGTACTTAAATAATGCAGCAGAGTCCTTAAATAATGCAACAAAGTCCTTAAATAATGCAGCAAAGTCCTTAAATAATGCAGCAGTCCTTAAATAATGCAACAAAGTCCTTAAATAATGCAGCATAGTCCTTAAATAATGCTGCAAAGTCCTTAAATAATGCAGCACAGTCCTTAAATAATCCAGCCAAGTCCTTAAATAATGCAGCAAATTCCTTAAATAATGCAGCAAAGTCTTTAAATAATGCAATAAAGTCCATAAATAATGCAGCAAAGTCCTTAAATAATGCAGCAGAGTACTGAAATACCGCAGCAGGGTCCTTAAATAATGCAGCAGAGTCCTTAAATAATGCAACAAAGTCCTTAAATAATGCAGTAGATTACTGAAATACCGCAGCAGGGTCCTTAAATAATGCAGCAGAGTCCTTAAATAATGCAACAAAGTCCTTAAATAATGCAGCAGAGTCCTTACATAATGCAACATAGTCCTTAAATAATGCAGCAAAGTCCTTAAATAATGCAGCAGAGTCCTTAAATAATGCAAGAAAGTCCTTAAATAATGCAGCAGAGTCCTTAAATAATGCAGCAAAGTCCTTAAATAATGCAGAAGAGTCCTTAAATAATGCAATAAAGTCCTTAAATAATGCAGCAAAGTCCTTAAATAATCCAGCCAAGTCCTTAAATAATGCAGCAGAGTCCTTAAATAATGCAGCAAAGTACTTAAATGATGCAGCAGAGTCCTTAAATAATGCAGCAAAGTCCTTAAATAATCCAGCCAAGTCCTTAAATAATGCAGCAGAGTCCTTAAATAATGCAGCAAAGTCCTTAAATAATGCAGCAGAGTCCTTAAATAATGCAACAAAGTAATTAAATAATGCAGCAGAGTCCTTAAATAATGCAACAAAGTCCATAAATAATGCAGAAGAGTCCTTAAATAATCCAGACAAGTCCTTAAATAATGCAGCAGAGTCCTTAAATAATGCAGCAGATTACTGAAATACCGCAGCAGGGTCCTTAAATAATGCAGCAGAGTCCTTAAATAATGCAGCAAAGTCCTTAAATAATGCAGCAGAGTCCTTAAATAATGCAGCAAAGTCCTTAAATAATGCAGCAGAGTCCTTAAATAATGCAGCAAAGTCCTTAAATAATGCAACAAAGTCCTTAAATAATGCAGAAGAGTCCTTAAATAATGCAACAAAGTCCTTAAATAATGCAGCAGAGTCCTTAAATAATGCAACAAAGTACTTAAATAATGCAGCAGAGTCCTTAAGTACCGTATCAGAGTCCTTAAATAAAGCAGCAAATTCCTTAAATAATGCAGCAAAGTCTTTAAATAATGCAATAAAGTCCATAAATAATGCAGAAAAGTCCTTAAATAATGCAGCAGAGTACTGAAATACCGCAGCAGGGTCCATAAATAATGCAGCAGAGTCCTTAAATAATGCAACAAAGTCCTTAAATAATGCAGTAGATTACTGAAATACCGCAGCAGGGTCCTTAAATAATGCAGCAGAGTCCTTAAATAATGCAACAAAGTCCTTAAATAATGCAGCAGAGTCCTTACATAATGCAACATAGTCCTTAAATAATGCAGCAAAGTCCTTAAATAATGCAGCAGAGTCCTTAAATAATGCAAGAAAGTCCTTAAATAATGCAGCAGAGTCCTTAAATAATGCAGCAAAGTCCTTAAATAATGCAGAAGAGTCCTTAAATAATGCAATAAAGTCCTTAAATAATGCAGCAAAGTCCTTAAATAATCCAGCCAAGTCCTTAAATAATGCAGCAGAGTCCTTAAATAATGCAGCAAAGTCCTTAAATGATGCAGCAGAGTCCTTAAATAATGCAGCAAAGTCCTTAAATAATCCAGCCAAGTCCTTAAATAATGCAGCAGAGTCCTTAAATAATGCAGCAAAGTCCTTAAATAATGCAGCAGAGTCCTTAAATAATGCAACAAAGTAATTAAATAATGCAGCAGAGTCCTTAAATAATGCAACAAAGTCCATAAATAATGCAGAAGAGTCCTTAAATAATCCAGACAAGTCCTTAAATAATGCAGCAGAGTCCTTAAATAATGCAGCAGATTACTGAAATACCGCAGCAGGGTCCTTAAATAATGCAGCAGAGTCCTTAAATAATGCAGCAAAGTCCTTAAATAATGCAGCAGAGTCCTTAAATAATGCAGCAAAGTCCTTAAATAATGCAACAAAGGCCTTAAATAATGCAGAAGAGTCCTTAAATAATGCAACAAAGTCCTTAAATAATGCAGCAGAGTCCTTAAATAATGCAACAAAGTACTTAAATAATGCAGCAGATTACTGAAATACCGCAGCAGGGTCCTTAAATAATGCAGCAGAGTCCTTAAATAATGCAACAAAGTCCTTAAATAATGCAGCAGAGTCCTTAAATAATGCAACAAAGTCCTTAAATAATGCAGCAAATTCCTTAAATAATGCAGCAGAGTCCTTAAATAATCCAGCCAAGTCTTTAAATAATGCAGCAGAGTCCTTAAATAATGCAGCAAAGTCCTTAAATAATGCAACAAAGTCCTTAAATAATGCAGCAGAGTCCTTAAATAATGCAATAAAGTCCTTAAATAATGCAACAGAGTCCTTAAATAATGCAACAAAGTCCTTAAATAATGCAGCAGAGTCCTTAAATAATGCAGCAAAGTCCTTAAATAATGCAACAGAGTCCTTAAATAATGCAACAAAGTCCTTAAATAATGCAGCAGAGTCCTTAAATAATGCAGCAAAGTCCTTAAATAATGCAGCACAGTCCTTAAATAATCCAGCCAAGTCCTTAAATAATGCAGCAAATTCCTTAAATAATGCAGCAAAGTCTTTAAATAATGCAATAAAGTCCATAAATAATGCAGCAAAGTCCTTAAATAATGCAGCAGAGTACTGAAATACCGCAGCAGGGTCCTTAAATAATGCAGCAGAGTCCTTAAATAATGCAACAAAGTCCTTAAATAATGCAGCATAGTCCTTAAATAATGCAACAAAGTCCTTAAATAATGCAGCAGAGTCCTTAAATAATGCAGCAAATTCATTAAATAATGCAGCAGAGTCCTTAAATACTCCAGCCAAGTCTTTAAATAATGCAGCAGAGTCCTTAAATAATGCAGCAAAGTCCTTAAATAATGCAGCAGAGTCCTTAAATAATGCAGCAAAGTCCTTAAATAATGCAACAAAGTCCTTAAATAATGCAGAAGAGTCCTTAAATAATGCAACAAAGTCCTTAAATAATGCAGCAGAGTCCTTAAATAATGCAACAAAGTACTTAAATAATGCAGCAGAGTCCTTAAGTACCGTATCAGAGTCCTTAAATAAAGCAGCAAAGTCCTTAAATAATGCAGCAGAGTCCTTAAATAATGCAGCAAAGTCATTAAATAATGCTGCAGAGTACTTAAATTCCGCAGCAAAGTCCTTAAATAATGCAGCAGAGTCCTTAAATAATGCTGCAAAGTCCTTAAATAATGCAACAAAGTCCTTAAATAATGCAGAAGAGTCCTTAAATAATGCAACAAAGTCCTTAAATAATGCAGCAGAGTCCTTAAATAATGCAACAAAGTACTTAAATAATGCAGCAGAGTCCTTAAGTACCGTAACAGAGTCCTTAAATAATGCAGCAAAGTCCTTAAATAATGCAGCAGATTACTGAAATACCACAGCAGGGTCCTTAAATAATGCAGCAGAGTCCTTAAATAATGCAACAAAGTCCTTAAATAATGCAGCAGAGTCCTTAAATAATGCAACAAAGTCCTTAAAAAATGCAGCAGAATCCTTAAATAATGCAGCAAATTCCTTAAATAATGCAGCAGAGTCCTTAAATAATCCAGCCAAGTCTTTAAATAATGCAGCAGAGTACTTACATAATGCAGCAGAGTCCTTAAATAATGCAGCAAAGTCCTTAAATAATGCAACAAAGTACTTAAATAATGCAGCAGATTACTGAAATACCGCAGCAGGGTCCTTAAATAATGCAGCAGAGTCCTTAAATAATGCAACAAAGTCCTTAAATAATGCAGCAGAGTCCTTACATAATGCAACATAGTCCTTAAATAATGCAGCAAAGTCCTTAAATAATGCAGCAGAGTCCTTAAATAATGCAAGAAAGTCCTTAAATAATGCAGCAAAGTCCTTAAATAATCCAGCCAAGTCCTTAAATAATGCAGCAGAGTCCTTAAATAATGCAGCAAAGTCCTTAAATGATGCAGCAGAGTCCTTAAATAATGCAGCAAAGTCCTTAAATAATCCAGCCAAGTCCTTAAATAATGCAGCAGAGTCCTTAAATAATGCAGCAAAGTCCATAAATAATGCAGCAGAGTCCTTAAATAATGCTACAAAGTAATTAAATAATGCAGCAGAGTCCTTAAATAATGCAACACAGTCCATAAATAATGCAGAAGAGTCCTTAAATAATCCAGACAAGTCCTTAAATAATGCAGCAGAGTCCTTAAATAATGCAGCAGATTACTGAAATACCGCAGCAGGGTCCTTAAATAATGCAGCAGAGTCCTTAAATAATGCAGCAAAGTCCTTAAATAATGCAGCAGAGTCCTTAAATAATGCAGCAAAGTCCTTAAATAATGCAGCAGAGTCCTTAAATAATGCAGCAAAGTCCTTAAATAATGCAACAAAGTCCTTAAATAATGCAGAAGAGTCCTTAAATAATGCAACAAAGTCCTTAAATAATGCAGCAGAGCCCTTAAATAATGCAACAAAGTACTTAAATAATGCAGCAGAGTCCTTAAGTACCGTATCAGAGTCCTTAAATAAAGCAGCAAAGTCCTTAAATAATGCAGCAGAGTCCTTAAATAATGCAGCAAAGTCATTAAATAATGCTGCAGAGTACTTAAATTCCGCAGCAAAGTCCTTAAATAATGCAGCAGAGTCCTTAAATAATGCTGCAAAGTCCTTAAATAATGCAACAAAGTCCTTAAATAATGCAGAAGAGTCCTTAAATAATGCAACAAAGTCCTTAAATAATGCAGCAGAGTCCTTAAATAATGCAACAAAGTACTTAAATAATGCAGCAGAGTCCTTAAGTACCGTAACAGAGTCCTTAAATAATGCAGCAAAGTCCTTAAATAATGCAGCAGATTACTGAAATACCACAGCAGGGTCCTTAAATAATGCAGCAGAGTCCTTAAATAATGCAACAAAGTCCTTAAATAATGCAGCAGAGTCCTTAAATAATGCAACAAAGTCCTTAAAAAATGCAGCAGAATCCTTAAATAATGCAGCAAATTCCTTAAATAATGCAGCAGAGTCCTTAAATAATCCAGCCAAGTCTTTAAATAATGCAGCAGAGTACTTACATAATGCAGCAGAGTCCTTAAATAATGCAGCAAAGTCCTTAAATAATGCAACAAAGTCCTTAAATAATGCAGAAGAGTCCTTAAATAATGCAGCAGAGTACTGAAATACCGCAGCAGGGTCCTTAAATAATGCAGCAGAGTCCTTAAATAATGCAACAAAGTCCTTAAATAATGCAGTAGATTACTAAAATACCGCAGCAGGGTCCTTAAATAATGCAGCAGAGTCCTTAAATAATGCAACAAAGTACTTAAATAATGCAGCAGAGTCCTTAAATAATGCAACAAAGTCCTTAAATAATGCAGCAAAGTCCTTAAATAATGCAGCAGTCATTAAATAATGCAACAAAGTCCTTAAATAATGCAGCATAGTCCTTAAATAATGCTGCAAAGTCCTTAAATAATGCAGCACAGTCCTTAAATAATCCAGCCAAGTCCTTAAATAATGCAGCAAATTCCTTAAATAATGCAGCAAAGTCTTTAAATAATGCAATAAAGTCCATAAATAATGCAGCAAAGTCCTTAAATAATGCAGCAGAGTACTGAAATACCGCAGCAGGGTCCTTAAATAATGCAGCAGAGTCCTTAAATAATGCAACAAAGTCCTTAAATAATGCAGTAGATTACTGAAATACCGCAGCAGGGTCCTTAAATAATGCAGCAGAGTCCTTAAATAATGCAACAAAGTCCTTAAATAATGCAGCAGAGTCCTTACATAATGCAACATAGTCCTTAAATAATGCAGCAAAGTCCTTAAATAATGCAGCAGAGTCCTTAAATAATGCAAGAAAGTCCTTAAATAATGCAGCAGAGTCCTTAAATAATGCAGCAAAGTCCTTAAATAATGCAGAAGAGTCCTTAAATAATGCAATAAAGTCCTTAAATAATGCAGCAAAGTCCTTAAATAATCCAGCCAAGTCCTTAAATAATGCAGCAGAGTCCTTAAATAATGCAGCAAAGTCCTTAAATGATGCAGCAGAGTCCTTAAATAATGCAGCAAAGTCCTTAAATAATCCAGCCAAGTCCTTAAATAATGCAGCAGAGTCCTTAAATAATGCAGCAAAGTCCTTAAATAATGCAGCAGAGTCCTTAAATAATGCAACAAAGTAATTAAATAATGCAACAGAGTCCTTAAATAATGCAACAAAGTCCATAAATAATGCAGAAGAGTCCTTAAATAATCCAGACAAGTCCTTAAATAATGCAGCAGAGTCCTTAAATAATGCAGCAGATTACTGAAATACCGCAGCAGGGTCCTTAAATAATGCAGCAGAGTCCTTAAATAATGCAGCAAAGTCCTTAAATAATGCAGCAGAGTCCTTAAATAATGCAGCAAAGTCCTTAAATAATGCAGCAGAGTCCTTAAATAATGCAGCAAAGTCCTTAAATAATGCAACAAAGTCCTTAAATAATGCAGAAGAGTCCTTAAATAATGCAACAAAGTCCTTAAATAATGCAGCAGAGTCCTTAAATAATGCAACAAAGTACTTAAATAATGCAGCAGAGTCCTTAAGTACCGTATCAGAGTCCTTAAATAAAGCAGCAAAGTCCTTAAATAATGCAGCAGAGTCCTTAAATAATGCAGCAAAGTCATTAAATAATGCTGCAGAGTACTTAAATTCCGCAGCAAAGTCCTTAAATAATGCAGCAGAGTCCTTAAATAATGCTGCAAAGTCCTTAAATAATGCAACAAAGTCCTTAAATAATGCAGAAGAGTCCTTAAATAATGCAACAAAGTCCTTAAATAATGCAGCAGAGTCCTTAAATAATGCAACAAAGTACTTAAATAATGCAGCAGAGTCCTTAAGTACCGTAACAGAGTCCTTAAATAATGCAGCAAAGTCCTTAAATAATGCAGCAGATTACTGAAATACCACAGCAGGGTCCTTAAATAATGCAGCAGAGTCCTTAAATAATGCAACAAAGTCCTTAAATAATGCAGCAGAGTCCTTAAATAATGCAACAAAGTCCTTAAAAAATGCAGCAGAATCCTTAAATAATGCAGCAAATTCCTTAAATAATGCAGCAGAGTCCTTAAATAATCCAGCCAAGTCTTTAAATAATGCAGCAGAGTACTTACATAATGCAGCAGAGTCCTTAAATAATGCAGCAAAGTCCTTAAATAATGCAACAAAGTCCTTAAATAATGCAGAAGAGTCCTTAAATAATGCAGCAGAGTACTGAAATACCGCAGCAGGGTCCTTAAATAATGCAGCAGAGTCCTTAAATAATGCAACAAAGTCCTTAAATAATGCAGTAGATTACTAAAATACCGCAGCAGGGTCCTTAAATAATACAGCAGAGTCCTTAAATAATGCAACAAAGTACTTAAATAATGCAGCAGAGTCCTTAAATAATGCAACAAAGTCCTTAAATAATGCAGCAAAGTCCTTAAATAATGCAGCAGTCCTTAAATAATGCAACAAAGTCCTTAAATAATGCAGCATAGTCCTTAAATAATGCTGCAAAGTCCTTAAATAATGCAGCACAGTCCTTAAATAATCCAGCCAAGTCCTTAAATAATGCAGCAAATTCCTTAAATAATGCAGCAAAGTCTTTAAATAATGCAATAAAGTCCATAAATAATGCAGCAAAGTCCTTAAATAATGCAGCAGAGTACTGAAATACCGCAGCAGGGTCCTTAAATAATGCAGCAGAGTCCTTAAATAATGCAACAAAGTCCTTAAATAATGCAGTAGATTACTGAAATACCGCAGCAGGGTCCTTAAATAATGCAGCAGAGTCCTTAAATAATGCAACAAAGTCCTTAAATAATGCAGCAGAGTCCTTAAATAATGCAACAAAGTCCTTAAATAATGCAGCAAATTCCTTAAATAATGCAGCAGAGTCCTTAAATAATCCAGCCAAGTCTTTAAATAATGCAGCAGAGTCCTTAAATAATGCAGCAAAGTCCTTAAATAATGCAACAAAGTCCTTAAATAATGCAGCAGAGTCCTTAAGTAATGCAACAAAGTCCTTAAATAATGCAACAGAGTCCTTAAATAATGCAACAAAGTCCTTAAATAATGCAGCAGAGTCCTTAAATAATGCAGCAAAGTCCTTAAATAATGCAACAGAGTCCTTAAATAATGCAACAAAGTCCTTAAATAATGCAGCAGAGTCCTTAAATAATGCAGCAAAGTCCTTAAATAATGCAGCACATTCCTTAAATAATCCAGCCAAGTCCTTAAATAATGCAGCAAATTCCTTAAATAATGCAGCAAAGTCTTTAAATAATGCAATAAAGTCCATAAATAATGCAGCAAAGTCCTTAAATAATGCAGCAGAGTACTGAAATACCGCAGCAGGGTCCTTAAATAATGCAGCAGAGTCCTTAAATAATGCAACAAAGTCCTTAAATAATGCAGCATAGTCCTTAAATAATGCAACAAAGTCCTTAAATAATGCAGCAGAGTCCTTAAATAATGCAGCAAATTCATTAAATAATGCAGCAGAGTCCTTAAATACTCCAGCCAAGTCTTTAAATAATGCAGCAGAGTCCTTAAATAATGCAGCAAAGTCCTTAAATAATGCAGCAGAGTCCTTAAATAATGCAGCAAAGTCCTTAAATAATGCAACAAAGTCCTTAAATAATGCAGAAGAGTCCTTAAATAATGCAACAAAGTCCTTAAATAATGCAGCAGAGTCCTTAAATAATGCAACAAAGTACTTAAATAATGCAGCAGAGTCCTTAAGTACCGTATCAGAGTCCTTAAATAAAGCAGCAAAGTCCTTAAATAATGCAGCAGAGTCCTTAAATAATGCAGCAAAGTCATTAAATAATGCTGCAGAGTACTTAAATTCCGCAGCAAAGTCCTTAAATAATGCAGCAGAGTCCTTAAATAATGCTGCAAAGTCCTTAAATAATGCAACAAAGTCCTTAAATAATGCAGAAGAGTCCTTAAATAATGCAACAAAGTCCTTAAATAATGCAGCAGAGTCCTTAAATAATGCAACAAAGTACTTAAATAATGCAGCAGAGTCCTTAAGTACCGTAACAGAGTCCTTAAATAATGCAGCAAAGTCCTTAAATAATGCAGCAGATTACTGAAATACCACAGCAGGGTCCTTAAATAATGCAGCAGAGTCCTTAAATAATGCAACAAAGTCCTTAAATAATGCAGCAGAGTCCTTAAATAATGCAACAAAGTCCTTAAAAAATGCAGCAGAATCCTTAAATAATGCAGCAAATTCCTTAAATAATGCAGCAGAGTCCTTAAATAATCCAGCCAAGTCTTTAAATAATGCAGCAGAGTACTTACATAATGCAGCAGAGTCCTTAAATAATGCAGCAAAGTCCTTAAATAATGCAACAAAGTACTTAAATAATGCAGCAGATTACTGAAATACCGCAGCAGGGTCCTTAAATAATGCAGCAGAGTCCTTAAATAATGCAACAAAGTCCTTAAATAATGCAGCAGAGTCCTTACATAATGCAATATAGTCCTTAAATAATGCAGCAAAGTCCTTAAATAATGCAGCAGAGTCCTTAAATAATGCAAGAAAGTCCTTAAATAATGCAGCAAAGTCCTTAAATAATCCAGCCAAGTCCTTAAATAATGCAGCAGAGTCCTTAAATAATGCAGCAAAGTCCTTAAATGATGCAGCAGAGTCCTTAAATAATGCAGCAAAGTCCTTAAATAATCCAGCCAAGTCCTTAAATAATGCAGCAGAGTCCTTAAATAATGCAGCAAAGTCCTTAAATAATGCAGCAGAGTCCTTAAATAATGCAACAAAGTAATTAAATAATGCAGCAGAGTCCTTAAATAATGCAACACAGTCCATAAATAATGCAGAAGAGTCCTTAAATAATCCAGACAAGTCCTTAAATAATGCAGCAGAGTCCTTAAATAATGCAGCAGATTACTGAAATACCGCAGCAGGGTCCTTAAATAATGCAGCAGAGTCCTTAAATAATGCAGCAAAGTCCTTAAATAATGCAGCAGAGTCCTTAAATAATGCAGCAAAGTCCTTAAATAATGCAGCAGAGTCCTTAAATAATGCAGCAAAGTCCTTAAATAATGCAACAAAGTCCTTAAATAATGCAGAAGAGTCCTTAAATAATGCAACAAAGTCCTTAAATAATGCAGCAGAGCCCTTAAATAATGCAACAAAGTACTTAAATAATGCAGCAGAGTCCTTAAGTACCGTATCAGAGTCCTTAAATAAAGCAGCAAAGTCCTTAAATAATGCAGCAGAGTCCTTAAATAATGCAGCAAAGTCATTAAATAATGCTGCAGAGTACTTAAATTCCGCAGCAAAGTCCTTAAATAATGCAGCAGAGTCCTTAAATAATGCTGCAAAGTCCTTAAATAATGCAACAAAGTCCTTAAATAATGCAGAAGAGTCCTTAAATAATGCAACAAAGTCCTTAAATAATGCAGCAGAGTCCTTAAATAATGCAACAAAGTACTTAAATAATGCAGCAGAGTCCTTAAGTACCGTAACAGAGTCCTTAAATAATGCAGCAAAGTCCTTAAATAATGCAGCAGATTACTGAAATACCACAGCAGGGTCCTTAAATAATGCAGCAGAGTCCTTAAATAATGCAACAAAGTCCTTAAATAATGCAGCAGAGTCCTTAAATAATGCAACAAAGTCCTTAAAAAATGCAGCAGAATCCTTAAATAATGCAACAAATTCCTTAAATAATGCAGCAGAGTCCTTAAATAATCCAGCCAAGTCTTTAAATAATGCAGCAGAGTACTTACATAATGCAGCAGAGTCCTTAAATAATGCAGCAAAGTCCTTAAATAATGCAACAAAGTCCTTAAATAATGCAGAAGAGTCCTTAAATAATGCAGCAGAGTACTGAAATACCGCAGCAGGGTCCTTAAATAATGCAGCAGAGTCCTTAAATAATGCAACAAAGTCCTTAAATAATGCAGTAGATTACTAAAATACCGCAGCAGGGTCCTTAAATAATGCAGCAGAGTCCTTAAATAATGCAACAAAGTACTTAAATAATGCAGCAGAGTCCTTAAATAATGCAACAAAGTCCTTAAATAATGCAGCAGAGTCCTTAAATAATGCAACAAAGTACTTAAATAATGCAGCAGAGTCCTTAAGTACCGTAACAGAGTCCTTAAATAATGCAGCAAAGTCCTTAAATAATGCAGCAGATTACTGAAATACCACAGCAGGGTCCTTAAATAATGCAGCAGAGTCCTTAAATAATGCAACAAAGTCCTTAAATAATGCAGCAGAGTCCTTAAATAATGCAACAAAGTCCTTAAAAAATGCAGCAGAATCCTTAAATAATGCAGCAAATTCCTTAAATAATGCAGCAGAGTCCTTAAATAATCCAGCCAAGTCTTTAAATAATGCAGCAGAGTACTTACATAATGCAGCAGAGTCCTTAAATAATGCAGCAAAGTCCTTAAATAATGCAACAAAGTCCTTAAATAATGCAGAAGAGTCCTTAAATAATGCAGCAGAGTACTGAAATACCGCAGCAGGGTCCTTAAATAATGCAGCAGAGTCCTTAAATAATGCAACAAAGTCCTTAAATAATGCAGTAGATTACTAAAATACCGCAGCAGGGTCCTTAAATAATACAGCAGAGTCCTTAAATAATGCAACAAAGTACTTAAATAATGCAGCAGAGTCCTTAAATAATGCAACAAAGTCCTTAAATAATGCAGCAAAGTCCTTAAATAATGCAGCAGTCCTTAAATAATGCAACAAAGTCCTTAAATAATGCAGCATAGTCCTTAAATAATGCTGCAAAGTCCTTAAATAATGCAGCACAGTCCTTAAATAATCCAGCCAAGTCCTTAAATAATGCAGCAAATTCCTTAAATAATGCAGCAAAGTCTTTAAATAATGCAATAAAGTCCATAAATAATGCAGCAAAGTCCTTAAATAATGCAGCAGAGTACTGAAATACCGCAGCAGGGTCCTTAAATAATGCAGCAGAGTCCTTAAATAATGCAACAAAGTCCTTAAATAATGCAGTAGATTACTGAAATACCGCAGCAGGGTCCTTAAATAATGCAGCAGAGTCCTTAAATAATGCAACAAAGTCCTTAAATAATGCAGCAGAGTCCTTAAATAATGCAACAAAGTCCTTAAATAATGCAGCAAATTCCTTAAATAATGCAGCAGAGTCCTTAAATAATCCAGCCAAGTCTTTAAATAATGCAGCAGAGTCCTTAAATAATGCAGCAAAGTCCTTAAATAATGCAACAAAGTCCTTAAATAATGCAGCAGAGTCCTTAAGTAATGCAACAAAGTCCTTAAATAATGCAACAGAGTCCTTAAATAATGCAACAAAGTCCTTAAATAATGCAGCAGAGTCCTTAAATAATGCAGCAAAGTCCTTAAATAATGCAACAGAGTCCTTAAATAATGCAACAAAGTCCTTAAATAATGCAGCAGAGTCCTTAAATAATGCAGCAAAGTCCTTAAATAATGCAGCACATTCCTTAAATAATCCAGCCAAGTCCTTAAATAATGCAGCAAATTCCTTAAATAATGCAGCAAAGTCTTTAAATAATGCAATAAAGTCCATAAATAATGCAGCAAAGTCCTTAAATAATGCAGCAGAGTACTGAAATACCGCAGCAGGGTCCTTAAATAATGCAGCAGAGTCCTTAAATAATGCAACAAAGTCCTTAAATAATGCAGCATAGTCCTTAAATAATGCAACAAAGTCCTTAAATAATGCAGCAGAGTCCTTAAATAATGCAGCAAATTCATTAAATAATGCAGCAGAGTCCTTAAATACTCCAGCCAAGTCTTTAAATAATGCAGCAGAGTCCTTAAATAATGCAGCAAAGTCCTTAAATAATGCAGCAGAGTCCTTAAATAATGCAGCAAAGTCCTTAAATAATGCAACAAAGTCCTTAAATAATGCAGAAGAGTCCTTAAATAATGCAACAAAGTCCTTAAATAATGCAGCAGAGTCCTTAAATAATGCAACAAAGTACTTAAATAATGCAGCAGAGTCCTTAAGTACCGTATCAGAGTCCTTAAATAAAGCAGCAAAGTCCTTAAATAATGCAGCAGAGTCCTTAAATAATGCAGCAAAGTCATTAAATAATGCTGCAGAGTACTTAAATTCCGCAGCAAAGTCCTTAAATAATGCAGCAGAGTCCTTAAATAATGCTGCAAAGTCCTTAAATAATGCAACAAAGTCCTTAAATAATGCAGAAGAGTCCTTAAATAATGCAACAAAGTCCTTAAATAATGCAGCAGAGTCCTTAAATAATGCAACAAAGTACTTAAATAATGCAGCAGAGTCCTTAAGTACCGTAACAGAGTCCTTAAATAATGCAGCAAAGTCCTTAAATAATGCAGCAGATTACTGAAATACCACAGCAGGGTCCTTAAATAATGCAGCAGAGTCCTTAAATAATGCAACAAAGTCCTTAAATAATGCAGCAGAGTCCTTAAATAATGCAACAAAGTCCTTAAAAAATGCAGCAGAATCCTTAAATAATGCAGCAAATTCCTTAAATAATGCAGCAGAGTCCTTAAATAATCCAGCCAAGTCTTTAAATAATGCAGCAGAGTACTTACATAATGCAGCAGAGTCCTTAAATAATGCAGCAAAGTCCTTAAATAATGCAACAAAGTACTTAAATAATGCAGCAGATTACTGAAATACCGCAGCAGGGTCCTTAAATAATGCAGCAGAGTCCTTAAATAATGCAACAAAGTCCTTAAATAATGCAGCAGAGTCCTTACATAATGCAATATAGTCCTTAAATAATGCAGCAAAGTCCTTAAATAATGCAGCAGAGTCCTTAAATAATGCAAGAAAGTCCTTAAATAATGCAGCAAAGTCCTTAAATAATCCAGCCAAGTCCTTAAATAATGCAGCAGAGTCCTTAAATAATGCAGCAAAGTCCTTAAATGATGCAGCAGAGTCCTTAAATAATGCAGCAAAGTCCTTAAATAATCCAGCCAAGTCCTTAAATAATGCAGCAGAGTCCTTAAATAATGCAGCAAAGTCCTTAAATAATGCAGCAGAGTCCTTAAATAATGCAACAAAGTAATTAAATAATGCAGCAGAGTCCTTAAATAATGCAACACAGTCCATAAATAATGCAGCATAGTCCTTAAATAATGCAACAAAGTCCTTAAATAATGCAGCAGAGTCCTTAAATAATGCAGCAAATTCATTAAATAATGCAGCAGAGTCCTTAAATACTCCAGCCAAGTCTTTAAATAATGCAGCAGAGTCCTTAAATAATGCAGCAAAGTCCTTAAATAATGCAGCAGAGTCCTTAAATAATGCAGCAAAGTCCTTAAATAATGCAACAAAGTCCTTAAATAATGCAGAAGAGTCCTTAAATAATGCAACAAAGTCCTTAAATAATGCAGCAGAGTCCTTAAATAATGCAACAAAGTACTTAAATAATGCAGCAGAGTCCTTAAGTACCGTATCAGAGTCCTTAAATAAAGCAGCAAAGTCCTTAAATAATGCAGCAGAGTCCTTAAATAATGCAGCAAAGTCATTAAATAATGCTGCAGAGTACTTAAATTCCGCAGCAAAGTCCTTAAATAATGCAGCAGAGTCCTTAAATAATGCTGCAAAGTCCTTAAATAATGCAACAAAGTCCTTAAATAATGCAGAAGAGTCCTTAAATAATGCAACAAAGTCCTTAAATAATGCAGCAGAGTCCTTAAATAATGCAACAAAGTACTTAAATAATGCAGCAGAGTCCTTAAGTACCGTAACAGAGTCCTTAAATAATGCAGCAAAGTCCTTAAATAATGCAGCAGATTACTGAAATACCACAGCAGGGTCCTTAAATAATGCAGCAGAGTCCTTAAATAATGCAACAAAGTCCTTAAATAATGCAGCAGAGTCCTTAAATAATGCAACAAAGTCCTTAAAAAATGCAGCAGAATCCTTAAATAATGCAGCAAATTCCTTAAATAATGCAGCAGAGTCCTTAAATAATCCAGCCAAGTCTTTAAATAATGCAGCAGAGTACTTACATAATGCAGCAGAGTCCTTAAATAATGCAGCAAAGTCCTTAAATAATGCAACAAAGTACTTAAATAATGCAGCAGATTACTGAAATACCGCAGCAGGGTCCTTAAATAATGCAGCAGAGTCCTTAAATAATGCAACAAAGTCCTTAAATAATGCAGCAGAGTCCTTACATAATGCAATATAGTCCTTAAATAATGCAGCAAAGTCCTTAAATAATGCAGCAGAGTCCTTAAATAATGCAAGAAAGTCCTTAAATAATGCAGCAAAGTCCTTAAATAATCCAGCCAAGTCCTTAAATAATGCAGCAGAGTCCTTAAATAATGCAGCAAAGTCCTTAAATGATGCAGCAGAGTCCTTAAATAATGCAGCAAAGTCCTTAAATAATCCAGCCAAGTCCTTAAATAATGCAGCAGAGTCCTTAAATAATGCAGCAAAGTCCTTAAATAATGCAGCAGAGTCCTTAAATAATGCAACAAAGTAATTAAATAATGCAGCAGAGTCCTTAAATAATGCAACACAGTCCATAAATAATGCAGAAGAGTCCTTAAATAATCCAGACAAGTCCTTAAATAATGCAGCAGAGTCCTTAAATAATGCAGCAGATTACTGAAATACCGCAGCAGGGTCCTTAAATAATGCAGCAGAGTCCTTAAATAATGCAGCAAAGTCCTTAAATAATGCAGCAGAGTCCTTAAATAATGCAGCAAAGTCCTTAAATAATGCAGCAGAGTCCTTAAATAATGCAGCAAAGTCCTTAAATAATGCAACAAAGTCCTTAAATAATGCAGAAGAGTCCTTAAATAATGCAACAAAGTCCTTAAATAATGCAGCAGAGCCCTTAAATAATGCAACAAAGTACTTAAATAATGCAGCAGAGTCCTTAAGTACCGTATCAGAGTCCTTAAATAAAGCAGCAAAGTCCTTAAATAATGCAGCAGAGTCCTTAAATAATGCAGCAAAGTCATTAAATAATGCTGCAGAGTACTTAAATTCCGCAGCAAAGTCCTTAAATAATGCAGCAGAGTCCTTAAATAATGCTGCAAAGTCCTTAAATAATGCAACAAAGTCCTTAAATAATGCAGAAGAGTCCTTAAATAATGCAACAAAGTCCTTAAATAATGCAGCAGAGTCCTTAAATAATGCAACAAAGTACTTAAATAATGCAGCAGAGTCCTTAAGTACCGTAACAGAGTCCTTAAATAATGCAGCAAAGTCCTTAAATAATGCAGCAGATTACTGAAATACCACAGCAGGGTCCTTAAATAATGCAGCAGAGTCCTTAAATAATGCAACAAAGTCCTTAAATAATGCAGCAGAGTCCTTAAATAATGCAACAAAGTCCTTAAAAAATGCAGCAGAATCCTTAAATAATGCAACAAATTCCTTAAATAATGCAGCAGAGTCCTTAAATAATCCAGCCAAGTCTTTAAATAATGCAGCAGAGTACTTACATAATGCAGCAGAGTCCTTAAATAATGCAGCAAAGTCCTTAAATAATGCAACAAAGTCCTTAAATAATGCAGAAGAGTCCTTAAATAATGCAGCAGAGTACTGAAATACCGCAGCAGGGTCCTTAAATAATGCAGCAGAGTCCTTAAATAATGCAACAAAGTCCTTAAATAATGCAGTAGATTACTAAAATACCGCAGCAGGGTCCTTAAATAATGCAGCAGAGTCCTTAAATAATGCAACAAAGTACTTAAATAATGCAGCAGAGTCCTTAAATAATGCAACAAAGTCCTTAAATAATGCAGCAAAGTCCTTAAATAATGCAGCAGTCCTTAAATAATGCAACAAAGTCCTTAAATAATGCAGCATAGTCCTTAAATAATGCTGCAAAGTCCTTAAATAATGCAGCACAGTCCTTAAATAATCCAGCCAAGTCCTTAAATAATGCAGCAAATTCCTTAAATAATGCAGCAAAGTCTTTAAATAATGCAATAAAGTCCATAAATAATGCAGCAAAGTCCTTAAATAATGCAGCAGAGTACTGAAATACCGCAGCAGGGTCCTTAAATAATGCAGCAGAGTCCTTAAATAATGCAACAAAGTCCTTAAATAATGCAGTAGATTACTGAAATACCGCAGCAGGGTCCTTAAATAATGCAGCAGAGTCCTTAAATAATGCAACAAAGTCCTTAAATAATGCAGCAGAGTCCTTACATAATGCAACATAGTCCTTAAATAATGCAGCAAAGTCCTTAAATAATGCAGCAGAGTCCTTAAATAATGCAAGAAAGTCCTTAAATAATGCAGCAGAGTCCTTAAATAATGCAGCAAAGTCCTTAAATAATGCAGAAGAGTCCTTAAATAATGCAATAAAGTCCTTAAATAATGCAGCAAAGTCCTTAAATAATCCAGCCAAGTCCTTAAATAATGCAGCAGAGTCCTTAAATAATGCAGCAAAGTCCTTAAATTATGCAGCAGAGTCCTTAAATAATGCAGCAAAGTCCTTAAATAATCCAGCCAAGTCCTTAAATAATGCAGCAGAGTCCTTAAATAATGCAGCAAAGTCCTTAAATAATGCAGCAGAGTCCTTAAATAATGCAACAAAGTAATTAAATAATGCAACAGAGTCCTTAAATAATGCAACAAAGTCCATAAATAATGCAGAAGAGTCCTTAAATAATCCAGACAAGTCCTTAAATAATGCAGCAGAGTCCTTAAATAATGCAGCAGATTACTGAAATACCGCAGCAGGGTCCTTAAATAATGCAGCAGAGTCCTTAAATAATGCAGCAAAGTCCTTAAATAATGCAGCAGAGTCCTTAAATAATGCAGCAAAGTCCTTAAATAATGCAGCAGAGTCCTTAAATAATGCAGCAAAGTCCTTAAATAATGCAACAAAGTCCTTAAATAATGCAGAAGAGTCCTTAAATAATGCAACAAAGTCCTTAAATAATGCAGCAGAGTCCTTAAATAATGCAACAAAGTACTTAAATAATGCAGCAGAGTCCTTAAGTACCGTATCAGAGTCCTTAAATAAAGCAGCAAAGTCCTTAAATAATGCAGCAGAGTCCTTAAATAATGCAGCAAAGTCATTAAATAATGCTGCAGAGTACTTAAATTCCGCAGCAAAGTCCTTAAATAATGCAGCAGAGTCCTTAAATAATGCTGCAAAGTCCTTAAATAATGCAACAAAGTCCTTAAATAATGCAGAAGAGTCCTTAAATAATGCAACAAAGTCCTTAAATAATGCAGCAGAGTCCTTAAATAATGCAACAAAGTACTTAAATAATGCAGCAGAGTCCTTAAGTACCGTAACAGAGTCCTTAAATAATGCAGCAAAGTCCTTAAATAATGCAGCAGATTACTGAAATACCACAGCAGGGTCCTTAAATAATGCAGCAGAGTCCTTAAATAATGCAACAAAGTCCTTAAATAATGCAGCAGAGTCCTTAAATAATGCAACAAAGTCCTTAAAAAATGCAGCAGAATCCTTAAATAATGCAGCAAATTCCTTAAATAATGCAGCAGAGTCCTTAAATAATCCAGCCAAGTCTTTAAATAATGCAGCAGAGTACTTACATAATGCAGCAGAGTCCTTAAATAATGCAGCAAAGTCCTTAAATAATGCAACAAAGTCCTTAAATAATGCAGAAGAGTCCTTAAATAATGCAGCAGAGTACTGAAATACCGCAGCAGGGTCCTTAAATAATGCAGCAGAGTCCTTAAATAATGCAACAAAGTCCTTAAATAATGCAGTAGATTACTAAAATACCGCAGCAGGGTCCTTAAATAATACAGCAGAGTCCTTAAATAATGCAACAAAGTACTTAAATAATGCAGCAGAGTCCTTAAATAATGCAACAAAGTCCTTAAATAATGCAGCAAAGTCCTTAAATAATGCAGCAGTCCTTAAATAATGCAACAAAGTCCTTAAATAATGCAGCATAGTCCTTAAATAATGCTGCAAAGTCCTTAAATAATGCAGCACAGTCCTTAAATAATCCAGCCAAGTCCTTAAATAATGCAGCAAATTCCTTAAATAATGCAGCAAAGTCTTTAAATAATGCAATAAAGTCCATAAATAATGCAGCAAAGTCCTTAAATAATGCAGCAGAGTACTGAAATACCGCAGCAGGGTCCTTAAATAATGCAGCAGAGTCCTTAAATAATGCAACAAAGTCCTTAAATAATGCAGTAGATTACTGAAATACCGCAGCAGGGTCCTTAAATAATGCAGCAGAGTCCTTAAATAATGCAACAAAGTCCTTAAATAATGCAGCAGAGTCCTTAAATAATGCAACAAAGTCCTTAAATAATGCAGCAAATTCCTTAAATAATGCAGCAGAGTCCTTAAATAATCCAGCCAAGTCTTTAAATAATGCAGCAGAGTCCTTAAATAATGCAGCAAAGTCCTTAAATAATGCAACAAAGTCCTTAAATAATGCAGCAGAGTCCTTAAGTAATGCAACAAAGTCCTTAAATAATGCAACAGAGTCCTTAAATAATGCAACAAAGTCCTTAAATAATGCAGCAGAGTCCTTAAATAATGCAGCAAAGTCCTTAAATAATGCAACAGAGTCCTTAAATAATGCAACAAAGTCCTTAAATAATGCAGCAGAGTCCTTAAATAATGCAGCAAAGTCCTTAAATAATGCAGCACAGTCCTTAAATAATCCAGCCAAGTCCTTAAATAATGCAGCAAATTCCTTAAATAATGCAGCAAAGTCTTTAAATAATGCAATAAAGTCCATAAATAATGCAGCAAAGTCCTTAAATAATGCAGCAGAGTACTGAAATACCGCAGCAGGGTCCTTAAATAATGCAGCAGAGTCCTTAAATAATGCAACAAAGTCCTTAAATAATGCAGCATAGTCCTTAAATAATGCAACAAAGTCCTTAAATAATGCAGCAGAGTCCTTAAATAATGCAGCAAATTCATTAAATAATGCAGCAGAGTCCTTAAATACTCCAGCCAAGTCTTTAAATAATGCAGCAGAGTCCTTAAATAATGCAGCAAAGTCCTTAAATAATGCAGCAGAGTCCTTAAATAATGCAGCAAAGTCCTTAAATAATGCAACAAAGTCCTTAAATAATGCAGAAGAGTCCTTAAATAATGCAACAAAGTCCTTAAATAATGCAGCAGAGTCCTTAAATAATGCAACAAAGTACTTAAATAATGCAGCAGAGTCCTTAAGTACCGTATCAGAGTCCTTAAATAAAGCAGCAAAGTCCTTAAATAATGCAGCAGAGTCCTTAAATAATGCAGCAAAGTCATTAAATAATGCTGCAGAGTACTTAAATTCCGCAGCAAAGTCCTTAAATAATGCAGCAGAGTCCTTAAATAATGCTGCAAAGTCCTTAAATAATGCAACAAAGTCCTTAAATAATGCAGAAGAGTCCTTAAATAATGCAACAAAGTCCTTAAATAATGCAGCAGAGTCCTTAAATAATGCAACAAAGTACTTAAATAATGCAGCAGAGTCCTTAAGTACCGTAACAGAGTCCTTAAATAATGCAGCAAAGTCCTTAAATAATGCAGCAGATTACTGAAATACCACAGCAGGGTCCTTAAATAATGCAGCAGAGTCCTTAAATAATGCAACAAAGTCCTTAAATAATGCAGCAGAGTCCTTAAATAATGCAACAAAGTCCTTAAAAAATGCAGCAGAATCCTTAAATAATGCAGCAAATTCCTTAAATAATGCAGCAGAGTCCTTAAATAATCCAGCCAAGTCTTTAAATAATGCAGCAGAGTACTTACATAATGCAGCAGAGTCCTTAAATAATGCAGCAAAGTCCTTAAATAATGCAACAAAGTACTTAAATAATGCAGCAGATTACTGAAATACCGCAGCAGGGTCCTTAAATAATGCAGCAGAGTCCTTAAATAATGCAACAAAGTCCTTAAATAATGCAGCAGAGTCCTTACATAATGCAATATAGTCCTTAAATAATGCAGCAAAGTCCTTAAATAATGCAGCAGAGTCCTTAAATAATGCAAGAAAGTCCTTAAATAATGCAGCAAAGTCCTTAAATAATCCAGCCAAGTCCTTAAATAATGCAGCAGAGTCCTTAAATAATGCAGCAAAGTCCTTAAATGATGCAGCAGAGTCCTTAAATAATGCAGCAAAGTCCTTAAATAATCCAGCCAAGTCCTTAAATAATGCAGCAGAGTCCTTAAATAATGCAGCAAAGTCCTTAAATAATGCAGCAGAGTCCTTAAATAATGCAACAAAGTAATTAAATAATGCAGCAGAGTCCTTAAATAATGCAACACAGTCCATAAATAATGCAGAAGAGTCCTTAAATAATCCAGACAAGTCCTTAAATAATGCAGCAGAGTCCTTAAATAATGCAGCAGATTACTGAAATACCGCAGCAGGGTCCTTAAATAATGCAGCAGAGTCCTTAAATAATGCAGCAAAGTCCTTAAATAATGCAGCAGAGTCCTTAAATAATGCAGCAAAGTCCTTAAATAATGCAGCAGAGTCCTTAAATAATGCAGCAAAGTCCTTAAATAATGCAACAAAGTCCTTAAATAATGCAGAAGAGTCCTTAAATAATGCAACAAAGTCCTTAAATAATGCAGCAGAGCCCTTAAATAATGCAACAAAGTACTTAAATAATGCAGCAGAGTCCTTAAGTACCGTATCAGAGTCCTTAAATAAAGCAGCAAAGTCCTTAAATAATGCAGCAGAGTCTTTAAATAATGCAGCAAAGTCATTAAATAATGCTGCAGAGTACTTAAATTCCGCAGCAAAGTCCTTAAATAATGCAGCAGAGTCCTTAAATAATGCTGCAAAGTCCTTAAATAATGCAACAAAGTCCTTAAATAATGCAGAAGAGTCCTTAAATAATGCAACAAAGTCCTTAAATAATGCAGCAGAGTCCTTAAATAATGCAACAAAGTACTTAAATAATGCAGCAGAGTCCTTAAGTACCGTAACAGAGTCCTTAAATAATGCAGCAAAGTCCTTAAATAATGCAGCAGATTACTGAAATACCACAGCAGGGTCCTTAAATAATGCAGCAGAGTCCTTAAATAATGCAACAAAGTCCTTAAATAATGCAGCAGAGTCCTTAAATAATGCAACAAAGTCCTTAAAAAATGCAGCAGAATCCTTAAATAATGCAACAAATTCCTTAAATAATGCAGCAGAGTCCTTAAATAATCCAGCCAAGTCTTTAAATAATGCAGCAGAGTACTTACATAATGCAGCAGAGTCCTTAAATAATGCAGCAAAGTCCTTAAATAATGCAACAAAGTCCTTAAATAATGCAGAAGAGTCCTTAAATAATGCAGCAGAGTACTGAAATACCGCAGCAGGGTCCTTAAATAATGCAGCAGAGTCCTTAAATAATGCAACAAAGTCCTTAAATAATGCAGTAGATTACTAAAATACCGCAGCAGGGTCCTTAAATAATGCAGCAGAGTCCTTAAATAATGCAACAAAGTACTTAAATAATGCAGCAGAGTCCTTAAATAATGCAACAAAGTCCTTAAATAATGCAGCAAAGTCCTTAAATAATGCAGCAGTCCTTAAATAATGCAACAAAGTCCTTAAATAATGCAGCATAGTCCTTAAATAATGCTGCAAAGTCCTTAAATAATGCAGCACAGTCCTTAAATAATCCAGCCAAGTCCTTAAATAATGCAGCAAATTCCTTAAATAATGCAGCAAAGTCTTTAAATAATGCAATAAAGTCCATAAATAATGCAGCAAAGTCCTTAAATAATGCAGCAGAGTACTGAAATACCGCAGCAGGGTCCTTAAATAATGCAGCAGAGTCCTTAAATAATGCAACAAAGTCCTTAAATAATGCAGTAGATTACTGAAATACCGCAGCAGGGTCCTTAAATAATGCAGCAGAGTCCTTAAATAATGCAACAAAGTCCTTAAATAATGCAGCAGAGTCCTTACATAATGCAACATAGTCCTTAAATAATGCAGCAAAGTCCTTAAATAATGCAGCAGAGTCCTTAAATAATGCAAGAAAGTCCTTAAATAATGCAGCAGAGTCCTTAAATAATGCAGCAAAGTCCTTAAATAATGCAGAAGAGTCCTTAAATAATGCAATAAAGTCCTTAAATAATGCAGCAAAGTCCTTAAATAATCCAGCCAAGTCCTTAAATAATGCAGCAGAGTCCTTAAATAATGCAGCAAAGTCCTTAAATTATGCAGCAGAGTCCTTAAATAATGCAGCAAAGTCCTTAAATAATCCAGCCAAGTCCTTAAATAATGCAGCAGAGTCCTTAAATAATGCAGCAAAGTCCTTAAATAATGCAGCAGAGTCCTTAAATAATGCAACAAAGTAATTAAATAATGCAACAGAGTCCTTAAATAATGCAACAAAGTCCATAAATAATGCAGAAGAGTCCTTAAATAATCCAGACAAGTCCTTAAATAATGCAGCAGAGTCCTTAAATAATGCAGCAGATTACTGAAATACCGCAGCAGGGTCCTTAAATAATGCAGCAGAGTCCTTAAATAATGCAGCAAAGTCCTTAAATAATGCAGCAGAGTCCTTAAATAATGCAGCAAAGTCCTTAAATAATGCAGCAGAGTCCTTAAATAATGCAGCAAAGTCCTTAAATAATGCAACAAAGTCCTTAAATAATGCAGAAGAGTCCTTAAATAATGCAACAAAGTCCTTAAATAATGCAGCAGAGTCCTTAAATAATGCAACAAAGTACTTAAATAATGCAGCAGAGTCCTTAAGTACCGTATCAGAGTCCTTAAATAAAGCAGCAAAGTCCTTAAATAATGCAGCAGAGTCCTTAAATAATGCAGCAAAGTCATTAAATAATGCTGCAGAGTACTTAAATTCCGCAGCAAAGTCCTTAAATAATGCAGCAGAGTCCTTAAATAATGCTGCAAAGTCCTTAAATAATGCAACAAAGTCCTTAAATAATGCAGAAGAGTCCTTAAATAATGCAACAAAGTCCTTAAATAATGCAGCAGAGTCCTTAAATAATGCAACAAAGTACTTAAATAATGCAGCAGAGTCCTTAAGTACCGTAACAGAGTCCTTAAATAATGCAGCAAAGTCCTTAAATAATGCAGCAGATTACTGAAATACCACAGCAGGGTCCTTAAATAATGCAGCAGAGTCCTTAAATAATGCAACAAAGTCCTTAAATAATGCAGCAGAGTCCTTAAATAATGCAACAAAGTCCTTAAAAAATGCAGCAGAATCCTTAAATAATGCAGCAAATTCCTTAAATAATGCAGCAGAGTCCTTAAATAATCCAGCCAAGTCTTTAAATAATGCAGCAGAGTACTTACATAATGCAGCAGAGTCCTTAAATAATGCAGCAAAGTCCTTAAATAATGCAACAAAGTCCTTAAATAATGCAGAAGAGTCCTTAAATAATGCAGCAGAGTACTGAAATACCGCAGCAGGGTCCTTAAATAATGCAGCAGAGTCCTTAAATAATGCAACAAAGTCCTTAAATAATGCAGTAGATTACTAAAATACCGCAGCAGGGTCCTTAAATAATACAGCAGAGTCCTTAAATAATGCAACAAAGTACTTAAATAATGCAGCAGAGTCCTTAAATAATGCAACAAAGTCCTTAAATAATGCAGCAAAGTCCTTAAATAATGCAGCAGTCCTTAAATAATGCAACAAAGTCCTTAAATAATGCAGCATAGTCCTTAAATAATGCTGCAAAGTCCTTAAATAATGCAGCACAGTCCTTAAATAATCCAGCCAAGTCCTTAAATAATGCAGCAAATTCCTTAAATAATGCAGCAAAGTCTTTAAATAATGCAATAAAGTCCATAAATAATGCAGCAAAGTCCTTAAATAATGCAGCAGAGTACTGAAATACCGCAGCAGGGTCCTTAAATAATGCAGCAGAGTCCTTAAATAATGCAACAAAGTCCTTAAATAATGCAGTAGATTACTGAAATACCGCAGCAGGGTCCTTAAATAATGCAGCAGAGTCCTTAAATAATGCAACAAAGTCCTTAAATAATGCAGCAGAGTCCTTACATAATGCAACATAGTCCTTAAATAATGCAGCAAAGTCCTTAAATAATGCAGCAGAGTCCTTAAATAATGCAAGAAAGTCCTTAAATAATGCAGCAGAGTCCTTAAATAATGCAGCAAAGTCCTTAAATAATGCAGAAGAGTCCTTAAATAATGCAATAAAGTCCTTAAATAATGCAGCAAAGTCCTTAAATAATCCAGCCAAGTCCTTAAATAATGCAGCAGAGTCCTTAAATAATGCAGCAAAGTCCTTAAATGATGCAGCAGAGTCATTAAATAATGCAGCAAAGTCCTTAAATAATCCAGCCAAGTCCTTAAATAATGCAGCAGAGTCCTTAAATAATGCAGCAAAGTCCTTAAATAATGCAGCAGAGTCCTTAAATAATGCAACAAAGTAATTAAATAATGCAGCAGAGTCCTTAAATAATGCAACAAAGTCCATAAATAATGCAGAAGAGTCCTTAAATAATCCAGACAAGTCCTTAAATAATGCAGCAGAGTCCTTAAATAATTCAGCAGATTACTGAAATACCGCAGCAGGGTCCTTAAATAATGCAGCAGAGTCCTTAAATAATGCAGCAAAGTCCTTAAATAATGCAGCAGAGTCCTTAAATAATGCAGCAAAGTCCTTAAATAATGCAGCAGAGTCCTTAAATAATGCAGCAAAGTCCTTAAATAATGCAACAAAGTCCTTAAATAATGCAGAAGAGTCCTTAAATAATGCAACAAAGTCCTTAAATAATGCAGCAGAGTCCTTAAATAATGCAACAAAGTACTTAAATAATGCAGCAGAGTCCTTAAGTACCGTATCAGAGTCCTTAAATAAAGCAGCAAATTCCTTAAATAATGCAGCAAAGTCTTTAAATAATGCAATAAAGTCCATAAATAATGCAGAAAAGTCCTTAAATAATGCAGCAGAGTACTGAAATACCGCAGCAGCGTCCTTAAATAATGCAGCAGAGTCCTTAAATAATGCAACAAAGTCCTTAAATAATGCAGTAGATTACTGAAATACCGCAGCAGGGTCCTTAAATAATGCAGCAGAGTCCTTAAATAATGCAACAAAGTCCTTAAATAATGCAGCAGAGTCCTTACATAATGCAACATAGTCCTTAAATAATGCAGCAAAGTCCTTAAATAATGCAGCAGAGTCCTTAAATAATGCAAGAAAGTCCTTAAATAATGCAGCAGAGTCCTTAAATAATGCAGCAAAGTCCTTAAATAATGCAGAAGAGTCCTTAAATAATGCAATAAAGTCCTTAAATAATGCAGCAAAGTCCTTAAATAATCCAGCCAAGTCCTTAAATAATGCAGCAGAGTCCTTAAATAATGCAGCAAAGTCCTTAAATGATGCAGCAGAGTCCTTAAATAATGCAGCAAAGTCCTTAAATAATCCAGCCAAGTCCTTAAATAATGCAGCAGAGTCCTTAAATAATGCAGCAAAGTCCTTAAATAATGCAGCAGAGTCCTTAAATAATGCAACAAAGTAATTAAATAATGCAGCAGAGTCCTTAAATAATGCAACAAAGTCCATAAATAATGCAGAAGAGTCCTTAAATAATCCAGACAAGTCCTTAAATAATGCAGCAGAGTCCTTAAATAATGCAGCAGATTACTGAAATACCGCAGCAGGGTCCTTAAATAATGCAGCAGAGTCCTTAAATAATGCAGCAAAGTCCTTAAATAATGCAGCAGAGTCCTTAAATAATGCAGCAAAGTCCTTAAATAATGCAACAAAGGCCTTAAATAATGCAGAAGAGTCCTTAAATAATGCAACAAAGTCCTTAAATAATGCAGCAGAGTCCTTAAATAATGCAACAAAGTACTTAAATAATGCAGCATATTACTGAAATACCGCAGCAGGGTCCTTAAATAATGCAGCAGAGTCCTTAAATAATGCAACAAAGTCCTTAAATAATGCAGCAGAGTCCTTAAATAATGCAACAAAGTCCTTAAATAATGCAGCAAATTCCTTAAATAATGCAGCAGAGTCCTTAAATAATCCAGCCAAGTCTTTAAATAATGCAGCAGAGTCCTTAAATAATGCAGCAAAGTCCTTAAATAATGCAGCAGAGTCCTTAAATAATGCAACAAAGTCCTTAAATAATGCAACAGAGTCCTTAAATAATGCAACAAAGTCCTTAAATAATGCAGCAGAGTCCTTAAATAATGCAGCAAAGTCCTTAAATAATGCAACAGAGTCCTTAAATAATGCAACAAAGTCCTTAAATAATGCAGCAGAGTCCTTAAATAATGCAGCAAAGTCCTTAAATAATGCAGCACAGTCCTTAAAT
The DNA here is from genome assembly GCF_046119375.1 of Phyllobates terribilis. NCBI lineage: Eukaryota > Metazoa > Chordata > Amphibia > Anura > Dendrobatidae > Phyllobates > Phyllobates terribilis. The sequence continues at coordinate 1,665,984 of NW_027363048.1, forward strand.
AATCCAGCCAAGTCCTTAAATAATGCAGCAAATTCCTTAAATAATGCAGCAAAGTCTTTAAATAATGCAATAAAGTCCATAAATAATGCAGCAAAGTCCTTAAATAATGCAGCAGAGTACTGAAATACCGCAGCAGGGTCCTTAAATAATGCAGCAGAGTCCTTAAATAATGCAACAAAGTCCTTAAATAATGCAGCATAGTCCTTAAATAATGCAACAAAGTCCTTAAATAATGCAGCAGAGTCCTTAAATAATGCAGCAAATTCATTAAATAATGCAGCAGAGTCCTTAAATACTCCAGCCAAGTCTTTAAATAATGCAGCAGAGTCCTTAAATAATGCAGCAAAGTCCTTAAATAATGCAGCAGAGTCCTTAAATAATGCAGCAAAGTCATTAAATAATGCAACAAAGTCCTTAAATAATGCAGAAGAGTCCTTAAATAATGCAACAAAGTCCTTAAATAATGCAGCAGAGTCCTTAAATAATGCAACAAAGTACTTAAATAATGCAGCAGAGTCCTTAAGTACCGTATCAGAGTCCTTAAATAAAGCAGCAAAGTCCTTAAATAATGCAGCAGAGTCCTTAAATAATGCAGCAAAGTCATTAAATAATGCTGCAGAGTACTTAAATTCCGCAGCAAAGTCCTTAAATAATGCAGCAGAGTCCTTAAATAATGCTGCAAAGTCCTTAAATAATGCAACAAAGTCCTTAAATAATGCAGAAGAGTCCTTAAATAATGCAACAAAGTCCTTAAATAATGCAGCAGAGTCCTTAAATAATGCAACAAAGTACTTAAATAATGCAGCAGAGTCCTTAAGTACCGTAACAGAGTCCTTAAATAATGCAGCAAAGTCCTTAAATAATGCAGCAGATTACTGAAATACCACAGCAGGGTCCTTAAATAATGCAGCAGAGTCCTTAAATAATGCAACAAAGTCCTTAAATAATGCAGCAGAGTCCTTAAATAATGCAACAAAGTCCTTAAAAAATGCAGCAGAATCCTTAAATAATGCAGCAAATTCCTTAAATAATGCAGCAGAGTCCTTAAATAATCCAGCCAAGTCTTTAAATAATGCAGCAGAGTACTTACATAATGCAGCAGAGTCCTTAAATAATGCAGCAAAGTCCTTAAATAATGCAACAAAGTACTTAAATAATGCAGCAGATTACTGAAATACCGCAGCAGGGTCCTTAAATAATGCAGCAGAGTCCTTAAATAATGCAACAAAGTCCTTAAATAATGCAGCAGAGTCCTTAAATAATGCAGCAAATTCCTTAAATAATGCAGCAGAGTCCTTAAATAATCCAGCCAAGTCTTTAAATAATGCAGCAGAGTCCTTAAATAATGCAGCAAAGTCCTTAAATAATGCAACAAAGTCCTTAAATAATGCAGCAGAGTCCTTAAATAATGCAACAAAGTCCTTAAATAATGCAACAGAGTCCTTAAATAATGCAACAAAGTCCTTAAATAATGCAGCAGAGTCCTTAAATAATGCAGCAAAGTCCTTAAATAATGCAACAGAGTCCTTAAATAATGCAACAAAGTCCTTAAATAATGCAGCAGAGTCCTTAAATAATGCAGCAAAGTCCTTAAATAATGCAGCACAGTCCTTAAATAATCCAGCCAAGTCCTTAAATAATGCAGCAAATTCCTTAAATAATGCAGCAAAGTCTTTAAATAATGCAATAAAGTCCATAAATAATGCAGCAAAGTCCTTAAATAATGCAGCAGAGTACTGAAATACCGCAGCAGGGTCCTTAAATAATGCAGCAGAGTCCTTAAATAATGCAACAAAGTCCTTAAATAATGCAGCATAGTCCTTAAATAATGCAACAAAGTCCTTAAATAATGCAGCAGAGTCCTTAAATAATGCAGCAAATTCATTAAATAATGCAGCAGAGTCCTTAAATACTCCAGCCAAGTCTTTAAATAATGCAGCAGAGTCCTTAAATAATGCAGCAAAGTCCTTAAATAATGCAGCAGAGTCCTTAAATAATGCAGCAAAGTCCTTAAATAATGCAACAAAGTCCTTAAATAATGCAGAAGAGTCCTTAAATAATGCAACAAAGTCCTTAAATAATGCAGCAGAGTCCTTAAATAATGCAACAAAGTACTTAAATAATGCAGCAGAGTCCTTAAGTACCGTATCAGAGTCCTTAAATAAAGCAGCAAAGTCCTTAAATAATGCAGCAGAGTCCTTAAATAATGCAGCAAAGTCATTAAATAATGCTGCAGAGTACTTAAATTCCGCAGCAAAGTCCTTAAATAATGCAGCAGAGTCCTTAAATAATGCTGCAAAGTCCTTAAATAATGCAACAAAGTCCTTAAATAATGCAGAAGAGTCCTTAAATAATGCAACAAAGTCCTTAAATAATGCAGCAGAGTCCTTAAATAATGCAACAAAGTACTTAAATAATGCAGCAGAGTCCTTAAGTACCGTAACAGAGTCCTTAAATAATGCAGCAAAGTCCTTAAATAATGCAGCAGATTACTGAAATACCACAGCAGGGTCCTTAAATAATGCAGCAGAGTCCTTAAATAATGCAACAAAGTCCTTAAATAATGCAGCAGAGTCCTTAAATAATGCAACAAAGTCCTTAAAAAATGCAGCAGAATCCTTAAATAATGCAGCAAATTCCTTAAATAATGCAGCAGAGTCCTTAAATAATCCAGCCAAGTCTTTAAATAATGCAGCAGAGTACTTACATAATGCAGCAGAGTCCTTAAATAATGCAGCAAAGTCCTTAAATAATGCAACAAAGTCCTTAAATAATGCAGAAGAGTCCTTAAATAATGCAGCAGAGTACTGAAATACCGCAGCAGGGTCCTTAAATAATGCAGCAGAGTCCTTAAATAATGCAACAAAGTCCTTAAATAATGCAGTAGATTACTAAAATACCGCAGCAGGGTCCTTAAATAATGCAGCAGAGTCCTTAAATAATGCAACAAAGTACTTAAATAATGCAGCAGAGTCCTTAAATAATGCAACAAAGTCCTTAAATAATGCAGCAAAGTCCTTAAATAATGCAGCAGTCCTTAAATAATGCAACAAAGTCCTTAAATAATGCAGCATAGTCCTTAAATAATGCTGCAAAGTCCTTAAATAATGCAGCACAGTCCTTAAATAATCCAGCCAAGTCCTTAAATAATGCAGCAAATTCCTTATATAATGCAGCAAAGTCTTTAAATAATGCAATAAAGTCCATAAATAATGCAGCAAAGTCCTTAAATAATGCAGCAGAGTACTGAAATACCGCAGCAGGGTCCTTAAATAATGCAGCAGAGTCCTTAAATAATGCAACAAAGTCCTTAAATAATGCAGTAGATTACTGAAATACCGCAGCAGGGTCCTTAAATAATGCAGCAGAGTCCTTAAATAATGCAACAAAGTCCTTAAATAATGCAGCAGAGTCCTTACATAATGCAACATAGTCCTTAAATAATGCAGCAAAGTCCTTAAATAATGCAGCAGAGTCCTTAAATAATGCAAGAAAGTCCTTAAATAATGCAGCAGAGTCCTTAAATAATGCAGCAAAGTCCTTAAATAATGCAGAAGAGTCCTTAAATAATGCAATAAAGTCCTTAAATAATGCAGCAAAGTCCTTAAATAATCCAGCCAAGTCCTTAAATAATGCAGCAGAGTCCTTAAATAATGCAGCAAAGTCCTTAAATGATGCAGCAGAGTCCTTAAATAATGCAGCAAAGTCCTTAAATAATCCAGCCAAGTCCTTAAATAATGCAGCAGAGTCCTTAAATAATGCAGCAAAGTCCTTAAATAATGCAGCAGAGTCCTTAAATAATGCAACAAAGTAATTAAATAATGCAGCAGAGTCCTTAAATAATGCAACAAAGTCCATAAATAATGCAGAAGAGTCCTTAAATAATCCAGACAAGTCCTTAAATAATGCAGCAGAGTCCTTAAATAATGCAGCAGATTACTGAAATACCGCAGCAGGGTCCTTAAATAATGCAGCAGAGTCCTTAAATAATGCAGCAAAGTCCTTAAATAATGCAGCAGAGTCCTTAAATAATGCAGCAAAGTCCTTAAATAATGCAACAAAGGCCTTAAATAATGCAGAAGAGTCCTTAAATAATGCAACAAAGTCCTTAAATAATGCAGCAGAGTCCTTAAATAATGCAACAAAGTACTTAAATAATGCAGCATATTACTGAAATACCGCAGCAGGGTCCTTAAATAATGCAGCAGAGTCCTTAAATAATGCAACAAAGTCCTTAAATAATGCAGCAGAGTCCTTAAATAATGCAACAAAGTCCTTAAATAATGCAGCAAATTCCTTAAATAATGCAGCAGAGTCCTTAAATAATCCAGCCAAGTCTTTAAATAATGCAGCAGAGTCCTTAAATAATGCAGCAAAGTCCTTAAATAATGCAGCAGAGTCCTTAAATAATGCAACAAAGTCCTTAAATAATGCAACAGAGTCCTTAAATAATGCAACAAAGTCCTTAAATAATGCAGCAGAGTCCTTAAATAATGCAGCAAAGTCCTTAAATAATGCAACAGAGTCCTTAAATAATGCAACAAAGTCCTTAAATAATGCAGCAGAGTCCTTAAATAATGCAGCAAAGTCCTTAAATAATGCAGCACAGTCCTTAAATAATCCAGCCAAGTCCTTAAATAATGCAGCAAATTCCTTAAATAATGCAGCAAAGTCTTTAAATAATGCAATAAAGTCCATAAATAATGCAGCAAAGTCCTTAAATAATGCAGCAGAGTACTGAAATACCGCAGCAGGGTCCTTAAATAATGCAGCAGAGTCCTTAAATAATGCAACAAAGTCCTTAAATAATGCAGCATAGTCCTTAAATAATGCAACAAAGTCCTTAAATAATGCAGCAGAGTCCTTAAATAATGCAGCAAATTCATTAAATAATGCAGCAGAGTCCTTAAATACTCCAGCCAAGTCTTTAAATAATGCAGCAGAGTCCTTAAATAATGCAGCAAAGTCCTTAAATAATGCAGCAGAGTCCTTAAATAATGCAGCAAAGTCATTAAATAATGCAACAAAGTCCTTAAATAATGCAGAAGAGTCCTTAAATAATGCAACAAAGTCCTTAAATAATGCAGCAGAGTCCTTAAATAATGCAACAAAGTACTTAAATAATGCAGCAGAGTCCTTAAGTACCGTATCAGAGTCCTTAAATAAAGCAGCAAAGTCCTTAAATAATGCAGCAGAGTCCTTAAATAATGCAGCAAAGTCATTAAATAATGCTGCAGAGTACTTAAATTCCGCAGCAAAGTCCTTAAATAATGCAGCAGAGTCCTTAAATAATGCTGCAAAGTCCTTAAATAATGCAACAAAGTCCTTAAATAATGCAGAAGAGTCCTTAAATAATGCAACAAAGTCCTTAAATAATGCAGCAGAGTCCTTAAATAATGCAACAAAGTACTTAAATAATGCAGCAGAGTCCTTAAGTACCGTAACAGAGTCCTTAAATAATGCAGCAAAGTCCTTAAATAATGCAGCAGATTACTGAAATACCACAGCAGGGTCCTTAAATAATGCAGCAGAGTCCTTAAATAATGCAACAAAGTCCTTAAATAATGCAGCAGAGTCCTTAAATAATGCAACAAAGTCCTTAAAAAATGCAGCAGAATCCTTAAATAATGCAGCAAATTCCTTAAATAATGCAGCAGAGTCCTTAAATAATCCAGCCAAGTCTTTAAATAATGCAGCAGAGTACTTACATAATGCAGCAGAGTCCTTAAATAATGCAGCAAAGTCCTTAAATAATGCAACAAAGTACTTAAATAATGCAGCAGATTACTGAAATACCGCAGCAGGGTCCTTAAATAATGCAGCAGAGTCCTTAAATAATGCAACAAAGTCCTTAAATAATGCAGCAGAGTCCTTAAATAATGCAGCAAATTCCTTAAATAATGCAGCAGAGTCCTTAAATAATCCAGCCAAGTCTTTAAATAATGCAGCAGAGTCCTTAAATAATGCAGCAAAGTCCTTAAATAATGCAACAAAGTCCTTAAATAATGCAGCAGAGTCCTTAAATAATGCAACAAAGTCCTTAAATAATGCAACAGAGTCCTTAAATAATGCAACAAAGTCCTTAAATAATGCAGCAGAGTCCTTAAATAATGCAGCAAAGTCCTTAAATAATGCAACAGAGTCCTTAAATAATGCAACAAAGTCCTTAAATAATGCAGCAGAGTCCTTAAATAATGCAGCAAAGTCCTTAAATAATGCAGCACAGTCCTTAAATAATCCAGCCAAGTCCTTAAATAATGCAGCAAATTCCTTAAATAATGCAGCAAAGTCTTTAAATAATGCAATAAAGTCCATAAATAATGCAGCAAAGTCCTTAAATAATGCAGCAGAGTACTGAAATACCGCAGCAGGGTCCTTAAATAATGCAGCAGAGTCCTTAAATAATGCAACAAAGTCCTTAAATAATGCAGCATAGTCCTTAAATAATGCAACAAAGTCCTTAAATAATGCAGCAGAGTCCTTAAATAATGCAGCAAATTCATTAAATAATGCAGCAGAGTCCTTAAATACTCCAGCCAAGTCTTTAAATAATGCAGCAGAGTCCTTAAATAATGCAGCAAAGTCCTTAAATAATGCAGCAGAGTCCTTAAATAATGCAGCAAAGTCCTTAAATAATGCAACAAAGTCCTTAAATAATGCAGAAGAGTCCTTAAATAATGCAACAAAGTCCTTAAATAATGCAGCAGAGTCCTTAAATAATGCAACAAAGTACTTAAATAATGCAGCAGAGTCCTTAAGTACCGTATCAGAGTCCTTAAATAAAGCAGCAAAGTCCTTAAATAATGCAGCAGAGTCCTTAAATAATGCAGCAAAGTCATTAAATAATGCTGCAGAGTACTTAAATTCCGCAGCAAAGTCCTTAAATAATGCAGCAGAGTCCTTAAATAATGCTGCAAAGTCCTTAAATAATGCAACAAAGTCCTTAAATAATGCAGAAGAGTCCTTAAATAATGCAACAAAGTCCTTAAATAATGCAGCAGAGTCCTTAAATAATGCAACAAAGTACTTAAATAATGCAGCAGAGTCCTTAAGTACCGTAACAGAGTCCTTAAATAATGCAGCAAAGTCCTTAAATAATGCAGCAGATTACTGAAATACCACAGCAGGGTCCTTAAATAATGCAGCAGAGTCCTTAAATAATGCAACAAAGTCCTTAAATAATGCAGCAGAGTCCTTAAATAATGCAACAAAGTCCTTAAAAAATGCAGCAGAATCCTTAAATAATGCAGCAAATTCCTTAAATAATGCAGCAGAGTCCTTAAATAATCCAGCCAAGTCTTTAAATAATGCAGCAGAGTACTTACATAATGCAGCAGAGTCCTTAAATAATGCAGCAAAGTCCTTAAATAATGCAACAAAGTCCTTAAATAATGCAGAAGAGTCCTTAAATAATGCAGCAGAGTACTGAAATACCGCAGCAGGGTCCTTAAATAATGCAGCAGAGTCCTTAAATAATGCAACAAAGTCCTTAAATAATGCAGTAGATTACTAAAATACCGCAGCAGGGTCCTTAAATAATGCAGCAGAGTCCTTAAATAATGCAACAAAGTACTTAAATAATGCAGCAGAGTCCTTAAATAATGCAACAAAGTCCTTAAATAATGCAGCAAAGTCCTTAAATAATGCAGCAGTCCTTAAATAATGCAACAAAGTCCTTAAATAATGCAGCATAGTCCTTAAATAATGCTGCAAAGTCCTTAAATAATGCAGCACAGTCCTTAAATAATCCAGCCAAGTCCTTAAATAATGCAGCAAATTCCTTATATAATGCAGCAAAGTCTTTAAATAATGCAATAAAGTCCATAAATAATGCAGCAAAGTCCTTAAATAATGCAGCAGAGTACTGAAATACCGCAGCAGGGTCCTTAAATAATGCAGCAGAGTCCTTAAATAATGCAACAAAGTCCTTAAATAATGCAGTAGATTACTGAAATACCGCAGCAGGGTCCTTAAATAATGCAGCAGAGTCCTTAAATAATGCAACAAAGTCCTTAAATAATGCAGCAGAGTCCTTACATAATGCAACATAGTCCTTAAATAATGCAGCAAAGTCCTTAAATAATGCAGCAGAGTCCTTAAATAATGCAAGAAAGTCCTTAAATAATGCAGCAGAGTCCTTAAATAATGCAGCAAAGTCCTTAAATAATGCAGAAGAGTCCTTAAATAATGCAATAAAGTCATTAAATAATGCAGCAAAGTCCTTAAATAATCCAGCCAAGTCCTTAAATAATGCAGCAGAGTCCTTAAATAATGCAGCAAAGTCCTTAAATGATGCAGCAGAGTCCTTAAATAATGCAGCAAAGTCCTTAAATAATCCAGCCAAGTCCTTAAATAATGCAGCAGAGTCCTTAAATAATGCAGCAAAGTCCTTAAATAATGCAGCAGAGTCCTTAAATAATGCAACAAAGTAATTAAATAATGCAGCAGAGTCCTTAAATAATGCAACAAAGTCCATAAATAATGCAGAAGAGTCCTTAAATAATCCAGACAAGTCCTTAAATAATGCAGCAGAGTCCTTAAATAATGCAGCAGATTACTGAAATACCGCAGCAGGGTCCTTAAATAATGCAGCAGAGTCCTTAAATAATGCAGCAAAGTCCTTAAATAATGCAGCAGAGTCCTTAAATAATGCAGCAAAGTCCTTAAATAATGCAGCAGAGTCCTTAAATAATGCAGCAAAGTCCTTAAATAATGCAACAAAGTCCTTAAATAATGCAGAAGAGTCCTTAAATAATGCAACAAAGTCCTTAAATAATGCAGCAGAGCCCTTAAATAATGCAACAAAGTACTTAAATAATGCAGCAGAGTCCTTAAGTACCGTATCAGAGTCCTTAAATAAAGCAGCAAAGTCCTTAAATAATGCAGCAGAGTCCTTAAATAATGCAGCAAAGTCATTAAATAATGCAGCAAAGTCCTTAAATAATGCAGCAGAGTCCTTAAATAATGCAGCAAAGTCCTTAAATAATGCAACAAAGTCCTTAAATAATGCAACAAAGTCCTTAAATAATGCAGCAGAGTCCTTAAATAATGCAGCAAAGTCCTTAAATAATGCAACAAAGTCCTTAAATAATGCAGAAGAGTCCTTAAATAATGCAACAAAGTCCTTAAATAATGCAGCAGAGTCCTTAAATAATGCAACAAAGTACTTAAATAATGCAGCAGAGTCCTTAAGTACCGTATCAGAGTCCTTAAATAAAGCAGCAAAGTCCTTAAATAATGCAGCAGAGTCCTTAAATAATGCAGCAAAGTCATTAAATAATGCTGCAGAGTACTTAAATTCCGCAGCAAAGTCATTAAATAATGCAGCAGAGTCCTTAAATAATGCTGCAAAGTCCTTAAATAATGCAACAAAGTCCTTAAATAATGCAGAAGAGTCCTTAAATAATGCAACAAAGTCCTTAAATAATGCAGCAGAGTCCTTAAATAATGCAACAAAGTACTTAAATAATGCAGCAGAGTCCTTAAGTACCGTAACAGAGTCCTTAAATAATGCAGCAAAGTCCTTAAATAATGCAGCAGATTACTGAAATACCACAGCAGGGTCCTTAAATAATGCAGCAGAGTCCTTAAATAATGCAACAAAGTCCTTAAATAATGCAGCAGAGTCCTTAAATAATGCAACAAAGTCCTTAAAAAATGCAGCAGAATCCTTAAATAATGCAGCAAATTCCTTAAATAATGCAGCAGAGTCCTTAAATAATCCAGCCAAGTCTTTAAATAATGCAGCAGAGTACTTACATAATGCAGCAGAGTCCTTAAATAATGCAGCAAAGTCCTTAAATAATGCAACAAAGTCCTTAAATAATGCAGAAGAGTCCTTAAATAATGCAGCAGAGTACTGAAATACCGCAGCAGGGTCCTTAAATAATGCAGCAGAGTCCTTAAATAATGCAACAAAGTCCTTAAATAATGCAGTAGATTACTAAAATACCGCAGCAGGGTCCTTAAATAATACAGCAGAGTCCTTAAATAATGCAACAAAGTACTTAAATAATGCAGCAGAGTCCTTAAATAATGCAACAAAGTCCTTAAATAATGCAGCAAAGTCCTTAAATAATGCAGCAGTCCTTAAATAATGCAACAAAGTCCTTAAATAATGCAGCATAGTCCTTAAATAATGCTGCAAAGTCCTTAAATAATGCAGCACAGTCCTTAAATAATCCAGCCAAGTCCTTAAATAATGCAGCAAATTCCTTAAATAATGCAGCAAAGTCTTTAAATAATGCAATAAAGTCCATAAATAATGCAGCAAAGTCCTTAAATAATGCAGCAGAGTACTGAAATACCGCAGCAGGGTCCTTAAATAATGCAGCAGAGTCCTTAAATAATGCAACAAAGTCCTTAAATAATGCAGTAGATTACTGAAATACCGCAGCAGGGTCCTTAAATAATGCAGCAGAGTCCTTAAATAATGCAACAAAGTCCTTAAATAATGCAGCAGAGTCCTTACATAATGCAACATAGTCCTTAAATAATGCAGCAAAGTCCTTAAATAATGCAGCAGAGTCCTTAAATAATGCAAGAAAGTCCTTAAATAATGCAGCAGAGTCCTTAAATAATGCAGCAAAGTCCTTAAATAATGCAGAAGAGTCCTTAAATAATGCAATAAAGTCCTTAAATAATGCAGCAAAGTCCTTAAATAATCCAGCCAAGTCCTTAAATAATGCAGCAGAGTCCTTAAATAATGCAGCAAAGTCCTTAAATGATGCAGCAGAGTCCTTAAATAATGCAGCAAAGTCCTTAAATAATCCAGCCAAGTCCTTAAATAATGCAGCAGAGTCCTTAAATAATGCAGCAAAGTCCTTAAATAATGCAGCAGAGTCCTTAAATAATGCAACAAAGTAATTAAATAATGCAGCAGAGTCCTTAAATAATGCAACAAAGTCCATAAATAATGCAGAAGAGTCCTTAAATAATCCAGACAAGTCCTTAAATAATGCAGCAGAGTCCTTAAATAATGCAGCAGATTACTGAAATACCGCAGCAGGGTCCTTAAATAATGCAGCAGAGTCCTTAAATAATGCAGCAAAGTCCTTAAATAATGCAGCAGAGTCCTTAAATAATGCAGCAAAGTCCTTAAATAATGCAGCAGAGTCCTTAAATAATGCAGCAAAGTCCTTAAATAATGCAACAAAGTCCTTAAATAATGCAGAAGAGTCCTTAAATAATGCAACAAAGTCCTTAAATAATGCAGCAGATTACTGAAATACCACAGCAGGGTCCTTAAATAATGCAGCAGAGTCCTTAAATAATGCAACAAAGTCCTTAAATAATGCAGCAGAGTCCTTAAATAATGCAACAAAGTCCTTAAAAAATGCAGCAGAATCCTTAAATAATGCAGCAAATTCCTTAAATAATGCAGCAGAGTCCTTAAATAATCCAGCCAAGTCTTTAAATAATGCAGCAGAGTACTTACATAATGCAGCAGAGTCCTTAAATAATGCAGCAAAGTCCTTAAATAATGCAACAAAGTCCTTAAATAATGCAGAAGAGTCCTTAAATAATGCAGCAGAGTACTGAAATACCGCAGCAGGGTCCTTAAATAATGCAGCAGAGTCCTTAAATAATGCAACAAAGTCCTTAAATAATGCAGTAGATTACTAAAATACCGCAGCAGGGTCCTTAAATAATGCAGCAGAGTCCTTAAATAATGCAACAAAGTACTTAAATAATGCAGCAGAGTCCTTAAATAATGCAACAAAGTCCTTAAATAATGCAGCAAAGTCCTTAAATAATGCAGCAGTCCTTAAATAATGCAACAAAGTCCTTAAATAATGCAGCATAGTCCTTAAATAATGCTGCAAAGTCCTTAAATAATGCAGCACAGTCCTTAAATAATCCAGCCAAGTCCTTAAATAATGCAGCAAATTCCTTATATAATGCAGCAAAGTCTTTAAATAATGCAATAAAGTCCATAAATAATGCAGCAAAGTCCTTAAATAATGCAGCAGAGTACTGAAATACCGCAGCAGGGTCCTTAAATAATGCAGCAGAGTCCTTAAATAATGCAACAAAGTCCTTAAATAATGCAGTAGATTACTGAAATACCGCAGCAGGGTCCTTAAATAATGCAGCAGAGTCCTTAAATAATGCAACAAAGTCCTTAAATAATGCAGCAGAGTCCTTACATAATGCAACATAGTCCTTAAATAATGCAGCAAAGTCCTTAAATAATGCAGCAGAGTCTTAAATAATGCAAGAAAGTCCTTAAATAATGCAGCAGAGTCCTTAAATAATGCAGCAAAGTCCTTAAATAATGCAGAAGAGTCCTTAAATAATGCAATAAAGTCATTAAATAATGCAGCAAAGTCCTTAAATAATCCAGCCAAGTCCTTAAATAATGCAGCAGAGTCCTTAAATAATGCAGCAAAGTCCTTAAATGATGCAGCAGAGTCCTTAAATAATGCAGCAAAGTCCTTAAATAATCCAGCCAAGTCCTTAAATAATGCAGCAGAGTCCTTAAATAATGCAGCAAAGTCCTTAAATAATGCAGCAGAGTCCTTAAATAATGCAACAAAGTAATTAAATAATGCAGCAGAGTCCTTAAATAATGCAACAAAGTCCATAAATAATGCAGAAGAGTCCTTAAATAATCCAGACAAGTCCTTAAATAATGCAGCAGAGTCCTTAAATAATGCAGCAGATTACTGAAATACCGCAGCAGGGTCCTTAAATAATGCAGCAGAGTCCTTAAATAATGCAGCAAAGTCCTTAAATAATGCAGCAGAGTCCTTAAATAATGCAGCAAAGTCCTTAAATAATGCAGCAGAGTCCTTAAATAATGCAGCAAAGTCCTTAAATAATGCAACAAAGTCCTTAAATAATGCAGAAGAGTCCTTAAATAATGCAACAAAGTCCTTAAATAATGCAGCAGAGCCCTTAAATAATGCAACAAAGTACTTAAATAATGCAGCAGAGTCCTTAAGTACCGTATCAGAGTCCTTAAATAAAGCAGCAAAGTCCTTAAATAATGCAGCAGAGTCCTTAAATAATGCAGCAAAGTCATTAAATAATGCAGCAAAGTCCTTAAATAATGCAGCAGAGTCCTTAAATAATGCAGCAAAGTCCTTAAATAATGCAACAAAGTCCTTAAATAATGCAACAAAGTCCTTAAATAATGCAGCAGAGTCCTTAAATAATGCAGCAAAGTCCTTAAATAATGCAACAAAGTCCTTAAATAATGCAGAAGAGTCCTTAAATAATGCAACAAAGTCCTTAAATAATGCAGCAGAGTCCTTAAATAATGCAACAAAGTACTTAAATAATGCAGCAGAGTCCTTAAGTACCGTATCAGAGTCCTTAAATAAAGCAGCAAAGTCCTTAAATAATGCAGCAGAGTCCTTAAATAATGCAGCAAAGTCATTAAATAATGCTGCAGAGTACTTAAATTCCGCAGCAAAGTCCTTAAATAATGCAGCAGAGTCCTTAAATAATGCTGCAAAGTCCTTAAATAATGCAACAAAGTCCTTAAATAATGCAGAAGAGTCCTTAAATAATGCAACAAAGTCCTTAAATAATGCAGCAGAGTCCTTAAATAATGCAACAAAGTACTTAAATAATGCAGCAGAGTCCTTAAGTACCGTAACAGAGTCCTTAAATAATGCAGCAAAGTCCTTAAATAATGCAGCAGATTACTGAAATACCACAGCAGGGTCCTTAAATAATGCAGCAGAGTCCTTAAATAATGCAACAAAGTCCTTAAATAATGCAGCAGAGTCCTTAAATAATGCAACAAAGTCCTTAAAAAATGCAGCAGAATCCTTAAATAATGCAGCAAATTCCTTAAATAATGCAGCAGAGTCCTTAAATAATCCAGCCAAGTCTTTAAATAATGCAGCAGAGTACTTACATAATGCAGCAGAGTCCTTAAATAATGCAGCAAAGTCCTTAAATAATGCAACAAAGTCCTTAAATAATGCAGAAGAGTCCTTAAATAATGCAGCAGAGTACTGAAATACCGCAGCAGGGTCCTTAAATAATGCAGCAGAGTCCTTAAATAATGCAACAAAGTCCTTAAATAATGCAGTAGATTACTAAAATACCGCAGCAGGGTCCTTAAATAATACAGCAGAGTCCTTAAATAATGCAACAAAGTACTTAAATAATGCAGCAGAGTCCTTAAATAATGCAACAAAGTCCTTAAATAATGCAGCAAAGTCCTTAAATAATGCAGCAGTCCTTAAATAATGCAACAAAGTCCTTAAATAATGCAACATAGTCCTTAAATAATGCAGCAAAGTCCTTAAATAATGCAGCAGAGTCCTTAAATAATGCAAGAAAGTCCTTAAATAATGCAGCAGAGTCCTTAAATAATGCAGCAAAGTCCTTAAATAATGCAGAAGAGTCCTTAAATAATGCAATAAAGTCCTTAAATAATGCAGCAAAGTCCTTAAATAATCCAGCCAAGTCCTTAAATAATGCAGCAGAGTCCTTAAATAATGCAGCAAAGTCCTTAAATGATGCAGCAGAGTCCTTAAATAATGCAGCAAAGTCCTTAAATAATCCAGCCAAGTCCTTAAATAATGCAGCAGAGTCCTTAAATAATGCAGCAAAGTCCTTAAATAATGCAGCAGAGTCCTTAAATAATGCAACAAAGTAATTAAATAATGCAGCAGAGTCCTTAAATAATGCAACAAAGTCCATAAATAATGCAGAAGAGTCCTTAAATAATCCAGACAAGTCCTTAAATAATGCAGCAGAGTCCTTAAATAATGCAGCAGATTACTGAAATACCGCAGCAGGGTCCTTAAATAATGCAGCAGAGTCCTTAAATAATGCAGCAAAGTCCTTAAATAATGCAGCAGAGTCCTTAAATAATGCAGCAAAGTCCTTAAATAATGCAGCAGAGTCCTTAAATAATGCAACAAAGTCCTTAAATAATGCAGAAGAGTCCTTAAATAATGCAACAAAGTCCTTAAATAATGCAGCAGAGTCCTTAAATAATGCAACAAAGTACTTAAATAATGCAGCAGAGTCCTTAAGTACCGTATCAGAGTCCTTAAATAAAGCAGCAAATTCCTTAAATAATGCAGCAAAGTCTTTAAATAATGCAATAAAGTCCATAAATAATGCAGAAAAGTCCTTAAATAATGCAGCAGAGTACTGAAATACCGCAGCAGGGTCCTTAAATAATGCAGCAGAGTCCTTAAATAATGCAACAAAGTCCTTAAATAATGCAGTAGATTACTGAAATACCGCAGCAGGGTCCTTAAATAATGCAGCAGAGTCCTTAAATAATGCAACAAAGTCCTTAAATAATGCAGCAGAGTCCTTACATAATGCAACATAGTCCTTAAATAATGCAGCAAAGTCCTTAAATAATGCAGCAGAGTCCTTAAATAATGCAAGAAAGTCCTTAAATAATGCAGAAGAGTCCTTAAATAATGCAACAAAGTCCTTAAATAATGCAGCAGAGTCCTTAAATAATGCAACAAAGTACTTAAATAATGCAGCAGAGTCCTTAAGTACCGTATCAGAGTCCTTAAATAAAGCAGCAAAGTCCTTAAATAATGCAGCAGAGTCCTTAAATAATGCAGCAAAGTCATTAAATAATGCTGCAGAGTACTTAAATTCCGCAGCAAAGTCATTAAATAATGCAGCAGAGTCCTTAAATAATGCTGCAAAGTCCTTAAATAATGCAACAAAGTCCTTAAATAATGCAGAAGAGTCCTTAAATAATGCAACAAAGTCCTTAAATAATGCAGCAGAGTCCTTAAATAATGCAACAAAGTACTTAAATAATGCAGCAGAGTCCTTAAGTACCGTAACAGAGTCCTTAAATAATGCAGCAAAGTCCTTAAATAATGCAGCAGATTACTGAAATACCACAGCAGGGTCCTTAAATAATGCAGCAGAGTCCTTAAATAATGCAACAAAGTCCTTAAATAATGCAGCAGAGTCCTTAAATAATGCAACAAAGTCCTTAAAAAATGCAGCAGAATCCTTAAATAATGCAGCAAATTCCTTAAATAATGCAGCAGAGTCCTTAAATAATCCAGCCAAGTCTTTAAATAATGCAGCAGAGTACTTACATAATGCAGCAGAGTCCTTAAATAATGCAGCAAAGTCCTTAAATAATGCAACAAAGTCCTTAAATAATGCAGAAGAGTCCTTAAATAATGCAGCAGAGTACTGAAATACCGCAGCAGGGTCCTTAAATAATGCAGCAGAGTCCTTAAATAATGCAACAAAGTCCTTAAATAATGCAGTAGATTACTAAAATACCGCAGCAGGGTCCTTAAATAATACAGCAGAGTCCTTAAATAATGCAACAAAGTACTTAAATAATGCAGCAGAGTCCTTAAATAATGCAACAAAGTCCTTAAATAATGCAGCAAAGTCCTTAAATAATGCAGCAGTCCTTAAATAATGCAACAAAGTCCTTAAATAATGCAGCATAGTCCTTAAATAATGCTGCAAAGTCCTTAAATAATGCAGCACAGTCCTTAAATAATCCAGCCAAGTCCTTAAATAATGCAGCAAATTCCTTAAATAATGCAGCAAAGTCTTTAAATAATGCAATAAAGTCCATAAATAATGCAGCAAAGTCCTTAAATAATGCAGCAGAGTACTGAAATACCGCAGCAGGGTCCTTAAATAATGCAGCAGAGTCCTTAAATAATGCAACAAAGTCCTTAAATAATGCAGTAGATTACTGAAATACCGCAGCAGGGTCCTTAAATAATGCAGCAGAGTCCTTAAATAATGCAACAAAGTCCTTAAATAATGCAGCAGAGTCCTTACATAATGCAACATAGTCCTTAAATAATGCAGCAAAGTCCTTAAATAATGCAGCAGAGTCCTTAAATAATGCAAGAAAGTCCTTAAATAATGCAGCAGAGTCCTTAAATAATGCAGCAAAGTCCTTAAATAATGCAGAAGAGTCCTTAAATAATGCAATAAAGTCCTTAAATAATGCAGCAAAGTCCTTAAATAATCCAGCCAAGTCCTTAAATAATGCAGCAGAGTCCTTAAATAATGCAGCAAAGTCCTTAAATGATGCAGCAGAGTCCTTAAATAATGCAGCAAAGTCCTTAAATAATCCAGCCAAGTCCTTAAATAATGCAGCAGAGTCCTTAAATAATGCAGCAAAGTCCTTAAATAATGCAGCAGAGTCCTTAAATAATGCAACAAAGTAATTAAATAATGCAGCAGAGTCCTTAAATAATGCAACAAAGTCCATAAATAATGCAGAAGAGTCCTTAAATAATCCAGACAAGTCCTTAAATAATGCAGCAGAGTCCTTAAATAATGCAGCAGATTACTGAAATACCGCAGCAGGGTCCTTAAATAATGCAGCAGAGTCCTTAAATAATGCAGCAAAGTCCTTAAATAATGCAGCAGAGTCCTTAAATAATGCAGCAAAGTCCTTAAATAATGCAGCAGAGTCCTTAAATAATGCAGCAAAGTCCTTAAATAATGCAACAAAGTCCTTAAATAATGCAGAAGAGTCCTTAAATAATGCAACAAAGTCCTTAAATAATGCAGCAGATTACTGAAATACCACAGCAGGGTCCTTAAATAATGCAGCAGAGTCCTTAAATAATGCAACAAAGTCCTTAAATAATGCAGCAGAGTCCTTAAATAATGCAACAAAGTCCTTAAAAAATGCAGCAGAATCCTTAAATAATGCAGCAAATTCCTTAAATAATGCAGCAGAGTCCTTAAATAATCCAGCCAAGTCTTTAAATAATGCAGCAGAGTACTTACATAATGCAGCAGAGTCCTTAAATAATGCAGCAAAGTCCTTAAATAATGCAACAAAGTCCTTAAATAATGCAGAAGAGTCCTTAAATAATGCAGCAGAGTACTGAAATACCGCAGCAGGGTCCTTAAATAATGCAGCAGAGTCCTTAAATAATGCAACAAAGTCCTTAAATAATGCAGTAGATTACTAAAATACCGCAGCAGGGTCCTTAAATAATGCAGCAGAGTCCTTAAATAATGCAACAAAGTACTTAAATAATGCAGCAGAGTCCTTAAATAATGCAACAAAGTCCTTAAATAATGCAGCAAAGTCCTTAAATAATGCAGCAGTCCTTAAATAATGCAACAAAGTCCTTAAATAATGCAGCATAGTCCTTAAATAATGCTGCAAAGTCCTTAAATAATGCAGCACAGTCCTTAAATAATCCAGCCAAGTCCTTAAATAATGCAGCAAATTCCTTATATAATGCAGCAAAGTCTTTAAATAATGCAATAAAGTCCATAAATAATGCAGCAAAGTCCTTAAATAATGCAGCAGAGTACTGAAATACCGCAGCAGGGTCCTTAAATAATGCAGCAGAGTCCTTAAATAATGCAACAAAGTCCTTAAATAATGCAGTAGATTACTGAAATACCGCAGCAGGGTCCTTAAATAATGCAGCAGAGTCCTTAAATAATGCAACAAAGTCCTTAAATAATGCAGCAGAGTCCTTACATAATGCAACATAGTCCTTAAATAATGCAGCAAAGTCCTTAAATAATGCAGCAGAGTCTTAAATAATGCAAGAAAGTCCTTAAATAATGCAGCAGAGTCCTTAAATAATGCAGCAAAGTCCTTAAATAATGCAGAAGAGTCCTTAAATAATGCAATAAAGTCATTAAATAATGCAGCAAAGTCCTTAAATAATCCAGCCAAGTCCTTAAATAATGCAGCAGAGTCCTTAAATAATGCAGCAAAGTCCTTAAATGATGCAGCAGAGTCCTTAAATAATGCAGCAAAGTCCTTAAATAATCCAGCCAAGTCCTTAAATAATGCAGCAGAGTCCTTAAATAATGCAGCAAAGTCCTTAAATAATGCAGCAGAGTCCTTAAATAATGCAACAAAGTAATTAAATAATGCAGCAGAGTCCTTAAATAATGCAACAAAGTCCATAAATAATGCAGAAGAGTCCTTAAATAATCCAGACAAGTCCTTAAATAATGCAGCAGAGTCCTTAAATAATGCAGCAGATTACTGAAATACCGCAGCAGGGTCCTTAAATAATGCAGCAGAGTCCTTAAATAATGCAGCAAAGTCCTTAAATAATGCAGCAGAGTCCTTAAATAATGCAGCAAAGTCCTTAAATAATGCAGCAGAGTCCTTAAATAATGCAGCAAAGTCCTTAAATAATGCAACAAAGTCCTTAAATAATGCAGAAGAGTCCTTAAATAATGCAACAAAGTCCTTAAATAATGCAGCAGAGCCCTTAAATAATGCAACAAAGTACTTAAATAATGCAGCAGAGTCCTTAAGTACCGTATCAGAGTCCTTAAATAAAGCAGCAAAGTCCTTAAATAATGCAGCAGAGTCCTTAAATAATGCAGCAAAGTCATTAAATAATGCAGCAAAGTCCTTAAATAATGCAGCAGAGTCCTTAAATAATGCAGCAAAGTCCTTAAATAATGCAACAAAGTCCTTAAATAATGCAACAAAGTCCTTAAATAATGCAGCAGAGTCCTTAAATAATGCAGCAAAGTCCTTAAATAATGCAACAAAGTCCTTAAATAATGCAGAAGAGTCCTTAAATAATGCAACAAAGTCCTTAAATAATGCAGCAGAGTCCTTAAATAATGCAACAAAGTACTTAAATAATGCAGCAGAGTCCTTAAGTACCGTATCAGAGTCCTTAAATAAAGCAGCAAAGTCCTTAAATAATGCAGCAGAGTCCTTAAATAATGCAGCAAAGTCATTAAATAATGCTGCAGAGTACTTAAATTCCGCAGCAAAGTCCTTAAATAATGCAGCAGAGTCCTTAAATAATGCTGCAAAGTCCTTAAATAATGCAACAAAGTCCTTAAATAATGCAGAAGAGTCCTTAAATAATGCAACAAAGTCCTTAAATAATGCAGCAGAGTCCTTAAATAATGCAACAAAGTACTTAAATAATGCAGCAGAGTCCTTAAGTACCGTAACAGAGTCCTTAAATAATGCAGCAAAGTCCTTAAATAATGCAGCAGATTACTGAAATACCACAGCAGGGTCCTTAAATAATGCAGCAGAGTCCTTAAATAATGCAACAAAGTCCTTAAATAATGCAGCAGAGTCCTTAAATAATGCAACAAAGTCCTTAAAAAATGCAGCAGAATCCTTAAATAATGCAGCAAATTCCTTAAATAATGCAGCAGAGTCCTTAAATAATCCAGCCAAGTCTTTAAATAATGCAGCAGAGTACTTACATAATGCAGCAGAGTCCTTAAATAATGCAGCAAAGTCCTTAAATAATGCAACAAAGTCCTTAAATAATGCAGAAGAGTCCTTAAATAATGCAGCAGAGTACTGAAATACCGCAGCAGGGTCCTTAAATAATGCAGCAGAGTCCTTAAATAATGCAACAAAGTCCTTAAATAATGCAGTAGATTACTAAAATACCGCAGCAGGGTCCTTAAATAATACAGCAGAGTCCTTAAATAATGCAACAAAGTACTTAAATAATGCAGCAGAGTCCTTAAATAATGCAACAAAGTCCTTAAATAATGCAGCAAAGTCCTTAAATAATGCAGCAGTCCTTAAATAATGCAACAAAGTCCTTAAATAATGCAACATAGTCCTTAAATAATGCAGCAAAGTCCTTAAATAATGCAGCAGAGTCCTTAAATAATGCAAGAAAGTCCTTAAATAATGCAGCAGAGTCCTTAAATAATGCAGCAAAGTCCTTAAATAATGCAGAAGAGTCCTTAAATAATGCAATAAAGTCCTTAAATAATGCAGCAAAGTCCTTAAATAATCCAGCCAAGTCCTTAAATAATGCAGCAGAGTCCTTAAATAATGCAGCAAAGTCCTTAAATGATGCAGCAGAGTCCTTAAATAATGCAGCAAAGTCCTTAAATAATCCAGCCAAGTCCTTAAATAATGCAGCAGAGTCCTTAAATAATGCAGCAAAGTCCTTAAATAATGCAGCAGAGTCCTTAAATAATGCAACAAAGTAATTAAATAATGCAGCAGAGTCCTTAAATAATGCAACAAAGTCCATAAATAATGCAGAAGAGTCCTTAAATAATCCAGACAAGTCCTTAAATAATGCAGCAGAGTCCTTAAATAATGCAGCAGATTACTGAAATACCGCAGCAGGGTCCTTAAATAATGCAGCAGAGTCCTTAAATAATGCAGCAAAGTCCTTAAATAATGCAGCAGAGTCCTTAAATAATGCAGCAAAGTCCTTAAATAATGCAGCAGAGTCCTTAAATAATGCAACAAAGTCCTTAAATAATGCAGAAGAGTCCTTAAATAATGCAACAAAGTCCTTAAATAATGCAGCAGAGTCCTTAAATAATGCAACAAAGTACTTAAATAATGCAGCAGAGTCCTTAAGTACCGTATCAGAGTCCTTAAATAAAGCAGCAAATTCCTTAAATAATGCAGCAAAGTCTTTAAATAATGCAATAAAGTCCATAAATAATGCAGAAAAGTCCTTAAATAATGCAGCAGAGTACTGAAATACCGCAGCAGGGTCCTTAAATAATGCAGCAGAGTCCTTAAATAATGCAACAAAGTCCTTAAATAATGCAGTAGATTACTGAAATACCGCAGCAGGGTCCTTAAATAATGCAGCAGAGTCCTTAAATAATGCAACAAAGTCCTTAAATAATGCAGCAGAGTCCTTACATAATGCAACATAGTCCTTAAATAATGCAGCAAAGTCCTTAAATAATGCAGCAGAGTCCTTAAATAATGCAAGAAAGTCCTTAAATAATGCAGCAGAGTCCTTAAATAATGCAGCAAAGTCCTTAAATAATGCAGAAGAGTCCTTAAATAATGCAATAAAGTCCTTAAATAATGCAGCAAAGTCCTTAAATAATCCAGCCAAGTCCTTAAATAATGCAGCAGAGTCCTTAAATAATGCAGCAAAGTCCTTAAATGATGCAGCAGAGTCCTTAAATAATGCAGCAAAGTCCTTAAATAATCCAGCCAAGTCCTTAAATAATGCAGCAGAGTCCTTAAATAATGCAGCAAAGTCCTTAAATAATGCAGCAGAGTCCTTAAATAATGCAACAAAGTAATTAAATAATGCAGCAGAGTCCTTAAATAATGCAACAAAGTCCATAAATAATGCAGAAGAGTCCTTAAATAATCCAGACAAGTCCTTAAATAATGCAGCAGAGTCCTTAAATAATGCAGCAGATTACTGAAATACCGCAGCAGGGTCCTTAAATAATGCAGCAGAGTCCTTAAATAATGCAGCAAAGTCCTTAAATAATGCAGCAGAGTCCTTAAATAATCCAGCCAAGTCCTTAAATAATGCAGCAAATTCCTTATATAATGCAGCAAAGTCTTTAAATAATGCAATAAAGTCCATAAATAATGCAGCAAAGTCCTTAAATAATGCAGCAGAGTACTGAAATACCGCAGCAGGGTCCTTAAATAATGCAGCAGAGTCCTTAAATAATGCAACAAAGTCCTTAAATAATGCAGTAGATTACTGAAATACCGCAGCAGGGTCCTTAAATAATGCAGCAGAGTCCTTAAATAATGCAACAAAGTCCTTAAATAATGCAGCAGAGTCCTTACATAATGCAACATAGTCCTTAAATAATGCAGCAAAGTCCTTAAATAATGCAGCAGAGTCCTTAAATAATGCAAGAAAGTCCTTAAATAATGCAGCAGAGTCCTTAAATAATGCAGCAAAGTCCTTAAATAATGCAGAAGAGTCCTTAAATAATGCAATAAAGTCATTAAATAATGCAGCAAAGTCCTTAAATAATCCAGCCAAGTCCTTAAATAATGCAGCAGAGTCCTTAAATAATGCAGCAAAGTCCTTAAATGATGCAGCAGAGTCCTTAAATAATGCAGCAAAGTCCTTAAATAATCCAGCCAAGTCCTTAAATAATGCAGCAGAGTCCTTAAATAATGCAGCAAAGTCCTTAAATAATGCAGCAGAGTCCTTAAATAATGCAACAAAGTAATTAAATAATGCAGCAGAGTCCTTAAATAATGCAACAAAGTCCATAAATAATGCAGAAGAGTCCTTAAATAATCCAGACAAGTCCTTAAATAATGCAGCAGAGTCCTTAAATAATGCAGCAGATTACTGAAATACCGCAGCAGGGTCCTTAAATAATGCAGCAGAGTCCTTAAATAATGCAGCAAAGTCCTTAAATAATGCAGCAGAGTCCTTAAATAATGCAGCAAAGTCCTTAAATAATGCAGCAGAGTCCTTAAATAATGCAGCAAAGTCCTTAAATAATGCAACAAAGTCCTTAAATAATGCAGAAGAGTCCTTAAATAATGCAACAAAGTCCTTAAATAATGCAGCAGAGCCCTTAAATAATGCAACAAAGTACTTAAATAATGCAGCAGAGTCCTTAAGTACCGTATCAGAGTCCTTAAATAAAGCAGCAAAGTCCTTAAATAATGCAGCAGAGTCCTTAAATAATGCAGCAAAGTCATTAAATAATGCAGCAAAGTCCTTAAATAATGCAGCAGAGTCCTTAAATAATGCAACAAAGTCCTTAAATAATGCAACAAAGTCCTTAAATAATGCAGCAGAGTCCTTAAATAATGCAGCAAAGTCCTTAAATAATGCAACAAAGTCCTTAAATAATGCAGAAGAGTCCTTAAATAATGCAACAAAGTCCTTAAATAATGCAGCAGAGTCCTTAAATAATGCAACAAAGTACTTAAATAATGCAGCAGAGTCCTTAAGTACCGTATCAGAGTCCTTAAATAAAGCAGCAAAGTCCTTAAATAATGCAGCAGAGTCCTTAAATAATGCAGCAAAGTCATTAAATAATGCTGCAGAGTACTTAAATTCCGCAGCAAAGTCCTTAAATAATGCAGCAGAGTCCTTAAATAATGCTGCAAAGTCCTTAAATAATGCAACAAAGTCCTTAAATAATGCAGAAGAGTCCTTAAATAATGCAACAAAGTCCTTAAATAATGCAGCAGAGTCCTTAAATAATGCAACAAAGTACTTAAATAATGCAGCAGAGTCCTTAAGTACCGTAACAGAGTCCTTAAATAATGCAGCAAAGTCCTTAAATAATGCAGCAGATTACTGAAATACCACAGCAGGGTCCTTAAATAATGCAGCAGAGTCCTTAAATAATGCAACAAAGTCCTTAAATAATGCAGCAGAGTCCTTAAATAATGCAACAAAGTCCTTAAAAAATGCAGCAGAATCCTTAAATAATGCTGCAAAGTCCTTAAATAATGCAGCAGAGTCCTTAAATAATCCAGCCAAGTCTTTAAATAATGCAGCAGAGTACTTAAATAATGCAACAAAGTCCTTAAATAATGCAGAAGAGTCCTTAAATAATGCAGCAGAGTACTGAAATACCGCAGCAGGGTCCTTAAATAATGCAGCAGAGTCCTTAAATAATGCAACAAAGTCCTTAAATAATGCAGTAGATTACTAAAATACCGCAGCAGGGTCCTTAAATAATACAGCAGAGTCCTTAAATAATGCAACAAAGTACTTAAATAATGCAGCAGAGTCCTTAAATAATGCAACAAAGTCCTTAAATAATGCAGCAAAGTCCTTAAATAATGCAGCAGTCCTTAAATAATGCAACAAAGTCCTTAAATAATGCAGCATAGTCCTTAAATAATGCTGCAAAGTCCTTAAATAATGCAGCACAGTCCTTAAATAATCCAGCCAAGTCCTTAAATAATGCAGCAAATTCCTTAAATAATGCAGCAAAGTCTTTAAATAATGCAATAAAGTCCATAAATAATGCAGCAAAGTCCTTAAATAATGCAGCAGAGTACTGAAATACCGCAGCAGGGTCCTTAAATAATGCAGCAGAGTCCTTAAATAATGCAACAAAGTCCTTAAATAATGCAGTAGATTACTGAAATACCGCAGCAGGGTCCTTAAATAATGCAGCAGAGTCCTTAAATAATGCAACAAAGTCCTTAAATAATGCAGCAGAGTCCTTACATAATGCAACATAGTCCTTAAATAATGCAGCAAAGTCCTTAAATAATGCAGCAGAGTCCTTAAATAATGCAAGAAAGTCCTTAAATAATGCAGCAGAGTCCTTAAATAATGCAGCAAAGTCCTTAAATAATGCAGAAGAGTCCTTAAATAATGCAATAAAGTCCTTAAATAATGCAGCAAAGTCCTTAAATAATCCAGCCAAGTCCTTAAATAATGCAGCAGAGTCCTTAAATAATGCAGCAAAGTCCTTAAATGATGCAGCAGAGTCATTAAATAATGCAGCAAAGTCCTTAAATAATCCAGCCAAGTCCTTAAATAATGCAGCAGAGTCCTTAAATAATGCAGCAAAGTCCTTAAATAATGCAGCAGAGTCCTTAAATAATGCAACAAAGTAATTAAATAATGCAGCAGAGTCCTTAAATAATGCAACAAAGTCCATAAATAATGCAGAAGAGTCCTTAAATAATCCAGACAAGTCCTTAAATAATGCAGCAGAGTCCTTAAATAATGCAGCAGATTACTGAAATACCGCAGCAGGGTCCTTAAATAATGCAGCAGAGTCCTTAAATAATGCAGCAAAGTCCTTAAATAATGCAGCAGAGTCCTTAAATAATGCAGCAAAGTCCTTAAATAATGCAGCAGAGTCCTTAAATAATGCAGCAAAGTCCTTAAATAATGCAACAAAGTCCTTAAATAATGCAGAAGAGTCCTTAAATAATGCAACAAAGTCCTTAAATAATGCAGCAGAGTCCTTAAATAATGCAACAAAGTACTTAAATAATGCAGCAGAGTCCTTAAGTACCGTATCAGAGTCCTTAAATAAAGCAGCAAATTCCTTAAATAATGCAGCAAAGTCTTTAAATAATGCAATAAAGTCCATAAATAATGCAGAAAAGTCCTTAAATAATGCAGCAGAGTACTGAAATACCGCAGCAGCGTCCTTAAATAATGCAGCAGAGTCCTTAAATAATGCAACAAAGTCCTTAAATAATGCAGTAGATTACTGAAATACCGCAGCAGGGTCCTTAAATAATGCAGCAGAGTCCTTAAATAATGCAACAAAGTCCTTAAATAATGCAGCAGAGTCCTTACATAATGCAACATAGTCCTTAAATAATGCAGCAAAGTCCTTAAATAATGCAGCAGAGTCCTTAAATAATGCAAGAAAGTCCTTAAATAATGCAGCAGAGTCCTTAAATAATGCAGCAAAGTCCTTAAATAATGCAGAAGAGTCCTTAAATAATGCAATAAAGTCCTTAAATAATGCAGCAAAGTCCTTAAATAATCCAGCCAAGTCCTTAAATAATGCAGCAGAGTCCTTAAATAATGCAGCAAAGTCCTTAAATGATGCAGCAGAGTCCTTAAATAATGCAGCAAAGTCCTTAAATAATCCAGCCAAGTCCTTAAATAATGCAGCAGAGTCCTTAAATAATGCAGCAAAGTCCTTAAATAATGCAGCAGAGTCCTTAAATAATGCAACAAAGTAATTAAATAATGCAGCAGAGTCCTTAAATAATGCAACAAAGTCCATAAATAATGCAGAAGAGTCCTTAAATAATCCAGACAAGTCCTTAAATAATGCAGCAGAGTCCTTAAATAATGCAGCAGATTACTGAAATACCGCAGCAGGGTCCTTAAATAATGCAGCAGAGTCCTTAAATAATGCAGCAAAGTCCTTAAATAATGCAGCAGAGTCCTTAAATAATGCAGCAAAGTCCTTAAATAATGCAACAAAGGCCTTAAATAATGCAGAAGAGTCCTTAAATAATGCAACAAAGTCCTTAAATAATGCAGCAGAGTCCTTAAATAATGCAACAAAGTACTTAAATAATGCAGCAGATTACTGAAATACCGCAGCAGGGTCCTTAAATAATGCAGCAGAGTCCTTAAATAATGCAACAAAGTCCTTAAATAATGCAGCAGAGTCCTTAAATAATGCAACAAAGTCCTTAAATAATGCAGCAAATTCCTTAAATAATGCAGCAGAGTCCTTAAATAATCCAGCCAAGTCTTTAAATAATGCAGCAGAGTCCTTAAATAATGCAGCAAAGTCCTTAAATAATGCAACAAAGTCCTTAAATAATGCAGCAGAGTCCTTAAATAATGCAACAAAGTCCTTAAATAATGCAACAGAGTCCTTAAATAATGCAACAAAGTCCTTAAATAATGCAGCAGAGTCCTTAAATAATGCAGCAAAGTCCTTAAATAATGCAACAGAGTCCTTAAATAATGCAACAAAGTCCTTAAATAATGCAGCAGAGTCCTTAAATAATGCAGCAAAGTCCTTAAATAATGCAGCACAGTCCTTAAATAATCCAGCCAAGTCCTTAAATAATGCAGCAAATTCCTTAAATAATGCAGCAAAGTCTTTAAATAATGCAATAAAGTCCATAAATAATGCAGCAAAGTCCTTAAATAATGCAGCAGAGTACTGAAATACCGCAGCAGGGTCCTTAAATAATGCAGCAGAGTCCTTAAATAATGCAACAAAGTCCTTAAATAATGCAGCATAGTCCTTAAATAATGCAACAAAGTCCTTAAATAATGCAGCAGAGTCCTTAAATAATGCAGCAAATTCATTAAATAATGCAGCAGAGTCCTTAAATACTCCAGCCAAGTCTTTAAATAATGCAGCAGAGTCCTTAAATAATGCAGCAAAGTCCTTAAATAATGCAGCAGAGTCCTTAAATAATGCAGCAAAGTCCTTAAATAATGCAACAAAGTCCTTAAATAATGCAGAAGAGTCCTTAAATAATGCAACAAAGTCCTTAAATAATGCAGCAGAGTCCTTAAATAATGCAACAAAGTACTTAAATAATGCAGCAGAGTCCTTAAGTACCGTATCAGAGTCCTTAAATAAAGCAGCAAAGTCCTTAAATAATGCAGCAGAGTCCTTAAATAATGCAGCAAAGTCATTAAATAATGCTGCAGAGTACTTAAATTCCGCAGCAAAGTCCTTAAATAATGCAGCAGAGTCCTTAAATAATGCTGCAAAGTCCTTAAATAATGCAACAAAGTCCTTAAATAATGCAGAAGAGTCCTTAAATAATGCAACAAAGTCCTTAAATAATGCAGCAGAGTCCTTAAATAATGCAACAAAGTACTTAAATAATGCAGCAGAGTCCTTAAGTACCGTAACAGAGTCCTTAAATAATGCAGCAAAGTCCTTAAATAATGCAGCAGATTACTGAAATACCACAGCAGGGTCCTTAAATAATGCAGCAGAGTCCTTAAATAATGCAACAAAGTCCTTAAATAATGCAGCAGAGTCCTTAAATAATGCAACAAAGTCCTTAAAAAATGCAGCAGAATCCTTAAATAATGCAGCAAATTCCTTAAATAATGCAGCAGAGTCCTTAAATAATCCAGCCAAGTCTTTAAATAATGCAGCAGAGTACTTACATAATGCAGCAGAGTCCTTAAATAATGCAGCAAAGTCCTTAAATAATGCAACAAAGTACTTAAATAATGCTGCAGATTACTGAAATACCGCAGCAGGGTCCTTAAATAATGCAGCAGAGTCCTTAAATAATGCAACAAAGTCCTTAAATAATGCAGCAGAGTCCTTAAATAATGCAGCAAATTCCTTAAATAATGCAGCAGAGTCCTTAAATAATCCAGCCAAGTCTTTAAATAATGCAGCAGAGTCCTTAAATAATGCAGCAAAGTCCTTAAATAATGCAACAAAGTCCTTAAATAATGCAGCAGAGTCCTTAAATAATGCAACAAAGTCCTTAAATAATGCAACAGAGTCCTTAAATAATGCAACAAAGTCCTTAAATAATGCAGAAGAGTCCTTAAATAATGCAACAAAGTCCTTAAATAATGCAGCAGAGTCCTTAAATAATGCAACAAAGTACTTAAATAATGCAGCAGAGTCCTTAAGTACCGTATCAGAGTCCTTAAATAAAGCAGCAAATTCCTTAAATAATGCAGCAAAGTCTTTAAATAATGCAATAAAGTCCATAAATAATGCAGAAAAGTCCTTAAATAATGCAGCAGAGTACTGAAATACCGCAGCAGGGTCCTTAAATAATGCAGCAGAGTCCTTAAATAATGCAACAAAGTCCTTAAATAATGCAGTAGATTACTGAAATACCGCAGCAGGGTCCTTAAATAATGCAGCAGAGTCCTTAAATAATGCAACAAAGTCCTTAAATAATGCAGCAGAGTCCTTACATAATGCAACATAGTCCTTAAATAATGCAGCAAAGTCCTTAAATAATGCAGCAGAGTCCTTAAATAATGCAAGAAAGTCCTTAAATAATGCAGCAGAGTCCTTAAATAATGCAGCAAAGTCCTTAAATAATGCAGAAGAGTCCTTAAATAATGCAATAAAGTCCTTAAATAATGCAGCAAAGTCCTTAAATAATCCAGCCAAGTCCTTAAATAATGCAGCAGAGTCCTTAAATAATGCAGCAAAGTCCTTAAATGATGCAGCAGAGTCCTTAAATAATGCAGCAAAGTCCTTAAATAATCCAGCCAAGTCCTTAAATAATGCAGCAGAGTCCTTAAATAATGCAGCAAAGTCCTTAAATAATGCAGCAGAGTCCTTAAATAATGCAACAAAGTAATTAAATAATGCAGCAGAGTCCTTAAATAATGCAACAAAGTCCATAAATAATGCAGAAGAGTCCTTAAATAATCCAGACAAGTCCTTAAATAATGCAGCAGAGTCCTTAAATAATGCAGCAGATTACTGAAATACCGCAGCAGGGTCCTTAAATAATGCAGCAGAGTCCTTAAATAATGCAGCAAAGTCCTTAAATAATGCAGCAGAGTCCTTAAATAATCCAGCCAAGTCCTTAAATAATGCAGCAAATTCCTTATATAATGCAGCAAAGTCTTTAAATAATGCAATAAAGTCCATAAATAATGCAGCAAAGTCCTTAAATAATGCAGCAGAGTACTGAAATACCGCAGCAGGGTCCTTAAATAATGCAGCAGAGTCCTTAAATAATGCAACAAAGTCCTTAAATAATGCAGTAGATTACTGAAATACCGCAGCAGGGTCCTTAAATAATGCAGCAGAGTCCTTAAATAATGCAACAAAGTCCTTAAATAATGCAGCAGAGTCCTTACATAATGCAACATAGTCCTTAAATAATGCAGCAAAGTCCTTAAATAATGCAGCAGAGTCCTTAAATAATGCAAGAAAGTCCTTAAATAATGCAGCAGAGTCCTTAAATAATGCAGCAAAGTCCTTAAATAATGCAGAAGAGTCCTTAAATAATGCAATAAAGTCATTAAATAATGCAGCAAAGTCCTTAAATAATCCAGCCAAGTCCTTAAATAATGCAGCAGAGTCCTTAAATAATGCAGCAAAGTCCTTAAATGATGCAGCAGAGTCCTTAAATAATGCAGCAAAGTCCTTAAATAATCCAGCCAAGTCCTTAAATAATGCAGCAGAGTCCTTAAATAATGCAGCAAAGTCCTTAAATAATGCAGCAGAGTCCTTAAATAATGCAACAAAGTAATTAAATAATGCAGCAGAGTCCTTAAATAATGCAACAAAGTCCATAAATAATGCAGAAGAGTCCTTAAATAATCCAGACAAGTCCTTAAATAATGCAGCAGAGTCCTTAAATAATGCAGCAGATTACTGAAATACCGCAGCAGGGTCCTTAAATAATGCAGCAGAGTCCTTAAATAATGCAGCAAAGTCCTTAAATAATGCAGCAGAGTCCTTAAATAATGCAGCAAAGTCCTTAAATAATGCAGCAGAGTCCTTAAATAATGCAGCAAAGTCCTTAAATAATGCAACAAAGTCCTTAAATAATGCAGAAGAGTCCTTAAATAATGCAACAAAGTCCTTAAATAATGCAGCAGAGCCCTTAAATAATGCAACAAAGTACTTAAATAATGCAGCAGAGTCCTTAAGTACCGTATCAGAGTCCTTAAATAAAGCAGCAAAGTCCTTAAATAATGCAGCAGAGTCCTTAAATAATGCAGCAAAGTCATTAAATAATGCAGCAAAGTCCTTAAATAATGCAGCAGAGTCCTTAAATAATGCAACAAAGTCCTTAAATAATGCAACAAAGTCCTTAAATAATGCAGCAGAGTCCTTAAATAATGCAGCAAAGTCCTTAAATAATGCAACAAAGTCCTTAAATAATGCAGAAGAGTCCTTAAATAATGCAACAAAGTCCTTAAATAATGCAGCAGAGTCCTTAAATAATGCAACAAAGTACTTAAATAATGCAGCAGAGTCCTTAAGTACCGTATCAGAGTCCTTAAATAAAGCAGCAAAGTCCTTAAATAATGCAGCAGAGTCCTTAAATAATGCAGCAAAGTCATTAAATAATGCTGCAGAGTACTTAAATTCCGCAGCAAAGTCCTTAAATAATGCAGCAGAGTCCTTAAATAATGCTGCAAAGTCCTTAAATAATGCAACAAAGTCCTTAAATAATGCAGAAGAGTCCTTAAATAATGCAACAAAGTCCTTAAATAATGCAGCAGAGTCCTTAAATAATGCAACAAAGTACTTAAATAATGCAGCAGAGTCCTTAAGTACCGTAACAGAGTCCTTAAATAATGCAGCA
Source organism: Phyllobates terribilis (assembly GCF_046119375.1). Lineage (NCBI taxonomy): Eukaryota > Metazoa > Chordata > Amphibia > Anura > Dendrobatidae > Phyllobates > Phyllobates terribilis. The sequence continues at coordinate 1,697,389 of NW_027363048.1, forward strand.
AAGTCCTTAAATAATGCAGCAGATTACTGAAATACCACAGCAGGGTCCTTAAATAATGCAGCAGAGTCCTTAAATAATGCAACAAAGTCCTTAAATAATGCAGCAGAGTCCTTAAATAATGCAACAAAGTCCTTAAAAAATGCAGCAGAATCCTTAAATAATGCAGCAAATTCCTTAAATAATGCAGCAGAGTCCTTAAATAATCCAGCCAAGTCTTTAAATAATGCAGCAGAGTACTTACATAATGCAGCAGAGTCCTTAAATAATGCAGCAAAGTCCTTAAATAATGCAACAAAGTCCTTAAATAATGCAGAAGAGTCCTTAAATAATGCAGCAGAGTACTGAAATACCGCAGCAGGGTCCTTAAATAATGCAGCAGAGTCCTTAAATAATGCAACAAAGTCCTTAAATAATGCAGTAGATTACTAAAATACCGCAGCAGGGTCCTTAAATAATACAGCAGAGTCCTTAAATAATGCAACAAAGTACTTAAATAATGCAGCAGAGTCCTTAAATAATGCAACAAAGTCCTTAAATAATGCAGCAAAGTCCTTAAATAATGCAGCAGTCCTTAAATAATGCAACAAAGTCCTTAAATAATGCAGCATAGTCCTTAAATAATGCTGCAAAGTCCTTAAATAATGCAGCACAGTCCTTAAATAATCCAGCCAAGTCCTTAAATAATGCAGCAAATTCCTTAAATAATGCAGCAAAGTCTTTAAATAATGCAATAAAGTCCATAAATAATGCAGCAAAGTCCTTAAATAATGCAGCAGAGTACTGAAATACCGCAGCAGGGTCCTTAAATAATGCAGCAGAGTCCTTAAATAATGCAACAAAGTCCTTAAATAATGCAGTAGATTACTGAAATACCGCAGCAGGGTCCTTAAATAATGCAGCAGAGTCCTTAAATAATGCAACAAAGTCCTTAAATAATGCAGCAGAGTCCTTACATAATGCAACATAGTCCTTAAATAATGCAGCAAAGTCCTTAAATAATGCAGCAGAGTCCTTAAATAATGCAAGAAAGTCCTTAAATAATGCAGCAGAGTCCTTAAATAATGCAGCAAAGTCCTTAAATAATGCAGAAGAGTCCTTAAATAATGCAATAAAGTCCTTAAATAATGCAGCAAAGTCCTTAAATAATCCAGCCAAGTCCTTAAATAATGCAGCAGAGTCCTTAAATAATGCAGCAAAGTCCTTAAATGATGCAGCAGAGTCATTAAATAATGCAGCAAAGTCCTTAAATAATCCAGCCAAGTCCTTAAATAATGCAGCAGAGTCCTTAAATAATGCAGCAAAGTCCTTAAATAATGCAGCAGAGTCCTTAAATAATGCAACAAAGTAATTAAATAATGCAGCAGAGTCCTTAAATAATGCAACAAAGTCCATAAATAATGCAGAAGAGTCCTTAAATAATCCAGACAAGTCCTTAAATAATGCAGCAGAGTCCTTAAATAATGCAGCAGATTACTGAAATACCGCAGCAGGGTCCTTAAATAATGCAGCAGAGTCCTTAAATAATGCAGCAAAGTCCTTAAATAATGCAGCAGAGTCCTTAAATAATGCAGCAAAGTCCTTAAATAATGCAGCAGAGTCCTTAAATAATGCAGCAAAGTCCTTAAATAATGCAACAAAGTCCTTAAATAATGCAGAAGAGTCCTTAAATAATGCAACAAAGTCCTTAAATAATGCAGCAGAGTCCTTAAATAATGCAACAAAGTACTTAAATAATGCAGCAGAGTCCTTAAGTACCGTATCAGAGTCCTTAAATAAAGCAGCAAATTCCTTAAATAATGCAGCAAAGTCTTTAAATAATGCAATAAAGTCCATAAATAATGCAGAAAAGTCCTTAAATAATGCAGCAGAGTACTGAAATACCGCAGCAGCGTCCTTAAATAATGCAGCAGAGTCCTTAAATAATGCAACAAAGTCCTTAAATAATGCAGTAGATTACTGAAATACCGCAGCAGGGTCCTTAAATAATGCAGCAGAGTCCTTAAATAATGCAACAAAGTCCTTAAATAATGCAGCAGAGTCCTTACATAATGCAACATAGTCCTTAAATAATGCAGCAAAGTCCTTAAATAATGCAGCAGAGTCCTTAAATAATGCAAGAAAGTCCTTAAATAATGCAGCAGAGTCCTTAAATAATGCAGCAAAGTCCTTAAATAATGCAGAAGAGTCCTTAAATAATGCAATAAAGTCCTTAAATAATGCAGCAAAGTCCTTAAATAATCCAGCCAAGTCCTTAAATAATGCAGCAGAGTCCTTAAATAATGCAGCAAAGTCCTTAAATGATGCAGCAGAGTCCTTAAATAATGCAGCAAATTCCTTAAATAATCCAGCCAAGTCCTTAAATAATGCAGCAGAGTCCTTAAATAATGCAGCAAAGTCCTTAAATAATGCAGCAGAGTCCTTAAATAATGCAACAAAGTAATTAAATAATGCAGCAGAGTCCTTAAATAATGCAACAAAGTCCATAAATAATGCAGAAGAGTCCTTAAATAATCCAGACAAGTCCTTAAATAATGCAGCAGAGTCCTTAAATAATGCAGCAGATTACTGAAATACCGCAGCAGGGTCCTTAAATAATGCAGCAGAGTCCTTAAATAATGCAGCAAAGTCCTTAAATAATGCAGCAGAGTCCTTAAATAATGCAGCAAAGTCCTTAAATAATGCAACAAAGGCCTTAAATAATGCAGAAGAGTCCTTAAATAATGCAACAAAGTCCTTAAATAATGCAGCAGAGTCCTTAAATAATGCAACAAAGTACTTAAATAATGCAGCAGATTACTGAAATACCGCAGCAGGGTCCTTAAATAATGCAGCAGAGTCCTTAAATAATGCAACAAAGTCCTTAAATAATGCAGCAGAGTCCTTAAATAATGCAACAAAGTCCTTAAATAATGCAGCAAATTCCTTAAATAATGCAGCAGAGTCCTTAAATAATCCAGCCAAGTCTTTAAATAATGCAGCAGAGTCCTTAAATAATGCAGCAAAGTCCTTAAATAATGCAACAAAGTCCTTAAATAATGCAGCAGAGTCCTTAAATAATGCAACAAAGTCCTTAAATAATGCAACAGAGTCCTTAAATAATGCAACAAAGTCCTTAAATAATGCAGCAGAGTCCTTAAATAATGCAGCAAAGTCCTTAAATAATGCAACAGAGTCCTTAAATAATGCAACAAAGTCCTTAAATAATGCAGCAGAGTCCTTAAATAATGCAGCAAAGTCCTTAAATAATGCAGCACAGTCCTTAAATAATCCAGCCAAGTCCTTAAATAATGCAGCAAATTCCTTAAATAATGCAGCAAAGTCTTTAAATAATGCAATAAAGTCCATAAATAATGCAGCAAAGTCCTTAAATAATGCAGCAGAGTACTGAAATACCGCAGCAGGGTCCTTAAATAATGCAGCAGAGTCCTTAAATAATGCAACAAAGTCCTTAAATAATGCAGCATAGTCCTTAAATAATGCAACAAAGTCCTTAAATAATGCAGCAGAGTCCTTAAATAATGCAGCAAATTCATTAAATAATGCAGCAGAGTCCTTAAATACTCCAGCCAAGTCTTTAAATAATGCAGCAGAGTCCTTAAATAATGCAGCAAAGTCCTTAAATAATGCAGCAGAGTCCTTAAATAATGCAGCAAAGTCCTTAAATAATGCAACAAAGTCCTTAAATAATGCAGAAGAGTCCTTAAATAATGCAACAAAGTCCTTAAATAATGCAGCAGAGTCCTTAAATAATGCAACAAAGTACTTAAATAATGCAGCAGAGTCCTTAAGTACCGTATCAGAGTCCTTAAATAAAGCAGCAAAGTCCTTAAATAATGCAGCAGAGTCCTTAAATAATGCAGCAAAGTCATTAAATAATGCTGCAGAGTACTTAAATTCCGCAGCAAAGTCCTTAAATAATGCAGCAGAGTCCTTAAATAATGCTGCAAAGTCCTTAAATAATGCAACAAAGTCCTTAAATAATGCAGAAGAGTCCTTAAATAATGCAACAAAGTCCTTAAATAATGCAGCAGAGTCCTTAAATAATGCAACAAAGTACTTAAATAATGCAGCAGAGTCCTTAAGTACCGTAACAGAGTCCTTAAATAATGCAGCAAAGTCCTTAAATAATGCAGCAGATTACTGAAATACCACAGCAGGGTCCTTAAATAATGCAGCAGAGTCCTTAAATAATGCAACAAAGTCCTTAAATAATGCAGCAGAGTCCTTAAATAATGCAACAAAGTCCTTAAAAAATGCAGCAGAATCCTTAAATAATGCAGCAAATTCCTTAAATAATGCAGCAGAGTCCTTAAATAATCCAGCCAAGTCTTTAAATAATGCAGCAGAGTACTTACATAATGCAGCAGAGTCCTTAAATAATGCAGCAAAGTCCTTAAATAATGCAACAAAGTACTTAAATAATGCAGCAGATTACTGAAATACCGCAGCAGGGTCCTTAAATAATGCAGCAGAGTCCTTAAATAATGCAACAAAGTCCTTAAATAATGCAGCAGAGTCCTTAAATAATGCAGCAAATTCCTTAAATAATGCAGCAGAGTCCTTAAATAATCCAGCCAAGTCTTTAAATAATGCAGCAGAGTCCTTAAATAATGCAGCAAAGTCCTTAAATAATGCAACAAAGTCCTTAAATAATGCAGCAGAGTCCTTAAATAATGCAACAAAGTCCTTAAATAATGCAACAGAGTCCTTAAATAATGCAACAAAGTCCTTAAATAATGCAGCAGAGTCCTTAAATAATGCAGCAAAGTCCTTAAATAATGCAACAGAGTCCTTAAATAATGCAACAAAGTCCTTAAATAATGCAGCAGAGTCCTTAAATAATGCAGCAAAGTCCTTAAATAATGCAGCACAGTCCTTAAATAATCCAGCCAAGTCCTTAAATAATGCAGCAAATTCCTTAAATAATGCAGCAAAGTCTTTAAATAATGCAATAAAGTCCATAAATAATGCAGCAAAGTCCTTAAATAATGCAGCAGAGTACTGAAATACCGCAGCAGGGTCCTTAAATAATGCAGCAGAGTCCTTAAATAATGCAACAAAGTCCTTAAATAATGCAGCATAGTCCTTAAATAATGCAACAAAGTCCTTAAATAATGCAGCAGAGTCCTTAAATAATGCAGCAAATTCATTAAATAATGCAGCAGAGTCCTTAAATACTCCAGCCAAGTCTTTAAATAATGCAGCAGAGTCCTTAAATAATGCAGCAAAGTCCTTAAATAATGCAGCAGAGTCCTTAAATAATGCAGCAAAGTCCTTAAATAATGCAGCAGAGTCCTTAAATAATGCAACAAAGTCCTTAAATAATGCAACAAAGTCCTTAAATAATGCAGCAGAGTCCTTAAATAATGCAGCAAAGTCCTTAAATAATGCAACAAAGTCCTTAAATAATGCAGAAGAGTCCTTAAATAATGCAACAAAGTCCTTAAATAATGCAGCAGAGTCCTTAAATAATGCAACAAAGTACTTAAATAATGCAGCAGAGTCCTTAAGTACCGTATCAGAGTCCTTAAATAAAGCAGCAAAGTCCTTAAATAATGCAGCAGAGTCCTTAAATAATGCAGCAAAGTCATTAAATAATGCTGCAGAGTACTTAAATTCCGCAGCAAAGTCCTTAAATAATGCAGCAGAGTCCTTATATAATGCTGCAAAGTCCTTAAATAATGCAACAAAGTCCTTAAATAATGCAGAAGAGTCCTTAAATAATGCAACAAAGTCCTTAAATAATGCAGCAGAGTCCTTAAATAATGCAACAAAGTACTTAAATAATGCAGCAGAGTCCTTAAGTACCGTAACAGAGTCCTTAAATAATGCAGCAAAGTCCTTAAATAATGCAGCAGATTACTGAAATACCACAGCAGGGTCCTTAAATAATGCAGCAGAGTCCTTAAATAATGCAACAAAGTCCTTAAATAATGCAGCAGAGTCCTTAAATAATGCAACAAAGTCCTTAAAAAATGCAGCAGAATCCTTAAATAATGCAGCAAATTCCTTAAATAATGCAGCAGAGTCCTTAAATAATCCAGCCAAGTCTTTAAATAATGCAGCAGAGTACTTACATAATGCAGCAGAGTCCTTAAATAATGCAGCAAAGTCCTTAAATAATGCAACAAAGTCCTTAAATAATGCAGAAGAGTCCTTAAATAATGCAGCAGAGTACTGAAATACCGCAGCAGGGTCCTTAAATAATGCAGCAGAGTCCTTAAATAATGCAACAAAGTCCTTAAATAATGCAGTAGATTACTAAAATACCGCAGCAGGGTCCTTAAATAATACAGCAGAGTCCTTAAATAATGCAACAAAGTACTTAAATAATGCAGCAGAGTCCTTAAATAATGCAACAAAGTCCTTAAATAATGCAGCAAAGTCCTTAAATAATGCAGCAGTCCTTAAATAATGCAACAAAGTCCTTAAATAATGCAGCATAGTCCTTAAATAATGCTGCAAAGTCCTTAAATAATGCAGCACAGTCCTTAAATAATCCAGCCAAGTCCTTAAATAATGCAGCAAATTCCTTAAATAATGCAGCAAAGTCTTTAAATAATGCAATAAAGTCCATAAATAATGCAGCAAAGTCCTTAAATAATGCAGCAGAGTACTGAAATACCGCAGCAGGGTCCTTAAATAATGCAGCAGAGTCCTTAAATAATGCAACAAAGTCCTTAAATAATGCAGTAGATTACTGAAATACCGCAGCAGGGTCCTTAAATAATGCAGCAGAGTCCTTAAATAATGCAACAAAGTCCTTAAATAATGCAGCAGAGTCCTTACATAATGCAACATAGTCGTTAAATAATGCAGCAAAGTCCTTAAATAATGCAGCAGAGTCCTTAAATAATGCAAGAAAGTCCTTAAATAATGCAGCAGAGTCCTTAAATAATGCAGCAAAGTCCTTAAATAATGCAGAAGAGTCCTTAAATAATGCAATAAAGTCCTTAAATAATGCAGCAAAGTCCTTAAATAATCCAGCCAAGTCCTTAAATAATGCAGCAGAGTCCTTAAATAATGCAGCAAAGTCCTTAAATGATGCAGCAGAGTCATTAAATAATGCAGCAAAGTCCTTAAATAATCCAGCCAAGTCCTTAAATAATGCAGCAGAGTCCTTAAATAATGCAGCAAAGTCCTTAAATAATGCAGCAGAGTCCTTAAATAATGCAACAAAGTAATTAAATAATGCAGCAGAGTCCTTAAATAATGCAACAAAGTCCATAAATAATGCAGAAGAGTCCTTAAATAATCCAGACAAGTCCTTAAATAATGCAGCAGAGTCCTTAAATAATGCAGCAGATTACTGAAATACCGCAGCAGGGTCCTTAAATAATGCAGCAGAGTCCTTAAATAATGCAGCAAAGTCCTTAAATAATGCAGCAGAGTCCTTAAATAATGCAGCAAAGTCCTTAAATAATGCAGCAGAGTCCTTAAATAATGCAGCAAAGTCCTTAAATAATGCAACAAAGTCCTTAAATAATGCAGAAGAGTCCTTAAATAATGCAACAAAGTCCTTAAATAATGCAGCAGAGTCCTTAAATAATGCAACAAAGTACTTAAATAATGCAGCAGAGTCCTTAAGTACCGTATCAGAGTCCTTAAATAAAGCAGCAAATTCCTTAAATAATGCAGCAAAGTCTTTAAATAATGCAATAAAGTCCATAAATAATGCAGAAAAGTCCTTAAATAATGCAGCAGAGTACTGAAATACCGCAGCAGCGTCCTTAAATAATGCAGCAGAGTCCTTAAATAATGCAACAAAGTCCTTAAATAATGCAGTAGATTACTGAAATACCGCAGCAGGGTCCTTAAATAATGCAGCAGAGTCCTTAAATAATGCAACAAAGTCCTTAAATAATGCAGCAGAGTCCTTACATAATGCAACATAGTCCTTAAATAATGCAGCAAAGTCCTTAAATAATGCAGCAGAGTCCTTAAATAATGCAAGAAAGTCCTTAAATAATGCAGCAGAGTCCTTAAATAATGCAGCAAAGTCCTTAAATAATGCAGAAGAGTCCTTAAATAATGCAATAAAGTCCTTAAATAATGCAGCAAAGTCCTTAAATAATCCAGCCAAGTCCTTAAATAATGCAGCAGAGTCCTTAAATAATGCAGCAAAGTCCTTAAATGATGCAGCAGAGTCCTTAAATAATGCAGCAAAGTCCTTAAATAATCCAGCCAAGTCCTTAAATAATGCAGCAGAGTCCTTAAATAATGCAGCAAAGTCCTTAAATAATGCAGCAGAGTCCTTAAATAATGCAACAAAGTAATTAAATAATGCAGCAGAGTCCTTAAATAATGCAACAAAGTCCATAAATAATGCAGAAGAGTCCTTAAATAATCCAGACAAGTCCTTAAATAATGCAGCAGAGTCCTTAAATAATGCAGCAGATTACTGAAATACCGCAGCAGGGTCCTTAAATAATGCAGCAGAGTCCTTAAATAATGCAGCAAAGTCCTTAAATAATGCAGCAGAGTCCTTAAATAATGCAGCAAAGTCCTTAAATAATGCAACAAAGGCCTTAAATAATGCAGAAGAGTCCTTAAATAATGCAACAAAGTCCTTAAATAATGCAGCAGAGTCCTTAAATAATGCAACAAAGTACTTAAATAATGCAGCAGATTACTGAAATACCGCAGCAGGGTCCTTAAATAATGCAGCAGAGTCCTTAAATAATGCAACAAAGTCCTTAAATAATGCAGCAGAGTCCTTAAATAATGCAACAAAGTCCTTAAATAATGCAGCAAATTCCTTAAATAATGCAGCAGAGTCCTTAAATAATCCAGCCAAGTCTTTAAATAATGCAGCAGAGTCCTTAAATAATGCAGCAAAGTCCTTAAATAATGCAACAAAGTCCTTAAATAATGCAGCAGAGTCCTTAAATAATGCAACAAAGTCCTTAAATAATGCAACAGAGTCCTTAAATAATGCAACAAAGTCCTTAAATAATGCAGCAGAGTCCTTAAATAATGCAGCAAAGTCCTTAAATAATGCAACAGAGTCCTTAAATAATGCAACAAAGTCCTTAAATAATGCAGCAGAGTCCTTAAATAATGCAGCAAAGTCCTTAAATAATGCAGCACAGTCCTTAAATAATCCAGCCAAGTCCTTAAATAATGCAGCAAATTCCTTAAATAATGCAGCAAAGTCTTTAAATAATGCAATAAAGTCCATAAATAATGCAGCAAAGTCCTTAAATAATGCAGCAGAGTACTGAAATACCGCAGCAGGGTCCTTAAATAATGCAGCAGAGTCCTTAAATAATGCAACAAAGTCCTTAAATAATGCAGCATAGTCCTTAAATAATGCAACAAAGTCCTTAAATAATGCAGCAGAGTCCTTAAATAATGCAGCAAATTCATTAAATAATGCAGCAGAGTCCTTAAATACTCCAGCCAAGTCTTTAAATAATGCAGCAGAGTCCTTAAATAATGCAGCAAAGTCCTTAAATAATGCAGCAGAGTCCTTAAATAATGCAGCAAAGTCCTTAAATAATGCAACAAAGTCCTTAAATAATGCAGAAGAGTCCTTAAATAATGCAACAAAGTCCTTAAATAATGCAGCAGAGTCCTTAAATAATGCAACAAAGTACTTAAATAATGCAGCAGAGTCCTTAAGTACCGTATCAGAGTCCTTAAATAAAGCAGCAAAGTCCTTAAATAATGCAGCAGAGTCCTTAAATAATGCAGCAAAGTCATTAAATAATGCTGCAGAGTACTTAAATTCCGCAGCAAAGTCCTTAAATAATGCAGCAGAGTCCTTAAATAATGCTGCAAAGTCCTTAAATAATGCAACAAAGTCCTTAAATAATGCAGAAGAGTCCTTAAATAATGCAACAAAGTCCTTAAATAATGCAGCAGAGTCCTTAAATAATGCAACAAAGTACTTAAATAATGCAGCAGAGTCCTTAAGTACCGTAACAGAGTCCTTAAATAATGCAGCAAAGTCCTTAAATAATGCAGCAGATTACTGAAATACCACAGCAGGGTCCTTAAATAATGCAGCAGAGTCCTTAAATAATGCAACAAAGTCCTTAAATAATGCAGCAGAGTCCTTAAATAATGCAACAAAGTCCTTAAAAAATGCAGCAGAATCCTTAAATAATGCAGCAAATTCCTTAAATAATGCAGCAGAGTCCTTAAATAATCCAGCCAAGTCTTTAAATAATGCAGCAGAGTACTTACATAATGCAGCAGAGTCCTTAAATAATGCAGCAAAGTCCTTAAATAATGCAACAAAGTACTTAAATAATGCAGCAGATTACTGAAATACCGCAGCAGGGTCCTTAAATAATGCAGCAGAGTCCTTAAATAATGCAACAAAGTCCTTAAATAATGCAGCAGAGTCCTTAAATAATGCAGCAAATTCCTTAAATAATGCAGCAGAGTCCTTAAATAATCCAGCCAAGTCTTTAAATAATGCAGCAGAGTCCTTAAATAATGCAGCAAAGTCCTTAAATAATGCAACAAAGTCCTTAAATAATGCAGCAGAGTCCTTAAATAATGCAACAAAGTCCTTAAATAATGCAACAGAGTCCTTAAATAATGCAACAAAGTCCTTAAATAATGCAGCAGAGTCCTTAAATAATGCAGCAAAGTCCTTAAATAATGCAACAGAGTCCTTAAATAATGCAACAAAGTCCTTAAATAATGCAGCAGAGTCCTTAAATAATGCAGCAAAGTCCTTAAATAATGCAGCACAGTCCTTAAATAATCCAGCCAAGTCCTTAAATAATGCAGCAAATTCCTTAAATAATGCAGCAAAGTCTTTAAATAATGCAATAAAGTCCATAAATAATGCAGCAAAGTCCTTAAATAATGCAGCAGAGTACTGAAATACCGCAGCAGGGTCCTTAAATAATGCAGCAGAGTCCTTAAATAATGCAACAAAGTCCTTAAATAATGCAGCATAGTCCTTAAATAATGCAACAAAGTCCTTAAATAATGCAGCAGAGTCCTTAAATAATGCAGCAAATTCATTAAATAATGCAGCAGAGTCCTTAAATACTCCAGCCAAGTCTTTAAATAATGCAGCAGAGTCCTTAAATAATGCAGCAAAGTCCTTAAATAATGCAGCAGAGTCCTTAAATAATGCAGCAAAGTCCTTAAATAATGCAACAAAGTCCTTAAATAATGCAGAAGAGTCCTTAAATAATGCAACAAAGTCCTTAAATAATGCAGCAGAGTCCTTAAATAATGCAACAAAGTACTTAAATAATGCAGCAGAGTCCTTAAGTACCGTATCAGAGTCCTTAAATAAAGCAGCAAAGTCCTTAAATAATGCAGCAGAGTCCTTAAATAATGCAGCAAAGTCATTAAATAATGCTGCAGAGTACTTAAATTCCGCAGCAAAGTCCTTAAATAATGCAGCAGAGTCCTTAAATAATGCTGCAAAGTCCTTAAATAATGCAACAAAGTCCTTAAATAATGCAGAAGAGTCCTTAAATAATGCAACAAAGTCCTTAAATAATGCAGCAGAGTCCTTAAATAATGCAACAAAGTACTTAAATAATGCAGCAGAGTCCTTAAGTACCGTAACAGAGTCCTTAAATAATGCAGCAAAGTCCTTAAATAATGCAGCAGATTACTGAAATACCACAGCAGGGTCCTTAAATAATGCAGCAGAGTCCTTAAATAATGCAACAAAGTCCTTAAATAATGCAGCAGAGTCCTTAAATAATGCAACAAAGTCCTTAAAAAATGCAGCAGAATCCTTAAATAATGCAGCAAATTCCTTAAATAATGCAGCAGAGTCCTTAAATAATCCAGCCAAGTCTTTAAATAATGCAGCAGAGTACTTACATAATGCAGCAGAGTCCTTAAATAATGCAGCAAAGTCCTTAAATAATGCAACAAAGTCCTTAAATAATGCAGAAGAGTCCTTAAATAATGCAGCAGAGTCCTTAAATAATGCAACAAAGTCCTTAAATAATGCAGTAGATTACTAAAATACCGCAGCAGGGTCCTTAAATAATGCAGCAGAGTCCTTAAATAATGCAACAAAGTACTTAAATAATGCAGCAGAGTCCTTAAATAATGCAACAAAGTCCTTAAATAATGCAGCAAAGTCCTTAAATAATGCAGCAGTCCTTAAATAATGCTACAAAGTCCTTAAATAATGCAGCATAGTCCTTAAATAATGCTGCAAAGTCCTTAAATAATGCAGCACAGTCCTTAAATAATCCAGCCAAGTCCTTAAATAATGCAGCAAATTCCTTATATAATGCAGCAAAGTCTTTAAATAATGCAATAAAGTCCATAAATAATGCAGCAAAGTCCTTAAATAATGCAGCAGAGTACTGAAATACCGCAGCAGGGTCCTTAAATAATGCAGCAGAGTCCTTAAATAATGCAACAAAGTCCTTAAATAATGCAGTAGATTACTGAAATACCGCAGCAGGGTCCTTAAATAATGCAGCAGAGTCCTTAAATAATGCAACAAAGTCCTTAAATAATGCAGCAGAGTCCTTACATAATGCAACATAGTCCTTAAATAATGCAGCAAAGTCCTTAAATAATGCAGCAGAGTCCTTAAATAATGCAAGAAAGTCCTTAAATAATGCAGCAGAGTCCTTAAATAATGCAGCAAAGTCCTTAAATAATGCAGAAGAGTCCTTAAATAATGCAATAAAGTCATTAAATAATGCAGCAAAGTCCTTAAATAATCCAGCCAAGTCCTTAAATAATGCAGCAGAGTCCTTAAATAATGCAGCAAAGTCCTTAAATGATGCAGCAGAGTCCTTAAATAATGCAGCAAAGTCCTTAAATAATCCAGCCAAGTCCTTAAATAATGCAGCAGAGTCCTTAAATAATGCAGCAAAGTCCTTAAATAATGCAGCAGAGTCCTTAAATAATGCAACAAAGTAATTAAATAATGCAGCAGAGTCCTTAAATAATGCAACAAAGTCCATAAATAATGCAGAAGAGTCCTTAAATAATCCAGACAAGTCCTTAAATAATGCAGCAGAGTCCTTAAATAATGCAGCAGATTACTGAAATACCGCAGCAGGGTCCTTAAATAATGCAGCAGAGTCCTTAAATAATGCAGCAAAGTCCTTAAATAATGCAGCAGAGTCCTTAAATAATGCAGCAAAGTCCTTAAATAATGCAGCAGAGTCCTTAAATAATGCAGCAAAGTCCTTAAATAATGCAACAAAGTCCTTAAAAAATGCAGAAGAGTCCTTAAATAATGCAACAAAGTCCTTAAATAATGCAGCAGAGCCCTTAAATAATGCAACAAAGTACTTAAATAATGCAGCAGAGTCCTTAAGTACCGTATCAGAGTCCTTAAATAAAGCAGCAAAGTCCTTAAATAATGCAGCAGAGTCCTTAAATAATGCAGCAAAGTCATTAAATAATGCAGCAAAGTCCTTAAATAATGCAGCAGAGTCCTTAAATAATGCAGCAAAGTCCTTAAATAATGCAACAAAGTCCTTAAATAATGCAACAAAGTCCTTATATAATGCAGCAGAGTCCTTAAATAATGCAGCAAAGTCCTTAAATAATGCAACAAAGTCCTTAAATAATGCAGAAGAGTCCTTAAATAATGCAACAAAGTCCTTAAATAATGCAGCAGAGTCCTTAAATAATGCAACAAAGTACTTAAATAATGCAGCAGAGTCCTTAAGTACCGTATCAGAGTCCTTAAATAAAGCAGCAAAGTCCTTAAATAATGCAGCAGAGTCCTTAAATAATGCAGCAAAGTCATTAAATAATGCTGCAGAGTACTTAAATTCCGCAGCAAAGTCATTAAATAATGCAGCAGAGTCCTTAAATAATGCTGCAAAGTCCTTAAATAATGCAACAAAGTCCTTAAATAATGCAGAAGAGTCCTTAAATAATGCAACAAAGTCCTTAAATAATGCAGCAGAGTCCTTAAATAATGCAACAAAGTACTTAAATAATGCAGCAGAGTCCTTAAGTACCGTAACAGAGTCCTTAAATAATGCAGCAAAGTCCTTAAATAATGCAGCAGATTACTGAAATACCACAGCAGGGTCCTTAAATAATGCAGCAGAGTCCTTAAATAATGCAACAAAGTCCTTAAATAATGCAGCAGAGTCCTTAAATAATGCAACAAAGTCCTTAAAAAATGCAGCAGAATCCTTAAATAATGCAGCAAATTCCTTAAATAATGCAGCAGAGTCCTTAAATAATCCAGCCAAGTCTTTAAATAATGCAGCAGAGTACTTACATAATGCAGCAGAGTCCTTAAATAATGCAGCAAAGTCCTTAAATAATGCAACAAAGTCCTTAAATAATGCAGAAGAGTCCTTAAATAATGCAGCAGAGTACTGAAATACCGCAGCAGGGTCCTTAAATAATGCAGCAGAGTCCTTAAATAATGCAACAAAGTCCTTAAATAATGCAGTAGATTACTAAAATACCGCAGCAGGGTCCTTAAATAATACAGCAGAGTCCTTAAATAATGCAACAAAGTACTTAAATAATGCAGCAGAGTCCTTAAATAATGCAACAAAGTCCTTAAATAATGCAGCAAAGTCCTTAAATAATGCAGCAGTCCTTAAATAATGCAACAAAGTCCTTAAATAATGCAGCATAGTCCTTAAATAATGCTGCAAAGTCCTTAAATAATGCAGCACAGTCCTTAAATAATCCAGCCAAGTCCTTAAATAATGCAGCAAATTCCTTAAATAATGCAGCAAAGTCTTTAAATAATGCAATAAAGTCCATAAATAATGCAGCAAAGTCCTTAAATAATGCAGCAGAGTACTGAAATACCGCAGCAGGGTCCTTAAATAATGCAGCAGAGTCCTTAAATAATGCAACAAAGTCCTTAAATAATGCAGTAGATTACTGAAATACCGCAGCAGGGTCCTTAAATAATGCAGCAGATTCCTTAAATAATGCAACAAAGTCCTTAAATAATGCAGCAGAGTCCTTACATAATGCAACATAGTCCTTAAATAATGCAGCAAAGTCCTTAAATAATGCAGCAGAGTCCTTAAATAATGCAAGAAAGTCCTTAAATAATGCAGCAGAGTCCTTAAATAATGCAGCAAAGTCCTTAAATAATGCAGAAGAGTCCTTAAATAATGCAATAAAGTCCTTAAATAATGCAGCAAAGTCCTTAAATAATCCAGCCAAGTCCTTAAATAATGCAGCAGAGTCCTTAAATAATGCAGCAAAGTCCTTAAATGATGCAGCAGAGTCCTTAAATAATGCAGCAAAGTCCTTAAATAATCCAGCCAAGTCCTTAAATAATGCAGCAGAGTCCTTAAATAATGCAGCAAAGTCCTTAAATAATGCAGCAGAGTCCTTAAATAATGCAACAAAGTAATTAAATAATGCAGCAGAGTCCTTAAATAATGCAACAAAGTCCATAAATAATGCAGAAGAGTCCTTAAATAATCCAGACAAGTCCTTAAATAATGCAGCAGAGTCCTTAAATAATGCAGCAGATTACTGAAATACCGCAGCAGGGTCCTTAAATAATGCAGCAGAGTCCTTAAATAATGCAGCAAAGTCCTTAAATAATGCAGCAGAGTCCTTAAATAATGCAGCAAAGTCCTTAAATAATGCAGCAGAGTCCTTAAATAATGCAGCAAAGTCCTTAAATAATGCAACAAAGTCCTTAAATAATGCAGAAGAGTCCTTAAATAATGCAACAAAGTCCTTAAATAATGCAGCAGATTACTGAAATACCACAGCAGGGTCCTTAAATAATGCAGCAGAGTCCTTAAATAATGCAACAAAGTCCTTAAATAATGCAGCAGAGTCCTTAAATAATGCAACAAAGTCCTTAAAAAATGCAGCAGAATCCTTAAATAATGCAGCAAATTCCTTAAATAATGCAGCAGAGTCCTTAAATAATCCAGCCAAGTCTTTAAATAATGCAGCAGAGTACTTACATAATGCAGCAGAGTCCTTAAATAATGCAGCAAAGTCCTTAAATAATGCAACAAAGTCCTTAAATAATGCAGAAGAGTCCTTAAATAATGCAGCAGAGTACTGAAATACCGCAGCAGGGTCCTTAAATAATGCAGCAGAGTCCTTAAATAATGCAACAAAGTCCTTAAATAATGCAGTAGATTACTAAAATACCGCAGCAGGGTCCTTAAATAATGCAGCAGAGTCCTTAAATAATGCAACAAAGTACTTAAATAATGCAGCAGAGTCCTTAAATAATGCAACAAAGTCCTTAAATAATGCAGCAAAGTCCTTAAATAATGCAGCAGTCCTTAAATAATGCAACAAAGTCCTTAAATAATGCAGCATAGTCCTTAAATAATGCTGCAAAGTCCTTAAATAATGCAGCACAGTCCTTAAATAATCCAGCCAAGTCCTTAAATAATGCAGCAAATTCCTTATATAATGCAGCAAAGTCTTTAAATAATGCAATAAAGTCCATAAATAATGCAGCAAAGTCCTTAAATAATGCAGCAGAGT
This sequence comes from Phyllobates terribilis, assembly GCF_046119375.1. Classification (NCBI taxonomy): domain Eukaryota; kingdom Metazoa; phylum Chordata; class Amphibia; order Anura; family Dendrobatidae; genus Phyllobates; species Phyllobates terribilis. The sequence goes on from NW_027363048.1 coordinate 1,713,805, forward strand.
ACTGAAATACCGCAGCAGGGTCCTTAAATAATGCAGCAGAGTCCTTAAATAATGCAACAAAGTCCTTAAATAATGCAGTAGATTACTGAAATACCGCAGCAGGGTCCTTAAATAATGCAGCAGAGTCCTTAAATAATGCAACAAAGTCCTTAAATAATGCAGCAGAGTCCTTACATAATGCAACATAGTCCTTAAATAATGCAGCAAAGTCCTTAAATAATGCAGCAGAGTCTTAAATAATGCAAGAAAGTCCTTAAATAATGCAGCAGAGTCCTTAAATAATGCAGCAAAGTCCTTAAATAATGCAGAAGAGTCCTTAAATAATGCAATAAAGTCATTAAATAATGCAGCAAAGTCCTTAAATAATCCAGCCAAGTCCTTAAATAATGCAGCAGAGTCCTTAAATAATGCAGCAAAGTCCTTAAATGATGCAGCAGAGTCCTTAAATAATGCAGCAAAGTCCTTAAATAATCCAGCCAAGTCCTTAAATAATGCAGCAGAGTCCTTAAATAATGCAGCAAAGTCCTTAAATAATGCAGCAGAGTCCTTAAATAATGCAACAAAGTAATTAAATAATGCAGCAGAGTCCTTAAATAATGCAACAAAGTCCATAAATAATGCAGAAGAGTCCTTAAATAATCCAGACAAGTCCTTAAATAATGCAGCAGAGTCCTTAAATAATGCAGCAGATTACTGAAATACCGCAGCAGGGTCCTTAAATAATGCAGCAGAGTCCTTAAATAATGCAGCAAAGTCCTTAAATAATGCAGCAGAGTCCTTAAATAATGCAGCAAAGTCCTTAAATAATGCAGCAGAGTCCTTAAATAATGCAGCAAAGTCCTTAAATAATGCAACAAAGTCCTTAAATAATGCAGAAGAGTCCTTAAATAATGCAACAAAGTCCTTAAATAATGCAGCAGAGCCCTTAAATAATGCAACAAAGTACTTAAATAATGCAGCAGAGTCCTTAAGTACCGTATCAGAGTCCTTAAATAAAGCAGCAAAGTCCTTAAATAATGCAGCAGAGTCCTTAAATAATGCAGCAAAGTCATTAAATAATGCAGCAAAGTCCTTAAATAATGCAGCAGAGTCCTTAAATAATGCAGCAAAGTCCTTAAATAATGCAACAAAGTCCTTAAATAATGCAACAAAGTTCTTAAATAATGCAGCAGAGTCCTTAAATAATGCAGCAAAGTCCTTAAATAATGCAGAAGAGTCCTTAAATAATGCAATAAAGTCCTTAAATAATGCAGCAAAGTCCTTAAATAATCCAGCCAAGTCCTTAAATAATGCAGCAGAGTCCTTAAATAATGCAGCAAAGTCCTTAAATGATGCAGCAGAGTCCTTAAATAATGCAGCAAAGTCCTTAAATAATCCAGCCAAGTCCTTAAATAATGCAGCAGAGTCCTTAAATAATGCAGCAAAGTCCTTAAATAATGCAGCAGAGTCCTTAAATAATGCAACAAAGTAATTAAATAATGCAGCAGAGTCCTTAAATAATGCAACAAAGTCCATAAATAATGCAGAAGAGTCCTTAAATAATCCAGACAAGTCCTTAAATAATGCAGCAGAGTCCTTAAATAATGCAGCAGATTACTGAAATACCGCAGCAGGGTCCTTAAATAATGCAGCAGAGTCCTTAAATAATGCAGCAAAGTCCTTAAATAATGCAGCAGAGTCCTTAAATAATGCAGCAAAGTCCTTAAATAATGCAGCAAAGTCCTTAAATAATGCAGCAAAGTCCTTAAATAATGCAACAAAGTCCTTAAATAATGCAGAAGAGTCCTTAAATAATGCAACAAAGTCCTTAAATAATGCAGCAGAGTCCTTAAATAATGCAACAAAGTACTTAAATAATGCAGCAGAGTCCTTAAGTACCGTATCAGAGTCCTTAAATAAAGCAGCAAATTCCTTAAATAATGCAGCAAAGTCTTTAAATAATGCAATAAAGTCCATAAATAATGCAGAAAAGTCCTTAAATAATGCAGCAGAGTACTGAAATACCGCAGCAGGGTCCTTAAATAATGCAGCAGAGTCCTTAAATAATGCAACAAAGTCCTTAAATAATGCAGTAGATTACTAAAATACCGCAGCAGGGTCCTTAAATAATACAGCAGAGTCCTTAAATAATGCAACAAAGTACTTAAATAATGCAGCAGAGTCCTTAAATAATGCAACAAAGTCCTTAAATAATGCAGCAAAGTCCTTAAATAATGCAGCAGTCCTTAAATAATGCAACAAAGTCCTTAAATAATGCAACATAGTCCTTAAATAATGCAGCAAAGTCCTTAAATAATGCAGCAGAGTCCTTAAATAATGCAAGAAAGTCCTTAAATAATGCAGCAGAGTCCTTAAATAATGCAGCAAAGTCCTTAAATAATGCAGAAGAGTCCTTAAATAATGCAATAAAGTCCTTAAATAATGCAGCAAAGTCCTTAAATAATCCAGCCAAGTCCTTAAATAATGCAGCAGAGTCCTTAAATAATGCAGCAAAGTCCTTAAATGATGCAGCAGAGTCCTTAAATAATGCAGCAAAGTCCTTAAATAATCCAGCCAAGTCCTTAAATAATGCAGCAGAGTCCTTAAATAATGCAGCAAAGTCCTTAAATAATGCAGCAGAGTCCTTAAATAATGCAACAAAGTAATTAAATAATGCAGCAGAGTCCTTAAATAATGCAACAAAGTCCATAAATAATGCAGAAGAGTCCTTAAATAATCCAGACAAGTCCTTAAATAATGCAGCAGAGTCCTTAAATAATGCAGCAGATTACTGAAATACCGCAGCAGGGTCCTTAAATAATGCAGCAGAGTCCTTAAATAATGCAGCAAAGTCCTTAAATAATGCAGCAGAGTCCTTAAATAATGCAGCAAAGTCCTTAAATAATGCAGCAGAGTCCTTAAATAATGCAACAAAGTCCTTAAATAATGCAGAAGAGTCCTTAAATAATGCAACAAAGTCCTTAAATAATGCAGCAGAGTCCTTAAATAATGCAACAAAGTACTTAAATAATGCAGCAGAGTCCTTAAGTACCGTATCAGAGTCCTTAAATAAAGCAGCAAATTCCTTAAATAATGCAGCAAAGTCTTTAAATAATGCAATAAAGTCCATAAATAATGCAGAAAAGTCCTTAAATAATGCAGCAGAGTACTGAAATACCGCAGCAGGGTCCTTAAATAATGCAGCAGAGTCCTTAAATAATGCAACAAAGTCCTTAAATAATGCAGTAGATTACTGAAATACCGCAGCAGGGTCCTTAAATAATGCAGCAGAGTCCTTAAATAATGCAACAAAGTCCTTAAATAATGCAGCAGAGTCCTTACATAATGCAACATAGTCCTTAAATAATGCAGCAAAGTCCTTAAATAATGCAGCAGAGTCCTTAAATAATGCAAGAAAGTCCTTAAATAATGCAGCAGAGTCCTTAAATAATGCAGCAAAGTCCTTAAATAATGCAGAAGAGTCCTTAAATAATGCAATAAAGTCCTTAAATAATGCAGCAAAGTCCTTAAATAATCCAGCCAAGTCCTTAAATAATGCAGCAGAGTCCTTAAATAATGCAGCAAAGTCCTTAAATGATGCAGCAGAGTCCTTAAATAATGCAGCAAAGTCCTTAAATAATCCAGCCAAGTCCTTAAATAATGCAGCAGAGTCCTTAAATAATGCAGCAAAGTCCTTAAATAATGCAGCAGAGTCCTTAAATAATGCAACAAAGTAATTAAATAATGCAGCAGAGTCCTTAAATAATGCAACAAAGTCCATAAATAATGCAGAAGAGTCCTTAAATAATCCAGACAAGTCCTTAAATAATGCAGCAGAGTCCTTAAATAATGCAGCAGATTACTGAAATACCGCAGCAGGGTCCTTAAATAATGCAGCAGAGTCCTTAAATAATGCAGCAAAGTCCTTAAATAATGCAGCAGAGTCCTTAAATAATCCAGCCAAGTCCTTAAATAATGCAGCAAATTCCTTATATAATGCAGCAAAGTCTTTAAATAATGCAATAAAGTCCATAAATAATGCAGCAAAGTCCTTAAATAATGCAGCAGAGTACTGAAATACCGCAGCAGGGTCCTTAAATAATGCAGCAGAGTCCTTAAATAATGCAACAAAGTCCTTAAATAATGCAGTAGATTACTGAAATACCGCAGCAGGGTCCTTAAATAATGCAGCAGAGTCCTTAAATAATGCAACAAAGTCCTTAAATAATGCAGCAGAGTCCTTACATAATGCAACATAGTCCTTAAATAATGCAGCAAAGTCCTTAAATAATGCAGCAGAGTCCTTAAATAATGCAAGAAAGTCCTTAAATAATGCAGCAGAGTCCTTAAATAATGCAGCAAAGTCCTTAAATAATGCAGAAGAGTCCTTAAATAATGCAATAAAGTCATTAAATAATGCAGCAAAGTCCTTAAATAATCCAGCCAAGTCCTTAAATAATGCAGCAGAGTCCTTAAATAATGCAGCAAAGTCCTTAAATGATGCAGCAGAGTCCTTAAATAATGCAGCAAAGTCCTTAAATAATCCAGCCAAGTCCTTAAATAATGCAGCAGAGTCCTTAAATAATGCAGCAAAGTCCTTAAATAATGCAGCAGAGTCCTTAAATAATGCAACAAAGTAATTAAATAATGCAGCAGAGTCCTTAAATAATGCAACAAAGTCCATAAATAATGCAGAAGAGTCCTTAAATAATCCAGACAAGTCCTTAAATAATGCAGCAGAGTCCTTAAATAATGCAGCAGATTACTGAAATACCGCAGCAGGGTCCTTAAATAATGCAGCAGAGTCCTTAAATAATGCAGCAAAGTCCTTAAATAATGCAGCAGAGTCCTTAAATAATGCAGCAAAGTCCTTAAATAATGCAGCAGAGTCCTTAAATAATGCAGCAAAGTCCTTAAATAATGCAACAAAGTCCTTAAATAATGCAGAAGAGTCCTTAAATAATGCAACAAAGTCCTTAAATAATGCAGCAGAGCCCTTAAATAATGCAACAAAGTACTTAAATAATGCAGCAGAGTCCTTAAGTACCGTATCAGAGTCCTTAAATAAAGCAGCAAAGTCCTTAAATAATGCAGCAGAGTCCTTAAATAATGCAGCAAAGTCATTAAATAATGCAGCAAAGTCCTTAAATAATGCAGCAGAGTCCTTAAATAATGCAACAAAGTCCTTAAATAATGCAACAAAGTCCTTAAATAATGCAGCAGAGTCCTTAAATAATGCAGCAAAGTCCTTAAATAATGCAACAAAGTCCTTAAATAATGCAGAAGAGTCCTTAAATAATGCAACAAAGTCCTTAAATAATGCAGCAGAGTCCTTAAATAATGCAACAAAGTACTTAAATAATGCAGCAGAGTCCTTAAGTACCGTATCAGAGTCCTTAAATAAAGCAGCAAAGTCCTTAAATAATGCAGCAGAGTCCTTAAATAATGCAGCAAAGTCATTAAATAATGCTGCAGAGTACTTAAATTCCGCAGCAAAGTCCTTAAATAATGCAGCAGAGTCCTTAAATAATGCTGCAAAGTCCTTAAATAATGCAACAAAGTCCTTAAATAATGCAGAAGAGTCCTTAAATAATGCAACAAAGTCCTTAAATAATGCAGCAGAGTCCTTAAATAATGCAACAAAGTACTTAAATAATGCAGCAGAGTCCTTAAGTACCGTAACAGAGTCCTTAAATAATGCAGCAAAGTCCTTAAATAATGCAGCAGATTACTGAAATACCACAGCAGGGTCCTTAAATAATGCAGCAGAGTCCTTAAATAATGCAACAAAGTCCTTAAATAATGCAGCAGAGTCCTTAAATAATGCAACAAAGTCCTTAAAAAATGCAGCAGAATCCTTAAATAATGCAGCAAATTCCTTAAATAATGCAGCAGAGTCCTTAAATAATCCAGCCAAGTCTTTAAATAATGCAGCAGAGTACTTACATAATGCAGCAGAGTCCTTAAATAATGCAGCAAAGTCCTTAAATAATGCAACAAAGTCCTTAAATAATGCAGAAGAGTCCTTAAATAATGCAGCAGAGTACTGAAATACCGCAGCAGGGTCCTTAAATAATGCAGCAGAGTCCTTAAATAATGCAACAAAGTCCTTAAATAATGCAGTAGATTACTAAAATACCGCAGCAGGGTCCTTAAATAATACAGCAGAGTCCTTAAATAATGCAACAAAGTACTTAAATAATGCAGCAGAGTCCTTAAATAATGCAACAAAGTCCTTAAATAATGCAGCAAAGTCCTTAAATAATGCAGCAGTCCTTAAATAATGCAACAAAGTCCTTAAATAATGCAGCATAGTCCTTAAATAATGCTGCAAAGTCCTTAAATAATGCAGCACAGTCCTTAAATAATCCAGCCAAGTCCTTAAATAATGCAGCAAATTCCTTAAATAATGCAGCAAAGTCTTTAAATAATGCAATAAAGTCCATAAATAATGCAGCAAAGTCCTTAAATAATGCAGCAGAGTACTGAAATACCGCAGCAGGGTCCTTAAATAATGCAGCAGAGTCCTTAAATAATGCAACAAAGTCCTTAAATAATGCAGTAGATTACTGAAATACCGCAGCAGGGTCCTTAAATAATGCAGCAGAGTCCTTAAATAATGCAACAAAGTCCTTAAATAATGCAGCAGAGTCCTTACATAATGCAACATAGTCCTTAAATAATGCAGCAAAGTCCTTAAATAATGCAGCAGAGTCCTTAAATAATGCAAGAAAGTCCTTAAATAATGCAGCAGAGTCCTTAAATAATGCAGCAAAGTCCTTAAATAATGCAGAAGAGTCCTTAAATAATGCAATAAAGTCCTTAAATAATGCAGCAAAGTCCTTAAATAATCCAGCCAAGTCCTTAAATAATGCAGCAGAGTCCTTAAATAATGCAGCAAAGTCCTTAAATGATGCAGCAGAGTCCTTAAATAATGCAGCAAAGTCCTTAAATAATCCAGCCAAGTCCTTAAATAATGCAGCAGAGTCCTTAAATAATGCAGCAAAGTCCTTAAATAATGCAGCAGAGTCCTTAAATAATGCAACAAAGTAATTAAATAATGCAGCAGAGTCCTTAAATAATGCAACAAAGTCCATAAATAATGCAGAAGAGTCCTTAAATAATCCAGACAAGTCCTTAAATAATGCAGCAGAGTCCTTAAATAATGCAGCAGATTACTGAAATACCGCAGCAGGGTCCTTAAATAATGCAGCAGAGTCCTTAAATAATGCAGCAAAGTCCTTAAATAATGCAGCAGAGTCCTTAAATAATGCAGCAAAGTCCTTAAATAATGCAGCAAAGTCCTTAAATAATGCAGCAAAGTCCTTAAATAATGCAACAAAGTCCTTAAATAATGCAGAAGAGTCCTTAAATAATGCAACAAAGTCCTTAAATAATGCAGCAGAGTCCTTAAATAATGCAACAAAGTACTTAAATAATGCAGCAGAGTCCTTAAGTACCGTATCAGAGTCCTTAAATAAAGCAGCAAATTCCTTAAATAATGCAGCAAAGTCTTTAAATAATGCAATAAAGTCCATAAATAATGCAGAAAAGTCCTTAAATAATGCAGCAGAGTACTGAAATACCGCAGCAGGGTCCTTAAATAATGCAGCAGAGTCCTTAAATAATGCAACAAAGTCCTTAAATAATGCAGTAGATTACTAAAATACCGCAGCAGGGTCCTTAAATAATACAGCAGAGTCCTTAAATAATGCAACAAAGTACTTAAATAATGCAGCAGAGTCCTTAAATAATGCAACAAAGTCCTTAAATAATGCAGCAAAGTCCTTAAATAATGCAGCAGTCCTTAAATAATGCAACAAAGTCCTTAAATAATGCAACATAGTCCTTAAATAATGCAGCAAAGTCCTTAAATAATGCAGCAGAGTCCTTAAATAATGCAAGAAAGTCCTTAAATAATGCAGCAGAGTCCTTAAATAATGCAGCAAAGTCCTTAAATAATGCAGAAGAGTCCTTAAATAATGCAATAAAGTCCTTAAATAATGCAGCAAAGTCCTTAAATAATCCAGCCAAGTCCTTAAATAATGCAGCAGAGTCCTTAAATAATGCAGCAAAGTCCTTAAATGATGCAGCAGAGTCCTTAAATAATGCAGCAAAGTCCTTAAATAATCCAGCCAAGTCCTTAAATAATGCAGCAGAGTCCTTAAATAATGCAGCAAAGTCCTTAAATAATGCAGCAGAGTCCTTAAATAATGCAACAAAGTAATTAAATAATGCAGCAGAGTCCTTAAATAATGCAACAAAGTCCATAAATAATGCAGAAGAGTCCTTAAATAATCCAGACAAGTCCTTAAATAATGCAGCAGAGTCCTTAAATAATGCAGCAGATTACTGAAATACCGCAGCAGGGTCCTTAAATAATGCAGCAGAGTCCTTAAATAATGCAGCAAAGTCCTTAAATAATGCAGCAGAGTCCTTAAATAATGCAGCAAAGTCCTTAAATAATGCAGCAGAGTCCTTAAATAATGCAACAAAGTCCTTAAATAATGCAGAAGAGTCCTTAAATAATGCAACAAAGTCCTTAAATAATGCAGCAGAGTCCTTAAATAATGCAACAAAGTACTTAAATAATGCAGCAGAGTCCTTAAGTACCGTATCAGAGTCCTTAAATAAAGCAGCAAATTCCTTAAATAATGCAGCAAAGTCTTTAAATAATGCAATAAAGTCCATAAATAATGCAGAAAAGTCCTTAAATAATGCAGCAGAGTACTGAAATACCGCAGCAGGGTCCTTAAATAATGCAGCAGAGTCCTTAAATAATGCAACAAAGTCCTTAAATAATGCAGTAGATTACTGAAATACCGCAGCAGGGTCCTTAAATAATGCAGCAGAGTCCTTAAATAATGCAACAAAGTCCTTAAATAATGCAGCAGAGTCCTTACATAATGCAACATAGTCCTTAAATAATGCAGCAAAGTCCTTAAATAATGCAGCAGAGTCCTTAAATAATGCAAGAAAGTCCTTAAATAATGCAGCAGAGTCCTTAAATAATGCAGCAAAGTCCTTAAATAATGCAGAAGAGTCCTTAAATAATGCAATAAAGTCCTTAAATAATGCAGCAAAGTCCTTAAATAATCCAGCCAAGTCCTTAAATAATGCAGCAGAGTCCTTAAATAATGCAGCAAAGTCCTTAAATGATGCAGCAGAGTCCTTAAATAATGCAGCAAAGTCCTTAAATAATCCAGCCAAGTCCTTAAATAATGCAGCAGAGTCCTTAAATAATGCAGCAAAGTCCTTAAATAATGCAGCAGAGTCCTTAAATAATGCAACAAAGTAATTAAATAATGCAGCAGAGTCCTTAAATAATGCAACAAAGTCCATAAATAATGCAGAAGAGTCCTTAAATAATCCAGACAAGTCCTTAAATAATGCAGCAGAGTCCTTAAATAATGCAGCAGATTACTGAAATACCGCAGCAGGGTCCTTAAATAATGCAGCAGAGTCCTTAAATAATGCAGCAAAGTCCTTAAATAATGCAGCAGAGTCCTTAAATAATCCAGCCAAGTCCTTAAATAATGCAGCAAATTCCTTATATAATGCAGCAAAGTCTTTAAATAATGCAATAAAGTCCATAAATAATGCAGCAAAGTCCTTAAATAATGCAGCAGAGTACTGAAATACCGCAGCAGGGTCCTTAAATAATGCAGCAGAGTCCTTAAATAATGCAACAAAGTCCTTAAATAATGCAGTAGATTACTGAAATACCGCAGCAGGGTCCTTAAATAATGCAGCAGAGTCCTTAAATAATGCAACAAAGTCCTTAAATAATGCAGCAGAGTCCTTACATAATGCAACATAGTCCTTAAATAATGCAGCAAAGTCCTTAAATAATGCAGCAGAGTCCTTAAATAATGCAAGAAAGTCCTTAAATAATGCAGCAGAGTCCTTAAATAATGCAGCAAAGTCCTTAAATAATGCAGAAGAGTCCTTAAATAATGCAATAAAGTCATTAAATAATGCAGCAAAGTCCTTAAATAATCCAGCCAAGTCCTTAAATAATGCAGCAGAGTCCTTAAATAATGCAGCAAAGTCCTTAAATGATGCAGCAGAGTCCTTAAATAATGCAGCAAAGTCCTTAAATAATCCAGCCAAGTCCTTAAATAATGCAGCAGAGTCCTTAAATAATGCAGCAAAGTCCTTAAATAATGCAGCAGAGTCCTTAAATAATGCAACAAAGTAATTAAATAATGCAGCAGAGTCCTTAAATAATGCAACAAAGTCCATAAATAATGCAGAAGAGTCCTTAAATAATCCAGACAAGTCCTTAAATAATGCAGCAGAGTCCTTAAATAATGCAGCAGATTACTGAAATACCGCAGCAGGGTCCTTAAATAATGCAGCAGAGTCCTTAAATAATGCAGCAAAGTCCTTAAATAATGCAGCAGAGTCCTTAAATAATGCAGCAAAGTCCTTAAATAATGCAGCAGAGTCCTTAAATAATGCAGCAAAGTCCTTAAATAATGCAACAAAGTCCTTAAATAATGCAGAAGAGTCCTTAAATAATGCAACAAAGTCCTTAAATAATGCAGCAGAGCCCTTAAATAATGCAACAAAGTACTTAAATAATGCAGCAGAGTCCTTAAGTACCGTATCAGAGTCCTTAAATAAAGCAGCAAAGTCCTTAAATAATGCAGCAGAGTCCTTAAATAATGCAGCAAAGTCATTAAATAATGCAGCAAAGTCCTTAAATAATGCAGCAGAGTCCTTAAATAATGCAACAAAGTCCTTAAATAATGCAACAAAGTCCTTAAATAATGCAGCAGAGTCCTTAAATAATGCAGCAAAGTCCTTAAATAATGCAACAAAGTCCTTAAATAATGCAGAAGAGTCCTTAAATAATGCAACAAAGTCCTTAAATAATGCAGCAGAGTCCTTAAATAATGCAACAAAGTACTTAAATAATGCAGCAGAGTCCTTAAGTACCGTATCAGAGTCCTTAAATAAAGCAGCAAAGTCCTTAAATAATGCAGCAGAGTCCTTAAATAATGCAGCAAAGTCATTAAATAATGCTGCAGAGTACTTAAATTCCGCAGCAAAGTCCTTAAATAATGCAGCAGAGTCCTTAAATAATGCTGCAAAGTCCTTAAATAATGCAACAAAGTCCTTAAATAATGCAGAAGAGTCCTTAAATAATGCAACAAAGTCCTTAAATAATGCAGCAGAGTCCTTAAATAATGCAACAAAGTACTTAAATAATGCAGCAGAGTCCTTAAGTACCGTAACAGAGTCCTTAAATAATGCAGCAAAGTCCTTAAATAATGCAGCAGATTACTGAAATACCACAGCAGGGTCCTTAAATAATGCAGCAGAGTCCTTAAATAATGCAACAAAGTCCTTAAATAATGCAGCAGAGTCCTTAAATAATGCAACAAAGTCCTTAAAAAATGCAGCAGAATCCTTAAATAATGCAGCAAATTCCTTAAATAATGCAGCAGAGTCCTTAAATAATCCAGCCAAGTCTTTAAATAATGCAGCAGAGTACTTACATAATGCAGCAGAGTCCTTAAATAATGCAGCAAAGTCCTTAAATAATGCAACAAAGTCCTTAAATAATGCAGAAGAGTCCTTAAATAATGCAGCAGAGTACTGAAATACCGCAGCAGGGTCCTTAAATAATGCAGCAGAGTCCTTAAATAATGCAACAAAGTCCTTAAATAATGCAGTAGATTACTAAAATACCGCAGCAGGGTCCTTAAATAATACAGCAGAGTCCTTAAATAATGCAACAAAGTACTTAAATAATGCAGCAGAGTCCTTAAATAATGCAACAAAGTCCTTAAATAATGCAGCAAAGTCCTTAAATAATGCAGCAGTCCTTAAATAATGCAACAAAGTCCTTAAATAATGCAGCATAGTCCTTAAATAATGCTGCAAAGTCCTTAAATAATGCAGCACAGTCCTTAAATAATCCAGCCAAGTCCTTAAATAATGCAGCAAATTCCTTAAATAATGCAGCAAAGTCTTTAAATAATGCAATAAAGTCCATAAATAATGCAGCAAAGTCCTTAAATAATGCAGCAGAGTACTGAAATACCGCAGCAGGGTCCTTAAATAATGCAGCAGAGTCCTTAAATAATGCAACAAAGTCCTTAAATAATGCAGTAGATTACTGAAATACCGCAGCAGGGTCCTTAAATAATGCAGCAGAGTCCTTAAATAATGCAACAAAGTCCTTAAATAATGCAGCAGAGTCCTTACATAATGCAACATAGTCCTTAAATAATGCAGCAAAGTCCTTAAATAATGCAGCAGAGTCCTTAAATAATGCAAGAAAGTCCTTAAATAATGCAGCAGAGTCCTTAAATAATGCAGCAAAGTCCTTAAATAATGCAGAAGAGTCCTTAAATAATGCAATAAAGTCCTTAAATAATGCAGCAAAGTCCTTAAATAATCCAGCCAAGTCCTTAAATAATGCAGCAGAGTCCTTAAATAATGCAGCAAAGTCCTTAAATGATGCAGCAGAGTCCTTAAATAATGCAGCAAAGTCCTTAAATAATCCAGCCAAGTCCTTAAATAATGCAGCAGAGTCCTTAAATAATGCAGCAAAGTCCTTAAATAATGCAGCAGAGTCCTTAAATAATGCAACAAAGTAATTAAATAATGCAGCAGAGTCCTTAAATAATGCAACAAAGTCCATAAATAATGCAGAAGAGTCCTTAAATAATCCAGACAAGTCCTTAAATAATGCAGCAGAGTCCTTAAATAATGCAGCAGATTACTGAAATACCGCAGCAGGGTCCTTAAATAATGCAGCAGAGTCCTTAAATAATGCAGCAAAGTCCTTAAATAATGCAGCAGAGTCCTTAAATAATGCAGCAAAGTCCTTAAATAATGCAGCAAAGTCCTTAAATAATGCAGCAAAGTCCTTAAATAATGCAACAAAGTCCTTAAATAATGCAGAAGAGTCCTTAAATAATGCAACAAAGTCCTTAAATAATGCAGCAGAGTCCTTAAATAATGCAACAAAGTACTTAAATAATGCAGCAGAGTCCTTAAGTACCGTATCAGAGTCCTTAAATAAAGCAGCAAATTCCTTAAATAATGCAGCAAAGTCTTTAAATAATGCAATAAAGTCCATAAATAATGCAGAAAAGTCCTTAAATAATGCAGCAGAGTACTGAAATACCGCAGCAGGGTCCTTAAATAATGCAGCAGAGTCCTTAAATAATGCAACAAAGTCCTTAAATAATGCAGTAGATTACTAAAATACCGCAGCAGGGTCCTTAAATAATACAGCAGAGTCCTTAAATAATGCAACAAAGTACTTAAATAATGCAGCAGAGTCCTTAAATAATGCAACAAAGTCCTTAAATAATGCAGCAAAGTCCTTAAATAATGCAGCAGTCCTTAAATAATGCAACAAAGTCCTTAAATAATGCAACATAGTCCTTAAATAATGCAGCAAAGTCCTTAAATAATGCAGCAGAGTCCTTAAATAATGCAAGAAAGTCCTTAAATAATGCAGCAGAGTCCTTAAATAATGCAGCAAAGTCCTTAAATAATGCAGAAGAGTCCTTAAATAATGCAATAAAGTCCTTAAATAATGCAGCAAAGTCCTTAAATAATCCAGCCAAGTCCTTAAATAATGCAGCAGAGTCCTTAAATAATGCAGCAAAGTCCTTAAATGATGCAGCAGAGTCCTTAAATAATGCAGCAAAGTCCTTAAATAATCCAGCCAAGTCCTTAAATAATGCAGCAGAGTCCTTAAATAATGCAGCAAAGTCCTTAAATAATGCAGCAGAGTCCTTAAATAATGCAACAAAGTAATTAAATAATGCAGCAGAGTCCTTAAATAATGCAACAAAGTCCATAAATAATGCAGAAGAGTCCTTAAATAATCCAGACAAGTCCTTAAATAATGCAGCAGAGTCCTTAAATAATGCAGCAGATTACTGAAATACCGCAGCAGGGTCCTTAAATAATGCAGCAGAGTCCTTAAATAATGCAGCAAAGTCCTTAAATAATGCAGCAGAGTCCTTAAATAATGCAGCAAAGTCCTTAAATAATGCAGCAGAGTCCTTAAATAATGCAACAAAGTCCTTAAATAATGCAGAAGAGTCCTTAAATAATGCAACAAAGTCCTTAAATAATGCAGCAGAGTCCTTAAATAATGCAACAAAGTACTTAAATAATGCAGCAGAGTCCTTAAGTACCGTATCAGAGTCCTTAAATAAAGCAGCAAATTCCTTAAATAATGCAGCAAAGTCTTTAAATAATGCAATAAAGTCCATAAATAATGCAGAAAAGTCCTTAAATAATGCAGCAGAGTACTGAAATACCGCAGCAGGGTCCTTAAATAATGCAGCAGAGTCCTTAAATAATGCAACAAAGTCCTTAAATAATGCAGTAGATTACTGAAATACCGCAGCAGGGTCCTTAAATAATGCAGCAGAGTCCTTAAATAATGCAACAAAGTCCTTAAATAATGCAGCAGAGTCCTTACATAATGCAACATAGTCCTTAAATAATGCAGCAAAGTCCTTAAATAATGCAGCAGAGTCCTTAAATAATGCAAGAAAGTCCTTAAATAATGCAGCAGAGTCCTTAAATAATGCAGCAAAGTCCTTAAATAATGCAGAAGAGTCCTTAAATAATGCAATAAAGTCCTTAAATAATGCAGAAAAGTCCTTAAATAATCCAGCCAAGTCCTTAAATAATGCAGCAGAGTCCTTAAATAATGCAGCAAAGTCCTTAAATGATGCAGCAGAGTCCTTAAATAATGCAGCAAAGTCCTTAAATAATCCAGCCAAGTCCTTAAATAATGCAGCAGAGTCCTTAAATAATGCAGCAAAGTCCTTAAATAATGCAGCAGAGTCCTTAAATAATGCAACAAAGTAATTAAATAATGCAGCAGAGTCCTTAAATAATGCAACAAAGTCCATAAATAATGCAGAAGAGTCCTTAAATAATCCAGACAAGTCCTTAAATAATGCAGCAGAGTCCTTAAATAATGCAGCAGATTACTGAAATACCGCAGCAGGGTCCTTAAATAATGCAGCAGAGTCCTTAAATAATGCAGCAAAGTCCTTAAATAATGCAGCAGAGTCCTTAAATAATCCAGCCAAGTCCTTAAATAATGCAGCAAATTCCTTATATAATGCAGCAAAGTCTTTAAATAATGCAATAAAGTCCATAAATAATGCAGCAAAGTCCTTAAATAATGCAGCAGAGTACTGAAATACCGCAGCAGGGTCCTTAAATAATGCAGCAGAGTCCTTAAATAATGCAACAAAGTCCTTAAATAATGCAGTAGATTACTGAAATACCGCAGCAGGGTCCTTAAATAATGCAGCAGAGTCCTTAAATAATGCAACAAAGTCCTTAAATAATGCAGCAGAGTCCTTACATAATGCAACATAGTCCTTAAATAATGCAGCAAAGTCCTTAAATAATGCAGCAGAGTCCTTAAATAATGCAAGAAAGTCCTTAAATAATGCAGCAGAGTCCTTAAATAATGCAGCAAAGTCCTTAAATAATGCAGAAGAGTCCTTAAATAATGCAATAAAGTCATTAAATAATGCAGCAAAGTCCTTAAATAATCCAGCCAAGTCCTTAAATAATGCAGCAGAGTCCTTAAATAATGCAGCAAAGTCCTTAAATGATGCAGCAGAGTCCTTAAATAATGCAGCAAAGTCCTTAAATAATCCAGCCAAGTCCTTAAATAATGCAGCAGAGTCCTTAAATAATGCAGCAAAGTCATTAAATAATGCAGCAGAGTCCTTAAATAATGCAACAAAGTAATTAAATAATGCAGCATAGTCCTTAAATAATGCAACAAAGTCCATAAATAATGCAGAAGAGTCCTTAAATAATCCAGACAAGTCCTTAAATAATGCAGCAGAGTCCTTAAATAATGCAGCAGATTACTGAAATACCGCAGCAGGGTCCTTAAATAATGCAGCAGAGTCCTTAAATAATGCAGCAAAGTCCTTAAATAATGCAACAAAGTCCTTAAATAATGCAGAAGAGTCCTTAAATAATGCAACAAAGTCCTTAAATAATGCAGCAGAGTCCTTAAATAATGCAACAAAGTACTTAAATAATGCAGCAGAGTCCTTAAGTACCGTAACAGAGTCCTTAAATAATGCAGCAAAGTCCTTAAATAATGCAGCAGATTACTGAAATACCACAGCAGGGTCCTTAAATAATGCAGCAGAGTCCTTAAATAATGCAACAAAGTCCTTAAATAATGCAGCAGAGTCCTTAAATAATGCAACAAAGTCCTTAAAAAATGCAGCAGAATCCTTAAATAATGCAGCAAATTCCTTAAATAATGCAGCAGAGTCCTTAAATAATCCAGCCAAGTCTTTAAATAATGCAGCAGAGTACTTACATAATGCAGCAGAGTCCTTAAATAATGCAGCAAAGTCCTTAAATAATGCAACAAAGTCCTTAAATAATGCAGAAGAGTCCTTAAATAATGCAGCAGAGTACTGAAATACCGCAGCAGGGTCCTTAAATAATGCAGCAGAGTCCTTAAATAATGCAACAAAGTCCTTAAATAATGCAGTAGATTACTAAAATACCGCAGCAGGGTCCTTAAATAATACAGCAGAGTCCTTAAATAATGCAACAAAGTACTTAAATAATGCAGCAGAGTCCTTAAATAATGCAACAAAGTCCTTAAATAATGCAGCAAAGTCCTTAAATAATGCAGCAGTCCTTAAATAATGCAACAAAGTCCTTAAATAATGCAGCATAGTCCTTAAATAATGCTGCAAAGTCCTTAAATAATGCAGCACAGTCCTTAAATAATCCAGCCAAGTCCTTAAATAATGCAGCAAATTCCTTAAATAATGCAGCAAAGTCTTTAAATAATGCAATAAAGTCCATAAATAATGCAGCAAAGTCCTTAAATAATGCAGCAGAGTACTGAAATACCGCAGCAGGGTCCTTAAATAATGCAGCAGAGTCCTTAAATAATGCAACAAAGTCCTTAAATAATGCAGTAGATTACTGAAATACCGCAGCAGGGTCCTTAAATAATGCAGCAGAGTCCTTAAATAATGCAACAAAGTCCTTAAATAATGCAGCAGAGTCCTTACATAATGCAACATAGTCCTTAAATAATGCAGCAAAGTCCTTAAATAATGCAGCAGAGTCCTTAAATAATGCAAGAAAGTCCTTAAATAATGCAGCAGAGTCCTTAAATAATGCAGCAAAGTCCTTAAATAATGCAGAAGAGTCCTTAAATAATGCAATAAAGTCCTTAAATAATGCAGCAAAGTCCTTAAATAATCCAGCCAAGTCCTTAAATAATGCAGCAGAGTCCTTAAATAATGCAGCAAAGTCCTTAAATGATGCAGCAGAGTCCTTAAATAATGCAGCAAAGTCCTTAAATAATCCAGCCAAGTCCTTAAATAATGCAGCAGAGTCCTTAAATAATGCAGCAAAGTCCTTAAATAATGCAGCAGAGTCCTTAAATAATGCAACAAAGTAATTAAATAATGCAGCAGAGTCCTTAAATAATGCAACAAAGTCCATAAATAATGCAGAAGAGTCCTTAAATAATCCAGACAAGTCCTTAAATAATGCAGCAGAGTCCTTAAATAATGCAGCAGATTACTGAAATACCGCAGCAGGGTCCTTAAATAATGCAGCAGAGTCCTTAAATAATGCAGCAAAGTCCTTAAATAATGCAGCAGAGTCCTTAAATAATGCAGCAAAGTCCTTAAATAATGCAGCAAAGTCCTTAAATAATGCAGCAAAGTCCTTAAATAATGCAACAAAGTCCTTAAATAATGCAGAAGAGTCCTTAAATAATGCAACAAAGTCCTTAAATAATGCAGCAGAGTCCTTAAATAATGCAACAAAGTACTTAAATAATGCAGCAGAGTCCTTAAGTACCGTATCAGAGTCCTTAAATAAAGCAGCAAATTCCTTAAATAATGCAGCAAAGTCTTTAAATAATGCAATAAAGTCCATAAATAATGCAGAAAAGTCCTTAAATAATGCAGCAGAGTACTGAAATACCGCAGCAGGGTCCTTAAATAATGCAGCAGAGTCCTTAAATAATGCAACAAAGTCCTTAAATAATGCAGTAGATTACTAAAATACCGCAGCAGGGTCCTTAAATAATACAGCAGAGTCCTTAAATAATGCAACAAAGTACTTAAATAATGCAGCAGAGTCCTTAAATAATGCAACAAAGTCCTTAAATAATGCAGCAAAGTCCTTAAATAATGCAGCAGTCCTTAAATAATGCAACAAAGTCCTTAAATAATGCAACATAGTCCTTAAATAATGCAGCAAAGTCCTTAAATAATGCAGCAGAGTCCTTAAATAATGCAAGAAAGTCCTTAAATAATGCAGCAGAGTCCTTAAATAATGCAGCAAAGTCCTTAAATAATGCAGAAGAGTCCTTAAATAATGCAATAAAGTCCTTAAATAATGCAGCAAAGTCCTTAAATAATCCAGCCAAGTCCTTAAATAATGCAGCAGAGTCCTTAAATAATGCAGCAAAGTCCTTAAATGATGCAGCAGAGTCCTTAAATAATGCAGCAAAGTCCTTAAATAATCCAGCCAAGTCCTTAAATAATGCAGCAGAGTCCTTAAATAATGCAGCAAAGTCCTTAAATAATGCAGCAGAGTCCTTAAATAATGCAACAAAGTAATTAAATAATGCAGCAGAGTCCTTAAATAATGCAACAAAGTCCATAAATAATGCAGAAGAGTCCTTAAATAATCCAGACAAGTCCTTAAATAATGCAGCAGAGTCCTTAAATAATGCAGCAGATTACTGAAATACCGCAGCAGGGTCCTTAAATAATGCAGCAGAGTCCTTAAATAATGCAGCAAAGTCCTTAAATAATGCAGCAGAGTCCTTAAATAATGCAGCAAAGTCCTTAAATAATGCAGCAGAGTCCTTAAATAATGCAACAAAGTCCTTAAATAATGCAGAAGAGTCCTTAAATAATGCAACAAAGTCCTTAAATAATGCAGCAGAGTCCTTAAATAATGCAACAAAGTACTTAAATAATGCAGCAGAGTCCTTAAGTACCGTATCAGAGTCCTTAAATAAAGCAGCAAATTCCTTAAATAATGCAGCAAAGTCTTTAAATAATGCAATAAAGTCCATAAATAATGCAGAAAAGTCCTTAAATAATGCAGCAGAGTACTGAAATACCGCAGCAGGGTCCTTAAATAATGCAGCAGAGTCCTTAAATAATGCAACAAAGTCCTTAAATAATGCAGTAGATTACTGAAATACCGCAGCAGGGTCCTTAAATAATGCAGCAGAGTCCTTAAATAATGCAACAAAGTCCTTAAATAATGCAGCAGAGTCCTTACATAATGCAACATAGTCCTTAAATAATGCAGCAAAGTCCTTAAATAATGCAGCAGAGTCCTTAAATAATGCAAGAAAGTCCTTAAATAATGCAGCAGAGTCCTTAAATAATGCAGCAAAGTCCTTAAATAATGCAGAAGAGTCCTTAAATAATGCAATAAAGTCCTTAAATAATGCAGAAAAGTCCTTAAATAATCCAGCCAAGTCCTTAAATAATGCAGCAGAGTCCTTAAATAATGCAGCAAAGTCCTTAAATGATGCAGCAGAGTCCTTAAATAATGCAGCAAAGTCCTTAAATAATCCAGCCAAGTCCTTAAATAATGCAGCAGAGTCCTTAAATAATGCAGCAAAGTCCTTAAATAATGCAGCAGAGTCCTTAAATAATGCAACAAAGTAATTAAATAATGCAGCAGAGTCCTTAAATAATGCAACAAAGTCCATAAATAATGCAGAAGAGTCCTTAAATAATCCAGACAAGTCCTTAAATAATGCAGCAGAGTCCTTAAATAATGCAGCAGATTACTGAAATACCGCAGCAGGGTCCTTAAATAATGCAGCAGAGTCCTTAAATAATGCAGCAAAGTCCTTAAATAATGCAGCAGAGTCCTTAAATAATCCAGCCAAGTCCTTAAATAATGCAGCAAATTCCTTATATAATGCAGCAAAGTCTTTAAATAATGCAATAAAGTCCATAAATAATGCAGCAAAGTCCTTAAATAATGCAGCAGAGTACTGAAATACCGCAGCAGGGTCCTTAAATAATGCAGCAGAGTCCTTAAATAATGCAACAAAGTCCTTAAATAATGCAGTAGATTACTGAAATACCGCAGCAGGGTCCTTAAATAATGCAGCAGAGTCCTTAAATAATGCAACAAAGTCCTTAAATAATGCAGCAGAGTCCTTACATAATGCAACATAGTCCTTAAATAATGCAGCAAAGTCCTTAAATAATGCAGCAGAGTCCTTAAATAATGCAAGAAAGTCCTTAAATAATGCAGCAGAGTCCTTAAATAATGCAGCAAAGTCCTTAAATAATGCAGAAGAGTCCTTAAATAATGCAATAAAGTCATTAAATAATGCAGCAAAGTCCTTAAATAATCCAGCCAAGTCCTTAAATAATGCAGCAGAGTCCTTAAATAATGCAGCAAAGTCCTTAAATGATGCAGCAGAGTCCTTAAATAATGCAGCAAAGTCCTTAAATAATCCAGCCAAGTCCTTAAATAATGCAGCAGAGTCCTTAAATAATGCAGCAAAGTCATTAAATAATGCAGCAGAGTCCTTAAATAATGCAACAAAGTAATTAAATAATGCAGCAGAGTCCTTAAATAATGCAACAAAGTCCATAAATAATGCAGAAGAGTCCTTAAATAATCCAGACAAGTCCTTAAATAATGCAGCAGAGTCCTTAAATAATGCAGCAGATTACTGAAATACCGCAGCAGGGTCCTTAAATAATGCAGCAGAGTCCTTAAATAATGCAGCAAAGTCCTTAAATAATGCAGCAGAGTCCTTAAATAATGCAGCAAAGTCCTTAAATAATGCAGCAGAGTCCTTAAATAATGCAGCAAAGTCCTTAAATAATGCAACAAAGTCCTTAAATAATGCAGAAGAGTCCTTAAATAATGCAACAAAGTCCTTAAATAATGCAGCAGAGCCCTTAAATAATGCAACAAAGTACTTAAATAATGCAGCAGAGTCCTTAAGTACCGTATCAGAGTCCTTAAATAAAGCAGCAAAGTCCTTAAATAATGCAGCAGAGTCCTTAAATAATGCAGCAAAGTCATTAAATAATGCAGCAAAGTCCTTAAATAATGCAGCAGAGTCCTTAAATAATGCAACAAAGTCCTTAAATAATGCAACAAAGTCCTTAAATAATGCAGCAGAGTCCTTAAATAATGCAGCAAAGTCCTTAAATAATGCAACAAAGTCCTTAAATAATGCAGAAGAGTCCTTAAATAATGCAACAAAGTCCTTAAATAATGCAGCAGAGTCCTTAAATAATGCAACAAAGTACTTAAATAATGCAGCAGAGTCCTTAAGTACCGTATCAGAGTCCTTAAATAAAGCAGCAAAGTCCTTAAATAATGCAGCAGAGTCCTTAAATAATGCAGCAAAGTCATTAAATAATGCTGCAGAGTACTTAAATTCCGCAGCAAAGTCCTTAAATAATGCAGCAGAGTCCTTAAATAATGCTGCAAAGTCCTTAAATAATGCAACAAAGTCCTTAAATAATGCAGAAGAGTCCTTAAATAATGCAACAAAGTCCTTAAATAATGCAGCAGAGTCCTTAAATAATGCAACAAAGTACTTAAATAATGCAGCAGAGTCCTTAAGTACCGTAACAGAGTCCTTAAATAATGCAGCAAAGTCCTTAAATAATGCAGCAGATTACTGAAATACCACAGCAGGGTCCTTAAATAATGCAGCAGAGTCCTTAAATAATGCAACAAAGTCCTTAAATAATGCAGCAGAGTCCTTAAATAATGCAACAAAGTCCTTAAAAAATGCAGCAGAATCCTTAAATAATGCAGCAAATTCCTTAAATAATGCAGCAGAGTCCTTAAATAATCCAGCCAAGTCTTTAAATAATGCAGCAGAGTACTTACATAATGCAGCAGAGTCCTTAAATAATGCAGCAAAGTCCTTAAATAATGCAACAAAGTCCTTAAATAATGCAGAAGAGTCCTTAAATAATGCAGCAGAGTACTGAAATACCGCAGCAGGGTCCTTAAATAATGCAGCAGAGTCCTTAAATAATGCAACAAAGTCCTTAAATAATGCAGTAGATTACTAAAATACCGCAGCAGGGTCCTTAAATAATACAGCAGAGTCCTTAAATAATGCAACAAAGTACTTAAATAATGCAGCAGAGTCCTTAAATAATGCAACAAAGTCCTTAAATAATGCAGCAAAGTCCTTAAATAATGCAGCAGTCCTTAAATAATGCAACAAAGTCCTTAAATAATGCAGCATAGTCCTTAAATAATGCTGCAAAGTCCTTAAATAATGCAGCACAGTCCTTAAATAATCCAGCCAAGTCCTTAAATAATGCAGCAAATTCCTTAAATAATGCAGCAAAGTCTTTAAATAATGCAATAAAGTCCATAAATAATGCAGCAAAGTCCTTAAATAATGCAGCAGAGTACTGAAATACCGCAGCAGGGTCCTTAAATAATGCAGCAGAGTCCTTAAATAATGCAACAAAGTCCTTAAATAATGCAGTAGATTACTGAAATACCGCAGCAGGGTCCTTAAATAATGCAGCAGAGTCCTTAAATAATGCAACAAAGTCCTTAAATAATGCAGCAGAGTCCTTACATAATGCAACATAGTCCTTAAATAATGCAGCAAAGTCCTTAAATAATGCAGCAGAGTCCTTAAATAATGCAAGAAAGTCCTTAAATAATGCAGCAGAGTCCTTAAATAATGCAGCAAAGTCCTTAAATAATGCAGAAGAGTCCTTAAATAATGCAATAAAGTCCTTAAATAATGCAGCAAAGTCCTTAAATAATCCAGCCAAGTCCTTAAATAATGCAGCAGAGTCCTTAAATAATGCAGCAAAGTCCTTAAATGATGCAGCAGAGTCCTTAAATAATGCAGCAAAGTCCTTAAATAATCCAGCCAAGTCCTTAAATAATGCAGCAGAGTCCTTAAATAATGCAGCAAAGTCCTTAAATAATGCAGCAGAGTCCTTAAATAATGCAACAAAGTAATTAAATAATGCAGCAGAGTCCTTAAATAATGCAACAAAGTCCATAAATAATGCAGAAGAGTCCTTAAATAATCCAGACAAGTCCTTAAATAATGCAGCAGAGTCCTTAAATAATGCAGCAGATTACTGAAATACCGCAGCAGGGTCCTTAAATAATGCAGCAGAGTCCTTAAATAATGCAGCAAAGTCCTTAAATAATGCAGCAGAGTCCTTAAATAATGCAGCAAAGTCCTTAAATAATGCAGCAAAGTCCTTAAATAATGCAGCAAAGTCCTTAAATAATGCAACAAAGTCCTTAAATAATGCAGAAGAGTCCTTAAATAATGCAACAAAGTCCTTAAATAATGCAGCAGAGTCCTTAAATAATGCAACAAAGTACTTAAATAATGCAGCAGAGTCCTTAAGTACCGTATCAGAGTCCTTAAATAAAGCAGCAAATTCCTTAAATAATGCAGCAAAGTCTTTAAATAATGCAATAAAGTCCATAAATAATGCAGAAAAGTCCTTAAATAATGCAGCAGAGTACTGAAATACCGCAGCAGGGTCCTTAAATAATGCAGCAGAGTCCTTAAATAATGCAACAAAGTCCTTAAATAATGCAGTAGATTACTGAAATACCGCAGCAGGGTCCTTAAATAATGCAGCAGAGTCCTTAAATAATGCAACAAAGTCCTTAAATAATGCAGCAGAGTCCTTACATAATGCAACATAGTCCTTAAATAATGCAGCAAAGTCCTTAAATAATGCAGCAGAGTCCTTAAATAATGCAAGAAAGTCCTTAAATAATGCAGCAGAGTCCTTAAATAATGCAGCAAAGTCCTTAAATAATGCAGAAGAGTCCTTAAATAATGCAATAAAGTCCTTAAATAATGCAGCAAAGTCCTTAAATAATCCAGCCAAGTCCTTAAATAATGCAGCAGAGTCCTTAAATAATGCAGCAAAGTCCTTAAATGATGCAGCAGAGTCCTTAAATAATGCAGCAAAGTCCTTAAATAATCCAGCCAAGTCCTTAAATAATGCAGCAGAGTCCTTAAATAATGCAGCAAAGTCCTTAAATAATGCAGCAGAGTCCTTAAATAATGCAACAAAGTAATTAAATAATGCAGCAGAGTCCTTAAATAATGCAACAAAGTCCATAAATAATGCAGAAGAGTCCTTAAATAATCCAGACAAGTCCTTAAATAATGCAGCAGAGTCCTTAAATAATGCAGCAGATTACTGAAATACCGCAGCAGGGTCCTTAAATAATGCAGCAGAGTCCTTAAATAATGCAGCAAAGTCCTTAAATAATGCAGCAGAGTCCTTAAATAATGCAGCAAAGTCCTTAAATAATGCAACAAAGGCCTTAAATAATGCAGAAGAGTCCTTAAATAATGCAACAAAGTCCTTAAATAATGCAGCAGAGTCCTTAAATAATGCAACAAAGTACTTAAATAATGCAGCAGATTACTGAAATACCGCAGCAGGGTCCTTAAATAATGCAGCAGAGTCCTTAAATAATGCAACAAAGTCCTTAAATAATGCAGCAGAGTCCTTAAATAATGCAACAAAGTCCTTAAATAATGCAGCAAATTCCTTAAATAATGCAGCAGAGTCCTTAAATAATCCAGCCAAGTCTTTAAATAATGCAGCAGAGTCCTTAAATAATGCAGCAAAGTCCTTAAATAATGCAACAAAGTCCTTAAATAATGCAGCAGAGTCCTTAAATAATGCAACAAAGTCCTTAAATAATGCAACAGAGTCCTTAAATAATGCAACAAAGTCCTTAAATAATGCAGCAGAGTCCTTAAATAATGCAGCAAAGTCCTTAAATAATGCAACAGAGTCCTTAAATAATGCAACAAAGTCCTTAAATAATGCAGCAGAGTCCTTAAATAATGCAGCAAAGTCCTTAAATAATGCAGCACAGTCCTTAAATAATCCAGCCAAGTCCTTAAATAATGCAGCAAATTCCTTAAATAATGCAGCAAAGTCTTTAAATAATGCAATAAAGTCCATAAATAATGCAGCAAAGTCCTTAAATAATGCAGCAGAGTACTGAAATACCGCAGCAGGGTCCTTAAATAATGCAGCAGAGTCCTTAAATAATGCAACAAAGTCCTTAAATAATGCAGCATAGTCCTTAAATAATGCAACAAAGTCCTTAAATAATGCAGCAGAGTCCTTAAATAATGCAGCAAATTCATTAAATAATGCAGCAGAGTCCTTAAATACTCCAGCCAAGTCTTTAAATAATGCAGCAGAGTCCTTAAATAATGCAGCAAAGTCCTTAAATAATGCAGCAGAGTCCTTAAATAATGCAGCAAAGTCCTTAAATAATGCAACAAAGTCCTTAAATAATGCAGAAGAGTCCTTAAATAATGCAACAAAGTCCTTAAATAATGCAGCAGAGTCCTTAAATAATGCAACAAAGTACTTAAATAATGCAGCAGAGTCCTTAAGTACCGTATCAGAGTCCTTAAATAAAGCAGCAAAGTCCTTAAATAATGCAGCAGAGTCCTTAAATAATGCAGCAAAGTCATTAAATAATGCTGCAGAGTACTTAAATTCCGCAGCAAAGTCCTTAAATAATGCAGCAGAGTCCTTAAATAATGCTGCAAAGTCCTTAAATAATGCAACAAAGTCCTTAAATAATGCAGAAGAGTCCTTAAATAATGCAACAAAGTCCTTAAATAATGCAGCAGAGTCCTTAAATAATGCAACAAAGTACTTAAATAATGCAGCAGAGTCCTTAAGTACCGTAACAGAGTCCTTAAATAATGCAGCAAAGTCCTTAAATAATGCAGCAGATTACTGAAATACCACAGCAGGGTCCTTAAATAATGCAGCAGAGTCCTTAAATAATGCAACAAAGTCCTTAAATAATGCAGCAGAGTCCTTAAATAATGCAACAAAGTCCTTAAAAAATGCAGCAGAATCCTTAAATAATGCAGCAAATTCCTTAAATAATGCAGCAGAGTCCTTAAATAATCCAGCCAAGTCTTTAAATAATGCAGCAGAGTACTTACATAATGCAGCAGAGTCCTTAAATAATGCAGCAAAGTCCTTAAATAATGCAACAAAGTACTTAAATAATGCAGCAGATTACTGAAATACCGCAGCAGGGTCCTTAAATAATGCAGCAGAGTCCTTAAATAATGCAACAAAGTCCTTAAATAATGCAGCAGAGTCCTTAAATAATGCAACAAAGTCCTTAAATAATGCAGCAAATTCCTTAAATAATGCAGCAGAGTCCTTAAATAATCCAGCCAAGTCTTTAAATAATGCAGCAGAGTCCTTAAATAATGCAGCAAAGTCCTTAAATAATGCAACAAAGTCCTTAAATAATGCAGCAGAGTCCTTAAATAATGCAACAAAGTCCTTAAATAATGCAACAGAGTCCTTAAATAATGCAACAAAGTCCTTAAATAATGCGGCAGAGTCCTTAAATAATGCAGCAAAGTCCTTAAATAATGCAACAGAGTCCTTAAATAATGCAACAAAGTCCTTAAATAATGCAGCAGAGTCCTTAAATAATGCAGCAAAGTCCTTAAATAATGCAGCACAGTCCTTAAATAATCCAGCCAAGTCCTTAAATAATGCAGCAAATTCCTTAAATAATGCAGCAAAGTCTTTAAATAATGCAATAAAGTCCATAAATAATGCAGCAAAGTCCTTAAATAATGCAGCAGAGTACTGAAATACCGCAGCAGGGTCCTTAAATAATGCAGCAGAGTCCTTAAATAATGCAACAAAGTCCTTAAATAATGCAGCATAGTCCTTAAATAATGCAACAAAGTCCTTAAATAATGCAGCAGAGTCCTTAAATAATGCAGCAAATTCATTAAATAATGCAGCAGAGTCCTTAAATACTCCAGCCAAGTCTTTAAATAATGCAGCAGAGTCCTTAAATAATGCAGCAAAGTCCTTAAATAATGCAGCAGAGTCCTTAAATAATGCAGCAAAGTCCTTAAATAATGCAACAAAGTCCTTAAATAATGCAGAAGAGTCCTTAAATAATGCAACAAAGTCCTTAAATAATGCAGCAGAGTCCTTAAATAATGCAACAAAGTACTTAAATAATGCAGCAGAGTCCTTAAGTACCGTATCAGAGTCCTTAAATAAAGCAGCAAAGTCCTTAAATAATGCAGCAGAGTCCTTAAATAATGCAGCAAAGTCATTAAATAATGCTGCAGAGTACTTAAATTCCGCAGCAAAGTCCTTAAATAATGCAGCAGAGTCCTTAAATAATGCTGCAAAGTCCTTAAATAATGCAACAAAGTCCTTAAATAATGCAGAAGAGTCCTTAAATAATGCAACAAAGTCCTTAAATAATGCAGCAGAGTCCTTAAATAATGCAACAAAGTACTTAAATAATGCAGCAGAGTCCTTAAGTACCGTAACAGAGTCCTTAAATAATGCAGCAAAGTCCTTAAATAATGCAGCAGATTACTGAAATACCACAGCAGGGTCCTTAAATAATGCAGCAGAGTCCTTAAATAATGCAACAAAGTCCTTAAATAATGCAGCAGAGTCCTTAAATAATGCAACAAAGTCCTTAAAAAATGCAGCAGAATCCTTAAATAATGCAGCAAATTCCTTAAATAATGCAGCAGAGTCCTTAAATAATCCAGCCAAGTCTTTAAATAATGCAGCAGAGTACTTACATAATGCAGCAGAGTCCTTAAATAATGCAGCAAAGTCCTTAAATAATGCAACAAAGTCCTTAAATAATGCAGAAGAGTCCTTAAATAATGCAGCAGAGTACTGAAATACCGCAGCAGGGTCCTTAAATAATGCAGCAGAGTCCTTAAATAATGCAACAAAGTCCTTAAATAATGCAGTAGATTACTAAAATACCGCAGCAGGGTCCTTAAATAATGCAGCAGAGTCCTTAAATAATGCAACAAAGTACTTAAATAATGCAGCAGAGTCCTTAAATAATGCAACAAAGTCCTTAAATAATGCAGCAAAGTCCTTAAATAATGCAGCAGTCCTTAAATAATGCAACAAAGTCCTTAAATAATGCAGCATAGTCCTTAAATAATGCTGCAAAGTCCTTAAATAATGCAGCACAGTCCTTAAATAATCCAGCCAAGTCCTTAAATAATGCAGCAAATTCCTTATATAATGCAGCAAAGTCTTTAAATAATGCAATAAAGTCCATAAATAATGCAGCAAAGTCCTTAAATAATGCAGCAGAGTACTGAAATACCGCAGCAGGGTCCTTAAATAATGCAGCAGAGTCCTTAAATAATGCAACAAAGTCCTTAAATAATGCAGTAGATTACTGAAATACCGCAGCAGGGTCCTTAAATAATGCAGCAGAGTCCTTAAATAATGCAACAAAGTCCTTAAATAATGCAGCAGAGTCCTTACATAATGCAACATAGTCCTTAAATAATGCAGCAAAGTCCTTAAATAATGCAGCAGAGTCCTTAAATAATGCAAGAAAGTCCTTAAATAATGCAGCAGAGTCCTTAAATAATGCAGCAAAGTCCTTAAATAATGCAGAAGAGTCCTTAAATAATGCAATAAAGTCATTAAATAATGCAGCAAAGTCCTTAAATAATCCAGCCAAGTCCTTAAATAATGCAGCAGAGTCCTTAAATAATGCAGCAAAGTCCTTAAATGATGCAGCAGAGTCCTTAAATAATGCAGCAAAGTCCTTAAATAATCCAGCCAAGTCCTTAAATAATGCAGCAGAGTCCTTAAATAATGCAGCAAAGTCCTTAAATAATGCAGCAGAGTCCTTAAATAATGCAACAAAGTAATTAAATAATGCAGCAGAGTCCTTAAATAATGCAACAAAGTCCATAAATAATGCAGAAGAGTCCTTAAATAATCCAGACAAGTCCTTAAATAATGCAGCAGAGTCCTTAAATAATGCAGCAGATTACTGAAATACCGCAGCAGGGTCCTTAAATAATGCAGCAGAGTCCTTAAATAATGCAGCAAAGTCCTTAAATAATGCAGCAGAGTCCTTAAATAATGCAGCAAAGTCCTTAAATAATGCAGCAGAGTCCTTAAATAATGCAGCAAAGTCCTTAAATAATGCAACAAAGTCCTTAAATAATGCAGAAGAGTCCTTAAATAATGCAACAAAGTCCTTAAATAATGCAGCAGAGCCCTTAAATAATGCAACAAAGTACTTAAATAATGCAGCAGAGTCCTTAAGTACCGTATCAGAGTCCTTAAATAAAGCAGCAAAGTCCTTAAATAATGCAGCAGAGTCCTTAAATAATGCAGCAAAGTCATTAAATAATGCTGCAGAGTACTTAAATTCCGCAACAAAGTCCTTAAATAATGCAGCAGAGTCCTTAAATAATGCAACAAAGTCCTTAAATAATGCAGCAAATTCCTTAAATAATGCAGCAGAGTCCTTAAATAATCCAGCCAAGTCTTTAAATAATGCAGCAGAGTCCTTAAATAATGCAGCAAAGTCCTTAAATAATGCAACAAAGTCCTTAAATAATGCAGCAGAGTCCTTAAATAATGCAACAAAGTCCTTAAATAATGCAACAGAGTCCTTAAATAATGCAACAAAGTCCTTAAATAATGCAGCAGAGTCCTTAAATAATGCAGCAAAGTCCTTAAATAATGCAACAGAGTCCTTAAATAATGCAACAAAGTCCTTAAATAATGCAGCAGAGTCCTTAAATAATGCAGCAAAGTCCTTAAATAATGCAGCACAGTCCTTAAATAATCCAGCCAAGTCCTTAAATAATGCAGCAAATTCCTTAAATAATGCAGCAAAGTCTTTAAATAATGCAATAAAGTCCATAAATAATGCAGCAAAGTCCTTAAATAATGCAGCAGAGTACTGAAATACCGCAGCAGGGTCCTTAAATAATGCAGCAGAGTCCTTAAATAATGCAACAAAGTCCTTAAATAATGCAGCAGAGCCCTTAAATAATGCAACAAAGTACTTAAATAATGCAGCAGAGTCCTTAAGTACCGTATCAGAGTCCTTAAATAAAGCAGCAAAGTCCTTAAATAATGCAGCAGAGTCCTTAAATAATGCAGCAAAGTCATTAAATAATGCTGCAGAGTACTTAAATTCCGCAGCAAAGTCCTTAAAAATTGCAGCAGAGTCCTTAAATAATGCTGCAAAGTCCTTAAATAATGCAACAAAGTCCTTAAATAATGCAGAAGAGTCCTTAAATAATGCAACAAAGTCCTTAAATAATGCAGCAGAGTCCTTAAATAATGCAACAAAGTACTTAAATAATGCAGCAGAGTCCTTAAGTACCGTAACAGAGTCCTTAAATAATGCAGCAAAGTCCTTAAATAATGCAGCAGATTACTGAAATACCACAGCAGGGTCCTTAAATAATGCAGCAGAGTCCTTAAATAATGCAACAAAGTCCTTAAATAATGCAGCAGAGTCCTTAAATAATGCAACAAAGTACTTAAATAATGCAGCAGAGTCCTTAAGTACCGTATCAGAGTCCTTAAATAAAGCAGCAAAGTCCTTAAATAATGCAGCAGAGTCCTTAAATAATGCAGCAAAGTCATTAAATAATGCTGCAGAGTACTTAAATTCCGCAGCAAAGTCCTTAAATAATGCAGCAGAGTCCTTAAATAATGCTGCAAAGTCCTTAAATAATGCAACAAAGTCC
Organism: Phyllobates terribilis; assembly: GCF_046119375.1. NCBI lineage: Eukaryota > Metazoa > Chordata > Amphibia > Anura > Dendrobatidae > Phyllobates > Phyllobates terribilis. Next base: position 1,744,406 of record NW_027363048.1, read on the forward strand.
TTAAATAATGCAGAAGAGTCCTTAAATAATGCAACAAAGTCCTTAAATAATGCAGCAGAGTCCTTAAATAATGCAACAAAGTACTTAAATAATGCAGCAGAGTCCTTAAGTACCGTAACAGAGTCCTTAAATAATGCAGCAAAGTCCTTAAATAATGCAGCAGATTACTGAAATACCACAGCAGGGTCCTTAAATAATGCAGCAGAGTCCTTAAATAATGCAACAAAGTCCTTAAATAATGCAGCAGAGTCCTTAAATAATGCAACAAAGTCCTTAAAAAATGCAGCAGAATCCTTAAATAATGCAGCAAATTCCTTAAATAATGCAGCAGAGTCCTTAAATAATCCAGCCAAGTCTTTAAATAATGCAGCAGAGTACTTACATAATGCAGCAGAGTCCTTAAATAATGCAGCAAAGTCCTTAAATAATGCAACAAAGTCCTTAAATAATGCAGAAGAGTCCTTAAATAATGCAGCAGAGTACTGAAATACCGCAGCAGGGTCCTTAAATAATGCAGCAGAGTCCTTAAATAATGCAACAAAGTCCTTAAATAATGCAGTAGATTACTAAAATACCGCAGCAGGGTCCTTAAATAATACAGCAGAGTCCTTAAATAATGCAACAAAGTACTTAAATAATGCAGCAGAGTCCTTAAATAATGCAACAAAGTCCTTAAATAATGCAGCAAAGTCCTTAAATAATGCAGCAGAGTCCTTAAATAATGCAGCAAAGTCCTTAAATAATGCAACAAAGTCCTTAAATAATGCAGAAGAGTCCTTAAATAATGCAACAAAGTCCTTAAATAATGCAGCAGAGTCCTTAAATAATGCAACAAAGTACTTAAATAATGCAGCAGAGTCCTTAAGTACCGTATCAGAGTCCTTAAATAAAGCAGCAAAGTCCTTAAATAATGCAGCAGAGTCCTTAAATAATGCAGCAAAGTCATTAAATAATGCTGCAGAGTACTTAAATTCCGCAGCAAAGTCCTTAAATAATGCAGCAGAGTCCTTAAATAATGCTGCAAAGTCCTTAAATAATGCAACAAAGTCCTTAAATAATGCAGAAGAGTCCTTAAATAATGCAACAAAGTCCTTAAATAATGCAGCAGAGTCCTTAAATAATGCAACAAAGTACTTAAATAATGCAGCAGAGTCCTTAAGTACCATAACAGAGTCCTTAAATAATGCAGCAAAGTCCTTAAATAATGCAGCAGATTACTGAAATACCACAGCAGGGTCCTTAAATAATGCAGCAGAGTCCTTAAATAATGCAACAAAGTCCTTAAATAATGCAGCAGAGTCCTTAAATAATGCAACAAAGTCCTTAAAAAATGCAGCAGAATCCTTAAATAATGCAGCAAATTCCTTAAATAATGCAGCAGAGTCCTTAAATAATCCAGCCAAGTCTTTAAATAATGCAGCAGAGTACTTACATAATGCAGCAGAGTCCTTAAATAATGCAGCAAAGTCCTTAAATAATGCAACAAAGTCCTTAAATAATGCAGAAGAGTCCTTAAATAATGCAGCAGAGTACTGAAATACCGCAGCAGGGTCCTTAAATAATGCAGCAGAGTCCTTAAATAATGCAACAAAGTCCTTAAATAATGCAGTAGATTACTAAAATACCGCAGCAGGGTCCTTAAATAATGCAGCAGAGTCCTTAAATAATGCAACAAAGTACTTAAATAATGCAGCAGAGTCCTTAAATAATGCAACAAAGTCCTTAAATAATGCAGCAAAGTCCTTAAATAATGCAGCAGTCCTTAAATAATGCAACAAAGTCCTTAAATAATGCAGCATAGTCCTTAAATAATGCTGCAAAGTCCTTAAATAATGCAGCACAGTCCTTAAATAATCCAGCCAAGTCCTTAAATAATGCAGCAAATTCCTTATATAATGCAGCAAAGTCTTTAAATAATGCAATAAAGTCCATAAATAATGCAGCAAAGTCCTTAAATAATGCAGCAGAGTACTGAAATACCGCAGCAGGGTCCTTAAATAATGCAGCAGAGTCCTTAAATAATGCAACAAAGTCCTTAAATAATGCAGTAGATTACTGAAATACCGCAGCAGGGTCCTTAAATAATGCAGCAGAGTCCTTAAATAATGCAACAAAGTCCTTAAATAATGCAGCAGAGTCCTTACATAATGCAACATAGTCCTTAAATAATGCAGCAAAGTCCTTAAATAATGCAGCAGAGTCCTTAAATAATGCAAGAAAGTCCTTAAATAATGCAGCAGAGTCCTTAAATAATGCAGCAAAGTCCTTAAATAATGCAGAAGAGTCCTTAAATAATGCAATAAAGTCATTAAATAATGCAGCAAAGTCCTTAAATAATCCAGCCAAGTCCTTAAATAATGCAGCAGAGTCCTTAAATAATGCAGCAAAGTCCTTAAATGATGCAGCAGAGTCCTTAAATAATGCAGCAAAGTCCTTAAATAATCCAGCCAAGTCCTTAAATAATGCAGCAGAGTCCTTAAATAATGCAGCAAAGTCCTTAAATAATGCAGCAGAGTCCTTAAATAATGCAACAAAGTAATTAAATAATGCAGCAGAGTCCTTAAATAATGCAACAAAGTCCATAAATAATGCAGAAGAGTCCTTAAATAATCCAGACAAGTCCTTAAATAATGCAGCAGAGTCCTTAAATAATGCAGCAGATTACTGAAATACCGCAGCAGGGTCCTTAAATAATGCAGCAGAGTCCTTAAATAATGCAGCAAAGTCCTTAAATAATGCAGCAGAGTCCTTAAATAATGCAGCAAAGTCCTTAAATAATGCAGCAGAGTCCTTAAATAATGCAGCAAAGTCCTTAAATAATGCAACAAAGTCCTTAAATAATGCAGAAGAGTCCTTAAATAATGCAACAAAGTCCTTAAATAATGCAGCAGAGCCCTTAAATAATGCAACAAAGTACTTAAATAATGCAGCAGAGTCCTTAAGTACCGTATCAGAGTCCTTAAATAAAGCAGCAAAGTCCTTAAATAATGCAGCAGAGTCCTTAAATAATGCAGCAAAGTCATTAAATAATGCTGCAGAGTACTTAAATTCCGCAACAAAGTCCTTAAATAATGCAGCAGAGTCCTTAAATAATGCAACAAAGTCCTTAAATAATGCAGCAAATTCCTTAAATAATGCAGCAGAGTCCTTAAATAATCCAGCCAAGTCTTTAAATAATGCAGCAGAGTCCTTAAATAATGCAGCAAAGTCCTTAAATAATGCAACAAAGTCCTTAAATAATGCAGCAGAGTCCTTAAATAATGCAACAAAGTCCTTAAATAATGCAACAGAGTCCTTAAATAATGCAACAAAGTCCTTAAATAATGCAGCAGAGTCCTTAAATAATGCAGCAAAGTCCTTAAATAATGCAACAGAGTCCTTAAATAATGCAACAAAGTCCTTAAATAATGCAGCAGAGTCCTTAAATAATGCAGCAAAGTCCTTAAATAATGCAGCACAGTCCTTAAATAATCCAGCCAAGTCCTTAAATAATGCAGCAAATTCCTTAAATAATGCAGCAAAGTCTTTAAATAATGCAATAAAGTCCATAAATAATGCAGCAAAGTCCTTAAATAATGCAGCAGAGTACTGAAATACCGCAGCAGGGTCCTTAAATAATGCAGCAGAGTCCTTAAATAATGCAACAAAGTCCTTAAATAATGCAGCAGAGCCCTTAAATAATGCAACAAAGTACTTAAATAATGCAGCAGAGTCCTTAAGTACCGTATCAGAGTCCTTAAATAAAGCAGCAAAGTCCTTAAATAATGCAGCAGAGTCCTTAAATAATGCAGCAAAGTCATTAAATAATGCTGCAGAGTACTTAAATTCCGCAGCAAAGTCCTTAAATAATGCAGCAGAGTCCTTAAATAATGCTGCAAAGTCCTTAAATAATGCAACAAAGTCCTTAAATAATGCAGAAGAGTCCTTAAATAATGCAACAAAGTCCTTAAATAATGCAGCAGAGTCCTTAAATAATGCAACAAAGTACTTAAATAATGCAGCAGAGTCCTTAAGTACCGTAACAGAGTCCTTAAATAATGCAGCAAAGTCCTTAAATAATGCAGCAGATTACTGAAATACCACAGCAGGGTCCTTAAATAATGCAGCAGAGTCCTTAAATAATGCAACAAAGTCCTTAAATAATGCAGCAGAGTCCTTAAATAATGCAACAAAGTACTTAAATAATGCAGCAGAGTCCTTAAGTACCGTATCAGAGTCCTTAAATAAAGCAGCAAAGTCCTTAAATAATGCAGCAGAGTCCTTAAATAATGCAGCAAAGTCATTAAATAATGCTGCAGAGTACTTAAATTCCGCAGCAAAGTCCTTAAATAATGCAGCAGAGTCCTTAAATAATGCTGCAAAGTCCTTAAATAATGCAACAAAGTCCTTAAATAATGCAGAAGAGTCCTTAAATAATGCAACAAAGTCCTTAAATAATGCAGCAGAGTCCTTAAATAATGCAACAAAGTACTTAAATAATGCAGCAGAGTCCTTAAGTACCGTAACAGAGTCCTTAAATAATGCAGCAAAGTCCTTAAATAATGCAGCAGATTACTGAAATACCACAGCAGGGTCCTTAAATAATGCAGCAGAGTCCTTAAATAATGCAACAAAGTCCTTAAATAATGCAGCAGAGTCCTTAAATAATGCAACAAAGTCCTTAAAAAATGCAGCAGAATCCTTAAATAATGCAGCAAATTCCTTAAATAATGCAGCAGAGTCCTTAAATAATCCAGCCAAGTCTTTAAATAATGCAGCAGAGTACTTACATAATGCAGCAGAGTCCTTAAATAATGCAGCAAAGTCCTTAAATAATGCAACAAAGTCCTTAAATAATGCAGAAGAGTCCTTAAATAATGCAGCAGAGTACTGAAATACCGCAGCAGGGTCCTTAAATAATGCAGCAGAGTCCTTAAATAATGCAACAAAGTCCTTAAATAATGCAGTAGATTACTAAAATACCGCAGCAGGGTCCTTAAATAATACAGCAGAGTCCTTAAATAATGCAACAAAGTACTTAAATAATGCAGCAGAGTCCTTAAATAATGCAACAAAGTCCTTAAATAATGCAGCAAAGTCCTTAAATAATGCAGCAGAGTCCTTAAATAATGCAGCAAAGTCCTTAAATAATGCAACAAAGTCCTTAAATAATGCAGAAGAGTCCTTAAATAATGCAACAAAGTCCTTAAATAATGCAGCAGAGTCCTTAAATAATGCAACAAAGTACTTAAATAATGCAGCAGAGTCCTTAAGTACCGTATCAGAGTCCTTAAATAAAGCAGCAAAGTCCTTAAATAATGCAGCAGAGTCCTTAAATAATGCAGCAAAGTCATTAAATAATGCTGCAGAGTACTTAAATTCCGCAGCAAAGTCCTTAAATAATGCAGCAGAGTCCTTAAATAATGCTGCAAAGTCCTTAAATAATGCAACAAAGTCCTTAAATAATGCAGAAGAGTCCTTAAATAATGCAACAAAGTCCTTAAATAATGCAGCAGAGTCCTTAAATAATGCAACAAAGTACTTAAATAATGCAGCAGAGTCCTTAAGTACCATAACAGAGTCCTTAAATAATGCAGCAAAGTCCTTAAATAATGCAGCAGATTACTGAAATACCACAGCAGGGTCCTTAAATAATGCAGCAGAGTCCTTAAATAATGCAACAAAGTCCTTAAATAATGCAGCAGAGTCCTTAAATAATGCAACAAAGTCCTTAAAAAATGCAGCAGAATCCTTAAATAATGCAGCAAATTCCTTAAATAATGCAGCAGAGTCCTTAAATAATCCAGCCAAGTCTTTAAATAATGCAGCAGAGTACTTACATAATGCAGCAGAGTCCTTAAATAATGCAGCAAAGTCCTTAAATAATGCAACAAAGTCCTTAAATAATGCAGAAGAGTCCTTAAATAATGCAGCAGAGTACTGAAATACCGCAGCAGGGTCCTTAAATAATGCAGCAGAGTCCTTAAATAATGCAACAAAGTCCTTAAATAATGCAGTAGATTACTAAAATACCGCAGCAGGGTCCTTAAATAATGCAGCAGAGTCCTTAAATAATGCAACAAAGTACTTAAATAATGCAGCAGAGTCCTTAAATAATGCAACAAAGTCCTTAAATAATGCAGCAAAGTCCTTAAATAATGCAGCAGTCCTTAAATAATGCAACAAAGTCCTTAAATAATGCAGCATAGTCCTTAAATAATGCTGCAAAGTCCTTAAATAATGCAGCACAGTCCTTAAATAATCCAGCCAAGTCCTTAAATAATGCAGCAAATTCCTTATATAATGCAGCAAAGTCTTTAAATAATGCAATAAAGTCCATAAATAATGCAGCAAAGTCCTTAAATAATGCAGCAGAGTACTGAAATACCGCAGCAGGGTCCTTAAATAATGCAGCAGAGTCCTTAAATAATGCAACAAAGTCCTTAAATAATGCAGTAGATTACTGAAATACCGCAGCAGGGTCCTTAAATAATGCAGCAGAGTCCTTAAATAATGCAACAAAGTCCTTAAATAATGCAGCAGAGTCCTTACATAATGCAACATAGTCCTTAAATAATGCAGCAAAGTCCTTAAATAATGCAGCAGAGTCCTTAAATAATGCAAGAAAGTCCTTAAATAATGCAGCAGAGTCCTTAAATAATGCAGCAAAGTCCTTAAATAATGCAGAAGAGTCCTTAAATAATGCAATAAAGTCATTAAATAATGCAGCAAAGTCCTTAAATAATCCAGCCAAGTCCTTAAATAATGCAGCAGAGTCCTTAAATAATGCAGCAAAGTCCTTAAATGATGCAGCAGAGTCCTTAAATAATGCAGCAAAGTCCTTAAATAATCCAGCCAAGTCCTTAAATAATGCAGCAGAGTCCTTAAATAATGCAGCAAAGTCCTTAAATAATGCAGCAGAGTCCTTAAATAATGCAACAAAGTAATTAAATAATGCAGCAGAGTCCTTAAATAATGCAACAAAGTCCATAAATAATGCAGAAGAGTCCTTAAATAATCCAGACAAGTCCTTAAATAATGCAGCAGAGTCCTTAAATAATGCAGCAGATTACTGAAATACCGCAGCAGGGTCCTTAAATAATGCAGCAGAGTCCTTAAATAATGCAGCAAAGTCCTTAAATAATGCAGCAGAGTCCTTAAATAATGCAGCAAAGTCCTTAAATAATGCAGCAGAGTCCTTAAATAATGCAGCAAAGTCCTTAAATAATGCAACAAAGTCCTTAAATAATGCAGAAGAGTCCTTAAATAATGCAACAAAGTCCTTAAATAATGCAGCAGAGCCCTTAAATAATGCAACAAAGTACTTAAATAATGCAGCAGAGTCCTTAAGTACCGTATCAAAGTCCTTAAATAAAGCAGCAAAGTCCTTAAATAATGCAGCAGAGTCCTTAAATAATGCAGCAAAGTCATTAAATAATGCTGCAGAGTACTTAAATTCCGCAACAAAGTCCTTAAATAATGCAGCAGAGTCCTTAAATAATGCAACAAAGTCCTTAAATAATGCAGCAAATTCCTTAAATAATGCAGCAGAGTCCTTAAATAATCCAGCCAAGTCTTTAAATAATGCAGCAGAGTCCTTAAATAATGCAGCAAAGTCCTTAAATAATGCAACAAAGTCCTTAAATAATGCAGCAGAGTCCTTAAATAATGCAACAAAGTCCTTAAATAATGCAACAGAGTCCTTAAATAATGCAACAAAGTCCTTAAATAATGCAGCAGAGTCCTTAAATAATGCAGCAAAGTCCTTAAATAATGCAACAGAGTCCTTAAATAATGCAACAAAGTCCTTAAATAATGCAGCAGAGTCCTTAAATAATGCAGCAAAGTCCTTAAATAATGCAGCACAGTCCTTAAATAATCCAGCCAAGTCCTTAAATAATGCAGCAAATTCCTTAAATAATGCAGCAAAGTCTTTAAATAATGCAATAAAGTCCATAAATAATGCAGCAAAGTCCTTAAATAATGCAGCAGAGTACTGAAATACCGCAGCAGGGTCCTTAAATAATGCAGCAGAGTCCTTAAATAATGCAACAAAGTCCTTAAATAATGCAGCAGAGCCCTTAAATAATGCAACAAAGTACTTAAATAATGCAGCAGAGTCCTTAAGTACCATATCAGAGTCCTTAAATAAAGCAGCAAAGTCCTTAAATAATGCAGCAGAGTCCTTAAATAATGCAGCAAAGTCATTAAATAATGCTGCAGAGTACTTAAATTCCGCAGCAAAGTCCTTAAATAATGCAGCAGAGTCCTTAAATAATGCTGCAAAGTCCTTAAATAATGCAACAAAGTCCTTAAATAATGCAGAAGAGTCCTTAAATAATGCAACAAAGTCCTTAAATAATGCAGCAGAGTCCTTAAATAATGCAACAAAGTACTTAAATAATGCAGCAGAGTCCTTAAGTACCGTAACAGAGTCCTTAAATAATGCAGCAAAGTCCTTAAATAATGCAGCAGATTACTGAAATACCACAGCAGGGTCCTTAAATAATGCAGCAGAGTCCTTAAATAATGCAACAAAGTACTTAAATAATGCAGCAGAGTCCTTAAGTACCGTATCAGAGTCCTTAAATAAAGCAGCAAAGTCCTTAAATAATGCAGCAGAGTCCTTAAATAATGCAGCAAAGTCATTAAATAATGCTGCAGAGTACTTAAATTCCGCAGCAAAGTCCTTAAATAATGCAGCAGAGTCCTTAAATAATGCTGCAAAGTCCTTAAATAATGCAACAAAGTCCTTAAATAATGCAGAAGAGTCCTTAAATAATGCAACAAAGTCCTTAAATAATGCAGCAGAGTCCTTAAATAATGCAACAAAGTACTTAAATAATGCAGCAGAGTCCTTAAGTACCGTAACAGAGTCCTTAAATAATGCAGCAAAGTCCTTAAATAATGCAGCAGATTACTGAAATACCACAGCAGGGTCCTTAAATAATGCAGCAGAGTCCTTAAATAATGCAACAAAGTCCTTAAATAATGCAGCAGAGTCCTTAAATAATGCAACAAAGTCCTTAAAAAATGCAGCAGAATCCTTAAATAATGCAGCAAATTCCTTAAATAATGCAGCAGAGTCCTTAAATAATCCAGCCAAGTCTTTAAATAATGCAGCAGAGTACTTACATAATGCAGCAGAGTCCTTAAATAATGCAGCAAAGTCCTTAAATAATGCAACAAAGTCCTTAAATAATGCAGAAGAGTCCTTAAATAATGCAGCAGAGTACTGAAATACCGCAGCAGGGTCCTTAAATAATGCAGCAGAGTCCTTAAATAATGCAACAAAGTCCTTAAATAATGCAGTAGATTACTAAAATACCGCAGCAGGGTCCTTAAATAATACAGCAGAGTCCTTAAATAATGCAACAAAGTCCTTAAATAATGCAGCAGAGTCCTTACATAATGCAACATAGTCCTTAAATAATGCAGCAAAGTCCTTAAATAATGCAGCAGAGTCCTTAAATAATGCAAGAAAGTCCTTAAATAATGCAGCAGAGTCCTTACATAATGCAACATAGTCCTTAAATAATGCAGCAAAGTCCTTAAATAATGCAGCAGAGTCCTTAAATAATGCAAGAAAGTCCTTAAATAATGCAGCAGAGTCCTTAAATAATGCAGCAAAGTCCTTAAATAATGCAGAAGAGTCCTTAAATAATGCAATAAAGTCATTAAATAATGCAGCAAAGTCCTTAAATAATCCAGCCAAGTCCTTAAATAATGCAGCAGAGTCCTTAAATAATGCAGCAAAGTCCTTAAATGATGCAGCAGAGTCCTTAAATAATGCAGCAAAGTCCTTAAATAATCCAGCCAAGTCCTTAAATAATGCAGCAGAGTCCTTAAATAATGCAGCAAAGTCCTTAAATAATGCAGCAGAGTCCTTAAATAATGCAACAAAGTAATTAAATAATGCAGCAGAGTCCTTAAATAATGCAACAAAGTCCATAAATAATGCAGAAGAGTCCTTAAATAATCCAGACAAGTCCTTAAATAATGCAGCAGAGTCCTTAAATAATGCAGCAGATTACTGAAATACCGCAGCAGGGTCCTTAAATAATGCAGCAGAGTCCTTAAATAATGCAGCAAAGTCCTTAAATAATGCAGCAGAGTCCTTAAATAATGCAGCAAAGTCCTTAAATAATGCAGCAGAGTCCTTAAATAATGCAGCAAAGTCCTTAAATAATGCAACAAAGTCCTTAAATAATGCAGAAGAGTCCTTAAATAATGCAACAAAGTCCTTAAATAATGCAGCAGAGCCCTTAAATAATGCAACAAAGTACTTAAATAATGCAGCAGAGTCCTTAAGTACCGTATCAAAGTCCTTAAATAAAGCAGCAAAGTCCTTAAATAATGCAGCAGAGTCCTTAAATAATGCAGCAAAGTCATTAAATAATGCTGCAGAGTACTTAAATTCCGCAACAAAGTCCTTAAATAATGCAGCAGAGTCCTTAAATAATGCAACAAAGTCCTTAAATAATGCAGCAAATTCCTTAAATAATGCAGCAGAGTCCTTAAATAATCCAGCCAAGTCTTTAAATAATGCAGCAGAGTCCTTAAATAATGCAGCAAAGTCCTTAAATAATGAAACAAAGTCCTTAAATAATGCAGCAGAGTCCTTAAATAATGCAACAAAGTCCTTAAATAATGCAACAGAGTCCTTAAATAATGCAACAAAGTCCTTAAATAATGCAGCAGAGTCCTTAAATAATGCAGCAAAGTCCTTAAATAATGCAACAGAGTCCTTAAATAATGCAACAAAGTCCTTAAATAATGCAGCAGAGTCCTTAAATAATGCAGCAAAGTCCTTAAATAATGCAGCACAGTCCTTAAATAATCCAGCCAAGTCCTTAAATAATGCAGCAAATTCCTTAAATAATGCAGCAAAGTCTTTAAATAATGCAATAAAGTCCATAAATAATGCAGCAAAGTCCTTAAATAATGCAGCAGAGTACTGAAATACCGCAGCAGGGTCCTTAAATAATGCAGCAGAGTCCTTAAATAATGCAACAAAGTCCTTAAATAATGCAGCAGAGCCCTTAAATAATGCAACAAAGTACTTAAATAATGCAGCAGAGTCCTTAAGTACCATATCAGAGTCCTTAAATAAAGCAGCAAAGTCCTTAAATAATGCAGCAGAGTCCTTAAATAATGCAGCAAAGTCATTAAATAATGCTGCAGAGTACTTAAATTCCGCAGCAAAGTCCTTAAATAATGCAGCAGAGTCCTTAAATAATGCTGCAAAGTCCTTAAATAATGCAACAAAGTCCTTAAATAATGCAGAAGAGTCCTTAAATAATGCAACAAAGTCCTTAAATAATGCAGCAGAGTCCTTAAATAATGCAACAAAGTACTTAAATAATGCAGCAGAGTCCTTAAGTACCGTAACAGAGTCCTTAAATAATGCAGCAAAGTCCTTAAATAATGCAGCAGATTACTGAAATACCACAGCAGGGTCCTTAAATAATGCAGCAGAGTCCTTAAATAATGCAACAAAGTACTTAAATAATGCAGCAGAGTCCTTAAGTACCGTATCAGAGTCCTTAAATAAAGCAGCAAAGTCCTTAAATAATGCAGCAGAGTCCTTAAATAATGCAGCAAAGTCATTAAATAATGCTGCAGAGTACTTAAATTCCGCAGCAAAGTCCTTAAATAATGCAGCAGAGTCCTTAAATAATGCTGCAAAGTCCTTAAATAATGCAACAAAGTCCTTAAATAATGCAGAAGAGTCCTTAAATAATGCAACAAAGTCCTTAAATAATGCAGCAGAGTCCTTAAATAATGCAACAAAGTACTTAAATAATGCAGCAGAGTCCTTAAGTACCGTAACAGAGTCCTTAAATAATGCAGCAAAGTCCTTAAATAATGCAGCAGATTACTGAAATACCACAGCAGGGTCCTTAAATAATGCAGCAGAGTCCTTAAATAATGCAACAAAGTCCTTAAATAATGCAGCAGAGTCCTTAAATAATGCAACAAAGTCCTTAAAAAATGCAGCAGAATCCTTAAATAATGCAGCAAATTCCTTAAATAATGCAGCAGAGTCCTTAAATAATCCAGCCAAGTCTTTAAATAATGCAGCAGAGTACTTACATAATGCAGCAGAGTCCTTAAATAATGCAGCAAAGTCCTTAAATAATGCAACAAAGTCCTTAAATAATGCAGAAGAGTCCTTAAATAATGCAGCAGAGTACTGAAATACCGCAGCAGGGTCCTTAAATAATGCAGCAGAGTCCTTAAATAATGCAACAAAGTCCTTAAATAATGCAGTAGATTACTAAAATACCGCAGCAGGGTCCTTAAATAATACAGCAGAGTCCTTAAATAATGCAACAAAGTCCTTAAATAATGCAGCAGAGTCCTTACATAATGCAACATAGTCCTTAAATAATGCAGCAAAGTCCTTAAATAATGCAGCAGAGTCCTTAAATAATGCAAGAAAGTCCTTAAATAATGCAGCAGAGTCCTTAAATAATGCAGCAAAGTCCTTAAATAATGCAGAAGAGTCCTTAAATAATGCAATAAAGTCATTAAATAATGCAGCAAAGTCCTTAAATAATCCAGCCAAGTCCTTAAATAATGCAGCAGAGTCCTTAAATAATGCAGCAAAGTCCTTAAATGATGCAGCAGAGTCCTTAAATAATGCAGCAAAGTCCTTAAATAATCCAGCCAAGTCCTTAAATAATGCAGCAGAGTCCTTAAATAATGCAGCAAAGTCCTTAAATAATGCAGCAGAGTCCTTAAATAATGCAACAAAGTAATTAAATAATGCAGCAGAGTCCTTAAATAATGCAACAAAGTCCATAAATAATGCAGAAGAGTCCTTAAATAATCCAGACAAGTCCTTAAATAATGCAGCAGAGTCCTTAAATAATGCAGCAGATTACTGAAATACCGCAGCAGGGTCCTTAAATAATGCAGCAGAGTCCTTAAATAATGCAGCAAAGTCCTTAAATAATGCAGCAGAGTCCTTAAATAATGCAGCAAAGTCCTTAAATAATGCAGCAGAGTCCTTAAATAATGCAGCAAAGTCCTTAAATAATGCAACAAAGTCCTTAAATAATGCAGAAGAGTCCTTAAATAATGCAACAAAGTCCTTAAATAATGCAGCAGAGCCCTTAAATAATGCAACAAAGTACTTAAATAATGCAGCAGAGTCCTTAAGTACCGTATCAGAGTCCTTAAATAAAGCAGCAAAGTCCTTAAATAATGCAGCAGAGTCCTTAAATAATGCAGCAAAGTCATTAAATAATGCTGCAGAGTACTTAAATTCCGCAACAAAGTCCTTAAATAATGCAGCAGAGTCCTTAAATAATGCAACAAAGTCCTTAAATAATGCAGCAAATTCCTTAAATAATGCAGCAGAGTCCTTAAATAATCCAGCCAAGTCTTTAAATAATGCAGCAGAGTCCTTAAATAATGCAGCAAAGTCCTTAAATAATGCAACAAAGTCCTTAAATAATGCAGCAGAGTCCTTAAATAATGCAACAAAGTCCTTAAATAATGCAACAGAGTCCTTAAATAATGCAACAAAGTCCTTAAATAATGCAGCAGAGTCCTTAAATAATGCAGCAAAGTCCTTAAATAATGCAACAGAGTCCTTAAATAATGCAACAAAGTCCTTAAATAATGCAGCAGAGTCCTTAAATAATGCAGCAAAGTCCTTAAATAATGCAGCACAGTCCTTAAATAATCCAGCCAAGTCCTTAAATAATGCAGCAAATTCCTTAAATAATGCAGCAAAGTCTTTAAATAATGCAATAAAGTCCATAAATAATGCAGCAAAGTCCTTAAATAATGCAGCAGAGTACTGAAATACCGCAGCAGGGTCCTTAAATAATGCAGCAGAGTCCTTAAATAATGCAACAAAGTCCTTAAATAATGCAGCAGAGCCCTTAAATAATGCAACAAAGTACTTAAATAATGCAGCAGAGTCCTTAAGTACCGTATCAGAGTCCTTAAATAAAGCAGCAAAGTCCTTAAATAATGCAGCAGAGTCCTTAAATAATGCAGCAAAGTCATTAAATAATGCTGCAGAGTACTTAAATTCCGCAGCAAAGTCCTTAAATAATGCAGCAGAGTCCTTAAATAATGCTGCAAAGTCCTTAAATAATGCAACAAAGTCCTTAAATAATGCAGAAGAGTCCTTAAATAATGCAACAAAGTCCTTAAATAATGCAGCAGAGTCCTTAAATAATGCAACAAAGTACTTAAATAATGCAGCAGAGTCCTTAAGTACCGTAACAGAGTCCTTAAATAATGCAGCAAAGTCCTTAAATAATGCAGCAGATTACTGAAATACCACAGCAGGGTCCTTAAATAATGCAGCAGAGTCCTTAAATAATGCAACAAAGTCCTTAAATAATGCAGCAGAGTCCTTAAATAATGCAACAAAGTACTTAAATAATGCAGCAGAGTCCTTAAGTACCGTATCAGAGTCCTTAAATAAAGCAGCAAAGTCCTTAAATAATGCAGCAGAGTCCTTAAATAATGCAGCAAAGTCATTAAATAATGCTGCAGAGTACTTAAATTCCGCAGCAAAGTCCTTAAATAATGCAGCAGAGTCCTTAAATAATGCTGCAAAGTCCTTAAATAATGCAACAAAGTCCTTAAATAATGCAGAAGAGTCCTTAAATAATGCAACAAAGTCCTTAAATAATGCAGCAGAGTCCTTAAATAATGCAACAAAGTACTTAAATAATGCAGCAGAGTCCTTAAGTACCGTAACAGAGTCCTTAAATAATGCAGCAAAGTCCTTAAATAATGCAGCAGATTACTGAAATACCACAGCAGGGTCCTTAAATAATGCAGCAGAGTCCTTAAATAATGCAACAAAGTCCTTAAATAATGCAGCAGAGTCCTTAAATAATGCAACAAAGTCCTTAAAAAATGCAGCAGAATCCTTAAATAATGCAGCAAATTCCTTAAATAATGCAGCAGAGTCCTTAAATAATCCAGCCAAGTCTTTAAATAATGCAGCAGAGTACTTACATAATGCAGCAGAGTCCTTAAATAATGCAGCAAAGTCCTTAAATAATGCAACAAAGTCCTTAAATAATGCAGAAGAGTCCTTAAATAATGCAGCAGAGTACTGAAATACCGCAGCAGGGTCCTTAAATAATGCAGCAGAGTCCTTAAATAATGCAACAAAGTCCTTAAATAATGCAGTAGATTACTAAAATACCGCAGCAGGGTCCTTAAATAATACAGCAGAGTCCTTAAATAATGCAACAAAGTACTTAAATAATGCAGCAGAGTCCTTAAATAATGCAACAAAGTCCTTAAATAATGCAGCAAAGTCCTTAAATAATGCAGCAGAGTCCTTAAATAATGCAGCAAAGTCCTTAAATAATGCAACAAAGTCCTTAAATAATGCAGAAGAGTCCTTAAATAATGCAACAAAGTCCTTAAATAATGCAGCAGAGTCCTTAAATAATGCAACAAAGTACTTAAATAATGCAGCAGAGTCCTTAAGTACCGTATCAGAGTCCTTAAATAAAGCAGCAAAGTCCTTAAATAATGCAGCAGAGTCCTTAAATAATGCAGCAAAGTCATTAAATAATGCTGCAGAGTACTTAAATTCCGCAGCAAAGTCCTTAAATAATGCAGCAGAGTCCTTAAATAATGCTGCAAAGTCCTTAAATAA
Source organism: Phyllobates terribilis (assembly GCF_046119375.1). Taxonomy (NCBI): domain Eukaryota; kingdom Metazoa; phylum Chordata; class Amphibia; order Anura; family Dendrobatidae; genus Phyllobates; species Phyllobates terribilis. The sequence continues at coordinate 1,760,034 of NW_027363048.1, forward strand.
TGCAACAAAGTCCTTAAATAATGCAGAAGAGTCCTTAAATAATGCAACAAAGTCCTTAAATAATGCAGCAGAGTCCTTAAATAATGCAACAAAGTACTTAAATAATGCAGCAGAGTCCTTAAGTACCATAACAGAGTCCTTAAATAATGCAGCAAAGTCCTTAAATAATGCAGCAGATTACTGAAATACCACAGCAGGGTCCTTAAATAATGCAGCAGAGTCCTTAAATAATGCAACAAAGTCCTTAAATAATGCAGCAGAGTCCTTAAATAATGCAACAAAGTCCTTAAAAAATGCAGCAGAATCCTTAAATAATGCAGCAAATTCCTTAAATAATGCAGCAGAGTCCTTAAATAATCCAGCCAAGTCTTTAAATAATGCAGCAGAGTACTTACATAATGCAGCAGAGTCCTTAAATAATGCAGCAAAGTCCTTAAATAATGCAACAAAGTCCTTAAATAATGCAGAAGAGTCCTTAAATAATGCAGCAGAGTACTGAAATACCGCAGCAGGGTCCTTAAATAATGCAGCAGAGTCCTTAAATAATGCAACAAAGTCCTTAAATAATGCAGTAGATTACTAAAATACCGCAGCAGGGTCCTTAAATAATGCAGCAGAGTCCTTAAATAATGCAACAAAGTACTTAAATAATGCAGCAGAGTCCTTAAATAATGCAACAAAGTCCTTAAATAATGCAGCAAAGTCCTTAAATAATGCAGCAGTCCTTAAATAATGCAACAAAGTCCTTAAATAATGCAGCATAGTCCTTAAATAATGCTGCAAAGTCCTTAAATAATGCAGCACAGTCCTTAAATAATCCAGCCAAGTCCTTAAATAATGCAGCAAATTCCTTATATAATGCAGCAAAGTCTTTAAATAATGCAATAAAGTCCATAAATAATGCAGCAAAGTCCTTAAATAATGCAGCAGAGTACTGAAATACCGCAGCAGGGTCCTTAAATAATGCAGCAGAGTCCTTAAATAATGCAACAAAGTCCTTAAATAATGCAGTAGATTACTGAAATACCGCAGCAGGGTCCTTAAATAATGCAGCAGAGTCCTTAAATAATGCAACAAAGTCCTTAAATAATGCAGCAGAGTCCTTACATAATGCAACATAGTCCTTAAATAATGCAGCAAAGTCCTTAAATAATGCAGCAGAGTCCTTAAATAATGCAAGAAAGTCCTTAAATAATGCAGCAGAGTCCTTAAATAATGCAGCAAAGTCCTTAAATAATGCAGAAGAGTCCTTAAATAATGCAATAAAGTCATTAAATAATGCAGCAAAGTCCTTAAATAATCCAGCCAAGTCCTTAAATAATGCAGCAGAGTCCTTAAATAATGCAGCAAAGTCCTTAAATGATGCAGCAGAGTCCTTAAATAATGCAGCAAAGTCCTTAAATAATCCAGCCAAGTCCTTAAATAATGCAGCAGAGTCCTTAAATAATGCAGCAAAGTCCTTAAATAATGCAGCAGAGTCCTTAAATAATGCAACAAAGTAATTAAATAATGCAGCAGAGTCCTTAAATAATGCAACAAAGTCCATAAATAATGCAGAAGAGTCCTTAAATAATCCAGACAAGTCCTTAAATAATGCAGCAGAGTCCTTAAATAATGCAGCAGATTACTGAAATACCGCAGCAGGGTCCTTAAATAATGCAGCAGAGTCCTTAAATAATGCAGCAAAGTCCTTAAATAATGCAGCAGAGTCCTTAAATAATGCAGCAAAGTCCTTAAATAATGCAGCAGAGTCCTTAAATAATGCAGCAAAGTCCTTAAATAATGCAACAAAGTCCTTAAATAATGCAGAAGAGTCCTTAAATAATGCAACAAAGTCCTTAAATAATGCAGCAGAGCCCTTAAATAATGCAACAAAGTACTTAAATAATGCAGCAGAGTCCTTAAGTACCGTATCAGAGTCCTTAAATAAAGCAGCAAAGTCCTTAAATAATGCAGCAGAGTCCTTAAATAATGCAGCAAAGTCATTAAATAATGCTGCAGAGTACTTAAATTCCGCAACAAAGTCCTTAAATAATGCAGCAGAGTCCTTAAATAATGCAACAAAGTCCTTAAATAATGCAGCAAATTCCTTAAATAATGCAGCAGAGTCCTTAAATAATCCAGCCAAGTCTTTAAATAATGCAGCAGAGTCCTTAAATAATGCAGCAAAGTCCTTAAATAATGCAACAAAGTCCTTAAATAATGCAGCAGAGTCCTTAAATAATGCAACAAAGTCCTTAAATAATGCAACAGAGTCCTTAAATAATGCAACAAAGTCCTTAAATAATGCAGCAGAGTCCTTAAATAATGCAACAAAGTCCTTAAATAATGCAACAGAGTCCTTAAATAATGCAGCAAATTCCTTAAATAATGCAGCAAAGTCTTTAAATAATGCAATAAAGTCCATAAATAATGCAGCAAAGTCCTTAAATAATGCAGCAGAGTACTGAAATACCGCAGCAGGGTCCTTAAATAATGCAGCAGAGTCCTTAAATAATGCAACAAAGTCCTTAAATAATGCAGCAGAGCCCTTAAATAATGCAACAAAGTACTTAAATAATGCAGCAGAGTCCTTAAGTACCGTATCAGAGTCCTTAAATAAAGCAGCAAAGTCCTTAAATAATGCAGCAGAGTCCTTAAATAATGCAGCAAAGTCATTAAATAATGCTGCAGAGTACTTAAATTCCGCAGCAAAGTCCTTAAATAATGCAGCAGAGTCCTTAAATAATGCTGCAAAGTCCTTAAATAATGCAACAAAGTCCTTAAATAATGCAGAAGAGTCCTTAAATAATGCAACAAAGTCCTTAAATAATGCAGCAGAGTCCTTAAATAATGCAACAAAGTACTTAAATAATGCAGCAGAGTCCTTAAGTACCGTAACAGAGTCCTTAAATAATGCAGCAAAGTCCTTAAATAATGCAGCAGATTACTGAAATACCACAGCAGGGTCCTTAAATAATGCAGCAGAGTCCTTAAATAATGCAACAAAGTCCTTAAATAATGCAGCAGAGTCCTTAAATAATGCAACAAAGTACTTAAATAATGCAGCAGAGTCCTTAAGTACCGTATCAGAGTCCTTAAATAAAGCAGCAAAGTCCTTAAATAATGCAGCAGAGTCCTTAAATAATGCAGCAAAGTCATTAAATAATGCTGCAGAGTACTTAAATTCCGCAGCAAAGTCCTTAAATAATGCAGCAGAGTCCTTAAATAATGCTGCAAAGTCCTTAAATAATGCAACAAAGTCCTTAAATAATGCAGAAGAGTCCTTAAATAATGCAACAAAGTCCTTAAATAATGCAGCAGAGTCCTTAAATAATGCAACAAAGTACTTAAATAATGCAGCAGAGTCCTTAAGTACCGTAACAGAGTCCTTAAATAATGCAGCAAAGTCCTTAAATAATGCAGCAGATTACTGAAATACCACAGCAGGGTCCTTAAATAATGCAGCAGAGTCCTTAAATAATGCAACAAAGTCCTTAAATAATGCAGCAGAGTCCTTAAATAATGCAACAAAGTCCTTAAAAAATGCAGCAGAATCCTTAAATAATGAAGCAAATTCCTTAAATAATGCAGCAGAGTCCTTAAATAATCCAGCCAAGTCTTTAAATAATGCAGCAGAGTACTTACATAATGCAGCAGAGTCCTTAAATAATGCAGCAAAGTCCTTAAATAATGCAACAAAGTCCTTAAATAATGCAGAAGAGTCCTTAAATAATGCAGCAGAGTACTGAAATACCGCAGCAGGGTCCTTAAATAATGCAGCAGAGTCCTTAAATAATGCAACAAAGTCCTTAAATAATGCAGTAGATTACTAAAATACCGCAGCAGGGTCCTTAAATAATACAGCAGAGTCCTTAAATAATGCAACAAAGTACTTAAATAATGCAGCAGAGTCCTTAAATAATGCAACAAAGTCCTTAAATAATGCAGCAAAGTCCTTAAATAATGCAGCAGAGTCCTTAAATAATGCAGCAAAGTCCTTAAATAATGCAACAAAGTCCTTAAATAATGCAGAAGAGTCCTTAAATAATGCAACAAAGTCCTTAAATAATGCAGCAGAGTCCTTAAATAATGCAACAAAGTACTTAAATAATGCAGCAGAGTCCTTAAGTACCGTATCAGAGTCCTTAAATAAAGCAGCAAAGTCCTTAAATAATGCAGCAGAGTCCTTAAATAATGCAGCAAAGTCATTAAATAATGCTGCAGAGTACTTAAATTCCGCAGCAAAGTCCTTAAATAATGCAGCAGAGTCCTTAAATAATGCTGCAAAGTCCTTAAATAATGCAACAAAGTCCTTAAATAATGCAGAAGAGTCCTTAAATAATGCAACAAAGTCCTTAAATAATGCAGCAGAGTCCTTAAATAATGCAACAAAGTACTTAAATAATGCAGCAGAGTCCTTAAGTACCATAACAGAGTCCTTAAATAATGCAGCAAAGTCCTTAAATAATGCAGCAGATTACTGAAATACCACAGCAGGGTCCTTAAATAATGCAGCAGAGTCCTTAAATAATGCAACAAAGTCCTTAAATAATGCAGCAGAGTCCTTAAATAATGCAACAAAGTCCTTAAAAAATGCAGCAGAATCCTTAAATAATGCAGCAAATTCCTTAAATAATGCAGCAGAGTCCTTAAATAATCCAGCCAAGTCTTTAAATAATGCAGCAGAGTACTTACATAATGCAGCAGAGTCCTTAAATAATGCAGCAAAGTCCTTAAATAATGCAACAAAGTCCTTAAATAATGCAGAAGAGTCCTTAAATAATGCAGCAGAGTACTGAAATACCGCAGCAGGGTCCTTAAATAATGCAGCAGAGTCCTTAAATAATGCAACAAAGTCCTTAAATAATGCAGTAGATTACTAAAATACCGCAGCAGGGTCCTTAAATAATGCAGCAGAGTCCTTAAATAATGCAACAAAGTACTTAAATAATGCAGCAGAGTCCTTAAATAATGCAACAAAGTCCTTAAATAATGCAGCAAAGTCCTTAAATAATGCAGCAGTCCTTAAATAATGCAACAAAGTCCTTAAATAATGCAGCATAGTCCTTAAATAATGCTGCAAAGTCCTTAAATAATGCAGCACAGTCCTTAAATAATCCAGCCAAGTCCTTAAATAATGCAGCAAATTCCTTATATAATGCAGCAAAGTCTTTAAATAATGCAATAAAGTCCATAAATAATGCAGCAAAGTCCTTAAATAATGCAGCAGAGTACTGAAATACCGCAGCAGGGTCCTTAAATAATGCAGCAGAGTCCTTAAATAATGCAACAAAGTCCTTAAATAATGCAGTAGATTACTGAAATACCGCAGCAGGGTCCTTAAATAATGCAGCAGAGTCCTTAAATAATGCAACAAAGTCCTTAAATAATGCAGCAGAGTCCTTACATAATGCAACATAGTCCTTAAATAATGCAGCAAAGTCCTTAAATAATGCAGCAGAGTCCTTAAATAATGCAAGAAAGTCCTTAAATAATGCAGCAGAGTCCTTAAATAATGCAGCAAAGTCCTTAAATAATGCAGAAGAGTCCTTAAATAATGCAATAAAGTCATTAAATAATGCAGCAAAGTCCTTAAATAATCCAGCCAAGTCCTTAAATAATGCAGCAGAGTCCTTAAATAATGCAGCAAAGTCCTTAAATGATGCAGCAGAGTCCTTAAATAATGCAGCAAAGTCCTTAAATAATCCAGCCAAGTCCTTAAATAATGCAGCAGAGTCCTTAAATAATGCAGCAAAGTCCTTAAATAATGCAGCAGAGTCCTTAAATAATGCAACAAAGTAATTAAATAATGCAGCAGAGTCCTTAAATAATGCAACAAAGTCCATAAATAATGCAGAAGAGTCCTTAAATAATCCAGACAAGTCCTTAAATAATGCAGCAGAGTCCTTAAATAATGCAGCAGATTACTGAAATACCGCAGCAGGGTCCTTAAATAATGCAGCAGAGTCCTTAAATAATGCAGCAAAGTCCTTAAATAATGCAGCAGAGTCCTTAAATAATGCAGCAAAGTCCTTAAATAATGCAGCAGAGTCCTTAAATAATGCAGCAAAGTCCTTAAATAATGCAACAAAGTCCTTAAATAATGCAGAAGAGTCCTTAAATAATGCAACAAAGTCCTTAAATAATGCAGCAGAGCCCTTAAATAATGCAACAAAGTACTTAAATAATGCAGCAGAGTCCTTAAGTACCGTATCAAAGTCCTTAAATAAAGCAGCAAAGTCCTTAAATAATGCAGCAGAGTCCTTAAATAATGCAGCAAAGTCATTAAATAATGCTGCAGAGTACTTAAATTCCGCAACAAAGTCCTTAAATAATGCAGCAGAGTCCTTAAATAATGCAACAAAGTCCTTAAATAATGCAGCAAATTCCTTAAATAATGCAGCAGAGTCCTTAAATAATCCAGCCAAGTCTTTAAATAATGCAGCAGAGTCCTTAAATAATGCAGCAAAGTCCTTAAATAATGCAACAAAGTCCTTAAATAATGCAGCAGAGTCCTTAAATAATGCAACAAAGTCCTTAAATAATGCAACAGAGTCCTTAAATAATGCAACAAAGTCCTTAAATAATGCAGCAGAGTCCTTAAATAATGCAGCAAAGTCCTTAAATAATGCAACAGAGTCCTTAAATAATGCAACAAAGTCCTTAAATAATGCAGCAGAGTCCTTAAATAATGCAGCAAAGTCCTTAAATAATGCAGCACAGTCCTTAAATAATCCAGCCAAGTCCTTAAATAATGCAGCAAATTCCTTAAATAATGCAGCAAAGTCTTTAAATAATGCAATAAAGTCCATAAATAATGCAGCAAAGTCCTTAAATAATGCAGCAGAGTACTGAAATACCGCAGCAGGGTCCTTAAATAATGCAGCAGAGTCCTTAAATAATGCAACAAAGTCCTTAAATAATGCAGCAGAGCCCTTAAATAATGCAACAAAGTACTTAAATAATGCAGCAGAGTCCTTAAGTACCATATCAGAGTCCTTAAATAAAGCAGCAAAGTCCTTAAATAATGCAGCAGAGTCCTTAAATAATGCAGCAAAGTCATTAAATAATGCTGCAGAGTACTTAAATTCCGCAGCAAAGTCCTTAAATAATGCAGCAGAGTCCTTAAATAATGCTGCAAAGTCCTTAAATAATGCAACAAAGTCCTTAAATAATGCAGAAGAGTCCTTAAATAATGCAACAAAGTCCTTAAATAATGCAGCAGAGTCCTTAAATAATGCAACAAAGTACTTAAATAATGCAGCAGAGTCCTTAAGTACCGTAACAGAGTCCTTAAATAATGCAGCAAAGTCCTTAAATAATGCAGCAGATTACTGAAATACCACAGCAGGGTCCTTAAATAATGCAGCAGAGTCCTTAAATAATGCAACAAAGTACTTAAATAATGCAGCAGAGTCCTTAAGTACCGTATCAGAGTCCTTAAATAAAGCAGCAAAGTCCTTAAATAATGCAGCAGAGTCCTTAAATAATGCAGCAAAGTCATTAAATAATGCTGCAGAGTACTTAAATTCCGCAGCAAAGTCCTTAAATAATGCAGCAGAGTCCTTAAATAATGCTGCAAAGTCCTTAAATAATGCAACAAAGTCCTTAAATAATGCAGAAGAGTCCTTAAATAATGCAACAAAGTCCTTAAATAATGCAGCAGAGTCCTTAAATAATGCAACAAAGTACTTAAATAATGCAGCAGAGTCCTTAAGTACCGTAACAGAGTCCTTAAATAATGCAGCAAAGTCCTTAAATAATGCAGCAGATTACTGAAATACCACAGCAGGGTCCTTAAATAATGCAGCAGAGTCCTTAAATAATGCAACAAAGTCCTTAAATAATGCAGCAGAGTCCTTAAATAATGCAACAAAGTCCTTAAAAAATGCAGCAGAATCCTTAAATAATGCAGCAAATTCCTTAAATAATGCAGCAGAGTCCTTAAATAATCCAGCCAAGTCTTTAAATAATGCAGCAGAGTACTTACATAATGCAGCAGAGTCCTTAAATAATGCAGCAAAGTCCTTAAATAATGCAACAAAGTCCTTAAATAATGCAGAAGAGTCCTTAAATAATGCAGCAGAGTACTGAAATACCGCAGCAGGGTCCTTAAATAATGCAGCAGAGTCCTTAAATAATGCAACAAAGTCCTTAAATAATGCAGTAGATTACTAAAATACCGCAGCAGGGTCCTTAAATAATACAGCAGAGTCCTTAAATAATGCAACAAAGTACTTAAATAATGCAGCAGAGTCCTTAAATAATGCAACAAAGTCCTTAAATAATGCAGCAAAGTCCTTAAATAATGCAGCAGTCCTTAAATAATGCAACAAAGTCCTTAAATAATGCAGCATAGTCCTTAAATAATGCTGCAAAGTCCTTAAATAATGCAGCACAGTCCTTAAATAATCCAGCCAAGTCCTTAAATAATGCAGCAAATTCCTTAAATAATGCAGCAAAGTCTTTAAATAATGCAATAAAGTCCATAAATAATGCAGCAAAGTCCTTAAATAATGCAGCAGAGTACTGAAATACCGCAGCAGGGTCCTTAAATAATGCAGCAGAGTCCTTAAATAATGCAACAAAGTCCTTAAATAATGCAGTAGATTACTGAAATACCGCAGCAGGGTCCTTAAATAATGCAGCAGAGTCCTTAAATAATGCAACAAACTCCTTAAATAATGCAGCAGAGTCCTTACATAATGCAACATAGTCCTTAAATAATGCAGCAAAGTCCTTAAATAATGCAGCAGAGTCCTTAAATAATGCAAGAAAGTCCTTAAATAATGCAGCAGAGTCCTTAAATAATGCAGCAAAGTCCTTAAATAATGCAGAAGAGTCCTTAAATAATGCAATAAAGTCCTTAAATAATGCAGCAAAGTCCTTAAATAATCCAGCCAAGTCCTTAAATAATGCAGCAGAGTCCTTAAATAATGCAGCAAAGTCCTTAAATGATGCAGCAGAGTCCTTAAATAATGCAGCAAAGTCCTTAAATAATCCAGCCAAGTCCTTAAATAATGCAGCAGAGTCCTTAAATAATGCAGCAAAGTCCTTAAATAATGCAGCAGAGTCCTTAAATAATGCAACAAAGTAATTAAATAATGCAGCAGAGTCCTTAAATAATGCAACAAAGTCCATAAATAATGCAGAAGAGTCCTTAAATAATCCAGACAAGTCCTTAAATAATGCAGCAGATTACTGAAATACCGCAGCAGGGTCCTTAAATAATGCAGCAGAGTCCTTAAATAATGCAGCAAAGTCCTTAAATAATGCAGCAGAGTCCTTAAATAATGCAGCAAAGTCCTTAAATAATGCAGCAGAGTCCTTAAATAATGCAGCAATGTCCTTAAATAATGCAACAAAGTCCTTAAATAATGCAGAAGAGTCCTTAAATAATGCAACAAAGTCCTTAAATAATGCAGCAGAGTCCTTAAATAATGCAACAAAGTACTTAAATAATGCAGCAGAGTCCTTAAGTACCGTATCAGAGTCCTTAAATAAAGCAGCAAATTCCTTAAATAATGCAGCAAAGTCTTTAAATAATGCAATAAAGTCCATAAATAATGCAGAAAAGTCCTTAAATAATGCAGCAGAGTACTGAAATACCGCAGCAGGGTCCTTAAATAATGCAGCAGAGTCCTTAAATAATGCAACAAAGTCCTTAAATAATGCAGTAGATTACTGAAATACCGCAGCAGGGTCCTTAAATAATGCAGCAGAGTCCTTAAATAATGCAACAAAGTCCTTAAATAATGCAGCAGAGTCCTTACATAATGCAACATAGTCCTTAAATAATGCAGCAAAGTCCTTAAATAATGCAGCAGAGTCCTTAAATAATGCAAGAAAGTCCTTAAATAATGCAGCAGAGTCCTTAAATAATGCAGCAAAGTCCTTAAATAATGCAGAAAAGTCCTTAAATAATGCAATAAAGTCCTTAAATAATGCAGCAAAGTCCTTAAATAATCCAGCCAAGTCCTTAAATAATGCAGCAGAGTCCTTAAATAATGCAGCAAAGTCCTTAAATGATGCAGCAGAGTCCTTAAATAATGCAGCAAAGTCCTTAAATAATCCAGCCAAGTCCTTAAATAATGCAGCAGAGTCCTTAAATAATGCAGCAAAGTCCTTAAATAATGCAGCAGAGTCCTTAAATAATGCAACAAAGTAATTAAATAATGCAGCAGAGTCCTTAAATAATGCAACAAAGTCCATAAATAATGCAGAAGAGTCCTTAAATAATCCAGACAAGTCCTTAAATAATGCAGCAGAGTCCTTAAATAATGCAGCAGATTACTGAAATACCGCAGCAGGGTCCTTAAATAATGCAGCAGAGTCCTTAAATAATGCAGCAAAGTCCTTAAATAATGCAGCAGAGTCCTTAAATAATGCAGCAAAGTCCTTAAATAATGCAACAAAGGCCTTAAATAATGCAGAAGAGTCCTTAAATAATGCAACAAAGTCCTTAAATAATGCAGCAGAGTCCTTAAATAATGCAACAAAGTACTTAAATAATGCAGCAGATTACTGAAATACCGCAGCAGGGTCCTTAAATAATGCAGCAGAGTCCTTAAATAATGCAACAAAGTCCTTAAATAATGCAGCAGAGTCCTTAAATAATGCAACAAAGTCCTTAAATAATGCAGCAAATTCCTTAAATAATGCAGCAGAGTCCTTAAATAATCCAGCCAAGTCTTTAAATAATGCAGCAGAGTCCTTAAATAATGCAGCAAAGTCCTTAAATAATGCAACAAAGTCCTTAAATAATGCAGCAGAGTCCTTAAATAATGCAACAAAGTCCTTAAATAATGCAACAGAGTCCTTAAATAATGCAACAAAGTCCTTAAATAATGCAGCAGAGTCCTTAAATAATGCAGCAAAGTCCTTAAATAATGCAACAGAGTCCTTAAATAATGCAACAAAGTCCTTAAATAATGCAGCAGAGTCCTTAAATAATGCAGCAAAGTCCTTAAATAATGCAGCACAGTCCTTAAATAATCCAGCCAAGTCCTTAAATAATGCAGCAAATTCCTTAAATAATGCAGCAAAGTCTTTAAATAATGCAATAAAGTCCATAAATAATGCAGCAAAGTCCTTAAATAATGCAGCAGAGTACTGAAATACCGCAGCAGGGTCCTTAAATAATGCAGCAGAGTCCTTAAATAATGCAACAAAGTCCTTAAATAATGCAGCATAGTCCTTAAATAATGCAACAAAGTCCTTAAATAATGCAGCAGAGTCCTTAAATAATGCAGCAAATTCATTAAATAATGCAGCAGAGTCCTTAAATACTCCAGCCAAGTCTTTAAATAATGCAGCAGAGTCCTTAAATAATGCAGCAAAGTCCTTAAATAATGCAGCAGAGTCCTTAAATAATGCAGCAAAGTCCTTAAATAATGCAACAAAGTCCTTAAATAATGCAGAAGAGTCCTTAAATAATGCAACAAAGTCCTTAAATAATGCAGCAGAGTCCTTAAATAATGCAACAAAGTACTTAAATAATGCAGCAGAGTCCTTAAGTACCGTATCAGAGTCCTTAAATAAAGCAGCAAAGTCCTTAAATAATGCAGCAGAGTCCTTAAATAATGCAGCAAAGTCATTAAATAATGCTGCAGAGTACTTAAATTCCGCAGCAAAGTCCTTAAATAATGCAGCAGAGTCCTTAAATAATGCTGCAAAGTCCTTAAATAATGCAACAAAGTCCTTAAATAATGCAGAAGAGTCCTTAAATAATGCAACAAAGTCCTTAAATAATGCAGCAGAGTCCTTAAATAATGCAACAAAGTACTTAAATAATGCAGCAGAGTCCTTAAGTACCGTAACAGAGTCCTTAAATAATGCAGCAAAGTCCTTAAATAATGCAGCAGATTACTGAAATACCACAGCAGGGTCCTTAAATAATGCAGCAGAGTCCTTAAATAATGCAACAAAGTCCTTAAATAATGCAGCAGAGTCCTTAAATAATGCAACAAAGTCCTTAAAAAATGCAGCAGAATCCTTAAATAATGCAGCAAATTCCTTAAATAATGCAGCAGAGTCCTTAAATAATCCAGCCAAGTCTTTAAATAATGCAGCAGAGTACTTACATAATGCAGCAGAGTCCTTAAATAATGCAGCAAAGTCCTTAAATAATGCAACAAAGTCCTTAAATAATGCAGAAGAGTCCTTAAATAATGCAGCAGAGTACTGAAATACCGCAGCAGGGTCCTTAAATAATGCAGCAGAGTCCTTAAATAATGCAACAAAGTCCTTAAATAATGCAGTAGATTACTAAAATACCGCAGCAGGGTCCTTAAATAATGCAGCAGAGTCCTTAAATAATGCAACAAAGTACTTAAATAATGCAGCAGAGTCCTTAAATAATGCAACAAAGTCCTTAAATAATGCAGCAAAGTCCTTAAATAATGCAGCAGTCCTTAAATAATGCAACAAAGTCCTTAAATAATGCAGCATAGTCCTTAAATAATGCTGCAAAGTCCTTAAATAATGCAGCACAGTCCTTAAATAATCCAGCCAAGTCCTTAAATAATGCAGCAAATTCCTTAAATAATGCAGCAAAGTCTTTAAATAATGCAATAAAGTCCATAAATAATGCAGCAAAGTCCTTAAATAATGCAGCAGAGTACTGAAATGCCGCAGCAGGGTCCTTAAATAATGCAGCAGAGTCCTTAAATAATGCAACAAAGTCCTTAAATAATGCAGTAGATTACTGAAATACCGCAGCAGGGTCCTTAAATAATGCAGCAGAGTCCTTAAATAATGCAACAAAGTCCTTAAATAATGCAGCAGAGTCCTTACATAATGCAACATAGTCCTTAAATAATGCAGCAGAGTCCTTAAATAATGCAGCAAAGTCCTTAAATAATGCAGAAGAGTCCTTAAATAATGCAATAAAGTCCTTAAATAATGCAGCAAAGTCCTTAAATAATCCAGCCAAGTCCTTAAATAATGCAGCAGAGTCCTTAAATAATGCAGCAAAGTCCTTAAATGATGCAGCAGAGTCCTTAAATAATGCAGCAAAGTCCTTAAATAATCCAGCCAAGTCCTTAAATAATGCAGCAGAGTCCTTAAATAATGCAGCAAAGTCCTTAAATAATGCAGCAGAGTCCTTAAATAATGCAACAAAGTAATTAAATAATGCAGCAGAGTCCTTAAATAATGCAACAAAGTCCATAAATAATGCAGAAGAGTCCTTAAATAATCCAGACAAGTCCTTAAATAATGCAGCAGAGTCCTTAAATAATGCAGCAGAGTCCTTAAATAATGCAGCAAAGTCCTTAAATAATGCAGCAGAGTCCTTAAATAATGCAGCAAAGTCCTTAAATAATGCAACAAAGTCCTTAAATAATGCAGAAGAGTCCTTAAATAATGCAACAAAGTCCTTAAATAATGCAGCAGAGCCCTTAAATAATGCAACAAAGTCCTTAAATAATGCAGCAGAGTCCTTAAATAATGCAGCAAAGTCATTAAATAATGCTGCAGAGTACTTAAATTCCGCAACAAAGTCCTTAAATAATGCAGCAGAGTCCTTAAATAATGCAACAAAGTACTTAAATAATGCAGCAGAGTCCTTAAGTACCGTAACAGAGTCCTTAAATAATGCAGCAAAGTCCTTAAATAATGCAGCAGATTACTGAAATACCACAGCAGGGTCCTTAAATAATGCAGCAGAGTCCTTAAATAATGCAACAAAGTCCTTAAATAATGCAGCAGAGTCCTTAAATAATGCAACAAAGTACTTAAATAATGCAGCAGAGTCCTTAAGTACCGTATCAGAGTCCTTAAATAAAGCAGCAAAGTCCTTAAATAATGCAGCAGAGTCCTTAAATAATGCAGCAAAGTCATTAAATAATGCTGCAGAGTACTTAAATTCCGCAGCAAAGTCCTTAAATAATGCAGCAGAGTCCTTAAATAATGCTGCAAAGTCCTTAAATAATGCAACAAAGTCCTTAAATAATGCAGAAGAGTCCTTAAATAATGCAACAAAGTCCTTAAATAATGCAGCAGAGTCCTTAAATAATGCAACAAAGTACTTAAATAATGCAGCAGAGTCCTTAAGTACCGTAACAGAGTCCTTAAATAATGCAGCAAAGTCCTTAAATAATGCAGCAGATTACTGAAATACCACAGCAGGGTCCTTAAATAATGCAGCAGAGTCCTTAAATAATGCAACAAAGTCCTTAAATAATGCAGCAGAGTCCTTAAATAATGCAACAAAGTCCTTAAAAAATGCAGCAGAATCCTTAAATAATGCAGCAAATTCCTTAAATAATGCAGCAGAGTCCTTAAATAATCCAGCCAAGTCTTTAAATAATGCAGCAGAGTACTTACATAATGCAGCAGAGTCCTTAAATAATGCAGCAAAGTCCTTAAATAATGCAACAAAGTCCTTAAATAATGCAGAAGAGTCCTTAAATAATGCAGCAGAGTACTGAAATACCGCAGCAGGGTCCTTAAATAATGCAGCAGAGTCCTTAAATAATGCAACAAAGTCCTTAAATAATGCAGTAGATTACTATAATACCGCAGCAGGGTCCTTAAATAATACAGCAGAGTCCTTAAATAATGCAACAAAGTACTTAAATAATGCAGCAGAGTCCTTAAATAATGCAACAAAGTCCTTAAATAATACAGCAAAGTCCTTAAATAATGCAGCAGTCCTTAAATAATGCAGCATAGTCCTTAAATAATGCTGCAAAGTCCTTAAATAATGCAGCACAGTCCTTAAATAATCCAGCCAAGTCCTTAAATAATGCAGCAAATTCCTTAAATAATGCAGCAAAGTCTTTAAATAATGCAATAAAGTCCATAAATAATGCAGCAAAGTCCTTAAATAATGCAGCAGAGTACTGAAATACCGCAGCAGGGTCCTTAAATAATGCAGCAGAGTCCTTAAATAATGCAACAAAGTCCTTAAATAATGCAGTAGATTACTGAAATACCGCAGCAGGGTCCTTAAATAATGCAGCAGAGTCCTTAAATAATGCAACAAAGTCCTTAAATAATGCAGCAGAGTCCTTACATAATGCAACATAGTCCTTAAATAATGCAGCAAAGTCCTTAAATAATGCAGCAGAGTCCTTAAATAATGCAAGAAAGTCCTTAAATAATGCAGCAGAGTCCTTAAATAATGCAGCAAAGTCCTTAAATAATGCAGAAGAGTCCTTAAATAATGCAATAAAGTCCTTAAATAATGCAGCAAAGTCCTTAAATAATCCAGCCAAGTCCTTAAATAATGCAGCAGAGTCCTTAAATAATGCAGCAAAGTCCTTAAATGATGCAGCAGAGTCCTTAAATAATGCAGCAAAGTCCTTAAATAATCCAGCCAAGTCCTTAAATAATGCAGCAGAGTCCTTAAATAATGCAGCAAAGTCCTTAAATAATGCAGCAGAGTCCTTAAATAATGCAACAAAGTAATTAAATAATGCAGCAGAGTCCTTAAATAATGCAACAAAGTCCATAAATAATGCAGAAGAGTCCTTAAATAATCCAGACAAGTCCTTAAATAATGCAGCAGAGTCCTTAAATAATGCAGCAGATTACTGAAATACCGCAGCAGGGTCCTTAAATAATGCAGCAGAGTCCTTAAATAATGCAGCAAAGTCCTTAAATAATGCAGCAGAGTCCTTAAATAATGCAGCAAAGTCCTTAAATAATGCAGCAGAGTCCTTAAATAATGCAGCAAAGTCCTTAAATAATGCAACAAAGTCCTTAAATAATGCAGAAGAGTCCTTAAATAATGCAACAAAGTCCTTAAATAATGCAGCAGAGTCCTTAAATAATGCAACAAAGTACTTAAATAATGCAGCAGAGTCCTTAAGTACCGTATCAGAGTCCTTAAATAAAGCAGCAAATTCCTTAAATAATGCAGCAAAGTCTTTAAATAATGCAATAAAGTCCATAAATAATGCAGAAAAGTCCTTAAATAATGCAGCAGAGTACTGAAATACCGCAGCAGGGTCCTTAAATAATGCAGCAGAGTCCTTAAATAATGCAACAAAGTCCTTAAATAATGCAGTAGATTACTGAAATACCGCAGCAGGGTCCTTAAATAATGCAGCAGAGTCCTTAAATAATGCAACAAAGTCCTTAAATAATGCAGCAGAGTCCTTACATAATGCAACATAGTCCTTAAATAATGCAGCAAAGTCCTTAAATAATGCAGCAGAGTCCTTAAATAATGCAAGAAAGTCCTTAAATAATGCAGCAGAGTCCTTAAATAATGCAGCAAAGTCCTTAAATAATGCAGAAGAGTCCTTAAATAATGCAATAAAGTCCTTAAATAATGCAGCAAAGTCCTTAAATAATCCAGCCAAGTCCTTAAATAATGCAGCAGAGTCCTTAAATAATGCAGCAAAGTCCTTAAATGATGCAGCAGAGTCCTTAAATAATGCAGCAAAGTCCTTAAATAATCCAGCCAAGTCCTTAAATAATGCAGCAGAGTCCTTAAATAATGCAGCAAAGTCCTTAAATAATGCAGCAGAGTCCTTAAATAATGCAACAAAGTAATTAAATAATGCAGCAGAGTCCTTAAATAATGCAACAAAGTCCATAAATAATGCAGAAGAGTCCTTAAATAATCCAGACAAGTCCTTAAATAATGCAGCAGAGTCCTTAAATAATGCAGCAGATTACTGAAATACCGCAGCAGGGTCCTTAAATAATGCAGCAGAGTCCTTAAATAATGCAGCAAAGTCCTTAAATAATGCAGCAGAGTCCTTAAATAATGCAGCAAAGTCCTTAAATAATGCAACAAAGGCCTTAAATAATGCAGAAGAGTCCTTAAATAATGCAACAAAGTCCTTAAATAATGCAGCAGAGTCCTTAAATAATGCAACAAAGTACTTAAATAATGCAGCAGATTACTGAAATACCGCAGCAGGGTCCTTAAATAATGCAGCAGAGTCCTTAAATAATGCAACAAAGTCCTTAAATAATGCAGCAGAGTCCTTAAATAATGCAACAAAGTCCTTAAATAATGCAGCAAATTCCTTAAATAATGCAGCAGAGTCCTTAAATAATCCAGACAAGTCTTTAAATAATGCAGCAGAGTCCTTAAATAATGCAGCAAAGTCCTTAAATAATGCAACAAAGTCCTTAAATAATGCAGCAGAGTCCTTAAATAATGCAACAAAGTCCTTAAATAATGCAACAGAGTCCTTAAATAATGCAACAAAGTCCTTAAATAATGCAGCAGAGTCCTTAAATAATGCAGCAAAGTCCTTAAATAATGCAACAGAGTCCTTAAATAATGCAACAAAGTCCTTAAATAATGCAGCAGAGTCCTTAAATAATGCAGCAAAGTCCTTAAATAATGCAGCACAGTCCTTAAATAATCCAGCCAAGTCCTTAAATAATGCAGCAAATTCCTTAAATAATGCAGCAAAGTCTTTAAATAATGCAATAAAGTCCATAAATAATGCAGCAAAGTCCTTAAATAATGCAGCAGAGTACTGAAATACCGCAGCAGGGTCCTTAAATAATGCAGCAGAGTCCTTAAATAATGCAACAAAGTCCTTAAATAATGCAGCATAGTCCTTAAATAATGCAACAAAGTCCTTAAATAATGCAGCAGAGTCCTTAAATAATGCAGCAAATTCATTAAATAATGCAGCAGAGTCCTTAAATACTCCAGCCAAGTCTTTAAATAATGCAGCAGAGTCCTTAAATAATGCAGCAAAGTCCTTAAATAATGCAGCAGAGTCCTTAAATAATGCAGCAAAGTCCTTAAATAATGCAACAAAGTCCTTAAATAATGCAGAAGAGTCCTTAAATAATGCAACAAAGTCCTTAAATAATGCAGCAGAGTCCTTAAATAATGCAACAAAGTACTTAAATAATGCAGCAAAGTCATTAAATAATGCTGCAGAGTACTTAAATTCCGCAGCAAAGTCCTTAAATAATGCAGCAGAGTCCTTAAATAATGCTGCAAAGTCCTTAAATAATGCAACAAAGTCCTTAAATAATGCAGAAGAGTCCTTAAATAATGCAACAAAGTCCTTAAATAATGCAGCAGAGTCCTTAAATAATGCAACAAAGTACTTAAATAATGCAGCAGAGTCCTTAAGTACCGTAACAGAGTCCTTAAATAATGCAGCAAAGTCCTTAAATAATGCAGCAGATTACTGAAATACCACAGCAGGGTCCTTAAATAATGCAGCAGAGTCCTTAAATAATGCAACAAAGTCCTTAAATAATGCAGCAGAGTCCTTAAATAATGCAACAAAGTCCTTAAAAAATGCAGCAGAATCCTTAAATAATGCAGCAAATTCCTTAAATAATGCAGCAGAGTCCTTAAATAATCCAGCCAAGTCTTTAAATAATGCAGCAGAGTACTTACATAATGCAGCAGAGTCCTTAAATAATGCAGCAAAGTCCTTAAATAATGCAACAAAGTCCTTAAATAATGCAGAAGAGTCCTTAAATAATGCAGCAGAGTACTGAAATACCGCAGCAGGGTCCTTAAATAATGCAGCAGAGTCCTTAAATAATGCAACAAAGTCCTTAAATAATGCAGTAGATTACTATAATACCGCAGCAGGGTCCTTAAATAATACAGCAGAGTCCTTAAATAATGCAACAAAGTACTTAAATAATGCAGCAGAGTCCTTAAATAATGCAACAAAGTCCTTAAATAATACAGCAAAGTCCTTAAATAATGCAGCAGTCCTTAAATAATGCAGCATAGTCCTTAAATAATGCTGCAAAGTCCTTAAATAATGCAGCACAGTCCTTAAATAATCCAGCCAAGTCCTTAAATAATGCAGCAAATTCCTTAAATAATGCAGCAAAGTCTTTAAATAATGCAATAAAGTCCATAAATAATGCAGCAAAGTCCTTAAATAATGCAGCAGAGTACTGAAATACCGCAGCAGGGTCCTTAAATAATGCAGCAGAGTCCTTAAATAATGCAACAAAGTCCTTAAATAATGCAGTAGATTACTGAAATACCGCAGCAGGGTCCTTAAATAATGCAGCAGAGTCCTTAAATAATGCAACAAAGTCCTTAAATAATGCAGCAGAGTCCTTACATAATGCAACATAGTCCTTAAATAATGCAGCAAAGTCCTTAAATAATGCAGCAGAGTCCTTAAATAATGCAAGAAAGTCCTTAAATAATGCAGCAGAGTCCTTAAATAATGCAGCAAAGTCCTTAAATAATGCAGAAGAGTCCTTAAATAATGCAATAAAGTCCTTAAATAATGCAGCAAAGTCCTTAAATAATCCAGCCAAGTCCTTAAATAATGCAGCAGAGTCCTTAAATAATGCAGCAAAGTCCTTAAATGATGCAGCAGAGTCCTTAAATAATGCAGCAAAGTCCTTAAATAATCCAGCCAAGTCCTTAAATAATGCAGCAGAGTCCTTAAATAATGCAGCAAAGTCCTTAAATAATGCAGCAGAGTCCTTAAATAATGCAACAAAGTAATTAAATAATGCAGCAGAGTCCTTAAATAATGCAACAAAGTCCATAAATAATGCAGAAGAGTCCTTAAATAATCCAGACAAGTCCTTAAATAATGCAGCAGAGTCCTTAAATAATGCAGCAGATTACTGAAATACCGCAGCAGGGTCCTTAAATAATGCAGCAGAGTCCTTAAATAATGCAGCAAAGTCCTTAAATAATGCAGCAGAGTCCTTAAATAATGCAGCAAAGTCCTTAAATAATGCAGCAGAGTCCTTAAATAATGCAGCAAAGTCCTTAAATAATGCAACAAAGTCCTTAAATAATGCAGAAGAGTCCTTAAATAATGCAACAAAGTCCTTAAATAATGCAGCAGAGTCCTTAAATAATGCAACAAAGTACTTAAATAATGCAGCAGAGTCCTTAAGTACCGTATCAGAGTCCTTAAATAAAGCAGCAAATTCCTTAAATAATGCAGCAAAGTCTTTAAATAATGCAATAAAGTCCATAAATAATGCAGAAAAGTCCTTAAATAATGCAGCAGAGTACTGAAATACCGCAGCAGGGTCCTTAAATAATGCAGCAGAGTCCTTAAATAATGCAACAAAGTCCTTAAATAATGCAGTAGATTACTGAAATACCGCAGCAGGGTCCTTAAATAATGCAGCAGAGTCCTTAAATAATGCAACAAAGTCCTTAAATAATGCAGCAGAGTCCTTACATAATGCAACATAGTCCTTAAATAATGCAGCAAAGTCCTTAAATAATGCAGCAGAGTCCTTAAATAATGCAAGAAAGTCCTTAAATAATGCAGCAGAGTCCTTAAATAATGCAGCAAAGTCCTTAAATAATGCAGAAGAGTCCTTAAATAATGCAATAAAGTCCTTAAATAATGCAGCAAAGTCCTTAAATAATCCAGCCAAGTCCTTAAATAATGCAGCAGAGTCCTTAAATAATGCAGCAAAGTCCTTAAATGATGCAGCAGAGTCCTTAAATAATGCAGCAAAGTCCTTAAATAATCCAGCCAAGTCCTTAAATAATGCAGCAGAGTCCTTAAATAATGCAGCAAAGTCCTTAAATAATGCAGCAGAGTCCTTAAATAATGCAACAAAGTAATTAAATAATGCAGCAGAGTCCTTAAATAATGCAACAAAGTCCATAAATAATGCAGAAGAGTCCTTAAATAATCCAGACAAGTCCTTAAATAATGCAGCAGAGTCCTTAAATAATGCAGCAGATTACTGAAATACCGCAGCAGGGTCCTTAAATAATGCAGCAGAGTCCTTAAATAATGCAGCAAAGTCCTTAAATAATGCAGCAGAGTCCTTAAATAATGCAACAAAGTCCTTAAATAATGCAACAAAGGCCTTAAATAATGCAGAAGAGTCCTTAAATAATGCAACAAAGTCCTTAAATAATGCAGCAGAGTCCTTAAATAATGCAGCAAAGTACTTAAATAATGCAGCAGATTACTGAAATACCGCAGCAGGGTCCTTAAATAATGCAGCAGAGTCCTTAAATAATGCAACAAAGTCCTTAAATAATGCAGCAGAGTCCTTAAATAATGCAACAAAGTCCTTAAATAATGCAGCAAATTCCTTAAATAATGCAGCAGAGTCCTTAAATAATCCAGACAAGTCTTTAAATAATGCAGCAGAGTCCTTAAATAATGCAGCAAAGTCCTTAAATAATGCAACAAAGTCCTTAAATAATGCAGCAGAGTCCTTAAATAATGCAACAAAGTCCTTAAATAATGCAACAGAGTCCTTAAATAATGCAACAAAGTCCTTAAATAATGCAGCAGAGTCCTTAAATAATGCAGCAAAGTCCTTAAATAATGCAACAGAGTCCTTAAATAATGCAACAAAGTCCTTAAATAATGCAGCAGAGTCCTTAAATAATGCAGCAAAGTCCTTAAATAATGCAGCACAGTCCTTAAATAATCCAGCCAAGTCCTTAAATAATGCAGCAAATTCCTTAAATAATGCAGCAAAGTCTTTAAATAATGCAATAAAGTCCATAAATAATGCAGCAAAGTCCTTAAATAATGCAGCAGAGTACTGAAATACCGCAGCAGGGTCCTTAAATAATGCAGCAGAGTCCTTAAATAATGCAACAAAGTCCTTAAATAATGCAGCATAGTCCTTAAATAATGCAACAAAGTCCTTAAATAATGCAGCAGAGTCCTTAAATAATGCAGCAAATTCATTAAATAATGCAGCAGAGTCCTTAAATACTCCAGCCAAGTCTTTAAATAATGCAGCAGAGTCCTTAAATAATGCAGCAAAGTCCTTAAATAATGCAGCAGAGTCCTTAAATAATGCAGCAAAGTCCTTAAATAATGCAACAAAGTCCTTAAATAATGCAGAAGAGTCCTTAAATAATGCAACAAAGTCCTTAAATAATGCAGCAGAGTCCTTAAATAATGCAACAAAGTACTTAAATAATGCAGCAGAGTCCTTAAGTACCGTATCAGAGTCCTTAAATAAAGCAGCAAAGTCCTTAAATAATGCAGCAGAGTCCTTAAATAATGCAGCAAAGTCATTAAATAATGCTGCAGAGTACTTAAATTCCGCAGCAAAGTCCTTAAATAATGCAGCAGAGTCCTTAAATAATGCTGCAAAGTCCTTAAATAATGCAACAAAGTCCTTAAATAATGCAGAAGAGTCCTTAAATAATGCAACAAAGTCCTTAAATAATGCAGCAGAGTCCTTAAATAATGCAACAAAGTACTTAAATAATGCAGCAGAGTCCTTAAGTACCGTAACAGAGTCCTTAAATAATGCAGCAAAGTCCTTAAATAATGCAGCAGATTACTGAAATACCACAGCAGGGTCCTTAAATAATGCAGCAGAGTCCTTAAATAATGCAACAAAGTCCTTAAATAATGCAGCAGAGTCCTTAAATAATGCAACAAAGTCCTTAAAAAATGCAGCAGAATCCTTAAATAATGCAGCAAATTCCTTAAATAATGCAGCAGAGTCCTTAAATAATCCAGCCAAGTCTTTAAATAATGCAGCAGAGTACTTACATAATGCAGCAGAGTCCTTAAATAATGCAGCAAAGTCCTTAAATAATGCAACAAAGTCCTTAAATAATGCAGAAGAGTCCTTAAATAATGCAGCAGAGTACTGAAATACCGCAGCAGGGTCCTTAAATAATGCAGCAGAGTCCTTAAATAATGCAACAAAGTCCTTAAATAATGCAGTAGATTACTAAAATACCGCAGCAGGGTCCTTAAATAATGCAGCAGAGTCCTTAAATAATGCAACAAAGTACTTAAATAATGCAGCAGAGTCCTTAAATAATGCAACAAAGTCCTTAAATAATGCAGCAAAGTCCTTAAATAATGCAGCAGTCCTTAAATAATGCAACAAAGTCCTTAAATAATGCAGCATAGTCCTTAAATAATGCTGCAAAGTCCTTAAATAATGCAGCACAGTCCTTAAATAATCCAGCCAAGTCCTTAAATAATGCAGCAAATTCCTTAAATAATGCAGCAAAGTCTTTAAATAATGCAATAAAGTCCATAAATAATGCAGCAAAGTCCTTAAATAATGCAGCAGAGTACTGAAATACCGCAGCAGGGTCCTTAAATAATGCAGCAGAGTCCTTAAATAATGCAACAAAGTCCTTAAATAATGCAGTAGATTACTGAAATACCGCAGCAGGGTCCTTAAATAATGCAGCAGAGTCCTTAAATAATGCAACAAAGTCCTTAAATAATGCAGCAGAGTCCTTACATAATGCAACATAGTCCTTAAATAATGCAGCAAAGTCCTTAAATAATGCAACAAAGGCCTTAAATAATGCAGAAGAGTCCTTAAATAATGCAACAAAGTCCTTAAATAATGCAGCAGAGTCCTTAAATAATGCAACAAAGTACTTAAATAATGCAGCAGATTACTGAAATACCGCAGCAGGGTCCTTAAATAATGCAGCAGAGTCCTTAAATAATGCAACAAAGTCCTTAAATAATGCAGCAGAGTCCTTAAATAATGCAACAAAGTCCTTAAATAATGCAGCAAATTCCTTAAATAATGCAGCAGAGTCCTTAAATAATCCAGCCAAGTCTTTAAATAATGCAGCAGAGTCCTTAAATAATGCAGCAAAGTCCTTAAATAATGCAACAAAGTCCTTAAATAATGCAACAAAGTCCTTAAATAATGCAGCAGAGTCCTTAAATAATGCAGCAAAGTCCTTAAATAATGCAGCACAGTCCTTAAATAATCCAGCCAAGTCCTTAAATAATGCAGCAAATTCCTTAAATAATGCAGCAAAGTCTTTAAATAATGCAATAAAGTCCATAAATAATGCAGCAAAGTCCTTAAATAATGCAGCAGAGTACTGAAATACCGCAGCAGGGTCCTTAAATAATGCAGCAGAGTCCTTAAATAATGCAACAAAGTCCTTAAATAATGCAGCATAGTCCTTAAATAATGCAACAAAGTCCTTAAATAATGCAGCAGAGTCCTTAAATAATGCAGCAAATTCATTAAATAATGCAGCAGAGTCCTTAAATACTCCAGCCAAGTCTTTAAATAATGCAGCAGAGTCCTTAAATAATGCAGCAAAGTCCTTAAATAATGCAGAAGAGTCCTTAAATAATGCAGCAGAGTACTGAAATACCGCAGCAGGGTCCTTAAATAATGCAGCAGAGTCCTTAAATAATGCAACAAAGTCCTTAAATAATGCAGTAGATTACTATAATACCGCAGCAGGGTCCTTAAATAATACAGCAGAGTCCTTAAATAATGCAACAAAGTACTTAAATAATGCAGCAGAGTCCTTAAATAATGCAACAAAGTCCTTAAATAATACAGCAAAGTCCTTAAATAATGCAGCAGTCCTTAAATAATGCAGCATAGTCCTTAAATAATGCTGCAAAGTCCTTAAATAATGCAGCACAGTCCTTAAATAATCCAGCCAAGTCCTTAAATAATGCAGCAAATTCCTTAAATAATGCAGCAAAGTCTTTAAATAATGCAATAAAGTCCATAAATAATGCAGCAAAGTCCTTAAATAATGCAGCAGAGTACTGAAATACCGCAGCAGGGTCCTTAAATAATGCAGCAGAGTCCTTAAATAATGCAACAAAGTCCTTAAATAATGCAGTAGATTACTGAAATACCGCAGCAGGGTCCTTAAATAATGCAGCAGAGTCCTTAAATAATGCAACAAAGTCCTTAAATAATGCAGCAGAGTCCTTACATAATGCAACATAGTCCTTAAATAATGCAGCAAAGTCCTTAAATAATGCAGCAGAGTCCTTAAATAATGCAAGAAAGTCCTTAAATAATGCAGCAGAGTCCTTAAATAATGCAGCAAAGTCCTTAAATAATGCAGAAGAGTCCTTAAATAATGCAATAAAGTCCTTAAATAATGCAGCAAAGTCCTTAAATAATCCAGCCAAGTCCTTAAATAATGCAGCAGAGTCCTTAAATAATGCAGCAAAGTCCTTAAATGATGCAGCAGAGTCCTTAAATAATGCAGCAAAGTCCTTAAATAATCCAGCCAAGTCCTTAAATAATGCAGCAGAGTCCTTAAATAATGCAGCAAAGTCCTTAAATAATGCAGCAGAGTCCTTAAATAATGCAACAAAGTAATTAAATAATGCAGCAGAGTCCTTAAATAATGCAACAAAGTCCATAAATAATGCAGAAGAGTCCTTAAATAATCCAGACAAGTCCTTAAATAATGCAGCAGAGTCCTTAAATAATGCAGCAGATTACTGAAATACCGCAGCAGGGTCCTTAAATAATGCAGCAGAGTCCTTAAATAATGCAGCAAAGTCCTTAAATAATGCAGCAGAGTCCTTAAATAATGCAGCAAAGTCCTTAAATAATGCAGCAGAGTCCTTAAATAATGCAGCAAAGTCCTTAAATAATGCAACAAAGTCCTTAAATAATGCAGAAGAGTCCTTAAATAATGCAACAAAGTCCTTAAATAATGCAGCAGAGTCCTTAAATAATGCAACAAAGTACTTAAATAATGCAGCAGAGTCCTTAAGTACCGTATCAGAGTCCTTAAATAAAGCAGCAAATTCCTTAAATAATGCAGCAAAGTCTTTAAATAATGCAATAAAGTCCATAAATAATGCAGAAAAGTCCTTAAATAATGCAGCAGAGTACTGAAATACCGCAGCAGGGTCCTTAAATAATGCAGCAGAGTCCTTAAATAATGCAACAAAGTCCTTAAATAATGCAGTAGATTACTGAAATACCGCAGCAGGGTCCTTAAATAATGCAGCAGAGTCCTTAAATAATGCAACAAAGTCCTTAAATAATGCAGCAGAGTCCTTACATAATGCAACATAGTCCTTAAATAATGCAGCAAAGTCCTTAAATAATGCAGCAGAGTCCTTAAATAATGCAAGAAAGTCCTTAAATAATGCAGCAGAGTCCTTAAATAATGCAGCAAAGTCCTTAAATAATGCAGAAGAGTCCTTAAATAATGCAATAAAGTCCTTAAATAATGCAGCAAAGTCCTTAAATAATCCAGCCAAGTCCTTAAATAATGCAGCAGAGTCCTTAAATAATGCAGCAAAGTCCTTAAATGATGCAGCAGAGTCCTTAAATAATGCAGCAAAGTCCTTAAATAATCCAGCCAAGTCCTTAAATAATGCAGCAGAGTCCTTAAATAATGCAGCAAAGTCCTTAAATAATGCAGCAGAGTCCTTAAATAATGCAACAAAGTAATTAAATAATGCAGCAGAGTCCTTAAATAATGCAACAAAGTCCATAAATAATGCAGAAGAGTCCTTAAATAATCCAGACAAGTCCTTAAATAATGCAGCAGAGTCCTTAAATAATGCAGCAGATTACTGAAATACCGCAGCAGGGTCCTTAAATAATGCAGCAGAGTCCTTAAATAATGCAGCAAAGTCCTTAAATAATGCAGCAGAGTCCTTAAATAATGCAACAAAGTCCTTAAATAATGCAACAAAGGCCTTAAATAATGCAGAAGAGTCCTTAAATAATGCAACAAAGTCCTTAAATAATGCAGCAGAGTCCTTAAATAATGCAGCAAAGTACTTAAATAATGCAGCAGATTACTGAAATACCGCAGCAGGGTCCTTAAATAATGCAGCAGAGTCCTTAAATAATGCAACAAAGTCCTTAAATAATGCAGCAGAGTCCTTAAATAATGCAACAAAGTCCTTAAATAATGCAGCAAATTCCTTAAATAATGCAGCAGAGTCCTTAAATAATCCAGACAAGTCTTTAAATAATGCAGCAGAGTCCTTAAATAATGCAGCAAAGTCCTTAAATAATGCAACAAAGTCCTTAAATAATGCAGCAGAGTCCTTAAATAATGCAACAAAGTCCTTAAATAATGCAACAGAGTCCTTAAATAATGCAACAAAGTCCTTAAATAATGCAGCAGAGTCCTTAAATAATGCAGCAAAGTCCTTAAATAATGCAACAGAGTCCTTAAATAATGCAACAAAGTCCTTAAATAATGCAGCAGAGTCCTTAAATAATGCAGCAAAGTCCTTAAATAATGCAGCACAGTCCTTAAATAATCCAGCCAAGTCCTTAAATAATGCAGCAAATTCCTTAAATAATGCAGCAAAGTCTTTAAATAATGCAATAAAGTCCATAAATAATGCAGCAAAGTCCTTAAATAATGCAGCAGAGTACTGAAATACCGCAGCAGGGTCCTTAAATAATGCAGCAGAGTCCTTAAATAATGCAACAAAGTCCTTAAATAATGCAGCATAGTCCTTAAATAATGCAACAAAGTCCTTAAATAATGCAGCAGAGTCCTTAAATAATGCAGCAAATTCATTAAATAATGCAGCAGAGTCCTTAAATACTCCAGCCAAGTCTTTAAATAATGCAGCAGAGTCCTTAAATAATGCAGCAAAGTCCTTAAATAATGCAGCAGAGTCCTTAAATAATGCAGCAAAGTCCTTAAATAATGCAACAAAGTCCTTAAATAATGCAGAAGAGTCCTTAAATAATGCAACAAAGTCCTTAAATAATGCAGCAGAGTCCTTAAATAATGCAACAAAGTACTTAAATAATGCAGCAGAGTCCTTAAGTACCGTATCAGAGTCCTTAAATAAAGCAGCAAAGTCCTTAAATAATGCAGCAGAGTCCTTAAATAATGCAGCAAAGTCATTAAATAATGCTGCAGAGTACTTAAATTCCGCAGCAAAGTCCTTAAATAATGCAGCAGAGTCCTTAAATAATGCTGCAAAGTCCTTAAATAATGCAACAAAGTCCTTAAATAATGCAGAAGAGTCCTTAAATAATGCAACAAAGTCCTTAAATAATGCAGCAGAGTCCTTAAATAATGCAACAAAGTACTTAAATAATGCAGCAGAGTCCTTAAGTACCGTAACAGAGTCCTTAAATAATGCAGCAAAGTCCTTAAATAATGCAGCAGATTACTGAAATACCACAGCAGGGTCCTTAAATAATGCAGCAGAGTCCTTAAATAATGCAACAAAGTCCTTAAATAATGCAGCAGAGTCCTTAAATAATGCAACAAAGTCCTTAAAAAATGCAGCAGAATCCTTAAATAATGCAGCAAATTCCTTAAATAATGCAGCAGAGTCCTTAAATAATCCAGCCAAGTCTTTAAATAATGCAGCAGAGTACTTACATAATGCAGCAGAGTCCTTAAATAATGCAGCAAAGTCCTTAAATAATGCAACAAAGTCCTTAAATAATGCAGAAGAGTCCTTAAATAATGCAGCAGAGTACTGAAATACCGCAGCAGGGTCCTTAAATAATGCAGCAGAGTCCTTAAATAATGCAACAAAGTCCTTAAATAATGCAGTAGATTACTAAAATACCGCAGCAGGGTCCTTAAATAATGCAGCAGAGTCCTTAAATAATGCAACAAAGTACTTAAATAATGCAGCAGAGTCCTTAAATAATGCAACAAAGTCCTTAAATAATGCAGCAAAGTCCTTAAATAATGCAGCAGTCCTTAAATAATGCAACAAAGTCCTTAAATAATGCAGCATAGTCCTTAAATAATGCTGCAAAGTCCTTAAATAATGCAGCACAGTCCTTAAATAATCCAGCCAAGTCCTTAAATAATGCAGCAAATTCCTTAAATAATGCAGCAAAGTCTTTAAATAATGCAATAAAGTCCATAAATAATGCAGCAAAGTCCTTAAATAATGCAGCAGAGTACTGAAATACCGCAGCAGGGTCCTTAAATAATGCAGCAGAGTCCTTAAATAATGCAACAAAGTCCTTAAATAATGCAGTAGATTACTGAAATACCGCAGCAGGGTCCTTAAATAATGCAGCAGAGTCCTTAAATAATGCAACAAAGTCCTTAAATAATGCAGCAGAGTCCTTACATAATGCAACATAGTCCTTAAATAATGCAGCAAAGTCCTTAAATAATGCAACAAAGGCCTTAAATAATGCAGAAGAGTCCTTAAATAATGCAACAAAGTCCTTAAATAATGCAGCAGAGTCCTTAAATAATGCAACAAAGTACTTAAATAATGCAGCAGATTACTGAAATACCGCAGCAGGGTCCTTAAATAATGCAGCAGAGTCCTTAAATAATGCAACAAAGTCCTTAAATAATGCAGCAGAGTCCTTAAATAATGCAACAAAGTCCTTAAATAATGCAGCAAATTCCTTAAATAATGCAGCAGAGTCCTTAAATAATCCAGCCAAGTCTTTAAATAATGCAGCAGAGTCCTTAAATAATGCAGCAAAGTCCTTAAATAATGCAACAAAGTCCTTAAATAATGCAACAAAGTCCTTAAATAATGCAGCAGAGTCCTTAAATAATGCAGCAAAGTCCTTAAATAATGCAGCACAGTCCTTAAATAATCCAGCCAAGTCCTTAAATAATGCAGCAAATTCCTTAAATAATGCAGCAAAGTCTTTAAATAATGCAATAAAGTCCATAAATAATGCAGCAAAGTCCTTAAATAATGCAGCAGAGTACTGAAATACCGCAGCAGGGTCCTTAAATAATGCAGCAGAGTCCTTAAATAATGCAACAAAGTCCTTAAATAATGCAGCATAGTCCTTAAATAATGCAACAAAGTCCTTAAATAATGCAGCAGAGTCCTTAAATAATGCAGCAAATTCATTAAATAATGCAGCAGAGTCCTTAAATACTCCAGCCAAGTCTTTAAATAATGCAGCAGAGTCCTTAAATAATGCAGCAAAGTCCTTAAATAATGCAGCAGAGTCCTTAAATAATGCAGCAAAGTCCTTAAATAATGCAACAAAGTCCTTAAATAATGCAGAAGAGTCCTTAAATAATGCAACAAAGTCCTTAAATAATGCAGCAGAGTCCTTAAATAATGCAACAAAGTACTTAAATAATGCAGCAGAGTCCTTAAGTACCGTATCAGAGTCCTTAAATAAAGCAGCAAAGTCCTTAAATAATGCAGCAGAGTCCTTAAATAATGCAGCAAAGTCATTAAATAATGCTGCAGAGTACTTAAATTCCGCAGCAAAGTCCTTAAATAATGCAGCAGAGTCCTTAAATAATGCTGCAAAGTCCTTAAATAATGCAACAAAGTCCTTAAATAATGCAGAAGAGTCCTTAAATAATGCAACAAAGTCCTTAAATAATGCAGCAGAGTCCTTAAATAATGCAACAAAGTACTTAAATAATGCAGCAGAGTCCTTAAGTACCGTAACAGAGTCCTTAAATAATGCAGCAAAGTCCTTAAATAATGCAGCAGATTACTGAAATACCACAGCAGGGTCCTTAAATAATGCAGCAGAGTCCTTAAATAATGCAACAAAGTCCTTAAATAATGCAGCAGAGTCCTTAAATAATGCAACAAAGTCCTTAAAAAATGCAGCAGAATCCTTAAATAATGCAGCAAATTCCTTAAATAATGCAGCAGAGTCCTTAAATAATCCAGCCAAGTCTTTAAATAATGCAGCAGAGTACTTACATAATGCAGCAGAGTCCTTAAATAATGCAGCAAAGTCCTTAAATAATGCAACAAAGTACTTAAATAATGCAGCAGATTACTGAAATACCGCAGCAGGGTCCTTAAATAATGCAGCAGAGTCCTTAAATAATGCAACAAAGTCCTTAAATAATGCAGCAGAGTCCTTAAATAATGCAACAAAGTCCTTAAATAATGCAGCAAATTCCTTAAATAATGCAGCAGAGTCCTTAAATAATCCAGCCAAGTCTTTAAATAATGCAGCAGAGTCCTTAAATAATGCAGCAAAGTCCTTAAATAATGCAACAAAGTCCTTAAATAATGCAGCAGAGTCCTTAAATAATGCAACAAAGTCCTTAAATAATGCAACAGAGTCCTTAAATAATGCAACAAAGTCCTTAAATAATGCAGCAGAGTCCTTAAATAATGCAGCAAAGTCCTTAAATAATGCAACAGAGTCCTTAAATAATGCAACAAAGTCCTTAAATAATGCAGCAGAGTCCTTAAATAATGCAGCAAAGTCCTTAAATAATGCAGCACAGTCCTTAAATAATCCAGCCAAGTCCTTAAATAATGCAGCAAATTCCTTAAATAATGCAGCAAAGTCTTTAAATAATGCAATAAAGTCCATAAATAATGCAGCAAAGTCCTTAAATAATGCAGCAGAGTACTGAAATACCGCAGCAGGGTCCTTAAATAATGCAGCAGAGTCCTTAAATAATGCAACAAAGTCCTTAAATAATGCAGCATAGTCCTTAAATAATGCAACAAAGTCATTAAATAATGCAGCAGAGTCCTTAAATAATGCAGCAAATTCATTAAATAATGCAGCAGAGTCCTTAAATACTCCAGCCAAGTCTTTAAATAATGCAGCAGAGTCCTTAAATAATGCAGCAAAGTCCTTAAATAATGCAGCAGAGTCCTTAAATAATGCAGCAAAGTCCTTAAATAATGCAACAAAGTCCTTAAATAATGCAGAAGAGTCCTTAAATAATGCAACAAAGTCCTTAAATAATGCAGCAGAGTCCTTAAATAATGCAACAAAGTACTTAAATAATGCAGCAGAGTCCTTAAGTACCGTATCAGAGTCCTTAAATAAAGCAGCAAAGTCCTTAAATAATGCAGCAGAGTCCTTAAATAATGCAGCAAAGTCATTAAATAATGCTGCAGAGTACTTAAATTCCGCAGCAAAGTCCTTAAATAATGCAGCAGAGTCCTTAAATAATGCTGCAAAGTCCTTAAATAATGCAACAAAGTCCTTAAATAATGCAGAAGAGTCCTTAAATAATGCAACAAAGTCCTTAAAAAATGCAGCAGAATCCTTAAATAATGCAGCAAATTCCTTAAATAATGCAGCAGAGTCCTTAAATAATCCAGCCAAGTCTTTAAATAATGCAGCAGAGTACTTACATAATGCAGCAGAGTCCTTAAATAATGCAGCAAAGTCCTTAAATAATGCAACAAAGTCCTTAAATAATGCAGAAGAGTCCTTAAATAATGCAGCAGAGTACTGAAATACCGCAGCAGGGTCCTTAAATAATGCAGCAGAGTCCTTAAATAATGCAACAAAGTCCTTAAATAATGCAGTAGATTACTAAAATACCGCAGCAGGGTCCTTAAATAATACAGCAGAGTCCTTAAATAATGCAACAAAGTACTTAAATAATGCAGCAGAGTCCTTAAATAATGCAACAAAGTCCTTAAATAATGCAGCAAAGTCCTTAAATAATGCAGCAGTCCTTAAATAATGCAACAAAGTCCTTAAATAATGCAGCATAGTCCTTAAATAATGCTGCAAAGTCCTTAAATAATGCAGCACAGTCCTTAAATAATCCAGCCAAGTCCTTAAATAATGCAGCAAATTCCTTAAATAATGCAGCAAAGTCTTTAAATAATGCAATAAAGTCCATAAATAATGCAGCAAAGTCCTTAAATAATGCAGCAGAGTACTGAAATACCGCAGCAGGGTCCTTAAATAATGCAGCAGAGTCCTTAAATAATGCAACAAAGTCCTTAAATAATGCAGTAGATTACTGAAATACCGCAGCAGGGTCCTTAAATAATGCAGCAGAGTCCTTAAATAATGCAACAAACTCCTTAAATAATGCAGCAGAGTCCTTACATAATGCAACATAGTCCTTAAATAATGCAGCAAAGTCCTTAAATAATGCAGCAGAGTCCTTAAATAATGCAAGAAAGTCCTTAAATAATGCAGCAGAGTCCTTAAATAATGCAGCAAAGTCCTTAAATAATGCAGAAGAGTCCTTAAATAATGCAATAAAGTCCTTAAATAATGCAGCAAAGTCCTTAAATAATCCAGCCAAGTCCTTAAATAATGCAGCAGAGTCCTTAAATAATGCAGCAAAGTCCTTAAATGATGCAGCAGAGTCCTTAAATAATGCAGCAAAGTCCTTAAATAATCCAGCCAAGTCCTTAAATAATGCAGCAGAGTCCTTAAATAATGCAGCAAAGTCCTTAAATAATGCAGCAGAGTCCTTAAATAATGCAACAAAGTAATTAAATAATGCAGCAGAGTCCTTAAATAATGCAACAAAGTCCATAAATAATGCAGAAGAGTCCTTAAATAATCCAGACAAGTCCTTAAATAATGCAGCAGAGTCCTTAAATAATGCAGCAGATTACTGAAATACCGCAGCAGGGTCCTTAAATAATGCAGCAGAGTCCTTAAATAATGCAGCAAAGTCCTTAAATAATGCAGCAGAGTCCTTAAATAATGCAGCAAAGTCCTTAAATAATGCAGCAGAGTCCTTAAATAATGCAGCAAAGTCCTTAAATAATGCAACAAAGTCCTTAAATAATGCAGAAGAGTCCTTAAATAATGCAACAAAGTCCTTAAATAATGCAGCAGAGTCCTTAAATAATGCAACAAAGTACTTAAATAATGCAGCAGAGTCCTTAAGTACCGTATCAGAGTCCTTAAATAAAGCAGCAAATTCCTTAAATAATGCAGCAAAGTCTTTAAATAATGCAATAAAGTCCATAAATAATGCAGAAAAGTCCTTAAATAATGCAGCAGAGTACTGAAATACCGCAGCAGGGTCCTTAAATAATGCAGCAGAGTCCTTAAATAATGCAACAAAGTCCTTAAATAATGCAGTAGATTACTGAAATACCGCAGCAGGGTCCTTAAATAATGCAGCAGAGTCCTTAAATAATGCAACAAAGTCCTTAAATAATGCAGCAGAGTCCTTACATAATGCAACATAGTCCTTAAATAATGCAGCAAAGTCCTTAAATAATGCAGCAGAGTCCTTAAATAATGCAAGAAAGTCCTTAAATAATGCAGCAGAGTCCTTAAATAATGCAGCAAAGTCCTTAAATAATGCAGAAAAGTCCTTAAATAATGCAATAAAGTCCTTAAATAATGCAGCAAAGTCCTTAAATAATCCAGCCAAGTCCTTAAATAATGCAGCAGAGTCCTTAAATAATGCAGCAAAGTCCTTAAATGATGCAGCAGAGTCCTTAAATAATGCAGCAAAGTCCTTAAATAATCCAGCCAAGTCCTTAAATAATGCAGCAGAGTCCTTAAATAATGCAGCAAAGTCCTTAAATAATGCAGCAGAGTCCTTAAATAATGCAACAAAGTAATTAAATAATGCAGCAGAGTCCTTAAATAATGCAACAAAGTCCATAAATAATGCAGAAGAGTCCTTAAATAATCCAGACAAGTCCTTAAATAATGCAGCAGAGTCCTTAAATAATGCAGCAGATTACTGAAATACCGCAGCAGGGTCCTTAAATAATGCAGCAGAGTCCTTAAATAATGCAGCAAAGTCCTTAAATAATGCAGCAGAGTCCTTAAATAATGCAGCAAAGTCCTTAAATAATGCAACAAAGGCCTTAAATAATGCAGAAGAGTCCTTAAATAATGCAACAAAGTCCTTAAATAATGCAGCAGAGTCCTTAAATAATGCAACAAAGTACTTAAATAATGCAGCAGATTACTGAAATACCGCAGCAGGGTCCTTAAATAATGCAGCAGAGTCCTTAAATAATGCAACAAAGTCCTTAAATAATGCAGCAGAGTCCTTAAATAATGCAACAAAGTCCTTAAATAATGCAGCAAATTCCTTAAATAATGCAGCAGAGTCCTTAAATAATCCAGCCAAGTCTTTAAATAATGCAGCAGAGTCCTTAAATAATGCAGCAAAGTCCTTAAATAATGCAACAAAGTCCTTAAATAATGCAGCAGAGTCCTTAAATAATGCAACAAAGTCCTTAAATAATGCAACAGAGTCCTTAAATAATGCAACAAAGTCCTTAAATAATGCAGCAGAGTCCTTAAATAATGCAGCAAAGTCCTTAAATAATGCAACAGAGTCCTTAAATAATGCAACAAAGTCCTTAAATAATGCAGCAGAGTCCTTAAATAATGCAGCAAAGTCCTTAAATAATGCAGCACAGTCCTTAAATAATCCAGCCAAGTCCTTAAATAATGCAGCAAATTCCTTAAATAATGCAGCAAAGTCTTTAAATAATGCAATAAAGTCCATAAATAATGCAGCAAAGTCCTTAAATAATGCAGCAGAGTACTGAAATACCGCAGCAGGGTCCTTAAATAATGCAGCAGAGTCCTTAAATAATGCAACAAAGTCCTTAAATAATGCAGCATAGTCCTTAAATAATGCAACAAAGTCCTTAAATAATGCAGCAGAGTCCTTAAATAATGCAGCAAATTCATTAAATAATGCAGCAGAGTCCTTAAATACTCCAGCCAAGTCTTTAAATAATGCAGCAGAGTCCTTAAATAATGCAGCAAAGTCCTTAAATAATGCAGCAGAGTCCTTAAATAATGCAGCAAAGTCCTTAAATAATGCAACAAAGTCCTTAAATAATGCAGAAGAGTCCTTAAATAATGCAACAAAGTCCTTAAATAATGCAGCAGAGTCCTTAAATAATGCAACAAAGTACTTAAATAATGCAGCAGAGTCCTTAAGTACCGTATCAGAGTCCTTAAATAAAGCAGCAAAGTCCTTAAATAATGCAGCAGAGTCCTTAAATAATGCAGCAAAGTCATTAAATAATGCAGCAGAGTCCTTAAATAATGCAGCAAAGTCCTTAAATAATGCAGCACAGTCCTTAAATAATCCAGCCAAGTCCTTAAATAATGCAGCAAATTCCTTAAATAATGCAGCAAAGTCTTTAAATAATGCAATAAAGTCCATAAATAATGCAGCAAAGTCCTTAAATAATGCAGCAGAGTACTGAAATACCGCAGCAGGGTCCTTAAATAATGCAGCAGAGTCCTTAAATAATGCAACAAAGTCCTTAAATAATGCAGCATAGTCCTTAAATAATGCAACAAAGTCATTAAATAATGCAGCAGAGTCCTTAAATAATGCAGCAAATTCATTAAATAATGCAGCAGAGTCCTTAAATACTCCAGCCAAGTCTTTAAATAATGCAGCAGAGTCCTTAAATAATGCAGCAAAGTCCTTAAATAATGCAGCAGAGTCCTTAAATAATGCAGCAAAGTCCTTAAATAATGCAACAAAGTCCTTAAATAATGCAGAAGAGTCCTTAAATAATGCAACAAAGTCCTTAAATAATGCAGCAGAGTCCTTAAATAATGCAACAAAGTACTTAAATAATGCAGCAGAGTCCTTAAGTACCGTATCAGAGTCCTTAAATAAAGCAGCAAAGTCCTTAAATAATGCAGCAGAGTCCTTAAATAATGCAGCAAAGTCATTAAATAATGCTGCAGAGTACTTAAATTCCGCAGCAAAGTCCTTAAATAATGCAGCAGAGTCCTTAAATAATGCTGCAAAGTCCTTAAATAATGCAACAAAGTCCTTAAATAATGCAGAAGAGTCCTTAAATAATGCAACAAAGTCCTTAAAAAATGCAGCAGAATCCTTAAATAATGCAGCAAATTCCTTAAATAATGCAGCAGAGTCCTTAAATAATCCAGCCAAGTCTTTAAATAATGCAGCAGAGTACTTACATAATGCAGCAGAGTCCTTAAATAATGCAGCAAAGTCCTTAAATAATGCAACAAAGTCCTTAAATAATGCAGAAGAGTCCTTAAATAATGCAGCAGAGTACTGAAATACCGCAGCAGGGTCCTTAAATAATGCAGCAGAGTCCTTAAATAATGCAACAAAGTCCTTAAATAATGCAGTAGATTACTAAAATACCGCAGCAGGGTCCTTAAATAATACAGCAGAGTCCTTAAATAATGCAACAAAGTACTTAAATAATGCAGCAGAGTCCTTAAATAATGCAACAAAGTCCTTAAATAATGCAGCAAAGTCCTTAAATAATGCAGCAGTCCTTAAATAATGCAACAAAGTCCTTAAATAATGCAGCATAGTCCTTAAATAATGCTGCAAAGTCCTTAAATAATGCAGCACAGTCCTTAAATAATCCAGCCAAGTCCTTAAATAATGCAGCAAATTCCTTAAATAATGCAGCAAAGTCTTTAAATAATGCAATAAAGTCCATAAATAATGCAGCAAAGTCCTTAAATAATGCAGCAGAGTACTGAAATACCGCAGCAGGGTCCTTAAATAATGCAGCAGAGTCCTTAAATAATGCAACAAAGTCCTTAAATAATGCAGTAGATTACTGAAATACCGCAGCAGGGTCCTTAAATAATGCAGCAGAGTCCTTAAATAATGCAACAAACTCCTTAAATAATGCAGCAGAGTCCTTACATAATGCAACATAGTCCTTAAATAATGCAGCAAAGTCCTTAAATAATGCAGCAGAGTCCTTAAATAATGCAAGAAAGTCCTTAAATAATGCAGCAGAGTCCTTAAATAATGCAGCAAAGTCCTTAAATAATGCAGAAGAGTCCTTAAATAATGCAATAAAGTCCTTAAATAATGCAGCAAAGTCCTTAAATAATCCAGCCAAGTCCTTAAATAATGCAGCAGAGTCCTTAAATAATGCAGCAAAGTCCTTAAATGATGCAGCAGAGTCCTTAAATAATGCAGCAAAGTCCTTAAATAATCCAGCCAAGTCCTTAAATAATGCAGCAGAGTCCTTAAATAATGCAGCAAAGTCCTTAAATAATGCAGCAGAGTCCTTAAATAATGCAACAAAGTAATTAAATAATGCAGCAGAGTCCTTAAATAATGCAACAAAGTCCATAAATAATGCAGAAGAGTCCTTAAATAATCCAGACAAGTCCTTAAATAATGCAGCAGAGTCCTTAAATAATGCAGCAGATTACTGAAATACCGCAGCAGGGTCCTTAAATAATGCAGCAGAGTCCTTAAATAATGCAGCAAAGTCCTTAAATAATGCAGCAGAGTCCTTAAATAATGCAGCAAAGTCCTTAAATAATGCAGCAGAGTCCTTAAATAATGCAGCAAAGTCCTTAAATAATGCAACAAAGTCCTTAAATAATGCAGAAGAGTCCTTAAATAATGCAACAAAGTCCTTAAATAATGCAGCAGAGTCCTTAAATAATGCAACAAAGTACTTAAATAATGCAGCAGAGTCCTTAAGTACCGTATCAGAGTCCTTAAATAAAGCAGCAAATTCCTTAAATAATGCAGCAAAGTCTTTAAATAATGCAATAAAGTCCATAAATAATGCAGAAAAGTCCTTAAATAATGCAGCAGAGTACTGAAATACCGCAGCAGGGTCCTTAAATAATGCAGCAGAGTCCTTAAATAATGCAACAAAGTCCTTAAATAATGCAGTAGATTACTGAAATACCGCAGCAGGGTCCTTAAATAATGCAGCAGAGTCCTTAAATAATGCAACAAAGTCCTTAAATAATGCAGCAGAGTCCTTACATAATGCAACATAGTCCTTAAATAATGCAGCAAAGTCCTTAAATAATGCAGCAGAGTCCTTAAATAATGCAAGAAAGTCCTTAAATAATGCAGCAGAGTCCTTAAATAATGCAGCAAAGTCCTTAAATAATGCAGAAAAGTCCTTAAATAATGCAATAAAGTCCTTAAATAATGCAGCAAAGTCCTTAAATAATCCAGCCAAGTCCTTAAATAATGCAGCAGAGTCCTTAAATAATGCAGCAAAGTCCTTAAATGATGCAGCAGAGTCCTTAAATAATGCAGCAAAGTCCTTAAATAATCCAGCCAAGTCCTTAAATAATGCAGCAGAGTCCTTAAATAATGCAGCAAAGTCCTTAAATAATGCAGCAGAGTCCTTAAATAATGCAACAAAGTAATTAAATAATGCAGCAGAGTCCTTAAATAATGCAACAAAGTCCATAAATAATGCAGAAGAGTCCTTAAATAATCCAGACAAGTCCTTAAATAATGCAGCAGAGTCCTTAAATAATGCAGCAGATTACTGAAATACCGCAGCAGGGTCCTTAAATAATGCAGCAGAGTCCTTAAATAATGCAGCAAAGTCCTTAAATAATGCAGCAGAGTCCTTAAATAATGCAGCAAAGTCCTTAAATAATGCAACAAAGGCCTTAAATAATGCAGAAGAGTCCTTAAATAATGCAACAAAGTCCTTAAATAATGCAGCAGAGTCCTTAAATAATGCAACAAAGTACTTAAATAATGCAGCAGATTACTGAAATACCGCAGCAGGGTCCTTAAATAATGCAGCAGAGTCCTTAAATAATGCAACAAAGTCCTTAAATAATGCAGCAGAGTCCTTAAATAATGCAACAAAGTCCTTAAATAATGCAGCAAATTCCTTAAATAATGCAGCAGAGTCCTTAAATAATCCAGCCAAGTCTTTAAATAATGCAGCAGAGTCCTTAAATAATGCAGCAAAGTCCTTAAATAATGCAACAAAGTCCTTAAATAATGCAGCAGAGTCCTTAAATAATGCAACAAAGTCCTTAAATAATGCAACAGAGTCCTTAAATAATGCAACAAAGTCCTTAAATAATGCAGCAGAGTCCTTAAATAATGCAGCAAAGTCCTTAAATAATGCAACAGAGTCCTTAAATAATGCAACAAAGTCCTTAAATAATGCAGCAGAGTCCTTAAATAATGCAGCAAAGTCCTTAAATAATGCAGCACAGTCCTTAAATAATCCAGCCAAGTCCTTAAATAATGCAGCAAATTCCTTAAATAATGCAGCAAAGTCTTTAAATAATGCAATAAAGTCCATAAATAATGCAGCAAAGTCCTTAAATAATGCAGCAGAGTACTGAAATACCGCAGCAGGGTCCTTAAATAATGCAGCAGAGTCCTTAAATAATGCAACAAAGTCCTTAAATAATGCAGCATAGTCCTTAAATAATGCAACAAAGTCCTTAAATAATGCAGCAGAGTCCTTAAATAATGCAGCAAATTCATTAAATAATGCAGCAGAGTCCTTAAATACTCCAGCCAAGTCTTTAAATAATGCAGCAGAGTCCTTAAATAATGCAGCAAAGTCCTTAAATAATGCAGCAGAGTCCTTAAATAATGCAGCAAAGTCCTTAAATAATGCAACAAAGTCCTTAAATAATGCAGAAGAGTCCTTAAATAATGCAACAAAGTCCTTAAATAATGCAGCAGAGTCCTTAAATAATGCAACAAAGTACTTAAATAATGCAGCAGAGTCCTTAAGTACCGTATCAGAGTCCTTAAATAAAGCAGCAAAGTCCTTAAATAATGCAGCAGAGTCCTTAAATAATGCAGCAAAGTCATTAAATAATGCTGCAGAGTACTTAAATTCCGCAGCAAAGTCCTTAAATAATGCAGCAGAGTCCTTAAATAATGCTGCAAAGTCCTTAAATAATGCAACAAAGTCCTTAAATAATGCAGAAGAGTCCTTAAATAATGCAACAAAGTCCTTAAATAATGCAGCAGAGTCCTTAAATAATGCAACAAAGTACTTAAATAATGCAGCAGAGTCCTTAAGTACCGTAACAGAGTCCTTAAATAATGCAGCAAAGTCCTTAAATAATGCAGCAGATTACTGAAATACCACAGCAGGGTCCTTAAATAATGCAGCAGAGTCCTTAAATAATGCAACAAAGTCCTTAAATAATGCAGCAGAGTCCTTAAATAATGCAACAAAGTCCTTAAAAAATGCAGCAGAATCCTTAAATAATGCAGCAAATTCCTTAAATAATGCAGCAGAGTCCTTAAATAATCCAGCCAAGTCTTTAAATAATGCAGCAGAGTACTTACATAATGCAGCAGAGTCCTTAAATAATGCAGCAAAGTCCTTAAATAATGCAACAAAGTACTTAAATAATGCAGCAGATTACTGAAATACCGCAGCAGGGTCCTTAAATAATGCAGCAGAGTCCTTAAATAATGCAACAAAGTCCTTAAATAATGCAGCAGAGTCCTTAAATAATGCAACAAAGTCCTTAAATAATGCAGCAAATTCCTTAAATAATGCAGCAGAGTCCTTAAATAATCCAGCCAAGTCTTTAAATAATGCAGCAGAGTCCTTAAATAATGCAGCAAAGTCCTTAAATAATGCAACAAAGTCCTTAAATAATGCAGCAGAGTCCTTAAATAATGCAACAAAGTCCTTAAATAATGCAACAGAGTCCTTAAATAATGCAACAAAGTCCTTAAATAATGCAGCAGAGTCCTTAAATAATGCAGCAAAGTCCTTAAATAATGCAACAGAGTCCTTAAATAATGCAACAAAGTCCTTAAATAATGCAGCAGAGTCCTTAAATAATGCAGCAAAGTCCTTAAATAATGCAGCACAGTCCTTAAATAATCCAGCCAAGTCCTTAAATAATGCAGCAAATTCCTTAAATAATGCAGCAAAGTCTTTAAATAATGCAATAAAGTCCATAAATAATGCAGCAAAGTCCTTAAATAATGCAGCAGAGTACTGAAATACCGCAGCAGGGTCCTTAAATAATGCAGCAGAGTCCTTAAATAATGCAACAAAGTCCTTAAATAATGCAGCATAGTCCTTAAATAATGCAACAAAGTCATTAAATAATGCAGCAGAGTCCTTAAATAATGCAGCAAATTCATTAAATAATGCAGCAGAGTCCTTAAATACTCCAGCCAAGTCTTTAAATAATGCAGCAGAGTCCTTAAATAATGCAGCAAAGTCCTTAAATAATGCAGCAGAGTCCTTAAATAATGCAGCAAAGTCCTTAAATAATGCAACAAAGTCCTTAAATAATGCAGAAGAGTCCTTAAATAATGCAACAAAGTCCTTAAATAATGCAGCAGAGTCCTTAAATAATGCAACAAACTACTTAAATAATGCAGCAGAGTCCTTAAGTACCGTATCAGAGTCCTTAAATAAAGCAGCAAAGTCCTTAAATAATGCAGCAGAGTCCTTAAATAATGCAGCAAAGTCATTAAATAATGCTGCAGAGTACTTAAATTCCGCAGCAAAGTCCTTAAATAATGCAGCAGAGTCCTTAAATAATGCTGCAAAGTCCTTAAATAATGCAACAAAGTCCTTAAATAATGCAGAAGAGTCCTTAAATAATGCAACAAAGTCCTTAAATAATGCAGCAGAGTCCTTAAATAATGCAACAAAGTACTTAAATAATGCAGCAGAGTCCTTAAGTACCGTAACAGAGTCCTTAAATAATGCAGCAAAGTCCTTAAATAATGCAGCAGATTACTGAAATACCACAGCAGGGTCCTTAAATAATGCAGCAGAGTCCTTAAATAATGCAACAAAGTCCTTAAATAATGCAGCAGAGTCCTTAAATAATGCAACAAAGTCCTTAAAAAATGCAGCAGAATCCTTAAATAATGCAGCAAATTCCTTAAATAATGCAGCAGAGTCCTTAAATAATCCAGCCAAGTCTTTAAATAATGCAGCAGAGTACTTACATAATGCAGCAGAGTCCTTAAATAATGCAGCAAAGTCCTTAAATAATGCAACAAAGTCCTTAAATAATGCAGAAGAGTCCTTAAATAATGCAGCAGAGTACTGAAATACCGCAGCAGGGTCCTTAAATAATGCAGCAGAGTCCTTAAATAATGCAACAAAGTCCTTAAATAATGCAGTAGATTACTAAAATACCGCAGCAGGGTCCTTAAATAATGCAGCAGAGTCCTTAAATAATGCAACAAAGTACTTAAATAATGCAGCAGAGTCCTTAAATAATGCAACAAAGTCCTTAAATAATGCAGCAAAGTCCTTAAATAATGCAGCAGTCCTTAAATAATGCAACAAAGTCCTTAAATAATGCAGCATAGTCCTTAAATAATGCTGCAAAGTCCTTAAATAATGCAGCACAGTCCTTAAATAATCCAGCCAAGTCCTTAAATAATGCAGCAAATTCCTTAAATAATGCAGCAAAGTCTTTAAATAATGCAATAAAGTCCATAAATAATGCAGCAAAGTCCTTAAATAATGCAGCAGAGTACTGAAATGCCGCAGCAGGGTCCTTAAATAATGCAGCAGAGTCCTTAAATAATGCAACAAAGTCCTTAAATAATGCAGTAGATTACTGAAATACCGCAGCAGGGTCCTTAAATAATGCAGCAGAGTCCTTAAATAATGCAACAAAGTCCTTAAATAATGCAGCAGAGTCCTTACATAATGCAACATAGTCCTTAAATAATGCAGCAGAGTCCTTAAATAATGCAGCAAAGTCCTTAAATAATGCAGAAGAGTCCTTAAATAATGCAATAAAGTCCTTAAATAATGCAGCAAAGTCCTTAAATAATCCAGCCAAGTCCTTAAATAATGCAGCAGAGTCCTTAAATAATGCAGCAAAGTCCTTAAATGATGCAGCAGAGTCCTTAAATAATGCAGCAAAGTCCTTAAATAATCCAGCCAAGTCCTTAAATAATGCAGCAGAGTCCTTAAATAATGCAGCAAAGTCCTTAAATAATGCAGCAGAGTCCTTAAATAATGCAACAAAGTAATTAAATAATGCAGCAGAGTCCTTAAATAATGCAACAAAGTCCATAAATAATGCAGAAGAGTCCTTAAATAATCCAGACAAGTCCTTAAATAATGCAGCAGAGTCCTTAAATAATGCAGCAGATTACTGAAATACCGCAGCAGGGTCCTTAAATAATGCAGCAGAGTCCTTAAATAATGCAGCAAAGTCCTTAAATAATGCAGCAGAGTCCTTAAATAATGCAGCAAAGTCCTTAAATAATGCAGCAGAGTCCTTAAATAATGCAGCAAAGTCCTTAAATAATGCAACAAAGTCCTTAAATAATGCAGAAGAGTCCTTAAATAATGCAACAAAGTCCTTAAATAATGCAGCAGAGCCCTTAAATAATGCAACAAAGTACTTAAATAATGCAGCAGAGTCCTTAAGTACCGTATCAGAGTCCTTAAATAAAGCAGCAAAGTCCTTAAATAATGCAGCAGAGTCCTTAAATAATGCAGCAAAGTCATTAAATAATGCTGCAGAGTACTTAAATTCCGCAACAAAGTCCTTAAATAATGCAGCAGAGTCCTTAAATAATGCAACAAAGTACTTAAATAATGCAGCAGAGTCCTTAAGTACCGTAACAGAGTCCTTAAATAATGCAGCAAAGTCCTTAAATAATGCAGCAGATTACTGAAATACCACAGCAGGGTCCTTAAATAATGCAGCAGAGTCCTTAAATAATGCAACAAAG
This sequence comes from Phyllobates terribilis, assembly GCF_046119375.1. Classification (NCBI taxonomy): domain Eukaryota; kingdom Metazoa; phylum Chordata; class Amphibia; order Anura; family Dendrobatidae; genus Phyllobates; species Phyllobates terribilis. Next base: position 1,803,784 of record NW_027363048.1, read on the forward strand.
TCCTTAAATAATGCAGCAGAGTCCTTAAATAATGCAACAAAGTCCTTAAATAATGCAGTAGATTACTGAAATACCGCAGCAGGGTCCTTAAATAATGCAGCAGAGTCCTTAAATAATGCAACAAAGTCCTTAAATAATGCAGCAGAGTCCTTACATAATGCAACATAGTCCTTAAATAATGCAGCAAAGTCCTTAAATAATGCAGCAGAGTCCTTAAATAATGCAAGAAAGTCCTTAAATAATGCAGCAGAGTCCTTAAATAATGCAGCAAAGTCCTTAAATAATGCAGAAGAGTCCTTAAATAATGCAATAAAGTCCTTAAATAATGCAGCAAAGTCCTTAAATAATCCAGCCAAGTCCTTAAATAATGCAGCAGAGTCCTTAAATAATGCAGCAAAGTCCTTAAATGATGCAGCAGAGTCCTTAAATAATGCAGCAAAGTCCTTAAATAATCCAGCCAAGTCCTTAAATAATGCAGCAGAGTCCTTAAATAATGCAGCAAAGTCCTTAAATAATGCAGCAGAGTCCTTAAATAATGCAACAAAGTAATTAAATAATGCAGCAGAGTCCTTAAATAATGCAACAAAGTCCATAAATAATGCAGAAGAGTCCTTAAATAATCCAGACAAGTCCTTAAATAATGCAGCAGAGTCCTTAAATAATGCAGCAGATTACTGAAATACCGCAGCAGGGTCCTTAAATAATGCAGCAGAGTCCTTAAATAATGCAGCAAAGTCCTTAAATAATGCAGCAGAGTCCTTAAATAATGCAGCAAAGTCCTTAAATAATGCAGCAGAGTCCTTAAATAATGCAACAAAGTCCTTAAATAATGCAGCAGAGTCCTTAAATAATGCAGCAAAGTCCTTAAATAATGCAACAGAGTCCTTAAATAATGCAACAAAGTCCTTAAATAATGCAGCAGAGTCCTTAAATAATGCAGCAAAGTCCTTAAATAATGCAGCACAGTCCTTAAATAATCCAGCCAAGTCCTTAAATAATGCAGCAAATTCCTTAAATAATGCAGCAAAGTCTTTAAATAATGCAATAAAGTCCATAAATAATGCAGCAAAGTCCTTAAATAATGCAGCAGAGTACTGAAATACCGCAGCAGGGTCCTTAAATAATGCAGCAGAGTCCTTAAATAATGCAACAAAGTCCTTAAATAATGCAGCATAGTCCTTAAATAATGCAACAAAGTCCTTAAATAATGCAACAAAGTCCTTAAATAATGCAGCAGAGTCCTTAAATAATGCAGCAAATTCATTAAATAATGCAGCAGAGTCCTTAAATACTCCAGCCAAGTCTTTAAATAATGCAGCAGAGTCCTTAAATAATGCAGCAAAGTCCTTAAATAATGCAGCAGATTACTGAAATACCACAGCAGGGTCCTTAAATAATGCAGCAGAGTCCTTAAATAATGCAACAAAGTCCTTAAATAATGCAGCAGAGTCCTTAAATAATGCAACAAAGTCCTTAAAAAATGCAGCAGAATCCTTAAATAATGCAGCAAATTCCTTAAATAATGCAGCAGAGTCCTTAAATAATCCAGCCAAGTCTTTAAATAATGCAGCAGAGTACTTACATAATGCAGCAGAGTCCTTAAATAATGCAGCAAAGTCCTTAAATAATGCAACAAAGTACTTAAATAATGCAGCAGATTACTGAAATACCGCAGCAGGGTCCTTAAATAATGCAGCAGAGTCCTTAAATAATGCAACAAAGTCCTTAAATAATGCAGCAGAGTCCTTAAATAATGCAACAAAGTCCTTAAATAATGCAGCAAATTCCTTAAATAATGCAGCAGAGTCCTTAAATAATCCAGCCAAGTCTTTAAATAATGCAGCAGAGTCCTTAAATAATGCAGCAAAGTCCTTAAATAATGCAACAAAGTCCTTAAATAATGCAGCAGAGTCCTTAAATAATGCAACAAAGTCCTTAAATAATGCAACAGAGTCCTTAAATAATGCAACAAAGTCCTTAAATAATGCAGCAGAGTCCTTAAATAATGCAGCAAAGTCCTTAAATAATGCAACAGAGTCCTTAAATAATGCAACAAAGTCCTTAAATAATGCAGCAGAGTCCTTAAATAATGCAGCAAAGTCCTTAAATAATGCAACAGAGTCCTTAAATAATGCAACAAAGTCCTTAAATAATGCAGCAGAGTCCTTAAATAATGCAGCAAAGTCCTTAAATAATGCAGCACAGTCCTTAAATAATCCAGCCAAGTCCTTAAATAATGCAGCAAATTCCTTAAATAATGCAGCAAAGTCTTTAAATAATTCAATAAAGTCCATAAATAATGCAGCAAAGTCCTTAAATAATGCAGCAGAGTACTGAAATACCGCAGCAGGGTCCTTAAATAATGCAGCAGAGTCCTTAAATAATGCAACAAAGTCCTTAAATAATGCAGCATAGTCCTTAAATAATGCAACAAAGTCCTTAAATAATGCAGCAGAGTCCTTAAATAATGCAGCAAATTCATTAAATAATGCAGCAGAGTCCTTAAATACTCCAGCCAAGTCTTTAAATAATGCAGCAGAGTCCTTAAATAATGCAGCAAAGTCCTTAAATAATGCAGCAGATTACTGAAATACCACAGCAGGGTCCTTAAATAATGCAGCAGAGTCCTTAAATAATGCAACAAAGTCCTTAAATAATGCAGCAGAGTCCTTAAATAATGCAACAAAGTCCTTAAAAAATGCAGCAGAATCCTTAAATAATGCAGCAAATTCCTTAAATAATGCAGCAGAGTCCTTAAATAATCCAGCCAAGTCTTTAAATAATGCAGCAGAGTACTTACATAATGCAGCAGAGTCCTTAAATAATGCAGCAAAGTCCTTAAATAATGCAACAAAGTACTTAAATAATGCAGCAGATTACTGAAATACCGCAGCAGGGTCCTTAAATAATGCAGCAGAGTCCTTAAATAATGCAACAAAGTCCTTAAATAATGCAGCAGAGTCCTTAAATAATGCAACAAAGTCCTTAAATAATGCAGCAAATTCCTTAAATAATGCAGCAGAGTCCTTAAATAATCCAGCCAAGTCTTTAAATAATGCAGCAGAGTCCTTAAATAATGCAGCAAAGTCCTTAAATAATGCAACAAAGTCCTTAAATAATGCAGCAGAGTCCTTAAATAATGCAACAAAGTCCTTAAATAATGCAACAGAGTCCTTAAATAATGCAACAAAGTCCTTAAATAATGCAGCAGAGTCCTTAAATAATGCAGCAAAGTCCTTAAATAATGCAACAGAGTCCTTAAATAATGCAACAAAGTCCTTAAATAATGCAGCAGAGTCCTTAAATAATGCAGCAAAGTCCTTAAATAATGCAGCACAGTCCTTAAATAATCCAGCCAAGTCCTTAAATAATGCAGCAAATTCCTTAAATAATGCAGCAAAGTCTTTAAATAATGCAATAAAGTCCATAAATAATGCAGCAAAGTCCTTAAATAATGCAGCAGAGTACTGAAATACCGCAGCAGGGTCCTTAAATAATGCAGCAGAGTCCTTAAATAATGCAACAAAGTCCTTAAATAATGCAGCATAGTCCTTAAATAATGCAACAAAGTCCTTAAATAATGCAGCAGAGTCCTTAAATAATGCAGCAAATTCATTAAATAATGCAGCAGAGTCCTTAAATACTCCAGCCAAGTCTTTAAATAATGCAGCAGAGTCCTTAAATAATGCAGCAAAGTCCTTAAATAATGCAGCAGATTACTGAAATACCACAGCAGGGTCCTTAAATAATGCAGCAGAGTCCTTAAATAATGCAACAAAGTCCTTAAATAATGCAGCAGAGTCCTTAAATAATGCAACAAAGTCCTTAAAAAATGCAGCAGAATCCTTAAATAATGCAGCAAATTCCTTAAATAATGCAGCAGAGTCCTTAAATAATCCAGTCAAGTCTTTAAATAATGCAGCAGAGTACTTACATAATGCAGCAGAGTCCTTAAATAATGCAGCAAAGTCCTTAAATAATGCAACAAAGTCCTTAAATAATGCAGAAGAGTCCTTAAATAATGCAGCAGAGTACTGAAATACCGCAGCAGGGTCCTTAAATAATGCAGCAGAGTCCTTAAATAATGCAACAAAGTCCTTAAATAATGCAGTAGATTACTAAAATACCGCAGCAGGGTCCTTAAATAATGCAGCAGAGTCCTTAAATAATGCAACAAAGTACTTAAATAATGCAGCAGAGTCCTTAAATAATGCAACAAAGTCCTTAAATAATGCAGCAAAGTCCTTAAATAATGCAGCAGTCCTTAAATAATGCAACAAAGTCCTTAAATAATGCAGCATAGTCCTTAAATAATGCTGCAAAGTCCTTAAATAATGCAGCACAGTCCTTAAATAATCCAGCCAAGTCCTTAAATAATGCAGCAAATTCCTTAAATAATGCAGCAAAGTCTTTAAATAATGCAATAAAGTCCATAAATAATGCAGCAAAGTCCTTAAATAATGCAGCAGAGTACTGAAATACCGCAGCAGGGTCCTTAAATAATGCAGCAGAGTCCTTAAATAATGCAACAAAGTCCTTAAATAATGCAGTAGATTACTGAAATACCGCAGCAGGGTCCTTAAATAATGCAGCAGAGTCCTTAAATAATGCAACAAAGTCCTTAAATAATGCAGCAGAGTCCTTACATAATGCAACATAGTCCTTAAATAATGCAGCAAAGTCCTTAAATAATGCAGCAGAGTCCTTAAATAATGCAAGTAAGTCCTTAAATAATGCAGCAGAGTCCTTAAATAATGCAGCAAAGTCCTTAAATAATGCAGAAGAGTCCTTAAATAATGCAATAAAGTCCTTAAATAATGCAGCAAAGTCCTTAAATAATCCAGCCAAGTCCTTAAATAATGCAGCAGAGTCCTTAAATAATGCAGCAAAGTCCTTAAATGATGCAGCAGAGTCCTTAAATAATGCAGCAAAGTCCTTAAATAATCCAGCCAAGTCCTTAAATAATGCAGCAGAGTCCTTAAATAATGCAGCAAAGTCCTTAAATAATGCAGCAGAGTCCTTAAATAATGCAACAAAGTAATTAAATAATGCAACAGAGTCCTTAAATAATGCAACAAAGTCCATAAATAATGCAGAAGAGTCCTTAAATAATCCAGACAAGTCCTTAAATAATGCAGCAGAGTCCTTAAATAATGCAGCAGATTACTGAAATACCGCAGCAGGGTCCTTAAATAATGCAGCAGAGTCCTTAAATAATGCAGCAAAGTCCTTAAATAATGCAGCAGAGTCCTTAAATAATGCAGCAAAGTCCTTAAATAATGCAGCAGAGTCCTTAAATAATGCAACAAAGTCCTTAAAAAATGCAGCAGAATCCTTAAATAATGCAGCAAATTCCTTAAATAATGCAGCAGAGTCCTTAAATAATCCAGCCAAGTCTTTAAATAATGCAGCAGAGTACTTACATAATGCAGCAGAGTCCTTAAATAATGCAGCAAAGTCCTTAAATAATGCAACAAAGTACTTAAATAATGCAGCAGATTACTGAAATACCGCAGCAGGGTCCTTAAATAATGCAGCAGAGTCCTTAAATAATGCAACAAAGTCCTTAAATAATGCAGCAGAGTCCTTAAATAATGCAACAAAGTCCTTAAATAATGCAGCAAATTCCTTAAATAATGCAGCAGAGTCCTTAAATAATCCAGCCAAGTCTTTAAATAATGCAGCAGAGTCCTTAAATAATGCAGCAAAGTCCTTAAATAATGCAACAAAGTCCTTAAATAATGCAGCAGAGTCCTTAAATAATGCAACAAAGTCCTTAAATAATGCAACAGAGTCCTTAAATAATGCAACAAAGTCCTTAAATAATGCAGCAGAGTCCTTAAATAATGCAGCAAAGTCCTTAAATAATGCAACAGAGTCCTTAAATAATGCAACAAAGTCCTTAAATAATGCAGCAGAGTCCTTAAATAATGCAGCAAAGTCCTTAAATAATGCAACAGAGTCCTTAAATAATGCAACAAAGTCCTTAAATAATGCAGCAGAGTCCTTAAATAATGCAGCAAAGTCCTTAAATAATGCAGCACAGTCCTTAAATAATCCAGCCAAGTCCTTAAATAATGCAGCAAATTCCTTAAATAATGCAGCAAAGTCTTTAAATAATTCAATAAAGTCCATAAATAATGCAGCAAAGTCCTTAAATAATGCAGCAGAGTACTGAAATACCGCAGCAGGGTCCTTAAATAATGCAGCAGAGTCCTTAAATAATGCAACAAAGTCCTTAAATAATGCAGCATAGTCCTTAAATAATGCAACAAAGTCCTTAAATAATGCAGCAGAGTCCTTAAATAATGCAGCAAATTCATTAAATAATGCAGCAGAGTCCTTAAATACTCCAGCCAAGTCTTTAAATAATGCAGCAGAGTCCTTAAATAATGCAGCAAAGTCCTTAAATAATGCAGCAGATTACTGAAATACCACAGCAGGGTCCTTAAATAATGCAGCAGAGTCCTTAAATAATGCAACAAAGTCCTTAAATAATGCAGCAGAGTCCTTAAATAATGCAACAAAGTCCTTAAAAAATGCAGCAGAATCCTTAAATAATGCAGCAAATTCCTTAAATAATGCAGCAGAGTCCTTAAATAATCCAGCCAAGTCTTTAAATAATGCAGCAGAGTACTTACATAATGCAGCAGAGTCCTTAAATAATGCAGCAAAGTCCTTAAATAATGCAACAAAGTACTTAAATAATGCAGCAGATTACTGAAATACCGCAGCAGGGTCCTTAAATAATGCAGCAGAGTCCTTAAATAATGCAACAAAGTCCTTAAATAATGCAGCAGAGTCCTTAAATAATGCAACAAAGTCCTTAAATAATGCAGCAAATTCCTTAAATAATGCAGCAGAGTCCTTAAATAATCCAGCCAAGTCTTTAAATAATGCAGCAGAGTCCTTAAATAATGCAGCAAAGTCCTTAAATAATGCAACAAAGTCCTTAAATAATGCAGCAGAGTCCTTAAATAATGCAACAAAGTCCTTAAATAATGCAACAGAGTCCTTAAATAATGCAACAAAGTCCTTAAATAATGCAGCAGAGTCCTTAAATAATGCAGCAAAGTCCTTAAATAATGCAACAGAGTCCTTAAATAATGCAACAAAGTCCTTAAATAATGCAGCAGAGTCCTTAAATAATGCAGCAAAGTCCTTAAATAATGCAGCACAGTCCTTAAATAATCCAGCCAAGTCCTTAAATAATGCAGCAAATTCCTTAAATAATGCAGCAAAGTCTTTAAATAATGCAATAAAGTCCATAAATAATGCAGCAAAGTCCTTAAATAATGCAGCAGAGTACTGAAATACCGCAGCAGGGTCCTTAAATAATGCAGCAGAGTCCTTAAATAATGCAACAAAGTCCTTAAATAATGCAGCATAGTCCTTAAATAATGCAACAAAGTCCTTAAATAATGCAGCAGAGTCCTTAAATAATGCAGCAAATTCATTAAATAATGCAGCAGAGTCCTTAAATACTCCAGCCAAGTCTTTAAATAATGCAGCAGAGTCCTTAAATAATGCAGCAAAGTCCTTAAATAATGCAGCAGATTACTGAAATACCACAGCAGGGTCCTTAAATAATGCAGCAGAGTCCTTAAATAATGCAACAAAGTCCTTAAATAATGCAGCAGAGTCCTTAAATAATGCAACAAAGTCCTTAAAAAATGCAGCAGAATCCTTAAATAATGCAGCAAATTCCTTAAATAATGCAGCAGAGTCCTTAAATAATCCAGTCAAGTCTTTAAATAATGCAGCAGAGTACTTACATAATGCAGCAGAGTCCTTAAATAATGCAGCAAAGTCCTTAAATAATGCAACAAAGTCCTTAAATAATGCAGAAGAGTCCTTAAATAATGCAGCAGAGTACTGAAATACCGCAGCAGGGTCCTTAAATAATGCAGCAGAGTCCTTAAATAATGCAACAAAGTCCTTAAATAATGCAGTAGATTACTAAAATACCGCAGCAGGGTCCTTAAATAATGCAGCAGAGTCCTTAAATAATGCAACAAAGTACTTAAATAATGCAGCAGAGTCCTTAAATAATGCAACAAAGTCCTTAAATAATGCAGCAAAGTCCTTAAATAATGCAGCAGTCCTTAAATAATGCAACAAAGTCCTTAAATAATGCAGCATAGTCCTTAAATAATGCTGCAAAGTCCTTAAATAATGCAGCACAGTCCTTAAATAATCCAGCCAAGTCCTTAAATAATGCAGCAAATTCCTTAAATAATGCAGCAAAGTCTTTAAATAATGCAATAAAGTCCATAAATAATGCAGCAAAGTCCTTAAATAATGCAGCAGAGTACTGAAATACCGCAGCAGGGTCCTTAAATAATGCAGCAGAGTCCTTAAATAATGCAACAAAGTCCTTAAATAATGCAGTAGATTACTGAAATACCGCAGCAGGGTCCTTAAATAATGCAGCAGAGTCCTTAAATAATGCAACAAAGTCCTTAAATAATGCAGCAGAGTCCTTACATAATGCAACATAGTCCTTAAATAATGCAGCAAAGTCCTTAAATAATGCAGCAGAGTCCTTAAATAATGCAAGTAAGTCCTTAAATAATGCAGCAGAGTCCTTAAATAATGCAGCAAAGTCCTTAAATAATGCAGAAGAGTCCTTAAATAATGCAATAAAGTCCTTAAATAATGCAGCAAAGTCCTTAAATAATCCAGCCAAGTCCTTAAATAATGCAGCAGAGTCCTTAAATAATGCAGCAAAGTCCTTAAATGATGCAGCAGAGTCCTTAAATAATGCAGCAAAGTCCTTAAATAATCCAGCCAAGTCCTTAAATAATGCAGCAGAGTCCTTAAATAATGCAGCAAAGTCCTTAAATAATGCAGCAGAGTCCTTAAATAATGCAACAAAGTAATTAAATAATGCAACAGAGTCCTTAAATAATGCAACAAAGTCCATAAATAATGCAGAAGAGTCCTTAAATAATCCAGACAAGTCCTTAAATAATGCAGCAGAGTCCTTAAATAATGCAGCAGATTACTGAAATACCGCAGCAGGGTCCTTAAATAATGCAGCAGAGTCCTTAAATAATGCAGCAAAGTCCTTAAATAATGCAGCAGAGTCCTTAAATAATGCAGCAAAGTCCTTAAATAATGCAGCAGAGTCCTTAAATAATGCAGCAAAGTCCTTAAATAATGCAACAAAGTCCTTAAATAATGCAGAAGAGTCCTTAAATAATGCAACAAAGTCCTTAAATAATGCAGCAGAGTCCTTAAATAATGCAACAAAGTACTTAAATAATGCAGCAGAGTCCTTAAGTACCGTATCAGAGTCCTTAAATAAAGCAGCAAAGTCCTTAAATAATGCAGCAGAGTCCTTAAATAATGCAGCAAAGTCATTAAATAATGCTGCAGAGTACTTAAATTCCGCAGCAAAGTCCTTAAATAATGCAGCAGAGTCCTTAAATAATGCTGCAAAGTCCTTAAATAATCCAGCCAAGTCCTTAAATAATGCAGCGAGTCCTTAAATAATGCAGCAAAGTCCTTAAATAATGCAGCAGAGTCCTTAAATAATGCAACAAAGTAATTAAATAATGCAGCAGAGTCCTTAAATAATGCAACAAAGTCCATAAATAATGCAGAAGAGTCCTTAAATAATCCAGACAAGTCCTTAAATAATGCAGCAGAGTCCTTAAATAATGCAGCAGATTACTGAAATACCGCAGCAGGGTCCTTAAATAATGCAGCAGAGTCCTTAAATAATGCAGCAAAGTCCTTAAATAATGCAGCAGAGTCCTTAAATAATGCAGCAAAGTCCTTAAATAATGCAGCAGAGTCCTTAAATAATGCAGCAAAGTCCTTAAATAATGCAACAAAGTCCTTAAATAATGCAGAAGAGTCCTTAAATAATGCAACAAAGTCCTTAAATAATGCAGCAGAGCCCTTAAATAATGCAACAAAGTACTTAAATAATGCAGCAGAGTCCTTAAGTACCGTATCAGAGTCCTTAAATAAAGCAGCAAAGTCCTTAAATAATGCAGCAGAGTCCTTAAATAATGCAGCAAAGTCATTAAATAATGCTGCAGAGTACTTAAATTCCGCAACAAAGTCCTTAAATAATGCAGCAGAGTCCTTAAATAATGCTGCAAAGTCCTTAAATAATGCAACAAAGTCCTTAAATAATGCAGAAGAGTCCTTAAATAATGCAACAAAGTCCTTAAATAATGCAGCAGAGTCCTTAAATAATGCAACAAAGTACTTAAATAATGCAGCAGAGTCCTTAAGTACCGTAACAGAGTCCTTAAATAATGCAGCAAAGTCCTTAAATAATGCAGCAGATTACTGAAATACCACAGCAGGGTCCTTAAATAATGCAGCAGAGTCCTTAAATAATGCAACAAAGTCCTTAAGTAATGCAGCAGAGTCCTTAAATAATGCAACAAAGTCCTTAAAAAATGCAGCAGAATCCTTAAATAATGCAGCAAATTCCTTAAATAATGCAGCAGAGTCCTTAAATAATCCAGCCAAGTCTTTAAATAATGCAGCAGAGTACTTACATAATGCAGCAGAGTCCTTAAATAATGCAGCAAAGTCCTTAAATAATGCAACAAAGTCCTTAAATAATGCAGCACAGTCCTTAAATAATCCAGCCAAGTCCTTAAATAATGCAGCAAATTCCTTAAATAATGCAGCAAAGTCTTTAAATAATGCAATAAAGTCCATAAATAATGCAGCAAAGTCCTTAAATAATGCAGCAGAGTACTGAAATACCGCAGCAGGGTCCTTAAATAATGCAGCAGAGTCCTTAAATAATGCAACAAAGTCCTTAAATAATGCAGCAGAGCCCTTAAATAATGCAACAAAGTACTTAAATAATGCAGCAGATTACTGAAATACCGCAGCAGGGTCCTTAAATAATGCAGCAGAGTCCTTAAATAATGCAACAAAGTCCTTAAATAATGCAGCAGAGTCCTTAAATAATGCAACAAAGTCCTTAAATAATGCAGCAAATTCCTTAAATAATGCAGCAGAGTCCTTAAATAATCCAGCCAAGTCTTTAAATAATGCAGCAGAGTCCTTAAATAATGCAGCAAAGTCCTTAAATAATGCAACAAAGTCCTTAAATAATGCAGCAGAGTCCTTAAATAATGCAACAAAGTCCTTAAATAATGCAACAGAGTCCTTAAATAATGCAACAAAGTCCTTAAATAATGCAGCAGAGTCCTTAAATAATGCAGCAAAGTCCTTAAATAATGCAACAGAGTCCTTAAATAATGCAACAAAGTCCTTAAATAATGCAGCAGAGTCCTTAAATAATGCAGCAAAGTCCTTAAATAATGCAGCACAGTCCTTAAATAATCCAGCCAAGTCCTTAAATAATGCAGCAAATTCCTTAAATAATGCAGCAAAGTCTTTAAATAATGCAATAAAGTCCATAAATAATGCAGCAAAGTCCTTAAATAATGCAGCAGAGTACTGAAATACCGCAGCAGGGTCCTTAAATAATGCAGCAGAGTCCTTAAATAATGCAACAAAGTCCTTAAATAATGCAGCATAGTCCTTAAATAATGCAACAAAGTCCTTAAATAATGCAGCAGAGTCCTTAAATAATGCAGCAAATTCATTAAATAATGCAGCAGAGTCCTTAAATACTCCAGCCAAGTCTTTAAATAATGCAGCAGAGTCCTTAAATAATGCAGCAAAGTCCTTAAATAATGCAGCAGATTACTGAAATACCACAGCAGGGTCCTTAAATAATGCAGCAGAGTCCTTAAATAATGCAACAAAGTCCTTAAATAATGCAGCAGAGTCCTTAAATAATGCAACAAAGTCCTTAAAAAATGCAGCAGAATCCTTAAATAATGCAGCAAATTCCTTAAATAATGCAGCAGAGTCCTTAAATAATCCAGTCAAGTCTTTAAATAATGCAGCAGAGTACTTACATAATGCAGCAGAGTCCTTAAATAATGCAGCAAAGTCCTTAAATAATGCAACAAAGTCCTTAAATAATGCAGAAGAGTCCTTAAATAATGCAGCAGAGTACTGAAATACCGCAGCAGGGTCCTTAAATAATGCAGCAGAGTCCTTAAATAATGCAACAAAGTCCTTAAATAATGCAGTAGATTACTAAAATACCGCAGCAGGGTCCTTAAATAATGCAGCAGAGTCCTTAAATAATGCAACAAAGTACTTAAATAATGCAGCAGAGTCCTTAAATAATGCAACAAAGTCCTTAAATAATGCAGCAAAGTCCTTAAATAATGCAGCAGTCCTTAAATAATGCAACAAAGTCCTTAAATAATGCAGCATAGTCCTTAAATAATGCTGCAAAGTCCTTAAATAATGCAGCACAGTCCTTAAATAATCCAGCCAAGTCCTTAAATAATGCAGCAAATTCCTTAAATAATGCAGCAAAGTCTTTAAATAATGCAATAAAGTCCATAAATAATGCAGCAAAGTCCTTAAATAATGCAGCAGAGTACTGAAATACCGCAGCAGGGTCCTTAAATAATGCAGCAGAGTCCTTAAATAATGCAACAAAGTCCTTAAATAATGCAGTAGATTACTGAAATACCGCAGCAGGGTCCTTAAATAATGCAGCAGAGTCCTTAAATAATGCAACAAAGTCCTTAAATAATGCAGCAGAGTCCTTACATAATGCAACATAGTCCTTAAATAATGCAGCAAAGTCCTTAAATAATGCAGCAGAGTCCTTAAATAATGCAAGTAAGTCCTTAAATAATGCAGCAGAGTCCTTAAATAATGCAGCAAAGTCCTTAAATAATGCAGAAGAGTCCTTAAATAATGCAATAAAGTCCTTAAATAATGCAGCAAAGTCCTTAAATAATCCAGCCAAGTCCTTAAATAATGCAGCAGAGTCCTTAAATAATGCAGCAAAGTCCTTAAATGATGCAGCAGAGTCCTTAAATAATGCAGCAAAGTCCTTAAATAATCCAGCCAAGTCCTTAAATAATGCAGCAGAGTCCTTAAATAATGCAGCAAAGTCCTTAAATAATGCAGCAGAGTCCTTAAATAATGCAACAAAGTAATTAAATAATGCAACAGAGTCCTTAAATAATGCAACAAAGTCCATAAATAATGCAGAAGAGTCCTTAAATAATCCAGACAAGTCCTTAAATAATGCAGCAGAGTCCTTAAATAATGCAGCAGATTACTGAAATACCGCAGCAGGGTCCTTAAATAATGCAGCAGAGTCCTTAAATAATGCAGCAAAGTCCTTAAATAATGCAGCAGAGTCCTTAAATAATGCAGCAAAGTCCTTAAATAATGCAGCAGAGTCCTTAAATAATGCAGCAAAGTCCTTAAATAATGCAACAAAGTCCTTAAATAATGCAGAAGAGTCCTTAAATAATGCAACAAAGTCCTTAAATAATGCAGCAGAGTCCTTAAATAATGCAACAAAGTACTTAAATAATGCAGCAGAGTCCTTAAGTACCGTATCAGAGTCCTTAAATAAAGCAGCAAAGTCCTTAAATAATGCAGCAGAGTCCTTAAATAATGCAGCAAAGTCATTAAATAATGCTGCAGAGTACTTAAATTCCGCAGCAAAGTCCTTAAATAATGCAGCAGAGTCCTTAAATAATGCTGCAAAGTCCTTAAATAATCCAGCCAAGTCCTTAAATAATGCAGCGAGTCCTTAAATAATGCAGCAAAGTCCTTAAATAATGCAGCAGAGTCCTTAAATAATGCAACAAAGTAATTAAATAATGCAGCAGAGTCCTTAAATAATGCAACAAAGTCCATAAATAATGCAGAAGAGTCCTTAAATAATCCAGACAAGTCCTTAAATAATGCAGCAGAGTCCTTAAATAATGCAGCAGATTACTGAAATACCGCAGCAGGGTCCTTAAATAATGCAGCAGAGTCCTTAAATAATGCAGCAAAGTCCTTAAATAATGCAGCAGAGTCCTTAAATAATGCAGCAAAGTCCTTAAATAATGCAGCAGAGTCCTTAAATAATGCAGCAAAGTCCTTAAATAATGCAACAAAGTCCTTAAATAATGCAGAAGAGTCCTTAAATAATGCAACAAAGTCCTTAAATAATGCAGCAGAGCCCTTAAATAATGCAACAAAGTACTTAAATAATGCAGCAGAGTCCTTAAGTACCGTATCAGAGTCCTTAAATAAAGCAGCAAAGTCCTTAAATAATGCAGCAGAGTCCTTAAATAATGCAGCAAAGTCATTAAATAATGCTGCAGAGTACTTAAATTCCGCAACAAAGTCCTTAAATAATGCAGCAGAGTCCTTAAATAATGCTGCAAAGTCCTTAAATAATGCAACAAAGTCCTTAAATAATGCAGAAGAGTCCTTAAATAATGCAACAAAGTCCTTAAATAATGCAGCAGAGTCCTTAAATAATGCAACAAAGTACTTAAATAATGCAGCAGAGTCCTTAAGTACCGTAACAGAGTCCTTAAATAATGCAGCAAAGTCCTTAAATAATGCAGCAGATTACTGAAATACCACAGCAGGGTCCTTAAATAATGCAGCAGAGTCCTTAAATAATGCAACAAAGTCCTTAAGTAATGCAGCAGAGTCCTTAAATAATGCAACAAAGTCCTTAAAAAATGCAGCAGAATCCTTAAATAATGCAGCAAATTCCTTAAATAATGCAGCAGAGTCCTTAAATAATCCAGCCAAGTCTTTAAATAATGCAGCAGAGTACTTACATAATGCAGCAGAGTCCTTAAATAATGCAGCAAAGTCCTTAAATAATGCAACAAAGTCCTTAAATAATGCAGCACAGTCCTTAAATAATCCAGCCAAGTCCTTAAATAATGCAGCAAATTCCTTAAATAATGCAGCAAAGTCTTTAAATAATGCAATAAAGTCCATAAATAATGCAGCAAAGTCCTTAAATAATGCAGCAGAGTACTGAAATACCGCAGCAGGGTCCTTAAATAATGCAGCAGAGTCCTTAAATAATGCAACAAAGTCCTTAAATAATGCAGCAGAGCCCTTAAATAATGCAACAAAGTACTTAAATAATGCAGCAGAGTCCTTAAGTACCGTATCAGAGTCCTTAAATAAAGCAGCAAAGTCCTTAAATAATGCAGCAGAGTCCTTAAATAATGCAGCAAAGTCATTAAATAATGCTGCAGAGTACTTAAATTCCGCAACAAAGTCCTTAAATAATGCAGCAGAGTCCTTAAATAATGCAACAAAGTCCTTAAATAATGCAGCAAATTCCTTAAATAATGCAGCAGAGTCCTTAAATAATGCAGCAAAGTCCTTAAATAATGCAACAAAGTCCTTAAATAATGCAGCAGAGTCCTTAAATAATGCAACAAAGTCCTTAAATAATGCAACAGAGACCTTAAATAATGCAACAAAGTCCTTAAATAATGCAGCAGAGTCCTTAAATAATGCAGCAAAGTCCTTAAATAATGCAACAGAGTCCTTAAATAATGCAACAAAGTCCTTAAATAATGCAGCAGAGTCCTTAAATAATGCAGCAAAGTCCTTAAATAATGCAGCACAGTCCTTAAATAATCCAGCCAAGTCCTTAAATAATGCAGCAAATTCCTTAAATAATGCAGCAAAGTCTTTAAATAATGCAATAAAGTCCATAAATAATGCAGCAAAGTCCTTAAATAATGCAGCAGAGTACTGAAATACCGCAGCAGGGTCCTTAAATAATGCAGCAGAGTCCTTAAATAATGCAACAAAGTCCTTAAATAATGCAGCATAGTCCTTAAATAATGCAACAAAGTCCTTAAATAATGCAGCAGAGTCCTTAAATAATGCAGCAAATTCATTAAATAATGCAGCAGAGTCCTTAAATACTCCAGCCAAGTCTTTAAATAATGCAGCAGAGTCCTTAAATAATGCAGCAAAGTCCTTAAATAATGCAGCAGATTACTGAAATACCACAGCAGGGTCCTTAAATAATGCAGCAGAGTCCTTAAATAATGCAACAAAGACCTTAAATAATGCAGCAGAGTCCTTAAATAATGCAACAAAGTCCTTAAAAAATGCAGCAGAATCCTTAAATAATGCAGCAAATTCCTTAAATAATGCAGCAGAGTCCTTAAATAATCCAGCCAAGTCTTTAAATAATGCAGCAGAGTACTTACATAATGCAGCAGAGTCCTTAAATAATGCAGCAAAGTCCTTAAATAATGCAACAAAGTACTTAAATAATGCAGCAGATTACTGAAATACCGCAGCAGGGTCCTTAAATAATGCAGCAGAGTCCTTAAATAATGCAACAAAGTCCTTAAATAATGCAGCAGAGTCCTTAAATAATGCAACAAAGTCCTTAAATAATGCAGCAAATTCCTTAAATAATGCAGCAGAGTCCTTAAATAATCCAGCCAAGTCTTTAAATAATGCAGCAGAGTCCTTAAATAATGCAGCAAAGTCCTTAAATAATGCAACAAAGTCCTTAAATAATGCAGCAGAGTCCTTAAATAATGCAACAAAGTCCTTAAATAATGCAACAGAGTCCTTAAATAATGCAACAAAGTCCTTAAATAATGCAGCAGAGTCCTTAAATAATGCAGCAAAGTCCTTAAATAATGCAACAGAGTCCTTAAATAATGCAACAAAGTCCTTAAATAATGCAGCAGAGTCCTTAAATAATGCAGCAAAGTCCTTAAATAATGCAGCACAGTCCTTAAATAATCCAGCCAAGTCCTTAAATAATGCAGCAAATTCCTTAAATAATGCAGCAAAGTCTTTAAATAATGCAATAAAGTCCATAAATAATGCAGCAAAGTCCTTAAATAATGCAGCAGAGTACTGAAATACCGCAGCAGGGTCCTTAAATAATGCAGCAGAGTCCTTAAATAATGCAACAAAGTCCTTAAATAATGCAGCATAGTCCTTAAATAATGCAACAAAGTCCTTAAATAATGCAGCAGAGTCCTTAAATAATGCAGCAAATTCATTAAATAATGCAGCAGAGTCCTTAAATACTCCAGCCAAGTCTTTAAATAATGCAGCAGAGTCCTTAAATAATGCAGCAAAGTCCTTAAATAATGCAGCAGATTACTGAAATACCACAGCAGGGTCCTTAAATAATGCAGCAGAGTCCTTAAATAATGCAACAAAGTCCTTAAATAATGCAGCAGAGTCCTTAAATAATGCAACAAAGTCCTTAAAAAATGCAGCAGAATCCTTAAATAATGCAGCAAATTCCTTAAATAATGCAGCAGAGTCCTTAAATAATCCAGCCAAGTCTTTAAATAATGCAGCAGAGTACTTACATAATGCAGCAGAGTCCTTAAATAATGCAGCAAAGTCCTTAAATAATGCAACAAAGTACTTAAATAATGCAGCAGATTACTGAAATACCGCAGCAGGGTCCTTAAATAATGCAGCAGAGTCCTTAAATAATGCAACAAAGTCCTTAAATAATGCAGCAGAGTCCTTAAATAATGCAACAAAGTCCTTAAATAATGCAGCAAATTCCTTAAATAATGCAGCAGAGTCCTTAAATAATCCAGCCAAGTCTTTAAATAATGCAGCAGAGTCCTTAAATAATGCAGCAAAGTCCTTAAATAATGCAACAAAGTCCTTAAATAATGCAGCAGAGTCCTTAAATAATGCAACAAAGTCCTTAAATAATGCAACAGAGTCCTTAAATAATGCAACAAAGTCCTTAAATAATGCAGCAGAGTCCTTAAATAATGCAGCAAAGTCCTTAAATAATGCAACAGAGTCCTTAAATAATGCAACAAAGTCCTTAAATAATGCAGCAGAGTCCTTAAATAATGCAGCAAAGTCCTTAAATAATGCAACAGAGTCCTTAAATAATGCAACAAAGTCCTTAAATAATGCAGCAGAGTCCTTAAATAATGCAGCAAAGTCCTTAAATAATGCAGCACAGTCCTTAAATAATCCAGCCAAGTCCTTAAATAATGCAGCAAATTCCTTAAATAATGCAGCAAAGTCTTTAAATAATTCAATAAAGTCCATAAATAATGCAGCAAAGTCCTTAAATAATGCAGCAGAGTACTGAAATACCGCAGCAGGGTCCTTAAATAATGCAGCAGAGTCCTTAAATAATGCAACAAAGTCCTTAAATAATGCAGCATAGTCCTTAAATAATGCAACAAAGTCCTTAAATAATGCAGCAGAGTCCTTAAATAATGCAGCAAATTCATTAAATAATGCAGCAGAGTCCTTAAATACTCCAGCCAAGTCTTTAAATAATGCAGCATAGTCCTTAAATAATGCTGCAAAGTCCTTAAATAATGCAGCACAGTCCTTAAATAATCCAGCCAAGTCCTTAAATAATGCAGCAAATTCCTTAAATAATGCAGCAAAGTCTTTAAATAATGCAATAAAGTCCATAAATAATGCAGCAAAGTCCTTAAATAATGCAGCAGAGTACTGAAATACCGCAGCAGGGTCCTTAAATAATGCAGCAGAGTCCTTAAATAATGCAACAAAGTCCTTAAATAATGCAGTAGATTACTGAAATACCGCAGCAGGGTCCTTAAATAATGCAGCAGAGTCCTTAAATAATGCAACAAAGTCCTTAAATAATGCAGCAGAGTCCTTACATAATGCAACATAGTCCTTAAATAATGCAGCAAAGTCCTTAAATAATGCAGCAGAGTCCTTAAATAATGCAAGTAAGTCCTTAAATAATGCAGCAGAGTCCTTAAATAATGCAGCAAAGTCCTTAAATAATGCAGAAGAGTCCTTAAATAATGCAATAAAGTCCTTAAATAATGCAGCAAAGTCCTTAAATAATCCAGCCAAGTCCTTAAATAATGCAGCAGAGTCCTTAAATAATGCAGCAAAGTCCTTAAATGATGCAGCAGAGTCCTTAAATAATGCAGCAAAGTCCTTAAATAATCCAGCCAAGTCCTTAAATAATGCAGCAGAGTCCTTAAATAATGCAGCAAAGTCCTTAAATAATGCAGCAGAGTCCTTAAATAATGCAACAAAGTAATTAAATAATGCAACAGAGTCCTTAAATAATGCAACAAAGTCCATAAATAATGCAGAAGAGTCCTTAAATAATCCAGACAAGTCCTTAAATAATGCAGCAGAGTCCTTAAATAATGCAGCAGATTACTGAAATACCGCAGCAGGGTCCTTAAATAATGCAGCAGAGTCCTTAAATAATGCAGCAAAGTCCTTAAATAATGCAGCAGAGTCCTTAAATAATGCAGCAAAGTCCTTAAATAATGCAGCAGAGTCCTTAAATAATGCAGCAAAGTCCTTAAATAATGCAACAAAGTCCTTAAATAATGCAGAAGAGTCCTTAAATAATGCAACAAAGTCCTTAAATAATGCAGCAGAGTCCTTAAATAATGCAACAAAGTACTTAAATAATGCAGCAGAGTCCTTAAGTACCGTATCAGAGTCCTTAAATAAAGCAGCAAAGTCCTTAAATAATGCAGCAGAGTCCTTAAATAATGCAGCAAAGTCATTAAATAATGCTGCAGAGTACTTAAATTCCGCAGCAAAGTCCTTAAATAATGCAGCAGAGTCCTTAAATAATGCTGCAAAGTCCTTAAATAATCCAGCCAAGTCCTTAAATAATGCAGCGAGTCCTTAAATAATGCAGCAAAGTCCTTAAATAATGCAGCAGAGTCCTTAAATAATGCAACAAAGTAATTAAATAATGCAGCAGAGTCCTTAAATAATGCAACAAAGTCCATAAATAATGCAGAAGAGTCCTTAAATAATCCAGACAAGTCCTTAAATAATGCAGCAGAGTCCTTAAATAATGCAGCAGATTACTGAAATACCGCAGCAGGGTCCTTAAATAATGCAGCAGAGTCCTTAAATAATGCAGCAAAGTCCTTAAATAATGCAGCAGAGTCCTTAAATAATGCAGCAAAGTCCTTAAATAATGCAGCAGAGTCCTTAAATAATGCAGCAAAGTCCTTAAATAATGCAACAAAGTCCTTAAATAATGCAGAAGAGTCCTTAAATAATGCAACAAAGTCCTTAAATAATGCAGCAGAGCCCTTAAATAATGCAACAAAGTACTTAAATAATGCAGCAGAGTCCTTAAGTACCGTATCAGAGTCCTTAAATAAAGCAGCAAAGTCCTTAAATAATGCAGCAGAGTCCTTAAATAATGCAGCAAAGTCATTAAATAATGCTGCAGAGTACTTAAATTCCGCAACAAAGTCCTTAAATAATGCAGCAGAGTCCTTAAATAATGCTGCAAAGTCCTTAAATAATGCAACAAAGTCCTTAAATAATGCAGAAGAGTCCTTAAATAATGCAACAAAGTCCTTAAATAATGCAGCAGAGTCCTTAAATAATGCAACAAAGTACTTAAATAATGCAGCAGAGTCCTTAAGTACCGTAACAGAGTCCTTAAATAATGCAGCAAAGTCCTTAAATAATGCAGCAGATTACTGAAATACCACAGCAGGGTCCTTAAATAATGCAGCAGAGTCCTTAAATAATGCAACAAAGTCCTTAAGTAATGCAGCAGAGTCCTTAAATAATGCAACAAAGTCCTTAAAAAATGCAGCAGAATCCTTAAATAATGCAGCAAATTCCTTAAATAATGCAGCAGAGTCCTTAAATAATCCAGCCAAGTCTTTAAATAATGCAGCAGAGTACTTACATAATGCAGCAGAGTCCTTAAATAATGCAGCAAAGTCCTTAAATAATGCAACAAAGTCCTTAAATAATGCAGCACAGTCCTTAAATAATCCAGCCAAGTCCTTAAATAATGCAGCAAATTCCTTAAATAATGCAGCAAAGTCTTTAAATAATGCAATAAAGTCCATAAATAATGCAGCAAAGTCCTTAAATAATGCAGCAGAGTACTGAAATACCGCAGCAGGGTCCTTAAATAATGCAGCAGAGTCCTTAAATAATGCAACAAAGTCCTTAAATAATGCAGCAGAGCCCTTAAATAATGCAACAAAGTACTTAAATAATGCAGCAGAGTCCTTAAGTACCGTATCAGAGTCCTTAAATAAAGCAGCAAAGTCCTTAAATAATGCAGCAGAGTCCTTAAATAATGCAGCAAAGTCATTAAATAATGCTGCAGAGTACTTAAATTCCGCAACAAAGTCCTTAAATAATGCAGCAGAGTCCTTAAATAATGCAACAAAGTCCTTAAATAATGCAGCAAATTCCTTAAATAATGCAGCAGAGTCCTTAAATAATGCAGCAAAGTCCTTAAATAATGCAACAAAGTCCTTAAATAATGCAGCAGAGTCCTTAAATAATGCAACAAAGTCCTTAAATAATGCAACAGAGACCTTAAATAATGCAACAAAGTCCTTAAATAATGCAGCAGAGTCCTTAAATAATGCAGCAAAGTCCTTAAATAATGCAACAGAGTCCTTAAATAATGCAACAAAGTCCTTAAATAATGCAGCAGAGTCCTTAAATAATGCAGCAAAGTCCTTAAATAATGCAGCACAGTCCTTAAATAATCCAGCCAAGTCCTTAAATAATGCAGCAAATTCCTTAAATAATGCAGCAAAGTCTTTAAATAATGCAATAAAGTCCATAAATAATGCAGCAAAGTCCTTAAATAATGCAGCAGAGTACTGAAATACCGCAGCAGGGTCCTTAAATAATGCAGCAGAGTCCTTAAATAATGCAACAAAGTCCTTAAATAATGCAGCATAGTCCTTAAATAATGCAACAAAGTCCTTAAATAATGCAGCAGAGTCCTTAAATAATGCAGCAAATTCATTAAATAATGCAGCAGAGTCCTTAAATACTCCAGCCAAGTCTTTAAATAATGCAGCAGAGTCCTTAAATAATGCAGCAAAGTCCTTAAATAATGCAGCAGATTACTGAAATACCACAGCAGGGTCCTTAAATAATGCAGCAGAGTCCTTAAATAATGCAACAAAGACCTTAAATAATGCAGCAGAGTCCTTAAATAATGCAACAAAGTCCTTAAAAAATGCAGCAGAATCCTTAAATAATGCAGCAAATTCCTTAAATAATGCAGCAGAGTCCTTAAATAATCCAGCCAAGTCTTTAAATAATGCAGCAGAGTACTTACATAATGCAGCAGAGTCCTTAAATAATGCAGCAAAGTCCTTAAATAATGCAACAAAGTACTTAAATAATGCAGCAGATTACTGAAATACCGCAGCAGGGTCCTTAAATAATGCAGCAGAGTCCTTAAATAATGCAACAAAGTCCTTAAATAATGCAGCAGAGTCCTTAAATAATGCAACAAAGTCCTTAAATAATGCAGCAAATTCCTTAAATAATGCAGCAGAGTCCTTAAATAATCCAGCCAAGTCTTTAAATAATGCAGCAGAGTCCTTAAATAATGCAGCAAAGTCCTTAAATAATGCAACAAAGTCCTTAAATAATGCAGCAGAGTCCTTAAATAATGCAACAAAGTCCTTAAATAATGCAACAGAGTCCTTAAATAATGCAACAAAGTCCTTAAATAATGCAGCAGAGTCCTTAAATAATGCAGCAAAGTCCTTAAATAATGCAACAGAGTCCTTAAATAATGCAACAAAGTCCTTAAATAATGCAGCAGAGTCCTTAAATAATGCAGCAAAGTCCTTAAATAATGCAGCACAGTCCTTAAATAATCCAGCCAAGTCCTTAAATAATGCAGCAAATTCCTTAAATAATGCAGCAAAGTCTTTAAATAATGCAATAAAGTCCATAAATAATGCAGCAAAGTCCTTAAATAATGCAGCAGAGTACTGAAATACCGCAGCAGGGTCCTTAAATAATGCAGCAGAGTCCTTAAATAATGCAACAAAGTCCTTAAATAATGCAGCATAGTCCTTAAATAATGCAACAAAGTCCTTAAATAATGCAGCAGAGTCCTTAAATAATGCAGCAAATTCATTAAATAATGCAGCAGAGTCCTTAAATACTCCAGCCAAGTCTTTAAATAATGCAGCAGAGTCCTTAAATAATGCAGCAAAGTCCTTAAATAATGCAGCAGATTACTGAAATACCACAGCAGGGTCCTTAAATAATGCAGCAGAGTCCTTAAATAATGCAACAAAGTCCTTAAATAATGCAGCAGAGTCCTTAAATAATGCAACAAAGTCCTTAAAAAATGCAGCAGAATCCTTAAATAATGCAGCAAATTCCTTAAATAATGCAGCAGAGTCCTTAAATAATCCAGCCAAGTCTTTAAATAATGCAGCAGAGTACTTACATAATGCAGCAGAGTCCTTAAATAATGCAGCAAAGTCCTTAAATAATGCAACAAAGTACTTAAATAATGCAGCAGATTACTGAAATACCGCAGCAGGGTCCTTAAATAATGCAGCAGAGTCCTTAAATAATGCAACAAAGTCCTTAAATAATGCAGCAGAGTCCTTAAATAATGCAACAAAGTCCTTAAATAATGCAGCAAATTCCTTAAATAATGCAGCAGAGTCCTTAAATAATCCAGCCAAGTCTTTAAATAATGCAGCAGAGTCCTTAAATAATGCAGCAAAGTCCTTAAATAATGCAACAAAGTCCTTAAATAATGCAGCAGAGTCCTTAAATAATGCAACAAAGTCCTTAAATAATGCAACAGAGTCCTTAAATAATGCAACAAAGTCCTTAAATAATGCAGCAGAGTCCTTAAATAATGCAGCAAAGTCCTTAAATAATGCAACAGAGTCCTTAAATAATGCAACAAAGTCCTTAAATAATGCAGCAGAGTCCTTAAATAATGCAGCAAAGTCCTTAAATAATGCAACAGAGTCCTTAAATAATGCAACAAAGTCCTTAAATAATGCAGCAGAGTCCTTAAATAATGCAGCAAAGTCCTTAAATAATGCAGCACAGTCCTTAAATAATCCAGCCAAGTCCTTAAATAATGCAGCAAATTCCTTAAATAATGCAGCAAAGTCTTTAAATAATTCAATAAAGTCCATAAATAATGCAGCAAAGTCCTTAAATAATGCAGCAGAGTACTGAAATACCGCAGCAGGGTCCTTAAATAATGCAGCAGAGTCCTTAAATAATGCAACAAAGTCCTTAAATAATGCAGCATAGTCCTTAAATAATGCAACAAAGTCCTTAAATAATGCAGCAGAGTCCTTAAATAATGCAGCAAATTCATTAAATAATGCAGCAGAGTCCTTAAATACTCCAGCCAAGTCTTTAAATAATGCAGCAGAGTCCTTAAATAATGCAGCAAAGTCCTTAAATAATGCAGCAGATTACTGAAATACCACAGCAGGGTCCTTAAATAATGCAGCAGAGTCCTTAAATAATGCAACAAAGTCCTTAAATAATGCAGCAGAGTCCTTAAATAATGCAACAAAGTCCTTAAAAAATGCAGCAGAATCCTTAAATAATGCAGCAAATTCCTTAAATAATGCAGCAGAGTCCTTAAATAATCCAGCCAAGTCTTTAAATAATGCAGCAGAGTACTTACATAATGCAGCAGAGTCCTTAAATAATGCAGCAAAGTCCTTAAATAATGCAACAAAGTACTTAAATAATGCAGCAGATTACTGAAATACCGCAGCAGGGTCCTTAAATAATGCAGCAGAGTCCTTAAATAATGCAACAAAGTCCTTAAATAATGCAGCAGAGTCCTTAAATAATGCAACAAAGTCCTTAAATAATGCAGCAAATTCCTTAAATAATGCAGCAGAGTCCTTAAATAATCCAGCCAAGTCTTTAAATAATGCAGCAGAGTCCTTAAATAATGCAGCAAAGTCCTTAAATAATGCAACAAAGTCCTTAAATAATGCAGCAGAGTCCTTAAATAATGCAACAAAGTCCTTAAATAATGCAACAGAGTCCTTAAATAATGCAACAAAGTCCTTAAATAATGCAGCAGAGTCCTTAAATAATGCAGCAAAGTCCTTAAATAATGCAACAGAGTCCTTAAATAATGCAACAAAGTCCTTAAATAATGCAGCAGAGTCCTTAAATAATGCAGCAAAGTCCTTAAATAATGCAGCACAGTCCTTAAATAATCCAGCCAAGTCCTTAAATAATGCAGCAAATTCCTTAAATAATGCAGCAAAGTCTTTAAATAATGCAATAAAGTCCATAAATAATGCAGCAAAGTCCTTAAATAATGCAGCAGAGTACTGAAATACCGCAGCAGGGTCCTTAAATAATGCAGCAGAGTCCTTAAATAATGCAACAAAGTCCTTAAATAATGCAGCATAGTCCTTAAATAATGCAACAAAGTCCTTAAATAATGCAGCAGAGTCCTTAAATAATGCAGCAAATTCATTAAATAATGCAGCAGAGTCCTTAAATACTCCAGCCAAGTCTTTAAATAATGCAGCAGAGTCCTTAAATAATGCAGCAAAGTCCTTAAATAATGCAGCAGATTACTGAAATACCACAGCAGGGTCCTTAAATAATGCAGCAGAGTCCTTAAATAATGCAACAAAGTCCTTAAATAATGCAGCAGAGTCCTTAAATAATGCAACAAAGTCCTTAAAAAATGCAGCAGAATCCTTAAATAATGCAGCAAATTCCTTAAATAATGCAGCAGAGTCCTTAAATAATCCAGTCAAGTCTTTAAATAATGCAGCAGAGTACTTACATAATGCAGCAGAGTCCTTAAATAATGCAGCAAAGTCCTTAAATAATGCAACAAAGTCCTTAAATAATGCAGAAGAGTCCTTAAATAATGCAGCAGAGTACTGAAATACCGCAGCAGGGTCCTTAAATAATGCAGCAGAGTCCTTAAATAATGCAACAAAGTCCTTAAATAATGCAGTAGATTACTAAAATACCGCAGCAGGGTCCTTAAATAATGCAGCAGAGTCCTTAAATAATGCAACAAAGTACTTAAATAATGCAGCAGAGTCCTTAAATAATGCAACAAAGTCCTTAAATAATGCAGCAAAGTCCTTAAATAATGCAGCAGTCCTTAAATAATGCAACAAAGTCCTTAAATAATGCAGCATAGTCCTTAAATAATGCTGCAAAGTCCTTAAATAATGCAGCACAGTCCTTAAATAATCCAGCCAAGTCCTTAAATAATGCAGCAAATTCCTTAAATAATGCAGCAAAGTCTTTAAATAATGCAATAAAGTCCATAAATAATGCAGCAAAGTCCTTAAATAATGCAGCAGAGTACTGAAATACTGCAGCAGGGTCCTTAAATAATGCAGCAGAGTCCTTAAATAATGCAACAAAGTCCTTAAATAATGCAGTAGATTACTGAAATACCGCAGCAGGGTCCTTAAATAATGCAGCAGAGTCCTTAAATAATGCAACAAAGTCCTTAAATAATGCAGCACAGTCCTTAAATAATCCAGCCAAGTCCTTAAATAATGCAGCAAATTCCTTAAATAATGCAGCAAAGTCTTTAAATAATGCAATAAAGTCCATAAATAATGCAGCAAAGTCCTTAAATAATGCAGCAGAGTACTGAAATACCGCAGCAGGGTCCTTAAATAATGCAGCAGAGTCCTTAAATAATGCAACAAAGTCCTTAAATAATGCAGCAGAGCCCTTAAATAATGCAACAAAGTACTTAAATAATGCAGCAGAGTCCTTAAGTACCGTATCAGAGTCCTTAAATAAAGCAGCACAGTCCTTAAATAATGCAGCAGAGTCCTTAAATAATGCAGCAAAGTCATTAAATAATGCTGCAGAGTACTTAAATTCCGCAACAAAGTCCTTAAATAATGCAGCAGAGTCCTTAAATAATGCAACAAAGTCCTTAAATAATGCAGCAAATTCCTTAAATAATGCAGCAGAGTCCTTAAATAATGCAGCAAAGTCCTTAAATAATGCAACAAAGTCCTTAAATAATGCAGCAGAGTCCTTAAATAATGCAACAAAGTCCTTAAATAATGCAACAGAGACCTTAAATAATGCAACAAAGTCCTTAAATAATGCAGCAGAGTCCTTAAATAATGCAGCAAAGTCCTTAAATAATGCAACAGAGTCCTTAAATAATGCAACAAAGTCCTTAAATAATGCAGCAGAGTCCTTAAATAATGCAGCAAAGTCCTTAAATAATGCAGCACAGTCCTTAAATAATCCAGCCAAGTCCTTAAATAATGCAGCAAATTCCTTAAATAATGCAGCAAAGTCTTTAAATAATGCAATAAAGTCCATAAATAATGCAGCAAAGTCCTTAAATAATGCAGCAGAGTACTGAAATACCGCAGCAGGGTCCTTAAATAATGCAGCAGAGTCCTTAAATAATGCAACAAAGTCCTTAAATAATGCAGCATAGTCCTTAAATAATGCAACAAAGTCCTTAAATAATGCAGCAGAGTCCTTAAATAATGCAGCAAATTCATTAAATAATGCAGCAGAGTCCTTAAATACTCCAGCCAAGTCTTTAAATAATGCAGCAGAGTCCTTAAATAATGCAGCAAAGTCCTTAAATAATGCAGCAGATTACTGAAATACCACAGCAGGGTCCTTAAATAATGCAGCAGAGTCCTTAAATAATGCAACAAAGACCTTAAATAATGCAGCAGAGTCCTTAAATAATGCAACAAAGTCCTTAAAAAATGCAGCAGAATCCTTAAATAATGCAGCAAATTCCTTAAATAATGCAGCAGAGTCCTTAAATAATCCAGCCAAGTCTTTAAATAATGCAGCAGAGTACTTACATAATGCAGCAGAGTCCTTAAATAATGCAGCAAAGTCCTTAAATAATGCAACAAAGTACTTAAATAATGCAGCAGATTACTGAAATACCGCAGCAGGGTCCTTAAATAATGCAGCAGAGTCCTTAAATAATGCAACAAAGTCCTTAAATAATGCAGCAGAGTCCTTAAATAATGCAACAAAGTCCTTAAATAATGCAGCAAATTCCTTAAATAATGCAGCAGAGTCCTTAAATAATCCAGCCAAGTCTTTAAATAATGCAGCAGAGTCCTTAAATAATGCAGCAAAGTCCTTAAATAATGCAACAAAGTCCTTAAATAATGCAGCAGAGTCCTTAAATAATGCAACAAAGTCCTTAAATAATGCAACAGAGTCCTTAAATAATGCAACAAAGTCCTTAAATAATGCAGCAGAGTCCTTAAATAATGCAGCAAAGTCCTTAAATAATGCAACAGAGTCCTTAAATAATGCAACAAAGTCCTTAAATAATGCAGCAGAGTCCTTAAATAATGCAGCAAAGTCCTTAAATAATGCAGCACAGTCCTTAAATAATCCAGCCAAGTCCTTAAATAATGCAGCAAATTCCTTAAATAATGCAGCAAAGTCTTTAAATAATGCAATAAAGTCCATAAATAATGCAGCAAAGTCCTTAAATAATGCAGCAGAGTACTGAAATACCGCAGCAGGGTCCTTAAATAATGCAGCAGAGTCCTTAAATAATGCAACAAAGTCCTTAAATAATGCAGCATAGTCCTTAAATAATGCAACAAAGTCCTTAAATAATGCAGCAGAGTCCTTAAATAATGCAGCAAATTCATTAAATAATGCAGCAGAGTCCTTAAATACTCCAGCCAAGTCTTTAAATAATGCAGCAGAGTCCTTAAATAATGCAGCAAAGTCCTTAAATAATGCAGCAGATTACTGAAATACCACAGCAGGGTCCTTAAATAATGCAGCAGAGTCCTTAAATAATGCAACAAAGTCCTTAAATAATGCAGCAGAGTCCTTAAATAATGCAACAAAGTCCTTAAAAAATGCAGCAGAATCCTTAAATAATGCAGCAAATTCCTTAAATAATGCAGCAGAGTCCTTAAATAATCCAGCCAAGTCTTTAAATAATGCAGCAGAGTACTTACATAATGCAGCAGAGTCCTTAAATAATGCAGCAAAGTCCTTAAATAATGCAACAAAGTACTTAAATAATGCAGCAGATTACTGAAATACCGCAGCAGGGTCCTTAAATAATGCAGCAGAGTCCTTAAATAATGCAACAAAGTCCTTAAATAATGCAGCAGAGTCCTTAAATAATGCAACAAAGTCCTTAAATAATGCAGCAAATTCCTTAAATAATGCAGCAGAGTCCTTAAATAATCCAGCCAAGTCTTTAAATAATGCAGCAGAGTCCTTAAATAATGCAGCAAAGTCCTTAAATAATGCAACAAAGTCCTTAAATAATGCAGCAGAGTCCTTAAATAATGCAACAAAGTCCTTAAATAATGCAACAGAGTCCTTAAATAATGCAACAAAGTCCTTAAATAATGCAGCAGAGTCCTTAAATAATGCAGCAAAGTCCTTAAATAATGCAACAGAGTCCTTAAATAATGCAACAAAGTCCTTAAATAATGCAGCAGAGTCCTTAAATAATGCAGCAAAGTCCTTAAATAATGCAACAGAGTCCTTAAATAATGCAACAAAGTCCTTAAATAATGCAGCAGAGTCCTTAAATAATGCAGCAAAGTCCTTAAATAATGCAGCACAGTCCTTAAATAATCCAGCCAAGTCCTTAAATAATGCAGCAAATTCCTTAAATAATGCAGCAAAGTCTTTAAATAATTCAATAAAGTCCATAAATAATGCAGCAAAGTCCTTAAATAATGCAGCAGAGTACTGAAATACCGCAGCAGGGTCCTTAAATAATGCAGCAGAGTCCTTAAATAATGCAACAAAGTCCTTAAATAATGCAGCATAGTCCTTAAATAATGCAACAAAGTCCTTAAATAATGCAGCAGAGTCCTTAAATAATGCAGCAAATTCATTAAATAATGCAGCAGAGTCCTTAAATACTCCAGCCAAGTCTTTAAATAATGCAGCAGAGTCCTTAAATAATGCAGCAAAGTCCTTAAATAATGCAGCAGATTACTGAAATACCACAGCAGGGTCCTTAAATAATGCAGCAGAGTCCTTAAATAATGCAACAAAGTCCTTAAATAATGCAGCAGAGTCCTTAAATAATGCAACAAAGTCCTTAAAAAATGCAGCAGAATCCTTAAATAATGCAGCAAATTCCTTAAATAATGCAGCAGAGTCCTTAAATAATCCAGCCAAGTCTTTAAATAATGCAGCAGAGTACTTACATAATGCAGCAGAGTCCTTAAATAATGCAGCAAAGTCCTTAAATAATGCAACAAAGTACTTAAATAATGCAGCAGATTACTGAAATACCGCAGCAGGGTCCTTAAATAATGCAGCAGAGTCCTTAAATAATGCAACAAAGTCCTTAAATAATGCAGCAGAGTCCTTAAATAATGCAACAAAGTCCTTAAATAATGCAGCAAATTCCTTAAATAATGCAGCAGAGTCCTTAAATAATCCAGCCAAGTCTTTAAATAATGCAGCAGAGTCCTTAAATAATGCAGCAAAGTCCTTAAATAATGCAACAAAGTCCTTAAATAATGCAGCAGAGTCCTTAAATAATGCAACAAAGTCCTTAAATAATGCAACAGAGTCCTTAAATAATGCAACAAAGTCCTTAAATAATGCAGCAGAGTCCTTAAATAATGCAGCAAAGTCCTTAAATAATGCAACAGAGTCCTTAAATAATGCAACAAAGTCCTTAAATAATGCAGCAGAGTCCTTAAATAATGCAGCAAAGTCCTTAAATAATGCAGCACAGTCCTTAAATAATCCAGCCAAGTCCTTAAATAATGCAGCAAATTCCTTAAATAATGCAGCAAAGTCTTTAAATAATGCAATAAAGTCCATAAATAATGCAGCAAAGTCCTTAAATAATGCAGCAGAGTACTGAAATACCGCAGCAGGGTCCTTAAATAATGCAGCAGAGTCCTTAAATAATGCAACAAAGTCCTTAAATAATGCAGCATAGTCCTTAAATAATGCAACAAAGTCCTTAAATAATGCAGCAGAGTCCTTAAATAATGCAGCAAATTCATTAAATAATGCAGCAGAGTCCTTAAATACTCCAGCCAAGTCTTTAAATAATGCAGCAGAGTCCTTAAATAATGCAGCAAAGTCCTTAAATAATGCAACAAAGTCCTTAAATAATGCAGCACAGTCCTTAAATAATCCAGCCAAGTCCTTAAATAATGCAGCAAATTCCTTAAATAATGCAGCAAAGTCTTTAAATAATGCAATAAAGTCCATAAATAATGCAGCAAAGTCCTTAAATAATGCAGCAGAGTACTGAAATACCGCAGCAGGGTCCTTAAATAATGCAGCAGAGTCCTTAAATAATGCAACAAAGTCCTTAAATAATGCAGCAGAGCCCTTAAATAATGCAACAAAGTACTTAAATAATGCAGCAGAGTCCTTAAGTACCGTATCAGAGTCCTTAAATAAAGCAGCAAAGTCCTTAAATAATGCAGCAGAGTCCTTAAATAATGCAGCAAAGTCATTAAATAATGCTGCAGAGTACTTAAATTCCGCAACAAAGTCCTTAAATAATGCAGCAGAGTCCTTAAATAATGCAACAAAGTCCTTAAATAATGCAGCAAATTCCTTAAATAATGCAGCAGAGTCCTTAAATAATGCAGCAAAGTCCTTAAATAATGCAACAAAGTCCTTAAATAATGCAGCAGAGTCCTTAAATAATGCAACAAAGTCCTTAAATAATGCAACAGAGACCTTAAATAATGCAACAAAGTCCTTAAATAATGCAGCAGAGTCCTTAAATAATGCAGCAAAGTCCTTAAATAATGCAACAGAGTCCTTAAATAATGCAACAAAGTCCTTAAATAATGCAGCAGAGTCCTTAAATAATGCAGCAAAGTCCTTAAATAATGCAGCACAGTCCTTAAATAATCCAGCCAAGTCCTTAAATAATGCAGCAAATTCCTTAAATAATGCAGCAAAGTCTTTAAATAATGCAATAAAGTCCATAAATAATGCAGCAAAGTCCTTAAATAATGCAGCAGAGTACTGAAATACCGCAGCAGGGTCCTTAAATAATGCAGCAGAGTCCTTAAATAATGCAACAAAGTCCTTAAATAATGCAGCATAGTCCTTAAATAATGCAACAAAGTCCTTAAATAATGCAGCAGAGTCCTTAAATAATGCAGCAAATTCATTAAATAATGCAGCAGAGTCCTTAAATACTCCAGCCAAGTCTTTAAATAATGCAGCAGAGTCCTTAAATAATGCAGCAAAGTCCTTAAATAATGCAGCAGATTACTGAAATACCACAGCAGGGTCCTTAAATAATGCAGCAGAGTCCTTAAATAATGCAACAAAGACCTTAAATAATGCAGCAGAGTCCTTAAATAATGCAGCAAATTCATTAAATAATGCAGCAGAGTCCTTAAATACTCCAGCCAAGTCTTTAAATAATGCAGCAGAGTCCTTAAATAATGCAGCAAAGTCCTTAAATAATGCAGCAGATTACTGAAATACCACAGCAGGGTCCTTAAATAATGCAGCAGAGTCCTTAAATAATGCAACAAAGTCCTTAAATAATGCAGCAGAGTCCTTAAATAATGCAACAAAGTCCTTAAAAAATGCAGCAGAATCCTTAAATAATGCAGCAAATTCCTTAAATAATGCAGCAGAGTCCTTAAATAATCCAGCCAAGTCTTTAAATAATGCAGCAGAGTACTTACATAATGCAGCAGAGTCCTTAAATAATGCAGCAAAGTCCTTAAATAATGCAACAAAGTACTTAAATAATGCAGCAGATTACTGAAATACCGCAGCAGGGTCCTTAAATAATGCAGCAGAGTCCTTAAATAATGCAACAAAGTCCTTAAATAATGCAGCAGAGTCCTTAAATAATGCAACAAAGTCCTTAAATAATGCAGCAAATTCCTTAAATAATGCAGCAGAGTCCTTAAATAATCCAGCCAAGTCTTTAAATAATGCAGCAGAGTCCTTAAATAATGCAGCAAAGTCCTTAAATAATGCAACAAAGTCCTTAAATAATGCAGCAGAGTCCTTAAATAATGCAACAAAGTCCTTAAATAATGCAACAGAGTCCTTAAATAATGCAACAAAGTCCTTAAATAATGCAGCAGAGTCCTTAAATAATGCAGCAAAGTCCTTAAATAATGCAACAGAGTCCTTAAATAATGCAACAAAGTCCTTAAATAATGCAGCAGAGTCCTTAAATAATGCAGCAAAGTCCTTAAATAATGCAGCACAGTCCTTAAATAATCCAGCCAAGTCCTTAAATAATGCAGCAAATTCCTTAAATAATGCAGCAAAGTCTTTAAATAATGCAATAAAGTCCATAAATAATGCAGCAAAGTCCTTAAATAATGCAGCAGAGTACTGAAATACCGCAGCAGGGTCCTTAAATAATGCAGCAGAGTCCTTAAATAATGCAACAAAGTCCTTAAATAATGCAGCATAGTCCTTAAATAATGCAACAAAGTCCTTAAATAATGCAGCAGAGTCCTTAAATAATGCAGCAAATTCATTAAATAATGCAGCAGAGTCCTTAAATACTCCAGCCAAGTCTTTAAATAATGCAGCAGAGTCCTTAAATAATGCAGCAAAGTCCTTAAATAATGCAGCAGATTACTGAAATACCACAGCAGGGTCCTTAAATAATGCAGCAGAGTCCTTAAATAATGCAACAAAGTCCTTAAATAATGCAGCAGAGTCCTTAAATAATGCAACAAAGTCCTTAAAAAATGCAGCAGAATCCTTAAATAATGCAGCAAATTCCTTAAATAATGCAGCAGAGTCCTTAAATAATCCAGTCAAGTCTTTAAATAATGCAGCAGAGTACTTACATAATGCAGCAGAGTCCTTAAATAATGCAGCAAAGTCCTTAAATAATGCAACAAAGTCCTTAAATAATGCAGAAGAGTCCTTAAATAATGCAGCAGAGTACTGAAATACCGCAGCAGGGTCCTTAAATAATGCAGCAGAGTCCTTAAATAATGCAACAAAGTCCTTAAATAATGCAGTAGATTACTAAAATACCGCAGCAGGGTCCTTAAATAATGCAGCAGAGTCCTTAAATAATGCAACAAAGTACTTAAATAATGCAGCAGAGTCCTTAAATAATGCAACAAAGTCCTTAAATAATGCAGCAAAGTCCTTAAATAATGCAGCAGTCCTTAAATAATGCAACAAAGTCCTTAAATAATGCAGCATAGTCCTTAAATAATGCTGCAAAGTCCTTAAATAATGCAGCACAGTCCTTAAATAATCCAGCCAAGTCCTTAAATAATGCAGCAAATTCCTTAAATAATGCAGCAAAGTCTTTAAATAATGCAATAAAGTCCATAAATAATGCAGCAAAGTCCTTAAATAATGCAGCAGAGTACTGAAATACTGCAGCAGGGTCCTTAAATAATGCAGCAGAGTCCTTAAATAATGCAACAAAGTCCTTAAATAATGCAGTAGATTACTGAAATACCGCAGCAGGGTCCTTAAATAATGCAGCAGAGTCCTTAAATAATGCAACAAAGTCCTTAAATAATGCAGCACAGTCCTTAAATAATCCAGCCAAGTCCTTAAATAATGCAGCAAATTCCTTAAATAATGCAGCAAAGTCTTTAAATAATGCAATAAAGTCCATAAATAATGCAGCAAAGTCCTTAAATAATGCAGCAGAGTACTGAAATACCGCAGCAGGGTCCTTAAATAATGCAGCAGAGTCCTTAAATAATGCAACAAAGTCCTTAAATAATGCAGCAGAGCCCTTAAATAATGCAACAAAGTACTTAAATAATGCAGCAGAGTCCTTAAGTACCGTATCAGAGTCCTTAAATAAAGCAGCACAGTCCTTAAATAATGCAGCAGAGTCCTTAAATAATGCAGCAAAGTCATTAAATAATGCTGCAGAGTACTTAAATTCCGCAACAAAGTCCTTAAATAATGCAGCAGAGTCCTTAAATAATGCAACAAAGTCCTTAAATAATGCAGCAAATTCCTTAAATAATGCAGCAGAGTCCTTAAATAATGCAGCAAAGTCCTTAAATAATGCAACAAAGTCCTTAAATAATGCAGCAGAGTCCTTAAATAATGCAACAAAGTCCTTAAATAATGCAACAGAGACCTTAAATAATGCAACAAAGTCCTTAAATAATGCAGCAGAGTCCTTAAATAATGCAGCAAAGTCCTTAAATAATGCAACAGAGTCCTTAAATAATGCAACAAAGTCCTTAAATAATGCAGCAGAGTCCTTAAATAATGCAGCAAAGTCCTTAAATAATGCAGCACAGTCCTTAAATAATCCAGCCAAGTCCTTAAATAATGCAGCAAATTCCTTAAATAATGCAGCAAAGTCTTTAAATAATGCAATAAAGTCCATAAATAATGCAGCAAAGTCCTTAAATAATGCAGCAGAGTACTGAAATACCGCAGCAGGGTCCTTAAATAATGCAGCAGAGTCCTTAAATAATGCAACAAAGTCCTTAAATAATGCAGCATAGTCCTTAAATAATGCAACAAAGTCCTTAAATAATGCAGCAGAGTCCTTAAATAATGCAGCAAATTCATTAAATAATGCAGCAGAGTCCTTAAATACTCCAGCCAAGTCTTTAAATAATGCAGCAGAGTCCTTAAATAATGCAGCAAAGTCCTTAAATAATGCAGCAGATTACTGAAATACCACAGCAGGGTCCTTAAATAATGCAGCAGAGTCCTTAAATAATGCAACAAAGACCTTAAATAATGCAGCAGAGTCCTTAAATAATGCAACAAAGTCCTTAAAAAATGCAGCAGAATCCTTAAATAATGCAGCAAATTCCTTAAATAATGCAGCAGAGTCCTTAAATAATCCAGCCAAGTCTTTAAATAATGCAGCAGAGTACTTACATAATGCAGCAGAGTCCTTAAATAATGCAGCAAAGTCCTTAAATAATGCAACAAAGTACTTAAATAATGCAGCAGATTACTGAAATACCGCAGCAGGGTCCTTAAATAATGCAGCAGAGTCCTTAAATAATGCAACAAAGTCCTTAAATAATGCAGCAGAGTCCTTAAATAATGCAACAAAGTCCTTAAATAATGCAGCAAATTCCTTAAATAATGCAGCAGAGTCCTTAAATAATCCAGCCAAGTCTTTAAATAATGCAGCAGAGTCCTTAAATAATGCAGCAAAGTCCTTAAATAATGCAACAAAGTCCTTAAATAATGCAGCAGAGTCCTTAAATAATGCAACAAAGTCCTTAAATAATGCAACAGAGTCCTTAAATAATGCAACAAAGTCCTTAAATAATGCAGCAGAGTCCTTAAATAATGCAGCAAAGTCCTTAAATAATGCAACAGAGTCCTTAAATAATGCAACAAAGTCCTTAAATAATGCAGCAGAGTCCTTAAATAATGCAGCAAAGTCCTTAAATAATGCAGCACAGTCCTTAAATAATCCAGCCAAGTCCTTAAATAATGCAGCAAATTCCTTAAATAATGCAGCAAAGTCTTTAAATAATGCAATAAAGTCCATAAATAATGCAGCAAAGTCCTTAAATAATGCAGCAGAGTACTGAAATACCGCAGCAGGGTCCTTAAATAATGCAGCAGAGTCCTTAAATAATGCAACAAAGTCCTTAAATAATGCAGCATAGTCCTTAAATAATGCAACAAAGTCCTTAAATAATGCAGCAGAGTCCTTAAATAATGCAGCAAATTCATTAAATAATGCAGCAGAGTCCTTAAATACTCCAGCCAAGTCTTTAAATAATGCAGCAGAGTCCTTAAATAATGCAGCAAAGTCCTTAAATAATGCAGCAGATTACTGAAATACCACAGCAGGGTCCTTAAATAATGCAGCAGAGTCCTTAAATAATGCAACAAAGTCCTTAAATAATGCAGCAGAGTCCTTAAATAATGCAACAAAGTCCTTAAAAAATGCAGCAGAATCCTTAAATAATGCAGCAAATTCCTTAAATAATGCAGCAGAGTCCTTAAATAATCCAGCCAAGTCTTTAAATAATGCAGCAGAGTACTTACATAATGCAGCAGAGTCCTTAAATAATGCAGCAAAGTCCTTAAATAATGCAACAAAGTACTTAAATAATGCAGCAGATTACTGAAATACCGCAGCAGGGTCCTTAAATAATGCAGCAGAGTCCTTAAATAATGCAACAAAGTCCTTAAATAATGCAGCAGAGTCCTTAAATAATGCAACAAAGTCCTTAAATAATGCAGCAAATTCCTTAAATAATGCAGCAGAGTCCTTAAATAATCCAGCCAAGTCTTTAAATAATGCAGCAGAGTCCTTAAATAATGCAGCAAAGTCCTTAAATAATGCAACAAAGTCCTTAAATAATGCAGCAGAGTCCTTAAATAATGCAACAAAGTCCTTAAATAATGCAACAGAGTCCTTAAATAATGCAACAAAGTCCTTAAATAATGCAGCAGAGTCCTTAAATAATGCAGCAAAGTCCTTAAATAATGCAACAGAGTCCTTAAATAATGCAACAAAGTCCTTAAATAATGCAGCAGAGTCCTTAAATAATGCAGCAAAGTCCTTAAATAATGCAACAGAGTCCTTAAATAATGCAACAAAGTCCTTAAATAATGCAGCAGAGTCCTTAAATAATGCAGCAAAGTCCTTAAATAATGCAGCACAGTCCTTAAATAATCCAGCCAAGTCCTTAAATAATGCAGCAAATTCCTTAAATAATGCAGCAAAGTCTTTAAATAATTCAATAAAGTCCATAAATAATGCAGCAAAGTCCTTAAATAATGCAGCAGAGTACTGAAATACCGCAGCAGGGTCCTTAAATAATGCAGCAGAGTCCTTAAATAATGCAACAAAGTCCTTAAATAATGCAGCATAGTCCTTAAATAATGCAACAAAGTCCTTAAATAATGCAGCAGAGTCCTTAAATAATGCAGCAAATTCATTAAATAATGCAGCAGAGTCCTTAAATACTCCAGCCAAGTCTTTAAATAATGCAGCAGAGTCCTTAAATAATGCAGCAAAGTCCTTAAATAATGCAGCAGATTACTGAAATACCACAGCAGGGTCCTTAAATAATGCAGCAGAGTCCTTAAATAATGCAACAAAGTCCTTAAATAATGCAGCAGAGTCCTTAAATAATGCAACAAAGTCCTTAAAAAATGCAGCAGAATCCTTAAATAATGCAGCAAATTCCTTAAATAATGCAGCAGAGTCCTTAAATAATCCAGCCAAGTCTTTAAATAATGCAGCAGAGTACTTACATAATGCAGCAGAGTCCTTAAATAATGCAGCAAAGTCCTTAAATAATGCAACAAAGTACTTAAATAATGCAGCAGATTACTGAAATACCGCAGCAGGGTCCTTAAATAATGCAGCAGAGTCCTTAAATAATGCAACAAAGTCCTTAAATAATGCAGCAGAGTCCTTAAATAATGCAACAAAGTCCTTAAATAATGCAGCAAATTCCTTAAATAATGCAGCAGAGTCCTTAAATAATCCAGCCAAGTCTTTAAATAATGCAGCAGAGTCCTTAAATAATGCAGCAAAGTCCTTAAATAATGCAACAAAGTCCTTAAATAATGCAGCAGAGTCCTTAAATAATGCAACAAAGTCCTTAAATAATGCAACAGAGTCCTTAAATAATGCAACAAAGTCCTTAAATAATGCAGCAGAGTCCTTAAATAATGCAGCAAAGTCCTTAAATAATGCAACAGAGTCCTTAAATAATGCAACAAAGTCCTTAAATAATGCAGCAGAGTCCTTAAATAATGCAGCAAAGTCCTTAAATAATGCAGCACAGTCCTTAAATAATCCAGCCAAGTCCTTAAATAATGCAGCAAATTCCTTAAATAATGCAGCAAAGTCTTTAAATAATGCAATAAAGTCCATAAATAATGCAGCAAAGTCCTTAAATAATGCAGCAGAGTACTGAAATACCGCAGCAGGGTCCTTAAATAATGCAGCAGAGTCCTTAAATAATGCAACAAAGTCCTTAAATAATGCAGCATAGTCCTTAAATAATGCAACAAAGTCCTTAAATAATGCAGCAGAGTCCTTAAATAATGCAGCAAATTCATTAAATAATGCAGCAGAGTCCTTAAATACTCCAGCCAAGTCTTTAAATAATGCAGCAGAGTCCTTAAATAATGCAGCAAAGTCCTTAAATAATGCAACAAAGTCCTTAAATAATGCAGCACAGTCCTTAAATAATCCAGCCAAGTCCTTAAATAATGCAGCAAATTCCTTAAATAATGCAGCAAAGTCTTTAAATAATGCAATAAAGTCCATAAATAATGCAGCAAAGTCCTTAAATAATGCAGCAGAGTACTGAAATACCGCAGCAGGGTCCTTAAATAATGCAGCAGAGTCCTTAAATAATGCAACAAAGTCCTTAAATAATGCAGCAGAGCCCTTAAATAATGCAACAAAGTACTTAAATAATGCAGCAGAGTCCTTAAGTACCGTATCAGAGTCCTTAAATAAAGCAGCAAAGTCCTTAAATAATGCAGCAGAGTCCTTAAATAATGCAGCAAAGTCATTAAATAATGCTGCAGAGTACTTAAATTCCGCAACAAAGTCCTTAAATAATGCAGCAGAGTCCTTAAATAATGCAACAAAGTCCTTAAATAATGCAGCAAATTCCTTAAATAATGCAGCAGAGTCCTTAAATAATGCAGCAAAGTCCTTAAATAATGCAACAAAGTCCTTAAATAATGCAGCAGAGTCCTTAAATAATGCAACAAAGTCCTTAAATAATGCAACAGAGACCTTAAATAATGCAACAAAGTCCTTAAATAATGCAGCAGAGTCCTTAAATAATGCAGCAAAGTCCTTAAATAATGCAACAGAGTCCTTAAATAATGCAACAAAGTCCTTAAATAATGCAGCAGAGTCCTTAAATAATGCAGCAAAGTCCTTAAATAATGCAGCACAGTCCTTAAATAATCCAGCCAAGTCCTTAAATAATGCAGCAAATTCCTTAAATAATGCAGCAAAGTCTTTAAATAATGCAATAAAGTCCATAAATAATGCAGCAAAGTCCTTAAATAATGCAGCAGAGTACTGAAATACCGCAGCAGGGTCCTTAAATAATGCAGCAGAGTCCTTAAATAATGCAACAAAGTCCTTAAATAATGCAGCATAGTCCTTAAATAATGCAACAAAGTCCTTAAATAATGCAGCAGAGTCCTTAAATAATGCAGCAAATTCATTAAATAATGCAGCAGAGTCCTTAAATACTCCAGCCAAGTCTTTAAATAATGCAGCAGAGTCCTTAAATAATGCAGCAAAGTCCTTAAATAATGCAGCAGATTACTGAAATACCACAGCAGGGTCCTTAAATAATGCAGCAGAGTCCTTAAATAATGCAACAAAGACCTTAAATAATGCAGCAGAGTCCTTAAATAATGCAACAAAGTCCTTAAAAAATGCAGCAGAATCCTTAAATAATGCAGCAAATTCCTTAAATAATGCAGCAGAGTCCTTAAATAATCCAGCCAAGTCTTTAAATAATGCAGCAGAGTACTTACATAATGCAGCAGAGTCCTTAAATAATGCAGCAAAGTCCTTAAATAATGCAACAAAGTACTTAAATAATGCAGCAGATTACTGAAATACCGCAGCAGGGTCCTTAAATAATGCAGCAGAGTCCTTAAATAATGCAACAAAGTCCTTAAATAATGCAGCAGAGTCCTTAAATAATGCAACAAAGTCCTTAAATAATGCAGCAAATTCCTTAAATAATGCAGCAGAGTCCTTAAATAATCCAGCCAAGTCTTTAAATAATGCAGCAGAGTCCTTAAATAATGCAGCAAAGTCCTTAAATAATGCAACAAAGTCCTTAAATAATGCAGCAGAGTCCTTAAATAATGCAACAAAGTCCTTAAATAATGCAACAGAGTCCTTAAATAATGCAACAAAGTCCTTAAATAATGCAGCAGAGTCCTTAAATAATGCAGCAAAGTCCTTAAATAATGCAACAGAGTCCTTAAATAATGCAACAAAGTCCTTAAATAATGCAGCAGAGTCCTTAAATAATGCAGCAAAGTCCTTAAATAATGCAGCACAGTCCTTAAATAATCCAGCCAAGTCCTTAAATAATGCAGCAAATTCCTTAAATAATGCAGCAAAGTCTTTAAATAATGCAATAAAGTCCATAAATAATGCAGCAAAGTCCTTAAATAATGCAGCAGAGTACTGAAATACCGCAGCAGGGTCCTTAAATAATGCAGCAGAGTCCTTAAATAATGCAACAAAGTCCTTAAATAATGCAGCATAGTCCTTAAATAATGCAACAAAGTCCTTAAATAATGCAGCAGAGTCCTTAAATAATGCAGCAAATTCATTAAATAATGCAGCAGAGTCCTTAAATACTCCAGCCAAGTCTTTAAATAATGCAGCAGAGTCCTTAAATAATGCAGCAAAGTCCTTAAATAATGCAGCAGATTACTGAAATACCACAGCAGGGTCCTTAAATAATGCAGCAGAGTCCTTAAATAATGCAACAAAGTCCTTAAATAATGCAGCAGAGTCCTTAAATAATGCAACAAAGTCCTTAAAAAATGCAGCAGAATCCTTAAATAATGCAGCAAATTCCTTAAATAATGCAGCAGAGTCCTTAAATAATCCAGCCAAGTCTTTAAATAATGCAGCAGAGTACTTACATAATGCAGCAGAGTCCTTAAATAATGCAGCAAAGTCCTTAAATAATGCAACAAAGTACTTAAATAATGCAGCAGATTACTGAAATACCGCAGCAGGGTCCTTAAATAATGCAGCAGAGTCCTTAAATAATGCAACAAAGTCCTTAAATAATGCAGCAGAGTCCTTAAATAATGCAACAAAGTCCTTAAATAATGCAGCAAATTCCTTAAATAATGCAGCAGAGTCCTTAAATAATCCAGCCAAGTCTTTAAATAATGCAGCAGAGTCCTTAAATAATGCAGCAAAGTCCTTAAATAATGCAACAAAGTCCTTAAATAATGCAGCAGAGTCCTTAAATAATGCAACAAAGTCCTTAAATAATGCAACAGAGTCCTTAAATAATGCAACAAAGTCCTTAAATAATGCAGCAGAGTCCTTAAATAATGCAGCAAAGTCCTTAAATAATGCAACAGAGTCCTTAAATAATGCAACAAAGTCCTTAAATAATGCAGCAGAGTCCTTAAATAATGCAGCAAAGTCCTTAAATAATGCAACAGAGTCCTTAAATAATGCAACAAAGTCCTTAAATAATGCAGCAGAGTCCTTAAATAATGCAGCAAAGTCCTTAAATAATGCAGCACAGTCCTTAAATAATCCAGCCAAGTCCTTAAATAATGCAGCAAATTCCTTAAATAATGCAGCAAAGTCTTTAAATAATTCAATAAAGTCCATAAATAATGCAGCAAAGTCCTTAAATAATGCAGCAGAGTACTGAAATACCGCAGCAGGGTCCTTAAATAATGCAGCAGAGTCCTTAAATAATGCAACAAAGTCCTTAAATAATGCAGCATAGTCCTTAAATAATGCAACAAAGTCCTTAAATAATGCAGCAGAGTCCTTAAATAATGCAGCAAATTCATTAAATAATGCAGCAGAGTCCTTAAATACTCCAGCCAAGTCTTTAAATAATGCAGCAGAGTCCTTAAATAATGCAGCAAAGTCCTTAAATAATGCAGCAGATTACTGAAATACCACAGCAGGGTCCTTAAATAATGCAGCAGAGTCCTTAAATAATGCAACAAAGTCCTTAAATAATGCAGCAGAGTCCTTAAATAATGCAACAAAGTCCTTAAAAAATGCAGCAGAATCCTTAAATAATGCAGCAAATTCCTTAAATAATGCAGCAGAGTCCTTAAATAATCCAGCCAAGTCTTTAAATAATGCAGCAGAGTACTTACATAATGCAGCAGAGTCCTTAAATAATGCAGCAAAGTCCTTAAATAATGCAACAAAGTACTTAAATAATGCAGCAGATTACTGAAATACCGCAGCAGGGTCCTTAAATAATGCAGCAGAGTCCTTAAATAATGCAACAAAGTCCTTAAATAATGCAGCAGAGTCCTTAAATAATGCAACAAAGTCCTTAAATAATGCAGCAAATTCCTTAAATAATGCAGCAGAGTCCTTAAATAATCCAGCCAAGTCTTTAAATAATGCAGCAGAGTCCTTAAATAATGCAGCAAAGTCCTTAAATAATGCAACAAAGTCCTTAAATAATGCAGCAGAGTCCTTAAATAATGCAACAAAGTCCTTAAATAATGCAACAGAGTCCTTAAATAATGCAACAAAGTCCTTAAATAATGCAGCAGAGTCCTTAAATAATGCAGCAAAGTCCTTAAATAATGCAACAGAGTCCTTAAATAATGCAACAAAGTCCTTAAATAATGCAGCAGAGTCCTTAAATAATGCAGCAAAGTCCTTAAATAATGCAGCACAGTCCTTAAATAATCCAGCCAAGTCCTTAAATAATGCAGCAAATTCCTTAAATAATGCAGCAAAGTCTTTAAATAATGCAATAAAGTCCATAAATAATGCAGCAAAGTCCTTAAATAATGCAGCAGAGTACTGAAATACCGCAGCAGGGTCCTTAAATAATGCAGCAGAGTCCTTAAATAATGCAACAAAGTCCTTAAATAATGCAGCATAGTCCTTAAATAATGCAACAAAGTCCTTAAATAATGCAGCAGAGTCCTTAAATAATGCAGCAAATTCATTAAATAATGCAGCAGAGTCCTTAAATACTCCAGCCAAGTCTTTAAATAATGCAGCAGAGTCCTTAAATAATGCAGCAAAGTCCTTAAATAATGCAGCAGATTACTGAAATACCACAGCAGGGTCCTTAAATAATGCAGCAGAGTCCTTAAATAATGCAACAAAGTCCTTAAATAATGCAGCAGAGTCCTTAAATAATGCAACAAAGTCCTTAAAAAATGCAGCAGAATCCTTAAATAATGCAGCAAATTCCTTAAATAATGCAGCAGAGTCCTTAAATAATCCAGTCAAGTCTTTAAATAATGCAGCAGAGTACTTACATAATGCAGCAGAGTCCTTAAATAATGCAGCAAAGTCCTTAAATAATGCAACAAAGTCCTTAAATAATGCAGAAGAGTCCTTAAATAATGCAGCAGAGTACTGAAATACCGCAGCAGGGTCCTTAAATAATGCAGCAGAGTCCTTAAATAATGCAACAAAGTCCTTAAATAATGCAGTAGATTACTAAAATACCGCAGCAGGGTCCTTAAATAATGCAGCAGAGTCCTTAAATAATGCAACAAAGTACTTAAATAATGCAGCAGAGTCCTTAAATAATGCAACAAAGTCCTTAAATAATGCAGCAAAGTCCTTAAATAATGCAGCAGTCCTTAAATAATGCAACAAAGTCCTTAAATAATGCAGCATAGTCCTTAAATAATGCTGCAAAGTCCTTAAATAATGCAGCACAGTCCTTAAATAATCCAGCCAAGTCCTTAAATAATGCAGCAAATTCCTT
This sequence comes from Phyllobates terribilis, assembly GCF_046119375.1. Taxonomy (NCBI): domain Eukaryota; kingdom Metazoa; phylum Chordata; class Amphibia; order Anura; family Dendrobatidae; genus Phyllobates; species Phyllobates terribilis. Next base: position 1,847,811 of record NW_027363048.1, read on the forward strand.
AAATAATGCAGCAAAGTCTTTAAATAATGCAATAAAGTCCATAAATAATGCAGCAAAGTCCTTAAATAATGCAGCAGAGTACTGAAATACTGCAGCAGGGTCCTTAAATAATGCAGCAGAGTCCTTAAATAATGCAACAAAGTCCTTAAATAATGCAGTAGATTACTGAAATACCGCAGCAGGGTCCTTAAATAATGCAGCAGAGTCCTTAAATAATGCAACAAAGTCCTTAAATAATGCAGCACAGTCCTTAAATAATCCAGCCAAGTCCTTAAATAATGCAGCAAATTCCTTAAATAATGCAGCAAAGTCTTTAAATAATGCAATAAAGTCCATAAATAATGCAGCAAAGTCCTTAAATAATGCAGCAGAGTACTGAAATACCGCAGCAGGGTCCTTAAATAATGCAGCAGAGTCCTTAAATAATGCAACAAAGTCCTTAAATAATGCAGCAGAGCCCTTAAATAATGCAACAAAGTACTTAAATAATGCAGCAGAGTCCTTAAGTACCGTATCAGAGTCCTTAAATAAAGCAGCACAGTCCTTAAATAATGCAGCAGAGTCCTTAAATAATGCAGCAAAGTCATTAAATAATGCTGCAGAGTACTTAAATTCCGCAACAAAGTCCTTAAATAATGCAGCAGAGTCCTTAAATAATGCAACAAAGTCCTTAAATAATGCAGCAAATTCCTTAAATAATGCAGCAGAGTCCTTAAATAATGCAGCAAAGTCCTTAAATAATGCAACAAAGTCCTTAAATAATGCAGCAGAGTCCTTAAATAATGCAACAAAGTCCTTAAATAATGCAACAGAGACCTTAAATAATGCAACAAAGTCCTTAAATAATGCAGCAGAGTCCTTAAATAATGCAGCAAAGTCCTTAAATAATGCAACAGAGTCCTTAAATAATGCAACAAAGTCCTTAAATAATGCAGCAGAGTCCTTAAATAATGCAGCAAAGTCCTTAAATAATGCAGCACAGTCCTTAAATAATCCAGCCAAGTCCTTAAATAATGCAGCAAATTCCTTAAATAATGCAGCAAAGTCTTTAAATAATGCAATAAAGTCCATAAATAATGCAGCAAAGTCCTTAAATAATGCAGCAGAGTACTGAAATACCGCAGCAGGGTCCTTAAATAATGCAGCAGAGTCCTTAAATAATGCAACAAAGTCCTTAAATAATGCAGCATAGTCCTTAAATAATGCAACAAAGTCCTTAAATAATGCAGCAGAGTCCTTAAATAATGCAGCAAATTCATTAAATAATGCAGCAGAGTCCTTAAATACTCCAGCCAAGTCTTTAAATAATGCAGCAGAGTCCTTAAATAATGCAGCAAAGTCCTTAAATAATGCAGCAGATTACTGAAATACCACAGCAGGGTCCTTAAATAATGCAGCAGAGTCCTTAAATAATGCAACAAAGACCTTAAATAATGCAGCAGAGTCCTTAAATAATGCAACAAAGTCCTTAAAAAATGCAGCAGAATCCTTAAATAATGCAGCAAATTCCTTAAATAATGCAGCAGAGTCCTTAAATAATCCAGCCAAGTCTTTAAATAATGCAGCAGAGTACTTACATAATGCAGCAGAGTCCTTAAATAATGCAGCAAAGTCCTTAAATAATGCAACAAAGTACTTAAATAATGCAGCAGATTACTGAAATACCGCAGCAGGGTCCTTAAATAATGCAGCAGAGTCCTTAAATAATGCAACAAAGTCCTTAAATAATGCAGCAGAGTCCTTAAATAATGCAACAAAGTCCTTAAATAATGCAGCAAATTCCTTAAATAATGCAGCAGAGTCCTTAAATAATCCAGCCAAGTCTTTAAATAATGCAGCAGAGTCCTTAAATAATGCAGCAAAGTCCTTAAATAATGCAACAAAGTCCTTAAATAATGCAGCAGAGTCCTTAAATAATGCAACAAAGTCCTTAAATAATGCAACAGAGTCCTTAAATAATGCAACAAAGTCCTTAAATAATGCAGCAGAGTCCTTAAATAATGCAGCAAAGTCCTTAAATAATGCAACAGAGTCCTTAAATAATGCAACAAAGTCCTTAAATAATGCAGCAGAGTCCTTAAATAATGCAGCAAAGTCCTTAAATAATGCAGCACAGTCCTTAAATAATCCAGCCAAGTCCTTAAATAATGCAGCAAATTCCTTAAATAATGCAGCAAAGTCTTTAAATAATGCAATAAAGTCCATAAATAATGCAGCAAAGTCCTTAAATAATGCAGCAGAGTACTGAAATACCGCAGCAGGGTCCTTAAATAATGCAGCAGAGTCCTTAAATAATGCAACAAAGTCCTTAAATAATGCAGCATAGTCCTTAAATAATGCAACAAAGTCCTTAAATAATGCAGCAGAGTCCTTAAATAATGCAGCAAATTCATTAAATAATGCAGCAGAGTCCTTAAATACTCCAGCCAAGTCTTTAAATAATGCAGCAGAGTCCTTAAATAATGCAGCAAAGTCCTTAAATAATGCAGCAGATTACTGAAATACCACAGCAGGGTCCTTAAATAATGCAGCAGAGTCCTTAAATAATGCAACAAAGTCCTTAAATAATGCAGCAGAGTCCTTAAATAATGCAACAAAGTCCTTAAAAAATGCAGCAGAATCCTTAAATAATGCAGCAAATTCCTTAAATAATGCAGCAGAGTCCTTAAATAATCCAGCCAAGTCTTTAAATAATGCAGCAGAGTACTTACATAATGCAGCAGAGTCCTTAAATAATGCAGCAAAGTCCTTAAATAATGCAACAAAGTACTTAAATAATGCAGCAGATTACTGAAATACCGCAGCAGGGTCCTTAAATAATGCAGCAGAGTCCTTAAATAATGCAACAAAGTCCTTAAATAATGCAGCAGAGTCCTTAAATAATGCAACAAAGTCCTTAAATAATGCAGCAAATTCCTTAAATAATGCAGCAGAGTCCTTAAATAATCCAGCCAAGTCTTTAAATAATGCAGCAGAGTCCTTAAATAATGCAGCAAAGTCCTTAAATAATGCAACAAAGTCCTTAAATAATGCAGCAGAGTCCTTAAATAATGCAACAAAGTCCTTAAATAATGCAACAGAGTCCTTAAATAATGCAACAAAGTCCTTAAATAATGCAGCAGAGTCCTTAAATAATGCAGCAAAGTCCTTAAATAATGCAACAGAGTCCTTAAATAATGCAACAAAGTCCTTAAATAATGCAGCAGAGTCCTTAAATAATGCAGCAAAGTCCTTAAATAATGCAACAGAGTCCTTAAATAATGCAACAAAGTCCTTAAATAATGCAGCAGAGTCCTTAAATAATGCAGCAAAGTCCTTAAATAATGCAGCACAGTCCTTAAATAATCCAGCCAAGTCCTTAAATAATGCAGCAAATTCCTTAAATAATGCAGCAAAGTCTTTAAATAATTCAATAAAGTCCATAAATAATGCAGCAAAGTCCTTAAATAATGCAGCAGAGTACTGAAATACCGCAGCAGGGTCCTTAAATAATGCAGCAGAGTCCTTAAATAATGCAACAAAGTCCTTAAATAATGCAGCATAGTCCTTAAATAATGCAACAAAGTCCTTAAATAATGCAGCAGAGTCCTTAAATAATGCAGCAAATTCATTAAATAATGCAGCAGAGTCCTTAAATACTCCAGCCAAGTCTTTAAATAATGCAGCAGAGTCCTTAAATAATGCAGCAAAGTCCTTAAATAATGCAGCAGATTACTGAAATACCACAGCAGGGTCCTTAAATAATGCAGCAGAGTCCTTAAATAATGCAACAAAGTCCTTAAATAATGCAGCAGAGTCCTTAAATAATGCAACAAAGTCCTTAAAAAATGCAGCAGAATCCTTAAATAATGCAGCAAATTCCTTAAATAATGCAGCAGAGTCCTTAAATAATCCAGCCAAGTCTTTAAATAATGCAGCAGAGTACTTACATAATGCAGCAGAGTCCTTAAATAATGCAGCAAAGTCCTTAAATAATGCAACAAAGTACTTAAATAATGCAGCAGATTACTGAAATACCGCAGCAGGGTCCTTAAATAATGCAGCAGAGTCCTTAAATAATGCAACAAAGTCCTTAAATAATGCAGCAGAGTCCTTAAATAATGCAACAAAGTCCTTAAATAATGCAGCAAATTCCTTAAATAATGCAGCAGAGTCCTTAAATAATCCAGCCAAGTCTTTAAATAATGCAGCAGAGTCCTTAAATAATGCAGCAAAGTCCTTAAATAATGCAACAAAGTCCTTAAATAATGCAGCAGAGTCCTTAAATAATGCAACAAAGTCCTTAAATAATGCAACAGAGTCCTTAAATAATGCAACAAAGTCCTTAAATAATGCAGCAGAGTCCTTAAATAATGCAGCAAAGTCCTTAAATAATGCAACAGAGTCCTTAAATAATGCAACAAAGTCCTTAAATAATGCAGCAGAGTCCTTAAATAATGCAGCAAAGTCCTTAAATAATGCAGCACAGTCCTTAAATAATCCAGCCAAGTCCTTAAATAATGCAGCAAATTCCTTAAATAATGCAGCAAAGTCTTTAAATAATGCAATAAAGTCCATAAATAATGCAGCAAAGTCCTTAAATAATGCAGCAGAGTACTGAAATACCGCAGCAGGGTCCTTAAATAATGCAGCAGAGTCCTTAAATAATGCAACAAAGTCCTTAAATAATGCAGCATAGTCCTTAAATAATGCAACAAAGTCCTTAAATAATGCAGCAGAGTCCTTAAATAATGCAGCAAATTCATTAAATAATGCAGCAGAGTCCTTAAATACTCCAGCCAAGTCTTTAAATAATGCAGCAGAGTCCTTAAATAATGCAGCAAAGTCCTTAAATAATGCAGCGGATTACTGAAATACCACAGCAGGGTCCTTAAATAATGCAGCAGAGTCCTTAAATAATGCAACAAAGTCCTTAAATAATGCAGCAGAGTCCTTAAATAATGCAACAAAGTCCTTAAAAAATGCAGCAGAATCCTTAAATAATGCAGCAAATTCCTTAAATAATGCAGCAGAGTCCTTAAATAATCCAGTCAAGTCTTTAAATAATGCAGCAGAGTACTTACATAATGCAGCAGAGTCCTTAAATAATGCAGCAAAGTCCTTAAATAATGCAACAAAGTCCTTAAATAATGCAGAAGAGTCCTTAAATAATGCAGCAGAGTACTGAAATACCGCAGCAGGGTCCTTAAATAATGCAGCAGAGTCCTTAAATAATGCAACAAAGTCCTTAAATAATGCAGTAGATTACTAAAATACCGCAGCAGGGTCCTTAAATAATGCAGCAGAGTCCTTAAATAATGCAACAAAGTACTTAAATAATGCAGCAGAGTCCTTAAATAATGCAACAAAGTCCTTAAATAATGCAGCAAAGTCCTTAAATAATGCAGCAGTCCTTAAATAATGCAACAAAGTCCTTAAATAATGCAGCATAGTCCTTAAATAATGCTGCAAAGTCCTTAAATAATGCAGCACAGTCCTTAAATAATCCAGCCAAGTCCTTAAATAATGCAGCAAATTCCTTAAATAATGCAGCAAAGTCTTTAAATAATGCAATAAAGTCCATAAATAATGCAGCAAAGTCCTTAAATAATGCAGCAGAGTACTGAAATACCGCAGCAGGGTCCTTAAATAATGCAGCAGAGTCCTTAAATAATGCAACAAAGTCCTTAAATAATGCAGTAGATTACTGAAATACCGCAGCAGGGTCCTTAAATAATGCAGCAGAGTCCTTAAATAATGCAACAAAGTCCTTAAATAATGCAGCAGAGTCCTTACATAATGCAACATAGTCCTTAAATAATGCAGCAAAGTCCTTAAATAATGCAGCAGAGTCCTTAAATAATGCAAGAAAGTCCTTAAATAATGCAGCAGAGTCCTTAAATAATGCAGCAAAGTCCTTAAATAATGCAGAAGAGTCCTTAAATAATGCAATAAAGTCCTTAAATAATGCAGCAAAGTCCTTAAATAATCCAGCCAAGTCCTTAAATAATGCAGCAGAGTCCTTAAATAATGCAGCAAAGTCCTTAAATGATGCAGCAGAGTCCTTAAATAATGCAGCAAAGTCCTTAAATAATCCAGCCAAGTCCTTAAATAATGCAGCGAGTCCTTAAATAATGCAGCAAAGTCCTTAAATAATGCAGCAGAGTCCTTAAATAATGCAACAAAGTAATTAAATAATGCAGCAGAGTCCTTAAATAATGCAACAAAGTCCATAAATAATGCAGAAGAGTCCTTAAATAATCCAGACAAGTCCTTAAATAATGCAGCAGAGTCCTTAAATAATGCAGCAGATTACTGAAATACCGCAGCAGGGTCCTTAAATAATGCAGCAGAGTCCTTAAATAATGCAGCAAAGTCCTTAAATAATGCAGCAGAGTCCTTAAATAATGCAGCAAAGTCCTTAAATAATGCAGCAGAGTCCTTAAATAATGCAGCAAAGTCCTTAAATAATGCAACAAAGTCCTTAAATAATGCAGAAGAGTCCTTAAATAATGCAACAAAGTCCTTAAATAATGCAGCAGAGCCCTTAAATAATGCAACAAAGTACTTAAATAATGCAGCAGAGTCCTTAAGTACCGTATCAGAGTCCTTAAATAAAGCAGCAAAGTCCTTAAATAATGCAGCAGAGTCCTTAAATAATGCAGCAAAGTCATTAAATAATGCTGCAGAGTACTTAAATTCCGCAACAAAGTCCTTAAATAATGCAGCAGAGTCCTTAAATAATGCTGCAAAGTCCTTAAATAATGCAACAAAGTCCTTAAATAATGCAGAAGAGTCCTTAAATAATGCAACAAAGTCCTTAAATAATGCAGCAGAGTCCTTAAATAATGCAGCAAAGTCCTTAAATAATGCAACAAAGTCCTTAAATAATGCAGAAGAGTCCTTAAATAATGCAGCAGAGTACTGAAATACCGCAGCAGGGTCCTTAAATAATGCAGCAAAGTCCTTAAATAATGCAACAAAGTCCTTAAATAATGCAGCATAGTCCTTAAATAATGCTGCAAAGTCCTTAAATAATGCAGCACAGTCCTTAAATAATCCAGCCAAGTCCTTAAATAATGCAGCAAATTCCTTAAATAATGCAGCAAAGTCTTTAAATAATGCAATAAAGTCCATAAATAATGCAGCAAAGTCCTTAAATAATGCAGCAGAGTACTGAAATACCGCAGCAGGGTCCTTAAATAATGCAGCAGAGTCCTTAAATAATGCAACAAAGTCCTTAAATAATGCAGTAGATTACTGAAATACCGCAGCAGGGTCCTTAAATAATGCAGCAGAGTCCTTAAATAATGCAACAAAGTCCTTAAATAATGCAGCAGAGTCCTTACATAATGCAACATAGTCCTTAAATAATGCAGCAAAGTCCTTAAATAATGCAGCAGAGTCCTTAAATAATGCAAGTAAGTCCTTAAATAATGCAGCAGAGTCCTTAAATAATGCAGCAAAGTCCTTAAATAATGCAGAAGAGTCCTTAAATAATGCAATAAAGTCCTTAAATAATGCAGCAAAGTCCTTAAATAATCCAGCCAAGTCCTTAAATAATGCAGCAGAGTCCTTAAATAATGCAGCAAAGTCCTTAAATGATGCAGCAGAGTCCTTAAATAATGCAGCAAAGTCCTTAAATAATCCAGCCAAGTCCTTAAATAATGCAGCAGAGTCCTTAAATAATGCAGCAAAGTCCTTAAATAATGCAGCAGAGTCCTTAAATAATGCAACAAAGTAATTAAATAATGCAACAGAGTCCTTAAATAATGCAACAAAGTCCATAAATAATGCAGAAGAGTCCTTAAATAATCCAGACAAGTCCTTAAATAATGCAGCAGAGTCCTTAAATAATGCAGCAGATTACTGAAATACCGCAGCAGGGTCCTTAAATAATGCAGCAGAGTCCTTAAATAATGCAGCAAAGTCCTTAAATAATGCAGCAGAGTCCTTAAATAATGCAGCAAAGTCCTTAAATAATGCAGCAGAGTCCTTAAATAATGCAGCAAAGTCCTTAAATAATGCAACAAAGTCCTTAAATAATGCAGAAGAGTCCTTAAATAATGCAACAAAGTCCTTAAATAATGCAGCAGAGTCCTTAAATAATGCAACAAAGTACTTAAATAATGCAGCAGAGTCCTTAAGTACCGTATCAGAGTCCTTAAATAAAGCAGCAAAGTCCTTAAATAATGCAGCAGAGTCCTTAAATAATGCAGCAAAGTCATTAAATAATGCTGCAGAGTACTTAAATTCCGCAGCAAAGTCCTTAAATAATGCAGCAGAGTCCTTAAATAATGCTGCAAAGTCCTTAAATAATCCAGCCAAGTCCTTAAATAATGCAGCGAGTCCTTAAATAATGCAGCAAAGTCCTTAAATAATGCAGCAGAGTCCTTAAATAATGCAACAAAGTAATTAAATAATGCAGCAGAGTCCTTAAATAATGCAACAAAGTCCATAAATAATGCAGAAGAGTCCTTAAATAATCCAGACAAGTCCTTAAATAATGCAGCAGAGTCCTTAAATAATGCAGCAGATTACTGAAATACCGCAGCAGGGTCCTTAAATAATGCAGCAGAGTCCTTAAATAATGCAGCAAAGTCCTTAAATAATGCAGCAGAGTCCTTAAATAATGCAGCAAAGTCCTTAAATAATGCAGCAGAGTCCTTAAATAATGCAGCAAAGTCCTTAAATAATGCAACAAAGTCCTTAAATAATGCAGAAGAGTCCTTAAATAATGCAACAAAGTCCTTAAATAATGCAGCAGAGCCCTTAAATAATGCAACAAAGTACTTAAATAATGCAGCAGAGTCCTTAAGTACCGTATCAGAGTCCTTAAATAAAGCAGCAAAGTCCTTAAATAATGCAGCAGAGTCCTTAAATAATGCAGCAAAGTCATTAAATAATGCTGCAGAGTACTTAAATTCCGCAACAAAGTCCTTAAATAATGCAGCAGAGTCCTTAAATAATGCTGCAAAGTCCTTAAATAATGCAACAAAGTCCTTAAATAATGCAGAAGAGTCCTTAAATAATGCAACAAAGTCCTTAAATAATGCAGCAGAGTCCTTAAATAATGCAACAAAGTACTTAAATAATGCAGCAGAGTCCTTAAGTACCGTAACAGAGTCCTTAAATAATGCAGCAAAGTCCTTAAATAATGCAGCAGATTACTGAAATACCACAGCAGGGTCCTTAAATAATGCAGCAGAGTCCTTAAATAATGCAACAAAGTCCTTAAGTAATGCAGCAGAGTCCTTAAATAATGCAACAAAGTCCTTAAAAAATGCAGCAGAATCCTTAAATAATGCAGCAAATTCCTTAAATAATGCAGCAGAGTCCTTAAATAATCCAGCCAAGTCTTTAAATAATGCAGCAGAGTACTTACATAATGCAGCAGAGTCCTTAAATAATGCAGCAAAGTCCTTAAATAATGCAACAAAGTCCTTAAATAATGCAGAAGAGTCCTTAAATAATGCAGCAGAGTACTGAAATACCGCAGCAGGGTCCTTAAATAATGCAGCAAAGTCCTTAAATAATGCAACAAAGTCCTTAAATAATGCAGCATAGTCCTTAAATAATGCTGCAAAGTCCTTAAATAATGCAGCACAGTCCTTAAATAATCCAGCCAAGTCCTTAAATAATGCAGCAAATTCCTTAAATAATGCAGCAAAGTCTTTAAATAATGCAATAAAGTCCATAAATAATGCAGCAAAGTCCTTAAATAATGCAGCAGAGTACTGAAATACCGCAGCAGGGTCCTTAAATAATGCAGCAGAGTCCTTAAATAATGCAACAAAGTCCTTAAATAATGCAGTAGATTACTGAAATACCGCAGCAGGGTCCTTAAATAATGCAGCAGAGTCCTTAAATAATGCAACAAAGTCCTTAAATAATGCAGCAGAGTCCTTACATAATGCAACATAGTCCTTAAATAATGCAGCAAAGTCCTTAAATAATGCAGCAGAGTCCTTAAATAATGCAAGTAAGTCCTTAAATAATGCAGCAGAGTCCTTAAATAATGCAGCAAAGTCCTTAAATAATGCAGAAGAGTCCTTAAATAATGCAATAAAGTCCTTAAATAATGCAGCAAAGTCCTTAAATAATCCAGCCAAGTCCTTAAATAATGCAGCAGAGTCCTTAAATAATGCAGCAAAGTCCTTAAATGATGCAGCAGAGTCCTTAAATAATGCAGCAAAGTCCTTAAATAATCCAGCCAAGTCCTTAAATAATGCAGCAGAGTCCTTAAATAATGCAGCAAAGTCCTTAAATAATGCAGCAGAGTCCTTAAATAATGCAACAAAGTAATTAAATAATGCAACAGAGTCCTTAAATAATGCAACAAAGTCCATAAATAATGCAGAAGAGTCCTTAAATAATCCAGACAAGTCCTTAAATAATGCAGCAGAGTCCTTAAATAATGCAGCAGATTACTGAAATACCGCAGCAGGGTCCTTAAATAATGCAGCAGAGTCCTTAAATAATGCAGCAAAGTCCTTAAATAATGCAGCAGAGTCCTTAAATAATGCAGCAAAGTCCTTAAATAATGCAGCAGAGTCCTTAAATAATGCAGCAAAGTCCTTAAATAATGCAACAAAGTCCTTAAATAATGCAGAAGAGTCCTTAAATAATGCAACAAAGTCCTTAAATAATGCAGCAGAGTCCTTAAATAATGCAACAAAGTACTTAAATAATGCAGCAGAGTCCTTAAGTACCGTATCAGAGTCCTTAAATAAAGCAGCAAAGTCCTTAAATAATGCAGCAGAGTCCTTAAATAATGCAGCAAAGTCATTAAATAATGCTGCAGAGTACTTAAATTCCGCAGCAAAGTCCTTAAATAATGCAGCAGAGTCCTTAAATAATGCTGCAAAGTCCTTAAATAATGCAACAAAGTCCTTAAATAATGCAGAAGAGTCCTTAAATAATGCAACAAAGTCCTTAAATAATGCAGCAGAGTCCTTAAATAATGCAACAAAGTACTTAAATAATGCAGCAGATTACTGAAATACCACAGCAGGGTCCTTAAATAATGCAGCAGAGTCCTTAAATAATGCAACAAAGTCCTTAAATAATGCAGCAGAGTCCTTAAATAATGCAACAAAGTCCTTAAAAAATGCAGCAGAATCCTTAAATAATGCAGCAAATTCCTTAAATAATGCAGCAGAGTCCTTAAATAATCCAGCCAAGTCTTTAAATAATGCAGCAGAGTACTTACATAATGCAGCAGAGTCCTTAAATAATGCAGCAAAGTCCTTAAATAATGCAACAAAGTCCTTAAATAATGCAGAAGAGTCCTTAAATAATGCAGCAGAGTACTGAAATACCGCAGCAGGGTCCTTAAATAATGCAGCAGAGTCCTTAAATAATGCAACAAAGTCCTTAAATAATGCAGTAGATTACTAAAATACCGCAGCAGGGTCCTTAAATAATACAGCAGAGTCCTTAAATAATGCAACAAAGTACTTAAATAATGCAGCAGAGTCCTTAAATAATGCAACAAAGTCCTTAAATAATGCAGCAAAGTCCTTAAATAATGCAGCAGTCCTTAAATAATGCAACAAAGTCCTTAAATAATGCAGCATAGTCCTTAAATAATGCTGCAAAGTCCTTAAATAATGCAGCACAGTCCTTAAATAATCCAGCCAAGTCCTTAAATAATGCAGCAAATTCCTTAAATAATGCAGCAAAGTCTTTAAATAATGCAATAAAGTCCATAAATATTGCAGCAAAGTCCTTAAATAATGCAGCAGAGTACTGAAATACCGCAGCAGGGTCCTTAAATAATGCAGCAGAGTCCTTAAATAATGCAACAAAGTCCTTAAATAATGCAGTAGATTACTGAAATACCGCAGCAGGGTCCTTAAATAATGCAGCAGAGTCCTTAAATAATGCAACAAAGTCCTTAAATAATGCAGCAGAGTCCTTACATAATGCAACATAGTCCTTAAATAATGCAGCAAAGTCCTTAAATAATGCAGCAGAGTCCTTAAATAATGCAAGAAAGTCCTTAAATAATGCAGCAGAGTCCTTAAATAATGCAGCAAAGTCCTTAAATAATGCAGAAGAGTCCTTAAATAATGCAATAAAGTCCTTAAATAATGCAGCAAAGTCCTTAAATAATCCAGCCAAGTCCTTAAATAATGCAGCAGAGTCCTTAAATAATGCAGCAAAGTCCTTAAATGATGCAGCAGAGTCCTTAAATAATTCAGCAAAGTCCTTAAATAATCCAGCCAAGTCCTTAAATAATGCAGCAGAGTCCTTAAATAATGCAGCAAAGTCCTTAAATAATGCAGCAGAGTCCTTAAATAATGCAACAAAGTAATTAAATAATGCAGCAGAGTCCTTAAATAATGCAACAAAGTCCATAAATAATGCAGAAGAGTCCTTAAATAATCCAGACAAGTCCTTAAATAATGCAGCAGAGTCCTTAAATAATGCAGCAGATTACTGAAATACCGCAGCAGGGTCCTTAAATAATGCAGCAGAGTCCTTAAATAATGCAGCAAAGTCCTTAAATAATGCAGCAGAGTCCTTAAATAATGCAGCAAAGTCCTTAAATAATGCAGCAGAGTCCTTAAATAATGCAGCAAAGTCCTTAAATAATGCAACAAAGTCCTTAAATAATGCAGAAGAGTCCTTAAATAATGCAACAAAGTCCTTAAATAATGCAGCAGAGTCCTTAAATAATGCAACAAAGTACTTAAATAATGCAGCAGAGTCCTTAAGTACCGTATCAGAGTCCTTAAATAAAGCAGCAAAGTCCTTAAATAATGCAGCAGAGTCCTTAAATAATGCAGCAAAGTCATTAAATAATGCTGCAGAGTACTTAAATTCCGCAGCAAAGTCCTTAAATAATGCAGCAGAGTCCTTAAATAATGCTGCAAAGTCCTTAAATAATGCAACAAAGTCCTTAAATAATGCAGAAGAGTCCTTAAATAATGCAACAAAGTCCTTAAATAATGCAGCAGAGTCCTTAAATAATGCAACAAAGTACTTAAATAATGCAGCAGAGTCCTTAAGTACCGTAACAGAGTCCTTAAATAATGCAGCAAAGTCATTAAATAATGCAGCAGATTACTGAAATACCACAGCAGGGTCCTTAAATAATGCAGCAGAGTCCTTAAATAATGCAACAAAGTCCTTAAATAATGCAGCAGAGTCCTTAAATAATGCAACAAAGTCCTTAAAAAATGCAGCAGAATCCTTAAATAATGCAGCAAATTCCTTAAATAATGCAGCAGAGTCCTTAAATAATCCAGCCAAGTCTTTAAATAATGCAGCAGAGTACTTACATAATGCAGCAGAGTCCTTAAATAATGCAGCAAAGTCCTTAAATAATGCAACAAAGTCCTTAAATAATGCAGAAGAGTCCTTAAATAATGCAGCAGAGAACTGAAATACCGCAGCAGGGTCCTTAAATAATGCAGCAGAGTCCTTAAATAATGCAACAAAGTCCTTAAATAATGCAGTAGATTACTAAAATACCGCAGCAGGGTCCTTAAATAATGCAGCAGAGTCCTTAAATAATGCAACAAAGTACTTAAATAATGCAGCAGAGTCCTTAAATAATGCAACAAAGTCCTTAAATAATGCAGCAAAGTCCTTAAATAATGCAGCAGTCCTTAAATAATGCAACAAAGTCCTTAAATAATGCAGCATAGTCCTTAAATAATGCTGCAAAGTCCTTAAATAATGCAGCACAGTCCTTAAATAATCCAGCCAAGTCCTTAAATAATGCAGCAAATTCCTTAAATAATGCAGCAAAGTCTTTAAATAATGCAATAAAGTCCATAAATAATGCAGCAAAGTCCTTAAATAATGCAGCAGAGTACTGAAATACCGCAGCAGGGTCCTTAAATAATGCAGCAGAGTCCTTAAATAATGCAACAAAGTCCTTAAATAATGCAGTAGATTACTGAAATACCGCAGCAGGGTCCTTAAATAATGCAGCAGAGTCCTTAAATAATGCAACAAAGTCCTTAAATAATGCAGCAGAGTCCTTACATAATGCAACATAGTCCTTAAATAATGCAGCAAAGTCCTTAAATAATGCAGCAGAGTCCTTAAATAATGCAAGAAAGTCCTTAAATAATGCAGCAGAGTCCTTAAATAATGCAGCAAAGTCCTTAAATAATGCAGAAGAGTCCTTAAATAATGCAATAAAGTCCTTAAATAATGCAGCAAAGTCCTTAAATAATCCAGCCAAGTCCTTAAATAATGCAGCAGAGTCCTTAAATAATGCAGCAAAGTCCTTAAATGATGCAGCAGAGTCCTTAAATAATGCAGCAAAGTCCTTAAATAATCCAGCCAAGTCCTTAAATAATGCAGCAGAGTCCTTAAATAATGCAGCAAAGTCCTTAAATAATGCAGCAGAGTCCTTAAATAATGCAACAAAGTAATTAAATAATGCAGCAGAGTCCTTAAATAATGCAACAAAGTCCATAAATAATGCAGAAGAGTCCTTAAATAATCCAGACAAGTCCTTAAATAATGCAGCAGAGTCCTTAAATAATGCAGCAGATTACTGAAATACCGCAGCAGGGTCCTTAAATAATGCAGCAGAGTCCTTAAATAATGCAGCAAAGTCCTTAAATAATGCAGCAGAGTCCTTAAATAATGCAGCAAAGTCCTTAAATAATGCAGCAGAGTCCTTAAATAATGCAGCAAAGTCCTTAAATAATGCAACAAAGTCCTTAAATAATGCAGAAGAGTCCTTAAATAATGCAACAAAGTCCTTAAATAATGCAGCAGAGTCCTTAAATAATGCAACAAAGTACTTAAATAATGCAGCAGAGTCCTTAAGTACCGTATCAGAGTCCTTAAATAAAGCAGCAAAGTCCTTAAATAATGCAGCAGAGTCCTTAAATAATGCAGCAAAGTCATTAAATAATGCTGCAGAGTACTTAAATTCCGCAGCAAAGTCCTTAAATAATGCAGCAGAGTCCTTAAATAATGCTGCAAAGTCCTTAAATAATGCAACAAAGTCATTAAATAATGCAGAAGAGTCCTTAAATAATGCAACAAAGTCCTTAAATAATGCAGCAGAGTCCTTAAATAATGCAACAAAGTACTTAAATAATGCAGCAGAGTCCTTAAGTACCGTAACAGAGTCCTTAAATAATGCAGCAAAGTCCTTAAATAATGCAGCAGATTACTGAAATACCACAGCAGGGTCCTTAAATAATGCAGCAGAGTCCTTAAATAATGCAACAAAGTCCTTAAATAATGCAGCAGAGTCCTTAAATAATGCAACAAAGTCCTTAAAAAATGCAGCAGAATCCTTAAATAATGCAGCAAATTCCTTAAATAATGCAGCAGAGTCCTTAAATAATCCAGCCAAGTCTTTAAATAATGCAGCAGAGTACTTACATAATGCAGCAGAGTCCTTAAATAATGCAGCAAAGTCCTTAAATAATGCAACAAAGTCCTTAAATAATGCAGAAGATTATTTAAATAATGCAGCAGAGTACTGAAATACCGCAGCAGGGTCCTTAAATAATGCAGCAGAGTCCTTAAATAATGCAACAAAGTCCTTAAATAATGCAGTAGATTACTAAAATACCGCAGCAGGGTCCTTAAATAATGCAGCAGAGTCCTTAAATAATGCAACAAAGTACTTAAATAATGCAGCAGAGTCCTTAAATAATGCAACAAAGTCCTTAAATAATGCAGCAAAGTCCTTAAATAATGCAGCAGTCCTTAAATAATGCAACAAAGTCCTTAAATAATGCAGCATAGTCCTTAAATAATGCTGCAAAGTCCTTAAATAATGCAGCACAGTCCTTAAATAATCCAGCCAAGTCCTTAAATAATGCAGCAAATTCCTTAAATAATGCAGCAAAGTCTTTAAATAATGCAATAAAGTCCATAAATAATGCAGCAAAGTCCTTAAATAATGCAGCAGAGTACTGAAATACCGCAGCAGGGTCCTTAAATAATGCAGCAGAGTCCTTAAATAATGCAACAAAGTCCTTAAATAATGCAGTAGATTACTGAATTACCGCAGCAGGGTCCTTAAATAATGCAGCAGAGTCCTTAAATAATGCAACAAAGTCCTTAAATAATGCAGCAGAGTCCTTAAATAATGCAGCAAATTCCTTAAATGATGCAGCAGAGTCCTTAAATAATGCAGCAAAGTCCTTAAATAATGCAGCAGAGTCCTTAAATAATGCAAAAAAGTAATTAAATAATGCAGCAGAGTCCTTAAATAATGCAACAAAGTCCATAAATAATGCAGAAGAGTCCTTAAATAATGCAGCAGAGTCCTTAAATAATGCAGCAGAGTCCTTAAATAATGCAGCAGATTACTGAAATACCGCAGCAGGGTCCTTAAATAATGCAGCAGAGTCCTTAAATAATGCAACAAAGTCCTTAAATAATGCAGCAGAGTCCTTAAATAATGCAACAAAGTCCTTAAATAATGCAGCAGAGTCCTTAAATAATGCAACAAAGTCCTTAAATAATGCAGCAGAGTCCTTAAATATTGCAGCAAAGTCCTTAAATAATGCAGAAGAGTCCTTAAATAATGCAATAAAGTCCTTAAATAATGCAGCAAAGTCCTTGAATAATCCAGCCAAGTCCTTAAATAATGCAGCAGAGTCCTTAAATAATGCAGCAAATTCCTTAAATGATGCAGCAGAGTCCTTAAATAATGCAGCAAAGTCCTTAAATAATGCAGCAGAGTCCTTAAATAATGCAACAAAGTAATTAAATAATGCAGCAGAGTCCTTAAATAATGCAACAAAGTCCATAAATAATGCAGAAGAGTCCTTAAATAATCCAGACAAGTCCTTAAATAATGCAGCAGAGTCCTTAAATAATGCAGCAGAGTCCTTAAATAATGCAGCAGATTACTGAAATACCGCAGCAGGGTCCTTAAATAATGCAGCAGAGTCCTTAAATAATGCAACAAAGTCCTTAAATAATGCAGCAGAATCCTTAAATGATGCAGCAAATTCCTTAAATAGTGCAGCAGAGTCCTTAAATAATCCAGCCAAGTCTTTAAATAATGCAGCAGAGTCCTTAAATAATGCAGCAAAGTCCTTAAATAATGCAACAAAGTCCTTAAATAATGCAGCAGAGTCCTTAAATAATGCAACAAAGTCCTTAAATAATGCAGCAAAGTCCTTAAATAATGCAGCAGAGTCCTTAAATAATGCAACAAAGTCCTTAAATAATGCAGCAGAGTCCTTAAATAATGCAGCAAAGTCCTTAAATAATGCAGCACAGTCCTTAAATAATCCAGCCAAGTCCTTAAATAATGCAGCAAATTTCTTAAATAATGCAGCAAAGTCTTTAAATAATGCAATAAAGTCCATAAATAATGCAGCAAAGTCCTTAAATAATGCAGCAGAGTACTGAAATACCGCAGCAGGGTCCTTAAATAATGCAGCAGAGTCCTTAAATAATGCAACAAAGTCCTTAAATAATGCAGTAGATTACTGAAATACCGCAGCAGGGTCCTTAAATAATGCAGCAGAGTCCTTAAATAATGCAACAAAGTCCTTAAATAATGCAGCAGAGTCCTTACATAATGCAACATAGTCCTTAAATAATGCAGCAAAGTCCTTAAATAATGCAGCAGAGTCCTTAAATAATGCAAGAAAGTCCTTAAATAATGCAGCAGAGTCCTTAAATAATGCAGCAAAGTCCTTAAATAATGCAGAAGAGTCCTTAAATAATGCAATAAAGTCCTTAAATAATGCGGCAAAGTCCTTAAATAATCCAGCCAAGTCCTTAAATAATGCAGCAGAGTCCTTAAATAATGCAGCAAAGTCCTTAAATGATGCAGCAGAGTCCTTAAATAATGCAGCAAAGTCCTTAAATAATCCAGCCAAGTCCTTAAATAATGCAGCAGAGTCCTTAAATAATGCAGCAAAGTCCTTAAATAATGCAGCAGAGTCCTTAAATAATGCAACAAAGTAATTAAATAATGCAGCAGAGTCCTTAAATAATGCAACAAAGTCCATAAATAATGCAGAAGAGTCCTTAAATGATCCAGACAAGTCCTTAAATAATGCAGCAGAGTCCTTAAATAATGCAGCAGATTAATGAAATACCGCAGCAGGGTCCTTAAATAATGCAGCAGAGTCCTTAAATAATGCAGCAAAGTCCTTAAATAATGCAGCAGAGTCCTTAAGTACCGTATCAGAGTCCTTAAATAAAGCAGCAAAGTCCTTAAATAATGCAGCAGAGTCCTTAAATAATGCAGCAAAGTCATTAAATAATGCTGCAGAGTACTTAAATTCCGCAGCAAAGTCCTTAAATAATGCAGCAGATTACTGAAATACCACAGCAGGGTCCTTAAATAATGCAGCAGAGTCCTTAAATAATGCAACAAAGTCCTTAAATAATGCAACAAAGTCCTTAAATAATGCAGCAGAGTCCTTAAATAATGCAACAAAGTCCTTAAAAAATGCAGCAGAATCCTTAAATAATGCAGCAAATTCCTTAAATAATGCAGCAGAGTCCTTAAATAATCCAGCCAAGTCTTTAAATAATGCAGCAGAGTACTTAAATAATGCAGCAGAGTCCTTAAATAATGCAGCAAAGTCCTTAAATAATGCAACAAAGTCCTTAAATAATGCAGAAGAGTCCTTAAATAATGCAGCAGAGTACTGAAATACCGCAGCAGGGTCCTTAAATAATGCAGCAGAGTCCTTAAATAATGCAACAAAGTCCTTAAATAATGCAGTAGATTACTAAAATACCGCAGCAGGGTCCTTAAATAATGCAGCAGAGTCCTTAAATAATGCAACAAAGTCCTTAAATAATGCAGCAGAGTCCTTAAATAATGCAGCAAATTCCTTAAATGATGCAGAAGAGTCCTTAAATAATGCAGCAAAGTCCTTAAATAATGCAGCAGAGTCCTTAAATAATGCAAAAAAGTAATTAAATAATGCAGCAGAGTCCTTAAATAATGCAACAAAGTCCATAAATAATGCAGAAGAGTCCTTAAATAATGCAGCAGAGTCCTTAAATAATGCAGCAGAGTCCTTAAATAATGCAGCAGATTACTGAAATACCGCAGCAGGGTCCTTAAATAATGCAGCAGAGTCCTTAAATAATGCAACAAAGTCCTTAAATAATGCAGCAGAGTCCTTAAATAATGCAACAAAGTCCTTAAATAATGCAGCAGAGTCCTTAAATAATGCAACAAAGTCCTTAAATAATGCAGCAGAGTCCTTAAATAATGCAGCAAAGTCCTTAAATAATGCAATAAAGTCCTTAAATAATGCAGCAAAGTCCTTGAATAATCCAGCCAAGTCCTTAAATAATGCAGCAGAGTCCTTAAATAATGCAGCAAATTCCTTAAATGATGCAGCAGAGTCCTTAAATAATGCAGCAAAGTCCTTAAATAATGCAGCAGAGTCCTTAAATAATGCAACAAAGTAATTAAATAATGCAGCAGAGTCCTTAAATAATGCAACAAAGTCCATAAATAATGCAGAAGAGTCCTTAAATAATCCAGACAAGTCCTTAAATAATGCAGCAGAGTCCTTAAATAATGCAGCAGAGTCCTTAAATAATGCAGCAGATTACTGAAATACCGCAGCAGGGTCCTTAAATAATGCAGCAGAGTCCTTAAATAATGCAACAAAGTCCTTAAATAATGCAGCAGAATCCTTAAATGATGCAGCAAATTCCTTAAATAGTGCAGCAGAGTCCTTAAATAATCCAGCCAAGTCTTTAAATAATGCAGCAGAGTCCTTAAATAATGCAGCAAAGTCCTTAAATAATGCAACAAAGTCCTTAAATAATGCAGCAGAGTCCTTAAATAATGCAACAAAGTCCATAAATAATGCAGCAAAGTCCTTAAATAATGCAGCAGAGTCCTTAAATAATGCAACAAAGTCCTTAAATAATGCAGCAGAGTCCTTAAATAATGCAGCAAAGTCCTTAAATAATGCAGCACAGTCCTTAAATAATCCAGCCAAGTCCTTAAATAATGCAGCAAATTTCTTAAATAATGCAGCAAAGTCTTTAAATAATGCAATAAAGTCCATAAATAATGCAGCAAAGTCCTTAAATAATGCAGCAGAGTACTGAAATACCGCAGCAGGGTCCTTAAATAATGCAGCAGAGTCCTTAAATAATGCAACAAAGTCCTTAAATAATGCAGTAGATTACTGAAATACCGCAGCAGGGTCCTTAAATAATGCAGCAGAGTCCTTAAATAATGCAACAAAGTCCTTAAATAATGCAGCAGAGTCCTTACATAATGCAACATAGTCCTTAAATAATGCAGCAAAGTCCTTAAATAATGCAGCAGAGTCCTTAAATAATGCAAGAAAGTCCTTAAATAATGCAGCAGAGTCCTTAAATAATGCAGCAAAGTCCTTAAATAATGCAGAAGAGTCCTTAAATAATGCAATAAAGTCCTTAAATAATGCGGCAAAGTCCTTAAATAATCCAGCCAAGTCCTTAAATAATGCAGCAGAGTCCTTAAATAATGCAGCAAAGTCCTTAAATGATGCAGCAGAGTCCTTAAATAATGCAGCAAAGTCCTTAAATAATCCAGCCAAGTCCTTAAATAATGCAGCAGAGTCCTTAAATAATGCAGCAAAGTCCTTAAATAATGCAGCAGAGTCCTTAAATAATGCAACAAAGTAATTAAATAATGCAGCAGAGTCCTTAAATAATGCAACAAAGTCCATAAATAATGCAGAAGAGTCCTTAAATGATCCAGACAAGTCCTTAAATAATGCAGCAGAGTCCTTAAATAATGCAGCAGATTAATGAAATACCGCAGCAGGGTCCTTAAATAATGCAGCAGAGTCCTTAAATAATGCAGCAAAGTCCTTAAATAATGCAGCAGAGTCCTTAAATAATGCAGCAAAGTCATTAAATAATGCTGCAGAGTACTTAAATTCCGCAGCAAAGTCCTTAAATAATGCAGCAGATTACTGAAATACCACAGCAGGGTCCTTAAATAATGCAGCAGAGTCCTTAAATAATGCAACAAAGTCCTTAAATAATGCAACAAAGTCCTTAAATAATGCAGCAGAGTCCTTAAATAATGCAACAAAGTCCTTAAAAAATGCAGCAGAATCCTTAAATAATGCAGCAAATTCCTTAAATAATGCAGCAGAGTCCTTAAATAATCCAGCCAAGTCTTCAAATAATGCAGCAGAGTACTTAAATAATGCAGCAGAGTCCTTAAATAATGCAGCAAAGTCCTTAAATAATGCAACAAAGTCCTTAAATAATGCAGAAGAGTCCTTAAATAATGCAGCAGAGTACTGAAATACCGCAGCAGGGTCCTTAAATAATGCAGCAGAGTCCTTAAATAATGCAGCAGATTACTGAAATACCGCAGCAGGGTCCTTAAATAATGCAGCAGAGTCCTTAAATAATGCAACAAAGTCCTTAAATAATGCAGCAGAGTCCTTAAATAATGCAACAAAGTCCTTAAATAATGCAGCAGAGTCCTTAAATAATGCAACAAAGTCCTTAAATAATGCAGCAGAGTCCTTAAATAATGCAGCAAAGTCCTTAAATAATGCAGAAGAGTCCTTAAATAATGCAATAAAGTCCTTAAATAATGCAGCAAAGTCCTTGAATAATCCAGCCAAGTCCTTAAATAATGCAGCAGAGTCCTTAAATAATGCAGCAAATTCCTTAAATGATGCAGCAGAGTCCTTAAATAATGCAGCAAAGTCCTTAAATAATGCAGAAGAGTCCTTAAATAATCCAGACAAGTCCTTAAATAATGCAGCAGAGTCCTTAAATAATGCAGCAGAGTCCTTAAATAATGCAGCAGATTACTGAAATACCGCAGCAGGGTCCTTAAATAATGCAGCAGAGTCCTTAAATAATGCAACAAAGTCCTTAAATAATGCAGCAGAATCCTTAAATGATGCAGCAAATTCCTTAAATAGTGCAGCAGAGTCCTTAAATAATCCAGCCAAGTCTTTAAATAATGCAGCAGAGTCCTTAAATAATGCAGCAAAGTCCTTAAATAATGCAACAAAGTCCTTAAATAATGCAGCAGAGTCCTTAAATAATGCAACAAAGTCCTTAAATAATGCAGCAAAGTCCTTAAATAATGCAGCAGAGTCCTTAAATAATGCAACAAAGTCCTTAAATAATGCAGCAGAGTCCTTAAATAATGCAGCAAAGTCCTTAAATAATGCAGCACAGTCCTTAAATAATCCAGCCAAGTCCTTAAATAATGCAGCAAATTTCTTAAATAATGCAGCAAAGTCTTTAAATAATGCAATAAAGTCCATAAATAATGCAGCAAAGTCCTTAAATAATGCAGCAGAGTACTGAAATACCGCAGCAGGGTCCTTAAATAATGCAGCAGAGTCCTTAAATAATGCAACAAAGTCCTTAAATAATGCAGTAGATTACTGAAATACCGCAGCAGGGTCCTTAAATAATGCAGCAGAGTCCTTAAATAATGCAACAAAGTCCTTAAATAATGCAGCAGAGTCCTTACATAATGCAACATAGTCCTTAAATAATGCAGCAAAGTCCTTAAATAATGCAGCAGAGTCCTTAAATAATGCAAGAAAGTCCTTAAATAATGCAGCAGAGTCCTTAAATAATGCAGCAAAGTCCTTAAATAATGCAGAAGAGTCCTTAAATAATGCAATAAAGTCCTTAAATAATGCGGCAAAGTCCTTAAATAATCCAGCCAAGTCCTTAAATAATGCAGCAGAGTCCTTAAATAATGCAGCAAAGTCCTTAAATGATGCAGCAGAGTCCTTAAATAATGCAGCAAAGTCCTTAAATAATCCAGCCAAGTCCTTAAATAATGCAGCAGAGTCCTTAAATAATGCAGCAAAGTCCTTAAATAATGCAGCAGAGTCCTTAAATAATGCAACAAAGTAATTAAATAATGCAGCAGAGTCCTTAAATAATGCAACAAAGTCCATAAATAATGCAGAAGAGTCCTTAAATGATCCAGACAAGTCCTTAAATAATGCAGCAGAGTCCTTAAATAATGCAGCAGATTAATGAAATACCGCAGCAGGGTCCTTAAATAATGCAGCAGAGTCCTTAAATAATGCAGCAAAGTCCTTAAATAATGCAGCAGAGTCCTTAAGTACCGTATCAGAGTCCTTAAATAAAGCAGCAAAGTCCTTAAATAATGCAGCAGAGTCCTTAAATAATGCAGCAAAGTCATTAAATAATGCTGCAGAGTACTTAAATTCCGCAGCAAAGTCCTTAAATAATGCAGCAGATTACTGAAATACCACAGCAGGGTCCTTAAATAATGCAGCAGAGTCCTTAAATAATGCAACAAAGTCCTTAAATAATGCAACAAAGTCCTTAAATAATGCAGCAGAGTCCTTAAATAATGCAACAAAGTCCTTAAAAAATGCAGCAGAATCCTTAAATAATGCAGCAAATTCCTTAAATAATGCAGCAGAGTCCTTAAATAATCCAGCCAAGTCTTTAAATAATGCAGCAGAGTACTTAAATAATGCAGCAGAGTCCTTAAATAATGCAGCAAAGTCCTTAAATAATGCAACAAAGTCCTTAAATAATGCAGAAGAGTCCTTAAATAATGCAGCAGAGTACTGAAATACCGCAGCAGGGTCCTTAAATAATGCAGCAGAGTCCTTAAATAATGCAACAAAGTCCTTAAATAATGCAGTAGATTACTAAAATACCGCAGCAGGGTCCTTAAATAATGCAGCAGAGTCCTTAAATAATGCAACAAAGTCCTTAAATAATGCAGCAGAGTCCTTAAATAATGCAGCAAATTCCTTAAATGATGCAGCAGAGTCCTTAAATAATGCAGCAAAGTCCTTAAATAATGCAGCAGAGTCCTTAAATAATGCAAAAAAGTAATTAAATAATGCAGCAGAGTCCTTAAATAATGCAACAAAGTCCATAAATAATGCAGAAGAGTCCTTAAATAATGCAGCAGAGTCCTTAAATAATGCAGCAGAGTCCTTAAATAATGCAGCAGATTACTGAAATACCGCAGCAGGGTCCTTAAATAATGCAGCAGAGTCCTTAAATAATGCAACAAAGTCCTTAAATAATGCAGCAGAGTCCTTAAATAATGCAACAAAGTCCTTAAATAATGCAGCAGAGTCCTTAAATAATGCAACAAAGTCCTTAAATAATGCAGCAGAGTCCTTAAATAATGCAGCAAAGTCCTTAAATAATGCAATAAAGTCCTTAAATAATGCAGCAAAGTCCTTGAATAATCCAGCCAAGTCCTTAAATAATGCAGCAGAGTCCTTAAATAATGCAGCAAATTCCTTAAATGATGCAGCAGAGTCCTTAAATAATGCAGCAAAGTCCTTAAATAATGCAGCAGAGTCCTTAAATAATGCAACAAAGTAATTAAATAATGCAGCAGAGTCCTTAAATAATGCAACAAAGTCCATAAATAATGCAGAAGAGTCCTTAAATAATCCAGACAAGTCCTTAAATAATGCAGCAGAGTCCTTAAATAATGCAGCAGAGTCCTTAAATAATGCAGCAGATTACTGAAATACCGCAGCAGGGTCCTTAAATAATGCAGCAGAGTCCTTAAATAATGCAACAAAGTCCTTAAATAATGCAGCAGAATCCTTAAATGATGCAGCAAATTCCTTAAATAGTGCAGCAGAGTCCTTAAATAATCCAGCCAAGTCTTTAAATAATGCAGCAGAGTCCTTAAATAATGCAGCAAAGTCCTTAAATAATGCAACAAAGTCCTTAAATAATGCAGCAGAGTCCTTAAATAATGCAACAAAGTCCATAAATAATGCAGCAAAGTCCTTAAATAATGCAGCAGAGTCCTTAAATAATGCAACAAAGTCCTTAAATAATGCAGCAGAGTCCTTAAATAATGCAGCAAAGTCCTTAAATAATGCAGCACAGTCCTTAAATAATCCAGCCAAGTCCTTAAATAATGCAGCAAATTTCTTAAATAATGCAGCAAAGTCTTTAAATAATGCAATAAAGTCCATAAATAATGCAGCAAAGTCCTTAAATAATGCAGCAGAGTACTGAAATACCGCAGCAGGGTCCTTAAATAATGCAGCAGAGTCCTTAAATAATGCAACAAAGTCCTTAAATAATGCAGTAGATTACTGAAATACCGCAGCAGGGTCCTTAAATAATGCAGCAGAGTCCTTAAATAATGCAACAAAGTCCTTAAATAATGCAGCAGAGTCCTTACATAATGCAACATAGTCCTTAAATAATGCAGCAAAGTCCTTAAATAATGCAGCAGAGTCCTTAAATAATGCAAGAAAGTCCTTAAATAATGCAGCAGAGTCCTTAAATAATGCAGCAAAGTCCTTAAATAATGCAGAAGAGTCCTTAAATAATGCAATAAAGTCCTTAAATAATGCGGCAAAGTCCTTAAATAATCCAGCCAAGTCCTTAAATAATGCAGCAGAGTCCTTAAATAATGCAGCAAAGTCCTTAAATGATGCAGCAGAGTCCTTAAATAATGCAGCAAAGTCCTTAAATAATCCAGCCAAGTCCTTAAATAATGCAGCAGAGTCCTTAAATAATGCAGCAAAGTCCTTAAATAATGCAGCAGAGTCCTTAAATAATGCAACAAAGTAATTAAATAATGCAGCAGAGTCCTTAAATAATGCAACAAAGTCCATAAATAATGCAGAAGAGTCCTTAAATGATCCAGACAAGTCCTTAAATAATGCAGCAGAGTCCTTAAATAATGCAGCAGATTAATGAAATACCGCAGCAGGGTCCTTAAATAATGCAGCAGAGTCCTTAAATAATGCAGCAAAGTCCTTAAATAATGCAGCAGAGTCCTTAAGTACCGTATCAGAGTCCTTAAATAAAGCAGCAAAGTCCTTAAATAATGCAGCAGAGTCCTTAAATAATGCAGCAAAGTCATTAAATAATGCTGCAGAGTACTTAAATTCCGCAGCAAAGTCCTTAAATAATGCAGCAGATTACTGAAATACCACAGCAGGGTCCTTAAATAATGCAGCAGAGTCCTTAAATAATGCAACAAAGTCCTTAAATAATGCAACAAAGTCCTTAAATAATGCAGCAGAGTCCTTAAATAATGCAACAAAGTCCTTAAAAAATGCAGCAGAATCCTTAAATAATGCAGCAAATTCCTTAAATAATGCAGCAGAGTCCTTAAATAATCCAGCCAAGTCTTTAAATAATGCAGCAGAGTACTTAAATAATGCAGCAGAGTCCTTAAATAATGCAGCAAAGTCCTTAAATAATGCAACAAAGTCCTTAAATAATGCAGAAGAGTCCTTAAATAATGCAGCAGAGTACTGAAATACCGCAGCAGGGTCCTTAAATAATGCAGCAGAGTCCTTAAATAATGCAACAAAGTCCTTAAATAATGCAGTAGATTACTAAAATACCGCAGCAGGGTCCTTAAATAATGCAGCAGAGTCCTTAAATAATGCAACAAAGTCCTTAAATAATGCAGCAGAGCCCTTAAATAATGCAACAAAGTCCTTAAATAATGCAGTAAAGTCCTTAAATAATGCAGCAGTCCTTAAATAATGCAACAAAGTCCTTAAATAATGCAGCAGAGTCCTTAAATAATGCTGCAAAGTCCTTAAATAATGCAGCACAGTCCTTAAATAATCCAGCCAAGTCCTTAAATAATGCAGCAAATTCCTTAAATAATGCAGCAAAGTCTTTAAATAATGCAATAAAGTCCATAAATAATGCAGCAAAGTCCTTAAATAATGCAGCAGAGTACTGAAATACCGCAGCAGGGTCCTTAAATAATGCAGCAGAGTCCTTAAATAATGCAACAAAGTCCTTAAATAATGCAGTAGATTACTGAAATACCGCAGCAGGGTCCTTAAATAATGCAGCAGAGTCCTTAAATAATGCAACAAAGTCCTTAAATAATGCAGCAAAGTCCTTAAATAATGCAGCAGTCCTTAAATAATGCAACAAAGTCCTTAAATAATGCAGTAGATTACTGAAATACCGCAGCAGGGTCCTTAAATAATGCAGCAGAGTCCTTAAATAATGCAACAAAGTCCTTAAATAATGCAGCAAAGTCCTTAAATAATGCAGCAGTCCTTAAATAATGCAACAAAGTCCTTAAATAATGCAGCATAGTCCTTAAATAATGCTGCAAAGTCCTTAAATAATGCAGCACAGTCCTTAAATAATCCAGCCAAGTCCTTAAATAATGCAGCAAATTCCTTAAATAATGCAGCAAAGTCCTTAAATAATGCAGTAGATTACTGAAATACCGCAGCAGGGTCCTTAAATAATGCAGCAGAGTCCTTAAATAATGCAACAAAGTCCTTAAATAATGCAGCAGAATCCTTACATAATGCAACATAGTCCTTAAATAATGCAGCAAAGTCCTTAAATAATGCAGCAGAGTCCTTAAATAATGCAAGAAAGTCCTTAAATAATGCAGCAGAGTCCTTAAATAATGCAGAAGAGTCCTTAAATAATGCAATAAAGTCCTTAAATAATGCAGCAAAGTCCTTAAATAATCCAGCCAATTCCTTAAATAATGCAGCAGAGTCCTTAAATAATGCAGCAAAGTCCTTAAATGATGCAGCAGAGTCCTTAAATAATGCAGCAAAGTCCTTAAATAATCCAGCCAAGTCCTTAAATAATGCAGCAGAGTCCTTAAATAATGCAGCAAAGTCCTTAAATAATGCAGCAGAGTCCTTAAATAATGCAACAAAGTAATTAAATAATGCAGCAGAGTCCTTAAATAATGCAACAAAGTCCATAAATAATGCAGAAGAGTCCTTAAATAATCCAGACAAGTCCTTAAATAATGCAGCAGAGTCCTTAAATAATGCAGCAGATTACTGAAATACCGCAGCAGGGTCCTTAAATAATGCAGCAGAGTCCTTAAATAATGCAACAAAGTCCTTAAATAATGCAGTAGATTACTGAAATACCGCAGCAGGGTCCTTAAATAATGCAGCAGAGTCCTTAAATAATGCAACAAAGTCCTTAAATAATGCAGCAGAGTCCTTACATAATGCAACATAGTCCTTAAATAATGCAGCAAAGTCCTTAAATAATGCAGCAGAGTCCTTAAATAATGCAAGAAAGTCCTTAAATAATGCAGCAGAGTCCTTAAATAATGCAGCAAAGTCCTTAAATAATGCAGAAGAGTCCTTAAATAATGCAATAAAGTCCTTAAATAATGCAGCAGAGTCCTTAAATAATGCAGCAGATTACTGAAATACCGCAGCAGGGTCCTTAAATAATGCAGCAGAGTCCTTAAATAATGCAGCAAAGTCCTTAAATAATGCAGCAGAGTCCTTAAATAATGCAGCAAAGTCCTTAAATAATGCAGCAGAGTCCTTAAATAATGCAGCAAAGTCCTTAAATAATGCAACAAAGTCCTTAAATAATGCAGAAGAGTCCTTAAATAATGCAACAAAGTCCTTAAATAATGCAGCAGAGTCCTTAAATAATGCAACAAAGTACTTAAATAATGCAGCAGAGTCCTTAAGTACCGTATCAGAGTCCTTAAATAAAGCAGCAAAGTCCTTAAATAATGCAGCAGAGTCCTTAAATAATGCAGCAAAGTCATTAAATAATGCTGCAGAGTACTTAAATTCCGCAGCACAGTCCTTAAATAATGCAGCAGAGTCCTTAAATAATGCTGCAAAGTCCTTAAATAATGCAACAAAGTCCTTAAATAATGCAGCAGAGTCCTTAAATAATGCAACAAAGTACTTAAATAATGCAGCAGAGTCCTTAAGTACCGTAACAGAGTCCTTAAATAATGCAGCAAAGTCCTTAAATAATGCAGCAGATTACTGAAATACCACAGCAGGGTCCTTAAATAATGCAGCAGAGTCCTTAAATAATGCAACAAAGTCCTTAAATAATGCAGCAGAGTCCTTAAATAATGCAACAAAGTCCTTAAATAATGCAGTAGATTACTGAATTACCGCAGCAGGGTCCTTAAATAATGCAGCAGAGTCCTTAAATAATGCAACAAAGTCCTTAAATAATGCAGCAGAGTCCTTAAATAATGCAGCAAATTCCTTAAATGATGCAGCAGAGTCCTTAAATAATGCAGCAAAGTCCTTAAATAATGCAGCAGAGTCCTTAAATAATGCAAAAAAGTAATTAAATAATGCAGCAGAGTCCTTAAATAATGAAACAAAGTCCATAAATAATGCAGAAGAGTCCTTAAATAATGCAGAAGAGTCCTTAAATAATGCAATAAAGTCCTTAAATAATGCAGCAAAGTCCTTGAATAATCCAGCCAAGTCCTTAAATAATGCAGCAGAGTCCTTAAATAATGCAGCAAATTCCTTAAATGATGCAGCAGAGTCCTTAAATAATGCAGCAAAGTCCTTAAATAATGCAGCAGAGTCCTTAAATAATGCAACAAAGTAATTAAATAATGCAGCAGAGTCCTTAAATAATGCAACAAAGTCCATAAATAATGCAGAAGAGTCCTTAAATAATCCAGACAAGTCCTTAAATAATGCAGCAGAGTCCTTAAATAATGCAGCAGAGTCCTTAAATAATGCAGCAGATTACTGAAATACCGCAGCAGGGTCCTTAAATAATGCAGCAGAGTCCTTAAATAATGCAACAAAGTCCTTAAATAATGCAGCAGAATCCTTAAATGATGCAGCAAATTCCTTAAATAGTGCAGCAGAGTCCTTAAATAATCCAGCCAAGTCTTTAAATAATGCAGCAGAGTCCTTAAATAATGCAGCAAAGTCCTTAAATAATGCAACAAAGTCCTTAAATAATGCAGCAGAGTCCTTAAATAATGCAACAAAGTCCTTAAATAATGCAGCAAAGTCCTTAAATAATGCAGCAGAGTCCTTAAATAATGCAACAAAGTCCTTAAATAATGCAGCAGAGTCCTTAAATAATGCAGCAAAGTCCTTAAATAATGCAGCACAGTCCTTAAATAATCCAGCCAAGTCCTTAAATAATGCAGCAAATTTCTTAAATAATGCAGCAAAGTCTTTAAATAATGCAATAAAGTCCATAAATAATGCAGCAAAGTCCTTAAATAATGCAGCAGAGTACTGAAATACCGCAGCAGGGTCCTTAAATAATGCAGCAGAGTCCTTAAATAATGCAACAAAGTCCTTAAATAATGCAGTAGATTACTGAAATACCGCAGCAGGGTCCTTAAATAATGCAGCAGAGTCCTTAAATAATGCAACAAAGTCCTTAAATAATGCAGCAGAGTCCTTACATAATGCAACATAGTCCTTAAATAATGCAGCAAAGTCCTTAAATAATGCAGCAGAGTCCTTAAATAATGCAAGAAAGTCCTTAAATAATGCAGCAGAGTCCTTAAATAATGCAGCAAAGTCCTTAAATAATGCAGAAGAGTCCTTAAATAATGCAATAAAGTCCTTAAATAATGCGGCAAAGTCCTTAAATAATCCAGCCAAGTCCTTAAATAATGCAGCAGAGTCCTTAAATAATGCAGCAAAGTCCTTAAATGATGCAGCAGAGTCCTTAAATAATGCAGCAAAGTCCTTAAATAATCCAGCCAAGTCCTTAAATAATGCAGCAGAGTCCTTAAATAATGCAGCAAAGTCCTTAAATAATGCAGCAGAGTCCTTAAATAATGCAACAAAGTAATTAAATAATGCAGCAGAGTCCTTAAATAATGCAACAAAGTCCATAAATAATGCAGAAGAGTCCTTAAATGATCCAGACAAGTCCTTAAATAATGCAGCAGAGTCCTTAAATAATGCAGCAGATTAATGAAATACCGCAGCAGGGTCCTTAAATAATGCAGCAGAGTCCTTAAATAATGCAGCAAAGTCCTTAAATAATGCAGCAGAGTCCTTAAGTACCGTATCAGAGTCCTTAAATAAAGCAGCAAAGTCCTTAAATAATGCAGCAGAGTCCTTAAATAATGCAGCAAAGTCATTAAATAATGCTGCAGAGTACTTAAATTCCGCAGCAAAGTCCTTAAATAATGCAGCAGATTACTGAAATACCACAGCAGGGTCCTTAAATAATGCAGCAGAGTCCTTAAATAATGCAACAAAGTCCTTAAATAATGCAACAAAGTCCTTAAATAATGCAGCAGAGTCCTTAAATAATGCAACAAAGTCCTTAAAAAATGCAGCAGAATCCTTAAATAATGCAGCAAATTCCTTAAATAATGCAGCAGAGTCCTTAAATAATCCAGCCATGTCTTTAAATAATGCAGCAGAGTACTTAAATAATGCAGCAGAGTCCTTAAATAATGCAGCAAAGTCCTTAAATAATGCAACAAAGTCCTTAAATAATGCAGAAGAGTCCTTAAATAATGCAGCAGAGTACTGAAATACCGCAGCAGGGTCCTTAAATAATGCAGCAGAGTCCTTAAATAATGCAACAAAGTCCTTAAATAATGCAGTAGATTACTAAAATACCGCAGCAGGGTCCTTAAATAATGCAGCAGAGTCCTTAAATAATGCAACAAAGTCCTTAAATAATGCAGCAGAGCCCTTAAATAATGCAACAAAGTCCTTAAATAATGCAGTAAAGTCCTTAAATAATGCAGCAGTCCTTAAATAATGCAACAAAGTCCTTAAATAATGCAGCAGAGTCCTTAAATAATGCTGCAAAGTCCTTAAATAATGCAGCACAGTCCTTAAATAATCCAGCCAAGTCCTTAAATAATGCAGCAAATTCCTTAAATAATGCAGCAAAGTCTTTAAATAATGCAATAAAGTCCATAAATAATGCAGCAAAGTCCTTAAATAATGCAGCAGAGTACTGAAATACCGCAGCAGGGTCCTTAAATAATGCAGCAGAGTCCTTAAATAATGCAACAAAGTCCTTAAATAATGCAGTAGATTACTGAAATACCGCAGCAGGGTCCTTAAATAATGCAGCAGAGTCCTTAAATAATGCAACAAAGTCCTTAAATAATGCAGCAAAGTCCTTAAATAATGCAGCAGTCCTTAAATAATGCAACAAAGTCCTTAAATAATGCAGTAGATTACTGAAATACCGCAGCAGGGTCCTTAAATAATGCAGCAGAGTCCTTAAATAATGCAACAAAGTCCTTAAATAATGCAGCAAAGTCCTTAAATAATGCAGCAGTCCTTAAATAATGCAACAAAGTCCTTAAATAATGCAGCATAGTCCTTAAATAATGCTGCAAAGTCCTTAAATAATGCAGCACAGTCCTTAAATAATCCAGCCAAGTCCTTAAATAATGCAGCAAATTCCTTAAATAATGCAGCAAAGTCCTTAAATAATGCAGTAGATTACTGAAATACCGCAGCAGGGTCCTTAAATAATGCAGCAGAGTCCTTAAATAATGCAACAAAGTCCTTAAATAATGCAGCAGAGTCCTTACATAATGCAACATAGTCCTTAAATAATGCAGCAAAGTCCTTAAATAATGCAGCAGAGTCCTTAAATAATGCAAGAAAGTCCTTAAATAATGCAGCAGAGTCCTTAAATAATGCAGAAGAGTCCTTAAATAATGCAATAAAGTCCTTAAATAATGCAGCAAAGTCCTTAAATAATCCAGCCAAGTCCTTAAATAATGCAGCAGAGTCCTTAAATAATGCAGCAAAGTCCTTAAATGATGCAGCAGAGTCCTTAAATAATGCAGCAAAGTCCTTAAATAATCCAGCCAAGTCCTTAAATAATGCAGCAGAGTCCTTAAATAATGCAGCAAAGTCCTTAAATAATGCAGCAGAGTCCTTAAATAATGCAACAAAGTAATTAAATAATGCAGCAGAGTCCTTAAATAATGCAACAAAGTCCATAAATAATGCAGAAGAGTCCTTAAATAATCCAGACAAGTCCTTAAATAATGCAGCAGAGTCCTTAAATAATGCAGCAGATTACTGAAATACCGCAGCAGGGTCCTTAAATAATGCAGCAGAGTCCTTAAATAATGCAACAAAGTCCTTAAATAATGCAGTAGATTACTGAAATACCGCAGCAGGGTCCTTAAATAATGCAGCAGAGTCCTTAAATAATGCAACAAAGTCCTTAAATAATGCAGCAGAGTCCTTACATAATGCAACATAGTCCTTAAATAATGCAGCAAAGTCCTTAAATAATGCAGCAGAGTCCTTAAATAATGCAAGAAAGTCCTTAAATAATGCAGCAGAGTCCTTAAATAATGCAGCAAAGTCCTTAAATAATGCAGAAGAGTCCTTAAATAATGCAATAAAGTCCTTAAATAATGCAGCAAAGTCCTTAAATAATCCAGCCAAGTCCTTAAATAATGCAGCAGAGTCCTTAAATAATGCAGCAAAGTCCTTAAATGATGCAGCAGAGTCCTTAAATAATGCAGCAAAGTCCTTAAATAATCCAGCCAAGTCCTTAAATAATGCAGCAGAGTCCTTAAATAATGCAGCAAAGTCCTTAAATAATGCAGCAGAGTCCTTAAATAATGCAACAAAGTAATTAAATAATGCAGCAGAGTCCTTAAATAATGCAACAAAGTCCATAAATAATGCAGAAGAGTCCTTAAATAATCCAGACAAGTCCTTAAATAATGCAGCAGAGTCCTTAAATAATGCAGCAGATTACTGAAATACCGCAGCAGGGTCCTTAAATAATGCAGCAGAGTCCTTAAATAATGCAGCAAAGTCCTTAAATAATGCAGCAGAGTCCTTAAATAATGCAGCAAAGTCCTTAAATAATGCAGCAGAGTCCTTAAATAATGCAGCAAAGTCCTTAAATAATGCAACAAAGTCCTTAAATAATGCAGAAGAGTCCTTAAATAATGCAACAAAGTCCTTAAATAATGCAGCAGAGTCCTTAAATAATGCAACAAAGTACTTAAATAATGCAGCAGAGTCCTTAAGTACCGTATCAGAGTCCTTAAATAAAGCAGCAAAGTCCTTAAATAATGCAGCAGAGTCCTTAAATAATGCAGCAAAGTCATTAAATAATGCTGCAGAGTACTTAAATTCCGCAGCACAGTCCTTAAATAATGCAGCAGAGTACTTAAATAATGCAGCAGAGTCCTTAAGTACCGTAACAGAGTCCTTAAATAATGCAGCAAAGTCCTTAAATAATGCAGCAGATTACTGAAATACCACAGCAGGGTCCTTAAATAATGCAGCAGAGTCCTTAAATAATGCAACAAAGTCCTTAAATAATGCAGCAGAGTCCTTAAATAATGCAACAAAGTCCTTAAATAATGCAGTAGATTACTGAATTACCGCAGCAGGGTCCTTAAATAATGCAGCAGAGTCCTTAAATAATGCAACAAAGTCCTTAAATAATGCAGCAGAGTCCTTAAATAATGCAGCAAATTCCTTAAATGATGCAGCAGAGTCCTTAAATAATGCAGCAAAGTCCTTAAATAATGCAGCAGAGTCCTTAAATAATGCAAAAAAGTAATTAAATAATGCAGCAGAGTCCTTAAATAATGCAACAAAGTCCATAAATAATGCAGAAGAGTCCTTAAATAATGCAGCAGAGTCCTTAAATAATGCAGCAGAGTCCTTAAATAATGCAGCAGATTACTGAAATACCGCAGCAGGGTCCTTAAATAATGCAGCAGAGTCCTTAAATAATGCAACAAAGTCCTTAAATAATGCAGCAGAGTCCTTAAATAATGCAACAAAGTCCTTAAATAATGCAGCAGAGTCCTTAAATAATGCAACAAAGTCCTTAAATAATGCAGCAGAGTCCTTAAATAATGCAGCAAAGTCCTTAAATAATGCAGAAGAGTCCTTAAATAATGCAATAAAGTCCTTAAATAATGCAGCAAAGTCCTTGAATAATCCAGCCAAGTCCTTAAATAATGCAGCAGAGTCCTTAAATAATGCAGCAAATTCCTTAAATGATGCAGCAGAGTCCTTAAATAATGCAGCAAAGTCCTTAAATAATGCAGCAGAGTCCTTAAATAATGCAACAAAGTAATTAAATAATGCAGCAGAGTCCTTAAATAATGCAACAAAGTCCATAAATAATGCAGAAGAGTCCTTAAATAATCCAGACAAGTCCTTAAATAATGCAGCAGAGTCCTTAAATAATGCAGCAGAGTCCTTAAATAATGCAGCAGATTACTGAAATACCGCAGCAGGGTCCTTAAATAATGCAGCAGAGTCCTTAAATAATGCAACAAAGTCCTTAAATAATGCAGCAGAATCCTTAAATGATGCATCAAATTCCTTAAATAGTGCAGCAGAGTCCTTAAATAATCCAGCCAAGTCTTTAAATAATGCAGCAGAGTCCTTAAATAATGCAGCAAAGTCCTTAAATAATGCAACAAAGTCCTTAAATAATGCAGCAGAGTCCTTAAATAATGCAACAAAGTCCTTAAATAATGCAGCAAAGTCCTTAAATAATGCAGCAGAGTCCTTAAATAATGCAACAAAGTCCTTAAATAATGCAGCAGAGTCCTTAAATAATGCAGCAAAGTCCTTAAATAATGCAGCACAGTCCTTAAATAATCCAGCCAAGTCCTTAAATAATGCAGCAAATTTCTTAAATAATGCAGCAAAGTCTTTAAATAATGCAATAAAGTCCATAAATAATGCAGCAAAGTCCTTAAATAATGCAGCAGAGTACTGAAATACCGCAGCAGGGTCCTTAAATAATGCAGCAGAGTCCTTAAATAATGCAACAAAGTCCTTAAATAATGCAGTAGATTACTGAAATACCGCAGCAGGGTCCTTAAATAATGCAGCAGAGTCCTTAAATAATGCAACAAAGTCCTTAAATAATGCAGCAGAGTCCTTACATAATGCAACATAGTCCTTAAATAATGCAGCAAAGTCCTTAAATAATGCAGCAGAGTCCTTAAATAATGCAAGAAAGTCCTTAAATAATGCAGCAGAGTCCTTAAATAATGCAGCAAAGTCCTTAAATAATGCAGAAGAGTCCTTAAATAATGCAATAAAGTCCTTAAATAATGCGGCAAAGTCCTTAAATAATCCAGCCAAGTCCTTAAATAATGCAGCAGAGTCCTTAAATAATGCAGCAAAGTCCTTAAATGATGCAGCAGAGTCCTTAAATAATGCAGCAAAGTCCTTAAATAATCCAGCCAAGTCCTTAAATAATGCAGCAGAGTCCTTAAATAATGCAGCAAAGTCCTTAAATAATGCAGCAGAGTCCTTAAATAATGCAACAAAGTAATTAAATAATGCAGCAGAGTCCTTAAATAATGCAACAAAGTCCATAAATAATGCAGAAGAGTCCTTAAATGATCCAGACAAGTCCTTAAATAATGCAGCAGAGTCCTTAAATAATGCAGCAGATTAATGAAATACCGCAGCAGGGTCCTTAAATAATGCAGCAGAGTCCTTAAATAATGCAGCAAAGTCCTTAAATAATGCAGCAGAGTCCTTAAGTACCGTATCAGAGTCCTTAAATAAAGCAGCAAAGTCCTTAAATAATGCAGCAGAGTCCTTAAATAATGCAGCAAAGTCATTAAATAATGCTGCAGAGTACTTAAATTCCGCAGCAAAGTCCTTAAATAATGCAGCAGATTACTGAAATACCACAGCAGGGTCCTTAAATAATGCAGCAGAGTCCTTAAATAATGCAACAAAGTCCTTAAATAATGCAACAAAGTCCTTAAATAATGCAGCAGAGTACTGAAATACCGCAGCAGGGTCCTTAAATAATGCAGCAGAGTCCTTAAATAATGCAACAAAGTCCTTAAATAATGCAGTAGATTACTGAAATACCGCAGCAGGGTCCTTAAATAATGCAGCAGAGTCCTTAAATAATGCAACAAAGTCCTTAAATAATGCAGCAGAGTCCTTACATAATGCAACATAGTCCTTAAATAATGCAGCAAAGTCCTTAAATAATGCAGCAGAGTCCTTAAATAATGCAAGAAAGTCCTTAAATAATGCAGCAGAGTCCTTAAATAATGCAGCAAAGTCCTTAAATAATGCAGAAGAGTCCTTAAATAATGCAATAAAGTCCTTAAATAATGCGGCAAAGTCCTTAAATAATCCAGCCAAGTCCTTAAATAATGCAGCAGAGTCCTTAAATAATGCAGCAAAAGTCCTTAAATGATGCAGCAGAGTCCTTAAATAATGCAGCAAAGTCCTTAAATAATCCAGCCAAGTCCTTAAATAATGCAGCAGAGTCCTTAAATAATGCAGCAAAGTCCTTAAATAATGCAGCAGAGTCCTTAAATAATGCAACAAAGTAATTAAATAATGCAGCAGAGTCCTTAAATAATGCAACAAAGTCCATAAATAATGCAGAAGAGTCCTTAAATGATCCAGACAAGTCCTTAAATAATGCAGCAGAGTCCTTAAATAATGCAGCAGATTAATGAAATACCGCAGCAGGGTCCTTAAATAATGCAGCAGAGTCCTTAAATAATGCAGCAAAGTCCTTAAATAATGCAGCAGAGTCCTTAAGTACCGTATCAGAGTCCTTAAATAAAGCAGCAAAGTCCTTAAATAATGCAGCAGAGTCCTTAAATAATGCAGCAAAGTCATTAAATAATGCTGCAGAGTACTTAAATTCCGCAGCAAAGTCCTTAAATAATGCAGCAGATTACTGAAATACCACAGCAGGGTCCTTAAATAATGCCGCAGAGTCCTTAAATAATGCAACAAAGTCCTTAAATAATGCAACAAAGTCCTTAAATAATGCAGCAGAGTCCTTAAATAATGCAACAAAGTCCTTAAAAAATGCAGCAGAATCCTTAAATAATGCAGCAAATTCCTTAAATAATGCAGCAGAGTCCTTAAATAATCCAGCCAAGTCTTTAAATAATGCAGCAGAGTACTTAAATAATGCAGCAGAGTCCTTAAATAATGCAGCAAAGTCCTTAAATAATGCAACAAAGTCCTTAAATAATGCAGAAGAGTCCTTAAATAATGCAGCAGAGTACTGAAATACCGCAGCAGGGTCCTTAAATAATGCAGCAGAGTCCTTAAATAATGCAACAAAGTCCTTAAATAATGCAGTAGATTACTAAAATACCGCAGCAGGGTCCTTAAATAATGCAGCAGAGTCCTTAAATAATGCAACAAAGTCCTTAAATAATGCAGCAGAGTCCTTAAATAATGCAACAAAGTCCTTAAATAATGCAGTAAAGTCCTTAAATAATGCAGCAGTCCTTAAATAATGCAACAAAGTCCTTAAATAATGCAGCAGAGTCCTTAAATAATGCTGCAAAGTCCTTAAATAATGCAGCACAGTCCTTAAATAATCCAGCCAAGTCCTTAAATAATGCAGCAAATTCCTTAAATAATGCAGCAAAGTCTTTAAATAATGCAATAAAGTCCATAAATAATGCAGCAAAGTCCTTAAATAATGCAGCAGAGTACTGAAATACCGCAGCAGGGTCCTTAAATAATGCAGCAGAGTCCTTAAATAATGCAACAAAGTCCTTAAATAATGCAGTAGATTACTGAAATACCGCAGCAGGGTCCTTAAATAATGCAGCAGAGTCCTTAAATAATGCAACAAAGTCCTTAAATAATGCAGCAAAGTCCTTAAATAATGCAGCAGTCCTTAAATAATGCAACAAAGTCCTTAAATAATGCAGTAGATTACTGAAATACCGCAGCAGGGTCCTTAAATAATGCAGCAGAGTCCTTAAATAATGCAACAAAGTCCTTAAATAATGCAGCAAAGTCCTTAAATAATGCAGCAGTCCTTAAATAATGCAACAAAGTCCTTAAATAATGCAGCATAGTCCTTAAATAATGCTGCAAAGTCCTTAAATAATGCAGCACAGTCCTTAAATAATCCAGCCAAGTCCTTAAATAATGCAGCAAATTCCTTAAATAATGCAGCAAAGTCTTTAAATAATGCAATAAAGTCCATAAATAATGCAGCAAAGTCCTTAAATAATGCAGCAGAGTACTGAAATACCGCAGCAGGGTCCTTAAATAATGCAGCAGAGTCCTTAAATAATGCAACAAAGTCCTTAAATAATGCAGTAGATTACTGAAATACCGCAGCAGGGTCCTTAAATAATGCAGCAGAGTCCTTAAATAATGCAACAAAGTCCTTAAATAATGCAGCAGAGTCCTTACATAATGCAACATAGTCCTTAAATAATGCAGCAAAGTCCTTAAATAATGCAGCAGAGTCCTTAAATAATGCAAGAAAGTCCTTAAATAATGCAGCAGAGTCCTTAAATAATGCAGAAGAGTCCTTAAATAATGCAATAAAGTCCTTAAATAATGCAGCAAAGTCCTTAAATAATCCAGCCAAGTCCTTAAATAATGCAGCAGAGTCCTTAAATAATGCAGCAAAGTCCTTAAATGATGCAGCAGAGTCCTTAAATAATGCAGCAAAGTCCTTAAATAATCCAGCCAAGTCCTTAAATAATGCAGCAGAGTCCTTAAATAATGCAGCAAAGTCCTTAAATAATGCAGCAGAGTCCTTAAATAATGCAACAAAGTAATTAAATAATGCAGCAGAGTCCTTAAATAATGCAACAAAGTCCATAAATAATGCAGAAGAGTCCTTAAATAATCCAGACAAGTCCTTAAATAATGCAGCAGAGTCCTTAAATAATGCAGCAGATTACTGAAATACCGCAGCAGGGTCCTTAAATAATGCAGCAGAGTCCTTAAATAATGCAACAAAGTCCTTAAATAATGCAGTAGATTACTGAAATACCGCAGCAGGGTCCTTAAATAATGCAGCAGAGTCCTTAAATAATGCAACAAAGTCCTTAAATAATGCAGCAGAGTCCTTACATAATGCAACATAGTCCTTAAATAATGCAGCAAAGTCCTTAAATAATGCAGCAGAGTCCTTAAATAATGCAAGAAAGTCCTTAAATAATGCAGCAGAGTCCTTAAATAATGCAGCAAAGTCCTTAAATAATGCAGAAGAGTCCTTAAATAATGCAATAAAGTCCTTAAATAATGCAGCAAAGTCCTTAAATAATCCAGCCAAGTCCTTAAATAATGCAGCAGAGTCCTTAAATAATGCAGCAAAGTCCTTAAATGATGCAGCAGAGTCCTTAAATAATGCAGCAAAGTCCTTAAATAATCCAGCCAAGTCCTTAAATAATGCAGCAGAGTCCTTAAATAATGCAGCAAAGTCCTTAAATAATGCAGCAGAGTCCTTAAATAATGCAACAAAGTAATTAAATAATGCAGCAGAGTCCTTAAATAATGCAACAAAGTCCATAAATAATGCAGAAGAGTCCTTAAATAATCCAGACAAGTCCTTAAATAATGCAGCAGAGTCCTTAAATAATGCAGCAGATTACTGAAATACCGCAGCAGGGTCCTTAAATAATGCAGCAGAGTCCTTAAATAATGCAGCAAAGTCCTTAAATAATGCAGCAGAGTCCTTAAATAATGCAGCAAAGTCCTTAAATAATGCAGCAGAGTCCTTAAATAATGCAGCAAAGTCCTTAAATAATGCAACAAAGTCCTTAAATAATGCAGAAGAGTCCTTAAATAATGCAACAAAGTCCTTAAATAATGCAGCAGAGTCCTTAAATAATGCAACAAAGTACTTAAATAATGCAGCAGAGTCCTTAAGTACCGTATCAGAGTCCTTAAATAAAGCAGCAAAGTCCTTAAATAATGCAGCAGAGTCCTTAAATAATGCAGCAAAGTCATTAAATAATGCTGCAGAGTACTTAAATTCCGCAGCAAAGTCCTTAAATAATGCAGCAGAGTCCTTAAATAATGCTGCAAAGTCCTTAAATAATGCAACAAAGTCCTTAAATAATGCAGAAGAGTCCTTAAATAATGCAACAAAGTCCTTAAATAATGCAGCAGAGTCCTTAAATAATGCAACAAAGTACTTAAATAATGCAGCAGAGTCCTTAAGTACCGTAACAGAGTCCTTAAATAATGCAGCAAAGTCCTTAAATAATGCAGCAGATTACTGAAATACCACAGCAGGGTCCTTAAATAATGCAGCAGAGTCCTTAAATAATGCAACAAAGTCCTTAAATAATGCAGCAGAGTCCTTAAATAATGCAACAAAGTCCTTAAAAAATGCAGCAGAATCCTTAAATAATGCAGCAAATTCCTTAAATAATGCAGCAGAGTCCTTAAATAATCCAGCCAAGTCTTTAAATAATGCAGCAGAGTACTTACATAATGCAGCAGAGTCCTTAAATAATGCAGCAAAGTCCTTAAATAATGCAACAAAGTCCTTAAATAATGCAGAAGATTATTTAAATAATGCAGCAGAGTACTGAAATACCGCAGCAGGGTCCTTAAATAATGCAGCAGAGTCCTTAAATAATGCAACAAAGTCCTTAAATAATGCAGTAGATTACTAAAATACCGCAGCAGGGTCCTTAAATAATGCAGCAGAGTCCTTAAATAATGCAACAAAGTACTTAAATAATGCAGCAGAGTCCTTAAATAATGCAACAAAGTCCTTAAATAATGCAGCAAAGTCCTTAAATAATGCAGCAGTCCTTAAATAATGCAACAAAGTCCTTAAATAATGCAGCATAGTCCTTAAATAATGCTGCAAAGTCCTTAAATAATGCAGCACAGTCCTTAAATAATCCAGCCAAGTCCTTAAATAATGCAACAAATTCCTTAAATAATGCAGCAAAGTCTTTAAATAATGCAATAAAGTCCATAAATAATGCAGCAAAGTCCTTAAATAATGCAGCAGAGTCCTTAAATAATGCAGCAAAGTCCTTAAATAATGCAACAAAGTCCTTAAATAATGCAGAAGAGTCCTTAAATAATGCAGCAGAGTACTGAAATACCGCAGCAGGGTCCTTAAATAATGCAGCAGAGTCCTTAAATAATGCAACAAAGTCCTTAAATAATGCAGTAGATTACTAAAATACCGCAGCAGGGTCCTTAAATAATGCAGCAGAGTCCTTAAATAATGCAACAAAGTCCTTAAATAATGCAGCAGAGTCCTTAAATAATGCAACAAAGTCCTTAAATAATGCAGTAAAGTCCTTAAATAATGCAGCAGTCCTTAAATAATGCAACAAAGTCCTTAAATAATGCAGCAGAGTCCTTAAATAATGCTGCAAAGTCCTTAAATAATGCAGCACAGTCCTTAAATAATCCAGCCAAGTCCTTAAATAATGCAGCAAATTCCTTAAATAATGCAGCAAAGTCTTTAAATAATGCAATAAAGTCCATAAATAATGCAGCAAAGTCCTTAAATAATGCAACAAAGTCCTTAAATAATGCAGAAGAGTCCTTAAATAATGCAGCAGAGTACTGAAATACCGCAGCAGGGTCCTTAAATAATGCAGCAGAGTCCTTAAATAATGCAACAAAGTCCTTAAATAATGCAGTAGATTACTAAAATACCGCAGCAGGGTCCTTAAATAATGCAGCAGAGTCCTTAAATAATGCAACAAAGTCCTTAAATAATGCAGCAGAGTCCTTAAATAATGCAACAAAGTCCTTAAATAATGCAGTAAAGTCCTTAAATAATGCAGCAGTCCTTAAATAATGCAACAAAGTCCTTAAATAATGCAGCAGAGTCCTTAAATAATGCTGCAAAGTCCTTAAATAATGCAGCACAGTCCTTAAATAATCCAGCCAAGTCCTTAAATAATGCAGCAAATTCCTTAAATAATGCAGCAAAGTCTTTAAATAATGCAATAAAGTCCATAAATAATGCAGCAAAGTCCTTAAATAATGCAGCAGAGTACTGAAATACCGCAGCAGGGTCCTTAAATAATGCAGCAGAGTCCTTAAATAATGCAACAAAGTCCTTAAATAATGCAGTAGATTACTGAATTACCGCAGCAGGGTCCTTAAATAATGCAGCAGAGTCCTTAAATAATGCAACAAAGTCCTTAAATAATGCAGAAGAGTCCTTAAATAATGCAATAAAGTCCTTAAATAATGCAGCAAAGTCCTTAAATAATCCAGCCAAGTCCTTAAATAATGCAGCAGAGTCCTTAAATAATGCAGCAAAGTCCTTAAATGATGCAGCAGAGTCCTTAAATAATGCAGCAAAGTCCTTAAATAATCCAGCCAAGTCCTTAAATAATGCAGCAGAGTCCTTAAATAATGCAGCAAAGTCCTTAAATAATGCAGCAGAGTCCTTAAATAATGCAACAAAGTAATTAAATAATGCAGCAGAGTCCTTAAATAATGCAACAAAGTCCATAAATAATGCAGAAGAGTCCTTAAATAATCCAGACAAGTCCTTAAATAATGCAGCAGAGTCCTTAAATAATGCAGCAGATTACTGAAATACCGCAGCAGGGTCCTTAAATAATGCAGCAGAGTCCTTAAATAATGCAACAAAGTCCTTAAATAATG
Organism: Phyllobates terribilis; assembly: GCF_046119375.1. Lineage (NCBI taxonomy): Eukaryota > Metazoa > Chordata > Amphibia > Anura > Dendrobatidae > Phyllobates > Phyllobates terribilis. The sequence goes on from NW_027363048.1 coordinate 1,890,857, forward strand.
CAGTAGATTACTGAAATACCGCAGCAGGGTCCTTAAATAATGCAGCAGAGTCCTTAAATAATGCAACAAAGTCCTTAAATAATGCAGCAGAGTCCTTACATAATGCAACATAGTCCTTAAATAATGCAGCAAAGTCCTTAAATAATGCAGCAGAGTCCTTAAATAATGCAAGAAAGTCCTTAAATAATGCAGCAGAGTCCTTAAATAATGCAGCAAAGTCCTTAAATAATGCAGAAGAGTCCTTAAATAATGCAATAAAGTCCTTAAATAATGCAGCAAAGTCCTTAAATAATCCAGCCAAGTCCTTAAATAATGCAGCAGAGTCCTTAAATAATGCAGCAAAGTCCTTAAATGATGCAGCAGAGTCCTTAAATAATGCAGCAAAGTCCTTAAATAATCCAGCCAAGTCCTTAAATAATGCAGCAGAGTCCTTAAATAATGCAGCAAAGTCCTTAAATAATGCAGCAGAGTCCTTAAATAATGCAACAAAGTAATTAAATAATGCAGCAGAGTCCTTAAATAATGCAACAAAGTCCATAAATAATGCAGAAGAGTCCTTAAATAATCCAGACAAGTCCTTAAATAATGCAGCAGAGTCCTTAAATAATGCAGCAGATTACTGAAATACCGCAGCAGGGTCCTTAAATAATGCAGCAGAGTCCTTAAATAATGCAGCAAAGTCCTTAAATAATGCAGCAGAGTCCTTAAATAATGCAGCAAAGTCCTTAAATAATGCAGCAGAGTCCTTAAATAATGCAGCAAAGTCCTTAAATAATGCAACAAAGTCCTTAAATAATGCAGAAGAGTCCTTAAATAATGCAACAAAGTCCTTAAATAATGCAGCAGAGTCCTTAAATAATGCAACAAAGTACTTAAATAATGCAGCAGAGTCCTTAAGTACCGTATCAGAGTCCTTAAATAAAGCAGCAAAGTCCTTAAATAATGCAGCAGAGTCCTTAAATAATGCAGCAAAGTCATTAAATAATGCTGCAGAGTACTTAAATTCCGCAGCAAAGTCCTTAAATAATGCAGCAGAGTCCTTAAATAATGCTGCAAAGTCCTTAAATAATGCAACAAAGTCCTTAAATAATGCAGAAGAGTCCTTAAATAATGCAACAAAGTCCTTAAATAATGCAGCAGAGTCCTTAAATAATGCAACAAAGTACTTAAATAATGCAGCAGAGTCCTTAAGTACCGTAACAGAGTCCTTAAATAATGCAGCAAAGTCCTTAAATAATGCAGCAGATTACTGAAATACCACAGCAGGGTCCTTAAATAATGCAGCAGAGTCCTTAAATAATGCAACAAAGTCCTTAAATAATGCAGCAGAGTCCTTAAATAATGCAACAAAGTCCTTAAAAAATGCAGCAGAATCCTTAAATAATGCAGCAAATTCCTTAAATAATGCAGCAGAGTCCTTAAATAATCCAGCCAAGTCTTTAAATAATGCAGCAGAGTACTTACATAATGCAGCAGAGTCCTTAAATAATGCAGCAAAGTCCTTAAATAATGCAACAAAGTCCTTAAATAATGCAGAAGATTATTTAAATAATGCAGCAGAGTACTGAAATACCGCAGCAGGGTCCTTAAATAATGCAGCAGAGTCCTTAAATAATGCAACAAAGTCCTTAAATAATGCAGTAGATTACTAAAATACCGCAGCAGGGTCCTTAAATAATGCAGCAGAGTCCTTAAATAATGCAACAAAGTACTTAAATAATGCAGCAGAGTCCTTAAATAATGCAACAAAGTCCTTAAATAATGCAGCAAAGTCCTTAAATAATGCAGCAGTCCTTAAATAATGCAACAAAGTCCTTAAATAATGCAGCATAGTCCTTAAATAATGCTGCAAAGTCCTTAAATAATGCAGCACAGTCCTTAAATAATCCAGCCAAGTCCTTAAATAATGCAGCAAATTCCTTAAATAATGCAGCAAAGTCTTTAAATAATGCAATAAAGTCCATAAATAATGCAGCAAAGTCCTTAAATAATGCAGCAGAGTACTGAAATACCGCAGCAGGGTCCTTAAATAATGCAGCAGAGTCCTTAAATAATGCAGCAGAGTCCTTAAATAATGCAACAAAGTCCTTAAATGATGCAGCAGAGTCCTTAAATAATGCAGCAAAGTCCTTAAATAATGCAGCAGAGTCCTTAAATAATGCAAAAAAGTAATTAAATAATGCAGCAGAGTCCTTAAATAATGCAACAAAGTCCATAAATAATGCAGAAGAGTCCTTAAATAATGCAGCAGAGTCCTTAAATAATGCAGCAGAGTCCTTAAATAATGCAGCAGATTACTGAAATACCGCAGCAGGGTCCTTAAATAATGCAGCAGAGTCCTTAAATAATGCAACAAAGTCCTTAAATAATGCAGCAGAGTCCTTAAATAATGCAACAAAGTCCTTAAATAATGCAGCAGAGTCCTTAAATAATGCAAGAAAGTCCTTAAATAATGCAGCAGAGTCCTTAAATAATGCAGCAAAGTCCTTAAATAATGCAGAAGAGTCCTTAAATAATGCAATAAAGTCCTTAAATAATGCGGCAAAGTCCTTAAATAATCCAGCCAAGTCCTTAAATAATGCAGCAGAGTCCTTAAATAATGCAGCAAAGTCCTTAAATGATGCAGCAGAGTCCTTAAATAATGCAGCAAAGTCCTTAAATAATCCAGCCAAGTCCTTAAATAATGCAGCAGAGTCCTTAAATAATGCAGCAAAGTCCTTAAATAATGCAGCAGAGTCCTTAAATAATGCAACAAAGTAATTAAATAATGCAGCAGAGTCCTTAAATAATGCAACAAAGTCCATAAATAATGCAGAAGAGTCCTTAAATGATCCAGACAAGTCCTTAAATAATGCAGCAGAGTCCTTAAATAATGCAGCAGATTAATGAAATACCGCAGCAGGGTCCTTAAATAATGCAGCAGAGTCCTTAAATAATGCAGCAAAGTCCTTAAATAATGCAGCAGAGTCCTTAAGTACCGTATCAGAGTCCTTAAATAAAGCAGCAAAGTCCTTAAATAATGCAGCAGAGTCCTTAAATAATGCAGCAAAGTCATTAAATAATGCTGCAGAGTACTTAAATTCCGCAGCAAAGTCCTTAAATAATGCAGCAGATTACTGAAATACCACAGCAGGGTCCTTAAATAATGCAGCAGAGTCCTTAAATAATGCAACAAAGTCCTTAAATAATGCAACAAAGTCCTTAAATAATGCAGCAGAGTCCTTAAATAATGCAACAAAGTCCTTAAAAAATGCAGCAGAATCCTTAAATAATGCAGCAAATTCCTTAAATAATGCAGCAGAGTCCTTAAATAATCCAGCCAAGTCTTTAAATAATGCAGCAGAGTACTTAAATAATGCAGCAGAGTCCTTAAATAATGCAGCAAAGTCCTTAAATAATGCAACAAAGTCCTTAAATAATGCAGAAGAGTCCTTAAATAATGCAGCAGAGTACTGAAATACCGCAGCAGGGTCCTTAAATAATGCAGCAGAGTCCTTAAATAATGCAACAAAGTCCTTAAATAATGCAGTAGATTACTAAAATACCGCAGCAGGGTCCTTAAATAATGCAGCAGAGTCCTTAAATAATGCAACAAAGTCCTTAAATAATGCAGCAGAGTCCTTAAATAATGCAACAAAGTCCTTAAATAATGCAGTAAAGTCCTTAAATAATGCAGCAGTCCTTAAATAATGCAACAAAGTCCTTAAATAATGCAGCAGAGTCCTTAAATAATGCTGCAAAGTCCTTAAATAATGCAGCACAGTCCTTAAATAATCCAGCCAAGTCCTTAAATAATGCAGCAAATTCCTTAAATAATGCAGCAAAGTCTTTAAATAATGCAATAAAGTCCATAAATAATGCAGCAAAGTCCTTAAATAATGCAGCAGAGTACTGAAATACCGCAGCAGGGTCCTTAAATAATGCAGCAGAGTCCTTAAATAATGCAACAAAGTCCTTAAATAATGCAGTAGATTACTGAAATACCGCAGCAGGGTCCTTAAATAATGCAGCAGAGTCCTTAAATAATGCAACAAAGTCCTTAAATAATGCAGCAAAGTCCTTAAATAATGCAGCAGTCCTTAAATAATGCAACAAAGTCCTTAAATAATGCAGTAGATTACTGAAATACCGCAGCAGGGTCCTTAAATAATGCAGCAGAGTCCTTAAATAATGCAACAAAGTCCTTAAATAATGCAGCAAAGTCCTTAAATAATGCAGCAGTCCTTAAATAATGCAACAAAGTCCTTAAATAATGCAGCATAGTCCTTAAATAATGCTGCAAAGTCCTTAAATAATGCAGCACAGTCCTTAAATAATCCAGCCAAGTCCTTAAATAATGCAGCAAATTCCTTAAATAATGCAGCAAAGTCTTTAAATAATGCAATAAAGTCCATAAATAATGCAGCAAAGTCCTTAAATAATGCAGCAGAGTACTGAAATACCGCAGCAGGGTCCTTAAATAATGCAGCAGAGTCCTTAAATAATGCAACAAAGTCCTTAAATAATGCAGTAGATTACTGAAATACCGCAGCAGGGTCCTTAAATAATGCAGCAGAGTCCTTAAATAATGCAACAAAGTCCTTAAATAATGCAGCAGAGTCCTTACATAATGCAACATAGTCCTTAAATAATGCAGCAAAGTCCTTAAATAATGCAGCAGAGTCCTTAAATAATGCAAGAAAGTCCTTAAATAATGCAGCAGAGTCCTTAAATAATGCAGAAGAGTCCTTAAATAATGCAATAAAGTCCTTAAATAATGCAGCAAAGTCCTTAAATAATCCAGCCAAGTCCTTAAATAATGCAGCAGAGTCCTTAAATAATGCAGCAAAGTCCTTAAATGATGCAGCAGAGTCCTTAAATAATGCAGCAAAGTCCTTAAATAATCCAGCCAAGTCCTTAAATAATGCAGCAGAGTCCTTAAATAATGCAGCAAAGTCCTTAAATAATGCAGCAGAGTCCTTAAATAATGCAACAAAGTAATTAAATAATGCAGCAGAGTCCTTAAATAATGCAACAAAGTCCATAAATAATGCAGAAGAGTCCTTAAATAATCCAGACAAGTCCTTAAATAATGCAGCAGAGTCCTTAAATAATGCAGCAGATTACTGAAATACCGCAGCAGGGTCCTTAAATAATGCAGCAGAGTCCTTAAATAATGCAACAAAGTCCTTAAATAATGCAGTAGATTACTGAAATACCGCAGCAGGGTCCTTAAATAATGCAGCAGAGTCCTTAAATAATGCAACAAAGTCCTTAAATAATGCAGCAGAGTCCTTACATAATGCAACATAGTCCTTAAATAATGCAGCAAAGTCCTTAAATAATGCAGCAGAGTCCTTAAATAATGCAAGAAAGTCCTTAAATAATGCAGCAGAGTCCTTAAATAATGCAGCAAAGTCCTTAAATAATGCAGAAGAGTCCTTAAATAATGCAATAAAGTCCTTAAATAATGCAGCAAAGTCCTTAAATAATCCAGCCAAGTCCTTAAATAATGCAGCAGAGTCCTTAAATAATGCAGCAAAGTCCTTAAATGATGCAGCAGAGTCCTTAAATAATGCAGCAAAGTCCTTAAATAATCCAGCCAAGTCCTTAAATAATGCAGCAGAGTCCTTAAATAATGCAGCAAAGTCCTTAAATAATGCAGCAGAGTCCTTAAATAATGCAACAAAGTAATTAAATAATGCAGCAGAGTCCTTAAATAATGCAACAAAGTCCATAAATAATGCAGAAGAGTCCTTAAATAATCCAGACAAGTCCTTAAATAATGCAGCAGAGTCCTTAAATAATGCAGCAGATTACTGAAATACCGCAGCAGGGTCCTTAAATAATGCAGCAGAGTCCTTAAATAATGCAGCAAAGTCCTTAAATAATGCAGCAGAGTCCTTAAATAATGCAGCAAAGTCCTTAAATAATGCAGCAGAGTCCTTAAATAATGCAGCAAAGTCCTTAAATAATGCAACAAAGTCCTTAAATAATGCAGAAGAGTCCTTAAATAATGCAACAAAGTCCTTAAATAATGCAGCAGAGTCCTTAAATAATGCAACAAAGTACTTAAATAATGCAGCAGAGTCCTTAAGTACCGTATCAGAGTCCTTAAATAAAGCAGCAAAGTCCTTAAATAATGCAGCAGAGTCCTTAAATAATGCAGCAAAGTCATTAAATAATGCTGCAGAGTACTTAAATTCCGCAGCAAAGTCCTTAAATAATGCAGCAGAGTCCTTAAATAATGCTGCAAAGTCCTTAAATAATGCAACAAAGTCCTTAAATAATGCAGAAGAGTCCTTAAATAATGCAACAAAGTCCTTAAATAATGCAGCAGAGTCCTTAAATAATGCAACAAAGTACTTAAATAATGCAGCAGAGTCCTTAAGTACCGTAACAGAGTCCTTAAATAATGCAGCAAAGTCCTTAAATAATGCAGCAGATTACTGAAATACCACAGCAGGGTCCTTAAATAATGCAGCAGAGTCCTTAAATAATGCAACAAAGTCCTTAAATAATGCAGCAGAGTCCTTAAATAATGCAACAAAGTCCTTAAAAAATGCAGCAGAATCCTTAAATAATGCAGCAAATTCCTTAAATAATGCAGCAGAGTCCTTAAATAATCCAGCCAAGTCTTTAAATAATGCAGCAGAGTACTTACATAATGCAGCAGAGTCCTTAAATAATGCAGCAAAGTCCTTAAATAATGCAACAAAGTCCTTAAATAATGCAGAAGATTATTTAAATAATGCAGCAGAGTACTGAAATACCGCAGCAGGGTCCTTAAATAATGCAGCAGAGTCCTTAAATAATGCAACAAAGTCCTTAAATAATGCAGTAGATTACTAAAATACCGCAGCAGGGTCCTTAAATAATGCAGCAGAGTCCTTAAATAATGCAACAAAGTACTTAAATAATGCAGCAGAGTCCTTAAATAATGCAACAAAGTCCTTAAATAATGCAGCAAAGTCCTTAAATAATGCAGCAGTCCTTAAATAATGCAACAAAGTCCTTAAATAATGCAGCATAGTCCTTAAATAATGCTGCAAAGTCCTTAAATAATGCAGCACAGTCCTTAAATAATCCAGCCAAGTCCTTAAATAATGCAACAAATTCCTTAAATAATGCAGCAAAGTCTTTAAATAATGCAATAAAGTCCATAAATAATGCAGCAAAGTCCTTAAATAATGCAGCAGAGTCCTTAAATAATGCAGCAAAGTCCTTAAATAATGCAACAAAGTCCTTAAATAATGCAGAAGAGTCCTTAAATAATGCAGCAGAGTACTGAAATACCGCAGCAGGGTCCTTAAATAATGCAGCAGAGTCCTTAAATAATGCAACAAAGTCCTTAAATAATGCAGTAGATTACTAAAATACCGCAGCAGGGTCCTTAAATAATGCAGCAGAGTCCTTAAATAATGCAACAAAGTCCTTAAATAATGCAGCAGAGTCCTTAAATAATGCAACAAAGTCCTTAAATAATGCAGTAAAGTCCTTAAATAATGCAGCAGTCCTTAAATAATGCAACAAAGTCCTTAAATAATGCAGCAGAGTCCTTAAATAATGCTGCAAAGTCCTTAAATAATGCAGCACAGTCCTTAAATAATCCAGCCAAGTCCTTAAATAATGCAGCAAATTCCTTAAATAATGCAGCAAAGTCTTTAAATAATGCAATAAAGTCCATAAATAATGCAGCAAAGTCCTTAAATAATGCAACAAAGTCCTTAAATAATGCAGAAGAGTCCTTAAATAATGCAGCAGAGTACTGAAATACCGCAGCAGGGTCCTTAAATAATGCAGCAGAGTCCTTAAATAATGCAACAAAGTCCTTAAATAATGCAGTAGATTACTAAAATACCGCAGCAGGGTCCTTAAATAATGCAGCAGAGTCCTTAAATAATGCAACAAAGTCCTTAAATAATGCAGCAGAGTCCTTAAATAATGCAACAAAGTCCTTAAATAATGCAGTAAAGTCCTTAAATAATGCAGCAGTCCTTAAATAATGCAACAAAGTCCTTAAATAATGCAGCAGAGTCCTTAAATAATGCTGCAAAGTCCTTAAATAATGCAGCACAGTCCTTAAATAATCCAGCCAAGTCCTTAAATAATGCAGCAAATTCCTTAAATAATGCAGCAAAGTCTTTAAATAATGCAATAAAGTCCATAAATAATGCAGCAAAGTCCTTAAATAATGCAGCAGAGTACTGAAATACCGCAGCAGGGTCCTTAAATAATGCAGCAGAGTCCTTAAATAATGCAACAAAGTCCTTAAATAATGCAGTAGATTACTGAATTACCGCAGCAGGGTCCTTAAATAATGCAGCAGAGTCCTTAAATAATGCAACAAAGTCCTTAAATAATGCAGAAGAGTCCTTAAATAATGCAATAAAGTCCTTAAATAATGCAGCAAAGTCCTTAAATAATCCAGCCAAGTCCTTAAATAATGCAGCAGAGTCCTTAAATAATGCAGCAAAGTCCTTAAATGATGCAGCAGAGTCCTTAAATAATGCAGCAAAGTCCTTAAATAATCCAGCCAAGTCCTTAAATAATGCAGCAGAGTCCTTAAATAATGCAGCAAAGTCCTTAAATAATGCAGCAGAGTCCTTAAATAATGCAACAAAGTAATTAAATAATGCAGCAGAGTCCTTAAATAATGCAACAAAGTCCATAAATAATGCAGAAGAGTCCTTAAATAATCCAGACAAGTCCTTAAATAATGCAGCAGAGTCCTTAAATAATGCAGCAGATTACTGAAATACCGCAGCAGGGTCCTTAAATAATGCAGCAGAGTCCTTAAATAATGCAACAAAGTCCTTAAATAATGCAGTAGATTACTGAAATACCGCAGCAGGGTCCTTAAATAATGCAGCAGAGTCCTTAAATAATGCAACAAAGTCCTTAAATAATGCAGCAGAGTCCTTACATAATGCAACATAGTCCTTAAATAATGCAGCAAAGTCCTTAAATAATGCAGCAGAGTCCTTAAATAATGCAAGAAAGTCCTTAAATAATGCAGCAGAGTCCTTAAATAATGCAGCAAAGTCCTTAAATAATGCAGAAGAGTCCTTAAATAATGCAATAAAGTCCTTAAATAATGCAGCAAAGTCCTTAAATAATCCAGCCAAGTCCTTAAATAATGCAGCAGAGTCCTTAAATAATGCAGCAAAGTCCTTAAATGATGCAGCAGAGTCCTTAAATAATGCAGCAAAGTCCTTAAATAATCCAGCCAAGTCCTTAAATAATGCAGCAGAGTCCTTAAATAATGCAGCAAAGTCCTTAAATAATGCAGCAGAGTCCTTAAATAATGCAACAAAGTAATTAAATAATGCAGCAGAGTCCTTAAATAATGCAACAAAGTCCATAAATAATGCAGAAGAGTCCTTAAATAATCCAGACAAGTCCTTAAATAATGCAGCAGAGTCCTTAAATAATGCAGCAGATTACTGAAATACCGCAGCAGGGTCCTTAAATAATGCAGCAGAGTCCTTAAATAATGCAGCAAAGTCCTTAAATAATGCAGCAGAGTCCTTAAATAATGCAGCAAAGTCCTTAAATAATGCAGCAGAGTCCTTAAATAATGCAGCAAAGTCCTTAAATAATGCAACAAAGTCCTTAAATAATGCAGAAGAGTCCTTAAATAATGCAACAAAGTCCTTAAATAATGCAGCAGAGTCCTTAAATAATGCAACAAAGTACTTAAATAATGCAGCAGAGTCCTTAAGTACCGTATCAGAGTCCTTAAATAAAGCAGCAAAGTCCTTAAATAATGCAGCAGAGTCCTTAAATAATGCAGCAAAGTCATTAAATAATGCTGCAGAGTACTTAAATTCCGCAGCAAAGTCCTTAAATAATGCAGCAGAGTCCTTAAATAATGCTGCAAAGTCCTTAAATAATGCAACAAAGTCCTTAAATAATGCAGAAGAGTCCTTAAATAATGCAACAAAGTCCTTAAATAATGCAGCAGAGTCCTTAAATAATGCAACAAAGTACTTAAATAATGCAGCAGAGTCCTTAAGTACCGTAACAGAGTCCTTAAATAATGCAGCAAAGTCCTTAAATAATGCAGCAGATTACTGAAATACCACAGCAGGGTCCTTAAATAATGCAGCAGAGTCCTTAAATAATGCAACAAAGTCCTTAAATAATGCAGCAGAGTCCTTAAATAATGCAACAAAGTCCTTAAAAAATGCAGCAGAATCCTTAAATAATGCAGCAAATTCCTTAAATAATGCAGCAGAGTCCTTAAATAATCCAGCCAAGTCTTTAAATAATGCAGCAGAGTACTTACATAATGCAGCAGAGTCCTTAAATAATGCAGCAAAGTCCTTAAATAATGCAACAAAGTCCTTAAATAATGCAGAAGATTATTTAAATAATGCAGCAGAGTACTGAAATACCGCAGCAGGGTCCTTAAATAATGCAGCAGAGTCCTTAAATAATGCAACAAAGTCCTTAAATAATGCAGTAGATTACTAAAATACCGCAGCAGGGTCCTTAAATAATGCAGCAGAGTCCTTAAATAATGCAACAAAGTACTTAAATAATGCAGCAGAGTCCTTAAATAATGCAACAAAGTCCTTAAATAATGCAGCAAAGTCCTTAAATAATGCAGCAGTCCTTAAATAATGCAACAAAGTCCTTAAATAATGCAGCATAGTCCTTAAATAATGCTGCAAAGTCCTTAAATAATGCAGCACAGTCCTTAAATAATCCAGCCAAGTCCTTAAATAATGCAGCAAATTCCTTAAATAATGCAGCAAAGTCTTTAAATAATGCAATAAAGTCCATAAATAATGCAGCAAAGTCCTTAAATAATGCAGCAGAGTACTGAAATACCGCAGCAGGGTCCTTAAATAATGCAGCAGAGTCCTTAAATAATGCAGCAGAGTCCTTAAATAATGCAACAAAGTCCTTAAATAATGCAGCAGAGTCCTTAAATAATGCAGCAAATTCCTTAAATGATGCAGCAGAGTCCTTAAATAATGCAGCAAAGTCCTTAAATAATGCAGCAGAGTCCTTAAATAATGCAAAAAAGTAATTAAATAATGCAGCAGAGTCCTTAAATAATGCAACAAAGTCCATAAATAATGCAGAAGAGTCCTTAAATAATGCAGCAGAGTCCTTAAATAATGCAGCAGAGTCCTTAAATAATGCAGCAGATTACTGAAATACCGCAGCAGGGTCCTTAAATAATGCAGCAGAGTCCTTAAATAATGCAACAAAGTCCTTAAATAATGCAGCAGAGTCCTTAAATAATGCAACAAAGTCCTTAAATAATGCAGCAGAGTCCTTAAATAATGCAAGAAAGTCCTTAAATAATGCAGCAGAGTCCTTAAATAATGCAGCAAAGTCCTTAAATAATGCAGAAGAGTCCTTAAATAATGCAATAAAGTCCTTAAATAATGCGGCAAAGTCCTTAAATAATCCAGCCAAGTCCTTAAATAATGCAGCAGAGTCCTTAAATAATGCAGCAAAGTCCTTAAATGATGCAGCAGAGTCCTTAAATAATGCAGCAAAGTCCTTAAATAATCCAGCCAAGTCCTTAAATAATGCAGCAGAGTCCTTAAATAATGCAGCAAAGTCCTTAAATAATGCAGCAGAGTCCTTAAATAATGCAACAAAGTAATTAAATAATGCAGCAGAGTCCTTAAATAATGCAACAAAGTCCATAAATAATGCAGAAGAGTCCTTAAATGATCCAGACAAGTCCTTAAATAATGCAGCAGAGTCCTTAAATAATGCAGCAGATTAATGAAATACCGCAGCAGGGTCCTTAAATAATGCAGCAGAGTCCTTAAATAATGCAGCAAAGTCCTTAAATAATGCAGCAGAGTCCTTAAGTACCGTATCAGAGTCCTTAAATAAAGCAGCAAAGTCCTTAAATAATGCAGCAGAGTCCTTAAATAATGCAGCAAAGTCATTAAATAATGCTGCAGAGTACTTAAATTCCGCAGCAAAGTCCTTAAATAATGCAGCAGATTACTGAAATACCACAGCAGGGTCCTTAAATAATGCAGCAGAGTCCTTAAATAATGCAACAAAGTCCTTAAATAATGCAACAAAGTCCTTAAATAATGCAGCAGAGTCCTTAAATAATGCAACAAAGTCCTTAAAAAATGCAGCAGAATCCTTAAATAATGCAGCAAATTCCTTAAATAATGCAGCAGAGTCCTTAAATAATCCAGCCAAGTCTTTAAATAATGCAGCAGAGTACTTAAATAATGCAGCAAAGTCCTTAAATAATGCAGCAGAGTCCTTAAATAATGCAACAAAGTAATTAAATAATGCAGCAGAGTCCTTAAATAATGCAACAAAGTCCATAAATAATGCAGAAGAGTCCTTAAATAATCCAGACAAGTCCTTAAATAATGCAGCAGAGTCCTTAAATAATGCAGCAGATTACTGAAATACCGCAGCAGGGTCCTTAAATAATGCAGCAGAGTCCTTAAATAATGCAACAAAGTCCTTAAATAATGCAGTAGATTACTGAAATACCGCAGCAGGGTCCTTAAATAATGCAGCAGAGTCCTTAAATAATGCAACAAAGTCCTTAAATAATGCAGCAGAGTCCTTACATAATGCAACATAGTCCTTAAATAATGCAGCAAAGTCCTTAAATAATGCAGCAGAGTCCTTAAATAATGCAAGAAAGTCCTTAAATAATGCAGCAGAGTCCTTAAATAATGCAGCAAAGTCCTTAAATAATGCAGAAGAGTCCTTAAATAATGCAATAAAGTCCTTAAATAATGCAGCAAAGTCCTTAAATAATCCAGCCAAGTCCTTAAATAATGCAGCAGAGTCCTTAAATAATGCAGCAAAGTCCTTAAATGATGCAGCAGAGTCCTTAAATAATGCAGCAAAGTCCTTAAATAATCCAGCCAAGTCCTTAAATAATGCAGCAGAGTCCTTAAATAATGCAGCAAAGTCCTTAAATAATGCAGCAGAGTCCTTAAATAATGCAACAAAGTAATTAAATAATGCAGCAGAGTCCTTAAATAATGCAACAAAGTCCATAAATAATGCAGAAGAGTCCTTAAATAATCCAGACAAGTCCTTAAATAATGCAGCAGAGTCCTTAAATAATGCAGCAGATTACTGAAATACCGCAGCAGGGTCCTTAAATAATGCAGCAGAGTCCTTAAATAATGCAGCAAAGTCCTTAAATAATGCAGCAGAGTCCTTAAATAATGCAGCAAAGTCCTTAAATAATGCAGCAGAGTCCTTAAATAATGCAGCAAAGTCCTTAAATAATGCAACAAAGTCCTTAAATAATGCAGAAGAGTCCTTAAATAATGCAACAAAGTCCTTAAATAATGCAGCAGAGTCCTTAAGTACCGTATCAGAGTCCTTAAATAAAGCAGCAAAGTCCTTAAATAATGCAGCAGAGTCCTTAAATAATGCAGCAAAGTCATTAAATAATGCTGCAGAGTACTTAAATTCCGCAGCAAAGTCCTTAAATAATGCAGCAGAGTCCTTAAATAATGCTGCAAAGTCCTTAAATAATGCAACAAAGTCCTTAAATAATGCAGAAGAGTCCTTAAATAATGCAACAAAGTCCTTAAATAATGCAGCAGAGTCCTTAAATAATGCAACAAAGTACTTAAATAATGCAGCAGAGTCCTTAAGTACCGTAACAGAGTCCTTAAATAATGCAGCAAAGTCCTTAAATAATGCAGCAGATTACTGAAATACCACAGCAGGGTCCTTAAATAATGCAGCAGAGTCCTTAAATAATGCAACAAAGTCCTTAAATAATGCAGCAGAGTCCTTAAATAATGCAACAAAGTCCTTAAAAAATGCAGCAGAATCCTTAAATAATGCAGCAAATTCCTTAAATAATGCAGCAGAGTCCTTAAATAATCCAGCCAAGTCTTTAAATAATGCAGCAGAGTACTTACATAATGCAGCAGAGTCCTTAAATAATGCAGCAAAGTCCTTAAATAATGCAACAAAGTCCTTAAATAATGCAGAAGATTATTTAAATAATGCAGCAGAGTACTGAAATACCGCAGCAGGGTCCTTAAATAATGCAGCAGAGTCCTTAAATAATGCAACAAAGTCCTTAAATAATGCAGTAGATTACTAAAATACCGCAGCAGGGTCCTTAAATAATGCAGCAGAGTCCTTAAATAATGCAACAAAGTACTTAAATAATGCAGCAGAGTCCTTAAATAATGCAACAAAGTCCTTAAATAATGCAGCAAAGTCCTTAAATAATGCAGCAGTCCTTAAATAATGCAACAAAGTCCTTAAATAATGCAGCATAGTCCTTAAATAATGCTGCAAAGTCCTTAAATAATGCAGCACAGTCCTTAAATAATCCAGCCAAGTCCTTAAATAATGCAGCAAATTCCTTAAATAATGCAGCAAAGTCTTTAAATAATGCAATAAAGTCCATAAATAATGCAGCAAAGTCCTTAAATAATGCTGCAGAGTACTGAAATACCGCAGCAGGGTCCTTAAATAATGCAGCAGAGTCCTTAAATAATGCAGCAGAGTCCTTAAATAATGCAACAAAGTCCTTAAATAATGCAGCAGAGTCCTTAAATAATGCAGCAAATTCCTTAAATGATGCAGCAGAGTCCTTAAATAATGCAGCAAAGTCCTTAAATAATGCAGCAGAGTCCTTAAATAATGCAAAAAAGTAATTAAATAATGCAGCAGAGTCCTTAAATAATGCAACAAAGTCCATAAATAATGCAGAAGAGTCCTTAAATAATGCAGCAGAGTCCTTAAATAATGCAGCAGAGTCCTTAAATAATGCAGCAGATTACTGAAATACCGCAGCAGGGTCCTTAAATAATGCAGCAGAGTCCTTAAATAATGCAACAAAGTCCTTAAATAATGCAGCAGAGTCCTTAAATAATGCAACAAAGTCCTTAAATAATGCAGCAGAGTCCTTAAATAATGCAAGAAAGTCCTTAAATAATGCAGCAGAGTCCTTAAATAATGCAGCAAAGTCCTTAAATAATGCAGAAGAGTCCTTAAATAATGCAATAAAGTCCTTAAATAATGCGGCAAAGTCCTTAAATAATCCAGCCAAGTCCTTAAATAATGCAGCAGAGTCCTTAAATAATGCAGCAAAGTCCTTAAATGATGCAGCAGAGTCCTTAAATAATGCAGCAAAGTCCTTAAATAATCCAGCCAAGTCCTTAAATAATGCAGCAGAGTCCTTAAATAATGCAGCAAAGTCCTTAAATAATGCAGCAGAGTCCTTAAATAATGCAACAAAGTAATTAAATAATGCAGCAGAGTCCTTAAATAATGCAACAAAGTCCATAAATAATGCAGAAGAGTCCTTAAATGATCCAGACAAGTCCTTAAATAATGCAGCAGAGTCCTTAAATAATGCAGCAGATTAATGAAATACCGCAGCAGGGTCCTTAAATAATGCAGCAGAGTCCTTAAATAATGCAGCAAAGTCCTTAAATAATGCAGCAGAGTCCTTAAGTACCGTATCAGAGTCCTTAAATAAAGCAGCAAAGTCCTTAAATAATGCAGCAGAGTCCTTAAATAATGCAGCAAAGTCATTAAATAATGCTGCAGAGTACTTAAATTCCGCAGCAAAGTCCTTAAATAATGCAGCAGATTACTGAAATACCACAGCAGGGTCCTTAAATAATGCAGCAGAGTCCTTAAATAATGCAACAAAGTCCTTAAATAATGCAACAAAGTCCTTAAATAATGCAGCAGAGTCCTTAAATAATGCAACAAAGTCCTTAAAAAATGCAGCAGAATCCTTAAATAATGCAGCAAATTCCTTAAATAATGCAGCAGAGTCCTTAAATAATCCAGCCAAGTCTTTAAATAATGCAGCAGAGTACTTAAATAATGCAGCAGAGTCCTTAAATAATGCAGCAAAGTCCTTAAATAATGCAACAAAGTCCTTAAATAATGCAGAAGAGTCCTTAAATAATGCAGCAGAGTACTGAAATACCGCAGCAGGGTCCTTAAATAATGCAGCAGAGTCCTTAAATAATGCAACAAAGTCCTTAAATAATGCAGTAGATTACTAAAATACCGCAGCAGGGTCCTTAAATAATGCAGCAGAGTCCTTAAATAATGCAACAAAGTCCTTAAATAATGCAGCAGAGTCCTTAAATAATGCAACAAAGTCCTTAAATAATGCAGTAAAGTCCTTAAATAATGCAGCAGTCCTTAAATAATGCAACAAAGTCCTTAAATAATGCAGCAGAGTCCTTAAATAATGCTGCAAAGTCCTTAAATAATGCAGCACAGTCCTTAAATAATCCAGCCAAGTCCTTAAATAATGCAGCAAATTCCTTAAATAATGCAGCAAAGTCTTTAAATAATGCAATAAAGTCCATAAATAATGCAGCAAAGTCCTTAAATAATGCAGCAGAGTACTGAAATACCGCAGCAGGGTCCTTAAATAATGCAGCAGAGTCCTTAAATAATGCAACAAAGTCCTTAAATAATGCAGTAGATTACTGAAATACCGCAGCAGGGTCCTTAAATAATGCAGCAGAGTCCTTAAATAATGCAACAAAGTCCTTAAATAATGCAGCAAAGTCCTTAAATAATGCAGCAGTCCTTAAATAATGCAACAAAGTCCTTAAATAATGCAGTAGATTACTGAAATACCGCAGCAGGGTCCTTAAATAATGCAGCAGAGTCCTTAAATAATGCAACAAAGTCCTTAAATAATGCAGCAAAGTCCTTAAATAATGCAGCAGTCCTTAAATAATGCAACAAAGTCCTTAAATAATGCAGCATAGTCCTTAAATAATGCTGCAAAGTCCTTAAATAATGCAGCACAGTCCTTAAATAATCCAGCCAAGTCCTTAAATAATGCAGCAAATTCCTTAAATAATGCAGCAAAGTCTTTAAATAATGCAATAAAGTCCATAAATAATGCAGCAAAGTCCTTAAATAATGCAGCAGAGTACTGAAATACCGCAGCAGGGTCCTTAAATAATGCAGCAGAGTCCTTAAATAATGCAACAAAGTCCTTAAATAATGCAGTAGATTACTGAAATACCGCAGCAGGGTCCTTAAATAATGCAGCAGAGTCCTTAAATAATGCAACAAAGTCCTTAAATAATGCAGCAGAGTCCTTACATAATGCAACATAGTCCTTAAATAATGCAGCAAAGTCCTTAAATAATGCAGCAGAGTCCTTAAATAATGCAAGAAAGTCCTTAAATAATGCAGCAGAGTCCTTAAATAATGCAGAAGAGTCCTTAAATAATGCAATAAAGTCCTTAAATAATGCAGCAAAGTCCTTAAATAATCCAGCCAAGTCCTTAAATAATGCAGCAGAGTCCTTAAATAATGCAGCAAAGTCCTTAAATGATGCAGCAGAGTCCTTAAATAATGCAGCAAAGTCCTTAAATAATCCAGCCAAGTCCTTAAATAATGCAGCAGAGTCCTTAAATAATGCAGCAAAGTCCTTAAATAATGCAGCAGAGTCCTTAAATAATGCAACAAAGTAATTAAATAATGCAGCAGAGTCCTTAAATAATGCAACAAAGTCCATAAATAATGCAGAAGAGTCCTTAAATAATCCAGACAAGTCCTTAAATAATGCAGCAGAGTCCTTAAATAATGCAGCAGATTACTGAAATACCGCAGCAGGGTCCTTAAATAATGCAGCAGAGTCCTTAAATAATGCAACAAAGTCCTTAAATAATGCAGTAGATTACTGAAATACCGCAGCAGGGTCCTTAAATAATGCAGCAGAGTCCTTAAATAATGCAACAAAGTCCTTAAATAATGCAGCAGAGTCCTTACATAATGCAACATAGTCCTTAAATAATGCAGCAAAGTCCTTAAATAATGCAGCAGAGTCCTTAAATAATGCAAGAAAGTCCTTAAATAATGCAGCAGAGTCCTTAAATAATGCAGCAAAGTCCTTAAATAATGCAGAAGAGTGCTTAAATAATGCAATAAAGTCCTTAAATAATGCAGCAAAGTCCTTAAATAATCCAGCCAAGTCCTTAAATAATGCAGCAGAGTCCTTAAATAATGCAGCAAAGTCCTTAAATGATGCAGCAGAGTCCTTAAATAATGCAGCAAAGTCCTTAAATAATCCAGCCAAGTCCTTAAATAATGCAGCAGAGTCCTTAAATAATGCAGCAAAGTCCTTAAATAATGCAGCAGAGTCCTTAAATAATGCAACAAAGTAATTAAATAATGCAGCAGAGTCCTTAAATAATGCAACAAAGTCCATAAATAATGCAGAAGAGTCCTTAAATAATCCAGACAAGTCCTTAAATAATGCAGCAGAGTCCTTAAATAATTCAGCAGATTACTGAAATACCGCAGCAGGGTCCTTAAATAATGCAGCAGAGTCCTTAAATAATGCAGCAAAGTCCTTAAATAATGCAGCAGAGTCCTTAAATAATGCAGCAAAGTCCTTAAATAATGCAGCAGAGTCCTTAAATAATGCAGCAAAGTCCTTAAATAATGCAACAAAGTCCTTAAATAATGCAGAAGAGTCCTTAAATAATGCAACAAAGTCCTTAAATAATGCAGCAGAGTCCTTAAATAATGCAACAAAGTACTTAAATAATGCAGCAGAGTCCTTAAGTACCGTATCAGAGTCCTTAAATAAAGCAGCAAAGTCCTTAAATAATGCAGCAGAGTCCTTAAATAATGCAGCAAAGTCATTAAATAATGCTGCAGAGTACTTAAATTCCGCAGCAAAGTCCTTAAATAATGCAGCAGAGTCCTTAAATAATGCTGCAAAGTCCTTAAATAATGCAACAAAGTCCTTAAATAATGCAGAAGAGTCCTTAAATAATGCAACAAAGTCCTTAAATAATGCAGCAGAGTCCTTAAATAATGCAACAAAGTACTTAAATAATGCAGCAGAGTCCTTAAGTACCGTACACAGAGTCCTTAAATAATGCAGCAAAGTCCTTAAATAATGCAGCAGATTACTGAAATACCACAGCAGGGTCCTTAAATAATGCAGCAGAGTCCTTAAATAATGCAACAAAGTCCTTAAATAATGCAGCAGAGTCCTTAAATAATGCAACAAAGTCCTTAAAAAATGCAGCAGAATCCTTAAATAATGCAGCAAATTCCTTAAATAATGCAGCAGAGTCCTTAAATAATCCAGCCAAGTCTTTAAATAATGCAGCAGAGTACTTACATAATGCAGCAGAGTCCTTAAATAATGCAGCAAAGTCCTTAAATAATGCAACAAAGTCCTTAAATAATGCAGAAGATTATTTAAATAATGCAGCAGAGTACTGAAATACCGCAGCAGGGTCCTTAAATAATGCAGCAGAGTCCTTAAATAATGCAACAAAGTCCTTAAATAATGCAGTAGATTACTAAAATACCGCAGCAGGGTCCTTAAATAATGCAGCAGAGTCCTTAAATAATGCAACAAAGTACTTAAATAATGCAGCAGAGTCCTTAAATAATGCAACAAAGTCCTTAAATAATGCAGCAAAGTCCTTAAATAATGCAGCAGTCCTTAAATAATGCAACAAAGTCCTTAAATAATGCAGCATAGTCCTTAAATAATGCTGCAAAGTCCTTAAATAATGCAGCACAGTCCTTAAATAATCCAGCCAAGTCCTTAAATAATGCAGCAAATTCCTTAAATAATGCAGCAAAGTCTTTAAATAATGCAATAAAGTCCATAAATAATGCAGCAAAGTCCTTAAATAATGCAGCAGAGTCCTTAAATAATGCAGCAAAGTCCTTAAATAATGCAACAAAGTCCTTAAATAATGCAGAAGAGTCCTTAAATAATGCAGCAGAGTACTGAAATACCGCAGCAGGGTCCTTAAATAATGCAGCAGAGTCCTTAAATAATGCAACAAAGTCCTTAAATAATGCAGTAGATTACTAAAATACCGCAGCAGGGTCCTTAAATAATGCAGCAGAGTCCTTAAATAATGCAACAAAGTCCTTAAATAATGCAGCAGAGTCCTTAAATAATGCAACAAAGTCCTTAAATAATGCAGTAAAGTCCTTAAATAATGCAGCAGTCCTTAAATAATGCAACAAAGTCCTTAAATAATGCAGCAGAGTCCTTAAATAATGCTGCAAAGTCCTTAAATAATGCAGCACAGTCCTTAAATAATCCAGCCAAGTCCTTAAATAATGCAGCAAATTCCTTAAATAATGCAGCAAAGTCTTTAAATAATGCAATAAAGTCCATAAATAATGCAGCAAAGTCCTTAAATAATGCAACAAAGTCCTTAAATAATGCAGAAGAGTCCTTAAATAATGCAGCAGAGTACTGAAATACCGCAGCAGGGTCCTTAAATAATGCAGCAGAGTCCTTAAATAATGCAACAAAGTCCTTAAATAATGCAGTAGATTACTAAAATACCGCAGCAGGGTCCTTAAATAATGCAGCAGAGTCCTTAAATAATGCAACAAAGTCCTTAAATAATGCAGCAGAGTCCTTAAATAATGCAACAAAGTCCTTAAATAATGCAGTAAAGTCCTTAAATAATGCAGCAGTCCTTAAATAATGCAACAAAGTCCTTAAATAATGCAGCAGAGTCCTTAAATAATGCTGCAAAGTCCTTAAATAATGCAGCACAGTCCTTAAATAATCCAGCCAAGTCCTTAAATAATGCAGCAAATTCCTTAAATAATGCAGCAAAGTCTTTAAATAATGCAATAAAGTCCATAAATAATGCAGCAAAGTCCTTAAATAATGCAGCAGAGTACTGAAATACCGCAGCAGGGTCCTTAAATAATGCAGCAGAGTCCTTAAATAATGCAACAAAGTCCTTAAATAATGCAGTAGATTACTGAATTACCGCAGCAGGGTCCTTAAATAATGCAGCAGAGTCCTTAAATAATGCAACAAAGTCCTTAAATAATGCAGAAGAGTCCTTAAATAATGCAATAAAGTCCTTAAATAATGCAGCAAAGTCCTTAAATAATCCAGCCAAGTCCTTAAATAATGCAGCAGAGTCCTTAAATAATGCAGCAAAGTCCTTAAATGATGCAGCAGAGTCCTTAAATAATGCAGCAAAGTCCTTAAATAATCCAGCCAAGTCCTTAAATAATGCAGCAGAGTCCTTAAATAATGCAGCAAAGTCCTTAAATAATGCAGCAGAGTCCTTAAATAATGCAACAAAGTAATTAAATAATGCAGCAGAGTCCTTAAATAATGCAACAAAGTCCATAAATAATGCAGAAGAGTCCTTAAATAATCCAGACAAGTCCTTAAATAATGCAGCAGAGTCCTTAAATAATGCAGCAGATTACTGAAATACCGCAGCAGGGTCCTTAAATAATGCAGCAGAGTCCTTAAATAATGCAACAAAGTCCTTAAATAATGCAGTAGATTACTGAAATACCGCAGCAGGGTCCTTAAATAATGCAGCAGAGTCCTTAAATAATGCAACAAAGTCCTTAAATAATGCAGCAGAGTCCTTACATAATGCAACATAGTCCTTAAATAATGCAGCAAAGTCCTTAAATAATGCAGCAGAGTCCTTAAATAATGCAAGAAAGTCCTTAAATAATGCAGCAGAGTCCTTAAATAATGCAGCAAAGTCCTTAAATAATGCAGAAGAGTCCTTAAATAATGCAATAAAGTCCTTAAATAATGCAGCAAAGTCCTTAAATAATCCAGCCAAGTCCTTAAATAATGCAGCAGAGTCCTTAAATAATGCAGCAAAGTCCTTAAATGATGCAGCAGAGTCCTTAAATAATGGAGCAAAGTCCTTAAATAATCCAGCCAAGTCCTTAAATAATGCAGCAGAGTCCTTAAATAATGCAGCAAAGTCCTTAAATAATGCAGCAGAGTCCTTAAATAATGCAACAAAGTAATTAAATAATGCAGCAGAGTCCTTAAATAATGCAACAAAGTCCATAAATAATGCAGAAGAGTCCTTAAATAATCCAGACAAGTCCTTAAATAATGCAGCAGAGTCCTTAAATAATGCAGCAGATTACTGAAATACCGCAGCAGGGTCCTTAAATAATGCAGCAGAGTCCTTAAATAATGCAGCAAAGTCCTTAAATAATGCAGCAGAGTCCTTAAATAATGCAGCAAAGTCCTTAAATAATGCAGCAGAGTCCTTAAATAATGCAGCAAAGTCCTTAAATAATGCAACAAAGTCCTTAAATAATGCAGAAGAGTCCTTAAATAATGCAACAAAGTCCTTAAATAATGCAGCAGAGTCCTTAAATAATGCAACAAAGTACTTAAATAATGCAGCAGAGTCCTTAAGTACCGTATCAGAGTCCTTAAATAAAGCAGCAAAGTCCTTAAATAATGCAGCAGAGTCCTTAAATAATGCAGCAAAGTCATTAAATAATGCTGCAGAGTACTTAAATTCCGCAGCAAAGTCCTTAAATAATGCAGCAGAGTCCTTAAATAATGCTGCAAAGTCCTTAAATAATGCAACAAAGTCCTTAAATAATGCAGAAGAGTCCTTAAATAATGCAACAAAGTCCTTAAATAATGCAGCAGAGTCCTTAAATAATGCAACAAAGTACTTAAATAATGCAGCAGAGTCCTTAAGTACCGTAACAGAGTCCTTAAATAATGCAGCAAAGTCCTTAAATAATGCAGCAGATTACTGAAATACCACAGCAGGGTCCTTAAATAATGCAGCAGAGTCCTTAAATAATGCAACAAAGTCCTTAAATAATGCAGCAGAGTCCTTAAATAATGCAACAAAGTCCTTAAAAAATGCAGCAGAATCCTTAAATAATGCAGCAAATTCCTTAAATAATGCAGCAGAGTCCTTAAATAATCCAGCCAAGTCTTTAAATAATGCAGCAGAGTACTTACATAATGCAGCAGAGTCCTTAAATAATGCAGCAAAGTCCTTAAATAATGCAACAAAGTCCTTAAATAATGCAGAAGATTATTTAAATAATGCAGCAGAGTACTGAAATACCGCAGCAGGGTCCTTAAATAATGCAGCAGAGTCCTTAAATAATGCAACAAAGTCCTTAAATAATGCAGTAGATTACTAAAATACCGCAGCAGGGTCCTTAAATAATGCAGCAGAGTCCTTAAATAATGCAACAAAGTACTTAAATAATGCAGCAGAGTCCTTAAATAATGCAACAAAGTCCTTAAATAATGCAGCAAAGTCCTTAAATAATGCAGCAGTCCTTAAATAATGCAACAAAGTCCTTAAATAATGCAGCATAGTCCTTAAATAATGCTGCAAAGTCCTTAAATAATGCAGCACAGTCCTTAAATAATCCAGCCAAGTCCTTAAATAATGCAGCAAATTCCTTAAATAATGCAGCAAAGTCTTTAAATAATGCAATAAAGTCCATAAATAATGCAGCAAAGTCCTTAAATAATGCAGCAGAGTACTGAAATACCGCAGCAGGGTCCTTAAATAATGCAGCAG
Source organism: Phyllobates terribilis (assembly GCF_046119375.1). NCBI lineage: Eukaryota > Metazoa > Chordata > Amphibia > Anura > Dendrobatidae > Phyllobates > Phyllobates terribilis. Next base: position 1,914,163 of record NW_027363048.1, read on the forward strand.
AGTCCTTAAATAATGCAACAAAGTCCTTAAATAATGCAGTAGATTACTGAATTACCGCAGCAGGGTCCTTAAATAATGCAGCAGAGTCCTTAAATAATGCAACAAAGTCCTTAAATAATGCAGCAGAGTCCTTAAATAATGCAGCAAATTCCTTAAATGATGCAGCAGAGTCCTTAAATAATGCAGCAAAGTCCTTAAATAATGCAGCAGAGTCCTTAAATAATGCAAAAAAGTAATTAAATAATGCAGCAGAGTCCTTAAATAATGCAACAAAGTCCATAAATAATGCAGAAGAGTCCTTAAATAATGCAGCAGAGTCCTTAAATAATGCAGCAGAGTCCTTAAATAATGCAGCAGATTACTGAAATACCGCAGCAGGGTCCTTAAATAATGCAGCAGAGTCCTTAAATAATGCAACAAAGTCCTTAAATAATGCAGCAGAGTCCTTAAATAATGCAACAAAGTCCTTAAATAATGCAGCAGAGTCCTTAAATAATGCAACAAAGTCCTTAAATAATGCAGCAGAGTCCTTAAATAATGCAGCAAAGTCCTTAAATAATGCAGAAGAGTCCTTAAATAATGCAATAAAGTCCTTAAATAATGCAGCAAAGTCCTTGAATAATCCAGCCAAGTCCTTAAATAATGCAGCAGAGTCCTTAAATAATGCAGCAAATTCCTTAAATGATGCAGCAGAGTCCTTAAATAATGCAGCAAAGTCCTTAAATAATGCAGCAGAGTCCTTAAATAATGCAACAAAGTAATTAAATAATGCAGCAGAGTCCTTAAATAATGCAACAAAGTCCATAAATAATGCAGAAGAGTCCTTAAATAATCCAGACAAGTCCTTAAATAATGCAGCAGAGTCCTTAAATAATGCAGCAGAGTCCTTAAATAATGCAGCAGATTACTGAAATACCGCAGCAGGGTCCTTAAATAATGCAGCAGAGTCCTTAAATAATGCAACAAAGTCCTTAAATAATGCAGCAGAATCCTTAAATGATGCAGCAAATTCCTTAAATAGTGCAGCAGAGTCCTTAAATAATCCAGCCAAGTCTTTAAATAATGCAGCAGAGTCCTTAAATAATGCAGCAAAGTCCTTAAATAATGCAACAAAGTCCTTAAATAATGCAGCAGAGTCCTTAAATAATGCAACAAAGTCCTTAAATAATGCAGCAAAGTCCTTAAATAATGCAGCAGAGTCCTTAAATAATGCAACAAAGTCCTTAAATAATGCAGCAGAGTCCTTAAATAATGCAGCAAAGTCCTTAAATAATGCAGCACAGTCCTTAAATAATCCAGCCAAGTCCTTAAATAATGCAGCAAATTTCTTAAATAATGCAGCAAAGTCTTTAAATAATGCAATAAAGTCCATAAATAATGCAGCAAAGTCCTTAAATAATGCAGCAGAGTACTGAAATACCGCAGCAGGGTCCTTAAATAATGCAGCAGAGTCCTTAAATAATGCAACAAAGTCCTTAAATAATGCAGTAGATTACTGAAATACCGCAGCAGGGTCCTTAAATAATGCAGCAGAGTCCTTAAATAATGCAACAAAGTCCTTAAATAATGCAGCAGAGTCCTTACATAATGCAACATAGTCCTTAAATAATGCAGCAAAGTCCTTAAATAATGCAGCAGAGTCCTTAAATAATGCAAGAAAGTCCTTAAATAATGCAGCAGAGTCCTTAAATAATGCAGCAAAGTCCTTAAATAATGCAGAAGAGTCCTTAAATAATGCAATAAAGTCCTTAAATAATGCGGCAAAGTCCTTAAATAATCCAGCCAAGTCCTTAAATAATGCAGCAGAGTCCTTAAATAATGCAGCAAAGTCCTTAAATGATGCAGCAGAGTCCTTAAATAATGCAGCAAAGTCCTTAAATAATCCAGCCAAGTCCTTAAATAATGCAGCAGAGTCCTTAAATAATGCAGCAAAGTCCTTAAATAATGCAGCAGAGTCCTTAAATAATGCAACAAAGTAATTAAATAATGCAGCAGAGTCCTTAAATAATGCAACAAAGTCCATAAATAATGCAGAAGAGTCCTTAAATGATCCAGACAAGTCCGTAAATAATGCAGCAGAGTCCTTAAATAATGCAGCAGATTAATGAAATACCGCAGCAGGGTCCTTAAATAATGCAGCAGAGTCCTTAAATAATGCAGCAAAGTCCTTAAATAATGCAGCAGAGTCCTTAAGTACCGTATCAGAGTCCTTAAATAAAGCAGCAAAGTCCTTAAATAATGCAGCAGAGTCCTTAAATAATGCAGCAAAGTCATTAAATAATGCTGCAGAGTACTTAAATTCCGCAGCAAAGTCCTTAAATAATGCAGCAGATTACTGAAATACCACAGCAGGGTCCTTAAATAATGCAGCAGAGTCCTTAAATAATGCAACAAAGTCCTTAAATAATGCAACAAAGTCCTTAAATAATGCAGCAGAGTCCTTAAATAATGCAACAAAGTCCTTAAAAAATGCAGCAGAATCCTTAAATAATGCAGCAAATTCCTTAAATAATGCAGCAGAGTCCTTAAATAATCCAGCCAAGTCTTTAAATAATGCAGCAGAGTACTTAAATAATGCAGCAGAGTCCTTAAATAATGCAGCAAAGTCCTTAAATAATGCAACAAAGTCCTTAAATAATGCAGAAGAGTCCTTAAATAATGCAGCAGAGTACTGAAATACCGCAGCAGGGTCCTTAAATAATGCAGCAGAGTCCTTAAATAATGCAACAAAGTCCTTAAATAATGCAGTAGATTACTAAAATACCGCAGCAGGGTCCTTAAATAATGCAGCAGAGTCCTTAAATAATGCAACAAAGTCCTTAAATAATGCAGCAGAGTCCTTAAATAATGCAACAAAGTCCTTAAATAATGCAGTAAAGTCCTTAAATAATGCAGCAGTCCTTAAATAATGCAACAAAGTCCTTAAATAATGCAGCAGAGTCCTTAAATAATGCTGCAAAGTCCTTAAATAATGCAGCACAGTCCTTAAATAATCCAGCCAAGTCCTTAAATAATGCAGCAAATTCCTTAAATAATGCAGCAAAGTCTTTAAATAATGCAATAAAGTCCATAAATAATGCAGCAAAGTCCTTAAATAATGCAGCAGAGTACTGAAATACCGCAGCAGGGTCCTTAAATAATGCAGCAGAGTCCTTAAATAATGCAACAAAGTCCTTAAATAATGCAGTAGATTACTGAAATACCGCAGCAGGGTCCTTAAATAATGCAGCAGAGTCCTTAAATAATGCAACAAAGTCCTTAAATAATGCAGCAAAGTCCTTAAATAATGCAGCAGTCCTTAAATAATGCAACAAAGTCCTTAAATAATGCAGTAGATTACTGAAATACCGCAGCAGGGTCCTTAAATAATGCAGCAGAGTCCTTAAATAATGCAACAAAGTCCTTAAATAATGCAGCAAAGTCCTTAAATAATGCAGCAGTCCTTAAATAATGCAACAAAGTCCTTAAATAATGCAGCATAGTCCTTAAATAATGCTGCAAAGTCCTTAAATAATGCAGCACAGTCCTTAAATAATCCAGCCAAGTCCTTAAATAATGCAGCAAATTCCTTAAATAATGCAGCAAAGTCTTTAAATAATGCAATAAAGTCCATAAATAATGCAGCAAAGTCCTTAAATAATGCAGCAGAGTACTGAAATACCGCAGCAGGGTCCTTAAATAATGCAGCAGAGTCCTTAAATAATGCAACAAAGTCCTTAAATAATGCAGTAGATTACTGAAATACCGCAGCAGGGTCCTTAAATAATGCAGCAGAGTCCTTAAATAATGCAACAAAGTCCTTAAATAATGCAGCAGAGTCCTTACATAATGCAACATAGTCCTTAAATAATGCAGCAAAGTCCTTAAATAATGCAGCAGAGTCCTTAAATAATGCAAGAAAGTCCTTAAATAATGCAGCAGAGTCCTTAAATAATGCAGAAGAGTCCTTAAATAATGCAATAAAGTCCTTAAATAATGCAGCAAAGTCCTTAAATAATCCAGCCAAGTCCTTAAATAATGCAGCAGAGTCCTTAAATAATGCAGCAAAGTCCTTAAATGATGCAGCAGAGTCCTTAAATAATGCAGCAAAGTCCTTAAATAATCCAGCCAAGTCCTTAAATAATGCAGCAGAGTCCTTAAATAATGCAGCAAAGTCCTTAAATAATGCAGCAGAGTCCTTAAATAATGCAACAAAGTAATTAAATAATGCAGCAGAGTCCTTAAATAATGCAACAAAGTCCATAAATAATGCAGAAGAGTCCTTAAATAATCCAGACAAGTCCTTAAATAATGCAGCAGAGTCCTTAAATAATGCAGCAGATTACTGAAATACCGCAGCAGGGTCCTTAAATAATGCAGCAGAGTCCTTAAATAATGCAGCAAAGTCCTTAAATAATGCAGCAGAGTCCTTAAATAATGCAGCAAAGTCCTTAAATAATGCAGCAGAGTCCTTAAATAATGCAGCAAAGTCCTTAAATAATGCAACAAAGTCCTTAAATAATGCAGAAGAGTCCTTAAATAATGCAGCAAAGTCCTTAAATAATCCAGCCAAGTCCTTAAATAATGCAGCAGAGTCCTTAAATAATGCAGCAAAGTCCTTAAATAATGCAGCAGAGTCCTTAAATAATGCAACAAAGTAATTAAATAATGCAGCAGAGTCCTTAAATAATGCAACAAAGTCCATAAATAATGCAGAAGAGTCCTTAAATAATCCAGACAAGTCCTTAAATAATGCAGCAGAGTCCTTAAATAATGCAGCAGATTACTGAAATACCGCAGCAGGGTCCTTAAATAATGCAGCAGAGTCCTTAAATAATGCAGCAAAGTCCTTAAATAATGCAGCAGAGTCCTTAAATAATGCAGCAAAGTCCTTAAATAATGCAGCAGAGTCCTTAAATAATGCAGCAAAGTCCTTAAATAATGCAACAAAGTCCTTAAATAATGCAGAAGAGTCCTTAAATAATGCAACAAAGTCCTTAAATAATGCAGCAGAGTCCTTAAATAATGCAACAAAGTACTTAAATAATGCAGCAGAGTCCTTAAGTACCGTATCAGAGTCCTTAAATAAAGCAGCAAAGTCCTTAAATAATGCAGCAGAGTCCTTAAATAATGCAGCAAAGTCATTAAATAATGCTGCAGAGTACTTAAATTCCGCAGCAAAGTCCTTAAATAATGCAGCAGAGTCCTTAAATAATGCTGCAAAGTCCTTAAATAATGCAACAAAGTCATTAAATAATGCAGAAGAGTCCTTAAATAATGCAACAAAGTCCTTAAATAATGCAGCAGAGTCCTTAAATAATGCAACAAAGTACTTAAATAATGCAGCAGAGTCCTTAAGTACCGTAACAGAGTCCTTAAATAATGCAGCAAAGTCCTTAAATAATGCAGCAGATTACTGAAATACCACAGCAGGGTCCTTAAATAATGCAGCAGAGTCCTTAAATAATGCAACAAAGTCCTTAAATAATGCAGCAGAGTCCTTAAATAATGCAACAAAGTCCTTAAAAAATGCAGCAGAATCCTTAAATAATGCAGCAAATTCCTTAAATAATGCAGCAGAGTCCTTAAATAATCCAGCCAAGTCTTTAAATAATGCAGCAGAGTACTTACATAATGCAGCAGAGTCCTTAAATAATGCAGCAAAGTCCTTAAATAATGCAACAATGTCCTTAAATAATGCAGAAGATTATTTAAATAATGCAGCAGAGTACTGAAATACCGCAGCAGGGTCCTTAAATAATGCAGCAGAGTCCTTAAATAATGCAACAAAGTCCTTAAATAATGCAGTAGATTACTAAAATACCGCAGCAGGGTCCTTAAATAATGCAGCAGAGTCCTTAAATAATGCAACAAAGTACTTAAATAATGCAGCAGAGTCCTTAAATAATGCAACAAAGTCCTTAAATAATGCAGCAAAGTCCTTAAATAATGCAGCAGTCCTTAAATAATGCAACGAAGTCCTTAAATAATGCAGCATAGTCCTTAAATAATGCTGCAAAGTCCTTAAATAATGCAGCACAGTCCTTAAATAATCCAGCCAAGTCCTTAAATAATGCAGCAAATTCCTTAAATAATGCAGCAAAGTCTTTAAATAATGCAATAAAGTCCATAAATAATGCAGCAAAGTCCTTAAATAATGCAGCAGAGTACTGAAATACCGCAGCAGGGTCCTTAAATAATGCAGCAGAGTCCTTAAATAATGCAACAAAGTCCTTAAATAATGCAGTAGATTACTGAATTACCGCAGCAGGGTCCTTAAATAATGCAGCAGAGTCCTTAAATAATGCAACAAAGTCCTTAAATAATGCAGCAGAGTCCTTAAATAATGCAGCAAATTCCTTATATGATGCAGCAGAGTCCTTAAATAATGCAGCAAAGTCCTTAAATAATGCAGCAGAGTCCTTAAATAATGCAAAAAAGTAATTAAATAATGCAGCAGAGTCCTTAAATAATGCAACAAAGTCCATAAATAATGCAGAAGAGTCCTTAAATAATGCAGCAGAGTCCTTAAATAATGCAGCAGAGTCCTTAAATAATGCAGCAGATTACTGAAATACCGCAGCAGGGTCCTTAAATAATGCAGCAGAGTCCTTAAATAATGCAACAAAGTCCTTAAATAATGCAGCAGAGTCCTTAAATAATGCAACAAAGTCCTTAAATAATGCAGCAGAGTCCTTAAATAATGCAACAAAGTCCTTAAATAATGCAGCAGAGTCCTTAAATAATGCAGCAAAGTCCTTAAATAATGCAGAATAGTCCTTAAATAATGCAATAAAGTCCTTAAATAATGCAGCAAAGTCCTTGAATAATCCAGCCAAGTCCTTAAATAATGCAGCAGAGTCCTTAAATAATGCAGCAAATTCCTTAAATGATGCAGCAGAGTCCTTAAATAATGCAGCAAAGTCCTTAAATAATGCAGCAGAGTCCTTAAATAATGCAACAAAGTAATTAAATAATGCAGCAGAGTCCTTAAATAATGCAACAAAGTCCATAAATAATGCAGAAGAGTCCTTAAATAATCCAGACAAGTCCTTAAATAATGCAGCAGAGTCCTTAAATAATGCAGCAGAGTCCTTAAATAATGCAGCAGATTACTGAAATACTGCAGCAGGGTCCTTAAATAATGCAGCAGAGTCCTTAAATAATGCAACAAAGTCCTTAAATAATGCAGCAGAATCCTTAAATGATGCAGCAAATTCCTTAAATAGTGCAGCAGAGTCCTTAAATAATCCAGCCAAGTCTTTAAATAATGCAGCAGAGTCCTTAAATAATGCAGCAAAGTCCTTAAATAATGCAACAAAGTCCTTAAATAATGCAGCAGAGTCCTTAAATAATGCAACAAAGTCCTTAAATAATGCAGCAAAGTCCTTAAATAATGCAGCAGAGTCCTTAAATAATGCAACAAAGTCCTTAAATAATGCAGCAGAGTCCTTAAATAATGCAGCAAAGTCCTTAAATAATGCAGCACAGTCCTTAAATAATCCAGCCAAGTCCTTAAATAATGCAGCAAATTTCTTAAATAATGCAGCAAAGTCTTTAAATAATGCAATAAAGTCCATAAATAATGCAGCAAAGTCCTTAAATAATGCAGCAGAGTACTGAAATACCGCAGCAGGGTCCTTAAATAATGCAGCAGAGTCCTTAAATAATGCAACAAAGTCCTTAAATAATGCAGTAGATTACTGAAATACCGCAGCAGGGTCCTTAAATAATGCAGCAGAGTCCTTAAATAATGCAACAAAGTCCTTAAATAATGCAGCAGAGTCCTTACATAATGCAACATAGTCCTTAAATAATGCAGCAAAGTCCTTAAATAATGCAGCAGAGTCCTTAAATAATGCAAGAAAGTCCTTAAATAATGCAGAAGAGTCCTTAAATAATGCAATAAAGTCCTTAAATAATGCAGCAAAGTCCTTAAATAATCCAGCCAAGTCCTTAAATAATGCAGCAGAGTCCTTAAATAATGCAGCAAAGTCCTTAAATGATGCAGCAGAGTCCTTAAATAATGCAGCAAAGTCCTTAAATAATCCAGCCAAGTCCTTAAATAATGCAGCAGAGTCCTTAAATAATGCAGCAAAGTCCTTAAATAATGCAGCAGAGTCCTTAAATAATGCAACAAAGTAATTAAATAATGCAGCAGAGTCCTTAAATAATGCAACAAAGTCCATAAATAATGCAGAAGAGTCCTTAAATGATCCAGACAAGTCCTTAAATAATGCAGCAGAGTCCTTAAATAATGCAGCAGATTAATGAAATACCGCAGCAGGGTCCTTAAATAATGCAGCAGAGTCCTTAAATAATGCAGCAAAGTCCTTAAATAATGCAGCAGAGTCCTTAAGTACCGTATCAGAGTCCTTAAATAAAGCAGCAAAGTCCTTAAATAATGCAGCAGAGTCCTTAAATAATGCAGCAAAGTCATTAAATAATGCTGCAGAGTACTTAAATTCCGCAGCAAAGTCCTTAAATAATGCAGCAGATTACTGAAATACCACAGCAGGGTCCTTAAATAATGCAGCAGAGTCCTTAAATAATGCAACAAAGTCCTTAAATAATGCAACAAAGTCCTTAAATAATGCAGCAGAGTCCTTAAATAATGCAACAAAGTCCTTAAAAAATGCAGCAGAATCCTTAAATAATGCAGCAAATTCCTTAAATAATGCAGCAGAGTCCTTAAATAATCCAGCCAAGTCTTTAAATAATGCAGCAGAGTACTTAAATAATGCAGCAGAGTCCTTAAATAATGCAGCAAAGTCCTTAAATAATGCAACAAAGTCCTTAAATAATGCAGAAGAGTCCTTAAATAATGCAGCAGAGTACTGAAATACCGCAGCAGGGTCCTTAAATAATGCAGCAGAGTCCTTAAATAATGCAACAAAGTCCTTAAATAATGCAGTAGATTACTAAAATCCCGCAGCAGGGTCCTTAAATAATGCAGCAGAGTCCTTAAATAATGCAACAAAGTCCTTAAATAATGCAGCAGAGTCCTTAAATAATGCAACAAAGTCCTTAAATAATGCAGTAAAGTCCTTAAATAATGCAGCAGTCCTTAAATAATGCAACAAAGTCCTTAAATAATGCAGCAGAGTCCTTAAATAATGCTGCAAAGTCCTTAAATAATGCAGCACAGTCCTTAAATAATCCAGCCAAGTCCTTAAATAATGCAGCAAATTCCTTAAATAATGCAGCAAAGTCTTTAAATAATGCAATAAAGTCCATAAATAATGCAGCAAAGTCCTTAAATAATGCAGCAGAGTACTGAAATACCGCAGCAGGGTCCTTAAATAATGCAGCAGAGTCCTTAAATAATGCAACAAAGTCCTTAAATAATGCAGTAGATTACTGAAATACCGCAGCAGGGTCCTTAAATAATGCAGCAGAGTCCTTAAATAATGCAACAAAGTCCTTAAATAATGCAGCAGAGTCCTTAAATAAAGCAGCAAATTCCTTAAATGATGCAGCAGAGTCCTTAAATAATGCAGCAAAGTCCTTAAATAATGCAGCAGAGTCCTTAAATAATGCAACAAAGTAATTAAATAATGCAGCAGAGTCCTTAAATAATGCAACAAAGTCCATAAATAATGCAGAAGAGTCCTTAAATAATCCAGACAAGTCCTTAAATAATGCAGCAGAGTCCTTAAATAATGCAGCAGAGTCCTTAAATAATGCAGCAGATTACTGAAATACCGCAGCAGGGTCCTTAAATAATGCAGCAGAGTCCTTAAATAATGCAACAAAGTCCTTAAATAATGCAGCAGAGTCCTTAAATAATGCAACAAAGTCCTTAAATAATGCAGCAGAGTCCTTAAATAATGCAACAAAGTCCTTAAATAATGCAGCAGAGTCCTTAAATAATGCAGAAAAGTCCTTAAATAATGCAGAAGAGTTCTTAAATAATGCAATAAAGTCCTTAAATAATGCAGCAAAGTCCTTAAATAATCCAGCCAAGTCCTTAAATAATGCAGCAGAGTCCTTAAATAATGCAGCAAATTCCTTAAATGATGCAGCAGAGTCCTTAAACAATGCAGCAAAGTCCTTAAATAATGCAGCAGAGTCCTTAAATAATGCAACAAAGTAATTAAATAATGCAGCAGAGTCCTTAAATAATGCAACAAAGTCCATAAATAATGCAGAAGAGTCCTTAAATAATCCAGACAAGTCCTTAAATAATGCAGCAGAGTCCTTAAATAATGCAGCAGATTACTGAAATACCGCAGCAGGGTCCTTAAATAATGCAGCAGAGTCCTTAAATAATGCAACAAAGTCCTTAAATAATGCAGCAGAGTCCTTAAATAATGCAACAAAGTCCTTAAATAATGCAGCAGAGTCCTTAAATAATGCAGCAAATTCCTTAAATAATGCAGCAGAGTCCTTAAATAATCCAGCCAAGTCTTTAAATAATGCAGCAGAGTCCTTAAATAATGCAGCAAAGTCCTTAAATAATGCAGCAGAGTCCTTAAATAATGCAACAAAGTAATTAAATAATGCAGCAGAGTCCTTAAATAATGCAACAAAGTCCATAAATAATGCAGAAGAGTCCTTAAATAATCCAGACAAGTCCTTAAATAATGCAGCAGAGTCCTTAAATAATGCAGCAGATTACTGAAATACCGCAGCAGGGTCCTTAAATAATGCAGCAGAGTCCTTAAATAATGCAACAAAGTCCTTAAATAATGCAGCAGAGTCCTTAAATAATGCAACAAAGTCCTTAAATAATGCAGCAAATTCCTTAAATAATGCAGCAGAGTCCTTAAATAATCCAGCCAAGTCTTTAAATAATGCAGCAGAGTCCTTAAATAATGCAGCAAAGTCCTTAAATAATGCAACAAAGTCCTTAAATAATGCAGCAGAGTCCTTAAATAATGCAACAAAGTCCTTAAATAATGCAGCAAAGTCCTTAAATAATGCAGCAGAGTCCTTAAATAATGCAACAAAGTCCTTAAATAATGCAGCAGAGTCCTTAAATAATGCAGCAAAGTCCTTAAATAATGCAGCACAGTCCTTAAATAATCCAGCCAAGTCCTTAAATAATGCAGCAAATTCCTTAAATAATGCAGCAAAGTCTTTAAATAATGCAATAAAGTCCATAAATAATGCAGCAAAGTCCTTAAATAATGCAGCAGAGTACTGAAATACCGCAGCAGGGTCCTTAAATAATGCAGCAGAGTCCTTAAATAATGCAACAAAGTCCTTAAATAATGCAGCATAGTCCTTAAATAATGCAGCAAATTCCTTAAATAATGCAGCAGAGTCCTTAAATACTCCAGCCAAGTCTTTAAATAATGCAGCAGAGTCCTTAAATAATGCAGCAAAGTCCTTAAATAATGCAGCAGAGTCCTTAAATAATGCAGCAAAGTCCTTAAATAATGCAACAAAGTCCTTAAATAATGCAGAAGAGTCCTTAAATAATGCAACAAAGTCCTTAAATAATGCAGCAGAGTCCTTAAATAATGCAACAAAGTACTTAAATAATGCAGCAGAGTCCTTAAGTACCGTAGCAGAGTCCTTAAATAAAGCAGCAAAGTCCTTAAATAATGCAGCAGAGTCCTTAAATAATGCAGCAAAGTCATTAAATAATGCTGCAGAGTACTTAAATTCCGCAGCAAAGTCCTTAAATAATGCAGCAGAGTCCTTAAATAATGCTGCAAAGTCCTTAAATAATGCAACAAAGTCCTTAAATAATGCAGCAGAGTCCTTAAATAATGCAACAAAGTCCTTAAATAATGCAGCAGAGTCCTTAAATAATGCAACAAAGTCCTTAAATAATGCAGTAGATTACTGAAATACCGCAGCAGGGTCCTTAAATAATGCAGCAGAGTCCTTAAATAATGCAACAAAGTCCTTAAATAATGCAGCAGAGTCCTTACATAATGCAACATAGTCCTTAAATAATGCAGCAAAGTCCTTAAATAATGCAGCAGAGTCCTTAAATAATGCAAGAAAGTCCTTAAATAATGCAGCAGAGTCCTTAAATAATGCAGAAGAGTCCTTAAATAATGCAATAAAGTCCTTAAATAATGCAGCAAAGTCCTTAAATAATCCAGCCAAGTCCTTAAATAATGCAGCAGAGTCCTTAAATAATGCAGCAAAGTCCTTAAATGATGCAGCAGAGTCCTTAAATAATGCAGCAAAGTCCTTAAATAATCCAGCCAAGTCCTTAAATAATGCAGCAGAGTCCTTAAATAATGCAGCAAAGTCCTTAAATAATGCAGCAGAGTCCTTAAATAATGCAACAAAGTAATTAAATAATGCAGCAGAGTCCTTAAATAATGCAACAAAGTCCATAAATAATGCAGAAGAGTCCTTAAATAATCCAGACAAGTCCTTAAATAATGCAGCAGAGTCCTTAAATAATGCAGCAGATTACTGAAATACCGCAGCAGGGTCCTTAAATAATGCAGCAGAGTCCTTAAATAATGCAGCAAAGTCCTTAAATAATGCAGCAGAGTCCTTAAATAATGCAGCAAAGTCCTTAAATAATGCAGCAGAGTCCTTAAATAATGCAGCAAAGTCCTTAAATAATGCAACAAAGTCCTTAAATAATGCAGAAGAGTCCTTAAATAATGCAACAAAGTCCTTAAATAATGCAGCAGAGTCCTTAAATAATGCAACAAAGTACTTAAATAATGCAGCAGAGTCCTTAAGTACCGTATCAGAGTCCTTAAATAAAGCAGCAAAGTCCTTAAATAATGCAGCAGAGTCCTTAAATAATGCAGCAAAGTCATTAAATAATGCTGCAGAGTACTTAAATTCCGCAGCAAAGTCCTTAAATAATGCAGCAGAGTCCTTAAATAATGCTGCAAAGTCCTTAAATAATGCAACAAAGTCCTTAAATAATGCAGAAGAGTCCTTAAATAATGCAACAAAGTCCTTAAATAATGCAGCAGAGTCCTTAAATAATGCAACAAAGTACTTAAATAATGCAGCAGAGTCCTTAAGTACCGTAACAGAGTCCTTAAATAATGCAGCAAAGTCCTTAAATAATGCAGCAGATTACTGAAATACCACAGCAGGGTCCTTAAATAATGCAGCAGAGTCCTTAAATAATGCAACAAAGTCCTTAAATAATGCAGCAGAGTCCTTAAATAATGCAACAAAGTCCTTAAAAAATGCAGCAGAATCCTTAAATAATGCAGCAAATTCCTTAAATAATGCAGCAGAGTCCTTAAATAATCCAGCCAAGTCTTTAAATAATGCAGCAGAGTACTTACATAATGCAGCAGAGTCCTTAAATAATGCAGCAAAGTCCTTAAATAATGCAACAAAGTCCTTAAATAATGCAGAAGAGTCCTTAAATAATGCAGCAGAGAACTGAAATACCGCAGCAGGGTCCTTAAATAATGCAGCAGAGTCCTTAAATAATGCAACAAAGTCCTTAAATAATGCAGTAGATTACTAAAATACCGCAGCAGGGTCCTTAAATAATGCAGCAGAGTCCTTAAATAATGCAACAAAGTACTTAAATAATGCAGCAGAGTCCTTAAATAATGCAACAAAGTCCTTAAATAATGCAGCAAAGTCCTTAAATAATGCAGCAGTCCTTAAATAATGCAACAAAGTCCTTAAATAATGCAGAATAGTCCTTAAATAATGCTGCAAAGTCCTTAAATAATGCAGCACAGTCCTTAAATAATCCAGCCAAGTCCTTAAATAATGCAGCAAATTCCTTAAATAATGCAGCAAAGTCTTTAAATAATGCAATAAAGTCCATAAATAATGCAGCAAAGTCCTTAAATAATGCAGCAGAGTACTGAAATACCGCAGCAGGGTCCTTAAATAATGCAGCAGAGTCCTTAAATAATGCAACAAAGTCCTTAAATAATGCAGTAGATTACTGAAATACCGCAGCAGGGTCCTTAAATAATGCAGCAGAGTCCTTAAATAATGCAACAAAGTCCTTAAATAATGCAGCAGAGTCCTTACATAATGCAACATAGTCCTTAAATAATGCAGCAAAGTCCTTAAATAATGCAGCAGAGTCCTTAAATAATGCAAGAAAGTCCTTAAATAATGCAGCAGAGTCCTTAAATAATGCAGCAAAGTCCTTAAATAATGCAGAAGAGTCCTTAAATAATGCAATAAAGTCCTTAAATAATGCAGCAAAGTCCTTAAATAATCCAGCCAAGTCCTTAAATAATGCAGCAGAGTCCTTAAATAATGCAGCAAAGTCCTTAAATGATGCAGCAGAGTCCTTAAATAATGCAGCAAAGTCCTTAAATAATCCAGCCAAGTCCTTAAATAATGCAGCAGAGTCCTTAAATAATGCAGCAAAGTCCTTAAATAATGCAGCAGAGTCCTTAAATAATGCAACAAAGTAATTAAATAATGCAGCAGAGTCCTTAAATAATGCAACAAAGTCCATAAATAATGCAGAAGAGTCCTTAAATAATCCAGACATGTCCTTAAATAATGCAGCAGAGTCCTTAAATAATGCAGCAGATTACTGAAATACCGCAGCAGGGTCCTTAAATAATGCAGCAGAGTCCTTAAATAATGCAGCAAAGTCCTTAAATAATGCAGCAGAGTCCTTAAATAATGCAGCAAAGTCCTTAAATAATGCAGCAGAGTCCTTAAATAATGCAGCAAAGTCCTTAAATAATGCAACAAAGTCCTTAAATAATGCAGAAGAGTCCTTAAATAATGCAACAAAGTCCTTAAATAATGCAGCAGAGTCCTTAAATAATGCAACAAAGTACTTAAATAATGCAGCAGAGTCCTTAAGTACCGTATCAGAGTCCTTAAATAAAGCAGCAAAGTCCTTAAATAATGCAGCAGAGTCCTTAAATAATGCAGCAAAGTCATTAAATAATGCTGCAGAGTACTTAAATTCCGCAGCAAAGTCCTTAAATAATGCAGCAGAGTCCTTAAATAATGCTGCAAAGTCCTTAAATAATGCAACAAAGTCCTTAAATAATGCAGAAGAGTCCTTAAATAATGCAACAAAGTCCTTAAATAATGCAGCAGAGTCCTTAAATAATGCAACAAAGTACTTAAATAATGCAGCAGAGTCCTTAAGTACCGTAACAGAGTCCTTAAATAATGCAGCAAAGTCCTTAAATAATGCAGCAGATTACTGAAATACCACAGCAGGGTCCTTAAATAATGCAGCAGAGTCCTTAAATAATGCAACAAAGTCCTTAAATAATGCAGCAGAGTCCTTAAATAATGCAACAAAGTCCTTAAAAAATGCAGCAGAATCCTTAAATAATGCAGCAAATTCCTTAAATAATGCAGCAGAGTCCTTAAATAATCCAGCCAAGTCTTTAAATAATGCAGCAGAGTACTTACATAATGCAGCAGAGTCCTTAAATAATGCAGCAAAGTCCTTAAATAATGCAACAATGTCCTTAAATAATGCAGAAGATTATTTAAATAATGCAGCAGAGTACTGAAATACCGCAGCAGGGTCCTTAAATAATGCAGCAGAGTCCTTAAATAATGCAACAAAGTCCTTAAATAATGCAGTAGATTACTAAAATACCGCAGCAGGGTCCTTAAATAATGCAGCAGAGTCCTTAAATAATGCAACAAAGTACTTAAATAATGCAGCAGAGTCCTTAAATAATGCAACAAAGTCCTTAAATAATGCAGCAAAGTCCTTAAATAATGCAGCAGTCCTTAAATAATGCAACGAAGTCCTTAAATAATGCAGCATAGTCCTTAAATAATGCTGCAAAGTCCTTAAATAATGCAGCACAGTCCTTAAATAATCCAGCCAAGTCCTTAAATAATGCAGCAAATTCCTTAAATAATGCAGCAAAGTCTTTAAATAATGCAATAAAGTCCATAAATAATGCAGCAAAGTCCTTAAATAATGCAGCAGAGTACTGAAATACCGCAGCAGGGTCCTTAAATAATGCAGCAGAGTCCTTAAATAATGCAACAAAGTCCTTAAATAATGCAGTAGATTACTGAATTACCGCAGCAGGGTCCTTAAATAATGCAGCAGAGTCCTTAAATAATGCAACAAAGTCCTTAAATAATGCAGCAGAGTCCTTAAATAATGCAGCAAATTCCTTAAATGATGCAGCAGAGTCCTTAAATAATGCAGCAAAGTCCTTAAATAATGCAGCAGAGTCCTTAAATAATGCAAAAAAGTAATTAAATAATGCAGCAGAGTCCTTAAATAATGCAACAAAGTCCATAAATAATGCAGAAGAGTCCTTAAATAATGCAGCAGAGTCCTTAAATAATGCAGCAGAGTCCTTAAATAATGCAGCAGATTACTGAAATACCGCAGCAGGGTCCTTAAATAATGCAGCAGAGTCCTTAAATAATGCAACAAAGTCCTTAAATAATGCAGCAGAGTCCTTAAATAATGCAACAAAGTCCTTAAATAATGCAGCAGAGTCCTTAAATAATGCAACAAAGTCCTTAAATAATGCAGCAGAGTCCTTAAATAATGCAGCAAAGTCCTTAAATAATGCAGAATAGTCCTTAAATAATGCAATAAAGTCCTTAAATAATGCAGCAAAGTCCTTGAATAATCCAGCCAAGTCCTTAAATAATGCAGCAGAGTCCTTAAATAATGCAGCAAATTCCTTAAATGATGCAGCAGAGTCCTTAAATAATGCAGCAAAGTCCTTAAATAATGCAGCAGAGTCCTTAAATAATGCAACAAAGTAATTAAATAATGCAGCAGAGTCCTTAAATAATGCAACAAAGTCCATAAATAATGCAGAAGAGTCCTTAAATAATCCAGACAAGTCCTTAAATAATGCAGCAGAGTCCTTAAATAATGCAGCAGAGTCCTTAAATAATGCAGCAGATTACTGAAATACTGCAGCAGGGTCCTTAAATAATGCAGCAGAGTCCTTAAATAATGCAACAAAGTCCTTAAATAATGCAGCAGAATCCTTAAATGATGCAGCAAATTCCTTAAATAGTGCAGCAGAGTCCTTAAATAATCCAGCCAAGTCTTTAAATAATGCAGCAGAGTCCTTAAATAATGCAGCAAAGTCCTTAAATAATGCAACAAAGTCCTTAAATAATGCAGCAGAGTCCTTAAATAATGCAACAAAGTCCTTAAATAATGCAGCAAAGTCCTTAAATAATGCAGCAGAGTCCTTAAATAATGCAACAAAGTCCTTAAATAATGCAGCACAGTCCTTAAATAATCCAGCCAAGTCCTTAAATAATGCAGCAAATTTCTTAAATAATGCAGCAAAGTCTTTAAATAATGCAATAAAGTCCATAAATAATGCAGCAAAGTCCTTAAATAATGCAGCAGAGTACTGAAATACCGCAGCAGGGTCCTTAAATAATGCAGCAGAGTCCTTAAATAATGCAACAAAGTCCTTAAATAATGCAGTAGATTACTGAAATACCGCAGCAGGGTCCTTAAATAATGCAGCAGAGTCCTTAAATAATGCAACAAAGTCCTTAAATAATGCAGCAGAGTCCTTACATAATGCAACATAGTCCTTAAATAATGCAGCAAAGTCCTTAAATAATGCAGCAGAGTCCTTAAATAATGCAAGAAAGTCCTTAAATAATGCAGCAGAGTCCTTAAATAATGCAGCAGAGTCCTTAAATAATGCAGCAAAGTCCTTAAATAATGCAATAAAGTCCTTAAATAATGCAGCAAAGTCCTTAAATAATCCAGCCAAGTCCTTAAATAATGCAGCAGAGTCCTTAAATAATGCAGCAAAGTCCTTAAATGATGCAGCAGAGTCCTTAAATAATGCAGCAAAGTCCTTAAATAATCCAGCCAAGTCCTTAAATAATGCAGCAGAGTCCTTAAATAATGCAGCAAAGTCCTTAAATAATGCAGCAGAGTCCTTAAATAATGCAACAAAGTAATTAAACAATGCAGCAGAGTCCTTAAATAATGCAACAAAGTCCATAAATAATGCAGAAGAGTCCTTAAATGATCCAGACAAGTCCTTAAATAATGCAGCAGAGTCCTTAAATAATGCAGCAGATTAATGAAATACCGCAGCAGGGTCCTTAAATAATGCAGCAGAGTCCTTAAATAATGCAGCAAAGTCCTTAAATAATGCAGCAGAGTCCTTAAGTACCGTATCAGAGTCCTTAAATAAAGCAGCAAAGTCCTTAAATAATGCAGCAGAGTCCTTAAATAATGCAGCAAAGTCATTAAATAATGCTGCAGAGTACTTAAATTCCGCAGCAAAGTCCTTAAATAATGCAGCAGATTACTGAAATACCACAGCAGGGTCCTTAAATAATGCAGCAGAGTCCTTAAATAATGCAACAAAGTCCTTAAATAATGCAACAAAGTCCTTAAATAATGCAGCAGAGTCCTTAAATAATGCAACAAAGTCCTTAAAAAATGCAGCAGAATCCTTAAATAATGCAGCAAATTCCTTAAATAATGCAGCAGAGTCCTTAAATAATCCAGCCAAGTCTTTAAATAATGCAGCAGAGTACTTAAATAATGCAGCAGAGTCCTTAAATAATGCAGCAAAGTCCTTAAATAATGCAACAAAGTCCTTAAATAATGCAGAAGAGTCCTTAAATAATGCAGCAGAGTACTGAAATACCGCAGCAGGGTCCTTAAATAATGCAGCAGAGTCCTTAAATAATGCAACAAAGTCCTTAAATAATGCAGTAGATTACTAAAATACCGCAGCAGGGTCCTTAAATAATGCAGCAGAGTCCTTAAATAATGCAACAAAGTCCTTAAATAATGCAGCAGAGTCCTTAAATAATGCAACAAAGTCCTTAAATAATGCAGTAAAGTCCTTAAATAATGCAGCAGTCCTTAAATAATGCAACAAAGTCCTTAAATAATGCAGCAGAGTCCTTAAATAATGCTGCAAAGTCCTTAAATAATGCAGCACAGTCCTTAAATAATCCAGCCAAGTCCTTAAATAATGCAGCAAATTCCTTAAATAATGCAGCAAAGTCTTTAAATAATGCAATAAAGTCCATAAATAATGCAGCAAAGTCCTTAAATAATGCAGCAGAGTACTGAAATACCGCAGCAGGGTCCTTAAATAATGCAGCAGAGTCCTTAAATAATGCAACAAAGTCCTTAAATAATGCAGTAGATTACTGAAATACCGCAGCAGGGTCCTTAAATAATGCAGCAGAGTCCTTAAATAATGCAACAAAGTCCTTAAATAATGCAGCAGAGTCCTTAAATAAAGCAGCAAATTCCTTAAATGATGCAGCAGAGTCCTTAAATAATGCAGCAAAGTCCTTAAATAATGCAGCAGAGTCCTTAAATAATGCAACAAAGTAATTAAATAATGCAGCAGAGTCCTTAAATAATGCAACAAAGTCCATAAATAATGCAGAAGAGTCCTTAAATAATCCAGACAAGTCCTTAAATAATGCAGCAGAGTCCTTAAATAATGCAGCAGAGTCCTTAAATAATGCAGCAGATTACTGAAATACCGCAGCAGGGTCCTTAAATAATGCAGCAGAGTCCTTAAATAATGCAACAAAGTCCTTAAATAATGCAGCAGAGTCCTTAAATAATGCAACAAAGTCCTTAAATAATGCAGCAGAGTCCTTAAATAATGCAACAAAGTCCTTAAATAATGCAGCAGAGTCCTTAAATAATGCAGAAAAGTCCTTAAATAATGCAGAAGAGTTCTTAAATAATGCAATAAAGTCCTTAAATAATGCAGCAAAGTCCTTAAATAATCCAGCCAAGTCCTTAAATAATGCAGCAGAGTCCTTAAATAATGCAGCAAATTCCTCAAATGATGCAGCAGAGTCCTTAAACAATGCAGCAAAGTCCTTAAATAATGCAGCAGAGTCCTTAAATAATGCAACAAAGTAATTAAATAATGCAGCAGAGTCCTTAAATAATGCAACAAAGTCCATAAATAATGCAGAAGAGTCCTTAAATAATCCAGACAAGTCATTAAATAATGCAGCAGAGTCCTTAAATAATGCAGCAGATTACTGAAATACCGCAGCAGGGTCCTTAAATAATGCAGCAGAGTCCTTAAATAATGCAACAAAGTCCTTAAATAATGCAGCAGAGTCCTTAAATAATGCAACAAAGTCCTTAAATAATGCAGCAGAGTCCTTAAATAATGCAGCAAATTCCTTAAATAATGCAGCAGAGTCCTTAAATAATCCAGCCAAGTCTTTAAATAATGCAGCAGAGTCCTTAAATAATGCAGCAAAGTCCTTAAATAATGCAGCAGAGCCCTTAAATAATGCAACAAAGTAATTAAATAATGCAGCAGAGTCCTTAAATAATGCAACAAAGTCCATAAATAATGCAGAAGAGTCCTTAAATAATCCAGACAAGTCCTTAAATAATGCAGCAGAGTCCTTAAATAATGCAGCAGATTACTGAAATACCGCAGCAGGGTCCTTAAATAATGCAGCAGAGTCCTTAAATAATGCAACAAAGTCCTTAAATAATGCAGCAGAGTCCTTAAATAATGCAACAAAGTCCTTAAATAATGCAGCAAATTCCTTAAATAATGCAGCAGAGTCCTTAAATAATCCAGCCAAGTCTTTAAATAATGCAGCAGAGTCCTTAAATAATGCAGCAAAGTCCTTAAATAATGCAACAAAGTCCTTAAATAATGCAGCAGAGTCCTTAAATAATGCAACAAAGTCCTTAAATAATGCAGCAAAGTCCTTAAATAATGCAGCAGAGTCCTTAAATAATGCAACAAAGTCCTTAAATAATGCAGCAGAGTCCTTAAATAATGCAGCACAGTCCTTAAATAAT
Source organism: Phyllobates terribilis (assembly GCF_046119375.1). Taxonomy (NCBI): domain Eukaryota; kingdom Metazoa; phylum Chordata; class Amphibia; order Anura; family Dendrobatidae; genus Phyllobates; species Phyllobates terribilis. The sequence continues at coordinate 1,934,825 of NW_027363048.1, forward strand.
CCAGCCAAGTCCTTAAATAATGCAGCAAATTCCTTAAATAATGCAGCAAAGTCTTTAAATAATGCAATAAAGTCCATAAATAATGCAGCAAAGTCCTTAAATAATGCAGCAGAGTACTGAAATACCGCAGCAGGGTCCTTAAATAATGCAGCAGAGTCCTTAAATAATGCAACAAAGTCCTTAAATAATGCAGCATAGTCCTTAAATAATGCAACAAAGTCCTTAAATAATGCAGCAGAGTCCTTAAATAATGCAGCAAATTCCTTAAATAATGCAGCAGAGTCCTTAAATACTCCAGCCAAGTCTTTAAATAATGCAGCAGAGTCCTTAAATAATGCAGCAAAGTCCTTAAATAATGCAGCAGAGTCCTTAAATAATGCAGCAAAGTCCTTAAATAATGCAACAAAGTCCTTAAATAATGCAGAAGAGTCCTTAAATAATGCAACAAAGTCCTTAAATAATGCAGCAGAGTCCTTAAATAATGCAACAAAGTACTTAAATAATGCAGCAGAGTCCTTAAGTACCGTAGCAGAGTCCTTAAATAAAGCAGCAAAGTCCTTAAATAATGCAGCAGAGTCCTTAAATAATGCAGCAAAGTCATTAAATAATGCTGCAGAGTACTTAAATTCCGCAGCAAAGTCCTTAAATAATGCAGCAGAGTCCTTAAATAATGCTGCAAAGTCCTTAAATAATGCAACAAAGTCCTTAAATAATGCAGCAGAATCCTTAAATGATGCAGCAAATTCCTTAAATAGTGCAGCAGAGTCCTTAAATAATCCAGCCAAGTCTTTAAATAATGCAGCAGAGTCCTTAAATAATGCAGCAAAGTCCTTAAATAATGCAACAAAGTCCTTAAATAATGCAGCAGAGTCCTTAAATAATGCAACAAAGTCCTTAAATAATGCAGCAAAGTCCTTAAATAATGCAGCAGAGTCCTTAAATAATGCAACAAAGTCCTTAAATAATGCAGCAGAGTCCTTAAATAATGCAGCAAAGTCCTTAAATAATGCAGCACAGTCCTTAAATAATCCAGCCAAGTCCTTAAATAATGCAGCAAATTTCTTAAATAATGCACCAAAGTCTTTAAATAATGCAATAAAGTCCATAAATAATGCAGCAAAGTCCTTAAATAATGCAGCAGAGTACTGAAATACCGCAGCAGGGTCCTTAAATAATGCAGCAGAGTCCTTAAATAATGCAACAAAGTCCTTAAATAATGCAGTAGATTACTGAAATACCGCAGCAGGGTCCTTAAATAATGCAGCAGAGTCCTTAAATAATGCAAGAAAGTCCTTAAATAATGCAGCAGAGTCCTTAAATAATGCAGCAAAGTCCTTAAATAATGCAGAAGAGTCCTTAAATAATGCAATAAAGTCCTTAAATAATGCAGCAAAGTCCTTAAATAATCCAGCCAAGTCCTTAAATAATGCAGCAGAGTCCTTAAATAATGCAGCAAAGTCCTTAAATGATGCAGCAGAGTCCTTAAATAATGCAACAAAGTCCTTAAATAATGCAGCAGAGTCCTTAAATAATGCAACAAAGTCCTTAAATAATGCAGTAGATTACTGAAATACCGCAGCAGGGTCCTTAAATAATGCAGCAGAGTCCTTAAATAATGCAACAAAGTCCTTAAATAATGCAGCAGAGTCCTTACATAATGCAACATAGTCCTTAAATAATGCAGCAAAGTCCTTAAATAATGCAGCAGAGTCCTTAAATAATGCAAGAAAGTCCTTAAATAATGCAGCAGAGTCCTTAAATAATGCAGAAGAGTCCTTAAATAATGCAATAAAGTCCTTAAATAATGCAGCAAAGTCCTTAAATAATCCAGCCAAGTCCTTAAATAATGCAGCAGAGTCCTTAAATAATGCAGCAAAGTCCTTAAATGATGCAGCAGAGTCCTTAAATAATGCAGCAAAGTCCTTAAATAATCCAGCCAAGTCCTTAAATAATGCAGCAGAGTCCTTAAATAATGCAGCAAAGTCCTTAAATAATGCAGCAGAGTCCTTAAATAATGCAACAAAGTAATTAAATAATGCAGCAGAGTCCTTAAATAATGCAACAAAGTCCATAAATAATGCAGAAGAGTCCTTAAATAATCCAGACAAGTCCTTAAATAATGCAGCAGAGTCCTTAAATAATGCAGCAGATTACTGAAATACCGCAGCAGGGTCCTTAAATAATGCAGCAGAGTCCTTAAATAATGCAGCAAAGTCCTTAAATAATGCAGCAGAGTCCTTAAATAATGCAGCAAAGTCCTTAAATAATGCAGCAGAGTCCTTAAATAATGCAGCAAAGTCCTTAAATAATGCAACAAAGTCCTTAAATAATGCAGAAGAGTCCTTAAATAATGCAACAAAGTCCTTAAATAATGCAGCAGAGTCCTTAAATAATGCAACAAAGTACTTAAATAATGCAGCAGAGTCCTTAAGTACCGTATCAGAGTCCTTAAATAAAGCAGCAAAGTCCTTAAATAATGCAGCAGAGTCCTTAAATAATGCAGCAAAGTCATTAAATAATGCTGCAGAGTACTTAAATTCCGCAGCAAAGTCCTTAAATAATGCAGCAGAGTCCTTAAATAATGCAGCAAAGTCCTTAAATGATGCAGCAGAGTCCTTAAATAATGCAACAAAGTCCTTAAATAATGCAGCAGAGTCCTTAAATAATGCAACAAAGTCCTTAAATAATGCAGTAGATTACTGAAATACCGCAGCAGGGTCCTTAAATAATGCAGCAGAGTCCTTAAATAATGCAACAAAGTCCTTAAATAATGCAGCAGAGTCCTTACATAATGCAACATAGTCCTTAAATAATGCAGCAAAGTCCTTAAATAATGCAGCAGAGTCCTTAAATAATGCAAGAAAGTCCTTAAATAATGCAGCAGAGTCCTTAAATAATGCAGAAGAGTCCTTAAATAATGCAATAAAGTCCTTAAATAATGCAGCAAAGTCCTTAAATAATCCAGCCAAGTCCTTAAATAATGCAGCAGAGTCCTTAAATAATGCAGCAAAGTCCTTAAATGATGCAGCAGAGTCCTTAAATAATGCAGCAAAGTCCTTAAATAATCCAGCCAAGTCCTTAAATAATGCAGCAGAGTCCTTAAATAATGCAGCAAAGTCCTTAAATAATGCAGCAGAGTCCTTAAATAATGCAACAAAGTAATTAAATAATGCAGCAGAGTCCTTAAATAATGCAACAAAGTCCATAAATAATGCAGAAGAGTCCTTAAATAATCCAGACAAGTCCTTAAATAATGCAGCAGAGTCCTTAAATAATGCAGCAGATTACTGAAATACCGCAGCAGGGTCCTTAAATAATGCAGCAGAGTCCTTAAATAATGCAGCAAAGTCCTTAAATAATGCAGCAGAGTCCTTAAATAATGCAGCAAAGTCCTTAAATAATGCAGCAGAGTCCTTAAATAATGCAGCAAAGTCCTTAAATAATGCAACAAAGTCCTTAAATAATGCAGAAGAGTCCTTAAATAATGCAACAAAGTCCTTAAATAATGCAGCAGAGTCCTTAAATAATGCAACAAAGTACTTAAATAATGCAGCAGAGTCCTTAAGTACCGTATCAGAGTCCTTAAATAAAGCAGCAAAGTCCTTAAATAATGCAGCAGAGTCCTTAAATAATGCAGCAAAGTCATTAAATAATGCTGCAGAGTACTTAAATTCCGCAGCAAAGTCCTTAAATAATGCAGCAGAGTCCTTAAATAATGCTGCAAAGTCCTTAAATAATGCAACAAAGTCCTTAAATAATGCAGAAGAGTCCTTAAATAATGCAACAAAGTCCTTAAATAATGCAGCAGAGTCCTTAAATAATGCAACAAAGTACTTAAATAATGCAGCAGAGTCCTTAAGTACCGTAACAGAGTCCTTAAATAATGCAGCAAAGTCCTTAAATAATGCAGCAGATTACTGAAATACCACAGCAGGGTCCTTAAATAATGCAGCAGAGTCCTTAAATAATGCAACAAAGTCCTTAAATAATGCAGCAGAGTCCTTAAATAATGCAACAAAGTCCTTAAAAAATGCAGCAGAATCCTTAAATAATGCAGCAAATTCCTTAAATAATGCAGCAGAGTCCTTAAATAATCCAGCCAAGTCTTTAAATAATGCAGCAGAGTACTTACATAATGCAGCAGAGTCCTTAAATAATGCAGCAAAGTCCTTAAATAATGCAACAAAGTCCTTAAATAATGCAGAAGAGTCCTTAAATAATGCAGCAGAGAACTGAAATACCGCAGCAGGGTCCTTAAATAATGCAGCAGAGTCCTTAAATAATGCAACAAAGTCCTTAAATAATGCAGTAGATTACTAAAATACCGCAGCAGGGTCCTTAAATAATGCAGCAGAGTCCTTAAATAATGCAACAAAGTACTTAAATAATGCAGCAGAGTCCTTAAATAATGCAACAAAGTCCTTAAATAATGCAGCAAAGTCCTTAAATAATGCAGCAGTCCTTAAATAATGCAACAAAGTCCTTAAATAATGCAGAATAGTCCTTAAATAATGCTGCAAAGTCCTTAAATAATGCAGCACAGTCCTTAAATAATCCAGCCAAGTCCTTAAATAATGCAGCAAATTCCTTAAATAATGCAGCAAAGTCTTTAAATAATGCAATAAAGTCCATAAATAATGCAGCAAAGTCCTTAAATAATGCAGCAGAGTACTGAAATACCGCAGCAGGGTCCTTAAATAATGCAGCAGAGTCCTTAAATAATGCAACAAAGTCCTTAAATAATGCAGTAGATTACTGAAATACCGCAGCAGGGTCCTTAAATAATGCAGCAGAGTCCTTAAATAATGCAACAAAGTCCTTAAATAATGCAGCAGAGTCCTTACATAATGCAACATAGTCCTTAAATAATGCAGCAAAGTCCTTAAATAATGCAGCAGAGTCCTTAAATAATGCAAGAAAGTCCTTAAATAATGCAGCAGAGTCCTTAAATAATGCAGCAAAGTCCTTAAATAATGCAGAAGAGTCCTTAAATAATGCAATAAAGTCCTTAAATAATGCAGCAAAGTCCTTAAATAATCCAGCCAAGTCCTTAAATAATGCAGCAGAGTCCTTAAATAATGCAGCAAAGTCCTTAAATGATGCAGCAGAGTCCTTAAATAATGCAGCAAAGTCCTTAAATAATCCAGCCAAGTCCTTAAATAATGCAGCAGAGTCCTTAAATAATGCAGCAAAGTCCTTAAATAATGCAGCAGAGTCCTTAAATAATGCAACAAAGTAATTAAATAATGCAGCAGAGTCCTTAAATAATGCAACAAAGTCCATAAATAATGCAGAAGAGTCCTTAAATAATCCAGACATGTCCTTAAATAATGCAGCAGAGTCCTTAAATAATGCAGCAGATTACTGAAATACCGCAGCAGGGTCCTTAAATAATGCAGCAGAGTCCTTAAATAATGCAGCAAAGTCCTTAAATAATGCAGCAGAGTCCTTAAATAATGCAGCAAAGTCCTTAAATAATGCAGCAGAGTCCTTAAATAATGCAGCAAAGTCCTTAAATAATGCAACAAAGTCCTTAAATAATGCAGAAGAGTCCTTAAATAATGCAACAAAGTCCTTAAATAATGCAGCAGAGTCCTTAAATAATGCAACAAAGTACTTAAATAATGCAGCAGAGTCCTTAAGTACCGTATCAGAGTCCTTAAATAAAGCAGCAAAGTCCTTAAATAATGCAGCAGAGTCCTTAAATAATGCAGCAAAGTCATTAAATAATGCTGCAGAGTACTTAAATTCCGCAGCAAAGTCCTTAAATAATGCAGCAGAGTCCTTAAATAATGCTGCAAAGTCCTTAAATAATGCAACAAAGTCCTTAAATAATGCAGAAGAGTCCTTAAATAATGCAACAAAGTCCTTAAATAATGCAGCAGAGTCCTTAAATAATGCAACAAAGTACTTAAATAATGCAGCAGAGTCCTTAAGTACCGTAACAGAGTCCTTAAATAATGCAGCAAAGTCCTTAAATAATGCAGCAGATTACTGAAATACCACAGCAGGGTCCTTAAATAATGCAGCAGAGTCCTTAAATAATGCAACAAAGTCCTTAAATAATGCAGCAGAGTCCTTAAATAATGCAACAAAGTCCTTAAAAAATGCAGCAGAATCCTTAAATAATGCAGCAAATTCCTTAAATAATGCAGCAGAGTCCTTAAATAATCCAGCCAAGTCTTTAAATAATGCAGCAGAGTACTTACATAATGCAGCAGAGTCCTTAAATAATGCAGCAAAGTCCTTAAATAATGCAACAATGTCCTTAAATAATGCAGAAGATTATTTAAATAATGCAGCAGAGTACTGAAATACCGCAGCAGGGTCCTTAAATAATGCAGCAGAGTCCTTAAATAATGCAACAAAGTCCTTAAATAATGCAGTAGATTACTAAAATACCGCAGCAGGGTCCTTAAATAATGCAGCAGAGTCCTTAAATAATGCAACAAAGTACTTAAATAATGCAGCAGAGTCCTTAAATAATGCAACAAAGTCCTTAAATAATGCAGCAAAGTCCTTAAATAATGCAGCAGTCCTTAAATAATGCAACGAAGTCCTTAAATAATGCAGCATAGTCCTTAAATAATGCTGCAAAGTCCTTAAATAATGCAGCACAGTCCTTAAATAATCCAGCCAAGTCCTTAAATAATGCAGCAAATTCCTTAAATAATGCAGCAAAGTCTTTAAATAATGCAATAAAGTCCATAAATAATGCAGCAAAGTCCTTAAATAATGCAGCAGAGTACTGAAATACCGCAGCAGGGTCCTTAAATAATGCAGCAGAGTCCTTAAATAATGCAACAAAGTCCTTAAATAATGCAGTAGATTACTGAATTACCGCAGCAGGGTCCTTAAATAATGCAGCAGAGTCCTTAAATAATGCAACAAAGTCCTTAAATAATGCAGCAGAGTCCTTAAATAATGCAGCAAATTCCTTAAATGATGCAGCAGAGTCCTTAAATAATGCAGCAAAGTCCTTAAATAATGCAGCAGAGTCCTTAAATAATGCAAAAAAGTAATTAAATAATGCAGCAGAGTCCTTAAATAATGCAACAAAGTCCATAAATAATGCAGAAGAGTCCTTAAATAATGCAGCAGAGTCCTTAAATAATGCAGCAGAGTCCTTAAATAATGCAGCAGATTACTGAAATACCGCAGCAGGGTCCTTAAATAATGCATCAGAGTCCTTAAATAATGCAACAAAGTCCTTAAATAATGCAGCAGAGTCCTTAAATAATGCAACAAAGTCCTTAAATAATGCAGCAGAGTCCTTAAATAATGCAACAAAGTCCTTAAATAATGCAGCAGAGTCCTTAAATAATGCAGCAAAGTCCTTAAATAATGCAGAATAGTCCTTAAATAATGCAATAAAGTCCTTAAATAATGCAGCAAAGTCCTTGAATAATCCAGCCAAGTCCTTAAATAATGCAGCAGAGTCCTTAAATAATGCAGCAAATTCCTTAAATGATGCAGCAGAGTCCTTAAATAATGCAGCAAAGTCCTTAAATAATGCAGCAGAGTCCTTAAATAATGCAACAAAGTAATTAAATAATGCAGCAGAGTCCTTAAATAATGCAACAAAGTCCATAAATAATGCAGAAGAGTCCTTAAATAATCCAGACAAGTCCTTAAATAATGCAGCAGAGTCCTTAAATAATGCAGCAGAGTCCTTAAATAATGCAGCAGATTACTGAAATACTGCAGCAGGGTCCTTAAATAATGCAGCAGAGTCCTTAAATAATGCAACAAAGTCCTTAAATAATGCAGCAGAATCCTTAAATGATGCAGCAAATTCCTTAAATAGTGCAGCAGAGTCCTTAAATAATCCAGCCAAGTCTTTAAATAATGCAGCAGAGTCCTTAAATAATGCAGCAAAGTCCTTAAATAATGCAACAAAGTCCTTAAATAATGCAGCAGAGTCCTTAAATAATGCAACAAAGTCCTTAAATAATGCAGCAAAGTCCTTAAATAATGCAGCAGAGTCCTTAAATAATGCAACAAAGTCCTTAAATAATGCAGCACAGTCCTTAAATAATCCAGCCAAGTCCTTAAATAATGCAGCAAATTTCTTAAATAATGCAGCAAAGTCTTTAAATAATGCAATAAAGTCCATAAATAATGCAGCAAAGTCCTTAAATAATGCAGCAGAGTACTGAAATACCGCAGCAGGGTCCTTAAATAATGCAGCAGAGTCCTTAAATAATGCAACAAAGTCCTTAAATAATGCAGTAGATTACTGAAATACCGCAGCAGGGTCCTTAAATAATGCAGCAGAGTCCTTAAATAATGCAACAAAGTCCTTAAATAATGCAGCAGAGTCCTTACATAATGCAACATAGTCCTTAAATAATGCAGCAAAGTCCTTAAATAATGCAGCAGAGTCCTTAAATAATGCAAGAAAGTCCTTAAATAATGCAGCAGAGTCCTTAAATAATGCAGCAGAGTCCTTAAATAATGCAGCAAAGTCCTTAAATAATGCAATAAAGTCCTTAAATAATGCAGCAAAGTCCTTAAATAATCCAGCCAAGTCCTTAAATAATGCAGCAGAGTCCTTAAATAATGCAGCAAAGTCCTTAAATGATGCAGCAGAGTCCTTAAATAATGCAGCAAAGTCCTTAAATAATCCAGCCAAGTCCTTAAATAATGCAGCAGAGTCCTTAAATAATGCAGCAAAGTCCTTAAATAATGCAGCAGAGTCCTTAAATAATGCAACAAAGTAATTAAACAATGCAGCAGAGTCCTTAAATAATGCAACAAAGTCCATAAATAATGCAGAAGAGTCCTTAAATGATCCAGACAAGTCCTTAAATAATGCAGCAGAGTCCTTAAATAATGCAGCAGATTAATGAAATACCGCAGCAGGGTCCTTAAATAATGCAGCAGAGTCCTTAAATAATGCAGCAAAGTCCTTAAATAATGCAGCAGAGTCCTTAAGTACCGTATCAGAGTCCTTAAATAAAGCAGCAAAGTCCTTAAATAATGCAGCAGAGTCCTTAAATAATGCAGCAAAGTCATTAAATAATGCTGCAGAGTACTTAAATTCCGCAGCAAAGTCCTTAAATAATGCAGCAGATTACTGAAATACCACAGCAGGGTCCTTAAATAATGCAGCAGAGTCCTTAAATAATGCAACAAAGTCCTTAAATAATGCAACAAAGTCCTTAAATAATGCAGCAGAGTCCTTAAATAATGCAACAAAGTCCTTAAAAAATGCAGCAGAATCCTTAAATAATGCAGCAAATTCCTTAAATAATGCAGCAGAGTCCTTAAATAATCCAGCCAAGTCTTTAAATAATGCAGCAGAGTACTTAAATAATGCAGCAGAGTCCTTAAATAATGCAGCAAAGTCCTTAAATAATGCAACAAAGTCCTTAAATAATGCAGAAGAGTCCTTAAATAATGCAGCAGAGTACTGAAATACCGCAGCAGGGTCCTTAAATAATGCAGCAGAGTCCTTAAATAATGCAACAAAGTCCTTAAATAATGCAGTAGATTACTAAAATACCGCAGCAGGGTCCTTAAATAATGCAGCAGAGTCCTTAAATAATGCAACAAAGTCCTTAAATAATGCAGCAGAGTCCTTAAATAATGCAACAAAGTCCTTAAATAATGCAGTAAAGTCCTTAAATAATGCAGCAGTCCTTAAATAATGCAACAAAGTCCTTAAATAATGCAGCAGAGTCCTTAAATAATGCTGCAAAGTCCTTAAATAATGCAGCACAGTCCTTAAATAATCCAGCCAAGTCCTTAAATAATGCAGCAAATTCCTTAAATAATGCAGCAAAGTCTTTAAATAATGCAATAAAGTCCATAAATAATGCAGCAAAGTCCTTAAATAATGCAGCAGAGTACTGAAATACCGCAGCAGGGTCCTTAAATAATGCAGCAGAGTCCTTAAATAATGCAACAAAGTCCTTAAATAATGCAGTAGATTACTGAAATACCGCAGCAGGGTCCTTAAATAATGCAGCAGAGTCCTTAAATAATGCAACAAAGTCCTTAAATAATGCAGCAGAGTCCTTAAATAAAGCAGCAAATTCCTTAAATGATGCAGCAGAGTCCTTAAATAATGCAGCAAAGTCCTTAAATAATGCAGCAGAGTCCTTAAATAATGCAACAAAGTAATTAAATAATGCAGCAGAGTCCTTAAATAATGCAACAAAGTCCATAAATAATGCAGAAGAGTCCTTAAATAATCCAGACAAGTCCTTAAATAATGCAGCAGAGTCCTTAAATAATGCAGCAGAGTCCTTAAATAATGCAGCAGATTACTGAAATACCGCAGCAGGGTCCTTAAATAATGCAGCAGAGTCCTTAAATAATGCAACAAAGTCCTTAAATAATGCAGCAGAGTCCTTAAATAATGCAACAAAGTCCTTAAATAATGCAGCAGAGTCCTTAAATAATGCAACAAAGTCCTTAAATAATGCAGCAGAGTCCTTAAATAATGCAGAAAAGTCCTTAAATAATGCAGAAGAGTTCTTAAATAATGCAATAAAGTCCTTAAATAATGCAGCAAAGTCCTTAAATAATCCAGCCAAGTCCTTAAATAATGCAGCAGAGTCCTTAAATAATGCAGCAAATTCCTCAAATGATGCAGCAGAGTCCTTAAACAATGCAGCAAAGTCCTTAAATAATGCAGCAGAGTCCTTAAATAATGCAACAAAGTAATTAAATAATGCAGCAGAGTCCTTAAATAATGCAACAAAGTCCATAAATAATGCAGAAGAGTCCTTAAATAATCCAGACAAGTCATTAAATAATGCAGCAGAGTCCTTAAATAATGCAGCAGATTACTGAAATACCGCAGCAGGGTCCTTAAATAATGCAGCAGAGTCCTTAAATAATGCAACAAAGTCCTTAAATAATGCAGCAGAGTCCTTAAATAATGCAACAAAGTCCTTAAATAATGCAGCAGAGTCCTTAAATAATGCAGCAAATTCCTTAAATAATGCAGCAGAGTCCTTAAATAATCCAGCCAAGTCTTTAAATAATGCAGCAGAGTCCTTAAATAATGCAGCAAAGTCCTTAAATAATGCAGCAGAGCCCTTAAATAATGCAACAAAGTAATTAAATAATGCAGCAGAGTCCTTAAATAATGCAACAAAGTCCATAAATAATGCAGAAGAGTCCTTAAATAATCCAGACAAGTCCTTAAATAATGCAGCAGAGTCCTTAAATAATGCAGCAGATTACTGAAATACCGCAGCAGGGTCCTTAAATAATGCAGCAGAGTCCTTAAATAATGCAACAAAGTCCTTAAATAATGCAGCAGAGTCCTTAAATAATGCAACAAAGTCCTTAAATAATGCAGCAAATTCCTTAAATAATGCAGCAGAGTCCTTAAATAATCCAGCCAAGTCTTTAAATAATGCAGCAGAGTCCTTAAATAATGCAGCAAAGTCCTTAAATAATGCAACAAAGTCCTTAAATAATGCAGCAGAGTCCTTAAATAATGCAACAAAGTCCTTAAATAATGCAGCAAAGTCCTTAAATAATGCAGCAGAGTCCTTAAATAATGCAACAAAGTCCTTAAATAATGCAGCAGAGTCCTTAAATAATGCAGCACAGTCCTTAAATAATCCAGCCAAGTCCTTAAATAATGCAGCAAATTCCTTAAATAATGCAGCAAAGTCTTTAAATAATGCAATAAAGTCCATAAATAATGCAGCAAAGTCCTTAAATAATGCAGCAGAGTACTGAAATACCGCAGCAGGGTCCTTAAATAATGCAGCAGAGTCCTTAAATAATGCAACAAAGTCCTTAAATAATGCAGCATAGTCCTTAAATAATGCAACAAAGTCCTTAAATAATGCAGCAGAGTCCTTAAATAATGCAGCAAATTCCTTAAATAATGCAGCAGAGTCCTTAAATACTCCAGCCAAGTCTTTAAATAATGCAGCAGAGTCCTTAAATAATGCAGCAAAGTCCTTAAATAATGCAGCAGAGTCCTTAAATAATGCAGCAAAGTCCTTAAATAATGCAACAAAGTCCTTAAATAATGCAGAAGAGTCCTTAAATAATGCAACAAAGTCCTTAAATAATGCAGCAGAGTCCTTAAATAATGCAACAAAGTACTTAAATAATGCAGCAGAGTCCTTAAGTACCGTAGCAGAGTCCTTAAATAAAGCAGCAAAGTCCTTAAATAATGCAGCAGAGTCCTTAAATAATGCAGCAAAGTCATTAAATAATGCTGCAGAGTACTTAAATTCCGCAGCAAAGTCCTTAAATAATGCAGCAGAGTCCTTAAATAATGCTGCAAAGTCCTTAAATAATGCAACAAAGTCCTTAAATAATGCAGCAGAATCCTTAAATGATGCAGCAAATTCCTTAAATAGTGCAGCAGAGTCCTTAAATAATCCAGCCAAGTCTTTAAATAATGCAGCAGAGTCCTTAAATAATGCAGCAAAGTCCTTAAATAATGCAACAAAGTCCTTAAATAATGCAGCAGAGTCCTTAAATAATGCAACAAAGTCCTTAAATAATGCAGCAAAGTCCTTAAATAATGCAGCAGAGTCCTTAAATAATGCAACAAAGTCCTTAAATAATGCAGCAGAGTCCTTAAATAATGCAGCAAAGTCCTTAAATAATGCAGCACAGTCCTTAAATAATCCAGCCAAGTCCTTAAATAATGCAGCAAATTTCTTAAATAATGCACCAAAGTCTTTAAATAATGCAATAAAGTCCATAAATAATGCAGCAAAGTCCTTAAATAATGCAGCAGAGTACTGAAATACCGCAGCAGGGTCCTTAAATAATGCAGCAGAGTCCTTAAATAATGCAACAAAGTCCTTAAATAATGCAGTAGATTACTGAAATACCGCAGCAGGGTCCTTAAATAATGCAGCAGAGTCCTTAAATAATGCAAGAAAGTCCTTAAATAATGCAGCAGAGTCCTTAAATAATGCAGCAAAGTCCTTAAATAATGCAGAAGAGTCCTTAAATAATGCAATAAAGTCCTTAAATAATGCAGCAAAGTCCTTAAATAATCCAGCCAAGTCCTTAAATAATGCAGCAGAGTCCTTAAATAATGCAGCAAAGTCCTTAAATGATGCAGCAGAGTCCTTAAATAATGCAGCAAAGTCCTTAAATAATCCAGCCAAGTCCTTAAATAATGCAGCAGAGTCCTTAAATAATGCAGCAAAGTCCTTAAATAATGCAGCAGAGTCCTTAAATAATGCAACAAAGTAATTAAACAATGCAGCAGAGTCCTTAAATAATGCAACAAAGTCCATAAATAATGCAGAAGAGTCCTTAAATGATCCAGACAAGTCCTTAAATAATGCAGCAGATTTCTTAAATAATGCAGCAGATTAATGAAATACCGCAGCAGGGTCCTTAAATAATGCAGCAGAGTCCTTAAATAATGCAGCAAAGTCCTTAAATAATGCAGCAGAGTCCTTAAGTACCGTATCAGAGTCCTTAAATAAAGCAGCAAAGTCCTTAAATAATGCAGCAGAGTCCTTAAATAATGCAGCAAAGTCATTAAATAATGCTGCAGAGTACTTAAATTCCGCAGCAAAGTCCTTAAATAATGCAGCAGATTACTGAAATACCACAGCAGGGTCCTTAAATAATGCAGCAGAGTCCTTAAATAATGCAACAAAGTCCTTAAATAATGCAACAAAGTCCTTAAATAATGCAGCAGAGTCCTTAAATAATGCAACAAAGTCCTTAAAAAATGCAGCAGAATCCTTAAATAATGCAGCAAATTCCTTAAATAATGCAGCAGAGTCCTTAAATAATCCAGCCAAGTCTTTAAATAATGCAGCAGAGTACTTAAATAATGCAGCAGAGTCCTTAAATAATGCAGCAAAGTCCTTAAATAATGCAACAAAGTCCTTAAATAATGCAGAAGAGTCCTTAAATAATGCAGCAGAGTACTGAAATACCGCAGCAGGGTCCTTCAATAATGCAGCAGAGTCCTTAAATAATGCAACAAAGTCCTTAAATAATGCAGTAGATTACTAAAATACCGCAGCAGGGTCCTTAAATAATGCAGCAGAGTCCTTAAATAATGCAACAAAGTCCTTAAATAATGCAGCAGAGTCCTTAAATAATGCAACAAAGTCCTTAAATAATGCAGTAAAGTCCTTAAATAATGCAGCAGTCCTTAAATAATGCAACAAAGTCCTTAAATAATGCAGCAGAGTCCTTAAATAATGCTGCAAAGTCCTTAAATAATGCAGCACAGTCCTTAAATAATCCAGCCAAGTCCTTAAATAATGCAGCAAATTCCTTAAATAATGCAGCAAAGTCTTTAAATAATGCAATAAAGTCCATAAATAATGCAGCAAAGTCCTTAAATAATGCAGCAGAGTACTGAAATACCGCAGCAGGGTCCTTAAATAATGCAGCAGAGTCCTTAAATAATGCAACAAAGTCCTTAAATAATGCAGTAGATTACTGAAATACCGCAGCAGGGTCCTTAAATAATGCAGCAGAGTCCTTAAATAATGCAACAAAGTCCTTAAATAATGCAGCAGAGTCCTTAAATAAAGCAGCAAATTCCTTAAATGATGCAGCAGAGTCCTTAAATAATGCAGCAAAGTCCTTAAATAATGCAGCAGAGTCCTTAAATAATGCAACAAAGTAATTAAATAATGCAGCAGAGTCCTTAAATAATGCAACAAAGTCCATAAATAATGCAGAAGAGTCCTTAAATAATCCAGACAAGTCCTTAAATAATGCAGCAGAGTCCTTAAATAATGCAGCAGAGTCCTTAAATAATGCAGCAGATTACTGAAATACCGCAGCAGGGTCCTTAAATAATGCAGCAGAGTCCTTAAATAATGCAACAAAGTCCTTAAATAATGCAGCAGAGTCCTTAAATAATGCAACAAAGTCCTTAAATAATGCAGCAGAGTCCTTAAATAATGCAACAAAGTCCTTAAATAATGCAGCAGAGTCCTTAAATAATGCAGCAAAGTCCTTAAATAATGCAGCACAGTCCTTAAATAATCCAGCCAAGTCCTTAAATAATGCAGCAAATTTCTTAAATAATGCACCAAAGTCTTTAAATAATGCAATAAAGTCCATAAATAATGCAGCAAAGTCCTTAAATAATGCAGCAGAGTACTGAAATACCGCAGCAGGGTCCTTAAATAATGCAGCAGAGTCCTTAAATAATGCAACAAAGTCCTTAAATAATGCAGTAGATTACTGAAATACCGCAGCAGGGTCCTTAAATAATGCAGCAGAGTCCTTAAATAATGCAAGAAAGTCCTTAAATAATGCAGCAGAGTCCTTAAATAATGCAGCAAAGTCCTTAAATAATGCAGAAGAGTCCTTAAATAATGCAATAAAGTCCTTAAATAATGCAGCAAAGTCCTTAAATAATCCAGCCAAGTCCTTAAATAATGCAGCAGAGTCCTTAAATAATGCAGCAAAGTCCTTAAATGATGCAGCAGAGTCCTTAAATAATGCAACAAAGTCCTTAAATAATGCAGCAGAGTCCTTAAATAATGCAACAAAGTCCTTAAATAATGCAGTAGATTACTGAAATACCGCAGCAGGGTCCTTAAATAATGCAGCAGAGTCCTTAAATAATGCAACAAAGTCCTTAAATAATGCAGCAGAGTCCTTACATAATGCAACATAGTCCTTAAATAATGCAGCAAAGTCCTTAAATAATGCAGCAGAGTCCTTAAATAATGCAAGAAAGTCCTTAAATAATGCAGCAGAGTCCTTAAATAATGCAGAAGAGTCCTTAAATAATGCAATAAAGTCCTTAAATAATGCAGCAAAGTCCTTAAATAATCCAGCCAAGTCCTTAAATAATGCAGCAGAGTCCTTAAATAATGCAGCAAAGTCCTTAAATGATGCAGCAGAGTCCTTAAATAATGCAGCAAAGTCCTTAAATAATCCAGCCAAGTCCTTAAATAATGCAGCAGAGTCCTTAAATAATGCAGCAAAGTCCTTAAATAATGCAGCAGAGTCCTTAAATAATGCAACAAAGTAATTAAATAATGCAGCAGAGTCCTTAAATAATGCAACAAAGTCCATAAATAATGCAGAAGAGTCCTTAAATAATCCAGACAAGTCCTTAAATAATGCAGCAGAGTCCTTAAATAATGCAGCAGATTACTGAAATACCGCAGCAGGGTCCTTAAATAATGCAGCAGAGTCCTTAAATAATGCAGCAAAGTCCTTAAATAATGCAGCAGAGTCCTTAAATAATGCAGCAAAGTCCTTAAATAATGCAGCAGAGTCCTTAAATAATGCAGCAAAGTCCTTAAATAATGCAACAAAGTCCTTAAATAATGCAGAAGAGTCCTTAAATAATGCAACAAAGTCCTTAAATAATGCAGCAGAGTCCTTAAATAATGCAACAAAGTACTTAAATAATGCAGCAGAGTCCTTAAGTACCGTATCAGAGTCCTTAAATAAAGCAGCAAAGTCCTTAAATAATGCAGCAGAGTCCTTAAATAATGCAGCAAAGTCATTAAATAATGCTGCAGAGTACTTAAATTCCGCAGCAAAGTCCTTAAATAATGCAGCAGAGTCCTTAAATAATGCAGCAAAGTCCTTAAATGATGCAGCAGAGTCCTTAAATAATGCAACAAAGTCCTTAAATAATGCAGCAGAGTCCTTAAATAATGCAACAAAGTCCTTAAATAATGCAGTAGATTACTGAAATACCGCAGCAGGGTCCTTAAATAATGCAGCAGAGTCCTTAAATAATGCAACAAAGTCCTTAAATAATGCAGCAGAGTCCTTACATAATGCAACATAGTCCTTAAATAATGCAGCAAAGTCCTTAAATAATGCAGCAGAGTCCTTAAATAATGCAAGAAAGTCCTTAAATAATGCAGCAGAGTCCTTAAATAATGCAGAAGAGTCCTTAAATAATGCAATAAAGTCCTTAAATAATGCAGCAAAGTCCTTAAATAATCCAGCCAAGTCCTTAAATAATGCAGCAGAGTCCTTAAATAATGCAGCAAAGTCCTTAAATGATGCAGCAGAGTCCTTAAATAATGCAGCAAAGTCCTTAAATAATCCAGCCAAGTCCTTAAATAATGCAGCAGAGTCCTTAAATAATGCAGCAAAGTCCTTAAATAATGCAGCAGAGTCCTTAAATAATGCAACAAAGTAATTAAATAATGCAGCAGAGTCCTTAAATAATGCAACAAAGTCCATAAATAATGCAGAAGAGTCCTTAAATAATCCAGACAAGTCCTTAAATAATGCAGCAGAGTCCTTAAATAATGCAGCAGATTACTGAAATACCGCAGCAGGGTCCTTAAATAATGCAGCAGAGTCCTTAAATAATGCAGCAAAGTCCTTAAATAATGCAGCAGAGTCCTTAAATAATGCAGCAAAGTCCTTAAATAATGCAGCAGAGTCCTTAAATAATGCAGCAAAGTCCTTAAATAATGCAACAAAGTCCTTAAATAATGCAGAAGAGTCCTTAAATAATGCAACAAAGTCCTTAAATAATGCAGCAGAGTCCTTAAATAATGCAACAAAGTACTTAAATAATGCAGCAGAGTCCTTAAGTACCGTATCAGAGTCCTTAAATAAAGCAGCAAAGTCCTTAAATAATGCAGCAGAGTCCTTAAATAATGCAGCAAAGTCATTAAATAATGCTGCAGAGTACTTAAATTCCGCAGCAAAGTCCTTAAATAATGCAGCAGAGTCCTTAAATAATGCTGCAAAGTCCTTAAATAATGCAACAAAGTCCTTAAATAATGCAGAAGAGTCCTTAAATAATGCAACAAAGTCCTTAAATAATGCAGCAGAGTCCTTAAATAATGCAACAAAGTACTTAAATAATGCAGCAGAGTCCTTAAGTACCGTAACAGAGTCCTTAAATAATGCAGCAAAGTCCTTAAATAATGCAGCAGATTACTGAAATACCACAGCAGGGTCCTTAAATAATGCAGCAGAGTCCTTAAATAATGCAACAAAGTCCTTAAATAATGCAGCAGAGTCCTTAAATAATGCAACAAAGTCCTTAAAAAATGCAGCAGAATCCTTAAATAATGCAGCAAATTCCTTAAATAATGCAGCAGAGTCCTTAAATAATCCAGCCAAGTCTTTAAATAATGCAGCAGAGTACTTACATAATGCAGCAGAGTCCTTAAATAATGCAGCAAAGTCCTTAAATAATGCAACAAAGTCCTTAAATAATGCAGAAGAGTCCTTAAATAATGCAGCAGAGAACTGAAATACCGCAGCAGGGTCCTTAAATAATGCAGCAGAGTCCTTAAATAATGCAACAAAGTCCTTAAATAATGCAGTAGATTACTAAAATACCGCAGCAGGGTCCTTAAATAATGCAGCAGAGTCCTTAAATAATGCAACAAAGTACTTAAATAATGCAGCAGAGTCCTTAAATAATGCAACAAAGTCCTTAAATAATGCAGCAAAGTCCTTAAATAATGCAGCAGTCCTTAAATAATGCAACAAAGTCCTTAAATAATGCAGAATAGTCCTTAAATAATGCTGCAAAGTCCTTAAATAATGCAGCACAGTCCTTAAATAATCCAGCCAAGTCCTTAAATAATGCAGCAAATTCCTTAAATAATGCAGCAAAGTCTTTAAATAATGCAATAAAGTCCATAAATAATGCAGCAAAGTCCTTAAATAATGCAGCAGAGTACTGAAATACCGCAGCAGGGTCCTTAAATAATGCAGCAGAGTCCTTAAATAATGCAACAAAGTCCTTAAATAATGCAGTAGATTACTGAAATACCGCAGCAGGGTCCTTAAATAATGCAGCAGAGTCCTTAAATAATGCAACAAAGTCCTTAAATAATGCAGCAGAGTCCTTACATAATGCAACATAGTCCTTAAATAATGCAGCAAAGTCCTTAAATAATGCAGCAGAGTCCTTAAATAATGCAAGAAAGTCCTTAAATAATGCAGCAGAGTCCTTAAATAATGCAGCAAAGTCCTTAAATAATGCAGAAGAGTCCTTAAATAATGCAATAAAGTCCTTAAATAATGCAGCAAAGTCCTTAAATAATCCAGCCAAGTCCTTAAATAATGCAGCAGAGTCCTTAAATAATGCAGCAAAGTCCTTAAATGATGCAGCAGAGTCCTTAAATAATGCAGCAAAGTCCTTAAATAATCCAGCCAAGTCCTTAAATAATGCAGCAGAGTCCTTAAATAATGCAGCAAAGTCCTTAAATAATGCAGCAGAGTCCTTAAATAATGCAACAAAGTAATTAAATAATGCAGCAGAGTCCTTAAATAATGCAACAAAGTCCATAAATAATGCAGAAGAGTCCTTAAATAATCCAGACATGTCCTTAAATAATGCAGCAGAGTCCTTAAATAATGCAGCAGATTACTGAAATACCGCAGCAGGGTCCTTAAATAATGCAGCAGAGTCCTTAAATAATGCAGCAAAGTCCTTAAATAATGCAGCAGAGTCCTTAAATAATGCAGCAAAGTCCTTAAATAATGCAGCAGAGTCCTTAAATAATGCAGCAAAGTCCTTAAATAATGCAACAAAGTCCTTAAATAATGCAGAAGAGTCCTTAAATAATGCAACAAAGTCCTTAAATAATGCAGC
The DNA here is from genome assembly GCF_046119375.1 of Phyllobates terribilis. Taxonomy (NCBI): domain Eukaryota; kingdom Metazoa; phylum Chordata; class Amphibia; order Anura; family Dendrobatidae; genus Phyllobates; species Phyllobates terribilis. The sequence continues at coordinate 1,954,350 of NW_027363048.1, forward strand.
AGAGTCCTTAAATAATGCAACAAAGTACTTAAATAATGCAGCAGAGTCCTTAAGTACCGTATCAGAGTCCTTAAATAAAGCAGCAAAGTCCTTAAATAATGCAGCAGAGTCCTTAAATAATGCAGCAAAGTCATTAAATAATGCTGCAGAGTACTTAAATTCCGCAGCAAAGTCCTTAAATAATGCAGCAGAGTCCTTAAATAATGCTGCAAAGTCCTTAAATAATGCAACAAAGTCCTTAAATAATGCAGAAGAGTCCTTAAATAATGCAACAAAGTCCTTAAATAATGCAGCAGAGTCCTTAAATAATGCAACAAAGTACTTAAATAATGCAGCAGAGTCCTTAAGTACCGTAACAGAGTCCTTAAATAATGCAGCAAAGTCCTTAAATAATGCAGCAGATTACTGAAATACCACAGCAGGGTCCTTAAATAATGCAGCAGAGTCCTTAAATAATGCAACAAAGTCCTTAAATAATGCAGCAGAGTCCTTAAATAATGCAACAAAGTCCTTAAAAAATGCAGCAGAATCCTTAAATAATGCAGCAAATTCCTTAAATAATGCAGCAGAGTCCTTAAATAATCCAGCCAAGTCTTTAAATAATGCAGCAGAGTACTTACATAATGCAGCAGAGTCCTTAAATAATGCAGCAAAGTCCTTAAATAATGCAACAATGTCCTTAAATAATGCAGAAGATTATTTAAATAATGCAGCAGAGTACTGAAATACCGCAGCAGGGTCCTTAAATAATGCAGCAGAGTCCTTAAATAATGCAACAAAGTCCTTAAATAATGCAGTAGATTACTAAAATACCGCAGCAGGGTCCTTAAATAATGCAGCAGAGTCCTTAAATAATGCAACAAAGTACTTAAATAATGCAGCAGAGTCCTTAAATAATGCAACAAAGTCCTTAAATAATGCAGCAAAGTCCTTAAATAATGCAGCAGTCCTTAAATAATGCAACGAAGTCCTTAAATAATGCAGCATAGTCCTTAAATAATGCTGCAAAGTCCTTAAATAATGCAGCACAGTCCTTAAATAATCCAGCCAAGTCCTTAAATAATGCAGCAAATTCCTTAAATAATGCAGCAAAGTCTTTAAATAATGCAATAAAGTCCATAAATAATGCAGCAAAGTCCTTAAATAATGCAGCAGAGTACTGAAATACCGCAGCAGGGTCCTTAAATAATGCAGCAGAGTCCTTAAATAATGCAACAAAGTCCTTAAATAATGCAGTAGATTACTGAATTACCGCAGCAGGGTCCTTAAATAATGCAGCAGAGTCCTTAAATAATGCAACAAAGTCCTTAAATAATGCAGCAGAGTCCTTAAATAATGCAGCAAATTCCTTAAATGATGCAGCAGAGTCCTTAAATAATGCAGCAAAGTCCTTAAATAATGCAGCAGAGTCCTTAAATAATGCAAAAAAGTAATTAAATAATGCAGCAGAGTCCTTAAATAATGCAACAAAGTCCATAAATAATGCAGAAGAGTCCTTAAATAATGCAGCAGAGTCCTTAAATAATGCAGCAGAGTCCTTAAATAATGCAGCAGATTACTGAAATACCGCAGCAGGGTCCTTAAATAATGCAGCAGAGTCCTTAAATAATGCAACAAAGTCCTTAAATAATGCAGCAGAGTCCTTAAATAATGCAACAAAGTCCTTAAATAATGCAGCAGAGTCCTTAAATAATGCAACAAAGTCCTTAAATAATGCAGCAGAGTCCTTAAATAATGCAGCAAAGTCCTTAAATAATGCAGAATAGTCCTTAAATAATGCAATAAAGTCCTTAAATAATGCAGCAAAGTCCTTGAATAATCCAGCCAAGTCCTTAAATAATGCAGCAGAGTCCTTAAATAATGCAGCAAATTCCTTAAATGATGCAGCAGAGTCCTTAAATAATGCAGCAAAGTCCTTAAATAATGCAGCAGAGTCCTTAAATAATGCAACAAAGTAATTAAATAATGCAGCAGAGTCCTTAAATAATGCAACAAAGTCCATAAATAATGCAGAAGAGTCCTTAAATAATCCAGACAAGTCCTTAAATAATGCAGCAGAGTCCTTAAATAATGCAGCAGAGTCCTTAAATAATGCAGCAGATTACTGAAATACTGCAGCAGGGTCCTTAAATAATGCAGCAGAGTCCTTAAATAATGCAACAAAGTCCTTAAATAATGCAGCAGAATCCTTAAATGATGCAGCAAATTCCTTAAATAGTGCAGCAGAGTCCTTAAATAATCCAGCCAAGTCTTTAAATAATGCAGCAGAGTCCTTAAATAATGCAGCAAAGTCCTTAAATAATGCAACAAAGTCCTTAAATAATGCAGCAGAGTCCTTAAATAATGCAACAAAGTCCTTAAATAATGCAGCAAAGTCCTTAAATAATGCAGCAGAGTCCTTAAATAATGCAACAAAGTCCTTAAATAATGCAGCACAGTCCTTAAATAATCCAGCCAAGTCCTTAAATAATGCAGCAAATTTCTTAAATAATGCAGCAAAGTCTTTAAATAATGCAATAAAGTCCATAAATAATGCAGCAAAGTCCTTAAATAATGCAGCAGAGTACTGAAATACCGCAGCAGGGTCCTTAAATAATGCAGCAGAGTCCTTAAATAATGCAACAAAGTCCTTAAATAATGCAGTAGATTACTGAAATACCGCAGCAGGGTCCTTAAATAATGCAGCAGAGTCCTTAAATAATGCAACAAAGTCCTTAAATAATGCAGCAGAGTCCTTACATAATGCAACATAGTCCTTAAATAATGCAGCAAAGTCCTTAAATAATGCAGCAGAGTCCTTAAATAATGCAAGAAAGTCCTTAAATAATGCAGCAGAGTCCTTAAATAATGCAGCAGAGTCCTTAAATAATGCAGCAAAGTCCTTAAATAATGCAATAAAGTCCTTAAATAATGCAGCAAAGTCCTTAAATAATCCAGCCAAGTCCTTAAATAATGCAGCAGAGTCCTTAAATAATGCAGCAAAGTCCTTAAATGATGCAGCAGAGTCCTTAAATAATGCAGCAAAGTCCTTAAATAATCCAGCCAAGTCCTTAAATAATGCAGCAGAGTCCTTAAATAATGCAGCAAAGTCCTTAAATAATGCAGCAGAGTCCTTAAATAATGCAACAAAGTAATTAAACAATGCAGCAGAGTCCTTAAATAATGCAACAAAGTCCATAAATAATGCAGAAGAGTCCTTAAATGATCCAGACAAGTCCTTAAATAATGCAGCAGAGTCCTTAAATAATGCAGCAGATTAATGAAATACCGCAGCAGGGTCCTTAAATAATGCAGCAGAGTCCTTAAATAATGCAGCAAAGTCCTTAAATAATGCAGCAGAGTCCTTAAGTACCGTATCAGAGTCCTTAAATAAAGCAGCAAAGTCCTTAAATAATGCAGCAGAGTCCTTAAATAATGCAGCAAAGTCATTAAATAATGCTGCAGAGTACTTAAATTCCGCAGCAAAGTCCTTAAATAATGCAGCAGATTACTGAAATACCACAGCAGGGTCCTTAAATAATGCAGCAGAGTCCTTAAATAATGCAACAAAGTCCTTAAATAATGCAACAAAGTCCTTAAATAATGCAGCAGAGTCCTTAAATAATGCAACAAAGTCCTTAAAAAATGCAGCAGAATCCTTAAATAATGCAGCAAATTCCTTAAATAATGCAGCAGAGTCCTTAAATAATCCAGCCAAGTCTTTAAATAATGCAGCAGAGTACTTAAATAATGCAGCAGAGTCCTTAAATAATGCAGCAAAGTCCTTAAATAATGCAACAAAGTCCTTAAATAATGCAGAAGAGTCCTTAAATAATGCAGCAGAGTACTGAAATACCGCAGCAGGGTCCTTAAATAATGCAGCAGAGTCCTTAAATAATGCAACAAAGTCCTTAAATAATGCAGTAGATTACTAAAATACCGCAGCAGGGTCCTTAAATAATGCAGCAGAGTCCTTAAATAATGCAACAAAGTCCTTAAATAATGCAGCAGAGTCCTTAAATAATGCAACAAAGTCCTTAAATAATGCAGTAAAGTCCTTAAATAATGCAGCAGTCCTTAAATAATGCAACAAAGTCCTTAAATAATGCAGCAGAGTCCTTAAATAATGCTGCAAAGTCCTTAAATAATGCAGCACAGTCCTTAAATAATCCAGCCAAGTCCTTAAATAATGCAGCAAATTCCTTAAATAATGCAGCAAAGTCTTTAAATAATGCAATAAAGTCCATAAATAATGCAGCAAAGTCCTTAAATAATGCAGCAGAGTACTGAAATACCGCAGCAGGGTCCTTAAATAATGCAGCAGAGTCCTTAAATAATGCAACAAAGTCCTTAAATAATGCAGTAGATTACTGAAATACCGCAGCAGGGTCCTTAAATAATGCAGCAGAGTCCTTAAATAATGCAACAAAGTCCTTAAATAATGCAGCAGAGTCCTTAAATAAAGCAGCAAATTCCTTAAATGATGCAGCAGAGTCCTTAAATAATGCAGCAAAGTCCTTAAATAATGCAGCAGAGTCCTTAAATAATGCAACAAAGTAATTAAATAATGCAGCAGAGTCCTTAAATAATGCAACAAAGTCCATAAATAATGCAGAAGAGTCCTTAAATAATCCAGACAAGTCCTTAAATAATGCAGCAGAGTCCTTAAATAATGCAGCAGAGTCCTTAAATAATGCAGCAGATTACTGAAATACCGCAGCAGGGTCCTTAAATAATGCAGCAGAGTCCTTAAATAATGCAACAAAGTCCTTAAATAATGCAGCAGAGTCCTTAAATAATGCAACAAAGTCCTTAAATAATGCAGCAGAGTCCTTAAATAATGCAACAAAGTCCTTAAATAATGCAGCAGAGTCCTTAAATAATGCAGAAAAGTCCTTAAATAATGCAGAAGAGTTCTTAAATAATGCAATAAAGTCCTTAAATAATGCAGCAAAGTCCTTAAATAATCCAGCCAAGTCCTTAAATAATGCAGCAGAGTCCTTAAATAATGCAGCAAATTCCTCAAATGATGCAGCAGAGTCCTTAAACAATGCAGCAAAGTCCTTAAATAATGCAGCAGAGTCCTTAAATAATGCAACAAAGTAATTAAATAATGCAGCAGAGTCCTTAAATAATGCAACAAAGTCCATAAATAATGCAGAAGAGTCCTTAAATAATCCAGACAAGTCATTAAATAATGCAGCAGAGTCCTTAAATAATGCAGCAGATTACTGAAATACCGCAGCAGGGTCCTTAAATAATGCAGCAGAGTCCTTAAATAATGCAACAAAGTCCTTAAATAATGCAGCAGAGTCCTTAAATAATGCAACAAAGTCCTTAAATAATGCAGCAGAGTCCTTAAATAATGCAGCAAATTCCTTAAATAATGCAGCAGAGTCCTTAAATAATCCAGCCAAGTCTTTAAATAATGCAGCAGAGTCCTTAAATAATGCAGCAAAGTCCTTAAATAATGCAGCAGAGCCCTTAAATAATGCAACAAAGTAATTAAATAATGCAGCAGAGTCCTTAAATAATGCAACAAAGTCCATAAATAATGCAGAAGAGTCCTTAAATAATCCAGACAAGTCCTTAAATAATGCAGCAGAGTCCTTAAATAATGCAGCAGATTACTGAAATACCGCAGCAGGGTCCTTAAATAATGCAGCAGAGTCCTTAAATAATGCAACAAAGTCCTTAAATAATGCAGCAGAGTCCTTAAATAATGCAACAAAGTCCTTAAATAATGCAGCAAATTCCTTAAATAATGCAGCAGAGTCCTTAAATAATCCAGCCAAGTCTTTAAATAATGCAGCAGAGTCCTTAAATAATGCAGCAAAGTCCTTAAATAATGCAACAAAGTCCTTAAATAATGCAGCAGAGTCCTTAAATAATGCAACAAAGTCCTTAAATAATGCAGCAAAGTCCTTAAATAATGCAGCAGAGTCCTTAAATAATGCAACAAAGTCCTTAAATAATGCAGCAGAGTCCTTAAATAATGCAGCACAGTCCTTAAATAATCCAGCCAAGTCCTTAAATAATGCAGCAAATTCCTTAAATAATGCAGCAAAGTCTTTAAATAATGCAATAAAGTCCATAAATAATGCAGCAAAGTCCTTAAATAATGCAGCAGAGTACTGAAATACCGCAGCAGGGTCCTTAAATAATGCAGCAGAGTCCTTAAATAATGCAACAAAGTCCTTAAATAATGCAGCATAGTCCTTAAATAATGCAACAAAGTCCTTAAATAATGCAGCAGAGTCCTTAAATAATGCAGCAAATTCCTTAAATAATGCAGCAGAGTCCTTAAATACTCCAGCCAAGTCTTTAAATAATGCAGCAGAGTCCTTAAATAATGCAGCAAAGTCCTTAAATAATGCAGCAGAGTCCTTAAATAATGCAGCAAAGTCCTTAAATAATGCAACAAAGTCCTTAAATAATGCAGAAGAGTCCTTAAATAATGCAACAAAGTCCTTAAATAATGCAGCAGAGTCCTTAAATAATGCAACAAAGTACTTAAATAATGCAGCAGAGTCCTTAAGTACCGTAGCAGAGTCCTTAAATAAAGCAGCAAAGTCCTTAAATAATGCAGCAGAGTCCTTAAATAATGCAGCAAAGTCATTAAATAATGCTGCAGAGTACTTAAATTCCGCAGCAAAGTCCTTAAATAATGCAGCAGAGTCCTTAAATAATGCTGCAAAGTCCTTAAATAATGCAACAAAGTCCTTAAATAATGCAGCAGAATCCTTAAATGATGCAGCAAATTCCTTAAATAGTGCAGCAGAGTCCTTAAATAATCCAGCCAAGTCTTTAAATAATGCAGCAGAGTCCTTAAATAATGCAGCAAAGTCCTTAAATAATGCAACAAAGTCCTTAAATAATGCAGCAGAGTCCTTAAATAATGCAACAAAGTCCTTAAATAATGCAGCAAAGTCCTTAAATAATGCAGCAGAGTCCTTAAATAATGCAACAAAGTCCTTAAATAATGCAGCAGAGTCCTTAAATAATGCAGCAAAGTCCTTAAATAATGCAGCACAGTCCTTAAATAATCCAGCCAAGTCCTTAAATAATGCAGCAAATTTCTTAAATAATGCACCAAAGTCTTTAAATAATGCAATAAAGTCCATAAATAATGCAGCAAAGTCCTTAAATAATGCAGCAGAGTACTGAAATACCGCAGCAGGGTCCTTAAATAATGCAGCAGAGTCCTTAAATAATGCAACAAAGTCCTTAAATAATGCAGTAGATTACTGAAATACCGCAGCAGGGTCCTTAAATAATGCAGCAGAGTCCTTAAATAATGCAAGAAAGTCCTTAAATAATGCAGCAGAGTCCTTAAATAATGCAGCAAAGTCCTTAAATAATGCAGAAGAGTCCTTAAATAATGCAATAAAGTCCTTAAATAATGCAGCAAAGTCCTTAAATAATCCAGCCAAGTCCTTAAATAATGCAGCAGAGTCCTTAAATAATGCAGCAAAGTCCTTAAATGATGCAGCAGAGTCCTTAAATAATGCAGCAAAGTCCTTAAATAATCCAGCCAAGTCCTTAAATAATGCAGCAGAGTCCTTAAATAATGCAGCAAAGTCCTTAAATAATGCAGCAGAGTCCTTAAATAATGCAACAAAGTAATTAAACAATGCAGCAGAGTCCTTAAATAATGCAACAAAGTCCATAAATAATGCAGAAGAGTCCTTAAATGATCCAGACAAGTCCTTAAATAATGCAGCAGATTTCTTAAATAATGCAGCAGATTAATGAAATACCGCAGCAGGGTCCTTAAATAATGCAGCAGAGTCCTTAAATAATGCAGCAAAGTCCTTAAATAATGCAGCAGAGTCCTTAAGTACCGTATCAGAGTCCTTAAATAAAGCAGCAAAGTCCTTAAATAATGCAGCAGAGTCCTTAAATAATGCAGCAAAGTCATTAAATAATGCTGCAGAGTACTTAAATTCCGCAGCAAAGTCCTTAAATAATGCAGCAGATTACTGAAATACCACAGCAGGGTCCTTAAATAATGCAGCAGAGTCCTTAAATAATGCAACAAAGTCCTTAAATAATGCAACAAAGTCCTTAAATAATGCAGCAGAGTCCTTAAATAATGCAACAAAGTCCTTAAAAAATGCAGCAGAATCCTTAAATAATGCAGCAAATTCCTTAAATAATGCAGCAGAGTCCTTAAATAATCCAGCCAAGTCTTTAAATAATGCAGCAGAGTACTTAAATAATGCAGCAGAGTCCTTAAATAATGCAGCAAAGTCCTTAAATAATGCAACAAAGTCCTTAAATAATGCAGAAGAGTCCTTAAATAATGCAGCAGAGTACTGAAATACCGCAGCAGGGTCCTTCAATAATGCAGCAGAGTCCTTAAATAATGCAACAAAGTCCTTAAATAATGCAGTAGATTACTAAAATACCGCAGCAGGGTCCTTAAATAATGCAGCAGAGTCCTTAAATAATGCAACAAAGTCCTTAAATAATGCAGCAGAGTCCTTAAATAATGCAACAAAGTCCTTAAATAATGCAGTAAAGTCCTTAAATAATGCAGCAGTCCTTAAATAATGCAACAAAGTCCTTAAATAATGCAGCAGAGTCCTTAAATAATGCTGCAAAGTCCTTAAATAATGCAGCACAGTCCTTAAATAATCCAGCCAAGTCCTTAAATAATGCAGCAAATTCCTTAAATAATGCAGCAAAGTCTTTAAATAATGCAATAAAGTCCATAAATAATGCAGCAAAGTCCTTAAATAATGCAGCAGAGTACTGAAATACCGCAGCAGGGTCCTTAAATAATGCAGCAGAGTCCTTAAATAATGCAACAAAGTCCTTAAATAATGCAGTAGATTACTGAAATACCGCAGCAGGGTCCTTAAATAATGCAGCAGAGTCCTTAAATAATGCAACAAAGTCCTTAAATAATGCAGCAGAGTCCTTAAATAAAGCAGCAAATTCCTTAAATGATGCAGCAGAGTCCTTAAATAATGCAGCAAAGTCCTTAAATAATGCAGCAGAGTCCTTAAATAATGCAACAAAGTAATTAAATAATGCAGCAGAGTCCTTAAATAATGCAACAAAGTCCATAAATAATGCAGAAGAGTCCTTAAATAATCCAGACAAGTCCTTAAATAATGCAGCAGAGTCCTTAAATAATGCAGCAGAGTCCTTAAATAATGCAGCAGATTACTGAAATACCGCAGCAGGGTCCTTAAATAATGCAGCAGAGTCCTTAAATAATGCAACAAAGTCCTTAAATAATGCAGCAGAGTCCTTAAATAATGCAACAAAGTCCTTAAATAATGCAGCAGAGTCCTTAAATAATGCAACAAAGTCCTTAAATAATGCAGCAGAGTCCTTAAATAATGCAGAAAAGTCCTTAAATAATGCAGAAGAGTTCTTAAATAATGCAATAAAGTCCTTAAATAATGCAGCAAAGTCCTTAAATAATCCAGCCAAGTCCTTAAATAATGCAGCAGAGTCCTTAAATAATGCAGCAAATTCCTTAAATGATGCAGCAGAGTCCTTAAACAATGCAGCAAAGTCCTTAAATAATGCAGCAGAGTCCTTAAATAATGCAACAAAGTAATTAAATAATGCAGCAGAGTCCTTAAATAATGCAACAAAGTCCATAAATAATGCAGAAGAGTCCTTAAATAATCCAGACAAGTCCTTAAATAATGCAGCAGAGTCCTTAAATAATGCAGCAGATTACTGAAATACCGCAGCAGGGTCCTTAAATAATGCAGCAGAGTCCTTAAATAATGCAACAAAGTCCTTAAATAATGCAGCAGAGTCCTTAAATAATGCAACAAAGTCCTTAAATAATGCAGCAGAGTCCTTAAATAATGCAGCAAATTCCTTAAATAATGCAGCAGAGTCCTTAAATAATCCAGCCAAGTCTTTAAATAATGCAGCAGAGTCCTTAAATAATGCAGCAAAGTCCTTAAATAATGCAGCAGAGTCCTTAAATAATGCAACAAAGTAATTAAATAATGCAGCAGAGTCCTTAAATAATGCAACAAAGTCCATAAATAATGCAGAAGAGTCCTTAAATAATCCAGACAAGTCCTTAAATAATGCAGCAGAGTCCTTAAATAATGCAGCAGATTACTGAAATACCGCAGCAGGGTCCTTAAATAATGCAGCAGAGTCCTTAAATAATGCAACAAAGTCCTTAAATAATGCAGCAGAGTCCTTAAATAATGCAACAAAGTCCTTAAATAATGCAGCAAATTCCTTAAATAATGCAGCAGAGTCCTTAAATAATCCAGCCAAGTCTTTAAATAATGCAGCAGAGTCCTTAAATAATGCAGCAAAGTCCTTAAATAATGCAACAAAGTCCTTAAATAATGCAGCAGAGTCCTTAAATAATGCAACAAAGTCCTTAAATAATGCAGCAAAGTCCTTAAATAATGCAGCAGAGTCCTTAAATAATGCAACAAAGTCCTTAAATAATGCAGCAGAGTCCTTAAATAATGCAGCAAAGTCCTTAAATAATGCAGCACAGTCCTTAAATAATCCAGCCAAGTCCTTAAATAATGCAGCAAATTCCTTAAATAATGCAGCAAAGTCTTTAAATAATGCAATAAAGTCCATAAATAATGCAGCAAAGTCCTTAAATAATGCAGCAGAGTACTGAAATACCGCAGCAGGGTCCTTAAATAATGCAGCAGAGTCCTTAAATAATGCAACAAAGTCCTTAAATAATGCAGCATAGTCCTTAAATAATGCAACAAAGTCCTTAAATAATGCAGCAGAGTCCTTAAATAATGCAGCAAATTCCTTAAATAATGCAGCAGAGTCCTTAAATACTCCAGCCAAGTCTTTAAATAATGCAGCAGAGTCCTTAAATAATGCAGCAAAGTCCTTAAATAATGCAGCAGAGTCCTTAAATAATGCAGCAAAGTCCTTAAATAATGCAACAAAGTCCTTAAATAATGCAGAAGAGTCCTTAAATAATGCAACAAAGTCCTTAAATAATGCAGCAGAGTCCTTAAATAATGCAACAAAGTACTTAAATAATGCAGCAGAGTCCTTAAGTACCGTAGCAGAGTCCTTAAATAAAGCAGCAAAGTCCTTAAATAATGCAGCAGAGTCCTTAAATAATGCAGCAAAGTCATTAAATAATGCTGCAGAGTACTTAAATTCCGCAGCAAAGTCCTTAAATAATGCAGCAGAGTCCTTAAATAATGCTGCAAAGTCCTTAAATAATGCAACAAAGTCCTTAAATAATGCAGCAGAATCCTTAAATGATGCAGCAAATTCCTTAAATAGTGCAGCAGAGTCCTTAAATAATCCAGCCAAGTCTTTAAATAATGCAGCAGAGTCCTTAAATAATGCAGCAAAGTCCTTAAATAATGCAACAAAGTCCTTAAATAATGCAGCAGAGTCCTTAAATAATGCAACAAAGTCCTTAAATAATGCAGCAAAGTCCTTAAATAATGCAGCAGAGTCCTTAAATAATGCAACAAAGTCCTTAAATAATGCAGCAGAGTCCTTAAATAATGCAGCAAAGTCCTTAAATAATGCAGCACAGTCCTTAAATAATCCAGCCAAGTCCTTAAATAATGCAGCAAATTTCTTAAATAATGCACCAAAGTCTTTAAATAATGCAATAAAGTCCATAAATAATGCAGCAAAGTCCTTAAATAATGCAGCAGAGTACTGAAATACCGCAGCAGGGTCCTTAAATAATGCAGCAGAGTCCTTAAATAATGCAACAAAGTCCTTAAATAATGCAGTAGATTACTGAAATACCGCAGCAGGGTCCTTAAATAATGCAGCAGAGTCCTTAAATAATGCAACAAAGTCCTTAAATAATGCAGCAGAGTCCTTACATAATGCAACATAGTCCTTAAATAATGCAGCAAAGTCCTTAAATAATGCAGCAGAGTCCTTAAATAATGCAAGAAAGTCCTTAAATAATGCAGCAGAGTCCTTAAATAATGCAGCAAAGTCCTTAAATAATGCAGAAGAGTCCTTAAATAATGCAATAAAGTCCTTGAATAATGCAGCAAAGTCCTTAAATAATCCAGCCAAGTCCTTAAATAATGCAGCAGAGTCCTTAAATAATGCAGCAAAGTCCTTAAATGATGCAGCAGAGTCCTTAAATAATGCAGCAAAGTCCTTAAATAATCCAGCCAAGTCCTTAAATAATGCAGCAGAGTCCTTAAATAATGCAGCAAAGTCCTTAAATAATGCAGCAGAGTCCTTAAATAATGCAACAAAGTAATTAAATAATGCAGCAGAGTCCTTAAATAATGCAACAAAGTCCATAAATAATGCAGAAGAGTCCTTAAATGATCCAGACAAGTCCTTAAATAATGCAGCAGAGTCCTTAAATAATGCAGCAGATTAATGAAATACCGCAGCAGGGTCCTTAAATAATGCAGCAGAGTCCTTAAATAATGCAGCAAAGTCCTTAAATAATGCAGCAGAGTCCTTAAGTACCGTATCAGAGTCCTTAAATAAAGCAGCAAAGTCCTTAAATAATGCAGCAGAGTCCTTAAATAATGCAGCAAAGTCATTAAATAATGCTGCAGAGTACTTAAATTCCGCAGCAAAGTCCTTAAATAATGCAGCAGAGTCCTTAAATAATGCTGCAAAGTCCTTAAATAATGCAACAAAGTCCTTAAATAATGCAGAAGAGTCCTTAAATAATGCAACAAAGTCCTTAAATAATGCAGCAGAGTCCTTAAATAATGCAACAAAGTACTTAAATAATGCAGCAGAGTCCTTAAGTACCGTAACAGAGTCCTTAAATAATGCAGCAAAGTCCTTAAATAATGCAGCAGATTACTGAAATACCACAGCAGGGTCCTTAAATAATGCAGCAGAGTCCTTAAATAATGCAGCAAAGTCCTTAAATGATGCAGCAGAGTCCTTAAATAATGCAGCAAAGTCCTTAAATAATCCAGCCAAGTCCTTAAATAATGCAGCAGAGTCCTTAAATAATGCAGCAAAGTCCTTAAATAATGCAGCAGAGTCCTTAAATAATGCAACAAATTAATTAAATAATGCAGCAGAGTCCTTAAATAATGCAACAAAGTCCATAAATAATGCAGAAGAGTCCTTAAATAATCCAGACAAGTCCTTAAATAATGCAGCAGAGTCCTTAAATAATGCAGCAGATTACTGAAATACCGCAGCAGGGTCCTTAAATAATGCAGCAGAGTCCTTAAATAATGCAGCAAAGTCCTTAAATAATGCAGCAGAGTCCTTAAATAATGCAGCAAAGTCCTTAAATAATGCAGCAGAGTCCTTAAATAATGCAGCAAAGTCCTTAAATAATGCAACAAAGTCCTTAAATAATGCAGAAGAGTCCTTAAATAATGCAACAAAGTCCTTAAATAATGCAGCAGAGTCCTTAAATAATGCAACAAAGTACTTAAATAATGCAGCAGAGTCCTTAAGTACCGTATCAGAGTCCTTAAATAAAGCAGCAAAGTCCTTAAATAATGCAGCAGAGTCCTTAAATAATGCAGCAAAGTCATTAAATAATGCTGCAGAGTACTTAAATTCCGCAGCAAAGTCCTTAAATAATGCAGCAGAGTCCTTAAATAATGCTGCAAAGTCCTTAAATAATGCAACAAAGTCCTTAAATAATGCAGAAGAGTCCTTAAATAATGCAACAAAGTCCTTAAATAATGCAGCAGAGTCCTTAAATAATGCAACAAAGTACTTAAATAATGCAGCAGAGTCCTTAAGTACCGTAACAGAGTCCTTAAATAATGCAGCAAAGTCCTTAAATAATGCAGCAGATTACTGAAATACAACAGCAGGGTCCTTAAATAATGCAGCAGAGTCCTTAAATAATGCAACAAAGTCCTTAAATAATGCAGCAGAGTCCTTAAATAATGCAACAAAGTCCTTAAAAAATGCAGCAGAATCCTTAAATAATGCAGCAAATTCCTTAAATAATGCAGCAGAGTCCTTAAATAATCCAGCCAAGTCTTTAAATAATGCAGCAGAGTACTTACATAATGCAGCAGAGTCCTTAAATAATGCAGCAAAGTCCTTAAATAATGCAACAAAGTCCTTAAATAATGCAGAAGAGTCCTTAAATAATGCAGCAGAGTACTGAAATACCGCAGCAGGGTCCTTAAATAATGCAGCAGAGTCCTTAAATAATGCAACAAAGTCCTTAAATAATGCAGTAGATTACTAAAATACCGCAGCAGGGTCCTTAAATAATGCAGCAGAGTCCTTAAATAATGCAACAAAGTACTTAAATAATGCAGCAGAGTCCTTAAATAATGCAACAAAGTCCTTAAATAATGCAGCAAAGTCCTTAAATAATGCAGCAGTCCTTAAATAATGCAACAAAGTCCTTAAATAATGCAGCATAGTCCTTAAATAATGCTGCAAAGTCCTTAAATAATGCAGCACAGTCCTTAAATAATCCAGCCAAGTCCTTAAATAATGCAGCAAATTCCTTAAATAATGCAGCAAAGTCTTTAAATAATGCAATAAAGTCCATAAATAATGCAGCAAAGTCCTTAAATAATGCAGCAGAGTACTGAAATACCGCAGCAGGGTCCTTAAATAATGCAGCAAAGTCCTTAAATAATGCAATAAAGTCCTTAAATAATGCAGCAAAGTCCTTAAATAATCCAGCCAAGTCCTTAAATAATGCAGCAGAGTCCTTAAATAATGCAGCAAAGTCCTTAAATGATGCAGCAGAGTCCTTAAATAATGCAGCAAAGTCCTTAAATAATCCAGCCAAGTCCTTAAATAATGCAGCAGAGTCCTTAAATAATGCAGCAAAGTCCTTAAATAATGCAGCAGAGTCCTTAAATAATGCAACAAAGTAATTAAACAATGCAGCAGAGTCCTTAAATAATGCAACAAAGTCCATAAATAATGCAGAAGAGTCCTTAAATGATCCAGACAAGTCCTTAAATAATGCAGCAGAGTCCTTAAATAATGCAGCAGATTAATGAAATACCGCAGCAGGGTCCTTAAATAATGCAGCAGAGTCCTTAAATAATGCAGCAAAGTCCTTAAATAATGCAGCAGAGTCCTTAAGTACCGTATCAGAGTCCTTAAATAAAGCAGCAAAGTCCTTAAATAATGCAGCAGAGTCCTTAAATAATGCAGCAAAGTCATTAAATAATGCTGCAGAGTACTTAAATTCCGCAGCAAAGTCCTTAAATAATGCAGCAGAGTCCTTAAATAATGCTGCAAAGTCCTTAAATAATGCAACAAAGTCCTTAAATAATGCAGCAGAATCCTTAAATGATGCAGCAAATTCCTTAAATAGTGCAGCAGAGTCCTTAAATAATCCAGCCAAGTCTTTAAATAATGCAGCAGAGTCCTTAAATAATGCAGCAAAGTCCTTAAATAATGCAACAAAGTCCTTAAATAATGCAGCAGAGTCCTTAAATAATGCAACAAAGTCCTTAAATAATGCAGCAAAGTCCTTAAATAATGCAGCAGAGTCCTTAAATAATGCAACAAAGTCCTTAAATAATGCAGCAGAGTCCTTAAATAATGCAGCAAAGTCCTTAAATAATGCAGCACAGTCCTTAAATAATCCAGCCAAGTCCTTAAATAATGCAGCAAATTTCTTAAATAATGCACCAAAGTCTTTAAATAATGCAATAAAGTCCATAAATAATGCAGCAAAGTCCTTAAATAATGCAGCAGAGTACTGAAATACCGCAGCAGGGTCCTTAAATAATGCAGCAGAGTCCTTAAATAATGCAACAAAGTCCTTAAATAATGCAGTAGATTACTGAAATACCGCAGCAGGGTCCTTAAATAATGCAGCAGAGTCCTTAAATAATGCAAGAAAGTCCTTAAATAATGCAGCAGAGTCCTTAAATAATGCAGCAAAGTCCTTAAATAATGCAGAAGAGTCCTTAAATAATGCAATAAAGTCCTTAAATAATGCAGCAAAGTCCTTAAATAATCCAGCCAAGTCCTTAAATAATGCAGCAGAGTCCTTAAATAATGCAGCAAAGTCCTTAAATGATGCAGCAGAGTCCTTAAATAATGCAGCAAAGTCCTTAAATAATCCAGCCAAGTCCTTAAATAATGCAGCAGAGTCCTTAAATAATGCAGCAAAGTCCTTAAATAATGCAGCAGAGTCCTTAAATAATGCAACAAAGTAATTAAACAATGCAGCAGAGTCCTTAAATAATGCAACAAAGTCCATAAATAATGCAGAAGAGTCCTTAAATGATCCAGACAAGTCCTTAAATAATGCAGCAGATTTCTTAAATAATGCAGCAGATTAATGAAATACCGCAGCAGGGTCCTTAAATAATGCAGCAGAGTCCTTAAATAATGCAGCAAAGTCCTTAAATAATGCAGCAGAGTCCTTAAGTACCGTATCAGAGTCCTTAAATAAAGCAGCAAAGTCCTTAAATAATGCAGCAGAGTCCTTAAATAATGCAGCAAAGTCATTAAATAATGCTGCAGAGTACTTAAATTCCGCAGCAAAGTCCTTAAATAATGCAGCAGATTACTGAAATACCACAGCAGGGTCCTTAAATAATGCAGCAGAGTCCTTAAATAATGCAACAAAGTCCTTAAATAATGCAACAAAGTCCTTAAATAATGCAGCAGAGTCCTTAAATAATGCAACAAAGTCCTTAAAAAATGCAGCAGAATCCTTAAATAATGCAGCAAATTCCTTAAATAATGCAGCAGAGTCCTTAAATAATCCAGCCAAGTCTTTAAATAATGCAGCAGAGTACTTAAATAATGCAGCAGAGTCCTTAAATAATGCAGCAAAGTCCTTAAATAATGCAACAAAGTCCTTAAATAATGCAGAAGAGTCCTTAAATAATGCAGCAGAGTACTGAAATACCGCAGCAGGGTCCTTAAATAATGCAGCAGAGTCCTTAAATAATGCAACAAAGTCCTTAAATAATGCAGTAGATTACTAAAATACCGCAGCAGGGTCCTTAAATAATGCAGCAGAGTCCTTAAATAATGCAACAAAGTCCTTAAATAATGCAGCAGAGTCCTTAAATAATGCAACAAAGTCCTTAAATAATGCAGTAAAGTCCTTAAATAATGCAGCAGTCCTTAAATAATGCAACAAAGTCCTTAAATAATGCAGCAGAGTCCTTAAATAATGCTGCAAAGTCCTTAAATAATGCAGCACAGTCCTTAAATAATCCAGCCAAGTCCTTAAATAATGCAGCAAATTCCTTAAATAATGCAGCAAAGTCTTTAAATAATGCAATAAAGTCCATAAATAATGCAGCAAAGTCCTTAAATAATGCAGCAGAGTACTGAAATACCGCAGCAGGGTCCTTAAATAATGCAGCAGAGTCCTTAAATAATGCAACAAAGTCCTTAAATAATGCAGTAGATTACTGAAATACCGCAGCAGGGTCCTTAAATAATGCAGCAGAGTCCTTAAATAATGCAACAAAGTCCTTAAATAATGCAGCAGAGTCCTTAAATAAAGCAGCAAATTCCTTAAATGATGCAGCAGAGTCCTTAAATAATGCAGCAAAGTCCTTAAATAATGCAGCAGAGTCCTTAAATAATGCAACAAAGTAATTAAATAATGCAGCAGAGTCCTTAAATAATGCAACAAAGTCCATAAATAATGCAGAAGAGTCCTTAAATAATCCAGACAAGTCCTTAAATAATGCAGCAGAGTCCTTAAATAATGCAGCAGAGTCCTTAAATAATGCAGCAGATTACTGAAATACCGCAGCAGGGTCCTTAAATAATGCAGCAGAGTCCTTAAATAATGCAACAAAGTCCTTAAATAATGCAGCAGAGTCCTTAAATAATGCAACAAAGTCCTTAAATAATGCAGCAGAGTCCTTAAATAATGCAACAAAGTCCTTAAATAATGCAGCAGAGTCCTTAAATAATGCAGAAAAGTCCTTAAATAATGCAGAAGAGTTCTTAAATAATGCAATAAAGTCCTTAAATAATGCAGCAAAGTCCTTAAATAATCCAGCCAAGTCCTTAAATAATGCAGCAGAGTCCTTAAATAATGCAGCAAATTCCTTAAATGATGCAGCAGAGTCCTTAAACAATGCAGCAAAGTCCTTAAATAATGCAGCAGAGTCCTTAAATAATGCAACAAAGTAATTAAATAATGCAGCAGAGTCCTTAAATAATGCAACAAAGTCCATAAATAATGCAGAAGAGTCCTTAAATAATCCAGACAAGTCCTTAAATAATGCAGCAGAGTCCTTAAATAATGCAGCAGATTACTGAAATACCGCAGCAGGGTCCTTAAATAATGCAGCAGAGTCCTTAAATAATGCAACAAAGTCCTTAAATAATGCAGCAGAGTCCTTAAATAATGCAACAAAGTCCTTAAATAATGCAGCAGAGTCCTTAAATAATGCAGCAAATTCCTTATATAATGCAGCAGAGTCCTTAAATAATCCAGCCAAGTCTTTAAATAATGCAGCAGAGTCCTTAAATAATGCAGCAAAGTCCTTAAATAATGCAGCAGAGTCCTTAAATAATGCAACAAAGTAATTAAATAATGCAGCAGAGTCCTTAAATAATGCAACAAAGTCCATAAATAATGCAGAAGAGTCCTTAAATAATCCAGACAAGTCCTTAAATAATGCAGCAGAGTCCTTAAATAATGCAGCAGATTACTGAAATACCGCAGCAGGGTCCTTAAATAATGCAGCAGAGTCCTTAAATAATGCAACAAAGTCCTTAAATAATGCAGCAGAGTCCTTAAATAATGCAACAAAGTCCTTAAATAATGCAGCAAATTCCTTAAATAATGCAGCAGAGTCCTTAAATAATCCAGCCAAGTCTTTAAATAATGCAGCAGAGTCCTTAAATAATGCAGCAAAGTCCTTAAATAATGCAACAAAGTCCTTAAATAATGCAGCAGAGTCCTTAAATAATGCAACAAAGTCCTTAAATAATGCAGCAAAGTCCTTAAATAATGCAGCAGAGTCCTTAAATAATGCAACAAAGTCCTTAAATAATGCAGCAGAGTCCTTAAATAATGCAGCAAAGTCCTTAAATAATGCAGCACAGTCCTTAAATAATCCAGCCAAGTCCTTAAATAATGCAGCAAATTCCTTAAATAATGCAGCAAAGTCTTTAAATAATGCAATAAAGTCCATAAATAATGCAGCAAAGTCCTTAAATAATGCAGCAGAGTACTGAAATACCGCAGCAGGGTCCTTAAATAATGCAGCAGAGTCCTTAAATAATGCAACAAAGTCCTTAAATAATGCAGCATAGTCCTTAAATAATGCAACAAAGTCCTTAAATAATGCAGCAGAGTCCTTAAATAATGCAGCAAATTCCTTAAATAATGCAGCAGAGTCCTTAAATACTCCAGCCAAGTCTTTAAATAATGCAGCAGAGTCCTTAAATAATGCAGCAAAGTCCTTAAATAATGCAGCAGAGTCCTTAAATAATGCAGCAAAGTCCTTAAATAATGCAACAAAGTCCTTAAATAATGCAGAAGAGTCCTTAAATAATGCAGCAAATTCCTTAAATAATGCAGCAGAGTCCTTAAATACTCCAGCCAAGTCCTTAAATAATGCAGCAGAGTACTGAAATACCGCAGCAGGGTCCTTAAATAATGCAGCAGAGTCCTTAAATAATGCAACAAAGTCCTTAAATAATGCAGCATAGTCCTTAAATAATGCAACAAAGTCCTTAAATAATGCAGCAGAGTCCTTAAATAATGCAGCAAATTCCTTAAATAATGCAGCAGAGTCCTTAAATACTCCAGCCAAGTCTTTAAATAATGCAGCAGAGTCCTTAAATAATGCAGCAAAGTCCTTAAATAATGCAGCAGAGTCCTTAAATAATGCAGCAAAGTCCTTAAATAATGCAACAAAGTCCTTAAATAATGCAGAAGAGTCCTTAAATAATGCAACAAAGTCCTTAAATAATGCAGCAGAGTCCTTAAATAATGCAACAAAGTACTTAAATAATGCAGCAGAGTCCTTAAGTACCGTAGCAGAGTCCTTAAATAAAGCAGCAAAGTCCTTAAATAATGCAGCAGAGTCCTTAAATAATGCAGCAAAGTCATTAAATAATGCTGCAGAGTACTTAAATTCCGCAGCAAAGTCCTTAAATAATGCAGCAGAGTCCTTAAATAATGCTGCAAAGTCCTTAAATAATGCAACAAAGTCCTTAAATAATGCAGCAGAATCCTTAAATGATGCAGCAAATTCCTTAAATAGTGCAGCAGAGTCCTTAAATAATCCAGCCAAGTCTTTAAATAATGCAGCAGAGTCCTTAAATAATGCAGCAAAGTCCTTAAATAATGCAACAAAGTCCTTAAATAATGCAGCAGAGTCCTTAAATAATGCAACAAAGTCCTTAAATAATGCAGCAAAGTCCTTAAATAATGCAGCAGAGTCCTTAAATAATGCAACAAAGTCCTTAAATAATGCAGCAGAGTCCTTAAATAATGCAGCAAAGTCCTTAAATAATGCAGCACAGTCCTTAAATAATCCAGCCAAGTCCTTAAATAATGCAGCAAATTTCTTAAATAATGCACCAAAGTCTTTAAATAATGCAATAAAGTCCATAAATAATGCAGCAAAGTCCTTAAATAATGCAGCAGAGTACTGAAATACCGCAGCAGGGTCCTTAAATAATGCAGCAGAGTCCTTAAATAA
The DNA here is from genome assembly GCF_046119375.1 of Phyllobates terribilis. Lineage (NCBI taxonomy): Eukaryota > Metazoa > Chordata > Amphibia > Anura > Dendrobatidae > Phyllobates > Phyllobates terribilis. Next base: position 1,974,914 of record NW_027363048.1, read on the forward strand.
TGCAACAAAGTCCTTAAATAATGCAGTAGATTACTGAAATACCGCAGCAGGGTCCTTAAATAATGCAGCAGAGTCCTTAAATAATGCAAGAAAGTCCTTAAATAATGCAGCAGAGTCCTTAAATAATGCAGCAAAGTCCTTAAATAATGCAGAAGAGTCCTTAAATAATGCAATAAAGTCCTTAAATAATGCAGCAAAGTCCTTAAATAATCCAGCCAAGTCCTTAAATAATGCAGCAGAGTCCTTAAATAATGCAGCAAAGTCCTTAAATGATGCAGCAGAGTCCTTAAATAATGCAGCAAAGTCCTTAAATAATCCAGCCAAGTCCTTAAATAATGCAGCAGAGTCCTTAAATAATGCAGCAAAGTCCTTAAATAATGCAGCAGAGTCCTTAAATAATGCAACAAAGTAATTAAACAATGCAGCAGAGTCCTTAAATAATGCAACAAAGTCCATAAATAATGCAGAAGAGTCCTTAAATGATCCAGACAAGTCCTTAAATAATGCAGCAGATTTCTTAAATAATGCAGCAGATTAATGAAATACCGCAGCAGGGTCCTTAAATAATGCAGCAGAGTCCTTAAATAATGCAGCAAAGTCCTTAAATAATGCAGCAGAGTCCTTAAGTACCGTATCAGAGTCCTTAAATAAAGCAGCAAAGTCCTTAAATAATGCAGCAGAGTCCTTAAATAATGCAGCAAAGTCATTAAATAATGCTGCAGAGTACTTAAATTCCGCAGCAAAGTCCTTAAATAATGCAGCAGATTACTGAAATACCACAGCAGGGTCCTTAAATAATGCAGCAGAGTCCTTAAATAATGCAACAAAGTCCTTAAATAATGCAACAAAGTCCTTAAATAATGCAGCAGAGTCCTTAAATAATGCAACAAAGTCCTTAAAAAATGCAGCAGAATCCTTAAATAATGCAGCAAATTCCTTAAATAATGCAGCAGAGTCCTTAAATAATCCAGCCAAGTCTTTAAATAATGCAGCAGAGTACTTAAATAATGCAGCAGAGTCCTTAAATAATGCAGCAAAGTCCTTAAATAATGCAACAAAGTCCTTAAATAATGCAGAAGAGTCCTTAAATAATGCAGCAGAGTACTGAAATACCGCAGCAGGGTCCTTCAATAATGCAGCAGAGTCCTTAAATAATGCAACAAAGTCCTTAAATAATGCAGTAGATTACTAAAATACCGCAGCAGGGTCCTTAAATAATGCAGCAGAGTCCTTAAATAATGCAACAAAGTCCTTAAATAATGCAGCAGAGTCCTTAAATAATGCAACAAAGTCCTTAAATAATGCAGTAAAGTCCTTAAATAATGCAGCAGTCCTTAAATAATGCAACAAAGTCCTTAAATAATGCAGCAGAGTCCTTAAATAATGCTGCAAAGTCCTTAAATAATGCAGCACAGTCCTTAAATAATCCAGCCAAGTCCTTAAATAATGCAGCAAATTCCTTAAATAATGCAGCAAAGTCTTTAAATAATGCAATAAAGTCCATAAATAATGCAGCAAAGTCCTTAAATAATGCAGCAGAGTACTGAAATACCGCAGCAGGGTCCTTAAATAATGCAGCAGAGTCCTTAAATAATGCAACAAAGTCCTTAAATAATGCAGTAGATTACTGAAATACCGCAGCAGGGTCCTTAAATAATGCAGCAGAGTCCTTAAATAATGCAACAAAGTCCTTAAATAATGCAGCAGAGTCCTTAAATAAAGCAGCAAATTCCTTAAATGATGCAGCAGAGTCCTTAAATAATGCAGCAAAGTCCTTAAATAATGCAGCAGAGTCCTTAAATAATGCAACAAAGTAATTAAATAATGCAGCAGAGTCCTTAAATAATGCAACAAAGTCCATAAATAATGCAGAAGAGTCCTTAAATAATCCAGACAAGTCCTTAAATAATGCAGCAGAGTCCTTAAATAATGCAGCAGAGTCCTTAAATAATGCAGCAGATTACTGAAATACCGCAGCAGGGTCCTTAAATAATGCAGCAGAGTCCTTAAATAATGCAACAAAGTCCTTAAATAATGCAGCAGAGTCCTTAAATAATGCAACAAAGTCCTTAAATAATGCAGCAGAGTCCTTAAATAATGCAACAAAGTCCTTAAATAATGCAGCAGAGTCCTTAAATAATGCAGAAAAGTCCTTAAATAATGCAGAAGAGTTCTTAAATAATGCAATAAAGTCCTTAAATAATGCAGCAAAGTCCTTAAATAATCCAGCCAAGTCCTTAAATAATGCAGCAGAGTCCTTAAATAATGCAGCAAATTCCTTAAATGATGCAGCAGAGTCCTTAAACAATGCAGCAAAGTCCTTAAATAATGCAGCAGAGTCCTTAAATAATGCAACAAAGTAATTAAATAATGCAGCAGAGTCCTTAAATAATGCAACAAAGTCCATAAATAATGCAGAAGAGTCCTTAAATAATCCAGACAAGTCCTTAAATAATGCAGCAGAGTCCTTAAATAATGCAGCAGATTACTGAAATACCGCAGCAGGGTCCTTAAATAATGCAGCAGAGTCCTTAAATAATGCAACAAAGTCCTTAAATAATGCAGCAGAGTCCTTAAATAATGCAACAAAGTCCTTAAATAATGCAGCAGAGTCCTTAAATAATGCAGCAAATTCCTTAAATAATGCAGCAGAGTCCTTAAATAATCCAGCCAAGTCTTTAAATAATGCAGCAGAGTCCTTAAATAATGCAGCAAAGTCCTTAAATAATGCAGCAGAGTCCTTAAATAATGCAACAAAGTAATTAAATAATGCAGCAGAGTCCTTAAATAATGCAACAAAGTCCATAAATAATGCAGAAGAGTCCTTAAATAATCCAGACAAGTCCTTAAATAATGCAGCAGAGTCCTTAAATAATGCAGCAGATTACTGAAATACCGCAGCAGGGTCCTTAAATAATGCAGCAGAGTCCTTAAATAATGCAACAAAGTCCTTAAATAATGCAGCAGAGTCCTTAAATAATGCAACAAAGTCCTTAAATAATGCAGCAAATTCCTTAAATAATGCAGCAGAGTCCTTAAATAATCCAGCCAAGTCTTTAAATAATGCAGCAGAGTCCTTAAATAATGCAGCAAAGTCCTTAAATAATGCAACAAAGTCCTTAAATAATGCAGCAGAGTCCTTAAATAATGCAACAAAGTCCTTAAATAATGCAGCAAAGTCCTTAAATAATGCAGCAGAGTCCTTAAATAATGCAACAAAGTCCTTAAATAATGCAGCAGAGTCCTTAAATAATGCAGCAAAGTCCTTAAATAATGCAGCACAGTCCTTAAATAATCCAGCCAAGTCCTTAAATAATGCAGCAAATTCCTTAAATAATGCAGCAAAGTCTTTAAATAATGCAATAAAGTCCATAAATAATGCAGCAAAGTCCTTAAATAATGCAGCAGAGTACTGAAATACCGCAGCAGGGTCCTTAAATAATGCAGCAGAGTCCTTAAATAATGCAACAAAGTCCTTAAATAATGCAGCATAGTCCTTAAATAATGCAACAAAGTCCTTAAATAATGCAGCAGAGTCCTTAAATAATGCAGCAAATTCCTTAAATAATGCAGCAGAGTCCTTAAATACTCCAGCCAAGTCTTTAAATAATGCAGCAGAGTCCTTAAATAATGCAGCAAAGTCCTTAAATAATGCAGCAGAGTCCTTAAATAATGCAGCAAAGTCCTTAAATAATGCAACAAAGTCCTTAAATAATGCAGAAGAGTCCTTAAATAATGCAACAAAGTCCTTAAATAATGCAGCAGAGTCCTTAAATAATGCAACAAAGTACTTAAATAATGCAGCAGAGTCCTTAAGTACCGTAGCAGAGTCCTTAAATAAAGCAGCAAAGTCCTTAAATAATGCAGCAGAGTCCTTAAATAATGCAGCAAAGTCATTAAATAATGCTGCAGAGTACTTAAATTCCGCAGCAAAGTCCTTAAATAATGCAGCAGAGTCCTTAAATAATGCTGCAAAGTCCTTAAATAATGCAACAAAGTCCTTAAATAATGCAGCAGAATCCTTAAATGATGCAGCAAATTCCTTAAATAGTGCAGCAGAGTCCTTAAATAATCCAGCCAAGTCTTTAAATAATGCAGCAGAGTCCTTAAATAATGCAGCAAAGTCCTTAAATAATGCAACAAAGTCCTTAAATAATGCAGCAGAGTCCTTAAATAATGCAACAAAGTCCTTAAATAATGCAGCAAAGTCCTTAAATAATGCAGCAGAGTCCTTAAATAATGCAACAAAGTCCTTAAATAATGCAGCAGAGTCCTTAAATAATGCAGCAAAGTCCTTAAATAATGCAGCACAGTCCTTAAATAATCCAGCCAAGTCCTTAAATAATGCAGCAAATTTCTTAAATAATGCACCAAAGTCTTTAAATAATGCAATAAAGTCCATAAATAATGCAGCAAAGTCCTTAAATAATGCAGCAGAGTACTGAAATACCGCAGCAGGGTCCTTAAATAATGCAGCAGAGTCCTTAAATAATGCAACAAAGTCCTTAAATAATGCAGTAGATTACTGAAATACCGCAGCAGGGTCCTTAAATAATGCAGCAGAGTCCTTAAATAATGCAACAAAGTCCTTAAATAATGCAGCAGAGTCCTTACATAATGCAACATAGTCCTTAAATAATGCAGCAAAGTCCTTAAATAATGCAGCAGAGTCCTTAAATAATGCAAGAAAGTCCTTAAATAATGCAGCAGAGTCCTTAAATAATGCAGCAAAGTCCTTAAATAATGCAGAAGAGTCCTTAAATAATGCAATAAAGTCCTTGAATAATGCAGCAAAGTCCTTAAATAATCCAGCCAAGTCCTTAAATAATGCAGCAGAGTCCTTAAATAATGCAGCAAAGTCCTTAAATGATGCAGCAGAGTCCTTAAATAATGCAGCAAAGTCCTTAAATAATCCAGCCAAGTCCTTAAATAATGCAGCAGAGTCCTTAAATAATGCAGCAAAGTCCTTAAATAATGCAGCAGAGTCCTTAAATAATGCAACAAAGTAATTAAATAATGCAGCAGAGTCCTTAAATAATGCAACAAAGTCCATAAATAATGCAGAAGAGTCCTTAAATGATCCAGACAAGTCCTTAAATAATGCAGCAGAGTCCTTAAATAATGCAGCAGATTAATGAAATACCGCAGCAGGGTCCTTAAATAATGCAGCAGAGTCCTTAAATAATGCAGCAAAGTCCTTAAATAATGCAGCAGAGTCCTTAAGTACCGTATCAGAGTCCTTAAATAAAGCAGCAAAGTCCTTAAATAATGCAGCAGAGTCCTTAAATAATGCAGCAAAGTCATTAAATAATGCTGCAGAGTACTTAAATTCCGCAGCAAAGTCCTTAAATAATGCAGCAGAGTCCTTAAATAATGCTGCAAAGTCCTTAAATAATGCAACAAAGTCCTTAAATAATGCAGAAGAGTCCTTAAATAATGCAACAAAGTCCTTAAATAATGCAGCAGAGTCCTTAAATAATGCAACAAAGTACTTAAATAATGCAGCAGAGTCCTTAAGTACCGTAACAGAGTCCTTAAATAATGCAGCAAAGTCCTTAAATAATGCAGCAGATTACTGAAATACCACAGCAGGGTCCTTAAATAATGCAGCAGAGTCCTTAAATAATGCAGCAAAGTCCTTAAATGATGCAGCAGAGTCCTTAAATAATGCAGCAAAGTCCTTAAATAATCCAGCCAAGTCCTTAAATAATGCAGCAGAGTCCTTAAATAATGCAGCAAAGTCCTTAAATAATGCAGCAGAGTCCTTAAATAATGCAACAAATTAATTAAATAATGCAGCAGAGTCCTTAAATAATGCAACAAAGTCCATAAATAATGCAGAAGAGTCCTTAAATAATCCAGACAAGTCCTTAAATAATGCAGCAGAGTCCTTAAATAATGCAGCAGATTACTGAAATACCGCAGCAGGGTCCTTAAATAATGCAGCAGAGTCCTTAAATAATGCAGCAAAGTCCTTAAATAATGCAGCAGAGTCCTTAAATAATGCAGCAAAGTCCTTAAATAATGCAGCAGAGTCCTTAAATAATGCAGCAAAGTCCTTAAATAATGCAACAAAGTCCTTAAATAATGCAGAAGAGTCCTTAAATAATGCAACAAAGTCCTTAAATAATGCAGCAGAGTCCTTAAATAATGCAACAAAGTACTTAAATAATGCAGCAGAGTCCTTAAGTACCGTATCAGAGTCCTTAAATAAAGCAGCAAAGTCCTTAAATAATGCAGCAGAGTCCTTAAATAATGCAGCAAAGTCATTAAATAATGCTGCAGAGTACTTAAATTCCGCAGCAAAGTCCTTAAATAATGCAGCAGAGTCCTTAAATAATGCTGCAAAGTCCTTAAATAATGCAACAAAGTCCTTAAATAATGCAGAAGAGTCCTTAAATAATGCAACAAAGTCCTTAAATAATGCAGCAGAGTCCTTAAATAATGCAACAAAGTACTTAAATAATGCAGCAGAGTCCTTAAGTACCGTAACAGAGTCCTTAAATAATGCAGCAAAGTCCTTAAATAATGCAGCAGATTACTGAAATACAACAGCAGGGTCCTTAAATAATGCAGCAGAGTCCTTAAATAATGCAACAAAGTCCTTAAATAATGCAGCAGAGTCCTTAAATAATGCAACAAAGTCCTTAAAAAATGCAGCAGAATCCTTAAATAATGCAGCAAATTCCTTAAATAATGCAGCAGAGTCCTTAAATAATCCAGCCAAGTCTTTAAATAATGCAGCAGAGTACTTACATAATGCAGCAGAGTCCTTAAATAATGCAGCAAAGTCCTTAAATAATGCAACAAAGTCCTTAAATAATGCAGAAGAGTCCTTAAATAATGCAGCAGAGTACTGAAATACCGCAGCAGGGTCCTTAAATAATGCAGCAGAGTCCTTAAATAATGCAACAAAGTCCTTAAATAATGCAGTAGATTACTAAAATACCGCAGCAGGGTCCTTAAATAATGCAGCAGAGTCCTTAAATAATGCAACAAAGTACTTAAATAATGCAGCAGAGTCCTTAAATAATGCAACAAAGTCCTTAAATAATGCAGCAAAGTCCTTAAATAATGCAGCAGTCCTTAAATAATGCAACAAAGTCCTTAAATAATGCAGCATAGTCCTTAAATAATGCTGCAAAGTCCTTAAATAATGCAGCACAGTCCTTAAATAATCCAGCCAAGTCCTTAAATAATGCAGCAAATTCCTTAAATAATGCAGCAAAGTCTTTAAATAATGCAATAAAGTCCATAAATAATGCAGCAAAGTCCTTAAATAATGCAGCAGAGTACTGAAATACCGCAGCAGGGTCCTTAAATAATGCAGCAAAGTCCTTAAATAATGCAATAAAGTCCTTAAATAATGCAGCAAAGTCCTTAAATAATCCAGCCAAGTCCTTAAATAATGCAGCAGAGTCCTTAAATAATGCAGCAAAGTCCTTAAATGATGCAGCAGAGTCCTTAAATAATGCAGCAAAGTCCTTAAATAATCCAGCCAAGTCCTTAAATAATGCAGCAGAGTCCTTAAATAATGCAGCAAAGTCCTTAAATAATGCAGCAGAGTCCTTAAATAATGCAACAAAGTAATTAAACAATGCAGCAGAGTCCTTAAATAATGCAACAAAGTCCATAAATAATGCAGAAGAGTCCTTAAATGATCCAGACAAGTCCTTAAATAATGCAGCAGAGTCCTTAAATAATGCAGCAGATTAATGAAATACCGCAGCAGGGTCCTTAAATAATGCAGCAGAGTCCTTAAATAATGCAGCAAAGTCCTTAAATAATGCAGCAGAGTCCTTAAGTACCGTATCAGAGTCCTTAAATAAAGCAGCAAAGTCCTTAAATAATGCAGCAGAGTCCTTAAATAATGCAGCAAAGTCATTAAATAATGCTGCAGAGTACTTAAATTCCGCAGCAAAGTCCTTAAATAATGCAGCAGAGTCCTTAAATAATGCTGCAAAGTCCTTAAATAATGCAACAAAGTCCTTAAATAATGCAGCAGAATCCTTAAATGATGCAGCAAATTCCTTAAATAGTGCAGCAGAGTCCTTAAATAATCCAGCCAAGTCTTTAAATAATGCAGCAGAGTCCTTAAATAATGCAGCAAAGTCCTTAAATAATGCAACAAAGTCCTTAAATAATGCAGCAGAGTCCTTAAATAATGCAACAAAGTCCTTAAATAATGCAGCAAAGTCCTTAAATAATGCAGCAGAGTCCTTAAATAATGCAACAAAGTCCTTAAATAATGCAGCAGAGTCCTTAAATAATGCAGCAAAGTCCTTAAATAATGCAGCACAGTCCTTAAATAATCCAGCCAAGTCCTTAAATAATGCAGCAAATTTCTTAAATAATGCACCAAAGTCTTTAAATAATGCAATAAAGTCCATAAATAATGCAGCAAAGTCCTTAAATAATGCAGCAGAGTACTGAAATACCGCAGCAGGGTCCTTAAATAATGCAGCAGAGTCCTTAAATAATGCAACAAAGTCCTTAAATAATGCAGTAGATTACTGAAATACCGCAGCAGGGTCCTTAAATAATGCAGCAGAGTCCTTAAATAATGCAAGAAAGTCCTTAAATAATGCAGCAGAGTCCTTAAATAATGCAGCAAAGTCCTTAAATAATGCAGAAGAGTCCTTAAATAATGCAATAAAGTCCTTAAATAATGCAGCAAAGTCCTTAAATAATCCAGCCAAGTCCTTAAATAATGCAGCAGAGTCCTTAAATAATGCAGCAAAGTCCTTAAATGATGCAGCAGAGTCCTTAAATAATGCAGCAAAGTCCTTAAATAATCCAGCCAAGTCCTTAAATAATGCAGCAGAGTCCTTAAATAATGCAGCAAAGTCCTTAAATAATGCAGCAGAGTCCTTAAATAATGCAACAAAGTAATTAAACAATGCAGCAGAGTCCTTAAATAATGCAACAAAGTCCATAAATAATGCAGAAGAGTCCTTAAATGATCCAGACAAGTCCTTAAATAATGCAGCAGATTTCTTAAATAATGCAGCAGATTAATGAAATACCGCAGCAGGGTCCTTAAATAATGCAGCAGAGTCCTTAAATAATGCAGCAAAGTCCTTAAATAATGCAGCAGAGTCCTTAAGTACCGTATCAGAGTCCTTAAATAAAGCAGCAAAGTCCTTAAATAATGCAGCAGAGTCCTTAAATAATGCAGCAAAGTCATTAAATAATGCTGCAGAGTACTTAAATTCCGCAGCAAAGTCCTTAAATAATGCAGCAGATTACTGAAATACCACAGCAGGGTCCTTAAATAATGCAGCAGAGTCCTTAAATAATGCAACAAAGTCCTTAAATAATGCAACAAAGTCCTTAAATAATGCAGCAGAGTCCTTAAATAATGCAACAAAGTCCTTAAAAAATGCAGCAGAATCCTTAAATAATGCAGCAAATTCCTTAAATAATGCAGCAGAGTCCTTAAATAATCCAGCCAAGTCTTTAAATAATGCAGCAGAGTACTTAAATAATGCAGCAGAGTCCTTAAATAATGCAGCAAAGTCCTTAAATAATGCAACAAAGTCCTTAAATAATGCAGAAGAGTCCTTAAATAATGCAGCAGAGTACTGAAATACCGCAGCAGGGTCCTTAAATAATGCAGCAGAGTCCTTAAATAATGCAACAAAGTCCTTAAATAATGCAGTAGATTACTAAAATACCGCAGCAGGGTCCTTAAATAATGCAGCAGAGTCCTTAAATAATGCAACAAAGTCCTTAAATAATGCAGCAGAGTCCTTAAATAATGCAACAAAGTCCTTAAATAATGCAGTAAAGTCCTTAAATAATGCAGCAGTCCTTAAATAATGCAACAAAGTCCTTAAATAATGCAGCAGAGTCCTTAAATAATGCTGCAAAGTCCTTAAATAATGCAGCACAGTCCTTAAATAATGCAGCAGAGTCCTTAAATAATGCAACAAAGTCCTTAAATAATGCAGCAAAGTCCTTAAATAATGCAGCAGAGTCCTTAAATAATGCAACAAAGTCCTTAAATAATGCAGCAGAGTCCTTAAATAATGCAGCACAGTCCTTAAATAATCCAGCCAAGTCCTTAAATAATGCAGCAAATTCCTTAAATAATGCAGCAAAGTCTTTAAATAATGCAATAAAGTCCATAAATAATGCAGCAAAGTCCTTAAATAATGCAGCAGAGTACTGAAATACCGCAGCAGGGTCCTTAAATAATGCAGCAGAGTCCTTAAATAATGCAACAAAGTCCTTAAATAATGCAGTAGATTACTGAAATACCGCAGCAGGGTCCTTAAATAATGCAGCAGAGTCCTTAAATAATGCAACAAAGTCCTTAAATAATGCAGCAGAGTCCTTAAATAAAGCAGCAAATTCCTTAAATGATGCAGCAGAGTCCTTAAATAATGCAGCAAAGTCCTTAAATAATGCAGCAGAGTCCTTAAATAATGCAACAAAGTAATTAAATAATGCAGCAGAGTCCTTAAATAATGCAACAAAGTCCATAAATAATGCAGAAGAGTCCTTAAATAATCCAGACAAGTCCTTAAATAATGCAGCAGAGTCCTTAAATAATGCAGCAGAGTCCTTAAATAATGCAGCAGATTACTGAAATACCGCAGCAGGGTCCTTAAATAATGCAGCAGAGTCCTTAAATAATGCAACAAAGTCCTTAAATAATGCAGCAGAGTCCTTAAATAATGCAACAAAGTCCTTAAATAATGCAGCAGAGTCCTTAAATAATGCAACAAAGTCCTTAAATAATGCAGCAGAGTCCTTAAATAATGCAGAAAAGTCCTTAAATAATGCAGAAGAGTTCTTAAATAATGCAATAAAGTCCTTAAATAATGCAGCAAAGTCCTTAAATAATCCAGCCAAGTCCTTAAATAATGCAGCAGAGTCCTTAAATAATGCAGCAAATTCCTTAAATGATGCAGCAGAGTCCTTAAACAATGCAGCAAAGTCCTTAAATAATGCAGCAGAGTCCTTAAATAATGCAACAAAGTAATTAAATAATGCAGCAGAGTCCTTAAATAATGCAACAAAGTCCATAAATAATGCAGAAGAGTCCTTAAATAATCCAGACAAGTCCTTAAATAATGCAGCAGAGTCCTTAAATAATGCAGCAGATTACTGAAATACCGCAGCAGGGTCCTTAAATAATGCAGCAGAGTCCTTAAATAATGCAACAAAGTCCTTAAATAATGCAGCAGAGTCCTTAAATAATGCAACAAAGTCCTTAAATAATGCAGCAGAGTCCTTAAATAATGCAGCAAATTCCTTATATAATGCAGCAGAGTCCTTAAATAATCCAGCCAAGTCTTTAAATAATGCAGCAGAGTCCTTAAATAATGCAGCAAAGTCCTTAAATAATGCAGCAGAGTCCTTAAATAATGCAACAAAGTAATTAAATAATGCAGCAGAGTCCTTAAATAATGCAACAAAGTCCATAAATAATGCAGAAGAGTCCTTAAATAATCCAGACAAGTCCTTAAATAATGCAGCAGAGTCCTTAAATAATGCAGCAGATTACTGAAATACCGCAGCAGGGTCCTTAAATAATGCAGCAGAGTCCTTAAATAATGCAACAAAGTCCTTAAATAATGCAGCAGAGTCCTTAAATAATGCAACAAAGTCCTTAAATAATGCAGCAAATTCCTTAAATAATGCAGCAGAGTCCTTAAATAATCCAGCCAAGTCTTTAAATAATGCAGCAGAGTCCTTAAATAATGCAGCAAAGTCCTTAAATAATGCAACAAAGTCCTTAAATAATGCAGCAGAGTCCTTAAATAATGCAACAAAGTCCTTAAATAATGCAGCAAAGTCCTTAAATAATGCAGCAGAGTCCTTAAATAATGCAACAAAGTCCTTAAATAATGCAGCAGAGTCCTTAAATAATGCAGCAAAGTCCTTAAATAATGCAGCACAGTCCTTAAATAATCCAGCCAAGTCCTTAAATAATGCAGCAAATTCCTTAAATAATGCAGCAAAGTCTTTAAATAATGCAATAAAGTCCATAAATAATGCAGCAAAGTCCTTAAATAATGCAGCAGAGTACTGAAATACCGCAGCAGGGTCCTTAAATAATGCAGCAGAGTCCTTAAATAATGCAACAAAGTCCTTAAATAATGCAGCATAGTCCTTAAATAATGCAACAAAGTCCTTAAATAATGCAGCAGAGTCCTTAAATAATGCAGCAAATTCCTTAAATAATGCAGCAGAGTCCTTAAATACTCCAGCCAAGTCTTTAAATAATGCAGCAGAGTCCTTAAATAATGCAGCAAAGTCCTTAAATAATGCAGCAGAGTCCTTAAATAATGCAGCAAAGTCCTTAAATAATGCAACAAAGTCCTTAAATAATGCAGAAGAGTCCTTAAATAATGCAACAAAGTCCTTAAATAATGCAGCAGAGTCCTTAAATAATGCAACAAAGTACTTAAATAATGCAGCAGAGTCCTTAAGTACCGTAGCAGAGTCCTTAAATAAAGCAGCAAAGTCCTTAAATAATGCAGCAGAGTCCTTAAATAATGCAGCAAAGTCATTAAATAATGCTGCAGAGTACTTAAATTCCGCAGCAAAGTCCTTAAATAATGCAGCAGAGTCCTTAAATAATGCTGCAAAGTCCTTAAATAATGCAACAAAGTCCTTAAATAATGCAGCAGAATCCTTAAATGATGCAGCAAATTCCTTAAATAGTGCAGCAGAGTCCTTAAATAATCCAGCCAAGTCTTTAAATAATGCAGCAGAGTCCTTAAATAATGCAGCAAAGTCCTTAAATAATGCAACAAAGTCCTTAAATAATGCAGCAGAGTCCTTAAATAATGCAACAAAGTCCTTAAATAATGCAGCAAAGTCCTTAAATAATGCAGCAGAGTCCTTAAATAATGCAACAAAGTCCTTAAATAATGCAGCAGAGTCCTTAAATAATGCAGCAAAGTCCTTAAATAATGCAGCACAGTCCTTAAATAATCCAGCCAAGTCCTTAAATAATGCAGCAAATTTCTTAAATAATGCACCAAAGTCTTTAAATAATGCAATAAAGTCCATAAATAATGCAGCAAAGTCCTTAAATAATGCAGCAGAGTACTGAAATACCGCAGCAGGGTCCTTAAATAATGCAGCAGAGTCCTTAAATAATGCAACAAAGTCCTTAAATAATGCAGTAGATTACTGAAATACCGCAGCAGGGTCCTTAAATAATGCAGCAGAGTCCTTAAATAATGCAACAAAGTCCTTAAATAATGCAGCAGAGTCCTTACATAATGCAACATAGTCCTTAAATAATGCAGCAAAGTCCTTAAATAATGCAGCAGAGTCCTTAAATAATGCAAGAAAGTCCTTAAATAATGCAGCAGAGTCCTTAAATAATGCAGCAAAGTCCTTAAATAATGCAGAAGAGTCCTTAAATAATGCAATAAAGTCCTTGAATAATGCAGCAAAGTCCTTAAATAATCCAGCCAAGTCCTTAAATAATGCAGCAGAGTCCTTAAATAATGCAGCAAAGTCCTTAAATGATGCAGCAGAGTCCTTAAATAATGCAGCAAAGTCCTTAAATAATCCAGCCAAGTCCTTAAATAATGCAGCAGAGTCCTTAAATAATGCAGCAAAGTCCTTAAATAATGCAGCAGAGTCCTTAAATAATGCAACAAAGTAATTAAATAATGCAGCAGAGTCCTTAAATAATGCAACAAAGTCCATAAATAATGCAGAAGAGTCCTTAAATGATCCAGACAAGTCCTTAAATAATGCAGCAGAGTCCTTAAATAATGCAGCAGATTAATGAAATACCGCAGCAGGGTCCTTAAATAATGCAGCAGAGTCCTTAAATAATGCAGCAAAGTCCTTAAATAATGCAGCAGAGTCCTTAAGTACCGTATCAGAGTCCTTAAATAAAGCAGCAAAGTCCTTAAATAATGCAGCAGAGTCCTTAAATAATGCAGCAAAGTCATTAAATAATGCTGCAGAGTACTTAAATTCCGCAGCAAAGTCCTTAAATAATGCAGCAGAGTCCTTAAATAATGCTGCAAAGTCCTTAAATAATGCAACAAAGTCCTTAAATAATGCAGAAGAGTCCTTAAATAATGCAACAAAGTCCTTAAATAATGCAGCAGAGTCCTTAAATAATGCAACAAAGTACTTAAATAATGCAGCAGAGTCCTTAAGTACCGTAACAGAGTCCTTAAATAATGCAGCAAAGTCCTTAAATAATGCAGCAGATTACTGAAATACCACAGCAGGGTCCTTAAATAATGCAGCAGAGTCCTTAAATAATGCAGCAAAGTCCTTAAATGATGCAGCAGAGTCCTTAAATAATGCAGCAAAGTCCTTAAATAATCCAGCCAAGTCCTTAAATAATGCAGCAGAGTCCTTAAATAATGCAGCAAAGTCCTTAAATAATGCAGCAGAGTCCTTAAATAATGCAACAAATTAATTAAATAATGCAGCAGAGTCCTTAAATAATGCAACAAAGTCCATAAATAATGCAGAAGAGTCCTTAAATAATCCAGACAAGTCCTTAAATAATGCAGCAGAGTCCTTAAATAATGCAGCAGATTACTGAAATACCGCAGCAGGGTCCTTAAATAATGCAGCAGAGTCCTTAAATAATGCAGCAAAGTCCTTAAATAATGCAGCAGAGTCCTTAAATAATGCAGCAAAGTCCTTAAATAATGCAGCAGAGTCCTTAAATAATGCAGCAAAGTCCTTAAATAATGCAACAAAGTCCTTAAATAATGCAGAAGAGTCCTTAAATAATGCAACAAAGTCCTTAAATAATGCAGCAGAGTCCTTAAATAATGCAACAAAGTACTTAAATAATGCAGCAGAGTCCTTAAGTACCGTATCAGAGTCCTTAAATAAAGCAGCAAAGTCCTTAAATAATGCAGCAGAGTCCTTAAATAATGCAGCAAAGTCATTAAATAATGCTGCAGAGTACTTAAATTCCGCAGCAAAGTCCTTAAATAATGCAGCAGAGTCCTTAAATAATGCTGCAAAGTCCTTAAATAATGCAACAAAGTCCTTAAATAATGCAGAAGAGTCCTTAAATAATGCAACAAAGTCCTTAAATAATGCAGCAGAGTCCTTAAATAATGCAACAAAGTACTTAAATAATGCAGCAGAGTCCTTAAGTACCGTAACAGAGTCCTTAAATAATGCAGCAAAGTCCTTAAATAATGCAGCAGATTACTGAAATACAACAGCAGGGTCCTTAAATAATGCAGCAGAGTCCTTAAATAATGCAACAAAGTCCTTAAATAATGCAGCAGAGTCCTTAAATAATGCAACAAAGTCCTTAAAAAATGCAGCAGAATCCTTAAATAATGCAGCAAATTCCTTAAATAATGCAGCAGAGTCCTTAAATAATCCAGCCAAGTCTTTAAATAATGCAGCAGAGTACTTACATAATGCAGCAGAGTCCTTAAATAATGCAGCAAAGTCCTTAAATAATGCAACAAAGTCCTTAAATAATGCAGAAGAGTCCTTAAATAATGCAGCAGAGTACTGAAATACCGCAGCAGGGTCCTTAAATAATGCAGCAGAGTCCTTAAATAATGCAACAAAGTCCTTAAATAATGCAGTAGATTACTAAAATACCGCAGCAGGGTCCTTAAATAATGCAGCAGAGTCCTTAAATAATGCAACAAAGTACTTAAATAATGCAGCAGAGTCCTTAAATAATGCAACAAAGTCCTTAAATAATGCAGCAAAGTCCTTAAATAATGCAGCAGTCCTTAAATAATGCAACAAAGTCCTTAAATAATGCAGCATAGTCCTTAAATAATGCTGCAAAGTCCTTAAATAATGCAGCACAGTCCTTAAATAATCCAGCCAAGTCCTTAAATAATGCAGCAAATTCCTTAAATAATGCAGCAAAGTCTTTAAATAATGCAATAAAGTCCATAAATAATGCAGCAAAGTCCTTAAATAATGCAGCAGAGTACTGAAATACCGCAGCAGGGTCCTTAAATAATGCAGCAAAGTCCTTAAATAATGCAATAAAGTCCTTAAATAATGCAGCAAAGTCCTTAAATAATCCAGCCAAGTCCTTAAATAATGCAGCAGAGTCCTTAAATAATGCAGCAAAGTCCTTAAATGATGCAGCAGAGTCCTTAAATAATGCAGCAAAGTCCTTAAATAATCCAGCCAAGTCCTTAAATAATGCAGCAGAGTCCTTAAATAATGCAGCAAAGTCCTTAAATAATGCAGCAGAGTCCTTAAATAATGCAACAAAGTAATTAAACAATGCAGCAGAGTCCTTAAATAATGCAACAAAGTCCATAAATAATGCAGAAGAGTCCTTAAATGATCCAGACAAGTCCTTAAATAATGCAGCAGAGTCCTTAAATAATGCAGCAGATTAATGAAATACCGCAGCAGGGTCCTTAAATAATGCAGCAGAGTCCTTAAATAATGCAGCAAAGTCCTTAAATAATGCAGCAGAGTCCTTAAGTACCGTATCAGAGTCCTTAAATAAAGCAGCAAAGTCCTTAAATAATGCAGCAGAGTCCTTAAATAATGCAGCAAAGTCATTAAATAATGCTGCAGAGTACTTAAATTCCGCAGCAAAGTCCTTAAATAATGCAGCAGATTACTGAAATACCACAGCAGGGTCCTTAAATAATGCAGCAGAGTCCTTAAATAATGCAACAAAGTCCTTAAATAATGCAACAAAGTCCTTAAATAATGCAGCAGAGTCCTTAAATAATGCAACAAAGTCCTTAAAAAATGCAGCAGAATCCTTAAATAATGCAGCAAATTCCTTAAATAATGCAGCAGAGTCCTTAAATAATCCAGCCAAGTCTTTAAATAATGCAGCAGAGTACTTAAATAATGCAGCAGAGTCCTTAAATAATGCAGCAAAGTCCTTAAATAATGCAACAAAGTCCTTAAATAATGCAGAAGAGTCCTTAAATAATGCAGCAGAGTACTGAAATACCGCAGCAGGGTCCTTAAATAATGCAGCAGAGTCCTTAAATAATGCAACAAAGTCCTTAAATAATGCAGTAGATTACTAAAATACCGCAGCAAAGTCCTTAAATAATGCAACAAAGTCCTTAAATAATGCAGCAGAGTCCTTAAATAATGCAACAAAGTCCTTAAATAATGCAGCAAAGTCCTTAAATAATGCAGCAGAGTCCTTAAATAATGCAACAAAGTCCTTAAATAATGCAGCAGAGTCCTTAAATAATGCAGCAAAGTCCTTAAATAATGCAGCACAGTCCTTAAATAATCCAGCCAAGTCCTTAAATAATGCAGCAAATTCCTTAAATAATGCAGCAAAGTCTTTAAATAATGCAATAAAGTCCATAAATAATGCAGCAAAGTCCTTAAATAATGCAGCAGAGTACTGAAATACCGCAGCAGGGTCCTTAAATAATGCAGCAGAGTCCTTAAATAATGCAACAAAGTCCTTAAATAATGCAGCATAGTCCTTAAATAATGCAACAAAGTCCTTAAATAATGCAGCAGAGTCCTTAAATAATGCAGCAAATTCCTTAAATAATGCAGCAGAGTCCTTAAATACTCCAGCCAAGTCTTTAAATAATGCAGCAGAGTCCTTAAATAATGCAGCAAAGTCCTTAAATAATGCAGCAGAGTCCTTAAATAATGCAGCAAAGTCCTTAAATAATGCAACAAAGTCCTTAAATAATGCAGAAGAGTCCTTAAATAATGCAACAAAGTCCTTAAATAATGCAGCAGAGTCCTTAAATAATGCAACAAAGTACTTAAATAATGCAGCAGAGTCCTTAAGTACCGTAGCAGAGTCCTTAAATAAAGCAGCAAAGTCCTTAAATAATGCAGCAGAGTCCTTAAATAATGCAGCAAAGTCATTAAATAATGCTGCAGAGTACTTAAATTCCGCAGCAAAGTCCTTAAATAATGCAGCAGAGTCCTTAAATAATGCTGCAAAGTCCTTAAATAATGCAACAAAGTCCTTAAATAATGCAGCAGAATCCTTAAATGATGCAGCAAATTCCTTAAATAGTGCAGCAGAGTCCTTAAATAATCCAGCCAAGTCTTTAAATAATGCAGCAGAGTCCTTAAATAATGCAGCAAAGTCCTTAAATAATGCAACAAAGTCCTTAAATAATGCAGCAGAGTCCTTAAATAATGCAACAAAGTCCTTAAATAATGCAGCAAAGTCCTTAAATAATGCAGCAGAGTCCTTAAATAATGCAACAAAGTCCTTAAATAATGCAGCAGAGTCCTTAAATAATGCAGCAAAGTCCTTAAATAATGCAGCACAGTCCTTAAATAATCCAGCCAAGTCCTTAAATAATGCAGCAAATTTCTTAAATAATGCACCAAAGTCTTTAAATAATGCAATAAAGTCCATAAATAATGCAGCAAAGTCCTTAAATAATGCAGCAGAGTACTGAAATACCGCAGCAGGGTCCTTAAATAATGCAGCAGAGTCCTTAAATAATGCAACAAAGTCCTTAAATAATGCAGTAGATTACTGAAATACCGCAGCAGGGTCCTTAAATAATGCAGCAGAGTCCTTAAATAATGCAACAAAGTCCTTAAATAATGCAGCAGAGTCCTTACATAATGCAACATAGTCCTTAAATAATGCAGCAAAGTCCTTAAATAATGCAGCAGAGTCCTTAAATAATGCAAGAAAGTCCTTAAATAATGCAGCAGAGTCCTTAAATAATGCAGCAAAGTCCTTAAATAATGCAGAAGAGTCCTTAAATAATGCAATAAAGTCCTTGAATAATGCAGCAAAGTCCTTAAATAATCCAGCCAAGTCCTTAAATAATGCAGCAGAGTCCTTAAATAATGCAGCAAAGTCCTTAAATGATGCAGCAGAGTCCTTAAATAATGCAGCAAAGTCCTTAAATAATCCAGCCAAGTCCTTAAATAATGCAGCAGAGTCCTTAAATAATGCAGCAAAGTCCTTAAATAATGCAGCAGAGTCCTTAAATAATGCAACAAAGTAATTAAATAATGCAGCAGAGTCCTTAAATAATGCAACAAAGTCCATAAATAATGCAGAAGAGTCCTTAAATGATCCAGACAAGTCCTTAAATAATGCAGCAGAGTCCTTAAATAATGCAGCAGATTAATGAAATACCGCAGCAGGGTCCTTAAATAATGCAGCAGAGTCCTTAAATAATGCAGCAAAGTCCTTAAATAATGCAGCAGAGTCCTTAAGTACCGTATCAGAGTCCTTAAATAAAGCAGCAAAGTCCTTAAATAATGCAGCAGAGTCCTTAAATAATGCAGCAAAGTCATTAAATAATGCTGCAGAGTACTTAAATTCCGCAGCAAAGTCCTTAAATAATGCAGCAGAGTCCTTAAATAATGCTGCAAAGTCCTTAAATAATGCAACAAAGTCCTTAAATAATGCAGAAGAGTCCTTAAATAATGCAACAAAGTCCTTAAATAATGCAGCAGAGTCCTTAAATAATGCAACAAAGTACTTAAATAATGCAGCAGAGTCCTTAAGTACCGTAACAGAGTCCTTAAATAATGCAGCAAAGTCCTTAAATAATGCAGCAGATTACTGAAATACCACAGCAGGGTCCTTAAATAATGCAGCAGAGTCCTTAAATAATGCAGCAAAGTCCTTAAATGATGCAGCAGAGTCCTTAAATAATGCAGCAAAGTCCTTAAATAATCCAGCCAAGTCCTTAAATAATGCAGCAGAGTCCTTAAATAATGCAGCAAAGTCCTTAAATAATGCAGCAGAGTCCTTAAATAATGCAACAAATTAATTAAATAATGCAGCAGAGTCCTTAAATAATGCAACAAAGTCCATAAATAATGCAGAAGAGTCCTTAAATAATCCAGACAAGTCCTTAAATAATGCAGCAGAGTCCTTAAATAATGCAGCAGATTACTGAAATACCGCAGCAGGGTCCTTAAATAATGCAGCAGAGTCCTTAAATAATGCAGCAAAGTCCTTAAATAATGCAGCAGAGTCCTTAAATAATGCAGCAAAGTCCTTAAATAATGCAGCAGAGTCCTTAAATAATGCAGCAAAGTCCTTAAATAATGCAACAAAGTCCTTAAATAATGCAGAAGAGTCCTTAAATAATGCAACAAAGTCCTTAAATAATGCAGCAGAGTCCTTAAATAATGCAACAAAGTACTTAAATAATGCAGCAGAGTCCTTAAGTACCGTATCAGAGTCCTTAAATAAAGCAGCAAAGTCCTTAAATAATGCAGCAGAGTCCTTAAATAATGCAGCAAAGTCATTAAATAATGCTGCAGAGTACTTAAATTCCGCAGCAAAGTCCTTAAATAATGCAGCAGAGTCCTTAAATAATGCTGCAAAGTCCTTAAATAATGCAACAAAGTCCTTAAATAATGCAGAAGAGTCCTTAAATAATGCAACAAAGTCCTTAAATAATGCAGCAGAGTCCTTAAATAATGCAACAAAGTACTTAAATAATGCAGCAGAGTCCTTAAGTACCGTAACAGAGTCCTTAAATAATGCAGCAAAGTCCTTAAATAATGCAGCAGATTACTGAAATACAACAGCAGGGTCCTTAAATAATGCAGCAGAGTCCTTAAATAATGCAACAAAGTCCTTAAATAATGCAGCAGAGTCCTTAAATAATGCAACAAAGTCCTTAAAAAATGCAGCAGAATCCTTAAATAATGCAGCAAATTCCTTAAATAATGAAGCAGAGTCCTTAAATAATCCAGCCAAGTCTTTAAATAATGCAGCAGAGTACTTACATAATGCAGCAGAGTCCTTAAATAATGCAGCAAAGTCCTTAAATAATGCAACAAAGTCCTTAAATAATGCAGAAGAGTCCTTAAATAATGCAGCAGAGTACTGAAATACCGCAGCAGGGTCCTTAAATAATGCAGCAGAGTCCTTAAATAATGCAACAAAGTCCTTAAATAATGCAGTAGATTACTAAAATACCGCAGCAGGGTCCTTAAATAATGCAGCAGAGTCCTTAAATAATGCAACAAAGTACTTAAATAATGCAGCAGAGTCCTTAAATAATGCAACAAAGTCCTTAAATAATGCAGCAAAGTCCTTAAATAATGCAGCAGTCCTTAAATAATGCAACAAAGTCCTTAAATAATGCAGCATAGTCCTTAAATAATGCTGCAAAGTCCTTAAATAATGCAGCACAGTCCTTAAATAATCCAGCCAAGTCCTTAAATAATGCAGCAAATTCCTTAAATAATGCAGCAAAGTCTTTAAATAATGCAATAAAGTCCATAAATAATGCAGCAAAGTCCTTAAATAATGCAGCAGAGTACTGAAATACCGCAGCAGGGTCCTTAAATAATGCAGCAAAGTCCTTAAATAATGCAATAAAGTCCTTAAATAATGCAGCAAAGTCCTTAAATAATCCAGCCAAGTCCTTAAATAATGCAGCAGAGTCCTTAAATAATGCAGCAAAGTCCTTAAATGATGCAGCAGAGTCCTTAAATAATGCAGCAAAGTCCTTAAATAATCCAGCCAAGTCCTTAAATAATGCAGCAGAGTCCTTAAATAATGCAGCAAAGTCCTTAAATAATGCAGCAGAGTCCTTAAATAATGCAACAAAGTAATTAAACAATGCAGCAGAGTCCTTAAATAATGCAACAAAGTCCATAAATAATGCAGAAGAGTCCTTAAATGATCCAGACAAGTCCTTAAATAATGCAGCAGAGTCCTTAAATAATGCAGCAGATTAATGAAATACCGCAGCAGGGTCCTTAAATAATGCAGCAGAGTCCTTAAATAATGCAGCAAAGTCCTTAAATAATGCAGCAGAGTCCTTAAGTACCGTATCAGAGTCCTTAAATAAAGCAGCAAAGTCCTTAAATAATGCAGCAGAGTCCTTAAATAATGCAGCAAAGTCATTAAATAATGCTGCAGAGTACTTAAATTCCGCAGCAAAGTCCTTAAATAATGCAGCAGATTACTGAAATACCACAGCAGGGTCCTTAAATAATGCAGCAGAGTCCTTAAATAATGCAACAAAGTCCTTAAATAATGCAACAAAGTCCTTAAATAATGCAGCAGAGTCCTTAAATAATGCAACAAAGTCCTTAAAAAATGCAGCAGAATCCTTAAATAATGCAGCAAATTCCTTAAATAATGCAGCAGAGTCCTTAAATAATCCAGCCAAGTCTTTAAATAATGCAGCAGAGTACTTAAATAATGCAGCAGAGTCCTTAAATAATGCAGCAAAGTCCTTAAATAATGCAACAAAGTCCTTAAATAATGCAGAAGAGTCCTTAAATAATGCAGCAGAGTACTGAAATACCGCAGCAGGGTCCTTAAATAATGCAGCAGAGTCCTTAAATAATGCAACAAAGTCCTTAAATAATGCAGTAGATTACTAAAATACCGCAGCAGGGTCCTTAAATAATGCAGCAGAGTCCTTAAATAATGCAACAAAGTCCTTAAATAATGCAGCAGAGTCCTTAAATAATGCAACAAAGTCCTTAAATAATGCAGTAAAGTCCTTAAATAATGCAGCAGTCCTTAAATAATGCAACAAAGTCCTTAAATAATGCAGCAGAGTCCTTAAATAATGCTGCAAAGTCCTTAAATAATGCAGCACAGTCCTTAAATAATCCAGCCAAGTCCTTAAATAATGCAGCAAATTCCTTAAATAATGCAGCAAAGTCTTTAAATAATGCAATAAAGTCCATAAATAATGCAGCAAAGTCCTTAAATAATGCAGCAGAGTACTGAAATACCGCAGCAGGGTCCTTAAATAATGCAGCAGAGTCCTTAAATAATGCAACAAAGTCCTTAAATAATGCAGTAGATTACTGAAATACCGCAGCAGGGTCCTTAAATAATGCAGCAGAGTCCTTAAATAATGCAACAAAGTCCTTAAATAATGCAGCAGAGTCCTTAAATAAAGCAGCAAATTCCTTAAATGATGCAGCAGAGTCCTTAAATAATGCAGCAAAGTCCTTAAATAATGCAGCAGAGTCCTTAAATAATGCAACAAAGTAATTAAATAATGCAGCAGAGTCCTTAAATAATGCAACAAAGTCCATAAATAATGCAGAAGAGTCCTTAAATAATCCAGACAAGTCCTTAAATAATGCAGCAGAGTCCTTAAATAATGCAGCAGAGTCCTTAAATAATGCAGCAGATTACTGAAATACCGCAGCAGGGTCCTTAAATAATGCAGCAGAGTCCTTAAATAATGCAACAAAGTCCTTAAATAATGCAGCAGAGTCCTTAAATAATGCAACAAAGTCCTTAAATAATGCAGCAGAGTCCTTAAATAATGCAACAAAGTCCTTAAATAATGCAGCAGAGTCCTTAAATAATGCAGAAAAGTCCTTAAATAATGCAGAAGAGTTCTTAAATAATGCAATAAAGTCCTTAAATAATGCAGCAAAGTCCTTAAATAATCCAGCCAAGTCCTTAAATAATGCAGCAGAGTCCTTAAATAATGCAGCAAATTCCTTAAATGATGCAGCAGAGTCCTTAAACAATGCAGCAAAGTCCTTAAATAATGCAGCAGAGTCCTTAAATAATGCAACAAAGTAATTAAATAATGCAGCAGAGTCCTTAAATAATGCAACAAAGTCCATAAATAATGCAGAAGAGTCCTTAAATAATCCAGACAAGTCATTAAATAATGCAGCAGAGTCCTTAAATAATGCAGCAGATTACTGAAATACCGCAGCAGGGTCCTTAAATAATGCAGCAGAGTCCTTAAATAATGCAACAAAGTCCTTAAATAATGCAGCAGAGTCCTTAAATAATGCAACAAAGTCCTTAAATAATGCAGCAGAGTCCTTAAATAATGCAGCAAATTCCTTAAATAATGCAGCAGAGTCCTTAAATAATCCAGCCAAGTCTTTAAATAATGCAGCAGAGTCCTTAAATAATGCAGCAAAGTCCTTAAATAATGCAGCAGAGTCCTTAAATAATGCAACAAAGTAATTAAATAATGCAGCAGAGTCCTTAAATAATGCAACAAAGTCCATAAATAATGCAGAAGAGTCCTTAAATAATCCAGACAAGTCCTTAAATAATGCAGCAGAGTCCTTAAATAATGCAGCAGATTACTGAAATACCGCAGCAGGGTCCTTAAATAATGCAGCAGAGTCCTTAAATAATGCAACAAAGTCCTTAAATAATGCAGCAGAGTCCTTAAATAATGCAACAAAGTCCTTAAATAATGCAGCAAATTCCTTAAATAATGCAGCAGAGTCCTTAAATAATCCAGCCAAGTCTTTAAATAATGCAGCAGAGTCCTTAAATAATGCAGCAAAGTCCTTAAATAATGCAACAAAGTCCTTAAATAATGCAGCAGAGTCCTTAAATAATGCAACAAAGTCCTTAAATAATGCAGCAAAGTCCTTAAATAATGCAGCAGAGTCCTTAAATAATGCAACAAAGTCCTTAAATAATGCAGCAAAGTCCTTAAATAATGCAGCAAAGTCCTTAAATAATGCAGCACAGTCCTTAAATAATCCAGCCAAGTCCTTAAATAATGCAGCAAATTCCTTAAATAATGCAGCAAAGTCTTTAAATAATGCAATAAAGTCCATAAATAATGCAGCAAAGTCCTTAAATAATGCAGCAGAGTACTGAAATACCGCAGCAGGGTCCTTAAATAATGCAGCAGAGTCCTTAAATAATGCAACAAAGTCCTTAAATAATGCAGCATAGTCCTTAAATAATGCAACAAAGTCCTTAAATAATGCAGCAGAGTCCTTAAATAATGCAGCAAATTCCTTAAATAATGCAGCAGAGTCCTTAAATACTCCAGCCAAGTCTTTAAATAATGCAGCAGAGTCCTTAAATAATGCAGCAAAGTCCTTAAATAATGCAGCAGAGTCCTTAAATAATGCAGCAAAGTCCTTAAATAATGCAACAAAGTCCTTAAATAATGCAGAAGAGTCCTTAAATAATGCAACAAAGTCCTTAAATAATGCAGCAGAGTCCTTAAATAATGCAACAAAGTACTTAAATAATGCAGCAGAGTCCTTAAGTACCGTAGCAGAGTCCTTAAATAAAGCAGCAAAGTCCTTAAATAATGCAGCAGAGTCCTTAAATAATGCAGCAAAGTCATTAAATAATGCTGCAGAGTACTTAAATTCCGCAGCAAAGTCCTTAAATAATGCAGCAGAGTCCTTAAATAATGCTGCAAAGTCCTTAAATAATGCAACAAAGTCCTTAAATAATGCAGCAGAATCCTTAAATGATGCAGCAAATTCCTTAAATAGTGCAGCAGAGTCCTTAAATAATCCAGCCAAGTCTTTAAATAATGCAGCAGAGTCCTTAAATAATGCAGCAAAGTCCTTAAATAATGCAACAAAGTCCTTAAATAATGCAGCAGAGTCCTTAAATAATGCAACAAAGTCCTTAAATAATGCAGCAAAGTCCTTAAATAATGCAGCAGAGTCCTTAAATAATGCAACAAAGTCCTTAAATAATGCAGCAGAGTCCTTAAATAATGCAGCAAAGTCCTTAAATAATGCAGCACAGTCCTTAAATAATCCAGCCAAGTCCTTAAATAATGCAGCAAATTTCTTAAATAATGCACCAAAGTCTTTAAATAATGCAATAAAGTCCATAAATAATGCAGCAAAGTCCTTAAATAATGCAGCAGAGTACTGAAATACCGCAGCAGGGTCCTTAAATAATGCAGCAGAGTCCTTAAATAATGCAACAAAGTCCTTAAATAATGCAGTAGATTACTGAAATACCGCAGCAGGGTCCTTAAATAATGCAGCAGAGTCCTTAAATAATGCAAGAAAGTCCTTAAATAATGCAGCAGAGTCCTTAAATAATGCAGCAAAGTCCTTAAATAATGCAGAAGAGTCCTTAAATAATGCAATAAAGTCCTTAAATAATGCAGCAAAGTCCTTAAATAATCCAGCCAAGTCCTTAAATAATGCAGCAGAGTCCTTAAATAATGCAGCAAAGTCCTTAAATGATGCAGCAGAGTCCTTAAATAATGCAGCAAAGTCCTTAAATAATCCAGCCAAGTCCTTAAATAATGCAGCAGAGTCCTTAAATAATGCAGCAAAGTCCTTAAATAATGCAGCAGAGTCCTTAAATAATGCAACAAAGTAATTAAACAATGCAGCAGAGTCCTTAAATAATGCAACAAAGTCCATAAATAATGCAGAAGAGTCCTTAAATGATCCAGACAAGTCCTTAAATAATGCAGCAGAGTCCTTAAATAATGCAGCAGATTAATGAAATACCGCAGCAGGGTCCTTAAATAATGCAGCAGAGTCCTTAAATAATGCAGCAAAGTCCTTAAATAATGCAGCAGAGTCCTTAAGTACCGTATCAGAGTCCTTAAATAAAGCAGCAAAGTCCTTAAATAATGCAGCAGAGTCCTTAAATAATGCAGCAAAGTCATTAAATAATGCTGCAGAGTACTTAAATTCCGCAGCAAAGTCCTTAAATAATGCAGCAGATTACTGAAATACCACAGCAGGGTCCTTAAATAATGCAGCAGAGTCCTTAAATAATGCAACAAAGTCCTTAAATAATGCAACAAAGTCCTTAAATAATGCAGCAGAGTCCTTAAATAATGCAACAAAGTCCTTAAAAAATGCAGCAGAATCCTTAAATAATGCAGCAAATTCCTTAAATAATGCAGCAGAGTCCTTAAATAATCCAGCCAAGTCTTTAAATAATGCAGCAGAGTACTTAAATAATGCAGCAGAGTCCTTAAATAATGCAGCAAAGTCCTTAAATAATGCAACAAAGTCCTTAAATAATGCAGAAGAGTCCTTAAATAATGCAGCAGAGTACTGAAATACCGCAGCAGGGTCCTTAAATAATGCAGCAGAGTCCTTAAATAATGCAACAAAGTCCTTAAATAATGCAGTAGATTACTAAAATACCGCAGCAGGGTCCTTAAATAATGCAGCAGAGTCCTTAAATAATGCAACAAAGTCCTTAAATAATGCAGCAGAGTCCTTAAATAATGCAACAAAGTCCTTAAATAATGCAGTAAAGTCCTTAAATAATGCAGCAGTCCTTAAATAATGCAACAAAGTCCTTAAATAATGCAGCAGAGTCCTTAAATAATGCTGCAAAGTCCTTAAATAATGCAGCACAGTCCTTAAATAATCCAGCCAAGTCCTTAAATAATGCAGCAAATTCCTTAAATAATGCAGCAAAGTCTTTAAATAATGCAATAAAGTCCAT
Source organism: Phyllobates terribilis (assembly GCF_046119375.1). Lineage (NCBI taxonomy): Eukaryota > Metazoa > Chordata > Amphibia > Anura > Dendrobatidae > Phyllobates > Phyllobates terribilis. The sequence goes on from NW_027363048.1 coordinate 2,002,005, forward strand.
AAATAATGCAGCAAAGTCCTTAAATAATGCAGCAGAGTACTGAAATACCGCAGCAGGGTCCTTAAATAATGCAGCAGAGTCCTTAAATAATGCAACAAAGTCCTTAAATAATGCAGTAGATTACTGAAATACCGCAGCAGGGTCCTTAAATAATGCAGCAGAGTCCTTAAATAATGCAACAAAGTCCTTAAATAATGCAGCAGAGTCCTTAAATAAAGCAGCAAATTCCTTAAATCATGCAGCAGAGTCCTTAAATAATGCAGCAAAGTCCTTAAATAATGCAGCAGAGTCCTTAAATAATGCAATAAAGTAATTAAATAATGCAGCAGAGTCCTTAAATAATGCAACAAAGTCCATAAATAATGCAGAAGAGTCCTTAAATAATCCAGACAAGTCCTTAAATAATGCAGCAGAGTCCTTAAATAATGCAGCAGAGTCCTTAAATAATGCAGCAGATTACTGAAATACCGCAGCAGGGTCCTTAAATAATGCAGCAGAGTCCTTAAATAATGCAACAAAGTCCTTAAATAATGCAGCAGAGTCCTTAAATAATGCAACAAAGTCCTTAAATAATGCAGCAGAGTCCTTAAATAATGCAACAAAGTCCTTAAATAATGCAGCAGAGTCCTTAAATAATGCAGAAAAGTCCTTAAATAATGCAGAAGAGTTCTTAAATAATGCAATAAAGTCCTTAAATAATGCAGCAAAGTCCTTAAATAATCCAGCCAAGTCCTTAAATAATGCAGCAGAGTCCTTAAATAATGCAGCAAATTCCTTAAATGATGCAGCAGAGTCCTTAAACAATGCAGCAAAGTCCTTAAATAATGCAGCAGAGTCCTTAAATAATGCAACAAAGTAATTAAATAATGCAGCAGAGTCCTTAAATAATGCAACAAAGTCCATAAATAATGCAGAAGAGTCCTTAAATAATCCAGACAAGTCCTTAAATAATGCAGCAGAGTCCTTAAATAATGCAGCAGATTACTGAAATACCGCAGCAGGGTCCTTAAATAATGCAGCAGAGTCCTTAAATAATGCAACAAAGTCCTTAAATAATGCAGCAGAGTCCTTAAATAATGCAACAAAGTCCTTAAATAATGCAGCAGAGTCCTTAAATAATGCAGCAAATTCCTTAAATAATGCAGCAGAGTCCTTAAATAATCCAGCCAAGTCTTTAAATAATGCAGCAGAGTCCTTAAATAATGCAGCAAAGTCCTTAAATAATGCAGCAGAGTCCTTAAATAATGCAACAAAGTAATTAAATAATGCAGCAGAGTCCTTAAATAATGCAACAAAGTCCATAAATAATGCAGAAGAGTCCTTAAATAATCCAGACAAGTCCTTAAATAATGCAGCAGAGTCCTTAAATAATGCAGCAGATTACTGAAATACCGCAGCAGGGTCCTTAAATAATGCAGCAGAGTCCTTAAATAATGCAACAAAGTCCTTAAATAATGCAGCAGAGTCCTTAAATAATGCAACAAAGTCCTTAAATAATGCAGCAAATTCCTTAAATAATGCAGCAGAGTCCTTAAATAATCCAGCCAAGTCTTTAAATAATGCAGCAGAGTCCTTAAATAATGCAGCAAAGTCCTTAAATAATGCAACAAAGTCCTTAAATAATGCAGCAGAGTCCTTAAATAATGCAACAAAGTCCTTAAATAATGCAGCAAAGTCCTTAAATAATGCAGCAGAGTCCTTAAATAATGCAACAAAGTCCTTAAATAATGCAGCAGAGTCCTTAAATAATGCAGCAAAGTCCTTAAATAATGCAGCACAGTCCTTAAATAATCCAGCCAAGTCCTTAAATAATGCAGCAAATTCCTTAAATAATGCAGCAAAGTCTTTAAATAATGCAATAAAGTCCATAAATAATGCAGCAAAGTCCTTAAATAATGCAGCAGAGTACTGAAATACCGCAGCAGGGTCCTTAAATAATGCAGCAGAGTCCTTAAATAATGCAACAAAGTCCTTAAATAATGCAGCATAGTCCTTAAATAATGCAACAAAGTCCTTAAATAATGCAGCAGAGTCCTTAAATAATGCAGCAAATTCCTTAAATAATGCAGCAGAGTCCTTAAATACTCCAGCCAAGTCTTTAAATAATGCAGCAGAGTCCTTAAATAATGCAGCAAAGTCCTTAAATAATGCAGCAGAGTCCTTAAATAATGCAGCAAAGTCCTTAAATAATGCAACAAAGTCCTTAAATAATGCAGAAGAGTCCTTAAATAATGCAACAAAGTCCTTAAATAATGCAGCAGAGTCCTTAAATAATGCAACAAAGTACTTAAATAATGCAGCAGAGTCCTTAAGTACCGTAGCAGAGTCCTTAAATAAAGCAGCAAAGTCCTTAAATAATGCAGCAGAGTCCTTAAATAATGCAGCAAAGTCATTAAATAATGCTGCAGAGTACTTAAATTCCGCAGCAAAGTCCTTAAATAATGCAGCAGAGTCCTTAAATAATGCTGCAAAGTCCTTAAATAATGCAACAAAGTCCTTAAATAATGCAGCAGAATCCTTAAATGATGCAGCAAATTCCTTAAATAGTGCAGCAGAGTCCTTAAATAATCCAGCCAAGTCTTTAAATAATGCAGCAGAGTCCTTAAATAATGCAGCAAAGTCCTTAAATAATGCAACAAAGTCCTTAAATAATGCAGCAGAGTCCTTAAATAATGCAACAAAGTCCTTAAATAATGCAGCAAAGTCCTTAAATAATGCAGCAGAGTCCTTAAATAATGCAACAAAGTCCTTAAATAATGCAGCAGAGTCCTTAAATAATGCAGCAAAGTCCTTAAATAATGCAGCACAGTCCTTAAATAATCCAGCCAAGTCCTTAAATAATGCAGCAAATTTCTTAAATAATGCACCAAAGTCTTTAAATAATGCAATAAAGTCCATAAATAATGCAGCAAAGTCCTTAAATAATGCAGCAGAGTACTGAAATACCGCAGCAGGGTCCTTAAATAATGCAGCAGAGTCCTTAAATAATGCAACAAAGTCCTTAAATAATGCAGTAGATTACTGAAATACCGCAGCAGGGTCCTTAAATAATGCAGCAGAGTCCTTAAATAATGCAACAAAGTCCTTAAATAATGCAGCAGAGTCCTTACATAATGCAACATAGTCCTTAAATAATGCAGCAAAGTCCTTAAATAATGCAGCAGAGTCCTTAAATAATGCAAGAAAGTCCTTAAATAATGCAGCAGAGTCCTTAAATAATGCAGCAAAGTCCTTAAATAATGCAGAAGAGTCCTTAAATAATGCAATAAAGTCCTTGAATAATGCAGCAAAGTCCTTAAATAATCCAGCCAAGTCCTTAAATAATGCAGCAGAGTCCTTAAATAATGCAGCAAAGTCCTTAAATGATGCAGCAGAGTCCTTAAATAATGCAGCAAAGTCCTTAAATAATCCAGCCAAGTCCTTAAATAATGCAGCAGAGTCCTTAAATAATGCAGCAAAGTCCTTAAATAATGCAGCAGAGTCCTTAAATAATGCAACAAAGTAATTAAATAATGCAGCAGAGTCCTTAAATAATGCAACAAAGTCCATAAATAATGCAGAAGAGTCCTTAAATGATCCAGACAAGTCCTTAAATAATGCAGCAGAGTCCTTAAATAATGCAGCAGATTAATGAAATACCGCAGCAGGGTCCTTAAATAATGCAGCAGAGTCCTTAAATAATGCAGCAAAGTCCTTAAATAATGCAGCAGAGTCCTTAAGTACCGTATCAGAGTCCTTAAATAAAGCAGCAAAGTCCTTAAATAATGCAGCAGAGTCCTTAAATAATGCAGCAAAGTCATTAAATAATGCTGCAGAGTACTTAAATTCCGCAGCAAAGTCCTTAAATAATGCAGCAGAGTCCTTAAATAATGCTGCAAAGTCCTTAAATAATGCAACAAAGTCCTTAAATAATGCAGAAGAGTCCTTAAATAATGCAACAAAGTCCTTAAATAATGCAGCAGAGTCCTTAAATAATGCAACAAAGTACTTAAATAATGCAGCAGAGTCCTTAAGTACCGTAACAGAGTCCTTAAATAATGCAGCAAAGTCCTTAAATAATGCAGCAGATTACTGAAATACCACAGCAGGGTCCTTAAATAATGCAGCAGAGTCCTTAAATAATGCAGCAAAGTCCTTAAATGATGCAGCAGAGTCCTTAAATAATGCAGCAAAGTCCTTAAATAATCCAGCCAAGTCCTTAAATAATGCAGCAGAGTCCTTAAATAATGCAGCAAAGTCCTTAAATAATGCAGCAGAGTCCTTAAATAATGCAACAAATTAATTAAATAATGCAGCAGAGTCCTTAAATAATGCAACAAAGTCCATAAATAATGCAGAAGAGTCCTTAAATAATCCAGACAAGTCCTTAAATAATGCAGCAGAGTCCTTAAATAATGCAGCAGATTACTGAAATACCGCAGCAGGGTCCTTAAATAATGCAGCAGAGTCCTTAAATAATGCAGCAAAGTCCTTAAATAATGCAGCAGAGTCCTTAAATAATGCAGCAAAGTCCTTAAATAATGCAGCAGAGTCCTTAAATAATGCAACAAAGTCCTTAAATAATGCAGAAGAGTCCTTAAATAATGCAACAAAGTCCTTAAATAATGCAGCAGAGTCCTTAAATAATGCAACAAAGTACTTAAATAATGCAGCAGAGTCCTTAAGTACCGTATCAGAGTCCTTAAATAAAGCAGCAAAGTCCTTAAATAATGCAGCAGAGTCCTTAAATAATGCAGCAAAGTCATTAAATAATGCTGCAGAGTACTTAAATTCCGCAGCAAAGTCCTTAAATAATGCAGCAGAGTCCTTAAATAATGCTGCAAAGTCCTTAAATAATGCAACAAAGTCCTTAAATAATGCAGAAGAGTCCTTAAATAATGCAACAAAGTCCTTAAATAATGCAGCAGAGTCCTTAAATAATGCAACAAAGTACTTAAATAATGCAGCAGAGTCCTTAAGTACCGTAACAGAGTCCTTAAATAATGCAGCAAAGTCCTTAAATAATGCAGCAGATTACTGAAATACAACAGCAGGGTCCTTAAATAATGCAGCAGAGTCCTTAAATAATGCAACAAAGTCCTTAAATAATGCAGCAGAGTCCTTAAATAATGCAACAAAGTCCTTAAAAAATGCAGCAGAATCCTTAAATAATGCAGCAAATTCCTTAAATAATGCAGCAGAGTCCTTAAATAATCCAGCCAAGTCTTTAAATAATGCAGCAGAGTACTTACATAATGCAGCAGAGTCCTTAAATAATGCAGCAAAGTCCTTAAATAATGCAACAAAGTCCTTAAATAATGCAGAAGAGTCCTTAAATAATGCAGCAGAGTACTGAAATACCGCAGCAGGGTCCTTAAATAATGCAGCAGAGTCCTTAAATAATGCAACAAAGTCCTTAAATAATGCAGTAGATTACTAAAATACCGCAGCAGGGTCCTTAAATAATGCAGCAGAGTCCTTAAATAATGCAACAAAGTACTTAAATAATGCAGCAGAGTCCTTAAATAATGCAACAAAGTCCTTAAATAATGCAGCAAAGTCCTTAAATAATGCAGCAGTCCTTAAATAATGCAACAAAGTCCTTAAATAATGCAGCAGAGTCCTTAAATAATGCAGCAAAGTCATTAAATAATGCTGCAGAGTACTTAAATTCCGCAGCAAAGTCCTTAAATAATGCAGCAGATTACTGAAATACCACAGCAGGGTCCTTAAATAATGCAGCAGAGTCCTTAAATAATGCAACAAAGTCCTTAAATAATGCAACAAAGTCCTTAAATAATGCAGCAGAGTCCTTAAATAATGCAACAAAGTCCTTAAAAAATGCAGCAGAATCCTTAAATAATGCAGCAAATTCCTTAAATAATGCAGCAGAGTCCTTAAATAATCCAGCCAAGTCTTTAAATAATGCAGCAGAGTACTTAAATAATGCAGCAGAGTCCTTAAATAATGCAGCAAAGTCCTTAAATAATGCAACAAAGTCCTTAAATAATGCAGAAGAGTCCTTAAATAATGCAGCAGAGTACTGAAATACCGCAGCAGGGTCCTTAAATAATGCAGCAGAGTCCTTAAATAATGCAACAAAGTCCTTAAATAATGCAGTAGATTACTAAAATACCGCAGCAGGGTCCTTAAATAATGCAGCAGAGTCCTTAAATAATGCAACAAAGTCCTTAAATAATGCAGCAGAGTCCTTAAATAATGCAACAAAGTCCTTAAATAATGCAGTAAAGTCCTTAAATAATGCAGCAGTCCTTAAATAATGCAACAAAGTCCTTAAATAATGCAGCAGAGTCCTTAAATAATGCTGCAAAGTCCTTAAATAATGCAGCACAGTCCTTAAATAATCCAGCCAAGTCCTTAAATAATGCAGCAAATTCCTTAAATAATGCAGCAAAGTCTTTAAATAATGCAATAAAGTCCATAAATAATGCAGCAAAGTCCTTAAATAATGCAGCAGAGTACTGAAATACCGCAGCAGGGTCCTTAAATAATGCAGCAGAGTCCTTAAATAATGCAACAAAGTCCTTAAATAATGCAGTAGATTACTGAAATACCGCAGCAGGGTCCTTAAATAATGCAGCAGAGTCCTTAAATAATGCAACAAAGTCCTTAAATAATGCAGCAGAGTCCTTAAATAAAGCAGCAAATTCCTTAAATGATGCAGCAGAGTCCTTAAATAATGCAGCAAAGTCCTTAAATAATGCAGCAGAGTCCTTAAATAATGCAACAAAGTAATTAAATAATGCAGCAGAGTCCTTAAATAATGCAACAAAGTCCATAAATAATGCAGAAGAGTCCTTAAATAATCCAGACAAGTCCTTAAATAATGCAGCAGAGTCCTTAAATAATGCAGCAGAGTCCTTAAATAATGCAGCAGATTACTGAAATACCGTAGCAGGGTCCTTAAATAATGCAGCAGAGTCCTTAAATAATGCAACAAAGTCCTTAAATAATGCAGCAGAGTCCTTAAATAATGCAACAAAGTCCTTAAATAATGCAGCAGAGTCCTTAAATAATGCAACAAAGTCCTTAAATAATGCAGCAGAGTCCTTAAATAATGCAGAAAAGTCCTTAAATAATGCAGAAGAGTTCTTAAATAATGCAATAAAGTCCTTAAATAATGCAGCAAAGTCCTTAAATAATCCAGCCAAGTCCTTAAATAATGCAGCAGAGTCCTTAAATAATGCAGCAAATTCCTTAAATGATGCAGCAGAGTCCTTAAACAATGCAGCAAAGTCCTTAAATAATGCAGCAGAGTCCTTAAATAATGCAACAAAGTAATTAAATAATGCAGCAGAGTCCTTAAATAATGCAACAAAGTCCATAAATAATGCAGAAGAGTCCTTAAATAATCCAGACAAGTCCTTAAATAATGCAGCAGAGTCCTTAAATAATGCAGCAGATTACTGAAATACCGCAGCAGGGTCCTTAAATAATGCAGCAGAGTCCTTAAATAATGCAACAAAGTCCTTAAATAATGCAGCAGAGTCCTTAAATAATGCAACAAAGTCCTTAAATAATGCAGCAGAGTCCTTAAATAATGCAGCAAATTCCTTAAATAATGCAGCAGAGTCCTTAAATAATCCAGCCAAGTCTTTAAATAATGCAGCAGAGTCCTTAAATAATGCAGCAAAGTCCTTAAATAATGCAGCAGAGTCCTTAAATAATGCAACAAAGTAATTAAATAATGCAGCAGAGTCCTTAAATAATGCAACAAAGTCCATAAATAATGCAGAAGAGTCCTTAAATAATCCAGACAAGTCCTTAAATAATGCAGCAGAGTCCTTAAATAATGCAGCAGATTACTGAAATACCGCAGCAGGGTCCTTAAATAATGCAGCAGAGTCCTTAAATAATGCAACAAAGTCCTTAAATAATGCAGCAGAGTCCTTAAATAATGCAACAAAGTCCTTAAATAATGCAGCAAATTCCTTAAATAATGCAGCAGAGTCCTTAAATAATCCAGCCAAGTCTTTAAATAATGCAGCAGAGTCCTTAAATAATGCAGCAAAGTCCTTAAATAATGCAACAAAGTCCTTAAATAATGCAGCAGAGTCCTTAAATAATGCAACAAAGTCCTTAAATAATGCAGCAAAGTCCTTAAATAATGCAGCAGAGTCCTTAAATAATGCAACAAAGTCCTTAAATAATGCAGCAGAGTCCTTAAATAATGCAGCAAAGTCCTTAAATAATGCAGCACAGTCCTTAAATAATCCAGCCAAGTCCTTAAATAATGCAGCAAATTCCTTAAATAATGCAGCAAAGTCTTTAAATAATGCAATAAAGTCCATAAATAATGCAGCAAAGTCCTTAAATAATGCAGCAGAGTACTGAAATACCGCAGCAGGGTCCTTAAATAATGCAGCAGAGTCCTTAAATAATGCAACAAAGTCCTTAAATAATGCAGCATAGTCCTTAAATAATGCAACAAAGTCCTTAAATAATGCAGCAGAGTCCTTAAATAATGCAGCAAATTCCTTAAATAATGCAGCAGAGTCCTTAAATACTCCAGCCAAGTCTTTAAATAATGCAGCAGAGTCCTTAAATAATGCAGCAAAGTCCTTAAATAATGCAGCAGAGTCCTTAAATAATGCAGCAAAGTCCTTAAATAATGCAACAAAGTCCTTAAATAATGCAGAAGAGTCCTTAAATAATGCAACAAAGTCCTTAAATAATGCAGCAGAGTCCTTAAATAATGCAACAAAGTACTTAAATAATGCAGCAGAGTCCTTAAGTACCGTAGCAGAGTCCTTAAATAAAGCAGCAAAGTCCTTAAATAATGCAGCAGAGTCCTTAAATAATGCAGCAAAGTCATTAAATAATGCTGCAGAGTACTTAAATTCCGCAGCAAAGTCCTTAAATAATGCAGCAGAGTCCTTAAATAATGCTGCAAAGTCCTTAAATAATGCAACAAAGTCCTTAAATAATGCAGCAGAATCCTTAAATGATGCAGCAAATTCCTTAAATAGTGCAGCAGAGTCCTTAAATAATCCAGCCAAGTCTTTAAATAATGCAGCAGAGTCCTTAAATAATGCAGCAAAGTCCTTAAATAATGCAACAAAGTCCTTAAATAATGCAGCAGAGTCCTTAAATAATGCAACAAAGTCCTTAAATAATGCAGCAAAGTCCTTAAATAATGCAGCAGAGTCCTTAAATAATGCAACAAAGTCCTTAAATAATGCAGCAGAGTCCTTAAATAATGCAGCAAAGTCCTTAAATAATGCAGCACAGTCCTTAAATAATCCAGCCAAGTCCTTAAATAATGCAGCAAATTTCTTAAATAATGCACCAAAGTCTTTAAATAATGCAATAAAGTCCATAAATAATGCAGCAAAGTCCTTAAATAATGCAGCAGAGTACTGAAATACCGCAGCAGGGTCCTTAAATAATGCAGCAGAGTCCTTAAATAATGCAACAAAGTCCTTAAATAATGCAGTAGATTACTGAAATACCGCAGCAGGGTCCTTAAATAATGCAGCAGAGTCCTTAAATAATGCAACAAAGTCCTTAAATAATGCAGCAGAGTCCTTACATAATGCAACATAGTCCTTAAATAATGCAGCAAAGTCCTTAAATAATGCAGCAGAGTCCTTAAATAATGCAAGAAAGTCCTTAAATAATGCAGCAGAGTCCTTAAATAATGCAGCAAAGTCCTTAAATAATGCAGAAGAGTCCTTAAATAATGCAATAAAGTCCTTGAATAATGCAGCAAAGTCCTTAAATAATCCAGCCAAGTCCTTAAATAATGCAGCAGAGTCCTTAAATAATGCAGCAAAGTCCTTAAATGATGCAGCAGAGTCCTTAAATAATGCAGCAAAGTCCTTAAATAATCCAGCCAAGTCCTTAAATAATGCAGCAGAGTCCTTAAATAATGCAGCAAAGTCCTTAAATAATGCAGCAGAGTCCTTAAATAATGCAACAAAGTAATTAAATAATGCAGCAGAGTCCTTAAATAATGCAACAAAGTCCATAAATAATGCAGAAGAGTCCTTAAATGATCCAGACAAGTCCTTAAATAATGCAGCAGAGTCCTTAAATAATGCAGCAGATTAATGAAATACCGCAGCAGGGTCCTTAAATAATGCAGCAGAGTCCTTAAATAATGCAGCAAAGTCCTTAAATAATGCAGCAGAGTCCTTAAGTACCGTATCAGAGTCCTTAAATAAAGCAGCAAAGTCCTTAAATAATGCAGCAGAGTCCTTAAATAATGCAGCAAAGTCATTAAATAATGCTGCAGAGTACTTAAATTCCGCAGCAAAGTCCTTAAATAATGCAGCAGAGTCCTTAAATAATGCTGCAAAGTCCTTAAATAATGCAACAAAGTCCTTAAATAATGCAGAAGAGTCCTTAAATAATGCAACAAAGTCCTTAAATAATGCAGCAGAGTCCTTAAATAATGCAACAAAGTACTTAAATAATGCAGCAGAGTCCTTAAGTACCGTAACAGAGTCCTTAAGTAATGCAGCAAAGTCCTTAAATAATGCAGCAGATTACTGAAATACCACAGCAGGGTCCTTAAATAATGCAGCAGAGTCCTTAAATAATGCAGCAAAGTCCTTAAATGATGCAGCAGAGTCCTTAAATAATGCAGCAAAGTCCTTAAATAATCCAGCCAAGTCCTTAAATAATGCAGCAGAGTCCTTAAATAATGCAGCAAAGTCCTTAAATAATGCAGCAGAGTCCTTAAATAATGCAACAAATTAATTAAATAATGCAGCAGAGTCCTTAAATAATGCAACAAAGTCCATAAATAATGCAGAAGAGTCCTTAAATAATCCAGACAAGTCCTTAAATAATGCAGCAGAGTCCTTAAATAATGCAGCAGATTACTGAAATACCGCAGCAGGGTCCTTAAATAATGCAGCAGAGTCCTTAAATAATGCAGCAAAGTCCTTAAATAATGCAGCAGAGTCCTTAAATAATGCAGCAAAGTCCTTAAATAATGCAGCAGAGTCCTTAAATAATGCAGCAAAGTCCTTAAATAATGCAACAAAGTCCTTAAATAATGCAGAAGAGTCCTTAAATAATGCAACAAAGTCCTTAAATAATGCAGCAGAGTCCTTAAATAATGCAACAAAGTACTTAAATAATGCAGCAGAGTCCTTAAGTACCGTATCAGAGTCCTTAAATAAAGCAGCAAAGTCCTTAAATAATGCAGCAGAGTCCTTAAATAATGCAGCAAAGTCATTAAATAATGCTGCAGAGTACTTAAATTCCGCAGCAAAGTCCTTAAATAATGCAGCAGAGTCCTTAAATAATGCTGCAAAGTCCTTAAATAATGCAACAAAGTCCTTAAATAATGCAGAAGAGTCCTTAAATAATGCAACAAAGTCCTTAAATAATGCAGCAGAGTCCTTAAATAATGCAACAAAGTACTTAAATAATGCAGCAGAGTCCTTAAGTACCGTAACAGAGTCCTTAAATAATGCAGCAAAGTCCTTAAATAATGCAGCAGATTACTGAAATACAACAGCAGGGTCCTTAAATAATGCAGCAGAGTCCTTAAATAATGCAACAAAGTCCTTAAATAATGCAGCAGAGTCCTTAAATAATGCAACAAAGTCCTTAAAAAATGCAGCAGAATCCTTAAATAATGCAGCAAATTCCTTAAATAATGCAGCAGAGTCCTTAAATAATCCAGCCAAGTCTTTAAATAATGCAGCAGAGTACTTACATAATGCAGCAGAGTCCTTAAATAATGCAGCAAAGTCCTTAAATAATGCAACAAAGTCCTTAAATAATGCAGAAGAGTCCTTAAATAATGCAGCAGAGTACTGAAATACCGCAGCAGGGTCCTTAAATAATGCAGCAGAGTCCTTAAATAATGCAACAAAGTCCTTAAATAATGCAGTAGATTACTAAAATACCGCAGCAGGGTCCTTAAATAATGCAGCAGAGTCCTTAAATAATGCAACAAAGTACTTAAATAATGCAGCAGAGTCCTTAAATAATGCAACAAAGTCCTTAAATAATGCAGCAAAGTCCTTAAATAATGCAGCAGTCCTTAAATAATGCAACAAAGTCCTTAAATAATGCAGCATAGTCCTTAAATAATGCTGCAAAGTCCTTAAATAATGCAGCACAGTCCTTAAATAATCCAGCCAAGTCCTTAAATAATGCAGCAAATTCCTTAAATAATGCAGCAAAGTCTTTAAATAATGCAATAAAGTCCATAAATAATGCAGCAAAGTCCTTAAATAATGCAGCAGAGTACTGAAATACCGCAGCAGGGTCCTTAAATAATGCAGCAGAGTCCTTAAATAATGCAACAAAGTCCTTAAATAATGCAGTAGATTACTGAAATACCGCAGCAGGGTCCTTAAATAATGCAGCAGAGTCCTTAAATAATGCAACAAAGTCCTTAAATAATGCAGCAGAGTCCTTAAATAATGCAGCAAATTCCTTAAATGATGCAGCAGAGTCCTTAAATAATGCAGCAAAGTCCTTAAATAATGCAGCAGAGTCCTTAAATAATGCAAAAAAGTAATTAAATAATGCAGCAGAGTCCTTAAATAATGCAACAAAGTCCATAAATAATGCAGAAGAGTCCTTAAATAATGCAGCAGAGTCCTTAAATAATGCAGCAGATTACTGAAATACCGCAGCAGGGTCCTTAAATAATGCAGCAGAGTCCTTAAATAATGCAACAAAGTCCTTAAATAATGCAGCAGAGTCCTTAAATAATGCAACAAAGTCCTTAAATAATGCAGCAGAGTCCTTAAATAATGCAACAAAGTCCTTAAATAATGCAGCAGAGTCCTTAAATAATGCAGCAAAGTCCTTAAATAATGCAGAAGAGTCCTTAAATAATGCAATAAAGTCCTTAAATAATGCAGCAAAGTCCTTGAATAATCCAGCCAAGTCCTTAAATAATGCAGCAGAGTCCTTAAATAATGCAGCAAATTCCTTAAATGATGCAGCAGAGTCCTTAAATAATGCAGCAAAGTCCTTAAATAATGCAGCAGAGTCCTTAAATAATGCAACAAAGTCCATAAATAATGCAGAAGAATCCTTAAATAATCCAGACAAGTCCTTAAATAATGCAGCAGAGTCCTTAAATAATGCAGCAGAGTCCTTAAATAATGCAGCAGATTACTGAAATACCGCAGCAGGGTCCTTAAATAATGCAGCAGAGTCCTTAAATAATGCAACAAAGTCCTTAAATAATGCAGCAGAATCCTTAAATGATGCAGCAAATTCCTTAAATAGTGCAGCAGAGTCCTTAAATAATCCAGCCAAGTCTTTAAATAATGCAGCAGAGTCCTTAAATAATGCAGCAAAGTCCTTAAATAATGCAACAAAGTCCTTAAATAATGCAGCAGAGTCCTTAAATAATGCAACAAAGTCCTTAAATAATGCAGCAAAGTCCTTAAATAATGCAGCAGAGTCCTTAAATAATGCAACAAAGTCCTTAAATAATGCAGCAGAGTCCTTAAATAATGCAGCAAAGTCCTTAAATAATGCAGCACAGTCCTTAAATAATCCAGCCAAGTCCTTAAATAATGCAGCAAATTTCTTAAATAATGCAGCAAAGTCTTTAAATAATGCAATAAAGTCCATAAATAATGCAGCAAAGTCTTTAAATAATGCAATAAAGTCCATAAATAATGCAGCAAAGTCCTTAAATAATGCAGCAGAGTACTGAAATACCGCAGCAGGGTCCTTAAATAATGCAGCAGAGTCCTTAAATAATGCAACAAAGTCCTTAAATAATGCAGTAGATTACTGAAATACCGCAGCAGGGTCCTTAAATAATGCAGCAGAGTCCTTAAATAATGCAACAAAGTCCTTAAATAATGCAGCAGAGTCCTTACATAATGCAACATAGTCCTTAAATAATGCAGCAAAGTCCTTAAATAATGCAGCAGAGTCCTTAAATAATGCAAGAAAGTCCTTAAATAATGCAGCAGAGTCCTTAAATAATGCAGCAAAGTCCTTAAATAATGCAGAAGAGTCCTTAAATAATGCAATAAAGTCCTTAAATAATGCAGCAAAGTCCTTAAATAATCCAGCCAAGTCCTTAAATAATGCAGCAGAGTCCTTAAATAATGCAGCAAAGTCCTTAAATGATGCAGCAGAGTCCTTAAATAATGCAGCAAAGTCCTTAAATAATCCAGCCAAGTCCTTAAATAATGCAGCAGAGTCCTTAAATAATGCAGCAAAGTCCTTAAATAATGCAGCAGAGTCCTTAAATAATGCAACAAAGTAATTAAATAATGCAGCAGAGTCCTTAAATAATGCAACAAAGTCCATAAATAATGCAGAAGAGTCCTTAAATGATCCAGACAAGTCCTTAAATAATGCAGCAGAGTCCTTAAATAATGCAGCAGATTAATGAAATACCGCAGCAGGGTCCTTAAATAATGCAGCAGAGTCCTTAAATAATGCAGCAAAGTCCTTAAATAATGCAGCAGAGTCCTTAAGTACCGTATCAGAGTCCTTAAATAAAGCAGCAAAGTCCTTAAATAATGCAGCAGAGTCCTTAAATAATGCAGCAAAGTCATTAAATAATGCTGCAGAGTACTTAAATTCCGCAGCAAAGTCCTTAAATAATGCAGCAGAGTCCTTAAATAATGCTGCAAAGTCCTTAAATAATGCAACAAAGTCCTTAAATAATGCAGAAGAGTCCTTAAATAATGCAACAAAGTCCTTAAATAATGCAGCAGAGTCCTTAAATAATGCAACAAAGTACTTAAATAATGCAGCAGAGTCCTTAAGTACCGTAACAGAGTCCTTAAATAATGCAGCAAAGTCCTTAAATAATGCAGCAGATTACTGAAATACCACAGCAGGGTCCTTAAATAATGCAGCAGAGTCCTTAAATAATGCAACAAAGTCCTTAAATAATGCAACAAAGTCCTTAAATAATGCAGCAGAGTCCTTAAATAATGCAACAAAGTCCTTAAAAAATGCAGCAGAATCCTTAAATAATGCAGCAAATTCCTTAAATAATGCAGCAGAGTCCTTAAATAATCCAGCCAAGTCTTTAAATAATGCAGCAGAGTACTTAAATAATGCAGCAGAGTCCTTAAATAATGCAGCAAAGTCCTTAAATAATGCAACAAAGTCCTTAAATAATGCAGAAGAGTCCTTAAATAATGCAGCAGAGTACTGAAATACCGCAGCAGGGTCCTTAAATAATGCAGCAGAGTCCTTAAATAATGCAACAAAGTCCTTAAATAATGCAGTAGATTACTAAAATACCGCAGCAGGGTCCTTAAATAATGCAGCAGAGTCCTTAAATAATGCAACAAAGTCCTTAAATAATGCAGCAGAGTCCTTAAATAATGCAACAAAGTCCTTAAATAATGCAGTAAAGTCCTTAAATAATGCAGCAGTCCTTAAATAATGCAACAAAGTCCTTAAATAATGCAGCAGAGTCCTTAAATAATGCTGCAAAGTCCTTAAATAATGCAGCACAGTCCTTAAATAATCCAGCCAAGTCCTTAAATAATGCAGCAAATTCCTTAAATAATGCAGCAAAGTCTTTAAATAATGCAATAAAGTCCATAAATAATGCAGCAAAGTCCTTAAATAATGCAGCAGAGTACTGAAATACCGCAGCAGGGTCCTTAAATAATGCAGCAGAGTCCTTAAATAATGCAACAAAGTCCTTAAATAATGCAGTAGATTACTGAAATACCACAGCAGGGTCCTTAAATAATGCAGCAGAGTCCTTAAATAATGCAACAAAGTCCTTAAATAATGCAGCAGAGTCCTTAAATAAAGCAGCAAATTCCTTAAATGATGCAGCAGAGTCCTTAAATAATGCAGCAAAGTCCTTAAATAATGCAGCAGAGTCCTTAAATAATGCAACAAAGTAATTAAATAATGCAGCAGAGTCCTTAAATAATGCAACAAAGTCCATAAATAATGCAGAAGAGTCCTTAAATAATCCAGACAAGTCCTTAAATAATGCAGCAGAGTCCTTAAATAATGCAGCAGAGTCCTTAAATAATGCAGCAGATTACTGAAATACCGCAGCAGGGTCCTTAAATAATGCAGCAGAGTCCTTAAATAATGCAACAAAGTCCTTAAATAATGCAGCAGAGTCCTTAAATAATGCAACAAAGTCCTTAAATAATGCAGCAGAGTCCTTAAATAATGCAACAAAGTCCTTAAATAATGCAGCAGAGTCCTTAAATAATGCAGCAAAGTCCTTAAATAATGCAGAAGAGTTCTTAAATAATGCAATAAAGTCCTTAAATAATGCAGCAAAGTCCTTAAATAATCCAGCCAAGTCCTTAAATAATGCAACAAAGTAATTAAATAATGCAGCAGAGTCCTTAAATAATGCAACAAAGTCCATAAATAATGCAGAAGAGTCCTTAAATAATCCAGACAAGTCCTTAAATAATGCAGCAGAGTCCTTAAATAATGCAGCAGATTACTGAAATACCGCAGCAGGGTCCTTAAATAATGCAGCAGAGTCCTTAAATAATGCAACAAAGTCCTTAAATAATGCAGCAGAGTCCTTAAATAATGCAACAAAGTCCTTAAATAATGCAGCAAATTCCTTAAATAATGCAGCAGAGTCCTTAAATAATCCAGCCAAGTCTTTAAATAATGCAGCAGAGTCCTTAAATAATGCAGCAAAGTCCTTAAATAATGCAACAAAGTCCTTAAATAATGCAGCAGAGTCCTTAAATAATGCAACAAAGTCCTTAAATAATGCAGCAAAGTCCTTAAATAATGCAGCAGAGTCCTTAAATAATGCAACAAAGTCCTTAAATAATGCAGCAGAGTCCTTAAATAATGCAGCAAAGTCCTTAAATAATGCAGCACAGTCCTTAAATAATCCAGCCAAGTCCTTAAATAATGCAGCAAATTCCTTAAATAATGCAGCAAAGTCTTTAAATAATGCAATAAAGTCCATAAATAATGCAGCAAAGTCCTTAAATAATGCAGCAGAGTACTGAAATACCGCAGCAGGGTCCTTAAATAATGCAGCAGAGTCCTTAAATAATGCAACAAAGTCCTTAAATAATGCAGCATAGTCCTTAAATAATGCAACAAAGTCCTTAAATAATGCAGCAGAGTCCTTAAATAATGCAGCAAATTCCTTAAATAATGCAGCAGAGTCCTTAAATACTCCAGCCAAGTCTTTAAATAATGCAGCAGAGTCCTTAAATAATGCAGCAAAGTCCTTAAATAATGCAGCAGAGTCCTTAAATAATGCAGCAAAGTCCTTAAATAATGCAACAAAGTCCTTAAATAATGCAGAAGAGTCCTTAAATAATGCAACAAAGTCCTTAAATAATGCAGCAGAGTCCTTAAATAATGCAACAAAGTACTTAAATAATGCAGCAGAGTCCTTAAGTACCGTAGCAGAGTCCTTAAATAAAGCAGCAAAAGTCCTTAAATAATGCAGCAGAGTCCTTAAATAATGCAGCAAAGTCATTAAATAATGCTGCAGAGTACTTAAATTCCGCAGCAAAGTCCTTAAATAATGCAGCAGAGTCCTTAAATAATGCTGCAAAGTCCTTAAATAATGCAACAAAGTCCTTAAATAATGCAGCAGAATCCTTAAATGATGCAGCAAATTCCTTAAATAGTGCAGCAGAGTCCTTAAATAATCCAGCCAAGTCTTTAAATAATGCAGCAGAGTCCTTAAATAATGCAGCAAAGTCCTTAAATAATGCAACAAAGTCCTTAAATAATGCAGCAGAGTCCTTAAATAATGCAACAAAGTCCTTAAATAATGCAGCAAAGTCCTTAAATAATGCAGCAGAGTCCTTAAATAATGCAACAAAGTCCTTAAATAATGCAGCAGAGTCCTTAAATAATGCAGCAAAGTCCTTAAATAATGCAGCACAGTCCTTAAATAATCCAGCCAAGTCCTTAAATAATGCAGCAAATTTCTTAAATAATGCAGCAAAGTCTTTAAATAATGCAATAAAGTCCATAAATAATGCAGCAAAGTCCTTAAATAATGCAGCAGAGTACTGAAATACCGCAGCAGGGTCCTTAAATAATGCAGCAGAGTCCTTAAATAATGCAACAAAGTCCTTAAATAATGCAGTAGATTACTGAAATACCGCAGCAGGGTCCTTAAATAATTCTGCAGAGTCCTTAAATAATGCAACAAAGTCCTTAAATAATGCAGCAGAGTCCTTACATAATGCAACATAGTCCTTAAATAATGCAGCAAAGTCCTTAAATAATTCAGCAGAGTCCTTAAATAATGCAAGAAAGTCCTTAAATAATGCAGCAGAGTCCTTAAATAATGCAGCAAAGTCCTTAAATAATGCAGAAGAGTCCTTAAATAATGCAATAAAGTCCTTAAATAATGCAGCAAAGTCCTTAAATAATCCAGCCAAGTCCTTAAATAATGCAGCAGAGTCCTTAAATAATGCAGCAAAGTCCTTAAATGATGCAGCAGAGTCCTTAAATAATGCAGCAAAGTCCTTAAATAATCCAGCCAAGTCCTTAAATAATGCAGCAGAGTCCTTAAATAATGCAGCAAAGTCCTTAAATAATGCAGCAGAGTCCTTAAATAATGCAACAAAGTAATTAAATAATGCAGCAGAGTCCTTAAATAATGCAACAAAGTCCATAAATAATGCAGAAGAGTCCTTAAATGATCCAGACAAGTCCTTAAATAATGCAGCAGAGTCCTTAAATAATGCAGCAGATTAATGAAATACCGCAGCAGGGTCCTTAAATAATGCAGCAGAGTCCTTAAATAATGCAGCAAAGTCCTTAAATAATGCAGCAGAGTCCTTAAGTACCGTATCAGAGTCCTTAAATAAAGCAGCAAAGTCCTTAAATAATGCAGCAGAGTCCTTAAATAATGCAGCAAAGTCTTTAAATAATGCTGCAGAGTACTTAAATTCCGCAGCAAAGTCCTTAAATAATGCAGCAGAGTCCTTAAATAATGCTGCAAAGTCCTTAAATAATGCAACAAAGTCCTTAAATAATGCAGAAGAGTCCTTAAATAATGCAACAAAGTCCTTAAATAATGCAGCAGAGTCCTTAAATAATGCAACAAAGACCTTAAATAATGCAGCAGAGTCCTTAAATAATGCAGCAAAGTCCTTAAATAATGCAGCACAGTCCTTAAATAATCCAGCCAAGTCCTTAAATAATGCAGCAAATTTCTTAAATAATGCAGCAAAGTCTTTAAATAATGCAATAAAGTCCATAAATAATGCAGCAAAGTCCTTAAATAATGCAGCAGAGTACTGAAATACCGCAGCAGGGTCCTTAAATAATGCAGCAGAGTCCTTAAATAATGCAACAAAGTCCTTAAATAATGCAGTAGATTACTGAAATACCGCAGCAGGGTCCTTAAATAATGCAGCAGAGTCCTTAAATAATGCAACAAAGTCCTTAAATAATGCAGCAGAGTCCTTACATAATGCAACATAGTCCTTAAATAATGCAGCAAAGTCCTTAAATAATGCAGCAGAGTCCTTAAATAATGCAAGAAAGTCCTTAAATAATGCAGCAGAGTCCTTAAATAATGCAGCAAAGTCCTTAAATAATGCAGAAGAGTCCTTAAATAATGCAATAAAGTCCTTAAATAATGCAGCAAAGTCCTTAAATAATCCAGCCAAGTCCTTAAATAATGCAGCAGAGTCCTTAAATAATGCAGCAAAGTCCTTAAATGATGCAGCAGAGTCCTTAAATAATGCAGCAAAGTCCTTAAATAATCCAGCCAAGTCCTTAAATAATGCAGCAGAGTCCTTAAATAATGCAGCAAAGTCCTTAAATAATGCAGCAGAGTCCTTAAATAATGCAACAAAGTAATTAAATAATGCAGCAGAGTCCTTAAATAATGCAACAAAGTCCATAAATAATGCAGAAGAGTCCTTAAATGATCCAGACAAGTCCTTAAATAATGCAGCAGAGTCCTTAAATAATGCAGCAGATTAATGAAATACCGCAGCAGGGTCCTTAAATAATGCAGCAGAGTCCTTAAATAATGCAGCAAAGTCCTTAAATAATGCAGCAGAGTCCTTAAGTACCGTATCAGAGTCCTTAAATAAAGCAGCAAAGTCCTTAAATAATGCAGCAGAGTCCTTAAATAATGCAGCAAAGTCATTAAATAATGCTGCAGAGTACTTAAATTCCGCAGCAAAGTCCTTAAATAATGCAGCAGAGTCCTTAAATAATGCTGCAAAGTCCTTAAATAATGCAACAAAGTCCTTAAATAATGCAGAAGAGTCCTTAAATAATGCAACAAAGTCCTTAAATAATGCAGCAGAGTCCTTAAATAATGCAACAAAGTACTTAAATAATGCAGCAGAGTCCTTAAGTACCGTAACAGAGTCCTTAAATAATGCAGCAAAGTCCTTAAATAATGCAGCAGATTACTGAAATACCACAGCAGGGTCCTTAAATAATGCAGCAGAGTCCTTAAATAATGCAACAAAGTCCTTAAATAATGCAACAAAGTCCTTAAATAATGCAGCAGAGTCCTTAAATAATGCAACAAAGTCCTTAAAAAATGCAGCAGAATCCTTAAATAATGCAGCAAATTCCTTAAATAATGCAGCAGAGTCCTTAAATAATCCAGCCAAGTCTTTAAATAATGCAGCAGAGTACTTAAATAATGCAGCAGAGTCCTTAAATAATGCAGCAAAGTCCTTAAATAATGCAACAAAGTCCTTAAATAATGCAGAAGAGTCCTTAAATAATGCAGCAGAGTACTGAAATACCGCAGCAGGGTCCTTAAATAATGCAGCAGAGTCCTTAAATAATGCAACAAAGTCCTTAAATAATGCAGTAGATTACTAAAATACCGCAGCAGGGTCCTTAAATAATGCAGCAGAGTCCTTAAATAATGCAACAAAGTCCTTAAATAATGCAGCAGAGTCCTTAAATAATGCAACAAAGTCCTTAAATAATGCAGTAAAGTCCTTAAATAATGCAGCAGTCCTTAAATAATGCAACAAAGTCCTTAAATAATGCAGCATAGTCCTTAAATAATGCTGCAAAGTCCTTAAATAATGCAGCACAGTCCTTAAATAATCCAGCCAAGTCCTTAAATAATGCAGCAAATTCCTTAAATAATGCAGCAAAGTCTTTAAATAATGCAATAAAGTCCATAAATAATGCAGCAAAGTCCTTAAATAATGCAGCAGAGTACTGAAATACCGCAGCAGGGTCCTTAAATAATGCAGCAGAGTCCTTAAATAATGCAACAAAGTCCTTAAATAATGCAGTAGATTACTGAAATACCGCAGCAGGGTCCTTAAATAATGCAGCAGAGTCCTTAAATAATGCAACAAAGTCCTTAAATAATGCAGCAGAGTCCTTAAATAATGCAGCAAATTCCTTAAATGATGCAGCAGAGTCCTTAAATAATGCAGCAAAGTCCTTAAATAATGCAGCAGAGTCCTTAAATAATGCAAAAAAGTAATTAAATAATGCAGCAGAGTCCTTAAATAATGCAACAAAGTCCATAAATAATGCAGAAGAGTCCTTAAATAATGCAGCAGAGTCCTTAAATAATGCAGCAGATTACTGAAATACCGCAGCAGGGTCCTTAAATAATGCAGCAGAGTCCTTAAATAATGCAACAAAGTCCTTAAATAATGCAGCAGAGTCCTTAAATAATGCAACAAAGTCCTTAAATAATGCAGCAGAGTCCTTAAATAATGCAACAAAGTCCTTAAATAATGCAGCAGAGTCCTTAAATAATGCAACAAAGTCCTTAAATAATGCAGCAGAGTCCTTAAATAATGCAGCAAAGTCCTTAAATAATGCAGAAGAGTCCTTAAATAATGCAATAAAGTCCTTAAATAATGCAGCAAAGTCCTTGAATAATCCAGCCAAGTCCTTAAATAATGCAGCAGAGTCCTTAAATAATGCAACAAAGTCCTTAAATAATGCAGCAGAGTCCTTAAATAATGCAGCAAAGTCCTTAAATAATGCAGCAGTCCTTAAATAATGCAACAAAGTCCTTAAATAATGCAGCATAGTCCTTAAATAATGCTGCAAAGTCCTTAAATAATGCAGCACAGTCCTTAAATAATCCAGCCAAGTCCTTAAATAATGCAGCAAATTCCTTAAATAATGCAGCAAAGTCTTTAAATAATGCAATAAAGTCCATAAATAATGCAGCAAAGTCCTTAAATAATGCAGCAGAGTACTGAAATACCGCTGCAGGGTCCTTAAATAATGCAGCAGAGTCCTTAAATAATGCAACAAAGTCCTTAAATAATGCAGTAGATTACTGAAATACCGCAGCAGGGTCCTTAAATAATGCAGCAGAGTCCTTAAATAATGCAACAAAGTCCTTAAATAATGCAGCAGAGTCCTTAAATAATGCAGCAAATTCCTTAAATGATGCAGCAGAGTCCTTAAATAATGCAGCAAAGTCCTTAAATAATGCAGCAGAGTCCTTAAATAATGCAAAAAAGTAATTAAATAATGCAGCAGAGTCCTTAAATAATGCAACAAAGTCCATAAATAATGCAGAAGAGTCCTTAAATAATGCAGCAGAGTCCTTAAATAATGCAGCAGATTACTGAAATACCGCAGCAGGGTCCTTAAATAATGCAGCAGAGTCCTTAAATAATGCAACAAAGTCCTTAAATAATGCAGCAGAGTCCTTAAATAATGCAACAAAGTCCTTAAATAATGCAGCAGAGTCCTTAAATAATGCAACAAAGTCCTTAAATAATGCAGCAGAGTCCTTAAATAATGCAACAAAGTCCTTAAATAATGCAGCAGAGTCCTTAAATAATGCAGCAAAGTCCTTAAATAATGCAGAAGAGTCCTTAAATAATGCAATAAAGTCCTTAAATAATGCAGCAAAGTCCTTGAATAATCCAGCCAAGTCCTTAAATAATGCAGCAGAGTCCTTAAATAATGCAGCAAATTCCTTAAATGATGCAGCAGAGTCCTTAAATAATGCAGCAAAGTCCTTAAATAATGCAGCAGAGTCCTTAAATAATGCAACAAAGTAATTAAATAATGCAGCAGAGTCCTTAAATAATGCAACAAAGTCCATAAATAATGCAGAAGAGTCCTTAAATAATCCAGACAAGTCCTTAAATAATGCAGCAGAGTCCTTAAATAATGCAGCAGAGTCCTTAAATAATGCAGCAGATTACTGAAATACCGCAGCAGGGTCCTTAAATAATGCAGCAGAGTCCTTAAATAATGCAACAAAGTCCTTAAATAATGCAGCAGAATCCTTAAATGATGCAGCAAATTCCTTAAATAGTGCAGCAGAGTCCTTAGATAATCCAGCCAAGTCTTTAAATAATGCAGCAGAGTCCTTAAATAATGCAGCAAAGTCCTTAAATAATGCAACAAAGTCCTTAAATAATGCAGCAGAGTCCTTAAATAATGCAACAAAGTCCTTAAATAATGCAGCAAAGTCCTTAAATAATGCAGCAGAGTCCTTAAATAATGCAACAAAGTCCTTAAATAATGCAGCAGAGTCCTTAAATAATGCAGCAAAGTCCTTAAATAATGCAGCACAGTCCTTAAATAATCCAGCCAAGTCCTTAAATAATGCAGCAAATTTCTTAAATAATGCAGCAAAGTCTTTAAATAATGCAATAAAGTCCATAAATAATGCAGCAAAGTCTTTAAATAATGCAATAAAGTCCATAAATAATGCAGCAAAGTCCTTAAATAATGCAGCAGAGTACTGAAATACCGCAGCAGGGTCCTTAA
Source organism: Phyllobates terribilis (assembly GCF_046119375.1). Lineage (NCBI taxonomy): Eukaryota > Metazoa > Chordata > Amphibia > Anura > Dendrobatidae > Phyllobates > Phyllobates terribilis. The sequence continues at coordinate 2,025,642 of NW_027363048.1, forward strand.
ATAATGCAGCAGAGTCCTTAAATAATGCAACAAAGTCCTTAAATAATGCAGTAGATTACTGAAATACCGCAGCAGGGTCCTTAAATAATGCAGCAGAGTCCTTAAATAATGCAACAAAGTCCTTAAATAATGCAGCAGAGTCCTTACCGAATGCAACATAGTCCTTAAATAATGCAGCAAAGTCCTTAAATAATGCAGCAGAGTCCTTAAATAATGCAAGAAAGTCCTTAAATAATGCAGCAGAGTCCTTAAATGATGCAGCAAAGTCCTTAAATAATGCAGAAGAGTCCTTAAATAATGCAATAAAGTCCTTAAATAATGCAGCAAAGTCCTTAAATAATCCAGCCAAGTCCTTAAATAATGCAGCAGAGTCCTTAAATAATGCAGCAAAGTCCTTAAATGATGCAGCAGAGTCCTTAAATAATGCAGCAAAGTCCTTAAATAATCCAGCCAAGTCCTTAAATAATGCAGCAGAGTCCTTAAATAATCCAGCCAAGTCCTTAAATAATGCAGCAGAGTCCTTAAGTACCGTAACAGAGTCCTTAAATAATGCAGCAAAGTCCTTAAATAATGCAGCAGATTACTGAAATACCACAGCAGGGTCCTTAAATAATGCAGCAGAGTCCTTAAATAATGCAACAAAGTCCTTAAATAATGCAGCAGAGTCCTTAAATAATGCAACAAAGTCCTTAAAAAATGCAGCAGAATCCTTAAATAATGCAGCAAATTCCTTAAATAATGCAGCAGAGTCCTTAAATAATCCAGCCAAGTCTTTAAATAATGCAGCAGAGTACTTACATAATGCAGCAGAGTCCTTAAATAATGCAGCAAAGTCCTTAAATAATGCAACAAAGTCCTTAAATAATGCAGAAGAGTCCTTAAATAATGCAGCAGAGTACTGAAATACCGCAGCAGGGTCCTTAAATAATGCAGCAGAGTCCTTAAATAATGCAACAAAGTCCTTAAATAATGCAGTAGATTACTAAAATACCGCAGCAGGGTCCTTAAATAATGCAGCAGAGTCCTTAAATAATGCAACAAAGTACTTAAATAATGCAGCAGAGTCCTTAAATAATGCAACAAAGTCCTTAAATAATGCAGCAAAGTCCTTAAATAATGCAGCAGTCCTTAAATAATGCAACAAAGTCCTTAAATAATGCAGCATAGTCCTTAAATAATGCTGCAAAGTCCTTAAATAATGCAGCACAGTCCTTAAATAATCCAGCCAAGTCCTTAAATAATGCAGCAAATTCCTTAAATAATGCAGCAAAGTCTTTAAATAATGCAATAAAGTCCATAAATAATGCAGCAAAGTCCTTAAATAATGCAGCAGAGTACTGAAATACCGCAGCAGGGTCCTTAAATAATGCAGCAGAGTCCTTAAATAATGCAACAAAGTCCTTAAATAATGCAGTAGATTACTGAAATACCGCAGCAGGGTCCTTAAATAATGCAGCAGAGTCCTTAAATAATGCAACAAAGTCCTTAAATAATGCAGCAGAGTCCTTAAATAATGCAGCAAATTCCTTAAATGATGCAGCAGAGTCCTTAAATAATGCAGCAAAGTCCTTAAATAATGCAGCAGAGTCCTTAAATAATGCAAAAAAGTAATTAAATAATGCAGCAGAGTCCTTAAATAATGCAACAAAGTCCATAAATAATGCAGAAGAGTCCTTAAATAATGCAGCAGAGTCCTTAAATAATGCAGCAGATTACTGAAATACCGCAGCAGGGTCCTTAAATAATGCAGCAGAGTCCTTAAATAATGCAACAAAGTCCTTAAATAATGCAGCAGAGTCCTTAAATAATGCAACAAAGTCCTTAAATAATGCAGCAGAGTCCTTAAATAATGCAACAAAGTCCTTAAATAATGCAGCAGAGTCCTTAAATAATGCAGCAAAGTCCTTAAATAATGCAGAAGAGTCCTTAAATAATGCAATAAAGTCCTTAAATAATGCAGCAAAGTCCTTGAATAATCCAGCCAAGTCCTTAAATAATGCAGCAGAGTCCTTAAATAATGCAGCAAATTCCTTAAATGATGCAGCAGAGTCCTTAAATAATGCAGCAAAGTCCTTAAATAATGCAGCAGAGTCCTTAAATAATGCAACAAAGTCCATAAATAATGCAGAAGAATCCTTAAATAATCCAGACAAGTCCTTAAATAATGCAGCAGAGTCCTTAAATAATGCAGCAGAGTCCTTAAATAATGCAGCAGATTACTGAAATACCGCAGCAGGGTCCTTAAATAATGCAGCAGAGTCCTTAAATAATGCAACAAAGTCCTTAAATAATGCAGCAGAATCCTTAAATGATGCAGCAAATTCCTTAAATAGTGCAGCAGAGTCCTTAAATAATCCAGCCAAGTCTTTAAATAATGCAGCAGAGTCCTTAAATAATGCAGCAAAGTCCTTAAATAATGCAACAAAGTCCTTAAATAATGCAGCAGAGTCCTTAAATAATGCAACAAAGTCCTTAAATAATGCAGCAAAGTCCTTAAATAATGCAGCAGAGTCCTTAAATAATGCAACAAAGTCCTTAAATAATGCAGCAGAGTCCTTAAATAATGCAGCAAAGTCCTTAAATAATGCAGCACAGTCCTTAAATAATCCAGCCAAGTCCTTAAATAATGCAGCAAATTTCTTAAATAATGCAGCAAAGTCTTTAAATAATGCAATAAAGTCCATAAATAATGCAGCAAAGTCTTTAAATAATGCAATAAAGTCCATAAATAATGCAGCAAAGTCCTTAAATAATGCAGCAGAGTACTGAAATACCGCAGCAGGGTCCTTAAATAATGCAGCAGAGTCCTTAAATAATGCAACAAAGTCCTTAAATAATGCAGTAGATTACTAAAATACCGCAGCAGGGTCCTTAAATAATGCAGCAGAGTCCTTAAATAATGCAACAAAGTCCTTAAATAATGCAGCAGAGTCCTTAAATAATGCAACAAAGTCCTTAAATAATGCAGTAAAGTCCTTAAATAATGCAGCAGTCCTTAAATAATGCAACAAAGTCCTTAAATAATGCAGCATAGTCCTTAAATAATGCTGCAAAGTCCTTAAATAATGCAGCACAGTCCTTAAATAATCCAGCCAAGTCCTTAAATAATGCAGCAAATTCCTTAAATAATGCAGCAAAGTCTTTAAATAATGCAATAAAGTCCATAAATAATGCAGCAAAGTCCTTAAATAATGCAGCAGAGTACTGAAATACCGCAGCAGGGTCCTTAAATAATGCAGCAGAGTCCTTAAATAATGCAACAAAGTCCTTAAATAATGCAGTAGATTACTGAAATACCGCAGCAGGGTCCTTAAATAATGCAGCAGAGTCCTTAAATAATGCAACAAAGTCCTTAAATAATGCAGCAGAGTCCTTAAATAATGCAGCAAATTCCTTAAATGATGCAGCAGAGTCCTTAAATAATGCAGCAAAGTCCTTAAATAATGCAGCAGAGTCCTTAAATAATGCAAAAAAGTAATTAAATAATGCAGCAGAGTCCTTAAATAATGCAACAAAGTCCATAAATAATGCAGAAGAGTCCTTAAATAATGCAGCAGAGTCCTTAAATAATGCAGCAGATTACTGAAATACCGCAGCAGGGTCCTTAAATAATGCAGCAGAGTCCTTAAATAATGCAACAAAGTCCTTAAATAATGCAGCAGAGTCCTTAAATAATGCAACAAAGTCCTTAAATAATGCAGCAGAGTCCTTAAATAATGCAACAAAGTCCTTAAATAATGCAGCAGAGTCCTTAAATAATGCAACAAAGTCCTTAAATAATGCAGCAGAGTCCTTAAATAATGCAGCAAAGTCCTTAAATAATGCAGAAGAGTCCTTAAATAATGCAATAAAGTCCTTAAATAATGCAGCAAAGTCCTTGAATAATCCAGCCAAGTCCTTAAATAATGCAGCAGAGTCCTTAAATAATGCAACAAAGTCCTTAAATAATGCAGCAGAGTCCTTAAATAATGCAGCAAAGTCCTTAAATAATGCAGCAGTCCTTAAATAATGCAACAAAGTCCTTAAATAATGCAGCATAGTCCTTAAATAATGCTGCAAAGTCCTTAAATAATGCAGCACAGTCCTTAAATAATCCAGCCAAGTCCTTAAATAATGCAGCAAATTCCTTAAATAATGCAGCAAAGTCTTTAAATAATGCAATAAAGTCCATAAATAATGCAGCAAAGTCCTTAAATAATGCAGCAGAGTACTGAAATACCGCTGCAGGGTCCTTAAATAATGCAGCAGAGTCCTTAAATAATGCAACAAAGTCCTTAAATAATGCAGTAGATTACTGAAATACCGCAGCAGGGTCCTTAAATAATGCAGCAGAGTCCTTAAATAATGCAACAAAGTCCTTAAATAATGCAGCAGAGTCCTTAAATAATGCAGCAAATTCCTTAAATGATGCAGCAGAGTCCTTAAATAATGCAGCAAAGTCCTTAAATAATGCAGCAGAGTCCTTAAATAATGCAAAAAAGTAATTAAATAATGCAGCAGAGTCCTTAAATAATGCAACAAAGTCCATAAATAATGCAGAAGAGTCCTTAAATAATGCAGCAGAGTCCTTAAATAATGCAGCAGATTACTGAAATACCGCAGCAGGGTCCTTAAATAATGCAGCAGAGTCCTTAAATAATGCAACAAAGTCCTTAAATAATGCAGCAGAGTCCTTAAATAATGCAACAAAGTCCTTAAATAATGCAGCAGAGTCCTTAAATAATGCAACAAAGTCCTTAAATAATGCAGCAGAGTCCTTAAATAATGCAACAAAGTCCTTAAATAATGCAGCAGAGTCCTTAAATAATGCAGCAAAGTCCTTAAATAATGCAGAAGAGTCCTTAAATAATGCAATAAAGTCCTTAAATAATGCAGCAAAGTCCTTGAATAATCCAGCCAAGTCCTTAAATAATGCAGCAGAGTCCTTAAATAATGCAGCAAATTCCTTAAATGATGCAGCAGAGTCCTTAAATAATGCAGCAAAGTCCTTAAATAATGCAGCAGAGTCCTTAAATAATGCAACAAAGTAATTAAATAATGCAGCAGAGTCCTTAAATAATGCAACAAAGTCCATAAATAATGCAGAAGAGTCCTTAAATAATCCAGACAAGTCCTTAAATAATGCAGCAGAGTCCTTAAATAATGCAGCAGAGTCCTTAAATAATGCAGCAGATTACTGAAATACCGCAGCAGGGTCCTTAAATAATGCAGCAGAGTCCTTAAATAATGCAACAAAGTCCTTAAATAATGCAGCAGAATCCTTAAATGATGCAGCAAATTCCTTAAATAGTGCAGCAGAGTCCTTAGATAATCCAGCCAAGTCTTTAAATAATGCAGCAGAGTCCTTAAATAATGCAGCAAAGTCCTTAAATAATGCAACAAAGTCCTTAAATAATGCAGCAGAGTCCTTAAATAATGCAACAAAGTCCTTAAATAATGCAGCAAAGTCCTTAAATAATGCAGCAGAGTCCTTAAATAATGCAACAAAGTCCTTAAATAATGCAGCAGAGTCCTTAAATAATGCAGCAAAGTCCTTAAATAATGCAGCACAGTCCTTAAATAATCCAGCCAAGTCCTTAAATAATGCAGCAAATTTCTTAAATAATGCAGCAAAGTCTTTAAATAATGCAATAAAGTCCATAAATAATGCAGCAAAGTCTTTAAATAATGCAATAAAGTCCATAAATAATGCAGCAAAGTCCTTAAATAATGCAGCAGAGTACTGAAATACCGCAGCAGGGTCCTTAAATAATGCAGCAGAGTCCTTAAATAATGCAACAAAGTCCTTAAATAATGCAGTAGATTACTGAAATACCGCAGCAGGGTCCTTAAATAATGCAGCAGAGTCCTTAAATAATGCAACAAAGTCCTTAAATAATGCAGCAGAGTCCTTACATAATGCAACATAGTCCTTAAATAATGCAGCAAAGTCCTTAAATAATGCAGCAGAGTCCTTAAATAATGCAAGAAAGTCCTTAAATAATGCAGCAGAGTCCTTAAATGATGCAGCAAAGTCCTTAAATAATGCAGAAGAGTCCTTAAATAATGCAATAAAGTCCTTAAATAATGCAGCAAAGTCCTTAAATAATCCAGCCAAGTCCTTAAATAATGCAGCAGAGTCCTTAAATAATGCAGCAAAGTCCTTAAATGATGCAGCAGAGTCCTTAAATAATGCAGCAAAGTCCTTAAATAATCCAGCCAAGTCCTTAAATAATGCAGCAGAGTCCTTAAATAATCCAGCCAAGTCCTTAAATAATGCAGCAGAGTCCTTAAGTACCGTAACAGAGTCCTTAAATAATGCAGCAAAGTCCTTAAATAATGCAGCAGATTACTGAAATACCACAGCAGGGTCCTTAAATAATGCAGCAGAGTCCTTAAATAATGCAACAAAGTCCTTAAATAATGCAGCAGAGTCCTTAAATAATGCAACAAAGTCCTTAAAAAATGCAGCAGAATCCTTAAATAATGCAGCAAATTCCTTAAATAATGCAGCAGAGTCCTTAAATAATCCAGCCAAGTCTTTAAATAATGCAGCAGAGTACTTACATAATGCAGCAGAGTCCTTAAATAATGCAGCAAAGTCCTTAAATAATGCAACAAAGTCCTTAAATAATGCAGAAGAGTCCTTAAATAATGCAGCAGAGTACTGAAATACCGCAGCAGGGTCCTTAAATAATGCAGCAGAGTCCTTAAATAATGCAACAAAGTCCTTAAATAATGCAGTAGATTACTAAAATACCGCAGCAGGGTCCTTAAATAATGCAGCAGAGTCCTTAAATAATGCAACAAAGTACTTAAATAATGCAGCAGAGTCCTTAAATAATGCAACAAAGTCCTTAAATAATGCAGCAAAGTCCTTAAATAATGCAGCAGTCCTTAAATAATGCAACAAAGTCCTTAAATAATGCAGCATAGTCCTTAAATAATGCTGCAAAGTCCTTAAATAATGCAGCACAGTCCTTAAATAATCCAGCCAAGTCCTTAAATAATGCAGCAAATTCCTTAAATAATGCAGCAAAGTCTTTAAATAATGCAATAAAGTCCATAAATAATGCAGCAAAGTCCTTAAATAATGCAGCAGAGTACTGAAATACCGCAGCAGGGTCCTTAAATAATGCAGCAGAGTCCTTAAATAATGCAACAAAGTCCTTAAATAATGCAGTAGATTACTGAAATACCGCAGCAGGGTCCTTAAATAATGCAGCAGAGTCCTTAAATAATGCAACAAAGTCCTTAAATAATGCAGCAGAGTCCTTAAATAATGCAGCAAATTCCTTAAATGATGCAGCAGAGTCCTTAAATAATGCAGCAAAGTCCTTAAATAATGCAGCAGAGTCCTTAAATAATGCAAAAAAGTAATTAAATAATGCAGCAGAGTCCTTAAATAATGCAACAAAGTCCATAAATAATGCAGAAGAGTCCTTAAATAATGCAGCAGAGTCCTTAAATAATGCAGCAGATTACTGAAATACCGCAGCAGGGTCCTTAAATAATGCAGCAGAGTCCTTAAATAATGCAACAAAGTCCTTAAATAATGCAGCAGAGTCCTTAAATAATGCAACAAAGTCCTTAAATAATGCAGCAGAGTCCTTAAATAATGCAACAAAGTCCTTAAATAATGCAGCAGAGTCCTTAAATAATGCAGCAAAGTCCTTAAATAATGCAGAAGAGTCCTTAAATAATGCAATAAAGTCCTTAAATAATGCAGCAAAGTCCTTGAATAATCCAGCCAAGTCCTTAAATAATGCAGCAGAGTCCTTAAATAATGCAGCAAATTCCTTAAATGATGCAGCAGAGTCCTTAAATAATGCAGCAAAGTCCTTAAATAATGCAGCAGAGTCCTTAAATAATGCAACAAAGTCCATAAATAATGCAGAAGAATCCTTAAATAATCCAGACAAGTCCTTAAATAATGCAGCAGAGTCCTTAAATAATGCAGCAGAGTCCTTAAATAATGCAGCAGATTACTGAAATACCGCAGCAGGGTCCTTAAATAATGCAGCAGAGTCCTTAAATAATGCAACAAAGTCCTTAAATAATGCAGCAGAATCCTTAAATGATGCAGCAAATTCCTTAAATAGTGCAGCAGAGTCCTTAAATAATCCAGCCAAGTCTTTAAATAATGCAGCAGAGTCCTTAAATAATGCAACAAAGTCCTTAAATAATGCAGCAGAGTCCTTAAATAATGCAACAAAGTCCTTAAATAATGCAGCAAAGTCCTTAAATAATGCAGCAGAGTCCTTAAATAATGCAACAAAGTCCTTAAATAATGCAGCAGAGTCCTTAAATAATGCAGCAAAGTCCTTAAATAATGCAGCACAGTCCTTAAATAATCCAGCCAAGTCCTTAAATAATGCAGCAAATTTCTTAAATAATGCAGCAAAGTCTTTAAATAATGCAATAAAGTCCATAAATAATGCAGCAAAGTCTTTAAATAATGCAATAAAGTCCATAAATAATGCAGCAAAGTCCTTAAATAATGCAGCAGAGTACTGAAATACCGCAGCAGGGTCCTTAAATAATGCAGCAGAGTCCTTAAATAATGCAACAAAGTCCTTAAATAATGCAGTAGATTACTGAAATACCGCAGCAGGGTCCTTAAATAATGCAGCAGAGTCCTTAAATAATGCAACAAAGTCCTTAAATAATGCAGCAGAGTCCTTACATAATGCAACATAGTCCTTAAATAATGCAGCAAAGTCCTTAAATAATGCAGCAGAGTCCTTAAATAATGCAAGAAAGTCCTTAAATAATGCAGCAGAGTCCTTAAATAATGCAGCAAAGTCCTTAAATAATGCAGAAGAGTCCTTAAATAATGCAATAAAGTCCTTAAATAATGCAGCAAAGTCCTTAAATAATCCAGCCAAGTCCTTAAATAATGCAGCAGAGTCCTTAAATAATGCAGCAAAGTCCTTAAATGATGCAGCAGAGTCCTTAAATAATGCAGCAAAGTCCTTAAATAATGCAGCAGAGTCCTTAAATAATGCAACAAAGTAATTAAATAATGCAGCAGAGTCCTTAAATAATGCAACAAAGTCCATAAATAATGCAGAAGAGTCCTTAAATGATCCAGACAAGTCCTTAAATAATGCAGCAGAGTCCTTAAATAATGCAGCAGATTAATGAAATACCGCAGCAGGGTCCTTAAATAATGCAGCAGAGTCCTTAAATAATGCAGCAAAGTCCTTAAATAATGCAGCAGAGTCCTTAAGTACCGTATCAGAGTCCTTAAATAAAGCAGCAAAGTCCTTAAATAATGCAGCAGAGTCCTTAAATAATGCAGCAAAGTCATTAAATAATGCTGCAGAGTACTTAAATTCCGCAGCAAAGTCCTTAAATAATGCAGCAGAGTCCTTAAATAATGCTGCAAAGTCCTTAAATAATGCAACAAAGTCCTTAAATAATGCAGAAGAGTCCTTAAATAATGCAACAAAGTCCTTAAATAATGCAGCAGAGTCCTTAAATAATGCAACAAAGTACTTAAATAATGCAGCAGAGTCCTTAAGTACCGTAACAGAGTCCTTAAATAATGCAGCAAAGTCCTTAAATAATGCAGCAGATTACTGAAATACCACAGCAGGGTCCTTAAATAATGCAGCAGAGTCCTTAAATAATGCAACAAAGTCCTTAAATAATGCAACAAAGTCCTTAAATAATGCAGCAGAGTCCTTAAATAATGCAACAAAGTCCTTAAAAAATGCAGCAGAATCCTTAAATAATGCAGCAAATTCCTTAAATAATGCAGCAGAGTCCTTAAATAATCCAGCCAAGTCTTTAAATAATGCAGCAGAGTACTTAAATAATGCAGCAGAGTCCTTAAATAATGCAGCAAAGTCCTTAAATAATGCAACAAAGTCCTTAAATAATGCAGAAGAGTCCTTAAATAAGGCAGCAGAGTACTGAAATACCGCAGCAGGGTCCTTAAATAATGCAGCAGAGTCCTTAAATAATGCAACAAAGTCCTTAAATAATGCAGTAGATTACTAAAATACCGCAGCAGGGTCCTTAAATAATGCAGCAGAGTCCTTAAATAATGCAACAAAGTCCTTAAATAATGCAGCAGAGTCCTTAAATAATGCAACAAAGTCCTTAAATAATGCAGTAAAGTCCTTAAATAATGCAGCAGTCCTTAAATAATGCAACAAAGTCCTTAAATAATGCAGCAGAGTCCTTAAATAATGCTGCAAAGTCCTTAAATAATGCAGCACAGTCCTTAACCCCTTAAGCCCCGGAGCATTTTTCGTTTTTGCATTTTCGTTTTTGCTCCCCTTGTTCCCAGAGCCATAGCGTTTTTATTTTTTGGTCAATATGGCCATGTGAGGGCTTATTTTTTGCGGGACGAGTTGTACTTTTCAACGCCATTACTAGTTTTATCATATCCTGTACGGGAAAACAGGAAAAAAATTCCAAGTGCGGTAAAATTGCAAAAAAAGTGCAATACCCCAGTTGTTTTTTATTTATTTTTTTTACCATGTTCACTGAATGCTAAAACTGACATGCCCTTCTTATTCTACAGGTCATTACGAGTTCATAGACACCAAACATGTATAGGTTCTTTTATATTTAAGTGGTGAAAAAAAATTCCAAAATTTGGTAAAAAAAAAAAAAAAAAATAGCGCCATTTTCTAAGACCCGTAGCATCTCCATTTTTCGTGATCTGGGGCTGGTTGATGGCTTATTTTTTGCGTGCCAGGCTGACGTTTTTATTGATACCATTTTGGGGTAGATCTGATGTTTTGATCGCCCGTTATTGCATTTTATTGCAATTTTGTGGCGACCAAAAAACGTAATTCTGGCGTTTAGAATTTTTTTCTCGTTACGCCGTTTACCGATCGGAATAATTCTTTTTTTATATTGATAGATCGGGCGATTCTGAACGCGGCGATACCAAATATGTGTATGTGGGTTTTTTTTTTATATATTTTATTTTGAATGGGGCGAAAGGGGGGTGATTTAAACTTTTATATTTTTTTATTTTTTTTTATATTTTTAAAAACTTTTTTTTTTTACTTTTTGCATGCTTCAATAGTCTCCATAGGAGACTAGAAGCAGCAACTGTCCGATCGCCTCTGCTACATACAGGGGACCAGCAGATCCCCTGCATGCAGCAGAAATGGTCCTGTGCTATGAGCGCCGACCACTAGGTGGCGCTCATAGCGACAGGATCATGACAACCACAGGCGTCTGCTGCAGACCCTGGGTTGTCATGCACGCCCATCGGCGACCCGCGATCACGTGACGGGGTCGCCGGTGGGCGGGGCTTATGACGCGCTACCCGGAAGCGCGCGTTAAATGCTGCTGTCGGAGATTGACAGCAGCATTTAACTGGTTAACAGCCGCGGGTGGATCGCGATTCCACCCGCGGCTGTTGCGGGCACATGTCAGCTGTAAGAATCAGCTGACATGTGCTCGGTTCAGTGAGGGCTCAGCGCCGGAGCCCTCACTGAACCGGATGTACGCAGATATGCGTACTAATACGTCCCCGGTAGTTAAGGGGTTAAATAATCCAGCCAAGTCCTTAAATAATGCAGCAAATTCCTTAAATAATGCAGCAAAGTCTTTAAATAATGCAATAAAGTCCATAAATAATGCAGCAAAGTCCTTAAATAATGCAGCAGAGTACTGAAATACCGCAGCAGGGTCCTTAAATAATGCAGCAGAGTCCTTAAATAATGCAACAAAGTCCTTAAATAATGCAGTAGATTACTGAAATACCGCAGCAGGGTCCTTAAATAATGCAGCAGAGTCCTTAAATAATGCAACAAAGTCCTTAAATAATGCAGCAGAGTCCTTAAATAAAGCAGCAAATTCCTTAAATGATGCAGCAGAGTCCTTAAATAATGCAGCAAAGTCCTTAAATAATGCAGCAGAGTCCTTAAATAATGCAACAAAGTAATTAAATAATGCAGCAGAGTCCTTAAATAATGCAACAAAGTCCATAAATAATGCAGAAGAGTCCTTAAATAATCCAGACAAGTCCTTAAATAATGCAGCAGAGTCCTTAAATAATGCAGCAGAGTCCTTAAATAATGCAGCAGATTACTGAAATACCGCAGCAGGGTCCTTAAATAATGCAGCAGAGTCCTTAAATAATGCAACAAAGTCCTTAAATAATGCAGCAGAGTCCTTAAATAATGCAACAAAGTCCTTAAATAATGCAGCAGAGTCCTTAAATAATGCAACAAAGTCCTTAAATAATGCAGCAGAGTCCTTAAATAATGCAGCAAAGTCCTTAAATAATGCAGAAGAGTTCTTAAATAATGCAATAAAGTCCTTAAATAATGCAGCAAAGTCCTTAAATAATCCAGCCAAGTCCTTAAATAATGCAGCAGAGTCCTTAAATAATGCAGCAAATTCCTTAAATGATGCAGCAGAGTCCTTAAACAATGCAGCAAAGTCCTTAAATAATGCAGCAGAGTCCTTAAATAATGCAACAAAGTAATTAAATAATGCAGCAGAGTCCTTAAATAATGCAACAAAGTCCATAAATAATGCAGAAGAGTCCTTAAATAATCCAGACAAGTCCTTAAATAATGCAGCAGAGTCCTTAAATAATGCAGCAGATTACTGAAATACCGCAGCAGGGTCCTTAAATAATGCAGCAGAGTCCTTAAATAATGCAACAAAGTCCTTAAATAATGCAGCAGAGTCCTTAAATAATGCAACAAAGTCCTTAAATAATGCAGCAGAGTCCTTAAATAATGCAGCAAATTCCTTAAATAATGCAGCAGAGTCCTTAAATAATCCAGCCAAGTCTTTAAATAATGCAGCAGAGTCCTTAAATAATGCAGCAAAGTCCTTAAATAATGCAGCAGAGTCCTTAAATAATGCAACAAAGTAATTAAATAATGCAGCAGAGTCCTTAAATAATGCAACAAAGTCCATAAATAATGCAGAAGAGTCCTTAAATAATCCAGACAAGTCCTTAAATAATGCAGCAGAGTCCTTAAATAATGCAGCAGATTACTGAAATACCGCAGCAGGGTCCTTAAATAATGCAGCAGAGTCCTTAAATAATGCAACAAAGTCCTTAAATAATGCAGCAGAGTCCTTAAATAATGCAACAAAGTCCTTAAATAATGCAGCAAATTCCTTAAATAATGCAGCAGAGTCCTTAAATAATCCAGCCAAGTCTTTAAATAATGCAGCAGAGTCCTTAAATAATGCAGCAAAGTCCTTAAATAATGCAACAAAGTCCTTAAATAATGCAGCAGAGTCCTTAAATAATGCAACAAAGTCCTTAAATAATGCAGCAAAGTCCTTAAATAATGCAGCAGAGTCCTTAAATAATGCAACAAAGTCCTTAAATAATGCAGCAGAGTCCTTAAATAATGCAGCAAAGTCCTTAAATAATGCAGCACAGTCCTTAAATAATCCAGCCAAGTCCTTAAATAATGCAGCAAATTCCTTAAATAATGCAGCAAAGTCTTTAAATAATGCAATAAAGTCCATAAATAATGCAGCAAAGTCCTTAAATAATGCAGCAGAGTACTGAAATACCGCAGCAGGGTCCTTAAATAATGCAGCAGAGTCCTTAAATAATGCAACAAAGTCCTTAAATAATGCAGCATAGTCCTTAAATAATGCAACAAAGTCCTTAAATAATGCAGCAGAGTCCTTAAATAATGCAGCAAATTCCTTAAATAATGCAGCAGAGTCCTTAAATACTCCAGCCAAGTCTTTAAATAATGCAGCAGAGTCCTTAAATAATGCAGCAAAGTCCTTAAATAATGCAGCAGAGTCCTTAAATAATGCAACAAAGTCCTTAAATAATGCAGAAGAGTCCTTAAATAATGCAACAAAGTCCTTAAATAATGCAGCAGAGTCCTTAAATAATGCAACAAAGTACTTAAATAATGCAGCAGAGTCCTTAAGTACCGTAACAGAGTCCTTAAATAATGCAGCAAAGTCCTTAAATAATGCAGCAGATTACTGAAATACCACAGCAGGGTCCTTAAATAATGCAGCAGAGTCCTTAAATAATGCAACAAAGTCCTTAAATAATGCAGCAGAGTCCTTAAATAATGCAACAAAGTCCTTAAAAAATGCAGCAGAATCCTTAAATAATGCAGCAAATTCCTTAAATAATGCAGCAGAGTCCTTAAATAATCCAGCCAAGTCTTTAAATAATGCAGCAGAGTACTTACATAATGCAGCAGAGTCCTTAAATAATGCAGCAAAGTCCTTAAATAATGCAACAAAGTCCTTAAATAATGCAGAAGAGTCCTTAAATAATGCAGCAGAGTACTGAAATACCGCAGCAGGGTCCTTAAATAATGCAGCAGAGTCCTTAAATAATGCAACAAAGTCCTTAAATAATGCAGTAGATTACTAAAATACCGCAGCAGGGTCCTTAAATAATGCAGCAGAGTCCTTAAATAATGCAACAAAGTACTTAAATAATGCAGCAGAGTCCTTAAATAATGCAACAAAGTCCTTAAATAATGCAGCAAAGTCCTTAAATAATGCAGCAGTCCTTAAATAATGCAACAAAGTCCTTAAATAATGCAGCATAGTCCTTAAATAATGCTGCAAAGTCCTTAAATAATGCAGCACAGTCCTTAAATAATCCAGCCAAGTCCTTAAATAATGCAGCAAATTCCTTAAATAATGCAGCAAAGTCTTTAAATAATGCAATAAAGTCCATAAATAATGCAGCAAAGTCCTTAAATAATGCAGCAGAGTACTGAAATACCGCAGCAGGGTCCTTAAATAATGCAGCAGAGTCCTTAAATAATGCAACAAAGTCCTTAAATAATGCAGTAGATTACTGAAATACCGCAGCAGGGTCCTTAAATAATGCAGCAGAGTCCTTAAATAATGCAACAAAGTCCTTAAATAATGCAGCAGAGTCCTTAAATAATGCAGCAAATTCCTTAAATGATGCAGCAGAGTCCTTAAATAATGCAGCAAAGTCCTTAAATAATGCAGCAGAGTCCTTAAATAATGCAAAAAAGTAATTAAATAATGCAGCAGAGTCCTTAAATAATGCAACAAAGTCCATAAATAATGCAGAAGAGTCCTTAAATAATGCAGCAGAGTCCTTAAATAATGCAGCAGATTACTGAAATACCGCAGCAGGGTCCTTAAATAATGCAGCAGAGTCCTTAAATAATGCAACAAAGTCCTTAAATAATGCAGCAGAGTCCTTAAATAATGCAACAAAGTCCTTAAATAATGCAGCAGAGTCCTTAAATAATGCAACAAAGTCCTTAAATAATGCAGCAGAGTCCTTAAATAATGCAGCAAAGTCCTTAAATAATGCAGAAGAGTCCTTAAATAATGCAATAAAGTCCTTAAATAATGCAGCAAAGTCCTTGAATAATCCAGCCAAGTCCTTAAATAATGCAGCAGAGTCCTTAAATAATGCAGCAAATTCCTTAAATGATGCAGCAGAGTCCTTAAATAATGCAGCAAAGTCCTTAAATAATGCAGCAGAGTCCTTAAATAATGCAACAAAGTCCATAAATAATGCAGAAGAATCCTTAAATAATCCAGACAAGTCCTTAAATAATGCAGCAGAGTCCTTAAATAATGCAGCAGAGTCCTTAAATAATGCAGCAGATTACTGAAATACCGCAGCAGGGTCCTTAAATAATGCAGCAGAGTCCTTAAATAATGCAACAAAGTCCTTAAATAATGCAGCAGAATCCTTAAATGATGCAGCAAATTCCTTAAATAGTGCAGCAGAGTCCTTAAATAATCCAGCCAAGTCTTTAAATAATGCAGCAGAGTCCTTAAATAATGCAGCAAAGTCCTTAAATAATGCAACAAAGTCCTTAAATAATGCAGCAGAGTCCTTAAATAATGCAACAAAGTCCTTAAATAATGCAGCAAAGTCCTTAAATAATGCAGCAGAGTCCTTAAATAATGCAACAAAGTCCTTAAATAATGCAGCAGAGTCCTTAAATAATGCAGCAAAGTCCTTAAATAATGCAGCACAGTCCTTAAATAATCCAGCCAAGTCCTTAAATAATGCAGCAAATTTCTTAAATAATGCAGCAAAGTCTTTAAATAATGCAATAAAGTCCATAAATAATGCAGCAAAGTCTTTAAATAATGCAATAAAGTCCATAAATAATGCAGCAAAGTCCTTAAATAATGCAGCAGAGTACTGAAATACCGCAGCAGGGTCCTTAAATAATGCAGCAGAGTCCTTAAATAATGCAACAAAGTCCTTAAATAATGCAGTAGATTACTGAAATACCGCAGCAGGGTCCTTAAATAATGCAGCAGAGTCCTTAAATAATGCAACAAAGTCCTTAAATAATGCAGCAGAGTCCTTACATAATGCAACATAGTCCTTAAATAATGCAGCAAAGTCCTTAAATAATGCAGCAGAGTCCTTAAATAATGCAAGAAAGTCCTTAAATAATGCAGCAGAGTCCTTAAATAATGCAGCAAAGTCCTTAAATAATGCAGAAGAGTCCTTAAATAATGCAATAAAGTCCTTAAATAATGCAGCAAAGTCCTTAAATAATCCAGCCAAGTCCTTAAATAATGCAGCAGAGTCCTTAAATAATGCAGCAAAGTCCTTAAATGATGCAGCAGAGTCCTTAAATAATGCAGCAAAGTCCTTAAATAATGCAGCAGAGTCCTTAAATAATGCAACAAAGTAATTAAATAATGCAGCAGAGTCCTTAAATAATGCAACAAAGTCCATAAATAATGCAGAAGAGTCCTTAAATGATCCAGACAAGTCCTTAAATAATGCAGCAGAGTCCTTAAATAATGCAGCAGATTAATGAAATACCGCAGCAGGGTCCTTAAATAATGCAGCAGAGTCCTTAAATAATGCAGCAAAGTCCTTAAATAATGCAGCAGAGTCCTTAAGTACCGTATCAGAGTCCTTAAATAAAGCAGCAAAGTCCTTAAATAATGCAGCAGAGTCCTTAAATAATGCAGCAAAGTCATTAAATAATGCTGCAGAGTACTTAAATTCCGCAGCAAAGTCCTTAAATAATGCAGCAGAGTCCTTAAATAATGCTGCAAAGTCCTTAAATAATGCAACAAAGTCCTTAAATAATGCAGAAGAGTCCTTAAATAATGCAACAAAGTCCTTAAATAATGCAGCAGAGTCCTTAAATAATGCAACAAAGTACTTAAATAATGCAGCAGAGTCCTTAAGTACCGTAACAGAGTCCTTAAATAATGCAGCAAAGTCCTTAAATAATGCAGCAGATTACTGAAATACCACAGCAGGGTCCTTAAATAATGCAGCAGAGTCCTTAAATAATGCAACAAAGTCCTTAAATAATGCAACAAAGTCCTTAAATAATGCAGCAGAGTCCTTAAATAATGCAACAAAGTCCTTAAAAAATGCAGCAGAATCCTTAAATAATGCAGCAAATTCCTTAAATAATGCAGCAGAGTCCTTAAATAATCCAGCCAAGTCTTTAAATAATGCAGCAGAGTACTTAAATAATGCAGCAGAGTCCTTAAATAATGCAGCAAAGTCCTTAAATAATGCAACAAAGTCCTTAAATAATGCAGAAGAGTCCTTAAATAAGGCAGCAGAGTACTGAAATACCGCAGCAGGGTCCTTAAATAATGCAGCAGAGTCCTTAAATAATGCAACAAAGTCCTTAAATAATGCAGTAGATTACTAAAATACCGCAGCAGGGTCCTTAAATAATGCAGCAGAGTCCTTAAATAATGCAACAAAGTCCTTAAATAATGCAGCAGAGTCCTTAAATAATGCAACAAAGTCCTTAAATAATGCAGTAAAGTCCTTAAATAATGCAGCAGTCCTTAAATAATGCAACAAAGTCCTTAAATAATGCAGCAGAGTCCTTAAATAATGCTGCAAAGTCCTTAAATAATGCAGCACAGTCCTTAAATAATCCAGCCAAGTCCTTAAATAATGCAGCAAATTCCTTAAATAATGCAGCAAAGTCTTTAAATAATGCAATAAAGTCCATAAATAATGCAGCAAAGTCCTTAAATAATGCAGCAGAGTACTGAAATACCGCAGCAGGGTCCTTAAATAATGCAGCAGAGTCCTTAAATAATGCAACAAAGTCCTTAAATAATGCAGTAGATTACTGAAATACCGCAGCAGGGTCCTTAAATAATGCAGCAGAGTCCTTAAATAATGCAACAAAGTCCTTAAATAATGCAGCAGAGTCCTTAAATAAAGCAGCAAATTCCTTAAATGATGCAGCAGAGTCCTTAAATAATGCAGCAAAGTCCTTAAATAATGCAGCAGAGTCCTTAAATAATGCAACAAAGTAATTAAATAATGCAGCAGAGTCCTTAAATAATGCAACAAAGTCCATAAATAATGCAGAAGAGTCCTTAAATAATCCAGACAAGTCCTTAAATAATGCAGCAGAGTCCTTAAATAATGCAGCAGAGTCCTTAAATAATGCAGCAGATTACTGAAATACCGCAGCAGGGTCCTTAAATAATGCAGCAGAGTCCTTAAATAATGCAACAAAGTCCTTAAATAATGCAGCAGAGTCCTTAAATAATGCAACAAAGTCCTTAAATAATGCAGCAGAGTCCTTAAATAATGCAACAAAGTCCTTAAATAATGCAGCAGAGTCCTTAAATAATGCAGCAAAGTCCTTAAATAATGCAGAAGAGTTCTTAAATAATGCAATAAAGTCCTTAAATAATGCAGCAAAGTCCTTAAATAATCCAGCCAAGTCCTTAAATAATGCAGCAGAGTCCTTAAATAATGCAGCAAATTCCTTAAATGATGCAGCAGAGTCCTTAAACAATGCAGCAAAGTCCTTAAATAATGCAGCAGAGTCCTTAAATAATGCAACAAAGTAATTAAATAATGCAGCAGAGTCCTTAAATAATGCAACAAAGTCCATAAATAATGCAGAAGAGTCCTTAAATAATCCAGACAAGTCCTTAAATAATGCAGCAGAGTCCTTAAATAATGCAGCAGATTACTGAAATACCGCAGCAGGGTCCTTAAATAATGCAGCAGAGTCCTTAAATAATGCAACAAAGTCCTTAAATAATGCAGCAGAGTCCTTAAATAATGCAACAAAGTCCTTAAATAATGCAGCAGAGTCCTTAAATAATGCAGCAAATTCCTTAAATAATGCAGCAGAGTCCTTAAATAATCCAGCCAAGTCTTTAAATAATGCAGCAGAGTCCTTAAATAATGCAGCAAAGTCCTTAAATAATGCAGCAGAGTCCTTAAATAATGCAACAAAGTAATTAAATAATGCAGCAGAGTCCTTAAATAATGCAACAAAGTCCATAAATAATGCAGAAGAGTCCTTAAATAATCCAGACAAGTCCTTAAATAATGCAGCAGAGTCCTTAAATAATGCAGCAGATTACTGAAATACCGCAGCAGGGTCCTTAAATAATGCAGCAGAGTCCTTAAATAATGCAACAAAGTCCTTAAATAATGCAGCAGAGTCCTTAAATAATGCAACAAAGTCCTTAAATAATGCAGCAAATTCCTTAAATAATGCAGCAGAGTCCTTAAATAATCCAGCCAAGTCTTTAAATAATGCAGCAGAGTCCTTAAATAATGCAGCAAAGTCCTTAAATAATGCAACAAAGTCCTTAAATAATGCAGCAGAGTCCTTAAATAATGCAACAAAGTCCTTAAATAATGCAGCAAAGTCCTTAAATAATGCAGCAGAGTCCTTAAATAATGCAACAACGTCCTTAAATAATGCAGCAGAGTCCTTAAATAATGCAGCAAAGTCCTTAAATAATGCAGCACAGTCCTTAAATAATCCAGCCAAGTCCTTAAATAATGCAGCAAATTCCTTAAATAATGCAGCAAAGTCTTTAAATAATGCAATAAAGTCCATAAATAATGCAGCAAAGTCCTTAAATAATGCAGCAGAGTACTGAAATACCGCAGCAGGGTCCTTAAATAATGCAGCAGAGTCCTTAAATAATGCAACAAAGTCCTTAAATAATGCAGCATAGTCCTTAAATAATGCAACAAAGTCCTTAAATAATGCAGCAGAGTCCTTAAATAATGCAGCAAATTCCTTAAATAATGCAGCAGAGTCCTTAAATACTCCAGCCAAGTCTTTAAATAATGCAGCAGAGTCCTTAAATAATGCAGCAAAGTCCTTAAATAATGCAGCAGAGTCCTTAAATAATGCAACAAAGTCCTTAAATAATGCAGAAGAGTCCTTAAATAATGCAACAAAGTCCTTAAATAATGCAGCAGAGTCCTTAAATAATGCAACAAAGTACTTAAATAATGCAGCAGAGTCCTTAAGTACCGTAGCAGAGTCCTTAAATAAAGCAGCAAAAGTCCTTAAATAATGCAGCAGAGTCCTTAAATAATGCAGCAAAGTCATTAAATAATGCTGCAGAGTACTTAAATTCCGCAGCAAAGTCCTTAAATAATGCAGCAGAGTCCTTAAATAATGCTGCAAAGTCCTTAAATAATGCAACAAAGTCCTTAAATAATGCAGCAGAATCCTTAAATGATGCAGCAAATTCCTTAAATAGTGCAGCAGAGTCCTTAAATAATCCAGCCAAGTCTTTAAATAATGCAGCAGAGTCCTTAAATAATGCAGCAAAGTCCTTAAATAATGCAACAAAGTCCTTAAATAATGCAGCAGAGTCCTTAAATAATGCAACAAAGTCCTTAAATAATGCAGCAAAGTCCTTAAATAATGCAGCAGAGTCCTTAAATAATGCAACAAAGTCCTTAAATAATGCAGCAGAGTCCTTAAATAATGCAGCAAAGTCCTTAAATAATGCAGCACAGTCCTTAAATAATCCAGCCAAGTCCTTAAATAATGCAGCAAATTTCTTAAATAATGCAGCAAAGTCTTTAAATAATGCAATAAAGTCCATAAATAATGCAGCAAAGTCCTTAAATAATGCAGCAGAGTACTGAAATACCGCAGCAGGGTCCTTAAATAATGCAGCAGAGTCCTTAAATAATGCAACAAAGTCCTTAAATAATGCAGTAGATTACTGAAATACCGCAGCAGGGTCCTTAAATAATTCTGCAGAGTCCTTAAATAATGCAACAAAGTCCTTAAATAATGCAGCAGAGTCCTTACATAATGCAACATAGTCCTTAAATAATGCAGCAAAGTCCTTAAATAATGCAGCAGAGTCCTTAAATAATGCAAGAAAGTCCTTAAATAATGCAGCAGAGTCCTTAAATAATGCAGCAAAGTCCTTAAATAATGCAGAAGAGTCCTTAAATAATGCAATAAAGTCCTTAAATAATGCAGCAAAGTCCTTAAATAATCCAGCCAAGTCCTTAAATAATGCAGCAGAGTCCTTAAATAATGCAGCAAAGTCCTTAAATGATGCAGCAGAGTCCTTAAATAATGCAGCAAAGTCCTTAAATAATCCAGCCAAGTCCTTAAATAATGCAGCAGAGTTCTTAAATAATGCAGCAAAGTCCTTAAATAATGCAGCAGAGTACTTAAATAATGCAACAAAGTAATTAAATAATGCAGCAGAGTCCTTAAATAATGCAACAAAGTCCATAAATAATGCAGAAGAGTCCTTAAATGATCCAGACAAGTCCTTAAATAATGCAGCAGAGTCCTTAAATAATGCAGCAGATTAATGAAATACCGCAGCAGGGTCCTTAAATAATGCAGCAGAGTCCTTAAATAATGCAGCAAAGTCCTTAAATAATGCAGCAGAGTCCTTAAGTACCGTATCAGAGTCCTTAAATAAAGCAGCAAAGTCCTTAAATAATGCAGCAGAGTCCTTAAATAATGCAGCAAAGTCTTTAAATAATGCTGCAGAGTACTTAAATTCCGCAGCAAAGTCCTTAAATAATGCAGCAGAGTCCTTAAATAATGCTGCAAAGTCCTTAAATAATGCAACAAAGTCCTTAAATAATGCAGAAGAGTCCTTAAATAATGCAACAAAGTCCTTAAATAATGCAGCAGAGTCCTTAAATAATGCAACAAAGTCCTTAAATAATGCAGCAGAGTCCTTAAATAATGCAGCAAAGTCCTTAAATAATGCAGCACAGTCCTTAAATAATCCAGCCAAGTCCTTAAATAATGCAGCAAATTTCTTAAATAATGCAGCAAAGTCTTTAAATAATGCAATAAAGTCCATAAATAATGCAGCAAAGTCCTTAAATAATGCAGCAGAGTACTGAAATACCGCAGCAGGGTCCTTAAATAATGCAGCAGAGTCCTTAAATAATGCAACAAAGTCCTTAAATAATGCAGTAGATTACTGAAATACCGCAGCAGGGTCCTTAAATAATGCAGCAGAGTCCTTAAATAATGCAACAAAGTCCTTAAATAATGCAGCAGAGTCCTTACATAATGCAACATAGTCCTTAAATAATGCAGCAAAGTCCTTAAATAATGCAGCAGAGTAATTAAAAAATGCAAGAAAGTCCTTAAATAATGCAGCAGAGTCCTTAAATAATGCAGCAAAGTCCTTAAATAATGCAGAAGAGTCCTTAAATAATGCAATAAAGTCCTTAAATAATGCAGCAAAGTCCTTAAATAATCCAGCCAAGTCCTTAAATAATGCAGCAGAGTCCTTAAATAATGCAGCAAAGTCCTTAAATGATGCAGCAGAGTCCTTAAATAATGCAGCAAAGTCCTTAAATAATCCAGCCAAGTCCTTAAATAATGCAGCAGAGTCCTTAAATAATGCAGCAAAGTCCTTAAATAATGCAGCAGAGTCCTTAAATAATGCAACAAAGTAATTAAATAATGCAGCAGAGTCCTTAAATAATGCAACAAAGTCCATAAATAATGCAGAAGAGTCCTTAAATGATCCAGACAAGTCCTTAAATAATGCAGCAGAGTCCTTAAATAATGCAGCAGATTAATGAAATACCGCAGCAGGGTCCTTAAATAATGCAGCAGAGTCCTTAAATAATGCAGCAAAGTCCTTAAATAATGCAGCAGAGTCCTTAAGTACCGTATCAGAGTCCTTAAATAAAGCAGCAAAGTCCTTAAATAATGCAGCAGAGTCCTTAAATAATGCAGCAAAGTAATTAAATAATGCTGCAGAGTACTTAAATTCCGCAGCAAAGTCCTTAAATAATGCAGCAGAGTCCTTAAATAATGCTGCAAAGTCCTTAAATAATGCAACAAAGTCCTTAAATAATGCAGAAGAGTCCTTAAATAATGCAACAAAGTCCTTAAATAATGCAGCAGAGTCCTTAAATAATGCAACAAAGTACTTAAATAATGCAGCAGAGTCCTTAAGTACCGTAACAGAGTCCTTAAATAATGCAGCAAAGTCCTTAAATAATGCAGCAGATTACTGAAATACCACAGCAGGGTCCTTAAATAATGCAGCAGAGTCCTTAAATAATGCAACAAAGTCCTTAAATAATGCAACAAAGTCCTTAAATAATGCAGCAGAGTCCTTAAATAATGCAACAAAGTCCTTAAAAAATGCAGCAGAATCCTTAAATAATGCAGCAAATTCCTTAAATAATGCAGCAGAGTCCTTAAATAATCCAGCCAAGTCTTTAAATAATGCAGCAGAGTACTTAAATAATGCAGCAGAGTCCTTAAATAATGCAGCAAAGTCCTTAAATAATGCAACAAAGTCCTTAAATAATGCAGAAGAGTCCTTAAATAATGCAGCAGAGTACTGAAATACCGCAGCAGGGTCCTTAAATAATGCAGCAGAGTCCTTAAATAATGCAACAAAGTCCTTAAATAATGCAGTAGATTACTAAAATACCGCAGCAGGGTCCTTAAATAATGCAGCAGAGTCCTTAAATAATGCAACAAAATCCTTAAATAATGCAGCAGAGTCCTTAAATAATGCAACAAAGTCCTTAAATAATGCAGTAAAGTCCTTAAATAATGCAGCAGTCCTTAAATAATGCAACAAAGTCCTTAAATAATGCAGCAGAGTCCTTAAATAATACTGCAAAGTCCTTAAATAATGCAGCACAGTCCTTAAATAATCCAGCCAAGTCCTTAAATAATGCAGCAAATTCCTTAAATAATGCAGCAAAGTCTTTAAATAATGCAATAAAGTCCATAAATAATGCAGCAAAGTCCTTAAATAATGCAGCAGAGTACTGAAATACCGCAGCAGGGTCCTTAAATAATGCAGCAGAGTCCTTAAATAATGCAACAAAGTCCTTAATTAATGCAGTAGATTACTGAAATACCGCAGCAGGGTCCTTAAATAATGCAGCAGAGTCCTTAAATAATGCAACAAAGTCCTTAAATAATGCAGCAGAGTCCTTAAATAAAGCAGCAAATTCCTTAAATGATGCAGCAGAGTCCTTAAATAATGCAGCAAAGTCCTTAAATAATGCAGCAGAGTCCTTAAATAATGCAACAAAGTAATTAAATAATGCAGCAGAGTCCTTAAATAATGCAACAAAGTCCATAAATAATGCAGAAGAGTCCTTAAATAATCCAGACAAGTCCTTAAATAATGCAGCAGAGTCCTTAAATAATGCAGCAGAGTCCTTAAATAATGCAGCAGATTACTGAAATACCGCAGCAGGGTCCTTAAATAATGCAGCAGAGTCCTTAAATAATGCAACAAAGTCCTTAAATAATGCAGCAGAGTCCTTAAATAATGCAACAAAGTCCTTAAATAATGCAGCAGAGTCCTTAAATAATGCAACAAAGTCCTTAAATAATGCAGCAGAGTCCTTAAATAATGCAGCAAAGTCCTTAAATAATGCAGAAGAGTCCTTAAATAATGCAATAAAGTCCTTAAATAATGCAGCAAAGTCATTGAATAATCCAGCCAAGTCCTTAAATAATGCAGCAGAGTCCTTAAATAATGCAGCAAATTCCTTAAATGATGCAGCAGAGTCCTTAAATAATGCAGCAAAGTCCTTAAATAATGCAGCAGAGTCCTTAAATAATGCAACAAAGTAATTAAATAATGCAGCATAGTCCTTAAATAATGCAACAAAGTCCATAAATAATGCAGAAGAGTCCTTAAATAATCCAGACAAGTCCTTAAATAATGCAGCAGAGTCCTTAAATAATGCAGCAGAGTCCTTAAATAATGCAGCAGATTACTGAAATACCGCAGCAGGGTCCTTAAATAATGCAGCAGAGTCCTTAAATAATGCAACAAAGTCCTTAAATAATGCAGCAGAATCCTTAAATGATGCAGCAAATTCCTTAAATAGTGCAGCAGAGTCCTTAGATAATCCAGCCAAGTCTTTAAATAATGCAGCAGAGTCCTTAAATAATGCAGCAAAGTCCTTAAATAATGCAACAAAGTCCTTAAATAATGCAGCAGAGTCCTTAAATAATGCAACAAAGTCCTTAAATAATGCAGCAAAGTCCTTAAATAATGCAGCAGAGTCCTTAAATAATGCAACAAAGTCCTTAAATAATGCAGCAGAGTCCTTAAATAATGCAGCAAAGTCCTTAAATAATGCAGCACAGTCCTTAAATAATCCAGCCAAGTCCTTAAATAATGCAGCAAATTTCTTAAATAATGCAGCAAAGTCTTTAAATAATGCAATAAAGTCCATAAATAATGCAGCAAAGTCTTTAAATAATGCAATAAAGTCCATAAATAATGCAGCAAAGTCCTTAAATAATGCAGCAGAGTACTGAAATACCGCAGCAGGGTCCTTAAATAATGCAGCAGAGTCCTTAAATAATGCAACAAAGTCCTTAAATAATGCAGTAGATTACTGAAATACCGCAGCACGGTCCTTAAATAATGCAGCAGAGTCCTTAAATAATGCAACAAAGTCCTTAAATAATGCAGCAGAGTCCTTACATAATGCAACATAGTCCTTAAATAATGCAGCAAAGTCCTTAAATAATGCAGCAGAGTCCTTAAATAATGCAAGAAAGTCCTTAAATAATGCAGCAGAGTCCTTAAATAATGCAGCAAAGTCCTTAAATAATGCAGAAGAGTCCTTAAATAATGCAATAAAGTCCTTAAATAATGCAGCAAAGTCCTTAAATAATCCAGCCAAGTCCTTAAATAATGCAGCAGAGTCCTTAAATAATGCAGCAAAGTCCTTAAATGATGCAGCAGAGTCCTTAAATAATGCAGCAAAGTCCTTAAATAATCCAGCCAAGTCCTTAAATAATGCAGCAGAGTCCTTAAATAATGCAGCAAAGTCCTTAAATAATGCAGCAGAGTCCTTAAATAATGCAACAAAGTAATTAAATAATGCAGCAGAGTCCTTAAATAATGCAACAAAGTCCATAAATAATGCAGAAGAGTCCTTAAATGATCCAGACAAGTCCTTAAATAATGCAGCAGAGTCCTTAAATAATGCAGCAGATTAATGAAATACCGCAGCAGGGTCCTTAAATAATGCAGCAGAGTCCTTAAATAATGCAGCAAAGTCCTTAAATAATGCAGCAGAGTCCTTAAGTACCGTATCAGAGTCCTTAAATAAAGCAGCAAAGTCCTTAAATAATGCAACAGAGTCCTTAAATAATGCAGCAAAGTCATTAAATAATGCTGCAGAGTACTTAAATTCCGCAGCAAAGTCCTTAAATAATGCAGCAGAGTCCTTAAATAATGCTGCAAAGTCCTTAAATAATGCAACAAAGTCCTTAAATAATGCAGAAGAGTCCTTAAATAATGCAACAAAGTCCTTAAATAATGCAGCAGAGTCCTTAAATAATGCAACAAAGTACTTAAATAATGCAGCAGAGTCCTTAAGTACCGTAACAGAGTCCTTAAATAATGCAGCAAAGTCCTTAAATAATGCAGCAGATTACTGAAATACCACAGCAGGGTCCTTAAATAATGCAGCAGAGTCCTTAAATAATGCAACAAAGTCCTTAAATAATGCAACAAAGTCCTTAAATAATGCAGCAGAGTCCTTAAATAATGCAACAAAGTCCTTAAAAAATGCAGCAGAATCCTTAAATAATGCAGCAAATTCCTTAAATAATGCAGCAGAGTCCTTAAATAATCCAGCCAAGTCTTTAAATAATGCAGCAGAGTACTTAAATAATGCAGCAGAGTCCTTAAATAATGCAGCAAAGTCCTTAAATAATGCAACAAAGTCCTTAAATAATGCAGAAGAGTCCTTAAATAATGCAGCAGAGTACTGAAATACCGCAGCAGGGTCCTTAAATAATGCAGCAGAGTCCTTAAATAATGCAACAAAGTCCTTAAATAATGCAGTAGATTACTAAAATACCGCAGCAGGGTCCTTAAATAATGCAGCAGAGTCCTTAAATAATGCAACAAAGTCCTTAAATAATGCAGCAGAGTCCTTAAATAATGCAACAAAGTCCTTAAATAATGCAGTAAAGTCCTTAAATAATGCAGCAGTCCTTAAATAATGCAACAAAGTCCTTAAATAATGCAGCAGAGTCCTTAAATAATACTGCAAAGTCCTTAAATAATGCAGCACAGTCCTTAAATAATCCAGCCAAGTCCTTAAATAATGCAGCAAATTCCTTAAATAATGCAGCAAAGTCTTTAAATAATGCAATAAAGTCCATAAATAATGCAGCAAAGTCCTTAAATAATGCAGCAGAGTACTGAAATACCGCAGCAGGGTCCTTAAATAATGCAGCAGAGTCCTTAAATAATGCAACAAAGTCCTTAAATAATGCAGTAGATTACTGAAATACCGCAGCAGGGTCCTTAAATAATGCAGCAGAGTCCTTAAATAATGCAACAAAGTCCTTAAATAATGCAGCAGAGTCCTTAAATAAAGCAGCAAATTCCTTAAATGATGCAGCAGAGTCCTTAAATAATGCAGCAAAGTCCTTAAATAATGCAGCAGAGTCCTTAAATAATGCAACAAAGTAATTAAATAATGCAGCAGAGTCCTTAAATAATGCAACAAAGTCCATAAATAATGCAGAAGAGTCCTTAAATAATCCATACAAGTCCTTAAATAATGCAGCAGAGTCCTTAAATAATGCAGCAGAGTCCTTAAATAATGCAGCAGAGTCCTTAAATAATGCAACAAAGTAATTAAATAATGCAGCAGAGTCCTTAAATAATGCAACAAAGTCCATAAATAATGCAGAAGAGTCCTTAAATGATCCAGACAAGTCCTTAAATAATGCAGCAGAGTCCTTAAATAATGCAGCAGATTAATGAAATACCGCAGCAGGGTCCTTAAATAATGCAGCAGAGTCCTTAAATAATGCAGCAAAGTCCTTAAATAATGCAGCAGAGTCCTTAAGTACCGTATCAGAGTCCTTAAATAAAGCAGCAAAGTCCTTAAATAATGCAGCAGAGTCCTTAAATAATGCAGCAAAGTCATTAAATAATGCTGCAGAGTACTTAAATTCCGCAGCAAAGTCCTTAAATAATGCAGCAGAGTCCTTAAATAATGCTGCAAAGTCCTTAAATAATGCAACAAAGTCCTTAAATAATGCAGAAGAGTCCTTAAATAATGCAACAAAGTCCTTAAATAATGCAGCAGAGTCCTTAAATAATGCAGCAAAGTCCTTAAATAATGCAGCACAGTCCTTAAATAATCCAGCCAAGTCCTTAAATAATGCAGCAAATTTCTTAAATAATGCAGCAAAGTCTTTAAATAATGCAATAAAGTCCATAAATAATGCAGCAAAGTCTTTAAATAATGCAATAAAGTCCATAAATAATGCAGCAAAGTCCTTAAATAATGCAGCAGAGTACTGAAATACCGCAGCAGGGTCCTTAAATAATGCAGCAGAGTCCTTAAATAATGCAACAAAGTCCTTAAATAATGCAGTAGATTACTGAAATACCGCAGCAGGGTCCTTAAATAATGCAGCAGAGTCCTTAAATAATGCAACAAAGTCCTTAAATAATGCAGCAGAGTCCTTACATAATGCAACATAGTCCTTAAATAATGCAGCAAAGTCCTTAAATAATGCAGCAGAGTCCTTAAATAATGCAAGAAAGTCCTTAAATAATGCAGCAGAGTCCTTAAATAATGCAGCAAAGTCCTTAAATAATGCAGAAGAGTCCTTAAATAATGCAATAAAGTCCTTAAATAATGCAGCAAAGTCCTTAAATAATCCAGCCAAGTCCTTAAATAATGCAGCAGAGTCCTTAAATAATGCAGCAAAGTCCTTAAATGATGCAGCAGAGTCCTTAAATAATGCAGCAAAGTCCTTAAATAATCCAGCCAAGTCCTTAAATAATGCAGCAGAGTCCTTAAATAATGCAGCAAAGTCCTTAAATAATGCAGCAGAGTCCTTAAATAATGCAACAAAGTAATTAAATAATGCAGCAGAGTCCTTAAATAATGCAACAAAGTCCATAAATAATGCAGAAGAGTCCTTAAATGATCCAGACAAGTCCTTAAATAATGCAGCAGAGTCCTTAAATAATGCAGCAGATTAATGAAATACCGCAGCAGGGTCCTTAAATAATGCAGCAGAGTCCTTAAATAATGCAGCAAAGTCCTTAAATAATGCAGCAGAGTCCTTAAGTACCGTATCAGAGTCCTTAAATAAAGCAGCAAAGTCCTTAAATAATGCAGCAGAGTCCTTAAATAATGCAGCAAAGTCATTAAATAATGCTGCAGAGTACTTAAATTCCGCAGCAAAGTCCTTAAATAATGCAGCAGAGTCCTTAAATAATGCTGCAAAGTCCTTAAATAATGCAACAAAGTCCTTAAATAATGCAGAAGAGTCCTTAAATAATGCAACAAAGTCCTTAAATAATGCAGCAGAGTCCTTAAATAATGCAACAAAGTACTTAAATAATGCAGCAGAGTCCTTAAGTACCGTAACAGAGTCCTTAAATAATGCAGCAAAGTCCTTAAATAATGCAGCAGATTACTGAAATACCACAGCAGGGTCCTTAAATAATGCAGCAGAGTCCTTAAATAATGCAACAAAGTCCTTAAATAATGCAACAAAGTCCTTAAATAATGCAGCAGAGTCCTTAAATAATGCAACAAAGTCCTTAAAAAATGCAGCAGAATCCTTAAATAATGCAGCAAATTCCTTAAATAATGCAGCAGAGTCCTTAAATAATCCAGCCAAGTCTTTAAATAATGCAGCAGAGTACTTAAATAATGCAGCAGAGTCCTTAAATAATGCAGCAAAGTCCTTAAATAATGCAACAAAGTCCTTAAATAATGCAGAAGAGTCCTTAAATAATGCAGCAGAGTACTGAAATACCGCAGCAGGGTCCTTAAATAATGCAGCAGAGTCCTTAAATAATGCAACAAAGTCCTTAAATAATGCAGTAGATTACTAAAATACCGCAGCAGGGTCCTTAAATAATGCAGCAGAGTCCTTAAATAATGCAACAAAGTCCTTAAATAATGCAGCAGAGTCCTTAAATAATGCAACAAAGTCCTTAAATAATGCAGTAAAGTCCTTAAATAATGCAGCAGTCCTTAAATAATGCAACAAAGTCCTTAAATAATGCAGCAGAGTCCTTAAATAATACTGCAAAGTCCTTAAATAATGCAGCACAGTCCTTAAATAATCCAGCCAAGTCCTTAAATAATGCAGCAAATTCCTTAAATAATGCAGCAAAGTCTTTAAATAATGCAATAAAGTCCATAAATAATGCAGCAAAGTCCTTAAATAATGCAGCAGAGTACTGAAATACCGCAGCAGGGTCCTTAAATAATGCAGCAGAGTCCTTAAATAATGCAACAAAGTCCTTAAATAATGCAGTAGATTACTGAAATACCGCAGCAGGGTCCTTAAATAATGCAGCAGAGTCCTTAAATAATGCAACAAAGTCCTTAAATAATGCAGCAGAGTCCTTAAATAAAGCAGCAAATTCCTTAAATGATGCAGCAGAGTCCTTAAATAATGCAGCAAAGTCCTTAAATAATGCAGCAGAGTCCTTAAATAATGCAACAAAGTAATTAAATAATGCAGCAGAGTCCTTAAATAATGCAACAAAGTCCATAAATAATGCAGAAGAGTCCTTAAATAATCCAGACAAGTCCTTAAATAATGCAGCAGAGTCCTTAAATAATGCAGCAGAGTCCTTAAATAATGCAGCAGAGTCCTTAAATAATGCAACAAAGTAATTAAATAATGCAGCAGAGTCCTTAAATAATGCAACAAAGTCCATAAATAATGCAGAAGAGTCCTTAAATGATCCAGACAAGTCCTTAAATAATGCAGCAGAGTCCTTAAATAATGCAGCAGATTAATGAAATACCGCAGCAGGGTCCTTAAATAATGCAGCAGAGTCCTTAAATAATGCAGCAAAGTCCTTAAATAATGCAGCAGAGTCCTTAAGTACCGTATCAGAGTCCTTAAATAAAGCAGCAAAGTCCTTAAATAATGCAGCAGAGTCCTTAAATAATGCAGCAAAGTCATTAAATAATGCTGCAGAGTACTTAAATTCCGCAGCAAAGTCCTTAAATAATGCAGCAGAGTCCTTAAATAATGCTGCAAAGTCCTTAAATAATGCAACAAAGTCCTTAAATAATGCAGAAGAGTCCTTAAATAATGCAACAAAGTCCTTAAATAATGCAGCAGAGTCCTTAAATAATGCAACAAAGTACTTAAATAATGCAGCAGAGTCCTTAAGTACCGTAACAGAGTCCTTAAATAATGCAGCAAAGTCCTTAAATAATGCAGCAGATTACTGAAATACCACAGCAGGGTCCTTAAATAATGCAGCAGAGTCCTTAAATAATGCAACAAAGTCCTTAAATAATGCAACAAAGTCCTTAAATAATGCAGCAGAGTCCTTAAATAATGCAACAAAGTCCTTAAAAAATGCAGCAGAATCCTTAAATAATGCAGCAAATTCCTTAAATAATGCAGCAGAGTCCTTAAATAATCCAGCCAAGTCTTTAAATAATGCAGCAGAGTACTTAAATAATGCAGCAGAGTCCTTAAATAATGCAGCAAAGTCCTTAAATAATGCAACAAAGTCCTTAAATAATGCAGAAGAGTCCTTAAATAATGCAGCAGAGTACTGAAATACCGCAGCAGGGTCCTTAAATAATGCAGCAGAGTCCTTAAATAATGCAACAAAGTCCTTAAATAATGCAGTAGATTACTAAAATACCGCAGCAGGGTCCTTAAATAATGCAGCAGAGTCCTTAAATAATGCAACAAAGTCCTTAAATAATGCAGCAGAGTCCTTAAATAATGCAACAAAGTCCTTAAATAATGCAGTAAAGTCCTTAAATAATGCAGCAGTCCTTAAATAATGCAACAAAGTCCTTAAATAATGCAGCAGAGTCCTTAAATAATACTGCAAAGTCCTTAAATAATGCAGCACAGTCCTTAAATAATCCAGCCAAGTCCTTAAATAATGCAGCAAATTCCTTAAATAATGCAGCAAAGTCTTTAAATAATGCAATAAAGTCCATAAATAATGCAGCAAAGTCCTTAAATAATGCAGCAGAGTACTGAAATACCGCAGCAGGGTCCTTAAATAATGCAGCAGAGTCCTTAAATAATGCAACAAAGTCCTTAAATAATGCAGTAGATTACTGAAATACCGCAGCAGGGTCCTTAAATAATGCAGCAGAGTCCTTAAATAATGCAACAAAGTCCTTAAATAATGCAGCAGAGTCCTTAAATAAAGCAGCAAATTCCTTAAATGATGCAGCAGAGTCCTTAAATAATGCAGCAAAGTCCTTAAATAATGCAGCAGAGTCCTTAAATAATGCAACAAAGTAATTAAATAATGCAGCAGAGTCCTTAAATAATGCAACAAAGTCCATAAATAATGCAGAAGAGTCCTTAAATAATCCAGACAAGTCCTTAAATAATGCAGCAGAGTCCTTAAATAATGCAGCAGAGTCCTTAAATAATGCAGCAGAGTCCTTAAATAATGCAACAAAGTAATTAAATAATGCAGCAGAGTCCTTAAATAATGCAACAAAGTCCATAAATAATGCAGAAGAGTCCTTAAATGATCCAGACAAGTCCTTAAATAATGCAGCAGAGTCCTTAAATAATGCAGCAGATTAATGAAATACCGCAGCAGGGTCCTTAAATAATGCAGCAGAGTCCTTAAATAATGCAGCAAAGTCCTTAAATAATGCAGCAGAGTCCTTAAGTACCGTATCAGAGTCCTTAAATAAAGCAGCAAAGTCCTTAAATAATGCAGCAGAGTCCTTAAATAATGCAGCAAAGTCATTAAATAATGCTGCAGAGTACTTAAATTCCGCAGCAAAGTCCTTAAATAATGCAGCAGAGTCCTTAAATAATGCTGCAAAGTCCTTAAATAATGCAACAAAGTCCTTAAATAATGCAGAAGAGTCCTTAAATAATGCAACAAAGTCCTTAAATAATGCAGCAGAGTCCTTAAATAATGCAACAAAGTACTTAAATAATGCAGCAGAGTCCTTAAGTACCGTAACAGAGTCCTTAAATAATGCAGCAAAGTCCTTAAATAATGCAGCAGATTACTGAAATACCACAGCAGGGTCCTTAAATAATGCAGCAGAGTCCTTAAATAATGCAACAAAGTCCTTAAATAATGCAACAAAGTCCTTAAATAATGCAGCAGAGTCCTTAAATAATGCAACAAAGTCCTTAAAAAATGCAGCAGAATCCTTAAATAATGCAGCAAATTCCTTAAATAATGCAGCAGAGTCCTTAAATAATCCAGCCAAGTCTTTAAATAATGCAGCAGAGTACTTAAATAATGCAGCAGAGTCCTTAAATAATGCAGCAAAGTCCTTAAATAATGCAACAAAGTCCTTAAATAATGCAGAAGAGTCCTTAAATAATGCAGCAGAGTACTGAAATACCGCAGCAGGGTCCTTAAATAATGCAGCAGAGTCCTTAAATAATGCAACAAAGTCCTTAAATAATGCAGTAGATTACTAAAATACCGCAGCAGGGTCCTTAAATAATGCAGCAGAGTCCTTAAATAATGCAACAAAGTCCTTAAATAATGCAGCAGAGTCCTTAAATAATGCAACAAAGTCCTTAAATAATGCAGTAAAGTCCTTAAATAATGCAGCAGTCCTTAAATAATGCAACAAAGTCCTTAAATAATGCAGCAGAGTCCTTAAATAATACTGCAAAGTCCTTAAATAATGCAGCACAGTCCTTAAATAATCCAGCCAAGTCCTTAAATAATGCAGCAAATTCCTTAAATAATGCAGCAAAGTCTTTAAATAATGCAATAAAGTCCATAAATAATGCAGCAAAGTCCTTAAATAATGCAGCAGAGTACTGAAATACCGCAGCAGGGTCCTTAAATAATGCAGCAGAGTCCTTAAATAATGCAACAAAGTCCTTAATTAATGCAGTAGATTACTGAAATACCGCAGCAGGGTCCTTAAATAATGCAGCAGAGTCCTTAAATAATGCAACAAAGTCCTTAAATAATGCAGCAGAGTCCTTAAATAAAGCAGCAAATTCCTTAAATGATGCAGCAGAGTCCTTAAATAATGCAGCAAAGTCCTTAAATAATGCAGCAGAGTCCTTAAATAATGCAACAAAGTAATTAAATAATGCAGCAGAGTCCTTAAATAATGCAACAAAGTCCATAAATAATGCAGAAGAGTCCTTAAATAATCCAGACAAGTCCTTAAATAATGCAGCAGAGTCCTTAAATAATGCAGCAGAGTCCTTAAATAATGCAGCAGATTACTGAAATACCGCAGCAGGGTCCTTAAATAATGCAGCAGAGTCCTTAAATAATGCAACAAAGTCCTTAAATAATGCAGCAGAGTCCTTAAATAATGCAACAAAGTCCTTAAATAATGCAGCAGAGTCCTTAAATAATGCAACAAAGTCCTTAAATAATGCAGCAGAGTCCTTAAATAATGCAGCAAAGTCCTTAAATAATGCAGAAGAGTCCTTAAATAATGCAATAAAGTCCTTAAATAATGCAGCAAAGTCCTTGAATAATCCAGCCAAGTCCTTAAATAATGCAGCAGAGTCCTTAAATAATGCAGCAAATTCCTTAAATGATGCAGCAGAGTCCTTAAATAATGCAGCAAAGTCCTTAAATAATGCAGCAGAGTCCTTAAATAATGCAACAAAGTAATTAAATAATGCAGCATAGTCCTTAAATAATGCAACAAAGTCCATAAATAATGCAGAAGAGTCCTTAAATAATCCAGACAAGTCCTTAAATAATGCAGCAGAGTCCTTAAATAATGCAGCAGAGTCCTTAAATAATGCAGCAGATTACTGAAATACCGCAGCAGGGTCCTTAAATAATGCAGCAGAGTCCTTAAATAATGCAACAAAGTCCTTAAATAATGCAGCAGAATCCTTAAATGATGCAGCAAATTCCTTAAATAGTGCAGCAGAGTCCTTAGATAATCCAGCCAAGTCTTTAAATAATGCAGCAGAGTCCTTAAATAATGCAGCAAAGTCCTTAAATAATGCAACAAAGTCCTTAAATAATGCAGCAGAGTCCTTAAATAATGCAACAAAGTCCTTAAATAATGCAGCAAAGTCCTTAAATAATGCAGCAGAGTCCTTAAATAATGCAACAAAGTCCTTAAATAATGCAGCAGAGTCCTTAAATAATGCAGCAAAGTCCTTAAATAATGCAGCACAGTCCTTAAATAATCCAGCCAAGTCCTTAAATAATGCAGCAAATTTCTTAAATAATGCAGCAAAGTCTTTAAATAATGCAATAAAGTCCATAAATAATGCAGCAAAGTCTTTAAATAATGCAATAAAGTCCATAAATAATGCAGCAAAGTCCTTAAATAATGCAGCAGAGTACTGAAATACCGCAGCAGGGTCCTTAAATAATGCAGCAGAGTCCTTAAATAATGCAACAAAGTCCTTAAATAATGCAGTAGATTACTGAAATACCGCAGCAGGGTCCTTAAATAATGCAGCAGAGTCCTTAAATAATGCAACAAAGTCCTTAAATAATGCAGCAGAGTCCTTACATAATGCAACATAGTCCTTAAATAATGCAGCAAAGTCCTTAAATAATGCAGCAGAGTCCTTAAATAATGCAAGAAAGTCCTTAAATAATGCAGCAGAGTCCTTAAATAATGCAGCAAAGTCCATAAATAATGCAGAAGAGTCCTTAAATAATCCATACAAGTCCTTAAATAATGCAGCAGAGTCCTTAAATAATGCAGCAGAGTCCTTAAATAATGCAGCAGAGTCCTTAAATAATGCAACAAAGTAATTAAATAATGCAGCAGAGTCCTTAAATAATGCAACAAAGTCCATAAATAATGCAGAAGAGTCCTTAAATGATCCAGACAAGTCCTTAAATAATGCAGCAGAGTCCTTAAATAATGCAGCAGATTAATGAAATACCGCAGCAGGGTCCTTAAATAATGCAGCAGAGTCCTTAAATAATGCAGCAAAGTCCTTAAATAATGCAGCAGAGTCCTTAAGTACCGTATCAGAGTCCTTAAATAAAGCAGCAAAGTCCTTAAATAATGCAGCAGAGTCCTTAAATAATGCAGCAAAGTCATTAAATAATGCTGCAGAGTACTTAAATTCCGCAGCAAAGTCCTTAAATAATGCAGCAGAGTCCTTAAATAATGCTGCAAAGTCCTTAAATAATGCAACAAAGTCCTTAAATAATGCAGAAGAGTCCTTAAATAATGCAACAAAGTCCTTAAATAATGCAGCAGAGTCCTTAAATAATGCAACAAAGTACTTAAATAATGCAGCAGAGTCCTTAAGTACCGTAACAGAGTCCTTAAATAATGCAGCAAAGTCCTTAAATAATGCAGCAGATTACTGAAATACCACAGCAGGGTCCTTAAATAATGCAGCAGAGTCCTTAAATAATGCAACAAAGTCCTTAAATAATGCAACAAAGTCCTTAAATAATGCAGCAGAGTCCTTAAATAATGCAACAAAGTCCTTAAAAAATGCAGCAGAATCCTTAAATAATGCAGCAAATTCCTTAAATAATGCAGCAGAGTCCTTAAATAATCCAGCCAAGTCTTTAAATAATGCAGCAGAGTACTTAAATAATGCAGCAGAGTCCTTAAATAATGCAGCAAAGTCCTTAAATAATGCAACAAAGTCCTTAAATAATGCAGAAGAGTCCTTAAATAATGCAGCAGAGTACTGAAATACCGCAGCAGGGTCCTTAAATAATGCAGCAGAGTCCTTAAATAATGCAACAAAGTCCTTAAATAATGCAGTAGATTACTAAAATACCGCAGCAGGGTCCTTAAATAATGCAGCAGAGTCCTTAAATAATGCAACAAAGTCCTTAAATAATGCAGCAGAGTCCTTAAATAATGCAACAAAGTCCTTAAATAATGCAGTAAAGTCCTTAAATAATGCAGCAGTCCTTAAATAATGCAACAAAGTCCTTAAATAATGCAGCAGAGTCCTTAAATAATACTGCAAAGTCCTTAAATAATGCAGCACAGTCCTTAAATAATCCAGCCAAGTCCTTAAATAATGCAGCAAATTCCTTAAATAATGCAGCAAAGTCTTTAAATAATGCAATAAAGTCCATAAATAATGCAGCAAAGTCCTTAAATAATGCAGCAGAGTACTGAAATACCGCAGCAGGGTCCTTAAATAATGCAGCAGAGTCCTTAAATAATGCAACAAAGTCCTTAAATAATGCAGTAGATTACTGAAATACCGCAGCAGGGTCCTTAAATAATGCAGCAGAGTCCTTAAATAATGCAACAAAGTCCTTAAATAATGCAGCAGAGTCCTTAAATAAAGCAGCAAATTCCTTAAATGATGCAGCAGAGTCCTTAAATAATGCAGCAAAGTCCTTAAATAATGCAGCAGAGTCCTTAAATAATGCAACAAAGTAATTAAATAATGCAGCAGAGTCCTTAAATAATGCAACAAAGTCCATAAATAATGCAGAAGAGTCCTTAAATAATCCAGACAAGTCCTTAAATAATGCAGCAGAGTCCTTAAATAATGCAGCAGAGTCCTTAAATAATGCAGCAGAGTCCTTAAATAATGCAACAAAGTAATTAAATAATGCAGCAGAGTCCTTAAATAATGCAACAAAGTCCATAAATAATGCAGAAGAGTCCTTAAATGATCCAGACAAGTCCTTAAATAATGCAGCAGAGTCCTTAAATAATGCAGCAGATTAATGAAATACCGCAGCAGGGTCCTTAAATAATGCAGCAGAGTCCTTAAATAATGCAGCAAAGTCCTTAAATAATGCAGCAGAGTCCTTAAGTACCGTATCAGAGTCCTTAAATAAAGCAGCAAAGTCCTTAAATAATGCAGCAGAGTCCTTAAATAATGCAGCAAAGTCATTAAATAATGCTGCAGAGTACTTAAATTCCGCAGCAAAGTCCTTAAATAATGCAGCAGAGTCCTTAAATAATGCTGCAAAGTCCTTAAATAATGCAACAAAGTCCTTAAATAATGCAGAAGAGTCCTTAAATAATGCAACAAAGTCCTTAAATAATGCAGCAGAGTCCTTAAATAATGCAACAAAGTACTTAAATAATGCAGCAGAGTCCTTAAGTACCGTAACAGAGTCCTTAAATAATGCAGCAAAGTCCTTAAATAATGCAGCAGATTACTGAAATACCACAGCAGGGTCCTTAAATAATGCAGCAGAGTCCTTAAATAATGCAACAAAGTCCTTAAATAATGCAACAAAGTCCTTAAATAATGCAGCAGAGTCCTTAAATAATGCAACAAAGTCCTTAAAAAATGCAGCAGAATCCTTAAATAATGCAGCAAATTCCTTAAATAATGCAGCAGAGTCCTTAAATAATCCAGCCAAGTCTTTAAATAATGCAGCAGAGTACTTAAATAATGCAGCAGAGTCCTTAAATAATGCAGCAAAGTCCTTAAATAATGCAACAAAGTCCTTAAATAATGCAGAAGAGTCCTTAAATAATGCAGCAGAGTACTGAAATACCGCAGCAGGGTCCTTAAATAATGCAGCAGAGTCCTTAAATAATGCAACAAAGTCCTTAAATAATGCAGTAGATTACTAAAATACCGCAGCAGGGTCCTTAAATAATGCAGCAGAGTCCTTAAATAATGCAACAAAGTCCTTAAATAATGCAGCAGAGTCCTTAAATAATGCAACAAAGTCCTTAAATAATGCAGTAAAGTCCTTAAATAATGCAGCAGTCCTTAAATAATGCAACAAAGTCCTTAAATAATGCAGCAGAGTCCTTAAATAATACTGCAAAGTCCTTAAATAATGCAGCACAGTCCTTAAATAATCCAGCCAAGTCCTTAAATAATGCAGCAAATTCCTTAAATAATGCAGCAAAGTCTTTAAATAATGCAATAAAGTCCATAAATAATGCAGCAAAGTCCTTAAATAATGCAGCAGAGTACTGAAATACCGCAGCAGGGTCCTTAAATAATGCAGCAGAGTCCTTAAATAATGCAACAAAGTCCTTAAATAATGCAGTAGATTACTGAAATACCGCAGCAGGGTCCTTAAATAATGCAGCAGAGTCCTTAAATAATGCAACAAAGTCCTTAAATAATGCAGCAGAGTCCTTAAATAAAGCAGCAAATTCCTTAAATGATGCAGCAGAGTCCTTAAATAATGCAGCAAAGTCCTTAAATAATGCAGCAGAGTCCTTAAATAATGCAACAAAGTAATTAAATAATGCAGCAGAGTCCTTAAATAATGCAACAAAGTCCATAAATAATGCAGAAGAGTCCTTAAATAATCCAGACAAGTCCTTAAATAATGCAGCAGAGTCCTTAAATAATGCAGCAGAGTCCTTAAATAATGCAACAAAGTAATTAAATAATGCAGCAGAGTCCTTAAATAATGCAACAAAGTCCATAAATAATGCAGAAGAGTCCTTAAATGATCCAGACAAGTCCTTAAATAATGCAGCAGAGTCCTTAAATAATGCAGCAGATTAATGAAATACCGCAGCAGGGTCCTTAAATAATGCAGCAGAGTCCTTAAATAATGCAGCAAAGTCCTTAAATAATGCAGCAGAGTCCTTAAGTACCGTATCAGAGTCCTTAAATAAAGCAGCAAAGTCCTTAAATAATGCAGCAGAGTCCTTAAATAATGCAGCAAAGTCATTAAATAATGCTGCAGAGTACTTAAATTCCGCAGCAAAGTCCTTAAATAATGCAGCAGAGTCCTTACATAATGCTGCAAAGTCCTTAAATAATGCAACAAAGTCCTTAAATAATGCAGAAGAGTCCTTAAATAATGCAACAAAGTCCTTAAATAATGCAGCAGAGTCCTTAAATAATGCAACAAAGTACTTAAATAATGCAGCAGAGTCCTTAAGTACCGTAACAGAGTCCTTAAATAATGCAGCAAAGTCCTTAAATAATGCAGCAGATTACTGAAATACCACAGCAGGGTCCTTAAATAATGCAGCAGAGTCCTTAAATAATGCAACAAAGTCCTTAAATAATGCAACAAAGTCCTTAAATAATGCAGCAGAGTCCTTAAATAATGCAACAAAGTCCTTAAAAAATGCAGCAGAATCCTTAAATAATGCAGCAAATTCCTTAAATAATGCAGCAGAGTCCTTAAATAATCCAGCCAAGTCTTTAAATAATGCAGCAGAGTACTTAAATAATGCAGCAGAGTCCTTAAATAATGCAGCAAAGTCCTTAAATAATGCAACAAAGTCCTTAAATAATGCAGAAGAGTCCTTAAATAATGCAGCAGAGTACTGAAATACCGCAGCAGGGTCCTTAAATAATGCAGCAGAGTCCTTAAATAATGCAACAAAGTCCTTAAATAATGCAGTAGATTACTAAAATACCGCAGCAGGGTCCTTAAA
This sequence comes from Phyllobates terribilis, assembly GCF_046119375.1. Lineage (NCBI taxonomy): Eukaryota > Metazoa > Chordata > Amphibia > Anura > Dendrobatidae > Phyllobates > Phyllobates terribilis. The sequence continues at coordinate 2,066,128 of NW_027363048.1, forward strand.
TAATGCAGCAGAGTCCTTAAATAATGCAACAAAGTCCTTAAATAATGCAGCAGAGTCCTTAAATAATGCAACAAAGTCCTTAAATAATGCAGTAAAGTCCTTAAATAATGCAGCAGTCCTTAAATAATGCAACAAAGTCCTTAAATAATGCAGCAGAGTCCTTAAATAATACTGCAAAGTCCTTAAATAATGCAGCACAGTCCTTAAATAATCCAGCCAAGTCCTTAAATAATGCAGCAAATTCCTTAAATAATGCAGCAAAGTCTTTAAATAATGCAATAAAGTCCATAAATAATGCAGCAAAGTCCTTAAATAATGCAGCAGAGTACTGAAATACCGCAGCAGGGTCCTTAAATAATGCAGCAGAGTCCTTAAATAATGCAACAAAGTCCTTAATTAATGCAGTAGATTACTGAAATACCGCAGCAGGGTCCTTAAATAATGCAGCAGAGTCCTTAAATAATGCAACAAAGTCCTTAAATAATGCAGCAGAGTCCTTAAATAAAGCAGCAAATTCCTTAAATGATGCAGCAGAGTCCTTAAATAATGCAGCAAAGTCCTTAAATAATGCAGCAGAGTCCTTAAATAATGCAACAAAGTAATTAAATAATGCAGCAGAGTCCTTAAATAATGCAACAAAGTCCATAAATAATGCAGAAGAGTCCTTAAATAATCCAGACAAGTCCTTAAATAATGCAGCAGAGTCCTTAAATAATGCAGCAGAGTCCTTAAATAATGCAGCAGATTACTGAAATACCGCAGCAGGGTCCTTAAATAATGCAGCAGAGTCCTTAAATAATGCAACAAAGTCCTTAAATAATGCAGCAGAGTCCTTAAATAATGCAACAAAGTCCTTAAATAATGCAGCAGAGTCCTTAAATAATGCAACAAAGTCCTTAAATAATGCAGCAGAGTCCTTAAATAATGCAGCAAAGTCCTTAAATAATGCAGAAGAGTCCTTAAATAATGCAATAAAGTCCTTAAATAATGCAGCAAAGTCCTTGAATAATCCAGCCAAGTCCTTAAATAATGCAGCAGAGTCCTTAAATAATGCAGCAAATTCCTTAAATGATGCAGCAGAGTCCTTAAATAATGCAGCAAAGTCCTTAAATAATGCAGCAGAGTCCTTAAATAATGCAACAAAGTAATTAAATAATGCAGCATAGTCCTTAAATAATGCAACAAAGTCCATAAATAATGCAGAAGAGTCCTTAAATAATCCAGACAAGTCCTTAAATAATGCAGCAGAGTCCTTAAATAATGCAGCAGAGTCCTTAAATAATGCAGCAGATTACTGAAATACCGCAGCAGGGTCCTTAAATAATGCAGCAGAGTCCTTAAATAATGCAACAAAGTCCTTAAATAATGCAGCAGAATCCTTAAATGATGCAGCAAATTCCTTAAATAGTGCAGCAGAGTCCTTAGATAATCCAGCCAAGTCTTTAAATAATGCAGCAGAGTCCTTAAATAATGCAGCAAAGTCCTTAAATAATGCAACAAAGTCCTTAAATAATGCAGCAGAGTCCTTAAATAATGCAACAAAGTCCTTAAATAATGCAGCAAAGTCCTTAAATAATGCAGCAGAGTCCTTAAATAATGCAACAAAGTCCTTAAATAATGCAGCAGAGTCCTTAAATAATGCAGCAAAGTCCTTAAATAATGCAGCACAGTCCTTAAATAATCCAGCCAAGTCCTTAAATAATGCAGCAAATTTCTTAAATAATGCAGCAAAGTCTTTAAATAATGCAATAAAGTCCATAAATAATGCAGCAAAGTCTTTAAATAATGCAATAAAGTCCATAAATAATGCAGCAAAGTCCTTAAATAATGCAGCAGAGTACTGAAATACCGCAGCAGGGTCCTTAAATAATGCAGCAGAGTCCTTAAATAATGCAACAAAGTCCTTAAATAATGCAGTAGATTACTGAAATACCGCAGCAGGGTCCTTAAATAATGCAGCAGAGTCCTTAAATAATGCAACAAAGTCCTTAAATAATGCAGCAGAGTCCTTACATAATGCAACATAGTCCTTAAATAATGCAGCAAAGTCCTTAAATAATGCAGCAGAGTCCTTAAATAATGCAAGAAAGTCCTTAAATAATGCAGCAGAGTCCTTAAATAATGCAGCAAAGTCCATAAATAATGCAGAAGAGTCCTTAAATAATCCATACAAGTCCTTAAATAATGCAGCAGAGTCCTTAAATAATGCAGCAGAGTCCTTAAATAATGCAGCAGAGTCCTTAAATAATGCAACAAAGTAATTAAATAATGCAGCAGAGTCCTTAAATAATGCAACAAAGTCCATAAATAATGCAGAAGAGTCCTTAAATGATCCAGACAAGTCCTTAAATAATGCAGCAGAGTCCTTAAATAATGCAGCAGATTAATGAAATACCGCAGCAGGGTCCTTAAATAATGCAGCAGAGTCCTTAAATAATGCAGCAAAGTCCTTAAATAATGCAGCAGAGTCCTTAAGTACCGTATCAGAGTCCTTAAATAAAGCAGCAAAGTCCTTAAATAATGCAGCAGAGTCCTTAAATAATGCAGCAAAGTCATTAAATAATGCTGCAGAGTACTTAAATTCCGCAGCAAAGTCCTTAAATAATGCAGCAGAGTCCTTAAATAATGCTGCAAAGTCCTTAAATAATGCAACAAAGTCCTTAAATAATGCAGAAGAGTCCTTAAATAATGCAACAAAGTCCTTAAATAATGCAGCAGAGTCCTTAAATAATGCAGCAAAGTCCTTAAATAATGCAGCACAGTCCTTAAATAATCCAGCCAAGTCCTTAAATAATGCAGCAAATTTCTTAAATAATGCAGCAAAGTCTTTAAATAATGCAATAAAGTCCATAAATAATGCAGCAAAGTCTTTAAATAATGCAATAAAGTCCATAAATAATGCAGCAAAGTCCTTAAATAATGCAGCAGAGTACTGAAATACAGCAGCAGGGTCCTTAAATAATGCAGCAGAGTCCTTAAATAATGCAACAAAGTCCTTAAATAATGCAGTAGATTACTGAAATACCGCAGCAGGGTCCTTAAATAATGCAGCAGAGTCCTTAAATAATGCAACAAAGTCCTTAAATAATGCAGCAGAGTCCTTACATAATGCAACATAGTCCTTAAATAATGCAGCAAAGTCCTTAAATAATGCAGCAGAGTCCTTAAATAATGCAAGAAAGTCCTTAAATAATGCAGCAGAGTCCTTAAATAATGCAGCAAAGTCCTTAAATAATGCAGAAGAGTCCTTAAATAATGCAATAAAGTCCTTAAATAATGCAGCAAAGTCCTTAAATAATCCAGCCAAGTCCTTAAATAATGCAGCAGAGTCCTTAAATAATGCAGCAAAGTCCTTAAATGATGCAGCAGAGTCCTTAAATAATGCAGCAAAGTCCTTAAATAATCCAGCCAAGTCCTTAAATAATGCAGCAGAGTCCTTAAATAATGCAGCAAAGTCCTTAAATAATGCAGCAGAGTCCTTAAATAATGCAACAAAGTAATTAAATAATGCAGCAGAGTCCTTAAATAATGCAGCAGAGTACTGAAATACCGCAGCAGGGTCCTTAAATAATGCAGCAGAGTCCTTAAATAATGCAACAAAGTCCTTAAATAATGCAGTAGATTACTGAAATACCGCAGCAGGGTCCTTAAATAATGCAGCAGAGTCCTTAAATAATGCAACAAAGTCCTTAAATAATGCAGCAGAGTCCTTAAATAAAGCAGCAAATTCCTTAAATGATGCAGCAGAGTCCTTAAATAATGCAGCAAAGTCCTTAAATAATGCAGCAGAGTCCTTAAATAATGCAACAAAGTAATTAAATAATGCAGCAGAGTCCTTAAATAATGCAACAAAGTCCATAAATAATGCAGAAGAGTCCTTAAATAATCCAGACAAGTCCTTAAATAATGCAGCAGAGTCCTTAAATAATGCAGCAGAGTCCTTAAATAATGCAACAAAGTAATTAAATAATGCAGCAGAGTCCTTAAATAATGCAACAAAGTCCATAAATAATGCAGAAGAGTCCTTAAATGATCCAGACAAGTCCTTAAATAATGCAGCAGAGTCCTTAAATAATGCAGCAGATTAATGAAATACCGCAGCAGGGTCCTTAAATAATGCAGCAGAGTCCTTAAATAATGCAGCAAAGTCCTTAAATAATGCAGCAGAGTCCTTAAGTACCGTATCAGAGTCCTTAAATAAAGCAGCAAAGTCCTTAAATAATGCAGCAGAGTCCTTAAATAATGCAGCAAAGTCATTAAATAATGCTGCAGAGTACTTAAATTCCGCAGCAAAGTCCTTAAATAATGCAGCAGAGTCCTTACATAATGCTGCAAAGTCCTTAAATAATGCAACAAAGTCCTTAAATAATGCAGAAGAGTCCTTAAATAATGCAACAAAGTCCTTAAATAATGCAGCAGAGTCCTTAAATAATGCAACAAAGTACTTAAATAATGCAGCAGAGTCCTTAAGTACCGTAACAGAGTCCTTAAATAATGCAGCAAAGTCCTTAAATAATGCAGCAGATTACTGAAATACCACAGCAGGGTCCTTAAATAATGCAGCAGAGTCCTTAAATAATGCAACAAAGTCCTTAAATAATGCAACAAAGTCCTTAAATAATGCAGCAGAGTCCTTAAATAATGCAACAAAGTCCTTAAAAAATGCAGCAGAATCCTTAAATAATGCAGCAAATTCCTTAAATAATGCAGCAGAGTCCTTAAATAATCCAGCCAAGTCTTTAAATAATGCAGCAGAGTACTTAAATAATGCAGCAGAGTCCTTAAATAATGCAGCAAAGTCCTTAAATAATGCAACAAAGTCCTTAAATAATGCAGAAGAGTCCTTAAATAATGCAGCAGAGTACTGAAATACCGCAGCAGGGTCCTTAAATAATGCAGCAGAGTCCTTAAATAATGCAACAAAGTCCTTAAATAATGCAGTAGATTACTAAAATACCGCAGCAGGGTCCTTAAATAATGCAGCAGAGTCCTTAAATAATGCAACAAAGTCCTTAAATAATGCAGCAGAGTCCTTAAATAATGCAACAAAGTCCTTAAATAATGCAGTAAAGTCCTTAAATAATGCAGCAGTCCTTAAATAATGCAACAAAGTCCTTAAATAATGCAGCAGAGTCCTTAAATAATACTGCAAAGTCCTTAAATAATGCAGCACAGTCCTTAAATAATCCAGCCAAGTCCTTAAATAATGCAGCAAATTCCTTAAATAATGCAGCAAAGTCTTTAAATAATGCAATAAAGTCCATAAATAATGCAGCAAAGTCCTTAAATAATGCAGCAGAGTACTGAAATACCGCAGCAGGGTCCTTAAATAATGCAGCAGAGTCCTTAAATAATGCAACAAAGTCCTTAATTAATGCAGTAGATTACTGAAATACCGCAGCAGGGTCCTTAAATAATGCAGCAGAGTCCTTAAATAATGCAACAAAGTCCTTAAATAATGCAGCAGAGTCCTTAAATAAAGCAGCAAATTCCTTAAATGATGCAGCAGAGTCCTTAAATAATGCAGCAAAGTCCTTAAATAATGCAGCAGAGTCCTTAAATAATGCAACAAAGTAATTAAATAATGCAGCAGAGTCCTTAAATAATGCAACAAAGTCCATAAATAATGCAGAAGAGTCCTTAAATAATCCAGACAAGTCCTTAAATAATGCAGCAGAGTCCTTAAATAATGCAGCAGAGTCCTTAAATAATGCAGCAGATTACTGAAATACCGCAGCAGGGTCCTTAAATAATGCAGCAGAGTCCTTAAATAATGCAACAAAGTCCTTAAATAATGCAGCAGAGTCCTTAAATAATGCAACAAAGTCCTTAAATAATGCAGCAGAGTCCTTAAATAATGCAACAAAGTCCTTAAATAATGCAGCAGAGTCCTTAAATAATGCAGCAAAGTCCTTAAATAATGCAGAAGAGTCCTTAAATAATGCAATAAAGTCCTTAAATAATGCAGCAAAGTCCTTGAATAATCCAGCCAAGTCCTTAAATAATGCAGCAGAGTCCTTAAATAATGCAGCAAATTCCTTAAATGATGCAGCAGAGTCCTTAAATAATGCAGCAAAGTCCTTAAATAATGCAGCAGAGTCCTTAAATAATGCAACAAAGTAATTAAATAATGCAGCATAGTCCTTAAATAATGCAACAAAGTCCATAAATAATGCAGAAGAGTCCTTAAATAATCCAGACAAGTCCTTAAATAATGCAGCAGAGTCCTTAAATAATGCAGCAGAGTCCTTAAATAATGCAGCAGATTACTGAAATACCGCAGCAGGGTCCTTAAATAATGCAGCAGAGTCCTTAAATAATGCAACAAAGTCCTTAAATAATGCAGCAGAATCCTTAAATGATGCAGCAAATTCCTTAAATAGTGCAGCAGAGTCCTTAGATAATCCAGCCAAGTCTTTAAATAATGCAGCAGAGTCCTTAAATAATGCAGCAAAGTCCTTAAATAATGCAACAAAGTCCTTAAATAATGCAGCAGAGTCCTTAAATAATGCAACAAAGTCCTTAAATAATGCAGCAAAGTCCTTAAATAATGCAGCAGAGTCCTTAAATAATGCAACAAAGTCCTTAAATAATGCAGCAGAGTCCTTAAATAATGCAGCAAAGTCCTTAAATAATGCAGCACAGTCCTTAAATAATCCAGCCAAGTCCTTAAATAATGCAGCAAATTTCTTAAATAATGCAGCAAAGTCTTTAAATAATGCAATAAAGTCCATAAATAATGCAGCAAAGTCTTTAAATAATGCAATAAAGTCCATAAATAATGCAGCAAAGTCCTTAAATAATGCAGCAGAGTACTGAAATACCGCAGCAGGGTCCTTAAATAATGCAGCAGAGTCCTTAAATAATGCAACAAAGTCCTTAAATAATGCAGTAGATTACTGAAATACCGCAGCAGGGTCCTTAAATAATGCAGCAGAGTCCTTAAATAATGCAACAAAGTCCTTAAATAATGCAGCAGAGTCCTTACATAATGCAACATAGTCCTTAAATAATGCAGCAAAGTCCTTAAATAATGCAGCAGAGTCCTTAAATAATGCAAGAAAGTCCTTAAATAATGCAGCAGAGTCCTTAAATAATGCAGCAAAGTCCATAAATAATGCAGAAGAGTCCTTAAATAATCCATACAAGTCCTTAAATAATGCAGCAGAGTCCTTAAATAATGCAGCAGAGTCCTTAAATAATGCAACAAAGTAATTAAATAATGCAGCAGAGTCCTTAAATAATGCAACAAAGTCCATAAATAATGCAGAAGAGTCCTTAAATGATCCAGACAAGTCCTTAAATAATGCAGCAGAGTCCTTAAATAATGCAGCAGATTAATGAAATACCGCAGCAGGGTCCTTAAATAATGCAGCAGAGTCCTTAAATAATGCAGCAAAGTCCTTAAATAATGCAGCAGAGTCCTTAAGTACCGTATCAGAGTCCTTAAATAAAGCAGCAAAGTCCTTAAATAATGCAGCAGAGTCCTTAAATAATGCAGCAAAGTCATTAAATAATGCTGCAGAGTACTTAAATTCCGCAGCAAAGTCCTTAAATAATGCAGCAGAGTCCTTAAATAATGCTGCAAAGTCCTTAAATAATGCAACAAAGTCCTTAAATAATGCAGAAGAGTCCTTAAATAATGCAACAAAGTCCTTAAATAATGCAGCAGAGTCCTTAAATAATGCAGCAAAGTCCTTAAATAATGCAGCACAGTCCTTAAATAATCCAGCCAAGTCCTTAAATAATGCAGCAAATTTCTTAAATAATGCAGCAAAGTCTTTAAATAATGCAATAAAGTCCATAAATAATGCAGCAAAGTCTTTAAATAATGCAATAAAGTCCATAAATAATGCAGCAAAGTCCTTAAATAATGCAGCAGAGTACTGAAATACAGCAGCAGGGTCCTTAAATAATGCAGCAGAGTCCTTAAATAATGCAACAAAGTCCTTAAATAATGCAGTAGATTACTGAAATACCGCAGCAGGGTCCTTAAATAATGCAGCAGAGTCCTTAAATAATGCAACAAAGTCCTTAAATAATGCAGCAGAGTCCTTACATAATGCAACATAGTCCTTAAATAATGCAGCAAAGTCCTTAAATAATGCAGCAGAGTCCTTAAATAATGCAAGAAAGTCCTTAAATAATGCAGCAGAGTCCTTAAATAATGCAGCAAAGTCCTTAAATAATGCAGAAGAGTCCTTAAATAATGCAATAAAGTCCTTAAATAATGCAGCAAAGTCCTTAAATAATCCAGCCAAGTCCTTAAATAATGCAGCAGAGTCCTTAAATAATGCAGCAAAGTCCTTAAATGATGCAGCAGAGTCCTTAAATAATGCAGCAAAGTCCTTAAATAATCCAGCCAAGTCCTTAAATAATGCAGCAGAGTCCTTAAATAATGCAGCAAAGTCCTTAAATAATGCAGCAGAGTCCTTAAATAATGCAACAAAGTAATTAAATAATGCAGCAGAGTCCTTAAATAATGCAACAAAGTCCATAAATAATGCAGAAGAGTCCTTAAATGATCCAGACAAGTCCTTAAATAATGCAGCAGAGTCCTTAAATAATGCAGCAGATTAATGAAATACCGCAGCAGGGTCCTTAAATAATGCAGCAGAGTCCTTAAATAATGCAGCAAAGTCCTTAAATAATGCAGCAGAGTCCTTAAGTACCGTATCAGAGTCCTTAAATAAAGCAGCAAAGTCCTTAAATAATGCAGCAGAGTCCTTAAATAATGCAGCAAAGTCATTAAATAATGCTGCAGAGTACTTAAATTCCGCAGCAAAGTCCTTAAATAATGCAGCAGAGTCCTTAAATAATGCTGCAAAGTCCTTAAATAATGCAACAAAGTCCTTAAATAATGCAGCAGAGTCCTTAAATAATGCAACAAAGTACTTAAATAATGCAGCAGAGTCCTTAAGTACCGTAACAGAGTCCTTAAATAATGCAGCAAAGTCCTTAAATAATGCAGCAGATTACTGAAATACCACAGCAGGGTCCTTAAATAATGCAGCAGAGTCCTTAAATAATGCAACAAAGTCCTTAAATAATGCAACAAAGTCCTTAAATAATGCAGCAGAGTCCTTAAATAATGCAACAAAGTCCTTAAAAAATGCAGCAGAATCCTTAAATAATGCAGCAAATTCCTTAAATAATGCAGCAGAGTCCTTAAATAATCCAGCCAAGTCTTTAAATAATGCAGCAGAGTACTTAAATAATGCAGCAGAGTCCTTAAATAATGCAGCAAAGTCCTTAAATAATGCAACAAAGTCCTTAAATAATGCAGAAGAGTCCTTAAATAATGCAGCAGAGTACTGAAATACCGCAGCAGGGTCCTTAAATAATGCAGCAGAGTCCTTAAATAATGCAACAAAGTCCTTAAATAATGCAGTAGATTACTAAAATACCGCAGCAGGGTCCTTAAATAATGCAGCAGAGTCCTTAAATAATGCAACAAAGTCCTTAAATAATGCAGCAGAGTCCTTAAATAATGCAACAAAGTCCTTAAATAATGCAGTAAAGTCCTTAAATAATGCAGCAGTCCTTAAATAATGCAACAAAGTCCTTAAATAATGCAGCAGAGTCCTTAAATAATACTGCAAAGTCCTTAAATAATGCAGCACAGTCCTTAAATAATCCAGCCAAGTCCTTAAATAATGCAGCAAATTCCTTAAATAATGCAGCAAAGTCTTTAAATAATGCAATAAAGTCCATAAATAATGCAGCAAAGTCCTTAAATAATGCAGCAGAGTACTGAAATACCGCAGCAGGGTCCTTAAATAATGCAGCAGAGTCCTTAAATAATGCAACAAAGTCCTTAAATAATGCAGTAGATTACTGAAATACCGCAGCAGGGTCCTTAAATAATGCAGCAGAGTCCTTAAATAATGCAACAAAGTCCTTAAATAATGCAGCAGAGTCCTTAAATAAAGCAGCAAATTCCTTAAATGATGCAGCAGAGTCCTTAAATAATGCAGCAAAGTCCTTAAATAATGCAGCAGAGTCCTTAAATAATGCAACAAAGTAATTAAATAATGCAGCAGAGTCCTTAAATAATGCAACAAAGTCCATAAATAATGCAGAAGAGTCCTTAAATAATCCAGACAAGTCCTTAAATAATGCAGCAGAGTCCTTAAATAATGCAGCAGAGTCCTTAAATAATGCAGCAGAGTCCTTAAATAATGCAACAAAGTAATTAAATAATGCAGCAGAGTCCTTAAATAATGCAACAAAGTCCATAAATAATGCAGAAGAGTCCTTAAATGATCCAGACAAGTCCTTAAATAATGCAGCAGAGTCCTTAAATAATGCAGCAGATTAATGAAATACCGCAGCAGGGTCCTTAAATAATGCAGCAGAGTCCTTAAATAATGCAGCAAAGTCCTTAAATAATGCAGCAGAGTCCTTAAGTACCGTATCAGAGTCCTTAAATAAAGCAGCAAAGTCCTTAAATAATGCAGCAGAGTCCTTAAATAATGCAGCAAAGTCATTAAATAATGCTGCAGAGTACTTAAATTCCGCAGCAAAGTCCTTAAATAATGCAGCAGAGTCCTTAAATAATGCTGCAAAGTCCTTAAATAATGCAACAAAGTCCTTAAATAATGCAGAAGAGTCCTTAAATAATGCAACAAAGTCCTTAAATAATGCAGCAGAGTCCTTAAATAATGCAACAAAGTACTTAAATAATGCAGCAGAGTCCTTAAGTACCGTAACAGAGTCCTTAAATAATGCAGCAAAGTCCTTAAATAATGCAGCAGATTACTGAAATACCACAGCAGGGTCCTTAAATAATGCAGCAGAGTCCTTAAATAATGCAACAAAGTCCTTAAATAATGCAACAAAGTCCTTAAATAATGCAGCAGAGTCCTTAAATAATGCAACAAAGTCCTTAAAAAATGCAGCAGAATCCTTAAATAATGCAGCAAATTCCTTAAATAATGCAGCAGAGTCCTTAAATAATCCAGCCAAGTCTTTAAATAATGCAGCAGAGTACTTAAATAATGCAGCAGAGTCCTTAAATAATGCAGCAAAGTCCTTAAATAATGCAACAAAGTCCTTAAATAATGCAGAAGAGTCCTTAAATAATGCAGCAGAGTACTGAAATACCGCAGCAGGGTCCTTAAATAATGCAGCAGAGTCCTTAAATAATGCAACAAAGTCCTTAAATAATGCAGTAGATTACTAAAATACCGCAGCAGGGTCCTTAAATAATGCAGCAGAGTCCTTAAATAATGCAACAAAGTCCTTAAATAATGCAGCAGAGTCCTTAAATAATGCAACAAAGTCCTTAAATAATGCAGTAAAGTCCTTAAATAATGCAGCAGTCCTTAAATAATGCAACAAAGTCCTTAAATAATGCAGCAGAGTCCTTAAATAATACTGCAAAGTCCTTAAATAATGCAGCACAGTCCTTAAATAATCCAGCCAAGTCCTTAAATAATGCAGCAAATTCCTTAAATAATGCAGCAAAGTCTTTAAATAATGCAATAAAGTCCATAAATAATGCAGCAAAGTCCTTAAATAATGCAGCAGAGTACTGAAATACCGCAGCAGGGTCCTTAAATAATGCAGCAGAGTCCTTAAATAATGCAACAAAGTCCTTAATTAATGCAGTAGATTACTGAAATACCGCAGCAGGGTCCTTAAATAATGCAGCAGAGTCCTTAAATAATGCAACAAAGTCCTTAAATAATGCAGCAGAGTCCTTAAATAAAGCAGCAAATTCCTTAAATGATGCAGCAGAGTCCTTAAATAATGCAGCAAAGTCCTTAAATAATGCAGCAGAGTCCTTAAATAATGCAACAAAGTAATTAAATAATGCAGCAGAGTCCTTAAATAATGCAACAAAGTCCATAAATAATGCAGAAGAGTCCTTAAATAATCCAGACAAGTCCTTAAATAATGCAGCAGAGTCCTTAAATAATGCAGCAGAGTCCTTAAATAATGCAGCAGATTACTGAAATACCGCAGCAGGGTCCTTAAATAATGCAGCAGAGTCCTTAAATAATGCAACAAAGTCCTTAAATAATGCAGCAGAGTCCTTAAATAATGCAACAAAGTCCTTAAATAATGCAGCAGAGTCCTTAAATAATGCAACAAAGTCCTTAAATAATGCAGCAGAGTCCTTAAATAATGCAGCAAAGTCCTTAAATAATGCAGAAGAGTCCTTAAATAATGCAATAAAGTCCTTAAATAATGCAGCAAAGTCCTTGAATAATCCAGCCAAGTCCTTAAATAATGCAGCAGAGTCCTTAAATAATGCAGCAAATTCCTTAAATGATGCAGCAGAGTCCTTAAATAATGCAGCAAAGTCCTTAAATAATGCAGCAGAGTCCTTAAATAATGCAACAAAGTAATTAAATAATGCAGCATAGTCCTTAAATAATGCAACAAAGTCCATAAATAATGCAGAAGAGTCCTTAAATAATCCAGACAAGTCCTTAAATAATGCAGCAGAGTCCTTAAATAATGCAGCAGAGTCCTTAAATAATGCAGCAGATTACTGAAATACCGCAGCAGGGTCCTTAAATAATGCAGCAGAGTCCTTAAATAATGCAACAAAGTCCTTAAATAATGCAGCAGAATCCTTAAATGATGCAGCAAATTCCTTAAATAGTGCAGCAGAGTCCTTAGATAATCCAGCCAAGTCTTTAAATAATGCAGCAGAGTCCTTAAATAATGCAGCAAAGTCCTTAAATAATGCAACAAAGTCCTTAAATAATGCAGCAGAGTCCTTAAATAATGCAACAAAGTCCTTAAATAATGCAGCAAAGTCCTTAAATAATGCAGCAGAGTCCTTAAATAATGCAACAAAGTCCTTAAATAATGCAGCAGAGTCCTTAAATAATGCAGCAAAGTCCTTAAATAATGCAGCACAGTCCTTAAATAATCCAGCCAAGTCCTTAAATAATGCAGCAAATTTCTTAAATAATGCAGCAAAGTCTTTAAATAATGCAATAAAGTCCATAAATAATGCAGCAAAGTCTTTAAATAATGCAATAAAGTCCATAAATAATGCAGCAAAGTCCTTAAATAATGCAGCAGAGTACTGAAATACCGCAGCAGGGTCCTTAAATAATGCAGCAGAGTCCTTAAATAATGCAACAAAGTCCTTAAATAATGCAGTAGATTACTGAAATACCGCAGCAGGGTCCTTAAATAATGCAGCAGAGTCCTTAAATAATGCAACAAAGTCCTTAAATAATGCAGCAGAGTCCTTACATAATGCAACATAGTCCTTAAATAATGCAGCAAAGTCCTTAAATAATGCAGCAGAGTCCTTAAATAATGCAAGAAAGTCCTTAAATAATGCAGCAGAGTCCTTAAATAATGCAGCAAAGTCCATAAATAATGCAGAAGAGTCCTTAAATAATCCATACAAGTCCTTAAATAATGCAGCAGAGTCCTTAAATAATGCAGCAGAGTCCTTAAATAATGCAGCAGAGTCCTTAAATAATGCAACAAAGTAATTAAATAATGCAGCAGAGTCCTTAAATAATGCAACAAAGTCCATAAATAATGCAGAAGAGTCCTTAAATGATCCAGACAAGTCCTTAAATAATGCAGCAGAGTCCTTAAATAATGCAGCAGATTAATGAAATACCGCAGCAGGGTCCTTAAATAATGCAGCAGAGTCCTTAAATAATGCAGCAAAGTCCTTAAATAATGCAGCAGAGTCCTTAAGTACCGTATCAGAGTCCTTAAATAAAGCAGCAAAGTCCTTAAATAATGCAGCAGAGTCCTTAAATAATGCAGCAAAGTCATTAAATAATGCTGCAGAGTACTTAAATTCCGCAGCAAAGTCCTTAAATAATGCAGCAGAGTCCTTAAATAATGCTGCAAAGTCCTTAAATAATGCAACAAAGTCCTTAAATAATGCAGAAGAGTCCTTAAATAATGCAACAAAGTCCTTAAATAATGCAGCAGAGTCCTTAAATAATGCAGCAAAGTCCTTAAATAATGCAGCACAGTCCTTAAATAATCCAGCCAAGTCCTTAAATAATGCAGCAAATTTCTTAAATAATGCAGCAAAGTCTTTAAATAATGCAATAAAGTCCATAAATAATGCAGCAAAGTCTTTAAATAATGCAATAAAGTCCATAAATAATGCAGCAAAGTCCTTAAATAATGCAGCAGAGTACTGAAATACAGCAGCAGGGTCCTTAAATAATGCAGCAGAGTCCTTAAATAATGCAACAAAGTCCTTAAATAATGCAGTAGATTACTGAAATACCGCAGCAGGGTCCTTAAATAATGCAGCAGAGTCCTTAAATAATGCAACAAAGTCCTTAAATAATGCAGCAGAGTCCTTACATAATGCAACATAGTCCTTAAATAATGCAGCAAAGTCCTTAAATAATGCAGCAGAGTCCTTAAATAATGCAAGAAAGTCCTTAAATAATGCAGCAGAGTCCTTAAATAATGCAGCAAAGTCCTTAAATAATGCAGAAGAGTCCTTAAATAATGCAATAAAGTCCTTAAATAATGCAGCAAAGTCCTTAAATAATCCAGCCAAGTCCTTAAATAATGCAGCAGAGTCCTTAAATAATGCAGCAAAGTCCTTAAATGATGCAGCAGAGTCCTTAAATAATGCAGCAAAGTCCTTAAATAATCCAGCCAAGTCCTTAAATAATGCAGCAGAGTCCTTAAATAATGCAGCAAAGTCCTTAAATAATGCAGCAGAGTCCTTAAATAATGCAACAAAGTAATTAAATAATGCAGCAGAGTCCTTAAATAATGCAACAAAGTCCATAAATAATGCAGAAGAGTCCTTAAATGATCCAGACAAGTCCTTAAATAATGCAGCAGAGTCCTTAAATAATGCAGCAGATTAATGAAATACCGCAGCAGGGTCCTTAAATAATGCAGCAGAGTCCTTAAATAATGCAGCAAAGTCCTTAAATAATGCAGCAGAGTCCTTAAGTACCGTATCAGAGTCCTTAAATAAAGCAGCAAAGTCCTTAAATAATGCAGCAGAGTCCTTAAATAATGCAGCAAAGTCATTAAATAATGCTGCAGAGTACTTAAATTCCGCAGCAAAGTCCTTAAATAATGCAGCAGAGTCCTTAAATAATGCTGCAAAGTCCTTAAATAATGCAACAAAGTCCTTAAATAATGCAGAAGAGTCCTTAAATAATGCAACAAAGTCCTTAAATAATGCAGCAGAGTCCTTAAATAATGCAACAAAGTACTTAAATAATGCAGCAGAGTCCTTAAGTACCGTAACAGAGTCCTTAAATAATGCAGCAAAGTCCTTAAATAATGCAGCAGATTACTGAAATACCACAGCAGGGTCCTTAAATAATGCAGCAGAGTCCTTAAATAATGCAACAAAGTCCTTAAATAATGCAACAAAGTCCTTAAATAATGCAGCAGAGTCCTTAAATAATGCAACAAAGTCCTTAAAAAATGCAGCAGAATCCTTAAATAATGCAGCAAATTCCTTAAATAATGCAGCAGAGTCCTTAAATAATCCAGCCAAGTCTTTAAATAATGCAGCAGAGTACTTAAATAATGCAGCAGAGTCCTTAAATAATGCAGCAAAGTCCTTAAATAATGCAACAAAGTCCTTAAATAATGCAGAAGAGTCCTTAAATAATGCAGCAGAGTACTGAAATACCGCAGCAGGGTCCTTAAATAATGCAGCAGAGTCCTTAAATAATGCAACAAAGTCCTTAAATAATGCAGTAGATTACTAAAATACCGCAGCAGGGTCCTTAAATAATGCAGCAGAGTCCTTAAATAATGCAACAAAGTCCTTAAATAATGCAGCAGAGTCCTTAAATAATGCAGCACAGTCCTTAAATAATCCAGCCAAGTCCTTAAATAATGCAGCAAATTCCTTAAATAATGCAGCAAAGTCTTTAAATAATGCAATAAAGTCCATAAATAATGCAGCAAAGTCCTTAAATAATGCAGCAGAGTACTGAAATACCGCAGCAGGGTCCTTAAATAATGCAGCAGAGTCCTTAAATAATGCAACAAAGTCCTTAAATAATGCAGTAGATTACTGAAATACCGCAGCAGGGTCCTTAAATAATGCAGCAGAGTCCTTAAATAATGCAACAAAGTCCTTAAATAATGCAGCAGAGTCCTTAAATAAAGCAGCAAATTCCTTAAATGATGCAGCAGAGTCCTTAAATAATGCAGCAAAGTCCTTAAATAATGCAGCAGAGTCCTTAAATAATGCAACAAAGTAATTAAATAATGCAGCAGAGTCCTTAAATAATGCAACAAAGTCCATAAATAATGCAGAAGAGTCCTTAAATAATCCAGACAAGTCCTTAAATAATGCAGCAGAGTCCTTAAATAATGCAGCAGAGTCCTTAAATAATGCAGCAGAGTCCTTAAATAATGCAACAAAGTAATTAAATAATGCAGCAGAGTCCTTAAATAATGCAACAAAGTCCATAAATAATGCAGAAGAGTCCTTAAATGATCCAGACAAGTCCTTAAATAATGCAGCAGAGTCCTTAAATAATGCAGCAGATTAATGAAATACCGCAGCAGGGTCCTTAAATAATGCAGCAGAGTCCTTAAATAATGCAGCAAAGTCCTTAAATAATGCAGCAGAGTCCTTAAGTACCGTATCAGAGTCCTTAAATAAAGCAGCAAAGTCCTTAAATAATGCAGCAGAGTCCTTAAATAATGCAGCAAAGTCATTAAATAATGCTGCAGAGTACTTAAATTCCGCAGCAAAGTCCTTAAATAATGCAGCAGAGTCCTTAAATAATGCTGCAAAGTCCTTAAATAATGCAACAAAGTCCTTAAATAATGCAGAAGAGTCCTTAAATAATGCAACAAAGTCCTTAAATAATGCAGCAGAGTCCTTAAATAATGCAACAAAGTACTTAAATAATGCAGCAGAGTCCTTAAGTACCGTAACAGAGTCCTTAAATAATGCAGCAAAGTCCTTAAATAATGCAGCAGATTACTGAAATACCACAGCAGGGTCCTTAAATAATGCAGCAGAGTCCTTAAATAATGCAACAAAGTCCTTAAATAATGCAACAAAGTCCTTAAATAATGCAGCAGAGTCCTTAAATAATGCAACAAAGTCCTTAAAAAATGCAGCAGAATCCTTAAATAATGCAGCAAATTCCTTAAATAATGCAGCAGAGTCCTTAAATAATCCAGCCAAGTCTTTAAATAATGCAGCAGAGTACTTAAATAATGCAGCAGAGTCCTTAAATAATGCAGCAAAGTCCTTAAATAATGCAACAAAGTCCTTAAATAATGCAGAAGAGTCCTTAAATAATGCAGCAGAGTACTGAAATACCGCAGCAGGGTCCTTAAATAATGCAGCAGAGTCCTTAAATAATGCAACAAAGTCCTTAAATAATGCAGTAGATTACTAAAATACCGCAGCAGGGTCCTTAAATAATGCAGCAGAGTCCTTAAATAATGCAACAAAGTCCTTAAATAATGCAGCAGAGTCCTTAAATAATGCAACAAAGTCCTTAAATAATGCAGTAAAGTCCTTAAATAATGCAGCAGTCCTTAAATAATGCAACAAAGTCCTTAAATAATGCAGCAGAGTCCTTAAATAATACTGCAAAGTCCTTAAATAATGCAGCACAGTCCTTAAATAATCCAGCCAAGTCCTTAAATAATGCAGCAAATTCCTTAAATAATGCAGCAAAGTCTTTAAATAATGCAATAAAGTCCATAAATAATGCAGCAAAGTCCTTAAATAATGCAGCAGAGTACTGAAATACCGCAGCAGGGTCCTTAAATAATGCAGCAGAGTCCTTAAATAATGCAACAAAGTCCTTAAATAATGCAGTAGATTACTGAAATACCGCAGCAGGGTCCTTAAATAATGCAGCAGAGTCCTTAAATAATGCAACAAAGTCCTTAAATAATGCAGCAGAGTCCTTAAATAAAGCAGCAAATTCCTTAAATGATGCAGCAGAGTCCTTAAATAATGCAGCAAAGTCCTTAAATAATGCAGCAGAGTCCTTAAATAATGCAACAAAGTAATTAAATAATGCAGCAGAGTCCTTAAATAATGCAACAAAGTCCATAAATAATGCAGAAGAGTCCTTAAATAATCCAGACAAGTCCTTAAATAATGCAGCAGAGTCCTTAAATAATGCAGCAGAGTCCTTAAATAATGCAGCAGAGTCCTTAAATAATGCAACAAAGTAATTAAATAATGCAGCAGAGTCCTTAAATAATGCAACAAAGTCCATAAATAATGCAGAAGAGTCCTTAAATGATCCAGACAAGTCCTTAAATAATGCAGCAGAGTCCTTAAATAATGCAGCAGATTAATGAAATACCGCAGCAGGGTCCTTAAATAATGCAGCAGAGTCCTTAAATAATGCAGCAAAGTCCTTAAATAATGCAGCAGAGCCTTAAGTACCGTATCAGAGTCCTTAAATAAAGCAGCAAAGTCCTTAAATAATGCAGCAGAGTCCTTAAATAATGCAGCAAAGTCATTAAATAATGCTGCAGAGTACTTAAATTCCGCAGCAAAGTCCTTAAATAATGCAGCAGAGTCCTTAAATAATGCTGCAAAGTCCTTAAATAATGCAACAAAGTCCTTAAATAATACAGAAGAGTCCTTAAATAATGCAACAAAGTCCTTAAATAATGCAGCAGAGTCCTTAAATAATGCAACAAAGTACTTAAATAATGCAGCAGAGTCCTTAAGTACCGTAACAGAGTCCTTAAATAATGCAGCAAAGTCCTTAAATAATGCAGCAGATTACTGAAATACCACAGCAGGGTCCTTAAATAATGCAGCAGAATCCTTAAATAATGCAGCAAATTCCTTAAATAATGCAGCAGAGTCCTTAAATAATCCAGCCAAGTCTTTAAATAATGCAGCAGAGTACTTAAATAATGCAGCAGAGTCCTTAAATAATGCAGCAAAGTCCTTAAATAATGCAACAAAGTCCTTAAATAATGCAGAAGAGTCCTTAAATAATGCAGCAGAGTACTGAAATACCGCAGCAGGGTCCTTAAATAATGCAGCAGAGTCCTTAAATAATGCAACAAAGTCCTTAAATAATGCAGTAGATTACTAAAATACCGCAGCAGGGTCCTTAAATAATGCAGCAGAGTCCTTAAATAATGCAACAAAGTCCTTAAATAATGCAGCAGAGTCCTTAAATAATGCAACAAAGTCCTTAAATAATGCAGTAAAGTCCTTAAATAATGCAGCAGTCCTTAAATAATGCAACAAAGTCCTTAAATAATGCAGCAGAGTCCTTAAATAATACTGCAAAGTCCTTAAATAATGCTGCACAGTCCTTAAATAATCCAGCCAAGTCCTTAAATAATGCAGCAAATTCCTTAAATAATGCAGCAAAGTCTTTAAATAATGCAATAAAGTCCATAAATAATGCAGCAAAGTCCTTAAATAATGCAGCAGAGTACTGAAATACCGCAGCAGGGTCCTTAAATAATGCAGCAGAGTCCTTAAATAATGCAACAAAGTCCTTAATTAATGCAGTAGATTACTGAAATACCGCAGCAGGGTCCTTAAATAATGCAGCAGAGTCCTTAAATAATGCAACAAAGTCCTTAAATAATGCAGCAGAGTCCTTAAATAAAGCAGCAAATTCCTTAAATGATGCAGCAGAGTCCTTAAATAATGCAGCAAAGTCCTTAAATAATGCAGCAGAGTCCTTAAATAATGCAACAAAGTAATTAAATAATGCAGCAGAGTCCTTAAATAATGCAACAAAGTCCATAAATAATGCAGAAGAGTCCTTAAATAATCCAGACAAGTCCTTAAATAATGCAGCAGAGTCCTTAAATAATGCAGCAGAGTCCTTAAATAATGCAGCAGATTACTGAAATACCGCAGCAGGGTCCTTAAATAATGCAGCAGAGTCCTTAAATAATGCAACAAAGTCCTTAAATAATGCAGCAGAGTCCTTAAATAATGCAACAAAGTCCTTAAATAATGCAGCAGAGTCCTTAAATAATGCAACAAAGTCCTTAAATAATGCAGCAGAGTCCTTAAATAATGCAGCAAAGTCCTTAAATAATGCAGAAGAGTCCTTAAATAATGCAATAAAGTCCTTAAATAATGCAGCAAAGTCCTTGAATAATCCAGCCAAGTCCTTAAATAATGCAGCAGAGTCCTTAAATAATGCAGCAAATTCCTTAAATGATGCAGCAGAGTCCTTAAATAATGCAGCAGAGTCCTTAAATAATGCAGCAAAGTCCTTAAATAATGCAGCAGAGTCCTTAAATAATGCAACAAAGTAATTAAATAATGCAGCAGAGTCCTTAAATAATGCAACAAAGTCCATAAATAATGCAGAAGAGTCCTTAAATAATCCAGACAAGTCCTTAAATAATGCAGCAGAGTCCTTAAATAATGCAGCAGAGTCCTTAAATAATGCAGCAGAGTCCTTAAATAATGCAACAAAGTAATTAAATAATGCAGCAGAGTCCTTAAATAATGCAACAAAGTCCATAAATAATGCAGAAGAGTCCTTAAATGATCCAGACAAGTCCTTAAATAATGCAGCAGAGTCCTTAAATAATGCAGCAGATTAATGAAATACCGCAGCAGGGTCCTTAAATAATGCAGCAGAGTCCTTAAATAATGCAGCAAAGTCCTTAAATAATGCAGCAGAGTCCTTAAGTACCGTATCAGAGTCCTTAAATAAAGCAGCAAAGTCCTTAAATAATGCAGCAGAGTCCTTAAATAATGCAGCAAAGTCATTAAATAATGCTGCAGAGTACTTAAATTCCGCAGCAAAGTCCTTAAATAATGCAGCAGAGTCCTTAAATAATGCTGCAAAGTCCTTAAATAATGCAACAAAGTCCTTAAATAATGCAGAAGAGTCCTTAAATAATGCAACAAAGTCCTTAAATAATGCAGCAGAGTCCTTAAATAATGCAACAAAGTACTTAAATAATGCAGCAGAGTCCTTAAGTACCGTAACAGAGTCCTTAAATAATGCAGCAAAGTCCTTAAATAATGCAGCAGATTACTGAAATACCACAGCAGGGTCCTTAAATAATGCAGCAGAGTCCTTAAATAATGCAACAAAGTCCTTAAATAATGCAACAAAGTCCTTAAATAATGCAGCAGAGTCCTTAAATAATGCAACAAAGTCCTTAAAAAATGCAGCAGAATCCTTAAATAATGCAGCAAATTCCTTAAATAATGCAGCAGAGTCCTTAAATAATCCAGCCAAGTCTTTAAATAATGCAGCAGAGTACTTAAATAATGCAGCAGAGTCCTTAAATAATGCAGCAAAGTCCTTAAATAATGCAACAAAGTCCTTAAATAATGCAGAAGAGTCCTTAAATAATGCAGCAGAGTACTGAAATACCGCAGCAGGGTCCTTAAATAATGCAGCAGAGTCCTTAAATAATGCAACAAAGTCCTTAAATAATGCAGTAGATTACTAAAATACCGCAGCAGGGTCCTTAAATAATGCAGCAGAGTCCTTAAATAATGCAACAAAGTCCTTAAATAATGCAGCAGAGTCCTTAAATAATGCAACAAAGTCCTTAAATAATGCAGTAAAGTCCTTAAATAATGCAGCAGTCCTTAAATAATGCAACAAAGTCCTTAAATAATGCAGCAGAGTCCTTAAATAATACTGCAAAGTCCTTAAATAATGCAGCACAGTCCTTAAATAATCCAGCCAAGTCCTTAAATAATGCAGCAAATTCCTTAAATAATGCAGCAAAGTCTTTAAATAATGCAATAAAGTCCATAAATAATGCAGCAAAGTCCTTAAATAATGCAGCAGAGTACTGAAATACCGCAGCAGGGTCCTTAAATAATGCAGCAGAGTCCTTAAATAATGCAACAAAGTCCTTAAATAATGCAGTAGATTACTGAAATACCGCAGCAGGGTCCTTAAATAATGCAGCAGAGTCCTTAAATAATGCAACAAAGTCCTTAAATAATGCAGCAGAGTCCTTAAATAAAGCAGCAAATTCCTTAAATGATGCAGCAGAGTCCTTAAATAATGCAGCAAAGTCCTTAAATAATGCAGCAGAGTCCTTAAATAATGCAACAAAGTAATTAAATAATGCAGCAGAGTCCTTAAATAATGCAACAAAGTCCATAAATAATGCAGAAGAGTCCTTAAATAATCCAGACAAGTCCTTAAATAATGCAGCAGAGTCCTTAAATAATGCAGCAGAGTCCTTAAATAATGCAGCAGAGTCCTTAAATAATGCAACAAAGTAATTAAATAATGCAGCAGAGTCCTTAAATAATGCAACAAAGTCCATAAATAATGCAGAAGAGTCCTTAAATGATCCAGACAAGTCCTTAAATAATGCAGCAGAGTCCTTAAATAATGCAGCAGATTAATGAAATACCGCAGCAGGGTCCTTAAATAATGCAGCAGAGTCCTTAAATAATGCAGCAAAGTCCTTAAATAATGCAGCAGAGTCCTTAAGTACCGTATCAGAGTCCTTAAATAAAGCAGCAAAGTCCTTAAATAATGCAGCAGAGTCCTTAAATAATGCTGCAAAGTCCTTAAATAATGCAACAAAGTCCTTAAATAATACAGAAGAGTCCTTAAATAATGCAACAAAGTCCTTAAATAATGCAGCAGAGTCCTTAAATAATGCAACAAAGTACTTAAATAATGCAGCAGAGTCCTTAAGTACCGTAACAGAGTCCTTAAATAATGCAGCAAAGTCCTTAAATAATGCAGCAGATTACTGAAATACCACAGCAGGGTCCTTAAATAATGCAGCAGAATCCTTAAATAATGCAGCAAATTCCTTAAATAATGCAGCAGAGTCCTTAAATAATCCAGCCAAGTCTTTAAATAATGCAGCAGAGTACTTAAATAATGCAGCAGAGTCCTTAAATAATGCAGCAAAGTCCTTAAATAATGCAACAAAGTCCTTAAATAATGCAGAAGAGTCCTTAAATAATGCAGCAGAGTACTGAAATACCGCAGCAGGGTCCTTAAATAATGCAGCAGAGTCCTTAAATAATGCAACAAAGTCCTTAAATAATGCAGTAGATTACTAAAATACCGCAGCAGGGTCCTTAAATAATGCAGCAGAGTCCTTAAATAATGCAACAAAGTCCTTAAATAATGCAGCAGAGTCCTTAAATAATGCAACAAAGTCCTTAAATAATGCAGTAAAGTCCTTAAATAATGCAGCAGTCCTTAAATAATGCAACAAAGTCCTTAAATAATGCAGCAGAGTCCTTAAATAATACTGCAAAGTCCTTAAATAATGCTGCACAGTCCTTAAATAATCCAGCCAAGTCCTTAAATAATGCAGCAAATTCCTTAAATAATGCAGCAAAGTCTTTAAATAATGCAATAAAGTCCATAAATAATGCAGCAAAGTCCTTAAATAATGCAGCAGAGTACTGAAATACCGCAGCAGGGTCCTTAAATAATGCAGCAGAGTCCTTAAATAATGCAACAAAGTCCTTAATTAATGCAGTAGATTACTGAAATACCGCAGCAGGGTCCTTAAATAATGCAGCAGAGTCCTTAAATAATGCAACAAAGTCCTTAAATAATGCAGCAGAGTCCTTAAATAAAGCAGCAAATTCCTTAAATGATGCAGCAGAGTCCTTAAATAATGCAGCAAAGTCCTTAAATAATGCAGCAGAGTCCTTAAATAATGCAACAAAGTAATTAAATAATGCAGCAGAGTCCTTAAATAATGCAACAAAGTCCATAAATAATGCAGAAGAGTCCTTAAATAATCCAGACAAGTCCTTAAATAATGCAGCAGAGTCCTTAAATAATGCAGCAGAGTCCTTAAATAATGCAGCAGATTACTGAAATACCGCAGCAGGGTCCTTAAATAATGCAGCAGAGTCCTTAAATAATGCAACAAAGTCCTTAAATAATGCAGCAGAGTCCTTAAATAATGCAACAAAGTCCTTAAATAATGCAGCAGAGTCCTTAAATAATGCAACAAAGTCCTTAAATAATGCAGCAGAGTCCTTAAATAATGCAGCAAAGTCCTTAAATAATGCAGAAGAGTCCTTAAATAATGCAATAAAGTCCTTAAATAATGCAGCAAAGTCCTTGAATAATCCAGCCAAGTCCTTAAATAATGCAGCAGAGTCCTTAAATAATGCAGCAAATTCCTTAAATGATGCAGCAGAGTCCTTAAATAATGCAGCAAAGTCCTTAAATAATGCAGCAGAGTCCTTAAATAATGCAACAAAGTAATTAAATAATGCAGCATAGTCCTTAAATAATGCAACAAAGTCCATAAATAATGCAGAAGAGTCCTTAAATAATCCAGACAAGTCCTTAAATAATGCAGCAGAGTCCTTAAATAATGCAGCAGAGTCCTTAAATAATGCAGCAGATTACTGAAATACCGCAGCAGGGTCCTTAAATAATGCAGCAGAGTCCTTAAATAATGCAACAAAGTCCTTAAATAATGCAGCAGAATCCTTAAATGATGCAGCAAATTCCTTAAATAGTGCAGCAGAGTCCTTAGATAATCCAGCCAAGTCTTTAAATAATGCAGCAGAGTCCTTAAATAATGCAGCAAAGTCCTTAAATAATGCAACAAAGTCCTTAAATAATGCAGCAGAGTCCTTAAATAATGCAACAAAGTCCTTAAATAATGCAACAAAGTCCTTAAATAATGCAGCAGAGTCCTTAAATAATGCAACAAAGTCCTTAAATAATGCAGCAGAGTCCTTAAATAATGCAGCAAAGTCCTTAAATAATGCAGCACAGTCCTTAAATAATCCAGCCAAGTCCTTAAATAATGCAGCAAATTTCTTAAATAATGCAGCAAAGTCTTTAAATAATGCAATAAAGTCCATAAATAATGCAGCAAAGTCTTTAAATAATGCAATAAAGTCCATAAATAATGCAGCAAAGTCCTTAAATAATGCAGCAGAGTACTGAAATACCGCAGCAGGGTCCTTAAATAATGCAGCAGAGTCCTTAAATAATGCAACAAAGTCCTTAAATAATGCAGTAGATTACTGAAATACCGCAGCAGGGTCCTTAAATAATGCAGCAGAGTCCTTAAATAATGCAACAAAGTCCTTAAATAATGCAGCAGAGTCCTTACATAATGCAACATAGTCCTTAAATAATGCAGCAAAGTCCTTAAATAATGCAGCAGAGTCCTTAAATAATGCAAGAAAGTCCTTAAATAATGCAGCAGAGTCCTTAAATAATGCAGCAAAGTCCTTAAATAATGCAGAAGAGTCCTTAAATAATGCAATAAAGTCCTTAAATAATGCAGCAAAGTCCTTAAATAATCCAGCCAAGTCCTTAAATAATGCAGCAGAGTCCTTAAATAATGCAGCAAAGTCCTTAAATGATGCAGCAGAGTCCTTAAATAATGCAGCAAAGTCCTTAAATAATCCAGCCAAGTCCTTAAATAATGCAGCAGAGTCCTTAAATAATGCAGCAAAGTCCTTAAATAATGCAGCAGAGTCCTTAAATAATGCAACAAAGTAATTAAATAATGCAGCAGAGTCCTTAAATAATGCAACAAAGTCCATAAATAATAAAGAAGAGTCCTTAAATGATCCAGACAAGTCCTTAAATAATGCAGCAGAGTCCTTAAATAATGCAGCAGATTAATGAAATACCGCAGCAGGGTCCTTAAATAATGCAGCAGAGTCCTTAAATAATGCAGCAAAGTCCTTAAATAATGCAGCAGAGTCCTTAAGTACCGTATCAGAGTCCTTAAATAAAGCAGCAAAGTCCTTAAATAATGCAACAGAGTCCTTAAATAATGCAGCAAAGTCATTAAATAATGCTGCAGAGTACTTAAATTCCGCAGCAAAGTCCTTAAATAATGCAGCAGAGTCCTTAAATAATGCTGCAAAGTCCTTAAATAATGCAACAAAGTCCTTAAATAATGCAGAAGAGTCCTTAAATAATGCAACAAAGTCCTTAAATAATGCAGCAGAGTCCTTAAATAATGCAACAAAGTACTTAAATAATGCAGCAGAGTCCTTAAGTACCGTAACAGAGTCCATAAATAATGCAGCAAAGTCCTTAAATAATGCAGCAGATTACTGAAATACCACAGCAGGGTCCTTAAATAATGCAGCAGAGTCCTTAAATAATGCAACAAAGTCCTTAAATAATGCAACAAAGTCCTTAAATAATGCAGCAGAGTCCTTAAATAATGCAACAAAGTCCTTAAAAAATGCAGCAGAATCCTTAAATAATGCAGCAAATTCCTTAAATAATGCAGCAGAGTCCTTAAATAATCCAGCCAAGTCTTTAAATAATGCAGCAGAGTACTTAAATAATGCAGCAGAGTCCTTAAATAATGCAGCAAAGTCCTTAAATAATGCAACAAAGTCCTTAAATAATGCAGAAGAGTCCTTAAATAATGCAGCAGAGTACTGAAATACCGCAGCAGGGTCCTTAAATAATGCAGCAGAGTCCTTAAATAATGCAACAAAGTCCTTAAATAATGCAGTAGATTACTAAAATACCGCAGCAGGGTCCTTAAATAATGCAGCAGAGTCCTTAAATAATGCAACAAAGTCCTTAAATAATGCAGCAGAGTCCTTAAATAATGCAACAAAGTCCTTAAATAATGCAGTAAAGTCCTTAAATAATGCAGCAGTCCTTAAATAATGCAACAAAGTCCTTAAATAATGCAGCAGAGTCCTTAAATAATACTGCAAAGTCCTTAAATAATGCAGCACAGTCCTTAAATAATCCAGCCAAGTCCTTAAATAATGCAGCAAATTCCTTAAATAATGCAGCAAAGTCTTTAAATAATGCAATAAAGTCCATAAATAATGCAGCAAAGTCCTTAAATAATGCAGCAGAGTACTGAAATACTGCAGCAGGGTCCTTAAATAATGCAGCAGAGTCCTTAAATAATGCAACAAAGTCCTTAAATAATGCAGTAGATTACTGAAATACCGCAGCAGGGTCCTTAAATAATGCAGCAGAGTCCTTAAATAATGCAACAAAGTCCTTAAATAATGCAGCAGAGTCCTTAAATAAAGCAGCAAATTCCTTAAATGATGCAGCAGAGTCCTTAAATAATGCAGCAAAGTCCTTAAATAATGCAGCAGAGTCCTTAAATAATGCAACAAAGTAATTAAATAATGCAGCAGAGTCCTTAAATAATGCAACAAAGTCCATAAATAATGCAGAAGAGTCCTTAAATAATCCAGACAAGTCCTTAAATAATGCAGCAGAGTCCTTAAATAATGCAGCAGAGTCCTTAAATAATGCAGCAGAGTCCTTAAATAATGCAACAAAGTAATTAAATAATGCAGCAGAGTCCTTAAATAATGCAACAAAGTCCATAAATAATGCAGAAGAGTCCTTAAATGATCCAGACAAGTCCTTAAATAATGCAGCAGAGTCCTTAAATAATGCAGCAGATTAATGAAATACCGCAGCAGGGTCCTTAAATAATGCAGCAGAGTCCTTAAATAATGCAGCAAAGTCCTTAAATAATGCAGCAGAGTCCTTAAGTACCGTATCAGAGTCCTTAAATAAAGCAGCAAAGTCCTTAAATAATGCAGCAGAGTCCTTAAATAATGCAGCAAAGTCATTAAATAATGCTGCAGAGTACTTAAATTCCGCAGCAAAGTCCTTAAATAATGCTGCAAAGTCCTTAAATAATGCAACAAAGTCCTTAAATAATGCAGAAGAGTCCTTAAATAATGCAACAAAGTCCTTAAATAATGCAGCAGAGTCCTTAAATAATGCAACAAAGTACTTAAATAATGCAGCAGAGTCCTTAAGTACCGTAACAGAGTCCTTAAATAATGCAGCAAAGTCCTTAAATAATGCAGCAGATTACTGAAATACCACAGCAGGGTCCTTAAATAATGCAGCAGAGTCCTTAAATAATGCAACAAAGTCCTTAAATAATGCAACAAAGTCCTTAAATAATGCAGCAGAGTCCTTAAATAATGCAACAAAGTCCTTAAAAAATGCAGCAGAATCCTTAAATAATGCAGCAAATTCCTTAAATAATGCAGCAGAGTCCTTAAATAATCCAGCCAAGTCTTTAAATAATGCAGCAGAGTACTTAAATAATGCAGCAGAGTCCTTAAATAATGCAGCAAAGTCCTTAAATAATGCAACAAAGTCCTTAAATAATGCAGAAGAGTCCTTAAATAATGCAGCAGAGTACTGAAATACCGCAGCAGGGTCCTTAAATAATGCAGCAGAGTCCTTAAATAATGCAACAAAGTCCTTAAATAATGCAGTAGATTACTAAAATACCGCAGCAGGGTCCTTAAATAATGCAGCAGAGTCCTTAAATAATGCAACAAAGTCCTTAAATAATGCAGCAGAGTCCTTAAATAATGCAACAAAGTCCTTAAATAATGCAGTAAAGTCCTTAAATAATGCAGCAGTCCTTAAATAATGCAACAAAGTCCTTAAATAATGCAGCAGAGTCCTTAAATAATACTGCAAAGTCCTTAAATAATGCAGCACAGTCCTTAAATAATCCAGCCAAGTCCTTAAATAATGCAGCAAATTCCTTAAATAATGCAGCAAAGTCTTTAAATAATGCAATAAAGTCCATAAATAATGCAGCAAAGTCCTTAAATAATGCAGCAGAGTACTGAAATACCGCAGCAGGGTCCTTAAATAATGCAGCAGAGTCCTTAAATAATGCAACAAAGTCCTTAAATAATGCAGTAGATTCCTTAAATAATGCAGCAAAGTCCTTAAATAATGCAGCAGAGTCCTTAAATAATGCAACAAAGTCCTTAAATAATGCAGCAGAGTCCTTAAATAAAGCAGCAAATTCCTTAAATGATGCAGCAGAGTCCTTAAATAATGCAGCAAAGTCCTTAAATAATGCAGCAGAGTCCTTAAATAATGCAACAAAGTAATTAAATAATGCAGCAGAGTCCTTAAATAATGCAACAAAGTCCATAAATAATGCAGAAGAGTCCTTAAATAATCCAGACAAGTCCTTAAATAATGCAGCAGAGTCCTTAAATAATGCAGCAGAGTCCTTAAATAATGCAGCAGAGTCCTTAAATAATGCAACAAAGTAATTAAATAATGCAGCAGAGTCCTTAAATAATGCAACAAAGTCCATAAATAATGCAGAAGAGTCCTTAAATGATCCAGACAAGTCCTTAAATAATGCAGCAGAGTCCTTAAATAATGCAGCAGATTAATGAAATACCGCAGCAGGGTCCTTAAATAATGCAGCAGAGTCCTTAAATAATGCAGCAAAGTCCTTAAATAATGCAGCAGAGTCCTTAAGTACCGTATCAGAGTCCTTAAATAAAGCAGCAAAGTCCTTAAATAATGCAGCAGAGTCCTTAAATAATGCAGCAAAGTCATTAAATAATGCTGCAGAGTACTTAAATTCCGCAGCAAAGTCCTTAAATAATGCAGCAGAGTCCTTAAATAATGCTGCAAAGTCCTTAAATAATGCAACAAAGTCCTTAAATAATGCAGAAGAGTCCTTAAATAATGCAACAAAGTCCTTAAATAATGCAGCAGAGTCCTTAAATAATGCAACAAAGTACTTAAATAATGCAGCAGAGTCCTTAAGTACCGTAACAGAGTCCTTAAATAATGCAGCAAAGTCCTTAAATAATGCAGCAGATTACTGAAATACCACAGCAGGGTCCTTAAATAATGCAGCAGAGTCCTTAAATAATGCAACAAAGTCCTTAAATAATGCAACAAAGTCCTTAAATAATGCAGCAGAGTCCTTAAATAATGCAACAAAGTCCTTAAAAAATGCAGCAGAATCCTTAAATAATGCAGCAAATTCCTTAAATAATGCAGCAGAGTCCTTAAATAATCCAGCCAAGTCTTTAAATAATGCAGCAGAGTACTTAAATAATGCAGCAGAGTCCTTAAATAATGCAGCAAAGTCCTTAAATAATGCAACAAAGTCCTTAAATAATGCAGAAGAGTCCTTAAATAATGCAGCAGAGTACTGAAATACCGCAGCAGGGTCCTTAAATAATGCAGCACAGTCCTTAAATAATGCAACAAAGTCCTTAAATAATGCAGTAGATTACTAAAATACCGCAGCAGGGTCCTTAAATAATGCAGCAGAGTCCTTAAATAATGCAACAAAGTCCTTAAATAATGCAGCAGAGTCCTTAAATAATGCAACAAAGTCCTTAAATAATGCAGTAAAGTCCTTAAATAATGCAGCAGTCCTTAAATAATGCAACAAAGTCCTTAAATAATGCAGCAGAGTCCTTAAATAATACTGCAAAGTCCTTAAATAATGCAGCACAGTCCTTAAATAATCCAGCCAAGTCCTTAAATAATGCAGCAAATTCCTTAAATAATGCAGCAAAGTCTTTAAATAATGCAATAAAGTCCATAAATAATGCAGCAAAGTCGTTAAATAATGCAGCAGAGTACTGAAATACCGCAGCAGGGTCCTTAAATAATGCAGCAGAGTCCTTAAATAATGCAACAAAGTCCTTAAATAATGCAGTAGATTACTGAAATACCGCAGCAGGGTCCTTAAATAATGCAGCAGAGTCCTTAAATAATGCAACAAAGTCCTTAAATAATGCAGCAGAGTCCTTAAATAAAGCAGCAAATTCCTTAAATGATGCAGCAGAGTCCTTAAATAATGCAGCAAAGTCCTTAAATAATGCAGCAGAGTCCTTAAATAATGCAACAAAGTAATTAAATAATGCAGCAGAGTCCTTAAATAATGCAACAAAGTCCATAAATAATGCAGAAGAGTCCTTAAATAATCCAGACAAGTCCTTAAATAATGCAGCAGAGTCCTTAAATAATGCAGCAGAGTCCTTAAATAATGCAGCAGATTACTGAAATACCGCAGCAGGGTCCTTAAATAATGCAGCAGAGTCCTTAAATAATGCAACAAAGTCCTTAAATAATGCAGCAGAGTCCTTAAATAATGCAACAAAGTCCTTAAATAATGCAGCAGAGTCCTTAAATAATGCAACAAAGTCCTTAAATAATGCAGCAGAGTCCTTAAATAATGCAGCAAAGTCCTTAAATAATGCAGAAGAGTCCTTAAATAATGCAATAAAGTCCTTAAATAATGCAGCAAAGTCCTTGAATAATCCAGCCAAGTCCTTAAATAATGCAGCAGAGTCCTTAAATAATGCAGCAAATTCCTTAAATGATGCAGCAAATTCCTTAAATGATGCAGCAGAGTCCTTAAATAATGCAGCAAAGTCCTTAAATAATGCAGCAGAGTCCTTAAATAATGCAACAAAGTAATTAAATAATGCAGCAGAGTCCTTAAATAATGCAACAAAGTCCATAAATAATGCAGAAGAGTCCTTAAATAATCCAGACAAGTCCTTAAATAATGCAGCAGAGTCCTTAAATAATGCAGCAGAGTCCTTAAATAATGCAGCAGATTACTGAAATACCGCAGCAGGGTCCTTAAATAATGCAGCAGAGTCCTTAAATAATGCAACAAAGTCCTTAAATAATGCAGCAGAATCCTTAAATGATGCAGCAAATTCCTTAAATAGTGCAGCAGAGTCCTTAGATAATCCAGCCAAGTCTTTAAATAATGCAGCAGAGTCCTTAAATAATGCAGCAAAGTCCTTAAATAATGCAACAAAGTCCTTAAATAATGCAGCAGAGTCCTTAAATAATGCAACAAAGTCCTTAAATAATGCAGCAAAGTCCTTAAATAATGCAGCAGAGTCCTTAAATAATGCAACAAAGTCCTTAAATAATGCAGCAGAGTCCTTAAATAATGCAGCAAAGTCCTTAAATAATGCAGCACAGTCCTTAAATAATCCAGCCAAGTCCTTAAATAATGCAGCAAATTTCTTAAATAATGCAGCAAAGTCTTTAAATAATGCAATAAAGTCCATAAATAATGCAGCAAAGTCTTTAAATAATGCAATAAAGTCCATAAATAATGCAGCAAAGTCCTTAAATAATGCAGCAGAGTACTGAAATACCGCAGCAGGGTCCTTAAATAATGCAGCAGAGTCCTTAAATAATGCAACAAAGTCCTTAAATAATGCAGTAGATTACTGAAATACCGCAGCAGGGTCCTTAAATAATGCAGCAGAGTCCTTAAATAATGCAACAAAGTCCTTAAATAATGCAGCAGAGTCCTTACATAATGCAACATAGTCCTTAAATAATGCAGCAAAGTCCTTAAATAATGCAGCAGAGTCCTTAAATAATGCAAGAAAGTCCTTAAATAATGCAGCAGAGTCCTTAAATAATGCAGCAAAGTCCTTATATAATGCAGAAGAGTCCTTAAATAATGCAATAAAGTCCTTAAATAATGCAGCAAAGTCCTTAAATAATCCAGCCAAGTCCTTAAATAATGCAGCAGAGTCCTTAAATAATGCAGCAAAGTCCTTAAATGATGCAGCAGAGTCCTTAAATAATGCAGCAAAGTCCTTAAATAATCCAGCCAAGTCCTTAAATAATGCAGCAGAGTCCTTAAATAATGCAGCAAAGTCCTTAAATAATGCAGCAGAGTCCTTAAATAATGCAACAAAGTAATTAAATAATGCAGCAGAGTCCTTAAATAATGCAACAAAGTCCATAAATAATGCAGAAGAGTCCTTAAATGATCCAGACAAGTCCTTAAATAATGCAGCAGAGTCCTTAAATAATGCAGCAGATTAATGAAATACCGCAGCAGGGTCCTTAAATAATGCAGCAGAGTCCTTAAATAATGCAGCAAAGTCCTTAAATAATGCAGCAGAGTCCTTAAGTACCGTATCAGAGTCCTTAAATAAAGCAGCAAAGTCCTTAAATAATGCAGCAGAGTCCTTAAATAATGCAGCAAAGTCATTAAATAATGCTGCAGAGTACTTAAATTCCGCAGCAAAGTCCTTAAATAATGCAGCAGAGTCCTTAAATAATGCTGCAAAGTCCTTAAATAATGCAACAAAGTCCTTAAATAATGCAGAAGAGTCCTTAAATAATGCAACAAAGTCCTTAAATAATGCAGCAGAGTCCTTAAATAATGCAACAAAGTACTTAAATAATGCAGCAGAGTCCTTAAGTACCGTAACAGAGTCCTTAAATAATGCAGCAAAGTCCTTAAATAATGCAGCAGATTACTGAAATACCACAGCAGGGTCCTTAAATAATGCAGCAGAGTCCTTAAATAATGCAACAAAGTCCTTAAATAATGCAACAAAGTCCTTAAATAATGCAGCAGAGTCCTTAAATAATGCAACAAAGTCCTTAAAAAATGCAGCAGAATCCTTAAATAATGCAGCAAATTCCTTAAATAATGCAGCAGAGTCCTTAAATAATCCAGCCAAGTCTTTAAATAATGCAGCAGAGTACTTAAATAATGCAGCAGAGTCCTTAAATAATGCAGCAAAGTCCTTAAATAATGCAACAAAGTCCTTAAATAATGCAGAAGAGTCCTTAAATAATGCAGCAGAGTACTGAAATACCGCAGCAGGGTCCTTAAATAATGCAGCAGAGTCCTTAAATAATGCAACAAAGTCCTTAAATAATGCAGCAGAGTCCTTAAATAATGCAGCAAAGTCCTTAAATAATGCAGCAGAGTCCTTAAATAATGCAACAAAGTAATTAAATAATGCAGCAGAGTCCTTAAATAATGCAACAAAGTCCATAAATAATGCAGAAGAGTCCTTAAATGATCCAGACAAGTCCTTAAATAATGCAGCAGAGTCCTTAAATAATGCAGCAGATTAATGAAATACCGCAGCAGGGTCCTTAAATAATGCAGCAGAGTCCTTAAATAATGCAGCAAAGTCCTTAAATAATGCAGCAGAGTCCTTAAGTACCGTATCAGAGTCCTTAAATAAAGCAGCAAAGTCCTTAAATAATGCAGCAGAGTCCTTAAATAATGCAGCAAAGTCATTAAATAATGCTGCAGAGTACTTAAATTCCGCAGCAAAGTCCTTAAATAATGCAGCAGAGTCCTTAAATAATGCTGCAAAGTCCTTAAATAATGCAACAAAGTCCTTAAATAATGCAGAAGAGTCCTTAAATAATGCAACAAAGTCCTTAAATAATGCAGCAGAGTCCTTAAATAATGCAACAAAGTACTTAAATAATGCAGCAGAGTCCTTAAGTACCGTAACAGAGTCCTTAAATAATGCAGCAAAGTCCTTAAATAATGCAGCAGATTACTGAAATACCACAGCAGGGTCCTTAAATAATGCAGCAGAGTCCTTAAATAATGCAACAAAGTCCTTAAATAATGCAACAAAGTCCTTAAATAATGCAGCAGAGTCCTTAAATAATGCAACAAAGTCCTTAAAAAATGCAGCAGAATCCTTAAATAATGCATCAAAGTCCTTAAATAATGCAGCAGAGTCCTTAAATACCGCAGCAGAGTCGTTAAATAATGCAGCAAAGTCCTTAAATAATACAACAAAGTCCTTAAATAATGCAGCAGAGTCATTAAATAATGCAGCAAAGTCCTTAAATAATGCAGCAGAGTCCTTAAATAATGCAGCAAATTCCTTAAATAATGCAGCAGAGTCATTAAATAATGCAATAAAGTCCTTAAATAATGCAACAGAGTCCTTAAATAATGCAGCAAAGTCCTTAAATAATGCAGCAGAGTCCTTAAATAATGCAAAAAAGTCCTTAAATAATGCAGCAGAGTCCTTAAATAATACAGCAAAGTCCTTAAATAATGCAGCAGAGTCCTTAAATAATGCAACAAAGTCCTTAAATAATGCAGTAGAGTCCTTAAATAATACAGCAAAGTCCTTAAATAATGCAGCAGAGTCCTAAAATAATGCAGCAAAGTCCTTAAATAATGCAGCAGAGTCCTTAAATACCGCAGCAGAGTCCTTAAATAATGCAGCAAAGTAATTAAATAATGCAGCAGAGTCCTTAAATAATGCAGCAAAGTCCTTAAATAATGCAGCAGAGTCCTTAAATACCAAAGCATAGTCCTTAAATAATGCGGCAGAGTCCTTAAATAATGCAACAAAGTCCTTAAATAATGCAGCAGAGTCCTTAAATAATGCAACAAAGTCCTTAAATAATGCAGCAAAGTCCTTAAATAAAGCAGCAAAGTCCTTACATAATGCAGCAGAGTCCTTAAACAATGCATCTGAGTCCCCAATTGCTTCAGCACAGTCATTAAACACTGCAGCAGAGTCCTTAAATAATGCAGTAAAGTCTTAAATAATGCAGCAGAGTCCTTAAATAACGCAGCAGTCCTTAAATAATGCAGCAAAGTCCTTAAATAATGCAGCAGAGTCCTTAAATACCGCAGCAGAGTCATTAAATAATGCAGCAGAGTCCTTATATAATACAGCAGAGACCTTAAATAATGCAGCTGAGTCCTCAAATGCTTCAGCAGAGTCATTAAATAATGCAGCAGAGTCCTTAAATAATGCAATAAAGTCCTTAAATAATGCAGCAGAGTCCTTAAATAATGCAGCAAAGTCCTTAAATAATGCAGCAGACTTCTAACATAATGCAACATAGTCCTTAAATAATGCAGCAGAGTCCTTATATAATGCAACAAAGTCATTAAATAAAGCAGCAGACTCCTTAAATAATGCAGCAAAGTCCTTAAATAATACAGCAGAGTCCTTAAGTACCACAGCATAGTCCTTAAATAATGCAGCAAAGTCCTTAAATAATGCAGCAGAGTCCTTAAATAATGCAACAAAGTCCTTAAATAATGCAGCAGAGTCCTTAAATACCGCAGCAGAGTCCTTAAATAATGCAGCAAAGTCCTTAAATAATACAACAAAGTCCTTAAATAATGCAGCAGAGTCATTAAATAATGCAGCAAAGTCCTTAAATAATGCAGCAGAGTCCTTAAATAATGCAGCAAATTCCTTAAATAATGCAGCAGAGTCATTAAATAATGCAATAAAGTCCTTAAAAATGCAACAGAGTCCTTAAATAATGCAGCAAAGTCCTTAAATAATGCAGCAGAGTCCTTAAATAATGCAAAAAAGTCCTTAAATAATGCAGCAGAGTCCTTAAATAATACAGCAAAGTCCTTAAATAATGCAGCAGAGTCCTTAAATAATGCAACAAAGTCCTTAAATAATGCAGTAGAGTCCTTAAATAATACAGCAAAGTCCTTAAATAATGCAGCAGAGTCCTAAAATAATGCAGCAAAGTCCTTAAATAATGCAGCAGAGTTCTTAAACACAGCAGCAGAGTCCTTAAATAATGCAGCAAGTAATTAAATAATGCAGCAAAGTCCTTAAGTAATGCAGCAAAGTCCTTAATTGATGCAGCAAAGTCCTTAAATAATGCAACAAATTCCTTAAATAATGCAGCAGCGTCCTTAAATAATGCAACAAATTCCTTAAATAATGCAGCAGAGTCCTTAAATACCACAGCAGAGTCCTTAAATAATGCAGCAAATTCCTTAAATAATGCAGCAGAGTCCTTAAATAATGCAGCTGAGTCCTCAAATGCTTCAGCAGAGTCGTTAAATAATGCAGCAAAGTCCTTAAATAATGCAGCAGACTCCTTACATAATGCAACAAAGTCCTTAAATAATGCAGCAGAGTACTTATATAATGCAACAAAGTTATTAAATAATGCAGCAAAGTCCTTAAATAATGCAGCAGAGTCCTTAAATAATGCAACAAATTCCTTAAATAATGCAGCAGAGTCCTTAAATAATGCATCAAAGTCCTTAAATAATGCAGCAGAGTTCTTAAATACCGCAGCAGAGTCCTTAAATAATGCAGCAAAGTAATTAAATAATGCAGCAGAGTCCATAAATAATGCAGCAAAGTCCTTAAATAATGCAGCAGAGTCCTTAAATACCAAAGCACAGTCCTTAAATAATGCAGCAAAGTCCTTAAATAATGCAGCAGAATCCTTAAATAATGCAACAAAGTCCTTAAATAATGCAGCAGAGTCCTTAAATAATGCAACAAAGTCCTTAAATAATGCAAAAGAGTCCTTAAATAAAGCAGCAAAGCCCTTACATAATGCAGCAGAGTCCTTAAATAATGCATCTGAGTCCCCAAATGCTTCAGCGGAGTCATTAAATACTGCAGCAGAGTCCTTAAATAATGCAACAAAGTCCTTAAATAATGCAGCAGCGTCCTTAAATAATGCAACAAATTCCTTAAATAATGCAGCAGAGTCCTTAAATACCACAGCAGAGTCCTTAAATAATGCAGCAGAGACCTTAAATAATGCAACAAAGTCCTTAAATAATGCAGCAGATTCCTTAAATTCTGCAGCAGCATCCTTAAATAATGCATCAAAGTCCTTAAATAATGCAGCAGAGTCCTTAAATAACGCAGCAGAGTCCTTAAATAATGCAGCAAATTCCTTAAATAATGCAGCAGAGTCCTTAAATAATGCAGCTGAGTCCTCAAATACTTCAGCAGAGTCCTTAAATAATGCAGAAGAGTCCTTAAATAATGTAGCAAAGTTCTTAAATAATGCAGCAGAGTCCTTAAATAACGCAGCAGAGTCGTTAAATAATGCAGCAAAGTCCTTAAATAATGCAGCTGAGTCCTCAAATGCTTCAGCAGGATCCTTAAATAATGCAGCAGAGACCTTTAATAATGCAGCTGAGTCCTCAAATGCTTCAGCAGAGTCATTAAATAATGCAGCAGGATCCTAAAATAATGCAATAAAGTCCTTAAATTATGCAGCAGAGTCCTTAAATAATGCAGCAGAGTCCTTACATAATGCAACAAAGTCCTTAAATAATGCAGCAGAGTCCTTAAATAATGCAACAAAGTTCTTAAATAATGCAGCAGAGTCCTTAAATAATGCAGCAAAGTCCTTAAGTACCATAGCAGAGTCCTTAAATAATGCAGCAGAGACCTTAAATAATGCAACAAAGTCCTTAAATAATGAAGCAGATTCCTTAAATTCTGCAGCAGTGTCCTTAAATAATGCATCAAAGTCCTTAAATAATGCAGCAGAGTCTTTAAATACCGCAGCAGAGTCCTTAAATAATGCAGCAAAGTAATTAAATAATGCAGCAGAGTCCTTAAATAATGCAGCAAAGTCCTTAAATAATGCAGCAGAATCCTTAAATACCAAAGCATAGTCCTTAAATAATGCGGCAGAGTCCTTAAATAATGCAACAAAGTCCTTAAATAATGCAGCAGAGTCCTTAAATAATGCAACAAAGTCCTTAAATAATGCAGCAAAGTCCTTAAATAAAGCAGCAAAGTCCTTACATAATGCAGCAGAGTCCTTAAACAATGCACCTGAGTCCCCAATTGCTTCAGCAGAGTCATTAAACACTGCAGCAGAGTCCTTAAATAATGCAGCAAAGTCTTAAATAATGCAGCAGAGTCCTTAAATAACGCAGCAGTCCTTAAATAATGCAGCAAAGTCCTTAAATAATGCAGCAGAGTCCTTAAATACCGCAGCAGAGTCATTAAATAATGCAGCAGAGTCCTTAAATAATACAGCAGAGACCTTAAATAATGCAGCTGAGTCCTCAAATGCTTCAGCAGAGTCATTAAATAATGCAGCAGAGTCCTTAAATAATGCAATAAAGTCCTTAAATAATGCAGCAGAGTCCTTAAATAATGCAGCAAAGTCCTTAAATAATGCAGCAGACTTCTAACATAATGCAACATAGTCCTTAAATAATGCAGCAGAGTCCTTATATAATGCAACAAAGTCATTAAATAATGCAGCAGAGTCCTTAAATAATGCAGCAAAGTCCTTAAATAATACAGCAGAGTACTTAAGTACCACAGCATAGTCCTTAAATAATGCAGCAAAGTCCTTAAATAATGCAGAAGAGTCCTTAAATAATGCAACAAAGTCCTTAAATAATGCAGCAGAGTCCTTAAATACCGCAGCAGAGTCCTTAAATAATGCAGCAAAGTCCTTAAATAATACAACAAAGTCATTAAATACTGCAGCAGAGTCCTTAAATAATGCAACAAAGTCCTTAAATAATGCAGCAGCGTCGTTAAATAATGCAACAAATTCCTTAAATAATGCAGCAGAGTCCTTAAATACCACAGCAGAGTCCTTAAATAATGCAGCAGAGACCTTAAATAATGCAACAAAGTCCTTAAATAATGCAGCAGATTCCTTAAATTCTGCAGCAGCATCCTTAAATAATGCATCAAAGTCCTTAAATAATGCAGCAGAGTCCTTAAATAACGCAGCAGAGTCCTTAAATAATGCAGCAAATTCCTTAAATAATGCAGCAGAGTCCTTAAATAATGCAGCTGAGTCCTCAAATACTTCAGCAGATTCATTAAATAATGCAGAAGAGTCCTTAAATAATGTAGCAAAGTTCTTAAATAATGCAGCAGAGTCCTTAAATAACGCAGCAGAGTCGTTAAATAATGCAGAAAAGTCCTTAAATAATGCAGCTGAGTCCTCAAATGCTTCAGCAGGATCCTTAAATAATGCAGCAGAGACCTTTAATAATGCAGCTGAGTCCTCAAATGCTTCAGCAGAGTCATTAAATAATGCAGCAGGATCCTAAAATAATGCAATAAAGTCCTTAAATTATGCAGCAGAGTCCTTAAATAATGCAGCAAAGTCCTTAAATAATGCAGCAGAGTCCTTACATAATGCAACAAAGTCCTTAAATAATGCAGCAGAGTCCTTAAATAATGCAACAAAGTTCTTAAATAATGCAGCAGAGACCTTAAATAATGCAACAAAGTCCTTAAATAATGAAGCAGATTCCTTAAATTCTGCAGCAGTGTCCTTAAATAATGCATCAAAGTCCTTAAATAATGCAGCAGAGTCCTTAAATACCGCAGCAGAGTCCTTAAATAATGCAGCAAAGTAATTAAATAATGCAGCAGAGTCCTTAAATAATGCAGCAAAGTCCTTAAATAATGCAGCAGAGTCCTTCAATACCTTATGCATATACCTTAAATAATTCGGCAGATTCCTTAAATAATGCAACAAAGTCCTTAAATAATGCAGCAGAGTCCTTAAATAATGCAACAAAGTCCTTAAATAATGCAGCAAAGTCCTTAAATAAAGCAGCAAAGTCCTTACATAATGCAGCAGAGTCCTTAAACAATGCATCTGAGTCCCCAATTGCTTCAGCAGAGTCATTAAACACTGCAGCAGAGTCCTTAAATAATGCAGCAAAGTCTTAAATAATGCAGCAGAGTCCTTAAATAACGCAGCAGTCCTTAAATAATGCAGCAAAGTCCTTAAATAATGCAGCAGAGTCCTTAAATACCGCAGCAGAGTCATTAAATAATGCAGCAGAGTCCTTAAATAATACAGCAGAGACCTTAAATAATGCAGCTGAGTCCTCAAATGCTTCAGCAGAGTCATTAAATAATGCAGC
This sequence comes from Phyllobates terribilis, assembly GCF_046119375.1. Taxonomy (NCBI): domain Eukaryota; kingdom Metazoa; phylum Chordata; class Amphibia; order Anura; family Dendrobatidae; genus Phyllobates; species Phyllobates terribilis. The sequence goes on from NW_027363048.1 coordinate 2,106,256, forward strand.
AGAGTCCTTAAATAATGCAATAAAGTCCTTAAATAATGCAGCAGAGTCCTTAAATAATGCAGCAAAGTCCTTAAATAATGCAGCAGACTTCTAACATAATGCAACATAGTCCTTAAATAATGCAGCAGAGTCCTTATATAATGCAACAAAGTCATTAAATAATGCAGCAGAGTCCTTAAATAATGCAGCAAAGTCCTTAAATAATACAGCAGAGTCCTTAAGTACCACAGCATAGTCCTTAAATAATGCAGCAAAGTCCTTAAATAATGCAGCAGAGTCCTTAAATAATGCAACAAAGTCCTTAAATAATGCAGCAGAGTCCTTAAATACCACAGCAGAGTCGTTAAATAATGCAGCAAAGTCCTTAAATAATACAGCAAAGTCCTTAAATAATGCAGCAGAGTCATTAAATAATGCAGCAAAGTCCTTAAATAATGCAGCAGAGTCCTTAAATAATGCAGCAAATTCCTTAAATAATGCAGCAGAGTCATTAAATAATGCAATAAAGTCCTTAAATAATGCAACAGAGTCCTTAAATAATGCAGCAAAGTCCTTAAATAATGCAGCAGAGTCCTTAAATAATGCAAAAAAGTCCTTAAATAATGCAGCAGAGTCCTTAAATAATACAGCAAAGTCCTTAAATAATGCCGCAGAGTCCTTAAATAATGCAACAAAGTCCTTAAATAATGCAGTAGAGTCCTTAAATAATACAGCAAAGTCCTTAAATAATGCAGCAGAGTCCTAAAATAATGCAGCAGAGTCCTTAAATAATGCAGCAAAGTCCTTAAATAATACAGCAGAGTCCTTAAGTACCACAGCATAGTCCTTAAATAATGCAGCAAAGTCCTTAAATAATGCAGAAGAGTCCTTAAATAATGCAACAAAGTCCTTAAATAATGCAGCAGAGTCCTTAAATACTGCAGCAGAGTCCTTAAATAATGCAGCAAAGTCCTTAAATAATACAACAAAGTCATTAAATACTGCAGCAGAGTCCTTAAATAATGCAACAAAGTCCTTAAATAATGCAGCAGCGTCCTTAAATAATGCAACAAATTCCTTAAATAATGCAGCAGAGTCATTAAATAATGCAATAAAGTCCTTAAAAATGCAACAGAGTCCTTAAATAATGCAGCAAAGTCCTTAAATAATGCAGCAGAGTCCTTAAATAATGCAAAAAAGTCCTTAAATAATGCAGCAGAGTCCTTAAATAATACAGCAAAGTCCTTAAATAATGCAGCAGAGTCCTTAAATAATGCAACAAAGTCCTTAAATAATGCAGTAGAGTCCTTAAATAATACAGCAAAGTCCTTAAATAATGCAGCAGAGTCCTAAAATAATGCAGCAAAGTCCTTAAATAATGCAGCAGAGTTCTTAAACACAGCAGCAGAGTCCTTAAATAATGCAGCAAGTAATTAAATAATGCAGCAAAGTCCTTAAGTAATGCAGCAAAGTCCTTAATTGATGCAGCAAAGTCCTTAAATAATGCAACAAATTCCTTAAATAATGCAGCAGCATCCTTAAATAATGCAACAAATTCCTTAAATAATGCAGCAGAGTCCTTAAATACCACAGCAGAGTCCTTAAATAATGCAGCAAATTCCTTAAATAATGCAGCAGAGTCCTTAAATAATGCAGCTGAGTCCTCAAATGCTTCAGCAGAGTCGTTAAATAATGCAGCAAAGTCCTTAAATAATGCAGCAGACTCCTTACATAATGCAACAAAGTCCTTAAATAATGCAGCAGAGTACTTATATAATGCAACAAAGTTATTAAATAATGCAGCAAAGTCCTTAAATAATGCAGCAGAGTCCTTAAATAATGCAACAAATTCCTTAAATAATGCAGCAGAGTCCTTAAATAATGCATCAAAGTCCTTAAATAATGCAGCAGAGTTCTTAAATACCGCAGCAGAGTCCTTAAATAATGCAGCAAAGTAATTAAATAATGCAGCAGAGTCCATAAATAATGCAGCAAAGTCCTTAAATAATGCAGCAGAGTCCTTAAATACCAAAGCACAGTCCTTAAATAATGCAGCAAAGTCCTTAAATAATGCAGCAGAATCCTTAAATAATGCAACAAAGTCCTTAAATAATGCAGCAGAGTCCTTAAATAATGCAACAAAGTCCTTAAATAATGCAAAAGAGTCCTTAAATAAAGCAGCAAAGCCCTTACATAATGCAGCAGAGTCCTTAAATAATGCATCTGAGTCCCCAAATGCTTCAGCGGAGTCAGTAAATACTGCAGCAGAGTCCTTAAATAATGCAACAAAGTCCTTAAATAATGCAGCAGCGTCCTTAAATAATGCAACAAATTCCTTAAATAATGCAGCAGAGTCCTTAAATACCACAGCAGAGTCCTTAAATAATGCAGCAGAGACCTTAAATAATGCAACAAAGTCCTTAAATAATGCAGCAGATTCCTTAAATTCTGCAGCAGCATCCTTAAATAATGCATCAAAGTCCTTAAATAATGCAGCAGAGTCCTTAAATAACGCAGCAGAGTCCTTAAATAATGCAGCAAATTCCTTAAATAATGCAGCAGAGTCCTTAAATAATGCAGCTGAGTCCTCAAATACTTCAGCAGAGTCCTTAAATAATGCAGAAGAGTCCTTAAATAATGTAGCAAAGTTCTTAAATAATGCAGCAGAGTCCTTAAATAACGCAGCAGAGTCGTTAAATAATGCAGCAAAGTCCTTAAATAATGCAGCTGAGTCCTCAAATGCTTCAGCAGGATCCTTAAATAATGCAGCAGAGACCTTTAATAATGCAGCTGAGTCCTCAAATGCTTCAGCAGAGTCATTAAATAATGCAGCAGGATCCTAAAATAATGCAATAAAGTCCTTAAATTATGCAGCAGAGTCCTTAAATAATGCAGCAGAGTCCTTACATAATGCAACAAAGTCCTTAAATAATGCAGCAGAGTCCTTAAATAATGCAACAAAGTTCTTAAATAATGCAGCAGAGTCCTTAAATAATGCAGCAAAGTCCTTAAGTACCATAGCAGAGTCCTTAAATAATGCAGCAGAGACCTTAAATAATGCAACAAAGTCCTTAAATAATGAAGCAGATTCCTTAAATTCTGCAGCAGTGTCCTTAAATAATGCATCAAAGTCCTTAAATAATGCAGCAGAGTCTTTAAATACCGCAGCAGAGTCCTTAAATAATGCAGCAAAGTAATTAAATAATGCAGCAGAGTCCTTAAATAATGCAGCAAAGTCCTTAAATAATGCAGCAGAATCCTTAAATACCAAAGCATAGTCCTTAAATAATGCGGCAGAGTCCTTAAATAATGCAACAAAGTCCTTAAATAATGCAGCAGAGTCCTTAAATAATGCAACAAAGTCCTTAAATAATGCAGCAAAGTCCTTAAATAAAGCAGCAAAGTCCTTACATAATGCAGCAGAGTCCTTAAACAATGCACCTGAGTCCCCAATTGCTTCAGCAGAGTCATTAAACACTGCAGCAGAGTCCTTAAATAATGCAGCAAAGTCTTAAATAATGCAGCAGAGTCCTTAAATAACGCAGCAGTCCTTAAATAATGCAGCAAAGTCCTTAAATAATGCAGCAGAGTCCTTAAATACCGCAGCAGAGTCATTAAATAATGCAGCAGAGTCCTTAAATAATACAGCAGAGACCTTAAATAATGCAGCTGAGTCCTCAAATGCTTCAGCAGAGTCATTAAATAATGCAGCAGAGTCCTTAAATAATGCAATAAAGTCCTTAAATAATGCAGCAGAGTCCTTAAATAATGCAGCAAAGTCCTTAAATAATGCAGCAGACTTCTAACATAATGCAACATAGTCCTTAAATAATGCAGCAGAGTCCTTATATAATGCAACAAAGTCATTAAATAATGCAGCAGAGTCCTTAAATAATGCAGCAAAGTCCTTAAATAATACAGCAGAGTACTTAAGTACCACAGCATAGTCCTTAAATAATGCAGCAAAGTCCTTAAATAATGCAGAAGAGTCCTTAAATAATGCAACAAAGTCCTTAAATAATGCAGCAGAGTCCTTAAATACCGCAGCAGAGTCCTTAAATAATGCAGCAAAGTCCTTAAATAATACAACAAAGTCATTAAATACTGCAGCAGAGTCCTTAAATAATGCAACAAAGTCCTTAAATAATGCAGCAGCGTCGTTAAATAATGCAACAAATTCCTTAAATAATGCAGCAGAGTCCTTAAATACCACAGCAGAGTCCTTAAATAATGCAGCAGAGACCTTAAATAATGCAACAAAGTCCTTAAATAATGCAGCAGATTCCTTAAATTCTGCAGCAGCATCCTTAAATAATGCATCAAAGTCCTTAAATAATGCAGCAGAGTCCTTAAATAACGCAGCAGAGTCCTTAAATAATGCAGCAAATTCCTTAAATAATGCAGCAGAGTCCTTAAATAATGCAGCTGAGTCCTCAAATACTTCAGCAGATTCATTAAATAATGCAGAAGAGTCCTTAAATAATGTAGCAAAGTTCTTAAATAATGCAGCAGAGTCCTTAAATAACGCAGCAGAGTCGTTAAATAATGCAGAAAAGTCCTTAAATAATGCAGCTGAGTCCTCAAATGCTTCAGCAGGATCCTTAAATAATGCAGCAGAGACCTTTAATAATGCAGCTGAGTCCTCAAATGCTTCAGCAGAGTCATTAAATAATGCAGCAGGATCCTAAAATAATGCAATAAAGTCCTTAAATTATGCAGCAGAGTCCTTAAATAATGCAGCAAAGTCCTTAAATAATGCAGCAGAGTCCTTACATAATGCAACAAAGTCCTTAAATAATGCAGCAGAGTCCTTAAATAATGCAACAAAGTTCTTAAATAATGCAGCAGAGACCTTAAATAATGCAACAAAGTCCTTAAATAATGAAGCAGATTCCTTAAATTCTGCAGCAGTGTCCTTAAATAATGCATCAAAGTCCTTAAATAATGCAGCAGAGTCCTTAAATACCGCAGCAGAGTCCTTAAATAATGCAGCAAAGTAATTAAATAATGCAGCAGAGTCCTTAAATAATGCAGCAAAGTCCTTAAATAATGCAGCAGAGTCCTTAAATACCAAAGCATAGTCCTTAAATAATGCGGCAGAGTCCTTAAATAATGCAACAAAGTCCTTAAATAATGCAGCAGAGTCCTTAAATAATGCAACAAAGTCCTTAAATAATGCAGCAAAGTCCTTAAATAAAGCAGCAAAGTCCTTACATAATGCAGCAGAGTCCTTAAACAATGCATCTGAGTCCCCAATTGCTTCAGCAGAGTCATTAAACACTGCAGCAGAGTCCTTAAATAATGCAGCAAAGTCTTAAATAATGCAGCAGAGTCCTTAAATAACGCAGCAGTCCTTAAATAATGCAGCAAAGTCCTTAAATAATGCAGCAGAGTCCTTAAATACCGCAGCAGAGTCATTAAATAATGCAGCAGAGTCCTTAAATAATACAGCAGAGACCTTAAATAATGCAGCTGAGTCCTCAAATGCTTCAGCAGAGTCATTAAATAATGCAGCAGAGTCCTTAAATAATGCAATAAAGTCCTTAAATAATGCAGCAGAGTCCTTAAATAATGCAGCAAAGTCCTTAAATAATGCAGCAGACTTCTAACATAATGCAACATAGTCCTTAAATAATGCAGCAGAGTCCTTATATAATGCAACAAAGTCATTAAATAATGCAGCAGAGTCCTTAAATAATGCAGCAAAGTCCTTAAATAATACAGCAGAGTCCTTAAGTACCACAGCATAGTCCTTAAATAATGCAGCAAAGTCCTTAAATAATGCAGCAGAGTCCTTAAATAATGCAACAAAGTCCTTAAATAATGCAGCAGAGTCCTTAAATACCACAGCAGAGTCGTTAAATAATGCAGCAAAGTCCTTAAATAATACAGCAAAGTCCTTAAATAATGCAGCAGAGTCATTAAATAATGCAGCAAAGTCCTTAAATAATGCAGCAGAGTCCTTAAATAATGCAGCAAATTCCTTAAATAATGCAGCAGAGTCATTAAATAATGCAATAAAGTCCTTAAATAATGCAACAGAGTCCTTAAATAATGCAGCAAAGTCCTTAAATAATGCAGCAGAGTCCTTAAATAATGCAAAAAAGTCCTTAAATAATGCAGCAGAGTCCTTAAATAATACAGCAAAGTCCTTAAATAATGCCGCAGAGTCCTTAAATAATGCAACAAAGTCCTTAAATAATGCAGTAGAGTCCTTAAATAATACAGCAAAGTCCTTAAATAATGCAGCAGAGTCCTAAAATAATGCAGCAGAGTCCTTAAATAATGCAGCAAAGTCCTTAAATAATACAGCAGAGTCCTTAAGTACCACAGCATAGTCCTTAAATAATGCAGCAAAGTCCTTAAATAATGCAGAAGAGTCCTTAAATAATGCAACAAAGTCCTTAAATAATGCAGCAGAGTCCTTAAATACTGCAGCAGAGTCCTTAAATAATGCAGCAAAGTCCTTAAATAATACAACAAAGTCATTAAATACTGCAGCAGAGTCCTTAAATAATGCAACAAAGTCCTTAAATAATGCAGCAGCGTCCTTAAATAATGCAACAAATTCCTTAAATAATGCAGCAGAGTCCTTAAATACCACAGCAGAGTCCTTAAATAATGCAGCAGAGACCTTAAATAATGCAACAAAGTCCTTAAATAATGCAGCAGATTCCTTAAATTCTGCAGCAGCATCCTTAAATAATGCATCAAAGTCCTTAAATAATGCAGCAGAGTCCTTAAATAACGCAGCAGAGTCCTTAAATAATGCAGCAAATTCCTTAAATAATGCAGCAGAGTCCTTAAATAATGCAGCTGAGTCCTCAAATACTTCAGCAGAGTCATTAAATAATGCAGAAGAGTCCTTAAATAATGTAGCAAAGTTCTTAAATAATGCAGCAGAGTCCTTAAATAACGCAGCAGAGTCGTTAAATAATGCAGCAAAGTCCTTAAATAATGCAGCTGAGTCCTCAAATGCTTCAGCAGGATCCTTAAATAATGCAGCAGAGACCTTTAATAATGCAGCTGAGTCCTCAAATGCTTCAGCAGAGTCATTAAATAATGCAGCAGGATCCTAAAATAATGCAATAAAGTCCTTAAATTATGCAGCAGAGTCCTTAAATAATGCAGCAAAGTCCTTAAATAATGCAGCAGAGTCCTTACATAATGCAACAAAGTCCTTAAATAATGCAGCAGAGTCCTTAAATAATGCAACAAAGTTCTTAAATAATGCAGCAGAGTCCTTAAATAATGCAGCAAAGTCCTTAAGTACCATAGCAGAGTCCTTAAATAATGCAGCAGAGACCTTAAATAATGCAACAAAGTCCTTAAATAATGAAGCAGATTCCTTAAATTCTGCAGCAGTGTCCTTAAATAATGCATCAAAGTCCTTAAATAATGCAGCAGAGTCCTTAAATACCGCAGCAGAGTCCTTAAATAATGCAGCAAAGTAATTAAATAATGCAGCAGAGTCCTTAAATAATGCAGCAAAGTCCTTAAATAATGCAGCAGAGTCCTTAAATACCAAAGCATAGTCCTTAAATAATGCGGCAGAGTCCTTAAATAATGCAACAAAGTCCTTAAATAATGCAGCAGAGTCCTTAAATAATGCAACAAAGTCCTTAAATAATGCAGCAAAGTCCTTAAATAAAGCAGCAAAGTCCTTACATAATGCAGCAGAGTCCATAAACAATGCATCTGAGTCCCCAATTGCTTCAGCAGAGTCATTAAACACTGCAGCAGAGTCCTTAAATAACGCAGCAGTCCTTAAATAATGCAGCAAAGTCCTTAAATAATGCAGCAGAGTCCTTAAATACCACAGCAGAGTCATTAAATAATGCAGCAGAGTCCTTAAATAATACAGCAGAGACCTTAAATAATGCAGCTGAGTCCTCAAATGCTTCAGCAGAGTCATTAAATAATGCAGCAGAGTCCTTAAATAATGCAATAAAGTCCTTAAATAATGCAGCAGAGTCCTTAAATAATGCAGCAAAGTCCTTAAATAATGCAGCAGACTTCTAACATAATGCAACATAGTCCTTAAATAATGCAGCAGAGTCCTTATATAATGCAACAAAGTCATTAAATAATGCAGCAGAGTCCTTAAATAATGCAGCAAAGTCCTTAAATAATACAGCAGAGTCCTTAAGTACCACAGCATAGTCCTTAAATAATGCAGCAAAGTCCTTAAATAATGCAGCAGAGTCCTTAAATAATGCAACAATGTCCTTAAATAATGCAGCAGAGTCCTTAAATACCGCAGCAGAGTCGTTAAATAATGCAGCAAAGTCCTTAAATAATACAACAAAGTCCTTAAATAATGCAGCAGAGTCATTAAATAATGCAGCAAAGTCCTTAAATAATGCAGCAGAGTCCTTAAATAATGCAGCAAATTCCTTAAATAATGCAGCAGAGTCATTAAATAATGCAATAAAGTCCTTAAATAATGCAACAGAGTCCTTAAATAATGCAGCAAAGTCCTTAAATAATGCAGCAGAGTCCTTAAATAATGCAAAAAAGTCCTTAAATAATGCAGCAGAGTCCTTAAATAATACAGCAAAGTCCTTAAATAATGCAGCAGAGTCCTTAAATAATGCAACAAAGTCCTTAAATAATGCAGTAGAGTCCTTAAATAATACAGCAAAGTCCTTAAATAATGCAGCAGAGTCCTAAAATAATGCAGCAAAGTCCTTAAATAATGCAGCAGAGTTCTTAAACACAGCAGCAGAGTCCTTAAATAATGCAGCAAGTAATTAAATAATGCAGCAGAGTCCTTAAGTAATGCAGCAAAGTCCTTAATTAATGCAGCAAAGTCCTTAAATAATGCAACAAATTCCTTAAATAATGCAGCAGCGTCCTTAAATAATGCAACAAATTTCTTAAATAATACAGCAGAGTCCTTAAATACCACAGCAGAGTCCTTAAATAATGCAGCAGAGACCTTAAATAATGCAACAAAGTCCTTAAATAATGCAGCAGATTCCTTAAATTCTGCAGCAGCGTCCTTAAATAATGCAACAAATTCCTTAAATAATGCAGCAGAGTCCTTAAATACCACAGCAGAGTCCTTAAATAATGCAGCAGAGACCTTAAATAATGCAGCAGAGTCCTTAAATAATGCAGCTGAGTCCTCAAACGCTTCAGCAGAGTCATTAAATAATGCAGCAAAGTCCTTAAATAATGCAGCAGAGTCCTTAAATAATGCAGCTGAGTCCTCAAATGCTTCAGCAGAGTCATTAAATAATGCAGAAGACTCCTTAAATAATGCAGGAAAGTCCTTAAATAAAGCAGCAGAGTCCTTACATAATGCAGCAGAGTCGTTAAATAATGCAGCGAAGTCCTTAAATAATGCAGCTGAGTCCTCAAATGCTTCAGCAGGATCCTTAAATAATGCAGCAGGATCCTTAAATAATGCAATAAAGTCCTTAAATTATGCAGCAGAGTCCTTAAATAATGCAGCAAAGTCCTTAAATGATGCAGCAGAGTCCTTACATAATGCAACAAACTCCTTAAATAATGCAGCAGAGTCCTTAAATAATGCAACAAAGTCCTTAAATAATGCAAAAGAGTCCTTAAATAAAGCAGCAAAGCCCTTACATAATGCAGCAGAGTCCTTAAATAATGCATCTGAGTGCCCAAATGCTTCAGCAGAGTCATTAAATACTGCAGCAGAGACCTTAAATAATGCAACAAAGTCCTTAAATAATGCAGCAGAGTCCTTAAATACCGCAGCAGAGTCCTTAAATAATGCAGCTGAGTCCTCAAATGCTTCAGCAGAGTCGTTAAATAATGCAGCAAAGTCCTTAAATAATGCAGCAGACTCCTTTCATAATGCAACAAAGTCCTTAAATAATGCAGCAGAGTACTTATAAAATGCAACAAAGTTATTAAATAATGCAGCAAAGTCCTTAAATAATGCAGCAGAGTCCTTAAATAATGCAACAAATTCCTTAAATAATGCAGCAGAGTCCTTAAATAATGCAGCAAAGTCCTTAAATCATGCAGCTGAGTCCTCAAATGCTTCAGCAGAGTCCTTAAATAATGCAGCAGAGACCTTAAATAATGCAGTTGAGTCCTCAAATGCTGCAGCAGATTCATTAAATAATGCAGCAAAGTCCTTAAATAATGCAGCAGACTCCTTACATAATGCAACAAAGTCCTTAAATAATGCAGCAGAGTCCTTAAATACCGCAGCAGAGTCCTTAAATAATGCAGCAAATTCCTTAAATAATGCAGCAGAGTCCTTAAATAATGCAGCTGAGTCCTCAAATGCTTCAGCAGAGTCGTTAAATAATGCAGCAAAGTCCTTAAATAATGCAGCAGACTCCTTACATAATGCAACAAAGTCCTTAAATAATGCAGCAGAGTACTTATATAATGCAACAAAGTTATTAAATAATGCAGCAAAGTCCTTAAATAATGCAGCAGAGTCCTTAAATAATGCAACAAATTCCTTAAATAATGCAGCAGAGTCCTTAAATAATGCATCAATGTCCTTAAATAATGCAGCAGAGTTCTTAAATACCGCAGCAGAGTCCTTAAATAATGCAGCAAAGTAATTAAATAATGCAGCAGAGTCCATAAATAATGCAGCAAAGTCCTTAAATAATGCAGCAGAGTCCTTAAATACCAAAGCACAGTCCTTAAATAATGCAGCAAAGTCCTTAAATAATGCAGCAGAATCCTTAAATAATGCAACAAAGTCCTTAAATAATGCAGCAGAGTCCTTAAATAATGCAACAAAGTCCTTAAATAATGCAAAAGAGTCCTTAAATAAAGCAGCAAAGCCCTTACATAATGCAGCAGAGTCCTTAAATAATGCATCTGAGTCCCCAAATGCTTCAGCGGAGTCATTAAATACTGCAGCAGAGTCCTTAAATAATGCAACAAAGTCCTTAAATAATGCAGCAGCGTCCTTAAATAATGCAACAAATTCCTTAAATAATGCAGCAGAGTCCTTAAATACCACAGCAGAGTCCTTAAATAATGCAGCAGAGACCTTAAATAATGCAACAAAGTCCTTAAATAATGCAGCAGATTCCTTAAATTCTGCAGCAGCATCCTTAAATAATGCATCAAAGTCCTTAAATAATGCAGCAGAGTCCTTAAATAACGCAGCAGAGTCCTTAAATAATGCAGCAAATTCCTTAAATAATGCAGCAGAGTCCTTAAATAATGCAGCTGAGTCCTCAAATACTTCAGCAGAGTCCTTAAATAATGCAGAAGAGTCCTTAAATAATGTAGCAAAGTTCTTAAATAATGCAGCAGAGTCCTTAAATAACGCAGCAGAGTCGTTAAATAATGCAGCAAAGTCCTTAAATAATGCAGCTGAGTCCTCAAATGCTTCAGCAGGATCCTTAAATAATGCAGCAGAGACCTTTAATAATGCAGCTGAGTCCTCAAATGCTTCAGCAGAGTCATTAAATAATGCAGCAGGATCCTAAAATAATGCAATAAAGTCCTTAAATTATGCAGCAGAGTCCTTAAATAATGCAGCAGAGTCCTTACATAATGCAACAAAGTCCTTAAATAATGCAGCAGAGTCCTTAAATAATGCAACAAAGTTCTTAAATAATGCAGCAGAGTCCTTAAATAATGCAGCAAAGTCCTTAAGTACCATAGCAGAGTCCTTAAATAATGAAGCAGAGACCTTAAATAATGCAACAAAGTCCTTAAATAATGAAGCAGATTCCTTAAATTCTGCAGCAGTGTCCTTAAATAATGCATCAAAGTCCTTAAATAATGCAGCAGAGTCTTTAAATACCGCAGCAGAGTCCTTAAATAATGCAGCAAAGTAATTAAATAATGCAGCAGAGTCCTTAAATAATGCAGCAAAGTCCTTAAATAATGCAGCAGAGTCCTTAAATACCAAAGCATAGTCCTTAAATAATGCGGCAGAGTCCTTAAATAATGCAACAAAGTCCTTAAATAATGCAGCAGAGTCCTTAAATAATGCAACAAAGTCCTTAAATAATGCAGCAAAGTCCTTAAATAAAGCAGCAAAGTCCTTACATAATGCAGCAGAGTCCTTAAACAATGCACCTGAGTCCCCAATTGCTTCAGCAGAGTCATTAAACACTGCAGCAGAGTCCTTAAATAATGCAGCAAAGTCTTAAATAATGCAGCAGAGTCCTTAAATAACGCAGCAGTCCTTAAATAATGCAGCAAAGTCCTTAAATAATGCAGCAGAGTCCTTAAATACCGCAGCAGAGTCATTAAATAATGCAGCAGAGTCCTTAAATAATACAGCAGAGACCTTAAATAATGCAGCTGAGTCCTCAAATGCTTCAGCAGAGTCATTAAATAATGCAGCAGAGTCCTTAAATAATGCAATAAAGTCCTTAAATAATGCAGCAGAGTCCTTAAATAATGCAGCAAAGTCCTTAAATAATGCAGCAGACTTCTAACATAATGCAACATAGTCCTTAAATAATGCAGCAGAGTCCTTATATAATGCAACAAAGTCATTAAATAATGCAGCAGAGTCCTTAAATAATGCAGCAAAGTCCTTAAATAATACAGCAGAGTACTTAAGTACCACAGCATAGTCCTTAAATAATGCAGCAAAGTCCTTAAATAATGCAGAAGAGTCCTTAAATAATGCAACAAAGTCCTTAAATAATGCAGCAGAGTCCTTAAATACCGCAGCAGAGTCCTTAAATAATGCAGCAAAGTCCTTAAATAATACAACAAAGTCATTAAATACTGCAGCAGAGTCGTTAAATAATGCAACAAAGTCCTTAAATAATGCAGCAGCGTCGTTAAATAATGCAACAAATTCCTTAAATAATGCAGCAGAGTCCTTAAATACCACAGCAGAGTCCTTAAATAATGCAGCAGAGACCTTAAATAATGCAACAAAGTCCTTAAATAATGCAGCAGATTCCTTAAATTCTGCAGCAGCATCCTTAAATAATGCATCAAAGTCCTTAAATAATGCAGCAGAGTCCTTAAATAACGCAGCAGAGTCCTTAAATAATGCAGCAAATTCCTTAAATAATGCAGCAGAGTCCTTAAATAATGCAGCTGAGTCCTCAAATACTTCAGCAGATTCATTAAATAATGCAGAAGAGTCCTTAAATAATGTAGCAAAGTTCTTAAATAATGCAGCAGAGTCCTTAAATAACGCAGCAGAGTCGTTAAATAATGCAGAAAAGTCCTTAAATAATGCAGCTGAGTCCTCAAATGCTTCAGCAGGATCCTTAAATAATGCAGCAGAGACCTTTAATAATGCAGCTGAGTCCTCAAATGCTTCAGCAGAGTCATTAAATAATGCAGCAGGATCCTAAAATAATGCAATAAAGTCCTTAAATTATGCAGCAGAGTCCTTAAATAATGCAGCAGAGTCCTTACATAATGCAACAAAGTCCTTAAATAATGCAGCAGAGTCCTTAAATAATGCAACAAAGTTCTTAAATAATGCAGCAGAGTCCTTAAATAATGCAGCAAAGTCCTTAAGTACCATAGCAGAGTCCTTAAATAATGAAGCAGAGACCTTAAATAATGCAACAAAGTCCTTAAATAATGAAGCAGATTCCTTAAATTCTGCAGCAGTGTCCTTAAATAATGCATCAAAGTCCTTAAATAATGCAGCAGAGTCTTTAAATACCGCAGCAGAGTCCTTAAATAATGCAGCAAAGTAATTAAATAATGCAGCAGAGTCCTTAAATAATGCAGCAAAGTCCTTAAATAATGCAGCAGAGTCCTTAAATACCAAAGCATAGTCCTTAAATAATGCGGCAGAGTCCTTAAATAATGCAACAAAGTCCTTAAATAATGCAGCAGAGTCCTTAAATAATGCAACAAAGTCCTTAAATAATGCAGCAAAGTCCTTAAATAAAGCAGCAAAGTCCTTACATAATGCAGCAGAGTCCTTAAACAATGCACCTGAGTCCCCAATTGCTTCAGCAGAGTCATTAAACACTGCAGCAGAGTCCTTAAATAATGCAGCAAAGTCTTAAATAATGCAGCAGAGTCCTTAAATAACGCAGCAGTCCTTAAATAATGCAGCAAAGTCCTTAAATAATGCAGCAGAGTCCTTAAATACCGCAGCAGAGTCATTAAATAATGCAGCAGAGTCCTTAAATAATACAGCAGAGACCTTAAATAATGCAGCTGAGTCCTCAAATGCTTCAGCAGAGTCATTAAATAATGCAGCAGAGTCCTTAAATAATGCAATAAAGTCCTTAAATAATGCAGCAGAGTCCTTAAATAATGCAGCAAAGTCCTTAAATAATGCAGCAGACTTCTAACATAATGCAACATAGTCCTTAAATAATGCAGCAGAGTCCTTATATAATGCAACAAAGTCATTAAATAATGCAGCAGAGTCCTTAAATAATGCAGCAAAGTCCTTAAATAATACAGCAGAGTACTTAAGTACCACAGCATAGTCCTTAAATAATGCAGCAAAGTCCTTAAATAATGCAGAAGAGTCCTTAAATAATGCAACAAAGTCCTTAAATAATGCAGCAGAGTCCTTAAATACCGCAGCAGAGTCCTTAAATAATGCAGCAAAGTCCTTAAATAATACAACAAAGTCATTAAATACTGCAGCAGAGTCGTTAAATAATGCAACAAAGTCCTTAAATAATGCAGCAGCGTCGTTAAATAATGCAACAAATTCCTTAAATAATGCAGCAGAGTCCTTAAATACCACAGCAGAGTCCTTAAATAATGCAGCAGAGACCTTAAATAATGCAACAAAGTCCTTAAATAATGCAGCAGATTCCTTAAATTCTGCAGCAGCATCCTTAAATAATGCATCAAAGTCCTTAAATAATGCAGCAGAGTCCTTAAATAACGCAGCAGAGTCCTTAAATAATGCAGCAAATTCCTTAAATAATGCAGCAGAGTCCTTAAATAATGCAGCTGAGTCCTCAAATACTTCAGCAGATTCATTAAATAATGCAGAAGAGTCCTTAAATAATGTAGCAAAGTTCTTAAATAATGCAGCAGAGTCCTTAAATAACGCAGCAGAGTCGTTAAATAATGCAGAAAAGTCCTTAAATAATGCAGCTGAGTCCTCAAATGCTTCAGCAGGATCCTTAAATAATGCAGCAGAGACCTTTAATAATGCAGCTGAGTCCTCAAATGCTTCAGCAGAGTCATTAAATAATGCAGCAGGATCCTAAAATAATGCAATAAAGTCCTTAAATTATGCAGCAGAGTCCTTAAATAATGCAGCAAAGTCCTTAAATAATGCAGCAGAGTCCTTAAATACCACAGCAGAGTCCTTAAATAATGCAGCAGAGACCTTAAATAATGCAGCAGAGTCCTTAAATAATGCAGCTGAGTCCTCAAACGCTTCAGCAGAGTCATTAAATAATGCAGCAAAGTCCTTAAATAATGCAGCAGAGTCCTTAAATAATGCAGCTGAGTCCTCAAATGCTTCAGCAGAGTCATTAAATAATGCAGAAGACTCCTTAAATAATGCAGGAAAGTCCTTAAATAAAGCAGCAGAGTCCTTACATAATGCAGCAGAGTCGTTAAATAATGCAGCGAAGTCCTTAAATAATGCAGCTGAGTCCTCAAATGCTTCAGCAGGATCCTTAAATAATGCAGCAGGATCCTTAAATAATGCAATAAAGTCCTTAAATTATGCAGCAGAGTCCTTAAATAATGCAGCAAAGTCCTTAAATGATGCAGCAGAGTCCTTACATAATGCAACAAACTCCTTAAATAATGCAGCAGAGTCCTTAAATAATGCAACAAAGTCCTTAAATAATGCAAAAGAGTCCTTAAATAAAGCAGCAAAGCCCTTACATAATGCAGCAGAGTCCTTAAATAATGCATCTGAGTGCCCAAATGCTTCAGCAGAGTCATTAAATACTGCAGCAGAGACCTTAAATAATGCAACAAAGTCCTTAAATAATGCAGCAGAGTCCTTAAATACCGCAGCAGAGTCCTTAAATAATGCAGCTGAGTCCTCAAATGCTTCAGCAGAGTCGTTAAATAATGCAGCAAAGTCCTTAAATAATGCAGCAGACTCCTTTCATAATGCAACAAAGTCCTTAAATAATGCAGCAGAGTACTTATAAAATGCAACAAAGTTATTAAATAATGCAGCAAAGTCCTTAAATAATGCAGCAGAGTCCTTAAATAATGCAACAAATTCCTTAAATAATGCAGCAGAGTCCTTAAATAATGCAGCAAAGTCCTTAAATCATGCAGCTGAGTCCTCAAATGCTTCAGCAGAGTCCTTAAATAATGCAGCAGAGACCTTAAATAATGCAGTTGAGTCCTCAAATGCTGCAGCAGATTCATTAAATAATGCAGCAAAGTCCTTAAATAATGCAGCAGACTCCTTACATAATGCAACAAAGTCCTTAAATAATGCAGCAGAGTCCTTAAATACCGCAGCAGAGTCCTTAAATAATGCAGCAAATTCCTTAAATAATGCAGCAGAGTCCTTAAATAATGCAGCTGAGTCCTCAAATGCTTCAGCAGAGTCGTTAAATAATGCAGCAAAGTCCTTAAATAATGCAGCAGACTCCTTACATAATGCAACAAAGTCCTTAAATAATGCAGCAGAGTACTTATATAATGCAACAAAGTTATTAAATAATGCAGCAAAGTCCTTAAATAATGCAGCAGAGTCCTTAAATAATGCAACAAATTCCTTAAATAATGCAGCAGAGTCCTTAAATAATGCATCAATGTCCTTAAATAATGCAGCAGAGTTCTTAAATACCGCAGCAGAGTCCTTAAATAATGCAGCAAAGTAATTAAATAATGCAGCAGAGTCCATAAATAATGCAGCAAAGTCCTTAAATAATGCAGCAGAGTCCTTAAATACCAAAGCACAGTCCTTAAATAATGCAGCAAAGTCCTTAAATAATGCAGCAGAATCCTTAAATAATGCAACAAAGTCCTTAAATAATGCAGCAGAGTCCTTAAATAATGCAACAAAGTCCTTAAATAATGCAAAAGAGTCCTTAAATAAAGCAGCAAAGCCCTTACATAATGCAGCAGAGTCCTTAAATAATGCATCTGAGTCCCCAAATGCTTCAGCGGAGTCATTAAATACTGCAGCAGAGTCCTTAAATAATGCAACAAAGTCCTTAAATAATGCAGCAGCGTCCTTAAATAATGCAACAAATTCCTTAAATAATGCAGCAGAGTCCTTAAATACCACAGCAGAGTCCTTAAATAATGCAGCAGAGACCTTAAATAATGCAACAAAGTCCTTAAATAATGCAGCAGATTCCTTAAATTCTGCAGCAGCATCCTTAAATAATGCATCAAAGTCCTTAAATAATGCAGCAGAGTCCTTAAATAACGCAGCAGAGTCCTTAAATAATGCAGCAAATTCCTTAAATAATGCAGCAGAGTCCTTAAATAATGCAGCTGAGTCCTCAAATACTTCAGCAGAGTCCTTAAATAATGCAGAAGAGTCCTTAAATAATGTAGCAAAGTTCTTAAATAATGCAGCAGAGTCCTTAAATAACGCAGCAGAGTCGTTAAATAATGCAGCAAAGTCCTTAAATAATGCAGCTGAGTCCTCAAATGCTTCAGCAGGATCCTTAAATAATGCAGCAGAGACCTTTAATAATGCAGCTGAGTCCTCAAATGCTTCAGCAGAGTCATTAAATAATGCAGCAGGATCCTAAAATAATGCAATAAAGTCCTTAAATTATGCAGCAGAGTCCTTAAATAATGCAGCAGAGTCCTTACATAATGCAACAAAGTCCTTAAATAATGCAGCAGAGTCCTTAAATAATGCAACAAAGTTCTTAAATAATGCAGCAGAGTCCTTAAATAATGCAGCAAAGTCCTTAAGTACCATAGCAGAGTCCTTAAATAATGAAGCAGAGACCTTAAATAATGCAACAAAGTCCTTAAATAATGAAGCAGAGTCTTTAAATACCGCAGCAGAGTCCTTAAATAATGCAGCAAAGTAATTAAATAATGCAGCAGAGTCCTTAAATAATGCAGCAAAGTCCTTAAATAATGCAGCAGAGTCCTTAAATACCAAAGCATAGTCCTTAAATAATGCGGCAGAGTCCTTAAATAATGCAACAAAGTCCTTAAATAATGCAGCAGAGTCCTTAAATAATGCAACAAAGTCCTTAAATAATGCAGCAAAGTCCTTAAATAAAGCAGCAAAGTCCTTACATAATGCAGCAGAGTCCTTAAACAATGCACCTGAGTCCCCAATTGCTTCAGCAGAGTCATTAAACACTGCAGCAGAGTCCTTAAATAATGCAGCAAAGTCTTAAATAATGCAGCAGAGTCCTTAAATAACGCAGCAGTCCTTAAATAATGCAGCAAAGTCCTTAAATAATGCAGCAGAGTCCTTAAATACCGCAGCAGAGTCATTAAATAATGCAGCAGAGTCCTTAAATAATACAGCAGAGACCTTAAATAATGCAGCTGAGTCCTCAAATGCTTCAGCAGAGTCATTAAATAATGCAGCAGAGTCCTTAAATAATGCAATAAAGTCCTTAAATAATGCAGCAGAGTCCTTAAATAATGCAGCAAAGTCCTTAAATAATGCAGCAGACTTCTAACATAATGCAACATAGTCCTTAAATAATGCAGCAGAGTCCTTATATAATGCAACAAAGTCATTAAATAATGCAGCAGAGTCCTTAAATAATGCAGCAAAGTCCTTAAATAATACAGCAGAGTACTTAAGTACCACAGCATAGTCCTTAAATAATGCAGCAAAGTCCTTAAATAATGCAGAAGAGTCCTTAAATAATGCAACAAAGTCCTTAAATAATGCAGCAGAGTCCTTAAATACCGCAGCAGAGTCCTTAAATAATGCAGCAAAGTCCTTAAATAATACAACAAAGTCATTAAATACTGCAGCAGAGTCGTTAAATAATGCAACAAAGTCCTTAAATAATGCAGCAGCGTCGTTAAATAATGCAACAAATTCCTTAAATAATGCAGCAGAGTCCTTAAATACCACAGCAGAGTCCTTAAATAATGCAGCAGAGACCTTAAATAATGCAACAAAGTCCTTAAATAATGCAGCAGATTCCTTAAATTCTGCAGCAGCATCCTTAAATAATGCATCAAAGTCCTTAAATAATGCAGCAGAGTCCTTAAATAACGCAGCAGAGTCCTTAAATAATGCAGCAAATTCCTTAAATAATGCAGCAGAGTCCTTAAATAATGCAGCTGAGTCCTCAAATACTTCAGCAGATTCATTAAATAATGCAGAAGAGTCCTTAAATAATGTAGCAAAGTTCTTAAATAATGCAGCAGAGTCCTTAAATAACGCAGCAGAGTCGTTAAATAATGCAGAAAAGTCCTTAAATAATGCAGCTGAGTCCTCAAATGCTTCAGCAGGATCCTTAAATAATGCAGCAGAGACCTTTAATAATGCAGCTGAGTCCTCAAATGCTTCAGCAGAGTCATTAAATAATGCAGCAGGATCCTAAAATAATGCAATAAAGTCCTTAAATTATGCAGCAGAGTCCTTAAATAATGCAGCAGAGTCCTTACATAATGCAACAAAGTCCTTAAATAATGCAGCAGAGTCCTTAAATAATGCAACAAAGTTCTTAAATAATGCAGCAGAGTCCTTAAATAATGCAGCAAAGTCCTTAAGTACCATAGCAGAGTCCTTAAATAATGAAGCAGAGACCTTAAATAATGCAACAAAGTCCTTAAATAATGAAGCAGATTCCTTAAATTCTGCAGCAGTGTCCTTAAATAATGCATCAAAGTCCTTAAATAATGCAGCAGAGTCTTTAAATACCGCAGCAGAGTCCTTAAATAATGCAGCAAAGTAATTAAATAATGCAGCAGAGTCCTTAAATAATGCAGCAAAGTCCTTAAATAATGCAGCAGAGTCCTTAAATACCAAAGCATAGTCCTTAAATAATGCGGCAGAGTCCTTAAATAATGCAACAAAGTCCTTAAATAATGCAGCAGAGTCCTTAAATAATGCAACAAAGTCCTTAAATAATGCAGCAAAGTCCTTAAATAAAGCAGCAAAGTCCTTACATAATGCAGCAGAGTCCTTAAACAATGCACCTGAGTCCCCAATTGCTTCAGCAGAGTCATTAAACACTGCAGCAGAGTCCTTAAATAATGCAGCAAAGTCTTAAATAATGCAGCAGAGTCCTTAAATAACGCAGCAGTCCTTAAATAATGCAGCAAAGTCCTTAAATAATGCAGCAGAGTCCTTAAATACCGCAGCAGAGTCATTAAATAATGCAGCAGAGTCCTTAAATAATACAGCAGAGACCTTAAATAATGCAGCTGAGTCCTCAAATGCTTCAGCAGAGTCATTAAATAATGCAGCAGAGTCCTTAAATAATGCAATAAAGTCCTTAAATAATGCAGCAGAGTCCTTAAATAATGCAGCAAAGTCCTTAAATAATGCAGCAGACTTCTAACATAATGCAACATAGTCCTTAAATAATGCAGCAGAGTCCTTATATAATGCAACAAAGTCATTAAATAATGCAGCAGAGTCCTTAAATAATGCAGCAAAGTCCTTAAATAATACAGCAGAGTACTTAAGTACCACAGCATAGTCCTTAAATAATGCAGCAAAGTCCTTAAATAATGCAGAAGAGTCCTTAAATAATGCAACAAAGTCCTTAAATAATGCAGCAGAGTCCTTAAATACCGCAGCAGAGTCCTTAAATAATGCAGCAAAGTCCTTAAATAATACAACAAAGTCATTAAATACTGCAGCAGAGTCGTTAAATAATGCAACAAAGTCCTTAAATAATGCAGCAGCGTCGTTAAATAATGCAACAAATTCCTTAAATAATGCAGCAGAGTCCTTAAATACCACAGCAGAGTCCTTAAATAATGCAGCAGAGACCTTAAATAATGCAACAAAGTCCTTAAATAATGCAGCAGATTCCTTAAATTCTGCAGCAGCATCCTTAAATAATGCATCAAAGTCCTTAAATAATGCAGCAGAGTCCTTAAATAACGCAGCAGAGTCCTTAAATAATGCAGCAAATTCCTTAAATAATGCAGCAGAGTCCTTAAATAATGCAGCTGAGTCCTCAAATACTTCAGCAGATTCATTAAATAATGCAGAAGAGTCCTTAAATAATGTAGCAAAGTTCTTAAATAATGCAGCAGAGTCCTTAAATAACGCAGCAGAGTCGTTAAATAATGCAGAAAAGTCCTTAAATAATGCAGCTGAGTCCTCAAATGCTTCAGCAGGATCCTTAAATAATGCAGCAGAGACCTTTAATAATGCAGCTGAGTCCTCAAATGCTTCAGCAGAGTCATTAAATAATGCAGCAGGATCCTAAAATAATGCAATAAAGTCCTTAAATTATGCAGCAGAGTCCTTAAATAATGCAGCAAAGTCCTTAAATAATGCAGCAGAGTCCTTAAATACCACAGCAGAGTCCTTAAATAATGCAGCAGAGACCTTAAATAATGCAGCAGAGTCCTTAAATAATGCAGCTGAGTCCTCAAACGCTTCAGCAGAGTCATTAAATAATGCAGCAAAGTCCTTAAATAATGCAGCAGAGTCCTTAAATAATGCAGCTGAGTCCTCAAATGCTTCAGCAGAGTCATTAAATAATGCAGAAGACTCCTTAAATAATGCAGGAAAGTCCTTAAATAAAGCAGCAGAGTCCTTACATAATGCAGCAGAGTCGTTAAATAATGCAGCGAAGTCCTTAAATAATGCAGCTGAGTCCTCAAATGCTTCAGCAGGATCCTTAAATAATGCAGCAGGATCCTTAAATAATGCAATAAAGTCCTTAAATTATGCAGCAGAGTCCTTAAATAATGCAGCAAAGTCCTTAAATGATGCAGCAGAGTCCTTACATAATGCAACAAACTCCTTAAATAATGCAGCAGAGTCCTTAAATAATGCAACAAAGTCCTTAAATAATGCAAAAGAGTCCTTAAATAAAGCAGCAAAGCCCTTACATAATGCAGCAGAGTCCTTAAATAATGCATCTGAGTGCCCAAATGCTTCAGCAGAGTCATTAAATACTGCAGCAGAGACCTTAAATAATGCAACAAAGTCCTTAAATAATGCAGCAGAGTCCTTAAATACCGCAGCAGAGTCCTTAAATAATGCAGCTGAGTCCTCAAATGCTTCAGCAGAGTCGTTAAATAATGCAGCAAAGTCCTTAAATAATGCAGCAGACTCCTTTCATAATGCAACAAAGTCCTTAAATAATGCAGCAGAGTACTTATAAAATGCAACAAAGTTATTAAATAATGCAGCAAAGTCCTTAAATAATGCAGCAGAGTCCTTAAATAATGCAACAAATTCCTTAAATAATGCAGCAGAGTCCTTAAATAATGCAGCAAAGTCCTTAAATCATGCAGCTGAGTCCTCAAATGCTTCAGCAGAGTCCTTAAATAATGCAGCAGAGACCTTAAATAATGCAGTTGAGTCCTCAAATGCTGCAGCAGATTCATTAAATAATGCAGCAAAGTCCTTAAATAATGCAGCAGACTCCTTACATAATGCAACAAAGTCCTTAAATAATGCAGCAGAGTCCTTAAATACCGCAGCAGAGTCCTTAAATAATGCAGCAAATTCCTTAAATAATGCAGCAGAGTCCTTAAATAATGCAGCTGAGTCCTCAAATGCTTCAGCAGAGTCGTTAAATAATGCAGCAAAGTCCTTAAATAATGCAGCAGACTCCTTACATAATGCAACAAAGTCCTTAAATAATGCAGCAGAGTACTTATATAATGCAACAAAGTTATTAAATAATGCAGCAAAGTCCTTAAATAATGCAGCAGAGTCCTTAAATAATGCAACAAATTCCTTAAATAATGCAGCAGAGTCCTTAAATAATGCATCAATGTCCTTAAATAATGCAGCAGAGTTCTTAAATACCGCAGCAGAGTCCTTAAATAATGCAGCAAAGTAATTAAATAATGCAGCAGAGTCCATAAATAATGCAGCAAAGTCCTTAAATAATGCAGCAGAGTCCTTAAATACCAAAGCACAGTCCTTAAATAATGCAGCAAAGTCCTTAAATAATGCAGCAGAATCCTTAAATAATGCAACAAAGTCCTTAAATAATGCAGCAGAGTCCTTAAATAATGCAACAAAGTCCTTAAATAATGCAGCAAAGTCCTTAAATAAAGCAGCAAAGTCCTTACATAATGCAGCAGAGTCCTTAAACAATGCATCTGAGTCCCCAATTGCTTCAGCAGAGTCATTAAACACTGCAGCAGAGTCCTTAAATAATGCAGCAAAGTCTTAAATAATGCAGCAGAGTCCTTAAATAACGCAGCAGTCCTTAAATAATGCAGCAAAGTCCTTAAATAATGCAGCAGAGTCCTTAAATACCGCAGCAGAGTCATTAAATAATGCAGCAGAGTCCTTAAATAATACAGCAGAGACCTTAAATAATGCAGCTGAGTCCTCAAATGCTTCAGCAGAGTCATTAAATAATGCAGCAGAGTCCTTAAATAATGCAATAAAGTCCTTAAATAATGCAGCAGAGTCCTTAAATAATGCAGCAAAGTCCTTAAATAATGCAGCAGACTTCTAACATAATGCAACATAGTCCTTAAATAATGCAGCAGAGTCCTTATATAATGCAACAAAGTCATTAAATAATGCAGCAGAGTCCTTAAATAATGCAGCAAAGTCCTTAAATAATACAGCAGAGTCCTTAAGTACCACAGCATAGTCCTTAAATAATGCAGCAAAGTCCTTAAATAATGCAGCAGAGTCCTTAAATAATGCAACAAAGTCCTTAAATAATGCAGCAGAGTCCTTAAATACCACAGCAGAGTCGTTAAATAATGCAGCAAAGTCCTTAAATAATACAGCAAAGTCCTTAAATAATGCAGCAGAGTCATTAAATAATGCAGCAAAGTCCTTAAATAATGCAGCAGAGTCCTTAAATAATGCAGCAAATTCCTTAAATAATGCAGCAGAGTCATTAAATAATGCAATAAAGTCCTTAAATAATGCAACAGAGTCCTTAAATAATGCAGCAAAGTCCTTAAATAATGCAGCAGAGTCCTTAAATAATGCAAAAAAGTCCTTAAATAATGCAGCAGAGTCCTTAAATAATACAGCAAAGTCCTTAAATAATGCCGCAGAGTCCTTAAATAATGCAACAAAGTCCTTAAATAATGCAGTAGAGTCCTTAAATAATACAGCAAAGTCCTTAAATAATGCAGCAGAGTCCTAAAATAATGCAGCAGAGTCCTTAAATAATGCAGCAAAGTCCTTAAATAATACAGCAGAGTCCTTAAGTACCACAGCATAGTCCTTAAATAATGCAGCAAAGTCCTTAAATAATGCAGAAGAGTCCTTAAATAATGCAACAAAGTCCTTAAATAATGCAGCAGAGTCCTTAAATACTGCAGCAGAGTCCTTAAATAATGCAGCAAAGTCCTTAAATAATACAACAAAGTCATTAAATACTGCAGCAGAGTCCTTAAATAATGCAACAAAGTCCTTAAATAATGCAGCAGCGTCCTTAAATAATGCAACAAATTCCTTAAATAATGCAGCAGAGTCATTAAATAATGCAATAAAGTCCTTAAAAATGCAACAGAGTCCTTAAATAATGCAGCAAAGTCCTTAAATAATGCAGCAGAGTCCTTAAATAATGCAAAAAAGTCCTTAAATAATGCAGCAGAGTCCTTAAATAATACAGCAAAGTCCTTAAATAATGCAGCAGAGTCCTTAAATAATGCAACAAAGTCCTTAAATAATGCAGTAGAGTCCTTAAATAATACAGCAAAGTCCTTAAATAATGCAGCAGAGTCCTAAAATAATGCAGCAAAGTCCTTAAATAATGCAGCAGAGTTCTTAAACACAGCAGCAGAGTCCTTAAATAATGCAGCAAGTAATTAAATAATGCAGCAAAGTCCTTAAGTAATGCAGCAAAGTCCTTAATTGATGCAGCAAAGTCCTTAAATAATGCAACAAATTCCTTAAATAATGCAGCAGCATCCTTAAATAATGCAACAAATTCCTTAAATAATGCAGCAGAGTCCTTAAATACCACAGCAGAGTCCTTAAATAATGCAGCAAATTCCTTAAATAATGCAGCAGAGTCCTTAAATAATGCAGCTGAGTCCTCAAATGCTTCAGCAGAGTCGTTAAATAATGCAGCAAAGTCCTTAAATAATGCAGCAGACTCCTTACATAATGCAACAAAGTCCTTAAATAATGCAGCAGAGTACTTATATAATGCAACAAAGTTATTAAATAATGCAGCAAAGTCCTTAAATAATGCAGCAGAGTCCTTAAATAATGCAACAAATTCCTTAAATAATGCAGCAGAGTCCTTAAATAATGCATCAAAGTCCTTAAATAATGCAGCAGAGTTCTTAAATACCGCAGCAGAGTCCTTAAATAATGCAGCAAAGTAATTAAATAATGCAGCAGAGTCCATAAATAATGCAGCAAAGTCCTTAAATAATGCAGCAGAGTCCTTAAATACCAAAGCACAGTCCTTAAATAATGCAGCAAAGTCCTTAAATAATGCAGCAGAATCCTTAAATAATGCAACAAAGTCCTTAAATAATGCAGCAGAGTCCTTAAATAATGCAACAAAGTCCTTAAATAATGCAAAAGAGTCCTTAAATAAAGCAGCAAAGCCCTTACATAATGCAGCAGAGTCCTTAAATAATGCATCTGAGTCCCCAAATGCTTCAGCGGAGTCAGTAAATACTGCAGCAGAGTCCTTAAATAATGCAACAAAGTCCTTAAATAATGCAGCAGCGTCCTTAAATAATGCAACAAATTCCTTAAATAATGCAGCAGAGTCCTTAAATACCACAGCAGAGTCCTTAAATAATGCAGCAGAGACCTTAAATAATGCAACAAAGTCCTTAAATAATGCAGCAGATTCCTTAAATTCTGCAGCAGCATCCTTAAATAATGCATCAAAGTCCTTAAATAATGCAGCAGAGTCCTTAAATAACGCAGCAGAGTCCTTAAATAATGCAGCAAATTCCTTAAATAATGCAGCAGAGTCCTTAAATAATGCAGCTGAGTCCTCAAATACTTCAGCAGAGTCCTTAAATAATGCAGAAGAGTCCTTAAATAATGTAGCAAAGTTCTTAAATAATGCAGCAGAGTCCTTAAATAACGCAGCAGAGTCGTTAAATAATGCAGCAAAGTCCTTAAATAATGCAGCTGAGTCCTCAAATGCTTCAGCAGGATCCTTAAATAATGCAGCAGAGACCTTTAATAATGCAGCTGAGTCCTCAAATGCTTCAGCAGAGTCATTAAATAATGCAGCAGGATCCTAAAATAATGCAATAAAGTCCTTAAATTATGCAGCAGAGTCCTTAAATAATGCAGCAGAGTCCTTACATAATGCAACAAAGTCCTTAAATAATGCAGCAGAGTCCTTAAATAATGCAACAAAGTTCTTAAATAATGCAGCAGAGTCCTTAAATAATGCAGCAAAGTCCTTAAGTACCATAGCAGAGTCCTTAAATAATGCAGCAGAGACCTTAAATAATGCAACAAAGTCCTTAAATAATGAAGCAGATTCCTTAAATTCTGCAGCAGTGTCCTTAAATAATGCATCAAAGTCCTTAAATAATGCAGCAGAGTCTTTAAATACCGCAGCAGAGTCCTTAAATAATGCAGCAAAGTAATTAAATAATGCAGCAGAGTCCTTAAATAATGCAGCAAAGTCCTTAAATAATGCAGCAGAATCCTTAAATACCAAAGCATAGTCCTTAAATAATGCGGCAGAGTCCTTAAATAATGCAACAAAGTCCTTAAATAATGCAGCAGAGTCCTTAAATAATGCAACAAAGTCCTTAAATAATGCAGCAAAGTCCTTAAATAAAGCAGCAAAGTCCTTACATAATGCAGCAGAGTCCTTAAACAATGCACCTGAGTCCCCAATTGCTTCAGCAGAGTCATTAAACACTGCAGCAGAGTCCTTAAATAATGCAGCAAAGTCTTAAATAATGCAGCAGAGTCCTTAAATAACGCAGCAGTCCTTAAATAATGCAGCAAAGTCCTTAAATAATGCAGCAGAGTCCTTAAATACCGCAGCAGAGTCATTAAATAATGCAGCAGAGTCCTTAAATAATACAGCAGAGACCTTAAATAATGCAGCTGAGTCCTCAAATGCTTCAGCAGAGTCATTAAATAATGCAGCAGAGTCCTTAAATAATGCAATAAAGTCCTTAAATAATGCAGCAGAGTCCTTAAATAATGCAGCAAAGTCCTTAAATAATGCAGCAGACTTCTAACATAATGCAACATAGTCCTTAAATAATGCAGCAGAGTCCTTATATAATGCAACAAAGTCATTAAATAATGCAGCAGAGTCCTTAAATAATGCAGCAAAGTCCTTAAATAATACAGCAGAGTACTTAAGTACCACAGCATAGTCCTTAAATAATGCAGCAAAGTCCTTAAATAATGCAGAAGAGTCCTTAAATAATGCAACAAAGTCCTTAAATAATGCAGCAGAGTCCTTAAATACCGCAGCAGAGTCCTTAAATAATGCAGCAAAGTCCTTAAATAATACAACAAAGTCATTAAATACTGCAGCAGAGTCGTTAAATAATGCAACAAAGTCCTTAAATAATGCAGCAGCGTCGTTAAATAATGCAACAAATTCCTTAAATAATGCAGCAGAGTCCTTAAATACCACAGCAGAGTCCTTAAATAATGCAGCAGAGACCTTAAATAATGCAACAAAGTCCTTAAATAATGCAGCAGATTCCTTAAATTCTGCAGCAGCATCCTTAAATAATGCATCAAAGTCCTTAAATAATGCAGCAGAGTCCTTAAATAACGCAGCAGAGTCCTTAAATAATGCAGCAAATTCCTTAAATAATGCAGCAGAGTCCTTAAATAATGCAGCTGAGTCCTCAAATACTTCAGCAGATTCATTAAATAATGCAGAAGAGTCCTTAAATAATGTAGCAAAGTTCTTAAATAATGCAGCAGAGTCCTTAAATAACGCAGCAGAGTCGTTAAATAATGCAGAAAAGTCCTTAAATAATGCAGCTGAGTCCTCAAATGCTTCAGCAGGATCCTTAAATAATGCAGCAGAGACCTTTAATAATGCAGCTGAGTCCTCAAATGCTTCAGCAGAGTCATTAAATAATGCAGCAGGATCCTAAAATAATGCAATAAAGTCCTTAAATTATGCAGCAGAGTCCTTAAATAATGCAGCAAGGTCCTTAAATAATGCAGCAGAGTCCTTACATAATGCAACAAAGTCCTTAAATAATGCAGCAGAGTCCTTAAATAATGCAACAAAGTTCTTAAATAATGCAGCAGAGACCTTAAATAATGCAACAAAGTCCTTAAATAATGAAGCAGATTCCTTAAATTCTGCAGCAGTGTCCTTAAATAATGCATCAAAGTCCTTAAATAATGCAGCAGAGTCCTTAAATACCGCAGCAGAGTCCTTAAATAATGCAGCAAAGTAATTAAATAATGCAGCAGAGTCCTTAAATAATGCAGCAAAGTCCTTAAATAATGCAGCAGAGTCCTTAAATACCAAAGCATAGTCCTTAAATAATGCGGCAGAGTCCTTAAATAATGCAACAAAGTCCTTAAATAATGCAGCAGAGTCCTTAAATAATGCAACAAAGTCCTTAAATAATGCAGCAAAGTCCTTAAATAAAGCAGCAAAGTCCTTACATAATGCAGCAGAGTCCTTAAACAATGCATCTGAGTCCCCAATTGCTTCAGCAGAGTCATTAAACACTGCAGCAGAGTCCTTAAATAATGCAGCAAAGTCTTAAATAATGCAGCAGAGTCCTTAAATAACGCAGCAGTCCTTAAATAATGCAGCAAAGTCCTTAAATAATGCAGCAGAGTCCTTAAATACCGCAGCAGAGTCATTAAATAATGCAGCAGAGTCCTTAAATAATACAGCAGAGACCTTAAATAATGCAGCTGAGTCCTCAAATGCTTCAGCAGAGTCATTAAATAATGCAGCAGAGTCCTTAAATAATGCAATAAAGTCCTTAAATAATGCAGCAGAGTCCTTAAATAATGCAGCAAAGTCCTTAAATAATGCAGCAGACTTCTAACATAATGCAACATAGTCCTTAAATAATGCAGCAGAGTCCTTATATAATGCAACAAAGTCATTAAATAATGCAGCAGAGTCCTTAAATAATGCAGCAAAGTCCTTAAATAATACAGCAGAGTCCTTAAGTACCACAGCATAGTCCTTAAATAATGCAGCAAAGTCCTTAAATAATGCAGCAGAGTCCTTAAATAATGCAACAAAGTCCTTAAATAATGCAGCAGAGTCCTTAAATACCACAGCAGAGTCGTTAAATAATGCAGCAAAGTCCTTAAATAATACAGCAAAGTCCTTAAATAATGCAGCAGAGTCATTAAATAATGCAGCAAAGTCCTTAAATAATGCAGCAGAGTCCTTAAATAATGCAGCAAATTCCTTAAATAATGCAGCAGAGTCATTAAATAATGCAATAAAGTCCTTAAATAATGCAACAGAGTCCTTAAATAATGCAGCAAAGTCCTTAAATAATGCAGCAGAGTCCTTAAATAATGCAAAAAAGTCCTTAAATAATGCAGCAGAGTCCTTAAATAATACAGCAAAGTCCTTAAATAATGCCGCAGAGTCCTTAAATAATGCAACAAAGTCCTTAAATAATGCAGTAGAGTCCTTAAATAATACAGCAAAGTCCTTAAATAATGCAGCAGAGTCCTAAAATAATGCAGCAGAGTCCTTAAATAATGCAGCAAAGTCCTTAAATAATACAGCAGAGTCCTTAAGTACCACAGCATAGTCCTTAAATAATGCAGCAAAGTCCTTAAATAATGCAGAAGAGTCCTTAAATAATGCAACAAAGTCCTTAAATAATGCAGCAGAGTCCTTAAATACTGCAGCAGAGTCCTTAAATAATGCAGCAAAGTCCTTAAATAATACAACAAAGTCATTAAATACTGCAGCAGAGTCCTTAAATAATGCAACAAAGTCCTTAAATAATGCAGCAGCGTCCTTAAATAATGCAACAAATTCCTTAAATAATGCAGCAGAGTCATTAAATAATGCAATAAAGTCCTTAAAAATGCAACAGAGTCCTTAAATAATGCAGCAAAGTCCTTAAATAATGCAGCAGAGTCCTTAAATAATGCAAAAAAGTCCTTAAATAATGCAGCAGAGTCCTTAAATAATACAGCAAAGTCCTTAAATAATGCAGCAGAGTCCTTAAATAATGCAACAAAGTCCTTAAATAATGCAGTAGAGTCCTTAAATAATACAGCAAAGTCCTTAAATAATGCAGCAGAGTCCTAAAATAATGCAGCAAAGTCCTTAAATAATGCAGCAGAGTTCTTAAACACAGCAGCAGAGTCCTTAAATAATGCAGCAAGTAATTAAATAATGCAGCAAAGTCCTTAAGTAATGCAGCAAAGTCCTTAATTGATGCAGCAAAGTCCTTAAATAATGCAACAAATTCCTTAAATAATGCAGCAGCATCCTTAAATAATGCAACAAATTCCTTAAATAATGCAGCAGAGTCCTTAAATACCACAGCAGAGTCCTTAAATAATGCAGCAAATTCCTTAAATAATGCAGCAGAGTCCTTAAATAATGCAGCTGAGTCCTCAAATGCTTCAGCAGAGTCGTTAAATAATGCAGCAAAGTCCTTAAATAATGCAGCAGACTCCTTACATAATGCAACAAAGTCCTTAAATAATGCAGCAGAGTACTTATATAATGCAACAAAGTTATTAAATAATGCAGCAAAGTCCTTAAATAATGCAGCAGAGTCCTTAAATAATGCAACAAATTCCTTAAATAATGCAGCAGAGTCCTTAAATAATGCATCAAAGTCCTTAAATAATGCAGCAGAGTTCTTAAATACCGCAGCAGAGTCCTTAAATAATGCAGCAAAGTAATTAAATAATGCAGCAGAGTCCATAAATAATGCAGCAAAGTCCTTAAATAATGCAGCAGAGTCCTTAAATACCAAAGCACAGTCCTTAAATAATGCAGCAAAGTCCTTAAATAATGCAGCAGAATCCTTAAATAATGCAACAAAGTCCTTAAATAATGCAGCAGAGTCCTTAAATAATGCAACAAAGTCCTTAAATAATGCAAAAGAGTCCTTAAATAAAGCAGCAAAGCCCTTACATAATGCAGCAGAGTCCTTAAATAATGCATCTGAGTCCCCAAATGCTTCAGCGGAGTCAGTAAATACTGCAGCAGAGTCCTTAAATAATGCAACAAAGTCCTTAAATAATGCAGCAGCGTCCTTAAATAATGCAACAAATTCCTTAAATAATGCAGCAGAGTCCTTAAATACCACAGCAGAGTCCTTAAATAATGCAGCAGAGACCTTAAATAATGCAACAAAGTCCTTAAATAATGCAGCAGATTCCTTAAATTCTGCAGCAGCATCCTTAAATAATGCATCAAAGTCCTTAAATAATGCAGCAGAGTCCTTAAATAACGCAGCAGAGTCCTTAAATAATGCAGCAAATTCCTTAAATAATGCAGCAGAGTCCTTAAATAATGCAGCTGAGTCCTCAAATACTTCAGCAGAGTCCTTAAATAATGCAGAAGAGTCCTTAAATAATGTAGCAAAGTTCTTAAATAATGCAGCAGAGTCCTTAAATAACGCAGCAGAGTCGTTAAATAATGCAGCAAAGTCCTTAAATAATGCAGCTGAGTCCTCAAATGCTTCAGCAGGATCCTTAAATAATGCAGCAGAGACCTTTAATAATGCAGCTGAGTCCTCAAATGCTTCAGCAGAGTCATTAAATAATGCAGCAGGATCCTAAAATAATGCAATAAAGTCCTTAAATTATGCAGCAGAGTCCTTAAATAATGCAGCAGAGTCCTTACATAATGCAACAAAGTCCTTAAATAATGCAGCAGAGTCCTTAAATAATGCAACAAAGTTCTTAAATAATGCAGCAGAGTCCTTAAATAATGCAGCAAAGTCCTTAAGTACCATAGCAGAGTCCTTAAATAATGCAGCAGAGACCTTAAATAATGCAACAAAGTCCTTAAATAATGAAGCAGATTCCTTAAATTCTGCAGCAGTGTCCTTAAATAATGCATCAAAGTCCTTAAATAATGCAGCAGAGTCTTTAAATACCGCAGCAGAGTCCTTAAATAATGCAGCAAAGTAATTAAATAATGCAGCAGAGTCCTTAAATAATGCAGCAAAGTCCTTAAATAATGCAGCAGAATCCTTAAATACCAAAGCATAGTCCTTAAATAATGCGGCAGAGTCCTTAAATAATGCAACAAAGTCCTTAAATAATGCAGCAGAGTCCTTAAATAATGCAACAAAGTCCTTAAATAATGCAGCAAAGTCCTTAAATAAAGCAGCAAAGTCCTTACATAATGCAGCAGAGTCCTTAAACAATGCACCTGAGTCCCCAATTGCTTCAGCAGAGTCATTAAACACTGCAGCAGAGTCCTTAAATAATGCAGCAAAGTCTTAAATAATGCAGCAGAGTCCTTAAATAACGCAGCAGTCCTTAAATAATGCAGCAAAGTCCTTAAATAATGCAGCAGAGTCCTTAAATACCGCAGCAGAGTCATTAAATAATGCAGCAGAGTCCTTAAATAATACAGCAGAGACCTTAAATAATGCAGCTGAGTCCTCAAATGCTTCAGCAGAGTCATTAAATAATGCAGCAGAGTCCTTAAATAATGCAATAAAGTCCTTAAATAATGCAGCAGAGTCCTTAAATAATGCAGCAAAGTCCTTAAATAATGCAGCAGACTTCTAACATAATGCAACATAGTCCTTAAATAATGCAGCAGAGTCCTTATATAATGCAACAAAGTCATTAAATAATGCAGCAGAGTCCTTAAATAATGCAGCAAAGTCCTTAAATAATACAGCAGAGTACTTAAGTACCACAGCATAGTCCTTAAATAATGCAGCAAAGTCCTTAAATAATGCAGAAGAGTCCTTAAATAATGCAACAAAGTCCTTAAATAATGCAGCAGAGTCCTTAAATACCGCAGCAGAGTCCTTAAATAATGCAGCAAAGTCCTTAAATAATACAACAAAGTCATTAAATACTGCAGCAGAGTCCTTAAATAATGCAACAAAGTCCTTAAATAATGCAGCAGCGTCGTTAAATAATGCAACAAATTCCTTAAATAATGCAGCAGAGTCCTTAAATACCACAGCAGAGTCCTTAAATAATGCAGCAGAGACCTTAAATAATGCAACAAAGTCCTTAAATAATGCAGCAGATTCCTTAAATTCTGCAGCAGCATCCTTAAATAATGCATCAAAGTCCTTAAATAATGCAGCAGAGTCCTTAAATAACGCAGCAGAGTCCTTAAATAATGCAGCAAATTCCTTAAATAATGCAGCAGAGTCCTTAAATAATGCAGCTGAGTCCTCAAATACTTCAGCAGATTCATTAAATAATGCAGAAGAGTCCTTAAATAATGTAGCAAAGTTCTTAAATAATGCAGCAGAGTCCTTAAATAACGCAGCAGAGTCGTTAAATAATGCAGAAAAGTCCTTAAATAATGCAGCTGAGTCCTCAAATGCTTCAGCAGGATCCTTAAATAATGCAGCAGAGACCTTTAATAATGCAGCTGAGTCCTCAAATGCTTCAGCAGAGTCATTAAATAATGCAGCAGGATCCTAAAATAATGCAATAAAGTCCTTAAATTATGCAGCAGAGTCCTTAAATAATGCAGCAAAGTCCTTAAATAATGCAGCAGAGTCCTTACATAATGCAACAAAGTCCTTAAATAATGCAGCAGAGTCCTTAAATAATGCAACAAAGTTCTTAAATAATGCAGCAGAGACCTTAAATAATGCAACAAAGTCCTTAAATAATGAAGCAGATTCCTTAAATTCTGCAGCAGTGTCCTTAAATAATGCATCAAAGTCCTTAAATAATGCAGCAGAGTCCTTAAATACCGCAGCAGAGTCCTTAAATAATGCAGCAAAGTAATTAAATAATGCAGCAGAGTCCTTAAATAATGCAGCAAAGTCCTTAAATAATGCAGCAGAGTCCTTAAATACCAAAGCATAGTCCTTAAATAATGCGGCAGAGTCCTTAAATAATGCAACAAAGTCCTTAAATAATGCAGCAGAGTCCTTAAATAATGCAACAAAGTCCTTAAATAATGCAGCAAAGTCCTTAAATAAAGCAGCAAAGTCCTTACATAATGCAGCAGAGTCCTTAAACAATGCATCTGAGTCCCCAATTGCTTCAGCAGAGTCATTAAACACTGCAGCAGAGTCCTTAAATAATGCAGCAAAGTCTTAAATAATGCAGCAGAGTCCTTAAATAACGCAGCAGTCCTTAAATAATGCAGCAAAGTCCTTAAATAATGCAGCAGAGTCCTTAAATACCGCAGCAGAGTCATTAAATAATGCAGCAGAGTCCTTAAATAATACAGCAGAGACCTTAAATAATGCAGCTGAGTCCTCAAATGCTTCAGCAGAGTCATTAAATAATGCAGCAGAGTCCTTAAATAATGCAATAAAGTCCTTAAATAATGCAGCAGAGTCCTTAAATAATGCAGCAAAGTCCTTAAATAATGCAGCAGACTTCTAACATAATGCAACATAGTCCTTAAATAATGCAGCAGAGTCCTTATATAATGCAACAAAGTCATTAAATAATGCAGCAGAGTCCTTAAATAATGCAGCAAAGTCCTTAAATAATACAGCAGAGTCCTTAAGTACCACAGCATAGTCCTTAAATAATGCAGCAAAGTCCTTAAATAATGCAGCAGAGTCCTTAAATAATGCAACAAAGTCCTTAAATAATGCAGCAGAGTCCTTAAATACCACAGCAGAGTCGTTAAATAATGCAGCAAAGTCCTTAAATAATACAGCAAAGTCCTTAAATAATGCAGCAGAGTCATTAAATAATGCAGCAAAGTCCTTAAATAATGCAGCAGAGTCCTTAAATAATGCAGCAAATTCCTTAAATAATGCAGCAGAGTCATTAAATAATGCAATAAAGTCCTTAAATAATGCAACAGAGTCCTTAAATAATGCAGCAAAGTCCTTAAATAATGCAGCAGAGTCCTTAAATAATGCAAAAAAGTCCTTAAATAATGCAGCAGAGTCCTTAAATAATACAGCAAAGTCCTTAAATAATGCCGCAGAGTCCTTAAATAATGCAACAAAGTCCTTAAATAATGCAGTAGAGTCCTTAAATACTACAGCAAAGTCCTTAAATAATGCAGCAGAGTCCTAAAATAATGCAGCAGAGTCCTTAAATAATGCAGCAAAGTCCTTAAATAATACAGCAGAGTCCTTAAGTACCACAGCATAGTCCTTAAATAATGCAGCAAAGTCCTTAAATAATGCAGAAGAGTCCTTAAATAATGCAACAAAGTCCTTAAATAATGCAGCAGAGTCCTTAAATACTGCAGCAGAGTCCTTAAATAATGCAGCAAAGTCCTTAAATAATACAACAAAGTCATTAAATACTGCAGCAGAGTCCTTAAATAATGCAACAAAGTCCTTAAATAATGCAGCAGCGTCCTTAAATAATGCAACAAATTCCTTAAATAATGCAGCAGAGTCCTTAAATACCACAGCAGAGTCCTTAAATAATGCAGCAGAGACCTTAAATAATGCAACAAAGTCCTTAAATAATGCAGCAGATTCCTTAAATTCTGCAGCAGCATCCTTAAATAATGCATCAAAGTCCTTAAATAATGCAGCAGAGTCCTTAAATAACGCAGCAGAGTCCTTAAATAATGCAGCAAATTCCTTAAATAATGCAGCAGAGTCCTTAAATAATGCAGCTGAGTCCTCAAATACTTCAGCAGAGTCATTAAATAATGCAGAAGAGTCCTTAAATAATGTAGCAAAGTTCTTAAATAATGCAGCAGAGTCCTTAAATAACGCAGCAGAGTCGTTAAATAATGCAGCAAAGTCCTTAAATAATGCAGCTGAGTCCTCAAATGCTTCAGCAGGATCCTTAAATAATGCAGCAGAGACCTTTAATAATGCAGCTGAGTCCTCAAATGCTTCAGCAGAGTCATTAAATAATGCAGCAGGATCCTAAAATAATGCAATAAAGTCCTTAAATTATGCAGCAGAGTCCTTAAATAATGCAGCAAAGTCCTTAAATAATGCAGCAGAGTCCTTACATAATGCAACAAAGTCCTTAAATAATGCAGCAGAGTCCTTAAATAATGCAACAAAGTTCTTAAATAATGCAGCAGAGTCCTTAAATAATGCAGCAAAGTCCTTAAGTACCATAGCAGAGTCCTTAAATAATGCAGCAGAGACCTTAAATAATGCAACAAAGTCCTTAAATAATGAAGCAGATTCCTTAAATTCTGCAGCAGTGTCCTTAAATAATGCATCAAAGTCCTTAAATAATGCAGCAGAGTCCTTAAATACCGCAGCAGAGTCCTTAAATAATGCAGCAAAGTAATTAAATAATGCAGCAGAGTCCTTAAATAATGCAGCAAAGTCCTTAAATAATGCAGCAGAGTCCTTAAATACCAAAGCATAGTCCTTAAATAATGCGGCAGAGTCCTTAAATAATGCAACAAAGTCCTTAAATAATGCAGCAGAGTCCTTAAATAATGCAACAAAGTCCTTAAATAATGCAGCAAAGTCCTTAAATAAAGCAGCAAAGTCCTTACATAATGCAGCAGAGTCCATAAACAATGCATCTGAGTCCCCAATTGCTTCAGCAGAGTCATTAAACACTGCAGCAGAGTCCTTAAATAACGCAGCAGTCCTTAAATAATGCAGCAAAGTCCTTAAATAATGCAGCAGAGTCCTTAAATACCACAGCAGAGTCATTAAATAATGCAGCAGAGTCCTTAAATAATACAGCAGAGACCTTAAATAATGCAGCTGAGTCCTCAAATGCTTCAGCAGAGTCATTAAATAATGCAGCAGAGTCCTTAAATAATGCAATAAAGTCCTTAAATAATGCAGCAGAGTCCTTAAATAATGCAGCAAAGTCCTTAAATAATGCAGCAGACTTCTAACATAATGCAACATAGTCCTTAAATAATGCAGCAGAGTCCTTATATAATGCAACAAAGTCATTAAATAATGCAGCAGAGTCCTTAAATAATGCAGCAAAGTCCTTAAATAATACAGCAGAGTCCTTAAGTACCACAGCATAGTCCTTAAATAATGCAGCAAAGTCCTTAAATAATGCAGCAGAGTCCTTAAATAATGCAACAATGTCCTTAAATAATGCAGCAGAGTCCTTAAATACCGCAGCAGAGTCGTTAAATAATGCAGCAAAGTCCTTAAATAATACAACAAAGTCCTTAAATAATGCAGCAGAGTCATTAAATAATGCAGCAAAGTCCTTAAATAATGCAGCAGAGTCCTTAAATAATGCAGCAAATTCCTTAAATAATGCAGCAGAGTCATTAAATAATGCAATAAAGTCCTTAAATAATGCAACAGAGTCCTTAAATAATGCAGCAAAGTCCTTAAATAATGCAGCAGAGTCCTTAAATAATGCAAAAAAGTCCTTAAATAATGCAGCAGAGTCCTTAAATAATACAGCAAAGTCCTTAAATAATGCAGCAGAGTCCTTAAATAATGCAACAAAGTCCTTAAATAATGCAGTAGAGTCCTTAAATAATACAGCAAAGTCCTTAAATAATGCAGCAGAGTCCTAAAATAATGCAGCAAAGTCCTTAAATAATGCAGCAGAGTTCTTAAACACAGCAGCAGAGTCCTTAAATAATGCAGCAAGTAATTAAATAATGCAGCAGAGTCCTTAAGTAATGCAGCAAAGTCCTTAATTAATGCAGCAAAGTCCTTAAATAATGCAACAAATTCCTTAAATAATGCAGCAGCGTCCTTAAATAATGCAACAAATTTCTTAAATAATACAGCAGAGTCCTTAAATACCACAGCAGAGTCCTTAAATAATGCAGCAGAGACCTTAAATAATGCAACAAAGTCCTTAAATAATGCAGCAGATTCCTTAAATTCTGCAGCAGCGTCCTTAAATAATGCAACAAATTCCTTAAATAATGCAGCAGAGTCCTTAAATACCACAGCAGAGTCCTTAAATAATGCAGCAGAGACCTTAAATAATGCAGCAGAGTCCTTAAATAATGCAGCTGAGTCCTCAAACGCTTCAGCAGAGTCATTAAATAATGCAGCAAAGTCCTTAAATAATGCAGCAGAGTCCTTAAATAATGCAGCTGAGTCCTCAAATGCTTCAGCAGAGTCATTAAATAATGCAGAAGACTCCTTAAATAATGCAGGAAAGTCCTTAAATAAAGCAGCAGAGTCCTTACATAATGCAGCAGAGTCGTTAAATAATGCAGCGAAGTCCTTAAATAATGCAGCTGAGTCCTCAAATGCTTCAGCAGGATCCTTAAATAATGCAGCAGGATCCTTAAATAATGCAATAAAGTCCTTAAATTATGCAGCAGAGTCCTTAAATAATGCAGCAAAGTCCTTAAATGATGCAGCAGAGTCCTTACATAATGCAACAAACTCCTTAAATAATGCAGCAGAGTCCTTAAATAATGCAACAAAGTCCTTAAATAATGCAAAAGAGTCCTTAAATAAAGCAGCAAAGCCCTTACATAATGCAGCAGAGTCCTTAAATAATGCATCTGAGTGCCCAAATGCTTCAGCAGAGTCATTAAATACTGCAGCAGAGACCTTAAATAATGCAACAAAGTCCTTAAATAATGCAGCAGAGTCCTTAAATACCGCAGCAGAGTCCTTAAATAATGCAGCTGAGTCCTCAAATGCTTCAGCAGAGTCGTTAAATAATGCAGCAAAGTCCTTAAATAATGCAGCAGACTCCTTTCATAATGCAACAAAGTCCTTAAATAATGCAGCAGAGTACTTATAAAATGCAACAAAGTTATTAAATAATGCAGCAAAGTCCTTAAATAATGCAGCAGAGTCCTTAAATAATGCAACAAATTCCTTAAATAATGCAGCAGAGTCCTTAAATAATGCAGCAAAGTCCTTAAATCATGCAGCTGAGTCCTCAAATGCTTCAGCAGAGTCCTTAAATAATGCAGCAGAGACCTTAAATAATGCAGTTGAGTCCTCAAATGCTGCAGCAGATTCATTAAATAATGCAGCAAAGTCCTTAAATAATGCAGCAGACTCCTTACATAATGCAACAAAGTCCTTAAATAATGCAGCAGAGTCCTTAAATACCGCAGCAGAGTCCTTAAATAATGCAGCAAATTCCTTAAATAATGCAGCAGAGTCCTTAAATAATGCAGCTGAGTCCTCAAATGCTTCAGCAGAGTCGTTAAATAATGCAGCAAAGTCCTTAAATAATGCAGCAGACTCCTTACATAATGCAACAAAGTCCTTAAATAATGCAGCAGAGTACTTATATAATGCAACAAAGTTATTAAATAATGCAGCAAAGTCCTTAAATAATGCAGCAGAGTCCTTAAATAATGCAACAAATTCCTTAAATAATGCAGCAGAGTCCTTAAATAATGCATCAATGTCCTTAAATAATGCAGCAGAGTTCTTAAATACCGCAGCAGAGTCCTTAAATAATGCAGCAAAGTAATTAAATAATGCAGCAGAGTCCATAAATAATGCAGCAAAGTCCTTAAATAATGCAGCAGAGTCCTTAAATACCAAAGCACAGTCCTTAAATAATGCAGCAAAGTCCTTAAATAATGCAGCAGAATCCTTAAATAATGCAACAAAGTCCTTAAATAATGCAGCAGAGTCCTTAAATAATGCAACAAAGTCCTTAAATAATGCAAAAGAGTCCTTAAATAAAGCAGCAAAGCCCTTACATAATGCAGCAGAGTCCTTAAATAATGCATCTGAGTCCCCAAATGCTTCAGCGGAGTCATTAAATACTGCAGCAGAGTCCTTAAATAATGCAACAAAGTCCTTAAATAATGCAGCAGCGTCCTTAAATAATGCAACAAATTCCTTAAATAATGCAGCAGAGTCCTTAAATACCACAGCAGAGTCCTTAAATAATGCAGCAGAGACCTTAAATAATGCAACAAAGTCCTTAAATAATGCAGCAGATTCCTTAAATTCTGCAGCAGCATCCTTAAATAATGCATCAAAGTCCTTAAATAATGCAGCAGAGTCCTTAAATAACGCAGCAGAGTCCTTAAATAATGCAGCAAATTCCTTAAATAATGCAGCAGAGTCCTTAAATAATGCAGCTGAGTCCTCAAATACTTCAGCAGAGTCCTTAAATAATGCAGAAGAGTCCTTAAATAATGTAGCAAAGTTCTTAAATAATGCAGCAGAGTCCTTAAATAACGCAGCAGAGTCGTTAAATAATGCAGCAAAGTCCTTAAATAATGCAGCTGAGTCCTCAAATGCTTCAGCAGGATCCTTAAATAATGCAGCAGAGACCTTTAATAATGCAGCTGAGTCCTCAAATGCTTCAGCAGAGTCATTAAATAATGCAGCAGGATCCTAAAATAATGCAATAAAGTCCTTAAATTATGCAGCAGAGTCCTTAAATAATGCAGCAGAGTCCTTACATAATGCAACAAAGTCCTTAAATAATGCAGCAGAGTCCTTAAATAATGCAACAAAGTTCTTAAATAATGCAGCAGAGTCCTTAAATAATGCAGCAAAGTCCTTAAGTACCATAGCAGAGTCCTTAAATAATGAAGCAGAGACCTTAAATAATGCAACAAAGTCCTTAAATAATGAAGCAGATTCCTTAAATTCTGCAGCAGTGTCCTTAAATAATGCATCAAAGTCCTTAAATAATGCAGCAGAGTCTTTAAATACCGCAGCAGAGTCCTTAAATAATGCAGCAAAGTAATTAAATAATGCAGCAGAGTCCTTAAATAATGCAGCAAAGTCCTTAAATAATGCAGCAGAGTCCTTAAATACCAAAGCATAGTCCTTAAATAATGCGGCAGAGTCCTTAAATAATGCAACAAAGTCCTTAAATAATGCAGCAGAGTCCTTAAATAATGCAACAAAGTCCTTAAATAATGCAGCAAAGTCCTTAAATAAAGCAGCAAAGTCCTTACATAATGCAGCAGAGTCCTTAAACAATGCACCTGAGTCCCCAATTGCTTCAGCAGAGTCATTAAACACTGCAGCAGAGTCCTTAAATAATGCAGCAAAGTCTTAAATAATGCAGCAGAGTCCTTAAATAACGCAGCAGTCCTTAAATAATGCAGCAAAGTCCTTAAATAATGCAGCAGAGTCCTTAAATACCGCAGCAGAGTCATTAAATAATGCAGCAGAGTCCTTAAATAATACAGCAGAGACCTTAAATAATGCAGCTGAGTCCTCAAATGCTTCAGCAGAGTCATTAAATAATGCAGCAGAGTCCTTAAATAATGCAATAAAGTCCTTAAATAATGCAGCAGAGTCCTTAAATAATGCAGCAAAGTCCTTAAATAATGCAGCAGACTTCTAACATAATGCAACATAGTCCTTAAATAATGCAGCAGAGTCCTTATATAATGCAACAAAGTCATTAAATAATGCAGCAGAGTCCTTAAATAATGCAGCAAAGTCCTTAAATAATACAGCAGAGTACTTAAGTACCACAGCATAGTCCTTAAATAATGCAGCAAAGTCCTTAAATAATGCAGAAGAGTCCTTAAATAATGCAACAAAGTCCTTAAATAATGCAGCAGAGTCCTTAAATACCGCAGCAGAGTCCTTAAATAATGCAGCAAAGTCCTTAAATAATACAACAAAGTCATTAAATACTGCAGCAGAGTCGTTAAATAATGCAACAAAGTCCTTAAATAATGCAGCAGCGTCGTTAAATAATGCAACAAATTCCTTAAATAATGCAGCAGAGTCCTTAAATACCACAGCAGAGTCCTTAAATAATGCAGCAGAGACCTTAAATAATGCAACAAAGTCCTTAAATAATGCAGCAGATTCCTTAAATTCTGCAGCAGCATCCTTAAATAATGCATCAAAGTCCTTAAATAATGCAGCAGAGTCCTTAAATAACGCAGCAGAGTCCTTAAATAATGCAGCAAATTCCTTAAATAATGCAGCAGAGTCCTTAAATAATGCAGCTGAGTCCTCAAATACTTCAGCAGATTCATTAAATAATGCAGAAGAGTCCTTAAATAATGTAGCAAAGTTCTTAAATAATGCAGCAGAGTCCTTAAATAACGCAGCAGAGTCGTTAAATAATGCAGAAAAGTCCTTAAATAATGCAGCTGAGTCCTCAAATGCTTCAGCAGGATCCTTAAATAATGCAGCAGAGACCTTTAATAATGCAGCTGAGTCCTCAAATGCTTCAGCAGAGTCATTAAATAATGCAGCAGGATCCTAAAATAATGCAATAAAGTCCTTAAATTATGCAGCAGAGTCCTTAAATAATGCAGCAAAGTCCTTAAATAATGCAGCAGAGTCCTTACATAATGCAACAAAGTCCTTAAATAATGCAGCAGAGTCCTTAAATAATGCAACAAAGTTCTTAAATAATGCAGCAGAGACCTTAAATAATGCAACAAAGTCCTTAAATAATGAAGCAGATTCCTTAAATTCTGCAGCAGTGTCCTTAAATAATGCATCAAAGTCCTTAAATAATGCAGCAGAGTCCTTAAATACCGCAGCAGAGTCCTTAAATAATGCAGCAAAGTAATTAAATAATGCAGCAGAGTCCTTAAATAATGCAGCAAAGTCCTTAAATAATGCAGCAGAGTCCTTAAATACCAAAGCATAGTCCTTAAATAATGCGGCAGAGTCCTTAAATAATGCAACAAAGTCCTTAAATAATGCAGCAGAGTCCTTAAATAATGCAACAAAGTCCTTAAATAATGCAGCAAAGTCCTTAAATAAAGCAGCAAAGTCCTTACATAATGCAGCAGAGTCCTTAAACAATGCATCTGAGTCCCCAATTGCTTCAGCAGAGTCATTAAACACTGCAGCAGAGTCCTTAAATAATGCAGCAAAGTCTTAAATAATGCAGCAGAGTCCTTAAATAACGCAGCAGTCCTTAAATAATGCAGCAAAGTCCTTAAATAATGCAGCAGAGTCCTTAAATACCGCAGCAGAGTCATTAAATAATGCAGCAGAGTCCTTAAATAATACAGCAGAGACCTTAAATAATGCAGCTGAGTCCTCAAATGCTTCAGCAGAGTCATTAAATAATGCAGCAGAGTCCTTAAATAATGCAATAAAGTCCTTAAATAATGCAGCAGAGTCCTTAAATAATGCAGCAAAGTCCTTAAATAATGCAGCAGACTTCTAACATAATGCAACATAGTCCTTAAATAATGCAGCAGAGTCCTTATATAATGCAACAAAGTCATTAAATAATGCAGCAGAGTCCTTAAATAATGCAGCAAAGTCCTTAAATAATACAGCAGAGTCCTTAAGTACCACAGCATAGTCCTTAAATAATGCAGCAAAGTCCTTAAATAATGCAGCAGAGTCCTTAAATAATGCAACAAAGTCCTTAAATAATGCAGCAGAGTCCTTAAATACCACAGCAGAGTCGTTAAATAATGCAGCAAAGTCCTTAAATAATACAGCAAAGTCCTTAAATAATGCAGCAGAGTCATTAAATAATGCAGCAAAGTCCTTAAATAATGCAGCAGAGTCCTTAAATAATGCTGCAAATTCCTTAAATAATGCAGCAGAGTCATTAAATAATGCAATAAAGTCCTTAAATAATGCAACAGAGTCCTTAAATAATGCAGCAAAGTCCTTAAATAATGCAGCAGAGTCCTTAAATAATGCAAAAAAGTCCTTAAATAATGCAGCAGAGTCCTTAAATAATACAGCAAAGTCCTTAAATAATGCCGCAGAGTCCTTAAATAATGCAACAAAGTCCTTAAATAATGCAGTAGAGTCCTTAAATAATACAGCAAAGTCCTTAAATAATGCAGCAGAGTCCTAAAATAATGCAGCAGAGTCCTTAAATAATGCAGCAAAGTCCTTAAATAATACAGCAGAGTCCTTAAGTACCACAGCATAGTCCTTAAATAATGCAGCAAAGTCCTTAAATAATGCAGAAGAGTCCTTAAATAATGCAACAAAGTCCTTAAATAATGCAGCAGAGTCCTTAAATACTGCAGCAGAGTCCTTAAATAATGCAGCAAAGTCCTTAAATAATACAACAAAGTCATTAAATACTGCAGCAGAGTCCTTAAATAATGCAACAAAGTCCTTAAATAATGCAGCAGCGTCCTTAAATAATGCAACAAATTCCTTAAATAATGCAGCAGAGTCCTTAAATACCACAGCAGAGTCCTTAAATAATGCAGCAGAGACCTTAAATAATGCAACAAAGTCCTTAAATAATGCAGCAGATTCCTTAAATTCTGCAGCAGCATCCTTAAATAATACATCAAAGTCCTTAAATAATGCAGCAGAGTCCTTAAATAACGCAGCAGAGTCCTTAAATAATGCAGCAAATTCCTTAAATAATGCAGCAGAGTCCTTAAATAATGCAGCTGAGTCCTCAAATACTTCAGCAGAGTCATTAAATAATGCAGAAGAGTCCTTAAATAATGTAGCAAAGTTCTTAAATAATGCAGCAGAGTCCTTAAATAACGCAGCAGAGTCGTTAAATAATGCAGCAAAGTCCTTAAATAATGCAGCTGAGTCCT
Organism: Phyllobates terribilis; assembly: GCF_046119375.1. Lineage (NCBI taxonomy): Eukaryota > Metazoa > Chordata > Amphibia > Anura > Dendrobatidae > Phyllobates > Phyllobates terribilis. Next base: position 2,150,649 of record NW_027363048.1, read on the forward strand.
CAAATGCTTCAGCAGGATCCTTAAATAATGCAGCAGAGACCTTTAATAATGCAGCTGAGTCCTCAAATGCTTCAGCAGAGTCATTAAATAATGCAGCAGGATCCTAAAATAATGCAATAAAGTCCTTAAATTATGCAGCAGAGTCCTTAAATAATGCAGCAAAGTCCTTAAATAATGCAGCAGAGTCCTTACATAATGCAACAAAGTCCTTAAATAATGCAGCAGAGTCCTTAAATAATGCAACAAAGTTCTTAAATAATGCAGCAGAGTCCTTAAATAATGCAGCAAAGTCCTTAAGTACCATAGCAGAGTCCTTAAATAATGCAGCAGAGACCTTAAATAATGCAACAAAGTCCTTAAATAATGAAGCAGATTCCTTAAATTCTGCAGCAGTGTCCTTAAATAATGCATCAAAGTCCTTAAATAATGCAGCAGAGTCCTTAAATACCGCAGCAGAGTCCTTAAATAATGCAGCAAAGTAATTAAATAATGCAGCAGAGTCCTTAAATAATGCAGCAAAGTCCTTAAATAATGCAGCAGAGTCCTTAAATACCAAAGCATAGTCCTTAAATAATGCGGCAGAGTCCTTAAATAATGCAACAAAGTCCTTAAATAATGCAGCAGAGTCCTTAAATAATGCAACAAAGTCCTTAAATAATGCAGCAAAGTCCTTAAATAAAGCAGCAAAGTCCTTACATAATGCAGCAGAGTCCATAAACAATGCATCTGAGTCCCCAATTGCTTCAGCAGAGTCATTAAACACTGCAGCAGAGTCCTTAAATAACGCAGCAGTCCTTAAATAATGCAGCAAAGTCCTTAAATAATGCAGCAGAGTCCTTAAATACCACAGCAGAGTCATTAAATAATGCAGCAGAGTCCTTAAATAATACAGCAGAGACCTTAAATAATGCAGCTGAGTCCTCAAATGCTTCAGCAGAGTCATTAAATAATGCAGCAGAGTCCTTAAATAATGCAATAAAGTCCTTAAATAATGCAGCAGAGTCCTTAAATAATGCAGCAAAGGCCTTAAATAATGCAGCAGACTTCTAACATAATGCAACATAGTCCTTAAATAATGCAGCAGAGTCCTTATATAATGCAACAAAGTCATTAAATAATGCAGCAGAGTCCTTAAATAATGCAGCAAAGTCCTTAAATAATACAGCAGAGTCCTTAAGTACCACAGCATAGTCCTTAAATAATGCAGCAAAGTCCTTAAATAATGCAGCAGACTCCTTACATAATGCAACAAAGTCCTTAAATAATGCAGCAGAGTCCTTAAATACCGCAGCAGAGTCCTTAAATAATGCAGCAAATTCCTTAAATAATGCAGCAGAGTCCTTAAATAATGCAGCTGAGTCCTCAAATGCTTCAGCAGAGTCGTTAAATAATGCAGCAAAGTCCTTAAATAATGCAGCAGACTCCTTACATAATGCAACAAAGTCCTTAAATAATGCAGCAGAGTACTTATATAATGCAACAAAGTTATTAAATAATGCAGCAAAGTCCTTAAGTAATGCAGCAGAGTCCTTAAATAATGCAACAAATTCCTTAAATAATGCAGCAGAGTCCTTAAATATTGCATCAAAGTCCTTAAATAATGCAGCAGAGTCCTTAAATACCGCAGCAGAGTCCTTAAATAATGCAGCAAAGTAATTAAATAATGCAGCAGAGTCCTTAAATAATGCAGCAAAGTCCTTAAATAATGCAGCAGAGTCCTTAAATACCAAAGCATAGTCCTTAAATAATGCAGCAAAGTCCTTAAATAATGCAGCAGAATCCTTAAATAATGCAACAAAGTCCTTAAATAATGCAGCAGAGTCCTTAAATAATGCAACAAAGTCCTTAAATAATGCAAAAGAGTCCTTAAATAAAGCAGCAAAGCCCTTACATAATGCAGCAGAGTCCTTAAATAATGCAGCAAAGTAATTAAATAATGCAGCAGAGTCCTTAAATAATGCAGCAAAGTCCTTAAATAATGCAGCAGAGTCCTTAAATACCAAAGCATAGTCCTTAAATAATGCGGCAGAGTCCTTAAATAATGCAACAAAGTCCTTAAATAATGCAGCAGAGTCCTTAAATAATGCAACAAAGTCCTTAAATAATGCAGCAAAGTCCTTAAATAAAGCAGCAAAGTCCTTACATAATGCAGCAGAGTCCTTAAACAATGCACCTGAGTCCCCAATTGCTTCAGCAGAGTCATTAAACACTGCAGCAGAGTCCTTAAATAATGCAGCAAAGTCTTAAATAATGCAGCAGAGTCCTTAAATAACGCAGCAGTCCTTAAATAATGCAGCAAAGTCCTTAAATAATGCAGCAGAGTCCTTAAATACCGCAGCAGAGTCATTAAATAATGCAGCAGAGTCCTTAAATAATACAGCAGAGACCTTAAATAATGCAGCTGAGTCCTCAAATGCTTCAGCAGAGTCATTAAATAATGCAGCAGAGTCCTTAAATAATGCAATAAAGTCCTTAAATAATGCAGCAGAGTCCTTAAATAATGCAGCAAAGTCCTTAAATAATGCAGCAGACTTCTAACATAATGCAACATAGTCCTTAAATAATGCAGCAGAGTCCTTATATAATGCAACAAAGTCATTAAATAATGCAGCAGAGTCCTTAAATAATGCAGCAAAGTCCTTAAATAATACAGCAGAGTACTTAAGTACCACAGCATAGTCCTTAAATAATGCAGCAAAGTCCTTAAATAATGCAGAAGAGTCCTTAAATAATGCAACAAAGTCCTTAAATAATGCAGCAGAGTCCTTAAATACCGCAGCAGAGTCCTTAAATAATGCAGCAAAGTCCTTAAATAATACAACAAAGTCATTAAATACTGCAGCAGAGTCGTTAAATAATGCAACAAAGTCCTTAAATAATGCAGCAGCGTCGTTAAATAATGCAACAAATTCCTTAAATAATGCAGCAGAGTCCTTAAATACCACAGCAGAGTCCTTAAATAATGCAGCAGAGACCTTAAATAATGCAACAAAGTCCTTAAATAATGCAGCAGATTCCTTAAATTCTGCAGCAGCATCCTTAAATAATGCATCAAAGTCCTTAAATAATGCAGCAGAGTCCTTAAATAACGCAGCAGAGTCCTTAAATAATGCAGCAAATTCCTTAAATAATGCAGCAGAGTCCTTAAATAATGCAGCTGAGTCCTCAAATACTTCAGCAGATTCATTAAATAATGCAGAAGAGTCCTTAAATAATGTAGCAAAGTTCTTAAATAATGCAGCAGAGTCCTTAAATAACGCAGCAGAGTCGTTAAATAATGCAGAAAAGTCCTTAAATAATGCAGCTGAGTCCTCAAATGCTTCAGCAGGATCCTTAAATAATGCAGCAGAGACCTTTAATAATGCAGCTGAGTCCTCAAATGCTTCAGCAGAGTCATTAAATAATGCAGCAGGATCCTAAAATAATGCAATAAAGTCCTTAAATTATGCAGCAGAGTCCTTAAATAATGCAGCAAAGTCCTTAAATAATGCAGCAGAGTCCTTACATAATGCAACAAAGTCCTTAAATAATGCAGCAGAGTCCTTAAATAATGCAACAAAGTTCTTAAATAATGCAGCAGAGACCTTAAATAATGCAACAAAGTCCTTAAATAATGAAGCAGATTCCTTAAATTCTGCAGCAGTGTCCTTAAATAATGCATCAAAGTCCTTAAATAATGCAGCAGAGTCCTTAAATACCGCAGCAGAGTCCTTAAATAATGCAGCAAAGTAATTAAATAATGCAGCAGAGTCCTTAAATAATGCAGCAAAGTCCTTAAATAATGCAGCAGAGTCCTTAAATACCAAAGCATAGTCCTTAAATAATGCGGCAGAGTCCTTAAATAATGCAACAAAGTCCTTAAATAATGCAGCAGAGTCCTTAAATAATGCAACAAAGTCCTTAAATAATGCAGCAAAGTCCTTAAATAAAGCAGCAAAGTCCTTACATAATGCAGCAGAGTCCTTAAACAATGCATCTGAGTCCCCAATTGCTTCAGCAGAGTCATTAAACACTGCAGCAGAGTCCTTAAATAATGCAGCAAAGTCTTAAATAATGCAGCAGAGTCCTTAAATAACGCAGCAGTCCTTAAATAATGCAGCAAAGTCCTTAAATAATGCAGCAGAGTCCTTAAATACCGCAGCAGAGTCATTAAATAATGCAGCAGAGTCCTTAAATAATACAGCAGAGACCTTAAATAATGCAGCTGAGTCCTCAAATGCTTCAGCAGAGTCATTAAATAATGCAGCAGAGTCCTTAAATAATGCAATAAAGTCCTTAAATAATGCAGCAGAGTCCTTAAATAATGCAGCAAAGTCCTTAAATAATGCAGCAGACTTCTAACATAATGCAACATAGTCCTTAAATAATGCAGCAGAGTCCTTATATAATGCAACAAAGTCATTAAATAATGCAGCAGAGTCCTTAAATAATGCAGCAAAGTCCTTAAATAATACAGCAGAGTCCTTAAGTACCACAGCATAGTCCTTAAATAATGCAGCAAAGTCCTTAAATAATGCAGCAGAGTCCTTAAATAATGCAACAAAGTCCTTAAATAATGCAGCAGAGTCCTTAAATACCACAGCAGAGTCGTTAAATAATGCAGCAAAGTCCTTAAATAATACAGCAAAGTCCTTAAATAATGCAGCAGAGTCATTAAATAATGCAGCAAAGTCCTTAAATAATGCAGCAGAGTCCTTAAATAATGCTGCAAATTCCTTAAATAATGCAGCAGAGTCATTAAATAATGCAATAAAGTCCTTAAATAATGCAACAGAGTCCTTAAATAATGCAGCAAAGTCCTTAAATAATGCAGCAGAGTCCTTAAATAATGCAAAAAAGTCCTTAAATAATGCAGCAGAGTCCTTAAATAATACAGCAAAGTCCTTAAATAATGCCGCAGAGTCCTTAAATAATGCAACAAAGTCCTTAAATAATGCAGTAGAGTCCTTAAATAATACAGCAAAGTCCTTAAATAATGCAGCAGAGTCCTAAAATAATGCAGCAGAGTCCTTAAATAATGCAGCAAAGTCCTTAAATAATACAGCAGAGTCCTTAAGTACCACAGCATAGTCCTTAAATAATGCAGCAAAGTCCTTAAATAATGCAGAAGAGTCCTTAAATAATGCAACAAAGTCCTTAAATAATGCAGCAGAGTCCTTAAATACTGCAGCAGAGTCCTTAAATAATGCAGCAAAGTCCTTAAATAATACAACAAAGTCATTAAATACTGCAGCAGAGTCCTTAAATAATGCAACAAAGTCCTTAAATAATGCAGCAGCGTCCTTAAATAATGCAACAAATTCCTTAAATAATGCAGCAGAGTCCTTAAATACCACAGCAGAGTCCTTAAATAATGCAGCAGAGACCTTAAATAATGCAACAAAGTCCTTAAATAATGCAGCAGATTCCTTAAATTCTGCAGCAGCATCCTTAAATAATACATCAAAGTCCTTAAATAATGCAGCAGAGTCCTTAAATAACGCAGCAGAGTCCTTAAATAATGCAGCAAATTCCTTAAATAATGCAGCAGAGTCCTTAAATAATGCAGCTGAGTCCTCAAATACTTCAGCAGAGTCATTAAATAATGCAGAAGAGTCCTTAAATAATGTAGCAAAGTTCTTAAATAATGCAGCAGAGTCCTTAAATAACGCAGCAGAGTCGTTAAATAATGCAGCAAAGTCCTTAAATAATGCAGCTGAGTCCTCAAATGCTTCAGCAGGATCCTTAAATAATGCAGCAGAGACCTTTAATAATGCAGCTGAGTCCTCAAATGCTTCAGCAGAGTCATTAAATAATGCAGCAGGATCCTAAAATAATGCAATAAAGTCCTTAAATTATGCAGCAGAGTCCTTAAATAATGCAGCAAAGTCCTTAAATAATGCAGCAGAGTCCTTACATAATGCAACAAAGTCCTTAAATAATGCAGCAGAGTCCTTAAATAATGCAACAAAGTTCTTAAATAATGCAGCAGAGTCCTTAAATAATGCAGCAAAGTCCTTAAGTACCATAGCAGAGTCCTTAAATAATGCAGCAGAGACCTTAAATAATGCAACAAAGTCCTTAAATAATGAAGCAGATTCCTTAAATTCTGCAGCAGTGTCCTTAAATAATGCATCAAAGTCCTTAAATAATGCAGCAGAGTCCTTAAATACCGCAGCAGAGTCCTTAAATAATGCAGCAAAGTAATTAAATAATGCAGCAGAGTCCTTAAATAATGCAGCAAAGTCCTTAAATAATGCAGCAGAGTCCTTAAATACCAAAGCATAGTCCTTAAATAATGCGGCAGAGTCCTTAAATAATGCAACAAAGTCCTTAAATAATGCAGCAGAGTCCTTAAATAATGCAACAAAGTCCTTAAATAATGCAGCAAAGTCCTTAAATAAAGCAGCAAAGTCCTTACATAATGCAGCAGAGTCCATAAACAATGCATCTGAGTCCCCAATTGCTTCAGCAGAGTCATTAAACACTGCAGCAGAGTCCTTAAATAACGCAGCAGTCCTTAAATAATGCAGCAAAGTCCTTAAATAATGCAGCAGAGTCCTTAAATACCACAGCAGAGTCATTAAATAATGCAGCAGAGTCCTTAAATAATACAGCAGAGACCTTAAATAATGCAGCTGAGTCCTCAAATGCTTCAGCAGAGTCATTAAATAATGCAGCAGAGTCCTTAAATAATGCAATAAAGTCCTTAAATAATGCAGCAGAGTCCTTAAATAATGCAGCAAAGGCCTTAAATAATGCAGCAGACTTCTAACATAATGCAACATAGTCCTTAAATAATGCAGCAGAGTCCTTATATAATGCAACAAAGTCATTAAATAATGCAGCAGAGTCCTTAAATAATGCAGCAAAGTCCTTAAATAATACAGCAGAGTCCTTAAGTACCACAGCATAGTCCTTAAATAATGCAGCAAAGTCCTTAAATAATGCAGCAGACTCCTTACATAATGCAACAAAGTCCTTAAATAATGCAGCAGAGTCCTTAAATACCGCAGCAGAGTCCTTAAATAATGCAGCAAATTCCTTAAATAATGCAGCAGAGTCCTTAAATAATGCAGCTGAGTCCTCAAATGCTTCAGCAGAGTCGTTAAATAATGCAGCAAAGTCCTTAAATAATGCAGCAGACTCCTTACATAATGCAACAAAGTCCTTAAATAATGCAGCAGAGTACTTATATAATGCAACAAAGTTATTAAATAATGCAGCAAAGTCCTTAAGTAATGCAGCAGAGTCCTTAAATAATGCAACAAATTCCTTAAATAATGCAGCAGAGTCCTTAAATATTGCATCAAAGTCCTTAAATAATGCAGCAGAGTCCTTAAATACCGCAGCAGAGTCCTTAAATAATGCAGCAAAGTAATTAAATAATGCAGCAGAGTCCTTAAATAATGCAGCAAAGTCCTTAAATAATGCAGCAGAGTCCTTAAATACCAAAGCATAGTCCTTAAATAATGCAGCAAAGTCCTTAAATAATGCAGCAGAATCCTTAAATAATGCAACAAAGTCCTTAAATAATGCAGCAGAGTCCTTAAATAATGCAACAAAGTCCTTAAATAATGCAAAAGAGTCCTTAAATAAAGCAGCAAAGCCCTTACATAATGCAGCAGAGTCCTTAAATAATGCATCTGAGTCCCCAAATGCTTCAGCAGAGTCATTAAATACTGCAGCAGAGTCCTTAAATAATGCAACAAAGTCCTTAAATAATGCAGCAGCGTCCTTAAATAATGCAACAAATTCCTTAAATAATGCAGCAGAGTCCTTAAATACCACAGCAGAGTCCTTAAATAATGCAGCAGAGACCTTAAATAATGCAACAAAGTCCTTAAATAATGCAGCAGATTCCTTAAATTCTGCAGCAGCGTCCTTAAATAATGCATCAAAGTCCTTAAATAATGCAGCAGAGTCCTTAAATAATGCAGCAAATTCCTTAAATAATGCAGCAGAGTCCTTAAATAATGCAGCTGAGTCCTCAAATACTTCAGCAGAGTCATTAAATAATGCAGAAGAGTCCTTAAATAATGCAGCAAAGTTCTTAAATAATGCAGCAGAGTCCTTAAATAACGCAGCAGAGTCATTAAATAATGCAGCAAAGTCCTTAAATAATGCAGCTGAGTCCTCAAATGCTTCAGCAGGATCCTTAAATAATGCAGCAGAGACCTTTAATAATGCAGCTGAGTCCTCAAATGCTTCAGCAGAGTCATTAAATAATGCAGCAGGATCCTAAAATAATGCAATAAAGTCCTTAAATTATGCAGCAGAGTCCTTAAATAATGCAGCAAAGTCCTTAAGTACCATAGCAGAGTCCTTAAATAATGCAGCAGAGACCTTAAATAATGCAACAAAGTCCTTAAATAATGAAGCAGATTCCTTAAATTCTGCAGCAGTGTCCTTAAATAATGCATCAAAGTCCTTAAATAATGCAGCAGAGTCCTTAAATACCGCAGCAGAGTCCTTAAATAATGCAGCAAAGTAATTAAATAATGCAGCAGAGTCCTTAAATAATGCAGCAAAGTCCTTAAATAATGCAGCAGAGTCCTTAAATAACAAAGCATAGTCCTTAAATAATGCGGCAGAGTCCTTAAATAATGCAACAAAGTCTTTAAATAATGCAGCAGAGTCCTTAAATAATGCAACAAAGTCCTTAAATAATGCAGCAAAGTCCTTAAATAAAGCAGCAAAGTCCTTACATAATGCAGCAGAGTCCTTAAACAATGCATCTGAGTCCCCAATTGCTTCAGCAGAGTCATTAAACACTGCAGGAGAGTCCTTAAATAATGCAGCAAAGTCTTAAATAATGCAGCAGAGTCCTTAAATAACGCAGCAGTCCTTAAATAATGCAGCAAAGTCCTTAAATAATGCAGCAGAGTCCTTAAATACCGCAGCAGAGTCATTAAATAATGCAGCAGAGTCCTTAAATAATACAGCAGAGACCTTAAATAATGCAGCTGAGTCCTCAAATGCTTCAGCAGAGTCATTAAATAATGCAGCAGAGTCCTTAAATAATGCAATAAAGTCCTTAAATAATGCAGCAGAGTCCTTAAATAATGCAGCAAAGTCCTTAAATAATGCAGCAGACTTCTAACATAATGCAACATAGTCCTTAAATAATGCAGCAGAGTCGTTATATAATGCAACAAAGTCATTAAATAATGCAGCAGAGTCCTTAAATAATGCAGCAAAGTCCTTAAATAATACAGCAGAGTCCTTAAGTACCACAGCATAGTCCTTAAATAATGCAGCAAAGTCCTTAAATAATGCAGCAGCGTCCTTAAATAATGCAACAAAGTCCTTAAATAATGCAGCAGAGTCCTTAAATACCGCAGCAGAGTCCTTAAATAATGCAGCAAAGTCCTTAAATAATACAACAAAGTCCTTAAATAATGCAGCAGAGTCATTAAATAATGCAGCAAAGTCCTTAAATAATGCAGCAGAGTCCTTAAATAATGCAGCAAATTCCTTAAATAATGCAGCAGAGTCATTAAATAATGCAATAAAGTCCTTAAATAATGCAACAGAGTCCTTAAATAATGCAGCAAAGTCCTTAAATAATGCAGCAGAGTCCTTAAATAATGCAAAAAAGTCCTTAAATAATGCAGTAGAGTCCTTAAATAATACAGCAAAGTCCTTAAATAATGCAGCAGAGTCCTAAAATAATGCAGCAAAGTCCTTAAATAATGCAGCAGAGTTCTTAAACACAGCAGCAGAGTCCTTAAATAATGCAGCAAGTAATTAAATAATGCAGCAGAGTCCTTAAGTAATGCAGCAAAGTCCTTAATTAATGCAGCAAAGTCCTTAAATAATGCAACAAATTCCTTAAATAATGCAGCAGCGTCCTTAAATAATGCAACAAATTCCTTAAATAATGCAGCAGAGTCCTTAAATACCACAGCAGAGTCCTTAAATAATGCAGCAGAGACCTTAAATAATGCAACAAAGTCCTTAAATAATGCAGCAGATTCCTTAAATTCTGCAGCAGCGTCCTTAAATAATGCATCAAAGTCCTTAAATAATGCAGCAGAGTCCTTAAATACCGCAGTAGAGTCCTTAAATAATGCAGCAAATTCCTTAAATAATGCAGCAGAGTCCTTAAATAATGCAGCTGAGTCCTCAAATGCTTCAGCAGAGTCATTAAATAATGCAGCAAAGTCCTTAAATAATGCAGCAGAGTCCTTAAATAATGCAGCTGAGTCCTCAAATGCTTCAGCAGAGTCATTAAATAATGCAGAAGACTCCTTAAATAATGCAGGAAAGTCCTTAAATAAAGCAGCAGAGTCCTTAGATAATGCAGCAGAGTCGTTAAATAATGCAGCAAAGTCCTTAAATAATGCAGCTGAGTCCTCAAATGCTTCAGCAGGATCCTTAAATAATGCAGCAGGATCCTTAAATAATGCAATAAAGTCCTTAAATTATGCAGCAGAGTCCTTAAATAATGCAGCAAAGTCCTTAAATAATGCAGCAGAGTCCTTACATAATGCAACAAAGTCCTTAAATAATGCAGCAGAGTCCTTAAATAATGCAACAAAGTTCTTAAATAATGCAGCAGAGTCCTTAAATAATGCAGCAAAGTCCTTAAGTACCATAGCAGAGTCCTTAAATAATGCAGCAGAGACCTTAAATAATGCAACAAAGTCCTTAAATAATGAAGCAGATTCCTTAAATTCTGCAGCAGTGTCCTTAAATAATGCATCAAAGTCCTTAAATAATGCAGCAGAGTCCTTAAATAATGCAGCAAAGTAATTAAATAATGCAGCAGAGTCCTTAAATAATGCAGCAAAGTCCTTAAATAATGCAGCAGAGTCCTTAAATACCAAAGCATAGTCCTTAAATAATGCGGCAGAGTCCTTAAATAATGCAACAAAGTCCTTAAATAATGCAGCAGAGTCCTTAAATAATGCAACAAAGTCCTTAAATAATGCAGCAAAGTCCTTAAATAAAGCAGCAAAGTCCTTACATAATGCAGCAGAGTCCTTAAACAATGCATCTGAGTCCCCAATTGCTTCAGCAGAGTCATTAAACACTGCAGCAGAGTCCTTAAATAATGCAGCAAAGTCTTAAATAATGCAGCAGAGTCCTTAAATAACGCAGCAGTCCTTAAATAATGCAGCAAAGTCCTTAAATAATGCAGCAGAGTCCTTAAATACCGCAGCAGAGTCATTAAATAATGCAGCAGAGTCCTTAAATAATACAGCAGAGACCTTAAATAATGCAGCTGAGTCCTCAAATGCTTCAGCAAAGTCATTAAATAATGCAGCAGAGTCCTTAAATAATGCAATAAAGTCCTTAAATAATGCAGCAGACTTCTAACATAATGCAACATAGTCCTTAAATAATGCAGCAGAGTCCTTATATAATGCAACAAAGTCATTAAATAATGCAGCAGAGTCCTTAAATAATGCAGCAAAGTCCTTAAATAATACAGCAGAGTCCTTAAGTACCACAGCATAGTCCTTAAATAATGCAGCAAAGTCCTTAAATAATGCAGCAGAGTCCTTAAATAATGCAACAAAGTCCTTAAATAATGCAGCAGAGTCCTTAAATACCGCAGCAGAGTCCTTAAATAATGCAGCAAAGTCCTTAAATAATACAACAAAGTCCTTAATTAATGCAGCAGAGTCATTAAATAATGCAGCAAAGTCCTTAAATAATGCAGCAGAGTCCTTAAATAATGCAGCAAATTCCTTAAATAATGCAGCAGAGTCATTAAATAATGCAATAAAGTCCTTAAATAATGCAACAGAGTCCTTAAATAATGCAGCAAAGTCCTTAAATAATGCAGCAGAGTCCTTAAATAATGCAAAAAAGTCCTTAAATAATGCAGCAGAGTCCTTAAATAATACAGCAAAGTCCTTAAATAATGCAGCAGAGTCCTTAAATAATGCAACAAAGTCCTTAAATAATGCAGTAGAGTCCTTAAATAATACAGCAAAGTCCTTAAATAATGCAGCAGAGTCCTAAAATAATGCAGCAAAGTCCTTAAATAATGCAGCAGAGTTCTTAAACACAGCAGCAGAGTCCTTAAATAATGCAGCAAGTAATTAAATAATGCAGCAGAGTCCTTAAGTAATGCAGCAAAGTCCTTAATTAATACAGCAAAGTCCTTAAATAATGCAACAAATTCCTTAAATAATGCAGCAGCGCCCTTAAATAATGCAACAAATTCCTTAAATAATGCAGCAGAGTCCTTAAATACCACAGCAGAGTCCTTAAATAATGCAGCAGAGACCTTAAATAATGCAACAAAGTCCTTAAATAATGCAGCAGATTCCTTAAATTCTGCAGCAGCGTCCTTAAATAATGCATCAAAGTCCTTAAATAATGCAGCAGAGTCCTTAAATACCGCAGCAGAATCCTTAAATAATGCAGCAAATTCCTTAAATAATGCAGCAGAGTCCTTAAATAATGCAGCTGAGTCCTCAAATGCTTCAGCAGAGTCATTAAATAATGCAGCAAAGTCCTTAAATAATACAGCAGAGTCCTTAAATAATGCAGCTGAGTCCTCAAATGCTTCAGCAGAGTCATTAAATAATGCAGAAGACTCCTTAAAAAATGCAGGAAAGTCCTTAAATAAAGCAGCAGAGTCCTTAGATAATGCAGCAGAGTCGTTAAATAATGCAGCAAAGTCCTTAAATAATGCAGCTGAGTCCTCAAATGCTTCAGCAGGATCCTTAAATAATGCAGCAGGATCCTTAAATAATGCAATAAAGTCCTTAAATTATGCAGCAGAGTCCTTAAATAATGCAGCAAAGTCCTTAAATAATGCAGCAGAGTCCTTACATAATGCAACAAACTCCTTAAATAATGCAGCAGAGTCCTTAAATAATGCAACAAAGTTCTTAAATAATGCATCAAAGTCCTTAAATAATGCAGCAAAGTCCTTAAATAATGCAGCAAAGTCGTTAAGTACCATAGCAGAGTCCTTAAATAATGCAGCAGAGACCTTAAATAATGCAACAAAGTCCTTAAATAATGCAGCAGATTCCTTAAATTCTGCAGCAGCGTCCTTAAATAATGCAACAAAGTCCTTAAATAATGCAGCAGAGTCCTTAAATAATGCAACAAAGTCCTTAAATAATGCAAAAGAGTCCTTAAATAATGCAGCTGAGTCCTCAAATGCTTCAGCAGGATCCTTAAATAATGCAGCAGGATCCTTAAATAATGCAATAAAGTCCTTAAATTATGCAGCAGAGTCCTTAAATAATGCAGCAAAGTCCTTAAATAATGCAGCAGAGTCCTTACATAATGCAACAAACTCCTTAAATAATGCAGCAGAGTCCTTAAATAATGCAACAAAGTCCTTAAATAATGCAAAAGAGTCCTTAAATAAAGCAGCAAAGCCCTTACATAATGCAGCAGATTCCTTAAATAATGCATCTGAGTGCCCAAATGCTTCAGCAGAGTCATTAAATACTGCAGCAGAGACCTTAAATAATGCAACAAAGTCCTTAAATAATGCAGCAGAGTCCTTAAATACCGCAGCAGAGTCCTTAAATAATGCAGCTGAGTCCTCAAATACTTCAGCAGAGTCATTAAATAATGCAGAAGAGTCCTTAAATAATGCAGCAAAGTTCTTAAATAATGCAGCAGAGTCCTTAAATAACGCAGCAGAGTCGTTAAATAATGCAGCAAAGTCCTTAAATAATGCAGCTGAGTCCTCAAATGCTTCAGCAGGATCCTTAAATAATGCAGCAGAGACCTTTAATAATGCAGCTGAGTCCTCAAATGCTTCAGCAGAGTCATTAAATAATGCAGCAGGATCCTAAAATAATGCAATAAAGTCCTTAAATTATGCAGCAGAGTCCTTAAATAATGCAGCAAAGTCCTTAAATAATGCAGCAGAGTCCTTACATAATGCAACAAAGTCCTTAAATAATGCAGCAGAGTCCTTAAATAATGCAGCTGAGTCCTCAAATGCTTCAGCAGAGTCATTAAATAATGCAGCAAAGTCCTTAAATAATGCAGCAGACTCCTTACATAATGCAACAAAGTCCTTAAATAATGCAGCAGAGTACTTATATAATGCAACAAAGTTATTAAATAATGCAGCAAAGTCCTTAAATAATGCAGCAGAGTCCTTAAATAATGCAACAAATTCCTTAAATAATGCAGCAGAGTCCTTAAATAATGCATCAAAGTCCTTAAATAATGCAGCAGAGTCCTTAAATACCGCAGCAGAGTCCTTAAATAATGCAGCAAAGTAATTAAATAATGCAGCAGAGTCCTTAAATAATGCAGCAAAGTCCTTAAATAATGCAGCAGAGTCCTTAAATACCAAAGCATAGTCCTTAAATAATGCAGCAAAGTCCTTAAATAATGCAGCAGAATCCTTAAATAATGCAACAAAGTCCTTAAATAATGCAGCAGAGTCCTTAAATAATGCAACAAAGTCCTTAAATAATGCAAAAGAGTCCTTAAATAAAGCAGCAAAGCCCTTACATAATGCAGCAGAGTCCTTAAATAATGCATCTGAGTCCCCAAATGCTTCAGCAGAGTCATTAAATACTGCAGCAGAGTCCTTAAATAATGCAACAAAGTCCTTAAATAATGCAGCAGCGTCCTTAAATAATGCAACAAATTCCTTAAATAATGCAGCAGAGTCCTTAAATACCACAGCAGAGTCCTTAAATAATGCAGCAGAGACCTTAAATGATGCAACAAAGTCCTTAAATAATGCAGCAGATTCCTTAAATTCTGCAGCAGCGTCCTTAAATAATGCATCAAAGTCCTTAAATAATGCAGCAGAGTCCTTAAATAATGCAGCAAATTCCTTAAATAATGCAGCAGAGTCCTTAAATAATGCAGCTGAGTCCTCAAATACTTCAGCAGAGTCATTAAATAATGCAGAAGAGTCCTTAAATAATGCAGCAAAGTTCTTAAATAATGCAGCAGAGTCCTTAAATAACGCAGCAGAGTCGTTAAATAATGCAGCAAAGTCCTTAAATAATGCAGCTGAGTCCTCAAATGCTTCAGCAGGATCCTTAAATAATGCAACAGAGACCTTTAATAATGCAGCTGAGTCCTCAAATGCTTCAGCAGAGTCATTAAATAATGCAGCAGGATCCTAAAATAATGCAATAAAGTCCTTAAATTATGCAGCAGAGTCCTTAAATAATGCAGCAAAGTCCTTAAGTACCATAGCAGAGTCCTTAAATAATGCAGCAGAGACCTTAAATAATGCAACAAAGTCCTTAAATAATGAAGCAGATTCCTTAAATTCTGCAGCAGTGTCCTTAAATAATGCATCAAAGTCCTTAAATAATGCAGCAGAGTCCTTAAATACCGCAGCAGAGTCCTTAAATAATGCAGCAAAGTAATTAAATAATGCAGCAGAGTCCTTAAATAATGCAGCAAAGTCCTTAAATAATGCAGCAGAGTCCTTAAATAACAAAGCATAGTCCTTAAATAATGCGGCAGAGTCCTTAAATAATGCAACAAAGTCTTTAAATAATGCAGCAGAGTCCTTAAATAATGCAACAAAGTCCTTAAATAATGCAGCAAAGTCCTTAAATAAAGCAGCAAAGTCCTTACATAATGCAGCAGAGTCCTTAAACAATGCATCTGAGTCCCCAATTGCTTCAGCAGAGTCATTAAACACTGCAGGAGAGTCCTTAAATAATGCAGCAAAGTCTTAAATAATGCAGCAGAGTCCTTAAATAACGCAGCAGTCCTTAAATAATGCAGCAAAGTCCTTAAATAATGCAGCAGAGTCCTTAAATACCGCAGCAGAGTCATTAAATAATGCAGCAGAGTCCTTAAATAATACAGCAGAGACCTTAAATAATGCAGCTGAGTCCTCAAATGCTTCAGCAGATTCATTAAATAATGCAGCAGAGTCCTTAAATAATGCATCTGAGTACCCAAATGCTTCAGCAGAGTCATTAAATACTGCAGCAGAGTCCTTAAATAATGCAACAAAGTCCTTAAATAATGCAGCAGCGTCCTTAAATAATGCAACAAATTCCTTAAATAATGCAGCAGAGTCCTTAAATACCACAGCAGAGTCCTTAAATAATGCAGCAGAGACCTTAAATGATGCAACAAAGTCCTTAAATAATGCAGCAGATTCCTTAAATTCTGCAGCAGCGTCCTTAAATAATGCATCAAAGTCCTTAAATAATGCAGCAGAGTCCTTAAATAATGCAGCAAATTCCTTAAATAATGCAGCAGAGTCCTTAAATAATGCAGCTGAGTCCTCAAATACTTCAGCAGAGTCATTAAATAATGCAGAAGAGTCCTTAAATAATGCAGCAAAGTTCTTAAATAATGCAGCAGAGTCCTTAAATAACGCAGCAGAGTCGTTAAATAATGCAGCAAAGTCCTTAAATAATGCAGCTGAGTCCTCAAATGCTTCAGCAGGATCCTTAAATAATGCAACAGAGACCTTTAATAATGCAGCTGAGTCCTCAAATGCTTCAGCAGAGTCATTAAATAATGCAGCAGGATCCTAAAATAATGCAATAAAGTCCTTAAATTATGCAGCAGAGTCCTTAAATAATGCAGCAAAGTCCTTAAGTACCATAGCAGAGTCCTTAAATAATGCAGCAGAGACCTTAAATAATGCAACAAAGTCCTTAAATAATGAAGCAGATTCCTTAAATTCTGCAGCAGTGTCCTTAAATAATGCATCAAAGTCCTTAAATAATGCAGCAGAGTCCTTAAATACCGCAGCAGAGTCCTTAAATAATGCAGCAAAGTAATTAAATAATGCAGCAGAGTCCTTAAATAATGCAGCAAAGTCCTTAAATAATGCAGCAGAGTCCTTAAATAACAAAGCATAGTCCTTAAATAATGCGGCAGAGTCCTTAAATAATGCAACAAAGTCTTTAAATAATGCAGCAGAGTCCTTAAATAATGCAACAAAGTCCTTAAATAATGCAGCAAAGTCCTTAAATAAAGCAGCAAAGTCCTTACATAATGCAGCAGAGTCCTTAAACAATGCATCTGAGTCCCCAATTGCTTCAGCAGAGTCATTAAACACTGCAGGAGAGTCCTTAAATAATGCAGCAAAGTCTTAAATAATGCAGCAGAGTCCTTAAATAACGCAGCAGTCCTTAAATAATGCAGCAAAGTCCTTAAATAATGCAGCAGAGTCCTTAAATACCGCAGCAGAGTCATTAAATAATGCAGCAGAGTCCTTAAATAATACAGCAGAGACCTTAAATAATGCAGCTGAGTCCTCAAATGCTTCAGCAGAGTCATTAAATAATGCAGCAGAGTCCTTAAATAATGCAATAAAGTCCTTAAATAATGCAGCAGAGTCCTTAAATAATGCAGCAAAGTCCTTAAATAATGCAGCAGACTTCTAACATAATGCAACATAGTCCTTAAATAATGCAGCAGAGTCGTTATATAATGCAACAAAGTCATTAAATAATGCAGCAGAGTCCTTAAATAATGCAGCAAAGTCCTTAAATAATACAGCAGAGTCCTTAAGTACCACAGCATAGTCCTTAAATAATGCAGCAAAGTCCTTAAATAATGCAGCAGAGTCCTTAAATAATGCAACAAAGTCCTTAAATAATGCAGCAGAGTCCTTAAATACCGCAGCAGAGTCCTTAAATAATGCAGCAAAGTCCTTAAATAATACAACAAAGTCCTTAAATAATGCAGCAGAGTCATTAAATAATGCAGCAAAGTCCTTAAATAATGCAGCAGAGTCCTTAAATAATGCAGCAAATTCCTTAAATAATGCAGCAGAGTCATTAAATAATGCAATAAAGTCCTTAAATAATGCAACAGAGTCCTTAAATAATGCAGCAAAGTCCTTAAATAATGCAGCAGAGTCCTTAAATAATGCAAAAAAGTCCTTAAATAATGCAGTAGAGTCCTTAAATAATACAGCAAAGTCCTTAAATAATGCAGCAGAGTCCTAAAATAATGCAGCAAAGTCCTTAAATAATGCAGCAGAGTTCTTAAACACAGCAGCAGAGTCCTTAAATAATGCAGCAAGTAATTAAATAATGCAGCAGAGTCCTTAAGTAATGCAGCAAAGTCCTTAATTAATGCAGCAAAGTCCTTAAATAATGCAACAAATTCCTTAAATAATGCAGCAGCGTCCTTAAATAATGCAACAAATTCCTTAAATAATGCAGCAGAGTCCTTAAATACCACAGCAGAGTCCTTAAATAATGCAGCAGAGACCTTAAATAATGCAACAAAGTCCTTAAATAATGCAGCAGATTCCTTAAATTCTGCAGCAGCGTCCTTAAATAATGCATCAAAGTCCTTAAATAATGCAGCAGAGTCCTTAAATACCGCAGTAGAGTCCTTAAAGAATGCAGCAAATTCCTTAAATAATGCAGCAGAGTCCTTAAATAATGCAGCTGAGTCCTCAAATGCTTCAGCAGAGTCATTAAATAATGCAGCAAAGTCCTTAAATAATGCAGCAGAGTCCTTAAATAATGCAGCTGAGTCCTCAAATGCTTCAGCAGAGTCATTAAATAATGCAGAAGACTCCTTAAATAATGCAGGAAAGTCCTTAAATAAAGCAGCAGAGTCCTTAGATAATGCAGCAGAGTCGTTAAATAATGCAGCAAAGTCCTTAAATAATGCAGCTGAGTCCTCAAATGCTTCAGCAGGATCCTTAAATAATGCAGCAGGATCCTTAAATAATGCAATAAAGTCCTTAAATTATGCAGCAGAGTCCTTAAATAATGCAGCAAAGTCCTTAAATAATGCAGCAGAGTCCTTACATAATGCAACAAAGTCCTTAAATAATGCAGCAGAGTCCTTAAATAATGCAACAAAGTTCTTAAATAATGCAGCAGAGTCCTTAAATAATGCAGCAAAGTCCTTAAGTACCATAGCAGAGTCCTTAAATAATGCAGCAGAGACCTTAAATAATGCAACAAAGTCCTTAAATAATGAAGCAGATTCCTTAAATTCTGCAGCAGTGTCCTTAAATAATGCATCAAAGTCCTTAAATAATGCAGCAGAGTCCTTAAATAATGCAGCAAAGTAATTAAATAATGCAGCAGAGTCCTTAAATAATGCAGCAAAGTCCTTAAATAATGCAGCAGAGTCCTTAAATACCAAAGCATAGTCCTTAAATAATGCGGCAGAGTCCTTAAATAATGCAACAAAGTCCTTAAATAATGCAGCAGAGTCCTTAAATAATGCAACAAAGTCCTTAAATAATGCAGCAAAGTCCTTAAATAAAGCAGCAAAGTCCTTACATAATGCAGCAGAGTCCTTAAACAATGCATCTGAGTCCCCAAATGCTTCAGCAGAGTCATTAAACACTGCAGCAGAGTCCTTAAATAATGCAGCAAAGTCTTAAATAATGCAGCAGAGTCCTTAAATAACGCAGCAGTCCTTAAATAATGCAGCAAAGTCCTTAAATAATGCAGCAGAGTCCTTAAAAACCGCAGCAGAGTCATTAAATAATGCAGCAGAGTCCTTAAATAATACAGCAGAGACCTTAAATAATGCAGCTGAGTCCTCAAATGCTTCAGCAAAGTCATTAAATAATGCAGCAGAGTCCTTAAATAATGCAATAAAGTCCTTAAATAATGCAGCAGACTTCTAACATAATGCAACATAGTCCTTAAATAATGCAGCAGAGTCCTTATATAATGCAACAAAGTCATTAAATAATGCAGCAGAGTCCTTAAATAATGCAGCAAAGTCCTTAAATAATACAGCAGAGTCCTTAAGTACCACAGCATAGTCCTTAAATAATGCAGCAAAGTCCTTAAATAATGCAGCAGAGTCCTTAAATAATGCAACAAAGTCCTTAAATAATGCAGCAGAGTCCTTAAATACCGCAGCAGAGTCCTTAAATAATGCAGCAAAGTCCTTAAATAATACAACAAAGTCCTTAAATAATGCAGCAGAGTCATTAAATAATGCAGCAAAGTCCTTAAATAATGCAGCAGAGTCCTTAAATAATGCAGCAAATTCCTTAAATAATGCAGCAGAGTCATTAAATAATGCAATAAAGTCCTTAAATAATGCAACAGAGTCCTTAAATAATGCAGCAAAGTCCTTAAATAATGCAGCAGAGTCCTTAAATAATGCAAAAAAGTCCTTAAATAATGCAGCAGAGTCCTTAAATAATACAGCAAAGTCCTTAAATAATGCAGCAGAGTCCTTAAATAATGCAACAAAGTCCTTAAATAATGCAGTAGAGTCCTTAAATAATACAGCAAAGTCCTTAAATAATGCAGCAGAGTTCTTAAACACAGCAGCAGAGTCCTTAAATAATGCAGCAAGTAATTAAATAATGCAGCAGAGTCCTTAAGTAATGCAGCAAAGTCCTTAATTAATACAGCAAAGTCCTTAAATAATGCAACAAATTCCTTAAATAATGCAGCAGCGCCCTTAAATAATGCAACAAATTCCTTAAATAATGCAGCAGAGTCCTTAAATACCACAGCAGAGTCCTTAAATAATGCAGCAGAGACCTTAAATAATGCAACAAAGTCCTTAAATAATGCAGCAGATTCCTTAAATTCTGCAGCAGCGTCCTTAAATAATGCATCAAATTCCTTAAATAATGCAGCAGAGTCCTTAAATACCGCAGCAGAGTCCTTAAATAATGCAGCAAATTCCTTAAATAATGCAGCAGAGTCCTTAAATAATGCAGCTGAGTCCTCAAATGCTTCAGCAGAGTCATTAAATAATGCAGCAAAGTCCTTAAATAATGCAGCAGAGTCCTTAAATAATGCAGCTGAGTCCTCAAATGCTTCAGCAGAGTCATTAAATAATGCAGAAGACTCCTTAAATAATGCAGGAAAGTCCTTAAATAAAGCAGCAGAGTCCTTAGATAATGCAGCAGAGTCGTTAAATAATGCAGCAAAGTCCTTAAATAATGCAGCTGAGTCCTCAAATGCTTCAGCAGGATCCTTAAATAATGCAGCAGGATCCTTAAATAATGCAATAAAGTCCTTAAATTATGCAGCAGAGTCCTTAAATAATGCAGCAAAGTCCTTAAATAATGCAGCAGAGTCCTTACATAATGCAACAAACTCCTTAAATAATGCAGCAGAGTCCTTAAATAATGCAACAAAGTTCTTAAATAATGCATCAAAGTCCTTAAATAATGCAGCAAAGTCCTTAAATAATGCAGCAAAGTCGTTAAGTACCATAGCAGAGTCCTTAAATAATGCAGCAGAGACCTTAAATAATGCAACAAAGTCCTTAAATAATGCAGCAGATTCCTTAAATTCTGCAGCAGCGTCCTTAAATAATGCAACAAAGTCCTTAAATAATGCAGCAGAGTCCTTAAATAATGCAACAAAGTCCTTAAATAATGCAAAAGAGTCCTTAAATAATGCAGCTGAGTCCTCAAATGCTTCAGCAGGATCCTTAAATAATGCAGCAGGATCCTTAAATAATGCAATAAAGTCCTTAAATTATGCAGCAGAGTCCTTAAATAATGCAGCAAAGTCCTTAAATAATGCAGCAGAGTCCTTACATAATGCAACAAACTCCTTAAATAATGCAGCAGAGTCCTTAAATAATGCAACAAAGTCCTTAAATAATGCAAAAGAGTCCTTAAATAAAGCAGCAAAGCCCTTACATAATGCAGCAGATTCCTTAAATAATGCATCTGAGTGCCCAAATGCTTCAGCAGAGTCATTAAATACTGCAGCAGAGACCTTAAATAATGCAACAAAGTCCTTAAATAATGCAGCAGAGTCCTTAAATACCGCAGCAGAGTCCTTAAATAATGCAGCTGAGTCCTCAAATACTTCAGCAGAGTCATTAAATAATGCAGAAGAGTCCTTAAATAATGCAGCAAAGTTCTTAAATAATGCAGCAGAGTCCTTAAATAACGCAGCAGAGTCGTTAAATAATGCAGCAAAGTCCTTAAATAATGCAGCTGAGTCCTCAAATGCTTCAGCAGGATCCTTAAATAATGCAGCAGAGACCTTTAATAATGCAGCTGAGTCCTCAAATGCTTCAGCAGAGTCATTAAATAATGCAGCAGGATCCTAAAATAATGCAATAAAGTCCTTAAATTATGCAGCAGAGTCCTTAAATAATGCAGCAAAGTCCTTAAATAATGCAGCAGAGTCCTTACATAATGCAACAAAGTCCTTAAATAATGCAGCAGAGTCCTTAAATAATGCAGCTGAGTCCTCAAATGCTTCAGCAGAGTCGTTAAATAATGCAGCAAAGTCCTTAAATAATGCAGCAGACTCCTTACATAATGCAACAAAGTCCTTAAATAATGCAGCAGAGTACTTATATAATGCAACAAAGTTATTAAATAATGCAGCAAAGTCCTTAAATAATGCAGCAGAGTCCTTAAATAATGCAACAAATTCCTTAAATAATGCAGCAGAGTCCTTAAATAATGCAGCAAGTAATTAAATAATGCAGCAGAGTCCTTAAGTAATGCAGCAAAGTCCTTAATTAATACAGCAAAGTCCTTAAATAATGCAACAAATTCCTTAAATAATGCAGCAGCGCCCTTAAATAATGCAACAAATTCCTTAAATAATGCAGCAGAGTCCTTAAATACCACAGCAGAGTCCTTAAATAATGCAGCAGAGACCTTAAATAATGCAACAAAGTCCTTAAATAATGCAGCAGATTCCTTAAATTCTGCAGCAGCGTCCTTAAATAATGCATCAAATTCCTTAAATAATGCAGCAGAGTCCTTAAATACCGCAGCAGAGTCCTTAAATAATGCAGCAAAT
This sequence comes from Phyllobates terribilis, assembly GCF_046119375.1. Lineage (NCBI taxonomy): Eukaryota > Metazoa > Chordata > Amphibia > Anura > Dendrobatidae > Phyllobates > Phyllobates terribilis. The sequence goes on from NW_027363048.1 coordinate 2,173,295, forward strand.
TCCTTAAATAATGCAGCAGAGTCCTTAAATAATGCAGCTGAGTCCTCAAATGCTTCAGCAGAGTCATTAAATAATGCAGCAAAGTCCTTAAATAATGCAGCAGAGTCCTTAAATAATGCAGCTGAGTCCTCAAATGCTTCAGCAGAGTCATTAAATAATGCAGAAGACTCCTTAAATAATGCAGGAAAGTCCTTAAATAAAGCAGCAGAGTCCTTAGATAATGCAGCAGAGTCGTTAAATAATGCAGCAAAGTCCTTAAATAATGCAGCTGAGTCCTCAAATGCTTCAGCAGGATCCTTAAATAATGCAGCAGGATCCTTAAATAATGCAATAAAGTCCTTAAATTATGCAGCAGAGTCCTTAAATAATGCAGCAAAGTCCTTAAATAATGCAGCAGAGTCCTTACATAATGCAACAAACTCCTTAAATAATGCAGCAGAGTCCTTAAATAATGCAACAAAGTTCTTAAATAATGCATCAAAGTCCTTAAATAATGCAGCAAAGTCCTTAAATAATGCAGCAAAGTCGTTAAGTACCATAGCAGAGTCCTTAAATAATGCAGCAGAGACCTTAAATAATGCAACAAAGTCCTTAAATAATGCAGCAGATTCCTTAAATTCTGCAGCAGCGTCCTTAAATAATGCAACAAAGTCCTTAAATAATGCAGCAGAGTCCTTAAATAATGCAACAAAGTCCTTAAATAATGCAAAAGAGTCCTTAAATAATGCAGCTGAGTCCTCAAATGCTTCAGCAGGATCCTTAAATAATGCAGCAGGATCCTTAAATAATGCAATAAAGTCCTTAAATTATGCAGCAGAGTCCTTAAATAATGCAGCAAAGTCCTTAAATAATGCAGCAGAGTCCTTACATAATGCAACAAACTCCTTAAATAATGCAGCAGAGTCCTTAAATAATGCAACAAAGTCCTTAAATAATGCAAAAGAGTCCTTAAATAAAGCAGCAAAGCCCTTACATAATGCAGCAGATTCCTTAAATAATGCATCTGAGTGCCCAAATGCTTCAGCAGAGTCATTAAATACTGCAGCAGAGACCTTAAATAATGCAACAAAGTCCTTAAATAATGCAGCAGAGTCCTTAAATACCGCAGCAGAGTCCTTAAATAATGCAGCTGAGTCCTCAAATACTTCAGCAGAGTCATTAAATAATGCAGAAGAGTCCTTAAATAATGCAGCAAAGTTCTTAAATAATGCAGCAGAGTCCTTAAATAACGCAGCAGAGTCGTTAAATAATGCAGCAAAGTCCTTAAATAATGCAGCTGAGTCCTCAAATGCTTCAGCAGGATCCTTAAATAATGCAGCAGAGACCTTTAATAATGCAGCTGAGTCCTCAAATGCTTCAGCAGAGGCATTAAATAATGCAGCAGGATCCTAAAATAATGCAATAAAGTCCTTAAATTATGCAGCAGAGTCCTTAAATAATGCAGCAAAGTCCTTAAATAATGCAGCAGAGTCCTTACATAATGCAACAAAGTCCTTAAATAATGCAGCAGAGTCCTTAAATAATGCAGCTGAGTCCTCAAATGCTTCAGCAGAGTCGTTAAATAATGCAGCAAAGTCCTTAAATAATGCAGCAGACTCCTTACATAATGCAACAAAGTCCTTAAATAATGCAGCAGAGTACTTATATAATGCAACAAAGTTATTAAATAATGCAGCAAAGTCCTTAAATAATGCAGCAGAGTCCTTAAATAATGCAACAAATTCCTTAAATAATGCAGCAGAGTCCTTAAATAATGCATCAAAGTCCTTAAATAATGCAGCAGAGTCCTTAAATACCGCAGCAGAGTCCTTAAATAATGCAGCAAAGTAATTAAATAATGCAGCAGAGTCCTTAAATAATGCAGCAAAGTCCTTAAATAATGCAGCAGAGTCCTTAAATACCAAAGCATAGTCCTTAAATAATGCAGCAAAGTCCTTAAATAATGCAGCAGAATCCTTAAATAATGCAACAAAGTCCTTAAATAATGCAGCAGAGTCCTTAAATAATGCAACAAAGTCCTTAAATAATGCAAAAGAGTCCTTAAATAAAGCAGCAAAGCCCTTACATAATGCAGCAGAGTCCTTAAATAATGCATCTGAGTCCCCAAATGCTTCAGCAGAGTCATTAAATACTGCAGCAGAGTCCTTAAATAATGCAACAAAGTCCTTAAATAATGCAGCAGCGTCCTTAAATAATGCAACAAATTCCTTAAATAATGCAGCAGAGTCCTTAAATACCACAGCAGAGTCCTTAAATAATGCAGCAGAGACCTTAAATAATGCAACAAAGTCCTTAAATAATGCAGCAGATTCCTTAAATTCTGCAGCAGCGTCCTTAAATAATGCATCAAAGTCCTTAAATAATGCAGCAGAGTCCTTAAATAATGCAGCAAATTCCTTAAATAATGCAGCAGAGTCCTTAAATAATGCAGCTGAGTCCTCAAATACTTCAGCAGAGTCATTAAATAATGCAGAAGAGTCCTTAAATAATGCAGCAAAGTTCTTAAATAATGCAGCAGAGTCCTTAAATAACGCAGCAGAGTCGTTAAATAATGCAGCTGAGTCCTCAAATACTTCAGCAGAGTCATTAAATAATGCAGCAGGATCCTAAAATAATGCAAGAAAGTCCTTAAATTATGCAGCAGAGTCCTTAAATAATGCAGCAAAGTCCTTAAGTACCATAGCAGAGTCCTTAAATAATGCAGCAGAGACCTTAAATAATGCAACAAAGTCCTTAAATAATGAAGCAGATTCCTTAAATTCTGCAGCAGTGTCCTTAAATAATGCATCAAAGTCCTTAAATAATGCAGCAGAGTCCTTAAATACCGCAGCAGAGTCCTTAAATAATGCAGCAAAGTAAATAAATAATGCAGCAGAGTCCTTAAATAATGCAGCAAAGTCCTTAAATAATGCAGCAGAGTCCTTAAATAACAAAGCATAGTCCTTAAATAATGCGGCAGAGTCCTTAAATAATGCAACAAAGTCCTTAAATAATGCAGCAGAGTCCTTAAATAATGCAACAAAGTCCTTAAATAATGCAGCAAAGTCCTTAAATAAAGCAGCAAAGTCCTTACATAATGCAGCAGAGTCCTTAAACAATGCATCTGAGTCCCCAATTGCTTCAGCAGAGTCATTAAACACTGCAGCAGAGTCCTTACATAATGCAGCAAAGTCTTAAATAATGCAGCAGAGTCCTTAAATAACGCAGCAGTCCTTAAATAATGCAGCAAAGTCCTTAAATAATGCAGCAGAGTCCTTAAATACCGCAGCAGAGTCATTAAATAATGCAGCAGAGTCCTTAAATAATACAGCAGAGACCTTAAATAATGCAGCTGAGTCCTCAAATGCTTCAGCAGAGTCATTAAATAATGCAGCAGAGTCCTTAAATAATGCAATAAAGTCCTTAAATAATGCAGCAGAGTCCTTAAATAATGCAGCAAAGTCCTTAAATAATGCAGCAGACTTCTAACATAATGCAACATAGTCCTTAAATAATGCAGCAGAGTCGTTATATAATGCAACAAAGTCATTAAATAATGCAGCAGAGTCCTTAAATAATGCAGCAAAGTCCTTAAATAATACAGCAGAGTCCTTAAATAATGCAACAAAGTCCTTAAATAATGCAGCAGAGTCCTTAAATACCACAGCAGAGTCCTTAAATAATGCAGCAAAGTCCTTAAATAATACAACAAAGTCCTTAAATAATGCAGCAGAGTCATTAAATAATGCAGCAAAGTCCTTAAATAATGCAGCAGAGTCCTTAAATAATGCAGCAAATTCCTTAAATAATGCAGCAGAGTCATTAAATAATGCAATAAAGTCCTTAAATAATGCAACAGAGTCCTTAAATAATGCAGCAAAGTCCTTAAATAATGCAAAAAATTCCTTAAATAATGCAGCAGAGTCCTTAAATAATACAGCAAAGTCCTTAAATAATGCAGCAGAGTCCTTAAATAATGCAACAAAGTCCTTAAATAATGCAGTAGAGTCCTTAAATAATACAGCAAAGTCCTTAAATAATGCAGCAGAGTCCTAAAATAATGCAGCAAAGTCCTTAAATAATGCAGCAGAGTTCTTAAACACAGCAGCAAAGTGCTTAAATAATGCAGCAAGTAATTAAATAATGCAGCAGAGTCCTTAAGTAATGCAGCAAAGTCCTTAATTAATTCAGCAAAGTCCTTAAATAATGCAACAAATTCCTTAAATAATGCAGCAGCGTCCTTAAATAATGCAACAAATTCCTTAAATAATGCAGCAGAGTCCTTAAATACCACAGCAGAGTCCTTAAATAATGCAGCAGAGACCTTAAATAATGCAACAAAGTCCTTAAATAATGCAGCAGATTCCTTTAATTCTGCAGCAGCGTCCTTAAATAATGCATCAAAGTCCTTAAATAATGCAGCAGAGTCCTTAAATACCGCAGCAGAGTCCTGAAATAATGCAGCAAATTCCTTAAATAATGCAGCAGAGTCCTTAAATAATGCAGCTGAGTCCTCAAATGCTTCAGCAGAGTCATTAAATAATGCAGCAAAGTCCTTAAATAATGCAGCAGAGTCCTTAAATAATGCAGCTGAGTCCTCAAATGCTTCAGCAGAGTCATTAAATAATGCAGAAGACTCCTTAAATAATGCAGGAAAGTCCTTAAATAAAGCAGCAGAGTCCTTAGATAATGCAGCAGAGTCGTTAAATAATGCAGCAAAGTCCTTAAATAATGCAGCTGAGTCCTCAAATGCTTCAGCAGGATCCTTAAATAATGCAGCAGGATCCTTAAATAATGCAATAAAGTCCTTAAATTATGCAGCAGAGTCCTTAAATAATGCAGCAAAGTCCTTAAATAATGCAGCAGAGTCCTTACATAATGCAACAAACTCCTTAAATAATGCAGCAGAGTCCTTAAATAATGCAACAAAGTCCTTAAATAATGCAAAAGAGTCCTTAAATAAAGCAGCAAAGCCCTTACATAATGCAGCAGAGTCCTTAAATAATGCATCTGAGTGCCCAAATGCTTCAGCAGAGTCATTAAATACTGCAGCAGAGACCTTAAATAATGCAACAAAGTCCTTAAATAATGCAGCAGAGTCCTTAAATACCGCAGCAGAGTCCTTAAATAATGCAGCAAATTCCTTAAATAATGCAGCAGAGTCCTTAAATAATGCAGCTGAGTCCTCAAATGCTTCAGCAGAGTCGTTAAATAATGCAGCAAAGTCCTTAAATAATGCAGCAGACTCCTTACATAATGCAACAAAGTCCTTAAATAATGCAGCAGAGTACTTATATAATGCAACAAAGTTATTAAATAATGCAGCAAAGTCCTTAAATAATGCAGCAGAGTCCTTAAATAATGCAACAAATTCCTTAAATAATGCAGCAGAGTCCTTAAATAATGCAGCAAAGTCCTTAAATCATGCAGCTGAGTCCTCAAATGCTTCAGCAGAGTCCTTAAATAATGCAGCAGAGACCTTAAATAATGCAGTTGAGTCATCAAATGCTTCAGCAGATTCATTAAATAATGCAGCAAAGTCCTTAAATAATGCAGCAGACTCCTTACATAATGCAACAAATTCCTTAAATAATGCAGCAGAGTCCTTAAATACCACAGCAGAGTCCTTAAATAATGCAGCAAATTCCTTAAATAATGCAGCAGAGTCCTTAAATAATGCAGCTGAGTCCTCAAATGCTTCAGCAGAGTCGTTAAATAATGCAGCAAAGTCCTTAAATAATGCAGCAGACTCCTTACATAATGCAACAAAGTCCTTAAATAATGCAGCAGAGTACTTATATAATGCAACAAAGTTATTAAATAATGCAGCAAAGTCCTTAAATAATGCAGCAGAGTCCATAAATAATGCAACAAATTCCTTAAATAATGCAGCAGAGTCCTTAAATAATGCAGCAAAGTCCTTAAATAATGCAGCAGAGTCCTTAAATAATACAGCAGAGACCTTAGATAATGCAGCTGAGTCCTCAAATGCTTCAGCAGAGTCATTAAATAATGCAGCAGAGTCCTTAAATAATGCAATAAAGTCCTTAAATAATGCAGCAGAGTCCTTAAATAATGCAGCAAAGTCCTTAAATAATGCAGCAGACTTCTAACATAATGCAACATAGTCCTTAAATAATGCAGCAGAGTCGTTATATAATGCAACAAAGTCATTAAATAATGCAGCAGAGTCCTTAAATAATGCAGCAAAGTCCTTAAATAATACAGCAGAGTCCTTAAATAATGCAACAAAGTCCTTAAATAATGCAGCAGAGTCCTTAAATACCACAGCAGAGTCCTTAAATAATGCAGCAAAGTCCTTAAATAATACAACAAAGTCCTTAAATAATGCAGCAGAGTCATTAAATAATGCAGCAAAGTCCTTAAATAATGCAGCAGAGTCCTTAAATAATGCAGCAAATTCCTTAAATAATGCAGCAGAGTCATTAAATAATGCAATAAAGTCCTTAAATAATGCAACAGAGTCCTTAAATAATGCAGCAAAGTCCTTAAATAATGCAAAAAATTCCTTAAATAATGCAGCAGAGTCCTTAAATAATACAGCAAAGTCCTTAAATAATGCAGCAGAGTCCTTAAATAATGCAACAAAGTCCTTAAATAATGCAGTAGAGTCCTTAAATAATACAGCAAAGTCCTTAAATAATGCAGCAGAGTCCTAAAATAATGCAGCAAAGTCCTTAAATAATGCAGCAGAGTTCTTAAACACAGCAGCAAAGTGCTTAAATAATGCAGCAAGTAATTAAATAATGCAGCAGAGTCCTTAAGTAATGCAGCAAAGTCCTTAATTAATTCAGCAAAGTCCTTAAATAATGCAACAAATTCCTTAAATAATGCAGCAGCGTCCTTAAATAATGCAACAAATTCCTTAAATAATGCAGCAGAGTCCTTAAATACCACAGCAGAGTCCTTAAATAATGCAGCAGAGACCTTAAATAATGCAACAAAGTCCTTAAATAATGCAGCAGATTCCTTTAATTCTGCAGCAGCGTCCTTAAATAATGCATCAAAGTCCTTAAATAATGCAGCAGAGTCCTTAAATACCGCAGCAGAGTCCTGAAATAATGCAGCAAATTCCTTAAATAATGCAGCAGAGTCCTTAAATAATGCAGCTGAGTCCTCAAATGCTTCAGCAGAGTCATTAAATAATGCAGCAAAGTCCTTAAATAATGCAGCAGAGTCCTTAAATAATGCAGCTGAGTCCTCAAATGCTTCAGCAGAGTCATTAAATAATGCAGAAGACTCCTTAAATAATGCAGGAAAGTCCTTAAATAAAGCAGCAGAGTCCTTAGATAATGCAGCAGAGTCGTTAAATAATGCAGCAAAGTCCTTAAATAATGCAGCTGAGTCCTCAAATGCTTCAGCAGGATCCTTAAATAATGCAGCAGGATCCTTAAATAATGCAATAAAGTCCTTAAATTATGCAGCAGAGTCCTTAAATAATGCAGCAAAGTCCTTAAATAATGCAGCAGAGTCCTTACATAATGCAACAAACTCCTTAAATAATGCAGCAGAGTCCTTAAATAATGCAACAAAGTCCTTAAATAATGCAAAAGAGTCCTTAAATAAAGCAGCAAAGCCCTTACATAATGCAGCAGAGTCCTTAAATAATGCATCTGAGTGCCCAAATGCTTCAGCAGAGTCATTAAATACTGCAGCAGAGACCTTAAATAATGCAACAAAGTCCTTAAATAATGCAGCAGAGTCCTTAAATACCGCAGCAGAGTCCTTAAATAATGCAGCAAATTCCTTAAATAATGCAGCAGAGTCCTTAAATAATGCAGCTGAGTCCTCAAATGCTTCAGCAGAGTCGTTAAATAATGCAGCAAAGTCCTTAAATAATGCAGCAGACTCCTTACATAATGCAACAAAGTCCTTAAATAATGCAGCAGAGTACTTATATAATGCAACAAAGTTATTAAATAATGCAGCAAAGTCCTTAAATAATGCAGCAGAGTCCTTAAATAATGCAACAAATTCCTTAAATAATGCAGCAGAGTCCTTAAATAATGCAGCAAAGTCCTTAAATCATGCAGCTGAGTCCTCAAATGCTTCAGCAGAGTCCTTAAATAATGCAGCAGAGACCTTAAATAATGCAGTTGAGTCATCAAATGCTTCAGCAGATTCATTAAATAATGCAGCAAAGTCCTTAAATAATGCAGCAGACTCCTTACATAATGCAACAAATTCCTTAAATAATGCAGCAGAGTCCTTAAATACCACAGCAGAGTCCTTAAATAATGCAGCAAATTCCTTAAATAATGCAGCAGAGTCCATAAATAATGCAGCTGAGTCCTCAAATGCTTCAGCAGAGTCGTTAAATAATGCAGCAAAGTCCTTAAATAATGCAGCAGACTCCTTACATAATGCAACAAAGTCCTTAAATAATGCAGCAGAGTACTTATATAATGCAACAAAGTTATTAAATAATGCAGCAAAGTCCTTAAATAATGCAGCAGAGTCCATAAATAATGCAACAAATTCCTTAAATAATGCAGCAGAGTCCTTAAATAATGCAGCAAAGTCCTTAAATAATGCAGCAGAGTCCTTAAAAATGCAACAAAGTCCTTAAATAATGCAGCAGAGTCCTTAAATACCGCAGCAGAGTCCTTAAATAATGCAGCAAAGTCCTTAAATAATACAACAAAGTCCTTAAATAATGCAGCAGAGTCATTAAATAATGCAGCAAAGTCCTTAAATAATGCAGCAGAGTCATTAAATAATGCAATAAAGTCCTTAAATAATGAAACAGAGTCCTTAAATAATGCAGCAAAGTCCTTAAATAATGCAGCAGAGTCCTTAAATAATGCAAAAAAGTCCTTAAATAATGCAGCAGAGTCCTTAAATAATACAGCAAAGTCCTTAAATAATGCAGCAGAGTCCTTAAATAATGCAACAAAGTCCTTAAATAATGCAGTAGAGTCCTTAAATAATACAGCAAAGTCCTTAAATAATGCAGCAGAGTCCTAAAATAATGCAGCAAAGTCCTTAAATAATGCAGCAGAGTTCTTAAACACAGCAGCAGAGTCCTTAAATAATGCAGCAAGTAATTAAATAATGCAGCAGAGTCCTTAAGTAATGCAGCAAAGTCCTTAATTAATACAGCAAAGTCCTTAAATAATGCAACAAATTCCTTAAATAATGCAGCAGCGTCCTTAAATAATGCAACAAATTCCTAAAATAATGCAGTAGAGTCCTTAAATACCACAGCAGAGTCCTTAAATAATGCAGCAGAGACCTTAAATAATGCAACAAAGTCCTTAAATAATGCAGCAGATTCCTTAAATTCTGCAGCAGCGTCCTTAAATAATGCATCAAAGTCCTTAAATAATGCAGCAGAGTCCTTAAATACCGCAGCAGAGTCCTTAAATAATGCAGCAAATTCCTTAAATAATGCAGCAGAGTCCTTAAATAATGCAGCTGAGTCCTCAAATGCTTCAGCAGAGTCATTAAATAATGCAGCAAAGTCCTTAAATAATGCAGGAAAGTCCTTAAATAAAGCAGCAGAGTCCTTAGATAATGCAGCAGAGTCGTTAAATAATGCAGCAAAGTCCTTAAATAATGCAGCTGAGTCCTCAAATGCTTCAGCAGGATCCTTAAATAATGCAGCAGGATCCTTAAATAATGCAATAAAGTCCTTAAATTATGCAGCAGAGTCCTTAAGTAATGCAGCAAAGTCCTTAAATAATGCAGCAGAGTCCTTACATAATGCAACAAACTCCTTAAATAATGCAGCAGAGTCCTTAAATAATGCAACAAAGTTCTTAAATAATGCATCAAAGTCCTTAAATAATGCAGCAAAGTCCTTAAATAATGCAGCAAAGTCGTTAAGTACCATAGCAGAGTCCTTAAATAATGCAGCAGAGACCTTAAATAATGCAACAAAGTCCTTAAATAATGCAGCAGATTCCTTAAATTCTGCAGCAGCGTCCTTAAATAATGCAACAAAGTCCTTAAATAATGCAGCAGAGTCCTTAAATAATGCAACAAAGTCCTTAAATAATGCAAAAGAGTCCTTAAATAATGCAGCTGAGTCCTCAAATGCTTCAGCAGGATCCTTAAATAATGCAGCAGGATCCTTAAATAATGCAATAAAGTCCTTAAATTATGCAGCAGAGTCCTTAAATAATGCAGCAAAGTCCTTAAATAATGCAGCAGAGTCCTTACATAATGCAACAAACTCCTTAAATAATGCAGCAGAGTCCTTAAATAATGCAACAAAGTCCTTAAATAATGCAAAAGAGTCCTTAAATAAAGCAGCAAAGCCCTTACATAATGCAGCAGAGTCCTTAAATAATGCATCTGAGTGCCCAAATGCTTCAGCAGAGTCATTAAATACTGCAGCAGAGACCTTAAATAATGCAACAACGTCCTTAAATAATGCAGCAGAGTCCTTAAATACTGCAGCAGAGTCCTTAAATAATGCAGCTGAGTCCTCAAATACTTCAGCAGAGTCATTAAATAATGCAGAAGAGTCCTTAAATAATGCAGCAAAGTTCTTAAATAATGCAGCAGAGTCCTTAAATAACGCAGCAGAGTCGTTAAATAATGCAGCAAAGTCCTTAAATAATGCAGCTGAGTCCTCAAATGCTTCAGCAGGATCCTTAAATAATGCAGCAGAGACCTTTAATAATGCAGCTGAGTCCTCAAATGCTTCAGCAGAGTCATTAAATAATGCAGCAGGATCCTAAAATAATGCAATAAAGTCCTTAAATTATGCAGCAGAGTCCTTAAATAATGCAGCAAAGTCCTTAAATAATGCAGCAGAGTCCTTACATAATGCAACAAAGTCCTTAAATAATGCAGCAGAGTCCTTAAATAATGCAGCTGAGTCCTCAAATGCTTCAGCAGAGTCGTTAAATAATGCAGCAAAGTCCTTAAATAATGCAGCAGACTCCTTACATAATGCAACAAAGTCCTTAAATAATGCAGCAGAGTACTTATATAATGCAACAAAGTTATTAAATAATGCAGCAAAGTCCTTAAATAATGCAGCAAAGTCCTTAAATAATGCAGCAGAATCCTTAAATAATGCAACAAAATCCTTAAATAATGCAGCAGAGTCCTTAAATAATGCAACAAAGTCCTTAAATAATGCAAAAGAGTCCTTAAATAAAGCAGCAAAGCCCTTACATAATGCAGCAGAGTCCTTAAATAATGCATCTGAGTCCCCAAATGCTTAAGCAGAGTCATTAAATACTGCAGCAGAGTCCTTAAATAATGCAACAAAGTCCTTAAATAATGCAGCAGCGTCCTTAAATAATGCAACAAATTCCTTAAATAATGCAGCAGAGTCCTTAAATACCACAGCAGAGTCCTTAAATAATGCAGCAGAGACCTTAAATAATGCAACAAAGTCCTTAAATAATGCAGCAGATTCCTTAAATTCTGCAGCAGCGTCCTTAAATAATGCATCAAAGTCCTTAAATAATGCAGCAGAGTCCTTAAATAATGCAGCAAATTCCTTAAATAATGCAGCAGAGTCCTTAAATAATGCAGCTGAGTCCTCAAATACTTCAGCAGAGTCATTAAATAATGCAGAAGAGTCCTTAAATAATGCAGCAAAGTTCTTAAATAATGCAGCAGAGTCCTTAAATAACGCAGCAGAGTCGTTAAATAATGCAGCAAAGTCCTTAAATAATGCAGCTGAGTCCTCAAATGCTTCAGCAGGATCCTTAAATAATGCAGCAGAGACCTTTAATAATGCAGCTGAGTCCTCAAATGCTTCAGCAGAGTCATTAAATAATGCAGCAGGATCCTAAAATAATGCAATAAAGTCCTTAAATTATGCAGCAGAGTCCTTAAATAATGCAGCAAAGTCCTTAAGTACCATAGCAGAGTCCTTAAATAATGCAGCAGAGACCTTAAATAATGCAACAAAGTCCTTTAATAATGAAGCAGATTCCTTAAATTCTGCAGCAGTGTCCTTAAATAATGCATCAAAGTCCTTAAATAATGCAGCAGAGTCCTTAAATACCGCAGCAGAGTCCTTAAATAATGCAGCAAAGTAATTAAATAATGCAGCAGAGTCCTTAAATAATGCAGCAAAGTCCTTAAATAATGCAGCAGAGTCCTTAAATAACAAAGCATAGTCCTTAAATAATGCGGCAGAGTCCTTAAATAATGCAACAAAGTCCTTAAATAATGCAGCAGAGTCCTTAAATAATGCAACAAAGTCCTTAAATAATGCAGCAAAGTCCTTAAATAAAGCAGCAAAGTCCTTACATAATGCAGCAGAGTCCTTAAACAATGCATCTGAGTCCCCAATTGCTTCAGCAGAGTCATTAAACACTGCAGCAGAGTCCTTAAATAATGCAGCAAAGTCTTAAATAATGCAGCAGAGTCCTTAAATAACGCAGCAGTCCTTAAATAATGCAGCAAAGTCCTTAAATAATGCAGCAGAGTCCTTAAATACCGCAGCAGAGTCATTAAATAATGCAGCAGAGTCCTTAAATAATACAGCAGAGACCTTAAATAATGCAGCTGAGTCCTCAAATGCTTCAGCAGAGTCATTAAATAATGCAGCAGAGTCCTTAAATAATGCAATAAAGTCCTTAAATAATGCAGCAGAGTCCTTAAATAATGCAGCAAAGTCCTTAAATAATGCAGCAGACTTCTAACATAATGCAACATAGTCCTTAAATAATGCAGCAGAGTCGTTATATAATGCAACAAAGTCATTAAATAATGCAGCAGAGTCCTTAAATAATGCAGCAAAGTCCTTAAATAATACAGCAGAGTCCTTAAGTACCACAGCATAGTCCTTAAATAATGCAGCAAAGTCCTTAAATAATGCAGCAGAGTCCTTAAATAATGCAACAAAGTCCTTAAATAATGCAGCAGAGTCCTTAAATACCGCAGCAGAGTCCTTAAATAATGCAGCAAAGTCCTTAAATAATACAACAAAGTCCTTAAATAATGCAGCAGAGTCATTAAATAATGCAGCAAAGTCCTTAAATAATGCAGCAGAGTCCTTAAATAATGCAGCAAATTCCTTAAATAATGCAGCAGAGTCATTAAATAATGCAATAAAGTCCTTAAATAATGCAACAGAGTCCTTAAATAATGCAGCAAAGTCCTTAAATAATGCAAAAAAGTCCTTAAATAATGCAGCAGAGTCCTTAAATAATACAGCAAAGTCCTTAAATAATGCAGCAGAGTCCTTAAATAATGCAACAAAGTCCTTAAATAATGCAGTAGAGTCCTTAAATAATACAGCAAAGTCCTTAAATAATGCAGCAGAGTCCTAAAATAATGCAGCAAAGTCCTTAAATAATGCAGCAGAGTTCTTAAACACAGCAGCAGAGTCCTTAAATAATGCAGCAAGTAATTAAATAATGCAGCAGAGTCCTTAAGTAATGCAGCAAAGTCCTTAATTAATGCAGCAAAGTCCTTAAATAATGCAACAAATTCCTTAAATAATGCAGCAGCGTCCTTAAATAATGCAACAAATTCCTTAAATAATGCAGCAGAGTCCTTAAATACCACAGCAGAGTCCTTAAATAATGCAGCAGAGACCTTAAATAATGCAACAAAGTCCTTAAATAATGCAGCAGATTCCTTAAATTCTGCAGCAGCGTCCTTAAATAATGCATCAAAGTCCTTAAATAATGCAGCAGAGTCCTTAAATACCGCAGCAGAGTCCTGAAATAATGCAGCAAATTCCTTAAATAATGCAGCAGAGTCCTTAAATAATGCAGCTGAGTCCTCAAATGCTTCAGCAGAGTCATTAAATAATGCAGCAAAGTCCTTAAATAATGCAGCAGAGTCCTTAAATAATGCAGCTGAGTCCTCAAATGCTTCAGCAGAGTCATTAAATAATGCAGAAGACTCCTTAAATAATGCAGGAAAGTCCTTAAATAAAGCAGCAGAGTCCTTAGATAATGCAGCAGAGTCGTTAAATAATGCAGCAAAGTCCTTAAATAATGCAGCTGAGTCCTCAAATGCTTCAGCAGGATCCTTAAATAATGCAGCAGGATCCTTAAATAATGCAATAAAGTCCTTAAATTATGCAGCAGAGTCCTTAAATAATGCAGCAAAGTCCTTAAATAATGCAGCAGAGTCCTTACATAATGCAACAAACTCCTTAAATAATGCAGCAGAGTCCTTAAATAATGCAACAAAGTCCTTAAATAATGCAAAAGAGTCCTTAAATAAAGCAGCAAAGCCCTTACATAATGCAGCAGAGTCCTTAAATAATGCATCTGAGTGCCCAAATGCTTCAGCAGAGTCATTAAATACTGCAGCAGAGACCTTAAATAATGCAACAAAGTCCTTAAATAATGCAGCAGAGTCCTTAAATACCGCAGCAGAGTCCTTAAATAATGCAGCAAATTCCTTAAATAATGCAGCAGAGTCCTTAAATAATGCAGCTGAGTCCTCAAATGCTTCAGCAGAGTCGTTAAATAATGCAGCAAAGTCCTTAAATAATGCAGCAGACTCCTTACATAATGCAACAAAGTCCTTAAATAATGCAGCAGAGTACTTATATAATGCAACAAAGTTATTAAATAATGCAGCAAAGTCCTTAAATAATGCAGCAGAGTCCTTAAATAATGCAACAAATTCCTTAAATAATGCAGCAGAGTCCTTAAATAATGCAGCAAAGTCCTTAAATCATGCAGCTGAGTCCTCAAATGCTTCAGCAGAGTCCTTAAATAATGCAGCAGAGACCTTAAATAATGCAGTTGAGTCATCAAATGCTTCAGCAGATTCATTAAATAATGCAGCAAAGTCCTTAAATAATGCAGCAGACTCCTTACATAATGCAACAAATTCCTTAAATAATGCAGCAGAGTCCTTAAATACCACAGCAGAGTCCTTAAATAATGCAGCAAATTCCTTAAATAATGCAGCAGAGTCCTTAAATAATGCAGCTGAGTCCTCAAATGCTTCAGCAGAGTCGTTAAATAATGCAGCAAAGTCCTTAAATAATGCAGCAGACTCCTTACATAATGCAACAAAGTCCTTAAATAATGCAGCAGAGTACTTATATAATGCAACAAAGTTATTAAATAATGCAGCAAAGTCCTTAAATAATGCAGCAGAGTCCATAAATAATGCAACAAATTCCTTAAATAATGCAGCAGAGTCCTTAAATAATGCAGCAAAGTCCTTAAATAATGCAGCAGAGTCCTTAAAAAATGCAACAAAGTCCTTAAATAATGCAGCAGAGTCCTTAAATACCGCAGCAGAGTCCTTAAATAATGCAGCAAAGTCCTTAAATAATACAACAAATTCCTTAAATAATGCAGCAGAGTCATTAAATAATGCAGCAAAGTCCTTAAATAATGCAGCAGAGTCATTAAATAATGCAATAAAGTCCTTAAATAATGCAACAGAGTCCTTAAATAATGCAGCAAAGTCCTTAAATAATGCAGCAGAGTCCTTAAATAATGCAAAAAAGTCCTTAAATAATGCAGCAGAGTCCTTAAATAATACAGCAAAGTCCTTAAATAATGCAGCAGAGTCCTTAAATAATGCAACAAAGTCCTTAAATAATGCAGTAGAGTCCTTGAATAATACAGCAAAGTCCTTAAATAATGCAGCAGAGTCCTAAAATAATGCAGCAAAGTCCTTAAATAATGCAGCAGAGTTCTTAAACACAGCAGCAGAGTCCTTAAATAATGCAGCAAGTAATTAAATAATGCAGCAGAGTCCTTAAGTAATGCAGCAAAGTCCTTAATTAATACAGCAAAGTCCTTAAATAATGCAACAAATTCCTTAAATAATGCAGCAGCGTCCTTAAATAATGCAACAAATTCCTAAAATAATGCAGTAGAGTCCTTAAATACCACAGCAGAGTCCTTAAATAATGCAGCAGAGACCTTAAATAATGCAACAAAGTCCTTAAATAATGCAGCAGATTCCTTAAATTCTGCAGCAGCGTCCTTAAATAATGCATCAAAGTCCTTAAATAATGCAGCAGAGTCCTTAAATACCGCAGCAGAGTCCTTAAATAATGCAGCAAATTCCTTAAATAATGCAGCAGAGTCCTTAAATAATGCAGCTGAGTCCTCAAATGCTTCAGCAGAGTCATTAAATAATGCAGCAAAGTCCTTAAATAATGCAGCAGAGTCCTTAAATAATGCAGCTGAGTCCTCAAATGCTTCAGCAGAGTCATTAAATAATGCAGAAGACTCCTTAAATAATGCAGGAAAGTCCTTAAATAAAGCAGCAGAGTCCTTAGATAATGCAGCAGAGTCGTTAAATAATGCAGCAAAGTCCTTAAATAATGCAGCTGAGTCCTCAAATGCTTCAGCAGGATCCTTAAATAATGCAGCAGGATCCTTAAATAATGCAATAAAGTCCTTAAATTATGCAGCAGAGTCCTTAAGTAATGCAGCAAAGTCCTTAAATAATGCAGCAGAGTCCTTACATAATGCAACAAACTCCTTAAATAATGCAGCAGAGTCCTTAAATAATGCAACAAAGTTCTTAAATAATGCATCAAAGTCCTTAAATAATGCAGCAAAGTCCTTAAATAATGCAGCAAAGTCGTTAAGTACCATAGCAGAGTCCTTAAATAATGCAGCAGAGACCTTAAATAATGCAACAAAGTCCTTAAATAATGCAGCAGATTCCTTAAATTCTGCAGCAGCGTCCTTAAATAATGCAACAAAGTCCTTAAATAATGCAGCAGAGTCCTTAAATAATGCAACAAAGTCCTTAAATAATGCAAAAGAGTCCTTAAATAATGCAGCTGAGTCCTCAAATGCTTCAGCAGGATCCTTAAATAATGCAGCAGGATCCTTAAATAATGCAATAAAGTCCTTAAATTATGCAGCAGAGTCCTTAAATAATGCAGCAAAGTCCTTAAATAATGCAGCAGAGTCCTTACATAATGCAACAAACTCCTTAAATAATGCAGCAGAGTCCTTAAATAATGCAACAAAGTCCTTAAATAATGCAAAAGAGTCCTTAAATAAAGCAGCAAAGCCCTTACATAATGCAGCAGAGTCCTTAAATAATGCATCTGAGTGCCCAAATGCTTCAGCAGAGTCATTAAATACTGCAGCAGAGACCTTAAATAATGCAACAACGTCCTTAAATAATGCAGCAGAGTCCTTAAATACCGCAGCAGAGTCCTTAAATAATGCAGCTGAGTCCTCAAATACTTCAGCAGAGTCATTAAATAATGCAGAAGAGTCCTTAAATAATGCAGCAAAGTTCTTAAATAATGCAGCAGAGTCCTTAAATAACGCAGCAGAGTCGTTAAATAATGCAGCAAAGTCCTTAAATAATGCAGCTGAGTCCTCAAATGCTTCAGCAGGATCCTTAAATAATGCAGCAGAGACCTTTAATAATGCAGCTGAGTCCTCAAATGCTTCAGCAGAGTCATTAAATAATGCAGCAGGATCCTAAAATAATGCAATAAAGTCCTTAAATTATGCAGCAGAGTCCTTAAATAATGCAGCAAAGTCCTTAAATAATGCAGCAGAGTCCTTACATAATGCAACAAAGTCCTTAAATAATGCAGCAGAGTCCTTAAATAATGCAGCTGAGTCCTCAAATGCTTCAGCAGAGTCGTTAAATAATGCAGCAAAGTCCTTAAATAATGCAGCAGACTCCTTACATAATGCAACAAAGTCCTTAAATAATGCAGCAGAGTACTTATATAATGCAACAAAGTTATTAAATAATGCAGCAAAGTCCTTAAATAATGCAGCAAAGTCCTTAAATAATGCAGCAGAATCCTTAAATAATGCAACAAAATCCTTAAATAATGCAGCAGAGTCCTTAAATAATGCAACAAAGTCCTTAAATAATGCAAAAGAGTCCTTAAATAAAGCAGCAAAGCCCTTACATAATGCAGCAGAGTCCTTAAATAATGCATCTGAGTCCCCAAATGCTTCAGCAGAGTCATTAAATACTGCAGCAGAGTCCTTAAATAATGCAACAAAGTCCTTAAATAATGCAGCAGCGTCCTTAAATAATGCAACAAATTCCTTAAATAATGCAGCAGAGTCCTTAAATACCACAGCAGAGTCCTTAAATAATGCAGCAGAGACCTTAAATAATGCAACAAAGTCCTTAAATAATGCAGCAGATTCCTTAAATTCTGCAGCAGCGTCCTTAAATAATGCATCAAAGTCCTTAAATAATGCAGCAGAGTCCTTAAATAATGCAGCAAATTCCTTAAATAATGCAGCAGAGTCCTTAAATAATGCAGCTGAGTCCTCAAATACTTCAGCAGAGTCATTAAATAATGCAGAAGAGTCCTTAAATAATGCAGCAAAGTTCTTAAATAATGCAGCAGAGTCCTTAAATAACGCAGCAGAGTCGTTAAATAATGCAGCAAAGTCCTTAAATAATGCAGCTGAGTCCTCAAATGCTTCAGCAGGATCCTTAAATAATGCAGCAGAGACCTTTAATAATGCAGCTGAGTCCTCAAATGCTTCAGCAGAGTCATTAAATAATGCAGCAGGATCCTAAAATAATGCAATAAAGTCCTTAAATTATGCAGCAGAGTCCTTAAATAATGCAGCAAAGTCCTTAAGTACCATAGCAGAGTCCTTAAATAATGCAGCAGAGACCTTAAATAATGCAACAAAGTCCTTTAATAATGAAGCAGATTCCTTAAATTCTGCAGCAGTGTCCTTAAATAATGCATCAAAGTCCTTAAATAATGCAGCAGAGTCCTTAAATACCGCAGCAGAGTCCTTAAATAATGCAGCAAAGTAATTAAATAATGCAGCAGAGTCCTTAAATAATGCAGCAAAGTCCTTAAATAATGCAGCAGAGTCCTTAAATAACAAAGCATAGTCCTTAAATAATGCGGCAGAGTCCTTAAATAATGCAACAAAGTCCTTAAATAATGCAGCAGAGTCCTTAAATAATGCAACAAAGTCCTTAAATAATGCAGCAAAGTCCTTAAATAAAGCAGCAAAGTCCTTACATAATGCAGCAGAGTCCTTAAACAATGCATCTGAGTCCCCAATTGCTTCAGCAGAGTCATTAAACACTGCAGCAGAGTCCTTAAATAATGCAGCAAAGTCTTAAATAATGCAGCAGAGTCCTTAAATAACGCAGCAGTCCTTAAATAATGCAGCAAAGTCCTTAAATAATGCAGCAGAGTCCTTAAATACCGCAGCAGAGTCATTAAATAATGCAGCAGAGTCCTTAAATAATACAGCAGAGACCTTAAATAATGCAGCTGAGTCCTCAAATGCTTCAGCAGAGTCATTAAATAATGCAGCAGAGTCCTTAAATAATGCAATAAAGTCCTTAAATAATGCAGCAGAGTCCTTAAATAATGCAGCAAAGTCCTTAAATAATGCAGCAGACTTCTAACATAATGCAACATAGTCCTTAAATAATGCAGCAGAGTCGTTATATAATGCAACAAAGTCATTAAATAATGCAGCAGAGTCCTTAAATAATGCAGCAAAGTCCTTAAATAATACAGCAGAGTCCTTAAGTACCACAGCATAGTCCTTAAATAATGCAGCAAAGTCCTTAAATAATGCAGCAGAGTCCTTAAATAATGCAACAAAGTCCTTAAATAATGCAGCAGAGTCCTTAAATACCGCAGCAGAGTCCTTAAATAATGCAGCAAAGTCCTTAAATAATACAACAAAGTCCTTAAATAATGCAGCAGAGTCATTAAATAATGCAGCAAAGTCCTTAAATAATGCAGCAGAGTCCTTAAATAATGCAGCAAATTCCTTAAATAATGCAGCAGAGTCATTAAATAATGCAATAAAGTACTTAAATAATGCAACAGAGTCCTTAAATAATGCAGCAAAGTCCTTAAATAATGCAAAAAAGTCCTTAAATAATGCAGCAGAGTCCTTAAATAATACAGCAAAGTCCTTAAATAATGCAGCAGAGTCCTTAAATAATGCAATAAAGTCCTTAAATAATGCAGTAGAGTCCTTAAATAATACAGCAAAGTCCTTAAATAATGCAGCAGAGTCCTAAAATAATGCAGCAAAGTCCTTAAATAATGCAGCAGAGTTCTTAAACACAGCAGCAGAGTCCTTAAATAATGCAGCAAGTAATTAAATAATGCAGCAGAGTCCTTAAGTAATGCAGCAAAGTCCTTAATTAATGCAGCAAAGTCCTTAAATAATGCAACAAATTCCTTAAATAATGCAGCAGCGTCCTTAAATAATGCAACAAATTCCTTAAATAATGCAGCAGAGTCCTTAAATACCACAGCAGAGTCCTTAAATAATGCAGCAGAGACCTTAAATAATGCAACAAAGTCCTTAAATAATGCAGCAGATTCCTTAAATTCTGCAGCAGCGTCCTTAAATAATGCAACAAAGTCCTTAAATAATGCAGTAGAGTCCTTAAATAATACAGCAAAGTCCTTAAATAATGCAGCAGAGTCCTAAAATAATGCAGCAAAGTCCTTAAATAATGCAGCAGAGTTCTTAAACACAGCAGCAGAGTCCTTAAATAATGCAGCAAGTAATTAAATAATGCAGCAGAGTCCTTAAGTAATGCAGCAAAGTCCTTAATTAATGCAGCAAAGTCCTTAAATAATGCAACAAATTCCTTAAATAATGCAGCAGCGTCCTTAAATAATGCAACAAATTCCTTAAATAATGCAGCAGAGTCCTTAAATACCACAGCAGAGTCCTTAAATAATGCAGCAGAGACCTTAAATAATGCAACAAAGTCCTTAAATAATGCAGCAGATTCCTTAAATTCTGCAGCAGCGTCCTTAAATAATGCATCAAAGTCCTTAAATAATGCAGCAGAGTCCTTAAATACCGCAGCAGAGTCCTGAAATAATGCAGCAAATTCCTTAAATAATGCAGCAGAGTCCTTAAATAATGCAGCTGAGTCCTCAAATGCTTCAGCAGAGTCATTAAATAATGCAGCAAAGTCCTTAAATAATGCAGCAGAGTCCTTAAATAATGCAGCTGAGTCCTCAAATGCTTCAGCAGAGTCATTAAATAATGCAGAAGACTCCTTAAATAATGCAGGAAAGTCCTTAAATAAAGCAGCAGAGTCCTTAGATAATGCAGCAGAGTCGTTAAATAATGCAGCAAAGTCCTTAAATAATGCAGCTGAGTCCTCAAATGCTTCAGCAGGATCCTTAAATAATGCAGCAGGATCCTTAAATAATGCAATAAAGTCCTTAAATTATGCAGCAGAGTCCTTAAATAATGCAGCAAAGTCCTTAAATAATGCAGCAGAGTCCTTACATAATGCAACAAACTCCTTAAATAATGCAGCAGAGTCCTTAAATAATGCAACAAAGTCCTTAAATAATGCAAAAGAGTCCTTAAATAAAGCAGCAAAGCCCTTACATAATGCAGCAGAGTCCTTAAATAATGCATCTGAGTGCCCAAATGCTTCAGCAGAGTCATTAAATACTGCAGCAGAGACCTTAAATAATGCAACAAAGTCCTTAAATAATGCAGCAGAGTCCTTAAATACCGCAGCAGAGTCCTTAAATAATGCAGCAAATTCCTTAAATAATGCAGCAGAGTCCTTAAATAATGCAGCTGAGTCCTCAAATGCTTCAGCAGAGTCGTTAAATAATGCAGCAAAGTCCTTAAATAATGCAGCAGACTCCTTACATAATGCAACAAAGTCCTTAAATAATGCAGCAGAGTACTTATATAATGCAACAAAGTTATTAAATAATGCAGCAAAGTCCTTAAATAATGCAGCAGAGTCCTTAAATAATGCAACAAATTCCTTAAATAATGCAGCAGAGTCCTTAAATAATGCAGCAAAGTCCTTAAATCATGCAGCTGAGTCCTCAAATGCTTCAGCAGAGTCCTTAAATAATGCAGCAGAGACCTTAAATAATGCAGTTGAGTCCTCAAATGCTTCAGCAGATTCATTAAATAATGCAGCAAAGTCCTTAAATAATGCAGCAGACTCCTTACATAATGCAACAAATTCCTTAAATAATGCAGCAGAGTCCTTAAATACCACAGCAGAGTCCTTAAATAATGCAGCAAATTCCTTAAATAATGCAGCAGAGTCCTTAAATAATGCAGCTGAGTCCTCAAATGCTTCAGCAGAGTCGTTAAATAATGCAGCAAAGTCCTTAAATAATGCAGCAGACTCCTTACATAATGCAACAAAGTCCTTAAATAATGCAGCAGAGTACTTATATAATGCAGCAAAGTTATTAAATAATGCAGCAAAGTCCTTAAATAATGCAGCAGAGTCCTTAAATAATGCAACAAATTCCTTAAATAATGCAGCAGAGTCCTTAAATAATGCAGCAAAGTCCTTAAATAATGCAGCAGAGTCCTTAAAAATGCAACAAAGTCCTTAAATAATGCAGCAGAGTCCTTAAATACCGCAGCAGAGTCCTTAAATAATGCAGCAAAGTCCTTAAATAATACAACAAAGTCCTTAAATAATGCAGCAGAGTCATTAAATAATGCAGCAAAGTCCTTAAATAATGCAGCAGAGTCCTTAAATAATGCAGCAAATTCCTTAAATAATGCAGCAGAGTCATTAAATAATGCAATAAAGTCCTTAAATAATGCAACAGAGTCCTTAAATAATGCAGCAAAGTCCTTAAATAATGCAGCAGAGTCCTTAAATAATGCAAAAAAGTCCTTAAATAATGCAGCAGAGTCCTTAAATAATACAGCAAAGTCCTTAAATAATGCAGCAGAGTCCTTAAATAATGCAACAAAGTCCTTAAATAATGCAGTAGAGTCCTTAAATAATACAGCAAAGTCCTTAAATAATGCAGCAGAGTCCTAAAATAATGCAGCAAAGTCCTTAAATAATGCAGCAGAGTTCTTAAACACAGCAGCAGAGTCCTTAAATAATGCAGCAAGTAATTAAATAATGCAGCAGAGTCCTTAAGTAATGCAGCAAAGTCCTTAATTAATACAGCAAAGTCCTTAAATAATGCAACAAATTCCTTAAATAATGCAGCAGCGTCCTTAAATAATGCAACAAATTCCTTAAATAATGCAGCAGAGTCCTTAAATACCACAGCAGAGTCCTTAAATAATGCAGCAGAGACCTTAAATAATGCAACAAAGTCCTTAAATAATGCAGCAGATTCCTTAAATTCTGCAGCAGCGTCCTTAAATAATGCATCAAAGTCCTTAAATAATGCAGCAGAGTCCTTAAATACCGCAGCAGAGTCCTTAAATAATGCAGCAAATTCCTTAAATAATGCAGCAGAGTCCTTAAATAATGCAGCAAAGTCCTTAAATGCTTCAGCAGAGTCATTAAATAATGCAGCAAAGTCCTTAAATAATGCAGCAGAGTCCTTAAATAATGCAGCTGAGTCCTCAAATGCTTCAGCAGAGTCATTAAATAATGCAGAAGACTCCTTAAATAATGCAGGAAAGTCCTTAAATAAAGCAGCAGAGTTCTTAGATAATGCAGCAGAGTCGTTAAATAATGCAGCAAAGTCCTTAAATAATGCAGCTGAGTCCTCAAATGCTTCAGCAGGATCCTTAAATAATGCAGCAGGATCCTTAAATAATGCAATAAAGTCCTTAAATTATGCAGCAGAGTCCTTAAATAATGCAGCAAAGTCCTTAAATAATGCAGCAGAGTCCTTACATAATGCAACAAACTCCTTAAATAATGCAGCAGAGTCCTTAAATACCACAGCAGAGTCCTTAAATAATGCAGCAGAGACCTTAAATAATGCAACAAAGTCCTTAAATAATGCAGCAGATTCCTTAAATTCTGCAGCAGCGTCCTTAAATAATGCATCAAAGTCCTTAAATAATGCAGCAGAGTCCTTAAATAATGCAGCAAATTCCTTAAATAATGCAGCAGAGTCCTTAAATAATGCAGCTGAGTCCTCAAATACTTCAGCAGAGTCATTAAATAATGCAGAAGAGTCCTTAAATAATGCAGCAAAGTTCTTAAATAATGCAGCAGAGTCCTTAAATAACGCAGCAGAGTCGTTAAATAATGCAGCAAAGTCCTTAAATAATGCAGCTGAGTCCTCAAATGCTTCAGCAGGATCCTTAAATAATGCAGCAGAGACCTTTAATAATGCAGCTGAGTCCTCAAATGCTTCAGCAGAGTCATTAAATAATGCAGCAGGATCCTAAAATAATGCAATAAAGTCCTTAAATTATGCAGCAGAGTCCTTAAATAATGCAGCAAAGTCCTTAAGTACCATAGCAGAGTCCTTAAATAATGCAGCAGAGACCTTAAATAATGCAACAAAGTCCTTTAATAATGAAGCAGATTCCTTAAATTCTGCAGCAGTGTCCTTAAATAATGCATCAAAGTCCTTAAATAATGCAGCAGAGTCCTTAAATACCGCAGCAGAGTCCTTAAATAATGCAGCAAAGTAATTAAATAATGCAGCAGAGTCCTTAAATAATGCAGCAAAGTCCTTAAATAATGCAGCAGAGTCCTTAAATAACAAAGCATAGTCCTTAAATAATGCGGCAGAGTCCTTAAATAATGCAACAAAGTCCTTAAATAATGCAGCAGAGTCCTTAAATAATGCAACAAAGTCCTTAAATAATGCAGCAAAGTCCTTAAATAAAGCAGCAAAGTCCTTACATAATGCAGCAGAGTCCTTAAACAATGCATCTGAGTCCCCAATTGCTTCAGCAGAGTCATTAAACACTGCAGCAGAGTCCTTAAATAATGCAGCAAAGTCTTAAATAATGCAGCAGAGTCCTTAAATAACGCAGCAGTCCTTAAATAATGCAGCAAAGTCCTTAAATAATGCAGCAGAGTCCTTAAATACCGCAGCAGAGTCATTAAATAATGCAGCAGAGTCCTTAAATAATACAGCAGAGACCTTAAATAATGCAGCTGAGTCCTCAAATGCTTCAGCAGAGTCATTAAATAATGCAGCAGAGTCCTTAAATAATGCAATAAAGTCCTTAAATAATGCAGCAGAGTCCTTAAATAATGCAGCAAAGTCCTTAAATAATGCAGCAGACTTCTAACATAATGCAACATAGTCCTTAAATAATGCAGCAGAGTCGTTATATAATGCAACAAAGTCATTAAATAATGCAGCAGAGTCCTTAAATAATGCAGCAAAGTCCTTAAATAATACAGCAGAGTCCTTAAGTACCACAGCATAGTCCTTAAATAATGCAGCAAAGTCCTTAAATAATGCAGCAGAGTCCTTAAATAATGCAACAAAGTCCTTAAATAATGCAGCAGAGTCCTTAAATACCGCAGCAGAGTCCTTAAATAATGCAGCAAAGTCCTTAAATAATACAACAAAGTCCTTAAATAATGCAGCAGAGTCATTAAATAATGCAGCAAAGTCCTTAAATAATGCAGCAGAGTCCTTAAATAATGCAGCAAATTCCTTAAATAATGCAGCAGAGTCATTAAATAATGCAATAAAGTACTTAAATAATGCAACAGAGTCCTTAAATAATGCAGCAAAGTCCTTAAATAATGCAAAAAAGTCCTTAAATAATGCAGCAGAGTCCTTAAATAATACAGCAAAGTCCTTAAATAATGCAGCAGAGTCCTTAAATAATGCAATAAAGTCCTTAAATAATGCAGTAGAGTCCTTAAATAATACAGCAAAGTCCTTAAATAATGCAGCAGAGTCCTAAAATAATGCAGCAAAGTCCTTAAATAATGCAGCAGAGTTCTTAAACACAGCAGCAGAGTCCTTAAATAATGCAGCAAGTAATTAAATAATGCAGCAGAGTCCTTAAGTAATGCAGCAAAGTCCTTAATTAATGCAGCAAAGTCCTTAAATAATGCAACAAATTCCTTAAATAATGCAGCAGCGTCCTTAAATAATGCAACAAATTCCTTAAATAATGCAGCAGAGTCCTTAAATACCACAGCAGAGTCCTTAAATAATGCAGCAGAGACCTTAAATAATGCAACAAAGTCCTTAAATAATGCAGCAGATTCCTTAAATTCTGCAGCAGCGTCCTTAAATAATGCAACAAAGTCCTTAAATAATGCAGTAGAGTCCTTAAATAATACAGCAAAGTCCTTAAATAATGCAGCAGAGTCCTAAAATAATGCAGCAAAGTCCTTAAATAATGCAGCAGAGTTCTTAAACACAGCAGCAGAGTCCTTAAATAATGCAGCAAGTAATTAAATAATGCAGCAGAGTCCTTAAGTAATGCAGCAAAGTCCTTAATTAATGCAGCAAAGTCCTTAAATAATGCAACAAATTCCTTAAATAATGCAGCAGCGTCCTTAAATAATGCAACAAATTCCTTAAATAATGCAGCAGAGTCCTTAAATACCACAGCAGAGTCCTTAAATAATGCAGCAGAGACCTTAAATAATGCAACAAAGTCCTTAAATAATGCAGCAGATTCCTTAAATTCTGCAGCAGCGTCCTTAAATAATGCATCAAAGTCCTTAAATAATGCAGCAGAGTCCTTAAATACCGCAGCAGAGTCCTGAAATAATGCAGCAAATTCCTTAAATAA
This sequence comes from Phyllobates terribilis, assembly GCF_046119375.1. Classification (NCBI taxonomy): domain Eukaryota; kingdom Metazoa; phylum Chordata; class Amphibia; order Anura; family Dendrobatidae; genus Phyllobates; species Phyllobates terribilis. The sequence continues at coordinate 2,199,637 of NW_027363048.1, forward strand.
TGCAGCAGAGTCCTTAAATAATGCAGCTGAGTCCTCAAATGCTTCAGCAGAGTCATTAAATAATGCAGCAAAGTCCTTAAATAATGCAGCAGAGTCCTTAAATAATGCAGCTGAGTCCTCAAATGCTTCAGCAGAGTCATTAAATAATGCAGAAGACTCCTTAAATAATGCAGGAAAGTCCTTAAATAAAGCAGCAGAGTCCTTAGATAATGCAGCAGAGTCGTTAAATAATGCAGCAAAGTCCTTAAATAATGCAGCTGAGTCCTCAAATGCTTCAGCAGGATCCTTAAATAATGCAGCAGGATCCTTAAATAATGCAATAAAGTCCTTAAATTATGCAGCAGAGTCCTTAAATAATGCAGCAAAGTCCTTAAATAATGCAGCAGAGTCCTTACATAATGCAACAAACTCCTTAAATAATGCAGCAGAGTCCTTAAATAATGCAACAAAGTCCTTAAATAATGCAAAAGAGTCCTTAAATAAAGCAGCAAAGCCCTTACATAATGCAGCAGAGTCCTTAAATAATGCATCTGAGTGCCCAAATGCTTCAGCAGAGTCATTAAATACTGCAGCAGAGACCTTAAATAATGCAACAAAGTCCTTAAATAATGCAGCAGAGTCCTTAAATACCGCAGCAGAGTCCTTAAATAATGCAGCAAATTCCTTAAATAATGCAGCAGAGTCCTTAAATAATGCAGCTGAGTCCTCAAATGCTTCAGCAGAGTCGTTAAATAATGCAGCAAAGTCCTTAAATAATGCAGCAGACTCCTTACATAATGCAACAAAGTCCTTAAATAATGCAGCAGAGTACTTATATAATGCAACAAAGTTATTAAATAATGCAGCAAAGTCCTTAAATAATGCAGCAGAGTCCTTAAATAATGCAACAAATTCCTTAAATAATGCAGCAGAGTCCTTAAATAATGCAGCAAAGTCCTTAAATCATGCAGCTGAGTCCTCAAATGCTTCAGCAGAGTCCTTAAATAATGCAGCAGAGACCTTAAATAATGCAGTTGAGTCCTCAAATGCTTCAGCAGATTCATTAAATAATGCAGCAAAGTCCTTAAATAATGCAGCAGACTCCTTACATAATGCAACAAATTCCTTAAATAATGCAGCAGAGTCCTTAAATACCACAGCAGAGTCCTTAAATAATGCAGCAAATTCCTTAAATAATGCAGCAGAGTCCTTAAATAATGCAGCTGAGTCCTCAAATGCTTCAGCAGAGTCGTTAAATAATGCAGCAAAGTCCTTAAATAATGCAGCAGACTCCTTACATAATGCAACAAAGTCCTTAAATAATGCAGCAGAGTACTTATATAATGCAGCAAAGTTATTAAATAATGCAGCAAAGTCCTTAAATAATGCAGCAGAGTCCTTAAATAATGCAACAAATTCCTTAAATAATGCAGCAGAGTCCTTAAATAATGCAGCAAAGTCCTTAAATAATGCAGCAGAGTCCTTAAAAATGCAACAAAGTCCTTAAATAATGCAGCAGAGTCCTTAAATACCGCAGCAGAGTCCTTAAATAATGCAGCAAAGTCCTTAAATAATACAACAAAGTCCTTAAATAATGCAGCAGAGTCATTAAATAATGCAGCAAAGTCCTTAAATAATGCAGCAGAGTCCTTAAATAATGCAGCAAATTCCTTAAATAATGCAGCAGAGTCATTAAATAATGCAATAAAGTCCTTAAATAATGCAACAGAGTCCTTAAATAATGCAGCAAAGTCCTTAAATAATGCAGCAGAGTCCTTAAATAATGCAAAAAAGTCCTTAAATAATGCAGCAGAGTCCTTAAATAATACAGCAAAGTCCTTAAATAATGCAGCAGAGTCCTTAAATAATGCAACAAAGTCCTTAAATAATGCAGTAGAGTCCTTAAATAATACAGCAAAGTCCTTAAATAATGCAGCAGAGTCCTAAAATAATGCAGCAAAGTCCTTAAATAATGCAGCAGAGTTCTTAAACACAGCAGCAGAGTCCTTAAATAATGCAGCAAGTAATTAAATAATGCAGCAGAGTCCTTAAGTAATGCAGCAAAGTCCTTAATTAATACAGCAAAGTCCTTAAATAATGCAACAAATTCCTTAAATAATGCAGCAGCGTCCTTAAATAATGCAACAAATTCCTTAAATAATGCAGCAGAGTCCTTAAATACCACAGCAGAGTCCTTAAATAATGCAGCAGAGACCTTAAATAATGCAACAAAGTCCTTAAATAATGCAGCAGATTCCTTAAATTCTGCAGCAGCGTCCTTAAATAATGCATCAAAGTCCTTAAATAATGCAGCAGAGTCCTTAAATACCGCAGCAGAGTCCTTAAATAATGCAGCAAATTCCTTAAATAATGCAGCAGAGTCCTTAAATAATGCAGCAAAGTCCTTAAATGCTTCAGCAGAGTCATTAAATAATGCAGCAAAGTCCTTAAATAATGCAGCAGAGTCCTTAAATAATGCAGCTGAGTCCTCAAATGCTTCAGCAGAGTCATTAAATAATGCAGAAGACTCCTTAAATAATGCAGGAAAGTCCTTAAATAAAGCAGCAGAGTTCTTAGATAATGCAGCAGAGTCGTTAAATAATGCAGCAAAGTCCTTAAATAATGCAGCTGAGTCCTCAAATGCTTCAGCAGGATCCTTAAATAATGCAGCAGGATCCTTAAATAATGCAATAAAGTCCTTAAATTATGCAGCAGAGTCCTTAAATAATGCAGCAAAGTCCTTAAATAATGCAGCAGAGTCCTTACATAATGCAACAAACTCCTTAAATAATGCAGCAGAGTCCTTAAATACCACAGCAGAGTCCTTAAATAATGCAGCAGAGACCTTAAATAATGCAACAAAGTCCTTAAATAATGCAGCAGATTCCTTAAATTCTGCAGCAGCGTCCTTAAATAATGCATCAAAGTCCTTAAATAATGCAGCAGAGTCCTTAAATAATGCAGCAAATTCCTTAAATAATGCAGCAGAGTCCTTAAATAATGCAGCTGAGTCCTCAAATACTTCAGCAGAGTCATTAAATAATGCAGAAGAGTCCTTAAATAATGCAGCAAAGTTCTTAAATAATGCAGCAGAGTCCTTAAATAACGCAGCAGAGTCGTTAAATAATGCAGCAAAGTCCTTAAATAATGCAGCTGAGTCCTCAAATGCTTCAGCAGGATCCTTAAATAATGCAGCAGAGACCTTTAATAATGCAGCTGAGTCCTCAAATGCTTCAGCAGAGTCATTAAATAATGCAGCAGGATCCTAAAATAATGCAATAAAGTCCTTAAATTATGCAGCAGAGTCCTTAAATAATGCAGCAAAGTCCTTAAGTACCATAGCAGAGTCCTTAAATAATGCAGCAGAGACCTTAAATAATGCAACAAAGTCCTTTAATAATGAAGCAGATTCCTTAAATTCTGCAGCAGTGTCCTTAAATAATGCATCAAAGTCCTTAAATAATGCAGCAGAGTCCTTAAATACCGCAGCAGAGTCCTTAAATAATTCAGCAAAGTAATTAAATAATGCAGCAGAGTCCTTAAATAATGCAGCAAAGTCCTTAAATAATGCAGCAGAGTCCTTAAATAACAAAGCATAGTCCTTAAATAATGCGGCAGAGTCCTTAAATAATGCAACAAAGTCCTTAAATAATGCAGCAGAGTCCTTAAATAATGCAACAAAGTCCTTAAATAATGCAGCAAAGTCCTTAAATAAAGCAGCAAAGTCCTTACATAATGCAGCAGAGTCCTTAAACAATGCATCTGAGTCCCCAATTGCTTCAGCAGAGTCATTAAACACTGCAGCAGAGTCCTTAAATAATGCAGCAAAGTCTTAAATAATGCAGCAGAGTCCTTAAATAACGCAGCAGTCCTTAAATAATGCAGCAAAGTCCTTAAATAATGCAGCAGAGTCCTTAAATACCGCAGCAGAGTCATTAAATAATGCAGCAGAGTCCTTAAATAATACAGCAGAGACCTTAAATAATGCAGCTGAGTCCTCAAATGCTTCAGCAGAGTCATTAAATAATGCAGCAGAGTCCTTAAATAATGCAATAAAGTCCTTAAATAATGCAGCAGAGTCCTTAAATAATGCAGCAAAGTCCTTAAATAATGCAGCAGACTTCTAACATAATGCAACATAGTCCTTAAATAATGCAGCAGAGTCGTTATATAATGCAACAAAGTCATTAAATAATGCAGCAGAGTCCTTAAATAATGCAGCAAAGTCCTTAAATAATACAGCAGAGTCCTTAAGTACCACAGCATAGTCCTTAAATAATGCAGCAAAGTCCTTAAATAATGCAGCAGAGTCCTTAAATAATGCAACAAAGTCCTTAAATAATGCAGCAGAGTCCTTAAATACCGCAGCAGAGTCCTTAAATAATGCAGCAAAGTCCTTAAATAATACAACAAAGTCCTTAAATAATGCAGCAGAGTCATTAAATAATGCAGCAAAGTCCTTAAATAATGCAGCAGAGTCCTTAAATAATGCAGCAAATTCCTTAAATAATGCAGCAGAGTCATTAAATAATGCAATAAAGTCCTTAAATAATGCAACAGAGTCCTTAAATAATGCAGCAAAGTCCTTAAATAATGCAAAAAAGTCCTTAAATAATGCAGCAGAGTCCTTAAATAATACAGCAAAGTCCTTAAATAATGCAGCAGAGTCCTTAAATAATGCAACAAAGTCCTTAAATAATGCAGTAGAGTCCTTAAATAATACAGCAAAGTCCTTAAATAATGCAGCAGAGTCCTAAAATAATGCAGCAAAGTCCTTAAATAATGCAGCAGAGTTCTTAAACACAGCAGCAGAGTCCTTAAATAATGCAGCAAGTAATTAAATAATGCAGCAGAGTCCTTAAGTAATGCAGCAAAGTCCTTAATTAATGCAGCAAAGTCCTTAAATAATGCAACAAATTCCTTAAATAATGCAGCAGCGTCCTTAAATAATGCAACAAATTCCTTAAATAATGCAGCAGAGTCCTTAAATACCACAGCAGAGTCCTTAAATAATGCAGCAGAGACCTTAAATAATGCAACAAAGTCCTTAAATAATGCAGCAGATTCCTTAAATTCTGCAGCAGCGTCCTTAAATAATGCATCAAAGTCCTTAAATAATGCAGCAGAGTCCTTAAATACCGCAGCAGAGTCCTGAAATAATGCAGCAAATTCCTTAAATAATGCAGCAGAGTCCTTAAATAATGCAGCTGAGTCCTCAAATGCTTCAGCAGAGTCATTAAATAATGCAGCAAAGTCCTTAAATAATGCAGCAGAGTCCTTAAATAATGCAGCTGAGTCCTCAAATGCTTCAGCAGAGTCATTAAATAATGCAGAAGACTCCTTAAATAATGCAGGAAAGTCCTTAAATAAAGCAGCAGAGTCCTTAGATAATGCAGCAGAGTCGTTAAATAATGCAGCAAAGTCCTTAAATAATGCAGCTGAGTCCTCAAATGCTTCAGCAGGATCCTTAAATAATGCAGCAGGATCCTTAAATAATGCAATAAAGTCCTTAAATTATGCAGCAGAGTCCTTAAATAATGCAGCAAAGTCCTTAAATAATGCAGCAGAGTCCTTACATAATGCAACAAACTCCTTAAATAATGCAGCAGAGTCCTTAAATAATGCAACAAAGTCCTTAAATAATGCAAAAGAGTCCTTAAATAAAGCAGCAAAGCCCTTACATAATGCAGCAGAGTCCTTAAATAATGCATCTGAGTGCCCAAATGCTTCAGCAGAGTCATTAAATACTGCAGCAGAGACCTTAAATAATGCAACAAAGTCCTTAAATAATGCAGCAGAGTCCTTAAATACCGCAGCAGAGTCCTTAAATAATGCAGCAAATTCCTTAAATAATGCAGCAGAGTCCTTAAATAATGCAGCTGAGTCCTCAAATGCTTCAGCAGAGTCGTTAAATAATGCAGCAAAGTCCTTAAATAATGCAGCAGACTCCTTACATAATGCAACAAAGTCCTTAAATAATGCAGCAGAGTACTTATATAATGCAACAAAGTTATTAAATAATGCAGCAAAGTCCTTAAATAATGCAGCAGAGTCCTTAAATAATGCAACAAATTCCTTAAATAATGCAGCAGAGTCCTTAAATAATGCAGCAAAGTCCTTAAATCATGCAGCTGAGTCCTCAAATGCTTCAGCAGAGTCCTTAAATAATGCAGCAGAGACCTTAAATAATGCAGTTGAGTCCTCAAATGCTTCAGCAGATTCATTAAATAATGCAGCAAAGTCCTTAAATAATGCAGCAGACTCCTTACATAATGCAACAAATTCCTTAAATAATGCAGCAGAGTCCTTAAATACCACAGCAGAGTCCTTAAATAATGCAGCAAATTCCTTAAATAATGCAGCAGAGTCCTTAAATAATGCAGCTGAGTCCTCAAATGCTTCAGCAGAGTCGTTAAATAATGCAGCAAAGTCCTTAAATAATGCAGCAGACTCCTTACATAATGCAACAAAGTCCTTAAATAATGCAGCAGAGTACTTATATAATGCAGCAAAGTTATTAAATAATGCAGCAAAGTCCTTAAATAATGCAGCAGAGTCCTTAAATAATGCAACAAATTCCTTAAATAATGCAGCAGAGTCCTTAAATAATGCAGCAAAGTCCTTAAATAATGCAGCAGAGTCCTTAAAAATGCAACAAAGTCCTTAAATAATGCAGCAGAGTCCTTAAATACCGCAGCAGAGTCCTTAAATAATGCAGCAAAGTCCTTAAATAATACAACAAAGTCCTTAAATAATGCAGCAGAGTCATTAAATAATGCAGCAAAGTCCTTAAATAATGCAGCAGAGTCCTTAAATAATGCAGCAAATTCCTTAAATAATGCAGCAGAGTCATTAAATAATGCAATAAAGTCCTTAAATAATGCAGCAGAGTCCTTAAATAATGCAACAAAGTCCTTAAATAATGCAGTAGAGTCCTTAAATAATACAGCAAAGTCCTTAAATAATGCAGCAGAGTCCTAAAATAATGCAGCAAAGTCCTTAAATAATGCAGCAGAGTTCTTAAACACAGCAGCAGAGTCCTTAAATAATGCAGCAAGTAATTAAATAATGCAGCAGAGTCCTTAAGTAATGCAGCAAAGTCCTTAATTAATACAGCAAAGTCCTTAAATAATGCAACAAATTCCTTAAATAATGCAGCAGCGTCCTTAAATAATGCAACAAATTCCTTAAATAATGCAGCAGAGTCCTTAAATACCACAGCAGAGTCCTTAAATAATGCAGCAGAGACCTTAAATAATGCAACAAAGTCCTTAAATAATGCAGCAGATTCCTTAAATTCTGCAGCAGCGTCCTTAAATAATGCATCAAAGTCCTTAAATAATGCAGCAGAGTCCTTAAATACCGCAGCAGAGTCCTTAAATAATGCAGCAAATTCCTTAAATAATGCAGCAGAGTCCTTAAATAATGCAGCAAAGTCCTTAAATGCTTCAGCAGAGTCATTAAATAATGCAGCAAAGTCCTTAAATAATGCAGCAGAGTCCTTAAATAATGCAGCTGAGTCCTCAAATGCTTCAGCAGAGTCATTAAATAATGCAGAAGACTCCTTAAATAATGCAGGAAAGTCCTTAAATAAAGCAGCAGAGTTCTTAGATAATGCAGCAGAGTCGTTAAATAATGCAGCAAAGTCCTTAAATAATGCAGCTGAGTCCTCAAATGCTTCAGCAGGATCCTTAAATAATGCAGCAGGATCCTTAAATAATGCAATAAAGTCCTTAAATTATGCAGCAGAGTCCTTAAATAATGCAGCAAAGTCCTTAAATAATGCAGCAGAGTCCTTACATAATGCAACAAACTCCTTAAATAATGCAGCAGAGTCCTTAAATAATGCAACAAAGTTCTTAAATAATGCATCAAAGTCCTTAAATAATGCAGCAAAGTCCTTAAATAATGCAGCAAAGTCGTTAAGTACCATAGCAGAGTCCTTAAATAATGCAGCAGAGACCTTAAATAATGCAACAAAGTCCTTAAATAATGCAGCAGATTCCTTAAATTCTGCAGCAGCGTCCTTAAATAATGCAACAAAGTCCTTAAATAATGCAGCAGAGTCCTTAAATAATGCAACAAAGTCCTTAAATAATGCAAAAGAGTCCTTAAATAATGCAGCTGAGTCCTCAAATGCTTCAGCAGGATCCTTAAATAATGCAGCAGGATCCTTAAATAATGCAATAAAGTCCTTAAATTATGCAGCAGAGTCCTTAAATAATGCAGCAAAGTCCTTAAATAATGCAGCAGAGTCCTTACATAATGCAACAAACTCCTTAAATAATGCAGCAGAGTCCTTAAATAATGCAACAAAGTCCTTAAATAATGCAAAAGAGTCCTTAAATAAAGCAGCAAAGCACTTACATAATGCAGCAGAGTCCTTAAATAATGCATCTGAGTGCCCAAATGCTTCAGCAGAGTCATTAAATACTGCAGCAGAGACCTTAAATAATGCAACAAAGTCCTTAAATAATGCAGCAGAGTCCTTAAATACCGCAGCAGAGTCCTTAAATAATGCAGCTGAGTCCTCAAATACTTCAGCAGAGTCATTAAATAATGCAGAAGAGTCCTTAAATAATGCAGCAAAGTTCTTAAATAATGCAGCAGAGTCCTTAAATAATGCAGCAGAGTCGTTAAATAATGCAGCAAAGTCCTTAAATAATGCAGCTGAGTCCTCAAATGCTTCAGCAGGATCCTTAAATAATGCAGCAGAGACCTTTAATAATGCAGCTGAGTCCTCAAATGCTTCAGCAGAGTCATTAAATAATGCAGCAGGATCCTAAAATAATGCAATAAAGTCCTTAAATTATGCAGCAGAGTCCTTAAATAATGCAGCAAAGTCCTTAAATAATGCAGCAGAGTCCTTACATAATGCAACAAAGTTCTTAAATAATGCAGCAGAGTCCTTAAATAATGCAGCTGAGTCCTCAAATGCTTCAGCAGAGTCGTTAAATAATGCAGCAAAGTCCTTAAATAATGCAGCAGACTCCTTACATAATGCAACAAAGTCCTTAAATAATGCAGCAGAGTACTTATATAATGCAACAAAGTTATTAAATAATGCAGCAAAGTCCTTAAATAATGCAGCAGAGTCCTTAAATAATGCAACAAATTCCTTAAATAATGCAGCAGAGTCCTTAAATAATGCATCAAAGTCCTTAAATAATGCAGCAGAGTCCTTAAATACCGCAGCAGAGTCCTTAAATAATGCAGCAAAGTAATTAAATAATGCAGCAGAGTCCTTAAATAATGCAGCAAAGTCCTTAAATAATGCAGCAGAGTCCTTAAATACCAAAGCATAGTCCTTATATAATGCAGCAAAGTCCTTAAATAATGCAGCAGAATCCTTAAATAATGCAACAAAGTCCTTAAATAATGCAGCAGAGTCCTTAAATAATGCAACAAAGTCCTTAAATAATGCAGCAGAGTCCTTAAATAATGCAACAAATTCCTTAAATAATGCAGCAGAGTCCTTAAATAATGCAGCAAAGTCCTTAAATCATGCAGCTGAGTCCTCAAATGCTTCAGCAGAGTCCTTAAATAATGCAGCAGAGACCTTAAATAATGCAGTTGAGTCCTCAAATGCTTCAGCAGATTCATTAAATAATGCAGCAAAGTCCTTAAATAATGCAGCAGACTCCTTACATAATGCAACAAATTCCTTAAATAATGCAGCAGAGTCCTTAAATACCACAGCAGAGTCCTTAAATAATGCAGCAAATTCCTTAAATAATGCAGCAGAGTCCTTAAATAATGCAGCTGAGTCCTCAAATGCTTCAGCAGAGTCGTTAAATAATGCAGCAAAGTCCTTAAATAATGCAGCAGACTCCTTACATAATGCAACAAAGTCCTTAAATAATGCAGCAGAGTACTTATATAATGCAACAAAGTTATTAAATAATGCAGCAAAGTCCTTAAATAATGCAGCAGAGTCCTTAAATAATGCAACAAATTCCTTAAATAATGCAGCAGAGTCCTTAAATAATGCATCAAAGTCCTTAAATAATGCAGCAGAGTCCTTAAATACTGCAGCAGAGTCCTTAAATAATGCAGCAAAGTAATTAAATAATGCAGCAGAGTCCTTAAATAATGCAGCAAAGTCCTTAAATAATGCAGCAGAGTCCTTAAATACCAAAGCATAGTCCTTAAATAATGCAGCAAAGTCCTTAAATAATGCAGCAGAATCCTTAAATAATGCAACAAAGTCCTTAAATAATGCAGCAGAGTCCTTAAATAATGCAACAAAGTCCTTAAATAATGCAAAAGAGTCCTTAAATAAAGCAGCAAAGCCCTTACATAATGCAGCAGAGTCCTTAAATAATGCAGCTGAGTCCTCAAATACTTCAGCAGAGTCATTAAATAATGCAGAAGAGTCCTTAAATAATGCAGCAAAGTTCTTAAATAATGCAGCAGAGTCCTTAAATAACGCAGCAGAGTCGTTAAATAATGCAGCAAAGTCCTTAAATAATGCAGCTGAGTCCTCAAATGCTTCAGCAGGATCCTTAAATAATGCAGGAGAGACCTTTAATAATGCAGCTGAGTCCTCAAATGCTTCAGCAGAGTCATTAAATAATGCAGCAGGATCCTAAAATAATGCAATAAAGTCCTTAAATTATGCAGCAGAGTCCTTAAATAATGCAGCAAAGTCCTTAAGTACCATAGCAGAGTCCTTAAATAATGCAGCAGAGACCTTAAATAATGCAACAAAGTCCTTTAATAATGAAGCAGATTACTTAAATTCTGCAGCAGTGTCCTTAAATAATGCATCAAAGTCCTTAAATAATGCAGCAGAGTCCTTAAATACCGCAGCAGAGTCCTTAAATAATGCAGCAAAGTAATTAAATAATGCAGCAGAGTCCTTAAATAATGCAGCAAAGTCCTTAAATAATGCAGCAGAGTCCTTAAATAACAAAGCATAGTCCTTAAATAATGCGGCAGAGTCCTTAAATAATGCAACAAAGTCCTTAAATAATGCAGCAGAGTCCTTAAATAATGCAACAAAGTCCTTAAATAATGCAGCAAAGTCCTTAAATAAAGCAGCAAAGTCCTTACATAATGCAGCAGAGTCCTTAAACAATGCATCTGAGTCCCCAATTGCTTCAGCAGAGTCATTAAACACTGCAGCAGAGTCCTTAAATAATGCAGCAAAGTCTTAAATAATGCAGCAGAGTCCTTAAATAACGCAGCAGTCCTTAAATAATGCAGCAAAGTCCTTAAATAATGCAGCAGAGTCCTTAAATACCGCAGCAGAGTCATTAAATAATGCAGCAGAGTCCTTAAATAATACAGCAGAGACCTTAAATAATGCAGCTGAGTCCTCAAATGCTTCAGCAGAGTCATTAAATAATGCAGCAGAGTCCTTAAATAATGCAATAAAGTCCTTAAATAATGCAGCAGAGTCCTTAAATAATGCAGCAAAGTCCTTAAATAATGCAGCAGACTTCTAACATAATGCAACATAGTCCTTAAATAATGCAGCAGAGTCGTTATATAATGCAACAAAGTCATTAAATAATGCAGCAGAGTCCTTAAATAATGCAGCAAAGTCCTTAAATAATACAGCAGAGTCCTTAAGTACCACAGCATAGTCCTTAAATAATGCAGCAAAGTCCTTAAATAATGCAGCAGAGTCCTTAAATAATGCAACAAAGTCCTTAAATAATGCAGCAGAGTCCTTAAATACCGCAGCAGAGTCCTTAAATAATGCAGCAAAGTCCTTAAATAATACAACAAAGTCCTTAAATAATGCAGCAGAGTCATTAAATAATGCAGCAAAGTCCTTAAATAATGCAAAAAAGTCCTTAAATAATGCAGCAGAGTCCTTAAATAATACAGCAAAGTCCTTAAATAATGCAGCAGAGTCCTTAAATAATGCAACAAAGTCCTTAAATAATGCAGTAGAGTCCTTAAATAATACAGCAAAGTCCTTAAATAATGCAACAGAGTCCTTAAATAATGCAGCAAAGTCCTTAAATAATGCAAAAAAGTCCTTAAATAATGCAGCAGAGTCCTTAAATAATACAGCAAAGTCCTTAAATAATGCAGCAGAGTCCTTAAATAATGCAACAAAGTCCTTAAATAATGCAGTAGAGTCCTTAAATAATACAGCAAAGTCCTTAAATAATGCAGCAGAGTCCTAAAATAATGCAGCAAAGTCCTTAAATAATGCAGCAGAGTTCTTAAACACAGCAGCAGAGTCCTTAAATAATGCAGCAAGTAATTAAATAATGCAGCAGAGTCCTTAAGTAATGCAGCAAAGTCCTTAATTAATGCAGCAAAGTCCTTAAATAATGCAACAAATTCCTTAAATAATGCAGCAGCGTCCTTAAATAATGCAACAAATTCCTTAAATAATGCAGCAGAGTCCTTAAATACCACAGCAGAGTCCTTAAATAATGCAGCAGAGACCTTAAATAATGCAACAAAGTCCTTAAATAATGCAGCAGATTCCTTAAATTCTGCAGCAGCGTCCTTAAATAATGCATCAAAGTCCTTAAATAATGCAGCAGAGTCCTTAAATAATGCAGCTGAGTCCTCAAATGCTTCAGCAGAGTCATTAAATAATGCAGCAAAGTCCTTAAATAATGCAGCAGAGTCCTTAAATAATGCAGCTGAGTCCTCAAATGCTTCAGCAGAGTCATTAAATAATGCAGAAGACTCCTTAAATAATGCAGGAAAGTCCTTAAATAAAGCAGCAGAGTCCTTAGATAATGCAGCAGGATCCTTAAATAATGCAATAAAGTCCTTAAATTATGCAGCAGAGTCCTTAAATAATGCAGCAAAGTCCTTAAATAATGCAGCAGAGTCCTTACATAATGCAACAAACTCCTTAAATAATGCAGCAGAGTCCTTAAATAATGCAACAAAGTCCTTAAATAATGCAAAAGAGTCCTTAAATAAAGCAGCAAAGCCCTTACATAATGCAGCAGAGTCCTTAAATAATGCATCTGAGTGCCCAAATGCTTCAGCAGAGTCATTAAATACTGCAGCAGAGACCTTAAATAATGCAACAAAGTCCTTAAATAATGCAGCAGAGTCCTTAAATACCGCAGCAGAGTCCTTAAATAATGCAGCAAATTCCTTAAATAATGCAGCAGAGTCCTTAAATAATGCAGCTGAGTCCTCAAATGCTTCAGCAGAGTCGTTAAATAATGCAGCAAAGTCCTTAAATAATGCAGCAGACTCCTTACATAATGCAACAAAGTCCTTAAATAATGCAGCAGAGTACTTATATAATGCAACAAAGTTATTAAATAATGCAGCAAAGTCCTTAAATAATGCAGCAGAGTCCTTAAATAATGCAACAAATTCCTTAAATAATGCAGCAGAGTCCTTAAATAATGCAGCAAAGTCCTTAAATCATGCAGCTGAGTCCTCAAATGCTTCAGCAGAGTCCTTAAATAATGCAGCAGAGACCTTAAATAATGCAGTTGAGTCCTCAAATGCTTCAGCAGATTCATTAAATAATGCAGCAAAGTCCTTAAATAATGCAGCAGACTCCTTACATAATGCAACAAATTCCTTAAATAATGCAGCAGAGTCCTTAAATACCACAGCAGAGTCCTTAAATAATGCAGCAAATTCCTTAAATAATGCAGCAGAGTCCTTAAATAATGCAGCTGAGTCCTCAAATGCTTCAGCAGAGTCGTTAAATAATGCAGCAAAGTCCTTAAATAATGCAGCAGACTCCTTACATAATGCAACAAAGTCCTTAAATAATGCAGCAGAGTACTTATATAATGCAACAAAGTTATTAAATAATGCAGCAAAGTCCTTAAATAATGCAGCAGAGTCCTTAAATAATGCAACAAATTCCTTAAATAATGCAGCAGAGTCCTTAAATAATGCAGCAAAGTCCTTAAATAATGCAGCAGAGTCCTTAAAAAATGCAACAAAGTCCTTAAATAATGCAGCAGAGTCCTTAAATACCGCAGCAGAGTCCTTAAATAATGCAGCAAAGTCCTTAAATAATACAACAAAGTCCTTACATAATGCAGCAGAGTCATTAAATAATGCAGCAAAGTCCTTAAATAATGCAGCAGAGTCCTTAAATAATGCAGCAAATTCCTTAAATAATGCAGCAGAGTCATTAAATAATGCAATAAAGTCCTTAAATAATGCAACAGAGTCCTTAAATAATGCAGCAAAGTCCTTAAATAATGCAGCAGAGTCCTTAAATAATGCAAAAAAGTCCTTAAATAATGCAGCAGAGTCCTTAAATAATACAGCAAAGTCCTTAAATAATGCAGCAGAGTCCTTAAATAATGCAACAAAGTCCTTAAATAATGCAGTAGAGTCCTTAAATAATACAGCAAAGTCCTTAAATAATGCAGCAGAGTCCTAAAATAATGCAGCAAAGTCCTTAAATAATGCAGCAGAGTTCTTAAACACAGCAGCAGAGTCCTTAAATAATGCAGCAAGTAATTAAATAATGCAGCAGAGTCCTTAAGTAATGCAGCAAAGTCCTTAATTAATACAGCAAAGTCCTTAAATAATTCAACAAATTCCTTAAATAATGCAGCAGCGTCCTTAAATAATGCAACAAATTCCTTAAATAATGCAGCAGAGTCCTTAAATACCACAGCAGAGTCCTTAAATAATGCAGCAGAGACCTTAAATAATGCAACAAAGTCCTTAAATAATGCAGCAGATTCCTTAAATTCTGCAGCAGCGTCCTTAAATAATGCATCAAAGTCCTTAAATAATGCAGCAGAGTCCTTAAATACCGCAGCAGAGTCCTTAAATAATGCAGCAAATTCCTTAAATAATGCAGCAGAGTCCTTAAATAATGCAGCAAAGTCCTTAAATGCTTCAGCAGAGTCATTAAATAATGCAGCAAAGTCCTTAAATAATGCAGCAGAGTCCTTAAATAATGCAGCTGAGTCCTCAAATGCTTCAGCAGAGTCATTAAATAATGCAGAAGACTCCTTAAATAATGCAGGAAAGTCCTTAAATAAAGCAGCAGAGTTCTTAGATAATGCAGCAGAGTCGTTAAATAATGCAGCAAAGTCCTTAAATAATGCAGCTGAGTCCTCAAATGCTTCAGCAGGATCCTTAAATAATGCAGCAGGATCCTTAAATAATGCAATAAAGTCCTTAAATTATGCAGCAGAGTCCTTAAATAATGCAGCAAAGTCCTTAAATAATGCAGCAGAGTCCTTACATAATGCAACAAACTCCTTAAATAATGCAGCAGAGTCCTTAAATAATGCAACAAAGTTCTTAAATAATGCATCGAAGTCCTTAAATAATGCAGCAAAGTCCTTAAATAATGCAGCAAAGTCGTTAAGTACCATAGCAGAGTCCTTAAATAATGCAGCAGAGACCTTAAATAATGCAACAAAGTCCTTAAATAATGCAGCAGATTCCTTAAATTCTGCAGCAGCGTCCTTAAATAATGCAACAAAGTCCTTAAATAATGCAGCAGAGTCCTTAAATAATGCAACAAAGTCCTTAAATAATGCAAAAGAGTCCTTAAATAATGCAGCTGAGTCCTCAAATGCTTCAGCAGGATCCTTAAATAATGCAGCAGGATCCTTAAATAATGCAATAAAGTCCTTAAATTATGCAGCAGAGTCCTTAAATAATGCAGCAAAGTCCTTAAATAATGCAGCAGAGTCCTTACATAATGCAACAAACTCCTTAAATAATGCAGCAGAGTCCTTAAATAATGCAACAAAGTCCTTAAATAATGCAAAAGAGTCCTTAAATAAAGCAGCAAAGCACTTACATAATGCAGCAGAGTCCTTAAATAATGCATCTGAGTGCCCAAATGCTTCAGCAGAGTCATTAAATACTGCAGCAGAGACCTTAAATAATGCAACAAAGTCCTTAAATAATGCAGCAGAGTCCTTAAATACCGCAGCAGAGTCCTTAAATAATGCAGCTGAGTCCTCAAATACTTCAGCAGAGTCATTAAATAATGCAGAAGAGTCCTTAAATAATGCAGCAGAGTCGTTAAATAATGCAGCAAAGTCCTTAAATAATGCAGCTGAGTCCTCAAATGCTTCAGCAGGATCCTTAAATAATGCAGCAGAGACCTTTAATAATGCAGCTGAGTCCTCAAATGCTTCAGCAGAGTCATTAAATAATGCAGCAGGATCCTAAAATAATGCAATAAAGTCCTTAAATTATGCAGCAGAGTCCTTAAATAATGCAGCAAAGTCCTTAAATAATGCAGCAGAGTCCTTACATAATGCAACAAAGTTCTTAAATAATGCAGCAGAGTCCTTAAATAATGCAGCTGAGTCCTCAAATGCTTCAGCAGAGTCGTTAAATAATGCAGCAAAGTCCTTAAATAATGCAGCAGACTCCTTACATAATGCAACAAAGTCCTTAAATAATGCAGCAGAGTACTTATATAATGCAACAAAGTTATTAAATAATGCAGCAAAGTCCTTAAATAATGCAGCAGAGTCCTTAAATAATGCAACAAATTCCTTAAATAATGCAGCAGAGTCCTTAAATAATGCATCAAAGTCCTTAAATAATGCAGCAGAGTCCTTAAATACCGCAGCAGAGTCCTTAAATAATGCAGCAAAGTAATTAAATAATGCAGCAGAGTCCTTAAATAATGCAGCAAAGTCCATAAATAATGCAGCAGAGTCCTTAAATACCAAAGCATAGTCCTTAAATAATGCAGCAAAGTCCTTAAATAATGCAGCAGAATCCTTAAATAATGCAACAAAGTCCTTAAATAATGCAGCAGAGTCCTTAAATAATGCAACAAAGTCCTTAAATAATGCAGCAGAGTCCTTAAATAATGCAACAAATTCCTTAAATAATGCAGCAGAGTCCTTAAATAATGCAGCAAAGTCCTTAAATCATGCAGCTGAGTCCTCAAATGCTTCAGCAGAGTCCTTAAATAATGCAGCAGAGACCTTAAATAATGCAGTTGAGTCCTCAAATGCTTCAGCAGATTCCATAAATAATGCAGCAAAGTCCTTAAATAATGCAGCAGACTCCTTACATAATGCAACAAATTCCTTAAATAATGCAGCAGAGTCCTTAAATACCACAGCAGAGTCCTTAAATAATGCAGCAAATTCCTTAAATAATGCAGCAGAGTCCTTAAATAATGCAGCTGAGTCCTCAAATGCTTCAGCAGAGTCGTTAAATAATGCAGCAAAGTCCTTAAATAATGCAGCAGACTCCTTACATAATGCAACAAAGTCCTTAAATAATGCAGCAGAGTACTTATATAATGCAACAAAGTTATTAAATAATGCAGCAAAGTCCTTAAATAATGCAGCAGAGTCCTTAAATAATGCAACAAATTCCTTAAATAATGCAGCAGAGTCCTTAAATAATGCATCAAAGTCCTTAAATAATGCAGCAGAGTCCTTAAATACCGCAGCAGAGTCCTTAAATAATGCAGCAAAGTAATTAAATAATGCAGCAGAGTCCTTAAATAATGCAGCAAAGTCCTTAAATAATGCAGCAGAGTCCTTAAATACCAAAGCATAGTCCTTAAATAATGCAGCAAAGTCCTTAAATAATGCAGCAGAATCCTTAAATAATGCAACAAAGTCCTTAAATAATGCAGCAGAGTCCTTAAATAATGCAACAAAGTCCTTAAATAATGCAAAAGAGTCCTTAAATAAAGCAGCAAAGCCCTTACATAATGCAGCAGAGTCCTTAAATAATGCATCTGAGTCCCCAAATGCTTCAGCAGAGTCATTAAATACTGCAGCAGAGTCCTTAAATAATGCAACAAAGTCCTTAAATAATGCAGCAGCGTCCTTAAATAATGCAACAAATTCCTTAAATAATGCAGCAGAGTCCTTAAATACCACAGCAGAGTCCTTAAATAATGCAGCAGAGACCTTAAATAATGCAACAAAGTCCTTAAATAATGCAGCAGATTCCTTAAATTCTGCAGCAGCATCCTTAAATAATGCATCAAAGTCCTTAAATAATGCAGCAGAGTCCTTAAATAACGCAGCAGAGTCCTTAAATAATGCAGCAAATTCCTTAAATAATGCAGCAGAGTCCTTAAATAATGCAGCTGAGTCCTCAAATACTTCAGCAGAGTCATTAAATAATGCAGAAGAGTCCTTAAATAATGCAGCAAAGTTCTTAAATAATGCAGCAGAGTCCTTAAATAACGCAGCAGAGTCGTTAAATAATGCAGCAAAGTCCTTAAATAATGCAGCTGAGTCCTCAAATGCTTCAGCAGGATCCTTAAATAATGCAGCAGAGACCTTTAATAATGCAGCTGAGTCCTCAAATGCTTCAGCAGAGTCATTAAATAATGCAGCAGGATCCTAAAATAATGCAATAAAGTCCTTAAATTATGCAGCAGAGTCCTTAAATAATGCAGCAAAGTCCTTAAATAATGCAGCAGAGTCCTTACATAATGCAACAAAGTCCTTAAATAATGCAGCAGAGTCCTTAAATAATGCAACAAAGTTCTTAAATAATGCAGCAGAGTCCTTAAATAATGCAGCAAAGTCCTTAAGTACCATAGCAGAGTCCTTAAATAATGCAGCAGAGACCTTAAATAATGCAACAAAGTCCTTAAATAATAAAGCAGATTCCTTAAATTCTGCAGCAGTGTCCTTAAATAATGCATCAAAGTCCTTAAACAATGCAGCAGAGTCCTTAAATAATGCAGCAAAGTAATTAAATAATGCAGCAGAGTCCTTAAATAATGCAGCAAAGTCCTTAAATAATGCAGCAGAGTCCTTAAATACCAAAGCATAGTCCTTAAATAATGCGGCAGAGTCCTTAAATAATGCAACAAAGTCCTTAAATAATGCAGCAGAGTCCTTAAATAATGCAACAAAGTCCTTAAATAATGCAGCAAAGTACTTAAATAAAGCAGCAAAGTCCTTACATAATGCAGCAGAGTCCTTCAACAATGCATCTGAGTCCCCAATTGCTTCAGCAGAGTCATTAAACACTGCAGCAGAGTCCTTAAATAATGCAGCAAAGTCTTAAATAATGCAGCAGAGTCCTTAAATAACGCAGCAGTCCTTAAATAATGCAGCAAAGTCCTTAAATAATGCAGCAGAGTCCTTAAATACCGCAGCAGAGTCATTAAATAATGCAGCAGAGTCCTTAAATAATACAGCAGAGACCTTAAATAATGCAGCTGAGTCCTCAAATGCTTCAGCAAAGTCATTAAATAATGCAGCAGAGTCCTTAAATAATGCAATAAAGTCCTTAAATAATGCAGCAGACTTCTAACATAATGCAACATAGTCCTTAAATAATGCAGCAGAGTCCTTATATAATGCAACAAAGTCATTAAATAATGCAGCAGAGTCCTTAAATAATGCAGCAAAGTCCTTAAATAATACAGCAGAGTCCTTAAGTACCACAGCATAGTCCTTAAATAATGCAGCAAAGTCCTTAAATAATGCAGCAGAGTCCTTAAATAATGCAACAAAGTCCTTAAATAATGCAGCAGAGTCCTTAAATACCGCAGCAGAGTCCTTAAATAATGCAGCAAAGTCCTTAAATAATAAAACAAAGACCTTAAATAATGCAGCAGAGTCATTAAATAATGCAGCAAAGTCCTTAAATAATGCAGCAGAGTCCTTAAATAATGCAGCAAATTCCTTAAATAATGCAGCAGAGTCATTAAATAATGCAATAAAGTCCTTAAATAATGCAACAGAGTCCTTAAATAATGCAGCAAAGTCCTTAAATAATGCAGCAGAGTCCTTAAATAATGCAAAAAAGTCCTTAAATAATGCAGCAGAGTCCTTAAATAATACAGCAAAGTCCTTAAATAATGCAGCAGAGTCCTTAAATAATGCAACAAAGTCCTTAAATAATGCAGTAGAGTCCTTAAATAATACAGCAAAGTCCTTAAATAATGCAGCAGAGTCCTAAAATAATGCAGCAAAGTCCTTAAATAATGCAGCAGAGTTCTTAAACACAGCAGCAGAGTCCTTAAATAATGCAGCAAGTAATTAAATAATGCAGCAGAGTCCTTAAGTAATGCAGCAAAGTCCTTAATTAATACAGCAAAGTCCTTAAATAATGCAACAAATTCCTTAAATAATGCAGCAGCGCCCTTAAATAATGCAACAAATTCCTTAAATAATGCAGCAGAGTCCTTAAATACCACAGCAGAGTCCTTAAATAATGCAGCAGAGACCTTAAATAATGCAACAAAGTCCTTAAATAATGCAGCAGATTCCTTAAATTCTGCAGCAGCGTCCTTAAATAATGCATCAAAGTCCTTAAATAATGCAGCAGAGTCCTTAAATACCGCAGCAGAGTCCTTAAATAATGCAGCAAATTCCTTAAATAATGCAGCAGAGTCCTTAAATAATGCAGCTGAGTCCTCAAATGCTTCAGCAGAGTCATTAAATAATGCAGAAGACTCCTTAAATAATGCAGGAAAGTCCTTAAATAAAGCAGCAGAGTCCTTAGATAATGCAGCAGAGTCGTTAAATAATGCAGCAAAGTCCTTAAATAATGCAGCTGAGTCCTCAAATGCTTCAGCAGGATCCTTAAATAATGCAGCAGGATCCTTAAATAATGCAATAAAGTCCTTAAATTATGCAGCAGAGTCCTTAAATAATGCAGCAAAGTCCTTAAATAATGCAGCAGAGTCCTTACATAATGCAACAAACTCCTTAAATAATGCTGCAGAGTCCTTAAATAATGCAACAAAGTTCTTAAATAATGCATCAAAGTCCTTAAATAATGCAGCAAAGTCCTTAAATAATGCAGCAAAGTCGTTAAGTACCATAGCAGAGTCCTTAAATAATGCAACACAGTCCTTAAATAATGCAGCAGATTCCTTAAATTCTGCAGCAGCGTCCTTAAATAATGCAACAAAGTCCTTAAATAATGCAGCAGAGTCCTTAAATAATGCAACAAAGTCCTTAAATAATGCAAAAGAGTCCTTAAATAATGCAGCTGAGTCCTCAAATGCTTCAGCAGGATCCTTAAATAATGCAGCAGGATCCTTAAATAATGCAATAAAGTCCTTAAATTATGAAGCAGAGTCCTTAAATAATGCAGCAAAGTCCTTAAATAATGCAGCAGAGTCCTTACATAATGCAACAAACTCCTTAAATAATGCAGCAGAGTCCTTAAATAATGCAACAAAGTCCTTAAATAATGCAAAAGAGTCCTTAAATAAAGCAGCAAAGCCCTTACATAATGCAGCAGAGTCCTTAAATAATGCATCTGAGTGCCCAAATGCTTCAGCAGAGTCATTAAATACTGCAGCAGAGACCTTAAATAATGCAACAAAGTCCTTAAATAATGCAGCAGAGTCCTTAAATACCGCAGCAGAGTCCTTAAATAATGCAGCTGAGTCCTCAAATGCTTCAGCAGAGTCATTAAATAATGCAGAAGAGTCCTTAAATAATGCAGCAAAGTCCTTAAATAATGCAGCAGAGTCCTTACATAATGCAACAAAGTCCTTAAATAATGCAGCAGAGTCCTTAAATAATGCAGCTGAGTCCTCAAATGCTTCAGCAGAGTCGTTAAATAATGCAGCAAAGTCCTTAAATAATGCAGCAGACTCCTTACATAATGCAACAAAGTCCTTAAATAATGCAGCAGAGTACTTATATAATGCAACAAAGTTATTAAATAATGCAGCAAAGTCCTTAAATAATGCAGCAGAGTCCTTAAATAATGCAACAAATTCCTTAAATAATGCAGCAGAGTCCTTAAATAATGCATCAAAGTCCTTAAATAATGCAGCAGAGTCCTTAAATACCGCAGCAGAGTCCTTAAATAATGCAGCAAAGTAATTAAATAATGCAGCAGAGTCCTTAAATAATGCAGCAAAGTCCTTAAATAATGCAGCAGAGTCCTTAAATACCAAAGCATAGTCCTTAAATAATGCAGCAAAGTCCTTAAATAATGCAGCAGAATCCTTAAATAATGCAACAAAGTCCTTAAATAATGCAGCAGAGTCCTTAAATAATGCAACAACGTCCTTAAATAATGCAAGAGTCCTTAAATAAAGCAGCAAAGCCCTTACATAATGCAGCAGAGTCCTTAAATAATGCATCTGAGTCCCCAAATGCTTCAGCAGAGTCATTAAATACTGCAGCAGAGTCCTTAAATAATGCAACAAAGTCCTTAAATAATGCAGCAGCGTCCTTAAATAATGCAACAAATTCCTTAAATAATGCAGCAGAGTCCTTAAATACCACAGCAGAGTCCTTAAATAATGCAGCAGAGACCTTAAATAATGCAACAAAGTCCTTAAATAATGCAGCAGATTCCTTAAATTCTGCAGCAGCGTCCTTAAATAATGCATCAAAGTCCTTAAATAATGCAGCAGAGTCCTTAAATAATGCAGCAAATTCCTTAAATAATGCAGCAGAGTCCTTAAATAATGCAGCTGAGTCCTCAAATACTTCAGCAGAGTCATTAAATAATGCAGAAGAGTCCTTAAATAATGCAGCAAAGTTCTTAAATAATGCAGCAGAGTCCTTAAATAACGCAGCAGAGTCGTTAAATAATGCAGCAAAGTCCTTAAATAATGCAGCTGAGTCCTCAAATGCTTCAGCAGGATCCTTAAATAATGCAGCAGAGACCTTTAATAATGCAGCTGAGTCCTCAAATGCTTCAGCAGAGTCATTAAATAATGCAGCAGGATCCTAAAATAATGCAATAAAGTCCTTAAATTATGCAGCAGAGTCCTTAAATAATGCAGCAAAGTCCTTAAGTACCATAGCAGAGTCCTTAAATAATGCAGCAGAGACCTTAAATAATGCAACAAAGTCCTTAAATAATGAAGCAGATTCCTTAAATTCTGCAGCAGTGTCCTTAAATAATGCATCAAAGTCCTTAAATAATGCAGCAGAGTCCTTAAATACCGCAGCAGAGTCCTTAAATAATGCAGCAAAGTAATTAAATAATGCAGCAGAGTCCTTAAATAATGCAGCAAAGTCCTTAAATAATGCAGCAGAGTCCTTAAATACCAAAGCATAGTCCTTAAATAATGCGGCAGAGTCCTTAAATAATGCAGCAAAGTCCTTAAATAATGCAGCAGAGTCCTTAAATAATGCAACAAAGTCCTTAAATAATGCAGCAAAGTCCTTAAATAAAGCAGCAAAGTCCTTACATAATGCAGCAGAGTCCTTAAACAATGCATCTGAGTCCCCAATTGCTTCAGCAGAGTCATTAAACACTGCAGCAGAGTCCTTAAATAATGCAGCAAAGTCTTAAATAATGCAGCAGAGTCCTTAAATAACGCAGCAGTCCTTAAATAATGCAGCAAAGTCCTTAAATAATGCAGCAGAGTCCTTAAATACCGCAGCAGAGTCATTAAATAATGCAGCAGAGTCCTTAAATAATACAGCAGAGACCTTAAATAATGCAGCTGAGTCCTCAAATGCTTCAGCAGAGTCATTAAATAATGCAGCAGAGTCCTTAAATAATGCAATAAAGTCCTTAAATAATGCAGCAGAGTCCTTAAATAATGCAGCAAAGTCCTTAAATAATGCAGCAGACTTCTAACATAATGCAACATAGTCCTTAAATAATGCAGCAGAGTCGTTATATAATGCAACAAAGTTCTTAAATAATGCATCAAAGTCCTTAAATAATGCAGCAAAGTCCTTAAATAATGCAGCAAAGTCGTTAAGTACCATAGCAGAGTCCTTAAATAATGCAGCAGAGACCTTAAATAATGCAACAAAGTCCTTAAATAATGCAGCAGATTCCTTAAATTCTGCAGCAGCGTCCTTAAATAATGCAACAAAGTCCTTAAATAATGCAGCAGAGTCCTTAAATAATGCAACAAAGTCCTTAAATAATGCAAAAGAGTCCTTAAATAATGCAGCTGAGTCCTCAAATGCTTCAGCAGGATCCTTAAATAATGCAGCAGGATCCTTAAATAATGCAATAAAGTCCTTAAATTATGCAGCAGAGTCCTTAAATAATGCAGCAAAGTCCTTAAATAATGCAGCAGAGTCCTTACATAATGCAACAAACTCCTTAAATAATGCAGCAGAGTCCTTAAATAATGCAACAAAGTCCTTAAATAATGCAAAAGAGTCCTTAAATAAAGCAGCAAAGCACTTACATAATGCAGCAGAGTCCTTAAATAATGCATCTGAGTGCCCAAATGCTTCAGCAGAGTCATTAAATACTGCAGCAGAGACCTTAAATAATGCAACAAAGTCCTTAAATAATGCAGCAGAGTCCTTAAATACCGCAGCAGAGTCCTTAAATAATGCAGCTGAGTCCTCAAATACTTCAGCAGAGTCATTAAATAATGCAGAAGAGTCCTTAAATAATGCAGCAAAGTTCTTAAATAATGCAGCAGAGTCCTTAAATAACGCAGCAGAGTCGTTAAATAATGCAGCAAAGTCCTTAAATAATGCAGCTGAGTCCTCAAATGCTTCAGCAGGATCCTTAAATAATGCAGCAGAGACCTTTAATAATGCAGCTGAGTCCTCAAATGCTTCAGCAGAGTCATTAAATAATGCAGCAGGATCCTAAAATAATGCAATAAAGTCCTTAAATTATGCAGCAGAGTCCTAAAATAATGCAGCAAAGTCCTTAAATAATGCAGCAGAGTCCTTACATAATGCAACAAAGTCCTTAAATAATGCAACAGAGTCCTTAAATAATGCAGCTGAGTCCTCAAATGCTTCAGCAGAGTCGTTAAATAATGCAGCAAAGTCCTTAAATAATGCAGCAGACTCCTTACATAATGCAACAAAGTCCTTAAATAATGCAGCAGAGTACTTATATAATGCAACAAAGTTATTAAATAATGCAGCAAAGTCCTTAAATAATGCAGCAGAGTCCTTAAATAATGCAACAAATTCCTTAAATAATGCAGCAGAGTCCTTAAATAATGCATCAAAGTCCTTAAATAATGCAGCAGAGTCCTTAAATACCGCAGCAGAGTCCTTAAATAATGCAGCAAAGTAATTAAATAATGCAGCAGAGTCCTTAAATAATGCAGCAAAGTCCTTAAATAATGCAGCAGAGTCCTTAAATACCAAAGCATAGTCCTTAAATAATGCAGCAAAGTCCTTAAATAATGCAGCAGAATCCTTAAATAATGCAACAAAGTCCTTAAATAATGCAGCAGAGTCCTTAAATAATGCAACAAAGTCCTTAAATAATGCAGCAGAGTCCTTAAATAATGCAACAAATTCCTTAAATAATGCAGCAAAGTCCTTAAATCATGCAGCTGAGTCCTCAAATGCTTCAGCAGAGTCCTTAAATAATGCAGCAGAGACCTTAAATAATGCAGTTGAGTCCTCAAATGCTTCAGCAGATTTATTAAATAATGCAGCAAAGTCCTTAAATAATGCAGCAGACTCCTTACATAATGCAACAAATTCCTTAAATAATGCAGCAGAGTCCTTAAATAATGCAGCTGAGTCCTCAAATGCTTCAGCAGAGTCATTAAATAATGCAGCAGGATCCTTAAATAATGCAATAAAGTCCTTAAATTATGCAGCAGAGTCCTTAAATAATGCAGCAAAGTCCTTAAATAATGCAGCAGAGTCCTTACATAATGCAACAAACTCCTTAAATAATGCAGCAGAGTCCTTAAATAATGCAACAAAGTTCTTAAATAATGCATCAAAGTCCTTAAATAATGCAGCAAAGTCCTTAAATAATGCAGCAAAGTCGTTAAGTACCATAGCAGAGTCCTTAAATAATGCAGCAGAGACCTTAAATAATGCAACAAAGTCCTTAAATAATGCAGCAGATTCCTTAAATTCTGCAGCAGCGTCCTTAAATAATGCAACAAAGTCCTTAAATAATGCATCAGAGTCCTTAAATAATGCAACAAAGTCCTTAAATAATGCAAAAAAGTCCTTAAATAATGCAGCTGAGTCCTCAAATGCTTCAGCAGGATCCTTAAATAATGCAGCAGGATCCTTAAATAATGCAATAAAGTCCTTAAATTATGCAGCAGAGTCCTTAAATAATGCAGCAAAGTCCTTAAATAATGCAGCAGAGTCCTTACATAATGCAACAAACTCCTTAAATAATGCAGCAGAGTCCTTAAATAATGCAACAAAGTCCTTAAATAATGCAAAAGAGTCCTTAAATAAAGCAGCAAAGCCCTTACATAATGCAGCAGAGTCCTTAAATAATGCATCTGAGTGCCCAAATGCTTCAGCAGAGTCATTAAATACTGCAGCAGAGACCTTAAATAATGCAACAAAGTCCTTAAATAATGCAGCAGAGTCCTTAAATACCGCAGCAGAGTCCTTAAATAATGCAGCTGAGTTCTCAAATACTTTAGCAGAGTCATTAAATAATGCAGAAGAGTCCTTAAATAATG
This sequence comes from Phyllobates terribilis, assembly GCF_046119375.1. Classification (NCBI taxonomy): domain Eukaryota; kingdom Metazoa; phylum Chordata; class Amphibia; order Anura; family Dendrobatidae; genus Phyllobates; species Phyllobates terribilis. The sequence continues at coordinate 2,225,867 of NW_027363048.1, forward strand.
CAGCAAAGTCCTTAAATAATGCAGCAGAGTCCTTACATAATGCAACAAAGTCCTTAAATAATGCAGCAGAGTCCTTAAATAATGCAGCTGAGTCCTCAAATGCTTCAGCAGAGTCGTTAAATAATGCAGCAAAGTCCTTAAATAATGCAGCAGACTCCTTACATAATGCAACAAAGTCCTTAAATAATGCAGCAGAGTACTTATATAATGCAACAAAGTTATTAAATAATGCAGCAAAGTCCTTAAATAATGCAGCAGAGTCCTTAAATAATGCAACAAATTCCTTAAATAATGCAGCAGAGTCCTTAAATAATGCATCAAAGTCCTTAAATAATGCAGCAGAGTCCTTAAATACCGCAGCAGAGTCCTTAAATAATGCAGCAAAGTAATTAAATAATGCAGCAGAGTCCTTAAATAATGCAGCAAAGTCCTTAAATAATGCAGCAGAGTCCTTAAATACCAAAGCATAGTCCTTAAATAATGCAGCAAAGTCCTTAAATAATGCAGCAGAATCCTTAAATAATGCAACAAAGTCCTTAAATAATGCAGCAGAGTCCTTAAATAATGCAACAAAGTCCTTAAATAATGCAAGAGTCCTTAAATAAAGCAGCAAAGCCCTTACATAATGCAGCAGAGTCCTTAAATAATGCATCTGAGTCCCCAAATGCTTCAGCAGAGTCATTAAATACTGCAGCAGAGTCCTTAAATAATGCAACAAAGTCCTTAAATAATGCAGCAGCGTCCTTAAATAATGCAACAAATTCCTTAAATAATGCAGCAGAGTCCTTAAATACCACAGCAGAGTCCTTAAATAATGCAGCAGAGACCTTAAATAATGCAACAAAGTCCTTAAATAATGCAGCAGATTCCTTAAATTCTGCAGCAGCGTCCTTAAATAATGCATCAAAGTCCTTAAATAATGCAGCAGAGTCCTTAAATAATGCAGCAAATTCCTTAAATAATGCAGCAGAGTCCTTAAATAATGCAGCTGAGTCCTCAAATACTTCAGCAGAGTCATTAAATAATGCAGAAGAGTCCTTAAATAATGCAGCAAAGTTCTTAAATAATGCAGCAGAGTCCTTAAATAACGCAGCAGAGTCGTTAAATAATGCAGCAAAGTCCTTAAATAATGCAGCTGAGTCCTCAAATGCTTCAGCAGGATCCTTAAATAATGCAGCAGAGACCTTTAATAATTCAGCTGAGTCCTCAAATGCTTCAGCAGAGTCATTAAATAATGCAGCAGGATCCTAAAATAATGCAATAAAGTCCTTAAATTATGCAGCAGAGTCCTTAAATAATGCAGCAAAGTCCTTAAGTACCATAGCAGAGTCCTTAAATAATGCAGCAGAGACCTTAAATAATGCAACAAAGTCCTTAAATAATGAAGCAGATTCCTTAAATTCTGCAGCAGTGTCCTTAAATAATGCATCAAAGTCCTTAAATAATGCAGCAGAGTCCTTAAATACCGCAGCAGAGTCCTTAAATAATGCAGCAAAGTAATTAAATAATGCAGCAGAGTCCTTAAATAATGCAGCAAAGTCCTTAAATAATGCAGCAGAGTCCTTAAATACCAAAGCATAGTCCTTAAATAATGCGGCAGAGTCCTTAAATAATGCAGCAAAGTCCTTAAATAATGCAACAAAGTCCTTAAATAATGCAGCAAAGTCCTTAAATAAAGCAGCAAAGTCCTTACATAATGCAGCAGAGTCCTTCAACAATGCATCTGAGTCCCCAATTGCTTCAGCAGAGTCATTAAACACTGCAGCAGAGTCCTTAAATAATGCAGCAAAGTCTTAAATAATGCAGCAGAGTCCTTAAATAACGCAGCAGTCCTTAAATAATGCAGCAAAGTCCTTAAATAATGCAGCAGAGTCCTTAAATACCGCAGCAGAGTCATTAAATAATGCAGCAGAGTCCTTAAATAATACAGCAGAGACCTTAAATAATGCAGCTGAGTCCTCAAATGCTTCAGCAAAGTCATTAAATAATGCAGCAGAGTCCTTAAATAATGCAATAAAGTCCTTAAATAATGCAGCAGACTTCTAACATAATGCAACATAGTCCTTAAATAATGCAGCAGAGTCCTTATATAATGCAACAAAGTCATTAAATAATGCAGCAGAGTCCTTAAATAATGCAGCAAAGTCCTTAAATAATACAGCAGAGTCCTTAAGTACCACAGCATAGTCCTTAAATAATGCAGCAAAGTCCTTAAATAATGCAGCAGAGTCCTTAAATAATGCAACAAAGTCCTTAAATAATGCAGCAGAGTCCTTAAATACCGCAGCAGAGTCCTTAAATAATGCAGCAAAGTCCTTAAATAATACAACAAAGTCCTTAAATAATGCAGCAGAGTCATTAAATAATGCAGCAAAGTCCTTAAATAATGCAGCAGAGTCCTTAAATAATGCAGCAAATTCCTTAAATAATGCAGCAGAGTCATTAAATAATGCAATAAAGTCCTTAAATAATGCAACAGAGTCCTTAAATAATGCAGCAAAGTCCTTAAATAATGCAGCAGAGTCCTTAAATAATGCAAAAAAGTCCTTAAATAATGCAGCAGAGTCCTTAAATAATACAGCAAAGTCCTTAAATAATGCAGCAGAGTCCTTAAATAATGCAACAAAGTCCTTAAATAATGCAGTAGAGTCCTTAAATAATACAGCAAAGTCCTTAAATAATGCAGCAGAGTCCTAAAATAATGCAGCAAAGTCCTTAAATAATGCAGCAGAGTTCTTAAACACAGCAGCAGAGTCCTTAAATAATGCAGCAAGTAATTAAATAATGCAGCAGAGTCCTTAAGTAATGCAGCAAAGTCCTTAATTAATACAGCAAAGTCCTTAAATAATGCAACAAATTCCTTAAATAATGCAGCAGCGTCCTTAAATAATGCATCAAAGTCCTTAAATAATGCAGCAGAGTCCTTAAATACCGCAGCAGAGTCCTTAAATAATGCAGCAAATTCCTTAAATAATGCAGCAGAGTCCTTAAATAATGCAGCTGAGTCCTCAAATGCTTCAGCAGAGTCATTAAATAATGCAGAAGACTCCTTAAATAATGCAGGAAAGTCCTTAAATAAAGCAGCAGAGTCCTTAGATAATGCAGCAGAGTCGTTAAATAATGCAGCAAAGTCCTTAAATAATGCAGCTGAGTCCTCAAATGCTTCAGCAGGATCCTTAAATAATGCAGCAGGATCCTTAAATAATGCAATAAAGTCCTTAAATTATGCAGCAGAGTCCTTAAATAATGCAGCAAAGTCCTTAAATAATGCAGCAGAGTCCTTACATAATGCAACAAACTCCTTAAATAATGCAGCAGAGTCCTTAAATAATGCAACAAAGTTCTTAAATAATGCATCAAAGTCCTTAAATAATGCAGCAAAGTCCTTAAATAATGCAGCAAAGTCGTTAAGTACCATAGCAGAGTCCTTAAATAATGCAGCAGAGACCTTAAATAATGCAACAAAGTCCTTAAATAATGCAGCAGATTCCTTAAATTCTGCAGCAGCGTCCTTAAATAATGCAACAAAGTCCTTAAATAATGCAGCAGAGTCCTTAAATAATGCAACAAAGTCCTTAAATAATGCAAAAGAGTCCTTAAATAATGCAGCTGAGTCCTCAAATGCTTCAGCAGGATCCTTAAATAATGCAGCAGGATCCTTAAATAATGCAATAAAGTCCTTAAATTATGCAGCAGAGTCCTTAAATAATGCAGCAAAGTCCTTAAATAATGCAGCAGAGTCCTTACATAATGCAACAAACTCCTTAAATAATGCAGCAGAGTCCTTAAATAATGCAACAAAGTCCTTAAATAATGCAAAAGAGTCCTTAAATAAAGCAGCAAAGCACTTACATAATGCAGCAGAGTCCTTAAATAATGCATCTGAGTGCCCAAATGCTTCAGCAGAGTCATTAAATACTGCAGCAGAGACCTTAAATAATGCAACAAAGTCCTTAAATAATGCAGCAGAGTCCTTAAATACCACAGCAGAGTCCTTAAATAATGCAGCTGAGTCCTCAAATACTTCAGCAGAGTCATTAAATAATGCAGAAGAGTCCTTAAATAATGCAGCAAAGTTCTTAAATAATGCAGCAGAGTCCTTAAATAACGCAGCAGAGTCGTTAAATAATGCAGCAAAGTCCTTAAATAATGCAGCTGAGTCCTCAAATGCTTCAGCAGGATCCTTAAATAATGCAGCAGAGACCTTTAATAATGCAGCTGAGTCCTCAAATGCTTCAGCAGAGTCATTAAATAATGCAGCAGGATCCTAAAATAATGCAATAAAGTCCTTAAATTATGCAGCAGAGTCCTAAAATAATGCAGCAAAGTCCTTAAATAATGCAGCAGAGTCCTTACATAATGCAACAAAGTCCTTAAATAATGCAACAGAGTCCTTAAATAATGCAGCTGAGTCCTCAAATGCTTCAGCAGAGTCGTTAAATAATGCAGCAAAGTCCTTAAATAATGCAGCAGACTCCTTACATAATGCAACAAAGTCCTTAAATAATGCAGCAGAGTACTTATATAATGCAACAAAGTTATTAAATAATGCAGCAAAGTCCTTAAATAATGCAGCAGAGTCCTTAAATAATGCAACAAATTCCTTAAATAATGCAGCAGAGTCCTTAAATAATGCATCAAAGTCCTTAAATAATGCAGCAGAGTCCTTAAATACCGCAGCAGAGTCCTTAAATAATGCAGCAAAGTAATTAAATAATGCAGCAGAGTCCTTAAATAATGCAGCAAAGTCCTTAAATAATGCAGCAGAGTCCTTAAATACCAAAGCATAGTCCTTAAATAATGCAGCAAAGTCCTTAAATAATGCAGCAGAATCCTTAAATAATGCAACAAAGTCCTTAAATAATGCAGCAGAGTCCTTAAATAATGCAACAAAGTCCTTAAATAATGCAGCAGAGTCCTTAAATAATGCAACAAATTCCTTAAATAATGCAGCAGAGTCCTTAAATAATGCAGCAAAGTCCTTAAATCATGCAGCTGAGTCCTCAAATGCTTCAGCAGAGTCCTTAAATAATGCAGCAGAGACCTTAAATAATGCAGTTGAGTCCTCAAATGCTTCAGCAGATTCATTAAATAATGCAGCAAAGTCCTTAAATAATGCAGCAGACTCCTTACATAATGCAACAAATTCCTTAAATAATGCAGCAGAGTCCTTAAATAATGCAGCTGAGTCCTCAAATGCTTCAGCAGAGTCATTAAATAATGCAGCAGGATCCTTAAATAATGCAATAAAGTCCTTAAATTATGCAGCAGAGTCCTTAAATAATGCAGCAAAGTCCTTAAATAATGCAGCAGAGTCCTTACATAATGCAACAAACTCCTTAAATAATGCAGCAGAGTCCTTAAATAATGCAACAAAGTTCTTAAATAATGCATCAAAGTCCTTAAATAATGCAGCAAAGTCCTTAAATAATGCAGCAAAGTCGTTAAGTACCATAGCAGAGTCCTTAAATAATGCAGCAGAGACCTTAAATAATGCAACAAAGTCCTTAAATAATGCAGCAGATTCCTTAAATTCTGCAGCAGCGTCCTTAAATAATGCAACAAAGTCCTTAAATAATGCATCAGAGTCCTTAAATAATGCAACAAAGTCCTTAAATAATGCAAAAGAGTCCTTAAATAATGCAGCTGAGTCCTCAAATGCTTCAGCAGGATCCTTAAATAATGCAGCAGGATCCTTAAATAATGCAATAAAGTCCTTAAATTATGCAGCAGAGTCCTTAAATAATGCAGCAAAGTCCTTAAATAATGCAGCAGAGTCCTTACATAATGCAACAAACTCCTTAAATAATGCAGCAGAGTCCTTAAATAATGCAACAAAGTCCTTAAATAATGCAAAAGAGTCCTTAAATAAAGCAGCAAAGCCCTTACATAATGCAGCAGAGTCCTTAAATAATGCATCTGAGTGCCCAAATGCTTCAGCAGAGTCATTAAATACTGCAGCAGAGACCTTAAATAATGCAACAAAGTCCTTAAATAATGCAGCAGAGTCCTTAAATACCGCAGCAGAGTCCTTAAATAATGCAGCTGAGTCCTCAAATACTTCAGCAGAGTCATTAAATAATGCAGAAGAGTCCTTAAATAATGCAGCAAAGTCCTTAAATAATGCAGCAGAGTCCTTACATAATGCAACAAAGTCCTTAAATAATGCAGCAGAGTCCTTAAATAATGCAGCTGAGTCCTCAAATGCTTCAGCAGAGTCGTTAAATAATGCAGCAAAGTCCTTAAATAATGCAGCAGACTCCTTACATAATGCAACAAAGTCCTTAAATAATGCAGCAGAGTACTTATATAATGCAACAAAGTTATTAAATAATGCAGCAAAGTCCTTAAATAATGCAGCAGAGTCCTTAAATAATGCAACAAATTCCTTAAATAATGCAGCAGAGTCCTTAAATAATGCATCAAAGTCCTTAAATAATGCAGCAGAGTCCTTAAATACCGCAGCAGAGTCCTTAAATAATGCAGCAAAGTAATTAAATAATGCAGCAGAGTCCTTAAATAATGCAGCAAAGTCCTTAAATAATGCAGCAGAGTCCTTAAATACCAAAGCATAGTCCTTAAATAATGCAGCAAAGTCCTTAAATAATGCAGCAGAATCCTTAAATAATGCAACAAAGTCCTTAAATAATGCAGCAGAGTCCTTAAATAATGCAACAAAGTCCTTAAATAATGCAAGAGTCCTTAAATAAAGCAGCAAAGCTCTTACATAATGCAGCAGAGTCCTTAAATAATGCATCTGAGTCCCCAAATGCTTCAGCAGAGTCATTAAATACTGCAGCAGAGTCCTTAAATAATGCAACAAAGTCCTTAAATAATGCAGCAGCGTCCTTAAATAATGCAACAAATTCCTTAAATAATGCAGCAGAGTCCTTAAATACCACAGCAGAGTCCTTAAATAATGCAGCAGAGACCTTAAATAATGCAACAAAGTCCTTAAATAATGCAGCAGATTCCTTAAATTCTGCAGCAGCGTCCTTAAATAATGCATCAAAGTCCTTAAATAATGCAGCAGAGTCCTTAAATAATGCAGCAAATTCCTTAAATAATGCAGCAGAGTCCTTAAATAATGCAGCTGAGTCCTCAAATACTTCAGCAGAGTCATTAAATAATGCAGAAGAGTCCTTAAATAATGCAGCAAAGTTCTTAAATAATGCAGCAGAGTCCTTAAATAACGCAGCAGAGTCGTTAAATAATGCAGCAAAGTCCTTAAATAATGCAGCTGAGTCCTCAAATGCTTCAGCAGGATCCTTAAATAATGCAGCAGAGACCTTTAATAATTCAGCTGAGTCCTCAAATGCTTCAGCAGAGTCATTAAATAATGCAGCAGGATCCTAAAATAATGCAATAAAGTCCTTAAATTATGCAGCAGAGTCCTTAAATAATGCAGCAAAGTCCTTAAGTACCATAGCAGAGTCCTTAAATAATGCAGCAGAGACCTTAAATAATGCAACAAAGTCCTTAAATAATGAAGCAGATTCCTTAAATTCTGCAGCAGTGTCCTTAAATAATGCATCAAAGTCCTTAAATAATGCAGCAGAGTCCTTAAATACCGCAGCAGAGTCCTTAAATAATGCAGCAAAGTAATTAAATAATGCAGCAGAGTCCTTAAATAATGCAGCAAAGTCCTTAAATAATGCAGCAGAGTCCTTAAATACCAAAGCATAGTCCTTAAATAATGCGGCAGAGTCCTTAAATAATGCAGCAAAGTCCTTAAATAATGCAACAAAGTCCTTAAATAATGCAGCAAAGTCCTTAAATAAAGCAGCAAAGTCCTTACATAATGCAGCAGAGTCCTTCAACAATGCATCTGAGTCCCCAATTGCTTCAGCAGAGTCATTAAACACTGCAGCAGAGTCCTTAAATAATGCAGCAAAGTCTTAAATAATGCAGCAGAGTCCTTAAATAACGCAGCAGTCCTTAAATAATGCAGCAAAGTCCTTAAATAATGCAGCAGAGTCCTTAAATACCGCAGCAGAGTCATTAAATAATGCAGCAGAGTCGTTAAATAATACAGCAGAGACCTTAAATTATGCAGCTGAGTCCTCAAATGCTTCAGCAAAGTCATTAAATAATGCAGCAGAGTCCTTAAATAATGCAATAAAGTCCTTAAATAATGCAGCAGACTTCTAACATAATGCAACATAGTCCTTAAATAATGCAGCAGAGTCCTTATATAATGCAACAAAGTCATTAAATAATGCAGCAGAGTCCTTAAATAATGCAGCAAAGTCCTTAAATAATACAGCAGAGTCCTTAAGTACCACAGCATAGTCCTTAAATAATGCAGCAAAGTCCTTAAATAATGCAGCAGAGTCCTTAAATAATGCAACAAAGTCCTTAAATAATGCAGCAGAGTCCTTAAATACCGCAGCAGAGTCCTTAAATAATGCAGCAAAGTCCTTAAATAATACAACAAAGTCCTTAAATAATGCAGCAGAGTCATTAAATAATGCAGCAAAGTCCTTAAATAATGCAGCAGAGTCCTTAAATAATGCAGCAAATTCCTTAAATAATGCAGCAGAGTCATTAAATAATGCAATAAAGTCCTTAAATAATGCAACAGAGTCCTTAAATAATGCAGCAAAGTCCTTAAATAATGCAGCAGAGTCCTTAAATAATGCAAAAAAGTCCTTAAATAATGCAGCAGAGTCCTTAAATAATACAGCAAAGTCCTTAAATAATGCAGCAGAGTCCTTAAATAATGCAACAAAGTCCTTAAATAATGCAGTAGAGTCCTTAAATAATACAGCAAAGTCCTTAAATAATGCAGCAGAGTCCTAAAATAATGCAGCAAAGTCCTTAAATAATGCAGCAGAGTTCTTAAACACAGCAGCAGAGTCCTTAAATAATGCAGCAAGTAATTAAATAATGCAGCAGAGTCCTTAAGTAATGCAGCAAAGTCCTTAATTAATACAGCAAAGTCCTTAAATAATGCAACAAATTCCTTAAATAATGCAGCAGCGCCCTTAAATAATGCAACAAATTCCTTAAATAATGCAGCAGAGTCCTTAAATACCACAGCAGAGTCCTTAAATAATGCAGCAGAGACCTTAAATAATGCAACAAAGTCCTTAAATAATGCAGCAGATTCCTTAAATTCTGCAGCAGCGTCCTTAAATAATGCATCAAAGTCCTTAAATAATGCAGCAGAGTCCTTAAATACCGCAGCAGAGTCCTTAAATAATGCAGCAAATTCCTTAAATAATGCAGCAGAGTCCTTAAATAATGCAGCTGAGTCCTCAAATGCTTCAGCAGAGTCATTAAATAATGCAGAAGACTCCTTAAATAATGCAGGAAAGTCCTTAAATAAAGCAGCAGAGTCCTTAGATAATGCAGCAGAGTCGTTAAATAATGCAGCAAAGTCCTTAAATAATGCAGCTGAGTCCTCAAATGCTTCAGCAGGATCCTTAAATAATGCAGCAGGATCCTTAAATAATGCAATAAAGTCCTTAAATTATGCAGCAGAGTCCTTAAATAATGCAGCAAAGTCCTTAAATAATGCAGCAGAGTCCTTACATAATGCAACAAACTCCTTAAATAATGCAGCAGAGTCCTTAAATAATGCAACAAAGTTCTTAAATAATGCATCAAAGTCCTTAAATAATGCAGCAAAGTCCTTAAATAATGCAGCAAAGTCGTTAAGTACCATAGCAGAGTCCTTAAATAATGCAGCAGAGACCTTAAATAATGCAACAAAGTCCTTAAATAATGCAGCAGATTCCTTAAATTCTGCAGCAGCGTCCTTAAATAATGCAACAAAGTCCTTAAATAATGCAGCAGAGTCCTTAAATAATGCAACAAAGTCCTTAAATAATGCAAAAGAGTCCTTAAATAATGCAGCTGAGTCCTCAAATGCTTCAGCAGGATCCTTAAATAATGCAGCAGGATCCTTAAATAATGCAATAAAGTCCTTAAATTATGCAGCAGAGTCCTTAAATAATGCAGCAAAGTCCTTAAATAATGCAGCAGAGTCCTTACATAATGCAACAAACTCCTTAAATAATGCAGCAGAGTCCTTAAATAATGCAACAAAGTCCTTAAATAATGCAAAAGAGTCCTTAAATAAAGCAGCAAAGCCCTTACATAATGCAGCAGAGTCCTTAAATAATGCATCTGAGTGCCCAAATGCTTCAGCAGAGTCATTAAATACTGCAGCAGAGACCTTAAATAATGCAACAAAGTCCTTAAATAATGCAGCAGAGTCCTTAAATACCGCAGCAGAGTCCTTAAATAATGCAGCTGAGTCCTCAAATACTTCAGCAGAGTCATTAAATAATGCAGAAGAGTCCTTAAATAATGCAGCAAAGTCCTTAAATAATGCAGCAGAGTCCTTACATAATGCAACAAAGTCCTTAAATAATGCAGCAGAGTCCTTAAATAATGCAGCTGAGTCCTCAAATGCTTCAGCAGAGTCGTTAAATAATGCAGCAAAGTCCTTAAATAATGCAGCAGACTCCTTACATAATGCAACAAAGTCCTTAAATAATGCAGCAGAGTACTTATATAATGCAACAAAGTTATTAAATAATGCAGCAAAGTCCTTAAATAATGCAGCAGAGTCCTTAAATAATGCAACAAATTCCTTAAATAATGCAGCAGAGTCCTTAAATAATGCATCAAAGTCCTTAAATAATGCAGCAGAGTCCTTAAATACCGCAGCAGAGTCCTTAAATAATGCAGCAAAGTAATTAAATAATGCAGCAGAGTCCTTAAATAATGCAGCAAAGTCCTTAAATAATGCAGCAGAGTCCTTAAATACCAAAGCATAGTCCTTAAATAATGCAGCAAAGTCCTTAAATAATGCAGCAGAATCCTTAAATAATGCAACAAAGTCCTTAAATAATGCAGCAGAGTCCTTAAATAATGCAACAAAGTCCTTAAATAATGCAAGAGTCCTTAAATAAAGCAGCAAAGCCCTTACATAATGCAGCAGAGTCCTTAAATAATGCATCTGAGTCCCCAAATGCTTCAGCAGAGTCATTAAATACTGCAGCAGAGTCCTTAAATAATGCAACAAAGTCCTTAAATAATGCAGCAGCGTCCTTAAATAATGCAACAAATTCCTTAAATAATGCAGCAGAGTCCTTAAATACCACAGCAGAGTCCTTAAATAATGCAGCAGAGACCTTAAATAATGCAACAAAGTCCTTAAATAATGCAGCAGATTCCTTAAATTCTGCAGCAGCGTCCTTAAATAATGCATCAAAGTCCTTAAATAATGCAGCAGAGTCCTTAAATAATGCAGCAAATTCCTTAAATAATGCAGCAGAGTCCTTAAATAATGCAGCTGAGTCCTCAAATACTTCAGCAGAGTCATTAAATAATGCAGAAGAGTCCTTAAATAATGCAGCAAAGTTCTTAAATAATGCAGCAGAGTCCTTAAATAACGCAGCAGAGTCGTTAAATAATGCAGCAAAGTCCTTAAATAATGCAGCTGAGTCCTCAAATGCTTCAGCAGGATCCTTAAATAATGCAGCAGAGACCTTTAATAATTCAGCTGAGTCCTCAAATGCTTCAGCAGAGTCATTAAATAATGCAGCAGGATCCTAAAATAATGCAATAAAGTCCTTAAATTATGCAGCAGAGTCCTTAAATAATGCAGCAAAGTCCTTAAGTACCATAGCAGAGTCCTTAAATAATGCAGCAGAGACCTTAAATAATGCAACAAAGTCCTTAAATAATGAAGCAGATTCCTTAAATTCTGCAGCAGTGTCCTTAAATAATGCATCAAAGTCCTTAAATAATGCAGCAGAGTCCTTAAATACCGCAGCAGAGTCCTTAAATAATGCAGCAAAGTAATTAAATAATGCAGCAGAGTCCTTAAATAATGCAGCAAAGTCCTTAAATAATGCAGCAGAGTCCTTAAATACCAAAGCATAGTCCTTAAATAATGCGGCAGAGTCCTTAAATAATGCAGCAAAGTCCTTAAATAATGCAACAAAGTCCTTAAATAATGCAGCAAAGTCCTTAAATAAAGCAGCAAAGTCCTTACATAATGCAGCAGAGTCCTTCAACAATGCATCTGAGTCCCCAATTGCTTCAGCAGAGTCATTAAACACTGCAGCAGAGTCCTTAAATAATGCAGCAAAGTCTTAAATAATGCAGCAGAGTCCTTAAATAACGCAGCAGTCCTTAAATAATGCAGCAAAGTCCTTAAATAATGCAGCAGAGTCCTTAAATACCGCAGCAGAGTCATTAAATAATGCAGCAGAGTCCTTAAATAATACAGCAGAGACCTTAAATAATGCAGCTGAGTCCTCAAATGCTTCAGCAAAGTCATTAAATAATGCAGCAGAGTCCTTAAATAATGCAATAAAGTCCTTAAATAATGCAGCAGACTTCTAACATAATGCAACATAGTCCTTAAATAATGCAGCAGAGTCCTTATATAATGCAACAAAGTCATTAAATAATGCAGCAGAGTCCTTAAATAATGCAGCAAAGTCCTTAAATAATACAGCAGAGTCCTTAAGTACCACAGCATAGTCCTTAAATAATGCAGCAAAGTCCTTAAATAATGCAGCAGAGTCCTTAAATAATGCAACAAAGTCCTTAAATAATGCAGCAGAGTCCTTAAATACCGCAGCAGAGTCCTTAAATAATGCAGCAAAGTCCTTAAATAATACAACAAAGTCCTTAAATAATGCAGCAGAGTCATTAAATAATGCAGCAAAGTCCTTAAATAATGCAGCAGAGTCCTTAAATAATGCAGCAAATTCCTTAAATAATGCAGCAGAGTCATTAAATAATGCAATAAAGTCCTTAAATAATGCAACAGAGTCCTTAAATAATGCAGCAAAGTCCTTAAATAATGCAGCAGAGTCCTTAAATAATGCAAAAAAGTCCTTAAATAATGCAGCAGAGTCCTTAAATAATACAGCAAAGTCCTTAAATAATGCAGCAGAGTCCTTAAATAATGCAACAAAGTCCTTAAATAATGCAGTAGAGTCCTTAAATAATACAGCAAAGTCCTTAAATAATGCAGCAGAGTCCTAAAATAATGCAGCAAAGTCCTTAAATAATGCAGCAGAGTTCTTAAACACAGCAGCAGAGTCCTTAAATAATGCAGCAAGTAATTAAATAATGCAGCAGAGTCCTTAAGTAATGCAGCAAAGTCCTTAATTAATACAGCAAAGTCCTTAAATAATGCAACAAATTCCTTAAATAATGCAGCAGCGCCCTTAAATAATGCAACAAATTCCTTAAATAATGCAGCAGAGTCCTTAAATACCACAGCAGAGTCCTTAAATAATGCAGCAGAGACCTTAAATAATGCAACAAAGTCCTTAAATAATGCAGCAGATTCCTTAAATTCTGCAGCAGCGTCCTTAAATAATGCATCAAAGTCCTTAAATAATGCAGCAGAGTCCTTAAATACCGCAGCAGAGTCCTTAAATAATGCAGCAAATTCCTTAAATAATGCAGCAGAGTCCTTAAATAATGCAGCTGAGTCCTCAAATGCTTCAGCAGAGTCATTAAATAATGCAGAAGACTCCTTAAATAATGCAGGAAAGTCCTTAAATAAAGCAGCAGAGTCCTTAGATAATGCAGCAGAGTCGTTAAATAATGCAGCAAAGTCCTTAAATAATGCAGCTGAGTCCTCAAATGCTTCAGCAGGATCCTTAAATAATGCAGCAGGATCCTTAAATAATGCAATAAAGTCCTTAAATTATGCAGCAGAGTCCTTAAATAATGCAGCAAAGTCCTTAAATAATGCAGCAGAGTCCTTACATAATGCAACAAACTCCTTAAATAATGCAGCAGAGTCCTTAAATAATGCAACAAAGTTCTTAAATAATGCATCAAAGTCCTTAAATAATGCAGCAAAGTCCTTAAATAATGCAGCAAAGTCATTAAGTACCATAGCAGAGTCCTTAAATAATGCAGCAGAGACCTTAAATAATGCAACAAAGTCCTTAAATAATGCAGCAGAGTCCTTACATAATGCAACAAAGTCCTTAAATAATGCAACAGAGTCCTTAAATAATGCAGCTGAGTCCTCAAATGCTTCAGCAGAGTCGTTAAATAATGCAGCAAAGTCCTTAAATAATGCAGCAGACTCCTTACATAATGCAACAAAGTCCTTAAATAATGCAGCAGAGTACTTATATAATGCAACAAAGTTATTAAATAATGCAGCAAAGTCCTTAAATAATGCAGCAGAGTCCTTAAATAATGCAACAAATTCCTTAAATAATGCAGCAGAGTCCTTAAATAATGCATCAAAGTCCTTAAATAATGCAGCAGAGTCCTTAAATACCGCAGCAGAGTCCTTAAATAATGCAGCAAAGTAATTAAATAATGCAGCAGAGTCCTTAAATAATGCAGCAAAGTCCTTAAATAATGCAGCAGAGTCCTTAAATACCAAAGCATAGTCCTTAAATAATGCAGCAAAGTCCTTAAATAATGCAGCAGAATCCTTAAATAATGCAACAAAGTCCTTAAATAATGCAGCAGAGTCCTTAAATAATGCAACAAAGTCCTTAAATAATGCAGCAGAGTCCTTAAATAATGCAACAAATTCCTTAAATAATGCAGCAGAGTCCTTAAATAATGCAGCAAAGTCCTTAAATCATGCAGCTGAGTCCTCAAATGCTTCAGCAGAGTCCTTAAATAATGCAGCAGAGACCTTAAATAATGCAGTTGAGTCCTCAAATGCTTCAGCAGATTCATTAAATAATGCAGCAAAGTCCTTAAATAATGCAGCAGACTCCTTACATAATGCAACAAATTCCTTAAATAATGCAGCAGAGTCCTTAAATAATGCAGCTGAGTCCTCAAATGCTTCAGCAGAGTCATTAAATAATGCCGCAGGATCCTTAAATAATGCAATAAAGTCCTTAAATTATGCAGCAGAGTCCTTAAATAATGCAGCAAAGTCCTTAAATAATGCAGCAGAGTCCTTACATAATGCAACAAACTCCTTAAATAATGCAGCAGAGTCCTTAAATAATGCAACAAAGTTCTTAAATAATGCATCAAAGTCCTTAAATAATGCAGCAAAGTCCTTAAATAATGCAGCAAAGTCGTTAAGTACCATAGCAGAGTCCTTAAATAATGCAGCAGAGACCTTAAATAATGCAACAAAGTCCTTAAATAATGCAGCAGATTCCTTAAATTCTGCAGCAGCGTCCTTAAATAATGCAACAAAGTCCTTAAATAATGCATCAGAGTCCTTAAATAATGCAACAAAGTCCTTAAATAATGCAAAAGAGTCCTTAAATAATGCAGCTGAGTCCTCAAATGCTTCAGCAGGATCCTTAAATAATGCAGCAGGATCCTTAAATAATGCAATAAAGTCCTTAAATTATGCAGCAGAGTCCTTAAATAATGCAGCAAAGTCCTTAAATAATGCAGCAGAGTCCTTACATAATGCAACAAACTCCTTAAATAATGCAGCAGAGTCCTTAAATAATGCAACAAAGTCCTTAAATAATGCAAAAGAGTCCTTAAATAAAGCAGCAAAGCCCTTACATAATGCAGCAGAGTCCTTAAATAATGCATCTGAGTGCCCAAATGCTTCAGCAGAGTCATTAAATACTGCAGCAGAGACCTTAAATAATGCAACAAAGTCCTTAAATAATGCAGCAGAGTCCTTAAATACCGCAGCAGAGTCCTTAAATAATGCAGCTGAGTCCTCAAATACTTCAGCAGAGTCATTAAATAATGCAGAAGAGTCCTTAAATAATGCAGCAAAGTCCTTAAATAATGCAGCAGAGTCCTTACATAATGCAACAAAGTCCTTAAATAATGCAGCAGAGTCCTTAAATAATGCAGCTGAGTCCTCAAATGCTTCAGCAGAGTCGTTAAATAATGCAGCAAAGTCCTTAAATAATGCAGCAGACTCCTTACATAATGCAACAAAGTCCTTAAATAATGCAGCAGAGTACTTATATAATGCAAAAAAGTTATTAAATAATGCAGCAAAGTCCTTAAATAATGCAGCAGAGTCCTTAAATAATGCAACAAATTCCTTAAATAATGCAGCAGAGTCCTTAAATAATGCATCAAAGTCCTTAAATAATGCAGCAGAGTCCTTAAATACCGCAGCAGAGTCCTTAAATAATGCAGCAAAGTAATTAAATAATGCAGCAGAGTCCTTAAATAATGCAGCAAAGTCCTTAAATAATGCAGCAGAGTCCTTAAATACCAAAGCATAGTCCTTAAATAATGCAGCAAAGTCCTTAAATAATGCAGCAGAATCCTTAAATAATGCAACAAAGTCCTTAAATAATGCAGCAGAGTCCTTAAATAATACAACAACGTCCTTAAATAATGCAAGAGTCCTTAAATAAAGCAGCAAAGCCCTTACATAATGCAGCAGAGTCCTTAAATAATGCATCTGAGTCCCCAAATGCTTCAGCAGAGTCATTAAATACTGCAGCAGAGTCCTTAAATAATGCAACAAAGTCCTTAAATAATGCAGCAGCGTCCTTAAATAATGCAACAAATTCCTTAAATAATGCAGCAGAGTCCTTAAATACCACAGCAGAGTCCTTAAATAATGCAGCAGAGACCTTAAATAATGCAACAAAGTCCTTAAATAATGCAGCAGATTCCTTAAATTCTGCAGCAGCGTCCTTAAATAATGCATCAAAGTCCTTAAATAATGCAGCAGAGTCCTTAAATAATGCAGCAAATTCCTTAAATAATGCAGCAGAGTCCTTAAATAATGCAGCTGAGTCCTCAAATACTTCAGCAGAGTCATTAAATAATGCAGAAGAGTCCTTAAATAATGCAGCAAAGTTCTTAAATAATGCAGCAGAGTCCTTAAATAACGCAGCAGAGTCGTTAAATAATGCAGCAAAGTCCTTAAATAATGCAGCTGAGTCCTCAAATGCTTCAGCAGGATCCTTAAATAATGCAGCAGAGACCTTTAATAATGCAGCTGAGTCCTCAAATGCTTCAGCAGAGTCATTAAATAATGCAGCAGGATCCTAAAATAATGCAATAAAGTCCTTAAATTATGCAGCAGAGTCCTTAAATAATGCAGCAAAGTCCTTAAGTACCATAGCAGAGTCCTTAAATAATGCAGCAGAGACCTTAAATAATGCAACAAAGTCCTTAAATAATGAAGCAGATTCCTTAAATTCTGCAGCAGTGTCCTTAAATAATGCATCAAAGTCCTTAAATAATGCAGCAGAGTCCTTAAATACCGCAGCAGAGTCCTTAAATAATGCAGCAAAGTAATTAAATAATGCAGCAGAGTCCTTAAATAATGCAGCAAAGTCCTTAAATAATGCAGCAGAGTCCTTAAATACCAAAGCATAGTCCTTAAATAATGCGGCAGAGTCCTTAAATAATGCAGCAAAGTCCTTAAATAATGCAGCAGAGTCCTTAAATAATGCAACAAAGTCCTTAAATAATGCAGCAAAGTCCTTAAATAAAGCAGCAAAGTCCTTACATAATGCAGCAGAGTCCTTAAACAATGCATCTGAGTCCCCAATAGCTTCAGCAGAGTCATTAAACACTGCAGCAGAGTCCTTAAATAATGCAGCAAAGTCTTAAATAATGCAGCAGAGTCCTTAAATAACGCAGCAGTCCTTAAATAATGCAGCAAAGTCCTTAAATAATGCAGCAGAGTCCTTAAATACCGCAGCAGAGTCATTAAATAATGCAGCAGAGTCCTTAAATAATACAGCAGAGACCTTAAATAATGCAGCTGAGTCCTCAAATGCTTCAGCAGAGTCATTAAATAATGCAGCAGAGTCCTTAAATAATGCAATAAAGTCCTTAAATAATGCAGCAGAGTCCTTAAATAATGCAGCAAAGTCCTTAAATAATGCAGCAGACTTCTAACATAATGCAACATAGTCCTTAAATAATGCAGCAGAGTCGTTATATAATGCAACAAAGTTCTTAAATAATGCATCAAAGTCCTTAAATAATGCAGCAAAGTCCTTAAATAATGCAGCAAAGTCGTTAAGTACCATAGCAGAGTCCTTAAATAATGCAGCAGAGACCTTAAATAATGCAACAAAGTCCTTAAATAATGCAGCAGATTCCTTAAATTCTGCAGCAGCGTCCTTAAATAATGCAACAAAGTCCTTAAATAATGCAGCAGAGTCCTTAAATAATGCAACAAAGTCCTTAAATAATGCAAAAGAGTCCTTAAATAATGCAGCTGAGTCCTCAAATGCTTCAGCAGGATCCTTAAATAATGCAGCAGGATCCTTAAATAATGCAATAAAGTCCTTAAATTATGCAGCAGAGTCCTTAAATAATGCAGCAAAGTCCTTAAATAATGCAGCAGAGTCCTTACATAATGCAACAAACTCCTTAAATAATGCAGCAGAGTCCTTAAATAATGCAACAAAGTCCTTAAATAATGCAAAAGAGTCCTTAAATAAAGCAGCAAAGCCCTTACATAATGCAGCAGAGTCCTTAAATAATGCATCTGAGTGCCCAAATGCTTCAGCAGAGTCATTAAATACTGCAGCAGAGACCTTAAATAATGCAACAAAGTCCTTAAATAATGCAGCAGAGTCCTTAAATACCGCAGCAGAGTCCTTAAATAATGCAGCTGAGTCCTCAAATACTTCAGCAGAGTCATTAAATAATGCAGAAGAGTCCTTAAATAATGCAGCAAAGTCCTTAAATAATGCAGCAGAGTCCTTACATAATGCAACAAAGTCCTTAAATAATGCAGCAGAGTCCTTAAATAATGCAGCTGAGTCCTCAAATGCTTCAGCAGAGTCGTTAAATAATGCAGCAAAGTCCTTAAATAATGCAGCAGACTCCTTACATAATGCAACAAAGTCCTTAAATAATGCAGCAGAGTACTTATATAATGCAAAAAAGTTATTAAATAATGCAGCAAAGTCCTTAAATAATGCAGCAGAGTCCTTAAATAATGCAACAAATTCCTTAAATAATGCAGCAGAGTCCTTAAATAATGCATCAAAGTCCTTAAATAATGCAGCAGAGTCCTTAAATACCGCAGCAGAGTCCTTAAATAATGCAGCAAAGTAATTAAATAATGCAGCAGAGTCCTTAAATAATGCAGCAAAGTCCTTAAATAATGCAGCAGAGTCCTTAAATACCAAAGCATAGTCCTTAAATAATGCAGCAAAGTCCTTAAATAATGCAGCAGAATCCTTAAATAATGCAACAAAGTCCTTAAATAATGCAGCAGAGTCCTTAAATAATGCAACAACGTCCTTAAATAATGCAAGAGTCCTTAAATAAAGCAGCAAAGCCCTTACATAATGCAGCAGAGTCCTTAAATAATGCATCTGAGTCCCCAAATGCTTCAGCAGAGTCATTAAATACTGCAGCAGAGTCCTTAAATAATGCAACAAAGTCCTTAAATAATGCAGCAGCGTCCTTAAATAATGCAACAAATTCCTTAAATAATGCAGCAGAGTCCTTAAATACCACAGCAGAGTCCTTAAATAATGCAGCAGAGACCTTAAATAATGCAACAAAGTCCTTAAATAATGCAGCAGATTCCTTAAATTCTGCAGCAGCGTCCTTAAATAATGCATCAAAGTCCTTAAATAATGCAGCAGAGTCCTTAAATAATGCAGCAAATTCCTTAAATAATGCAGCAGAGTCCTTAAATAATGCAGCTGAGTCCTCAAATACTTCAGCAGAGTCATTAAATAATGCAGAAGAGTCCTTAAATAATGCAGCAAAGTTCTTAAATAATGCAGCAGAGTCCTTAAATAACGCAGCAGAGTCGTTAAATAATGCAGCAAAGTCCTTAAATAATGCAGCTGAGTCCTCAAATGCTTCAGCAGGATCCTTAAATAATGCAGCAGAGACCTTTAATAATGCAGCTGAGTCCTCAAATGCTTCAGCAGAGTCATTAAATAATGCAGCAGGATCCTAAAATAATGCAATAAAGTCCTTAAATTATGCAGCAGAGTCCTTAAATAATGCAGCAAAGTCCTTAAGTACCATAGCAGAGTCCTTAAATAATGCAGCAGAGACCTTAAATAATGCAACAAAGTCCTTAAATAATGAAGCAGATTCCTTAAATTCTGCAGCAGTGTCCTTAAATAATGCATCAAAGTCCTTAAATAATGCAGCAGAGTCCTTAAATACCGCAGCAGAGTCCTTAAATAATGCAGCAAAGTAATTAAATAATGCAGCAGAGTCCTTAAATAATGCAGCAGAGTCCTTAAATACCAAAGCATAGTCCTTAAATAATGCGGCAGAGTCCTTAAATAATGCAGCAAAGTCCTTAAATAATGCAGCAGAGTCCTTAAATAATGCAACAAAGTCCTTAAATAATGCAGCAAAGTCCTTAAATAAAGCAGCAAAGTCCTTACATAATGCAGCAGAGTCCTTAAACAATGCATCTGAGTCCCCAATAGCTTCAGCAGAGTCATTAAACACTGCAGCAGAGTCCTTAAATAATGCAGCAAAGTCTTAAATAATGCAGCAGAGTCCTTAAATAACGCAGCAGTCCTTAAATAATGCAGCAAAGTCCTTAAATAATGCAGCAGAGTCCTTAAATACCGCAGCAGAGTCATTAAATAATGCAGCAGAGTCCTTAAATAATACAGCAGAGACCTTAAATAATGCAGCTGAGTCCTCAAATGCTTCAGCAGAGTCATTAAATAATGCAGCAGAGTCCTTAAATAATGCAATAAAGTCCTTAAATAATGCAGCAGAGTCCTTAAATAATGCAGCAAAGTCCTTAAATAATGCAGCAGACTTCTAACATAATGCAACATAGTCCTTAAATAATGCAGCAGAGTCGTTATATAATGCAACAAAGTTCTTAAATAATGCATCAAAGTCCTTAAATAATGCAGCAAAGTCCTTAAATAATGCAGCAAAGTCGTTAAGTACCATAGCAGAGTCCTTAAATAATGCAGCAGAGACCTTAAATAATGCAACAAAGTCCTTAAATAATGCAGCAGATTCCTTAAATTCTGCAGCAGCGTCCTTAAATAATGCAACAAAGTCCTTAAATAATGCAGCAGAGTCCTTAAATAATGCAACAAAGTCCTTAAATAATGCAAAAGAGTCCTTAAATAATGCAGCTGAGTCCTCAAATGCTTCAGCAGGATCCTTAAATAATGCAGCAGGATCCTTAAATAATGCAATAAAGTCCTTAAATTATGCAGCAGAGTCCTTAAATAATGCAGCAAAGTCCTTAAATAATGCAGCAGAGTCCTTACATAATGCAACAAACTCCTTAAATAATGCAGCAGAGTCCTTAAATAATGCAACAAAGTCCTTAAATAATGCAAAAGAGTCCTTAAATAAAGCAGCAAAGCACTTACATAATGCAGCAGAGTCCTTAAATAATGCATCTGAGTGCCCAAATGCTTCAGCAGAGTCATTAAATACTGCAGCAGAGACCTTAAATAATGCAACAAAGTCCTTAAATAATGCAGCAGAGTCCTTAAATACCGCAGCAGAGTCCTTAAATAATGCAGCTGAGTCCTCAAATACTTCAGCAGAGTCATTAAATAATGCAGAAGAGTCCTTAAATAATGCAGCAAAGTTCTTAAATAATGCAGCAGAGTCCTTAAATAACGCAGCAGAGTCGTTAAATAATGCAGCAAAGTCCTTAAATAATGCAGCTGAGTCCTCAAATGCTTCAGCAGGATCCTTAAATAATGCAGCAGAGACCTTTAATAATGCAGCTGAGTCCTCAAATGCTTCAGCAGAGTCATTAAATAATGCAGCAGGATCCTAAAATAATGCAATAAAGTCCTTAAATTATGCAGCAGAGTCCTAAAATAATGCAGCAAAGTCCTTAAATAATGCAGCAGAGTCCTTACATAATGCAACAAAGTCCTTAAATAATGCAACAGAGTCCTTAAATAATGCAGCTGAGTCCTCAAATGCTTCAGCAGAGTCGTTAAATAATGCAGCAAAGTCCTTAAATAATGCAGCAGACTCCTTACATAATGCAACAAAGTCCTTAAATAATGCAGCAGAGTACTTATATAATGCAACAAAGTTATTAAATAATGCAGCAAAGTCCTTAAATAATGCAGCAGAGTCCTTAAATAATGCAACAAATTCCTTAAATAATGCAGCAGAGTCCTTAAATAATGCATCAAAGTCCTTAAATAATGCAGCAGAGTCCTTAAATACCGCAGCAGAGTCCTTAAATAATGCAGCAAAGTAATTAAATAATGCAGCAGAGTCCTTAAATAATGCAGCAAAGTCCTTAAATAATGCAGCAGAGTCCTTAAATACCAAAGCATAGTCCTTAAATAATGCAGCAAAGTCCTTAAATAATGCAGCAGAATCCTTAAATAATGCAACAAAGTCCTTAAATAATGCAGCAGAGTCCTTAAATAATGCAACAAAGTCCTTAAATAATGCAGCAGAGTCCTTAAATAATGCAACAAATTCCTTAAATAATGCAGCAGAGTCCTTAAATAATGCAGCAAAGTCCTTAAATCATGCAGCTGAGTCCTCAAATGCTTCAGCAGAGTCCTTAAATAATGCAGCAGAGACCTTAAATAATGCAGTTGAGTCCTCAAATGCTTCAGCAGATTCATTAAATAATGCAGCAAAGTCCTTAAATAATGCAGCAGACTCCTTACATAATGCAACAAATTCCTTAAATAATGCAGCAGAGTCCTTAAATAATGCAGCTGAGTACTCAAATGCTTCAGCAGAGTCATTAAATAATGCAGCAGGATCCTTAAATAATGCAATAAAGTCCTTAAATTATGCAGCAGAGTCCTTAAATAATGCAGCAAAGTCCTTAAATAATGCAGCAGAGTCCTTACATAATGCAACAAACTCCTTAAATAATGCAGCAGAGTCCTTAAATAATGCAACAAAGTTCTTAAATAATGCATCAAAGTCCTTAAATAATGCAGCAAAGTCCTTAAATAATGCAGCAAAGTCGTTAAGTACCATAGCAGAGTCCTTAAATAATGCAGCAGAGACCTTAAATAATGCAACAAAGTCCTTAAATAATGCAGCAGATTCCTTAAATTCTGCAGCAGCGTCCTTAAATAATGCAACAAAGTCCTTAAATAATGCATCAGAGTCCTTAAATAATGCAACAAAGTCCTTAAATAATGCAAAAGAGTCCTTAAATAATGCAGCTGAGTCCTCAAATGCTTCAGCAGGATCCTTAAATAATGCAGCAGGATCCTTAAATAATGCAATAAAGTCCTTAAATTATGCAGCAGAGTCCTTAAATAATGCAGCAAAGTCCTTAAATAATGCAGCAGAGTCCTTACATAATGCAACAAACTCCTTAAATAATGCAGCAGAGTCCTTAAATAATGCAACAAAGTCCTTAAATAATGCAAAAGAGTCCTTAAATAAAGCAGCAAAGCCCTTACATAATGCAGCAGAGTCCTTAAATAATGCATCTGAGTGCCCAAATGCTTCAGCAGAGTCATTAAATACTGCAGCAGAGACCTTAAATAATGCAACAAAGTCCTTAAATAATGCAGCAGAGTCCTTAAATACCGCAGCAGAGTCCTTAAATAATGCAGCTGAGTCCTCAAATACTTCAGCAGAGTCATTAAATAATGCAGAAGAGTCCTTAAATAATGCAGCAAAGTCCTTAAATAATGCAGCAGAGTCCTTACATAATGCAACAAAGTCCTTAAATAATGCAGCAGAGTCCTTAAATAATGCAGCTGAGTCCTCAAATGCTTCAGCAGAGTCGTTAAATAATGCAGCAAAGTCCTTAAATAATGCAGCAGACTCCATACATAATGCAACAAAGTCCTTAAATAATGCAGCAGAGTACTTATATAATGCAACAAAGTTATTAAATAATGCAGCAAAGTCCTTAAATAATGCAGCAGAGTCCTTAAATAATGCAACAAATTCCTTAAATAATGCAGCAGAGTCCTTAAATAATGCATCAAAGTCCTTAAATAATGCAGCATAGTCCTTAAATACCGCAGCAGAGTCCTTAAATAATGCAGCAAAGTAATTAAATAATGCAGCAGAGTCCTTAAATAATGCAGCAAAGTCCTTAAATAATGCAGCAGAGTCCTTAAATACCAAAGCATAGTCCTTAAATAATGCAGCAAAGTCCTTAAATAATGCAGCAGAATCCTTAAATAATGCAACAAATTCCTTAAATAATGCAGCAGAGTCCTTAAATACCACAGCAGAGTCCTTAAATAATGCAGCAGAGACCTTAAATAATGCAACAAAGTCCTTAAATAATGCAGCAGATTCCTTAAATTCTGCAGCAGCGTCCTTAAATAATGCATCAAAGTCCTTAAATAATGCAGCAGAGTCCTTAAATAATGCAGCAAATTCCTTAAATAATGCAGCAGAGTCCTTAAATAATGCAGCTGAGTCCTCAAATACTTCAGCAGAGTCATTAAATAATGCAGAAGAGTCCTTAAATAATGCAGCAAAGTTCTTAAATAATGCAGCAGAGTCCTTAAATAACGCAGCAGAGTCGTTAAATAATGCAGCAAAGTCCTTAAATAATGCAGCTGAGTCCTCAAATGCTTCAGCAGGATCCTTAAATAATGCAGCAGAGACCTTTAATAATTCAGCTGAGTCCTCAAATGCTTCAGCAGAGTCATTAAATAATGCAGCAGGATCCTAAAATAATGCAATAAAGTCCTTAAATTATGCAGCAGAGTCCTTAAATAATGCAGCAAAGTCCTTAAGTACCATAGCAGAGTCCTTAAATAATGCAGCAGAGACCTTAAATAATGCAACAAAGTCCTTAAATAATGAAGCAGATTCCTTAAATTCTGCAGCAGTGTCCTTAAATAATGCATCAAAGTCCTTAAATAATGCAGCAGAGTCCTTAAATACCGCAGCAGAGTCCTTAAATAATGCAGCAAAGTAATTAAATAATGCAGCAGAGTCCTTAAATAATGCAGCAAAGTCCTTAAATAATGCAGCAGAGTCCTTAAATACCAAAGCATAGTCCTTAAATAATGCGGCAGAGTCCTTAAATAATGCAGCAAAGTCCTTAAATAATGCAACAAAGTCCTTAAATAATGCAGCAAAGTCCTTAAATAAAGCAACAAAGTCCTTACATAATGCAGCAGAGTCCTTAAACAATGCATCTGAGTCCCCAATTGCTTCAGCAGAGTCATTAAACACTGCAGCAGAGTCCTTAAATAATGCAGCAAAGTCTTAAATAATGCAGCAGAGTCCTTAAATAACGCAGCAGTCCTTAAATAATGCAGCAAAGTCCTTAAATAATGCAGCAGAGTCCTTAAATACCGCAGCAGAGTCATTAAATAATGCAGCAGAGTCCTTAAATAATACAGCAGAGACCTTAAATAATGCAGCTGAGTCCTCAAATGCTTCAGCAGAGTCATTAAATAATGCAGCAGAGTCCTTAAATAATGCAATAAAGTCCTTAAATAATGCAGCAGAGTCCTTAAATAATGCAGCAAAGTCCTTAAATAATGCAGCAGACTTCTAACATAATGCAACATAGTCCTTAAATAATGCAGCAGAGTCGTTATATAATGCAACAAAGTTCTTAAATAATGCATCAAAGTCCTTAAATAATGCAGCAAAGTCCTTAAATAATGCAGCAAAGTCGTTAAGTACCATAGCAGAGTCCTTAAATAATGCAGCAGAGACCTTAAATAATGCAACAAAGTCCTTAAATAATGCAGCAGATTCCTTAAATTCTGCAGCAGCGTCCTTAAATAATGCAACAAAGTCCTTAAATAATGCAGCAGAGTCCTTAAATAATGCAACAAAGTCCTTAAATAATGCAAAAGAGTCCTTAAATAATGCAGCTGAGTCCTCAAATGCTTCAGCAGGATCCTTAAATAATGCAGCAGGATCCTTAAATAATGCAATAAAGTCCTTAAATTATGCAGCAGAGTCCTTAAATAATGCAGCAAAGTCCTTAAATAATGCAGCAGAGTCCTTACATAATGCAACAAACTCCTTAAATAATGCAGCAGAGTCCTTAAATAATGCAACAAAGTCCTTAAATAATGCAAAAGAGTCCTTAAATAAAGCAGCAAAGCACTTACATAATGCAGCAGAGTCCTTAAATAATGCATCTGAGTGCCCAAATGCTTCAGCAGAGTCATTAAATACTGCAGCAGAGACCTTAAATAATGCAACAAAGTCCTTAAATAATGCAGCAGAGTCCTTAAATACCGCAGCAGAGTCCTTAAATAATGCAGCTGAGTCCTCAAATACTTCAGCAGAGTCATTAAATAATGCAGAAGAGTCCTTAAATAATGCAGCAAAGTTCTTAAATAATGCAGCAGAGTCCTTAAATAACGCAGCAGAGTCGTTAAATAATGCAGCAAAGTCCTTAAATAATGCAGCTGAGTCCTCAAATGCTTCAGCAGGATCCTTAAATAATGCAGCAGAGACCTTTAATAATGCAGCTGAGTCCTCAAATGCTTCAGCAGAGTCATTAAATAATGCAGCAGGATCCTAAAATAATGCAATAAAGTCCTTAAATTATGCAGCAGAGTCCTTAAATAATGCAGCAAAGTCCTTAAATAATGCAGCAGAGTCCTTACATAATGCAACAAAGTCCTTAAATAATGCAGCAGAGTCCTTAAATAATGCAGCTGAGTCCTCAAATGCTTCAGCAGAGTCGTTAAATAATGCAGCAAAGTCCTTAAATAATGCAGCAGACTCCTTACATAATGCAACAAAGTCCTTAAATAATGCAGCAGAGTACTTATATAATGCAACAAAGTTATTAAATAATGCAGCAAAGTCCTTAAATAATGCAGCAGAGTCCTTAAATAATGCAACAAATTCCTTAAATAATGCAGCAGAGTCCTTAAATAATGCATCAAAGTCCTTAAATAATGCAGCAGAGTCCTTAAATACCGCAGCAGAGTCCTTAAATAATGCAGCAGAGACCTTAAATAATGCAACAAAGTCCTTAAATAATGCAGCAGATTCCTTAAATTCTGCAGCAGCGTCCTTAAATAATGCATCAAAGTCCTTAAATAATGCAGCAGAGTCCTTAAATAATGCAGCAAATTCCTTAAATAATGCAGCAGAGTCCTTAAATAATGCAGCTGAGTCCTCAAATACTTCAGCAGAGTCATTAAATAATGCAGAAGAGTCCTTAAATAATGCAGCAAAGTTCTTAAATAATGCAGCAGAGTCCTTAAATAACGCAGCAGAGTCGTTAAATAATGCAGCAAAGTCCTTAAATAATGCAGCTGAGTCCTCAAATGCTTCAGCAGGATCCTTAAATAATGCAGCAGAGACCTTTAATAATGCAGCTGAGTCCTCAAATGCTTCAGCAGAGTCATTAAATAATGCAGCAGGATCCTAAAATAATGCAATAAAGTCCTTAAATTATGCAGCAGAGTCCTTAAATAATGCAGCAAAGTCCTTAAGTACCATAGCAGAGTCCTTAAATAATGCAGCAGAGACCTTAAATAATGCAACAAAGTCCTTAAATAATGAAGCAGATTCCTTAAATTCTGCAGCAGTGTCCTTAAATAATGCATCAAAGTCCTTAAATAATGCAGCAGAGTCCTTAAATACCGCAGCAGAGTCCTTAAATAATGCAGCAAAGTAATTAAATAATGCAGCAGAGTCCTTAAATAATGCAGCAAAGTCCTTAAATAATGCAGCAGAGTCCTTAAATACCAAAGCATAGTCCTTAAATAATGCGGCAGAGTCCTTAAATAATGCAGCAAAGTCCTTAAATAATGCAGCAGAGTCCTTAAATAATGCAACAAAGTCCTTAAATAATGCAGCAAAGTCCTTAAATAAAGCAGCAAAGTCCTTACATAATGCAGCAGAGTCCTTAAACAATGCATCTGAGTCCCCAATTGCTTCAGCAGAGTCATTAAACACTGCAGCAGAGTCCTTAAATAATGCAGCAAAGTCTTAAATAATGCAGCAGAGTCCTTAAATAACGCAGCAGTCCTTAAATAATGCAGCAAAGTCCTTAAATAATGCAGCAGAGTCCTTAAATACCGCAGCAGAGTCATTAAATAATGCAGCAGAGTCCTTAAATAATACAGCAGAGACCTTAAATAATGCAGCTGAGTCCTCAAATGCTTCAGCAGAGTCATTAAATAATGCAGCAGAGTCCTTAAATAATGCAATAAAGTCCTTAAATAATGCAGCAGAGTCCTTAAATAATGCAGCAAAGTCCTTAAATAATGCAGCAGACTTCTAACATAATGCAACATAGTCCTTAAATAATGCAGCAGAGTCGTTATATAATGCAACAAAGTTCTTAAATAATGCATCAAAGTCCTTAAATAATGCAGCAAAGTCCTTAAATAATGCAGCAAAGTCGTTAAGTACCATAGCAGAGTCCTTAAATAATGCAGCAGAGACCTTAAATAATGCAACAAAGTCCTTAAATAATGCAGCAGATTCCTTAAATTCTGCAGCAGCGTCCTTAAATAATGCAACAAAGTCCTTAAATAATGCAGCAGAGTCCTTAAATAATGCAACAAAGTCCTTAAATAATGCAAAAGAGTCCTTAAATAATGCAGCTGAGTCCTCAAATGCTTCAGCAGGATCCTTAAATAATGCAGCAGGATCCTTAAATAATGCAATAAAGTCCTTAAATTATGCAGCAGAGTCCTTAAATAATGCAGCAAAGTCCTTAAATAATGCAGCAGAGTCCTTACATAATGCAACAAACTCCTTAAATAATGCAGCAGAGTCCTTAAATAATGCAACAAAGTCCTTAAATAATGCAAAAGAGTCCTTAAATAAAGCAGCAAAGCACTTACATAATGCAGCAGAGTCCTTAAATAATGCATCTGAGTGCCCAAATGCTTCAGCAGAGTCATTAAATACTGCAGCAGAGACCTTAAATAATGCAACAAAGTCCTTAAATAATGCAGCAGAGTCCTTAAATACCGCAGCAGAGTCCTTAAATAATGCAGCTGAGTCCTCAAATACTTCAGCAGAGTCATTAAATAATGCAGAAGAGTCCTTAAATAATGCAGCAAAGTTCTTAAATAATGCAGCAGAGTCCTTAAATAACGCAGCAGAGTCGTTAAATAATGCAGCAAAGTCCTTAAATAATGCAGCTGAGTCCTCAAATGCTTCAGCAGAGTCATTAAATAATGCAGCAGGATCCTAAAATAATGCAATAAAGTCCTTAAATTATGCAGCAGAGTCCTAAAATAATGCAGCAAAGTCCTTAAATAATGCAGCAGAGTCCTTACATAATGCAACAAAGTCCTTAAATAATGCAACAGAGTCCTTAAATAATGCAGCTGAGTCCTCAAATGCTTCAGCAGAGTCGTTAAATAATGCAGCAAAGTCCTTAAATAATGCAGCAGACTCCTTACATAATGCAACAAAGTCCTTAAATAATGCAGCAGAGTACTTATATAATGCAACAAAGTTATTAAATAATGCAGCAAAGTCCTTAAATAATGCAGCAGAGTCCTTAAATAATGCAACAAATTCCTTAAATAATGCAGCAGAGTCCTTAAATAATGCATCAAAGTCCTTAAATAATGCAGCAGAGTCCTTAAATACCGCAGCAGAGTCCTTAAATAATGCAGCAAAGTAATTAAATAATGCAGCAGAGTCCTTAAATAATGCAGCAAAGTCCTTAAATAATGCAGCAGAGTCCTTAAATACCAAAGCATAGTCCTTAAATAATGCAGCAAAGTCCTTAAATAATGCAGCAGAATCCTTAAATAATGCAACAAAGTCCTTAAATAATGCAGCAGAGTCCTTAAATAATGCAACAAAGTCCTTAAATAATGCAGCAGAGTCCTTAAATAATGCAACAAATTCCTTAAATAATGCAGCAGAGTCCTTAAATAATGCAGCAAAGTCCTTAAATCATGCAGCTGAGTCCTCAAATGCTTCAGCAGAGTCCTTAAATAATGCAGCAGAGACCTTAAATAATGCAGTTGAGTCCTCAAATGCTTCAGCAGATTCATTAAATAATGCAGCAAAGTCCTTGAATAATGCAGCAGACTCCTTACATAATGCAACAAATTCCTTAAATAATGCAGCAGAGTCCTTAAATAATGCAGCTGAGTCCTCAAATGCTTCAGCAGAGTCATTAAATAATGCAGCAGGATCCTTAAATAATGCAATAAAGTCCTTAAATTATGCAGCAGAGTCCTTAAATAATGCAGCAAAGTCCTTAAATAATGCAGCAGAGTCCTTACATAATGCAACAAACTCCTTAAATAATGCAGCAGAGTCCTTAAATAATGCAACAAAGTTCTTAAATAATGCATCAAAGTCCTTAAATAATGCAGCAAAGTCCTTAAATAATGCAGCAAAGTCGTTAAGTACCATAGCAGAGTCCTTAAATAATGCAGCAGAGACCTTAAATAATGCAACAAAGTCCTTAAATAATGCAGCAGATTCCTTAAATTCTGCAGCAGCGTCCTTAAATAATGCAACAAAGTCCTTAAATAATGCATCAGAGTCCTTAAATAATGCAACAAAGTCCTTAAATAATGCAAAAGAGTCCTTAAATAATGCAGCTGAGTCCTCAAATGCTTCAGCAGGATCCTTAAATAATGCAGCAGGATCCTTAAATAATGCAATAAAGTCCTTAAATTATGCAGCAGAGTCCTTAAATAATGCAGCAAAGTCCTTAAATAATGCAGCAGAGTCCTTACATAATGCAACAAACTCCTTAAATAATGCAGCAGAGTCCTTAAATAATGCAACAAAGTCCTTAAATAATGCAAAAGAGTCCTTAAATAAAGCAGCAAAGCCCTTACATAATGCAGCAGAGTCCTTAAATAATGCATCTGAGTGCCCAAATGCTTCAGCAGAGTCATTAAATACTGCAGCAGAGACCTTAAATAATGCAACAAAGTCCTTAAATAATGCAGCAGAGTCCTTAAATACCGCAGCAGAGTCCTTAAATAATGCAGCTGAGTCCTCAAATACTTCAGCAGAGTCATTAAATAATGCAGAAGAGTCCTTAAATAATGCAGCAAAGTCCTTAAATAATGCAGCAGAGTCCTTACATAATGCAACAAAGTCCTTAAATAATGCAGCAGAGTCCTTAAATAATGCAGCTGAGTCCTCAAATGCTTCAGCAGAGTCGTTAAATAATGCAGCAAAGTCCTTAAATAATGCAGCAGACTCCTTACATAATGCAACAAAGTCCTTAAATAATGCAGCAGAGTACTTATATAATGCAACAAAGTTATTAAATAATGCAGCAAAGTCCTTAAATAATGCAGCAGAGTCCTTAAATAATGCAACAAATTCCTTAAATAATGCAGCAGAGTCCTTAAATAATGCATCAAAGTCCTTAAATAATGCAGCATAGTCCTTAAATACCGCAGCAGAGTCCTTAAATAATGCAGCAAAGTAATTAAATAATGCAGCAGAGTCCTTAAATAATGCAGCAAAGTCCTTAAATAATGCAGCAGAGTCCTTAAATACCAAAGCATAGTCCTTAAATAATGCAGCAAAGTCCTTAAATAATGCAGCAGAATCCTTAAATAATGCAACAAAGTCCTTAAATAATGCAGCAGAGTCCTTAAATAATGCAACAAAGTCCTTAAATAATGCAAGAGTCCTTAAATAAAGCAGCAAAGCCCTTACATAATGCAGCAGAGTCCTTAAATAATGCATCTGAGTCCCCAAATGCTTCAGCAGAGTCATTAAATACTGCAGCAGAGTCCTTAAATAATGCAACAAAGTCCTTAAATAATGCAGCAGCGTCCTTAAATAATGCAACAAATTCCTTAAATAATGCAGCAGAGTCCTTAAATACCACAGCAGAGTCCTTAAATAATGCAGCAGAGACCTTAAATAATGCAACAAAGTCCTTAAATAATGCAACAGATTCCTTAAATTCTGCAGCAGCGTCCTTAAATAATGCATCAAAGTCCTTAAATAATGCAGCAGAGTCCTTAAATAATGCAGCAAATTCCTTAAATAATGCAGCAGAGTCCTTAAATAATGCAGCTGAGTCCTCAAATACTTCAGCAGAGTCATTAAATAATGCAGAAGAGTCCTTAAATAATGCAGCAAAGTTCTTAAATAATGCAGCAGAGTCCTTAAATAACGCAGCAGAGTCGTTAAATAATGCAGCAAAGTCCTTAAATAATGCAGCTGAGTCCTCAAATGCTTCAGCAGGATCCTTAAATAATGCAGCAGAGACCTTTAATAATTCAGCTGAGTCCTCAAATGCTTCAGCAGAGTCATTAAATAATGCAGCAGGATCCTAAAATAATGCAATAAAGTCCTTAAATTATGCAGCAGAGTCCTTAAATAATGCAGCAAAGTCCTTAAGTACCATAGCAGAGTCCTTAAATAATGCAGCAGAGACCTTAAATAATGCAACAAAGTCCTTAAATAATGAAGCAGATTCCTTAAATTCTGCAGCAGTGTCCTTAAATAATGCATCAAAGTCCTTAAATAATGCAGCAGAGTCCTTAAATACCGCAGCAGAGTCCTTAAATAATGCAGCAAAGTAATTAAATAATGCAGCAGAGTCCTTAAATAATGCAGCAAAGTCCTTAAATAATGCAGCAGAGTCCTTAAATACCAAAGCATAGTCCTTAAATAATGCGGCAGAGTCCTTAAATAATGCAGCAAAGTCCTTAAATAATGCAACAAAGTCCTTAAATAATGCAGCAAAGTCCTTAAATAAAGCAGCAAAGTCCTTACATAATGCAGCAGAGTCCTTAAACAATGCATCTGAGTCCCCAATTGCTTCAGCAGAGTCATTAAACACTGCAGCAGAGTCCTTAAATAATGCAGCAAAGTCTTAAATAATGCAGCAGAGTCCTTAAATAACGCAGCAGTCCTTAAATAATACAGCAAAGTCCTTAAATAATGCAGCAGAGTCCTTAAATACCGCAGCAGAGTCATTAAATAATGCAGCAGAGTCCTTAAATAATACAGCAGAGACCTTAAATAATGCAGCTGAGTCCTCAAATGCTTCAGCAGAGTCATTAAATAATGCAGCAGAGTCCTTAAATAATGCAATAAAGTCCTTAAATAATGCAGCAGAGTCCTTAAATAATGCAGCAAAGTCCTTAAATAATGCAGCAGACTTCTAACATAATGCAACATAGTCCTTAAATAATGCAGCAGAGTCGTTATATAATGCAACAAAGTTCTTAAATAATGCATCAAAGTCCTTAAATAATGCAGCAAAGTCCTTAAATAATGCAGCAAAGTCGTTAAGTACCATAGCAGAGTCCTTAAATAATGCAGCAGAGACCTTAAATAATGCAACAAAGTCCTTAAATAATGCAGCAGATTCCTTAAATTCTGCAGCAGCGTCCTTAAATAATGCAACAAAGTCCTTAAATAATGCAGCAGAGTCCTTAAATAATGCAACAAAGTCCTTAAATAATGCAAAAGAGTCCTTAAATAATGCAGCTGAGTCCTCAAATGCTTCAGCAGGATCCTTAAATAATGCAGCAGGATCCTTAAATAATGCAATAAAGTCCTTAAATTATGCAGCAGAGTCCTTAAATAATGCAGCAAAGTCCTTAAATAATGCAGCAGAGTCCTTACATAATGCAACAAACTCCTTAAATAATGCAGCAGAGTCCTTAAATAATGCAACAAAGTTCTTAAATAATGCATCAAAGTCCTTAAATAATGCAGCAAAGTCCTTAAATAATGCAGCAAAGTCGTTAAGTACCATAGCAGAGTCCTTAAATAATGCAGCAGAGACCTTAAATAATGCAACAAAGTCCTTAAATAATGCAGCAGATTCCTTAAATTCTGCAGCAGCGTCCTTAAATAATGCAACAAAGTCCTTAAATAATGCATCAGAGTCCTTAAATAATGCAACAAAGTCCTTAAATAATGCAAAAGAGTCCTTAAATAATGCAGCTGAGTCCTCAAATGCTTCAGCAGGATCCTTAAATAATGCAGCAGGATCCTTAAATAATGCAATAAAGTCCTTAAATTATGCAGCAGAGTCCTTAAATAATGCAGCAAAGTCCTTAAATAATGCAGCAGAGTCCTTACATAATGCAACAAACTCCTTAAATAATGCAGCAGAGTCCTTAAATAATGCAACAAAGTCCTTAAATAATGCAAAAGAGTCCTTAAATAAAGCAGCAAAGCCCTTACATAATGCAGCAGAGTCCTTAAATAATGCATCTGAGTGCCCAAATGCTTCAGCAGAGTCATTAAATACTGCAGCAGAGACCTTAAATAATGCAACAAAGTCCTTAAATAATGCAGCAGAGTCCTTAAATACCGCAGCAGAGTCCTTAAATAATGCAGCTGAGTCCTCAAATACTTCAGCAGAGTCATTAAATAATGCAGAAGAGTCCTTAAATAATGCAGCAAAGTCCTTAAATAATGCAGCAGAGTCCTTACATAATGCAACAAAGTCCTTAAATAATGCAGCAGAGTCCTTAAATAATGCAGCTGAGTCCTCAAATGCTTCAGCAGAGTCGTTAAATAATGCAGCAAAGTCCTTAAATAATGCAGCAGACTCCTTACATAATGCAACAAAGTCCTTAAATAATGCAGCAGAGTACTTATATAATGCAACAAAGTTATTAAATAATGCAGCAAAGTCCTTAAATAATGCAGCAGAGTCCTTAAATAATGCAACAAATTCCTTAAATAATGCAGCAGAGTCCTTAAATAATGCATCAAAGTCCTTAAATAATGCAGCATAGTCCTTAAATACCGCAGCAGAGTCCTTAAATAATGCAGCAAAGTAATTAAATAATGCAGCAGAGTCCTTAAATAATGCAGCAAAGTCCTTAAATAATGCAGCAGAGTCCTTAAATACCAAAGCATAGTCCTTAAATAATGCAGCAAAGTCCTTAAATAATGCAGCAGAATCCTTAAATAATGCAACAAAGTCCTTAAATAATGCAGCAGAGTCCTTAAATAATGCAACAAAGTCCTTAAATAATGCAAGAGTCCTTAAATAAAGCAGCAAAGCCCTTACATAATGCAGCAGAGTCCTTAAATAATGCATCTGAGTCCCCAAATGCTTCAGCAGAGTCATTAAATACTGCAGCAGAGTCCTTAAATAATGCAACAAAGTCCTTAAATAATGCAGCAGCGTCCTTAAATAATGCAACAAATTCCTTAAATAATGCAGCAGAGTCCTTAAATACCACAGCAGAGTCCTTAAATAATGCAGCAGAGACCTTAAATAATGCAACAAAGTCCTTAAATAATGCAACAGATTCCTTAAATTCTGCAGCAGCGTCCTTAAATAATGCATCAAAGTCCTTAAATAATGCAGCAGAGTCCTTAAATAATGCAGCAAATTCCTTAAATAATGCAGCAGAGTCCTTAAATAATGCAGCTGAGTCCTCAAATACTTCAGCAGAGTCATTAAATAATGCAGAAGAGTCCTTAAATAATGCAGCAAAGTTCTTAAATAATGCAGCAGAGTCCTTAAATAACGCAGCAGAGTCGTTAAATAATGCAGCAAAGTCCTTAAATAATGCAGCTGAGTCCTCAAATGCTTCAGCAGGATCCTTAAATAATGCAGCAGAGACCTTTAATAATTCAGCTGAGTCCTCAAATGCTTCAGCAGAGTCATTAAATAATGCAGCAGGATCCTAAAATAATGCAATAAAGTCCTTAAATTATGCAGCAGAGTCCTTAAATAATGCAGCAAAGTCCTTAAGTACCATAGCAGAGTCCTTAAATAATGCAGCAGAGACCTTAAATAATGCAACAAAGTCCTTAAATAATGAAGCAGATTCCTTAAATTCTGCAGCAGTGTCCTTAAATAATGCATCAAAGTCCTTAAATAATGCAGCAGAGTCCTTAAATACCGCAGCAGAGTCCTTAAATAATGCAGCAAAGTAATTAAATAATGCAGCAGAGTCCTTAAATAATGCAGCAAAGTCCTTAAATAATGCAGCAGAGTCCTTAAATACCAAAGCATAGTCCTTAAATAATGCGGCAGAGTCCTTAAATAATGCAGCAAAGTCCTTAAATAATGCAACAAAGTCCTTAAATAATGCAGCAAAGTCCTTAAATAAAGCAGCAAAGTCCTTACATAATGCAGCAGAGTCCTTAAACAATGCATCTGAGTCCCCAATTGCTTCAGCAGAGTCATTAAACACTGCAGCAGAGTCCTTAAATAATGCAGCAAAGTCTTAAATAATGCAGCAGAGTCCTTAAATAACGCAGCAGTCCTTAAATAATACAGCAAAGTCCTTAAATAATGCAGCAGAGTCCTTAAATACCGCAGCAGAGTCATTAAATAATGCAGCAGAGTCCTTAAATAATACAGCAGAGACCTTAAATAATGCAGCTGAGTCCTCAAATGCTTCAGCAGAGTCATTAAATAATGCAGCAGAGTCCTTAAATAATGCAATAAAGTCCTTAAATAATGCAGCAGAGTCCTTAAATAATGCAGCAAAGTCCTTAAATAATGCAGCAGACTTCTAACATAATGCAACATAGTCCTTAAATAATGCAGCAGAGTCGTTATATAATGCAACAAAGTTCTTAAATAATGCATCAAAGTCCTTAAATAATGCAGCAAAGTCCTTAAATAATGCAGCAAAGTCGTTAAGTACCATAGCAGAGTCCTTAAATAATGCAGCAGAGACCTTAAATAATGCAACAAAGTCCTTAAATAATGCAGCAGATTCCTTAAATTCTGCAGCAGCGTCCTTAAATAATGCAACAAAGTCCTTAAATAATGCAGCAGAGTCCTTAAATAATGCAACAAAGTCCTTAAATAATGCAAAAGAGTCCTTAAATAATGCAGCTGAGTCCTCAAATGCTTCAGCAGGATCCTTAAATAATGCAGCAGGATCCTTAAATAATGCAATAAAGTCCTTAAATTATGCAGCAGAGTCCTTAAATAATGCAGCAAAGTCCTTAAATAATGCAGCAGAGTCCTTACATAATGCAACAAACTCCTTAAATAATGCAGCAGAGTCCTTAAATAATGCAACAAAGTCCTTAAATAATGCAAAAGAGTCCTTAAATAAAGCAGCAAAGCACTTACATAATGCAGCAGAGTCCTTAAATAATGCATCTGAGTGCCCAAATGCTTCAGCAGAGTCATTAAATACTGCAGCAGAGACCTTAAATAATGCAACAAAGTCCTTAAATAATGCAGCAGAGTCCTTAAATACCGCAGCAGAGTCCTTAAATAATGCAGCTGAGTCCTCAAATACTTCAGCAGAGTCATTAAATAATGCAGAAGAGTCCTTAAATAATGCAGCAAAGTTCTTAAATAATGCAGCAGAGTCCTTAAATAACGCAGCAGAGTCGTTAAATAATGCAGCAAAGTCCTTAAATAATGCAGCTGAGTCCTCAAATGCTTCAGCAGGATCCTTAAATAATGCAGCAGAGACCTTTAATAATTCAGCTGAGTCCTCAAATGCTTCAGCAGAGTCATTAAATAATGCAGCAGGATCCTAAAATAATGCAATAAAGTCCTTAAATTATGCAGCAGAGTCCTTAAATAATGCAGCAAAGTCCTTAAGTACCATAGCAGAGTCCTTAAATAATGCAGCAGAGACCTTAAATAATGCAACAAAGTCCTTAAATAATGAAGCAGATTCCTTAAATTCTGCAGCAGTGTCCTTAAATAATGCATCAAAGTCCTTAAATAATGCAGCAGAGTCCTTAAATACCGCAGCAGAGTCCTTAAATAATGCAGCAAAGTAATTAAATAATGCAGCAGAGTCCTTAAATAATGCAGCAAAGTCCTTAAATAATGCAGCAGAGTCCTTAAATACCAAAGCATAGTCCTTAAATAATGCGGCAGAGTCCTTAAATAATGCAGCAAAGTCCTTAAATAATGCAACAAAGTCCTTAAATAATGCAGCAAAGTCCTTAAATAAAGCAGCAAAGTCCTTACATAATGCAGCAGAGTCCTTAAACAATGCATCTGAGTCCCCAATTGCTTCAGCAGAGTCATTAAACACTGCAGCAGAGTCCTTAAATAATGCAGCAAAGTCTTAAATAATGCAGCAGAGTCCTTAAATAACGCAGCAGTCCTTAAATAATACAGCAAAGTCCTTAAATAATGCAGCAGAGTCCTTAAATACCGCAGCAGAGTCATTAAATAATGCAGCAGAGTCCTTAAATAATACAGCAGAGACCTTAAATAATGCAGCTGAGTCCTCAAATGCTTCAGCAGAGTCATTAAATAATGCAGCAGAGTCCTTAAATAATGCAATAAAGTCCTTAAATAATGCAGCAGAGTCCTTAAATAATGCAGCAAAGTCCTTAAATAATGCAGCAGACTTCTAACATAATGCAACATAGTCCTTAAATAATGCAGCAGAGTCGTTATATAAATCAACAAAGTTCTTAAATAATGCATCAAAGTCCTTAAATAATGCAGCAAAGTCCTTAAATAATGCAGCAAAGTCGTTAAGTACCATAGCAGAGTCCTTAAATAATGCAGCAGAGACCTTAAATAATGCAACAAAGTCCTTAAATAATGCAGCAGATTCCTTAAATTCTGCAGCAGCGTCCTTAAATAATGCAACAAAGTCCTTAAATAATGCAGCAGAGTCCTTAAATAATGCAACAAAGTCCTTAAATAATGCAAAAGAGTCCTTAAATAATGCAGCTGAGTCCTCAAATGCTTCAGCAGGATCCTTAAATAATGCAGCAGGATCCTTAAATAATGCAATAAAGTCCTTAAATTATGCAGCAGAGTCCTTAAATAATGCAGCAAAGTCCTTAAATAATGCAGCAGAGTCCTTACATAATGCAACAAACTCCTTAAATAATGCAGCAGAGTCCTTAAATAATGCAACAAAGTCCTTAAATAATGCAAAAGAGTCCTTAAATAAAGCAGCAAAGCACTTACATAATGCAGCAGAGTCCTTAAATAATGCATCTGAGTGCCCAAATGCTTCAGCAGAGTCATTAAATACTGCAGCAGAGACCTTAAATAATGCAACAAAGTCCTTAAATAATGCAGCAGAGTCCTTAAATACCGCAGCAGAGTCCTTAAATAATGCAGCTGAGTCCTCAAATACTTCAGCAGAGTCATTAAATAATGCAGAAGAGTCCTTAAATAATGCAGCAAAGTTCTTAAATAATGCAGCAGAGTCCTTAAATAACGCAGCAGAGTCGTTAAATAATGCAGCAAAGTCCTTAAATAATGCAGCAGAGTCCTTACATAATGCAACAAAGTCCTTAAATAATGCAGCAGAGTCCTTAAATAATGCAGCTGAGTCC
The DNA here is from genome assembly GCF_046119375.1 of Phyllobates terribilis. Classification (NCBI taxonomy): domain Eukaryota; kingdom Metazoa; phylum Chordata; class Amphibia; order Anura; family Dendrobatidae; genus Phyllobates; species Phyllobates terribilis. Next base: position 2,264,891 of record NW_027363048.1, read on the forward strand.
TCAAATGCTTCAGCAGAGTCGTTAAATAATGCAGCAAAGTCCTTAAATAATGCAGCAGACTCCTTACATAATGCAACAAAGTCCTTAAATAATGCAGCAGAGTACTTATATAATGCAACAAAGTTATTAAATAATGCAGCAAAGTCCTTAAATAATGCAGCAGAGTCCTTAAATAATGCAACAAATTCCTTAAATAATGCAGCAGAGTCCTTAAATAATGCATCAAAGTCCTTAAATAATGCAGCAGAGTCCTTAAATACCGCAGCAGAGTCCTTAAATAATGCAGCAAAGTAATTAAATAATGCAGCAGAGTCCTTAAATAATGCAGCAAAGTCCTTAAATAATGCAGCAGAGTCCTTAAATACCAAAGCATAGTCCTTAAATAATGCAGCAAAGTCCTTAAATAATGCAGCAGAATCCTTAAATAATGCAACAAAGTCCTTAAATAATGCAGCAGAGTCCTTAAATAATGCAACAAAGTCCTTAAATAATGCAGCAGAGTCCTTAAATAATGCAACAAATTCCTTAAATAATGCAGCAGAGTCCTTAAATAATGCAGCAAAGTCCTTAAATCATGCAGCTGAGTCCTCAAATGCTTCAGCAGAGTCCTTAAATAATGCAGCAGAGACCTTAAATAATGCAGTTGAGTCCTCAAATGCTTCAGCAGATTCATTAAATAATGCAGCAAAGTCCTTAAATAATGCAGCAGACTCCTTACATAATGCAACAAATTCCTTAAATAATGCAGCAGAGTCCTTAAATACCACAGCAGAGTCCTTAAATAATGCAGCAAATTCCTTAAATAATGCAGCAGAGTCCTTAAATAATGCAGCTGAGTCCTCAAATGCTTCAGCAGAGTCCTTAAATAATGCAGCAAAGTCCTTAAATAATGCAGCAGACTCCTTACATAATGCAACAAAGTCCTTAAATAATGCAGCAGAGTACTTATATAATGCAACAAAGTTATTAAATAATGCAGCAAAGTCCTTAAATAATGCAGCAGAGTCCTTAAATAATGCAACAAATTCCTTAAATAATGCAGCAGAGTCCTTAAATAATGCATCAAAGTCCTTAAATAATGCAGCAGAGTCCTTAAATACCGCAGCAGAGTCCTTAAATAATGCAGCAAAGTAATTAAATAATGCAGCAGAGTCCTTAAATAATGCAGCAAAGTCCTTAAATAATGCAGCAGAGTCCTTAAATACCAAAGCATAGTCCTTAAATAATGCAGAAAAGTCCTTAAATAATGCAGCAGAATCCTTAAATAATGCAACAAAGTCCTTAAATAATGCAGCAGAGTCCTTAAATAATGCAACAAAGTCCTTAAATAATGCAAAAGAGTCCTTAAATAAAGCAGCAAAGCCCTTACATAATGCAGCAGAGTCCTTAAATACCAAAGCATAGTCCTTAAATAATGCAGCAAAGTCCTTAAATAATGCAGCAGAATCCTTAAATAATGCAACAAAGTCCTTAAATAATGCAGCAGAGTCCTTAAATAATGCAACAAAGTCCTTAAATAATGCAAGAGTCCTTAAATAAAGCAGCAAAGCCCTTACATAATGCAGCAGAGTCCTTAAATAATGCATCTGAGTCCCCAAATGCTTCAGCAGAGTCATTAAATACTGCAGCAGAGTCCTTAAATAATGCAACAAAGTCCTTAAATAATGCAGCAGCGTCCTTAAATAATGCAACAAATTCCTTAAATAATGCAGCAGAGTCCTTAAATACCACAGCAGAGTCCTTAAATAATGCAGCAGAGACCTTAAATAATGCAACAAAGTCCTTAAATAATGCAACAGATTCCTTAAATTCTGCAGCAGCGTCCTTAAATAATGCATCAAAGTCCTTAAATAATGCAGCAGAGTCCTTAAATAATGCAGCAAATTCCTTAAATAATGCAGCAGAGTCCTTAAATAATGCAGCTGAGTCCTCAAATACTTCAGCAGAGTCATTAAATAATGCAGAAGAGTCCTTAAATAATGCAGCAAAGTTCTTAAATAATGCAGCAGAGTCCTTAAATAACGCAGCAGAGTCGTTAAATAATGCAGCAAAGTCCTTAAATAATGCAGCTGAGTCCTCAAATGCTTCAGCAGGATCCTTAAATAATGCAGCAGAGACCTTTAATAATTCAGCTGAGTCCTCAAATGCTTCAGCAGAGTCATTAAATAATGCAGCAGGATCCTAAAATAATGCAATAAAGTCCTTAAATTATGCAGCAGAGTCCTTAAATAATGCAGCAAAGTCCTTAAGTACCATAGCAGAGTCCTTAAATAATGCAGCAGAGACCTTAAATAATGCAACAAAGTCCTTAAATAATGAAGCAGATTCCTTAAATTCTGCAGCAGTGTCCTTAAATAATGCATCAAAGTCCTTAAATAATGCAGCAGAGTCCTTAAATACCGCAGCAGAGTCCTTAAATAATGCAGCAAAGTAATTAAATAATGCAGCAGAGTCCTTAAATAATGCAGCAAAGTCCTTAAATAATGCAGCAGAGTCCTTAAATACCAAAGCATAGTCCTTAAATAATGCGGCAGAGTCCTTAAATAATGCAGCAAAGTCCTTAAATAATGCAACAAAGTCCTTAAATAATGCAGCAAAGTCCTTAAATAAAGCAGCAAAGTCCTTACATAATGCAGCAGAGTCCTTAAACAATGCATCTGAGTCCCCAATTGCTTCAGCAGAGTCATTAAACACTGCAGCAGAGTCCTTAAATAATGCAGCAAAGTCTTAAATAATGCAGCAGAGTCCTTAAATAACGCAGCAGTCCTTAAATAATACAGCAAAGTCCTTAAATAATGCAGCAGAGTCCTTAAATACCGCAGCAGAGTCATTAAATAATGCAGCAGAGTCCTTAAATAATACAGCAGAGACCTTAAATAATGCAGCTGAGTCCTCAAATGCTTCAGCAGAGTCATTAAATAATGCAGCAGAGTCCTTAAATAATGCAATAAAGTCCTTAAATAATGCAGCAGAGTCCTTAAATAATGCAGCAAAGTCCTTAAATAATGCAGCAGACTTCTAACATAATGCAACATAGTCCTTAAATAATGCAGCAGAGTCGTTATATAATGCAACAAAGTTCTTAAATAATGCATCAAAGTCCTTAAATAATGCAGCAAAGTCCTTAAATAATGCAGCAAAGTCGTTAAGTACCATAGCAGAGTCCTTAAATAATGCAGCAGAGACCTTAAATAATGCAACAAAGTCCTTAAATAATGCAGCAGATTCCTTAAATTCTGCAGCAGCGTCCTTAAATAATGCAACAAAGTCCTTAAATAATGCAGCAGAGTCCTTAAATAATGCAACAAAGTCCTTAAATAATGCAAAAGAGTCCTTAAATAATGCAGCTGAGTCCTCAAATGCTTCAGCAGGATCCTTAAATAATGCAGCAGGATCCTTAAATAATGCAATAAAGTCCTTAAATTATGCAGCAGAGTCCTTAAATAATGCAGCAAAGTCCTTAAATAATGCAGCAGAGTCCTTACATAATGCAACAAACTCCTTAAATAATGCAGCAGAGTCCTTAAATAATGCAACAAAGTCCTTAAATAATGCAAAAGAGTCCTTAAATAAAGCAGCAAAGCACTTACATAATGCAGCAGAGTCCTTAAATAATGCATCTGAGTGCCCAAATGCTTCAGCAGAGTCATTAAATACTGCAGCAGAGACCTTAAATAATGCAACAAAGTCCTTAAATAATGCAGCAGAGTCCTTAAATACCGCAGCAGAGTCCTTAAATAATGCAGCTGAGTCCTCAAATACTTCAGCAGAGTCATTAAATAATGCAGAAGAGTCCTTAAATAATGCAGCAAAGTTCTTAAATAATGCAGCAGAGTCCTTAAATAACGCAGCAGAGTCGTTAAATAATGCAGCAAAGTCCTTAAATAATGCAGCTGAGTCCTCAAATGCTTCAGCAGGATCCTTAAATAATGCAGCAGAGACCTTTAATAATTCAGCTGAGTCCTCAAATGCTTCAGCAGAGTCATTAAATAATGCAGCAGGATCCTAAAATAATGCAATAAAGTCCTTAAATTATGCAGCAGAGTCCTTAAATAATGCAGCAAAGTCCTTAAGTACCATAGCAGAGTCCTTAAATAATGCAGCAGAGACCTTAAATAATGCAACAAAGTCCTTAAATAATGAAGCAGATTCCTTAAATTCTGCAGCAGTGTCCTTAAATAATGCATCAAAGTCCTTAAATAATGCAGCAGAGTCCTTAAATACCGCAGCAGAGTCCTTAAATAATGCAGCAAAGTAATTAAATAATGCAGCAGAGTCCTTAAATAATGCAGCAAAGTCCTTAAATAATGCAGCAGAGTCCTTAAATACCAAAGCATAGTCCTTAAATAATGCGGCAGAGTCCTTAAATAATGCAGCAAAGTCCTTAAATAATGCAACAAAGTCCTTAAATAATGCAGCAAAGTCCTTAAATAAAGCAGCAAAGTCCTTACATAATGCAGCAGAGTCCTTAAACAATGCATCTGAGTCCCCAATTGCTTCAGCAGAGTCATTAAACACTGCAGCAGAGTCCTTAAATAATGCAGCAAAGTCTTAAATAATGCAGCAGAGTCCTTAAATAACGCAGCAGTCCTTAAATAATACAGCAAAGTCCTTAAATAATGCAGCAGAGTCCTTAAATACCGCAGCAGAGTCATTAAATAATGCAGCAGAGTCCTTAAATAATACAGCAGAGACCTTAAATAATGCAGCTGAGTCCTCAAATGCTTCAGCAGAGTCATTAAATAATGCAGCAGAGTCCTTAAATAATGCAATAAAGTCCTTAAATAATGCAGCAGAGTCCTTAAATAATGCAGCAAAGTCCTTAAATAATGCAGCAGACTTCTAACATAATGCAACATAGTCCTTAAATAATGCAGCAGAGTCGTTATATAAATCAACAAAGTTCTTAAATAATGCATCAAAGTCCTTAAATAATGCAGCAAAGTCCTTAAATAATGCAGCAAAGTCGTTAAGTACCATAGCAGAGTCCTTAAATAATGCAGCAGAGACCTTAAATAATGCAACAAAGTCCTTAAATAATGCAGCAGATTCCTTAAATTCTGCAGCAGCGTCCTTAAATAATGCAACAAAGTCCTTAAATAATGCAGCAGAGTCCTTAAATAATGCAACAAAGTCCTTAAATAATGCAAAAGAGTCCTTAAATAATGCAGCTGAGTCCTCAAATGCTTCAGCAGGATCCTTAAATAATGCAGCAGGATCCTTAAATAATGCAATAAAGTCCTTAAATTATGCAGCAGAGTCCTTAAATAATGCAGCAAAGTCCTTAAATAATGCAGCAGAGTCCTTACATAATGCAACAAACTCCTTAAATAATGCAGCAGAGTCCTTAAATAATGCAACAAAGTCCTTAAATAATGCAAAAGAGTCCTTAAATAAAGCAGCAAAGCACTTACATAATGCAGCAGAGTCCTTAAATAATGCATCTGAGTGCCCAAATGCTTCAGCAGAGTCATTAAATACTGCAGCAGAGACCTTAAATAATGCAACAAAGTCCTTAAATAATGCAGCAGAGTCCTTAAATACCGCAGCAGAGTCCTTAAATAATGCAGCTGAGTCCTCAAATACTTCAGCAGAGTCATTAAATAATGCAGAAGAGTCCTTAAATAATGCAGCAAAGTTCTTAAATAATGCAGCAGAGTCCTTAAATAACGCAGCAGAGTCGTTAAATAATGCAGCAAAGTCCTTAAATAATGCAGCTGAGTCCTCAAATGCTTCAGCAGGATCCTTAAATAATGCAGCAGAGACCTTTAATAATGCAGCTGAGTCCTCAAATGCTTCAGCTGAGTCATTAAATAATGCAGCAGGATCCTAAAATAATGCAATAAAGTCCTTAAATTATGCAGCAGAGTCCTTAAATAATGCAGCAAAGTCCTTAAATAATGCAGCAGAGTCCTTACATAATGCAACAAAGTCCTTAAATAATGCAGCAGAGTCCTTAAATAATGCAGCTGAGTCCTCAAATGCTTCAGCAGAGTCGTTAAATAATGCAGCAAAGTCCTTAAATAATGCAGCAGACTCCTTACATAATGCAACAAAGTCCTTAAATAATGCAGCAGAGTACTTATATAATGCAACAAAGTTATTAAATAATGCAGCAAAGTCCTTAAATAATGCAGCAGAGTCCTTAAATAATGCAACAAATTCCTTAAATAATGCAGCAGAGTCCTTAAATAATGCATCAAAGTCCTTAAATAATGCAGCAGAGTCCTTAAATACCGCAGCAGAGTCCTTAAATAATGCAGCAAAGTAATTAAATAATGCAGCAGAGTCCTTAAATAATGCAGCAAAGTCCTTAAATAATGCAGCAGAGTCCTTAAATACCAAAGCATAGTCCTTAAATAATGCAGCAAAGTCCTTAAATAATGCAGCAGAATCCTTAAATAATGCAACAAAGTCCTTAAATAATGCAGCAGAGTCCTTAAATAATGCAACAAAGTCCTTAAATAATGCAGCAGAGTCCTTAAATAATGCAACAAATTCCTTAAATAATGCAGCAGAGTCCTTAAATAATGCAGCAAAGTCCTTAAATCATGCAGCTGAGTCCTCAAATGCTTCAGCAGAGTCCTTAAATAATGCAGCAGAGACCTTAAATAATGCAGTTGAGTCCTCAAATGCTTCAGCAGATTCATTAAATAATGCAGCAAAGTCCTTAAATAATGCAGCAGACTCCTTACATAATGCAACAAATTCCTTAAATAATGCAGCAGAGTCCTTAAATACCACAGCAGAGTCCTTAAATAATGCAGCAAATTCCTTAAATAATGCAGCAGAGTCCTTAAATAATGCAGCTGAGTCCTCAAATGCTTCAGCAGAGTCCTTAAATAATGCAGCAAAGTCCTTAAATAATGCAGCAGACTCCTTACATAATGCAACAAAGTCCTTAAATAATGCAGCAGAGTACTTATATAATGCAACAAAGTTATTAAATAATGCAGCAAAGTCCTTAAATAATGCAGCAGAGTCCTTAAATAATGCAACAAATTCCTTAAATAATGCAGCAGAGTCCTTAAATAATGCATCAAAGTCCTTAAATAATGCAGCAGAGTCCTTAAATACCGCAGCAGAGTCCTTAAATAATGCAGCAAAGTAATTAAATAATGCAGCAGAGTCCTTAAATAATGCAGCAAAGTCCTTAAATAATGCAGCAGAGTCCTTAAATACCAAAGCATAGTCCTTAAATAATGCAGAAAAGTCCTTAAATAATGCAGCAGAATCCTTAAATAATGCAACAAAGTCCTTAAATAATGCAGCAGAGTCCTTAAATAATGCAACAAAGTCCTTAAATAATGCAAAAGAGTCCTTAAATAAAGCAGCAAAGCCCTTACATAATGCAGCAGAGTCCTTAAATACCAAAGCATAGTCCTTAAATAATGCAGCAAAGTCCTTAAATAATGCAGCAGAATCCTTAAATAATGCAACAAAGTCCTTAAATAATGCAGCAGAGTCCTTAAATAATGCAACAAAGTCCTTAAATAATGCAAGAGTCCTTAAATAAAGCAGCAAAGCCCTTACATAATGCAGCAGAGTCCTTAAATAATGCATCTGAGTCCCCAAATGCTTCAGCAGAGTCATTAAATACTGCAGCAGAGTCCTTAAATAATGCAACAAAGTCCTTAAATAATGCAGCAGCGTCCTTAAATAATGCAACAAATTCCTTAAATAATGCAGCAGAGTCCTTAAATACCACAGCAGAGTCCTTAAATAATGCAGCAGAGACCTTAAATAATGCAACAAAGTCCTTAAATAATGCAGCAGATTCCTTAAATTCTGCAGCAGCGTCCTTAAATAATGCATCAAAGTCCTTAAATAATGCAGCAGAGTCCTTAAATAATGCAGCAAATTCCTTAAATAATGCAGCAGAGTCCTTAAATAATGCAGCTGAGTCCTCAAATACTTCAGCAGAGTCATTAAATAATGCAGAAGAGTCCTTAAATAATGCAGCAAAGTTCTTAAATAATGCAGCAGAGTCCTTAAATAACGCAGCAGAGTCCTTAAATAATGCAGCAAAGTCCTTAAATAATGCAGCTGAGTCCTCAAATGCTTCAGCAGGATCCTTAAATAATGCAGCAGAGACCTTTAATAATTCAGCTGAGTCCTCAAATGCTTCAGCAGAGTCATTAAATAATGCAGCAGGATCCTAAAATAATGCAATAAAGTCCTTAAATTATGCAGCAGAGTCCTTAAATAATGCAGCAAAGTCCTTAAGTACCATAGCAGAGTCCTTAAATAATGCAGCAGAGACCTTAAATAATGCAACAAAGTCCTTAAATAATGAAGCAGATTCCTTAAATTCTGCAGCAGTGTCCTTAAATAATGCATCAAAGTCCTTAAATAATGCAGCAGAGTCCTTAAATACCGCAGCAGAGTCCTTAAATAATGCAGCAAAGTAATTAAATAATGCAGCAGAGTCCTTAAATAATGCAGCAAAGTCCTTAAATAATGCAGCAGAGTCCTTAAATACCAAAGCATAGTCCTTAAATAATGCGGCAGAGTCCTTAAATAATGCAGCAAAGTCCTTAAATAATGCAGCAGAGTCCTTAAATAATGCAACAAAGTCCTTAAATAATGCAGCAAAGTCCTTAAATAAAGCAGCAAAGTCCTTACATAATGCAGCAGAGTCCTTAAACAATGCATCTGAGTCCCCAATTGCTTCAGCAGAGTCATTAAACACTGCAGCAGAGTCCTTAAATAATGCAGCAAAGTCTTAAATAATGCAGCAGAGTCCTTAAATAACGCAGCAGTCCTTAAATAATGCAGCAAAGTCCTTAAATAATGCAGCAGAGTCCTTAAATACCGCAGCAGAGTCATTAAATAATGCAGCAGAGTCCTTAAATAATACAGCAGAGACCTTAAATAATGCAGCTGAGTCCTCAAATGCTTCAGCAGAGTCATTAAATAATGCAGCAGAGTCCTTAAATAATGCAATAAAGTCCTTAAATAATGCAGCAGAGTCCTTAAATAATGCAGCAAAGTCCTTAAATAATGCAGCAGACTTCTAACATAATGCAACATAGTCCTTAAATAATGCAGCAGAGTCGTTATATAATGCAACAAAGTTCTTAAATAATGCATCAAAGTCCTTAAATAATGCAGCAAAGTCCTTAAATAATGCAGCAAAGTCGTTAAGTACCATAGCAGAGTCCTTAAATAATGCAGCAGAGACCTTAAATAATGCAACAAAGTCCTTAAATAATGCAGCAGATTCCTTAAATTCTGCAGCAGCGTCCTTAAATAATGCAACAAAGTCCTTAAATAATGCAGCAGAGTCCTTAAATAATGCAACAAAGTCCTTAAATAATGCAAAAGAGTCCTTAAATAATGCAGCTGAGTCCTCAAATGCTTCAGCAGGATCCTTAAATAATGCAGCAGGATCCTTAAATAATGCAATAAAGTCCTTAAATTATGCAGCAGAGTCCTTAAATAATGCAGCAAAGTCCTTAAATAATGCAGCAGAGTCCTTACATAATGCAACAAACTCCTTAAATAATGCAGCAGAGTCCTTAAATAATGCAACAAAGTCCTTAAATAATGCAAAAGAGTCCTTAAATAAAGCAGCAAAGCACTTACATAATGCAGCAGAGTCCTTAAATAATGCATCTGAGTGCCCAAATGCTTCAGCAGAGTCATTAAATACTGCAGCAGAGACCTTAAATAATGCAACAAAGTCCTTAAATAATGCAGCAGAGTCCTTAAATACCGCAGCAGAGTCCTTAAATAATGCAGCTGAGTCCTCAAATACTTCAGCAGAGTCATTAAATAATGCAGAAGAGTCCTTAAATAATGCAGCAAAGTTCTTAAATAATGCAGCAGAGTCCTTAAATAACGCAGCAGAGTCGTTAAATAATGCAGCAAAGTCCTTAAATAATGCAGCTGAGTCCTCAAATGCTTCAGCAGGATCCTTAAATAATGCAGCAGAGACCTTTAATAATGCAGCTGAGTCCTCAAATGCTTCAGCAGAGTCATTAAATAATGCAGCAGGATCCTAAAATAATGCAATAAAGTCCTTAAATTATGCAGCAGAGTCCTTAAATAATGCAGCAAAGTCCTTAAATAATGCAGCAGAGTCCTTACATAATGCAACAAAGTCCTTAAATAATGCAGCAGAGTCCTTAAATAATGCAGCTGAGTCCTCAAATGCTTCAGCAGAGTCGTTAAATAATGCAGCAAAGTCCTTAAATAATGCAGCAGACTCCTTACATAATGCAACAAAGTCCTTAAATAATGCAGCAGAGTACTTATATAATGCAACAAAGTTATTAAATAATGCAGCAAAGTCCTTAAATAATGCAGCAGAGTCCTTAAATAATGCAACAAATTCCTTAAATAATGCAGCAGAGTCCTTAAATAATGCATCAAAGTCCTTAAATAATGCAGCAGAGTCCTTAAATACCGCAGCAGAGTCCTTAAATAATGCAGCAAAGTAATTAAATAATGCAGCAGAGTCCTTAAATAATGCAGCAAAGTCCTTAAATAATGCAGCAGAGTCCTTAAATACCAAAGCATAGTCCTTAAATAATGCAGCAAAGTCCTTAAATAATGCAGCAGAATCCTTAAATAATGCAACAAAGTCCTTAAATAATGCAGCAGAGTCCTTAAATAATGCAACAAAGTCCTTAAATAATGCAGCAGAGTCCTTAAATAATGCAACAAATTCCTTAAATAATGCAGCAGAGTCCTTAAATAATGCAGCAAAGTCCTTAAATCATGCAGCTGAGTCCTCAAATGCTTCAGCAGAGTCCTTAAATAATGCAGCAGAGACCTTAAATAATGCAGTTGAGTCCTCAAATGCTTCAGCAGATTCATTAAATAATGCAGCAAAGTCCTTAAATAATGCAGCAGACTCCTTACATAATGCAACAAATTCCTTAAATAATGCAGCAGAGTCCTTAAATACCACAGCAGAGTCCTTAAATAATGCAGCAAATTCCTTAAATAATGCAGCAGAGTCCTTAAATAATGCAGCTGAGTCCTCAAATGCTTCAGCAGAGTCCTTAAATAATGCAGCAAAGTCCTTAAATAATGCAGCAGACTCCTTACATAATGCAACAAAGTCCTTAAATAATGCAGCAGAGTACTTATATAATGCAACAAAGTTATTAAATAATGCAGCAAAGTCCTTAAATAATGCAGCAGAGTCCTTAAATAATGCAACAAATTCCTTAAATAATGCAGCAGAGTCCTTAAATAATGCATCAAAGTCCTTAAATAATGCAGCAGAGTCCTTAAATACCGCAGCAGAGTCCTTAAATAATGCAGCAAAGTAATTAAATAATGCAGCAGAGTCCTTAAATAATGCAGCAAAGTCCTTAAATAATGCAGCAGAGTCCTTAAATACCAAAGCATAGTCCTTAAATAATGCAGCAAAGTCCTTAAATAATGCAGCAGAATCCTTAAATAATGCAACAAAGTCCTTAAATAATGCAAAAGAGTCCTTAAATAAAGCAGCAAAGCCCTTACATAATGCAGCAGAGTCCTTAAATAATGCATCTGAGTCCCCAAATGCTTCAGCAGAGTCATTAAATACTGCAGCAGAGTCCTTAAATAATGCAACAAAGTCCTTAAATAATGCAGCAGCGTCCTTAAATAATGCAACAAATTCCTTAAATAATGCAGCAGAGTCCTTAAATACCACAGCAGAGTCCTTAAATAATGCAGCAGAGACCTTAAATAATGCAACAAAGTCCTTAAATAATGCAGCAGATTCCTTAAATTCTGCAGCAGCATCCTTAAATAATGCATCAAAGTCCTTAAATAATGCAGCAGAGTCCTTAAATAATGCAGAAGAGTCCTTAAATAATGCAGCAAAGTTCTTAAATAATGCAGCAGAGTCCTTAAATAACGCAGCAGAGTCGTTAAATAATGCAGCAAAGTCCTTAAATAATGCAAAAGAGTCCTTAAATAAAGCAGCAAAGCACTTACATAATGCAGCAGAGTCCTTAAATAACGCAGCAGAGTCCTTACATAATGCAACAAACTCCTTAAATAATGCAGCAGAGTCCTTAAATAATGCAACAAAGTCCTTAAATAATGCAAAAGAGTCCTTAAATAAAGCAGCAAAGCACTTACATAATGCAGCAGAGTCCTTAAATAATGCATCTGAGTGCCCAAATGCTTCAGCAGAGTCATTAAATACTGCAGCAGAGACCTTAAATAATGCAACAAAGTCCTTAAATAATGCAGCAGAGTCCTTAAATACCGCAGCAGAGTCCTTAAATAATGCAGCTGAGTCCTCAAATACTTCAGCAGAGTCATTAAATAATGCAGAAGAGTCCTTAAATAATGCAGCAAAGTTCTTAAATAATGCAGCAGAGTCCTTAAATAACGCAGCAGAGTCGTTAAATAATGCAGCAAAGTCCTTAAATAATGCAGCTGAGTCCTCAAATGCTTCAGCAGGATCCTTAAATAATGCAGCAGAGACCTTTAATAATGCAGCTGAGTCCTCAAATGCTTCAGCAGAGTCATTAAATAATGCAGCAGGATCCTAAAATAATGCAATAAAGTCCTTAAATTATGCAGCAGAGTCCTTAAATAATGCAGCAAAGTCCTTAAATAATGCAGCAGAGTCCTTACATAATGCAACAAAGTCCTTAAATAATGCAGCAGAGTCCTTAAATAATGCAGCTGAGTCCTCAAATGCTTCAGCAGAGTCGTTAAATAATGCAGCAAAGTCCTTAAATAATGCAGCAGACTCCTTACATAATGCAACAAAGTCCTTAAATAATGCAGCAGAGTACTTATATAATGCAACAAAGTTATTAAATAATGCAGCAAAGTCCTTAAATAATGCAGCAGAGTCCTTAAATAATGCAACAAATTCCTTAAATAATGCAGCAGAGTCCTTAAATAATGCATCAAAGTCCTTAAATAATGCAGCAGAGTCCTTAAATACCGCAGCAGAGTCCTTAAATAATGCAGCAAAGTAATTAAATAATGCAGCAGAGTCCTTAAATAATGCAGCAAAGTCCTTAAATAATGCAGCAGAGTCCTTAAATACCAAAGCATAGTCCTTAAATAATGCAGCAAAGTCCTTAAATAATGCAGCAGAATCCTTAAATAATGCAACAAAGTCCTTAAATAATGCAGCAGAGTCCTTAAATAATGCAACAAAGTCCTTAAATAATGCAGCAGAGTCCTTAAATAATGCAACAAATTCCTTAAATAATGCAGCAGAGTCCTTAAATAATGCAGCAAAGTCCTTAAATCATGCAGCTGAGTCCTCAAATGCTTCAGCAGAGTCCTTAAATAATGCAGCAGAGACCTTAAATAATGCAGTTGAGTCCTCAAATGCTTCAGCAGATTCATTAAATAATGCAGCAAAGTCCTTAAATAATGCAGCAGACTCCTTACATAATGCAACAAATTCCTTAAATAATGCAGCAGAGTCCTTAAATACCACAGCAGAGTCCTTAAATAATGCAGCAAATTCCTTAAATAATGCAGCAGAGTCCTTAAATAATGCAGCTGAGTCCTCAAATGCTTCAGCAGAGTCCTTAAATAATGCAGCAAAGTCCTTAAATAATGCAGCAGACTCCTTACATAATGCAACAAAGTCCTTAAATAATGCAGCAGAGTACTTATATAATGCAACAAAGTTATTAAATAATGCAGCAAAGTCCTTAAATAATGCAGCAGAGTCCTTAAATAATGCAAAAAATTCCTTAAATAATGCAGCAGAGTCCTTAAATAATGCATCAAAGTCCTTAAATAATGCAGCAGAGTCCTTAAATACCGCAGCAGAGTCCTTAAATAATGCAGCAAAGTAATTAAATAATGCAGCAGAGTCCTTAAATAATGCAGCAAAGTCCTTAAATAATGCAGCAGAGTCCTTAAATACCAAAGCATAGTCCTTAAATAATGCAGAAAAGTCCTTAAATAATGCAGCAGAATCCTTAAATAATGCAACAAAGTCCTTAAATAATGCAGCAGAGTCCTTAAATAATGCAACAAAGTCCTTAAATAATGCAAAAGAGTCCTTAAATAAAGCAGCAAAGCCCTTACATAATGCAGCAGAGTCCTTAAATACCAAAGCATAGTCCTTAAATAATGCAGCAAAGTCCTTAAATAATGCAGCAGAATCCTTAAATAATGCAACAAAGTCCTTAAATAATGCAGCAGAGTCCTTAAATAATGCAACAAAGTCCTTAAATAATGCAAGAGTCCTTAAATAAAGCAGCAAAGCCCTTACATAATGCAGCAGAGTCCTTAAATAATGCATCTGAGTCCCCAAATGCTTCAGCAGAGTCATTAAATACTGCAGCAGAGTCCTTAAATAATGCAACAAAGTCCTTAAATAATGCAGCAGCGTCCTTAAATAATGCAACAAATTCCTTAAATAATGCAGCAGAGTCCTTAAATACCACAGCAGAGTCCTTAAATAATGCAGCAGAGACCTTAAATAATGCAACAAAGTCCTTAAATAATGCAGCAGATTCCTTAAATTCTGCAGCAGCGTCCTTAAATAATGCATCAAAGTCCTTAAATAATGCAGCAGAGTCCTTAAATAATGCAGCAAATTCCTTAAATAATGCAGCAGAGTCCTTAAATAATGCAGCTGAGTCCTCAAATACTTCAGCAGAGTCATTAAATAATGCAGAAGAGTCCTTAAATAATGCAGCAAAGTTCTTAAATAATGCAGCAGAGTCCTTAAATAACGCAGCAGAGTCCTTAAATAATGCAGCAAAGTCCTTAAATAATGCAGCTGAGTCCTCAAATGCTTCAGCAGGATCCTTAAATAATGCAGCAGAGACCTTTAATAATTCAGCTGAGTCCTCAAATGCTTCAGCAGAGTCATTAAATAATGCAGCAGGATCCTAAAATAATGCAATAAAGTCCTTAAATTATGCAGCAGAGTCCTTAAATAATGCAGCAAAGTCCTTAAGTACCATAGCAGAGTCCTTAAATAATGCAGCAGAGACCTTAAATAATGCAACAAAGTCCTTAAATAATGAAGCAGATTCCTTAAATTCTGCAGCAGTGTCCTTAAATAATGCATCAAAGTCCTTAAATAATGCAGCAGAGTCCTTAAATACCGCAGCAGAGTCCTTAAATAATGCAGCAAAGTAATTAAATAATGCAGCAGAGTCCTTAAATAATGCAGCAAAGTCCTTAAATAATGCAGCAGAGTCCTTAAATACCAAAGCATAGTCCTTAAATAATGCGGCAGAGTCCTTAAATAATGCAGCAAAGTCCTTAAATAATGCAGCAGAGTCCTTAAATAATGCAACAAAGTCCTTAAATAATGCAGCAAAGTCCTTAAATAAAGCAGCAAAGTCCTTACATAATGCAGCAGAGTCCTTAAACAATGCATCTGAGTCCCCAATTGCTTCAGCAGAGTCATTAAACACTGCAGCAGAGTCCTTAAATAATGCAGCAAAGTCTTAAATAATGCAGCAGAGTCCTTAAATAACGCAGCAGTCCTTAAATAATGCAGCAAAGTCCTTAAATAATGCAGCAGAGTCCTTAAATACCGCAGCAGAGTCATTAAATAATGCAGCAGAGTCCTTAAATAATACAGCAGAGACCTTAAATAATGCAGCTGAGTCCTCAAATGCTTCAGCAGAGTCATTAAATAATGCAGCAGAGTCCTTAAATAATGCAATAAAGTCCTTAAATAATGCAGCAGAGTCCTTAAATAATGCAGCAAAGTCCTTAAATAATGCAGCAGACTTCTAACATAATGCAACATAGTCCTTAAATAATGCAGCAGAGTCGTTATATAATGCAACAAAGTTCTTAAATAATGCATCAAAGTCCTTAAATAATGCAGCAAAGTCCTTAAATAATGCAGCAAAGTCGTTAAGTACCATAGCAGAGTCCTTAAATAATGCAGCAGAGACCTTAAATAATGCAACAAAGTCCTTAAATAATGCAGCAGATTCCTTAAATTCTGCAGCAGCGTCCTTAAATAATGCAACAAAGTCCTTAAATAATGCAGCAGAGTCCTTAAATAATGCAACAAAGTCCTTAAATAATGCAAAAGAGTCCTTAAATAATGCAGCTGAGTCCTCAAATGCTTCAGCAGGATCCTTAAATAATGCAGCAGGATCCTTAAATAATGCAATAAAGTCCTTAAATTATGCAGCAGAGTCCTTAAATAATGCAGCAAAGTCCTTAAATAATGCAGCAGAGTCCTTACATAATGCAACAAACTCCTTAAATAATGCAGCAGAGTCCTTAAATAATGCAACAAAGTCCTTAAATAATGCAAAAGAGTCCTTAAATAAAGCAGCAAAGCACTTACATAATGCAGCAGAGTCCTTAAATAATGCATCTGAGTGCCCAAATGCTTCAGCAGAGTCATTAAATACTGCAGCAGAGACCTTAAATAATGCAACAAAGTCCTTAAATAATGCAGCAGAGTCCTTAAATACCGCAGCAGAGTCCTTAAATAATGCAGCTGAGTCCTCAAATACTTCAGCAGAGTCATTAAATAATGCAGAAGAGTCCTTAAATAATGCAGCAAAGTTCTTAAATAATGCAGCAGAGTCCTTAAATAACGCAGCAGAGTCGTTAAATAATGCAGCAAAGTCCTTAAATAATGCAGCTGAGTCCTCAAATGCTTCAGCAGGATCCTTAAATAATGCAGCAGAGACCTTTAATAATGCAGCTGAGTCCTCAAATGCTTCAGCAGAGTCATTAAATAATGCAGCAGGATCCTAAAATAATGCAATAAAGTCCTTAAATTATGCAGCAGAGTCCTTAAATAATGCAGCAAAGTCCTTAAATAATGCAGCAGAGTCCTTACATAATGCAACAAAGTCCTTAAATAATGCAGCAGAGTCCTTAAATAATGCAGCTGAGTCCTCAAATGCTTCAGCAGAGTCGTTAAATAATGCAGCAAAGTCCTTAAATAATGCAGCAGACTCCTTACATAATGCAACAAAGTCCTTAAATAATGCAGCAGAGTACTTATATAATGCAACAAAGTTATTAAATAATGCAGCAAAGTCCTTAAATAATGCAGCAGAGTCCTTAAATAATGCAACAAATTCCTTAAATAATGCAGCAGAGTCCTTAAATAATGCATCAAAGTCCTTAAATAATGCAGCAGAGTCCTTAAATACCGCAGCAGAGTCCTTAAATAATGCAGCAAAGTAATTAAATAATGCAGCAGAGTCCTTAAATAATGCAGCAAAGTCCTTAAATAATGCAGCAGAGTCCTTAAATACCAAAGCATAGTCCTTAAATAATGCAGCAAAGTCCTTAAATAATGCAGCAGAATCCTTAAATAATGCAACAAAGTCCTTAAATAATGCAGCAGAGTCCTTAAATAATGCAACAAAGTCCTTAAATAATGCAGCAGAGTCCTTAAATAATGCAACAAATTCCTTAAATAATGCAGCAGAGTCCTTAAATAATGCAGCAAAGTCCTTAAATCATGCAGCTGAGTCCTCAAATGCTTCAGCAGAGTCCTTAAATAATGCAGCAGAGACCTTAAATAATGCAGTTGAGTCCTCAAATGCTTCAGCAGATTCATTAAATAATGCAGCAAAGTCCTTAAATAATGCAGCAGACTCCTTACATAATGCAACAAATTCCTTAAATAATGCAGCAGAGTCCTTAAATACCACAGCAGAGTCCTTAAATAATGCAGCAAATTCCTTAAATAATGCAGCAGAGTCCTTAAATAATGCAGCTGAGTCCTCAAATGCTTCAGCAGAGTCCTTAAATAATGCAGCAAAGTCCTTAAATAATGCAGCAGACTCCTTACATAATGCAACAAAGTCCTTAAATAATGCAGCAGAGTACTTATATAATGCAACAAAGTTATTAAATAATGCAGCAAAGTCCTTAAATAATGCAGCAGAGTCCTTAAATAATGCAACAAATTCCTTAAATAATGCAGCAGAGTCCTTAAATAATGCATCAAAGTCCTTAAATAATGCAGCAGAGTCCTTAAATACCGCAGCAGAGTCCTTAAATAATGCAGCAAAGTAATTAAATAATGCAGCAGAGTCCTTAAATAATGCAGCAAAGTCCTTAAATAATGCAGCAGAGTCCTTAAATACCAAAGCATAGTCCTTAAATAATGCAGCAAAGTCCTTAAATAATGCAGCAGAATCCTTAAATAATGCAACAAAGTCCTTAAATAATGCAGCAGAGTCCTTAAATAATGCAACAAAGTCCTTAAATAATGCAAAAGAGTCCTTAAATAAAGCAGCAAAGCCCTTACATAATGCAGCAGAGTCCTTAAATAATGCATCTGAGTCCCCAAATGCTTCAGCAGAGTCATTAAATACTGCAGCAGAGTCCTTAAATAATGCAACAAAGTCCTTAAATAATGCAGCAGCGTCCTTAAATAATGCAACAAATTCCTTAAATAATGCAGCAGAGTCCTTAAATACCACAGCAGAGTCCTTAAATAATGCAGCAGAGACCTTAAATAATGCAACAAAGTCCTTAAATAATGCAGCAGATTCCTTAAATTCTGCAGCAGCATCCTTAAATAATGCATCAAAGTCCTTAAATAATGCAGCAGAGTCCATAAATAATGCAGAAGAGTCCTTAAATAATGCAGCAAAGTTCTTAAATAATGCAGCAGAGTCCTTAAATAACGCAGCAGAGTCGTTAAATAATGCAGCAAAGTCCTTAAATAATGCAGCTGAGTCCTCAAATGCTTCAGCAGGATCCTTAAATAATGCAGCAGAGACCTTTAATAATGCAGCTGAGTCCTCAAATGCTTCAGCAGAGTCATTAAATAATGCAGCAGGATCCTAAAATAATGCAATAAAGTCCTTAAATTATGCAGCAGAGTCCTAAAATAATGCAGCAAAGTCCTTAAATAATGCAGCAGAGTCCTTACATAATGCAACAAAGTCCTTAAATAATGCAACAGAGTCCTTAAATAATGCAGCTGAGTCCTCAAATGCTTCAGCAGAGTCGTTAAATAATGCAGCAAAGTCCTTAAATAATGCAGCAGACTCCTTACATAATGCAACAAAGTCCTTAAATAATGCAGCAGAGTACTTATATAATGCAACAAAGTTATTAAATAATGCAGCAAAGTCCTTAAATAATGCAGCAGAGTCCTTAAATAATGCAACAAATTCCTTAAATAATGCAGCAGAGTCCTTAAATAATGCATCAAAGTCCTTAAATAATGCAGCAGAGTCCTTAAATACCGCAGCAGAGTCCTTAAATAATGCAGCAAAGTAATTAAATAATGCAGCAGAGTCCTTAAATAATGCAGCAAAGTCCTTAAATAATGCAGCAGAGTCCTTAAATACCAAAGCATAGTCCTTAAATAATGCAGCAAAGTCCTTAAATAATGCAGCAGAATCCTTAAATAATGCAACAAAGTCCTTAAATAATGCAGCAGAGTCCTTAAATAATGCAACAAAGTCCTTAAATAATGCAGCAGAGTCCTTAAATAATGCAACAAATTCCTTAAATAATGCAGCAGAGTCCTTAAATAATGCAGCAAAGTCCTTAAATCATGCAGCTGAGTCCTCAAATGCTTCAGCAGAGTCCTTAAATAATGCAGCAGAGACCTTAAATAATGCAGTTGAGTCCTCAAATGCTTCAGCAGATTCATTAAATAATGCAGCAAAGTCCTTAAATAATGCAGCAGACTCCTTACATAATGCAACAAATTCCTTAAATAATGCAGCAGAGTCCTTAAATAATGCAGCTGAGTCCTCAAATGCTTCAGCAGAGTCATTAAATAATGCAGCAGGATCCTTAAATAATGCAATAAAGTCCTTAAATTATGCAGCAGAGTCCTTAAATAATGCAGCAAAGTCCTTAAATAATGCAGCAGAGTCCTTACATAATGCAACAAACTCCTTAAATAATGCAGCAGAGTCCTTAAATAATGCAACAAAGTTCTTAAATAATGCATCAAAGTCCTTAAATAATGCAGCAAAGTCCTTAAATAATGCAGCAAAGTCGTTAAGTACCATAGCAGAGTCCTTAAATAATGCAGCAGAGACCTTAAATAATGCAACAAAGTCCTTAAATAATGCAGCAGATTCCTTAAATTCTGCAGCAGCGTCCTTAAATAATGCAACAAAGTCCTTAAATAATGCATCAGAGTCCTTAAATAATGCAACAAAGTCCTTAAATAATGCAAAAGAGTCCTTAAATAATGCAGCTGAGTCCTCAAATGCTTCAGCAGGATCCTTAAATAATGCAGCAGGATCCTTAAATAATGCAATAAAGTCCTTAAATTATGCAGCAGAGTCCTTAAATAATGCAGCAAAGTCCTTAAATAATGCAGCAGAGTCCTTACATAATGCAACAAACTCCTTAAATAATGCAGCAGAGTCCTTAAATAATGCAACAAAGTCCTTAAATAATGCAAAAGAGTCCTTAAATAAAGCAGCAAAGCCCTTACATAATGCAGCAGAGTCCTTAAATAATGCATCTGAGTGCCCAAATGCTTCAGCAGAGTCATTAAATACTGCAGCAGAGACCTTAAATAATGCAACAAAGTCCTTAAATAATGCAGCAGAGTCCTTAAATACCGCAGCAGAGTCCTTAAATAATGCAGCTGAGTCCTCAAATACTTCAGCAGAGTAATTAAATAATGCAGCAGAGTCCTTAAATAATGCAGCAAAGTCCTTAAATAATGCAGCAGAGTCCTTAAATACCAAAGCATAGTCCTTAAATAATGCAGCAAAGTCCTTAAATAATGCAGCAGAATCCTTAAATAATGCAACAAAGTCCTTAAATAATGCAGCAGAGTCCTTAAATAATGCAACAAAGTCCTTAAATAATGCAGCAGAGTCCTTAAATAATGCAACAAATTCCTTAAATAATGCAGCAGAGTCCTTAAATAATGCAGCAAAGTCCTTAAATCATGCAGCTGAGTCCTCAAATGCTTCAGCAGAGTCCTTAAATAATGCAGCAGAGACCTTAAATAATGCAGTTGAGTCCTCAAATGCTTCAGCAGATTCATTAAATAATGCAGCAAAGTCCTTAAATAATGCAGCAGACTCCTTACATAATGCAACAAATTCCTTAAATAATGCAGCAGAGTCCTTAAATACCACAGCAGAGTCCTTAAATAATGCAGCAAATTCCTTAAATAATGCAGCAGAGTCCTTAAATAATGCAGCTGAGTCCTCAAATGCTTCAGCAGAGTCCTTAAATAATGCAGCAAAGTCCTTAAATAATGCAGCAGACTCCTTACATAATGCAACAAAGTCCTTAAATAATGCAGCAGAGTACTTATATAATGCAACAAAGTTATTAAATAATGCAGCAAAGTCCTTAAATAATGCAGCAGAGTCCTTAAATAATGCAAAAAATTCCTTAAATAATGCAGCAGAGTCCTTAAATAATGCATCAAAGTCCTTAAATAATGCAGCAGAGTCCTTAAATACCGCAGCAGAGTCCTTAAATAATGCAGCAAAGTAATTAAATAATGCAGCAGAGTCCTTAAATAATGCAGCAAAGTCCTTAAATAATGCAGCAGAGTCCTTAAATACCAAAGCATAGTCCTTAAATAATGCAGAAAAGTCCTTAAATAATGCAGCAGAATCCTTAAATAATGCAACAAAGTCCTTAAATAATGCAGCAGAGTCCTTAAATAATGCAACAAAGTCCTTAAATAATGCAAAAGAGTCCTTAAATAAAGCAGCAAAGCCCTTACATAATGCAGCAGAGTCCTTAAATACCAAAGCATAGTCCTTAAATAATGCAGCAAAGTCCTTAAATAATGCAGCAGAATCCTTAAATAATGCAACAAAGTCCTTAAATAATGCAGCAGAGTCCTTAAATAATGCAACAAAGTCCTTAAATAATGCAAGAGTCCTTAAATAAAGCAGCAAAGCCCTTACATAATGCAGCAGAGTCCTTAAATAATGCATCTGAGTCCCCAAATGCTTCAGCAGAGTCATTAAATACTGCAGCAGAGTCCTTAAATAATGCAACAAAGTCCTTAAATAATGCAGCAGCGTCCTTAAATAATGCAACAAATTCCTTAAATAATGCAGCAGAGTCCTTAAATACCACAGCAGAGTCCTTAAATAATGCAGCAGAGACCTTAAATAATGCAACAAAGTCCTTAAATAATGCAGCAGATTCCTTAAATTCTGCAGCAGCGTCCTTAAATAATGCATCAAAGTCCTTAAATAATGCAGCAGAGTCCTTAAATAATGCAGCAAATTCCTTAAATAATGCAGCAGAGTCCTTAAATAATGCAGCTGAGTCCTCAAATACTTCAGCAGAGTCATTAAATAATGCAGAAGAGTCCTTAAATAATGCAGCAAAGTTCTTAAATAATGCAGCAGAGTCCTTAAATAACGCAGCAGAGTCCTTAAATAATGCAGCAAAGTCCTTAAATAATGCAGCTGAGTCCTCAAATGCTTCAGCAGGATCCTTAAATAATGCAGCAGAGACCTTTAATAATTCAGCTGAGTCCTCAAATGCTTCAGCAGAGTCATTAAATAATGCAGCAGGATCCTAAAATAATGCAATAAAGTCCTTAAATTATGCAGCAGAGTCCTTAAATAATGCAGCAAAGTCCTTAAGTACCATAGCAGAGTCCTTAAATAATGCAGCAGAGACCTTAAATAATGCAACAAAGTCCTTAAATAATGAAGCAGATTCCTTAAATTCTGCAGCAGTGTCCTTAAATAATGCATCAAAGTCCTTAAATAATGCAGCAGAGTCCTTAAATACCGCAGCAGAGTCCTTAAATAATGCAGCAAAGTAATTAAATAATGCAGCAGAGTCCTTAAATAATGCAGCAAAGTCCTTAAATAATGCAGCAGAGTCCTTAAATACCAAAGCATAGTCCTTAAATAATGCGGCAGAGTCCTTAAATAATGCAGCAAAGTCCTTAAATAATGCAGCAGAGTCCTTAAATAATGCAACAAAGTCCTTAAATAATGCAGCAAAGTCCTTAAATAAAGCAGCAAAGTCCTTACATAATGCAGCAGAGTCCTTAAACAATGCATCTGAGTCCCCAATTGCTTCAGCAGAGTCATTAAACACTGCAGCAGAGTCCTTAAATAATGCAGCAAAGTCTTAAATAATGCAGCAGAGTCCTTAAATAACGCAGCAGTCCTTAAATAATGCAGCAAAGTCCTTAAATAATGCAGCAGAGTCCTTAAATACCGCAGCAGAGTCATTAAATAATGCAGCAGAGTCCTTAAATAATACAGCAGAGACCTTAAATAATGCAGCTGAGTCCTCAAATGCTTCAGCAGAGTCATTAAATAATGCAGCAGAGTCCTTAAATAATGCAATAAAGTCCTTAAATAATGCAGCAGAGTCCTTAAATAATGCAGCAAAGTCCTTAAATAATGCAGCAGACTTCTAACATAATGCAACATAGTCCTTAAATAATGCAGCAGAGTCGTTATATAATGCAACAAAGTTCTTAAATAATGCATCAAAGTCCTTAAATAATGCAGCAAAGTCCTTAAATAATGCAGCAAAGTCGTTAAGTACCATAGCAGAGTCCTTAAATAATGCAGCAGAGACCTTAAATAATGCAACAAAGTCCTTAAATAATGCAGCAGATTCCTTAAATTCTGCAGCAGCGTCCTTAAATAATGCAACAAAGTCCTTAAATAATGCAGCAGAGTCCTTAAATAATGCAACAAAGTCCTTAAATAATGCAAAAGAGTCCTTAAATAATGCAGCTGAGTCCTCAAATGCTTCAGCAGGATCCTTAAATAATGCAGCAGGATCCTTAAATAATGCAATAAAGTCCTTAAATTATGCAGCAGAGTCCTTAAATAATGCAGCAAAGTCCTTAAATAATGCAGCAGAGTCCTTACATAATGCAACAAACTCCTTAAATAATGCAGCAGAGTCCTTAAATAATGCAACAAAGTCCTTAAATAATGCAAAAGAGTCCTTAAATAAAGCAGCAAAGCACTTACATAATGCAGCAGAGTCCTTAAATAATGCATCTGAGTGCCCAAATGCTTCAGCAGAGTCATTAAATACTGCAGCAGAGACCTTAAATAATGCAACAAAGTCCTTAAATAATGCAGCAGAGTCCTTAAATACCGCAGCAGAGTCCTTAAATAATGCAGCTGAGTCCTCAAATACTTCAGCAGAGTCATTAAATAATGCAGAAGAGTCCTTAAATAATGCAGCAAAGTTCTTAAATAATGCAGCAGAGTCCTTAAATAACGCAGCAGAGTCGTTAAATAATGCAGCAAAGTCCTTAAATAATGCAGCTGAGTCCTCAAATGCTTCAGCAGGATCCTTAAATAATGCAGCAGAGACCTTTAATAATGCAGCTGAGTCCTCAAATGCTTCAGCAGAGTCATTAAATAATGCAGCAGGATCCTAAAATAATGCAATAAAGTCCTTAAATTATGCAGCAGAGTCCTAAAATAATGCAGCAAAGTCCTTAAATAATGCAGCAGAGTCCTTACATAATGCAACAAAGTCCTTAAATAATGCAACAGAGTCCTTAAATAATGCAGCTGAGTCCTCAAATGCTTCAGCAGAGTCGTTAAATAATGCAGCAAAGTCCTTAAATAATGCAGCAGACTCCTTACATAATGCAACAAAGTCCTTAAATAATGCAGCAGAGTACTTATATAATGCAACAAAGTTATTAAATAATGCAGCAAAGTCCTTAAATAATGCAGCAGAGTCCTTAAATAATGCAACAAATTCCTTAAATAATGCAGCAGAGTCCTTAAATAATGCATCAAAGTCCTTAAATAATGCAGCAGAGTCCTTAAATACCGCAGCAGAGTCCTTAAATAATGCAGCAAAGTAATTAAATAATGCAGCAGAGTCCTTAAATAATGCAGCAAAGTCCTTAAATAATGCAGCAGAGTCCTTAAATACCAAAGCATAGTCCTTAAATAATGCAGCAAAGTCCTTAAATAATGCAGCAGAATCCTTAAATAATGCAACAAAGTCCTTAAATAATGCAGCAGAGTCCTTAAATAATGCAACAAAGTCCTTAAATAATGCAGCAGAGTCCTTAAATAATGCAACAAATTCCTTAAATAATGCAGCAGAGTCCTTAAATAATGCAGCAAAGTCCTTAAATCATGCAGCTGAGTCCTCAAATGCTTCAGCAGAGTCCTTAAATAATGCAGCAGAGACCTTAAATAATGCAGTTGAGTCCTCAAATGCTTCAGCAGATTCATTAAATAATGCAGCAAAGTCCTTAAATAATGCAGCAGACTCCTTACATAATGCAACAAATTCCTTAAATAATGCAGCAGAGTCCTTAAATAATGCAGCTGAGTCCTCAAATGCTTCAGCAGAGTCATTAAATAATGCAGCAGGATCCTTAAATAATGCAATAAAGTCCTTAAATTATGCAGCAGAGTCCTTAAATAATGCAGCAAAGTCCTTAAATAATGCAGCAGAGTCCTTACATAATGCAACAAACTCCTTAAATAATGCAGCAGAGTCCTTAAATAATGCAACAAAGTTCTTAAATAATGCATCAAAGTCCTTAAATAATGCAGCAAAGTCCTTAAATAATGCAGCAAAGTCGTTAAGTACCATAGCAGAGTCCTTAAATAATGCAGCAGAGACCTTAAATAATGCAACAAAGTCCTTAAATAATGCAGCAGATTCCTTAAATTCTGCAGCAGCGTCCTTAAATAATGCAACAAAGTCCTTAAATAATGCATCAGAGTCCTTAAATAATGCAACAAAGTCCTTAAATAATGCAAAAGAGTCCTTAAATAATGCAGCTGAGTCCTCAAATGCTTCAGCAGGATCCTTAAATAATGCAGCAGGATCCTTAAATAATGCAATAAAGTCCTTAAATTATGCAGCAGAGTCCTTAAATAATGCAGCAAAGTCCTTAAATAATGCAGCAGAGTCCTTACATAATGCAACAAACTCCTTAAATAATGCAGCAGAGTCCTTAAATAATGCAACAAAGTCCTTAAATAATGCAAAAGAGTCCTTAAATAAAGCAGCAAAGCCCTTACATAATGCAGCAGAGTCCTTAAATAATGCATCTGAGTGCCCAAATGCTTCAGCAGAGTCATTAAATACTGCAGCAGAGACCTTAAATAATGCAACAAAGTCCTTAAATAATGCAGCAGAGTCCTTAAATACCGCAGCAGAGTCCTTAAATAATGCAGCTGAGTCCTCAAATACTTCAGCAGAGTAATTAAATAATGCAGCAGAGTCCTTAAATAATGCAGCAAAGTCCTTAAATAATGCAGCAGAGTCCTTAAATACCAAAGCATAGTCCTTAAATAATGCAGCAAAGTCCTTAAATAATGCAGCAGAATCCTTAAATAATGCAACAAAGTCCTTAAATAATGCAGCAGAGTCCTTAAATAATGCAACAAAGTCCTTAAATAATGCAGCAGAGTCCTTAAATAATGCAACAAATTCCTTAAATAATGCAGCAGAGTCCTTAAATAATGCAGCAAAGTCCTTAAATCATGCAGCTGAGTCCTCAAATGCTTCAGCAGAGTCCTTAAATAATGCAGCAGAGACCTTAAATAATGCAGTTGAGTCCTCAAATGCTTCAGCAGATTCATTAAATAATGCAGCAAAGTCCTTAAATAATGCAGCAGACTCCTTACATAATGCAACAAATTCCTTAAATAATGCAGCAGAGTCCTTAAATACCACAGCAGAGTCCTTAAATAATGCAGCAAATTCCTTAAATAATGCAGCAGAGTCCTTAAATAATGCAGCTGAGTCCTCAAATGCTTCAGCAGAGTCCTTAAATAATGCAGCAAAGTCCTTAAATAATGCAGCAGACTCCTTACATAATGCAACAAAGTCCTTAAATAATGCAGCAGAGTACTTATATAATGCAACAAAGTTATTAAATAATGCAGCAAAGTCCTTAAATAATGCAGCAGAGTCCTTAAATAATGCAAAAAATTCCTTAAATAATGCAGCAGAGTCCTTAAATAATGCATCAAAGTCCTTAAATAATGCAGCAGAGTCCTTAAATACCGCAGCAGAGTCCTTAAATAATGCAGCAAAGTAATTAAATAATGCAGCAGAGTCCTTAAATAATGCAGCAAAGTCCTTAAATAATGCAGCAGAGTCCTTAAATACCAAAGCATAGTCCTTAAATAATGCAGAAAAGTCCTTAAATAATGCAGCAGAATCCTTAAATAATGCAACAAAGTCCTTAAATAATGCAGCAGAGTCCTTAAATAATGCAACAAAGTCCTTAAATAATGCAAAAGAGTCCTTAAATAAAGCAGCAAAGCCCTTACATAATGCAGCAGAGTCCTTAAATACCAAAGCATAGTCCTTAAATAATGCAGCAAAGTCCTTAAATAATGCAGCAGAATCCTTAAATAATGCAACAAAGTCCTTAAATAATGCAGCAGAGTCCTTAAATAATGCAACAAAGTCCTTAAATAATGCAAGAGTCCTTAAATAAAGCAGCAAAGCCCTTACATAATGCAGCAGAGTCCTTAAATAATGCATCTGAGTCCCCAAATGCTTCAGCAGAGTCATTAAATACTGCAGCAGAGTCCTTAAATAATGCAACAAAGTCCTTAAATAATGCAGCAGCGTCCTTAAATAATGCAACAAATTCCTTAAATAATGCAGCAGAGTCCTTAAATACCACAGCAGAGTCCTTAAATAATGCAGCAGAGACCTTAAATAATGCAACAAAGTCCTTAAATAATGCAGCAGATTCCTTAAATTCTGCAGCAGCGTCCTTAAATAATGCATCAAAGTCCTTAAATAATGCAGCAGAGTCCTTAAATAATGCAGCAAATTCCTTAAATAATGCAGCAGAGTCCTTAAATAATGCAGCTGAGTCCTCAAATACTTCAGCAGAGTCATTAAATAATGCAGAAGAGTCCTTAAATAATGCAGCAAAGTTCTTAAATAATGCAGCAGAGTCCTTAAATAACGCAGCAGAGTCCTTAAATAATGCAGCAAAGTCCTTAAATAATGCAGCTGAGTCCTCAAATGCTTCAGCAGGATCCTTAAATAATGCAGCAGAGACCTTTAATAATTCAGCTGAGTCCTCAAATGCTTCAGCAGAGTCATTAAATAATGCAGCAGGATCCTAAAATAATGCAATAAAGTCCTTAAATTATGCAGCAGAGTCCTTAAATAATGCAGCAAAGTCCTTAAGTACCATAGCAGAGTCCTTAAATAATGCAGCAGAGACCTTAAATAATGCAACAAAGTCCTTAAATAATGAAGCAGATTCCTTAAATTCTGCAGCAGTGTCCTTAAATAATGCATCAAAGTCCTTAAATAATGCAGCAGAGTCCTTAAATACCGCAGCAGAGTCCTTAAATAATGCAGCAAAGTAATTAAATAATGCAGCAGAGTCCTTAAATAATGCAGCAAAGTCCTTAAATAATGCAGCAGAGTCCTTAAATACCAAAGCATAGTCCTTAAATAATGCGGCAGAGTCCTTAAATAATGCAGCAAAGTCCTTAAATAATGCAGCAGAGTCCTTAAATAATGCAACAAAGTCCTTAAATAATGCAGCAAAGTCCTTAAATAAAGCAGCAAAGTCCTTACATAATGCAGCAGAGTCCTTAAACAATGCATCTGAGTCCCCAATTGCTTCAGCAGAGTCATTAAACACTGCAGCAGAGTCCTTAAATAATGCAGCAAAGTCTTAAATAATGCAGCAGAGTCCTTAAATAACGCAGCAGTCCTTAAATAATGCAGCAAAGTCCTTAAATAATGCAGCAGAGTCCTTAAATACCGCAGCAGAGTCATTAAATAATGCAGCAGAGTCCTTAAATAATACAGCAGAGACCTTAAATAATGCAGCTGAGTCCTCAAATGCTTCAGCAGAGTCATTAAATAATGCAGCAGAGTCCTTAAATAATGCAATAAAGTCCTTAAATAATGCAGCAGAGTCCTTAAATAATGCAGCAAAGTCCTTAAATAATGCAGCAGACTTCTAACATAATGCAACATAGTCCTTAAATAATGCAGCAGAGTCGTTATATAATGCAACAAAGTTCTTAAATAATGCATCAAAGTCCTTAAATAATGCAGCAAAGTCCTTAAATAATGCAGCAAAGTCGTTAAGTACCATAGCAGAGTCCTTAAATAATGCAGCAGAGACCTTAAATAATGCAACAAAGTCCTTAAATAATGCAGCAGATTCCTTAAATTCTGCAGCAGCGTCCTTAAATAATGCAACAAAGTCCTTAAATAATGCAGCAGAGTCCTTAAATAATGCAACAAAGTCCTTAAATAATGCAAAAGAGTCCTTAAATAATGCAGCTGAGTCCTCAAATGCTTCAGCAGGATCCTTAAATAATGCAGCAGGATCCTTAAATAATGCAATAAAGTCCTTAAATTATGCAGCAGAGTCCTTAAATAATGCAGCAAAGTCCTTAAATAATGCAGCAGAGTCCTTACATAATGCAACAAACTCCTTAAATAATGCAGCAGAGTCCTTAAATAATGCAACAAAGTCCTTAAATAATGCAAAAGAGTCCTTAAATAAAGCAGCAAAGCACTTACATAATGCAGCAGAGTCCTTAAATAATGCATCTGAGTGCCCAAATGCTTCAGCAGAGTCATTAAATACTGCAGCAGAGACCTTAAATAATGCAACAAAGTCCTTAAATAATGCAGCAGAGTCCTTAAATACCGCAGCAGAGTCCTTAAATAATGCAGCTGAGTCCTCAAATACTTCAGCAGAGTCATTAAATAATGCAGAAGAGTCCTTAAATAATGCAGCAAAGTTCTTAAATAATGCAGCAGAGTCCTTAAATAACGCAGCAGAGTCGTTAAATAATGCAGCAAAGTCCTTAAATAATGCAGCTGAGTCCTCAAATGCTTCAGCAGGATCCTTAAATAATGCAGCAGAGACCTTTAATAATGCAGCTGAGTCCTCAAATGCTTCAGCAGAGTCATTAAATAATGCAGCAGGATCCTAAAATAATGCAATAAAGTCCTTAAATTATGCAGCAGAGTCCTTAAATAATGCAGCAAAGTCCTTAAATAATGCAGCAGAGTCCTTACATAATGCAACAAAGTCCTTAAATAATGCAGCAGAGTCCTTAAATAATGCAGCTGAGTCCTCAAATGCTTCAGCAGAGTCGTTAAATAATGCAGCAAAGTCCTTAAATAATGCAGCAGACTCCTTACATAATGCAACAAAGTCCTTAAATAATGCAGCAGAGTACTTATATAATGCAACAAAGTTATTAAATAATGCAGCAAAGTCCTTAAATAATGCAGCAGAGTCCTTAAATAATGCAACAAATTCCTTAAATAATGCAGCAGAGTCCTTAAATAATGCATCAAAGTCCTTAAATAATGCAGCAGAGTCCTTAAATACCGCAGCAGAGTCCTTAAATAATGCAGCAAAGTAATTAAATAATGCAGCAGAGTCCTTAAATAATGCAGCAAAGTCCTTAAATAATGCAGCAGAGTCCTTAAATACCAAAGCATAGTCCTTAAATAATGCAGCAAAGTCCTTAAATAATGCAGCAGAATCCTTAAATAATGCAACAAAGTCCTTAAATAATGCAGCAGAGTCCTTAAATAATGCAACAAAGTCCTTAAATAATGCAGCAGAGTCCTTAAATAATGCAACAAATTCCTTAAATAATGCAGCAGAGTCCTTAAATAATGCAGCAAAGTCCTTAAATCATGCAGCTGAGTCCTCAAATGCTTCAGCAGAGTCCTTAAATAATGCAGCAGAGACCTTAAATAATGCAGTTGAGTCCTCAAATGCTTCAGCAGATTCATTAAATAATGCAGCAAAGTCCTTAAATAATGCAGCAGACTCCTTACATAATGCAACAAATTCCTTAAATAATGCAGCAGAGTCCTTAAATACCACAGCAGAGTCCTTAAATAATGCAGCAAATTCCTTAAATAATGCAGCAGAGTCCTTAAATAATGCAGCTGAGTCCTCAAATGCTTCAGCAGAGTCCTTAAATAATGCAGCAAAGTCCTTAAATAATGCAGCAGACTCCTTACATAATGCAACAAAGTCCTTAAATAATGCAGCAGAGTACTTATATAATGCAACAAAGTTATTAAATAATGCAGCAAAGTCCTTAAATAATGCAGCAGAGTCCTTAAATAATGCAACAAATTCCTTAAATAATGCAGCAGAGTCCTTAAATAATGCATCAAAGTCCTTAAATAATGCAGCAGAGTCCTTAAATACCGCAGCAGAGTCCTTAAATAATGCAGCAAAGTAATTAAATAATGCAGCAGAGTCCTTAAATAATGCAGCAAAGTCCTTAAATAATGCAGCAGAGTCCTTAAATACCAAAGCATAGTCCTTAAATAATGCAGCAAAGTCCTTAAATAATGCAGCAGAATCCTTAAATAATGCAACAAAGTCCTTAAATAATGCAGCAGAGTCCTTAAATAATGCAACAAAGTCCTTAAATAATGCAAAAGAGTCCTTAAATAAAGCAGCAAAGCCCTTACATAATGCAGCAGAGTCCTTAAATAATGCATCTGAGTCCCCAAATGCTTCAGCAGAGTCATTAAATACTGCAGCAGAGTCCTTAAATAATGCAACAAAGTCCTTAAATAATGCAGCAGCGTCCTTAAATAATGCAACAAATTCCTTAAATAATGCAGCAGAGTCCTTAAATACCACAGCAGAGTCCTTAAATAATGCAGCAGAGACCTTAAATAATGCAACAAAGTCCTTAAATAATGCAGCAGATTCCTTAAATTCTGCAGCAGCATCCTTAAATAATGCATCAAAGTCCTTAAATAATGCAGCAGAGTCCATAAATAATGCAGAAGAGTCCTTAAATAATGCAGCAAAGTTCTTAAATAATGCAGCAGAGTCCTTAAATAACGCAGCAGAGTCGTTAAATAATGCAGCAAAGTCCTTAAATAATGCAGCTGAGTCCTCAAATGCTTCAGCAGGATCCTTAAATAATGCAGCAGAGACCTTTAATAATGCAGCTGAGTCCTCAAATGCTTCAGCAGAGTCATTAAATAATGCAGCAGGATCCTAAAATAATGCAATAAAGTCCTTAAATTATGCAGCAGAGTCCTAAAATAATGCAGCAAAGTCCTTAAATAATGCAGCAGAGTCCTTACATAATGCAACAAAGTCCTTAAATAATGCAACAGAGTCCTTAAATAATGCAGCTGAGTCCTCAAATGCTTCAGCAGAGTCGTTAAATAATGCAGCAAAGTCCTTAAATAATGCAGCAGACTCCTTACATAATGCAACAAAGTCCTTAAATAATGCAGCAGAGTACTTATATAATGCAACAAAGTTATTAAATAATGCAGCAAAGTCCTTAAATAATGCAGCAGAGTCCTTAAATAATGCAACAAATTCCTTAAATAATGCAGCAGAGTCCTTAAATAATGCATCAAAGTCCTTAAATAATGCAGCAGAGTCCTTAAATACCGCAGCAGAGTCCTTAAATAATGCAGCAAAGTAATTAAATAATGCAGCAGAGTCCTTAAATAATGCAGCAAAGTCCTTAAATAATGCAGCAGAGTCCTTAAATACCAAAGCATAGTCCTTAAATAATGCAGCAAAGTCCTTAAATAATGCAGCAGAATCCTTAAATAATGCAACAAAGTCCTTAAATAATGCAGCAGAGTCCTTAAATAATGCAACAAAGTCCTTAAATAATGCAGCAGAGTCCTTAAATAATGCAACAAATTCCTTAAATAATGCAGCAGAGTCCTTAAATAATGCAGCAAAGTCCTTAAATCATGCAGCTGAGTCCTCAAATGCTTCAGCAGAGTCCTTAAATAATGCAGCAGAGACCTTAAATAATGCAGTTGAGTCCTCAAATGCTTCAGCAGATTCATTAAATAATGCAGCAAAGTCCTTAAATAATGCAGCAGACTCCTTACATAATGCAACAAATTGCTTAAATAATGCAGCAGAGTCCTTAAATAATGCAGCTGAGTCCTCAAATGCTTCAGCAGAGTCATTAAATAATGCAGCAGGATCCTTAAATAATGCAATAAAGTCCTTAAATTATGCAGCAGAGTCCTTAAATAATGCAGCAAAGTCCTTAAATAATGCAGCAGAGTCCTTACATAATGCAACAAACTCCTTAAATAATGCAGCAGAGTCCTTAAATAATGCAACAAAGTTCTTAAATAATGCATCAAAGTCCTTAAATAATGCAGCAAAGTCCTTAAATAATGCAGCAAAGTCGTTAAGTACCATAGCAGAGTCCTTAAATAATGCAGCAGAGACCTTAAATAATGCAACAAAGTCCTTAAATAATGCAGCAGATTCCTTAAATTCTGCAGCAGCGTCCTTAAATAATGCAACAAAGTCCTTAAATAATGCATCAGAGTCCTTAAATAATGCAACAAAGTCCTTAAATAATGCAAAAGAGTCCTTAAATAATGCAGCTGAGTCCTCAAATGCTTCAGCAGGATCCTTAAATAATGCAGCAGGATCCTTAAATAATGCAATAAAGTCCTTAAATTATGCAGCAGAGTCCTTAAATAATGCAGCAAAGTCCTTAAATAATGCAGCAGAGTCCTTACATAATGCAACAAACTCCTTAAATAATGCAGCAGAGTCCTTAAATAATGCAACAAAGTCCTTAAATAATGCAAAAGAGTCCTTAAATAAAGCAGCAAAGCCCTTACATAATGCAGCAGAGTCCTTAAATAATGCATCTGAGTGCCCAAATGCTTCAGCAGAGTCATTAAATACTGCAGCAGAGACCTTAAATAATGCAACAAAGTCCTTAAATAATGCAGCAGAGTCCTTAAATACCGCAGCAGAGTCCTTAAATAATGCAGCTGAGTCCTCAAATACTTCAGCAGAGTCATTAAATAATGCAGAAGAGTCCTTAAATAATGCAGCAAAGTCCTTAAATAATGCAGCAGAGTCCTTACATAATGCAACAAAGTCCTTAAATAATGCAGCAGAGTCCTTAAATAATGCAGCTGAGTCCTCAAATGCTTCAGCAGAGTCGTTAAATAATGCAGCAAAGTCCTTAAATAATGCAGCAGACTCCTTACATAATGCAACAAAGTCCTTAAATAATGCAGCAGAGTACTTATATAATGCAACAAAGTTATTAAATAATGCAGCAAAGTCCTTAAATAATGCAGCAGAGTCCTTAAATAATGCAACAAATTCCTTAAATAATGCAGCAGAGTCCTTAAATAATGCATCAAAGTCCTTAAATAATGCAGCAGAGTCCTTAAATACCGCAGCAGAGTCCTTAAATAATGCAGCAAAGTAATTAAATAATGCAGCAGAGTCCTTAAATAATGCAGCAAAGTCCTTAAATAATGCAGCAGAGTCCTTAAATACCAAAGCATAGTCCTTAAATAATGCAGCAAAGTCCTTAAATAATGCAGCAGAATCCTTAAATAATGCAACAAAGTCCTTAAATAATGCAGCAGAGTCCTTAAATAATGCAACAAAGTCCTTAAATAATGCAAGAGTCCTTAAATAAAGCAGCAAAGCCCTTACATAATGCAGCAGAGTCCTTAAATAATGCATCTGAGTCCCCAAATGCTTCAGCAGAGTCATTAAATACTGCAGCAGAGTCCTTAAATAATGCAACAAAGTCCTTAAATAATGCAGCAGCGTCCTTAAATAATGCAACAAATTCCTTAAATAATGCAGCAGAGTCCTTAAATACCACAGCAGAGTCCTTAAATAATGCAGCAGAGACCTTAAATAATGCAACAAAGTCCTTAAATAATGCAGCAGATTCCTTAAATTCTGCAGCAGCGTCCTTAAATAATGCATCAAAGTCCTTAAATAATGCAGCAGAGTCCTTAAATAATGCAGCAAATTCCTTAAATAATGCAGCAGAGTCCTTAAATAATGCAGCTGAGTCCTCAAATACTTCAGCAGAGTCATTAAATAATGCAGAAGAGTCCTTAAATAATGCAGCAAAGTTCTTAAATAATGCAGCAGAGTCCTTAAATAACGCAGCAGAGTCGTTAAATAATGCAGCAAAGTCCTTAAATAATGCAGCTGAGTCCTCAAATGCTTCAGCAGGATCCTTAAATAATGCAGCAGAGACCTTTAATAATTCAGCTGAGTCCTCAAATGCTTCAGCAGAGTCATTAAATAATGCAGCAGGATCCTAAAATAATGCAATAAAGTCCTTAAATTATGCAGCAGAGTCCTTAAATAATGCAGCAAAGTCCTTAAGTACCATAGCAGAGTCCTTAAATAATGCAGCAGAGACCTTAAATAATGCAACAAAGTCCTTAAATAATGAAGCAGATTCCTTAAATTCTGCAGCAGTGTCCTTAAATAATGCATCAAAGTCCTTAAATAATGCAGCAGAGTCCTTAAATACCGCAGCAGAGTCCTTAAATAATGCAGCAAAGTAATTAAATAATGCAGCAGAGTCCTTAAATAATGCAGCAAAGTCCTTAAATAATGCAGCAGAGTCCTTAAATACCAAAGCATAGTCCTTAAATAATGCGGCAGAGTCCTTAAATAATGCAGCAAAGTCCTTAAATAATGCAACAAAGTCCTTAAATAATGCAGCAAAGTCCTTAAATAAAGCAGCAAAGTCCTTACATAATGCAGCAGAGTCCTTAAACAATGCATCTGAGTCCCCAATTGCTTCAGCAGAGTCATTAAACACTGCAGCAGAGTCCTTAAATAATGCAGCAAAGTCTTAAATAATGCAGCAGAGTCCTTAAATAACGCAGCAGTCCTTAAATAATGCAGCAAAGTCCTTAAATAATGCAGCAGAGTCCTTAAATACCGCAGCAGAGTCATTAAATAATGCAGCAGAGTCCTTAAATAATACAGCAGAGACCTTAAATAATGCAGCTGAGTCCTCAAATGCTTCAGCAGAGTCATTAAATAATGCAGCAGAGTCCTTAAATAATGCAATAAAGTCCTTAAATAATGCAGCAGAGTCCTTAAATAATGCAGCAAAGTCCTTAAATAATGCAGCAGACTTCTAACATAATGCAACATAGTCCTTAAATAATGCAGCAGAGTCGTTATATAATGCAACAAAGTTCTTAAATAATGCATCAAAGTCCTTAAATAATGCAGCAAAGTCCTTAAATAATGCAGCAAAGTCGTTAAGTACCATAGCAGAGTCCTTAAATAATGCAGCAGAGACCTTAAATAATGCAACAAAGTCCTTAAATAATGCAGCAGATTCCTTAAATTCTGCAGCAGCGTCCTTAAATAATGCAACAAAGTCCTTAAATAATGCAGCAGAGTCCTTAAATAATGCAACAAAGTCCTTAAATAATGCAAAAGAGTCCTTAAATAATGCAGCTGAGTCCTCAAATGCTTCAGCAGGATCCTTAAATAATGCAGCAGGATCCTTAAATAATGCAATAAAGTCCTTAAATTATGCAGCAGAGTCCTTAAATAATGCAGCAAAGTCCTTAAATAATGCAGCAGAGTCCTTACATAATGCAACAAACTCCTTAAATAATGCAGCAGAGTCCTTAAATAATGCAACAAAGTCCTTAAATAATGCAAAAGAGTCCTTAAATA
The DNA here is from genome assembly GCF_046119375.1 of Phyllobates terribilis. Taxonomy (NCBI): domain Eukaryota; kingdom Metazoa; phylum Chordata; class Amphibia; order Anura; family Dendrobatidae; genus Phyllobates; species Phyllobates terribilis. The sequence goes on from NW_027363048.1 coordinate 2,301,237, forward strand.
AAGCAGCAAAGCACTTACATAATGCAGCAGAGTCCTTAAATAATGCATCTGAGTGCCCAAATGCTTCAGCAGAGTCATTAAATACTGCAGCAGAGACCTTAAATAATGCAACAAAGTCCTTAAATAATGCAGCAGAGTCCTTAAATACCGCAGCAGAGTCCTTAAATAATGCAGCTGAGTCCTCAAATACTTCAGCAGAGTCATTAAATAATGCAGAAGAGTCCTTAAATAATGCAGCAAAGTTCTTAAATAATGCAGCAGAGTCCTTAAATAACGCAGCAGAGTCGTTAAATAATGCAGCAAAGTCCTTAAATAATGCAGCTGAGTCCTCAAATGCTTCAGCAGGATCCTTAAATAATGCAGCAGAGACCTTTAATAATGCAGCTGAGTCCTCAAATGCTTCAGCAGAGTCATTAAATAATGCAGCAGGATCCTAAAATAATGCAATAAAGTCCTTAAATTATGCAGCAGAGTCCTTAAATAATGCAGCAAAGTCCTTAAATAATGCAGCAGAGTCCTTACATAATGCAACAAAGTCCTTAAATAATGCAGCAGAGTCCTTAAATAATGCAGCTGAGTCCTCAAATGCTTCAGCAGAGTCGTTAAATAATGCAGCAAAGTCCTTAAATAATGCAGCAGACTCCTTACATAATGCAACAAAGTCCTTAAATAATGCAGCAGAGTACTTATATAATGCAACAAAGTTATTAAATAATGCAGCAAAGTCCTTAAATAATGCAGCAGAGTCCTTAAATAATGCAACAAATTCCTTAAATAATGCAGCAGAGTCCTTAAATAATGCATCAAAGTCCTTAAATAATGCAGCAGAGTCCTTAAATACCGCAGCAGAGTCCTTAAATAATGCAGCAAAGTAATTAAATAATGCAGCAGAGTCCTTAAATAATGCAGCAAAGTCCTTAAATAATGCAGCAGAGTCCTTAAATACCAAAGCATAGTCCTTAAATAATGCAGCAAAGTCCTTAAATAATGCAGCAGAATCCTTAAATAATGCAACAAAGTCCTTAAATAATGCAGCAGAGTCCTTAAATAATGCAACAAAGTCCTTAAATAATGCAGCAGAGTCCTTAAATAATGCAACAAATTCCTTAAATAATGCAGCAGAGTCCTTAAATAATGCAGCAAAGTCCTTAAATCATGCAGCTGAGTCCTCAAATGCTTCAGCAGAGTCCTTAAATAATGCAGCAGAGACCTTAAATAATGCAGTTGAGTCCTCAAATGCTTCAGCAGATTCATTAAATAATGCAGCAAAGTCCTTAAATAATGCAGCAGACTCCTTACATAATGCAACAAATTCCTTAAATAATGCAGCAGAGTCCTTAAATACCACAGCAGAGTCCTTAAATAATGCAGCAAATTCCTTAAATAATGCAGCAGAGTCCTTAAATAATGCAGCTGAGTCCTCAAATGCTTCAGCAGAGTCCTTAAATAATGCAGCAAAGTCCTTAAATAATGCAGCAGACTCCTTACATAATGCAACAAAGTCCTTAAATAATGCAGCAGAGTACTTATATAATGCAACAAAGTTATTAAATAATGCAGCAAAGTCCTTAAATAATGCAGCAGAGTCCTTAAATAATGCAACAAATTCCTTAAATAATGCAGCAGAGTCCTTAAATAATGCATCAAAGTCCTTAAATAATGCAGCAGAGTCCTTAAATACCGCAGCAGAGTCCTTAAATAATGCAGCAAAGTAATTAAATAATGCAGCAGAGTCCTTAAATAATGCAGCAAAGTCCTTAAATAATGCAGCAGAGTCCTTAAATACCAAAGCATAGTCCTTAAATAATGCAGAAAAGTCCTTAAATAATGCAGCAGAATCCTTAAATAATGCAACAAAGTCCTTAAATAATGCAGCAGAGTCCTTAAATAATGCAACAAAGTCCTTAAATAATGCAAAAGAGTCCTTAAATAAAGCAGCAAAGCCCTTACATAATGCAGCAGAGTCCTTAAATACCAAAGCATAGTCCTTAAATAATGCAGCAAAGTCCTTAAATAATGCAGCAGAATCCTTAAATAATGCAACAAAGTCCTTAAATAATGCAGCAGAGTCCTTAAATAATGCAACAAAGTCCTTAAATAATGCAAGAGTCCTTAAATAAAGCAGCAAAGCCCTTACATAATGCAGCAGAGTCCTTAAATAATGCATCTGAGTCCCCAAATGCTTCAGCAGAGTCATTAAATACTGCAGCAGAGTCCTTAAATAATGCAACAAAGTCCTTAAATAATGCAGCAGCGTCCTTAAATAATGCAACAAATTCCTTAAATAATGCAGCAGAGTCCTTAAATACCACAGCAGAGTCCTTAAATAATGCAGCAGAGACCTTAAATAATGCAACAAAGTCCTTAAATAATGCAGCAGATTCCTTAAATTCTGCAGCAGCGTCCTTAAATAATGCATCAAAGTCCTTAAATAATGCAGCAGAGTCCTTAAATAATGCAGCAAATTCCTTAAATAATGCAGCAGAGTCCTTAAATAATGCAGCTGAGTCCTCAAATACTTCAGCAGAGTCATTAAATAATGCAGAAGAGTCCTTAAATAATGCAGCAAAGTTCTTAAATAATGCAGCAGAGTCCTTAAATAACGCAGCAGAGTCGTTAAATAATGCAGCAAAGTCCTTAAATAATGCAGCTGAGTCCTCAAATGCTTCAGCAGGATCCTTAAATAATGCAGCAGAGACCTTTAATAATTCAGCTGAGTCCTCAAATGCTTCAGCAGAGTCATTAAATAATGCAGCAGGATCCTAAAATAATGCAATAAAGTCCTTAAATTATGCAGCAGAGTCCTTAAATAATGCAGCAAAGTCCTTAAGTACCATAGCAGAGTCCTTAAATAATGCAGCAGAGACCTTAAATAATGCAACAAAGTCCTTAAATAATGAAGCAGATTCCTTAAATTCTGCAGCAGTGTCCTTAAATAATGCATCAAAGTCCTTAAATAATGCAGCAGAGTCCTTAAATACCGCAGCAGAGTCCTTAAATAATGCAGCAAAGTAATTAAATAATGCAGCAGAGTCCTTAAATAATGCAGCAAAGTCCTTAAATAATGCAGCAGAGTCCTTAAATACCAAAGCATAGTCCTTAAATAATGCGGCAGAGTCCTTAAATAATGCAGCAAAGTCCTTAAATAATGCAGCAGAGTCCTTAAATAATGCAACAAAGTCCTTAAATAATGCAGCAAAGTCCTTAAATAAAGCAGCAAAGTCCTTACATAATGCAGCAGAGTCCTTAAACAATGCATCTGAGTCCCCAATTGCTTCAGCAGAGTCATTAAACACTGCAGCAGAGTCCTTAAATAATGCAGCAAAGTCTTAAATAATGCAGCAGAGTCCTTAAATAACGCTGCAGTCCTTAAATAATGCAGCAAAGTCCTTAAATAATGCAGCAGAGTCCTTAAATACCGCAGCAGAGTCATTAAATAATGCAGCAGAGTCCTTAAATAATACAGCAGAGACCTTAAATAATGCAGCTGAGTCCTCAAATGCTTCAGCAGAGTCATTAAATAATGCAGCAGAGTCCTTAAATAATGCAATAAAGTCCTTAAATAATGCAGCAGAGTCCTTAAATAATGCAGCAAAGTCCTTAAATAATGCAGCAGACTTCTAACATAATGCAACATAGTCCTTAAATAATGCAGCAGAGTCGTTATATAATGCAACAAAGTTCTTAAATAATGCATCAAAGTCCTTAAATAATGCAGCAAAGTCCTTAAATAATGCAGCAAAGTCGTTAAGTACCATAGCAGAGTCCTTAAATAATGCAGCAGAGACCTTAAATAATGCAACAAAGTCCTTAAATAATGCAGCAGATTCCTTAAATTCTGCAGCAGCGTCCTTAAATAATGCAACAAAGTCCTTAAATAATGCATCAGAGTCCTTAAATAATGCAACAAAGTCCTTAAATAATGCAAAAGAGTCCTTAAATAATGCAGCTGAGTCCTCAAATGCTTCAGCAGGATCCTTAAATAATGCAGCAGGATCCTTAAATAATGCAATAAAGTCCTTAAATTATGCAGCAGAGTCCTTAAATAATGCAGCAAAGTCCTTAAATAATGCAGCAGAGTCCTTACATAATGCAACAAACTCCTTAAATAATGCAGCAGAGTCCTTAAATAATGCAACAAAGTCCTTAAATAATGCAAAAGAGTCCTTAAATAAAGCAGCAAAGCCCTTACATAATGCAGCAGAGTCCTTAAATAATGCATCTGAGTGCCCAAATGCTTCAGCAGAGTCATTAAATACTGCAGCAGAGACCTTAAATAATGCAACAAAGTCCTTAAATAATGCAGCAGAGTCCTTAAATACCGCAGCAGAGTCCTTAAATAATGCAGCTGAGTCCTCAAATACTTCAGCAGAGTCATTAAATAATGCAGAAGAGTCCTTAAATAATGCAGCAAAGTCCTTAAATAATGCAGCAGAGTCCTTACATAATGCAACAAAGTCCTTAAATAATGCAGCAGAGTCCTTAAATAATGCAGCTGAGTCCTCAAATGCTTCAGCAGAGTCGTTAAATAATGCAGCAAAGTCCTTAAATAATGCAGCAGACTCCTTACATAATGCAACAAAGTCCTTAAATAATGCAGCAGAGTACTTATATAATGCAACAAAGTTATTAAATAATGCAGCAAAGTCCTTAAATAATGCAGCAGAGTCCTTAAATAATGCAACAAATTCCTTAAATAATGCAGCAGAGTCCTTAAATAATGCATCAAAGTCCTTAAATAATGCAGCAGAGTCCTTAAATACCGCAGCAGAGTCCTTAAATAATGCAGCAAAGTAATTAAATAATGCAGCAGAGTCCTTAAATAATGCAGCAAAGTCCTTAAATAATGCAGCAGAGTCCTTAAATACCAAAGCATAGTCCTTAAATAATGCAGCAAAGTCCTTAAATAATGCAGCAGAATCCTTAAATAATGCAACAAAGTCCTTAAATAATGCAGCAGAGTCCTTAAATAATGCAACAAAGTCCTTAAATAATGCAAGAGTCCTTAAATAAAGCAGCAAAGCCCTTACATAATGCAGCAGAGTCCTTAAATAATGCATCTGAGTCCCCAAATGCTTCAGCAGAGTCATTAAATACTGCAGCAGAGTCCTTAAATAATGCAACAAAGTCCTTAAATAATGCAGCAGCGTCCTTAAATAATGCAACAAATTCCTTAAATAATGCAGCAGAGTCCTTAAATACCACAGCAGAGTCCTTAAATAATGCAGCAGAGACCTTAAATAATGCAACAAAGTCCTTAAATAATGCAGCAGATTCCTTAAATTCTGCAGCAGCGTCCTTAAATAATGCATCAAAGTCCTTAAATAATGCAGCAGAGTCCTTAAATAATGCAGCAAATTCCTTAAATAATGCAGCAGAGTCCTTAAATAATGCAGCTGAGTCCTCAAATACTTCAGCAGAGTCATTAAATAATGCAGAAGAGTCCTTAAATAATGCAGCAAAGTTCTTAAATAATGCAGCAGAGTCCTTAAATAACGCAGCAGAGTCGTTAAATAATGCAGCAAAGTCCTTAAATAATGCAGCTGAGTCCTCAAATGCTTCAGCAGGATCCTTAAATAATGCAGCAGAGACCTTTAATAATTCAGCTGAGTCCTCAAATGCTTCAGCAGAGTCATTAAATAATGCAGCAGGATCCTAAAATAATGCAATAAAGTCCTTAAATTATGCAGCAGAGTCCTTAAATAATGCAGCAAAGTCCTTAAGTACCATAGCAGAGTCCTTAAATAATGCAGCAGAGACCTTAAATAATGCAACAAAGTCCTTAAATAATGAAGCAGATTCCTTAAATTCTGCAGCAGTGTCCTTAAATAATGCATCAAAGTCCTTAAATAATGCAGCAGAGTCCTTAAATACCGCAGCAGAGTCCTTAAATAATGCAGCAAAGTAATTAAATAATGCAGCAGAGTCCTTAAATAATGCAGCAAAGTCCTTAAATAATGCAGCAGAGTCCTTAAATACCAAAGCATAGTCCTTAAATAATGCGGCAGAGTCCTTAAATAATGCAGCAAAGTCCTTAAATAATGCAACAAAGTCCTTAAATAATGCAGCAAAGTCCTTAAATAAAGCAGCAAAGTCCTTACATAATGCAGCAGAGTCCTTAAACAATGCATCTGAGTCCCCAATTGCTTCAGCAGAGTCATTAAACACTGCAGCAGAGTCCTTAAATAATGCAGCAAAGTCTTAAATAATGCAGCAGAGTCCTTAAATAACGCAGCAGTCCTTAAATAATGCAGCAAAGTCCTTAAATAATGCAGCAGAGTCCTTAAATACCGCAGCAGAGTCATTAAATAATGCAGCAGAGTCCTTAAATAATACAGCAGAGACCTTAAATAATGCAGCTGAGTCCTCAAATGCTTCAGCAGAGTCATTAAATAATGCAGCAGAGTCCTTAAATAATGCAATAAAGTCCTTAAATAATGCAGCAGAGTCCTTAAATAATGCAGCAAAGTCCTTAAATAATGCAGCAGACTTCTAACATAATGCAACATAGTCCTTAAATAATGCAGCAGAGTCGTTATATAATGCAACAAAGTTCTTAAATAATGCATCAAAGTCCTTAAATAATGCAGCAAAGTCCTTAAATAATGCAGCAAAGTCGTTAAGTACCATAGCAGAGTCCTTAAATAATGCAGCAGAGACCTTAAATAATGCAACAAAGTCCTTAAATAATGCAGCAGATTCCTTAAATTCTGCAGCAGCGTCCTTAAATAATGCAACAAAGTCCTTAAATAATGCAGCAGAGTCCTTAAATAATGCAACAAAGTCCTTAAATAATGCAAAAGAGTCCTTAAATAATGCAGCTGAGTCCTCAAATGCTTCAGCAGGATCCTTAAATAATGCAGCAGGATCCTTAAATAATGCAATAAAGTCCTTAAATTATGCAGCAGAGTCCTTAAATAATGCAGCAAAGTCCTTAAATAATGCAGCAGAGTCCTTACATAATGCAACAAACTCCTTAAATAATGCAGCAGAGTCCTTAAATAATGCAACAAAGTCCTTAAATAATGCAAAAGAGTCCTTAAATAAAGCAGCAAAGCACTTACATAATGCAGCAGAGTCCTTAAATAATGCATCTGAGTGCCCAAATGCTTCAGCAGAGTCATTAAATACTGCAGCAGAGACCTTAAATAATGCAACAAAGTCCTTAAATAATGCAGCAGAGTCCTTAAATACCGCAGCAGAGTCCTTAAATAATGCAGCTGAGTCCTCAAATACTTCAGCAGAGTCATTAAATAATGCAGAAGAGTCCTTAAATAATGCAGCAAAGTTCTTAAATAATGCAGCAGAGTCCTTAAATAACGCAGCAGAGTCGTTAAATAATGCAGCAAAGTCCTTAAATAATGCAGCTGAGTCCTCAAATGCTTCAGCAGGATCCTTAAATAATGCAGCAGAGACCTTTAATAATGCAGCTGAGTCCTCAAATGCTTCAGCAGAGTCATTAAATAATGCAGCAGGATCCTAAAATAATGCAATAAAGTCCTTAAATTATGCAGCAGAGTCCTTAAATAATGCAGCAAAGTCCTTAAATAATGCAGCAGAGTCCTTACATAATGCAACAAAGTCCTTAAATAATGCAGCAGAGTCCTTAAATAATGCAGCTGAGTCCTCAAATGCTTCAGCAGAGTCGTTAAATAATGCAGCAAAGTCCTTAAATAATGCAGCAGACTCCTTACATAATGCAACAAAGTCCTTAAATAATGCAGCAGAGTACTTATATAATGCAACAAAGTTATTAAATAATGCAGCAAAGTCCTTAAATAATGCAGCAGAGTCCTTAAATAATGCAACAAATTCCTTAAATAATGCAGCAGAGTCCTTAAATAATGCATCAAAGTCCTTAAATAATGCAGCAGAGTCCTTAAATACCGCAGCAGAGTCCTTAAATAATGCAGCAAAGTAATTAAATAATGCAGCAGAGTCCTTAAATAATGCAGCAAAGTCCTTAAATAATGCAGCAGAGTCCTTAAATACCAAAGCATAGTCCTTAAATAATGCAGCAAAGTCCTTAAATAATGCAGCAGAATCCTTAAATAATGCAACAAAGTCCTTAAATAATGCAGCAGAGTCCTTAAATAATGCAACAAAGTCCTTAAATAATGCAGCAGAGTCCTTAAATAATGCAACAAATTCCTTAAATAATGCAGCAGAGTCCTTAAATAATGCAGCAAAGTCCTTAAATCATGCAGCTGAGTCCTCAAATGCTTCAGCAGAGTCCTTAAATAATGCAGCAGAGACCTTAAATAATGCAGTTGAGTCCTCAAATGCTTCAGCAGATTCATTAAATAATGCAGCAAAGTCCTTAAATAATGCAGCAGACTCCTTACATAATGCAACAAATTCCTTAAATAATGCAGCAGAGTCCTTAAATACCACAGCAGAGTCCTTAAATAATGCAGCAAATTCCTTAAATAATGCAGCAGAGTCCTTAAATAATGCAGCTGAGTCCTCAAATGCTTCAGCAGAGTCCTTAAATAATGCAGCAAAGTCCTTAAATAATGCAGCAGACTCCTTACATAATGCAACAAAGTCCTTAAATAATGCAGCAGAGTACTTATATAATGCAACAAAGTTATTAAATAATGCAGCAAAGTCCTTAAATAATGCAGCAGAGTCCTTAAATAATGCAACAAATTCCTTAAATAATGCAGCAGAGTCCTTAAATAATGCATCAAAGTCCTTAAATAATGCAGCAGAGTCCTTAAATACCGCAGCAGAGTCCTTAAATAATGCAGCAAAGTAATTAAATAATGCAGCAGAGTCCTTAAATAATGCAGCAAAGTCCTTAAATAATGCAGCAGAGTCCTTAAATACCAAAGCATAGTCCTTAAATAATGCAGAAAAGTCCTTAAATAATGCAGCAGAATCCTTAAATAATGCAACAAAGTCCTTAAATAATGCAGCAGAGTCCTTAAATAATGCAACAAAGTCCTTAAATAATGCAAAAGAGTCCTTAAATAAAGCAGCAAAGCCCTTACATAATGCAGCAGAGTCCTTAAATACCAAAGCATAGTCCTTAAATAATGCAGCAAAGTCCTTAAATAATGCAGCAGAATCCTTAAATAATGCAACAAAGTCCTTAAATAATGCAGCAGAGTCCTTAAATAATGCAACAAAGTCCTTAAATAATGCAAGAGTCCTTAAATAAAGCAGCAAAGCCCTTACATAATGCAGCAGAGTCCTTAAATAATGCATCTGAGTCCCCAAATGCTTCAGCAGAGTCATTAAATACTGCAGCAGAGTCCTTAAATAATGCAACAAAGTCCTTAAATAATGCAGCAGCGTCCTTAAATAATGCAACAAATTCCTTAAATAATGCAGCAGAGTCCTTAAATACCACAGCAGAGTCCTTAAATAATGCAGCAGAGACCTTAAATAATGCAACAAAGTCCTTAAATAATGCAGCAGATTCCTTAAATTCTGCAGCAGCGTCCTTAAATAATGCATCAAAGTCCTTAAATAATGCAGCAGAGTCCTTAAATAATGCAGCAAATTCCTTAAATAATGCAGCAGAGTCCTTAAATAATGCAGCTGAGTCCTCAAATACTTCAGCAGAGTCATTAAATAATGCAGAAGAGTCCTTAAATAATGCAGCAAAGTTCTTAAATAATGCAGCAGAGTCCTTAAATAACGCAGCAGAGTCGTTAAATAATGCAGCAAAGTCCTTAAATAATGCAGCTGAGTCCTCAAATGCTTCAGCAGGATCCTTAAATAATGCAGCAGAGACCTTTAATAATTCAGCTGAGTCCTCAAATGCTTCAGCAGAGTCATTAAATAATGCAGCAGGATCCTAAAATAATGCAATAAAGTCCTTAAATTATGCAGCAGAGTCCTTAAATAATGCAGCAAAGTCCTTAAGTACCATAGCAGAGTCCTTAAATAATGCAGCAGAGACCTTAAATAATGCAACAAAGTCCTTAAATAATGAAGCAGATTCCTTAAATTCTGCAGCAGTGTCCTTAAATAATGCATCAAAGTCCTTAAATAATGCAGCAGAGTCCTTAAATACCGCAGCAGAGTCCTTAAATAATGCAGCAAAGTAATTAAATAATGCAGCAGAGTCCTTAAATAATGCAGCAAAGTCCTTAAATAATGCAGCAGAGTCCTTAAATACCAAAGCATAGTCCTTAAATAATGCGGCAGAGTCCTTAAATAATGCAGCAAAGTCCTTAAATAATGCAGCAGAGTCCTTAAATAATGCAACAAAGTCCTTAAATAATGCAGCAAAGTCCTTAAATAAAGCAGCAAAGTCCTTACATAATGCAGCAGAGTCCTTAAACAATGCATCTGAGTCCCCAATTGCTTCAGCAGAGTCATTAAACACTGCAGCAGAGTCCTTAAATAATGCAGCAAAGTCTTAAATAATGCAGCAGAGTCCTTAAATAACGCTGCAGTCCTTAAATAATGCAGCAAAGTCCTTAAATAATGCAGCAGAGTCCTTAAATACCGCAGCAGAGTCATTAAATAATGCAGCAGAGTCCTTAAATAATACAGCAGAGACCTTAAATAATGCAGCTGAGTCCTCAAATGCTTCAGCAGAGTCATTAAATAATGCAGCAGAGTCCTTAAATAATGCAATAAAGTCCTTAAATAATGCAGCAGAGTCCTTAAATAATGCAGCAAAGTCCTTAAATAATGCAGCAGACTTCTAACATAATGCAACATAGTCCTTAAATAATGCAGCAGAGTCGTTATATAATGCAACAAAGTTCTTAAATAATGCATCAAAGTCCTTAAATAATGCAGCAAAGTCCTTAAATAATGCAGCAAAGTCGTTAAGTACCATAGCAGAGTCCTTAAATAATGCAGCAGAGACCTTAAATAATGCAACAAAGTCCTTAAATAATGCAGCAGATTCCTTAAATTCTGCAGCAGCGTCCTTAAATAATGCAACAAAGTCCTTAAATAATGCAGCAGAGTCCTTAAATAATGCAACAAAGTCCTTAAATAATGCAAAAGAGTCCTTAAATAATGCAGCTGAGTCCTCAAATGCTTCAGCAGGATCCTTAAATAATGCAGCAGGATCCTTAAATAATGCAATAAAGTCCTTAAATTATGCAGCAGAGTCCTTAAATAATGCAGCAAAGTCCTTAAATAATGCAGCAGAGTCCTTACATAATGCAACAAACTCCTTAAATAATGCAGCAGAGTCCTTAAATAATGCAACAAAGTCCTTAAATAATGCAAAAGAGTCCTTAAATAAAGCAGCAAAGCACTTACATAATGCAGCAGAGTCCTTAAATAATGCATCTGAGTGCCCAAATGCTTCAGCAGAGTCATTAAATACTGCAGCAGAGACCTTAAATAATGCAACAAAGTCCTTAAATAATGCAGCAGAGTCCTTAAATACCGCAGCAGAGTCCTTAAATAATGCAGCTGAGTCCTCAAATACTTCAGCAGAGTCATTAAATAATGCAGAAGAGTCCTTAAATAATGCAGCAAAGTTCTTAAATAATGCAGCAGAGTCCTTAAATAACGCAGCAGAGTCGTTAAATAATGCAGCAAAGTCCTTAAATAATGCAGCTGAGTCCTCAAATGCTTCAGCAGGATCCTTAAATAATGCAGCAGAGACCTTTAATAATGCAGCTGAGTCCTCAAATGCTTCAGCAGAGTCATTAAATAATGCAGCAGGATCCTAAAATAATGCAATAAAGTCCTTAAATTATGCAGCAGAGTCCTTAAATAATGCAGCAAAGTCCTTAAATAATGCAGCAGAGTCCTTACATAATGCAACAAAGTCCTTAAATAATGCAGCAGAGTCCTTAAATAATGCAGCTGAGTCCTCAAATGCTTCAGCAGAGTCGTTAAATAATGCAGCAAAGTCCTTAAATAATGCAGCAGACTCCTTACATAATGCAACAAAGTCCTTAAATAATGCAGCAGAGTACTTATATAATGCAACAAAGTTATTAAATAATGCAGCAAAGTCCTTAAATAATGCAGCAGAGTCCTTAAATAATGCAACAAATTCCTTAAATAATGCAGCAGAGTCCTTAAATAATGCATCAAAGTCCTTAAATAATGCAGCAGAGTCCTTAAATACCGCAGCAGAGTCCTTAAATAATGCAGCAAAGTAATTAAATAATGCAGCAGAGTCCTTAAATAATGCAGCAAAGTCCTTAAATAATGCAGCAGAGTCCTTAAATACCAAAGCATAGTCCTTAAATAATGCAGCAAAGTCCTTAAATAATGCAGCAGAATCCTTAAATAATGCAACAAAGTCCTTAAATAATGCAGCAGAGTCCTTAAATAATGCAACAAAGTCCTTAAATAATGCAGCAGAGTCCTTAAATAATGCAACAAATTCCTTAAATAATGCAGCAGAGTCCTTAAATAATGCAGCAAAGTCCTTAAATCATGCAGCTGAGTCCTCAAATGCTTCAGCAGAGTCCTTAAATAATGCAGCAGAGACCTTAAATAATGCAGTTGAGTCCTCAAATGCTTCAGCAGATTCATTAAATAATGCAGCAAAGTCCTTAAATAATGCAGCAGACTCCTTACATAATGCAACAAATTCCTTAAATAATGCAGCAGAGTCCTTAAATACCACAGCAGAGTCCTTAAATAATGCAGCAAATTCCTTAAATAATGCAGCAGAGTCCTTAAATAATGCAGCTGAGTCCTCAAATGCTTCAGCAGAGTCCTTAAATAATGCAGCAAAGTCCTTAAATAATGCAGCAGACTCCTTACATAATGCAACAAAGTCCTTAAATAATGCAGCAGAGTACTTATATAATGCAACAAAGTTATTAAATAATGCAGCAAAGTCCTTAAATAATGCAGCAGAGTCCTTAAATAATGCAACAAATTCCTTAAATAATGCAGCAGAGTCCTTAAATAATGCATCAAAGTCCTTAAATAATGCAGCAGAGTCCTTAAATACCGCAGCAGAGTCCTTAAATAATGCAGCAAAGTAATTAAATAATGCAGCAGAGTCCTTAAATAATGCAGCAAAGTCCTTAAATAATGCAGCAGAGTCCTTAAATACCAAAGCATAGTCCTTAAATAATGCAGCAAAGTCCTTAAATAATGCAGCAGAATCCTTAAATAATGCAACAAAGTCCTTAAATAATGCAGCAGAGTCCTTAAATAATGCAACAAAGTCCTTAAATAATGCAAAAGAGTCCTTAAATAAAGCAGCAAAGCCCTTACATAATGCAGCAGAGTCCTTAAATAATGCATCTGAGTCCCCAAATGCTTCAGCAGAGTCATTAAATACTGCAGCAGAGTCCTTAAATAATGCAACAAAGTCCTTAAATAATGCAGCAGCGTCCTTAAATAATGCAACAAATTCCTTAAATAATGCAGCAGAGTCCTTAAATACCACAGCAGAGTCCTTAAATAATGCAGCAGAGACCTTAAATAATGCAACAAAGTCCTTAAATAATGCAGCAGATTCCTTAAATTCTGCAGCAGCATCCTTAAATAATGCATCAAAGTCCTTAAATAATGCAGCAGAGTCCTTAAATAACGCAGCAGAGTCCTTAAATAATGCAGCAAATTCCTTAAATAATGCAGCAGAGTCCTTAAATAATGCAGCTGAGTCCTCAAATACTTCAGCAGAGTCATTAAATAATGCAGAAGAGTCCTTAAATAATGCAGCAAAGTTCTTAAATAATGCAGCAGAGTCCTTAAATAACGCAGCAGAGTCGTTAAATAATGCAGCAAAGTCCTTAAATAATGCAGCTGAGTCCTCAAATGCTTCAGCAGGATCCTTAAATAATGCAGCAGAGACCTTTAATAATGCAGCTGAGTCCTCAAATGCTTCAGCAGAGTCATTAAATAATGCAGCAGGATCCTAAAATAATGCAATAAAGTCCTTAAATTATGCAGCAGAGTCCTTAAATAATGCAGCAAAGTCCTTAAATAATGCAGCAGAGTCCTTACATAATGCAACAAAGTCCTTAAATAATGCAGCAGAGTCCTTAAATAATGCAACAAAGTCCTTAAATAATGCAAAAGAGTCCTTAAATAAAGCAGCAAAGCCCTTACATAATGCAGCAGAGTCCTTAAATACCAAAGCATAGTCCTTAAATAATGCAGCAAAGTCCTTAAATAATGCAGCAGAATCCTTAAATAATGCAACAAAGTCCTTAAATAATGCAGCAGAGTCCTTAAATAATGCAACAAAGTCCTTAAATAATGCAAGAGTCCTTAAATAAAGCAGCAAAGCCCTTACATAATGCAGCAGAGTCCTTAAATAATGCATCTGAGTCCCCAAATGCTTCAGCAGAGTCATTAAATACTGCAGCAGAGTCCTTAAATAATGCAACAAAGTCCTTAAATAATGCAGCAGCGTCCTTAAATAATGCAACAAATTCCTTAAATAATGCAGCAGAGTCCTTAAATACCACAGCAGAGTCCTTAAATAATGCAGCAGAGACCTTAAATAATGCAACAAAGTCCTTAAATAATGCAGCAGATTCCTTAAATTCTGCAGCAGCGTCCTTAAATAATGCATCAAAGTCCTTAAATAATGCAGCAGAGTCCTTAAATAATGCAGCAAATTCCTTAAATAATGCAGCAGAGTCCTTAAATAATGCAGCTGAGTCCTCAAATACTTCAGCAGAGTCATTAAATAATGCAGAAGAGTCCTTAAATAATGCAGCAAAGTTCTTAAATAATGCAGCAGAGTCCTTAAATAACGCAGCAGAGTCGTTAAATAATGCAGCAAAGTCCTTAAATAATGCAGCTGAGTCCTCAAATGCTTCAGCAGGATCCTTAAATAATGCAGCAGAGACCTTTAATAATTCAGCTGAGTCCTCAAATGCTTCAGCAGAGTCATTAAATAATGCAGCAGGATCCTAAAATAATGCAATAAAGTCCTTAAATTATGCAGCAGAGTCCTTAAATAATGCAGCAAAGTCCTTAAGTACCATAGCAGAGTCCTTAAATAATGCAGCAGAGACCTTAAATAATGCAACAAAGTCCTTAAATAATGAAGCAGATTCCTTAAATTCTGCAGCAGTGTCCTTAAATAATGCATCAAAGTCCTTAAATAATGCAGCAGAGTCCTTAAATACCGCAGCAGAGTCCTTAAATAATGCAGCAAAGTAATTAAATAATGCAGCAGAGTCCTTAAATAATGCAGCAAAGTCCTTAAATAATGCAGCAGAGTCCTTAAATACCAAAGCATAGTCCTTAAATAATGCGGCAGAGTCCTTAAATAATGCAGCAAAGTCCTTAAATAATGCAGCAGAGTCCTTAAATAATGCAACAAAGTCCTTAAATAATGCAGCAAAGTCCTTAAATAAAGCAGCAAAGTCCTTACATAATGCAGCAGAGTCCTTAAACAATGCATCTGAGTCCCCAATTGCTTCAGCAGAGTCATTAAACACTGCAGCAGAGTCCTTAAATAATGCAGCAAAGTCTTAAATAATGCAGCAGAGTCCTTAAATAACGCAGCAGTCCTTAAATAATGCAGCAAAGTCCTTAAATAATGCAGCAGAGTCCTTAAATACCGCAGCAGAGTCATTAAATAATGCAGCAGAGTCCTTAAATAATACAGCAGAGACCTTAAATAATGCAGCTGAGTCCTCAAATGCTTCAGCAGAGTCATTAAATAATGCAGCAGAGTCCTTAAATAATGCAATAAAGTCCTTAAATAATGCAGCAGAGTCCTTAAATAATGCAGCAAAGTCCTTAAATAATGCAGCAGACTTCTAACATAATGCAACATAGTCCTTAAATAATGCAGCAGAGTCGTTATATAATGCAACAAAGTTCTTAAATAATGCATCAAAGTCCTTAAATAATGCAGCAAAGTCCTTAAATAATGCAGCAAAGTCGTTAAGTACCATAGCAGAGTCCTTAAATAATGCAGCAGAGACCTTAAATAATGCAACAAAGTCCTTAAATAATGCAGCAGATTCCTTAAATTCTGCAGCAGCGTCCTTAAATAATGCAACAAAGTCCTTAAATAATGCAGCAGAGTCCTTAAATAATGCAACAAAGTCCTTAAATAATGCAAAAGAGTCCTTAAATAATGCAGCTGAGTCCTCAAATGCTTCAGCAGGATCCTTAAATAATGCAGCAGGATCCTTAAATAATGCAATAAAGTCCTTAAATTATGCAGCAGAGTCCTTAAATAATGCAGCAAAGTCCTTAAATAATGCAGCAGAGTCCTTACATAATGCAACAAACTCCTTAAATAATGCAGCAGAGTCCTTAAATAATGCAACAAAGTCCTTAAATAATGCAAAAGAGTCCTTAAATAAAGCAGCAAAGCACTTACATAATGCAGCAGAGTCCTTAAATAATGCATCTGAGTGCCCAAATGCTTCAGCAGAGTCATTAAATACTGCAGCAGAGACCTTAAATAATGCAACAAAGTCCTTAAATAATGCAGCAGAGTCCTTAAATACCGCAGCAGAGTCCTTAAATAATGCAGCTGAGTCCTCAAATACTTCAGCAGAGTCATTAAATAATGCAGAAGAGTCCTTAAATAATGCAGCAAAGTTCTTAAATAATGCAGCAGAGTCCTTAAATAACGCAGCAGAGTCGTTAAATAATGCAGCAAAGTCCTTAAATAATGCAGCTGAGTCCTCAAATGCTTCAGCAGGATCCTTAAATAATGCAGCAGAGACCTTTAATAATGCAGCTGAGTCCTCAAATGCTTCAGCAGAGTCATTAAATAATGCAGCAGGATCCTAAAATAATGCAATAAAGTCCTTAAATTATGCAGCAGAGTCCTTAAATAATGCAGCAAAGTCCTTAAATAATGCAGCAGAGTCCTTACATAATGCAACAAAGTCCTTAAATAATGCAGCAGAGTCCTTAAATAATGCAGCTGAGTCCTCAAATGCTTCAGCAGAGTCGTTAAATAATGCAGCAAAGTCCTTAAATAATGCAGCAGACTCCTTACATAATGCAACAAAGTCCTTAAATAATGCAGCAGAGTACTTATATAATGCAACAAAGTTATTAAATAATGCAGCAAAGTCCTTAAATAATGCAGCAGAGTCCTTAAATAATGCAACAAATTCCTTAAATAATGCAGCAGAGTCCTTAAATAATGCATCAAAGTCCTTAAATAATGCAGCAGAGTCCTTAAATACCGCAGCAGAGTCCTTAAATAATGCAGCAAAGTAATTAAATAATGCAGCAGAGTCCTTAAATAATGCAGCAAAGTCCTTAAATAATGCAGCAGAGTCCTTAAATACCAAAGCATAGTCCTTAAATAATGCAGCAAAGTCCTTAAATAATGCAGCAGAATCCTTAAATAATGCAACAAAGTCCTTAAATAATGCAGCAGAGTCCTTAAATAATGCAACAAAGTCCTTAAATAATGCAGCAGAGTCCTTAAATAATGCAACAAATTCCTTAAATAATGCAGCAGAGTCCTTAAATAATGCAGCAAAGTCCTTAAATCATGCAGCTGAGTCCTCAAATGCTTCAGCAGAGTCCTTAAATAATGCAGCAGAGACCTTAAATAATGCAGTTGAGTCCTCAAATGCTTCAGCAGATTCATTAAATAATGCAGCAAAGTCCTTAAATAATGCAGCAGACTCCTTACATAATGCAACAAATTCCTTAAATAATGCAGCAGAGTCCTTAAATACCACAGCAGAGTCCTTAAATAATGCAGCAAATTCCTTAAATAATGCAGCAGAGTCCTTAAATAATGCAGCTGAGTCCTCAAATGCTTCAGCAGAGTCCTTAAATAATGCAGCAAAGTCCTTAAATAATGCAGCAGACTCCTTACATAATGCAACAAAGTCCTTAAATAATGCAGCAGAGTACTTATATAATGCAACAAAGTTATTAAATAATGCAGCAAAGTCCTTAAATAATGCAGCAGAGTCCTTAAATAATGCAACAAATTCCTTAAATAATGCAGCAGAGTCCTTAAATAATGCATCAAAGTCCTTAAATAATGCAGCAGAGTCCTTAAATACCGCAGCAGAGTCCTTAAATAATGCAGCAAAGTAATTAAATAATGCAGCAGAGTCCTTAAATAATGCAGCAAAGTCCTTAAATAATGCAGCAGAGTCCTTAAATACCAAAGCATAGTCCTTAAATAATGCAGCAAAGTCCTTAAATAATGCAGCAGAATCCTTAAATAATGCAACAAAGTCCTTAAATAATGCAGCAGAGTCCTTAAATAATGCAACAAAGTCCTTAAATAATGCAAAAGAGTCCTTAAATAAAGCAGCAAAGCCCTTACATAATGCAGCAGAGTCCTTAAATAATGCATCTGAGTCCCCAAATGCTTCAGCAGAGTCATTAAATACTGCAGCAGAGTCCTTAAATAATGCAACAAAGTCCTTAAATAATGCAGCAGCGTCCTTAAATAATGCAACAAATTCCTTAAATAATGCAGCAGAGTCCTTAAATACCACAGCAGAGTCCTTAAATAATGCAGCAGAGACCTTAAATAATGCAACAAAGTCCTTAAATAATGCAGCAGATTCCTTAAATTCTGCAGCAGCATCCTTAAATAATGCATCAAAGTCCTTAAATAATGCAGCAGAGTCCTTAAATAACGCAGCAGAGTCCTTAAATAATGCAGCAAATTCCTTAAATAATGCAGCAGAGTCCTTAAATAATGCAGCTGAGTCCTCAAATACTTCAGCAGAGTCATTAAATAATGCAGAAGAGTCCTTAAATAATGCAGCAAAGTTCTTAAATAATGCAGCAGAGTCCTTAAATAACGCAGCAGAGTCGTTAAATAATGCAGCAAAGTCCTTAAATAATGCAGCTGAGTCCTCAAATGCTTCAGCAGGATCCTTAAATAATGCAGCAGAGACCTTTAATAATGCAGCTGAGTCCTCAAATGCTTCAGCAGAGTCATTAAATAATGCAGCAGGATCCTAAAATAATGCAATAAAGTCCTTAAATTATGCAGCAGAGTCCTTAAATAATGCAGCAAAGTCCTTAAATAATGCAGCAGAGTCCTTACATAATGCAACAAAGTCCTTAAATAATGCAGCAGAGTCCTTAAATAATGCAACAAAGTTCTTAAATAATGCAGCAGAGTCCTTAAATAATGCAGCAAAGTCCTTAAGTACCATAGCAGAGTCCTTAAATAATGCAGCAGAGACCTTAAATAATGCAACAAAGTCCTTAAATAATGAAGCAGATTCCTTAAATTCTGCAGCAGTGTCCTTAAATAATGCATCAAAGTCCTTAAATAATGCAGCAGAGTCCTTAAATAATGCAGCAAAGTAATTAAATAATGCAGCAGAGTCCTTAAATAATGCAGCAAAGTCCTTAAATAATGCAGCAGAGTCCTTAAATACCAAAGCATAGTCCTTAAATAATGCGGCAGAGTCCTTAAATAATGCAACAAAGTCCTTAAATAATGCAGCAGAGTCCTTAAATAATGCAACAAAGTCCTTAAATAATGCAGCAAAGTCCTTAAATAAAGCAGCAAAGTCCTTACATAATGCAGCAGAGTCCTTAAACAATGCATCTGAGTCCCCAATTGCTTCAGCAGAGTCATTAAACACTGCAGCAGAGTCCTTAAATAATGCAGCAAAGTCTTAAATAATGCAGCAGAGTCCTTAAATAACGCAGCAGTCCTTACATAATGCAGCAAAGTCCTTAAATAATGCAGCAGAGTCCTTAAATACCGCAGCAGAGTCATTAAATAATGCAGCAGAGTCCTTAAATAATACAGCAGAGACCTTAAATAATGCAGCTGAGTCCTCAAATGCTTCAGCAAAGTCATTAAATAATGCAGCAGAGTCCTTAAATAATGCAATAAAGTCCTTAAATAATGCAGCAGACTTCTAACATAATGCAACATAGTCCTTAAATAATGCAGCAGAGTCCTTATATAATGCAACAAAGTCATTAAATAATGCAGCAGAGTCCTTAAATAATGCAGCAAAGTCCTTAAATAATGCAGCAGAGTCCTTAAATACCGCAGCAGAGTCCTTAAATAATGCAGCAAAGTAATTAAATAATGCAGCAGAGTCCTTAAATAATGCAGCAAAGTCCTTAAATAATGCAGCAGAGTCCTTAAATACCAAAGCATAGTCCTTAAATAATGCGGCAGAGTCCTTAAATAATGCAGCAAAGTCCTTAAATAATGCAACAAAGTCCTTAAATAATGCAGCAAAGTCCTTAAATAAAGCAGCAAAGTCCTTACATAATGCAGCAGAGTCCTTAAACAATGCATCTGAGTCCCCAATTGCTTCAGCAGAGTCATTAAACACTGCAGCAGAGTCCTTAAATAATGCAGCAAAGTCTTAAATAATGCAGCAGAGTCCTTAAATAACGCAGCAGTCCTTAAATAATGCAGCAAAGTCCTTAAATAATGCAGCAGAGTCCTTAAATACCGCAGCAGAGTCATTAAATAATGCAGCAGAGTCCTTAAATAATACAGCAGAGACCTTAAATAATGCAGCTGAGTCCTCAAATGCTTCAGCAGAGTCATTAAATAATGCAGCAGAGTCCTTAAATAATGCAATAAAGTCCTTAAATAATGCAGCAGAGTCCTTAAATAATGCAGCAAAGTCCTTAAATAATGCAGCAGACTTCTAACATAATGCAACATAGTCCTTAAATAATGCAGCAGAGTCGTTATATAATGCAACAAAGTTCTTAAATAATGCATCAAAGTCCTTAAATAATGCAGCAAAGTCCTTAAATAATGCAGCAAAGTCGTTAAGTACCATAGCAGAGTCCTTAAATAATGCAGCAGAGACCTTAAATAATGCAACAAAGTCCTTAAATAATGCAGCAGATTCCTTAAATTCTGCAGCAGCGTCCTTAAATAATGCAACAAAGTCCTTAAATAATGCAGCAGAGTCCTTAAATAATGCAACAAAGTCCTTAAATAATGCAAAAGAGTCCTTAAATAATGCAGCTGAGTCCTCAAATGCTTCAGCAGGATCCTTAAATAATGCAGCAGGATCCTTAAATAATGCAATAAAGTCCTTAAATTATGCAGCAGAGTCCTTAAATAATGCAGCAAAGTCCTTAAATAATGCAGCAGAGTCCTTACATAATGCAACAAACTCCTTAAATAATGCAGCAGAGTCCTTAAATAATGCAACAAAGTCCTTAAATAATGCAAAAGAGTCCTTAAATAAAGCAGCAAAGCACTTACATAATGCAGCAGAGTCCTTAAATAATGCATCTGAGTGCCCAAATGCTTCAGCAGAGTCATTAAATACTGCAGCAGAGACCTTAAATAATGCAACAAAGTCCTTAAATAATGCAGCAGAGTCCTTAAATACCGCAGCAGAGTCCTTAAATAATGCAGCTGAGTCCTCAAATACTTCAGCAGAGTCATTAAATAATGCAGAAGAGTCCTTAAATAATGCAGCAAAGTTCTTAAATAATGCAGCAGAGTCCTTAAATAACGCAGCAGAGTCGTTAAATAATGCAGCAAAGTCCTTAAATAATGCAGCTGAGTCCTCAAATGCTTCAGCAGGATCCTTAAATAATGCAGCAGAGACCTTTAATAATGCAGCTGAGTCCTCAAATGCTTCAGCAGAGTCATTAAATAATGCAGCAGGATCCTAAAATAATGCAATAAAGTCCTTAAATTATGCAGCAGAGTCCTTAAATAATGCAGCAAAGTCCTTAAATAATGCAGCAGAGTCCTTACATAATGCAACAAAGTCCTTAAATAATGCAGCAGAGTCCTTAAATAATGCAGCTGAGTCCTCAAATGCTTCAGCAGAGTCGTTAAATAATGCAGCAAAGTCCTTAAATAATGCAGCAGACTCCTTACATAATGCAACAAAGTCCTTAAATAATGCAGCAGAGTACTTATATAATGCAACAAAGTTATTAAATAATGCAGCAAAGTCCTTAAATAATGCAGCAGAGTCCTTAAATAATGCAACAAATTCCTTAAATAATGCAGCAGAGTCCTTAAATAATGCATCAAAGTCCTTAAATAATGCAGCAGAGTCCTTAAATACCGCAGCAGAGTCCTTAAATAATGCAGCAAAGTAATTAAATAATGCAGCAGAGTCCTTAAATAATGCAGCAAAGTCCTTAAATAATGCAGCAGAGTCCTTAAATACCAAAGCATAGTCCTTAAATAATGCAGCAAAGTCCTTAAATAATGCAGCAGAATCCTTAAATAATGCAACAAAGTCCTTAAATAATGCAGCAGAGTCCTTAAATAATGCAACAAAGTCCTTAAATAATGCAGCAGAGTCCTTAAATAATGCAACAAATTCCTTAAATAATGCAGCAGAGTCCTTAAATAATGCAGCAAAGTCCTTAAATCATGCAGCTGAGTCCTCAAATGCTTCAGCAGAGTCCTTAAATAATGCAGCAGAGACCTTAAATAATGCAGTTGAGTCCTCAAATGCTTCAGCAGATTCATTAAATAATGCAGCAAAGTCCTTAAATAATGCAGCAGACTCCTTACATAATGCAACAAATTCCTTAAATAATGCAGCAGAGTCCTTAAATACCACAGCAGAGTCCTTAAATAATGCAGCAAATTCCTTAAATAATGCAGCAGAGTCCTTAAATAATGCAGCTGAGTCCTCAAATGCTTCAGCAGAGTCCTTAAATAATGCAGCAAAGTCCTTAAATAATGCAGCAGACTCCTTACATAATGCAACAAAGTCCTTAAATAATGCAGCAGAGTACTTATATAATGCAACAAAGTTATTAAATAATGCAGCAAAGTCCTTAAATAATGCAGCAGAGTCCTTAAATAATGCAACAAATTCCTTAAATAATGCAGCAGAGTCCTTAAATAATGCATCAAAGTCCTTAAATAATGCAGCAGAGTCCTTAAATACCGCAGCAGAGTCCTTAAATAATGCAGCAAAGTAATTAAATAATGCAGCAGAGTCCTTAAATAATGCATCAAAGTCCTTAAATAATGCAGCAGAGTCCTTAAATACCAAAGCATAGTCCTTAAATAATGCAGAAAAGTCCTTAAATAATGCAGCAGAATCCTTAAATAATGCAACAAAGTCCTTAAATAATGCAGCAGAGTCCTTAAATAATGCAACAAAGTCCTTAAATAATGCAAAAGAGTCCTTAAATAAAGCAGCAAAGCCCTTACATAATGCAGCAGAGTCCTTAAATACCAAAGCATAGTCCTTAAATAATGCAGCAAAGTCCTTAAATAATGCAGCAGAATCCTTAAATAATGCAACAAAGTCCTTAAATAATGCAGCAGAGTCCTTAAATAATGCAACAAAGTCCTTAAATAATGCAAGAGTCCTTAAATAAAGCAGCAAAGCCCTTACATAATGCAGCAGAGTCCTTAAATAATGCATCTGAGTCCCAAAATGCTTCAGCAGAGTCATTAAATACTGCAGCAGAGTCCTTAAATAATGCAACAAAGTCCTTAAATAATGCAGCAGCGTCCTTAAATAATGCAACAAATTCCTTAAATAATGCAGCAGAGTCCTTAAATACCACAGCAGAGTCCTTAAATAATGCAGCAGAGACCTTAAATAATGCAACAAAGTCCTTAAATAATGCAGCAGATTCCTTAAATTCTGCAGTAGCGTCCTTAAATAATGCATCAAAGTCCTTAAATAATGCAGCAGAGTCCTTAAATAATGCAGCAAATTCCTTAAATAATGCAGCAGAGTCCTTAAATAATGCAGCTGAGTCCTCAAATACTTCAGCAGAGTCATTAAATAATGCAGAAGAGTCCTTAAATAATGCAGCAAAGTTCTTAAATAATGCAGCAGAGTCCTTAAATAACGCAGCAGAGTCGTTAAATAATGCAGCAAAGTCCTTAAATAATGCAGCTGAGTCCTCAAATGCTTCAGCAGGATCCTTAAATAATGCAGCAGAGACCTTTAATAATTCAGCTGAGTCCTCAAATGCTTCAGCAGAGTCATTAAATAATGCAGCAGGATCCTAAAATAATGCAATAAAGTCCTTAAATTATGCAGCAGAGTCCTTAAATAATGCAGCAAAGTCCTTAAGTACCATAGCAGAGTCCTTAAATAATGCAGCAGAGACCTTAAATAATGCAACAAAGTCCTTAAATAATGAAGCAGATTCCTTAAATTCTGCAGCAGTGTCCTTAAATAATGCATCAAAGTCCTTAAATAATGCAGCAGAGTCCTTAAATACCGCAGCAGAGTCCTTAAATAATGCAGCAAAGTAATTAAATAATGCAGCAGAGTCCTTAAATAATGCAGCAAAGTCCTTAAATAATGCAGCAGAGTCCTTAAATACCAAAGCATAGTCCTTAAATAATGCGGCAGAGTCCTTAAATAATGCAGCAAAGTCCTTAAATAATGCAGCAGAGTCCTTAAATAATGCAACAAAGTCCTTAAATAATGCAGCAAAGTCCTTAAATAAAGCAGCAAAGTCCTTACATAATGCAGCAGAGTCCTTAAACAATGCATCTGAGTCCCCAATTGCTTCAGCAGAGTCATTAAACACTGCAGCAGAGTCCTTAAATAATGCAGCAAAGTCTTAAATAATGCAGCAGAGTCCTTAAATAACGCAGCAGTCCTTAAATAATGCAGCAAAGTCCTTAAATAATGCAGCAGAGTCCTTAAATACCGCAGCAGAGTCATTAAATAATGCAGCAGAGTCCTTAAATAATACAGCAGAGACCTTAAATAATGCAGCTGAGTCCTCAAATGCTTCAGCAGAGTCATTAAATAATGCAGCAGAGTCCTTAAATAATGCAATAAAGTCCTTAAATAATGCAGCAGAGTCCTTAAATAATGCAGCAAAGTCCTTAAATAATGCAGCAGACTTCTAACATAATGCAACATAGTCCTTAAATAATGCAGCAGAGTCGTTATATAATGCAACAAAGTTCTTAAATAATGCATCAAAGTCCTTAAATAATGCAGCAAAGTCCTTAAATAATGCAGCAAAGTCGTTAAGTACCATAGCAGAGTCCTTAAATAATGCAGCAGAGACCTTAAATAATGCAACAAAGTCCTTAAATAATGCAGCAGATTCCTTAAATTCTGCAGCAGCGTCCTTAAATAATGCAACAAAGTCCTTAAATAATGCAGCAGAGTCCTTAAATAATGCAACAAAGTCCTTAAATAATGCAAAAGAGTCCTTAAATAATGCAGCTGAGTCCTCAAATGCTTCAGCAGGATCCTTAAATAATGCAGCAGGATCCTTAAATAATGCAATAAAGTCCTTAAATTATGCAGCAGAGTCCTTAAATAATGCAGCAAAGTCCTTAAATAATGCAGCAGAGTCCTTACATAATGCAACAAACTCCTTAAATAATGCAGCAGAGTCCTTAAATAATGCAACAAAGTCCTTAAATAATGCAAAAGAGTCCTTAAATAAAGCAGCAAAGCACTTACATAATGCAGCAGAGTCCTTAAATAATGCATCTGAGTGCCCAAATGCTTCAGCAGAGTCATTAAATACTGCAGCAGAGACCTTAAATAATGCAACAAAGTCCTTAAATAATGCAGCAGAGTCCTTAAATACCGCAGCAGAGTCCTTAAATAATGCAGCTGAGTCCTCAAATACTTCAGCAGAGTCATTAAATAATGCAGAAGAGTCCTTAAATAATGCAGCAAAGTTCTTAAATAATGCAGCAGAGTCCTTAAATAACGCAGCAGAGTCGTTAAATAATGCAGCAAAGTCCTTAAATAATGCAGCTGAGTCCTCAAATGCTTCAGCAGGATCCTTAAATAATGCAGCAGAGACCTTTAATAATGCAGCTGAGTCCTCAAATGCTTCAGCAGAGTCATTAAATAATGCAGCAGGATCCTAAAATAATGCAATAAAGTCCTTAAATTATGCAGCAGAGTCCTTAAATAATGCAGCAAAGTCCTTAAATAATGCAGCAGAGTCCTTACATAATGCAACAAAGTCCTTAAATAATGCAGCAGAGTCCTTAAATAATGCAGCTGAGTCCTCAAATGCTTCAGCAGAGTCGTTAAATAATGCAGCAAAGTCCTTAAATAATGCAGCAGACTCCTTACATAATGCAACAAAGTCCTTAAATAATGCAGCAGAGTACTTATATAATGCAACAAAGTTATTAAATAATGCAGCAAAGTCCTTAAATAATGCAGCAGAGTCCTTAAATAATGCAACAAATTCCTTAAATAATGCAGCAGAGTCCTTAAATAATGCATCAAAGTCCTTAAATAATGCAGCAGAGTCCTTAAATACCGCAGCAGAGTCCTTAAATAATGCAGCAAAGTAATTAAATAATTCAGCAGAGTCCTTAAATAATGCAGCAAAGTCCTTAAATAATGCAGCAGAGTCCTTAAATACCAAAGCATAGTCCTTAAATAATGCAGCAAAGTCCTTAAATAATGCAGCAGAATCCTTAAATAATGCAACAAAGTCCTTAAATAATGCAGCAGAGTCCTTAAATAATGCAACAAAGTCCTTAAATAATGCAGCAGAGTCCTTAAATAATGCAACAAATTCCTTAAATAATGCAGCAGAGTCCTTAAATAATGCAGCAAAGTCCTTAAATCATGCAGCTGAGTCCTCAAATGCTTCAGCAGAGTCCTTAAATAATGCAGCAGAGACCTTAAATAATGCAGTTGAGTCCTCAAATGCTTCAGCAGATTCATTAAATAATGCAGCAAAGTCCTTAAATAATGCAGCAGACTCCTTACATAATGCAACAAATTCCTTAAATAATGCAGCAGAGTCCTTAAATACCACAGCAGAGTCCTTAAATAATGCAGCAAATTCCTTAAATAATGCAGCAGAGTCCTTAAATAATGCAGCTGAGTCCTCAAATGCTTCAGCAGAGTCCTTAAATAATGCAGCAAAGTCCTTAAATAATGCAGCAGACTCCTTACATAATGCAACAAAGTCCTTAAATAATGCAGCAGAGTACTTATATAATGCAACAAAGTTATTAAATAATGCAGCAAAGTCCTTAAATAATGCAGCAGAGTCCTTAAATAATGCAACAAATTCCTTAAATAATGCAGCAGAGTCCTTAAATAATGCATCAAAGTCCTTAAATAATGCAGCAGAGTCCTTAAATACCGCAGCAGAGTCCTTAAATAATGCAGCAAAGTAATTAAATAATGCAGCAGAGTCCTTAAATAATGCAGCAAAGTCCTTAAATAATGCAGCAGAGTCCTTAAATACCAAAGCATAGTCCTTAAATAATGCAGCAAAGTCCTTAAATAATGCAGCAGAATCCTTAAATAATGCAACAAAGTCCTTAAATAATGCAGCAGAGTCCTTAAATAATGCAACAAAGTCCTTAAATAATGCAAAAGAGTCCTTAAATAAAGCAGCAAAGCCCTTACATAATGCAGCAGAGTCCTTAAATAATGCATCTGAGTCCCCAAATGCTTCAGCAGAGTCATTAAATACTGCAGCAGAGTCCTTAAATAATGCAACAAAGTCCTTAAATAATGCAGCAGCGTCCTTAAATAATGCAACAAATTCCTTAAATAATGCAGCAGAGTCCTTAAATACCACAGCAGAGTCCTTAAATAATGCAGCAGAGACCTTAAATAATGCAACAAAGTCCTTAAATAATGCAGTAGATTCCTTAAATTCTGCAGCAGCATCCTTAAATAATGCATCAAAGTCCTTAAATAATGCAGCAGAGTCCTTAAATAACGCAGCAGAGTCCTTAAATAATGCAGCAGAGTCCTTAAATACCGCAGCAGAGTCCTTAAATAATGCAGCTGAGTCCTCAAATACTTCAGCAGAGTCATTAAATAATGCAGAAGAGTCCTTAAATAATGCAGCAAAGTTCTTAAATAATGCAGCAGAGTCCTTAAATAACGCAGCAGAGTCGTTAAATAATGCAGCAAAGTCCTTAAATAATGCAGCTGAGTCCTCAAATGCTTCAGCAGGATCCTTAAATAATGCAGCAGAGACCTTTAATAATGCAGCTGAGTCCTCAAATGCTTCAGCAGAGTCATTAAATAATGCAGCAGGATCCTAAAATAATGCAATAAAGTCCTTAAATTATGCAGCAGAGTCCTTAAATAATGCAGCAAAGTCCTTAAATAATGCAGCAGAGTCCTTACATAATGCAACAAAGTCCTTAAATAATGCAGCAGAGTCCTTAAATAATGCAGCTGAGTCCTCAAATGCTTCAGCAGAGTCGTTAAATAATGCAGCAAAGTCCTTAAATAATGCAGCAGACTCCTTACATAATGCAACAAAGTCCTTAAATAATGCAGCAGAGTACTTATATAATGCAACAAAGTTATTAAATAATGCAGCAAAGTCCTTAAATAATGCAGCAGAGTCCTTAAATAATGCAACAAATTCCTTAAATAATGCAGCAGAGTCCTTAAATAATGCATCAAAGTCCTTAAATAATGCAGCAGAGTCCTTAAATACCGCAGCAGAGTCCTTAAATAATGCAGCAAAGTAATTAAATAATGCAGCAGAGTCCTTAAATAATGCAGCAAAGTCCTTAAATAATGCAGCAGAGTCCTTAAATACCAAAGCATAGTCCTTAAATAATGCAGCAAAGTCCTTAAATAATGCAGCAGAATCCTTAAATAATGCAACAAAGTCCTTAAATAATGCAGCAGAGTCCTTAAATAATGCAACAAAGTCCTTAAATAATGCAGCAGAGTCCTTAAATAATGCAACAAATTCCTTAAATAATGCAGCAGAGTCCTTAAATAATGCAGCAAAGTCCTTAAATCATGCAGCTGAGTCCTCAAATGCTTCAGCAGAGTCCTTAAATAATGCAGCAGAGACCTTAAATAATGCAGTTGAGTCCTCAAATGCTTCAGCAGATTCATTAAATAATGCAGCAAAGTCCTTAAATAATGCAGCAGACTCCTTACATAATGCAACAAATTCCTTAAATAATGCAGCAGAGTCCTTAAATACCACAGCAGAGTCCTTAAATAATGCAGCAAATTCCTTAAATAATGCAGCAGAGTCCTTAAATAATGCAGCTGAGTCCTCAAATGCTTCAGCAGAGTCCTTAAATAATGCAGCAAAGTCCTTAAATAATGCAGCAGACTCCTTACATAATGCAACAAAGTCCTTAAATAATGCAGCAGAGTACTTATATAATGCAACAAAGTTATTAAATAATGCAGCAAAGTCCTTAAATAATGCAGCAGAGTCCTTAAATAATGCAACAAATTCCTTAAATAATGCAGCAGAGTCCTTAAATAATGCATCAAAGTCCTTAAATAATGCAGCAGAGTCCTTAAATACCGCAGCAGAGTCCTTAAATAATGCAGCAAAGTAATTAAATAATGCAGCAGAGTCCTTAAATAATGCAGCAAAGTCCTTAAATAATGCAGCAGAGTCCTTAAATACCAAAGCATAGTCCTTAAATAATGCAGCAAAGTCCTTAAATAATGCAGCAGAATCCTTAAATAATGCAACAAAGTCCTTAAATAATGCAGCAGAGTCCTTAAATAATGCAACAAAGTCCTTAAATAATGCAAAAGAGTCCTTAAATAAAGCAGCAAAGCCCTTACATAATGCAGCAGAGTCCTTAAATAATGCATCTGAGTCCCCAAATGCTTCAGCAGAGTCATTAAATACTGCAGCAGAGTCCTTAAATAATGCAACAAAGTCCTTAAATAATGCAGCAGCGTCCTTAAATAATGCAACAAATTCCTTAAATAATGCAGCAGAGTCCTTAAATACCACAGCAGAGTCCTTAAATAATGCAGCAGAGACCTTAAATAATGCAACAAAGTCCTTAAATAATGCAGCAGATTCCTTAAATTCTGCAGCAGCATCCTTAAATAATGCATCAAAGTCCTTAAATAATGCAGCAGAGTCCTTAAATAACGCAGCAGAGTCCTTAAATAATGCAGCAAATTCCTTAAATAATGCAGCAGAGTCCTTAAATAATGCAGCTGAGTCCTCAAATACTTCAGCAGAGTCATTAAATAATGCAGAAGAGTCCTTAAATAATGCAGCAAAGTTCTTAAATAATGCAGCAGAGTCCTTAAATAACGCAGCAGAGTCGTTAAATAATGCAGCAAAGTCCTTAAATAATGCAGCTGAGTCCTCAAATGCTTCAGCAGGATCCTTAAATAATGCAGCAGAGACCTTTAATAATGCAGCTGAGTCCTCAAATGCTTCAGCAGAGTCATTAAATAATGCAGCAGGATCCTAAAATAATGCAATAAAGTCCTTAAATTATGCAGCAGAGTCCTTAAATAATGCAGCAAAGTCCTTAAATAATGCAGCAGAGTCCTTACATAATGCAACAAAGTCCTTAAATAATGCAGCAGAGTCCTTAAATAATGCAACAAAGTTCTTAAATAATGCAGCAGAGTCCTTAAATAATGCAGCAAAGTCCTTAAGTACCATAGCAGAGTCCTTAAATAATGCAGCAGAGACCTTAAATAATGCAACAAAGTCCTTAAATAATGAAGCAGATTCCTTAAATTATGCAGCAGTGTCCTTAAATAATGCATCAAAGTCCTTAAATAATGCAGCAGAGTCCTTAAATAATGCAGCAAAGTAATTAAATAATGCAGCAGAGTCCTTAAATAATGCAGCAAAGTCCTTAAATAATGCAGCAGAGTCCTTAAATACCAAAGCATAGTCCTTAAATAATGCGGCAGAGTCCTTAAATAATGCAACAAAGTCCTTAAATAATGCAGCAGAGTCCTTAAATAATGCAACAAAGTCCTTAAATAATGCAGCAAAGTCCTTAAATAAAGCAGCAAAGTCCTTACATAATGCAGCAGAGTCCTTAAACAATGCATCTGAGTCCCCAATTGCTTCAGCAGAGTCATTAAACACTGCAGCAGAGTCCTTAAATAATGCAGCAAAGTCTTAAATAATGCAGCAGAGTCCTTAAATAACGCAGCAGTCCTTACATAATGCAGCAAAGTCCTTAAATAATGCAGCAGAGTCCTTAAATACCGCAGCAGAGTCATTAAATAATGCAGCAGAGTCCTTAAATAATACAGCAGAGACCTTAAATAATGCAGCTGAGTCCTCAAATGCTTCAGCAAAGTCATTAAATAATGCAGCAGAGTCCTTAAATAATGCAATAAAGTCCTTAAATAATGCAGCAGACTTCTAACATAATGCAACATAGTCCTTAAATAATGCAGCAGAGTCCTTATATAATGCAACAAAGTCATTAAATAATGCAGCAGAGTCCTTAAATAATGCAGCAAAGTCCTTAAATAATACAGCAGAGTCCTTAAGTACCACAGCATAGTCCTTAAATAATGCAGCAAAGTCCTTAAATAATGCAGCAGAGTCCTTAAATAATGCAACAAAGTCCTTAAATAATGCAGCAGAGTCCTTAAATACCGCAGCAGAGTCCTTAAATAATGCAGCAAAGTCCTTAAATAATACAACAAAGTCCTTAAATAATGCAGCAGAGACATTAAATAATGCAGCAAAGTCCTTAAATAATGCAGCAGAGTCCTTAAATAATGCAGCAAATTCCTTAAATAATGCAGCAGAGTCATTAAATAATGCAATAAAGTCCTTAAATAATGCAACAGAGTCCTTAAATAATGCAGCAAAGTCCTTAAATAATGCAGCAGAGTCCTTAAATAATGCAAAAAAGTCCTTAAATAATGCAGCAGAGTCCTTAAATAATACAGCAAAGTCCTTAAATAATGCAGCAGAGTCCTTAAATAATGCAACAAAGTCCTTAAATAATGCAGTAGAGTCCTTAAATAATACAGCAAAGTCCTTAAATAATGCAGCAGAGTCCTAAAATAATGCAGCAAAGTCCTTAAATAATGCAGCAGAGTTCTTAAACACAGCAGCAGAGTCCTTAAATAATGCAGCAAGTAATTAAATAATGCAGCAGAGTCCTTAAGTAATGCAGCAAAGTCCTTAATTAATACAGCAAAGTCCTTAAATAATGCAACAAATTCCTTAAATAATGCAGCAGCGCCCTTAAATAATGCAACAAATTCCTTAAATAATGCAGCAGAGTCCTTAAATACCACAGCAGAGTCCTTAAATAATGCAGCAGAGACCTTAAATAATGCAACAAAGTCCTTAAATAATGCAGCAGATTCCTTAAATTCTGCAGCAGCGTCCTTAAATAATGCATCAAAGTCCTTAAATAATGCAGCAGAGTCCTTAAATACCGCAGCAGAGTCCTTAAATAATGCAGCAAATTCCTTAAATAATGCAGCAGAGTCCTTAAATAATGCAGCTGAGTCCTCAAATGCTTCAGCAGAGTCATTAAATAATGCAGCAAAGTCCTTAAATAATGCAGCAGAGTCCTTAAATAATGCAGCAGAGTCCTTAAATAATGCAGCTGAGTCCTCAAATGCTTCAGCAGAGTCCTTAAATAATGCAGCAAAGTCCTTAAATAATGCAGCAGACTCCTTACATAATGCAACAAAGTCCTTAAATAATGCAGCAGAGTACTTATATAATGCAACAAAGTTATTAAATAATGCAGCAAAGTCCTTAAATAATGCAGCAGAGTCCTTAAATAATGCAACAAATTCCTTAAATAATGCAGCAGAGTCCTTAAATAATGCATCAAAGTCCTTAAATAATGCAGCAGAGTCCTTAAATACCGCAGCAGAGTCCTTAAATAATGCAGCAAAGTAATTAAATAATGCAGCAGAGTCCTTAAATAATGCAGCAAAGTCCTTAAATAATGCAGCAGAGTCCTTAAATACCAAAGCATAGTCCTTAAATAATGCAGCAAAGTCCTTAAATAATGCAGCAGAATCCTTAAATAATGCAACAAAGTCCTTAAATAATGCAGCAGAGTCCTTAAATAATGCAACAAAGTCCTTAAATAATGCAAAAGAGTCCTTAAATAAAGCAGCAAAGCCCTTACATAATGCAGCAGAGTCCTTAAATAATGCATCTGAGTCCCCAAATGCTTCAGCAGAGTCATTAAATACTGCAGCAGAGTCCTTAAATAATGCAACAAAGTCCTTAAATAATGCAGCAGCGTCCTTAAATAATGCAACAAATTCCTTAAATAATGCAGCAGAGTCCTTAAATACCACAGCAGAGTCCTTAAATAATGCAGCAGAGACCTTAAATAATGCAACAAAGTCCTTAAATAATGCAGCAGATTCCTTAAATTCTGCAGCAGCATCCTTAAATAATGCATCAAAGTCCTTAAATAATGCAGCAGAGTCCTTAAATAATGCAGAAGAGTCCTTAAATAATGCAGCAAAGTTCTTAAATAATGCAGCAGAGTCCTTAAATAACGCAGCAGAGTCGTTAAATAATGCAGCAAAGTCCTTAAATAATGCAGCTGAGTCCTCAAATGCTTCAGCAGGATCCTTAAATAATGCAGCAGAGACCTTTAATAATGCAGCTGAGTCCTCAAATGCTTCAGCAGAGTCATTAAATAATGCAGCAGGATCCTAAAATAATGCAATAAAGTCCTTAAATTATGCAGCAGAGTCCTAAAATAATGCAGCAAAGTCCTTAAATAATGCAGCAGAGTCCTTACATAATGCAACAAAGTCCTTAAATAATGCAACAGAGTCCTTAAATAATGCAGCTGAGTCCTCAAATGCTTCAGCAGAGTCGTTAAATAATGCAGCAAAGTCCTTAAATAATGCAGCAGACTCCTTACATAATGCAACAAAGTCCTTAAATAATGCAGCAGAGTACTTATATAATGCAACAAAGTTATTAAATAATGCAGCAAAGTCCTTAAATAATGCAGCAGAGTCCTTAAATAATGCAACAAATTCCTTAAATAATGCAGCAGAGTCCTTAAATAATGCATCAAAGTCCTTAAATAATGCAGCAGAGTCCTTAAATACCGCAGCAGAGTCCTTAAATAATGCAGCAAAGTAATTAAATAATGCAGCAGAGTCCTTAAATAATGCAGCAAAGTCCTTAAATAATGCAGCAGAGTCCTTAAATACCAAAGCATAGTCCTTAAATAATGCAGCAAAGTCCTTAAATAATGCAGCAGAATCCTTAAATAATGCAACAAAGTCCTTAAATAATGCAGCAGAGTCCTTAAATAATGCAACAAAGTCCTTAAATAATGCAGCAGAGTCCTTAAATAATGCAACAAATTCCTTAAATAATGCAGCAGAGTCCTTAAATAATGCAGCAAAGTCCTTAAATCATGCAGCTGAGTCCTCAAATGCTTCAGCAGAGTCCTTAAATAATGCAGCAGAGACCTTAAATAATGCAGTTGAGTCCTCAAATGCTTCAGCAGATTCATTAAATAATGCAGCAAAGTCCTTAAATAATGCAGCAGACTCCTTACATAATGCAACAAATTCCTTAAATAATGCAGCAGAGTCCTTAAATAATGCAGCTGAGTCCTCAAATGCTTCAGCAGAGTCATTAAATAATGCAGCAGGATCCTTAAATAATGCAATAAAGTCCTTAAATTATGCAGCAGAGTCCCTAAATAATGCAGCAAAGTCCTTAAATAATGCAGCAGAGTCCTTACATAATGCAACAAACTCCTTAAATAATGCAGCAGAGTCCTTAAATAATGCAACAAAGTTCTTAAATAATGCATCAAAGTCCTTAAATAATGCAGCAAAGTCCTTAAATAATGCAGCAAAGTCGTTAAGTACCATAGCAGAGTCCTTAAATAATGCAGCAGAGACCTTAAATAATGCAACAAAGTCCTTAAATAATGCAGCAGATTCCTTAAATTCTGCAGCAGCGTCCTTAAATAATGCAACAAAGTCCTTAAATAATGCATCAGAGTCCTTAAATAATGCAACAAAGTCCTTAAATAATGCAAAAGAGTCCTTAAATAATGCAGCTGAGTCCTCAAATGCTTCAGCAGGATCCTTAAATAATGCAGCAGGATCCTTAAATAATGCAATAAAGTCCTTAAATTATGCAGCAGAGTCCTTAAATAATGCAGCAAAGTCCTTAAATAATGCAGCAGAGTCCTTACATAATGCAACAAACTCCTTAAATAATGCAGCAGAGTCCTTAAATAATGCAACAAAGTCCTTAAATAATGCAAAAGAGTCCTTAAATAAAGCAGCAAAGCCCTTACATAATGCAGCAGAGTCCTTAAATAATGCATCTGAGTGCCCAAATGCTTCAGCAGAGTCATTAAATACTGCAGCAGAGACCTTAAATAATGCAACAAAGTCCTTAAATAATGCAGCAGAGTCCTTAAATACCGCAGCAGAGTCCTTAAATAATGCAGCTGAGTCCTCAAATACTTCAGCAGAGTCATTAAATAATGCAGAAGAGTCCTTAAATAATGCAGCAAAGTCCTTAAATAATGCAGCAGAGTCCTTACATAATGCAACAAAGTCCTTAAATAATGCAGCAGAGTCCTTAAATAATGCAGCTGAGTCCTCAAATGCTTCAGCAGAGTCGTTAAATAATGCAGCAAAGTCCTTAAATAATGCAGCAGACTCCTTACATAATGCAACAAAGTCCTTAAATAATGCAGCAGAGTACTTATATAATGCAACAAAGTTATTAAATAATGCAGCAAAGTCCTTAAATAATGCAGCAGAGTCCTTAAATAATGCAACAAATTCCTTAAATAATGCAGCAGAGTCCTTAAATAATGCATCAAAGTCCTTAAATAATGCAGCAGAGTCCTTAAATACCGCAGCAGAGTCCTTAAATAATGCAGCAAAGTAATTAAATAATGCAGCAGAGTCCTTAAATAATGCAGCAAAGTCCTTAAATAATGCAGCAGAGTCCTTAAATACCAAAGCATAGTCCTTAAATAATGCAGCAAAGTCCTTAAATAATGCAGCAGAATCCTTAAATAATGCAACAAAGTCCTTAAATAATGCAGCAGAGTCCTTAAATAATGCAACAAAGTCCTTAAATAATGCAAGAGTCCTTAAATAAAGCAGCAAAGCCCTTACATAATGCAGCAGAGTCCTTAAATAATGCATCTGAGTCCCCAAATGCTTCAGCAGAGTCATTAAATACTGCAGCAGAGTCCTTAAATAATGCAACAAAGTCCTTAAATAATGCAGCAGCGTCCTTAAATAATGCAACAAATTCCTTAAATAATGCAGCAGAGTCCTTAAATACCACAGCAGAGTCCTTAAATAATGCAGCAGAGACCTTAAATAATGCAACAAAGTCCTTAAATAATGCAGCAGATTCCTTAAATTCTGCAGCAGCGTCCTTAAATAATGCATCAAAGTCCTTAAATAATGCAGCAGAGTCCTTAAATAATGCAGCAAATTCCTTAAATAATGCAGCAGAGTCCTTAAATAATGCAGCTGAGTCCTCAAATACTTCAGCAGAGTCATTAAATAATGCAGAAGAGTCCTTAAATAATGCAGCAAAGTTCTTAAATAATGCAGCAGAGTCCTTAAATAACGCAGCAGAGTCGTTAAATAATGCAGCAAAGTCCTTAAATAATGCAGCTGAGTCCTCAAATGCTTCAGCAGGATCCTTAAATAATGCAGCAGAGACCTTTAATAATTCAGCTGAGTCCTCAAATGCTTCAGCAGAGTCATTAAATAATGCAGCAGGATCCTAAAATAATGCAATAAAGTCCTTAAATTATGCAGCAGAGTCCTTAAATAATGCAGCAAAGTCCTTAAGTACCATAGCAGAGTCCTTAAATAATGCAGCAGAGACCTTAAATAATGCAACAAAGTCCTTAAATAATGAAGCAGATTCCTTAAATTCTGCAGCAGTGTCCTTAAATAATGCATCAAAGTCCTTAAATAATGCAGCAGAGTCCTTAAATACCGCAGCAGAGTCCTTAAATAATGCAGCAAAGTAATTAAATAATGCAGCAGAGTCCTTAAATAATGCAGCAAAGTCCTTAAATAATGCAGCAGAGTCCTTAAATACCAAAGCATAGTCCTTAAATAATGCGGCAGAGTCCTTAAATAATGCAGCAAAGTCCTTAAATAATGCAACAAAGTCCTTAAATAATGCAGCAAAGTCCTTAAATAAAGCAGCAAAGTCCTTACATAATGCAGCAGAGTCCTTCAACAATGCATCTGAGTCCCCAATTGCTTCAGCAGAGTCATTAAACACTGCAGCAGAGTCCTTAAATAATGCAGCAAAGTCTTAAATAATGCAGCAGAGTCCTTAAATAACGCAGCAGTCCTTAAATAATGCAGCAAAGTCCTTAAATAATGCAGCAGAGTCCTTAAATACCGCAGCAGAGTCATTAAATAATGCAGCAGAGTCCTTAAATAATACAGCAGAGACCTTAAATAATGCAGCTGAGTCCTCAAATGCTTCAGCAGAGTCATTAAATAATGCAGCAGAGTCCTTAAATAATGCAATAAAGTCCTTAAATAATGCAGCAGAGTCCTTAAATAATGCAGCAAAGTCCTTAAATAATGCAGCAGACTTCTAACATAATGCAACATAGTCCTTAAATAATGCAGCAGAGTCGTTATATAATGCAACAAAGTTCTTAAATAATGCATCAAAGTCCTTAAATAATGCAGCAAAGTCCTTAAATAATGCAGCAAAGTCGTTAAGTACCATAGCAGAGTCCTTAAATAATGCAGCAGAGACCTTAAATAATGCAACAAAGTCCTTAAATAATGCAGCAGATTCCTTAAATTCTGCAGCAGCGTCCTTAAATAATGCAACAAAGTCCTTAAATAATGCAGCAGAGTCCTTAAATAATGCAACAAAGTCCTTAAATAATGCAAAAGAGTCCTTAAATAATGCAGCTGAGTCCTCAAATGCTTCAGCAGGATCCTTAAATAATGCAGCAGGATCCTTAAATAATGCAATAAAGTCCTTAAATTATGCAGCAGAGTCCTTAAATAATGCAGCAAAGTCCTTAAATAATGCAGCAGAGTCCTTACATAATGCAACAAACTCCTTAAATAATGCAGCAGAGTCCTTAAATAATGCAACAAAGTCCTTAAATAATGCAAAAGAGTCCTTAAATAAAGCAGCAAAGCACTTACATAATGCAGCAGAGTCCTTAAATAATGCATCTGAGTGCCCAAATGCTTCAGCAGAGTCATTAAATACTGCAGCAGAGACCTTAAATAATGCAACAAAGTCCTTAAATAATGCAGCAGAGTCCTTAAATACCGCAGCAGAGTCCTTAAATAATGCAGCTGAGTCCTCAAATACTTCAGCAGAGTCATTAAATAATGCAGAAGAGTCCTTAAATAATGCAGCAAAGTTCTTAAATAATGCAGCAGAGTCCTTAAATAACGCAGCAGAGTCGTTAAATAATGCAGCAAAGTCCTTAAATAATGCAGCTGAGTCCTCAAATGCTTCAGCAGGATCCTTAAATAATGCAGCAGAGACCTTTAATAATGCAGCTGAGTCCTCAAATGCTTCAGCAGAGTCATTAAATAATGCAGCAGGATCCTAAAATAATGCAATAAAGTCCTTAAATTATGCAGCAGAGTCCTTAAATAATGCAGCAAAGTCCTTAAATAATGCAGCAGAGTCCTTACATAATGCAACAAAGTCCTTAAATAATGCAGCAGAGTCCTTAAATAATGCAGCTGAGTCCTCAAATGCTTCAGCAGAGTCGTTAAATAATGCAGCAAAGTCCTTAAATAATGCAGCAGACTCCTTACATAATGCAACAAAGTCCTTAAATAATGCAGCAGAGTACTTATATAATGCAACAAAGTTATTAAATAATGCAGCAAAGTCCTTAAATAATGCAGCAGAGTCCTTAAATAATGCAACAAATTCCTTAAATAATGCAGCAGAGTCCTTAAATAATGCATCAAAGTCCTTAAATAATGCAGCAGAGTCCTTAAATACCGCAGCAGAGTCCTTAAATAATGCAGCAAAGTAATTAAATAATGCAGCAGAGTCCTTAAATAATGCAGCAAAGTCCTTAAATAATGCAGCAGAGTCCTTAAATACCAAAGCATAGTCCTTAAATAATGCAGCAAAGTCCTTAAATAATGCAGCAGAATCCTTAAATAATGCAACAAAGTCCTTAAATAATGCAGCAGAGTCCTTAAATAATGCAACAAAGTCCTTAAATAATGCAGCAGAGTCCTTAAATAATGCAGCAAAGTCCTTAAATC
Organism: Phyllobates terribilis; assembly: GCF_046119375.1. Classification (NCBI taxonomy): domain Eukaryota; kingdom Metazoa; phylum Chordata; class Amphibia; order Anura; family Dendrobatidae; genus Phyllobates; species Phyllobates terribilis. The sequence continues at coordinate 2,340,026 of NW_027363048.1, forward strand.
ATGCAGCTGAGTCCTCAAATGCTTCAGCAGAGTCCTTAAATAATGCAGCAGAGACCTTAAATAATGCAGTTGAGTCCTCAAATGCTTCAGCAGATTCATTAAATAATGCAGCAAAGTCCTTAAATAATGCAGCAGACTCCTTACATAATGCAACAAATTCCTTAAATAATGCAGCAGAGTCCTTAAATAATGCAGCTGAGTCCTCAAATGCTTCAGCAGAGTCATTAAATAATGCAGCAGGATCCTTAAATAATGCAATAAAGTCCTTAAATTATGCAGCAGAGTCCTTAAATAATGCAGCAAAGTCCTTAAATAATGCAGCAGAGTCCTTACATAATGCAACAAACTCCTTAAATAATGCAGCAGAGTCCTTAAATAATGCAACAAAGTTCTTAAATAATGCATCAAAGTCCTTAAATAATGCAGCAAAGTCCTTAAATAATGCAGCAAAGTCGTTAAGTACCATAGCAGAGTCCTTAAATAATGCAGCAGAGACCTTAAATAATGCAACAAAGTCCTTAAATAATGCAGCAGATTCCTTAAATTCTGCAGCAGCGTCCTTAAATAATGCAACAAAGTCCTTAAATAATGCATCAGAGTCCTTAAATAATGCAACAAAGTCCTTAAATAATGCAAAAGAGTCCTTAAATAATGCAGCTGAGTCCTCAAATGCTTCAGCAGGATCCTTAAATAATGCAGCAGGATCCTTAAATAATGCAATAAAGTCCTTAAATTATGCAGCAGAGTCCTTAAATAATGCAGCAAAGTCCTTAAATAATGCAGCAGAGTCCTTACATAATGCAACAAACTCCTTAAATAATGCAGCAGAGTCCTTAAATAATGCAACAAAGTCCTTAAATAATGCAAAAGAGTCCTTAAATAAAGCAGCAAAGCCCTTACATAATGCAGCAGAGTCCTTAAATAATGCATCTGAGTGCCCAAATGCTTCAGCAGAGTCATTAAATACTGCAGCAGAGACCTTAAATAATGCAACAAAGTCCTTAAATAATGCAGCAGAGTCCTTAAATACCGCAGCAGAGTCCTTAAATAATGCAGCTGAGTCCTCAAATACTTCAGCAGAGTCATTAAATAATGCAGAAGAGTCCTTAAATAATGCAGCAAAGTCCTTAAATAATGCAGCAGAGTCCTTACATAATGCAACAAAGTCCTTAAATAATGCAGCAGAGTCCTTAAATAATGCAGCTGAGTCCTCAAATGCTTCAGCAGAGTCGTTAAATAATGCAGCAAAGTCCTTAAATAATGCAGCAGACTCCTTACATAATGCAACAAAGTCCTTAAATAATGCAGCAGAGTACTTATATAATGCAACAAAGTTATTAAATAATGCAGCAAAGTCCTTAAATAATGCAGCAGAGTCCTTAAATAATGCAACAAATTCCTTAAATAATGCAGCAGAGTCCTTAAATAATGCATCAAAGTCCTTAAATAATGCAGCAGAGTCCTTAAATACCGCAGCAGAGTCCTTAAATAATGCAGCAAAGTAATTAAATAATGCAGCAGAGTCCTTAAATAATGCAGCAAAGTCCTTAAATAATGCAGCAGAGTCCTTAAATACCAAAGCATAGTCCTTAAATAATGCAGCAAAGTCCTTAAATAATGCAGCAGAATCCTTAAATAATGCAACAAAGTCCTTAAATAATGCAGCAGAGTCCTTAAATAATGCAACAAAGTCCTTAAATAATGCAAGAGTCCTTAAATAAAGCAGCAAAGCCCTTACATAATGCAGCAGAGTCCTTAAATAATGCATCTGAGTCCCCAAATGCTTCAGCAGAGTCATTAAATACTGCAGCAGAGTCCTTAAATAATGCAACAAAGTCCTTAAATAATGCAGCAGCGTCCTTAAATAATGCAACAAATTCCTTAAATAATGCAGCAGAGTCCTTAAATACCACAGCAGAGTCCTTAAATAATGCAGCAGAGACCTTAAATAATGCAACAAAGTCCTTAAATAATGCAGCAGATTCCTTAAATTCTGCAGCAGCGTCCTTAAATAATGCATCAAAGTCCTTAAATAATGCAGCAGAGTCCTTAAATAATGCAGCAAATTCCTTAAATAATGCAGCAGAGTCCTTAAATAATGCAGCTGAGTCCTCAAATACTTCAGCAGAGTCATTAAATAATGCAGAAGAGTCCTTAAATAATGCAGCAAAGTTCTTAAATAATGCAGCAGAGTCCTTAAATAACGCAGCAGAGTCGTTAAATAATGCAGCAAAGTCCTTAAATAATGCAGCTGAGTCCTCAAATGCTTCAGCAGGATCCTTAAATAATGCAGCAGAGACCTTTAATAATTCAGCTGAGTCCTCAAATGCTTCAGCAGAGTCATTAAATAATGCAGCAGGATCCTAAAATAATGCAATAAAGTCCTTAAATTATGCAGCAGAGTCCTTAAATAATGCAGCAAAGTCCTTAAGTACCATAGCAGAGTCCTTAAATAATGCAGCAGAGACCTTAAATAATGCAACAAAGTCCTTAAATAATGAAGCAGATTCCTTAAATTCTGCAGCAGTGTCCTTAAATAATGCATCAAAGTCCTTAAATAATGCAGCAGAGTCCTTAAATACCGCAGCAGAGTCCTTAAATAATGCAGCAAAGTAATTAAATAATGCAGCAGAGTCCTTAAATAATGCAGCAAAGTCCTTAAATAATGCAGCAGAGTCCTTAAATACCAAAGCATAGTCCTTAAATAATGCGGCAGAGTCCTTAAATAATGCAGCAAAGTCCTTAAATAATGCAACAAAGTCCTTAAATAATGCAGCAAAGTCCTTAAATAAAGCAGCAAAGTCCTTACATAATGCAGCAGAGTCCTTAAACAATGCATCTGAGTCCCCAATTGCTTCAGCAGAGTCATTAAACACTGCAGCAGAGTCCTTAAATAATGCAGCAAAGTCTTAAATAATGCAGCAGAGTCCTTAAATAACGCAGCAGTCCTTAAATAATGCAGCAAAGTCCTTAAATAATGCAGCAGAGTCCTTAAATACCGCAGCAGAGTCATTAAATAATGCAGCAGAGTCCTTAAATAATACAGCAGAGACCTTAAATAATGCAGCTGAGTCCTCAAATGCTTCAGCAGAGTCATTAAATAATGCAGCAGAGTCCTTAAATAATGCAATAAAGTCCTTAAATAATGCAGCAGAGTCCTTAAATAATGCAGCAAAGTCCTTAAATAATGCAGCAGACTTCTAACATAATGCAACATAGTCCTTAAATAATGCAGCAGAGTCGTTATATAATGCAACAAAGTTCTTAAATAATGCATCAAAGTCCTTAAATAATGCAGCAAAGTCCTTAAATAATGCAGCAAAGTCGTTAAGTACCATAGCAGAGTCCTTAAATAATGCAGCAGAGACCTTAAATAATGCAACAAAGTCCTTAAATAATGCAGCAGATTCCTTAAATTCTGCAGCAGCGTCCTTAAATAATGCAACAAAGTCCTTAAATAATGCAGCAGAGTCCTTAAATAATGCAACAAAGTCCATAAATAATGCAAAAGAGTCCTTAAATAATGCAGCTGAGTCCTCAAATGCTTCAGCAGGATCCTTAAATAATGCAGCAGGATCCTTAAATAATGCAATAAAGTCCTTAAATTATGCAGCAGAGTCCTTAAATAATGCAGCAAAGTCCTTAAATAATGCAGCAGAGTCCTTACATAATGCAACAAACTCCTTAAATAATGCAGCAGAGTCCTTAAATAATGCAACAAAGTCCTTAAATAATGCAAAAGAGTCCTTAAATAAAGCAGCAAAGCACTTACATAATGCAGCAGAGTCCTTAAATAATGCATCTGAGTGCCCAAATGCTTCAGCAGAGTCATTAAATACTGCAGCAGAGACCTTAAATAATGCAACAAAGTCCTTAAATAATGCAGCAGAGTCCTTAAATACCGCAGCAGAGTCCTTAAATAATGCAGCTGAGTCCTCAAATACTTCAGCAGAGTCATTAAATAATGCAGAAGAGTCCTTAAATAATGCAGCAAAGTTCTTAAATAATGCAGCAGAGTCCTTAAATAACGCAGCAGAGTCGTTAAATAATGCAGCAAAGTCCTTAAATAATGCAGCTGAGTCCTCAAATGCTTCAGCAGGATCCTTAAATAATGCAGCAGAGACCTTTAATAATGCAGCTGAGTCCTCAAATGCTTCAGCAGAGTCATTAAATAATGCAGCAGGATCCTAAAATAATGCAATAAAGTCCTTAAATTATGCAGCAGAGTCCTTAAATAATGCAGCAAAGTCCTTAAATAATGCAGCAGAGTCCTTAAATAATGCAACAAATTCCTTAAATAATGCAGCAGAGTCCTTAAATAATGCATCAAAGTCCTTAAATAATGCAGCAGAGTCCTTAAATACCGCAGCAGAGTCCTTAAATAATGCAGCAAAGTAATTAAATAATGCAGCAGAGTCCTTAAATAATGCAGCAAAGTCCTTAAATAATGCAGCAGAGTCCTTAAATACCAAAGCATAGTCCTTAAATAATGCAGCAAAGTCCTTAAATAATGCAGCAGAATCCTTAAATAATGCAACAAAGTCCTTAAATAATGCAGCAGAGTCCTTAAATAATGCAACAAAGTCCTTAAATAATGCAGCAGAGTCCTTAAATAATGCAACAAATTCCTTAAATAATGCAGCAGAGTCCTTAAATAATGCAGCAAAGTCCTTAAATCATGCAGCTGAGTCCTCAAATGCTTCAGCAGAGTCCTTAAATAATGCAGCAGAGACCTTAAATAATGCAGTTGAGTCCTCAAATGCTTCAGCAGATTCATTAAATAATGCAGCAAAGTCCTTAAATAATGCAGCAGACTCCTTACATAATGCAACAAATTCCTTAAATAATGCAGCAGAGTCCTTAAATACCACAGCAGAGTCCTTAAATAATGCAGCAAATTCCTTAAATAATGCAGCAGAGTCCTTAAATAATGCAGCTGAGTCCTCAAATGCTTCAGCAGAGTCCTTAAATAATGCAGCAAAGTCCTTAAATAATGCAGCAGACTCCTTACATAATGCAACAAAGTCCTTAAATAATGCAGCAGAGTACTTATATAATGCAACAAAGTTATTAAATAATGCAGCAAAGTCCTTAAATAATGCAGCAGAGTCCTTAAATAATGCAACAAATTCCTTAAATAATGCAGCAGAGTCCTTAAATAATGCATCAAAGTCCTTAAATAATGCAGCAGAGTCCTTAAATACCGCAGCAGAGTCCTTAAATAATGCAGCAAAGTAATTAAATAATGCAGCAGAGTCCTTAAATAATGCAGCAAAGTCCTTAAATAATGCAGCAGAGTCCTTAAATACCAAAGCATAGTCCTTAAATAATGCAGAAAAGTCCTTAAATAATGCAGCAGAATCCTTAAATAATGCAACAAAGTCCTTAAATAATGCAGCAGAGTCCTTAAATAATGCAACAAAGTCCTTAAATAATGCAAAAGAGTCCTTAAATAAAGCAGCAAAGCCCTTACATAATGCAGCAGAGTCCTTAAATACCAAAGCATAGTCCTTAAATAATGCAGCAAAGTCCTTAAATAATGCAGCAGAATCCTTAAATAATGCAACAAAGTCCTTAAATAATGCAGCAGAGTCCTTAAATAATGCAACAAAGTCCTTAAATAATGCAAGAGTCCTTAAATAAAGCAGCAAAGCCCTTACATAATGCAGCAGAGTCCTTAAATAATGCATCTGAGTCCCCAAATGCTTCAGCAGAGTCATTAAATACTGCAGCAGAGTCCTTAAATAATGCAACAAAGTCCTTAAATAATGCAGCAGCGTCCTTAAATAATGCAACAAATTCCTTAAATAATGCAGCAGAGTCCTTAAATACCACAGCAGAGTCCTTAAATAATGCAGCAGAGACCTTAAATAATGCAACAAAGTCCTTAAATAATGCAGCAGATTCCTTAAATTCTGCAGCAGCGTCCTTAAATAATGCATCAAAGTCCTTAAATAATGCAGCAGAGTCCTTAAATAATGCAGCAAATTCCTTAAATAATGCAGCAGAGTCCTTAAATAATGCAGCTGAGTCCTCAAATACTTCAGCAGAGTCATTAAATAATGCAGAAGAGTCCTTAAATAATGCAGCAAAGTTCTTAAATAATGCAGCAGAGTCCTTAAATAACGCAGCAGAGTCGTTAAATAATGCAGCAAAGTCCTTAAATAATGCAGCTGAGTCCTCAAATGCTTCAGCAGGATCCTTAAATAATGCAGCAGAGACCTTTAATAATTCAGCTGAGTCCTCAAATGCTTCAGCAGAGTCATTAAATAATGCAGCAGGATCCTAAAATAATGCAATAAAGTCCTTAAATTATGCAGCAGAGTCCTTAAATAATGCAGCAAAGTCCTTAAGTACCATAGCAGAGTCCTTAAATAATGCAGCAGAGACCTTAAATAATGCAACAAAGTCCTTAAATAATGAAGCAGATTCCTTAAATTCTGCAGCAGTGTCCTTAAATAATGCATCAAAGTCCTTAAATAATGCAGCAGAGTCCTTAAATACCGCAGCAGAGTCCTTAAATAATGCAGCAAAGTAATTAAATAATGCAGCAGAGTCCTTAAATAATGCAGCAAAGTCCTTAAATAATGCAGCAGAGTCCTTAAATACCAAAGCATAGTCCTTAAATAATGCGGCAGAGTCCTTAAATAATGCAGCAAAGTCCTTAAATAATGCAGCAGAGTCCTTAAATAATGCAACAAAGTCCTTAAATAATGCAGCAAAGTCCTTAAATAAAGCAGCAAAGTCCTTACATAATGCAGCAGAGTCCTTAAACAATGCATCTGAGTCCCCAATTGCTTCAGCAGAGTTATTAAACACTGCAGCAGAGTCCTTAAATAATGCAGCAAAGTCTTAAATAATGCAGCAGAGTCCTTAAATAACGCAGCAGTCCTTAAATAATGCAGCAAAGTCCTTAAATAATGCAGCAGAGTCCTTAAATACCGCAGCAGAGTCATTAAATAATGCAGCAGAGTCCTTAAATAATACAGCAGAGACCTTAAATAATGCAGCTGAGTCCTCAAATGCTTCAGCAGAGTCATTAAATAATGCAGCAGAGTCCTTAAATAATGCAATAAAGTCCTTAAATAATGCAGCAGAGTCCTTAAATAATGCAGCAAAGTCCTTAAATAATGCAGCAGACTTCTAACATAATGCAACATAGTCCTTAAATAATGCAGCAGAGTCGTTATATAATGCAACAAAGTTCTTAAATAATGCATCAAAGTCCTTAAATAATGCAGCAAAGTCCTTAAATAATGCAGCAAAGTCGTTAAGTACCATAGCAGAGTCCTTAAATAATGCAGCAGAGACCTTAAATAATGCAACAAAGTCCTTAAATAATGCAGCAGATTCCTTAAATTCTGCAGCAGCGTCCTTAAATAATGCAACAAAGTCCTTAAATAATGCAGCAGAGTCCTTAAATAATGCAACAAAGTCCTTAAATAATGCAAAAGAGTCCTTAAATAATGCAGCTGAGTCCTCAAATGCTTCAGCAGGATCCTTAAATAATGCAGCAGGATCCTTAAATAATGCAATAAAGTCCTTAAATTATGCAGCAGAGTCCTTAAATAATGCAGCAAAGTCCTTAAATAATGCAGCAGAGTCCTTACATAATGCAACAAACTCCTTAAATAATGCAGCAGAGTCCTTAAATAATGCAACAAAGTCCTTAAATAATGCAAAAGAGTCCTTAAATAAAGCAGCAAAGCACTTACATAATGCAGCAGAGTCCTTAAATAATGCATCTGAGTGCCCAAATGCTTCAGCAGAGTCATTAAATACTGCAGCAGAGACCTTAAATAATGCAACAAAGTCCTTAAATAATGCAGCAGAGTCCTTAAATACCGCAGCAGAGTCCTTAAATAATGCAGCTGAGTCCTCAAATACTTCAGCAGAGTCATTAAATAATGCAGAAGAGTCCTTAAATAATGCAGCAAAGTTCTTAAATAATGCAGCAGAGTCCTTAAATAACGCAGCAGAGTCGTTAAATAATGCAGCAAAGTCCTTAAATAATGCAGCTGAGTCCTCAAATGCTTCAGCAGGATCCTTAAATAATGCAGCAGAGACCTTTAATAATGCAGCTGAGTCCTCAAATGCTTCAGCAGAGTCATTAAATAATGCAGCAGGATCCTAAAATAATGCAATAAAGTCCTTAAATTATGCAGCAGAGTCCTTAAATAATGCAGCAAAGTCCTTAAATAATGCAGCAGAGTCCTTACATAATGCAACAAAGTCCTTAAATAATGCAGCAGAGTCCTTAAATAATGCAGCTGAGTCCTCAAATGCTTCAGCAGAGTCGTTAAATAATGCAGCAAAGTCCTTAAATAATGCAGCAGACTCCTTACATAATGCAACAAAGTCCTTAAATAATGCAGCAGAGTACTTATATAATGCAACAAAGTTATTAAATAATGCAGCAAAGTCCTTAAATAATGCAGCAGAGTCCTTAAATAATGCAACAAATTCCTTAAATAATGCAGCAGAGTCCTTAAATAATGCATCAAAGTCCTTAAATAATGCAGCAGAGTCCTTAAATACCGCAGCAGAGTCCTTAAATAATGCAGCAAAGTAATTAAATAATGCAGCAGAGTCCTTAAATAATGCAGCAAAGTCCTTAAATAATGCAGCAGAGTCCTTAAATACCAAAGCATAGTCCTTAAATAATGCAGCAAAGTCCTTAAATAATGCAGCAGAATCCTTAAATAATGCAACAAAGTCCTTAAATAATGCAGCAGAGTCCTTAAATAATGCAACAAAGTCCTTAAATAATGCAGCAGAGTCCTTAAATAATGCAACAAATTCCTTAAATAATGCAGCAGAGTCCTTAAATAATGCAGCAAAGTCCTTAAATCATGCAGCTGAGTCCTCAAATGCTTCAGCAGAGTCCTTAAATAATGCAGCAGAGACCTTAAATAATGCAGTTGAGTCCTCAAATGCTTCAGCAGATTCATTAAATAATGCAGCAAAGTCCTTAAATAATGCAGCAGACTCCTTACATAATGCAACAAATTCCTTAAATAATGCAGCAGAGTCCTTAAATACCACAGCAGAGTCCTTAAATAATGCAGCAAATTCCTTAAATAATGCAGCAGAGTCCTTAAATAATGCAGCTGAGTCCTCAAATGCTTCAGCAGAGTCCTTAAATAATGCAGCAAAGTCCTTAAATAATGCAGCAGACTCCTTACATAATGCAACAAAGTCCTTAAATAATGCAGCAGAGTACTTATATAATGCAACAAAGTTATTAAGTAATGCAGCAAAGTCCTTAAATAATGCAGCAGAGTCCTTAAATAATGCAACAAATTCCTTAAATAATGCAGCAGAGTCCTTAAATAATGCATCAAAGTCCTTAAATAATGCAGCAGAGTCCTTAAATACCGCAGCAGAGTCCTTAAATAATGCAGCAAAGTAATTAAATAATGCAGCAGAGTCCTTAAATAATGCAGCAAAGTCCTTAAATAATGCAGCAGAGTCCTTAAATACCAAAGCATAGTCCTTAAATAATGCAGCAAAGTCCTTAAATAATGCAGCAGAATCCTTAAATAATGCAACAAAGTCCTTAAATAATGCAGCAGAGTCCTTAAATAATGCAACAAAGTCCTTAAATAATGCAAAAGAGTCCTTAAATAAAGCAGCAAAGCCCTTACATAATGCAGCAGAGTCCTTAAATAATGCATCTGAGTCCCCAAATGCTTCAGCAGAGTCATTAAATACTGCAGCAGAGTCCTTAAATAATGCAACAAAGTCCTTAAATAATGCAGCAGCGTCCTTAAATAATGCAACAAATTCCTTAAATAATGCAGCAGAGTCCTTAAATACCACAGCAGAGTCCTTAAATAATGCAGCAGAGACCTTAAATAATGCAACAAAGTCCTTAAATAATGCAGCAGATTCCTTAAATTCTGCAGCAGCATCCTTAAATAATGCATCAAAGTCCTTAAATAATGCAGCAGAGTCCTTAAATAACGCAGCAGAGTCCTTAAATAATGCAGCAAATTCCTTAAATAATGCAGCAGAGTCCTTAAATAATGCAGCTGAGTCCTCAAATACTTCAGCAGAGTCATTAAATAATGCAGAAGAGTCCTTAAATAATGCAGCAAAGTTCTTAAATAATGCAGCAGAGTCCTTAAATAACGCAGCAGAGTCGTTAAATAATGCAGCAAAGTCCTTAAATAATGCAGCTGAGTCCTCAAATGCTTCAGCAGGATCCTTAAATAATGCAGCAGAGACCTTTAATAATGCAGCTGAGTCCTCAAATGCTTCAGCAGAGTCATTAAATAATGCAGCAGGATCCTAAAATAATGCAATAAAGTCCTTAAATTATGCAGCAGAGTCCTTAAATAATGCAGCAAAGTCCTTAAATAATGCAGCAGAGTCCTTACATAATGCAACAAAGTCCTTAAATAATGCAGCAGAGTCCTTAAATAATGCAACAAAGTTCTTAAATAATGCAGCAGAGTCCTTAAATAATGCAGCAAAGTCCTTAAGTACCATAGCAGAGTCCTTAAATAATGCAGCAGAGACCTTAAATAATGCAACAAAGTCCTTAAATAATGAAGCAGATTCCTTAAATTCTGCAGCAGTGTCCTTAAATAATGCATCAAAGTCCTTAAATAATGCAGCAGAGTCCTTAAATAATGCAGCAAAGTAATTAAATAATGCAGCAGAGTCCTTAAATAATGCAGCAAAGTCCTTAAATAATGCAGCAGAGTCCTTAAATACCAAAGCATAGTCCTTAAATAATGCGGCAGAGTCCTTAAATAATGCAACAAAGTCCTTAAATAATGCAGCAGAGTCCTTAAATAATGCAACAAAGTCCTTAAATAATGCAGCAAAGTCCTTAAATAAAGCAGCAAAGTCCTTACATAATGCAGCAGAGTCCTTAAACAATGCATCTGAGTCCCCAATTGCTTCAGCAGAGTCATTAAACACTGCAGCAGAGTCCTTAAATAATGCAGCAAAGTCTTAAATAATGCAGCAGAGTCCTTAAATAACGCAGCAGTCCTTACATAATGCAGCAAAGTCCTTAAATAATGCAGCAGAGTCCTTAAATACCGCAGCAGAGTCATTAAATAATGCAGCAGAGTCCTTAAATAATACAGCAGAGACCTTAAATAATGCAGCTGAGTCCTCAAATGCTTCAGCAAAGTCATTAAATAATGCAGCAGAGTCCTTAAATAATGCAATAAAGTCCTTAAATAATGCAGCAGACTTCTAACATAATGCAACATAGTCCTTAAATAATGCAGCAGAGTCCTTATATAATGCAACAAAGTCATTAAATAATGCAGCAGAGTCCTTAAATAATGCAGCAAAGTCCTTAAATAATACAGCAGAGTCCTTAAGTACCACAGCATAGTCCTTAAATAATGCAGCAAAGTCCTTAAATAATGCAGCAGAGTCCTTAAATAATGCAACAAAGTCCTTAAATAATGCAGCAGAGTCCTTAAATACCGCAGCAGAGTCCTTAAATAATGCAGCAAAGTCCTTAAATAATACAACAAAGTCCTTAAATAATGCAGCAGAGTCATTAAATAATGCAGCAAAGTCCTTAAATAATGCAGCAGAGTCCTTAAATAATGCAGCAAATTCCTTAAATAATGCAGCAGAGTCATTAAATAATGCAATAAAGTCCTTAAATAATGCAACAGAGTCCTTAAATAATGCAGCAAAGTCCTTAAATAATGCAGCAGAGTCCTTAAATAATGCAAAAAAGTCCTTAAATAATGCAGCAGAGTCCTTAAATAATACAGCAAAGTCCTTAAATAATGCAGCAGAGTCCTTAAATAATGCAACAAAGTCCTTAAATAATGCAGTAGAGTCCTTAAATAATACAGCAAAGTCCTTAAATAATGCAGCAGAGTCCTAAAATAATGCAGCAAAGTCCTTAAATAATGCAGCAGAGTTCTTAAACACAGCAGCAGAGTCCTTAAATAATGCAGCAAGTAATTAAATAATGCAGCAGAGTCCTTAAGTAATGCAGCAAAGTCCTTAATTAATACAGCAAAGTCCTTAAATAATGCAACAAATTCCTTAAATAATGCAGCAGCGCCCTTAAATAATGCAACAAATTCCTTAAATAATGCAGCAGAGTCCTTAAATACCACAGCAGAGTCCTTAAATAATGCAGCAGAGACCTTAAATAATGCAACAAAGTCCTTAAATAATGCAGCAGATTCCTTAAATTCTGCAGCAGCGTCCTTAAATAATGCATCAAAGTCCTTAAATAATGCAGCAGAGTCCTTAAATACCGCAGCAGAGTCCTTAAATAATGCAGCAAATTCCTTAAATAATGCAGCAGAGTCCTTAAATAATGCAGCTGAGTCCTCAAATGCTTCAGCAGAGTCATTAAATAATGCAGCAAAGTCCTTAAATAATGCAGCAGAGTCCTTAAATAATGCAGCTGAGTCCTCAAATGCTTCAGCAGAGTCATTAAATAATGCAGAAGACTCCTTAAATAATGCAGGAAAGTCCTTAAATAAAGCAGCAGAGTCCTTAGATAATGCAGCAGAGTCGTTAAATAATGCAGCAAAGTCCTTAAATAATGCAGCTGAGTCCTCAAATGCTTCAGCAGGATCCTTAAATAATGCAGCAGGATCCTTAAATAATGCAATAAAGTCCTTAAATTATGCAGCAGAGTCCTTAAATAATGCAGCAAAGTCCTTAAATAATGCAGCAGAGTCCTTACATAATGCAACAAACTCCTTAAATAATGCAGCAGAGTCCTTAAATAATGCAACAAAGTTCTTAAATAATGCATCAAAGTCCTTAAATAATGCAGCAAAGTCCTTAAATAATGCAGCAAAGTCGTTAAGTACCATAGCAGAGTCCTTAAATAATGCAGCAGAGACCTTAAATAATGCAACAAAGTCCTTAAATAATGCAGCAGATTCCTTAAATTCTGCAGCAGCGTCCTTAAATAATGCAACAAAGTCCTTAAATAATGCAGCAGAGTCCTTAAATAATGCAACAAAGTCCTTAAATAATGCAAAAGAGTCCTTAAATAATGCAGCTGAGTCCTCAAATGCTTCAGCAGGATCCTTAAATAATGCAGCAGGATCCTTAAATAATGCAATAAAGTCCTTAAATTATGCAGCAGAGTCCTTACATAATGCAACAAACTCCTTAAATAATGCAGCAGAGTCCTTAAATAATGCAACAAAGTCCTTAAATAATGCAAAAGAGTCCTTAAATAAAGCAGCAAAGCCCTTACATAATGCAGCAGAGTCCTTAAATAATGCATCTGAGTGCCCAAATGCTTCAGCAGAGTCATTAAATACTGCAGCAGAGACCTTAAATAATGCAACAAAGTCCTTAAATAATGCAGCAGAGTCCTTAAATACCGCAGCAGAGTCCTTAAATAATGCAGCTGAGTCCTCAAATACTTCAGCAGAGTCATTAAATAATGCAGAAGAGTCCTTAAATAATGCAGCAAAGTTCTTAAATAATGCAGCAGAGTCCTTAAATAACGCAGCAGAGTCGTTAAATAATGCAGCAAAGTCCTTAAATAATGCAGCTGAGTCCTCAAATGCTTCAGCAGGATCCTTAAATAATGCAGCAGAGACCTTTAATAATGCAGCTGAGTCCTCAAATGCTTCAGCAGAGTCATTAAATAATGCAGCAGGATCCTAAAATAATGCAATAAAGTCCTTAAATTATGCAGCAGAGTCCTTAAATAATGCAGCAAAGTCCTTAAATAATGCAGCAGAGTCCTTACATAATGCAACAAAGTTCTTAAATAATGCAGCAGAGTCCTTAAATAATGCAGCTGAGTCCTCAAATGCTTCAGCAGAGTCGTTAAATAATGCAGCAAAGTCCTTAAATAATGCAGCAGACTCCTTACATAATGCAACAAAGTCCTTAAATAATGCAGCAGAGTACTTATATAATGCAACAAAGTTATTAAATAATGCAGCAAAGTCCTTAAATAATGCAGCAGAGTCCTTAAATAATGCAACAAATTCCTTAAATAATGCAGCAGAGTCCTTAAATAATGCATCAAAGTCCTTAAATAATGCAGCAGAGTCCTTAAATACCGCAGCAGAGTCCTTAAATAATGCAGCAAAGTAATTAAATAATGCAGCAGAGTCCTTAAATAATGCAGCAAAGTCCTTAAATAATGCAGCAGAGTCCTTAAATACCAAAGCATAGTCCTTAAATAATGCAGCAAAGTCCTTAAATAATGCAGCAGAATCCTTAAATAATGCAACAAAGTCCTTAAATAATGCAGCAGAGTCCTTAAATAATGCAACAAAGTCCTTAAATAATGCAAAAGAGTCCTTAAATAAAGCAGCAAAGCCCTTACATAATGCAGCAGAGTCCTTAAATAATGCATCTGAGTCCCTAAATGCTTCAGCAGAGTCATTAAATACTGCAGCAGAGTCCTTAAATAATGCAACAAAGTCCTTAAATAATGCAGCAGCGTCCTTAAATAATGCAACAAATTCCTTAAATAATGCAGCAGAGTCCTTAAATACCACAGCAGAGTCCTTAAATAATGCAGCAGAGACCTTAAATAATGCAACAAAGTCCTTAAATAATGCAGCAGATTCCTTAAATTCTGCAGCAGCGTCCTTAAATAATGCATCAAAGTCCTTAAATAATGCAGCAGAGTCCTTAAATAATGCAGCAAATTCCTTAAATAATGCAGCAGAGTCCTTAAATAATGCAGCTGAGTCCTCAAATACTTCAGCAGAGTCATTAAATAATGCAGAAGAGTCCTTAAATAATGCAGCAAAGTTCTTAAATAATGCAGCAGAGTCCTTAAATAATGCAGCAGAGTCGTTAAATAATGCAGCAAAGTCCTTAAATAATGCAGCTGAGTCCTCAAATGCTTCAGCAGGATCCTTAAATAATGCAGCAGAGACCTTTAATAATGCAGCTGAGTCCTCAAATGCTTCAGCAGAGTCATTAAATAATGCAGCAGGATCCTAAAATAATGCAATAAAGTCCTTAAATTATGCAGCAGAGTCCTTAAATAATGCAGCAAAGTCCTTAAGTACCATAGCAGAGTCCTTAAATAATGCAGCAGAGACCTTAAATAATGCAACAAAGTCCTTAAATAATGAAGCAGATTCCTTAAATTCTGCAGCAGTGTCCTTAAATAATGCATCAAAGTCCTTAAATAATGCAGCAGAGTCCTTAAATACCGCAGCAGAGTCCTTAAATAATGCAGCAAAGTAATTAAATAATGCAGCAGAGTCCTTAAATAATGCAGCAAAGTCCTTAAATAATGCAGCAGAGTCCTTAAATACCAAAGCATAGTCCTTAAATAATGCGGCAGAGTCCTTAAATAATGCAACAAAGTCCTTAAATAATGCAGCAGAGTCCTTAAATAATGCAACAAAGTCCTTAAATAATGCAGCAAAGTCCTTAAATAAAGCAGCAAAGTCCTTACATAATGCAGCAGAGTCCTTAAACAATGCATCTGAGTCCCCAATTGCTTCAGCAGAGTCATTAAACACTGCAGCAGAGTCCTTAAATAATGCAGCAAAGTCTTAAATAATGCAGCAGAGTCCTTAAATAACGCAGCAGTCCTTAAATAATGCAGCAAAGTCCTTAAATAATGCAGCAGAGTCCTTAAATACCGCAGCAGAGTCATTAAATAATGCAGCAGAGTCCTTAAATAATGCAATAAAGTCCTTAAATAATGCAGCAGAGTCCTTAAATAATGCAGCAAAGTCCTTAAATAATGCAGCAGAGTCGTTATATAATGCAACAAAGTTCTTAAATAATGCATCAAAGTCCTTAAATAATGCAGCAAAGTCCTTAAATAATGCAACAAAGTCCTTAAATAATGCAGCAGAGTCCTTAAATACCGCAGCAGAGTCCTTAAATAATGCAGCAAAGTCCTTAAATAATACAACAAAGTCCTTAAATAATGCAGCAGAGTCATTAAATAATGCAGCAAAGTCCTTAAATAATGCAGCAGAGTCCTTAAATAATGCAGCAAATTCCTTAAATAATGCAGCAGAGTCATTAAATAATGCAATAAAGTCCTTAAATAATGCAACAGAGTCCTTAAATAATGCAGCAAAGTCCTTAAATAATGCAGCAGAGTCCTTAAATAATGCAAAAAAGTCCTTAAATAATGCAGCAGAGTCCTTAAATAATACAGCAAAGTCCTTAAATAATGCAGCAGAGTCCTTAAATAATGCAACAAAGTCCTTAAATAATGCAGTAGAGTCCTTAAATAATACAGCAAAGTCCTTAAATAATGCAGCAGAGTCCTAAAATAATGCAGCAAAGTCCTTAAATAATGCAGCAGAGTTCTTAAACACAGCAGCAGAGTCCTTAAATAATGCAGCAAGTAATTAAATAATGCAGCAGAGTCCTTAAGTAATGCAGCAAAGTCCTTAATTAATACAGCAAAGTCCTTAAATAATGCAACAAATTCCTTAAATAATGCAGCAGCGCCCTTAAATAATGCAACAAATTCCTTAAATAATGCAGCAGAGTCCTTAAATACCACAGCAGAGTCCTTAAATAATGCAGCAGAGACCTTAAATAATGCAACAAAGTCCTTAAATAATGCAGCAGATTCCTTAAATTCTGCAGCAGCGTCCTTAAATAATGCATCAAAGTCCTTAAATAATGCAGCAGAGTCCTTAAATACCGCAGCAGAGTCCTTAAATAATGCAGCAAATTCCTTAAATAATGCAGCAGAGTCCTTAAATAATGCAGCTGAGTCCTCAAATGCTTCAGCAGAGTCATTAAATAATGCAGCAAAGTCCTTAAATAATGCAGCAGAGTCCTTAAATAATGCAGCTGAGTCCTCAAATGCTTCAGCAGAGTCATTAAATAATGCAGAAGACTCCTTAAATAATGCAGGAAAGTCCTTAAATAAAGCAGCAGAGTCCTTAGATAATGCAGCAGAGTCGTTAAATAATGCAGCAAAGTCCTTAAATAATGCAGCTGAGTCCTCAAATGCTTCAGCAGGATCCTTAAATAATGCAGCAGGATCCTTAAATAATGCAATAAAGTCCTTAAATTATGCAGCAGAGTCCTTAAATAATGCAGCAAAGTCCTTAAATAATGCAGCAGAGTCCTTACATAATGCAACAAACTCCTTAAATAATGCAGCAGAGTCCTTAAATAATGCAACAAAGTTCTTAAATAATGCATCAAAGTCCTTAAATAATGCAGCAAAGTCCTTAAATAATGCAGCAAAGTCGTTAAGTACCATAGCAGAGTCCTTAAATAATGCAGCAGAGACCTTAAATAATGCAACAAAGTCCTTAAATAATGCAGCAGATTCCTTAAATTCTGCAGCAGCGTCCTTAAATAATGCAACAAAGTCCTTAAATAATGCAGCAGAGTCCTTAAATAATGCAACAAAGTCCTTAAATAATGCAAAAGAGTCCTTAAATAATGCAGCTGAGTCCTCAAATGCTTCAGCAGGATCCTTAAATAATGCAGCAGGATCCTTAAATAATGCAATAAAGTCCTTAAATTATGCAGCAGAGTCCTTACATAATGCAACAAACTCCTTAAATAATGCAGCAGAGTCCTTAAATAATGCAACAAAGTCCTTAAATAATGCAAAAGAGTCCTTAAATAAAGCAGCAAAGCCCTTACATAATGCAGCAGAGTCCTTAAATAATGCATCTGAGTGCCCAAATGCTTCAGCAGAGTCATTAAATACTGCAGCAGAGACCTTAAATAATGCAACAAAGTCCTTAAATAATGCAGCAGAGTCCTTAAATACCGCAGCAGAGTCCTTAAATAATGCAGCTGAGTCCTCAAATACTTCAGCAGAGTCATTAAATAATGCAGAAGAGTCCTTAAATAATGCAGCAAAGTTCTTAAATAATGCAGCAGAGTCCTTAAATAACGCAGCAGAGTTGTTAAATAATGCAGCAAAGTCCTTAAATAATGCAGCTGAGTCCTCAAATGCTTCAGCAGGATCCTTAAATAATGCAGCAGAGACCTTTAATAATGCAGCTGAGTCCTCAAATGCTTCAGCAGAGTCATTAAATAATGCAGCAGGATCCTAAAATAATGCAATAAAGTCCTTAAATTATGCAGCAGAGTCCTTAAATAATGCAGCAAAGTCCTTAAATAATGCAGCAGAGTCCTTACATAATGCAACAAAGTCCTTAAATAATGCAGCAGAGTCCTTAAATAATGCAGCTGAGTCCTCAAATGCTTCAGCAGAGTCGTTAAATAATGCAGCAAAGTCCTTAAATAATGCAGCAGACTCCTTACATAATGCAACAAAGTCCTTAAATAATGCAGCAGAGTACTTATATAATGCAACAAAGTTATTAAATAATGCAGCAAAGTCCTTAAATAATGCAGCAGAGTCCTTAAATAATGCAACAAATTCCTTAAATAATGCAGCAGAGTCCTTAAATAATGCATCAAAGTCCTTAAATAATGCAGCAGAGTCCTTAAATACCGCAGCAGAGTCCTTAAATAATGCAGCAAAGTAATTAAATAATGCAGCAGAGTCCTTAAATAATGCAGCAAAGTCCTTAAATAATGCAGCAGAGTCCTTAAATACCAAAGCATAGTCCTTAAATAATGCAGCAAAGTCCTTAAATAATGCAGCAGAATCCTTAAATAATGCAACAAAGTCCTTAAATAATGCAGCAGAGTCCTTAAATAATGCAACAAAGTCCTTAAATAATGCAAAAGAGTCCTTAAATAAAGCAGCAAAGCCCTTACATAATGCAGCAGAGTCCTTAAATAATGCATCTGAGTCCCCAAATGCTTCAGCAGAGTCATTAAATACTGCAGCAGAGTCCTTAAATAATGCAACAAAGTCCTTAAATAATGCAGCAGCGTCCTTAAATAATGCAACAAATTCCTTAAATAATGCAGCAGAGTCCTTAAATACCACAGCAGAGTCCTTAAATAATGCAGCAGAGACCTTAAATAATGCAACAAAGTCCTTAAATAATGCAGCAGATTCCTTAAATTCTGCAGCAGCGTCCTTAAATAATGCATCAAAGTCCTTAAATAATGCAGCAGAGTCCTTAAATAATGCAGCAAATTCCTTAAATAATGCAGCAGAGTCCTTAAATAATGCAGCTGAGTCCTCAAATACTTCAGCAGAGTCATTAAATAATGCAGAAGAGTCCTTAAATAATGCAGCAAAGTTCTTAAATAATGCAGCAGAGTCCTTAAATAACGCAGCAGAGTCGTTAAATAATGCAGCAAAGTCCTTAAATAATGCAGCTGAGTCCTCAAATGCTTCAGCAGGATCCTTAAATAATGCAGCAGAGACCTTTAATAATGCAGCTGAGTCCTCAAATGCTTCAGCAGAGTCATTAAATAATGCAGCAGGATCCTAAAATAATGCAATAAAGTCCTTAAATTATGCAGCAGAGTCCTTAAATAATGCAGCAAAGTCCTTAAGTACCATAGCAGAGTCCTTAAATAATGCAGCAGAGACCTTAAATAATGCAACAAAGTCCTTAAATAATGAAGCAGATTCCTTAAATTCTGCAGCAGTGTCCTTAAATAATGCATCAAAGTCCTTAAATAATGCAGCAGAGTCCTTAAATACCGCAGCAGAGTCCTTAAATAATGCAGCAAAGTAATTAAATAATGCAGCAGAGTCCTTAAATAATGCAGCAAAGTCCTTAAATAATGCAGCAGAGTCCTTAAATACCAAAGCATAGTCCTTAAATAATGCGGCAGAGTCCTTAAATAATGCAACAAAGTCCTTAAATAATGCAGCAGAGTCCTTAAATAATGCAACAAAGTCCTTAAATAATGCAGCAAAGTCCTTAAATAAAGCAGCAAAGTCCTTACATAATGCAGCAGAGTCCTTAAACAATGCATCTGAGTCCCCAATTGCTTCAGCAGAGTCATTAAACACTGCAGCAGAGTCCTTAAATAATGCAGCAAAGTCTTAAATAATGCAGCAGAGTCCTTAAATAACGCAGCAGTCCTTAAATAATGCAGCAAAGTCCTTAAATAATGCAGCAGAGTCCTTAAATACCGCAGCAGAGTCATTAAATATTGCAGCAGAGTCCTTAAATAATGCAATAAAGTCCTTAAATAATGCAGCAGAGTCCTTAAATAATGCAGCAAAGTCCTTAAATAATGCAGCAGAGTCGTTATATAATGCAACAAAGTTCTTAAATAATGCATCAAAGTCCTTAAATAATGCAGCAAAGTCCTTAAATAATGCAGCAAAGTCGTTAAGTACCATAGCAGAGTCCTTAAATAATGCAGCAGAGACCTTAAATAATGCAACAAAGTCCTTAAATAATGCAGCAGATTCCTTAAATTCTGCAGCAGCGTCCTTAAATAATGCAACAAAGTCCTTAAATAATGCAGCAGAGTCCTTAAATAATGCAACAAAGTCCTTAAATAATGCAAAAGAGTCCTTAAATAATGCAGCTGAGTCCTCAAATGCTTCAGCAGGATCCTTAAATAATGCAGCAGGATCCTTAAATAATGCAATAAAGTCCTTAAATTATGCAGCAGAGTCCTTAAATAATGCAGCAAAGTCCTTAAATAATGCAGCATAGTCCTTACATAATGCAACAAACTCCTTAAATAATGCAGCAGAGTCCTTAAATAATGCAAAAAAGTCCTTAAATAATGCAAAAGAGTCCTTAAATAAAGCAGCAAAGCACTTACATAATGCAGCAGAGTCCTTAAATAATGCATCTGAGTGCCCAAATGCTTCAGCAGAGTCATTAAATACTGCAGCAGAGACCTTAAATAATGCAACAAAGTCCTTAAATAATGCAGCAGAGTCCTTAAATACCGCAGCAGAGTCCTTAAATAATGCAGCTGAGTCCTCAAATACTTCAGCAGAGTCATTAAATAATGCAGAAGAGTCCTTAAATAATGCAGCAAAGTTCTTAAATAATGCAGCAGAGTCCTTAAATAACGCAGCAGAGTCGTTAAATAATGCAGCAAAGTCCTTAAATAATGCAGCTGAGTCTTCAAATGCTTCAGCAGGATCCTTAAATAATGCAGCAGAGACCTTTAATAATGCAGCTGAGTCCTCAAATGCTTCAGCAGAGTCATTAAATAATGCAGCAGGATCCTAAAATAATGCAATAAAGTCCTTAAATTATGCAGCAGAGTCCTTAAATAATGCAGCAAAGTCCTTAAATAATGCAGCAGAGTCCTTACATAATGCAACAAAGTCCTTAAATAATGCAGCAGAGTCCTTAAATAATGCAGCTGAGTCCTCAAATGCTTCAGCAGAGTCGTTAAATAATGCAGCAAAGTCCTTAAATAATGCAGCAGACTCCTTACATAATGCAACAAAGTCCTTAAATAATGCAGCAGAGTACTTATATAATGCAACAAAGTTATTAAATAATGCAGCAAAGTCCTTAAATAATGCAGCAGAGTCCTTAAATAATGCAACAAATTCCTTAAATAATGCAGCAGAGTCCTTAAATAATGCATCAAAGTCCTTAAATAATGCAGCAGAGTCCTTAAATACCGCAGCAGAGTCCTTAAATAATGCAGCAAAGTAATTAAATAATGCAGCAGAGTCCTTAAATAATGCAGCAAAGTCCTTAAATAATGCAGCAGAGTCCTTAAATACCAAAGCATAGTCCTTAAATAATGCAGCAAAGTCCTTAAATAATGCAGCAGAATCCTTAAATAATGCAACAAAGTCCTTAAATAATGCAGCAGAGTCCTTAAATAATGCAACAAAGTCCTTAAATAATGCAGCAGAGTCCTTAAATAATGCAACAAATTCCTTAAATAATGCAGCAGAGTCCTTAAATAATGCAGCAAAGTCCTTAAATCATGCAGCTGAGTCCTCAAATGCTTCAGCAGAGTCCTTAAATAATGCAGCAGAGACCTTAAATAATGCAGTTGAGTCCTCAAATGCTTCAGCAGATTCATTAAATAATGCAGCAAAGTCCTTAAATAATGCAGCAGACTCCTTACATAATGCAACAAATTCCTTAAATAATGCAGCAGAGTCCTTAAATACCACAGCAGAGTCCTTAAATAATGCAGCAAATTCCTTAAATAATGCAGCAGAGTCCTTAAATAATGCAGCTGAGTCCTCAAATGCTTCAGCAGAGTCGTTAAATAATGCAGCAAAGTCCTTAAATAATGCAGCAGACTCCTTACATAATGCAACAAAGTCCTTAAATAATGCAGCAGAGTACTTATATAATGCAACAAAGTTATTAAATAATGCAGCAAAGTCCTTAAATAATGCAGCAGAGTCCTTAAATAATGCAACAAATTCCTTAAATAATGCAGCAGAGTCCTTAAATAATGCATCAAAGTCCTTAAATAATGCAGCAGAGTCCTTAAATACCGCAGCAGAGTCCTTAAATAATGCAGCAAAGTAATTAAATAATGCAGCAGAGTCCTTAAATAATGCAGCAAAGTCCTTAAATAATGCAGCAGAGTCCTTAAATACCAAAGCATAGTCCTTAAATAATGCAGCAAAGTCCTTAAATAATGCAGCAGAATCCTTAAATAATGCAACAAAGTCCTTAAATAATGCAGCAGAGTCCTTAAATAATGCAACAAAGTCCTTAAATAATGCAAAAGAGTCCTTAAATAAAGCAGCAAAGCCCTTACATAATGCAGCAGAGTCCTTAAATAATGCATCTGAGTCCCCAAATGCTTCAGCAGAGTCATTAAATACTGCAGCAGAGTCCTTAAATAATGCAACAAAGTCCTTAAATAATGCAGCAGCATCCTTAAATAATGCAACAAATTCCTTAAATAATGCAGCAGAGTCCTTAAATACCACAGCAGAGTCCTTAAATAATGCAGCAGAGACGTTAAATAATGCAACAAAGTCCTTAAATAATGCAGCAGATTCCTTAAATTCTGCAGCAGCATCCTTAAATAATGCATCAAAGTCCTTAAATAATGCAGCAGAGTCCTTAAATAACGCAGCAGAGTCATTAAATAATGCAGAAGAGTCCTTAAATAATGCAGCAAAGTTATTAAATAATGCAGCAGAGTCCTTAAATAACGCAGCAGAGTCGTTAAATAATGCAGCAAAGTCCTTAAATAATGCAGCTGAGTCCTCAAATGCTTCAGCAGGATCCTTAAATAATGCAGCAGAGACCTTTAATAATGCAGCTGAGTCCTCAAATGCTTCAGCAGAGTCATTAAATAATGCAGCAGGATCCTAAAATAATGCAATAAAGTCCTTAAATTATGCAGCAGAGTCCTTAAATAATGCAGCAAAGTCCTTAAATAATGCAGCAGAGTCCTTACATAATGCAACAAAGTCCTTAAATAATGCAGCAGAGTCCTTAAATAATGCAACAAAGTTCTTAAATAATGCAGCAGAGTCCTTAAATAATGCAGCAAAGTCCTTAAGTACCATAGCAGAGTCCTTAAATAATGCAGCAGAGACCTTAAATAATGCAACAAAGTCCTTAAATAGTGAAGCAGATTCCTTAAATTCTGCAGCAGTGTCCTTAAATAATGCATCAAAGTCCTTAAATAATGCAGCAGAGTCCTTAAATAATGCAGCAAAGTAATTAAATAATGCAGCAGAGTCCTTAAATAATGCAGCAAAGTCCTTAAATAATGCAGCAGAGTCCTTAAATACCAAAGCATAGTCCTTAAATAATGCGGCAGAGTCCTTAAATAATGCAACAAAGTCCTTAAATAATGCAGCAGAGTCCTTAAATAATGCAACAAAGTCCTTAAATAATGCAGCAAAGTCCTTAAATAAAGCAGCAAAGTCCTTACATAATGCAGCAGAGTCCTTAAACAATGCATCTGAGTCCCCAATTGCTTCAGCAGAGTCATTAAACACTGCAGCAGAGTCCTTAAATAATGCAGCAAAGTCTTAAATAATGCAGCAGAGTCCTTAAATAACGCAGCAGTCCTTAAATAATGCAGCAAAGTCCTTAAATAATGCAGCAGAGTCCTTAAATAATGCAACAAAGTCCTTAAATAATGCAGCAAAGTCCTTAAATAAAGCAGCAAAGTCCTTACATAATGCAGCAGAGTCCTTAAACAATGCATCTGAGTCCCCAATTGCTTCAGCAGAGTCATTAAACACTGCAGCAGAGTCCTTAAATAATGCAGCAAAGTCTTAAATAATGCAGCAGAGTCCTTAAATAACGCAGCAGTCCTTAAATAATGCAGCAAAGTCCTTAAATAATGCAGCAGAGTCCTTAAATACCGCAGCAGAGTCATTAAATAATGCAGCAGAGTCCTTAAATAATACAGCAGATACCTTAAATAATGCAGCTGAGTCCTCAAATGCTTCAGCAAAGTCATTAAATAATGCAGCAGAGTCCTTAAATAATGCAATAAAGTCCTTAAATAATGCAGCAGACTTCTAACATAATGCAACATAGTCCTTAAATAATGCAGCAGAGTCCTTATATAATGCAACAAAGTCATTAAATAATGCAGCAGAGTCCTTAAATAATGCAGCAAAGTCCTTAAATAATACAGCAGAGTCCTTAAGTACCACAGCATAGTCCTTAAATAATGCAGCAAAGTCCTTAAATAATGCAGCAGAGTCCTTAAATAATGCAACAAAGTCCTTAAATAATGCAGCAGAGTCCTTAAATACCGCAGCAGAGTCCTTAAATAATGCAGCAAAGTCCTTAAATAATACAACAAAGTCCTTAAATAATGCAGCAGAGTCATTAAATAATGCAGCAAAGTCCTTAAATAATGCAGCAGAGTCCTTAAATAATGCAGCAAATTCCTTAAATAATGCAGCAGAGTCATTAAATAATGCAATAAAGTCCTTAAATAATGCAGCAGAGTCCTAAAATAATGCAGCAAAGTCCTTAAATAATGCAGCAGAGTTCTTAAACACAGCAGCAGAGTCCTTAAATAATGCAGCAAGTAATTAAATAATGCAGCAGAGTCCTTAAGTAATGCAGCAAAGTCCTTAATTAATACAGCAAAGTCCTTAAATAATGCAACAAATTCCTTAAATAATGCAGCAGCGCCCTTAAATAATGCAACAAATTCCTTAAATAATGCAGCAGAGTCCTTAAATACCACAGCAGAGTCCTTAAATAATGCAGCAGAGACCTTAAATAATGCAACAAAGTCCTTAAATAATGCAGCAGATTCCTTAAATTCTGCAGCAGCGTCCTTAAATAATGCATCAAAGTCCTTAAATAATGCAGCAGAGTCCTTAAATACCGCAGCAGAGTCCTTAAATAATGCAGCAAATTCCTTAAATAATGCAGCAGAGTCCTTAAATAATGCAGCTGAGTCCTCAAATGCTTCAGCAGAGTCATTAAATAATGCAGCAAAGTCCTTAAATAATGCAGCAGAGTCCTTAAATAATGCAGCTGAGTCCTCAAATGCTTCAGCAGAGTCATTAAATAATGCAGAAGACTCCTTAAATAATGCAGGAAAGTCCTTAAATAAAGCAGCAGAGTCCTTAGATAATGCAGCAGAGTCGTTAAAAAATGCAGCAAAGTCCTTAAATAATGCAGCTGAGTCCTCAAATGCTTCAGCAGGATCCTTAAATAATGCAGCAGGATCCTTAAATAATGCAATAAAGTCCTTAAATTATGCAGCAGAGTCCTTAAATAATGCAGCAAAGTCCTTAAATAATGCAGCAGAGTCCTTACATAATGCAACAAACTCCTTAAATAATGCAGCAGAGTCCTTAAATAATGCAACAAAGTTCTTAAATAATGCATCAAAGTCCTTAAATAATGCAGCAAAGTCCTTAAATAATGCAGCAAAGTCGTTAAGTACCATAGCAGAGTCCTTAAATAATGCAGCAGAGACCTTAAATAATGCAACAAAGTCCTTAAATAATGCAGCAGATTCCTTAAATTCTGCAGCAGCGTCCTTAAATAATGCAACAAAGTCCTTAAATAATGCAGCAGAGTCCTTAAATAATGCAACAAAGTCCTTAAATAATGCAAAAGAGTCCTTAAATAATGCAGCTGAGTCCTCAAATGCTTCAGCAGGATCCTTAAATAATGCAGCAGGATCCTTAAATAATGCAATAAAGTCCTTAAATTATGCAGCAGAGTCCTTAAATAATGCAGCAAAGTCCTTAAATAATGCTGCAGAGTCCTTACATAATGCAACAAACTCCTTAAATAATGCAGCAGAGTCCTTAAATAATGCAACAAAGTCCTTAAATAATGCAAAAGAGTCCTTAAATAAAGCAGCAAAGCCCTTACATAATGCAGCAGAGTCCTTAAATAATGCATCTGAGTGCCCAAATGCTTCAGCAGAGTCATTAAATACTGCAGCAGAGACCTTAAATAATGCAACAAAGTCCTTAAATAATGCAGCAGAGTCCTTAAATACCGCAGCAGAGTCCTTAAATAATGCAGCTGAGTCCTCAAATACTTCAGCAGAGTCATTAAATAATGCAGAAGAGTCCTTAAATAATGCAGCAAAGTTCTTAAATAATGCAGCAGAGTCCTTAAATAACGCAGCAGAGTCGTTAAATAATGCAGCAAAGTCCTTAAATAATGCAGCTGAGTCCTCAAATGCTTCAGCAGGATCCTTAAATAATGCAGCAGAGACCTTTAATAATGCAGCTGAGTCCTCAAATGCTTCAGCAGAGTCATTAAATAATGCAGCAGGATCCTAAAATAATGCAATAAAGTCCTTAAATTATGCAGCAGAGTCCTTAAATAATGCAGCAAAGTCCTTAAATAATGCAGCAGAGTCCTTACATAATGCAACAAAGTCCTTAAATAATGCAGCAGAGTCCTTAAATAATGCAGCTGAGTCCTCAAATGCTTCAGCAGAGTCGTTAAATAATGCAGCAAAGTCCTTAAATAATGCAGCAGACTCCTTACATAATGCAACAAAGTCCTTAAATAATGCAGCAGAGTACTTATATAATGCAACAAAGTTATTAAATAATGCAGCAAAGTCCTTAAATAATGCAGCAGAGTCCTTAAATAATGCAACAAATTCCTTAAATAATGCAGCAGAGTCCTTAAATAATGCATCAAAGTCCTTAAATAATGCAGCAGAGTCCTTAAATACCGCAGCAGAGTCCTTAAATAATGCAGCAAAGTAATTAAATAATGCAGCAGAGTCCTTAAATAATGCAGCAAAGTCCTTAAATAATGCAGCAGAGTCCTTAAATACCAAAGCATAGTCCTTAAATAATGCAGCAAAGTCCTTAAATAATGCAGCAGAATCCTTAAATAATGCAACAAAGTCCTTAAATAATGCAGCAGAGTCCTTAAATAATGCAACAAAGTCCTTAAATAATGCAAAAGAGTCCTTAAATAAAGCAGCAAAGCCCTTACATAATGCAGCAGAGTCCTTAAATAATGCATCTGAGTCCCCAAATGCTTCAGCAGAGTCATTAAATACTGCAGCAGAGTCCTTAAATAATGCAACAAAGTCCTTAAATAATGCAGCAGCGTCCTTAAATAATGCAACAAATTCCTTAAATAATGCAGCAGAGTCCTTAAATACCACAGCAGAGTCCTTAAATAATGCAGCAGAGTCCTTAAATAATGCAGCAAAGTCCTTAAATAATGCAGCATAGTCCTTACATAATGCAACAAACTCCTTAAATAATGCAGCAGAGTCCTTAAATAATGCAAAAAAGTCCTTAAATAATGCAAAAGAGTCCTTAAATAAAGCAGCAAAGCACTTACATAATGCAGCAGAGTCCTTAAATAATGCATCTGAGTGCCCAAATGCTTCAGCAGAGTCATTAAATACTGCAGCAGAGACCTTAAATAATGCAACAAAGTCCTTAAATAATGCAGCAGAGTCCTTAAATACCGCAGCAGAGTCCTTAAATAATGCAGCTGAGTCCTCAAATACTTCAGCAGAGTCATTAAATAATGCAGAAGAGTCCTTAAATAATGCAGCAAAGTTCTTAAATAATGCAGCAGAGTCCTTAAATAACGCAGCAGAGTCGTTAAATAATGCAGCAAAGTCCTTAAATAATGCAGCTGAGTCTTCAAATGCTTCAGCAGGATCCTTAAATAATGCAGCAGAGACCTTTAATAATGCAGCTGAGTCCTCAAATGCTTCAGCAGAGTCATTAAATAATGCAGCAGGATCCTAAAATAATGCAATAAAGTCCTTAAATTATGCAGCAGAGTCCTTAAATAATGCAGCAAAGTCCTTAAATAATGCAGCAGAGTCCTTACATAATGCAACAAAGTCCTTAAATAATGCAGCAGAGTCCTTAAATAATGCAGCTGAGTCCTCAAATGCTTCAGCAGAGTCGTTAAATAATGCAGCAAAGTCCTTAAATAATGCAGCAGACTCCTTACATAATGCAACAAAGTCCTTAAATAATGCAGCAGAGTACTTATATAATGCAACAAAGTTATTAAATAATGCAGCAAAGTCCTTAAATAATGCAGCAGAGTCCTTAAATAATGCAACAAATTCCTTAAATAATGCAGCAGAGTCCTTAAATAATGCATCAAAGTCCTTAAATAATGCAGCAGAGTCCTTAAATACCGCAGCAGAGTCCTTAAATAATGCAGCAAAGTAATTAAATAATGCAGCAGAGTCCTTAAATAATGCAGCAAAGTCCTTAAATAATGCAGCAGAGTCCTTAAATACCAAAGCATAGTCCTTAAATAATGCAGCAAAGTCCTTAAATAATGCAGCAGAATCCTTAAATAATGCAACAAAGTCCTTAAATAATGCAGCAGAGTCCTTAAATAATGCAACAAAGTCCTTAAATAATGCAGCAGAGTCCTTAAATAATGCAACAAATTCCTTAAATAATGCAGCAGAGTCCTTAAATAATGCAGCAAAGTCCTTAAATCATGCAGCTGAGTCCTCAAATGCTTCAGCAGAGTCCTTAAATAATGCAGCAGAGACCTTAAATAATGCAGTTGAGTCCTCAAATGCTTCAGCAGATTCATTAAATAATGCAGCAAAGTCCTTAAATAATGCAGCAGACTCCTTACATAATGCAACAAATTCCTTAAATAATGCAGCAGAGTCCTTAAATACCACAGCAGAGTCCTTAAATAATGCAGCAAATTCCTTAAATAATGCAGCAGAGTCCTTAAATAATGCAGCTGAGTCCTCAAATGCTTCAGCAGAGTCGTTAAATAATGCAGCAAAGTCCTTAAATAATGCAGCAGACTCCTTACATAATGCAACAAAGTCCTTAAATAATGCAGCAGAGTACTTATATAATGCAACAAAGTTATTAAATAATGCAGCAAAGTCCTTAAATAATGCAGCAGAGTCCTTAAATAATGCAACAAATTCCTTAAATAATGCAGCAGAGTCCTTAAATAATGCATCAAAGTCCTTAAATAATGCAGCAGAGTCCTTAAATACCGCAGCAGAGTCCTTAAATAATGCAGCAAAGTAATTAAATAATGCAGCAGAGTCCTTAAATAATGCAGCAAAGTCCTTAAATAATGCAGCAGAGTCCTTAAATACCAAAGCATAGTCCTTAAATAATGCAGCAAAGTCCTTAAATAATGCAGCAGAATCCTTAAATAATGCAACAAAGTCCTTAAATAATGCAGCAGAGTC
The DNA here is from genome assembly GCF_046119375.1 of Phyllobates terribilis. NCBI lineage: Eukaryota > Metazoa > Chordata > Amphibia > Anura > Dendrobatidae > Phyllobates > Phyllobates terribilis. The sequence continues at coordinate 2,369,432 of NW_027363048.1, forward strand.
CTTAAATAATGCAACAAAGTCCTTAAATAATGCAAAAGAGTCCTTAAATAAAGCAGCAAAGCCCTTACATAATGCAGCAGAGTCCTTAAATAATGCATCTGAGTCCCCAAATGCTTCAGCAGAGTCATTAAATACTGCAGCAGAGTCCTTAAATAATGCAACAAAGTCCTTAAATAATGCAGCAGCATCCTTAAATAATGCAACAAATTCCTTAAATAATGCAGCAGAGTCCTTAAATACCACAGCAGAGTCCTTAAATAATGCAGCAGAGACGTTAAATAATGCAACAAAGTCCTTAAATAATGCAGCAGATTCCTTAAATTCTGCAGCAGCATCCTTAAATAATGCATCAAAGTCCTTAAATAATGCAGCAGAGTCCTTAAATAACGCAGCAGAGTCCTTAAATAATGCAGCAAATTCCTTAAATAATGCAGCAGAGTCCTTAAATAATGCAGCTGAGTCCTCAAATACTTCAGCAGAGTCATTAAATAATGCAGAAGAGTCCTTAAATAATGCAGCAAAGTTATTAAATAATGCAGCAGAGTCCTTAAATAACGCAGCAGAGTCGTTAAATAATGCAGCAAAGTCCTTAAATAATGCAGCTGAGTCCTCAAATGCTTCAGCAGGATCCTTAAATAATGCAGCAGAGACCTTTAATAATGCAGCTGAGTCCTCAAATGCTTCAGCAGAGTCATTAAATAATGCAGCAGGATCCTAAAATAATGCAATAAAGTCCTTAAATTATGCAGCAGAGTCCTTAAATAATGCAGCAAAGTCCTTAAATAATGCAGCAGAGTCCTTACATAATGCAACAAAGTCCTTAAATAATGCAGCAGAGTCCTTAAATAATGCAACAAAGTTCTTAAATAATGCAGCAGAGTCCTTAAATAATGCAGCAAAGTCCTTAAGTACCATAGCAGAGTCCTTAAATAATGCAGCAGAGACCTTAAATAATGCAACAAAGTCCTTAAATAGTGAAGCAGATTCCTTAAATTCTGCAGCAGTGTCCTTAAATAATGCATCAAAGTCCTTAAATAATGCAGCAGAGTCCTTAAATAATGCAGCAAAGTAATTAAATAATGCAGCAGAGTCCTTAAATAATGCAGCAAAGTCCTTAAATAATGCAGCAGAGTCCTTAAATACCAAAGCATAGTCCTTAAATAATGCGGCAGAGTCCTTAAATAATGCAACAAAGTCCTTAAATAATGCAGCAGAGTCCTTAAATAATGCAACAAAGTCCTTAAATAATGCAGCAAAGTCCTTAAATAAAGCAGCAAAGTCCTTACATAATGCAGCAGAGTCCTTAAACAATGCATCTGAGTCCCCAATTGCTTCAGCAGAGTCATTAAACACTGCAGCAGAGTCCTTAAATAATGCAGCAAAGTCTTAAATAATGCAGCAGAGTCCTTAAATAACGCAGCAGTCCTTAAATAATGCAGCAAAGTCCTTAAATAATGCAGCAGAGTCCTTAAATAATGCAACAAAGTCCTTAAATAATGCAGCAAAGTCCTTAAATAAAGCAGCAAAGTCCTTACATAATGCAGCAGAGTCCTTAAACAATGCATCTGAGTCCCCAATTGCTTCAGCAGAGTCATTAAACACTGCAGCAGAGTCCTTAAATAATGCAGCAAAGTCTTAAATAATGCAGCAGAGTCCTTAAATAACGCAGCAGTCCTTAAATAATGCAGCAAAGTCCTTAAATAATGCAGCAGAGTCCTTAAATACCGCAGCAGAGTCATTAAATAATGCAGCAGAGTCCTTAAATAATACAGCAGATACCTTAAATAATGCAGCTGAGTCCTCAAATGCTTCAGCAAAGTCATTAAATAATGCAGCAGAGTCCTTAAATAATGCAATAAAGTCCTTAAATAATGCAGCAGACTTCTAACATAATGCAACATAGTCCTTAAATAATGCAGCAGAGTCCTTATATAATGCAACAAAGTCATTAAATAATGCAGCAGAGTCCTTAAATAATGCAGCAAAGTCCTTAAATAATACAGCAGAGTCCTTAAGTACCACAGCATAGTCCTTAAATAATGCAGCAAAGTCCTTAAATAATGCAGCAGAGTCCTTAAATAATGCAACAAAGTCCTTAAATAATGCAGCAGAGTCCTTAAATACCGCAGCAGAGTCCTTAAATAATGCAGCAAAGTCCTTAAATAATACAACAAAGTCCTTAAATAATGCAGCAGAGTCATTAAATAATGCAGCAAAGTCCTTAAATAATGCAGCAGAGTCCTTAAATAATGCAGCAAATTCCTTAAATAATGCAGCAGAGTCATTAAATAATGCAATAAAGTCCTTAAATAATGCAGCAGAGTCCTAAAATAATGCAGCAAAGTCCTTAAATAATGCAGCAGAGTTCTTAAACACAGCAGCAGAGTCCTTAAATAATGCAGCAAGTAATTAAATAATGCAGCAGAGTCCTTAAGTAATGCAGCAAAGTCCTTAATTAATACAGCAAAGTCCTTAAATAATGCAACAAATTCCTTAAATAATGCAGCAGCGCCCTTAAATAATGCAACAAATTCCTTAAATAATGCAGCAGAGTCCTTAAATACCACAGCAGAGTCCTTAAATAATGCAGCAGAGACCTTAAATAATGCAACAAAGTCCTTAAATAATGCAGCAGATTCCTTAAATTCTGCAGCAGCGTCCTTAAATAATGCATCAAAGTCCTTAAATAATGCAGCAGAGTCCTTAAATACCGCAGCAGAGTCCTTAAATAATGCAGCAAATTCCTTAAATAATGCAGCAGAGTCCTTAAATAATGCAGCTGAGTCCTCAAATGCTTCAGCAGAGTCATTAAATAATGCAGCAAAGTCCTTAAATAATGCAGCAGAGTCCTTAAATAATGCAGCTGAGTCCTCAAATGCTTCAGCAGAGTCATTAAATAATGCAGAAGACTCCTTAAATAATGCAGGAAAGTCCTTAAATAAAGCAGCAGAGTCCTTAGATAATGCAGCAGAGTCGTTAAAAAATGCAGCAAAGTCCTTAAATAATGCAGCTGAGTCCTCAAATGCTTCAGCAGGATCCTTAAATAATGCAGCAGGATCCTTAAATAATGCAATAAAGTCCTTAAATTATGCAGCAGAGTCCTTAAATAATGCAGCAAAGTCCTTAAATAATGCAGCAGAGTCCTTACATAATGCAACAAACTCCTTAAATAATGCAGCAGAGTCCTTAAATAATGCAACAAAGTTCTTAAATAATGCATCAAAGTCCTTAAATAATGCAGCAAAGTCCTTAAATAATGCAGCAAAGTCGTTAAGTACCATAGCAGAGTCCTTAAATAATGCAGCAGAGACCTTAAATAATGCAACAAAGTCCTTAAATAATGCAGCAGATTCCTTAAATTCTGCAGCAGCGTCCTTAAATAATGCAACAAAGTCCTTAAATAATGCAGCAGAGTCCTTAAATAATGCAACAAAGTCCTTAAATAATGCAAAAGAGTCCTTAAATAATGCAGCTGAGTCCTCAAATGCTTCAGCAGGATCCTTAAATAATGCAGCAGGATCCTTAAATAATGCAATAAAGTCCTTAAATTATGCAGCAGAGTCCTTAAATAATGCAGCAAAGTCCTTAAATAATGCTGCAGAGTCCTTACATAATGCAACAAACTCCTTAAATAATGCAGCAGAGTCCTTAAATAATGCAACAAAGTCCTTAAATAATGCAAAAGAGTCCTTAAATAAAGCAGCAAAGCCCTTACATAATGCAGCAGAGTCCTTAAATAATGCATCTGAGTGCCCAAATGCTTCAGCAGAGTCATTAAATACTGCAGCAGAGACCTTAAATAATGCAACAAAGTCCTTAAATAATGCAGCAGAGTCCTTAAATACCGCAGCAGAGTCCTTAAATAATGCAGCTGAGTCCTCAAATACTTCAGCAGAGTCATTAAATAATGCAGAAGAGTCCTTAAATAATGCAGCAAAGTTCTTAAATAATGCAGCAGAGTCCTTAAATAACGCAGCAGAGTCGTTAAATAATGCAGCAAAGTCCTTAAATAATGCAGCTGAGTCCTCAAATGCTTCAGCAGGATCCTTAAATAATGCAGCAGAGACCTTTAATAATGCAGCTGAGTCCTCAAATGCTTCAGCAGAGTCATTAAATAATGCAGCAGGATCCTAAAATAATGCAATAAAGTCCTTAAATTATGCAGCAGAGTCCTTAAATAATGCAGCAAAGTCCTTAAATAATGCAGCAGAGTCCTTACATAATGCAACAAAGTCCTTAAATAATGCAGCAGAGTCCTTAAATAATGCAGCTGAGTCCTCAAATGCTTCAGCAGAGTCGTTAAATAATGCAGCAAAGTCCTTAAATAATGCAGCAGACTCCTTACATAATGCAACAAAGTCCTTAAATAATGCAGCAGAGTACTTATATAATGCAACAAAGTTATTAAATAATGCAGCAAAGTCCTTAAATAATGCAGCAGAGTCCTTAAATAATGCAACAAATTCCTTAAATAATGCAGCAGAGTCCTTAAATAATGCATCAAAGTCCTTAAATAATGCAGCAGAGTCCTTAAATACCGCAGCAGAGTCCTTAAATAATGCAGCAAAGTAATTAAATAATGCAGCAGAGTCCTTAAATAATGCAGCAAAGTCCTTAAATAATGCAGCAGAGTCCTTAAATACCAAAGCATAGTCCTTAAATAATGCAGCAAAGTCCTTAAATAATGCAGCAGAATCCTTAAATAATGCAACAAAGTCCTTAAATAATGCAGCAGAGTCCTTAAATAATGCAACAAAGTCCTTAAATAATGCAAAAGAGTCCTTAAATAAAGCAGCAAAGCCCTTACATAATGCAGCAGAGTCCTTAAATAATGCATCTGAGTCCCCAAATGCTTCAGCAGAGTCATTAAATACTGCAGCAGAGTCCTTAAATAATGCAACAAAGTCCTTAAATAATGCAGCAGCGTCCTTAAATAATGCAACAAATTCCTTAAATAATGCAGCAGAGTCCTTAAATACCACAGCAGAGTCCTTAAATAATGCAGCAGAGACCTTAAATAATGCAACAAAGTCCTTAAATAATGCAGCAGATTCCTTAAATTCTGCAGCAGCGTCCTTAAATAATGCATCAAAGTTCTTAAATAATGCAGCAGAGTCCTTAAATAATGCAGCAAATTCCTTAAATAATGCAGCAGAGTCCTTAAATAATGCAGCTGAGTCCTCAAATACTTCAGCAGAGTCATTAAATAATGCAGAAGAGTCCTTAAATAATGCAGCAAAGTTCTTAAATAATGCAGCAGAGTCCTTAAATAACGCAGCAGAGTCGTTAAATAATGCAGCAAAGTCCTTAAATAATGCAGCTGAGTCCTCAAATGCTTCAGCAGGATCCTTAAATAATGCAGCAGAGACCTTTAATAATGCAGCTGAGTCCTCAAATGCTTCAGCAGAGTCATTAAATAATGCAGCAGGATCCTAAAATAATGCAATAAAGTCCTTAAATTATGCAGCAGAGTCCTTAAATAATGCAGCAAAGTCCTTAAGTACCATAGCAGAGTCCTTAAATAATGCAGCAGAGACCTTAAATAATGCAACAAAGTCCTTAAATAATGAAGCAGATTCCTTAAATTCTGCAGCAGTGTCCTTAAATAATGCATCAAAGTCCTTAAATAATGCAGCAGGATCCTAAAATAATGCAATAAAGTCCTTAAATTATGCAGCAGAGTCCTTAAATAATGCAGCAAAGTCCTTAAATAATGCAGCAGAGTCCTTACATAATGCAACAAAGTCCTTAAATAATGCAGCAGAGTCCTTAAATAATGCAACAAAGTTCTTAAATAATGCAGCAGAGTCCTTAAATAATGCAGCAAAGTCCTTAAGTACCATAGCAGAGTCCTTAAATAATGCAGCAGAGACCTTAAATAATGCAACAAAGTCCTTAAATAGTGAAGCAGATTCCTTAAATTCTGCAGCAGTGTCCTTAAATAATGCATCAAAGTCCTTAAATAATGCAGCAGAGTCCTTAAATAATGCAGCAAAGTAATTAAATAATGCAGCAGAGTCCTTAAATAATGCAGCAAAGTCCTTAAATAATGCAGCAGAGTCCTTAAATACCAAAGCATAGTCCTTAAATAATGCGGCAGAGTCCTTAAATAATGCAACAAAGTCCTTAAATAATGCAGCAGAGTCCTTAAATAATGCAACAAAGTCCTTAAATAATGCAGCAAAGTCCTTAAATAAAGCAGCAAAGTCCTTACATAATGCAGCAGAGTCCTTAAACAATGCATCTGAGTCCCCAATTGCTTCAGCAGAGTCATTAAACACTGCAGCAGAGTCCTTAAATAATGCAGCAAAGTCTTAAATAATGCAGCAGAGTCCTTAAATAACGCAGCAGTCCTTAAATAATGCAGCAAAGTCCTTAAATAATGCAGCAGAGTCCTTAAATACCGCAGCAGAGTCATTAAATAATGCAGCAGAGTCCTTAAATAATACAGCAGATACCTTAAATAATGCAGCTGAGTCCTCAAATGCTTCAGCAAAGTCATTAAATAATGCAGCAGAGTCCTTAAATAATGCAATAAAGTCCTTAAATAATGCAGCAGACTTCTAACATAATGCAACATAGTCCTTAAATAATGCAGCAGAGTCCTTATATAATGCAACAAAGTCATTAAATAATGCAGCAGAGTCCTTAAATAATGCAGCAAAGTCCTTAAATAATACAGCAGAGTCCTTAAGTACCACAGCATAGTCCTTAAATAATGCAGCAAAGTCCTTAAATAATGCAGCAGAGTCCTTAAATAATGCAACAAAGTCCTTAAATAATGCAGCAGAGTCCTTAAATACCGCAGCAGAGTCCTTAAATAATGCAGCAAAGTCCTTAAATAATACAACAAAGTCCTTAAATAATGCAGCAGAGTCATTAAATAATGCAGCAAAGTCCTTAAATAATGCAGCAGAGTCCTTAAATAATGCAGCAAATTCCTTAAATAATGCAGCAGAGTCATTAAATAATGCAATAAAGTCCTTAAATAATGCAGCAGAGTCCTAAAATAATGCAGCAAAGTCCTTAAATAATGCAGCAGAGTTCTTAAACACAGCAGCAGAGTCCTTAAATAATGCAGCAAGTAATTAAATAATGCAGCAGAGTCCTTAAGTAATGCAGCAAAGTCCTTAATTAATACAGCAAAGTCCTTAAATAATGCAACAAATTCCTTAAATAATGCAGCAGCGCCCTTAAATAATGCAACAAATTCCTTAAATAATGCAGCAGAGTCCTTAAATACCACAGCAGAGTCCTTAAATAATGCAGCAGAGACCTTAAATAATGCAACAAAGTCCTTAAATAATGCAGCAGATTCCTTAAATTCTGCAGCAGCGTCCTTAAATAATGCATCAAAGTCCTTAAATAATGCAGCAGAGTCCTTAAATACCGCAGCAGAGTCCTTAAATAATGCAGCAAATTCCTTAAATAATGCAGCAGAGTCCTTAAATAATGCAGCTGAGTCCTCAAATGCTTCAGCAGAGTCATTAAATAATGCAGCAAAGTCCTTAAATAATGCAGCAGAGTCCTTAAATAATGCAGCTGAGTCCTCAAATGCTTCAGCAGAGTCATTAAATAATGCAGAAGACTCCTTAAATAATGCAGGAAAGTCCTTAAATAAAGCAGCAGAGTCCTTAGATAATGCAGCAGAGTCGTTAAAAAATGCAGCAAAGTCCTTAAATAATGCAGCTGAGTCCTCAAATGCTTCAGCAGGATCCTTAAATAATGCAGCAGGATCCTTAAATAATGCAATAAAGTCCTTAAATTATGCAGCAGAGTCCTTAAATAATGCAGCAAAGTCCTTAAATAATGCAGCAGAGTCCTTACATAATGCAACAAACTCCTTAAATAATGCAGCAGAGTCCTTAAATAATGCAACAAAGTTCTTAAATAATGCATCAAAGTCCTTAAATAATGCAGCAAAGTCCTTAAATAATGCAGCAAAGTCGTTAAGTACCATAGCAGAGTCCTTAAATAATGCAGCAGAGACCTTAAATAATGCAACAAAGTCCTTAAATAATGCAGCAGATTCCTTAAATTCTGCAGCAGCGTCCTTAAATAATGCAACAAAGTCCTTAAATAATGCAGCAGAGTCCTTAAATAATGCAACAAAGTCCTTAAATAATGCAAAAGAGTCCTTAAATAATGCAGCTGAGTCCTCAAATGCTTCAGCAGGTTCCTTAAATAATGCAGCAGGATCCTTAAATAATGCAATAAAGTCCTTAAATAATGCAGCAAAGTCCTTAAATAATGCTGCAGAGTCCTTACATAATGCAACAAACTCCTTAAATAATGCAGCAGAGTCCTTAAATAATGCAACAAAGTCCTTAAATAATGCAAAAGAGTCCTTAAATAAAGCAGCAAAGCCCTTACATAATGCAGCAGAGTCCTTAAATAATGCATCTGAGTGCCCAAATGCTTCAGCAGAGTCATTAAATACTGCAGCAGAGACCTTAAATAATGCAACAAAGTCCTTAAATAATGCAGCAGAGTCCTTAAATACCGCAGCAGAGTCCTTAAATAATGCAGCTGAGTCCTCAAATACTTCAGCAGAGTCATTAAATAATGCAGAAGAGTCCTTAAATAATGCAGCAAAGTTCTTAAATAATGCAGCAGAGTCCTTAAATAACGCAGCAGAGTCGTTAAATAATGCAGCAAAGTCCTTAAATAATGCAGCTGAGTCCTCAAATGCTTCAGCAGGATCCTTAAATAATGCAGCAGAGACCTTTAATAATGCAGCTGAGTCCTCAAATGCTTCAGCAGAGTCATTAAATAATGCAGCAGGATCCTAAAATAATGCAATAAAGTCCTTAAATTATGCAGCAGAGTCCTTAAATAATGCAGCAAAGTCCTTAAATAATGCAGCAGAGTCCTTACATAATGCAACAAAGTCCTTAAATAATGCAGCAGAGTCCTTAAATAATGCAGCTGAGTCCTCAAATGCTTCAGCAGAGTCGTTAAATAATGCAGCAAAGTCCTTAAATAATGCAGCAGACTCCTTACATAATGCAACAAAGTCCTTAAATAATGCAGCAGAGTACTTATATAATGCAACAAAGTTATTAAATAATGCAGCAAAGTCCTTAAATAATGCAGCAGAGTCCTTAAATAATGCAACAAATTCCTTAAATAATGCAGCAGAGTCCTTAAATAATGCATCAAAGTCCTTAAATAATGCAGCAGAGTCCTTAAATACCGCAGCAGAGTCCTTAAATAATGCAGCAAAGTAATTAAATAATGCAGCAGAGTCCTTAAATAATGCAGCAAAGTCCTTAAATAATGCAGCAGAGTCCTTAAATACCAAAGCATAGTCCTTAAATAATGCAGCAAAGTCCTTAAATAATGCAGCAGAATCCTTAAATAATGCAACAAAGTCCTTAAATAATGCAGCAGAGTCCTTAAATAATGCAACAAAGTCCTTAAATAATGCAAAAGAGTCCTTAAATAAAGCAGCAAAGCCCTTACATAATGCAGCAGAGTCCTTAAATAATGCATCTGAGTCCCCAAATGCTTCAGCAGAGTCATTAAATACTGCAGCAGAGTCCTTAAATAATGCAACAAAGTCCTTAAATAATGCAGCAGCGTCCTTAAATAATGCAACAAATTCCTTAAATAATGCAGCAGAGTCCTTAAATACCACAGCAGAGTCCTTAAATAATGCAGCAGAGACCTTAAATAATGCAACAAAGTCCTTAAATAATGCAGCAGATTCCTTAAATTCTGCAGCAGCGTCCTTAAATAATGCATCAAAGTTCTTAAATAATGCAGCAGAGTCCTTAAATAATGCAGCAAATTCCTTAAATAATGCAGCAGAGTCCTTAAATAATGCAGCTGAGTCCTCAAATACTTCAGCAGAGTCATTAAATAATGCAGAAGAGTCCTTAAATAATGCAGCAAAGTTCTTAAATAATGCAGCAGAGTCCTTAAATAACGCAGCAGAGTCGTTAAATAATGCAGCAAAGTCCTTAAATAATGCAGCTGAGTCCTCAAATGCTTCAGCAGGATCCTTAAATAATGCATCAGAGACCTTTAATAATGCAGCTGAGTCCTCAAATGCTTCAGCAGAGTCATTAAATAATGCAGCAGGATCCTAAAATAATGCAATAAAGTCCTTAAATTATGCAGCAGAGTCCTTAAATAATGCAGCAAAGTCCTTAAGTACCATAGCAGAGTCCTTAAATAATGCAGCAGAGACCTTAAATAATGCAACAAAGTCCTTAAATAATGAAGCAGATTCCTTAAATTCTGCAGCAGTGTCCTTAAATAATGCATCAAAGTCCTTAAATAATGCAGCAGGATCCTAAAATAATGCAATAAAGTCCTTAAATTATGCAGCAGAGTCCTTAAATAATGCAGCAAAGTCCTTAAATAATGCAGCAGAGTCCTTACATAATGCAACAAAGTCCTTAAATAATGCAGCAGAGTCCTTAAATAATGCAACAAAGTTCTTAAATAATGCAGCAGAGTCCTTAAATAATGCAGCAAAGTCCTTAAGTACCATAGCAGAGTCCTTAAATAATGCAGCAGAGACCTTAAATAATGCAACAAAGTCCTTAAATAGTGAAGCAGATTCCTTAAATTCTGCAGCAGTGTCCTTAAATAATGCATCAAAGTCCTTAAATAATGCAGCAGAGTCCTTAAATAATGCAGCAAAGTAATTAAATAATGCAGCAGAGTCCTTAAATAATGCAGCAAAGTCCTTAAATAATGCAGCAGAGTCCTTAAATACCAAAGCATAGTCCTTAAATAATGCGGCAGAGTCCTTAAATAATGCAACAAAGTCCTTAAATAATGCAGCAGAGTCCTTAAATAATGCAACAAAGTCCTTAAATAATGCAGCAAAGTCCTTAAATAAAGCAGCAAAGTCCTTACATAATGCAGCAGAGTCCTTAAACAGTGCATCTGAGTCCCCAATTGCTTCAGCAGAGTCATTAAACACTGCAGCAGAGTCCTTAAATAATGCAGCAAAGTCTTAAATAATGCAGCAGAGTCCTTAAATAACGCAGCAGTCCTTAAATAATGCAGCAAAGTCCTTAAATAATGCAGCAGAGTCCTTAAATACCGCAGCAGAGTCATTAAATAATGCAGCAGAGTCCTTAAATAATACAGCAGATACCTTAAATAATGCAGCTGAGTCCTCAAATGCTTCAGCAAAGTCATTAAATAATGCAGCAGAGTCCTTAAATAATGCAATAAAGTCCTTAAATAATGCAGCAGACTTCTAACATAATGCAACATAGTCCTTAAATAATGCAGCAGAGTCCTTATATAATGCAACAAAGTCATTAAATAATGCAGCAGAGTCCTTAAATAATGCAGCAAAGTCCTTAAATAATACAGCAGAGTCCTTAAGTACCACAGCATAGTCCTTAAATAATGCAGCAAAGTCCTTAAATAATGCAGCAGAGTCCTTAAATAATGCAACAAAGTCCTTAAATAATGCAGCAGAGTCCTTAAATACCGCAGCAGAGTCCTTAAATAATGCAGCAAAGTCCTTAAATAATACAACAAAGTCCTTAAATAATGCAGCAGAGTCATTAAATAATGCAGCAAAGTCCTTAAATAATGCAGCAGAGTCCTTAAATAATGCAGCAAATTCCTTAAATAATGCAGCAGAGTCATTAAATAATGCAATAAAGTCCTTAAATAATGCAGCAGAGTCCTAAAATAATGCAGCAAAGTCCTTAAATAATGCAGCAGAGTTCTTAAACACAGCAGCAGAGTCCTTAAATAATGCAGCAAGTAATTAAATAATGCAGCAGAGTCCTTAAGTAATGCAGCAAAGTCCTTAATTAATACAGCAAAGTCCTTAAATAATGCAACAAATTCCTTAAATAATGCAGCAGCGCCCTTAAATAATGCAACAAATTCCTTAAATAATGCAGCAGAGTCCTTAAATACCACAGCAGAGTCCTTAAATAATGCAGCAGAGACCTTAAATAATGCAACAAAGTCCTTAAATAATGCAGCAGATTCCTTAAATTCTGCAGCAGCGTCCTTAAATAATGCATCAAAGTCCTTAAATAATGCAGCAGAGTCCTTAAATACCGCAGCAGAGTCCTTAAATAATGCAGCAAATTCCTTAAATAATGCAGCAGAGTCCTTAAATAATGCAGCTGAGTCCTCAAATGCTTCAGCAGAGTCATTAAATAATGCAGCAAAGTCCTTAAATAATGCAGCAGAGTCCTTAAATAATGCAGCTGAGTCCTCAAATGCTTCAGCAGAGTCATTAAATAATGCAGAAGACTCCTTAAATAATGCAGGAAAGTCCTTAAATAAAGCAGCAGAGTCCTTAGATAATGCAGCAGAGTCGTTAAAAAATGCAGCAAAGTCCTTAAATAATGCAGCTGAGTCCTCAAATGCTTCAGCAGGATCCTTAAATAATGCAGCAGGATCCTTAAATAATGCAATAAAGTCCTTAAATTATGCAGCAGAGTCCTTAAATAATGCAGCAAAGTCCTTAAATAATGCAGCAGAGTCCTTACATAATGCAACAAACTCCTTAAATAATGCAGCAGAGTCCTTAAATAATGCAACAAAGTTCTTAAATAATGCATCAAAGTCCTTAAATAATGCAGCAAAGTCCTTAAATAATGCAGCAAAGTCGTTAAGTACCATAGCAGAGTCCTTAAATAATGCAGCAGAGACCTTAAATAATGCAACAAAGTCCTTAAATAATGCAGCAGATTCCTTAAATTCTGCAGCAGCGTCCTTAAATAATGCAACAAAGTCCTTAAATAATGCAGCAGAGTCCTTAAATAATGCAACAAAGTCCTTAAATAATGCAAAAGAGTCCTTAAATAATGCAGCTGAGTCCTCAAATGCTTCAGCAGGTTCCTTAAATAATGCAGCAGGATCCTTAAATAATGCAATAAAGTCCTTAAATTATGCAGCAGAGTCCTTAAATAATGCAGCAAAGTCCTTAAATAATGCTGCAGAGTCCTTACATAATGCAACAAACTCCTTAAATAATGCAGCAGAGTCCTTAAATAATGCAACAAAGTCCTTAAATAATGCAAAAGAGTCCTTAAATAAAGCAGCAAAGCCCTTACATAATGCAGCAGAGTCCTTAAATAATGCATCTGAGTGCCCAAATGCTTCAGCAGAGTCATTAAATACTGCAGCAGAGACCTTAAATAATGCAACAAAGTCCTTAAATAATGCAGCAGAGTCCTTAAATACCGCAGCAGAGTCCCTAAATAATGCAGCTGAGTCCTCAAATACTTCAGCAGAGTCATTAAATAATGCAGAAGAGTCCTTAAATAATGCAGCAAAGTTCTTAAATAATGCAGCAGAGTCCTTAAATAACGCAGCAGAGTCGTTAAATAATGCAGCAAAGTCCTTAAATAATGCAGCTGAGTCCTCAAATGCTTCAGCAGGATCCTTAAATAATGCAGCAGAGACCTTTAATAATGCAGCTGAGTCCTCAAATGCTTCAGCAGAGTCATTAAATAATGCAGCAGGATCCTAAAATAATGCAATAAAGTCCTTAAATTATGCAGCAGAGTGCTTAAATAATGCAGCAAAGTCCTTAAATAATGCAGCAGAGTCCTTACATAATGCAACAAAGTCCTTAAATAATGCAGCAGAGTCCTTAAATAATGCAGCTGAGTCCTCAAATGCTTCAGCAGAGTCGTTAAATAATGCAGCAAAGTCCTTAAATAATGCAGCAGACTCCTTACATAATGCAACAAAGTCCTTAAATAATGCAGCAGAGTACTTATATAATGCAACAAAGTTATTAAATAATGCAGCAAAGTCCTTAAATAATGCAGCAGAGTCCTTAAATAATGCAACAAATTCCTTAAATAATGCAGCAGAGTCCTTAAATAATGCATCAAAGTCCTTAAATAATGCAGCAGAGTCCTTAAATACCGCAGCAGAGTCCTTAAATAATGCAGCAAAGTAATTAAATAATGCAGCAGAGTCCTTAAATAATGCAGCAAAGTCCTTAAATAATGCAGCAGAGTCCTTAAATACCAAAGCATAGTCCTTAAATAATGCAGCAAAGTCCTTAAATAATGCAGCAGAATCCTTAAATAATGCAACAAAGTCCTTAAATAATGCAAAAGAGTCCTTAAATAAAGCAGCAAAGCCCTTACATAATGCAGCAGAGTCCTTAAATAATGCATCTGAGTCCCCAAATGCTTCAGCATTGTCATTAAATACTGCAGCAGAGTCCTTAAATAATGCAACAAAGTCCTTAAATAATGCAGCAGCGTCCTTAAATAATGCAACAAATTCCTTAAATAATGCAGCAGAGTCCTTAAATACCACAGCAGAGTCCTTAAATAATGCAGCAGAGACCTTAAATAATGCAACAAAGTCCTTAAATAATGCAGCAGATTCCTTAAATTCTGCAGCAGCGTCCTTAAATAATGCATCAAAGTTCTTAAATAATGCAGCAGAGTCCTTAAATAATGCAGCAAATTCCTTAAATAATGCAGCAGAGTCCTTAAATAATGCAGCTGAGTCCTCAAATACTTCAGCAGAGTCATTAAATAATGCAGAAGAGTCCTTAAATAATGCAGCAAAGTTCTTAAATAATGCAGCAGAGTCCTTAAATAACGCAGCAGAGTCGTTAAATAATGCAGCAAAGTCCTTAAATAATGCAGCTGAGTCCTCAAATGCTTCAGCAGGATCCTTAAATAATGCAGCAGAGACCTTTAATAATGCAGCTGAGTCCTCAAATGCTTCAGCAGAGTCATTAAATAATGCAGCAGGATCCTAAAATAATGCAATAAAGTCCTTAAATTATGCAGCAGAGTCCTTAAATAATGCAGCAAAGTCCTTAAGTACCATAGCAGAGTCCTTAAATAATGCAGCAGAGACCTTAAATAATGCAACAAAGTCCTTAAATAATGAAGCAGATTCCTTAAATTCTGCAGCAGTGTCCTTAAATAATGCATCAAAGTCCTTAAATAATGCAGCAGAGTCCTTAAATACCGCAGCAGAGTCCTTAAATAATGCAGCAAAGTAATTAAATAATGCAGCAGAGTCCTTAAATAATGCAGCAAAGTCCTTAAATAATGCAGCAGAGTCCTTAAATACCAAAGCATAGTCCTTAAATAATGCGGCAGAGTCCTTAAATAATGCAACAAAGTCCTTAAATAATGCAGCAGAGTCCTTAAATAATGCAACAAAGTCCTTAAATAATGCAGCAAAGTCCTTAAATAAAGCAGCAAAGTCCTTACATAATGCAGCAGAGTCCTTAAACAATGCATCTGAGTCCCCAATTGCTTCAGCAGAGTCATTAAACACTGCAGCAGAGTCCTTAAATAATGCAGCAAAGTCTTAAATAATGCAGCAGAGTCCTTAAATAACGCAGCAGTCCTTAAATAATGCAGCAAAGTCCTTAAATAATGCAGCAGAGTCCTTAAATACCGCAGCAGAGTCATTAAATAATGCAGCAGAGTCCTTAAATAATACAGCAGAGACCTTAAATAATGCAGGTGAGTCCTCAAATGCTTCAGCAGAGTCATTAAATAATGCAGCAGAGTCCTTAAATAATGCAATAAAGTCCTTAAATAATGCAGCAGAGTCCTTAAATAATGCAGCAAAGTCCTTAAATAATGCAGCAGACTTCTAACATAATGCAACATAGTCCTTAAATAATGCAGCAGAGTCGTTATATAATGCAACAAAGTCATTAAATAATGCAGCAGAGTCCTTAAATAATGCAGCAAAGTCCTTAAATAATACAGCAGAGTCCTTAAGTACCACAGCATAGTCCTTAAATAATGCAGCAAAGTCCTTAAAAAATGCAGCAGAGTCCTTAAATAATGCAACAGAGTCCTTAAATAATGCAGCAGAGTCCTTAAATACCGCAGCAGAGTCCTTAAATAATGCAGCAAAGTCCTTAAATAATACAACAAAGTCCTTAAATAATGCAGCAGAGTCATTAAATAATGCAGCAAAGTCCTTAAATAATGCAGCAGAGTCCTTAAATAATGCAGCAAATTCCTTAAATAATGCAGCAGAGTCATTAAATAATGCAATAAAGTCCTTAAATAATGCAACAGAGTCCTTAAATAATGCAGCAAAGTCCTTAAATAATGCAAAAAAAGTCCTTAAATAATGCAGCAGAGTCCTTAAATAATACAGCAAAGTCCTTAAATAATGCAGCAGAGTCCTTAAATAATGCAACAAAGTCCTTAAATAATGCAGTAGAGTCCTTAAATAATACAGCAAAGTCCTTAAATAATGCAGCAGAGTCCTAAAATAATGCAGCAAAGTCATTAAATAATGCAGCAGAGTTCTTAAACACAGCAGCAGAGTCCTTAAATAATGCAGCAAGTAATTAAATAATGCAGCAGAGTCCTTAAGTAATGCAGCAAAGTCCTTAATTAATGCAGCAAAGTCCTTAAATAATGCAACAAATTCCTTAAATAATGCAGCAGCGTCCTTAAATAATGCAACAAATTCCTTAAATAATGCAGCAGAGTCCTTAAATACCACAGCAGAGTCCTTAAATAATGCAGCAGAGACCTTAAATAATGCAACAAAGTCCTTAAATAATGCAGCAGATTCCTTAAATTCTGCAGCAGCGTCCTTAAATAATGCATCAAATTCCTTAAATAATGCAGCAGAGTCCTTAAATACCGCAGCAGAGTCCTTAAATAATGCAGCAAATTCCTTAAATAATGCAGCAGAGTCCTTAAATAATGCAGCTGAGTCCTCAAATGCTTCAGCAGAGTCATTAAATAATGCAGCAAAGTCCTTAAATAATGCAGCAGAGTCCTTAAATAATGCAGCTGAGTCCTCAAATGCTTCAGCAGAGTCATTAAATAATGCAGAAGACTCCTTAAATAATGCAGGAAAGTCCTTAAATAAAGCAGCAGAGTCCTTAGATAATGCAGCAGAGTCGTTAAATAATGCAGCAAAGTCCTTAAATAATGCAGCTGAGTCCTCAAATGCTTCAGCAGGATCCTTAAATAATGCAGCAGGATCCTTAAATAATGCAATAAAGTCCTTAAATTATGCAGCAGAGTCCTTAAATAATGCAGCAAAGTCCTTAAATAATGCAGCAGAGTCCTTACATAATGCAACAAACTCCTTAAATAATGCAGCAGAGTCCTTAAATAATGCAACAAAGTCCTTAAATAATGCAAAAGAGTCCTTAAATAAAGCAGCAAAGCCCTTACATAATGCAGCAGAGTCCTTAAATAATGCATCTGAGTGCCCAAATGCTTCAGCAGAGTCATTAAATACTGCAGCAGAGACCTTAAATAATGCAACAAAGTCCTTAAATAATGCAGCAGAGTCCTTAAATACCGCAGCAGAGTCCTTAAATAATGCAGCAAATTCCTTAAATAATGCAGCAGAGTCCTTAAATAATGCAGCTGAGTCCTCAAATGCTTCAGCAGAGTCGTTAAATAATGCAGCAAAGTCCTTAAATAATGCAGCAGACTCCTTACATAATGCAACAAAGTCCTTAAATAATGCAGCAGAGTACTTATATAATGCAACAAGTTATTAAATAATGCAGCAAAGTCCTTAAATAATGCAGCAGAGTCCTTAAATAATGCAACAAATTCCTTAAATAATGCAGCAGAGTCCTTAAATAATGCAGCAAAGTCCTTAAATCATGCAGCTGAGTATTCAAATGCTTCAGCAGAGTCCTTAAATAATGCAGCAGAGACCTTAAATAATGCAGTTGAGTCCTCAAATGCTTCAGCAGATTCATTAAATAATGCAGCAAAGTCCTTAAATAATGCAGCAGACTCCTTACATAATGCAACAAATTCCTTAAATAATGCAGCAGAGTCCTTAAATACCACAGCAGAGTCCTTAAATAATGCAGCAAATTCCTTAAATAATGCAGCAGAGTCCTTAAATAATGCAGCTGAGTCCTCAAATGCTTCAGCAGAGTCGTTAAATAATGCAGCAAAGTCCTTAAATAATGCAGCAGACTCCTTACATAATGCAACAAAGTCCTTAACTAATGCAGCAGAGTACTTATATAATGCAACAAAGTTATTAAATAATGCAGCAAAGTCCTTAAATAATGCAGCAGAGTCCTTAAATAATGCAACAAATTCCTTAAATAATGCAGCAGAGTCCTTAAATAATGCATCAAAGTCCTTAAATAATGCAGCAGAGTCCTTAAATACCGCAGCAGAGTCCTTAAATAATGGAGCAAAGTAATTAAATAATGCAGCAGAGTCCTTAAATAATGCAGCAAAGTCCTTAAATAATGCAGCAGAGTCCTTAAATACCAAAGCATAGTCCTTAAATAATGCAGCAAAGTCCTTAAATAATGCAGCAGAATCCTTAAATAATGCAACAAAGTCCTTAAATAATGCAGCAGAGTCCTTAAATAATGCAACAAAGTCCTTAAATAATGCAAAAGAGTCCTTAAATAAAGCAGCAAAGCCCTTACATAATGCAGCAGAGTCCTTAAATAATGCATCTGAGTCCCCAAATGCTTCAGCAGAGTCATTAAATACTGCAGCAGAGTCCTTAAATAATGCAACAAAGTCCTTAAATAATGCAGCAGCGTCCTTAAATAATGCAACAAATTCCTTAAATAATGCAGCAGAGTCCTTAAATACCACAGCAGAGTCCTTAAATAATGCAGCAGAGACCTTAAATAATGCAACAAAGTCCTTAAATAATGCAGCAGATTCCTTAAATTCTGCAGCAGCGTCCTTAAATAATGCATCAAAGTCCTTAAATAATGCAGCAGAGTCCTTAAATAATGCAGCAAATTCCTTAAATAATGCAGCAGAGTCCTTAAATAATGCAGCTGAGTCCTCAAATACTTCAGCAGAGTCATTAAATAATGCAGAAGAGTCCTTAAATAATGCAGCAAAGTTCTTAAATAATGCAGCAGAGTCCTTAAATAACGCAGCAGAGTCGTTAAATAATGCAGCAAAGTCCTTAAATAATGCAGCTGAGTCCTCAAATGCTTCAGCAGGATCCTTAAATAATGCAGCAGAGACCTTTAATAATGCAGCTGAGTCCTCAAATGCTTCAGCAGAGTCATTAAATAATGCAGCAGGATCCTAAAATAATGCAATAAAGTCCTTAAATTATGCAGCAGAGTCCTTAAATAATGCAGCAAAGTCCTTAAGTACCATAGCAGAGTCCTTAAATAATGCAGCAGAGACCTTAAATAATGCAACAAAGTCCTTAAATAATGAAGCAGATTCCTTAAATTCTGCAGCAGTGTCCTTAAATAATGCATCAAAGTCCTTAAATAATGCAGCAGAGTCCTTAAATACCGCAGCAGAGTCCTTAAATAATGCAGCAAAGTAATTAAATAATGCAGCAGAGTCCTTAAATAATGCAGCAAAGTCCTTAAATAATGCAGCAGAGTCCTTAAATACCAAAGCATAGTCCTTAAATAATGCGGCAGAGTCCTTAAATAATGCAACAAAGTCCTTAAATAATGCAGCAGAGTCCTTAAATAATGCAACAAAGTCCTTAAATAATGCAGCAAAGTCCTTAAATAAAGCAGCAAAGTCCTTACATAATGCAGCAGAGTCCTTAAACAATGCATCTGAGTCCCCAATTGCTTCAGCAGAGTCATTAAACACTGCAGCAGAGTCCTTAAATAATGCAGCAAAGTCTTAAATAATGCAGCAGAGTCCTTAAATAACGCAGCAGTCCTTAAATAATGCAGCAAAGTCCTTAAATAATGCAGCAGAGTCCTTAAATACCGCAGCAGAGTCATTAAATAATGCAGCAGAGTCCTTAAATAATACAGCAGAGACCTTAAATAATGCAGCTGAGTCCTCAAATGCTTCAGCAGAGTCATTAAATAATGCAGCAGAGTCCTTAAATAATGCAATAAAGTCCTTAAATAATGCAGCAGAGTCCTTAAATAATGCAGCAAAGTCCTTAAATAATGCAGCAGACTTCTAACATAATGCAACATAGTCCTTAAATAATGCAGCAGAGTCGTTATATAATGCAACAAAGTCATTAAATAATGCAGCAGAGTCCTTAAATAATGCAGCAAAGTCCTTAAATAATACAGCAGAGTCCTTAAGTACCACAGCATAGTCCTTAAATAATGCAGCAAAGTCCTTAAAAAATGCAGCAGAGTCCTTAAATAATGCAACAGAGTCCTTAAATAATGCAGCAGAGTCCTTAAATACCGCAGCAGAGTCCTTAAATAATGCAGCAAAGTCCTTAAATAATACAACAAAGTCCTTAAATAATGCAGCAGAGTCATTAAATAATGCAGCAAAGTCCTTAAATAATGCAGCAGAGTCCTTAAATAATGCAGCAAATTCCTTAAATAATGCAGCAGAGTCATTAAATAATGCAATAAAGTCCTTAAATAATGCAACAGAGTCCTTAAATAATGCAGCAAAGTCCTTAAATAATGCAAAAAAAGTCCTTAAATAATGCAGCAGAGTCCTTAAATAATACAGCAAAGTCCTTAAATAATGCAGCAGAGTCCTTAAATAATGCAACAAAGTCCTTAAATAATGCAGTAGAGTCCTTAAATAATACAGCAAAGTCCTTAAATAATGCAGCAGAGTCCTAAAATAATGCAGCAAAGTCCTTAAATAATGCAGCAGAGTTCTTAAACACAGCAGCAGAGTCCTTAAATAATGCAGCAAGTAATTAAATAATGCAGCAGAGTCCTTAAGTAATGCAGCAAAGTCCTTAATTAATGCAGCAAAGTCCTTAAATAATGCAACAAATTCCTTAAATAATGCAGCAGCGTCCTTAAATAATGCAACAAATTCCTTAAATAATGCAGCAGAGTCCTTAAATACCACAGCAGAGTCCTTAAATAATGCAGCAGAGACCTTAAATAATGCAACAAAGTCCTTAAATAATGCAGCAGATTCCTTAAATTCTGCAGCAGCGTCCTTAAATAATGCATCAAAGTCCTTAAATAATGCAGCAGAGTCCTTAAATACCGCAGCAGAGTCCTTAAATAATGCAGCAAATTCCTTAAATAATGCAGCAGAGTCCTTAAATAATGCAGCTGAGTCCTCAAATGCTTCAGCAGAGTCATTAAATAATGCAGCAAAGTCCTTAAATAATGCAGCAGAGTCCTTAAATAATGCAGCTGAGTCCTCAAATGCTTCAGCAGAGTCATTAAATAATGCAGAAGACTCCTTAAATAATGCAGGAAAGTCCTTAAATAAAGCAGCAGAGTCCTTAGATAATGCAGCAGAGTCGTTAAATAATGCAGCAAAGTCCTTAAATAATGCAGCTGAGTCCTCAAATGCTTCAGCAGGATCCTTAAATAATGCAGCAGGATCCTTAAATAATGCAATAAAGTCCTTAAATTATGCAGCAGAGTCCTTAAATAATGCAGCAAAGTCCTTCAATAATGCAGCAGAGTCCTTACATAATGCAACAAACTCCTTAAATAATGCAGCAGAGTCCATAAATAATGCAACAAAGTCCTTAAATAATGCAAAAGAGTCCTTAAATAAAGCAGCAAAGCCCTTACATAATGCAGCAGAGTCCTTAAATAATGCATCTGAGTGCCCAAATGCTTCAGCAGAGTCATTAAATACTGCAGCAGAGACCTTAAATAATGCAACAAAGTCCTTAAATAATGCAGCAGAGTCCTTAAATACCGCAGCAGAGTCCTTAAATAATGCAGCAAATTCCTTAAATAATGCAGCAGAGTCCTTAAATAATGCAGCTGAGTCCTCAAATGCTTCAGCAGAGTCGTTAAATAATGCAGCAAAGTCCTTAAATAATGCAGCAGACTCCTTACATAATGCAACAAAGTCCTTAAATAATGCAGCAGAGTACTTATATAATGCAACAAGTTATTAAATAATGCAGCAAAGTCCTTAAATAATGCAGCAGAGTCCTTAAATAATGCAACAAATTCCTTAAATAATGCAGCAGAGTCCTTAAATAATGCAGCAAAGTCCTTAAATCATGCAGCTGAGTATTCAAATGCTTCAGCAGAGTCCTTAAATAATGCAGCAGAGACCTTAAATAATGCAGTTGAGTCCTCAAATGCTTCAGCAGATTCATTAAATAATGCAGCAAAGTACTTAAATAATGCAGCAGACTCCTTACATAATGCAACAAATTCCTTAAATAATGCAGCAGAGTCCTTAAATACCACAGCAGAGTCCTTAAATAATGCAGCAAATTCCTTAAATAATGCAGCAGAGTCCTTAAATAATGCAGCTGAGTCCTCAAATGCTTCAGCAGAGTCGTTAAATAATGCAGCAAAGTCCTTAAATAATGCAGCAGACTCCTTACATAATGCAACAAAGTCCTTAAATAATGCAGCAGAGTACTTATATAATGCAACAAAGTTATTAAATAATGCAGCAAAGTCCTTAAATAATGCAGCAGAGTCCTTAAATAATGCAACAAATTCCTTAAATAATGCAGCAGAGTCCTTAAATAATGCATCAAAGTCCTTAAATAATGCAGCAGAGTCCTTAAATACCGCAGCAGAGTCCTTAAATAATGGAGCAAAGTAATTAAATAATGCAGCAGAGTCCTTAAATAATGCAGCAAAGTCCTTAAATAATGCAGCAGAGTCCTTAAATACCAAAGCATAGTCCTTAAATAATGCAGCAAAGTCCTTAAATAATGCAGCAGAATCCTTAAATAATGCAACAAAGTCCTTAAATAATGCAGCAGAGTCCTTAAATAATGCAACAAAGTCCTTAAATAATGCAAAAGAGTCCTTAAATAAAGCAGCAAAGCCCTTACATAATGCAGCAGAGTCCTTAAATAATGCATCTGAGTCCCCAAATGCTTCAGCAGAGTCATTAAATACTGCAGCAGAGTCCTTAAATAATGCAACAAAGTCCTTAAATAATGCAGCAGCGTCCTTAAATAATGCAACAAATTCCTTAAATAATGCAGCAGAGTCCTTAAATACCACAGCAGAGTCCTTAAATAATGCAGCAGAGACCTTAAATAATGCAACAAAGTCCTTAAATAATGCAGCAGATTCCTTAAATTCTGCAGCAGCATCCTTAAATAATGCATCAAAGTCCTTAAATAATGCAGCAGAGTCCTTAAATAATGCAGCAAATTCCTTAAATAATGCAGCAGAGTCCTTAAATAATGCAGCTGAGTCCTCAAATACTTCAGCAGAGTCATTAAATAATGCAGAAGAGTCCTTAAATAATGCAGCAAAGTTCTTAAATAATGCAGCAGAGTCCTTAAATAACGCAGCAGAGTCGTTAAATAATGCAGCAAAGTCCTTAAATAATGCAGCTGAGTCCTCAAATGCTTCAGCAGGATCCTTAAATAATGCAGCAGAGACCTTTAATAATGCAGCTGAGTCCTCAAATGCTTCAGCAGAGTCATTAAATAATGCAGCAGGATCCTAAAATAATGCAATAAAGTCCTTAAATTATGCAGCAGAGTCCTTAAATAATGCAGCAAAGTCCTTAAGTACCATAGCAGAGTCCTTAAATAATGCAGCAGAGACCTTAAATAATGCAACAAAGTCCTTAAATAATGAAGCAGATTCCTTAAATTCTGCAGCAGTGTCCTTAAATAATGCATCAAAGTCCTTAAATAATGCAGCAGAGTCCTTAAATACCGCAGCAGAGTCCTTAAATAATGCAGCAAAGTAATTAAATAATGCAGCAGAGTCCTTAAATAATGCAGCAAAGTCCTTAAATAATGCAGCAGAGTCCTTAAATACCAAAGCATAGTCCTTAAATAATGCGGCAGAGTCCTTAAATAATGCAACAAAGTCCTTAAATAATGCAGCAGAGTCCTTAAATAATGCAACAAAGTCCTTAAATAATGCAGCAAAGTCCTTAAATAAAGCAGCAAAGTCCTTACATAATGCAGCAGAGTCCTTAAACAATGCATCTGAGTCCCCAATTGCTTCAGCAGAGTCATTAAACACTGCAGCAGAGTCCTTAAATAATGCAGCAAAGTCTTAAATAATGCAGCAGAGTCCTTAAATAACGCAGCAGTCCTTAAATAATGCAGCAAAGTCCTTAAATGATGCAGCAGAGTCCTTAAATACCGCAGCAGAGTCATTAAATAATGCAGCAGAGTCCTTAAATAATACAGCAGAGACCTTAAATAATGCAGCTGAGTCCTCAAATGCTTCAGCAGAGTCATTAAATAATGCAGCAGAGTCCTTAAATAATGCAATAAAGTCCTTAAATAATGCAGCAGAGTCCTTAAATAATGCAGCAAAGTCCTTAAATAATGCAGCAGACTTCTAACATAATGCAACATAGTCCTTAAATAATGCAGCAGAGTCGTTATATAATGCAACAAAGTCATTAAATAATGCAGCAGAGTCCTTAAATAATGCAGCAAAGTCCTTAAATAATACAGCAGAGTCCTTAAGTACCACAGCATAGTCCTTAAATAATGCAGCAAAGTCCTTAAAAAATGCAGCAGAGTCCTTAAATAATGCAACAGAGTCCTTAAATAATGCAGCAGAGTCCTTAAATACCGCAGCAGAGTCCTTAAATAATGCAGCAAAGTCCTTAAATAATACAACAAAGTCCTTAAATAATGCAGCAGAGTCCTTAAATAATGCAGCAAAGTCCTTAAATAATACAGCAGAGTCCTTAAGTACCACAGCATAGTCCTTAAATAATGCAGCAAAGTCCTTAAAAAATGCAGCAGAGTCCTTAAATAATGCAACAGAGTCCTTAAATAATGCAGCAGAGTCCTTAAATACCGCAGCAGAGTCCTTAAATAATGCAGCAAAGTCCTTAAATAATACAACAAAGTCCTTAAATAATGCAGCAGAGTCATTAAATAATGCAGCAAAGTCCTTAAATAATGCAGCAGAGTCCTTAAATAATGCAGCAAATTCCTTAAATAATGCAGCAGAGTCATTAAATAATGCAATAAAGTCCTTAAATAATGCAACAGAGTCCTTAAATAATGCAGCAAAGTCCTTAAATAATGCAAAAAAAGTCCTTAAATAATGCAGCAGAGTCCTTAAATAATACAGCAAAGTCCTTAAATAATGCAGCAGAGTCCTTAAATAATGCAACAAAGTCCTTAAATAATGCAGTAGAGTCCTTAAATAATACAGCAAAGTCCTTAAATAATGCAGCAGAGTCCTAAAATAATGCAGCAAAGTCCTTAAATAATGCAGCAGAGTTCTTAAACACAGCAGCAGAGTCCTTAAATAATGCAGCAAGTAATTAAATAATGCAGCAGAGTCCTTAAGTAATGCAGCAAAGTCCTTAATTAATGCAGCAAAGTCCTTAAATAATGCAACAAATTCCTTAAATAATGCAGCAGTGTCCTTAAATAATGCAACAAATTCCTTAAATAATGCAGCAGAGTCCTTAAATACCACAGCAGAGTCCTTAAATAATGCAGCAGAGACCTTAAATAATGCAACAAAGTCCTTAAATAATGCAGCAGATTCCTTAAATTCTGCAGCAGCGTCCTTAAATAATGCATCAAAGTCCTTAAATAATGCAGCAGAGTCCTTAAATACCGCAGCAGAGTCCTTAAATAATGCAGCAAATTCCTTAAATAATGCAGCAGAGTCCTTAAATAATGCAGCTGAGTCCTCAAATGCTTCAGCAGAGTCATTAAATAATGCAGCAAAGTCCTTAAATAATGCAGCAGAGTCCTTAAATAATGCAGCTGAGTCCTCAAATGCTTCAGCAGAGTCATTAAATAATGCAGAAGACTCCTTAAATAATGCAGGAAAGTCCTTAAATAAAGCAGCAGAGTCCTTAGATAATGCAGCAGAGTCGTTAAATAATGCAGCAAAGTCCTTAAATAATGCAGCTGAGTCCTCAAATGCTTCAGCAGGATCCTTAAATAATGCAGCAGGATCCTTAAATAATGCAATAAAGTCCTTAAATTATGCAGCAGAGTCCTTAAATAATGCAGCAAAGTCCTTAAATAATGCAGCAGAGTCCTTACATAATGCAACAAACTCCTTAAATAATGCAGCAGAGTCCATAAATAATGCAACAAAGTCCTTAAATAATGCAAAAGAGTCCTTAAATAAAGCAGCAAAGCCCTTACATAATGCAGCAGAGTCCTTAAATAATGCATCTGAGTGCCCAAATGCTTCAGCAGAGTCATTAAATACTGCAGCAGAGACCTTAAATAATGCAACAAAGTCCTTAAATAATGCAGCAGAGTCCTTAAATACCGCAGCAGAGTCCTTAAATAATGCAGCAAATTCCTTAAATAATGCAGCAGAGTCCTTAAATAATGCAGCTGAGTCCTCAAATGCTTCAGCAGAGTCGTTAAATAATGCAGCAAAGTCCTTAAATAATGCAGCAGACTCCTTACATAATGCAACAAAGTCCTTAAATAATGCAGCAGAGTACTTATATAATGCAACAAGTTATTAAATAATGCAGCAAAGTCCTTAAATAATGCAGCAGAGTCCTTAAATAATGCAACAAATTCCTTAAATAATGCAGCAGAGTCCTTAAATAATGCAGCAAAGTCCTTAAATCATGCAGCTGAGTATTCAAATGCTTCAGCAGAGTCCTTAAATAATGCAGCAGAGACCTTAAATAATGCAGTTGAGTCCTCAAATGCTTCAGCAGATTCATTAAATAATGCAGCAAAGTCCTTAAATAATGCAGCAGACTCCTTACATAATGCAACAAATTCCTTAAATAATGCAGCAGAGTCCTTAAATACCACAGCAGAGTCCTTAAATAATGCAGCAAATTCCTTAAATAATGCAGCAGAGTCCTTAAATAATGCAGCTGAGTCCTCAAATGCTTCAGCAGAGTCGTTAAATAATGCAGCAAAGTCCTTAAATAATGCAGCAGACTCCTTACATAATGCAACAAAGTCCTTAAATAATGCAGCAGAGTACTTATATAATGCAACAAAGTTATTAAATAATGCAGCAAAGTCCTTAAATAATGCAGCAGAGTCCTTAAATAATGCAACAAATTCCTTAAATAATGCAGCAGAGTCCTTAAATAATGCATCAAAGTCCTTAAATAATGCAGCAGAGTCCTTAAATACCGCAGCAGAGTCCTTAAATAATGGAGCAAAGTAATTAAATAATGCAGCAGAGTCCTTAAATAATGCAGCAAAGTCCTTAAATAATGCAGCAGAGTCCTTAAATACCAAAGCATAGTCCTTAAATAATGCAGCAAAGTCCTTAAATAATGCAGCAGAATCCTTAAATAATGCAACAAAGTCCTTAAATAATGCAGCAGAGTCCTTAAATAATGCAACAAAGTCCTTAAATAATGCAAAAGAGTCCTTAAATAAAGCAGCAAAGCCCTTACATAATGCAGCAGAGTCCTTAAATAATGCATCTGAGTCCCCAAATGCTTCAGCAGAGTCATTAAATACTGCAGCAGAGTCCTTAAATAATGCAACAAAGTCCTTAAATAATGCAGCAGCGTCCTTAAATAATGCAACAAATTCCTTAAATAATGCAGCAGAGTCCTTAAATACCACAGCAGAGTCCTTAAATAATGCAGCAGAGACCTTAAATAATGCAACAAAGTCCTTAAATAATGCAGCAGATTCCTTAAATTCTGCAGCAGCGTCCTTAAATAATGCATCAAAGTCCTTAAATAATGCAGCAGAGTCCTTAAATAATGCAGCAAATTCCTTAAATAATGCAGCAGAGTCCTTAAATAATGCAGCTGAGTCCTCAAATACTTCAGCAGAGTCATTAAATAATGCAGAAGAGTCCTTAAATAATGCAGCAAAGTTCTTAAATAATGCAGCAGAGTCCTTAAATAACGCAGCAGAGTCGTTAAATAATGCAGCAAAGTCCTTAAATAATGCAGCTGAGTCCTCAAATGCTTCAGCAGGATCCTTAAATAATGCAGCAGAGACCTTTAATAATGCAGCTGAGTCCTCAAATGCTTCAGCAGAGTCATTAAATAATGCAGCAGGATCCTAAAATAATGCAATAAAGTCCTTAAATTATGCAGCAGAGTCCTTAAATAATGCAGCAAAGTCCTTAAATAATGAAGCAGATTCCTTAAATTCTGCAGCAGTGTCCTTAAATAATGCATCAAAGTCCTTAAATAATGCAGCAGAGTCCTTAAATACCGCAGCAGAGTCCTTAAATAATGCAGCAAAGTAATTAAATAATGCAGCAGAGTCCTTAAATAATGCAGCAAAGTCCTTAAATAATGCAGCAGAGTCCTTAAATACCATAGCAGAGTCCTTAAATAATGCAGCAGAGACCTTAAATAATGCAACAAAGTCCTTAAATAATGAAGCAGATTCCTTAAATTCTGCAGCAGTGTCCTTAAATAATGCATCAAAGTCCTTAAATAATGCAGCAGAGTCCTTAAATACCGCAGCAGAGTCCTTAAATAATGCAGCAAAGTAATTAAATAATGCAGCAGAGTCCTTAAATAATGCAGCAAAGTCCTTAAATAATGCAGCAGAGTCCTTAAATACCAAAGCATAGTCCTTAAATAATGCGGCAGAGTCCTTAAATAATGCAACAAAGTCCTTAAATAATGCAGCAGAGTCCTTAAATAATGCAACAAAGTCCTTAAATAATGCAGCAAAGTCCTTAAATAAAGCAGCAAAGTCCTTACATAATGCAGCAGAGTCCTTAAACAATGCATCTGAGTCCCCAATTGCTTCAGCAGAGTCATTAAACACTGCAGCAGAGTCCTTAAATAATGCAGCAAAGTCTTAAATAATGCAGCAGAGTCCTTAAATAACGCAGCAGTCCTTAAATAATGCAGCAAAGTCCTTAAATAATGCAGCAGAGTCCTTAAATACCGCAGCAGAGTCATTAAATAATGCAGCAGAGTCCTTAAATAATACAGCAGAGACCTTAAATAATGCAGCTGAGTCCTCAAATGCTTCAGCAGAGTCATTAAATAATGCAGCAGAGTCCTTAAATAATGCAATAAAGTCCTTAAATAATGCAGCAGAGTCCTTAAATAATGCAGCAAAGTCCTTAAATAATGCAGCAGCGTCCTTAAATAATGCAACAAATTCCTTAAATAATGCAGCAGAGTCCTTAAATACCACAGCAGAGTCCTTAAATAATGCAGCAGAGACCTTAAATAATGCAACAAAGTCCTTAAATAATGCAGCAGATTCCTTAAATTCTGCAGCAGCGTCCTTAAATAATGCATCAAAGTCCTTAAATAATGCAGCAGAGTCCTTAAATAATGCAGCAAATTCCTTAAATAATGCAGCAGAGTCCTTAAATAATGCAGCTGAGTCCTCAAATACTTCAGCAGAGTCATTAAATAATGCAGAAGAGTCCTTAAATAATGCAGCAAAGTTCTTAAATAATGCAGCAGAGTCCTTAAATAACGCAGCAGAGTCGTTAAATAATGCAGCAAAGTCCTTAAATAATGCAGCTGAGTCCTCAAATGCTTCAGCAGGATCCTTAAATAATGCAGCAGAGACCTTTAATAATGCAGCTGAGTCCTCAAATGCTTCAGCAGAGTCATTAAATAATGCAGCAGGATCCTAAAATAATGCAATAAAGTCCTTAAATTATGCAGCAGAGTCCTTAAATAATGCAGCAAAGTCCTTAAATAATGAAGCAGATTCCTTAAATTCTGCAGCAGTGTCCTTAAATAATGCATCAAAGTCCTTAAATAATGCAGCAGAGTCCTTAAATACCGCAGCAGAGTCCTTAAATAATGCAGCAAAGTAATTAAATAATGCAGCAGAGTCCTTAAATAATGCAGCAAAGTCCTTAAATAATGCAGCAGAGTCCTTAAATACCATAGCAGAGTCCTTAAATAATGCAGCAGAGACCTTAAATAATGCAACAAAGTCCTTAAATAATGAAGCAGATTCCTTAAATTCTGCAGCAGTGTCCTTAAATAATGCATCAAAGTCCTTAAATAATGCAGCAGAGTCCTTAAATACCGCAGCAGAGTCCTTAAATAATGCAGCAAAGTAATTAAATAATGCAGCAGAGTCCTTAAATAATGCAGCAAAGTCCTTAAATAATGCAGCAGAGTCCTTAAATACCAAAGCATAGTCCTTAAATAATGCGGCAGAGTCCTTAAATAATGCAACAAAGTCCTTAAATAATGCAGCAGAGTCCTTAAATAATGCAACAAAGTCCTTAAATAATGCAGCAAAGTCCTTAAATAAAGCAGCAAAGTCCTTACATAATGCAGCAGAGTCCTTAAACAATGCATCTGAGTCCCCAATTGCTTCAGCAGAGTCATTAAACACTGCAGCAGAGTCCTTAAATAATGCAGCAAAGTCTTAAATAATGCAGCAGAGTCCTTAAATAACGCAGCAGTCCTTAAATAATGCAGCAAAGTCCTTAAATAATGCAGCAGAGTCCTTAAATACCGCAGCAGAGTCATTAAATAATGCAGCAGAGTCCTTAAATAATACAGCAGAGACCTTAAATAATGCAGCTGAGTCCTCAAATGCTTCAGCAGAGTCATTAAATAATGCAGCAGAGTCCTTAAATAATGCAATAAAGTCCTTAAATAATGCAGCAGAGTCCTTAAATAATGCAGCAAAGTCCTTAAATAATGCAGCAGACTTCTAACATAATGCAACATAGTCCTTAAATAATGCAGCAGAGTCGTTATATAATGCAACAAAGTCATTAAATAATGCAGCAGAGTCCATAAATAATGCAGCAAAGTCCTTAAATAATACAGCAGAGTCCTTAAGTACCACAGCATAGTCCTTAAATAATGCAGCAAAGTCCTTAAAAAATGCAGCAGAGTCCTTAAATAATGCAAGAGAGTCCTTAAATAATGCAGCAGAGTCCTTAAATACCGCAGCAGAGTCCTTAAATAATGCAGCAAAGTCCTTAAATAATACAACAAAGTCCTTAAATAATGCAGCAGAGTCATTAAATAATGCAGCAAAGTCCTTAAATAATGCAGCAGAGTCCTTAAATAATGCAGCAAATTCCTTAAATAATGCAGCAGAGTCATTAAATAATGCAATAAAGTCCTTAAATAATGCAACAGAGTCCTTAAATAATGCAGCAAAGTCCTTAAATAATGCAAAAAAAGTCCTTAAATAATGCAGCAGAGTCCTTAAATAATACAGCAAAGTCCTTAAATAATGCAGCAGAGTCCTTAAATAATGCAACAAAGTCCTTAAATAATGCAGTAGAGTCCTTAAATAATACAGCAAAGTCCTTAAATAATGCAGCAGAGTCCTAAAATAATGCAGCAAAGTCCTTAAATAATGCAGCAGAGTTCTTAAACACAGCAGCAGAGTCCTTAAATAATGCAGCAAGTAATTAAATAATGCAGCAGAGTCCTTAAGTAATGCAGCAAAGTCCTTAATTAATGCAGCAAAGTCCTTAAATAATGCAACAAATTCCTTAAATAATGCAGCAGCGTCCTTAAATAATGCAACAAATTCCTTAAATAATGCAGCAGAGTCCTTAAATACCACAGCAGAGTCCTTAAATAATGCAGCAGAGACCTTAAATAATGCAACAAAGTCCTTAAATAATGCAGCAGATTCCTTAAATTCTGCAGCAGCGTCCTTAAATAATGCATCAAAGTCCTTAAATAATGCAGCAGAGTCCTTAAATACTGCAGCAGAGTCCTTAAATAATGCAGCAAATTCCTTAAATAATGCAGCAGAGTCCTTAAATAATGCAGCTGAGTCCTCAAATGCTTCAGCAGAGTCATTAAATAATGCAGCAAAGTCCTTAAATAATGCAGCAGAGTCCTTAAATAATGCAGCTGAGTCCTCAAATGCTTCAGCAGAGTCATTAAATAATGCAGAAGACTCCTTAAATAATGCAGGAAAGTCCTTAAATAAAGCAGCAGAGTCCTTAGATAATGCAGCAGAGTCGTTAAATAATGCAGCAAAGTCCTTAAATAATGCAGCTGAGTCCTCAAATGCTTCAGCAGGATCCTTAAATAATGCAGCAGGATCCTTAAATAATGCAATAAAGTCCTTAAATTATGCAGCAGAGTCCTTAAATAATGCAGCAAAGTCCTTAAATAATGCAGCAGAGTCCTTACATAATGCAACAAACTCCTTAAATAATGCAGCAGAGTCCTTAAATAATGCAACAAAGTCCTTAAATAATGCAAAAGAGTCCTTAAATAAAGCAGCAAAGCCCTTACATAATGCAGCAGAGTCCTTAAATAATGCATCTGAGTGCCCAAATGCTTCAGCAGAGTCATTAAATACTGCAGCAGAGACCTTAAATAATGCAACAAAGTCCTTAAATAATGCAGCAGAGTCCTTAAATACCGCAGCAGAGTCCTTAAATAATGCAGCAAATTCCTTAAATAATGCAGCAGAGTCCTTAAATAATGCAGCTGAGTC
Organism: Phyllobates terribilis; assembly: GCF_046119375.1. NCBI lineage: Eukaryota > Metazoa > Chordata > Amphibia > Anura > Dendrobatidae > Phyllobates > Phyllobates terribilis. Next base: position 2,401,592 of record NW_027363048.1, read on the forward strand.
CTCAAATGCTTCAGCAGGATCCTTAAATAATGCAGCAGAGACCTTTAATAATGCAGCTGAGTCCTCAAATGCTTCAGCAGAGTCATTAAATAATGCAGCAGGATCCTAAAATAATGCAATAAAGTCCTTAAATTATGCAGCAGAGTCCTTAAATAATGCAGCAAAGTCCTTAAGTACCATAGCAGAGTCCTTAAATAATGCAGCAGAGACCTTAAATAATGCAACAAAGTCCTTAAATAATGAAGCAGATTCCTTAAATTCTGCAGCAGTGTCCTTAAATAATGCATCAAAGTCCTTAAATAATGCAGCAGAGTCCTTAAATACCGCAGCAGAGTCCTTAAATAATGCAGCAAAGTAATTAAATAATGCAGCAGAGTCCTTAAATAATGCAGCAAAGTCCTTAAATAATGCAGCAGAGTCCTTAAATACCAAAGCATAGTCCTTAAATAATGCGGCAGAGTCCTTAAATAATGCAACAAAGTCCTTAAATAATGCAGCAGAGTCCTTAAATAATGCAACAAAGTCCTTAAATAATGCAGCAAAGTCCTTAAATAAAGCAGCAAAGTCCTTACATAATGCAGCAGAGTCCTTAAACAATGCATCTGAGTCCCCAATTGCTTCAGCAGAGTCATTAAACACTGCAGCAGAGTCCTTAAATAATGCAGCAAAGTCTTAAATAATGCAGCAGAGTCCTTAAATAACGCAGCAGTCCTTAAATAATGCAGCAAAGTCCTTAAATAATGCAGCAGAGTCCTTAAATACCGCAGCAGAGTCATTAAATAATGCAGCAGAGTCCTTAAATAATACAGCAGAGACCTTAAATAATGCAGCTGAGTCCTCAAATGCTTCAGCAGAGTCATTAAATAATGCAGCAGAGTCCTTAAATAATGCAATAAAGTCCTTAAATAATGCAGCAGAGTCCTTAAATAATGCAGCAAAGTCCTTAAATAATGCAGCAGACTTCTAACATAATGCAACATAGTCCTTTAATAATGCAGCAGAGTCGTTATATAATGCAACAAAGTCATTAAATAATGCAGCAGAGTCCTTAAATAATGCAGCAAAGTCCTTAAATAATACAGCAGAGTCCTTAAGTACCACAGCATAGTCCTTAAATAATGCAGCAAAGTCCTTAAAAAATGCAGCAGAGTCCTTAAATAATGCAACAGAGTCCTTAAATAATGCAGCAGAGTCCTTAAATACCGCAGCAGAGTCCTTAAATAATGCAGCAAAGTCCTTAAATAATACAACAAAGTCCTTAAATAATGCAGCAGAGTCATTAAATAATGCAGCAAAGTCCTTAAATAATGCAGCAGAGTCCTTAAATAATGCAGCAAATTCCTTAAATAATGCAGCAGAGTCATTAAATAATGCAATAAAGTCCTTAAATAATGCAACAGAGTCCTTAAATAATGCAGCAAAGTCCTTAAATAATGCAAAAAAAGTCCTTAAATAATGCAGCAGAGTCCTTAAATAATACAGCAAAGTCCTTAAATAATGCAGCAGAGTCCTTAAATAATGCAACAAAGTCCTTAAATAATGCAGTAGAGTCCTTAAATAATACAGCAAAGTCCTTAAATAATGCAGCAGAGTCCTAAAATAATGCAGCAAAGTCCTTAAATAATGCAGCAGAGTTCTTAAACACAGCAGCAGAGTCCTTAAATAATGCAGCAAGTAATTAAATAATGCAGCAGAGTCCTTAAGTAATGCAGCAAAGTCCTTAATTAATGCAGCAAAGTCCTTAAATAATGCAACAAATTCCTTAAATAATGCAGCAGCGTCCTTAAATAATGCAACAAATTCCTTAAATAATGCAGCAGAGTCCTTAAATACCACAGCAGAGTCCTTAAATAATGCAGCAGAGACCTTAAATAATGCAACAAAGTCCTTAAATAATGCAGCAGATTCCTTAAATTCTGCAGCAGCGTCCTTAAATAATGCATCAAAGTCCTTAAATAATGCAGCAGAGTCCTTAAATACCGCAGCAGAGTCCTTAAATAATGCAGCAAATTCCTTAAATAATGCAGCAGAGTCCTTAAATAATGCAGTTGAGTCCTCAAATGCTTCAGCAGAGTCATTAAATAATGCAGCAAAGTCCTTAAATAATGCAGCAGAGTCCTTAAATAATGCAGCTGAGTCCTCAAATGCTTCAGCAGAGTCATTAAATAATGCAGAAGACTCCTTAAATAATGCAGGAAAGTCCTTAAATAAAGCAGCAGAGTCCTTAGATAATGCAGCAGAGTCGTTAAATAATGCAGCAAAGTCCTTAAATAATGCAGCTGAGTCCTCAAATGCTTCAGCAGGATCCTTAAATAATGCAGCAGGATCCTTAAATAATGCAATAAAGTCCTTAAATTATGCAGCAGAGTCCTTAAATAATGCAGCAAAGTCCTTAAATAATGCAGCAGAGTCCTTACATAATGCAACAAACTCCTTAAATAATGCAGCAGAGTCCTTAAATAATGCAACAAAGTCCTTAAATAATGCAAAAGAGTCCTTAAATAAAGCAGCAAAGCCCTTACATAATGCAGCAGAGTCCTTAAATAATGCATCTGAGTGCCCAAATGCTTCAGCAGAGTCATTAAATACTGCAGCAGAGACCTTAAATAATGCAACAAAGTCCTTAAATAATGCAGCAGAGTCCTTAAATACCGCAGCAGAGTCCTTAAATAATGCAGCAAATTCCTTAAATAATGCAGCAGAGTCCTTAAATAATGCAGCTGAGTCCTCAAATGCTTCAGCAGAGTCGTTAAATAATGCAGCAAAGTCCTTAAATAATGCAGCAGACTCCTTACATAATGCAACAAAGTCCTTAAATAATGCAGCAGAGTACTTATATAATGCAACAAGTTATTAAATAATGCAGCAACGTCCTTAAATAATGCAGCAGAGTCCTTAAATAATGCAACAAATTCCTTAAATAATGCAGCAGAGTCCTTAAATAATGCAGCAAAGTCCTTAAATCATGCAGCTGAGTATTCAAATGCTTCAGCAGAGTCCTTAAATAATGCAGCAGAGACCTTAAATAATGCAGTTGAGTCCTCAAATGCTTCAGCAGATTCATTAAATAATGCAGCAAAGTCCTTAAATAATGCAGCAGACTCCTTACATAATGCAACAAATTCCTTAAATAATGCAGCAGAGTCCTTAAATACCACAGCAGAGTCCTTAAATAATGCAGCAAATTCCTTAAATAATGCAGCAGAGTCCTTAAATAATGCAGCAAAGTTCTTAAATAATGCAGCAGAGTCCTTAAATACCAAAGCATAGTCCTTAAATAATGCAGCAAAGTCCTTAAATAATGCAGCAGAATCCTTAAATAATGCAACAAAGTCCTTAAATAATGCAGCAGAGTCCTTAAATAATGCAACAAAGTCCTTAAATAATGCAAAAGAGTCCTTAAATAAAGCAGCAAAGCCCTTACATAATGCAGCAGAGTCCTTAAATAATGCATCTGAGTCCCCAAATGCTTCAGCAGAGTCATTAAATACTGCAGCAGAGTCCTTAAATAATGCAACAAAGTCCTTAAATAATGCAGCAGCGTCCTTAAATAATGCAACAAATTCCTTAAATAATGCAGCAGAGTCCTTAAATACCACAGCAGAGTCCTTAAATAATGCAGCAGAGACCTTAAATAATGCAACAAAGTCCTTAAATAATGCAGCAGATTCCTTAAATTCTGCAGCAGCGTCCTTAAATAATGCATCAAAGTCCTTAAATAATGCAGCAGAGTCCTTAAATAATGCAGCAAATTCCTTAAATAATGCAGCAGAGTCCTTAAATAATGCAGCTGAGTCCTCAAATACTTCAGCAGAGTCATTAAATAATGCAGAAGAGTCCTTAAATAATGCAGCAAAGTTCTTAAATAATGCAGCAGAGTCCTTAAATAACGCAGCAGAGTCGTTAAATAATGCAGCAAAGTCCTTAAATAATGCAGCTGAGTCCTCAAATGCTTCAGCAGGATCCTTAAATAATGCAGCAGAGACCTTTAATAATGCAGCTGAGTCCTCAAATGCTTCAGCAGAGTCATTAAATAATGCAGCAGGATCCTAAAATAATGCAATAAAGTCCTTAAATTATGCAGCAGAGTCCTTAAATAATGCAGCAAAGTCCTTAAGTACCATAGCAGAGTCCTTAAATAATGCAGCAGAGACCTTAAATAATGCAACAAAGTCCTTAAATAATGAAGCAGATTCCTTAAATTCTGCAGCAGTGTCCTTAAATAATGCATCAAAGTCCTTAAATAATGCAGCAGAGTCCTTAAATACCGCAGCAGAGTCCTTAAATAATGCAGCAAAGTAATTAAATAATGCAGCAGAGTCCTTAAATAATGCAGCAAAGTCCTTAAATAATGCAGCAGAGTCCTTAAATACCAAAGCATAGTCCTTAAATAATGCGGCAGAGTCCTTAAATAATGCAACAAAGTCCTTAAATAATGCAGCAGAGTCCTTAAATAATGCAACAAAGTCCTTAAATAATGCAGCAAAGTCCTTAAATAAAGCAGCAAAGTCCTTACATAATGCAGCAGAGTCCTTAAACAATGCATCTGAGTCCCCAATTGCTTCAGCAGAGTCATTAAACACTGCAGCAGAGTCCTTAAATAATGCAGCAAAGTCTTAAATAATGCAGCAGAGTCCTTAAATAACGCAGCAGTCCTTAAATAATGCAGCAAAGTCCTTAAATAATGCAGCAGAGTCCTTAAATACCGCAGCAGAGTCATTAAATAATGCAGCAGAGTCCTTAAATAATACAGCAGAGACCTTAAATAATGCAGCTGAGTCCTCAAATGCTTCAGCAGAGTCATTAAATAATGCAGCAGAGTCCTTAAATAATGCAATAAAGTCCTTAAATAATGCAGCAGAGTCCTTAAATAATGCAGCAAAGTCCTTAAATAATGCAGCAGACTTCTAACATAATGCAACATAGTCCTTAAATAATGCAGCAGAGTCGTTATATAATGCAACAAAGTCATTAAATAATGCAGCAGAGTCCTTAAATAATGCAGCAAAGTCCTTAAATAATACAGCAGAGTCCTTAAGTACCACAGCATAGTCCTTAAATAATGCAGCAAAGTCCTTAAAAAATGCAGCAGAGTCCTTAAATAATGCAACAGAGTCCTTAAATAATGCAGCAGAGTCCTTAAATACCGCAGCAGAGTCCTTAAATAATGCAGCAAAGTCCTTAAATAATACAACAAAGTCCTTAAATAATGCAGCAGAGTCATTAAATAATGCAGCAAAGTCCTTAAATAATGCAGCAGAGTCCTTAAATAATGCAGCAAATTCCTTAAATAATGCAGCAGAGTCATTAAATAATGCAATAAAGTCCTTAAATAATGCAACAGAGTCCTTAAATAATGCAGCAAAGTCCTTAAATAATGCAAAAAAAGTCCTTAAATAATGCAGCAGAGTCCTTAAATAATACAGCAAAGTCCTTAAATAATGCAGCAGAGTCCTTAAATAATGCAACAAAGTCCTTAAATAATGCAGTAGAGTCCTTAAATAATACAGCAAAGTCCTTAAATAATGCAGCAGAGTCCTAAAATAATGCAGCAAAGTCCTTAAATAATGCAGCAGAGTTCTTAAACACAGCAGCAGAGTCCTTAAATAATGCAGCAAGTAATTAAATAATGCAGCAGAGTCCTTAAGTAATGCAGCAAAGTCCTTAATTAATGCAGCAAAGTCCTTAAATAATGCAACAAATTCCTTAAATAATGCAGCAGCGTCCTTAAATAATGCAACAAATTCCTTAAATAATGCAGCAGAGTCCTTAAATACCACAGCAGAGTCCTTAAATAATGCAGCAGAGACCTTAAATATTGCAACAAAGTCCTTAAATAATGCAGCAGATTCCTTAAATTCTGCAGCAGCGTCCTTAAATAATGCATCAAAGTCCTTAAATAATGCAGCAGAGTCCTTAAATACTGCAGCAGAGTCCTTAAATAATGCAGCAAATTCCTTAAATAATGCAGCAGAGTCCTTAAATAATGCAGCTGAGTCCTCAAATGCTTCAGCAGAGTCATTAAATAATGCAGCAAAGTCCTTAAATAATGCAGCAGAGTCCTTAAATAATGCAGCTGAGTCCTCAAATGCTTCAGCAGAGTCATTAAATAATGCAGAAGACTCCTTAAATAATGCAGGAAAGTCCTTAAATAAAGCAGCAGAGTCCTTAGATAATGCAGCAGAGTCGTTAAATAATGCAGCAAAGTCCTTAAATAATGCAGCTGAGTCCTCAAATGCTTCAGCAGGATCCTTAAATAATGCAGCAGGATCCTTAAATAATGCAATAAAGTCCTTAAATTATGCAGCAGAGTCCTTAAATAATGCAGCAAAGTCCTTAAATAATGCAGCAGAGTCCTTACATAATGCAACAAACTCCTTAAATAATGCAGCAGAGTCCTTAAATAATGCAACAAAGTCCTTAAATAATGCAAAAGAGTCCTTAAATAAAGCAGCAAAGCCCTTACATAATGCAGCAGAGTCCTTAAATAATGCATCTGAGTGCCCAAATGCTTCAGCAGAGTCATTAAATACTGCAGCAGAGACCTTAAATAATGCAACAAAGTCCTTAAATAATGCAGCAGAGTCCTTAAATACCGCAGCAGAGTCCTTAAATAATGCAGCAAATTCCTTAAATAATGCAGCAGAGTCCTTAAATAATGCAGCTGAGTCCTCAAATGCTTCAGCAGGATCCTTAAATAATGCAGCAGAGACCTTTAATAATGCAGCTGAGTCCTCAAATGCTTCAGCAGAGTCATTAAATAATGCAGCAGGATCCTAAAATAATGCAATAAAGTCCTTAAATTATGCAGCAGAGTCCTTAAATAATGCAACAAAGTCCTTAAGTACCATAGCAGAGTCCTTAAATAATGCAGCAGAGACCTTAAATAATGCAACAAAGTCCTTAAATAATGAAGCAGATTCCTTAAATTCTGCAGCAGTGTCCTTAAATAATGCATCAAAGTCCTTAAATAATGCAGCAGAGTCCTTAAATACCGCAGCAGAGTCCTTAAATAATGCAGCAAAGTAATTAAATAATGCAGCAGAGTCCTTAAATAATGCAGCAAAGTCCTTAAATAATGCAGCAGAGTCCTTAAATACCAAAGCATAGTCCTTAAATAATGCGGCAGAGTCCTTAAATAATGCAACAAAGTCCTTAAATAATGCAGCAGAGTCCTTAAATAATGCAACAAAGTCCTTAAATAATGCAGCAAAGTCCTTAAATAAAGCAGCAAAGTCCTTACATAATGCAGCAGAGTCCTTAAACAATGCATCTGAGTCCCCAATTGCTTCAGCAGAGTCATTAAACACTGCAGCAGAGTCCTTAAATAATGCAGCAAAGTCTTAAATAATGCAGCAGAGTCCTTAAATAACGCAGCAGTCCTTAAATAATGCAGCAAAGTCCTTAAATAATGCAGCAGAGTCCTTAAATACCGCAGCAGAGTCATTAAATAATGCAGCAGAGTCCTTAAATAATACAGCAGAGACCTTAAATAATGCAGCTGAGTCCTCAAATGCTTCAGCAGAGTCATTAAATAATGCAGCAGAGTCCTTAAATAATGCAATAAAGTCCTTAAATAATGCAGCAGAGTCCTTAAATAATGCAGCAAAGTCCTTAAATAATGCAGCAGACTTCTAACATAATGCAACATAGTCCTTTAATAATGCAGCAGAGTCGTTATATAATGCAACAAAGTCATTAAATAATGCAGCAGAGTCCTTAAATAATGCAGCAAAGTCCTTAAATAATACAGCAGAGTCCTTAAGTACCACAGCATAGTCCTTAAATAATGCAGCAAAGTCCTTAAAAAATGCAGCAGAGTCCTTAAATAATGCAACAGAGTCCTTAAATAATGCAGCAGAGTCCTTAAATACCGCAGCAGAGTCCTTAAATAATGCAGCAAAGTCCTTAAATAATACAACAAAGTCCTTAAATAATGCAGCAGAGTCATTAAATAATGCAGCAAAGTCCTTAAATAATGCAGCAGAGTCCTTAAATAATGCAGCAAATTCCTTAAATAATGCAGCAGAGTCATTAAATAATGCAATAAAGTCCTTAAATAATGCAACAGAGTCCTTAAATAATGCAGCAAAGTCCTTAAATAATGCAAAAAAAGTCCTTAAATAATGCAGCAGAGTCCTTAAATAATACAGCAAAGTCCTTAAATAATGCAGCAGAGTCCTTAAATAATGCAACAAAGTCCTTAAATAATGCAGTAGAGTCCTTAAATAATACAGCAAAGTCCTTAAATAATGCAGCAGAGTCCTAAAATAATGCAGCAAAGTCCTTAAATAATGCAGCAGAGTTCTTAAACACAGCAGCAGAGTCCTTAAATAATGCAGCAAGTAATTAAATAATGCAGCAGAGTCCTTAAGTAATGCAGCAAAGTCCTTAATTAATGCAGCAAAGTCCTTAAATAATGCAACAAATTCCTTAAATAATGCAGCAGCGTCCTTAAATAATGCAACAAATTCCTTAAATAATGCAGCAGAGTCCTTAAATACCACAGCAGAGTCCTTAAATAATGCAGCAGAGACCTTAAATAATGCAACAAAGTCCTTAAATAATGCAGCAGATTCCTTAAATTCTGCAGCAGCGTCCTTAAATAATGCATCAAAGTCCTTAAATAATGCAGCAGAGTCCTTAAATACCGCAGCAGAGTCCTTAAATAATGCAGCAAATTCCTTAAATAATGCAGCAGAGTCCTTAAATAATGCAGCTGAGTCCTCAAATGCTTCAGCAGAGTCATTAAATAATGCAGCAAAGTCCTTAAATAATGCAGCAGAGTCCTTAAATAATGCAGCTGAGTCCTCAAATGCTTCAGCAGAGTCATTAAATAATGCAGAAGACTCCTTAAATAATGCAGGAAAGTCCTTAAATAAAGCAGCAGAGTCCTTAGATAATGCAGCAGAGTCGTTAAATAATGCAGCAAAGTCCTTAAATAATGCAGCTGAGTCCTCAAATGCTTCAGCAGGATCCTTAAATAATGCAGCAGGATCCTTAAATAATGCAATAAAGTCCTTAAATTATGCAGCAGAGTCCTTAAATAATGCAGCAAAGTCCTTAAATAATGCAGCAGAGTCCTTACATAATGCAACAAACTCCTTAAATAATGCAGCAGAGTCCTTAAATAATGCAACAAAGTCCTTAAATAATGCAAAAGAGTCCTTAAATAAAGCAGCAAAGCCCTTACATAATGCAGCAGAGTCCTTAAATAATGCATCTGAGTGCCCAAATGCTTCAGCAGAGTCATTAAATACTGCAGCAGAGACCTTAAATAATGCAACAAAGTCCTTAAATAATGCAGCAGAGTCCTTAAATACCGCAGCAGAGTCCTTAAATAATGCAGCACATTCCTTAAATAATGCAGCAGAGTCCTTAAATAATGCAGCTGAGTCCTCAAATGCTTCAGCAGAGTCGTTAAATAATGCAGCAAAGTCCTTAAATAATGCAGCAGACTCCTTACATAATGCAACAAAGTCCTTAAATAATGCAGCAGAGTACTTATATAATGCAACAAGTTATTAAATAATGCAGCAACGTCCTTAAATAATGCAGCAGAGTCCTTAAATAATGCAACAAATTCCTTAAATAATGCAGCAGAGTCCTTAAATAATGCAGCAAAGTCCTTAAATCATGCAGCTGAGTATTCAAATGCTTCAGCAGAGTCCTTAAATAATGCAGCAGAGACCTTAAATAATGCAGTTGAGTCCTCAAATGCTTCAGCAGATTCATTAAATAATGCAGCAAAGTCCTTAAATAATGCAGCAGACTCCTTACATAATGCAACAAATTCCTTAAATAATGCAGCAGAGTCCTTAAATACCACAGCAGAGTCCTTAAATAATGCAGCAAATTCCTTAAATAATGCAGCAGAGTCCTTAAATAATGCAGCAAAGTTCTTAAATAATGCAGCAGAGTCCTTAAATACCAAAGCATAGTCCTTAAATAATGCAGCAAAGTCCTTAAATAATGCAGCAGAATCCTTAAATAATGCAACAAAGTCCTTAAATAATGCAGCAGAGTCCTTAAATAATGCAACAAAGTCCTTAAATAATGCAAAAGAGTCCTTAAATAAAGCAGCAAAGCCCTTACATAATGCAGCAGAGTCCTTAAATAATGCATCTGAGTCCCCAAATGCTTCAGCAGAGTCATTAAATACTGCAGCAGAGTCCTTAAATAATGCAACAAAGTCCTTAAATAATGCAGCAGCGTCCTTAAATAATGCAACAAATTCCTTAAATAATGCAGCAGAGTCCTTAAATACCACAGCAGAGTCCTTAAATAATGCAGCAGAGACCTTAAATAATGCAACAAAGTCCTTAAATAATGCAGCAGATTCCTTAAATTCTGCAGCAGCGTCCTTAAATAATGCATCAAAGTCCTTAAATAATGCAGCAGAGTCCTTAAATAATGCAGCAAATTCCTTAAATAATGCAGCAGAGTCCTTAAATAATGCAGCTGAGTCCTCAAATACTTCAGCAGAGTCATTAAATAATGCAGAAGAGTCCTTAAATAATGCAGCAAAGTTCTTAAATAATGCAGCAGAGTCCTTAAATAACGCAGCAGAGTCGTTAAATAATGCAGCAAAGTCCTTAAATAATGCAGCTGAGTCCTCAAATGCTTCAGCAGGATCCTTAAATAATGCAGCAGAGACCTTTAATAATGCAGCTGAGTCCTCAAATGCTTCAGCAGAGTCATTAAATAATGCAGCAGGATCCTAAAATAATGCAATAAAGTCCTTAAATTATGCAGCAGAGTCCTTAAATAATGCAGCAAAGTCCTTAAGTACCATAGCAGAGTCCTTAAATAATGCAGCAGAGACCTTAAATAATGCAACAAAGTCCTTAAATAATGAAGCAGATTCCTTAAATTCTGCAGCAGTGTCCTTAAATAATGCATCAAAGTCCTTAAATAATGCAGCAGAGTCCTTAAATACCGCAGCAGAGTCCTTAAATAATGCAGCAAAGTAATTAAATAATGCAGCAGAGTCCTTAAATAATGCAGCAAAGTCCTTAAATAATGCAGCAGAGTCCTTAAATACCAAAGCATAGTCCTTAAATAATGCGGCAGAGTCCTTAAATAATGCAACAAAGTCCTTAAATAATGCAGCAGAGTCCTTAAATAATGCAACAAAGTCCTTAAATAATGCAGCAAAGTCCTTAAATAAAGCAGCAAAGTCCTTACATAATGCAGCAGAGTCCTTAAACAATGCATCTGAGTCCCCAATTGCTTCAGCAGAGTCATTAAACACTGCAGCAGAGTCCTTAAATAATGCAGCAAAGTCTTAAATAATGCAGCAGAGTCCTTAAATAACGCAGCAGTCCTTAAATAATGCAGCAAAGTCCTTAAATAATGCAGCAGAGTCCTTAAATACCGCAGCAGAGTCATTAAATAATGCAGCAGAGTCCTTAAATAATACAGCAGAGACCTTAAATAATGCAGCTGAGTCCTCAAATGCTTCAGCAGAGTCATTAAATAATGCAGCAGAGTCCTTAAATAATGCAATAAAGTCCTTAAATAATGCAGCAGAGTCCTTAAATAATGCAGCAAAGTCCTTAAATAATGCAGCAGACTTCTAACATAATGCAACATAGTCCTTAAATAATGCAGCAGAGTCGTTATATAATGCAACAAAGTCATTAAATAATGCAGCAGAGTCCTTAAATAATGCAGCAAAGTCCTTAAATAATACAGCAGAGTCCTTAAGTACCACAGCATAGTCCTTAAATAATGCAGCAAAGTCCTTAAAAAATGCAGCAGAGTCCTTAAATAATGCAACAGAGTCCTTAAATAATGCAGCAGAGTCCTTAAATACCGCAGCAGAGTCCTTAAATAATGCAGCAAAGTCCTTAAATAATACAACAAAGTCCTTAAATAATGCAGCAGAGTCATTAAATAATGCAGCAAAGTCCTTAAATAATGCAGCAGAGTCCTTAAATAATGCAGCAAATTCCTTAAATAATGCAGCAGAGTCATTAAATAATGCAATAAAGTCCTTAAATAATGCAACAGAGTCCTTAAATAATGCAGCAAAGTCCTTAAATAATGCAAAAAAAGTCCTTAAATAATGCAGCAGAGTCCTTAAATAATACAGCAAAGTCCTTAAATAATGCAGCAGAGTCCTTAAATAATGCAACAAAGTCCTTAAATAATGCAGTAGAGTCCTTAAATAATACAGCAAAGTCCTTAAATAATGCAGCAGAGTCCTAAAATAATGCAGCAAAGTCCTTAAATAATGCAGCAGAGTTCTTAAACACAGCAGCAGAGTCCTTAAATAATGCAGCAAGTAATTAAATAATGCAGCAGAGTCCTTAAGTAATGCAGCAAAGTCCTTAATTAATGCAGCAAAGTCCTTAAATAATGCAACAAATTCCTTAAATAATGCAGCAGCGTCCTTAAATAATGCAACAAATTCCTTAAATAATGCAGCAGAGTCCTTAAATACCACAGCAGAGTCCTTAAATAATGCAGCAGAGACCTTAAATAATGCAACAAAGTCCTTAAATAATGCAGCAGATTCCTTAAATTCTGCAGCAGCGTCCTTAAATAATGCATCAAAGTCCTTAAATAATGCAGCAGAGTCCTTAAATACTGCAGCAGAGTCCTTAAATAATGCAGCAAATTCCTTAAATAATGCAGCAGAGTCCTTAAATAATGCAGCTGAGTCCTCAAATGCTTCAGCAGAGTCATTAAATAATGCAGCAAAGTCCTTAAATAATGCAGCAGAGTCCTTAAATAATGCAGCTGAGTCCTCAAATGCTTCAGCAGAGTCATTAAATAATGCAGAAGACTCCTTAAATAATGCAGGAAAGTCCTTAAATAAAGCAGCAGAGTCCTTAGATAATGCAGCAGAGTCGTTAAATAATGCAGCAAAGTCCTTAAATAATGCAGCTGAGTCCTCAAATGCTTCAGCAGGATCCTTAAATAATGCAGCAGGATCCTTAAATAATGCAATAAAGTCCTTAAATTATGCAGCAGAGTCCTTAAATAATGCAGCAAAGTCCTTAAATAATGCAGCAGAGTCCTTACATAATGCAACAAACTCCTTAAATAATGCAGCAGAGTCCTTAAATAATGCAACAAAGTCCTTAAATAATGCAAAAGAGTCCTTAAATAAAGCAGCAAAGCCCTTACATAATGCAGCAGAGTCCTTAAATAATGCATCTGAGTGCCCAAATGCTTCAGCAGAGTCATTAAATACTGCAGCAGAGACCTTAAATAATGCAACAAAGTCCTTAAATAATGCAGCAGAGTCCTTAAATACCGCAGCAGAGTCCTTAAATAATGCAGCAAATTCCTTAAATAATGCAGCAGAGTCCTTAAATAATGCAGCTGAGTCCTCAAATGCTTCAGCAGAGTCGTTAAATAATGCAGCAAAGTCCTTAAATAATGCAGCAGACTCCTTACATAATGCAACAAAGTCCTTAAATAATGCAGCAGAGTACTTATATAATGCAACAAGTTATTAAATAATGCAGCAACGTCCTTAAATAATGCAGCAGAGTCCTTAAATAATGCAACAAATTCCTTAAATAATGCAGCAGAGTCCTTAAATAATGCAGCAAAGTCCTTAAATCAGGCAGCTGAGTATTCAAATGCTTCAGCAGAGTCCTTAAATAATGCAGCAGAGACCTTAAATAATGCAGTTGAGTCCTCAAATGCTTCAGCAGATTCATTAAATAATGCAGCAAAGTCCTTAAATAATGCAGCAGACTCCTTACATAATGCAACAAATTCCTTAAATAATGCAGCAGAGTCCTTAAATACCACAGCAGAGTCCTTAAATAATGCAGCAAATTCCTTAAATAATGCAGCAGAGTCCTTAAATAATGCAGCAAAGTTCTTAAATAATGCAGCAGAGTCCTTAAATACCAAAGCATAGTCCTTAAATAATGCAGCAAAGTCCTTAAATAATGCAGCAGAATCCTTAAATAATGCAACAAAGTCCTTAAATAATGCAGCAGAGTCCTTAAATAATGCAACAAAGTCCTTAAATAATGCAAAAGAGTCCTTAAATAAAGCAGCAAAGCCCTTACATAATGCAGCAGAGTCCTTAAATAATGCATCTGTGTCCCCAAATGCTTCAGCAGAGTCATTAAATACTGCAGCAGAGTCCTTAAATAATGCAACAAAGTCCTTAAATAATGCAGCAGCGTCCTTAAATAATGCAACAAATTCCTTAAATAATGCAGCAGAGTCCTTAAATACCACAGCAGAGTCCTTAAATAATGCAGCAGAGACCTTAAATAATGCAACAAAGTCCTTAAATAATGCAGCAGATTCCTTAAATTCTGCAGCAGCGTCCTTAAATAATGCATCAAAGTCCTTAAATAATGCAGCAGAGTCCTTAAATAATGCAGCAAATTCCTTAAATAATGCAGCAGAGTCCTTAAATAATGCAGCTGAGTCCTCAAATACTTCAGCAGAGTCATTAAATAATGCAGAAGAGTCCTTAAATAATGCAGCAAAGTTCTTAAATAATGCAGCAGAGTCCTTAAATAACGCAGCAGAGTCGTTAAATAATGCAGCAAAGTCCTTAAATAATGCAGCTGAGTCCTCAAATGCTTCAGCAGGATCCTTAAATAATGCAGCAGAGACCTTTAATAATGCAGCTGAGTCCTCAAATGCTTCAGCAGAGTCATTAAATAATGCAGCAGGATCCTAAAATAATGCAATAAAGTCCTTAAATTATGCAGCAGAGTCCTTAAATAATGCAGCAAAGTCCTTAAGTACCATAGCAGAGTCCTTAAATAATGCAGCAGAGAACTTAAATAATGCAACAAAGTCCTTAAATAATGAAGCAGATTCCTTAAATTCTGCAGCAGTGTCCTTAAATAATGCATCAAAGTCCTTAAATAATGCAGCAGAGTCCTAAAATACCGCAGCAGAGTCCTTAAATAATGCAGCAAAGTAATTAAATAATGCAGCAGAGTCCTTAAATAATGCAGCAAAGTCCTTAAATAATGCAGCAGAGTCCTTAAATACCAAAGCATAGTCCTTAAATAATGCGGCAGAGTCCTTAAATAATGCAACAAAGTCCTTAAATAATGCAGCAGAGTCCTTAAATACCAAAGCATAGTCCTTAAATAATGCGGCAGAGTCCTTAAATAATGCAACAAAGTCCTTAAATAATGCAGCAGAGTCCTTAAATAATGCAACAAAGTCCTTAAATAATGCAGCAAAGTCCTTAAATAATGCAGCAGAGTCCTTAAATACCAAAGCATAGTCCTTAAATAATGCGGCAGAGTCCTTAAATAATGCAACAAAGTCCTTAAATAATGCAGCAGAGTCCTTAAATAATGCAACAAAGTCCTTAAATAATGCAGCAAAGTCCTTAAATAAAGCAGCAAAGTCCTTACATAATGCAGCAGAGTCCTTAAACAATGCATCTGAGTCCCCAATTGCTTCAGCAGAGTCATTAAACACTGCAGCAGAGTCCTTAAATAATGCAGCAAAGTCTTAAATAATGCAGCAGAGTCCTTAAATAACGCAGCAGTCCTTAAATAATGCAGCAAAGTCCTTAAATAATGCAGCAGAGTCCTTAAATACCGCAGCAGAGTCATTAAATAATGCAGCAGAGTCCTTAAATAATACAGCAGAGACCTTAAATAATGCAGCTGAGTCCTCAAATGCTTCAGCAGAGTCATTAAATAATGCAGCAGAGTCCTTAAATAATGCAATAAAGTCCTTAAATAATGCAGCAGAGTCCTTAAATAATGCAGCAAAGTCCTTAAATAATGCAGCAGACTTCTAACATAATGCAACATAGTCCTTAAATAATGCAGCAGAGTCGTTATATAATGCAACAAAGTCATTAAATAATGCAGCAGAGTCCTTAAATAATGCAGCAAAGTCCTTAAATAATACAGCAGAGTCCTTAAGTACCACAGCATAGTCCTTAAATAATGCAGCAAAGTCCTTAAAAAATGCAGCAGAGTCCTTAAATAATGCAACAGAGTCCTTAAATAATGCAGCAGAGTCCTTAAATACCGCAGCAGAGTCCTTAAATAATGCAGCAAAGTCCTTAAATAATACAACAAAGTCCTTAAATAATGCAGCAGAGTCATTAAATAATGCAGCAAAGTCCTTAAATAATGCAGCAGAGTCCTTAAATAATGCAGCAAATTCCTTAAATAATGCAGCAGAGTCATTAAATAATGCAATAAAGTCCTTAAATAATGCAACAGAGTCCTTAAATAATGCAGCAAAGTCCTTAAATAATGCAAAAAAAGTCCTTAAATAATGCAGCAGAGTCCTTAAATAATACAGCAAAGTCCTTAAATAATGCAGCAGAGTCCTTAAATAATGCAACAAAGTCCTTAAATAATGCAGTAGAGTCCTTAAATAATACAGCAAAGTCCTTAAATAATGCAGCAGAGTCCTAAAATAATGCAGCAAAGTCCTTAAATAATGCAGCAGAGTTCTTAAACACAGCAGCAGAGTCCTTAAATAATGCAGCAAGTAATTAAATAATGCAGCAGAGTCCTTAAGTAATGCAGCAAAGTCCTTAATTAATGCAGCAAAGTCCTTAAATAATGCAACAAATTCCTTAAATAATGCAGCAGCGTCCTTAAATAATGCAACAAATTCCTTAAATAATGCAGCAGAGTCCTTAAATACCACAGCAGAGTCCTTAAATAATGCAGCAGAGACCTTAAATAATGCAACAAAGTCCTTAAATAATGCAGCAGATTCCTTAAATTCTGCAGCAGCGTCCTTAAATAATGCATCAAAGTCCTTAAATAATGCAGCAGAGTCCTTAAATACCGCAGCAGAGTCCTTAAATAATGCAGCAAATTCCTTAAATAATGCAGCAGAGTCCTTAAATAATGCAGCTGAGTCCTCAAATGCTTCAGCAGAGTCATTAAATAATGCAGCAAAGTCCTTAAATAATGCAGCAGAGTCCTTAAATAATGCAGCTGAGTCCTCAAATGCTTCAGCAGAGTCATTAAATAATGCAGAAGACTCCTTAAATAATGCAGGAAAGTCCTTAAATAAAGCAGCAGAGTCCTTAGATAATGCAGCAGAGTCGTTAAATAATGCAGCAAAGTCCTTAAATAATGCAGCTGAGTCCTCAAATGCTTCAGCAGGATCCTTAAATAATGCAGCAGGATCCTTAAATAATGCAATAAAGTCCTTAAATTATGCAGCAGAGTCCTTAAATAATGCAGCAAAGTCCTTAAATAATGCAGCAGAGTCCTTACATAATGCAACAAACTCCTTAAATAATGCAGCAGAGTCCTTAAATAATGCAACAAAGTCCTTAAATAATGCAAAAGAGTCCTTAAATAAAGCAGCAAAGCCCTTACATAATGCAGCAGAGTCCTTAAATAATGCATCTGAGTGCCCAAATGCTTCAGCAGAGTCATTAAATACTGCAGCAGAGACCTTAAATAATGCAACAAAGTCCTTAAATAATGCAGCAGAGTCCTTAAATACCGCAGCTGAGTCCTTAAATAATGCAGCAAATTCCTTAAATAATGCAGCAGAGTCCTTAAATAATGCAGCTGAGTCCTCAAATGCTTCAGCAGAGTCGTTAAATAATGCAGCAAAGTCCTTAAATAATGCAGCAGACTCCTTACATAATGCAACAAAGTCCTTAAATAATGCAGCAGAGTACTTATATAATGCAACAAGTTATTAAATAATGCAGCAAAGTCCTTAAATAATGCAGCAGAGTCCTTAAATAATGCAACAAATTCCTTAAATAATGCAGCAGAGTCCTTAAATAATGCAGCAAAGTCCTTAAATCATGCAGCTGAGTATTCAAATGCTTCAGCAGAGTCCTTAAAAAATGCAGCAGAGACCTTAAATAATGCAGTTGAGTCCTCAAATGCTTCAGCAGATTCATTAAATAATGCAGCAAAGTCCTTAAATAATGCAGCAGACTCCTTACATAATGCAACAAATTCCTTAAATAATGCAGCAGAGTCCTTAAATACCACAGCAGAGTCCTTAAATAATGCAGCAAATTCCTTAAATAATGCAGCAGAGTCCTTAAATAATGCAGCTGAGTCCTCAAATGCTTCAGCAGAGTCGTTAAATAATGCAGCAAAGTACTTAAATAATGCAGCAGACTCCTTACATAATGCAACAAAGTCCTTAAATAATGCAGCAGAGTACTTATATAATGCAACAAAGTTATTAAATAATGCAGCAAAGTCCTTAAATAATGCAGCAGAGTCCTTAAATAATGCAACAAATTCCTTAAATAATGCAGCAGAGTCCTTAAATAATGCATCAAAGTCCTTAAATAATGCAGCAGAGTCCTTAAATACCGCAGCAGAGTCCTTAAATAATGGAGCAAAGTAATTAAATAATGCAGCAGAGTCCTTAAATAATGCAGCAAAGTCCTTAAATAATGCAGCAGAGTCCTTAAATACCAAAGCATAGTCCTTAAATAATGCAGCAAAGTCCTTAAATAATGCAGCAGAATCCTTAAATAATGCAACAAAGTCCTTAAATAATGCAGCAGAGTCCTTAAATAATGCAACAAAGTCCTTAAATAATGCAAAAGAGTCCTTAAATAAAGCAGCAAAGCCCTTACATAATGCAGCAGAGTCCTTAAATAATGCATCTGAGTCCCCAAATGCTTCAGCAGAGTCATTAAATACTGCAGCAGAGTCCTTAAATAATGCAACAAAGTCCTTAAATAATGCAGCAGCGTCCTTAAATAATGCAACAAATTCCTTAAATAATGCAGCAGAGTCCTTAAATACCACAGCAGAGTCCTTAAATAATGCAGCAGAGACCTTAAATAATGCAACAAAGTCCTTAAATAATGCAGCAGATTCCTTAAATTCTGCAGCAGCGTCCTTAAATAATGCATCAAAGTCCTTAAATAATGCAGCAGAGTCCTTAAATAATGCAGCAAATTCCTTAAATAATGCAGCAGAGTCCTTAAATAATGCAGCTGAGTCCTCAAATACTTCAGCAGAGTCATTAAATAATGCAGAAGAGTCCTTAAATAATGCAGCAAAGTTCTTAAATAATGCAGCAGAGTCCTTAAATAACGCAGCAGAGTCGTTAAATAATGCAGCAAAGTCCTTAAATAATGCAGCTGAGTCCTCAAATGCTTCAGCAGGATCCTTAAATAATGCAGCAGAGACCTTTAATAATGCAGCTGAGTCCTCAAATGCTTCAGCAGAGTCATTAAATAATGCAGCAGGATCCTAAAATAATGCAATAAAGTCCTTAAATTATGCAGCAGAGTCCTTAAATAATGCAGCAAAGTCCTTAAGTACCATAGCAGAGTCCTTAAATAATGCAGCAGAGACCTTAAATAATGCAACAAAGTCCTTAAATAATGAAGCAGATTCCTTAAATTCTGCAGCAGTGTCCTTAAATAATGCATCAAAGTCCTTAAATAATGCAGCAGAGTCCTTAAATACCGCAGCAGAGTCCTTAAATAATGCAGCAAAGTAATTAAATAATGCAGCAGAGTCCTTAAATAATGCAGCAAAGTCCTTAAATAATGCAGCAGAGTCCTTAAATACCAAAGCATAGTCCTTAAATAATGCGGCAGAGTCCTTAAATAATGCAACAAAGTCCTTAAATAATGCAGCAGAGTCCTTAAATAATGCAACAAAGTCCTTAAATAATGCAGCAAAGTCCTTAAATAAAGCAGCAAAGTCCTTACATAATGCAGCAGAGTCCTTAAACAATGCATCTGAGTCCCCAATTGCTTCAGCAGAGTCATTAAACACTGCAGCAGAGTCCTTAAATAATGCAGCAAAGTCTTAAATAATGCAGCAGAGTCCTTAAATAACGCAGCAGTCCTTAAATAATGCAGCAAAGTCCTTAAATAATGCAGCAGAGTCCTTAAATACCGCAGCAGAGTCATTAAATAATGCAGCAGAGTCCTTAAATAATACAGCAGAGACCTTAAATAATGCAGCTGAGTCCTCAAATGCTTCAGCAGAGTCATTAAATAATGCAGCAGAGTCCTTAAATAATGCAATAAAGTCCTTAAATAATGCAGCAGAGTCCTTAAATAATGCAGCAAAGTCCTTAAATAATGCAGCAGACTTCTAACATAATGCAACATAGTCCTTAAATAATGCAGCAGAGTCGTTATATAATGCAACAAAGTCATTAAATAATGCAGCAGAGTCCTTAAATAATGCAGCAAAGTCCTTAAATAATACAGCAGAGTCCTTAAGTACCACAGCATAGTCCTTAAATAATGCAGCAAAGTCCTTAAAAAATGCAGCAGAGTCCTTAAATAATGCAACAGAGTCCTTAAATAATGCAGCAGAGTCCTTAAATACCGCAGCAGAGTCCTTAAATAATGCAGCAAAGTCCTTAAATAATACAACAAAGTCCTTAAATAATGCAGCAGAGTCATTAAATAATGCAGCAAAGTCCTTAAATAATGCAGCAGAGTCCTTAAATAATGCAGCAAATTCCTTAAATAATGCAGCAGAGTCATTAAATAATGCAATAAAGTCCTTAAATAATGCAACAGAGTCCTTAAATAATGCAGCAAAGTCCTTAAATAATGCAAAAAAAGTCCTTAAATAATGCAGCAGAGTCCTTAAATAATACAGCAAAGTCCTTAAATAATGCAGCAGAGTCCTTAAATAATGCAACAAAGTCCTTAAATAATGCAGTAGAGTCCTTAAATAATACAGCAAAGTCCTTAAATAATGCAGCAGAGTCCTAAAATAATGCAGCAAAGTCCTTAAATAATGCAGCAGAGTTCTTAAACACAGCAGCAGAGTCCTTAAATAATGCAGCAAGTAATTAAATAATGCAGCAGAGTCCTTAAGTAATGCAGCAAAGTCCTTAATTAATGCAGCAAAGTCCTTAAATAATGCAACAAATTCCTTAAATAATGCAGCAGCGTCCTTAAATAATGCAACAAATTCCTTAAATAATGCAGCAGAGTCCTTAAATACCACAGCAGAGTCCTTAAATAATGCAGCAGAGACCTTAAATAATGCAACAAAGTCCTTAAATAATGCAGCAGATTCCTTAAATTCTGCAGCAGCGTCCTTAAATAATGCATCAAAGTCCTTAAATAATGCAGCAGAGTCCTTAAATACCGCAGCAGAGTCCTTAAATAATGCAGCAAATTCCTTAAATAATGCAGCAGAGTCCTTAAATAATGCAGCTGAGTCCTCAAATGCTTCAGCAGAGTCATTAAATAATGCAGCAAAGTCCTTAAATAATGCAGCAGAGTCCTTAAATAATGCAGCTGAGTCCTCAAATGCTTCAGCAGAGTCATTAAATAATGCAGAAGACTCCTTAAATAATGCAGGAAAGTCCTTAAATAAAGCAGCAGAGTCCTTAGATAATGCAGCAGAGTCGTTAAATAATGCAGCAAAGTCCTTAAATAATGCAGCTGAGTCCTCAAATGCTTCAGCAGGATCCTTAAATAATGCAGCAGGATCCTTAAATAATGCAATAAAGTCCTTGAATTATGCAGCAGAGTCCTTAAATAATGCAGCAAAGTCCTTAAATAATGCAGCAGAGTCCTTACATAATGCAACAAACTCCTTAAATAATGCAGCAGAGTCCTTAAATAATGCAACAAAGTCCTTAAATAATGCAAAAGAGTCCTTAAATAAAGCAGCAAAGCCCTTACATAATGCAGCAGAGTCCTTAAATAATGCATCTGAGTGCCCAAATGCTTCAGCAGAGTCATTAAATACTGCAGCAGAGACCTTAAATAATGCAACAAAGTCCTTAAATAATGCAGCAGAGTCCTTAAATACCGCAGCAGAGTCCTTAAATAATGCAGCAAATTCCTTAAATAATGCAGCAGAGTCCTTAAATAATGCAGCTGAGTCCTCAAATGCTTCAGCAGAGTCGTTAAATAATGCAGCAAAGTCCTTAAATAATGCAGCAGACTCCTTACATAATGCAACAAAGTCCTTAAATAATGCAGCAGAGTACTTATATAATGCAACAAGTTATTAAATAATGCAGCAAAGTCCTTAAATAATGCAGCAGAGTCCTTAAATAATGCAACAAATTCCTTAAATAATGCAGCAGAGTCCTTAAATAATGCAGCAAAGTCCTTAAATCATGCAGCTGAGTATTCAAATGCTTCAGCAGAGTCCTTAAATAATGCAGCAGAGACCTTAAATAATGCAGTTGAGTCCTCAAATGCTTCAGCAGATTCATTAAATAATGCAGCAAAGTCCTTAAATAATGCAGCAGACTCCTTACATAATGCAACAAATTCCTTAAATAATGCAGCAGAGTCCTTAAATACCACAGCAGAGTCCTTAAATAATGCAGCAAATTCCTTAAATAATGCAGCAGAGTCCTTAAATAATGCAGCTGAGTCCTCAAATGCTTCAGCAGAGTCGTTAAATAATGCAGCAAAGTCCTTAAATAATGCAGCAGACTCCTTACATAATGCAACAAAGTCCTTAAATAATGCAGCAGAGTACTTATATAATGCAACAAAGTTATTAAATAATGCAGCAAAGTCCTTAAATAATGCAGCAGAGTCCTTAAATAATGCAACAAATTCCTTAAATAATGCAGCAGAGTCCTTAAATAATGCATCAAAGTCCTTAAATAATGCAGCAGAGTCCTTAAATACCGCAGCAGAGTCCTTAAATAATGCAGCAAAGTAATTAAATAATGCAGCAGAGTCCTTAAATAATGCAGCAAAGTCCTTAAATAATGCAGCAGAGTCCTTAAATACCAAAGCATAGTCCTTAAATAATGCAGCAAAGTCCTTAAATAATGCAGCAGAATCCTTAAATAATGCAACAAAGTCCTTAAATAATGCAGCAGAGTCCTTAAATAATGCAACAAAGTCCTTAAATAATGCAAAAGAGTCCTTAAATAAAGCAGCAAAGCCCTTACATAATGCAGCAGAGTCCTTAAATAATGCATCTGAGTCCCCAAATGCTTCAGCAGAGTCATTAAATACTGCAGCAGAGTCCTTAAATAATGCAACAAAGTCCTTAAATAATGCAGCAGCGTCCTTAAATAATGCAACAAATTCCTTAAATAATGCAGCAGAGTCCTTAAATACCACAGCAGAGTCCTTAAATAATGCAGCAGAGACCTTAAATAATGCAACAAAGTCCTTAAATAATGCAGCAGATTCCTTAAATTCTGCAGCAGCGTCCTTAAATAATGCATCAAAGTCCTTAAATAATGCAGCAGAGTCCTTAAATAATGCAGCAAATTCCTTAAATAATGCAGCAGAGTCCTTAAATAATGCAGCTGAGTCCTCAAATACTTCAGCAGAGTCATTAAATAATGCAGAAGAGTCCTTAAATAATGCAGCAAAGTTCTTAAATAATGCAGCAGAGTCCTTAAATAACGCAGCAGAGTCGTTAAATAATGCAGCAAAGTCCTTAAATAATGCAGCTGAGTCCTCAAATGCTTCAGCAGGATCCTTAAATAATGCAGCAGAGACCTTTAATAATGCAGCTGAGTCCTCAAATGCTTCAGCAGAGTCATTAAATAATGCAGCAGGATCCTAAAATAATGCAATAAAGTCCTTAAATTATGCAGCAGAGTCCTTAAATAATGCAGCAAAGTCCTTAAGTACCATAGCAGAGTCCTTAAATAATGCAGCAAAGTCCTTAAGTACCATAGCAGAGTCCTTAAATAATGAAGCAGATTCCTTAAATTCTGCAGCAGTGTCCTTAAATAATGCATCAAAGTCCTTAAATAATGCAGCAGAGTCCTTAAATACTGCAGCAGAGTCCTTAAATAATGCAGCAAAGTAATTAAATAATGCAGCAGAGTCCTTAAATAATGCAGCAAAGTCCTTAAATAATGCAGCAGAGTCCTTAAATACCAAAGCATAGTCCTTAAATAATGCGGCAGAGTCCTTAAATAATGCAACAAAGTCCTTAAATAATGCAGCAGAGTCCTTAAATAATGCAACAGAGTCCTTAAATAATGCAGCAGAGTCCTTAAATACCGCAGCAGAGTCCTTAAATAATGCAGCAAAGTCCTTAAATAATACAACAAAGTCCTTAAATAATGCAGCAGAGTCATTAAATAATGCAGCAAAGTCCTTAAATAATGCAGCAGAGTCCTTAAATAATGCAGCAAATTCCTTAAATAATGCAGCAGAGTCATTAAATAATGCAATAAAGTCCTTAAATAATGCAACAGAGTCCTTAAATAATGCAGCAAAGTCATTAAATAATGCAAAAAAAGTCCTTAAATAATGCAGCAGAGTCCTTAAATAATACAGCAAAGTGCTTAAATAATGCAGCAGAGTCCTTAAATAATGCAACAAAGTCCTTAAATAATGCAGTAGAGTCCTTAAATAATACAGCAAAGTCCTTAAATAATGCAGCAGAGTCCTAAAATAATGCAGCAAAGTCCTTAAATAATGCAGCAGAGTTCTTAAACACAGCAGCAGAGTCCTTAAATAATGCAGCAAGTAATTAAATAATGCAGCAGAGTCCTTAAGTAATGCAGCAAAGTCCTTAATTAATGCAGCAAAGTCCTTAAATAATGCAACAAATTCCTTAAATAATGCAGCAGCGTCCTTAAATAATGCAACAAATTCCTTAAATAATGCAGCAGAGTCCTTAAATACCACAGCAGAGTCCTTAAATAATGCAGCAGAGACCTTAAATAATGCAACAAAGTCCTTAAATAATGCAGCAGATTCCTTAAATTCTGCAGCAGCGTCCTTAAATAATGCATCAAAGTCCTTAAATAATGCAGCAGAGTCCTTAAATACCGCAGCAGAGTCCTTAAATAATGCAGCAAATTCCTTAAATAATGCAGCAGAGTCATTAAATAATGCAATAAAGTCCTTAAATAATGCAACAGAGTCCTTAAATAATGCAGCAAAGTCCTTAAATAATGCAAAAAAAGTCCTTAAATAATGCAGCAGAGTCCTTAAATAATACAGCAAAGTCCTTAAATAATGCAGCAGAGTCCTTAAATAATGCAACAAAGTCCTTAAATAATGCAGTAGAGTCCTTAAATAATACAGCAAAGTCCTTAAATAATGCAGCAGAGTCCTAAAATAATGCAGCAAAGTCCTTAAATAATGCAGCAGAGTTCTTAAACACAGCAGCAGAGTCCTTAAATAATGCAGCAAGTAATTAAATAATGCAGCAGAGTCCTTAAGTAATGCAGCAAAGTCCTTAATTAATGCAGCAAAGTCCTTAAATAATGCAACAAATTCCTTAAATAATGCAGCAGCGTCCTTAAATAATGCAACAAATTCCTTAAATAATGCAGCAGAGTCCTTAAATACCACAGCAGAGTCCTTAAATAATGCAGCAGAGACCTTAAATAATGCAACAAAGTCCTTAAATAATGCAGCAGATTCCTTAAATTCTGCAGCAGCGTCCTTAAATAATGCATCAAAGTCCTTAAATAATGCAGCAGAGTCCTTAAATACCGCAGCAGAGTCCTTAAATAATGCAGCAAATTCCTTAAATAATGCAGCAGAGTCCTTAAATAATGCAGCTGAGTCCTCAAATGCTTCAGCAGAGTCATTAAATAATGCAGCAAAGTCCTTAAATAATGCAGCAGAGTCCTTAAATAATGCAGCTGAGTCCTCAAATGCTTCAGCAGAGTCATTAAATAATGCAGAAGACTCCTTAAATAATGCAGGAAAGTCCTTAAATAAAGCAGCAGAGTCCTTAGATAATGCAGCAGAGTCGTTAAATAATGCAGCAAAGTCCTTAAATAATGCAGCTGAGTCCTCAAATGCTTCAGCAGGATCCTTAAATAATGCAGCAGGATCCTTAAATAATGCAATAAAGTCCTTAAATTATGCAGCAGAGTCCTTAAATAATGCAGCAAAGTCCTTAAATAATGCAGCAGAGTCCTTACATAATGCAACAAACTCCTTAAATAATGCAGCAGAGTCCTTACATAATGCAACAAATTCCTTAAATAATGCAGCAGAGTCCTTAAATACCACAGCAGAGTCCTTAAATAATGCAGCAAATTCCTTAAATAATGCAGCAGAGTCCTTAAATAATGCAGCTGAGTCCTCAAATGCTTCAGCAGAGTCGTTAAATAATGCAGCAAAGTCCTTAAATAATGCAGCAGACTCCTTACATAATGCAACAAAGTCCTTAAATAATGCAGCAGAGTACTTATATAATGCAACAAAGTTATTAAATAATGCAGCAAAGTCCTTAAATAATGCAGCAGAGTCCTTAAATAATGCAACAAATTCCTTAAATAATGCAGCAGAGTCCTTAAATAATGCATCAAAGTCCTTAAATAATGCAGCAGAGTCCTTAAATACCGCAGCAGAGTCCTTAAATAATGCAGCAAAGTAATTAAATAATGCAGCAGAGTCCTTAAATAATGCAGCAAAGTCCTTAAATAATGCAGCAGAGTCCTTAAATACCAAAGCATAGTCCTTAAATAATGCAGCAAAGTCCTTAAATAATGCAGCAGAATCCTTAAATAATGCAACAAAGTCCTTAAATAATGCAGCAGAGTCCTTAAATAATGCAACAAAGTCCTTAAATAATGCAAAAGAGTCCTTAAATAAAGCAGCAAAGCCCTTACATAATGCAGCAGAGTCCTTAAATAATGCATCTGAGTCCCCAAATGCTTCAGCAGAGTCATTAAATACTGCAGCAGAGTCCTTAAATAATGCAACAAAGTCCTTAAATAATGCAGCAGCGTCCTTAAATAATGCAACAAATTCCTTAAATAATGCAGCAGAGTCCTTAAATACCACAGCAGAGTCCTTAAATAATGCAGCAGAGACCTTAAATAATGCAACAAAGTCCTTAAATAATGCAGCAGATTCCTTAAATTCTGCAGCAGCGTCCTTAAATAATGCATCAAAGTCCTTAAATAATGCAGCAGAGTCCTTAAATAATGCAGCAAATTCCTTAAATAATGCAGCAGAGTCCTTAAATAATGCAGCTGAGTCCTCAAATACTTCAGCAGAGTCATTAAATAATGCAGAAGAGTCCTTAAATAATGCAGCAAAGTTCTTAAATAATGCAGCAGAGTCCTTAAATAACGCAGCAGAGTCGTTAAATAATGCAGCAAAGTCCTTAAATAATGCAGCTGAGTCCTCAAATGCTTCAGCAGGATCCTTAAATAATGCAGCAGAGACCTTTAATAATGCAGCTGAGTCCTCAAATGCTTCAGCAGAGTCATTAAATAATGCAGCAGGATCCTAAAATAATGCAATAAAGTCCTTAAATTATGCAGCAGAGTCCTTAAATAATGCAGCAAAGTCCTTAAGTACCATAGCAGAGTCCTTAAATAATGCAGCAAAGTCCTTAAGTACCATAGCAGAGTCCTTAAATAATGAAGCAGATTCCTTAAATTCTGCAGCAGTGTCCTTAAATAATGCATCAAAGTCCTTAAATAATGCAGCAGAGTCCTTAAATACTGCAGCAGAGTCCTTAAATAATGCAGCAAAGTAATTAAATAATGCAGCAGAGTCCTTAAATAATGCAGCAAAGTCCTTAAATAATGCAGCAGAGTCCTTAAATACCAAAGCATAGTCCTTAAATAATGCGGCAGAGTCCTTAAATAATGCAACAAAGTCCTTAAATAATGCAGCAGAGTCCTTAAATAATGCAACAAAGTCCTTAAATAAAGCAGCAAAGTCCTTAAATAATGCAGCAAAGTCCTTAAACAATGCATCTGAGTCCCCAATTGCTTCAGCAGAGTCATTAAACACTGCAGCAGAGTCCTTAAATAATGCAGCAAAGTCTTAAATAATGCAGCAGAGTCCTTAAATAACGCAGCAGTCCTTAAATAATGCAGCAAAGTCCTTAAATAATGCAGCAGAGTCCTTAAATAATGCAGCAGACTTCTAACATAATGCAACATAGTCCTTAAATAATGCAGCAGAGTCGTTATATAATGCAACAAAGTCATTAAATAATGCAGCAGAGTCCTTAAATAATGCAGCAAAGTCCTTAAATAATACAGCAGAGTCCTTAAGTACCACAGCATAGTCCTTAAATAATGCAGCAAAGTCCTTAAAAAATGCAGCAGAGTCCTTAAATAATGCAACAGAGTCCTTAAATAATGCAGCAGAGTCCTTAAATAATGCAGCAGACTTCTAACATAATGCAACATAGTCCTTAAATAATGCAGCAGAGTCGTTATATAATGCAACAAAGTCATTAAATAATGCAGCAGAGTCCTTAAATAATGCAGCAAAGTCCTTAAATAATACAGCAGAGTCCTTAAGTACCACAGCATAGTCCTTAAATAATGCAGCAAAGTCCTTAAAAAATGCAGCAGAGTCCTTAAATAATGCAACAGAGTCCTTAAATAATGCAGCAGAGTCCTTAAATACCGCAGCAGAGTCCTTAAATAATGCAGCAAAGTCCTTAAATAATACAACAAAGTCCTTAAATAATGCAGCAGAGTCATTAAATAATGCAGCAAAGTCCTTAAATAATGCAGCAGAGTCCTTAAATAATGCAGCAAATTCCTTAAATAATGCAGCAGAGTCATTAAATAATGCAATAAAGTCCTTAAATAATGCAACAGAGTCCTTAAATAATGCAGCAAAGTCCTTAAATAATGCAAAAAAAGTCCTTAAATAATGCAGCAGAGTCCTTAAATAATACAGCAAAGTGCTTAAATAATGCAGCAGAGTCCTTAAATAATGCAACAAAGTCCTTAAATAATGCAGTAGAGTCCTTAAATAATACAGCAAAGTCCTTAAATAATGCAGCAGAGTCCTAAAATAATGCAGCAAAGTCCTTAAATAATGCAGCAGAGTTCTTAAACACAGCAGCAGAGTCCTTAAATAATGCAGCAAGTAATTAAATAATGCAGCAGAGTCCTTAAGTAATGCAGCAAAGTCCTTAATTAATGCAGCAAAGTCCTTAAATAATGCAACAAATTCCTTAAATAATGCAGCAGCGTCCTTAAATAATGCAACAAATTCCTTAAATAATGCAGCAGAGTCCTTAAATACCACAGCAGAGTCCTTAAATAATGCAGCAGAGACCTTAAATAATGCAACAAAGTCCTTAAATAATGCAGCAGATTCCTTAAATTCTGCAGCAGCGTCCTTAAATAATGCATCAAAGTCCTTAAATAATGCAGCAGAGTCCTTAAATACCGCAGCAGAGTCCTTAAATAATGCAGCAAATTCCTTAAATAATGCAGCAGAGTCATTAAATAATGCAATAAAGTCCTTAAATAATGCAACAGAGTCCTTAAATAATGCAGCAAAGTCCTTAAATAATGCAAAAAAAGTCCTTAAATAATGCAGCAGAGTCCTTAAATAATACAGCAAAGTCCTTAAATAATGCAGCAGAGTCCTTAAATAATGCAACAAAGTCCTTAAATAATGCAGTAGAGTCCTTAAATAATACAGCAAAGTCCTTAAATAATGCAGCAGAGTCCTAAAATAATGCAGCAAAGTCCTTAAATAATGCAGCAGAGTTCTTAAACACAGCAGCAGAGTCCTTAAATAATGCAGCAAGTAATTAAATAATGCAGCAGAGTCCTTAAGTAATGCAGCAAAGTCCTTAATTAATGCAGCAAAGTCCTTAAATAATGCAACAAATTCCTTAAATAATGCAGCAGCGTCCTTAAATAATGCAACAAATTCCTTAAATAATGCAGCAGAGTCCTTAAATACCACAGCAGAGTCCTTAAATAATGCAGCAGAGACCTTAAATAATGCAACAAAGTCCTTAAATAATGCAGCAGATTCCTTAAATTCTGCAGCAGCGTCCTTAAATAATGCATCAAAGTCCTTAAATAATGCAGCAGAGTCCTTAAATACCGCAGCAGAGTCCTTAAATAATGCAGCAAATTCCTTAAATAATGCAGCAGAGTCCTTAAATAATGCAGCTGAGTCCTCAAATGCTTCAGCAGAGTCATTAAATAATGCAGCAAAGTCCTTAAATAATGCAGCAGAGTCCTTAAATAATGCAGCTGAGTCCTCAAATGCTTCAGCAGAGTCATTAAATAATGCAGAAGACTCCTTAAATAATGCAGGAAAGTCCTTAAATAAAGCAGCAGAGTCCTTAGATAATGCAGCAGAGTCGTTAAATAATGCAGCAAAGTCCTTAAATAATGCAGCTGAGTCCTCAAATGCTTCAGCAGGATCCTTAAATAATGCAGCAGGATCCTTAAATAATGCAATAAAGTCCTTAAATTATGCAGCAGAGTCCTTAAATAATGCAGCAAAGTCCTTAAATAATGCAGCAGAGTCCTTACATAATGCAACAAACTCCTTAAATAATGCAGCAGAGTCCTTAAATAATGCAACAAAGTCCTTAAATAATGCAAAAGAGTCCTTAAATAAAGCAGCAAAGCCCTTACATAATGCAGCAGAGTCCTTAAATAATGCATCTGAGTGCCCAAATGCTTCAGCAGAGTCATTAAATACTGCAGCAGAGACCTTAAATAATGCAACAAAGTCCTTAAATAATGCAGCAGAGTCCTTAAAAACCACAGCAGAGTCCTTAAATAATGCAGCAAATTCCTTAAATAATGCAGCAGAGTCCTTAAATAATGCAGCTGAGTCCTCAAATGCTTCAGCAGAGTCGTTAAATAATGCAGCAAAGTCCTTAAATAATGCAGCAGACTCCTTACATAATGCAACAAAGTCCTTAAATAATGCAGCAGAGTACTTATATAATGCAACAAGTTATTAAATAATGCAGCAAAGTCCTTAAATAATGCAGCAGAGTCCTTAAATAATGCAACAAATTCCTTAAATAATGCAGCAGAGTCCTTAAATAATGCAGCAAAGTCCTTAAATCATGCAGCTGAGTATTCAAATGCTTCAGCAGAGTCCTTAAATAATGCAGCAGAGACCTTAAATAATGCAGTTGAGTCCTCAAATGCTTCAGCAGATTCATTAAATAATGCAGCAAAGTCCTTAAATAATGCAGCAGACTCCTTACATAATGCAACAAATTCCTTAAATAATGCAGCAGAGTCCTTAAATACCACAGCAGAGTCCTTAAATAATGCAGCAAATTCCTTAAATAATGCAGCAGAGTCCTTAAATAATGCAGCTGAGTCCTCAAATGCTTCAGCAGAGTCGTTAAATAATGCAGCAAAGTCCTTAAATAATGCAGCAGACTCCTTACATAATGCAACAAAGTCCTTAAATAATGCAGCAGAGTACTTATATAATGCAACAAAGTTATTAAATAATGCAGCAAAGTCCTTAAATAATGCAGCAGAGTCCTTAAATAATGCAACAAATTCCTTAAATAATGCAGCAGAGTCCTTAAATAATGCATCAAAGTCCTTAAATAATGCAGCAGAGTCCTTAAATACCGCAGCAGAGTCCTTAAATAATGCAGCAAAGTAATTAAATAATGCAGCAGAGTCCTTAAATAATGCAGCAAAGTCCTTAAATAATGCAGCAGAGTCCTTAAATACCAAAGCATAGTCCTTAAATAATGCAGCAAAGTCCTTAAATAATGCAGCAGAATCCTTAAATAATGCAACAAAGTCCTTAAATAATGCAGCAGAGTCCTTAAATAATGCAACAAAGTCCTTAAATAATGCAAAAGAGTCCTTAAATAAAGCAGCAAAGCCCTTACATAATGCAGCAGAGTCCTTAAATAATGCATCTGAGTCCCCAAATGCTTCAGCAGAGTCATTAAATACTGCAGCAGAGTCCTTAAATAATGCAACATAGTCCTTAAATAATGCAGCAGCGTCCTTAAATAATGCAACAAATTCCTTAAATAATGCAGCAGAGTCCTTAAATACCACAGCAGAGTCCTTAAATAATGCAGCAGAGACCTTAAATAATGCAACAAAGTCCTTAAATAATGCAGCAGATTCCTTAAATTCTGCAGCAGCGTCCTTAAATAATGCATCAAAGTCCTTAAATAATGCAGCAGAGTCCTTAAATAATGCAGCAAATTCCTTAAATAATGCAGCAGAGTCCTTAAATAATGCAGCTGAGTCCTCAAATACTTCAGCAGAGTCATTAAATAATGCAGAAGAGTCCTTAAATAATGCAGCAAAGTTCTTAAATAATGCAGCAGAGTCCTTAAATAACGCAGCAGAGTCGTTAAATAATGCAGCAAAGTCCTTAAATAATGCAGCTGAGTCCTCAAATGCTTCAGCAGGATCCTTAAATAATGCAGCAGAGACCTTTAATAATGCAGCTGAGTCCTCAAATGCTTCAGCAGAGTCATTAAATAATGCAGCAGGATCCTAAAATAATGCAATAAAGTCCTTAAATTATGCAGCAGAGTCCTTAAATAATGCAGCAAAGTCCTTAAGTACCATAGCAGAGTCCTTAAATAATGCAGCAAAGTCCTTAAGTACCATAGCAGAGTCCTTAAATAATGAAGCAGATTCCTTAAATTCTGCAGCAGTGTCCTTAAATAATGCATCAAAGTCCTTAAATAATGCAGCAGAGTCCTTAAATACTGCAGCAGAGTCCTTAAATAATGCAGCAAAGTAATTAAATAATGCAGCAGAGTCCTTAAATAATGCAGCAAAGTCCTTAAATAATGCAGCAGAGTCCTTAAATACCAAAGCATAGTCCTTAAATAATGCGGCAGAGTCCTTAAATAATGCAACAAAGTCCTTAAATAATGCAGCAGAGTCCTTAAATAATGCAACAAAGTCCTTAAATAATGCAGCAAAGTCCTTAAATAAAGCAGCAAAGTCCTTAAATAATGCAGCAAAGTCCTTAAACAATGCATCTGAGTCCCCAATTGCTTCAGCAGAGTCATTAAACACTGCAGCAGAGTCCTTAAATAATGCAGCAAAGTCTTAAATAATGCAGCAGAGTCCTTAAATAACGCAGCAGTCCTTAAATAATGCAGCAAAGTCCTTAAATAATGCAGCAGAGTCCTTAAATAATGCAGCAGACTTCTAACATAATGCAACATAGTCCTTAAATAATGCAGCAGAGTCGTTATATAATGCAACAAAGTCATTAAATAATGCAGCAGAGTCCTTAAATAATGCAGCAAAGTCCTTAAATAATACAGCAGAGTCCTTAAGTACCACAGCATAGTCCTTAAATAATGCAGCAAAGTCCTTAAAAAATGCAGCAGAGTCCTTAAATAATGCAACAGAGTCCTTAAATAATGCAGCAGAGTCCTTAAATAATGCAGCAGACTTCTAACATAATGCAACATAGTCCTTAAATAATGCAGCAGAGTCGTTATATAATGCAACAAAGTCATTAAATAATGCAGCAGAGTCCTTAAATAATGCAGCAAAGTCCTTAAATAATACAGCAGAGTCCTTAAGTACCACAGCATAGTCCTTAAATAATGCAGCAAAGTCCTTAAAAAATGCAGCAGAGTCCTTAAATAATGCAACAGAGTCCTTAAATAATGCAGCAGAGTCCTTAAATACCGCAGCAGAGTCCTTAAATAATGCAGCAAAGTCCTTAAATAATACAACAAAGTCCTTAAATAATGCAGCAGAGTCATTAAATAATGCAGCAAAGTCCTTAAATAATGCAGCAGAGTCCTTAAATAATGCAGCAAATTCCTTAAATAATGCAGCAGAGTCATTAAATAATGCAATAAAGTCCTTAAATAATGCAACAGAGTCCTTAAATAATGCAGCAAAGTCCTTAAATAATGCAAAAAAAGTCCTTAAATAATGCAGCAGAGTCCTTAAATAATACAGCAAAGTGCTTAAATAATGCAGCAGAGTCCTTAAATAATGCAACAAAGTCCTTAAATAATGCAGTAGAGTCCTTAAATAATACAGCAAAGTCCTTAAATAATGCAGCAGAGTCCTAAAATAATGCAGCAAAGTCCTTAAATAATGCAGCAGAGTTCTTAAACACAGCAGCAGAGTCCTTAAATAATGCAGCAAGTAATTAAATAATGCAGCAGAGTCCTTAAGTAATGCAGCAAAGTCCTTAATTAATGCAGCAAAGTCCTTAAATAATGCAACAAATTCCTTAAATAATGCAGCAGCGTCCTTAAATAATGCAACAAATTCCTTAAATAATGCAGCAGAGTCCTTAAATACCACAGCAGAGTCCTTAAATAATGCAGCAGAGACCTTAAATAATGCAACAAAGTCCTTAAATAATGCAGCAGATTCCTTAAATTCTGCAGCAGCGTCCTTAAATAATGCATCAAAGTCCTTAAATAATGCAGCAGAGTCCTTAAATACCGCAGCAGAGTCCTTAAATAATGCAGCAAATTCCTTAAATAATGCAGCAGAGTCATTAAATAATGCAATAAAGTCCTTAAATAATGCAACAGAGTCCTTAAATAATGCAGCAAAGTCCTTAAATAATGCAAAAAAAGTCCTTAAATAATGCAGCAGAGTCCTTAAATAATACAGCAAAGTCCTTAAATAATGCAGCAGAGTCCTTAAATAATGCAACAAAGTCCTTAAATAATGCAGTAGAGTCCTTAAATAATACAGCAAAGTCCTTAAATAATGCAGCAGAGTCCTAAAATAATGCAGCAAAGTCCTTAAATAGTGCAGCAGAGTTCTTAAACACAGCAGCAGAGTCCTTAAATAATGCAGCAAGTAATTAAATAATGCAGCAGAGTCCTTAAGTAATGCAGCAAAGTCCTTAATTAATGCAGCAAAGTCCTTAAATAATGCAACAAATTCCTTAAATAATGCAGCAGCGTCCTTAAATAATGCAACAAATTCCTTAAATAATGCAGCAGAGTCCTTAAATACCACAGCAGAGTCCTTAAATAATGCAGCAGAGACCTTAAATAATGCAACAAAGTCCTTAAATAATGCAGCAGATTCCTTAAATTCTGCAGCAGCGTCCTTAAATAATGCATCAAAGTCCTTAAATAATGCAGCAGAGTCCTTAAATACCGCAGCAGAGTCCTTAAATAATGCAGCAAATTCCTTAAATAATGCAGCAGAGTCCTTAAATAATGCAGCTGAGTCCTCAAATGCTTCAGCAGAGTCATTAAATAATGCAGCAAAGTCCTTAAATAATGCAGCAGAGTCCTTAAATAATGCAGCTGAGTCCTCAATTGCTTCAGCAGAGTCATTAAATAATGCAGAAGACTCCTTAAATAATGCAGGAAAGTCCTTAAATAAAGCAGCAGAGTCCTTAGATAATGCAGCAGAGTCGTTAAATAATGCAGCAAAGTCCTTAAATAATGCAGCTGAGTCCTCAAATGCTTCAGCAGGATCCTTAAATAATGCAGCAGGATCCTTAAATAATGCAATAAAGTCCTTAAATTATGCAGCAGAGTCCTTAAATAATGCAGCAAAGTCCTTAAATAATGCAGCAGAGTCCTTACATAATGCAACAAACTCCTTAAATAATGCAGCAGAGTCCTTAAATAATGCAACAAAGTCCTTAAATAATGCAAAAGAGTCCTTAAATAAAGCAGCAAAGCCCTTACATAATGCAGCAGAGTCCTTAAATAATGCATCTGAGTGCCCAAATGCTTCAGCAGAGTCATTAAATACTGCAGCAGAGACCTTAAATAATGCAACAAAGTCCTTAAATAATGCAGCAGAGTCCTTAAAAACCACAGCAGAGTCCTTAAATAATGCAGCAAATTCCTTAAATAATGCAGCAGAGTCCTTAAATAATGCAGCTGAGTCCTCAAATGCTTCAGCAGAGTCGTTAAATAATGCAGCAAAGTCCTTAAATAATGCAGCAGACTCCTTACATAATGCAACAAAGTCCTTAAATAATGCAGCAGAGTACTTATATAATGCAACAAGTTATTAAATAATGCAGCAAAGTCCTTAAATAATGCAGCAGAGTCCTTAAATAATGCAACAAATTCCTTAAATAATGCAGCAGAGTCCTTAAATAATGCAGCAAAGTCCTTAAATCATGCAGCTGAGTATTCAAATGCTTCAGCAGAGTCCTTAAATAATGCAGCAGAGACCTTAAATAATGCAGTTGAGTCCTCAAATGCTTCAGCAGATTCATTAAATAATGCAGCAAAGTCCTTAAATAATGCAGCAGACTCCTTACATAATGCAACAAATTCCTTAAATAATGCAGCAGAGTCCTTAAATACCACAGCAGAGTCCTTAAATAATGCAGCAAATTCCTTAAATAATGCAGCAGAGTCCTTAAATAATGCAGCTGAGTCCTCAAATGCTTCAGCAGAGTCGTTAAATAATGCAGCAAAGTCCTTAAATAATGCAGCAGACTCCTTACATAATGCAACAAAGTCCTTAAATAATGCAGCAGAGTACTTATATAATGCAACAAAGTTATTAAATAATGCAGCAAAGTCCTTAAATAATGCAGCAGAGTCCTTAAATAATGCAACAAATTCCTTAAATAATGCAGCAGAGTCCTTAAATAATGCATCAAAGTCCTTAAATAATGCAGCAGAGTCCTTAAATACCGCAGCAGAGTCCTTAAATAATGCAGCAAAGTAATTAAATAATGCAGCAGAGTCCTTAAATAATGCAGCAAAGTCCTTAAATAATGCAGCAGAGTCCTTAAATACCAAAGCATAGTCCTTAAATAATGCAGCAAAGTCCTTAAATAATGCAGCAGAATCCTTAAATAATGCAACAAAGTCCTTAAATAATGCAGCAGAGTCCTTAAATAATGCAACAAAGTCCTTAAATAATGCAAAAGAGTCCTTAAATAAAGCAGCAAAGCCCTTACATAATGCAGCAGAGTCCTTAAATAATGCATCTGAGTCCCCAAATGCTTCAGCAGAGTCATTAAATACTGCAGCAGAGTCCTTAAATAATGCAACATAGTCCTTAAATAATGCAGCAGCGTCCTTAAATAATGCAACAAATTCCTTAAATAATGCAGCAGAGTCCTTAAATACCACAGCAGAGTCCTTAAATAATGCAGCAGAGACCTTAAATAATGCAACAAAGTCCTTAAATAATGCAGCAGATTCCTTAAATTCTGCAGCAGCGTCCTTAAATAATGCATCAAAGTCCTTAAATAATGCAGCAGAGTCCTTAAATAATGCAGCAAATTCCTTAAATAATGCAGCAGAGTCCTTAAATAATGCAGCTGAGTCCTCAAATACTTCAGCAGAGTCATTAAATAATGCAGAAGAGTCCTTAAATAATGCAGCAAAGTTCTTAAATAATGCAGCAGAGTCCTTAAATAACGCAGCAGAGTCGTTAAATAATGCAGCAAAGTCCTTAAATAATGCAGCTGAGTCCTCAAATGCTTCAGCAGGATCCTTAAATAATGCAGCAGAGACCTTTAATAATGCAGCTGAGTCCTCAAATGCTTCAGCAGAGTCATTAAATAATGCAGCAGGATCCTAAAATAATGCAATAAAGTCCTTAAATTATGCAGCAGAGTCCTTAAATAATGCAGCAAAGTCCTTAAGTACCATAGCAGAGTCCTTAAATAATGCAGCAAAGTCCTTAAGTACCATAGCAGAGTCCTTAAATAATGAAGCAGATTCCTTAAATTCTGCAGCAGTGTCCTTAAATAATGCATCAAAGTCCTTAAATAATGCAGCAGAGTCCTTAAATACTGCAGCAGAGTCCTTAAATAATGCAGCAAAGTAATTAAATAATGCAGCAGAGTCCTTAAATAATGCAGCAAAGTCCTTAAATAATGCAGCAGAGTCCTTAAATACCAAAGCATAGTCCTTAAATAATGCGGCAGAGTCCTTAAATAATGCAACAAAGTCCTTAAATAATGCAGCAGAGTCCTTAAATAATGCAACAAAGTCCTTAAATAATGCAGCAAAGTCCTTAAATAAAGCAGCAAAGTCCTTAAATAATGCAGCAAAGTCCTTAAACAATGCATCTGAGTCCCCAATTGCTTCAGCAGAGTCATTAAACACTGCAGCAGAGTCCTTAAATAATGCAGCAAAGTCTTAAATAATGCAGCAGAGTCCTTAAATAACGCAGCAGTCCTTAAATAATGCAGCAAAGTCCTTAAATAATGCAGCAGAGTCCTTAAATAATGCAGCAGACTTCTAACATAATGCAACATAGTCCTTAAATAATGCAGCAGAGTCGTTATATAATGCAACAAAGTCATTAAATAATGCAGCAGAGTCCTTAAATAATGCAGCAAAGTCCTTAAATAATACAGCAGAGTCCTTAAGTACCACAGCATAGTCCTTAAATAATGCAGCAAAGTCCTTAAAAAATGCAGCAGAGTCCTTAAATAATGCAACAGAGTCCTTAAATAATGCAGCAGAGTCCTTAAATAATGCAGCAGACTTCTAACATAATGCAACATAGTCCTTAAATAATGCAGCAGAGTCGTTATATAATGCAACAAAGTCATTAAATAATGCAGCAGAGTCCTTAAATAATGCAGCAAAGTCCTTAAATAATACAGCAGAGTCCTTAAGTACCACAGCATAGTCCTTAAATAATGCAGCAAAGTCCTTAAAAAATGCAGCAGAGTCCTTAAATAATGCAACAGAGTCCTTAAATAATGCAGCAGAGTCCTTAAATACCGCAGCAGAGTCCTTAAATAATGCAGCAAAGTCCTTAAATAATACAACAAAGTCCTTAAATAATGCAGCAGAGTCATTAAATAATGCAGCAAAGTCCTTAAATAATGCAGCAGAGTCCTTAAATAATGCAGCAAATTCCTTAAATAATGCAGCAGAGTCATTAAATAATGCAATAAAGTCCTTAAATAATGCAACAGAGTCCTTAAATAATGCAGCAAAGTCCTTAAATAATGCAAAAAAAGTCCTTAAATAATGCAGCAGAGTCCTTAAATAATACAGCAAAGTGCTTAAATAATGCAGCAGAGTCCTTAAATAATGCAACAAAGTCCTTAAATAATGCAGTAGAGTCCTTAAATAATACAGCAAAGTCCTTAAATAATGCAGCAGAGTCCTAAAATAATGCAGCAAAGTCCTTAAATAATGCAGCAGAGTTCTTAAACACAGCAGCAGAGTCCTTAAATAATGCAGCAAGTAATTAAATAATGCAGCAGAGTCCTTAAGTAATGCAGCAAAGTCCTTAATTAATGCAGCAAAGTCCTTAAATAATGCAACAAATTCCTTAAATAATGCAGCAGCGTCCTTAAATAATGCAACAAATTCCTTAAATAATGCAGCAGAGTCCTTAAATACCACAGCAGAGTCCTTAAATAATGCAGCAGAGACCTTAAATAATGCAACAAAGTCCTTAAATAATGCAGCAGATTCCTTAAATTCTGCAGCAGCGTCCTTAAATAATGCATCAAAGTCCTTAAATAATGCAGCAGAGTCCTTAAATACCGCAGCAGAGTCCTTAAATAATGCAGCAAATTCCTTAAATAATGCAGCAGAGTCATTAAATAATGCAATAAAGTCCTTAAATAATGCAACAGAGTCCTTAAATAATGCAGCAAAGTCCTTAAATAATGCAAAAAAAGTCCTTAAATAATGCAGCAGAGTCCTTAAATAATACAGCAAAGTCCTTAAATAATGCAGCAGAGTCCTTAAATAATGCAACAAAGTCCTTAAATAATGCAGTAGAGTCCTTAAATAATACAGCAAAGTCCTTAAATAATGCAGCAGAGTCCTAAAATAATGCAGCAAAGTCCTTAAATAGTGCAGCAGAGTTCTTAAACACAGCAGCAGAGTCCTTAAATAATGCAGCAAGTAATTAAATAATGCAGCAGAGTCCTTAAGTAATGCAGCAAAGTCCTTAATTAATGCAGCAAAGTCCTTAAATAATGCAACAAATTCCTTAAATAATGCAGCAGCGTCCTTAAATAATGCAACAAATTCCTTAAATAATGCAGCAGAGTCCTTAAATACCACAGCAGAGTCCTTAAATAATGCAGCAGAGACCTTAAATAATGCAACAAAGTCCTTAAATAATGCAGCAGATTCCTTAAATTCTGCAGCAGCGTCCTTAAATAATGCATCAAAGTCCTTAAATAATGCAGCAGAGTCCTTAAATACCGCAGCAGAGTCCTTAAATAATGCAGCAAATTCCTTAAATAATGCAGCAGAGTCCTTAAATAATGCAGCTGAGTCCTCAAATGCTTCAGCAGAGTCATTAAATAATGCAGCAAAGTCCTTAAATAATGCAGCAGAGTCCTTAAATAATGCAGCTGAGTCCTCAAATGCTTCAGCAGAG
Organism: Phyllobates terribilis; assembly: GCF_046119375.1. Classification (NCBI taxonomy): domain Eukaryota; kingdom Metazoa; phylum Chordata; class Amphibia; order Anura; family Dendrobatidae; genus Phyllobates; species Phyllobates terribilis. The sequence continues at coordinate 2,441,498 of NW_027363048.1, forward strand.
TCATTAAATAATGCAGAAGACTCCTTAAATAATGCAGGAAAGTCCTTAAATAATGCAGCAGAGTCCTTAGATAATGCAGCAGAGTCGTTAAATAATGCAGCAAAGTCCTTAAATAATGCAGCTGAGTCCTCAAATGCTTCAGCAGGATCCTTAAATAATGCAGCAGGATCCTTAAATAATGCAATAAAGTCCTTAAATTATGCAGCAGAGTCCTTAAATAATGCAGCAAAGTCCTTAAATAATGCAGCAGAGTCCTTACATAATGCAACAAACTCCTTAAATAATGCAGCAGAGTCCTTAAATAATGCAACAAAGTCCTTAAATAATGCAAAAGAGTCCTTAAATAAAGCAGCAAAGCCCTTACATAATGCAGCAGAGTCCTTAAATAATGCATCTGAGTGCCCAAATGCTTCAGCAGAGTCATTAAATACTGCAGCAGAGACCTTAAATAATGCAACAAAGTCCTTAAATAATGCAGCAGAGTCCTTAAATACCGCAGCAGAGTCCTTAAATAATGCAGCAAATTCCTTAAATAATGCAGCAGAGTCCTTAAATAATGCAGCTGAGTCCTCAAATGCTTCAGCAGAGTCGTTAAATAATGCAGCAAAGTCCTTAAATAATGCAGCAGACTCCTTACATAATGCAACAAAGTCCTTAAATAATGCAGCAGAGTACTTATATAATGCAACAAGTTATTAAATAATGCAGCAAAGTCCTTAAATAATGCAGCAGAGTCCTTAAATAATGCAACAAATTCCTTAAATAATGCAGCAGAGTCCTTAAATAATGCAGCAAAGTCCTTAAATCATGCAGCTGAGTATTCAAATGCTTCAGCAGAGTCCTTAAATAATGCAGCAGAGACCTTAAATAATGCAGTTGAGTCCTCAAATGCTTCAGCAGATTCATTAAATAATGCAGCAAAGTCCTTAAATAATGCAGCAGACTCCTTACATAATGCAACAAATTCCTTAAATAATGCAGCAGAGTCCTTAAATACCACAGCAGAGTCCTTAAATAATGCAGCAAATTCCTTAAATAATGCAGCAGAGTCCTTAAATAATGCAGCTGAGTCCTCAAATGCTTCAGCAGAGTCGTTAAATAATGCAGCAAAGTCCTTAAATAATGCAGCAGACTCCTTACATAATGCAACAAAGTCCTTAAATAATGCAGCAGAGTACTTATATAATGCAACAAAGTTATTAAATAATGCAGCAAAGTCCTTAAATAATGCAGCAGAGTCCTTAAATAATGCAACAAATTCCTTAAATAATGCAGCAGAGTCCTTAAATAATGCATCAAAGTCCTTAAATAATGCAGCAGAGTCCTTAAATACCGCAGCAGAGTCCTTAAATAATGCAGCAAAGTAATTAAATAATGCAGCAGAGTCCTTAAATAATGCAGCAAAGTCCTTAAATAATGCAGCAGAGTCCTTAAATACCAAAGCATAGTCCTTAAATAATGCAGCAAAGTCCTTAAATAATGCAGCAGAATCCTTAAATAATGCAACAAAGTCCTTAAATAATGCAGCAGAGTCCTTAAATAATGCAACAAAGTCCTTAAATAATGCAAAAGAGTCCTTAAATAAAGCAGCAAAGCCCTTACATAATGCAGCAGAGTCCTTAAATAATGCATCTGAGTCCCCAAATGCTTCAGCAG